>NC_134053.1:850000-3543594 GCF_965140245.1 Athene noctua
TCCCGCGCCGCCGTGGGTCCCGGCCTCTGCTTTGTGAAGGGGCTGGAGAAAATCACAGACGTTTAATACAGAAAAACAGGGGGAAAGTCTTTGTTTTGAAATGAAACAACTTCAGCAAACTGTGGCTGGGTGTTGTCTAAATCCCGTGTTGGCTGCCCCGGTGTTTCCCCCTACACAGAGGGGTGCTGGGACCAGCCGGGCTCGTTGTGACAAGGTACACCCCTGCCCCCCGCCTCTTCCAGAGCTGGTTCCATGGTTGATAACTGGAGAGATGAAAAAATTGCCTGGAAGCAGAAAAGCAACCCCCAAATCTACAAAATATGCGACTTCTGCTACAAACTTGCAAATAGGCCCATATGTGATCAGTAAACGATCTAAGATCCATCTATTTGCATGCATTCATTTGGGGCTGGATCACGGCCAAGCGCCGAGCTGTGAAGCATGCCGCTGCTCCTCCCCAGGGAGACGCGCCACAAAGGGCCGGCGGCGGGCAGGGAGCGGAGCCCCCGCCTTCCCGATGGAGACCCCCACCTTCCCGATGGAGACCCCCACCTTTCCGAGGGGCCGGGCGCGGCTGCCTGCAGCCCCCAGCACTGTGGGCAGGCAGGGAAGGGGCTGGTGGGGGCTCATGGCCCGTTGCTTTGGCCACCACTGAAACCACAGCTGAAACCCTGAACATCTCTGCCTTTGTTTGCTTGTTTATAAACAAACGAAAACTCTCCTTGTTTTGGAGGATGTCTTGTTTCTCTGAGGGCTCAGGGCAGGTCACACCAGAAGCCTTTTTATCCCATCCCTTGAAGTCTGTCTGTTGGGTGGGTTTAAAGAGGTGGAGGGGCAGCACCCGTGTGTGCGTGTACCTGTGTGAGATGATCTCCCGAACCCACGCGAGGCTCTTGGTAACGAGGAGCAAGTTCAGAACAAAACCAGCAGCGGAGGGTGGTCTCTCTGTGTCTCGCTGATGATCTGCATACCCACATGGGGGTGGTTTGTGGCCCTGTACCAGGGCGGCCATGTGGGTGCTTGGGGAAGATGTGGAAATGTAGGAAACCGCAAAAAGAAAGTCTCGTACCCGATCTGAGCTCGATTCAAATCAAAATTGCAAACGCGAGGATGCGCGAGGAAGGACGAGAGGAAGGGGAGAGCCCACACGGGTTTTCCCGTCCGGGGACACGGGCTGCCCTCGGCGGCCCCTCCTCCGGCCGAGCCCCTCGTCCCCGCAGCTTCTCCAGAAGGGCTCTGCCAGGCGTCGGAGGGGCCGTTGTGCCCAGCTATGATGCACTTCTCTTATTACAGTACACTAATAGCCTAACTTATTTACAATGATTATGTTCCTGTTTATGCTGGGTGGAAGTGGCGGCTTTTGTTAACCATTTATTACCTAGGGAGCTATTTTCAATGTGTTCCACATGATTATTTTCCAACACTGCAATTTGGTACTTGCTCAGCGGCTGGAAGGATTGTTTCTTACAGAGGTGACCTCCCCGCAGTTCGACTGCGTGTCAGTGTTTGAGGAATATACTCGAGTTGATGGGTAGGTTGTGTGCATCTCCTGACCTCAATCGTTTTCACACTGTGAGAACTGCTGGGAAGTGGTTTGACACAAAGTGTTTATAATCTCCATCAGAAGGAAGTGAAATTATAATGGGGCCATCTTAGCAAAAAGGAGACAACCACCAGCCTCCCTGCTACAGTGGCCTTAAGCTCTTCTATGATTTGAGCATTATAATTAGTAAAGAAACAAGTTGTAATTAAATTAGGAGATGGGAAGGCAGGAGTACGGCCACCGCAGAGCGCGATTACGGGAGCTACTGGCTGGCAAAAAGGAGCAGTCGGAGGCAGCACAGCTGGCACCAAGATGAAGACTTTGCTGTTACCTCGCTCCTCCCGCACCGCACAGAAATCGGGCACTGGAAACCAGTTGGGATTCTCGATGGGAATGGACTTTTGCTATGACAACAGTCTCCTGCTCCCGGAGCGCCTGATTTTTGTAGTCCCTGTCAGCAGAAGGGAGCAGGGGCTGGCGGGGCGGCAGAGGCCCGTCTCCAGGGAACCCGCTAGCGCCTGACATCTCCATGCAGGCGGTGCTGAGGCCCTTGTTTGGGCCAAGAAAGGGCTTTTTTGGGAAGGACCCACAGCTCAGAGGCAGCGGGGCACCCAGGGCCACAGGCACTTTTACCGACGCGCGGGCTCCTGAAGCGCCCTTGATGTCCACGTCCGCGCAGACCCTGGCTGCCGGCCGCACGCCTCCGAGGCTCCGGCAGAGCCCAGCGCTGCGGCTCAGCCCCCGGCCGGGGCGGCAGCCTCCGCGCGCCCACGGTTCCTCCCAGGCCAACGCGCTCCCTCCCAGCCGTGCCACAGATCCCAGGCTGCCCGCGTCCTCCCAGGCAACAGCCTCAGTGGAAGGGTTGGGGTGAGACACTTGGAAGCCAGGATTGGCAAATCCGCCCTATTTTACGGTCGCACTGGGAGCTGCTGCTTTGCAGGACCAGGCTCAGCCTCACAAGGCTTCCCCCGCCGCTGCGGGGCTGATGCGCGCACGCACTCGCCTCCTTCCCCCGCGGGGGCACGCCGAGCTGTCACTGATTCGCACGAGGCTTCTCCCGAGCCGCAGCTCTCGAGCCCCGACACCCCGGCACAGCCCGGCCCATGGCAGGAGCTGGCGGAGTGGAAGTGACCTGCGGAGGGGCAGGTCTGAGCCCCTCCCGGGGGGGCCGGGAGAAGGGGGGGTGGCAGCGCCGAGGGTGCCGCAGGCTCCGGCTCAGCGATTCAGCTGAGATGCTCTGGCCGTGCAGATTTATTTCCTGGCTTTTAGCCAGCCTAGGAATGAAAATACTCTAGAGGGTGAAAGGCTCATAGTCAAGAGCTCTTCACCTCTTCCCTGAAAGGACCTCTCATCCTCATTCATTCAGGGGTTTATTACCACTCCACTGCCTGAGAATAACTGTTTGCAAAGATAGAGCTTGGAAAAAATAAGCTGCCCAGGTGCCGAAGTGCTTAGACCTGTCAGTTCTGGGTTCAGAGCAGAGTCAGTTCAGGTCTCTTCTTCCTTCTTCTAGCCCGACTGATGGGCACTTTAATTCAGAGGACCTGGCCGTGGCTTTAGCTGATGGCTGGCCACCAAAGAGCGTCTTTATTAGCTCCTGGGTCTGGGGTGCTAAACACAGCAGGTTGTGAGCAATGCCTTTTCTTCTTTTCCTGGGCATTAGCACTCAGAGTAACCAGACAAGTGGGACCAGATGCGTCCTGCTCCAGGCAGGAGCCCCGAGCGAACCGGGCAGGTCTCTCTGCAGGAGCTTCTCTCCTGCGGCGCAGGCGGACGAGCCCGGGTCAAACCTCCGGCTTTCTGAGCAGAAGCCAAGAGACTCGAGCACAGCCTGGGCTAGGGATTGCCACGTCCCCGGGTGCTGGCCTGGCTGGGTGGCTCTGGGACGGGGCTCCCTTGAGCAAGGAGCTGCGTGGGGAGGGGCCGCTGGCCCGGGGCGAGGGACCCGCCGCAGCCCTGTCCAAGAGCACCCGCAGATTTCTCCCACTGCGTCATTTCTGCGGGTGCTGAGGCTTCCTCCCGCTGCCGGCTCCCCTTGAATCCTCACTCCAGGCTTTCTTAAAGCTGGACCCTGGCAAGTTCTTATTACTTTGCGTTGCAAGGCTGCGGCACAACACTCTTCTGTTGCATTTATTCCGGTAATTTTACCCGTCTCTGGAAAGCGCAGGGACAGGCCACGACGCTTGGCAGAACTGCCCTGTGACCCGGCAGCGTTGGCTGCGTTGGGCCGGCTGGCGCTTTCAGGCGGCGTCTCCGGAACCTCCCAAGTGAGGGGCCTGGGGAAGCGAAAGGCGCCGCAGACAGGGCTGGGAGCATCCTGGGGACCCGAGCCGGCGGCTCTCCGGCCTCGGTCCGTAAGCGGAGAGGAACCGCCCGGTTCGCGGTGCCCGGCCGGGCCTGGGGACCCCCGGGGAGGCCGGGACGGGGGCGAGCCGGGGTGGGGTGAGGGCTCTGCCCCCCGGAGCGGGAGCTGCGGCTGCCACCCAGGCAGAGGCTCCGTCCTGACAAACAGCTTTGCCATCCCAGCGCAGCCAGCCTGCGCTGCACCGAAACAGGCAGCTAGAAAGTAAACAGTGTCTGAAACCTATTCTCATTAGGCTAATTTACGAATAAATTACCATATTCAATGGCCTTATTTTTACTGCTCGTTAACAGGCCCATGATAGGATGATAATTATGGGATTTTAAGTGGCTAATGGCAGCTGGGGCGTCAAAAGCAGTTTTTACGAATCTGTTTATGGCAGGGAAGGTGACAGGAGGGTGGGACACTGAGATGTTGGAATCGCATGTCGGGAAAAAAAAAGCTTTAATTGTTGAGTATTTATTAGAGAGGAGGGAAGACTGTAATTTAAAAATGAAACTCTGAAAAACAAAAAGGAAATTAATTAGTCTCCTAGCGCTCCTGTGGCTAGTGCTTAAGGAGGACCTCGCCGGTTTGCACGTGGCCTTCGAGGGTCCCGAGGGCCACGGCCCAGTGCGGCCGTCCCCGCGCCGCTGGGCACCGTCCTCCCCCCTGCGCCCAGGAGCCGGCGCGGGGCCGGTCTGGGGCTGCCGCGGGGGCCAGAGGGGTTCTGGGGTGGCACCGGGTGCGAGGCCGCGGGCGAGGGCGAGGGGCTGCCCCGCCGTCCCCGGGCCGTGTCGGGGGGCTGCCGGCCCCTCGGCCAGCGAGGGCTGAGCGTCTCCCTCCAGCCACCTCCCGCCGTCCCCCTTCCCGATCGCCGGTCGTTTTTCTCTCTGTTGAGCCTGGCTGCTCATCATCTCCCATCTCCACCGATTCATCTTGATCTTTCAGTTTAGTATGCAGTGCTCGGAAAACAAACACGTACCAGACTGACAGTGGGAATAAATATCGTGGAGATGTTGATTAGCATTTGATCCCAGCTGGGCCTCTGGAAGCTGCAGCACTGGAATGCCTTGGCAGTTTTTTAATGCTGAATAATTTGATTAGATCAGTGGCTGAGCCTGCTGCTCGTGGTGAGATAAACCCTCCCAACACTGCGGCTCCCCCCGCGCCGCGCTCGCACTGCTCCCTTCCTGGCTTGCTTGCTTTCTTTTATGGGGCCTTAAATACGTCGTTTAATCAACTCTACAATTTCAATTTAGCACAGTTGTTGACTCGCATGGATGATAAGGTTCTGAAGACCCCACAGATTGCTGGCTGGTTTAACAGTGCCATTTTCCACGGCCTCCTGGCTTTTGCTGCCAAGCTGCAGCCAAGCCCAGCCCCAGTCCAGACTGCGAGCGCCTGCCGAAGGGTCTGTTTGCTTTGCCGAAGCTGTCAATCAGCCATGCAGATATTTCCAGGCTCTCCACTGTGTAATTACCGACAGGGACACGTCCCCTCCGCACGATGACATGATAGCAACCAATGGTTCGTTTTCAAAAACACAGTAATAACATTTTTTTGTTGTTGTTGTTCTTTTGAGACACAGAAAGCATGAGGACACAGGGAAGGAAAACTGCAATTACCTAAGACCTCAGCAATCCTAATTACAGATGGATTTCTGAAATTTTCTTCTCCCTCCCTTAAGAAAAAAGAGTGGGGCACGCTCCTATACTATCTAAGCCACTTTTAGTCTAATTTAAATAACACTGTCGGCATTGCTTTCCAACAGAAGAATAATCAGTTCAGCGAATGGCCAGCAAGAGTGCAATAAACAGCCCTGACTCTTCTGCTGCAGGTTTTTTTCCAAGATACTCTGCTGATGGCTATTTTCAAAGCATATTTTAAATACCTTATCAGCAGAATATAATTTAGAAACAACCAGGCTTTACCTGCATCATTAAGACTCTGTAGTTACATTTCTCCCCCTACACCAAAAAAGGGAAAATCATGAATTACAAACCCAGTACTTTCTATCCGAAAAGAATTATTTTATCTGAAAAAGCAAAACTGTGTATTTTCAGCCACTGACCTAATCCAAGATAAATAAACAGGCAGAGACTTCTCGTGTTTACTTACACTTATTAACATTCAGCAGAGGGTGTGAGGGTGATACTATCTGACAACCACCATTTCAAACTTTCTCCCTGTACTTGAGTTGCTGGTGATTCTCACGCACGACACAGAGCAGCCCCCGCCGGCCCCGCGGGCTCCTCGCCCCCCGCCAGAGCTGCTCTGGGGGCCGCGGGACGGCTCTGCCGCCCTCGGGGACATGCCCAGGGGGGCTTCGTCCCTCCGCACCGTCCCTCCGCACCGCTGCAAAGACAAGCGGCTTCCCTCTGCTCAGGACGAAAGGATTGGCACAACATCGCGTAATCAGAACACTGGTGTTCTCACTTTATTTTCTTTAAAACCTGACCAAAAGTCAGGATAATGCAAAGGGTGACCCCTATTCTGTGTCTCTAAACCACAGCCCCTCTCAGAGCGAGAAGTACTGATTCAGTCTAAGAAGGGCAGCGAGCCTGACCGTTCTGACACGGGTGTCCCTCTACAAAGCTGTTTTCCCTCGGCTCTCTGCCCAGGATGGGGTCAGGGGGATGAGCCTGGCGTGCCTGTGACCTCCAGAGCTGCCCTGGCACCCGCAGAACGGCCAGCGGGGAGCTCGGGGGGTGCGTGTGCTTCCAGGACCCCCCCGATAACGGGGCAGCCAAAGGCAGAAGGTGTCACAGCAGGTTGTGGAACTGGACCTGCCCTGGTCCCCGCAGGCGTCCGCGGGACGGGGCCAACACACCCTCTGACCAACCAGAAGCCACTGTTGCACCACATATCCAACCGTGTAAAGTCTGGTCTAAACTGGGGGCAGTCCAGTCTAAACTGCTGTCACTGACGTTTATCAAACCAGGGCTTGTGGCCAGTTTTCCATTAACACGCAGAGAATCAGTGTGAGGCTCCCCAGATCCTGATCGCCTCCATTCAGCTCCCTGCGCAGATATTTTTTTCCCAAAAAGTTGAGACAAAGAACCCAGTTATGGAAATGGTCCCCAAAGTGGGATGGGCAGGGGGTGCTGGGCAGGGCCGTCCAGTGCAGGGCCAGCCCAGGGGAGCGTGGCACCGGGCGCCCTTGGGTGTGCGCTGGCATCCGAGTGCAACGGGTCCAGTCGAGACCCTGTGGAAACAAATGGGGGTGTAGCCACAGGCTTCAAGGAGACCCAGACAAGTCACATCAAACGAGAACGTTTGATTTATGTTGAACATTAGATACATCTCCAACTGGTAAAAGAACATGTTAAGAGCATAAAAATATCTGTAGTGGCTCGTCTCTGGGAGAGAGCGACGGCAAACACCCACTGAAGAGCACAAGCGCAAGTGAACAATGATACTTCATCAAATACTCTATTAACCTCCAGTAATTTATGGCTCAAGACCTCTCAGAGCCAGAAATAATGCCTATGCATGGATGTGTGATGGATTTTTCTGCCATTAATTTGTCCAGTAGCTTTTTGAACCCATGTAAATTTGAGCTTTCACAATATCGGTGAAAGATATCTCCCGTTTAACTACGCACGTGAGACCAGTTCCCCTCACCGCTTGGCTTCAGCCCACTGCCCGGCCCCTGCCCGCCCCTCGTTCTTGTGCGGTGAGAAACAATCAGCAGCAAATCCTTGTTGAACTCTCAGTTCTACAGGTTTCTCTTGTATCCCTCTTCAGACGTCTCCCCTCCAGGCTGGAAAGCCTTAACCCAGGAAATCCTGCCCTTATCCTTGCTCATCCCCGGGGCCCGGCTCCAGACCTTTCTTCTTTCCATCACCATTTTTATGTCGTGGGGTAGGGACAGACTAGTGCAGGGTTCAGGGTAGGGCTGCTGTACAGATGTCTGCAGCAGCACGGTGTTCTTTCTTTGGTCCCTAGGTTTCCCCTAATAATTCCCAGTATTTGGTTTGTCTTTAGGCCACTGCTGGATGTTGAGCTGGTGGTTCCATAGAATTATTTATTTCAGCCCTCAGTTTTCACTCCTGGATGCTGGCCATCAGTAGAGTCCTCTGCACACATAAAGATGAGATTTCCAGTTCTACACCCTGCAAAGAGTTCAAGATTTTACATTTATCTACCGTGGATGTCATCTGCCCCTGCCCAGCCCCTCACTCCAGTGAGGTATCTCTGCGACTTTTGCAGCGGTCCCTGCCTTTAGAAAGACACATCATGGTGTGCTATCAGCAAACTGTGCCATCTCACTCTTTTTCTGGGTCATTTATTGTCCCCTCTTCCAGCACTGGCTCTAGCACAGATCCCATGAATCTCCCCTCTGAAAACCAGCAATTTATTTTGACTCCCCGATACTGTCCTTCAGCCGTGCCACGTGGAGCCACTGCCTCCAGCTGGGCCGGTTTCCTTCTTCAGGACTTTGCTGAAGACCTTGCTCAGCACCTCCCCATCACACACTTGTCGGCTGCTCCTAAAGGAACCCAAAGAGCTTGTCCAGAGCACGCCCCCCTCCAACGCCACGCCATTTCTTGCCCCTTTTGTCCCAGTTCTCCGGCTGGTGGATGCTCCTGTGTGCTGGGATCGCTCCTACCAGGTTTCTGGTGTGGACACCGAGGCCATGGACAGCTCGCCAGCTCTTCCCTGTTCCTCTTCAGAGAAACTTGTTGCATTATTCACCTCCTAGACCTTTGGTACCGCGAGGATGTAAAATGAGAGAGTGTATAATAGCAGTATTAGATTACTTATATCACATCAGGGCTCTTGGGTGAATACTACCTGTTCATAGCTCTTCATAACTGTTCGGGTGATTTAGTTGCCTTAAAACTTCTTCCATCAACACTTCGCTTTGAGACAGGTTTAACTGCAGACACACCCCTGCTCTGCTGGGCCAGCGCTGCCCCGATCCGAGGGAAGCTGGGAGAGCTCCCGAGGTCAGGACGCGCAGAAGCTGCTGAGCAGTTTGTTGTGGGCATCGCCGCTGCCGCATCCCACGGCCAGGGACACCGGGGTCCAGACCTCCAGGTCAAAGAAGCGACACTTCCAGCAAAGAAATGCCTGGCAGACCCCCCGGCTGGCGGGGGACTCCCAGCCCCGGTAGCCCCGCGGGGCTGCGGCTGGGGGGGCTGAGGGGCGCCCGGGGCCGCGGGCTGGCGCTGGGGCGGAGGGCAGAGCTGCCGCGGGGCGCGGGCTGGCGCCGGGGACTGGAGCTTTTGGGTTTCCTCTCTGATGGTTGTATCCCTTCTGCAAAAGGTGCTTTGTATGAAATTAAGAAGAGGATTTGTTTCTTCAAACTTTTGCAATTTTAACATCTGCTTGTTTTGGTAAATTTGACAGGGACTCTCTTTTGTCTCTTTTATTTTATTTATTTTTTTTTTAACAGAAATTCTATGAAAAGCGTTTTAAAAAGTGCTAACTGACAAGCCTACACAGGCTGCCTCCACTCAGGGAGCACTCTGCACAGTTGTTAACTTGTTAGACAGGAGCTAGATTACAATCATAAATAAATGATTTGCTGTCTCCTTACATTCAGACATGTAGCTTTTAAAGTGTAGCTGTCATCCCTGAATCAGATTTAGTCAAATGCTGTGTAACTGCAAAATTATCCTATCCTTACCTTTTTTTATTCTCCATATAATGGACAGTTAAATTGGATTTTCAAATTTGAAGTGCATATGTTTTTCAAATCCCCACAGGGTTGCCATTTTTTCATTTCTAAAGCAACTCACTAATGTTTATCATTACCACACAGAAATATTACAATTCTTAAGGGGCACCTTATAAAATCAGTACAGGAGAAATATGCTTTATCGTCTCAAAATGAAACCAATTTCTCAGCTGATTTGCAATTTATTTACATGTTAGCATTTGATTTTCTGCTGATTTATAGCCCCACATGCCTGTGTCTTAGCTGCTTTCTAAATAAACACAATCAGGTTGGGAAAGCTAATACCAAATTATGGAGCTTTGTTCTAGCTTTGCTCTATTAATGAGTTAAATCTTTTTTCCAGTAGTGCCTAGTCTCCCTTAGCACTGAGTGCAAGGAGAAGTCATGTGTGGTATTTTATAAGGCTCGAGTTCTGGTATGCTATAAATAATCAGTAGGTGTGGAGAATCTAAGGGGAAAATAGAGATCTCAGAAAAAGCACAAGAAAAAAAATGTGGTATCACAATTATTCTTTTTTTCTGAGCTATAAACTTCGAGATTCAGCCACACCTCATGAAAACTCTGGTGCCGTGGACATTTTATTTTACACGGCCATTTAAGACCTTCCTTCCTTCTCCTGCAGCTTTGCAGAGAACACGCTGCACACATGAAATCCCGCGTGCAGCGTGTTCCCGCGTGCGGCTGGACGGGTAATGGATGGCCAGTGCTGATGGTTGTTTCAGAATAAGTTTTTTAATGGCAGGTAAATTATTCATTGGCATGTAAAATAATACTCTCAGCCTTAACTAACGTGGTAGTAAAAATAACCCCTGGCAAAGATCTCATACTTTCAAGGTTCAGTTCATTAATAAACAATATGAAAGCGAGTCGGCACAATGCATTCTGGAAGTCCAAGCGACTTGATGGGCGATTCGGAAGGAGGGGGGCTGAGAATTCAAATATGCATTAGTCTTGGGGAAGCGCACCTTTTTCACTATGTAAGGTGTATGTGCAAATTCTATGGATAATTAATGCAACAGTTACTTCAGCAGCATCAAAAGAGCCACTGTTTAATTCAACATCCTATGAGCGTAGTGTGACAGCAGAGAGGAGCATTATTCCTGGCGATGAGTGACAGAGGGCATCAAGCATTCTTCTGAAATGCTTTCGCATCTCCCTGGAATGGCACATCAGGTGTGTCTGAGCTGCATTAATTCCAGGAGGTGCTGCCAGCCCACGACGTGCCCGCTCGCACCGAGCCCCAGCCCCGCGTGGCACAGCCCCTTGGCACGAGCCAGCCGCTCTGCTCACCAGCACAGGGGTGTCGTGTAGGAGCTGGGAGGGATCTGGCCACTGCAGGCGCCTGAAGAGGAGCCAGAGGAGCAGACCTTCTAAAGCTGGACACTAGTTCCAGCCTGGGCTTGGCTCTGCCGAGCCAGGGCCGCCCGAGCAGCCCTCCTGGTCCTTCTCTGCTGCCAGGACCGTGCGGTCCCCGGGGCTTCCAGCCCGTTGACACGCTGGCCGTGCCTCAGGCACTGGAGCACGAGTGTGAAATAGCCAGAGGAGGTCATGGCTCGGTTTCTCTGGAGGAGTCGCAGCAGCTTTAGCACGGTTATGAGCCAACCAGGTCCGTGCCCGGAGGCCCGCTCGGCGCGGGAGCTCAGCGCTGCTCTCCAGGGGCGCACGCGCAGGGTGCGCTGGAGCTGCCGGCAGGCTCCAGATCCTGCGCCTCGGTAATTAAATTCCAAAGTGGCAAGAAGGGACCTGGCCAAGGGTGAGCTTGTGGAGGAGGAGCCGGGTCTGTGGCATTGCCCCCGTCCCATCCGCAGGCCGCAGTGCCTGGTCTCTCTCCCCAGCAGCCGACCCAGCCGTGGCAGGCACAGCAAGGCAGCAGCAAGGCTGTTCCGTGCCTGCGCACATTACTGACTGCTTAATGGTGGTCTTTTGTTTTTTCCTGTTGACATTGATCATAATTGTTAGCCCATCGATTGACACAGAGACTCCTTGACAGAATAACAAGGAATGCTCCGTGCCAAATTATTCACTCTCCGCCGGCTAAATCGCGCATCCTCCTGCAATCAAACCGCAGCCGCATCCAGCGGGTGGAAAACAAAGGTCCTGTTATTCCAAGCGGGGATGTGAAGAGCCGGGCAGCAGTGGCAGAACATCAGGTTGCCGGTGCTCCCCACCGCCTGTCAGTAACGGGTGTGTGACAGCAATAATGATACCGTCAGCAGAGCCGGCCCCGCCGTCTGTGCAGCTAGAGCAGCAGGGAAACACAGGAGGGAGAGTGAACTGCATCGGGTGGAGAAGGCTGAGCAGCCCGAACCAGCCGAGAGCAGGGCAGACATCTCTTTTAGGCTTAGGATTTGGGGTTTGGAGCTCAAGGTCTGTCGCGCAACCGTGGACTAAGACTAACGCGTCTGATCGGGGGCGGCAGAAAGCCGGCCCAGCTCCCTTGGGGCGGGGCACAGCCAGGCCTCACGCGGGAGACGAGCGCTGGTTTGCGATGGGTGGGGGCCCCGCACTGCGCCAAGCTCCGTGCGGGCACGAGCGGCTGCCCCAACCCAGCCGTAGGAGCTTGGAAGGTGTCACCCGGGGCCCAGCGTACACTAGAGGAGCATCAGAGAAAGCACACTCCTCCTCCCCCAGGAAAGTTTGCTTTGCTGAAGATCACAGCTCTTCCCAGTTATTTCTTATGAATATTCATCCATGCTGGGGATCTCATTCAGCAAGGGAGACTGGAGAACCTGTGGGTGCTTATGCAAAAATACAGGCACTTGACACCAAAGACGCTTGTTTAGTTGATGTGAAATCTCTCCAGTTTTCTTCTCCCAGTGCATACACAGGCTTTGTGGGATGAAATATATCATCCAGCAAATCATTCATCAAAGACCTAGAATGACGCATAGTGCATGTGATAGAAAAAGAAAATGGCCACCCAGGCAATGGTGTAGGGGCATCCAAGAAAGACATCTGGTGAGCAAAAAGCTCCCCGTGAATTTGTGCTGGAATAAGGGTTAAAAAGGGGACTATCTATACCATCTTGTGTCAATCAAACAGAGTCATCTGTGCAAATCTGTGGCACGATCTCAAAGGGAACTCTGGCATGTCAGAGACTGGGCTGGGCACGGATTAGTCAGGAGCTAGAAAGGGCTTATAAAAACCTGACGTGAAAATGCTTTGCTTCGCGTGCATTTTTATACCATGAGGCTATATACAGAGAGCTGTTATCCCACTGGCTGCTAGGCAGAAGCAGGGAAAAACAATGAAATATATTTTGGGAAAAAGAAGGGACTTCAAAGGAGACGTCCTTCCAGCACAGGAAGAGGGTTGCTGAAGAACCTCTCCTGGCTTTTGGGCAGCTGGACAGGCGCCACTTGCAGACACTTCTGATAATGCCTTTCCAGCCTTGCCTTTTCTTTCCCTTTGTTTTGACTTAAGGCTGTTTTCAGAGCTGGCTCCCCTGTCTCTCCCGCAGGACCCCGGACCCCTCGCCAGGAGCCGTCCCTCTGCCCTGCTCCCTGCAGAACTCTGCTGCTGCCTGCGGTTTCTCCAAAATTTCCTTTTAAGAAATCAGGGCAGAGAACAAGGGAAGTGGGTCCTCAATGACGTAAGTGTTACAGATCTCTGAAATAAGCTGGGCTCATTAATAGCTTTTCTAAACATTGCAGTTGCTGTCGATGATCTCCGTGGTAGTTTTCTGTGTGAGAGGGTTGAAATCTGCTGGCGAATCTTGACATTTTCAGATCCGCGGTGGGCCACATGCTTGAAGACCTGCTGGCTTCCCCATTCTGATCGACTCTGCAGCTTCGCCGTGTTGTGGCAGATTGTTTGGAGGGATCCATGTCAGGATATTTTAGGGAAGTCACTGCTAACAGTGCTGTGAATACAATCTCTGTGCGCTGCACAAATCCCTCCCCAAATGGAATTAGCATGGCAGTGCTGGAGCTTTCTGCGGGCGGGGATGGACGCTCTCTTGCAGAGGCAGATGGACCCGCTCGGCTCTGCAGGGAAGAGCCTTCCTGTGCAGCAGCGTCTTCGCCGTCATCCCAACGAGAGCCCAACCCCGGCGCCCGCCCGCGCGCCGGAGGCTCGGAGGGAGCACGGCGGGGGCCGCGCCGGCGCTGCGCGGGGCGATCCTCCACTCTGCGCCCCGGGTTGGGGCACCCGGTGGCCCCACGGGACACGGGCACCTCCCTGGCATGGCCGGCCCGCGGGCAGAGCCCTGCTCCCGGCGGGGCTCCCGGCCCCGCGCTGCCTCTGCCCGAGAAGCTGTGGGGGCTGTTTAATGGGTTACAGCAGGACCTCTCTGTTCTCGTCAACCCACAAACTGCTTAACTAGTTAATAATTTACTCCAGATAAACTTGATTTGAGTTCTCTAGTGTGCAGTTTCAGCTGCATCCCCGACACCTCCGGCCTCCTGGGAGAGCCGCGGAAGGGCTGGGGAGGTGCTGGGGGAGCGGCGCAGGGCACGCGTGCCCTGGCTACCAGGATTCCCCTGCTCTTACGCTTTGTTTTGGAGCCACAGACTTGTTCAGCAGAGCCCATTTCAGTGAACCCGGTTTCTCTAAAATACATTTGCTTCGGTTGTGTTTTATAAAAAGGGAGGGAAAAAAAAAACCCTAAATATTTTCTTTGGGATAAGCCCCCATGTTAGAGCCATGTCCCTTTCATGCTGTTGCACATGGGCTGATATTTAAGGCAGGGACTTATTGTATAACCCAGTGCCTGTGGGATTAAAAAAAATAAAAAAAAATATAGTCTCCATGGAAATGGAGGCCATATCTTTTGAAAACTGTATCAGAGCTCTCTATCCTCTCCCCTTTATCATTGTATTTTAACCTACCAGCTGCATATTTAAGAGCAGAGCTTGCAAGATGATCTTACCCTTTTTTATTATTTTCCCTCATGTGTTAAGGGAGGGAATACTGACAGGGACAAGTGACAGCTCGCTAATTATTCCCTTACTGCCACTGCTGTTCTTGTTTTGGACGTGTTGCTCATTTTCCTCTGCTCTTCGCACTGAATAATGCATGGGTCCCTATCAGTATTCATGCAGTACCTTCGGGAACTGCCAGCCTAACTAGCTGATAACTGATTCAGTTTGTAACCGGTGCCTTTGGGAGTTGCAAGGAAAAGTAGCCAAGAACAAATTTAACACTTCTTTCTCATTGCCTTAGAACATCAAGGAGAGGTACAGGAGGACTGCGCATGAAATACATTTGTTGCCTGAAGCTGTTGGAGGTACATAACTAAAGTCAGCGCGTTTAACCCAGCGCGGTGCAGGCTGTGAGGTCAGTGGGCGATCCAGATGGGAGCACCCGGGAGGGAGAGGGCGAGGAATCAGCTATTTCGAAGCAGTTGTTTTCAGCAGATGCCCTCTCTAGGTTCTGCAGGGAGGTGCCAAGAAAAGCCACCCCAGAGCCATCTGTACTTTGGAGTCAGAAATAGTGCAGGGCTGGTGCCGGCGCTGGGCTGCGCTCCGAGTCATCCGTTGCTGTCGGCGTGGCACCAGCCCGTGGGGCCAGCAGCCCCCCAGGCCGGGCCCCCCGGCAGCAGGAGGGGGCACAGCCTCTCCCGCACCCCAGAAAGGGCAAACGGCCAGTGCGGGGCACGGGGCTGAGCCCCAGGGACACCTGTGAGGCAGAGCCTGGTCCCTCCCAGCAAGGTCTGTGCTGCCCCAAAGCGAGTTCAAGGGCACCCGCTCACCCCCGGGACGGCCCGGAGCGACGGAGGGGGGCAAAAGCAATTTCCTCTCTTCCTCCATTCAATATGACTGCGAGCAGGAAGGTTGAGAGAGCGAAGTTTTGCATTTTCACCTCTGCCACATTTGTTAAAGGTGAACAGTTATTCTGCGTAGGACGTGAGATACACATTTCTCTGCCCCACAAGGCGCGACGGCTGGATTCACGCTGTCGAGGGCTGCTCTGTGGGAGACGGGCTGTTCCTTCCACAGAAAGGCTGAAAAACTGCACTGGGCCCTTGGCTGAATATTCTTACTCGAGCTTTTCATCTGACATGTGTCAGATGCTGTGACCTTAACCACCCGTAATGTCATGACCTTAACTACCATATTCACAGTTTCATTCCTCTCCAAGTGTATACATACATATATATATTTTATATATATATATTTAGTGCATAAAGGAAGAAATGCATTGGGTTTTGGGTTGCATCAAAGTTGTCAGACGTGTCTTTTGAGGGAGCTGAAAGCAGATGGGGAGATGACCTCGAAAGTGTCCATCACGCCTCATACGATGGACAGAGGTTCAAGCAGGGAAATTTAAAATGTCTGTCTTGGAGCTCACACTAGGGATTATTTCAATAGTTCAAACAAAATGAACCTCGTCGAGAAAGTTTAGAAGTTCCTTTTCCAAGTAAAGACAACCCAGCTGAACGCTAGGCGGTCAGTGAAGTTTGTTCACAAGGGGGTATCGTGGGGAAAATGGGCCGGAAGGGCACAGTGACCCAGCTCAGGAAGCTCTTGACTCAAACAAAACCGCTGTGTTTGATTCTTCCCCACTGTTCCCATTGCAGCTTTTCTGCACTTTCTTGGAAGGATGCACCGTTCTCTTGCTCCCGCTACCACGAGGGAGACCAGCTGGCCACACTGGGAAGTCCTGTGTGACCTGCCCCATCAGCCCTTCCAGAAACGTGCAAGCAAGGTATTCACTGACAGCCAAGAACCTGGGGAGGGAATCAAGCTCTCTCTCCTTCTGGGTTCTGCAAAAGTTGACAGCAGTTTGTATTTAGAAGTCTGCTAAAACCCAATGCTAATTGGACAAAATTAGTGACATCTTTTAAGAGGTAGGAAGAGAGTTGAATAATGCTGATCTCTTTATCATGCTGTCTATAATTACAGCAAAAAATAGGATGTCAATGAGAAAATGAACTACAGAATTGAAAATCCCCTGGTAATGACTGCACTCGTATTCCTTGCCCCCAGTCTGCTGGAGAAGTTTGGCTTCAGCTGCAACGTGCACATTGTTAACTTGGCAGTGTCACTCCTGCGCCTGTTTCAGTGAGCAATTTTCCCCAACCGTAGTAAGCCTTGGAAAGACATTCACCAGTGTCTGTGGTGCCTCTGGGGAGCCCCTTGGAAGACAAGAAAAAAAGCCTCAAGATACTGTATGTCAGTCTGTCTCTCACTATAATTATCTTTATTGATTGGGGAATCATTTACATTTCCATATCTCTGAGTTTCCTGTTAGTGCTACTGTTTAGATGTGTTCATGGATCAGATTTCAAGAGATTTCATCCCAGTGAAAAAAAGCCTTGTTATGTATGAACTCTATGCAAATCTCAAAAGAGAGGTGATGGGGCTTTATGGCAAGAAGTAACACCAGGAATCGTAGCACCAGTGGAAGGAGAAAAGAGAGAGTGGCCACGTTGGCAAAGACATTTTTCACAGCATCCCTAACACACAGTAATTCACTGCCCAGGTTTCCTCCATTTAGTGGAGCCCAACATTTACTCAAAATAAAGAGCAGAAATGCAGGAGAACACAAAGCCACCAAACCAGAAATTCTTCCTTCTGTAGGTTTGCAGTGTGTCCTGAGGGGATCGCTCCTCTTGTCGAGAGGTATAGGGAGGGAAACATCTGCTTAGCTCAGGAAGCAGTTGAGGATGGCTCCTCCGAGTGTGCTCTCCCCTAAATACTCACTTCCTTCTGCTGGCAGAAAGCCTGCTTGTCTTCTTTCTGCTTACCCCCGTTGTGCGTCTTCTGCTGCTCGTGGTGGCAGAACTCATCCAGCTGAGATGCCCCTTCACCCCGAGCCCCCAGTGCCACGCGGGATGCCGCCAGCCTTGGCACATCCTCCAAGAGAAGCAGCGTTTGCCCCTTTGCTGCGGACACGGTGTGGGGAGGAAAGGATGATGCAGCACAAATCCCTGTTCGTGACAAAAGGCGTGTGCAGGGAGACCCGAGTGGGATTCTGGTGCAACGGCGGCAGTAATTACCTGGTAACTGTTATCCCTGCAGGAGTTAAAATGGAAGACTTGCACTGCTTCTCACCGGTGCCCAGGGGAGAGGAAGAGAGCAGGAGGGTCTTCTGCATCCCCCCACACCCTCCCCGCGTTACGCAGGCCCTCGGGCACAGCCCGTCGGGGCCAGGCGTGGGCACAGGCACCGCAGCGGAGCTCCCTGTGTCCCTGCACCCGCCGTCACCAGCCCCGGCCCCGCCTCGGCACTCGGCGCTCCGGGGATCTCTGACAGCAGCCACTGCCCACCCCGCAGCCAGCCCTTACACACAGCCTGCTCGGTCTCACCCAGGCGAGACACAGAATTCTGCTCCAAAATGGGTGTTTTTCACATTAAAGAGCTGCACAAACATTTTATTTCCCATTTGCGGCCCTTTTGCAAACAGCAGAGAATCCACTCTTTCCTCCAGAAGATTTGTGTCCGAGGGAGCTCCCAGGCTGACATAAAGCTGCCCATACTTTCAAGAGGCCTCTCTGGTAAGCTCTTATTTCTTGGATTCCTTCCCAAAATGAGGCAGTATCACTTATGGAAAGCGGCGAACAGGAGTGATATGAAGCATTGAGAAAACCTTCCCGTTTCAGCAGAGGCACAAGTGTCATGTCTCTACAGAAATATCAATTATATTTCCTGTACAGCTAATGAGATAGCAGTTGGCAAACATTAGCAGGTAAACAGTCAAACACAGCCTAGCACATAGTTTGGGCTTTTTGAATTAAATTTTCCTGTTACTAAACTGTCCCTGAGCGCTGCACCCGCTGGCATGCCCAGATAAAGAGCCCATAATAACCAGTGGAGTGAAGTGAAATGGATGAGGGAGCCCCTTCCTCCTCCGGCTCCCGGCTAAACAAACCTTCAGGGGCAACGCCACTGTCGGACAGGCCACCAGAGCTTTCACCGTCGTCGCTCAGAACCCTTTTGAACTGTTTCGCCAGCTTAAACCACTGCGTGCTGGGGACAGCCGGCACCGTGCCCCGAAACCCGTGGAGGAGATATTTTATGTTGTGACTTATCTGTTCGCCTCTAGCTGCAGGCTGGGAGATACTCTGAATATGAGTACATTCCGGCTAATTTTGAGTATCTCCAGCATTTAGATGTCTTTATCCCTTAGGGGTTACAAAGCCGCCCGGTTTTTGGGTGCGTTTCACGCGATCTGCAGGGCGAGCGCCCGGCCTGCGGCTCCAGGCTCTGGCTCTCGGGTGCTCTGGGCTTCGACATGGGGCAACGGGGGCACCCACGGCACTTTTCGGTGGTGGCACCAGTTGCCTGCAAGCAGGTGGGGAAGTGGAGGCACAGGCTGGCCAACTTCCCTTCTCTGGGATCACCGCTCCCTCTTGAAATAAGCAGGTTTCTCCCCACAGCGTGTGTATTTTACCTCATCGGAGCTTGCTTTGCTCATTTTTACTGCTCTGTTCTTTTTGGTGAATAAGAGAGCATATCTGATTCAGCATTATTATTAATCCCATATGTAGCTCATGAAGGGAGGAAAAAGCAGTAATTAAGTGCAGTCATAAGTTAAAAGAATTGAACGTGTGTTTCTTGCTTGCCTAATGTCTGGCAAACGCCTCGTGTTTACTCAGTCATCTACCACCGATTCGGCTGAATTGGGAGGGTTTTGTAACCCGCTGTGTGCTCCCTTTGTCCTGGCCACGGACACCCAGGGCTTTGTGGGGTGTCCTTTAGCTCCCTAAGTTTTCTGTTGCCTAAAGAAAGGGCCAGCACCCACCGATACACACAAGTACACTGGTGCCTTCGCAAGCGTAGCCGGCTTTCCCAAGCCAACACCACAACAAACAGATTTCAGGCTCAAATCTGAAAACAATACAAACTTCTACATGAAAGTGAAAGCTAACAAAAATGCTAAGAATTTGTCATAGGCTACTGGGAAAGGGGCAGCTGAGGGGGGTGCTGGAGCAGGGTACAGCGGGAGAGAGACGAGAATCAGTTGCCAGTACCAGGTACTGAAGAGAAAAATGTATGAAGGCGGAATCGAGCTGGGTAGCAGGAAAAGGTTACAAGAGATCAGAAGAGCAAGAGGAATTGCCAAAAAACGCCCCAAAACCTGAAGCACACCAGGCTGCAAAGACACAGAGGGCAAGTACCTTCAGGAAGATGCTGGCACAGCGTGTCGTGGTCCCGGCAGGAGAGGGCAGGGAGCCGCAGCACCCCTGGAGAAGTGCCCCAGCCCGGCTGCCTCCTGCAGCCCTGCTCCTCACCAGCGTGTAGTGACTTCTAGCTTGACAACAAAATGAGAATAATCCCAGAAGACACTAAAGAGTCGCAGGGGAAGTTTCATTAAGACGGGCAGGTGAAGCATGTCTAAGGGTAAGGGCATCAGCCCTACAAGAAAATGGGTTTAGGTAAATTTTGTGGGGGATTGGCTTTGTAGTTTAAGGGGAAGAGCAAGTGTGTGGTTTTAGTTTAGGCATTTTCTGAAAGCAGAAAAAAAGTTCTTGTGTTCTGTGAGATGCTGGTGTGTAATTCTGTGAGTAGGGGATGGTGCACAGCAGCCGCTGAAGAGTGCAGCTTCTGCTCGTTGCCCTTAGGAGCTCGTTGCCTGCAGCTGGTCTGAGACCGTTTTGGAAAAGTCCTTCTAGACCGAGGGCAAGGTAACCCTTTGGAAAAGAAGCATGAATTAACAGCAGCGTACTGGTAAGACGTGAGTGATAAGGAGAACATGGACTTCTACCTAGTCCTAACGCAGTGGGTTTTCAAGTGGTTCCTAGATTAAGCCTAATCTCTCTGAAATAAGGATGAGTTATGAGCTCTCTGAGTTGTTTCTCTCCCTCAGGCACTGGAGGGCTTTCGAGTTTGCCCTTGCTAGGGTCAAGATCTGCTTCAAGGTACTTGACCGGAGGGGTGTGGAGTGGGGGGGTGTAAATCCCGGTGCCTGGGGCAGGTGTCTGCCGCAGTCGGTTGGTTCCTGCTGGGCGCTGCAAAAGCTGGTCCTGCGGTGCGGGTGATGTGAGGAGAAGGTCCATCCTTTACGTTCCTCTCTAATATTTTAACTGCTAAAAGAGCAGCCTCAGGCACACGCTGGGGTGAGCCCGGTGTCCCCGCACCCTCGGGAGCGCCCCCCTGGCTGCGGGCCCGTGCGGTGTCACACGGCGGCTCCTCGCCCGCTCCGGCCGCTCTGCCTCCCCAGCCCGCCCTCCTGCCCGGTTTTTCCTCGCTGTTCCCTCCATCCAGAGGATCATTTTTCAGACAGCCCCAGCGCTTTGCCCTGCAGTCAGACTATTTAGTCTGGTTTTGGTGACCCTGTCTGACTGTTCAAGAATAAGCTCTCAGGTTTCTCTTTTCTCTGCAATCACTACGCTTCTTTTTTTTTTTTGCTTTTTTTTTTTTTTTTTTTTAAACAAATACATACCTTTGAGCCTTAGCCTTTCAGAAGGACTTAAGGTGGTCCCATTCTCCTTCCTCTGTGAGAAGAGAGATACTCAGAATAGCGCTGGGATTTGCATTCCTTTGCCACTGTGCTGCGGGAGTGCAGGGTTACCTTCCCTTATTAGTAACTGTAGAGTGGCCATTCAGAGCTAATATTTACCAAAAAACTCTAGAAAACTAGGAATACCCGTGTTCTAATATACAGGCAGCACTTATCTCTGAGCACTAAAGCAAAGACACCACTAGAGTTTTCTTTGGAGAAGTGATGATATAATTTTTGGTTTGACTAATATGTGCTGAAAAAGCCCATTGTGCTTTAAATGTTAATTCCAAAAGCTTTTAAAAATTCCCATAAGCTCTTTCCTTTGTGCTGCTCAGCCATTGTCCATAGCCCCTAGCAAGAGTTCACATTGTGCCTCCGCATTGTGAGCTCTGTGCAGAGTCAGCAGAACGGGCTCCTGCTCAGGATGGATGGCTGCGACTGTTCACCAGTTAATTTTGGTTTAATTACTATACACAAGTCGAAGTAGCTAATCGCTCATCATGGGCTTCACGTTTTATTCGTTGTTACTCCAGCTTCTAAAATACAACAGTTGTTAAATGTACAGGATGGCGCTTTTTAAAAATTGGGCTCTATAACGGGTTAAAAGCGTGAAATATCTTACTTCATAAATAACAAGCAAAGAATATATTTTAAAAAGAAAATATAAGGGGCTGATGCCATATCATATAAAATTTCTGGAGCTTCACGCTCCGAGCAGTGAAAGTGCTGACTGTGACAAGCCGGGGGAGGCCTTTGCATCAATCAGAAAATAAAAGTTAAGCAGCGCCTGGTGCTCGGCTGGGATATCTGGATTCATCCCGATTTATTGGGCCTACCGCGCAGTACAATAACCGCTGGGCGCGGATCGTTCAGCTGCTGCGTGCTAATGAAGTCTGCATTAATTAGCCACCGTGGATTGATTTTCATGATTTGTCTGTCTGGGCCTCTCAAATGGGTCTGGAGGAACTTGGTGCTTGACCTTCACTGTGTTCAGTGAGAGGGGAGATGCTCCCCAGGCTTGGGGGGAAAAGCTCCATTTCTGGGGCTCCGGGAACCCTCCCCAGGGGCAGCCCCGGCCCCGGGGGCTCTGCTCGTCCTCTCTGCTTTCCACCACAGTTTTCAGGTTGAGGATTATTTTTATTTCAACGATTTTTGCCGTGGTGGAGGGAAATGACAGTGACTTCCCAGCTCTGATAGATGAGGCACTGGGGGCGAGAGAGACCGAACGCCCAGCGAAAACCCAGGGATATTAGTGGGAAAAATACCAGCAAATTGATTTTAAAAGGCGTTCGGAGGGGTCTCTGCACCCCCTTCTACCACGCCGCCCAGAAGCTTTTCAAGTGGAACAGCCTGCAGCTATTACAATAAACACCTCAGCCGCAACCTGTCTCTCATTTGCATATTAGCAGCCTTAATTTTGATGAAATATGCAAATGTATGCAAAATGAAATTCATCTCATAATGACACAAGGCGATTAAACAATTTTTATGCTTAAATATTCTGTTTAATGAAATCAAACAGACCCATGCGTGTGACAAATTTGCCTCAGCATGGAGAAATTAGTGGATATCAAAAAACTAACACAGAATCCCAAACACAGGACGTACTGTGCTGGGCATTGAAATCGCCTCTTCAGCGTGAAAATAATCAGTGTTTCTGATAACCAAATGAACTGGAAATTATATTACAGAGAACTGCTAAAATAAGTTAGTGGCAAGGTACTTTGTTTCCTACTCTCCAAAGAAATCCTGTTCTCCGGCCATCTTTTATTTATGTTCCAGATGTTAAATTGAATAAACACGCTTGCAGGTTCCTTTCGGATATTTTTGTGGTTTAACTAAGAAGCCGATGGCACAGCCTCGCTGCGGCTGGTGGATGTGCCGTGCCTGGGCGAGTCCCGTGCCGGCGGCGCTGGCCCTGCTCCTGCTCCCGTCCCGTCCCGGTGCCAGCCGCCGCCGCCTGCTCTTGGCTCTGGTGACACGTGCTGGGTCGCCGGCGCTGCGTACGTCTGGTTTGTTAGACGCCGTTAGATTTTGTCAGCCCGGTCAGTGTTTTCTTGGCCTCGCTCCATGGCCTGGGGATTTGTCCAGCCCTGCCGCCCGCCTGAGCATCCCGCAGAGCGCAGGGAGCCCCTGCACGGACCCGCTGCGGGCTCGGGTCACCCACACCGGGCGCTGGGACAAGCCGGAGGGCGGGCACGGCTCCGCAGGGCTGACGGGGGCAGACGGGGAGCTGGAGCCGCTGCTGAGCGCCACGGGGGCCCTGGGCTGGGGCCTCTCCCCGCCGTGGCAGGGAGGGAGGGACTCGTGTGGGTGCCCCCAGAGCAGAGAATGGGAAGAGGGTTTTCTCTTCTTACGCAGCTGATGGTGATTTGTGTTGATCAACATGAACTACACTTGATTTTCCTTTCCTTTTTCTAAAAGGAAACCTTCTCCCTGCTTCCAGGGCAGGGTCCCCAGGCAGTGCTGGGGAGGGCTGGGCCAGGGGGGCTGTACCCCAGCACCGCTCCGTGCAGGCACCCCCACACCCACAGTGACGGGGCCGCCCGTCCCTGAGGCTGCTCCTGGGTTTGCAAACCCTCCGAAGCCCCCGGCCCGGGTACAGGGCAAAGGAGAGAAGTGCATCAGTCCATTATCTCCCAGCTTTCCATTTCAGTCTTGCTCTCCATCCATCAAGTCCCTGGATTTTTTGGAGTTTGGTGGCCTGTGTGTCGTCCTCTCCCGGCACAGCGCTCTCCGCTGGGACCAGCCCTTCCCTCTGCAGCGGTCGGAAGCCCCCGGCCCGGGAAACACGAGTCGCTCCTGCTGCCACGCTGGAGGGAGGGACGGCAGCAACCCTCAGGCATAATGCTCAACCTCTTACCCTTAATGGTTTGTCCAGATGTCGTTGCTTCCCCCGCTCAGCTCAGATATGATAAAACCGAGGTAATTTAATATTAGCCATATGCATACTTGTGTTTTATTTTTCTGCAGACTATTTTTATTGCAAATAAGTTTTGAAAGGAAGCTGCTGCTGCTGATTTTCCGATGTTCCAGTTAACTTTGTTGTGCTGAATATAAGTAAATTCACAAGTTGACCTCGTTGTTTTCTAGACCCAGAGGTGCTGAAGATCTGCTCGGTCACCTGATGAGATTTCACTCCAGCTTCTATCTCCCAATACCTGACCTATCTTCTTATTTGTGTTTTCGCTGTGTTTTCGACACGCAAAATGAAAGTTTCTACTGCTTCCCTTGGGTGTCTGGTATACCCTTCTGCCAGGAAAACAGAAAACTGGGAAGTCTTAATCTGTGCTTGGGTCCGACTCTTCATACCTCCCGTCGGCTAGTGGCCCAGCAGGCGGCCAGCAGAGCCCCTGCGCAGAGGAGCTGGACGGCAGCACCGAGCCTGGGTGGTGCTTCAGGGCCTGGGGGCTCTGGTGCCCTCCAGGAGCCCCTCCTGTCCCGCCCGGCGCAGCAGAGACCGGCACGTGTCCGTGCACTGAAATGACAGCGAGGTTGGAAATGATCTTTGCTTTCATCCCTCGCTGCAAACTCATCCCAAATTTTCTGTCTGGAATCTTTTTTGCCTCTCCCATCAGAACAGCATCCAGATTTTCCCGTTTCCTCCCTCTCGCTCCCTCGTGTCTCGGCTCCGTCGGCTGCGCTGTGTCCCAGCTGTGTTTCTCTTGGTTGTATCCTGCGTTTTCGTAATTCTTCTGAGTCCTGTGTCTTTTGCTGTTGGTGGTATTTGCAACTTACCCCAGCTGAGCCTCATCTGTAAGCTTTATTGATAGAGTGTTTATTCCCTCTCTCAGAGTATTAACGGTGCTTATAAGCAACACTAGTCCCAGTGCCTGCTGGTGCCGCACCCACCCCGTGCGCCCCCATGACGCTCGTCCCGCTGCCCCAGTTTGGCTCCAGTGGAGCCGGTGCAGGGCGGGAGGAGCCCCCCAGCCGGCTCCTGCTCCCGAGACGCCCGGTGGCCCCGTGGCCAGTGGTGCTGGTGCCGCGGTGCAGCTCTGGAGCCGTTACACACCCACCACGGCTCCGTGCATCTGGAAATGCCATTGCTGCCTCCTGACTCACAGCCGTGTTTTTTAACTACTGCTCTCTCCTTCTGGCCTCACACTCCCCTACACAGCATGTCCCGGACTTCCCCTCCTCTTCTGCTGGGCTGTCATGGCGTAATTGATGATTTTAGGGAGTAGTTGTCTCGGGCTGCCTGCTTTTGCTCTGTAAGTTCATTCCTGCAGCCCGGAGCCGGGAGGCCGGTGTCTCGCTGCTGCAGCGCAGGGCCAGAGCTCTGCCGGGGCGGCCCCAGCCGGCCCTGGGAAATGGCTCTGTACGGAGTTTGCCCGGTGGCCCGGGGGCGTCCCGGGGAGCACGCCATGCCGTGCCACACTGCGCCGCGCCGTGCCGTGCTGTGCCGTGTTGTACATTGCTGTGCCGCGCTGTGCCATGCCGTGCCACGCCGTGCCATGTTGTGCCTTGCTGTGCCGTGCCACGCTGCCATGCAGAGCGTGTCTCCGCAGCCTCTCAGCCCGGTTGATAACTGGGACCTGAACAAGTATTTTTGGCACCTTCCTTCCCCCAGGAAGACCCCGACCGCAGGGCTCCGGGCAAGCCCCTGCCAGCCCCGGTGAGGGAACGGGCATGCTCGGTGCCTCTGCCCCATCGGTGCTGCCCCGGACGAGGCTCCCTTCCCCCGTGCCAGAAATCACACAGCGCTCAGCGCCGAGAGCTGCCGTGCTGAAACGCGGGCCCCTGCCAGGCCTCATAGCACAGCCATGATGTAAGAGCAAAAAGTCAGCAAAACCCCACCGCTCTCGGGCAGGAGAGTTAACCCTTGCGGCGAGGGAAGCTGTGGGCGCTGGTTCCTCCCCTGGGAGATGCCACCTTGCCCCTCACCCCGGGGTGCTGCTGCCCCGGCAGCTCCGGCTGCTTGCACCCACCCTCCTCCGCCGGCACCCGCGGGACGTCTCCTCGCTCCGGGCTGGCCGCCGGGCAGCGGTGTCCTTGCAGATGAAATCAGTGGCTGCTTTTCCCGGGCGAGCGGGGCTGTGCCGGCTGCCTGGGCCATGCCCGGGCGGTGGCGGGGGCTCGGTGCCGGCCGTGCTGGTGGGCACCCCCTGGCTTCCCACACCCCCCCCGTCCTGCGGCGCCGCCTCTCCGCGGCGGGTGCCACGGCCGGTGTCCCAGCCTCATGCTCTGCCTGTCCTCTGCATTTAAATCATTCCTAAGGCAACAGGTTATGGCCTGAGAAGTCCTTAAATTATCTGAGAAAGTTTATGAACTTTCACAGCATAAAATGAATGTGACATTTCCTCACCATAATAAATGTTCATCAGAAATGACTTGATCCAAACAACCTTGTGCTACAAAGCCATCGGGCCATGAAAAACCTTTGACAAAACAATCTCCTTTAAACGTGGCTTTGCTGGAATTAGGGCTGATTACGATCAGATGGCTTAGTATTTTGACCTTGTTATATTCCCATTATTTTGACAATTCAGTGAATATTTGCAATATTTCACTCCGGGTGAGTATTCTCACCAAGTGAGGTATGTACAACTGCTGTATTCATTTTCCTGTATGGATGTAGCTTGATCAAGAAGAGATGATGTGCTGTATGCACTTTCTAAAGGGGCCATTTTTGCCTAATGAAAAAGGATGCAGGAGGATATTCTTCATGCAGAGACCTGTGCTGAGCTCAGCTGGTGCTGGGCGCTGCGGCAGCTCCGTTGCAGCACCCAGGAACTGCGGTTGCAGGTGGCTGGGGAGTACTGGGGAGCACTGGGGAGCCATCCTGGCCCTGTCCACATGTGGTTCCTGCACTGGGGGGTTTTCTTCAGGGACCAGGCAAGCAACGCCTAAATAAATAGGCAAAGTGGATGCAATTCCAAGCTCATATCATGTTACAGTAATCAGGATAAAATTGTTTTTCTCTGTGACCTTGTTACAACCATTTGTGAAGTCTGTGGAGAAAACTGCATGTCTAAGTCAATCCTCCCCTTGGAGAGCATCACTGTTCCTCTCCCTGAAGTCAATTAAAAAGGAGCTCGAGCTGGGGAGGGGGGCGAGGGAGCGCGTGGCGCCGCGGGGACCCTGAGAAGGCTGGTGGGGTCCGGGAGGACGCGGGGGGAGCTCCCGTCCCTGGCCGTGCTGGTGCTGCGCGGCGGGAATGGCAGGGACGGGCGGGGCCTGATCGCGCCTCTTAATTGATTTGCTTTTGATAGTGTGAGCTTGAGTTTATTGTAAAAACTCTTGGCACAACTGGAGGGCTGCCTGTTATTATCAGTCTAAATAAATACGGGTTAGCAACAAATTTGAAACATCTGCTTGGGATGAAACCGTCTCTCTGTTAAGACTTTCCCAGTGAAGCGCCGTGCATGCGCGAGGCGGTGTGGGAGCCCCGGTGCTGAGGGACGCGTGTGGGGGCCCGGCTGCCCGGGACTCGAGTGCATCCGACCGGCCGTGCTGGGGCCCTGACCTCCGTGGGATCTCCAGCGCTCCCGGGAACGCTGCTGGGCGGCCCAGCCACCGCCACTGCTGCCCCAGGGCAAAGCTCAACCCATGCAGGGCTGGGCTGGGGTCCCACGGCCCCTTCCTCGAGCTCAGCAGCGCTGGGAACGGACCCAGGCGTTGGCTCAGCCCCCGGTCTGTGAGGCTGGCGATGCCCGGAGCCCTGGGGTGCTAAAGCAGAAATCGTATCTGGAGTGTCTCAGGCTTTAAAGCCATTTCCAGGGTCCTCCTGCGCAAAGGCTGCTCCTACCAAATTGCTGAAATATGAGGGAAAAGCTGCCTGAGAGAGCAGCCAGGCACCGGGGTGCAGCCACTGAGAATGAGGGTGGTGCTGGTGGGTGCTCTGGAGCTCCCTGGGGCTCCCCAACACCCAGCGGTTGGGGGACAGAGCTCAGCCACCCTTGGAGAGAAGATAAATGTTGAGGGAGGGAGGAAGGGAGGGAGAGCTTTCTCACAGGAACCTTGTGGGAAAAGCAAAACCTCATGTCGTGGTTCACTAACTGCCCGCCTAATGATATCCCCGAGGGAGCCGGTCAGGCGTCATAAAACCAGGCAGTTTGCCCCGGAAATAGGTGAAGAGATGTAAAAGTGCCAAAGAGATGTAAACGTGTCACCCTCAGCGGCCGCTGTGGTGCCGGGCAGGTGGCGCGGGGGCAGGTTCCCCGCGGTGTCGGGGACAGGGACCTTGCACCCTGCCTGCGGCAGGACACCCCCCGCAGCCACGCTGGGGCCGTGGCCCCTGACGGGGGCACTCGCTGCGGGCACACACGTCCTTCCACGGGCACGGCAGCCGGGACAGCCCGCGCCGGCGCGGCGGCCGGGACATTCCATTTGGACGAGCACCCCGGGTCAGAGGCGTGTCCGACGCTTGTCGAACGTGGCAGTTGTGGTGCGTGTGAGTGTCAGCACAGTGCTGAGGGCGGCCTCGGGGCTGCTGATGCAACAGACAGTTTTATTTATTTTTGGATGCATGGGATGCTCGGTACTGAATAAATAATAATGCCTGTGTCGGCGGAGGCAGCGTGGTGCTCGGGCTGCGAGCACACGTCGGGGCATACTGTAAATTCAGCGCTGGAGGATGTCGTGGAGACGAGATCCACGTTAACCTCATGCTCTAGGAATTCAAGAGAGCCACCTTGGCCACCCTTATCCTTCCTCCCTCGGTGTCTGAGACAGGCCAGACCCTGTCAGCTGGTCATCTGCCTGGATCCTCCTAAATCAGTGCTCCGCTCTCGCTTTCTCCTGAACACAATCCTATCTCCTCGCTGTTGGACAGCGGCCAAGCGCAATCTCTTCTCTGAAAGACTCGCTAAATATGTTCAGCAAAAGAATTTAATTAGCCTCTTTCTCTTCCACATGAAGCTTTTTAAGAAAGAAAAGGGGGAGAAGAGGAAAAGAAAAAAGCTCCCTGTCTTCCAAGTCTGTGTGCTCTGCTCATTGTTGTAGCCCTGCGGCTCCGTTGGGGATTTCGGGGGCTCTCCGGCCGGGAGAGCCGAGCCCGGGAGCGGAGCCGGGCCCTGCCCGTGCACTGCGCTCTGCGCGCGCCTCCCAGGGCAGGGACCTGCGCGTCCCGGCTCCCGCCGGAGGAGTCGATTTACCGGGACTTGGAGTTTAAAGGATTGTTTGGTTGGGATTTTTGTTTTCAGTCTGAACTCCTGTGAGAGATGAATCACAGCTAAAGTTTGGCTGAGCGTACGCGGGTTTTGCCGAAACCGACGAGTGCCGGGGAGCACAGGGGTTGGCACGTGTCCCTCGGCAGCAGCGTGCTCCGAGCCAAGACCGTCTGTCCCTGCCTGGAGGCCATCCCGCCCTCCCGCCGTGCCAAGGGGAGACCGTCACCCCCAAAAGCTGCTCTGGGCCGGGGCTGCAGGCGGGGGGAGGCGCAGAGCTGCACCGTGCGGCTTCTCGAGTCCTTCCCCTCCTGCTGGGCCGCGCTGGAGCTGGGGGGGCTGGGGACAGAGCACTGCCCCGGGGCGCGGGCACGGGGGAGCCGGGGGGGGGCTGGCACCTCGTCCTGGCAGAGGACGCTGCAGCACTGACACCAAACAGCTGGTTTGCAGCTGGTAACCGGGCTTGTTCCCATGCGTTGCCAGAAACCTTACCTGAAAATCCTTCCCCTCCATCGGCGAGAGCCGGTGAGAACATCACCCCTGCGGTTAGTGCCGGGTGCGTCCACGGCAGCACCGAGTCGGGACCCGTGGGATCGTGGGGAGCAGATCGTGCGGATGGAGCCCTGGAACCGCGGCGGGGCTGGCCGAGGTGCCTGCTGCCGGGCTGACGAGTTGGGAACCAATTTGTTACGAAATTTATGAAATGCGATGTAACTGTGAGGAACCAAAAGACAGACTCTCTTAAAATGATATCCTTGTTAATAATCTCCTTCATCCATCACTGCTGCTCAAGGATCCTCTCGTTTTTATGTAGAACATAAATTATTGGGGGCAAGGAGAGGGGCTCCATAGGCGATGGGAATTATAAACAGCTGGTTGACCACAAATTACACCTCCTGCATCATCACCGAACGCACGTGGGAGCGGTGACTGCCCTCCACGAGTGGGCCTGGGGGCTGCAGGGCACGGGCAGTCTGTGGCCTTTCAGGAGAGCTGCCCCCAGGCCAGCCCCGGACTGGCACCCCCCCACCATCAGCCCCAGGAGCGGCCCCTGGCACGGCTCCTGTGCGGAGCCACAGCCACCACGCCGTGGCCGGGCCGGAGCAGCTGCGGAAGAGTTTGGGTTTCCGCGAGCAGCTTGGAGGGCAGCGGGGCTGGGGGCCGTGCGAGGGCCCCCACCTTGTCAGGAGCCCTGCAAGCTCAGCCCTGCTCTCTGCGTTATGGCCTGGGCGTGATACCGAGCTCTGGTGATGCAGAATCCGTCTCGCTGTACCTGTGCCGTGTCCGCATCGCTCTGCGTGCCCGTGGGGAGGGCAGTGCCAGGACCCCCTGCACAGCAGACGCCCGGCCTCCTCCTGCCCAGCATCTCTCAAGTAGTGGCTTCAAATCTGACTTGACATGGCAGCATCAGAGCTTGGATGTCCAGCTCCCCACTCTGAGAGGCCTAATTTTTAGAGGGATGGCACTCAGCGTTTTCTGAACGCTCTTCTGTTTTCCCGGGTATTTACCCAGAATCACTCATCACTTCTGCAAATCTTGGCCATCACTTTTATTTCATAGCATCTGTGCAACGTGGCCAAAGCTAATGCTGATGTTGGCTTTTGTGCGAAGCTAAGGGTTCAGGGGAAGGGATCAAACCACAGAATATATAGTGAATGCAGCTTTTCTTGTTCTTGCCGCGTTGTGATATATTTAAACTTTCATTTAGCATAAATACTGTAGGTCAAACACCAGACAGATTCACCAATTATATTTTCCCCTATTAGATGAAATATGTTTCTAATTTGGCTATAGTTTTGTTTTATTAGACCTGTGGCAGCAAGGGTGACCCTGTTTCAAAATAACCTTTTCAGATCATTTAGCCCTAGTCTTTCACAAATAGAGTTTGATAAAGCAAAAATGTGCCAGTCTATTTTTTAAGTGAGGGTTATGTGAACCCAATTCCTTCCCTGAGTCAAGCAGGGGCCCTGCTGGAGCTTCGGAGCCCTTGGAAAAGCATTATGTTACAGCTGCCTATCTGCCCAGCGGAGCGAGCGCTACAGCCCCGTGCATAGCTCAGGGCTGAAATAGTGTTTATTTTGCACAGCGGATTCGGGCCAAAGGATTTTTGTCTCTTTAAAATGTAATAAAATATAGTATTAGCATTTCCTGGGTTTAAACGCTTTCAAGCCTGACGGCCTCTGCGTGCTGGGTGGGGGGGCAGCGCAGTGCGACTGCCTGGCCCCAGCGGCAGATCTCCTGGTTTCCTCAGAAGTGAGGAAGAAGCGTCGCCTCGGGACAGGGAGCGCGCGGCTCCGCCTGTCTTCCAGGATCACCTCGTGCTTCCCGTATGTGGTGAAAACCAGATTAGTTATTTTTACTTTATGCAATTCCGTTTTTTCTCCTGGCTTATCTGATCCGCTTATTTTACCAAGGGCTTTGTTTCCCTCAAGCTCCCACGGAAAGCTCAGAGCTTCTCGGCCCCGTTCAGCCTCGGTGGCAGATGCCCACCGGCTCCGACGGCCGCACGCTGTCGCTGCCGTTGTCACCTGCTTACAAATCCGTGGAGGAGCTGGACAGCGCGGCCGCCTGCATCTGTGGATGTTTTCCTCGGCGCCCGGGGTCTTGGCCCCGGCTCTGTCCCTCGTGGAGCCCCGGTGCCGCCGGTGCCCCGGCCCTACGGCCGCGCGCAGAATGAGCTCCCTGACCACAGGGGACTTCTCCTTCCATAGCAGTTTCTTCACCTGCCCTTCCTACGTCTTTTGCCTGCAGAAAGCACACGCTGAAGTACCTTTGCCCTTTCCCTGACTCCCTCAGCCATATTTCCCATATTCACACCACTTAAGGTCCTGGCTCCCCAGCGCTCCCAGCAATAAATCCCGAGGGAAGGGCTGCCCTGCCCGCTGTGCATCGATGCCGCTGAGGGCAAGAGCTCCCCTCTGCAAAAGAACAGGGATGGTGTCGTCGCCTTTGCTTTCAGCCCCACGAGTCACTCTAACTCAGAATAATGATAATAGCAAAGCTTTTCCCTTTCAAATTAAAACCAGTTAGAAAGCAGGATGTAACTAATGCGGGAAATAATTTTTAAAACAATATTTTGAATCGAGAAAGTCACGCCTTAAAGTTTTCTGAAATTCTGATGTTCTTAACAAATATTACTTGTTACTAGTTAAATATTTGAAGAAGCACAAAGATGAACCCCAAATGAAATGTATCAGCAGTAGCAAAACGAAATCCATGTAAAAATGCACTTGAAATCTCTATATTCCTGTGAAATGTTCTCATGTCGCTGCAATTGTAGCTTCCAATGGAAATGCTCCGTCAGAGAGTTTCCTACTAACTCTACTCCAAGCCTGGAACCCCAGAGCGATACCATTTCAGGCACAGTTCAAAGCTATTTTTGTTACGTCTTCAAAACCTTTTCAGTCTTTATTGAGAAAAAAAATCCCTCTCTGTGCTGTCACTGAATTCAATGGGCATCATCTCTCAGGTGTGGGAGGACACACCTCTCTCCTCCTCGCAGTCGGGATAAAATGTGCTGCGAGGTGGGGGGCTGCAGGGGGGCTGCCCCAGCCCCCGGCAGCGCCGACACGCTGACAGCACCGAGCAGTTTCTCGTGTAACTCTGAGAGTTTCCACTTGCTCTGGAGGTGGCTGCCAACGCCGAAGACCTCTGAGACCCGGGCCAAGCTCTTGCACCGCAGGGAGAAGGTGGAACTTGATCTTAAGCAAAACAGAAACCTTGCCAAGAGCTTCAACTGAAAAAACGAAGCTGGAAGGAGCAAAATTTCCACCACCTCAGCCCAGCTGGACAGCCCGGGGCTGGATGTGGCTGGTGGGGTGGGAGCCCTGAGCCTGGGGCTGGGGGTAGATCATCCCCTTGCCTTCTCTCCTGCCTGCAACTCCGCTCCGAGCACGGGCTGGGGAGGGACAGCCAGAGATTCCCTGGGAACAGAAAATAAGGGAAACCCTTCAGCAATGTGCTGTGTGGTCGTTCATTGTCATTCTTCTTTTTTTCCTACTTTTTTTCCCCCCATACTTTCACCCAGGTGCTTTGTCTTCTTGTATTAAAGGATGATTCTGGGTCACAGAACTTGCATGCTGACACACAAGTGAGTGGAGAAAGTGAATTTATTTCTAGGTAGAACCCTAACTTGGGTATATCGCCCCTGGGAGGTCAAATCCTGGTCCTGCACAACATGTTGAAAATTAACGGTGAAAAAGGATGAATTTTTGAACCGAGGATGCAGAAAACAACAGCACAGGGCATGGGAAAGTGAAGCAGGTGCAGATCACCAAAATGCTCTTCAGCTTTTCAACACTGATCAGAGAAACTGCAGTTTCCCAAAACCAGAAAAGGGATCAAATGTTCCTAAATGGTGAAATCTCTAAACAAGAAAAAGGCACATGTGTTTTTAAAAGAGTCCTGTGGTCTGAATGCTGTAAGTTACAGCAGCCATAAATTTTATTTACAGTCCTGTTTTAAAGCATATTCTGTTTACAGTGTCTGCTAACTGTCCAGAGTCTGACTGAAGATATCAGAGACTGAAAAAAACCCCGGAATTTCTTTTATTCAGAAGAATGGGGAGGAGCAGTATGATGTTCTCACAACAACCTCAAATTTCCAAGAGCTGTGTCTGCCGCCTGCCTCAGCCCCTCCAGCAAGTGCAAGTTCTTCAAGTAGCTTTTATATGACAATGTTTCTTATAAAAGCAATACTTCACATCAGAGATGATCGGATATTTACCTTTTACAAATAACATCCTTGAACGTGCTGGGGGTGGATCGTGCGGAAATAGCACAATAGGGATTGGACTCCTTCCATCCGTTATTCACAGATGCTCCGAGGGCGACCGTTTCTGTAGCTGAGAGTGGTGTAATTCTGCGTGAGCCTCTGCCCGGGCTGGGCTGGCCCTGAGCGTCGGCCCAGCGTCAGCACGGGCAGCGGCCGGGCACCAACACGCTCGTGAGCAGCGTTTTACAGGGACTGCCCGGCCAGCTGGGACCAGCAGGCCAAAAGGTCTTTTTTTTATCTGTTTTCCTCTTTTGAGAAGCCCACCGTGCTCCTCGGCAAGCAGTGCTGCTGTGATGGTCTCTGTATCACTGATGTTAGTGAAATGTTGTTAGATACGAGTTCTGGTTTAACTTCCAGAAATAAGAGGATGTGGCTTTTCCCTAATATTTGGAAACTTGCCCGTGCAACTGTATACACTGTGTTCTCCTATCCAGTACCATGGTCAACTCAGAGATTTTTAGGCATTTTGTTTGAAATACTTCAATTTCAGCATTTCCGACGTATATTTTTTATGTGGTTTATTGCCTAAGAAGGGCTATTTAAAGTAAGATGGACGTACATAAGGTGGGTGGGTGTTCACCTCTCGCCCGCCGGGGCAGGGCCGGGGCCGGGGCTGGGACAGGAGCCAACCTCCCCCGGAGCTCTCACCGGGAGCTGCGATGTGCCGAGTGACCTCAGCGGTGAAACCAGGGCACGGTGAGGGGGGGTAACCCCCAGCCCTTGTGGGATCCGGGTCGGGGCTCCCAGACCCAGAACCGTTGCTGTGGCACAGAATCCAGCACCGCTCCTCGGCGAGGGCAGGGCCGCTGGCTGCAGCCCTTACTGTTAACTGACTCCTGGCATTTGCAGTGGGCAAGTACGGGTTGTCTGAGGGACACCGAAGTGCCGCGGGTTGTTCTGCGGCCCCCAAATGACAAGTGCTTTGGTCGCACAGGATGGGTCCCTCCTCCCGAGGGCCGGGGTCAGAGCTGGAGTAGGGGAAGGTGGGTCTGGAAAGCTCCTGCCCTGGCCGCAGAGCCGGGATGACCTTGCTGGCAGAGCCCAGGTCCTCGGGGCTGTGGGGCTGGGGCTCTCCAGGACATGCTTCTCCAGGTTCTGCTGCATGAGGCATAACCAAAGAGATTCTTTAGCGATGGAAAAGTTATTTTTCTAAATGGACACTAATGTTTTTTCCATTAATTGGAAGAAATTCCGAGGCTATGGAAAACCTTAAAGTGATATCACTGTGAAAAACTGGAAAAAATTCACACTGAAAAGGGCTTATGAAATCCAGACATTTCCCAGCCAAAAGGGACTTTAAAATAAGCCGCTTTTGCTGCCTCCCGGGGTCGTGCACGGTGTAAGGACTGGAGGTAGCAAAGGGCACCTGCCCTTGGTGGGGCAGCATGATACAGGCCAGGAGACAGTTCTGGCTGCTAGAGGGAGCATCCACCCCATCCCGTCCCATCCCATCCCATCCCATCCCGCCCCACTCCATCCCACCCCATCCCATCCCACCCCATCCCATCCCATCCCGCCCCATCCCATCCCACCCCACCCCACCCCTCCTCCATGCCTGCCCCCCCCCGGGCCAGGAGACACCTATAAACAAGAGCCTGTCGTCAGCTCGGCGGGCTCATTACAGATGCTGTCAGCAGCAGGGCTCGTCTCCCTTGATTTATCACACCAGGTTCCTGGAAGGAAAGGACGGCCAGCCCAGCCCAGAGCAGCGCAGGGATCCCTGGAGTCCGTTGGGAAGGAGGGAAGGAGCCAGCACAGTGCGGGGCTGGTGTGGGGCAGCAGGATGAGCCCCTGCCCCACAGCAGAGGGGCTGTCAGGGGTTGGCGCTGCTCCCCTGGCAGAGGCTCGGCAGGGGGGTCCTGGTGTGTCTGTCCCTTCCCATGGAGAGCCCAGGGGGCACCTTTCTCCCTGGGCTTCCAGCAAGGGATGGAGCTGCGGCACTCAGGGCTCTTGCTCAGCACCGCTCCTTCGGTGCCGCTTGACCCAAAAGATGATTTTTGGGGTGGTTGCTGATCTGTGGTTACCAACAGGCTTGAAGGGCAGCAGAGCCCAGAGAAGCGGTTCTGCAAAAAATGCCATTTACCCTGTGCCTGCCTGCGTGGTGGGGGCGGCTGTGCCGGCACCAGCCACTGCTGCAGGATCCCACCCAACCTTCCCCTGAGCCGCACGGCGCGGCCCCACGGTCACCGCGGCGTCACCGCGGCGTCACCGCGGCGTCACCGCAGCGCTCGGCCCCGCACACACGCGTGTGCCCGGCGCCGGGGGGCCGTGGGACAGGCAGCCCGGCTCACACACATCAGTTAGCCACGTGCATAAGTGTTTGCAGAATCGGAACCTTAATCTGCTTTTAATTCCTCCCAACTTGCCGAGTCCCCCGATACCTCTCCGCTCCATCAGACATCCTCTGTTCCAACACAAATACAGATTTTTCTGGAAATGTGATTTATTTCCCCTAATTTTGATCTCTTCTCGCATTCTTCAGTTTAAGAAGCAGAACCCATGAAGAGTTTGGCTGACATAAGTATTTGTGGAAAGGTTTCCTTTTATCCCCTCTTCCATATTTTTCTCAAAAACAGCTACCTAAATCCAAATAAGATTAAGAGAAAAACCTTTAAAATGGGTTACATTAATTTAGAAACTAGATCCTTTGTAATGATGAAAGCAGCACAATATTCTTATGTAATAAGTCCTGCTTTATAAATGCATTAATTCTTAAACTATATTGTTTTAATAAACAAGGCTCTAGACATGCCCAAGGGCACTGTTATTCTCAGAAGAGTTTTCCAAGAAGGCTTGTGTTGTTGGATTATTATTCCATGACTTCCAAGTTCACTGAGTGGAGCTATTTTTTTTTATACTCATATTGCAGTAAAAACAACAACTTTCAAATACTTTGTCAAGTAGATTGGGAATCAAAATGGAAACTATTTGTGTAGGATGAGAAGTGCTGAAAGCCTCTCGTTTCATGCAATTAGATTTGGAATCTGGGGCCTGGCTCACATTTTTTTAAAAAGTGTTTTCAGAAGGCTCCGTTAATACGGGGTGGAGGTGTAGGAAGTTCAGGTCATTGCAGCACTTCACGGGCTGATCCCACTCTTGGGGCTACGCCTGAGAAGTCGTGGCCAGGCCTGAGAGGTGGGCGGCAGCGTCTCGGGGTGCAGGCAGGACCCCGCTGCGGCCCGGGCCCAGCTGGGCACACGCGGCCGGCAGAGACGGGTCCCCGGACGGCCAGCGGAGACAATAAGACTTTAAAACCACACTCTGAGGTCCCATCACTCACCAAGGGCACCCCCCTGGGCTGAGAGGGTGAGCGATGGCTCCGGGCGGTGTGGGGCTGTGGGGGACGCCCGTGTCACCCGCTCGCCGGGGGCTGTTCTCGTCCGGCGGCGCTGCTGAGCGCGGCCGCGTTGAAGCGGCACCGGCAGAACTGACAATGGTAACTCACACGGGCCCCCACAACCAGCGTCTCGGCGCCGCAGCCCCCCTCTTGGTGCGTGCCACAGCCAGCCGGCGCCCCACGGCCCGCGGGGGAGAGGGGCAGGGGACAAGCCCCAGCCTGGGGGGGACGGGTCGCACCGCCCGTACCTTGCTGGGAGCGGCGGCCGCCATCCCGTGGTGCCGGGGGGGGCTCTCGGCCACCTCGCACCGACTCGCGGCGCAGAAAGCCAGGAGAGGCCTGGAAGAGCTGTTGTGCTGGGGCGGTTCGTGTCGTCTTTAAAGGAGGAAATATTCACAGCGTATTCAGAGCGTTTAATCACTGGTAACGTGTCGCTGTGCAGTGTCGGGGCTCCGTGCTCTCATCCGACCGTTCCGCCGACCGCAGGGGCGAAGGCAGCTCCCGCCGAGGCAGCCAGCCCGGAGCTGCTCCCCTCTCGCCTCTCTGCCGTCACGGGCTGGTCTGTCAAAACCGGATGCAAATGAAGGGAAATCTCACCCGTTTGTGCCTCCGTCGAGTATCTTCTGCCTTATTTCCTTGAATTATTAGCTCTCTTTTATTGGGTTTGGCTTGCAGGAGGATGACTATTTCATCCATCAAATCAGAATCTTTTTAACACTAATACTGAATTTATAGAAGTGGTTAAACGAAGTGTTGACAATATGGACAATGTGTTTCTGATTAACGCTGCAATTTAAAGTGGAACTGCCAACTGCCGAGAGTTACTAAACCAGAGCAGCATTTTTCCAGACCCAGTGGGCTGGAGCTCAGCGTCGCAGCACGAGCAGACGTCAGACACCGCACGCACGGCGCTGGCGCAGGGCTGGCCCCGCACCCGGGGCTGCTCCCCACAGGCTTTGCTCTTCCCTGGGGCGATCAGGTCCGGGCTTTGCTCTTCCCCCCTCCTTGTCCTGGGTGGGTGTGGGTCACCAGCAGCGAGACCTCTTCCTGCGGTTCTGGGGGAAGGAGTACGGTGGGGAAGGACACGCTGCTCCCTCCTGTCGGCGTGTCCCTCGGGGCAGTGGGCTGGCAGCACCCATCCCGCGTGGGCCGGGCTCTGTGGGGTCCGTGGCGCTGAGCTGCGCCCTCCGGCACGAGGGCAGGGATGGGACCGAACGGTTGGTCCCTTTAACTTTGAAGGACAGTAAAGCAGTTTAAAATACCCTTTTTTTTTTCTTTTTTTTCTTACTATGTGACACAAAAAAGGTGGAGTTGCACATAGGGAATGGCAACGGGAACAAAAGGGAGAGGGAGAGAGGGGAGCACGAGCGGAGCCGAGCGATCGCTGCGGTGTCTGACAGAGGCGGCGTGATCACAGCCAACATAAGAAGTATCACTTCTACCTGAAATCTCCTCTGAGAGCACTCGCAGGACCGGGAGCTTTGATTCCCTCCTTTCCTCTCCTCATTAATCGCCTTCAGTTGCAATACTGAACTTCTGAAATTCAACAGCCACTAAAATATCAAGTATTTAGTGCTGGGAAAACCTTGTGGAGTGGGAGGTTTTGCAAAATGTGTTGGCTTCTCCAAGTTCCGAGCTGCAGTTGGAGTTCGGGAGTTTTCTTCCTCTGGTTTCACATCTGCTGGGTTTGCTTCTTGTTGAAGGGGGGATTCGGTTTTGGAAAAAATGACGTGTCTGCCCCTGCGCAGCCCGGGGCCAGGGCCGGCGGGCAGCCCCGGGCAGCTCTGAGGCGCACAGCAAGTGCCCGCGGGGCTCGGGGAGCCGGCCCGGCCGGGTGGGAGCGTGGCCTGTGCGAGCGAGTCCCGCTGGTCCCCCCCCGCGGATGCTCACGGGGGCCTTGGGCCGGGGCCTCTCTCCTCTCACCAGTGTAAATGTCACCTGCAGCGATGGAGCCGTGGTCACTGTAGCACTAAACCTCGACGCCTGGGCTGCTTGGGACTTGCTAAAACCAGGCTCATCCCTGGTGACGCCGGTGAAGGGGAGGATTTCAGGCTTGAGATAAAATAAAATCACTTTTAAACCTTCACTGAAAGCTTGAACTAAAGCCAGGCTGACCCTTGTCTAAGCCCCCTTTTCTCCACCCCCCCAGTCTCCTGCAGGCCTCCTCCCCCACCCATCCCCGAAACGTCTCAACCCCTGTCTGGCCTTGTTTAAGAGTCAGCTTCAATAGTACCTTTGTTAAGGGCAAAATCTCATTAAATGTGAGGTAAGAGGAAATGAAAAAGTGTAAAATATCCAGATTTATTACCTGTTGTCTTCTGAGCATTTGAAAATTGGGTCCTGGGGGCAAGGGGGCAAGTGGTATCAGAGTTGTGAGCCCGTGAGCTTTCTGTCGCCGCCTGTGCTGCCTCCTGCTCTAAGGGCGCTGCGTGCTCGTGGTGCCCTTTTAGCACTAGAAAAACAATCAAGTTTTTGTGATCAATAAGTGAATTCGTCTTAATGCCTCAGACTGCGGCTCTGAGCTCCATTACCCTGTGCACATGCAGGTAGGGATGTCTGTTTGCTGAACTCAGAAATTTTTCTCAGCCAAATGGAAAGGTTTTCCAGGGTGGGTGCTGCCTACATTTATTCCTGTTTCAAAGCTGAACAGAAAAGCAAACGCAGTAAATTACAGTGTTGACTTTATTAACACTGCTAATGAGGGAGCAGCCTGCGGGGTCAGAGGCGAGAGAGCGAGAGCCTTTGCTCTCAGGCATCGCACCCGGGGTGCCCCCGACTGCTCCTTCCCTTTCAGGACAAAGAAGGGATGTCGGGGCTGAAAAAAAAAGGCAGATTAGAGAAGCCATGAAACCTGATAAAACAGTTCTGCTGTCTCAGTGAGCCTCAGCGCCGCAAGCTGCTGCCGGCCGAGGCCCAGGGCCGCCGGCGCGGGGGCCCCGCGTTTGCCCCCCCGCTCGGGAAGGAGCGTGTTTCACCGGGGGGGTGAAATGCTGAAGAGCCCGACGCGAGGCCACGGCACCCGAGGGCCGCTCGCCCAGCAGCACCTTCTGCGTCCGCAGAGCTCGCGCACGGCTGCGGGCGTCCAGCTCTGGCGCCGCGCAGACCCGGGCACCGCAGCGGGGCGCTGGGAGCGGCGCTGGCAGGGGAGCAGCCGGCTCTGCCGCTCGCCGGGTTAAATCACTTTCCACCATCACGCGCCCTCGCGCCAGGGCGGGAGCGGCCGGTGCTGCGGGACGGCGCCGTCCATGCGGAGCTTTCCCGGCCGACGCCTCCGCCTCGCCCCGACCCCGAGCGGCTCCGAGTCGTGACCAGCCAAACCAGAGCAACGCTGCTCAGGGCACGGGGCGGCAAACCTGAGCCGTGTCGGTCCTTCCTCCTGGCACCCCCCATCGCCGGGGTGCTCCGTTTGCCTCTTGTAACGTGGTTTCTGGTATGTAATATGTGTGTAGAGACAGCTCTGCCTCTCACCTTCACTGTACTTGCTGGATTGATGTGCTGCTTGCTTTTGTCCTTTAAATGAATTAGTTGTTGGGGAGTAATGAGATAATTTGTCCTCTCTCCACGTGATGCATGGGGGGGGGCTGGTGTCACCTGTGATAAACGTGCGTGCCACCCACCAGGCTGGGAGAGGCAGCGAGGAGGCTGAGTGCTGTCTTGTTTTCCAAACAAGTTGCTGTTCCTGGGCTTGTTGTTAGCCTGGTTACCATGGAAAATAATGCTCTGCAGCCTGGGAAGCTGCTCCTGCCAGCGCTGGCTGCTGCCACCCGGCCCCTTCTCCCCTCCGCTCCAGCGTCCTGGCTCTGGAGGTGCTGAGGAGGGAGAGGGGAGCTCCTGAGCCAGGGCTGTGGTGCCAGGGACCTGCCACCCGCCCGCCGGGATGGCATCGGAGTGCCCCACCAGTGCCACCTCCCCTGCGAGCTGCGGTGTGCAGGGGGGTAACAGGGCTCACTCCCGCAGTGCCCCGGAGACTCGTGTTTACTGTAATTTTGTGTACTTGCGCCTCTCTGAGAGCAAGGATCACTAATTCCTCCTCAGTAACCATCCCAGTGGGGCAGGAGAACTGGGGCCCCACCGACCTGCCCTGCTGCGGAGCTTGCCTGGCTCACGGTGGCATTAGGACTGACAGTTCAAGGCTGCGTTGCCCTGCCCTCCACTTTCCAACCGATCAGCTCCTCTGTTTGGCTTGTGGTGCCTCGGAAACGTCACAGATGACCACAGGGAGACGGTTTGCACCGTCCAAGGCCTGAAGCTGAGACATCAAGCGATGCCTTGCTCAAGAGCGAGAGGTGTCGATGTGCCGTCGTGGCCCCAGGTGGACATCCAGCCCGGGGGGCCCTGCCGGCAGAGGGACACATCTGTTATCCTTTCACCGAACCCCGTGATGTCGGGTGACCAGAGCTGGTGAGCTGGGCGGGTGGCATCCCCACCAGTGCCGACAGCTGCCAGAAGCCTCAGGAGCCACATCTCCTTGCTGACACACGTCCCTCTCCACCTGGAGGTGGCAGCCACCCTGGTGCAGCCCCGCAGCCCTCCGAGCCGGGCTAAGTTTGGGAAAGTTGGAGTATTTTTTGCTCACCTCCAAGTCTGGAGCCAGACAGTGCTCTGGGCTGGCTGCACCCCACCTCCCTGGGGACTTGCACCCTTGTGTGCCCCCACTTTACCCACGCCAGGCTGCACATGTTGTGCTTTAGTGCTGCAAGCAAATCCTCAGCCCGCTCCTGCCGTGGCAAGGATGTGCCTGAGCTCTTTGCTGGAGCGGGGACCCTGTCGCGGGGTGATGCCCACCCTACCCAGCGCCCGTTTGCCGTGGGACCCTTCGGGCACGTCCCGGGGCGCGACCCCGAGCGGTGGGAAGTGCCGGGGCTGGGCAGCGGGCGCGGGGCTGGATGTGGCAGCAGATGATGAGAGCGGGTTCGCATTGTCTCCGCAGAGGCGGCTTTAAATCAGGACATTAGCGAGTGGCGGGGCTCCGGGTGCCTGCTGATTCTCCCTCCATCCACTCTGTATTCTAACCCTAATTGTCTGCAGCAACCTGTTATTACCGCGCCTTTAACATGATAGACACAAATAGGACGCACTAATCCACTACTCTTTGGTTTAAGAGTCATTACAAAGTGCTTAATTAAGTAAGCCTCACTTAATCACAAAATGTTTGCATGCTAAACGAGTTCTTGTGAAGCACGACACTTGACATATTCTGTACAAAAATAATTACAAGCGGGAGGCCTGGTACATTGAGCCTCCGAACATTTCATTTCAGGCCTTGCCCATTCATCACCAGGCTGGAATTAAAAGGCTTTCAGCGCCGAGCCGTGCAGAACTCCCACATTCCTGCCGGCTGAGTCACCGCGCACCGATGCCGATGCCACCGGTGCTCCTGGGCCACCGCGAGGCCGCCGCAGCCCCGGCTCCCCCGCGTGTGCCAGGACCGGGTGCTGCTGGCATCGGGGGGCGGGTGCAGGCTCCGCCGGGGCCGGGAACGGCACCGGGCTGGGGAACGGGGCCATGGGCAAAAGCTCCCGGCAAAGGGCGGCAGAGAGTCCACGGCCGCCCCAGCGGGGCCGCGGTTGGTGCCAGGGTCTCCCGGGGCAGCCTCGTGGTCCCCTGGCAATGGGCCGGGGGGCGTTGGGTGCATCTCGCTGAAGGCGAAGCCGCCCGGCTCCGTCTGCCCCGAGGGTCGGCGGCTTTCCCAAACCCCGCGGCCCTCGGCCGCACAAAAGCTGCCTGAAGGGGATTGTGTCAGGAGCAGCGTGCAGACCTTTGTTGGACGCACCAGTGCCCATTAAAATCCCCATCCCTGGTGGGATAATTGGGAACCTTACCCAAGCCTGCCTTTTGATAGAGACCCTTTAATTAGCATTCTCCGTGTGCTGTAATGCCCTCAGCACCGCATTTGTTTTCTCCTACATTGCTGCTGAGGTCGGAGCATTTTGAGCTCCGAAACGCACGGTGCAAAGTGAGCAGGAGCATCCTCCGGTGCCGGGGGCCCGTGGGGACAGCCCGAAAGCGAGCCCTCCTCTGCTCCCGGGGTGCCCTCCTCTTGTTAGCTGTGGTTGGGTGGCCACTGCTGTGGAATGTTCATCACACGCTCAGGCACACTGCACAGGGATGGGGGTGGTAGCTGCAGGGTTGCGGGTGCCCCTGTCCCCAGCACCCTGGGCACGCTGGGGCCACGCTGCCACCGTGTCCCACGGGCTGGCCGGAGCCAGCACAGAGCCAGGCTGGTGGGGAGAGAGCTGCTGGTCTGGGGCCATCATTCGTCGTTATCAAGAAACATGTCTTTGGTGTTTGTCAGGGGAAAACAAACAATTTATATTAACTAGGAGGGCATTTGCGACTGGCCCCTCCCTGCAGTATCATATCAAGGTTTTATCGCGTGGGAGAGATCACGCTGCGACTTGTCACGATGGAAAGACAACTCATTTCCAAACTGTCTAAAAGACTTCCAGGCTTTGACGTTCAGCTCGGGCTTCCCGCGGTGCCAAACACCCCGCATGGCACAGCCAAGGCCCCGGCCCCTTCCCGGGGAGGCGTCCGCTCTCCTCTGACCCCCGCCCCGGGAGAGGAGCCCTCTCGTTACTCCTTGGTGTCAGTGCTGGTGCCAGAGCATTTGCTCAAACCCGGTTTGACTTTAGTCGCACACGTGGTACCTCGCCATGAAATCCCCGCAGTGTTCCTGGGATTTGCAGGGCTGTTCCGTCCCTCCAGGCCACGCTGGTTTGTGCCCAGGGGTACCTGGGCTCTGAGGCTTCGCCGTGGGCTCCTGCCCGGGACAGGCGTCTCCTCCCGCCGTCCCGCTGGCCCTGCCCGGGGCTGCGTCCCGCGGCTGCCGGGCTCGCTCGTGCGCGGGAGCTGGTGGAGGTGATCAGTGTGGGGGTGATAACTCACTACAATCTGCAGCTTTCTGGGGGGAGCTACCAAGCTGTGATTTTTCTAACAGGGGCACGAGGGGATATTTCTTCCTCATTCCTTGACGTCACAGCCCCACTCCGAGCGAGCCGTGGCTTCACCTTCATCACCTCGTGACACCGATGTGTCCCGGGGGCTCAGCCTCTGCCCCGTCCCTGGGGCGCAGGTCGGTGGCTCTGGCCACCGCAGGGGAACTGGGGCTGTTTTGCCCCGTTACCATGGCAATCAGTGCTCCCGCACACCCCCAGCACGAGGGACATCCTGCGGGAAAACAGAGGGGTGCACGGCTCCTTCCTGACACCCAGCACCCCGGTACTTTGCGGGACTGGCTGGATATCAGCAGAGTTTTCTCTTGGGGGAAAGCTGGAAAAAAATTCAACAGCACTGCAGCATCCTGGGTGACATTCTTGTATCAAATCATTTCAATTTTTAATTCTGAAACAGCTTGTATTTCAATACTTTCATTATTTATCACATTGCGTTTTGTGCTTTGCATTGTAACTGTTGTCTTCTCTATTAATTTTGCATGATAAATTATTTTGCTTGAAGTCAAAATCAAAATAAAATCCAAGCAATTTCGTCAAAACTGAAACGTTTTAGTCAAGCTGCAGCAGCAATTTCCAGCGTGTTTCTCCACAGACCATTTAAAAATGCTCTTGTTCCAGAATAATTTTTGAAACCCAGAATTCACGAAGCAGTTCTTCGGGTGACTTTGATTTCCAGCTCGTGGCGGTGCCTGTCAGCCCTCCGGGGTGAGCGCAGGAGAGCGCTGTGGGGGGAGCGAGGAGGAGGAGGGTGGGAGCATCAGGCCGTGCTCGGGGCTCCCGGGAGGAGCTGAGCCTGGTCTAACCTGGGCGAGCCTTGCTCGGATGCAGGCACTGACACAGCACCAGGAAACACATCTGGTAAAAATTATTGAGCAGCATTTCCAAACTTGGTCATCTCTTCTCTTACACAAGCGCAGTTTGCCGAGGCGAGCCGGGGGACGCTGCGCGCCGGGGCTGGGCTGGGCTGGGGCGGGCGGTGGGTGGTGGGTGGTGGGTGCCCAGAGCAGAACCGGCGCGTTGGGCAGCCCCGGTGAGCCCGTCGTAGGGATGGACAGTTGCACCTGGGAGGAACCGAAGTCATCTGTGAACTTGATCTTGAATTCGACTGATACTTTGGCCCAAAAAAGGGAGGAATGATCTTTTTTTTTTTCCAAAATCTCAAAGGAAATCAGATTGCCGTTTTCAAAATGAGATTTTTCATTGCGAAGTGGCATTTATCAGTTAAGTACCGCTTCGGGGTTTTGACTTTGTTTTCAGAGGGAAGGCTTTGGGAAGGGGCTTTGACAACGTGAAATGAAACACAATATTGCGGCTGAGTTTCGAGCTTGCCCCCAAAAAGCCCTTTAATTATTTGTTGTCCTAAAGTTCCACAAGCTTAGTTTTGGGTTTGTTTTCCACCACTGAAGTCGAAGGAGATCAGTGGTTGACTGGCGTCCTCTGGGAGCTGCTGGGTGCTGCTCGGAAGGGGCGTGGGGACACGCTCAGCCCAGGCGCCCTGTCCCCCCCAACGGGTTTGCGAGGAGCCCACGTCTCCACCGCGATTGTTCTGTGCTGTGGGAACAGCTGTTGATGTTCAGACACTTGCCAGCTCCACAGGATCTTCAGGGAGTCTCCTTCCTCCGCCTCCTGCTGCCCAGATTCCCCCTTTGGCTTGCGCTTTTTTTATTTTTTTATTTTTTTTCCAGGTGACCTTCTCCTTTCTGCATTTCTTTTGTTCCCCGGCGGGGTGTGCAGCGGGGATGGGAGCGGGGAGAAGGGCTCCGGCGCTCCCGTCCAGCCTCTGCAGCATCCTCCGGCCCCGACCTCCCGGCACCATGTGGACATCCCCGGGGCGTGCCGGTGGCCGGAGGATCCCCCCCCTCACCCCGGCCAGGCCGGTGGCACATCCCCGTGTCCCTTTGCTGGCCAGGCGCGTGTTAGCCCACGGCGGCTCCGTGCCGGATTAGCTGGGCTAAACCGCTAATGCTGCCGCTGCGTGGAAGGCTGCTCTCAGTAAGTGGCTCCCTGTAGCTTATTTGACTCCAGGCCCAAATCTAAAGTCTCAGTGGGCCTGTTACATTAAGCAGGCCCAAGTGGTAGGAGATTTAAAGCATCAAAATGAAGTGCTTTATCACTCCGTACTGTGTTCTTGGCTGCTTTCGTTGGCCTCACTTCACAGGCACCGCAGCCTGCGAGCCGAGCCCTCTCGGCAGGCCCATTACAAATTCCACTTGTTGACGGTTGCCTTGTTGCAGGATTTAATGGTAGAATAATATTTACACAGTAAACTCCTCTGGAGGTGTTATAAACACCATAAAAAGGATTTTAGAAGCTTAATGAGCGTTAGTGAAGTCGAGACAGGATAATGTGGCAACTGTGTGCTGTAATCTGATTTGGCACCTTCTGCACAGCAGGAGTTAGTGGGTGGAAGAGCTTTTTAGGGGGTTTTTTGTTTGTTTTAGTGTGTAATATTGTTTGTTTAGCATGGTGCTAAACAGGGGATGCGGAGTGAGGCCCCGGCAGGACTGGCCGACCCGAGGGCCCAGCCCGGCGCTGGGAGCTGGGCTCCAGCACCTGATCACGACACCGCGGCCGCTTTTGGTCAGATACAGAAAGATCAGTGATGGGGCCAGTGTGATGCTGGGTGGCACAGCCTCGGACTCGGTCATAATGGTAACAGCAATAATTGTTGTGGGCGTGGGGACCGGGCAGGCAGCAGCCAGCCCAAGGGTGGGCGCAAGGCAGGAGGCGGGGGAGGGTCTCGGGCTGGGACCCCTCTGAGCATCACTGGGAACAGCCCAGCGTGGGGACAGGCTGCAGCGCCTTCAGGTGGGACCCCCTCCCCTGCACCTGATCCTCACGAGTGTTACCAGATACCCTGGCACAACAAAGTCCCTTTCTAAACCTGACTGCTCTTTCTAGGGAAGAGAAAAACCCCGAAAACTCAACAACATCTGTCTCCTGCCGAAACACCCACAAATGGTCAAGAGGCGACGCGGGGTACCCCAGGTCAGTTGCTGAGCAGCACAGCAGCCATCCCGACCACCCGCCTGTGCCACCCGTGGTGCCACCGTGGCTGTGCCGGGGGTTGAACAGCTCCTGACGTCCCCTGGGCTGACCTGGACCCCTGACGTGCGTGGGGCGCAGGAGGGGCAAGGGCAGCCCTGGCACTCGCAGGTAGCGTGCTGCAGCCGTGCATTTTCCTCTCTCTTTTTGATGTTGTAATTCATGTTTCCTCCTTTCTCTGAGCTGAAAATGCCCCTTCTCTATTTATGTGTCTACATATATACACACACGCCCGGATGCACACATGTATCTCGCCTATTCTGGGATCACTCTGCGAATCAGCCCAGTGTTTGGTTATTCATGTGCAGATATTTTAAGGTTCTGTTTCGGGGAGGCAGAGAGGGTGCAGCTCCTCCGTGCTGCCTCCTGTGCTTCTGGGTGGGTGGTGGGGCTCTCTCCCGGGGGAGAAGGGGGTCTGGCTCCTGTGCCCGGGAGGGCCGGGCTGCCCGTCTGTGACCAGCGCTGGCTTCTGCCGGTGAGAAGGTTGTTTCTGAAAGGAAAATTGTTGGTGGGAGCCTTTCCATTTCCGCAAAGTGCTGGTTACCAAAGGATGTCTTCTTGGGGTTTTGCTAAAATTATTTTTTCAGAATTCAGATTATTTTTCATTTTGAATTTTGAACTTTTTTGTAGTTTTTATTTTGCTGTTACATGAATATATAAATGATTTTTTAAAAAAATCTATTTCATGCATAATGCATTGCTGCATAATGCACAGTGGAGGGGAGGGATGGGCCATCCCGAGGGGCCTGGGCAGGCTGGGGAGGGGGCACGGGCAAACCCCATGGAGTTCAACAAGGCCAAGGGCAAGGTCCTGCCCACGGCACAAACCCAGGCTGGGCCAGGAGGGGCTGGAGAGGGACTCTTGATCGGGGGGAGGGATGGGATGAGGGGTGATGGCTTTAAACTGACAGAGGGGAGATTTAGATGAGATCTGAGGCAGAAATTCTCCCCTGTGAGGGGGGTGAGGCCCTGGCACAGGCTGCCCAGAGCAGCTGTGGCTGCCCCCTCCCTGGCAGGGCTCAAGGCCAGGTTGGACGGGGCTTTGGGCAACCTGGGCTGGTGGAAGGTGGCCCTGCCCGGGGCAGGGGGTGGCACTGGATGGGCTTTAAGGGCCCTCCCAACCCAAACCAGCCTGGGATTCATACTGTTGAAAATCAGCATTTTGTTCGCCCTCAGAACAGCACCCAACGGTGAGGGGCAGCATCGCGGCTCCCCCGCGGCTCCTCTCCCCGGTTCAGCCCCGCTGGCTGGGGTCTGATCTGCAGCACAGGACCCTCCATCCACCTGCTCAGTGGTGAAACCCATCCCCTTCCACCACGCACGCTCTGCAGGGGCTTGTGAACTTTGAGGACTTTGATTTTGACACTCGAGGAACTACCCTCAGCCTTTCCAATTTCTGAGGGACACAAGCAGCCATGAATCTTGAGGCTGACTTGCCAGGAGCAAAAAGCTACCTTTTGTAAATAAGCCAATATTTTCTTTCTTTCAAGGGGAAGCTGACAAAGATCAATACTAGCCTGCAAAAGACATTGCCCTCTTAAGAATTAGCCCTTTGCAGAATCATTAATCCAGGAAGCTGTTACAGGGTGACAAGAGCGTGGAGGCTCTGCCAGCTCTTGGAGGCATCGCAGCAACATCCCCTTATGCACAGAAAAACCAAATGAAATCACCGAGAAGATAGCTGCCATGCTACAGGCTCGTTCTGCCCGAGGAGCCAATCTGAGTTTAATTAAGAAAGGCTGGTTGCACTCTTGATGAGTGTCATTAAAGTGACTGGGTGTTTTGCTCCCCTTTGGCTCCGGCTGGGCGTCCCCCTGCACCCACCCTCCGTACCTGGGGCCCCAGAGCACACCGGGGACAGCCACGCCTGCCCACCTGCCAGTAAGGATGGAGTGCGAAGAAAGTCAGTAAAATTGTACTGCTGGATAAAACAAAGGTGTTATTTCCACCTTTGGCTGCTCTTAGGCATTGCCACAGCTTTCCCAAATGCTCCAGCACTTTCTTCTCCTCTGACCGCCCTGGCACAGGATGAGCGACAAGGGAGGAGCCTGAACCCACCGGCAGGGCCGCAGTGCTGAGTAAGAGGGACCCCGACAAGGGGATTTATTAGGCTCACTCATCTCCTGGAGGAAAAGATAGATGCCCTATCCCTTGAAATATTTAATGGCTTAATTCTGCACAAAGCACTTAGGTATACGCTGTGACGATCGGGCACTCAGAAACAAGCGGTGAGCACCATGTGAGACCCTGTAGGAAAAAGAAAAGATTAAAAGGAAGTGGCTGAAGGAGGAAAAATATGAACAAGCAGGTGCTCTCCCTGTCCAGGCCCTGCTGGCTTATCTCCTGGCAGCAGCCAGGCTGCAGGTGCCCAGGGCTGGGAGGTGCTGGGGCGGCTCCGAGGGGCAGGGAGAGTCCTGGCAGTGCCGGGGCCGACTCGTCAGGAGCCAGGGCCCGAACCCTTCGCACTGGAGGTCTTTTTGATTCATGAGAACTAAGCCATGCCCCTTTTCTACAAACCTCATCACCTTCTCTTTATTCAAGGACGAGAAGATGGTGAGGGCAAGAGGATCCAAAGCCCTGCATGTAGCCGTTGAGCCAGTGCGTGAGCATCTTCACTGCAGAGGGAAAAATCAATGCGAGCAGGAGCCCAGGCCCATCGTTTCAGCGCCAGCCGAGCTGCTCAGGAGACAGAGGAGTGTGTGTCGTGAGACAAACCCCACATGCTCCCTGGCACCGCCGCGCAGGACCACGCGCCACCAGCTCAGAGCTTGTCCTCCAGCCCAAACCTCCCGGTAAGGACCAGCCAGTGGCGCAAAACTGGGGATCCCAAGATCATAAATGAAGCCCCTGGGCTCAGGGGGAAGGTGTGCGGCCTCCTCCCCTCTCCCAGACACCCATGAGCAAGCAGGGGTGGGGTGGGGGTACATCTGCTTTCACCCTGCACAGGAGGGGATTCACCCCCCAGACACAAAGCAGGATCATGAGGAATATAACCAGGTGTTTAAAGGGAGCAGGGATGACCAGGTGTGGCTTTTCTAAACCAGGTGCAGATCTCAATTAAGTCAAGAGGGCACTGTGGGATGCATCTGCACATGTGGAGGGTGTCAGGAGCTGAATTAGCTGGTGCCATTGCCAAGGAGGAGACCTCGGTGTCTGAGCTGCTGCTGCAAATCCAGCGAAGGGCTGATGCGGATGGGCAGGAGCCGTGAGCAGCCCCAGGGCTCTGGGAGCTGCTCTTGAGGGGACGTGCAGCCAAGGATGGGCCGAGACCTGCTCTGTAAGTACCTGCTGTGGCACCAGCACTAGAAGTATTCACTGCTGTTGTGTGGAAACTCTTTGCCTGCCTCTGGTGTCTGTAGCTCTGCTGTTTCCCTCTGGTTTTTGTCTGGACCATAAAATTGTAGTTGACTCTGAACCAGCTCAGTGAAGCTTGAGTATGTGGCTCTGCTGATGTTCAGGCAGCCCACGTGTGCTCCTCAGATTAAATATCTAATTCCTCTCGGATCAACGGGGCAGTTTGTTCGCGTGAAGCGAAGCACAGCTGGGCCGTGGTCTAGTGTGGTTGCACAACTGTGGCACTAGGGCCAGGGGTGCGTGGGGCCCCCAGGCAGACTCCGGCCCACGGCGGGCACACACAACGGCACGCACACACGGTGAGCAGCGGACACGCGGGCGTGAGATAACACGTATGATCTTGTTTAACCAAGAAGAAAAATCAGCCAAAAGCTGAAACGGTGGCACGTCTAGTTAACAGGTAGGAATGAAAAAATAATTCTAAACAAGGCGTTTGTCACAACATTGAAGGGTCACCCGCTAAGCGAAGGAAGTCAAAGAGGGAAACAGTTCTTAGGGGTAATTACAGTTTCTAAGAAGTTTTTCACTTGCTCTGTAATTGTCGGAGGGTGGTGATTGGCACCGCGGTGCTGCGGCAGTGCTGGGAAAGCACCACAATAGAGCTGTAATTTATAGGCTGGAACTGTGAAGTCAGAAATGGCTTGGGAATTATTACTAATCTTCCCGGATTTGGCAGTTCGTGCGCTGGCCAGAGCAATTTGGATTGCAGGTTCGGGAGGAACCGTTAAGGGTGATCCCTGGCCAGGCACCTCCTGCCGGAGAACCCGCGTTCTGGGGTGAGCTGGAGCCAACGGTGCTTCATCTCTGCCTCTGCGAAGAGCTCTCCTCACTCGAGGCTCCCATGGGAGGTGCTTGTAAGGAGCAGAAAGTTGCCTTATCCCCTTTCCTTAACGAACTAGATGATTGAAAGTGCCCTAAAGCCGAGAGCAGCTGGCAGAGGGCAGTGACTGCGCCCACCCCAAAGCCGCAGGGCAAACCCCATCCTGTGCCCGGGGATCTGCCAGGGACGCAGCGTGTCCCGTGCCGCAGCGAGGGTCCCGGCGGCTGGGGAAGGGGCTCGGGGCCCTGCCCGGATCCTGCCCACCCCACCGGGCATCGCCCCGGCCCCGCGGGCCCCGTCTGCTGGGCAGGGTTGTTTGCTGCCTGCAGAGCTTGTTGCCAGACCGCCCCCCCCCCAGAGACCCAGAAGCACGATTTGGGGCATGATTATTTTTTTTAATGAGTTATTTTTCCAGGCGGTTGCATTCCCAGAGTTGCATGTGGCTGAGTGAGGGCAGCAGGTTACGAGAAGTGAATTTCTGACATAAAAGCTCCTCTTTGCTCTTGGTAACTCCATCCTCTGCCAGCACGGAAATGCGCAGCTCTTTCACGTCAGGCAGCTGCCTGTGTTCGGGAGAATTTAAAAAAAAAAAAAAATCACACTTTTTTCATTTGTGCTGATTTGCATATTAATAGTTTGCATATTAAACAACTACTTCAGAGGGTGGGCGGGCTAATGAATGCAGCAGTCTCCTCTATTTTAACTCAATTTGCCTCATCCATATTCCAATGACTTTGGGGATTGGTATTCAGTTTTCATTGAAATTATCCAAGCCAGACCTAATTTGTGCTGCCCTTCCATTAATCCAATTAATTAGCACCATTGATGTGTACTGCCTTTGTAATGCAGCTTTGTTCAGCACTGCTGCCGCTAATGACAGCCTAGTATCAGAGCAAATAATGAGCAAACCAAAGGAGCATTTGACCCTTGATGTACCCTCACACAATGCAGCAGTTTTTAGTCTGGAGGCCCTAATTTAGGTTCGATAGCCCAAATTATAGACAATAATTCAATATTCTTTGTGGGGAGCTGCGCGAGTGTCACCCTGCCATTTGTTTAGCTTATCATTTTTTCCTGCCTCTTTATTTATGGGTTTGGTTTTTTTTTTTCCTTTTCATTATTTTCCAACCTGGCCTCCCTGCTCCACCTCCAGCATTGATTTCTGACCTTGTTTCCACTGAGAGGTCTGAAGATCTCTTTGCTCTGAAGGAATTCATTAACCTTTCCCCTGCCCAGAACTAGAGAGAAAATCTTTATATTTTTAAGTAAGGCAAATAAACACTGTTAGTGATTATCAGAGTCCCTTCGCTGGCTGCTCCCCAAGAACCCAACTGCCAGCTTAGGAACCTCTTCTGGGTTTCTATTTTATGGGTAATTTTGGGTTTGAGATCATTGTTTAAATACCAGCCGATGTTCTCCAGAGCCCGGGTTCCCCCGGTGCTGCCCGGGCCTGGTTCCCTCTCTCCGCGCCGAGCGCCGTCGTGCCACTTTCCCCTCGGCACGGCTCCAGCAGCGAGGCCGGTGCCCGAGCGGCCCCGTGGTCCCCGCAGCGGTCAAACCCAGCGTGCAATTAAATGGGGAATAAAGCCAATCCCGTGGCCACAGACCCTGGGCCAGGAAACGTCCCCAAAGCGCTGCTGAAGTGCCGGGGAAGGGGCACGTGGGGTGCGCCCAGACGTGGGGAGCAGCCGCGGCGCCTGGCACACCGGGGCTGCTCCCTCCCTCCGTCCCTGGGCCACCGGAGGAGGGGAATCTATTAGAGGAAGCGTTTAGCTATGGTTATCCACAGGTAGGTCACTAAATTCATTAAGTTAATTAATTACATGCGGCACATTCACTGTGTCCACAAGTGTTTGAACTATAAGGAGAAAGGTATTGTCAGAGCTGGGAGGAGGACAGAAAGTCAATTTGCAGAGGGATATGGAGAATTTGATGCTTGGCTTCCTTTTAACTGGAACAAAACCTGAAGGGTTTTTCAGGAAAATTCTCAGGAAGGCTGATGGGTAATTCAGCAAAAGCACTGTTTTGGATAACACAAGTAAGTTCATTTTCGACTTGTAAAATACCGTAACAGATAATTTGAAAAGTTGCTACAGGAGTAAAGGTTGAACACAGTTGTAACTCTACTTCATTTTCCTTGCTTCTACTGAAATTAAATTTGGGGAAAATAGGCGTGGTTTTGTGAAGTGTTTGCATTGTGCAAGAGGGGGTCTCTCTCTTCTGGGGGAGTTCCAGAGCAGCCACCCTGCAGGCAGGCGGGGAAGCTGCGCGGGTCTGTGTGGGCCATCCCGCTGTGGGGCCCTGGGGTGCTGCCGGGGATGTTGGCTCCCGCCCCGGCTGGGTCGCAGGACGGACCAGCAGAGCCGTGGGCTCTGGGACGCGGGCGCAGGGCAGGGTGCCTCTGCCAGCACCCCCGAGCCGCAGATGCGTCTTCTGCGCTGCTGAGTGGGGACTCTCAGCCAGCATCTCCTCCCGTGGCTCTCCGTGCTGTTCCCAACCACTTCTCCTCGGCGTTATAAATCATGCTATTTGAATAGAAGCTTATACAGTTAGTTGCCTGAAAGATTTTACTGATTAACCTTAAAATATGCTATAAATCTTATTCTCTTGGAGCATCAAGAAAGCAAACAGGCTCCTGTGCCGCTCGAGGCTGGCGTGCGCAGGGCGAGCTCCACTGGCACGGGGCGGCCGGGGGGTGCAGGGTTCTGCTCTCTGGGGCAGCCTCAGCCCACACCGCGGGGAAAAGGTGCTGTCACACGGGTCTGTCCTCCCGCGGGGGCGCACAGCCGGCGCTGCACCGCGAGGCTGAGGTCTGCGGCCCACCTGGGGGGGTAATTCCACTCTCCTCAGCTGAGCTTTGCCTGCGGCTCCAACGTAATTTCTCTAATTCATCTCTTCATCCTGAAAACCTCACTAAAATCACAGTCTGTGGTGTGTGCCTTGCCTTGCAGTTGCAGGGGGGCTGCTGCCTGCTCCCCTGGGCAAGCCGGTGCTGTCGGTGAGGTGAACCTCCCGTCCCTGCGCACAGCGAGCGCGGGGCGCTCACGGGCCGGGGCTCCAGGGATGCTCTGCGTGCCCTGGGCCGCTGATCCTCCCGTGCTGGGCTCGGGGACAGTTTGCACCTCAAAGGCAAGGTGCACAGGAACTAAATATTGCAGCTGGCTTTTGGGTTGGACAGGACAGCAAGCTGTTCCTGCTAAATTGTATTTTCTGTGTGCGCGCAGGGAGGCGCCTGCTGTGCCGGCGTGCTCAGCTCCTGATGAAATGCGGGGAGGAGGGTTTTACCAGCATGGTGTTCCAGTACCTCTCCCCTCAGCCTTGCTGTGTGACAGAGCCGGGCCTCCAGGGACACACCTGAATTTCTGAGCTGTATGAGCTAACCATCTCCAGAAAAATAAATAGGAAGAAAGACGTATCACAAATATATTTAGCTCATGTGATCCACCCTGTGCCGTTGCTTTTTGCTGCACTGTAATGTATGAACCAACACAGACCACGTGGTTTAAAAAAAAAAAAAAATATCAAAAGCATCCCTCCTCTCAGGGTTTTGTGCTCCACAGAGAAGGAGGGAGGGAGGGAGGCAGGTTTGTGGCCAGTTGCCTGCTGCCAGCCTGCAGCTCCAGCTTTGCCAGGCTGTGGGGTGTTTTTAAACTTTCGATAATCCCGCTTTATGATCTTTGTTGGCGGCAAGAAAACCGAGTGATGCACCCAAAGCAAGGTGGTATTTAATGAATATTTCTTTGTCTGAGCTGGAGGCCTTCGTACCAACCTGAGATACCCTTGTCTGTCTGGCAGTGATGCAGTAAGATCCCGTTTAGTGGCGTCACTCAGGACTTGTCATATTATGGTATGTCACAACATGTCAGCCTCTGACAGGCTGGATACCTGCTATTAACTTGCAGACTAGTTGCAAATACAAAATACAGGTGGTGAGTGAAGGCAGTGCCAGGAGCAGAGTGGATGCCCTCTCTGGCAGCGGGGGTACGGCTCCGCAAGCCCGGCTTTGCAGAGTAGCCCTGGGCTTTGGCACGCTCAGCTCGAACACGGGAGGGCAGGCTTTCTGAGAACGCGTGAGGCAGAAGCAGCCTCCAGAATGGTGCCAGACAACTGGATTTGGAAAAAAATTCCTTCCTGACACCAAAGTATCAGTTTAATCCTGATTGGCATCCAGGCACCAGAGCTGTTGGCGTTACTGGAAGCAGCAGCACGCGTAGCCAATATCCCTTCTGGAGCTGTGGCCGTATCGGGTGCTCCAGGGAAAGGTGGAAAAGCAGGACAAGGCTGGAGGCCGAGGTGTTCATCAGGCAGGTGGAGGATTCCTTCCTGCTCCCGCATCTGCCCTGCGGAAGTCCCTGAAGCGAGTTTTAATTAATTGGCTGCCTGCGAGTGCAGCACAACAAGCACACTAGATCGCGTCTCCTTTTGCCCCTGTTGGTGATATGATTTGAGGCTGGAATTACAGGTCTAATTCCGGGATCGCCCTGCCTTGCCGTGCAGTTCCTCCCGTGGCGTGGGCAGGCTCTCTGGGAGCCGACTGCACGGCTCTGCCTCCAGGACCTGACCCGGGAGAGCAGCCGGGGCTGCGCCAGACGTGGCTCCTCGCGGGGTGCCCGGTGCCGCTCCGGCCGCGCTGCTCCTCCCGGTACCCCCGGGCCCTGGGAAGCCCTTCCCGGCTTTGGCAGCAGGGGCGGCACCTGGGGGGAAGGAGAGCCGAGTCCAGCTCTGGAGGCCGAAGCAGAGCACGCGAGCTGCCGTTGCAATCCTGGCGCCTCACCAGGATGGTGTTGGCCGTTGCTGTGCGCGTTTGGAGCCGGCCCGGGCCCGTGGGGCGGCAGCTCCCGGCCCCCTGCCCTGAGACCGAGCTGGCCCTGGCGACGCGGGTCCAGGGCCACCGGGGCAGAGCAACCCCCGCGCCCCGCTGGCAGCGGGACAGCCCCATCCGCCGCGGCCGCCTAACCCCCTTGGCTTCCACAGGGTTCCTCCTGCTGTAAGAAGCCAAAACCTATCCTGATTTGTATTTGTTTTATTATGAAGCTGATGAGGTTATTTGGCCCGTTTCACGCCCCATTAGGTTCTGTGTTTGGGATTCTGTGAGAGCCGGCGCCCTCCGGGCCCATCAGCGACGCTCGTGGTGTTTGTCTTGGAGCACCCAGGCCCGTGGTCCCTGTTTACTCCCTGGGTATTCTTTTCTTTCTGAGTGTGGCTGAGAGAGATGAATGCTCTGTCTGTTATTGTTACCTCTTCTCACTTTTTTTTTTCCATGCTCTCATCACTAGTTTGAGTGCTTCTTATTTTCCTTGCCTCTGAAAGAAGCCATAAAATTCCCCAGACCGTGTGTGGTATGGTGTGCACTTACAAATTACCATTGAAAAATGAATTGCCTTGACAAAATCTAATGTTTTGTGACACAGCACAAATATGCATTTCATTCTTGAAGAGAAGGAAAAGGAGCTCATTGGAAATATTAAATTAAGCAGTGTAACAGCTGAGAATAATTTGGTTTTCTGCTCTGTTGCTCGTGATTTGGTATGGAGTTTGAGGTGGCAGGCCAGTTCCTGTTTAGAGTGTAAAGCACACAGATGCCTCAGATTTTATTCCTTGCTGTGGAGCAGCTTGTTTTCACTGGTACTGGAGGCTGGGTGCAGTTCAGAAGGTGCGTTTTGGGTAAGATGCCAGAGCTGGGGAGCTGAGGTGGAGAACATTGTGGCCAGTGTGTGGAAATGTTTACCATCATGCTGCAGTGGGTCACAGGAGACCAATGTGCAGCCTGCGTTTTTTTGCTGGTTCTCTGGTGGTTTAGAATAAAAATCCATCCCCATTAAGAACAAAGCAGAGCAGGGCTGGGTTTGGGAATTCCTGCTAACAGCTCTGAATCCCTGCTGCAGAGGGGCATAAATAAAGCCTTTATTCTCTTCAATCATCCAGCCTTTTAATTACCTGCAGAGCTTCCTACATCAACTCATTCCCCAAAAGAAGGGCCTGGGTGGCTTCTTGCAGAGCAGCACAGCTGTGACGCTCTCTGGGGTGTCACTTTGCCCTCGCCCTGACGAAGTCCCGTGCCCTTTCTCCTTGCCTCCTGCGCCCGTCGCCCTCCACCTCGGGGCTGATGCTCTGGCGTGGTGACGCTCCGCAGGGATGGAGCAGAGGTGTCCCCTGGGGCCTGCGCGGCCAAGGATGGAGCCAGGACATAACTTGGTGGGTGTCGTGGGAGGTGAGGGCATCGGAAACGTGCCGGCGCCAGCGCGGTCGATAGCTGGGCAGCAGGGACCTGCTCACAGGAGGCCTCTGCCTGGCCCCCAGGCTGGGTGTTGGACCCACATGTGTCTCGAGGTGGATTTCTCATTGCAAGTACCGGGGTTTATTTCATCAGTATTAGTTATTTATTTGTCCTGAAGTAGTGTCTGGAAAGGGACCAGATCTCCAGAGGGAAAAACACCATGAAAATGCTCAGAAAGCAAGAGTGCCCATCCCAGACGGGCTGTGGGACTGTGGCGGGGCCGTGACGGGGGGTGGACGTGCTTGAACACACGAGGGAGAAGCCGCAGAATGGGCTGATCGGGTTGCACGGTCCGGCAGTCCCCAGGAGGCCACTCTAAGCTCTGCCTTTTCCCCTTTCTTTTTCCTTTCTCCGCTGGTGATGCGTGCTGTGGAACTGCTTGTTCCCCATTTTCCCGAGTTTTGAGCCGACCCGACGGTGGGAGCGGGAGCCAGCGTGGTACCGGCCACCAGAGCCTGGCGGTGCGGATCTGCGCGGTCTTGCTGAGGTGCTTATGGCACAGCTGAGCGCCGCTTCAGTGCTTCTTTGCATTTTGGTACAATCAAAATATTTTCGAAGGGAAGTGTCGTTTAGAAAACCCCATGTTTTCCTAGCGGGTCTGAGCGCAGGTTGGTGTTTGCAGGGAGCCCTTAGCGCTGCCGGGCCAGGAGACAGCCGGCCCCTTTCAGCCGAACGCCTCGATGTGGTGCAAAGGCAAAGTGAAAAAATTCTGGAATTTCTTATTCTGTGAAAGAGCTGCAGGTTTTTGTCCAATTTGGATGGACACCAGATTCAAATGTTGCAGTTTCCCACAGGGTGGGAACGGTGTTTTTCAGATAACTGTTCTATTCCCACGTGTCCTGTGAGGGAGATGATGTTTGGAGCTGAACTGCAAAGTCGGTTCCAGAGGCAGAGCCCGGTGAGGGTCTCCTCGCCCGCGGAGGGGCTGTGCCCGCGGACACCCCGTTACCCCTCCGAGCCCTCTCCCAGCTGGGTGCCTCAGGACACGTGCTGGGGGAGGCGGATGAAAGCACATAATGGGTCAGGAATAAAGGCAGTAAAATCACGATGCATCGTGGCAGTAAAACCACCATTTACAGCTCATCCTGTCTGGTGGTTGAATCATGCTGGAGTGTTTGTGTCTGAGAACCCTGGCGTGCATTGGTGGGGCAGTTGCTGTGGTGCCAGCGAGCTCAGCCCTGCCGTGGGGTGGGCATCACACGTGGGTGTCACAGCTCGGTCCCCAAGTCTCGGTTGTGGCAGCACCCAGCTGCTGAGGTCACGCGTGGCCAAGGACGGGGGCTGAGCCCAGCTGCAGTCACGCTCTCGGCTTGGTTTAGGGCAGGCAGGCTCTGACTCTTGCGCCCTTTACATTTGCCTCTGATCCCAGCACCCCCCAGCACCCAGGCCGCTCGTGGCAGTGAGTGATGCTCATGGGGGACCACGACAGCCCCAGCCTGTCCCCGTCCAGCACCCAAGCCAAGGGCAGCCGGGAGCTGGCCCACGGGACCAGCCCGGCCCCGAGGCGCGGTGCCATCGGCTTCATTTCTCTCCAGCAAAAGCCAAGCGCAACCTGCCGCTCACGCCAAGGTATCTTTGGCACAAGGATGTGGGTAGAAAACCCACAGGAGTGTCAAAGCCATGGACAGTCTCCAAAGCGAGAGCAGTGTTTGACGGGGGAGAATATGCTTTGGAAAATTTACTTGATCCTTGTTTGGAAGCAGCACTGAGAAGCACACTGAGCCCTTCGCAGACACACACATGCTGCCTTGAGGATATCTGTACAAAGCAAAGCACTGGAAACATGTTGTCATCCGCCTCCTCCCTCTCATTCCTGGCACTCGAGTAAGTACCCGAGGAGCGGCTCAGATCTGAGCGCAGGAAAGCAGCCACCTCGGCCCGGGCCCAGCGGCAGGGCCCCCTCCGGCGCTCGGTGCCGCCTGGCAGCCGGGAGGGCGCAGGGGGTCCCGTCTCCTTCCTCCCACCCAGGGCGCAGCGTCTTCGCACCTCCTGGCTTGCTGGAGAGGGACTGGGCAATGAAAGGGTGTCACGGGCAAGCTCAGCGCTTATCCGGATCATTCACCACTTGCCAGGAGTGCTGGGTTCTTCTCTCCCATAGCCAACACTGAAAGCCAAGGACTAGACATGGCACAGCTAGTGTTGTTTTAGCATCCCTCTTTCTTAAAAAAAATAATTTATAAAAAAAAAAAAAAAGAAAAAAGAAAATCTGGACAACTTCCCAGATTGTACATCTGTCCGTATAATTTACACCACGAGGATGAGGAAGTGAGGAGGGCTGTAAACTCTTTCCATCTGTGCAATGTGTGTGATGATTTTTCCATTCCTTACTTGCCTCCCCCACCGAAAAATCCTGGGTTTGCAGAGGCTTTGCCAGCCAGTGGGCAGCCCCTGCGTGCCAGGGGCGTCTGCGTGCCGCGGGTGGTCTGGCTGCCAGACCTGGGCTCCCCTCACCTTTTCTTCTTGGCGGGCAGCGCTCGAGCAGCTCCTCGCGCACCCCGTCCCTCAGGAGCTCCCAGCCACCTGCCTGGAAATTGCAGTCGGCTGAAAATATTCCCTTATAACTATTTAGACTGAAAAGGGTATTCTTCTGACAGTTGGGTTCTTTCGCAGGATGGACTGACTTTCCTTTGAAATAATCCAGCTCCTGGTAGAGCAGCGCTCTCCAGAAGACGGGGTTTGGAAACGCTCCTTCAGGGGGGCCGCTCTGGGGTCCCTCTGTCCTTTTCATTAAGGGGGTTGCCCCCATCAGTGGGGTTCCCAGCCGAGCTGTGCTTGCCTCCCCACACCCCTCAGGTGCCCAGGGCTCCCAGGAGGGCAGGAGCTGAGCCACAGGGTCCCAGCAGCCGCCGGGCAGGGAGGGAGAGGAGGAGAGGGATGAAGCTGTGGCCCATGGCGCAGCAGCATCTTGGACTGCACCTCGGTGTAAACGTCTCACGTCCTCTTCCCTTTTGGCCTCTGCCAAGTGCTGGTGGTTCCTGGTCCAGGGGCTCGAGAGGCTCCCGATGCAAACCTGTGCCAGTGTCCCATCCGTCCCCGCCCTGGGGCTCCTCCGCCGTGGCAAGCTCAGGGCGGGGGGGGGCGAGCTGCTGTACACAGGTCATCGTGAGAGAGAGTCGTTGGCTCACTGAGGATGGGGAAGGATTGAAATGGTTTCTGAGTCGGGGTCTTCAGACTGATCGGCGGTGTAAAAGTTTTTGTTCTTCTCTCAGTGGGGTTTCCTTGGGAAAAGCCCGAGCCCCCGGCAGCGGGAGCGTGGCCTGTCAGCGCAGAGCGGGACCCGCAGGGCCGGCCGTGGGGCGGGTGGGCTCCGCCGAGCTCGGCTCCCATGTGAGACAGGCTTTGCTAAACTCAGACTGCTCTCCCCAGCTAGCCAGCTTGTTATAAATGTGCAGATACCAATATAGGCTGAGTGGGTGGTGAGAGGGGACCTCGTGTGCTGCATAACTGGAGGGCTTTTGCAGCTCTATCAGATGAAGAGATGAATGAAGGAGCGGGATGTTGTCACCTCCCAGCGCCCACTCGCTCCCTGGCACACCAACACAAGCTGAATTTCTTTCAAACTTCCAGTGAATCACTCCCAGGCGCGCAGGTGGGTTTGGAGAGTTTCTCTGGAGCCGCTGTGGCCCCGGGCACCGGCACGGCGGCTCCTCCGGACACAATCCCGTACCCCAGCCTGTGCCGGGGCACCTGGGGACCGGCTGTGCCCCGCCGGCGCTCGCGGCATCCTCGTGGCACCGACGGCCGGCTCGGGGCCCTTGTGCCGAGGCGTGAGGGCGGGGGTTGAGGGCGGCCTTCGGGGTGGCCCCGTCCTGTCCCCGTCCCACCGCCCAGCCCAGATGATCCGTGCTGCCCCAGGCTGCAGGAACAGCTGCAAAAATAAACCCCAGCGATGCCGCCTCAGCCTCCTCCCGGGCACTTAGTGCCGGCACGGGGACCTCTTCCAGGAGGAGCAAAATGAGGGCTCTGTTCGTGGTTCCAGGAAAGGGCTGGTGCCTTCCCTCCCAGCAGGACGGCTCCCTGGCACCGGGGCGCCCCTGGTTCGCAGCCCTGTGCAGGGAGCAGACAAACAATATTTGTCCTTCCAGGTGCTCTCGGGCAAGCTGAGCGTAACCGTTTCCTTGCCGGTGCCCCGCTGCCTGCGGGCCAACCGCTGCCCGGAGCTGCTGGGGGTGCCAGAGCGCTGGTTTGCCAGAGCCCGCTGGGAGCGGGAGCAGCACCGATGTGGTTAAGAAACGCTAATAAACTTTCTAGGCTAGGCACTCAGGCAGGCGCTTCCTCCGTCTTGACATTAAATTCCTATTGGTGTGACTCATTAGCTATTTATTTATTTAAAGCCACTGAGCTATTTGCAATATTTTTAAAAAGCAAACACAGTGTGTGGGCAGGGGAGCTGTTCTGCCTAAATGTTCATCTCGGTGACACTGATGATAACTTATCAGAATAAATAAGGAATCTTCCAATCATTATTTTTTTACTGGGAGAGTGTTTAGTGTGTTCTGTAGGAAAAAGTCATAATGTTTCCTTCTCAGAAACTTTTTACCAGCCTGTGTGTTACATCCAGGTTATATCCCTGTGTGGGTAGCTGCCTGCATATTCTCCGCAGCCCCAATTAAAAACGGAATACATCATCCCTTCACTCCTCTCTTGAAACCCTGGTAGCCGCGCCGGGTCCCTCCTGGAGCAGCCGCTTCGGCGGGGATGGGTCGGAAATAGGCACCGTAAAGGTTTGTGCAGCCCCGCGTTCGTGACGGGCGTTCAGGGAGCCCGCACGGTCATACTTGGAGAACAAACTTTTGGCTAATTATAATTTGGACATTATATTTCGTTTCCATGCCAGCAGCAATCTTCCAGGATCGTGTTCCAACCTGGGAGGTCTGGAGGTGTGCAAAAGCTCCAATCAAGCATGGGAACCTGAAAAGTCAAACCCTTTGCATCCCCTTATGTTTTTAAGTTATCTTGTTATTATATAACCCGGCTTGGTACAAATCCAGGAAAATGTTCTGCTACCATTATTTCCAGGGAAAATGTGCCTTTTTTGCCATTTTGAAGTTTAAAATTTCCCTAGAACAGGAGCACGTCTTAAAATCTTGAAAGATGGTGAACTCATCCATGCAACAGAAGCCCAGGAGCAGCTTTGTTCATGAAATCTCTGAAGCGTTCCTCTCAAACACGGGCAGTGCCCGCGGGGGGTGTCCTGCTCAGCGGAGCAGCCTCCAGGGGTGGCCGGTGCCGCTGGTCTCCACCTGCTCCCTGGGCACCTCCGTCGGGCAGGAGAGCAGGTCCAGAAGTGTCCAACACGGATTCTTACTGATCAGCTTTATTTTTCACTGCAATTCTCAGGATTTTCAGAATTCCCCCTACGGCCACGCTCCTCTTTTCACGTGTTTCCGTGAGAGAGCGAAGGGCAGGTGCTGAGCTCCCCCGAGCAGACGCGTCCTCAGTCGTCTGCTGGTGGCCGCCGCCACGGGCGCGCGGTTCCGTCCGCGGAGCCCGGGGGTCGGAGCTGCTTTCTAAAATATCTCGATTATTTTTCAGGCGGTTCTGGGGGATGTTTGGAGCCGGGGCCGCTGCCTGGAGGTCTCAGACTCTCCCTGGCTCCCGGTGCAGGTGACGGCAGCACACCCTGTCTGCTAATTTTTTTGCATTCATCGCCTTTTCTTCTCTCACGCCATTTCCCTCGCTGCTGAACAGGGCCCCAGGGAAGCGCGTGCGGGGCCGAAGCGGGGGGCTGAGCGCCTGGTGCTGCGGGGGGGTGCGTGCTGGGGGGGCTGCGCTCCCCTTCTCCCACTTCTCTTCCGACTACCCCCATAATCACCCGCCCTGGCTATAAAAAGTCACCCTGCCACAGTGCTCGGTACAAGAAGTCGACTGTTTTTATCTTCAAACTCAGATTAAAAAAAAAAAAGTGGATGTAACGTCTTGCAGAAGGGCTCCCTTTGTAAATCTCCTGCCTGATGCACCAGTCACATCATGTTACATTATGCTTTGAAACATAACGTGATGTGACTGATGCAACCTATGACGGATGGTGTATCAGCCAGGAAATGTAAAAAGGCCCAATTTTCTAAAGAGCATTGTTACAGAAACAAACAAGATGCCCTTTTAACTTGTATTGATTGATTGCTAAAGAATAAGCTCTGCTCATACTTTTGCAAGTGCTGTAATTAGTTGGTAGAGCTACCTGGAGGAGGAAGAGCCAAACGGGTGCTGCTTCCTCCTGCCGGGAGGCAGAGGAGGAGGGCGGTGGCATGGTCCCCCCGGTCCCCGCCGCGGGCGCCCGGGGAAGGTCCGTGCCCGGGAGCATCCCGCGCTGGCGGCAGCCGAGGGGCCGGCAGACCCCCACCCACCCACCGGGTGGTTTTGGGCTGCCCAAGCATAAACCACCGCCGAAGCAGTTTCATGGTGGTTCCTGTCGCCGATGAGACCGCGCGGGGTCAGGGACCTTCACCGGGACCCTCCCGGTGCACCGGCCCCGGGCAGCCCCCTGCGCGTCCTGAGGGTCCCGCCGTGGCCGAGGGGGAGAGCCTCGTCACTCGGGTTCTGCAGCTCTTCGCAGAGCAGTTGCTCTTGCCCCGCTTCTTTCTTTTGATTAGCAGCTAAAAATCACAGATATGTCTGGCAGGACAATGCCTTTGACAGCAAAGGGAATATTAGGGTCAAGCTTTATTAAGAAAGAAGCTATTGAAATGACATACTCAAACGTATTGCTATTAGGGACTTGAAGAGTATTTGCCTCATTAATGTAAAAGGTAGCTAGCAATCTTCTTGATCAACAGTGGCAATTTATTTTAAAGTGTCCATTTTCTGGATGTCAGAGGAAGACTTTTATTTATAATCTTATTTTCAATTTCCACAAAGAACACTTCACTCATGCTCTGTGCAGGTTTTTTTTGCAGACAATAACCGATTATAAAACTGTGCTTCCCCCCCCCATCCCCCTTGTAGTAGTGTTGACATATGGAAATGAATCAAAATGTAATAGGCATAATTACAAGCATTGTGTGCAGGCTACAATTAGTGTCTCTTCACAGCAGACTTGTAATCAAAAGACACCAATAGAAGAGGGGAAGAAGCGAGCGGACGGTTCCCGGGATGAGCCTGGGCTGGGAAGAAGTTTCCCACCTGGTGGGAGTGGGGGGGGCCCGGCCGGGGCATGGGTGGGTTTCCCGGGGGCTGGGGGTGCCCAACTGGCACGGGGATGGGTGACAGTGCACGGGGGGCAGCCTGGGCTGGGTGGCACTGGCAAACTTTGCTCCAAGACAAAAGCTGTAAGAGGCGTGTGATGCTTTCACATCGCCAGATCGCTCGCCGGGGAAATTGCAGAAAGAGTCAGAAACTCAACGTCGCATTTCAAATGTGATATTTACATTTTTCAAAGAAAGGAAATTAATGGGAATTATTTTCAAAATCCATCTGACAAAATCTGAAAATAGTACTCAAAATGAAACAGCAACTTCCTGCATAAACAGTTGCTCTGTTGGTCTTGGCATTGGCTTGTTAGAACTTTTCGATTCACCAATGGTCAAAAATTATTTGTATTTTATGTTTTTGTCTGTTTTGTGAACCGGAGAATATATTATTCACACCATTCTGAACATAAGATACAATTTGAGTGTAGGCAAAATCCCATTACTTTGTATTCCTTCAAACTCTGGTTAAGGTGGCGGATCTAAACACAGCTGGTTGACAGTTTTGCAATTCAATTTTTACCTGTCAGAAATGTATCAAACTGAAACTATTTTTTGCAGGAACATTTCTATGTTAATAAGTTTTTGATTTGAAATCACTCCCTCATGTTTTAATAAGGTTAAAGCATTATCTGTTGGCCTTACTGGAAGCGACTGTTGGATTTTGTTATCAAATTCATTTTGTTCCCTAATAGTTTTTAAAAACCAAAGTCAGAGTGAAATATTTTTTGACCGTTATTCAGCTGACTGCTTTTGTTGACCCAAACCGCACTTGTTTTTTTTTTTTCATGTTGAGGAGGAATTGTTCAGATCAGGAGCACCAGAAAATTTGGGGGTTTCTGGTGGGTGCAGGAGCTGGCCGGGGGGATTTGGGGGTGAAGCCAGCCCTGCCCGGTCCCGGTGCTCGGGGGTGCTTGGGGCAGATCCCAGCCTGTCAGCGCCTGCACTGGTCGGGGAAGCCCTCGCACCCTGGGGAGGAGCAGGAGGGGGGGGTGACAATGGGAAGGGGAGAGTGGGATGGTGCATCTCAGGGGGGTGGCGGGTCCCAGGGGGTGGCTGCTCGGAGCAGGAGAGGCTCCAGAGTCAGTGCAGAGATGCTGGTGTCAGCCAGGGAAGGATCAGTCCCTCTACCAGCGGGTCTGTGTAGGAGGACTTATATTTGTTTGCAGGAGCCAGATGGTTAAAGAAGAGAGTGACATAATTGCAAGAGCAGGAGCCGTGGAAGGAGAGGGGGGAGAGGAAGTCTCGGGGGGAAGCGAGGCCCGAGGAGCACCCCGGGGTGCTGCGGGGCGGCGGCAGAGGGGCCGCGCTTGGCTCCGCTTCCCACGGGGATTCATCCCGGGCGCGCCGGGGCGTCGCTCCCGCGCTCGGACATCCTTCCTCCCTGACCCGGGATACAGGGACACCGAAATGCGGGGGATACTAATGCTGGGAAAGTCCTGAGGGCAGAAGTGGCGAGCGTGACCTTGTAGTCGTGAAGTTCATGGTCTTAAGCAGTTCCCCGTTTATTAATGGAGAGGCCATTTATTAACCCGTTAAATTCCGTTATGCCGACATAAATCTGAAGTAACCCACTGAGTATGGGTTTATCTGGGTGTAACTGAGGGGGGAGCCTGGCCACGGCGGGGCAGGGTGTCGCGCTGCCGTACTGGGGGCTGAGAGGAAACTTCCGAATCCAGCGGCAAAGTGAGGCTTAAAACAGCAGCTCAGTTTCTGCAAAACCAAGTGTCCAGGAACACGTAGTGCGCGTCTGCCCACGCGCCCTCCGTTCCACCCGCAGCTAAAGCCTCGGGTCTCCTTCTTCCTGCATGGGAGTGTGGATTTGGAACCGGCAGAACGTACCTGGTGTGTTTTATTCTCTCGTTCCTCGTGTTTCATACGGGCTGCCAAGCAAGGACAGTGCCGAAGATGCTGGAGAGGAGGAATTTTCCTCTGAAATTTTAACCATTCCTTTGGGTCTTTGAAGAATCTGAAGAGGACACATGAATCTGAATTTGGAATTACATTTTAAGCCTTCCTGTAGCCTTTTAAAATATCAGAAGGAGTAAGGGTCTGCTATCCTAACCATCAAAACTGGGCACAACCTCCCCTTTAAAAGCGTATAAAAACCACCCCGTGGCTTACTGTTGCCTTCCCTTATCTGCTGCTATTCCGGGGCTGACTTGATCTGCGGCTGCAGCAGCTCCTTTCAGAGCCCTCAAGAATAGGGAGGCCCTCGCTATTCCCGTCACGCCGGCGGGTCGCCTGGCCTCGCTCTTATCAGCAGAAGGCACATGGTGCGCCGGGGGTGCCCGCGGCCGGGCGTGCCGCTTCCAGGGCCGGCACCGGGCACGGGGCGAGCCACGCCGCGACCTTGAGGGTCTGGGTGGTTTTTTTCCCCTTTTCTGAGAAAGCAGGATCTTGGCAGGCTGGAACTGAATAGACCTTGGCAACTCCTGCGGGAAAACTTCTTTGAAGCGGTTCTGTAGAGGCGGCGAAGGACTCTGCGCGCAGGTTTCCCGGGGAAGCCGAGCCGCTCGTGGGGGAAGCGAACTCCAGCAGATGCCTGGTTTGTTGTAGCTGCCCCTGGCAGCGAGTTCTCCCCGTGCCCGGGGATGCCCCCGCTCAGCCAAACCCACCCGGGAGCTCGGGGTGCCACTGCCCCAGGGTTTGGGCTGTACCCGGAGCCCGGCTGCCCTCCCTGCCCGTGCCCTGCCTGTCTCCTGCCCTCACCTCTCCTCAGCGACCTGGGAGTGCTTTTATGACACCTGGTGCCATTGTGCAAACATGTAGTGTGTGTGTTTATGTGAAAATATGTAGTGAACGTTGGGGCATTAGTGAGGGGTGAAATAACCCTATACTGGTATCATTAGTGGCGGTTTATGTCAGTGTCCTGCAGAAACGCATCTGAAGAGCAGAGCTGGGCTCTGAATCAAACCAGAGGATAAAGACGCTGGCTCGTGAGGGAGCGTCCCCTCCCACACCACGGTTTCATGATCCACTGCAGAAATAAATATGTGCTCGTCTGTGACAGCCAACGAACGCTACATGTGAAAAGCCTTTTCTTGACGAATTAGTGGGCTTCTGAATAAAGAAACACTCCTCCCCCAGCACACCTACACGCTCTTGTGCACGCCCGCTCCCCTGCTGCCGGCAGCCCAGCACGCACGCCCGGACGCACACGCGTGCACACACGCAGGCACACGCGTGCACACACACGGAGCCCCGGCCGGGCCCCTGTCCCGCCTTGTCCCCGCGCCGCGGGGCGGTGGGAGCGCCGTGCCCGGGGAGGAGCGGGCCCTCGCGCCGGTGGCAGGCGTGCCCACGCACACCCACCGCCCGGATGGTTTTTGCACACATACTTTTAGCTGAACTTGCTTAGGAAGCATTTTGTTCTTCAGACCATTGTGGGAAAATTTATTGCTGCCTGTGATTTTTTTTTTTTTTTTAGCTTTTTTTTTTTTTCCCTCCTGTCATTGTCTTCTCCAACCCTGCTGGAAACTGTAATTGAAAATAGGCTGCAAAGCATTTGCTGTGGCCCCCTCTCCCCAGAGCGAGTGCCCGCAGCTCCTTGCTGCTGCCTGCTACGAGGAAATCTCCAATTATCCCTGCCACCTTTGATGCTTTACACAGCCCCGTAGGTAAGGTACTCCAAGACCCTCAGAAAATCCCCTTTTGCGTTCAGCAGAGACTGAGATGTGAAGCTCTTCCCTCCTTCCTTAATTCTTTGATTTGTTGGCAGACATCCCAGTGCCACCGCTGGCAGAGGGGCAGTGGGGGGAGCTCAGTGCTGCGCCACCCTCCGCTCTGGGGGGAAGGTCTGGCCCGTGCGAGGTCTGAACCCAAGGAATCGCCCTGCAGCCTCGTGTCCTGTTTGGTTTTAGGCTTCAGCTCCCCCAGACAGCCTGTGTCCTACTAACAGGCTTTCCCTTTCTCCTTCCTTCTCTCTCATTTTGAAGTAAAAGACAGCATTTCCAGTCCCTGTTACTTTTATAATTGTGAAATACGTCTCCTCTGAACCAGAGGCAAACCCCACATTCCTAAATTTTCTTCAAGACAACTCCTAGTCTGATTGTTGTGAAGCTTCATTTTCTTTGCTTTTCTGTCTGTCTGTGAATTCCAAGGTCAGAAGGGATTTCAGACCCAGCAACCCGCCCTGCATGTCCCAGGCTGTGAACCTCTGCAGTCCCGGCAGCTCCGGTGAGAGCCGAGCGCGGGCAGGGACCTGGGACGGGGGGATGGCTCCTCCTGGGGTGGCAGGATCCATCGCGTCCCACCGCACACACGAGCGTAGAGTTTCCCGCAGAAATTTCACTCAGAGAATTTGGGAAGAAATCTAATCTTGTCTTAATTTTCTTAAATAGTATAAATTTCTAAAGAAGAGACATTTGAAAGCGAAATATCAAAATGTGACATTTGGAAAATGTGAAGAAGAACATGGGTGAATTATCGAGATGCTTTGTTTCAATTTCGGTTGAAATTAAACTTTGTCAGAATCACGTGTTGCCATGGGAAGTTTGTTCCCATCGAGCGGCAGTTTCCAAAGGGATGGTTTCTGGATGGACCGTTTTTGGGTAGCAGCAGTGCAGCGCCCTCAGAGGGGCCGGCGGGAGCTCGCCGAGCCCCAGCGGTCCCCACTCTGCGCAGGCGTTGGCAGGCAGCGCCGTGCGCCGCCGGCCCCGAGCAGCCTCTCGCCGTGCCAGTCACGTCTCCGACAGCCCCGGCAGGCGCGGGCGTGCGGCAGAAAGCGCTGCTTTGGGAAAAACAGCTTTTGCAGAAAGTCAGACTAAGAATTTGGGCTCCGGGATACAGCACAAATTCAATCAGCTTCCAGGGATATTTCAGTTTTCATTAAATGTCTGTAAGGACAGCGAGTTTTGCAGGCTTTGTTTCACATTACTTAATAAAGCCAACGTAAATCTGTGGATTTTAACTTCTCCATTCTGGATTAGAACAGCCTTAAACCAGGCGTAAAGACGCAGTCTGGTTGTAATTGTTCTGGCCTAGTTAACCACGGCACAGAACAAAATAAATAGGGCTCCGTTTATTTACACAGCATTTGTGTGATTTGCATTTAGCACGCCGTTAATATTTAAAACACCAGTGATGCCCCGCAGCCCGTTTGAAGCCCCTGAGCCAGCGCCGCCTGCAGGAGCTGCCGGGGCCGCCGTGGGCTGCGCCGGGAGCTTCTGCCCAGACTTCACCAAACTTTCACATCTGGGCTGGAGAGCAGTGGTGCTCCCGGGGCAGGTGCTCCCATCCTGCTGAGTAAATCGACTCATTCCTGCGCTTCTCCTCCTTTCGCTCACGTGTGTGGGTCCCGCTTAGCTGCGACACACGTGCAGGTCCCAGGGCCAAGCCTGTGCCCAGCCCCGGGTTTCCAGTCAAACCCAGCACTCCTGGGGCTTAATCCAAATTTCTTCCCCGGACTCGAGAACTCGCGACACAGATCCGCAGTTCCCTTCCCCGGCGTGTGTGCAGTGGTCGCAGCAGCAGCAAAGCATGTGCTCAGAATACACTACCAAACCCTAAGGCTTTCTTTTCCTCCCATCCCACCATTGGGTTATTTATGCAAGTTAATTGATTATTTTGTTGTTGTTGTTGTTGTTGTTGCTTCTCTGCAGCAGGAAGAGAAGCTGAGCTGGCACGAGCAGCTCGTATTCAAACGCAGCTTTCTGCAGTCAGCAAAAAAGGCAGAAAATAGACTGTTCAATTAGATCACGTACTTTGGGTAAACGTTCCCTTCTGAAAAAGTTTGTCTCGGCTTTAAAACTGGGCAGCACGATGAATCGTTACGATCGTCCCAAGCATTAGACAGAAAAGAGCATTTCTTGTTTAAGTGTTGATTAAAAAGCAACACGTTACCGAAAAGCTTCGCACCAAATGGGTGACTCTTGTCCCCTGGTGCTTGGTGACGGGTGGAGATTATCGCGACCGGCCCGACGAGTTCTCAGAGTCTTTGCACAGAGCCGTTTCACAGCCCTTGGTGGGTTATTCGCTGCATTTCAGTGAGGCCCTTTAGGATGAAATTAATTCCGTTTAGCAGCCAACAGGCTCCAAATCGATTCATTCTGCAGTTGGGATACTTTACAGCCAAGAAGGATGGTTTTCAGCACGTGGTACTGCGCCGACACGTCTGCAGCCGCTGAAAGGAAACCCAGTGGAAAAAGGTATCCACAAAACGAAACCTTTTGTGTTTGGGAAATAAGAGTTATTTGGCTGCTCGGAGGGCTCAAAGCCTCGCGGGAAGGCTCCGGTCACAGCCGTGCCAAGGGCACCGGTGCTTGGCGCTGCAGCTCGCCGCCTGCAGGCTCGTGTCCTGCCGCCCCCCGGCCCAGGCGCGCAGCACCCCGCTCGTCTTTGTGTCCTTCGGGACAGCAGCAGCAACTACCGGGCGGTCACAGGGGAAGGGACAGGGGAGAGGCAGCCAAGAGAAGGGACAGGGCGGGCGGGCGGCGGGGGTGCTGCAGAGCCCCGTGTCCCCGCGGCCGCCTCGGGCAGACTCCTCCTGCCCGCGAGTCGCTGCCCTCCAAGTGGGGTTTGGTGGTGGCTCCTGGCTCTCCAACCGGCTTCTCAAACGCTAACGGAGCTTTGGATGTCCACGTCTTCATCCTTCAGCGAAAGCAGAATCCAGCTTTGGACAAACAGAGCACTGCGCCGACTACAGTTTTGCAACAGGAGCTCCCGTCCTGTTCCTTGACTTGATACCAGCGTTTTGTCATTTTTGAGGAAATAACAAACTTGAAAGTATTCGGCTTTGGTGCAGCAATTGCAGCTTAATTGCACGTCTCCTTCTGCCCACACAAATGCTGAAAAGTGACTTGGCAAACTTTAAAGGCAATCCAGGGACTGAAATGGGAAGACTTGACAAGCCAGCATTCATCAGCTCTGACTAACGCGTCTGTAGTCTCAAACCTGCTGCTGTTCCTGCTTTGGCCTGACATCTTGCTGCCCTCAAAGAATTTCTTTGGAGTCTCAATCAGCGGCTGCCGGGTGGCTGTGTCTGAAAGGTCCCCCCAGCATTCAGGCTGCCAGGTTACCCGCAAACCAGGACAAAACCGTTCCTGGGGCAGGGGCCGCGTTGGCAGCAGCCCCGACACTGGAACCGGACGGGTTTTGCCGCACGGAGAAGGTGGAAGGTGCGGACGCCCTGGGGTGTCGCCAGGTTTCGTGACGGCAGGCGGCAGCGCCCCCCCGCCCTGCTCACCCGCCGCCCCCCAGGAGACCCCCGAGTGGGCTGGGGGTGGCAGCGGCCTCGGGGAGTCCCCTCTGGCTCCAGGACGCCGGGGCTGGCCGGTTGGGGCAGATGCTGCTCCCAGGGGCGGGCGGCGGGGCAGGGCAGGGGCGGATGCGGTGCTGGGGTCGCGGCCGGGGCTGAAGCAGCGTGCTCGGCCGCCCGGTGCCCTCGAGGAGACGCGGAGAGGAGCGGGCCGGGATTAGCGGTTAGCCCAGAAAGCATGCAAACGAGGTCATGAACCCCCAGAGGAAGAGCAGAGAAGGAGTCAGACAACCACAAAAGATCTTGCGGTTATTTGCTCAGGTTCCGATGCATCTCACGGGGGCCGCTGCTCTATCCATCCCTCCCTCCCGGGGTGTCGGGACACACAAGCTTCTCAGAGGCCCTGGGCGCGGGGAGGGGAGGAGGTGGGACGGAGCGGAGCTGGGGGGGCTGCCCAAGGGGGGAAGGCACCCAGGGGAGGCCTCCAGCAGATGCAGAAATGAGTTAATGGCAGACCTCGGCTCACCTTCCGCGGGGGTTTGGGATCAGCATGAAGTTAGGGCGCGCTCTAATTCATTATTTTGCTTGAACTTCTCTGCGTGGCTGAGCAGGGGTTTAGTGTACACAGCGTGCTGCTTACACTTGGCATGGAAAACATTGAGTCTACAGGTTTTTGCAAGTAAAATATTTAAGATTTCTCAGCAAATGGTGCATGCAGTTTTTCAGGAAGTTGTTTTGCTGTTTTCCCCACAATCAGACTCATCCGGCATGTTCGAGCAACGGCCTCATTTATATACAGCATTGGCGAAGTGAGGGGGGTGGATGTTCTCTTCTTTCAGAAAAGGCACAATTTACCAAAGGACAGGAATTATGTAAAGCAACGTGATTTACTCACGTCCTGAAGTCTGTAAACAGTGTGAGTTATGCTGCATGGTGCTTTTGAAAAGATAACTGGGAAAGGAGGCCCCTTGCTTCATTTTGTGAATGAGTGACTCTATTGTATAATGTTGGGTTTTATTCCATTTCATACTGTGTACACAGTACTTACTGCGTGCTTGTAAATGAGCAACTGAGGAAATAGATCTTTGCTGGAGGCAATTGCTTTCCCAATAGTGATAGAAAACATCATGCGTGGCAGACTTAGAGGTTATTATTTTAATACCTTTCTTCTCGTTGTGGAGCAACGTGCCCGCGTGCTCTGGCTGGGTCACCCCCTCCCTCCCCACCACACCAGTGACGGTCAGGCTGGGCCGTCGCAGTGGGTGTGAAACCCCCCATCAACCCCGACGCCGCGGCTCTGCCGTGCAGCCAGGCTGGGCCAAACCCGTGTCTTGCCCCCACTACAGCAACGAGGCCCTTGGAGACCCCTGGCCCCCCCGCAGCGCACCCTCCGCCTCCGCTCCAGGGTCTGTCGCCGTGTCCCCCCTCCCTGCTCCTTCGCTCCTCCCGCCATCTCCCCCTCGCAAGGAGCCGCCTGCCACGCTCCCCCCATCCACCTGAGCGAAAATTCAACTTGGGGGAAAAGTGTTGAGGTCCTGCATGAGTCTCTGTTACTGTTTTTCCGGAGAAATCTGTCGGGATGATCTAAACACCGTGGGGACAGGCTGGGTGTAGGGGCCGTGCGAGAACAGCCGCATCGCAGACGAGCAAATAGGTTGACTGGAGAGAGCAGGTGCCTGGCCCCCTGCTCGGGGGCTGACTGCTCCTGGGGGTTTCCGTGCTCCCCTTTACTTGCAGTAGAATTTCCAGCCCACACCCCAGGCCTGGCGCCGAGGGGACTCCGTGTAGATCCGCGCACTGCGTCAGCTCTGCCAGCTCCTGCTTCCTAGCCCTCAGCTGTAGAATTCCCGAACGCCAGAAACTCCTCCGCTCGCGCAGCCCTGCGGGGCTGCCTCCCCCAGCGAGGTCCCCGGGGGGGACTGTCCCTCACGGACGGTGCTCTGGAGTGTCCCCATCGCCCCCGGTCTCTGCGGGGGGGTGTTGCTTTGCAGCCTGCGGGCCCTGCGAGCGGGCCCGGCGCGGTGGCACTCCGCAGCCCGGCTTCGATGCGCAGCGCACGGCGCCGCTCGCCGCTTCCCTCTGCGGAGGGGGATGCGATGGAGCGAGAAGCGCTGCCGCCGTGCCGGGGGGGCCGTGCCCTGACCGTCCCCCTGTCACGGGAGCGCCCCGGCAGCGGGGCAGGCCGCGCCGCAGGACCCCGCTGCTCCGAGGGCGCGTGCCAAGAGCGCGGCGCTCTCGTCGGCGCGGAGGCTGCAGGGCTGCCTGCGGCGCGTGAACCACACGTGCAGGCGAGGACGTCGCAGCCCTCGCCGAAAAGCTGCGGCTGTAATCCCAGGGCTGCCCTTGGCCGCCTTCCCGGGCGCGAGGCGCTTGGCAGGGCCCGTGGCTGGGGCAGGCGAGGGCTGGCAGCTGCCTCGCGCCCGCAGAGCCTCTGCCTCGCTTTTCCAAAACTCCCTGTTTATTTGTTCTGCAACAGCTTGAAACCAAATAGGGTTAATAGCCCTCCCTGTGTCCTGGTGAGATGAAACTACCATTGGGAGACCCAGGACAATTTTTATATAGGATTAGAAAACAAAAATCAATATTTAATTATCTGTAAGCTTTTTGTGTCACTGCATCCTTAGCTTGCTAACTGTGAGTGCCGGCTGCCATGGAGAAAGTAAGTCATTAAAGGTGCAGTATCTTTTACTGGCCTTTTATGGGCCTGCAGTAAATAGAGTACATTATCACTTCTCACACACCGATATTGTTATTTATCTTTACAATCTCTATTTACCTATATTTATGGTAGATTTCTCCTGTATATTAGATGGCTAGGTTAACTTTAATGGGGTTCATTAAAGCAGGCACTTAACAAAACTTTGGAGCATCCTCATTTGGACAGATGGCAAGAAACCGAAACAGGGAAAGGCAGAGGAGAGGCGCTTTATGTTAACAAGTCCCGCAGCGCTCCGGGGGTGGAGGCGGGTGCTGGAAACGCCGGCGGCTTCGGGGCTGGTGTCCCCAGCCTGGGGGTTTCTGGGACCTGCGGAAAGGGCTGTTGGGTCTGGCAGCGCGGATCTGGGGGAGGGTCAGCCCCATGGAGCCAGGAGGAGGAGGAGGAGGAGGAGGAGGAGGAGGAGGGGCCTTCTGCTGGGCGCCAGGTGCTTGGTCCCAGGATGTCCACGTGTCTGGGGAGCTGCAAGCACGTGGCTCCGAGGGGCTGCTCAGGGTCTCCCCCCCTCACCCCTGTTCTACCTTTCCCCCATAAGCGTGAGCCCCCAGCCCCTCCTGACACCCCAGCGTGGTCCCCGGGGGCAGCCTCACGCCCCGACAGGCCCCACGGGACAGACGGACGGACGAAGCGCCCAGCACCTCTCCCCACCCGTTGCCCATCCCGAGGGGCCTCCGGCGCCCACCCCGTCCCACGGCCCCTCCACCTGTGCTCGCGGGGCCCTGAAACGCTCCTAGCGACAGTCAGAGGACAATAAATAAATACTCTGGAAAACGAAACCTTCCCCCGCGGGTTGGGGAACTGGCAATTAGTGGATCTTTTTGCTGCAGTAGTTAATTTTTTACAAGCCTCCCTTATTTTCACTGTTTCCCCTGGTTAATAATGACTAGCAGCCGCTTACACCATAAATAAGTTCCACAAATTTCGCAGATGCACCGGGCTGTTTAAGCAGGGAAATTGAGCAGCATATGTCTGAATGGTTAATTGACTTAATTGCTGTTAGTTGGGCTATTAGCACACTTGATCCACCCCAATGACCGCAATACTTTCTTAATGGTGTTCATTTTATTTGGATGCCAAGCTCCAGTTACCATTACAGGGAAATTTCCAATTGCTGATTACCTCATAAATATATAATTGTAGTCATAGGCTAAATAAAGCCAACAGGCATTAATAATGAACAGCGTTTGACTAAGAGCCTTTAAAGGATGATGGAAGTTTCTTTAAAGACCTTAGCTATTCTTGAAATGTAAATAATCTTTCATGCTTCTATTTTTAATTATGCTGCATGCTTTTTCCCATTGGCATCAAGCACTAGGAGAGGTAAAGTTGCATCCTGCGGCCAGGTGATGTCCAGAGAAAATAACACAGAAAGGAGCCTCCTGAGCTCTCGCTGTTCCACCCGAGCATCGCTTCCCAAGCGACACTGAGATTATTTCAGGCCGGTGCCAGCACGTGAGTGAAGGACCAGTGGCACAAGCCTCTCATGCAGGTTTTTGAAAAACAGATTTTTCCCACTCCCTGTCTGCAAGGAAAGGAAAAAGCAAAGTGCCAGCGGGCCAAATCCTGCCCTTCTGTGTGTGCGGGGGGCTTGCAGGGCGGGCGAGGGGAGCGTGGCGAGAGGGACCCATCTGAGAGCCACTGGGACCCCCGCTCGGGGACCAGCCTGGCTGCAGCCTCCAACAAAATAGTTTGGGCCGAACAAACAGATAAATAAATAAACGCACGCACCTACAAGCCCAGATCTGCCCCAGAGAGCAACGCTAAGGGCAACTATGATTTACCCAGAAGAGGAACGGCAAGGGAAAAATGGCCTTTTCTGACTCCAGCAATGTTACTGGCTCTAGAGACAATTTAATTATCCTAGACTATTCTTAACTGACCTAGTAAAATGAACCTGCCTAGCTCTGTCCACAGTAATTACCCACGATTTGCTAATTCATGTGGAGAAGAAATTACTCCTAGATAGTCTGTTAATCTTTGATTCCTAACCATGAGCTCATTTACTCTGGACTTGTTCCCTACTGGTGCCAAACAGAGAGAATTACATTAGTTATTTTCAGCTATTAGGGAACTAGTTATAATTAATGTTGTCTTTGACGATAGCCTGATTTTACGCAGCTGCCTCCGCGGTGCTGCCACGGGCGGGGGGGCGGCAGGGGGACGTGGGGCAGGGGGGGCTCCGGTTGGGCTTTGGCTCTGCCCCGCGCATCCTCGCGGCACCCCCTTGTCCCCGTCCCCCCGCCGGAGGAGAGATGGGGCTGCGCTGCCCCGTGGGAGCGGGAGGCTCCGTGGCCGTGGGCTGCCCATGGCGGGAGCAGTAACGGTGTGGGGGGCTCTGCCGCCGCCCCGCTCAGGAATCATTTCCCATTTCTACCCCTCCCGCCCGTTTCTATGGACACTGCGGCGTGGTGGAAAGCCGGTGAATCATTGGACGTGTGCGGGGATGGATGTGGTGAAGGGAGAGGAAAATCAGGAGACGGGAGAAGGCTTTTGAGGAACAGGAGAGCGAAACGCCACCCGCCTGCCCCAGCCGCCCTGCCTCCGCGCCTGGGGCCCCCCTCGCCCTGCCCTCGCCCTGGGGTGCCCGGGGAGCAGGGGGGGCTGGAAGCAGTTGAGTTTTCCAGCGCGGGGCTGATGCCTGGGTGATGAGCCCGCTCCTGGGGAGAGCCGCCTTCCCCAGCGTGGGAGGGTGGGGTGTCCCCCCGCCCCGCTCCCGGGGGACACTGACACCGGGGTGTCCCTCTGCAAATCCACCGGGCAGCTGGCTGGGGTCCCCCCACTGGGTGGAGGTGCAGTTCCTCTCCCTCCTCCTCCTCTCCATCCTCCTCTCCATCCTCCTCCTCCATCCTCCCCACCCCGCGCCCCGGCAGCCGGGCACAGCCCGGCCCAAGCAGCCTCAGCGACAGCCTCTGCCTTTGCCCAGCCACTGACACAAACCAGTTATTGATGTAAACTGGGAGGTCAGGCACACTGCTCTTCCAACCCGGGGAAAACGAGAAGCAGATGTTAGTTTCAGCAGAGAAAAGGTCTTGGGATATGAAATAGTTTCACCTGGTGCCTTCATCTTCTGGAAAATCACACGTGCCAATTCCTTTTGAAAATGATCAAAGCCAGGCACGGTGTTTCCTCTCTCCTTGCCGATCTACTCCAGTCTGTTTTATCAGATGGAGTTTAAAGCAATAGTATGTTTTATTTTAAAACAGACTTAAAAAATATTTCGGCCTTTCGGCTTGACCATTCAAACCATCTGGTTTCATACATTTCAGATCTTAGCCCAAAGAAGAGAAACAGTGTTAACAATAAGCAAAAGTACCTAATAATCAGTTTAATACAATGCTTACTTATGAAGTTGGCATATCCAAAATTATTACCAGAAGCCCAATCTTAATCCTTTTTAAGTTGGGGGAAAAATGGATCAAAAATTAGAATGATATCAAGCATAAAATAATCTTCTGTCTGTGTTGCACTGATAAAAAAAATAGAATATATAATTACCGTGTAAAAACTGCTTATGTTTGTGATTATATGTTGCTGCCATCTCCAGGTCCTCACTGTAAATGACTTAATTGGGTTGTCCTGATATATGGCTGCAGAGAGCAGGAGCTCCCGGGGGTGCCGGTGCTCGCGCCGGGCTGGGCGCTCGCCCGGGGAGATCCGGGACCGGCCCAAGGTTCGAGCCCCCGGGATGTGCTGCAGCCGGGCCGAGGGGCTGCTGCGAGCCCTCCGGGGCTGGGGAGGCCCCAGTGGCTGGGCTCGGGGTTTCGTTTTCCTCCTCCTTTATAATTGCCATATCCCACCACGGATTATATTTTTTCCCGGCTGTTTATGAGGAGAGTGAGCAGAAAGTCTGGCGGAACGATGGCACAGCAGCTCAAACGGTGGTGGGGTGGACGCGGCATGGGGACGCCCACAGGGCTGGCGATTTTTGAATTTAGAAAGTGCCTCGTGCCTGAAGGGCTATTGAAAGCGGTAAAGGGACTGGGAGGGAAGGACAAAGGATCGCAATGCCCTGTCTAGACGCTAAATGTACTTGAAAATCAAGTCATGGGATTATCTCCACATAAGAACAGACTGGGCAGACATACAGCAACCAGTGTTCAGGACTGAAAAGAAATTGAAAGGAAAAAAAGCAAAAACCACCAAGTCAGAAAGCTGGCAAAACTGAAAGGATGTGCTCTTTTTGTTGCTTTGAATAGTGCTCAGATAGATAAGTCACTGCCTTATACGGGAGGCAAAACTTCAGGGTATTAGAGAAGCATCTTTCCATCTACACACACGCGTTGCCAGCGGCGGGGAACCTGCCCCGGGTCCCGCATCCCTGCGGGAACGACGTGCGGGCAGGGGCCAGCGTCCCCTTCCCAGGGCTGGAACCACGCCGGGAGCCTGGGCCACGCGTAGGCAGCAGCCCCTGAGCCTGCGGTGTAACCCGGGGGTGCAGCCCCCCAGCAGGATCACCCCAGCCTCGGAACAAAGCGGGAGGACACGAAGCCTGGATTTCCGCCGTGGGAGAGGGGAGATGCTGAGGCTGGGAGCCGCGGGCAGAGCTTGGCTCATCTCCACCGTGCCCAGGGCAGAGCTGAGGAGCACGAGGTCGCAGCAGGAATGTGAAAAAAGCCTGAGCAGAGGCAAGAATCACATTTATATCTGGGATGAATAACACCCGAATGCTCTCGATGTAAAGGAGATACCCAAGGATTCTCTGTATGCAAGCTCCGATCTGCATCTCCTTGCAAAACAGATAGCTGTGTATAATAATAAATATCTGCCCATGGATAGACCATGAATAAGTACAACATGTATAATGCACCAGGATTACGTGATTTTTTTATGTATAAAAATGTCTTATTAGCTTTCTGGTTCTTCTCCCACATATCAAATAACAATACCCCACTTACAGCTGAAGTATGCTCCTTTTTACTACCCGCTATATTTATTACAGCTGAGAAAATAGATTTTTTTCTTTTTTGTTTGGTTTTTTTTTTTATTTGCTAAATTTAGCCATTTTTCTGGCGATGACGTTCAGCAGCATGGAAAGCAACGTTCTCAAATAAGTTCATCATTCTCAAAAGCCTTTGGTGTCATTTAGTGAGGGATTCTTGCTCTGAAAAGCATTTGAATGCAAATTATGGCCATTACCACAATTAAATATTTATTTTTGCCCCCAAATGCGAGGATAATTTCATAACTAACTCAGGAAGGTAGGCAGCAGCAGAGGGGAGCGTGACAGCCGCCGTACGTCGTGCGCCGGGGCGGCTCCTCGGAGCTGCGCTGGGAGCACACTGGGACGGGGGCTGCCAGGGAGGAACCTGCCGGAGCGCTTTCTGGGTCTGTGGAGCCCCCCCAGCATCCCCCCTAGTCCAGCTCTTGGGGAGGCAGGGGTGCTGGGGGGAGCGGGGAGGTGGTGGCCGCGGGGTCCCTGTGGGTCTCTGTGATTGCTGGTACTCGCCAGGTCCCGTCAGAAAACCTTGTTTGGTTTTTCCCGATGAACATTTTTGACTAATGGAAAACTACGGTGAAAAATCCTGTAATCGTGAATGAAAGTTTGGAATTTGCCAAAACCTCACACTCCTGACTTCTTGACTTTTTCATCGAAAGCCTGAATCTTTTACTTGAAAAATAGAGGAAAATCTGACAAAACTTCTGAAAAGATCACTTTTCCAGCAAACCCAAGCCAAGCCTTCCATCAAAAAGAGTGACACCATTGTTTTGAAAGAAGAGCTTTGCTCACCCTACACTGGGCAGGATGACACGAGTTATGCCAAAGAGATTGATGGGTCTGCTCTCAGTGCGTTTTTCTAGAGGCTCTTACTGGTCCTAAATTCTTGGGCAGAGTATTTTTCAAAATAGCTTCTAAAACTGCAAATCAATAAATGATGTTTGCTGAACAATTCAGTCAAATCAAAGTTATATTTTGAACCTGAAAAAGTACCCACTGCACTTTTTAATACCATTTACCCGGCGCTAATATTTACCTGGAATTAATTCTGACCATTTCACAACGTTGCCCTTCGGGCCCAGGCTGCCTGGCAGGGTCTTTCATTGCTCCTCAGGGGTGAAAATGTTTTGGATGAACGTAATTTGTTCTCTGATTTCCCAGGATCCAAAATCTATTTGATAGTAAAGGTCAGAGGAGTTTTCAGTTATGCAGACAAGCTGCCAAATATAGATGGCCAGAACCACAGAAATATGTAAATTCATTGACTTGAACAATTAACATTTAAGCTTAATTAAAACTAGAATCAGTGAAGACACAAGAGCAAGGGCTGTGCCCATCATGTCTCTTCAGGCTGGCACAGCACAGCCCGTTCTGATCCTTCGGCCCCATCTGCACTCAGGTTGTTTGTTTATCACCAGTAAATCAAGAATTCCGGTGAGTTTTGGCTGCCGTGCCGTGGACTTGTCTAAAATCCAGCAGAAATCTGTTTGCTGTGCCACGTCTCGCGGCGTCTTCCCCGGCCGTGCCAGGCGGGGGGTTCAGCTGGCGGCTCTGCCACGCAGCCAGCACGGGGATCTCGCCGTCCCTTCCTCTGCCCTCTGCTCTGTAACGATTCCTGGATGTTTTCAAGCTGGGAGGGAAATCGAGCAAGAAGCTGGTGGCGTTCTGGGCCACGCCACTTCCCTCTGCCAGCTCAGCTGCATCTCTTGCCATGACCTTGCCTCCACCCATCCCCACTCCTCTTACAGCAGGGACGGTGAAATCCCATCTGCTGTCTCTCTCTTTGCCTTGCCGTTCATTATACTTTTTAAACCACAGGTTCCTGCTGTGCCTGGATGCCTTTCCCTACCGTGACTGTATCTGGAAATCTCTCATTTCCTCCCATTCCTTTAGCAAGCAGATTTGAACTGGCGCCGCTTTTCTTAATTTTTCCTTACGGCACATTTGGGACTCGCTGCACGAGCTCGGTCAGGCTGGCAGGTGCCCGGAATTTCTGGTTTTGCCGTAACACTCCCAATTGCTGCCATCCTCTTAACACAACCTTGCAGCTGGCAGAAAAGGGATGTGCTCCCTAAAGCTGTCTGCTCACCGGCCATTGTGTGGGAGAAATTCCACACGGTGTAAGCATCTCTTCTGTAGTGCTCAGTAAAGGTGGGGCAGGAGAAGACAGGAGCGGCTCTTTAATGAGGGGGGATGTCTAAAGAAGTTTGTGAATGGACTGGGAAAGTCATGGGCTTAGGATCACATTGCGCCTGCTGAAAGAGCTCTGTAAATGGAGCCTTTATTGGTGGCGGTAACTGATCCGCCTCCTGGCTGAGAGTCATGGAGATTAGACATTAATTGAACATGGTCTCTGAGAGGGGAGTGTTTCAGGGTTAAAATGGGGAGGCAGGAGAAACAGTAGAATTGTAGAATAGAGAGGGGCTGTTAATAAAGACACAAGGGCAGCTGTGCACCGAACGTGGGGGGTGATATAGGATTTCAAGAGCCGGGGTCCTCTTTCCACTGACAGTTACCTTACACGGGGGTGTAACCCAAGGACTCGAGCCCGGAGCCGCTGCTGCTCCCCCGCGCTCGGGGGCCGGTGGCGCGGGGCCGCCGCAGCCCGGCCCTGCGAGGGGTCCCCAGGCAGCAGCACGGAGGGTTGGCCATCGCTTCCCACCGCACACGGGACCTTTCGTCTCGGCGACTTGAGGCTTCTCTGTCGCGGAAATTAATGGATCGGGAGGGGTGTGATGCGCGGAGCGCGCTGGGGAGGTGGAGGTTCACTGGCATGCCGTGCCCTAGCACAGCTGTGCCTGGATTTAATACTGAACTCATGATGAGACAATGAGTTTTCTTCGTCACAGCTTTGCAGTTCATTACTCTCCCTCTTTCTTTTCTGCAAATAAGTAAATGCACTTAACAGGTGGCTGCAGGTCACCTAAGCTAACTGTCATGTATGCACTCTTATCCCATGGTAATTGCAAAGTACTGTTACCGATCTTAAATGTCAAGAAAGTGATTTAAATATAAATTTACATTTGCTGCAAACTAAGAACGTGTACACAGACGGTCACTGTGGCCCAGCTAATGCACCGTAGCCTGTGAAATGTGGTACTCTGGGATCCTCAACCTGAGTGACGTTTGTATGTGCAGGAAATTTCAGAGGAGGGTGTTGCAACTTGGAAATCGGCTGCCAGTGCTGCGTGCAGCGGGACGGGGCGTCACAGCAAATCCCCACCTCTACCGCAGAGGCTCCTCTCCTGCGTAGCCTCCCCTCCAGCAGGTCCCAGAGGAAGGCCACGTTTTGCTGGTAGGAGTAGAGGGACTCACACAAGGCTTCCCCAGCTCTGCGCTGGCCGCAGGTGGCTCGGGGTGGAAGGGGCTCGGTGTGAACCCCCGTGTGTGCGTCAGGCCGCTCCAGGTGCAGCGGGAGGGGTGCGGAGTTCCCAGGCGGCGCCTCTGCCGCGTGCCCAGCCCAGGCCTCACCGCAGGCGTTCCCGGGAATTCGACAGCCAGAAGGACGTCGAAGCAAGCAAACCCCCCCCGCCGTGAGAAGTGGTGATTCCTCCAGCGGTCGTAAACAGCGAGCAGAAGCAGGAAGATGGGTGACCAGCACCTGCAGGCGCCTGGCTGGGGCTGGACACGGGGCTGCCCCCACGCCCCCCAGCCCAGCCTGGAGGGACCGGTGGGGCCTTGGCGCTGGCACGAGCCGACGGCGGCGGCAAAACGTCCCTCGCAGGCACGGGCAGAGGCGGCGGGGCCGGGAGCGGGGCCCTTGGCAGTGCGGGGGGAACGGGCAGGCGGACGGTGTCTGCAGCTCCCGCCAGGGCTGGAAGGAGGAACGGGAGGGGAACCGTTTCCAGGAGCAGAGCAGCACCGGCGAGGCCGAAGGGGGGACGTGCCTCTGACGCCCGCGGTACTCTGTACCTCTGGTTTCACCACCAGCCTGGGCGGAGGGGCTCTGGGCACCAGCGCGCCCCTGGGCAGCCCCGTGGGTCCCGGCTTTGGACATCGTGCCCTCAGGCAGAGCTTCCGGAACTAGACATTGTGTAAGGGCATTTAGAAACACCTGGTTTAGGTCTGAAAAAAAAGCATGTTTTCCCTCCCTGAATTTCAAGATCACTCCTGAAATTGCAAGTGAAATTCCCGCTCGTGGCCAACCTGGTCCCCGGCGCTGGGGAAGCCATCGCAATCCACGTAGCCTCCACGTAGCCGGGCTGTCCGGACAACCCTTAGTGATGTGTCCAAACTTGGGAGACACCGGTTTTGCCTCTTCCGCGTCTGACAGGCTTTCATTAACAGCCTTGGTGTAACTCTGATCCAGAGGATAATCTGTGTTTTCCTAACTGAGCGTGTATTTCCTCAGGCAGATAGCTGGCACCTTTCCCCTTCTTCTTCTCCCACAGTTTCCACATGAGTAGCCCCAGAAAGAGGCACAAACCCATTTAGCAAATGGATTTTTTCTTGTGAATTGTTCAAAAACAGTCGCCCTTTATTATTAAAAATGGTGACTGGTGTATCATGACTCAACAGTCTGAGGGCGAATCTGCACGCTGTATATCAATACTTCACGTAAGCAACTGAAGCAATCAATAGTTCAAGTATATTTCTGTATTTATTACATATTCAATCGACTAACTCATGCTCTTTCATCAATACATTAACTGATAATAAAACTCTGTTTACTATAGAAAATATTAGACGCTGTGTAACAAATAATTGAACGTTAGTGTGTGCAAGTATTGAGCTACAAAGGAGCAGCGGGAGGGAACTGTATAACATCCTCCTGGTTAAGCCCACCTCGTTTGATTAAAGGGAAAACAAAATGCCACAGATAAGAGATTAAAAACATCTTGTGCTCATACAGATCTGAAGTCATCAAAGAGGGAAAGACTAAAATGAGCCGGTTCCCGATCCCAAGTCGCCGCCCGCTCGGAGGCTGCTCCCGGGCCAGGTTTGCTGCAGCTGCCCGTTACCGGCAGCGAAGCTCCGGGCTCGGGCCCGCGGCCGGCCTGGGCTGAAGCGACAGGACTTTGGGTGCCAGGGGCTCTGCAGAAGCGTCTCTGCAGGGCAGCTGGTGACTGCGGATGGCTCGGGGGACAATCAGCTGGGCTCCAACCCAAAGCTTTGATTGTGCTGCAGTTTTGCACAGGTAACACAGACCTCAGTGTCTGTGACTGGGGCATAAACATCCTTCTCTGGCCAGTGTCTGCTGGCATAAGGGATAAGCTTTTTGGGGCAGTAACTTTTTCAAGGGGGGGTGCCTGGACCCTGCAACAAAGCCCCTGTCCCACCAGCAGTGGCTGGGAGCCTCCTCTGAGCCACTGCTCTTGGACACAGACCCGTACAGTAAAAACCCCAGACGGGTGCTGCAGCGCGTGAGAGCGCAGGGTCAAGCCAGAGCCAGGGGGGTGCCAGGAAACCCTCACACTGCACGGACACATGGCTGAGAGCCACGGGCATCGTCCAGGCACGGCGCGGGCAGCAGAAATGCCCCGCTTAGTGCAAAGCCCAGCGCCGAGCACAGGCAAAGGGGGTGCAACATCTTGCAGCAGGGCCGAGGTCTGCAGCAGCAGAGAGCAGTGGGATCCAGGCACGTTTTATCCGGGACAAACATTGGCTTTGATGATATTTTAGCTGAGAAAGCCTAACTGAAGCCATCTGGTTCCAGGGGAAGAGGACACCAGGAGGTGGTAGGTCAGGGGCTTTCAGACAGCCCTGGGCAGGGGTACCCGTGACTCGGTGTGTGCAGCGGAGCGGCGCCCGGCTCTGTAACCCTCCTCCAGGCAGGTGTCGGGGCTGCAGACACACTCAGGGTCTTCTTGCTCGCACAGGGTAACCCCTTTAAATCCACAGTGATACTTAACAGCCAGGAAGCATCTTGTTACAATTTACAGGGTATTAATGAGCAATCTGGTACATATGGGAACAAATGATAGCACTCTGCGTTAATACCAGGGTCATTAATGCATACTCTAACAGAGGAAATAATTAGGGTGAATTACAGCTATAAGGCTGCGTTGGCTGCTGCGTGTGTGGGTACAGTTCTCGGATCGTTCTCCGAACTCACCTGGTCGGTTTGAGGTGGCACCTGGGAGGGCAGCGGCGTTCCACTGCCCGTGGGCGACGGCCAGCGCCGCGCTGCAGCGGGCCAGCGGCTCCTGGGGTGGCCTCTGTCCTGAAGAGAGAGCAGCCGACAGTTTGGAGGCAAATGTGAAAGAACAGTTTATTTGGTGTCACTTTTAATTAAGCGTGATAGCAAAGCCTCTATTAAGCGTGAGGAATGTGTCCTATGAATGCACCGCATTACTATTAGTTATATTTTATTGTTATCATTGTTATTATTTAGCAGCCTGGAGACCCAGTATCCATCGATTTGTTTCCGAGTAGCCCAGATGAGCCCGAGTAGTTGTAGATCATCTTCAGCTGACACGGGCGTTTCGCTCCTAAACCGTCCAGCAGAGCGTGCGGGCTCTGGAGCGGGTTTGCTTTGAGACGTCGTTGCAGGCGAGGCCGGAGCCGAGAGCGGCCCCGGCTCCGCTGGGCGCCGAGGCCGCGCGGGAGCTGCATCCCGGCCGGCGCCGCATCCCGCGGGATGCCAGCGGCACCGCGCGCCGGGGCGGCCTCAGCGGGACCCGGAGCCGCCCGGGGAGGTGCAGCCAGGCGGGCCGGGGGTCGCTGCCCCGGCTAAGCCACCTCCCTGGCAGGGACTTCGCGGTTCAGAGAACAAAGAGCTCTTTTTTGTTGTCAGGACTAAGGATCGCGCTGTGTGCGCCGTAGCCGGCTCAGTGGAGGTGCGTGACCCGTCTACGTTCACTTGGAGAGCGCAGGGGGGTCCTGCTGCAGCGGGCAGGGAGCCGGGCCCTGCCCGCACTGAAAGCAGAGCGGGGATGAAAGCAGAGGGTGCGTTTTCCTGCAGCTCTGCAAATATTAATAACGCACAATCCCTTTATGAAAGCAAACGGAGGAAATGAAAGCATGAAAAGTAAGATGCAAAGAAAATTGAAAAGCGCTTCATCTGCAGCGAATAGGGGGTGGAGGAGTGAGGAAGGGCTGTGGGCTTACCACAGCTGGCACATCTGCACCCGCCAGCACGCCGTTTGCCCCAGGAACCGGGGGGCCTCAAACAGGGGAGGCTTTGGTCCTCGCTAAGCATTGCTCTCGGTTCAGCACGGTGCTCGAACGTGGTTGTCCCCTTTCTGGGAAGTGCAGGAAACCAGTGGGCACAGGATTTGGAGCCTGACCCCCCCTCAGCCTGTCCTGGGACTCACCCATCCCCAAATTGACGGGTCCCCCCCCGGCAGCCTGAGCTGCTGCGAGTGCCGGCGCGGGGAGGCAGCGCCGAGGCCGTGTGCCACGTGCCACGCGGTGACCAGCCACGGCCTCCGTGTCCAGACGCGCGGTTACATCCCTTTACTCCGGCGCTTTACGAGGGAGAACGCCCGTGTCTCTGTCACTGCTGATTGCCCGCCGCTTGTTCTTGCGTTTGATAGCTTCAGACAAGCAGCCTTCACCTGAGGACATGTCAGAGCGTCGCTGGTTGCTTGTCCAAAGGGGAAAACATTCTTTATCTCCTTCAGTAGCTCGTGCTTTATGATGCAGTAATATCCTCTGCTGCCGGAGCTGCAGCCTCCTCGGTTAGCACGAGGTACGTGTGAGGCGTAATGCAGTGATTCTGCAGATACTCCGTGTATTGAACCGACCACCTCAAGCACCGTGCAAAGAAGAAAAATCTGCATTGTTTTCAAGGTGGAAAAGGGGCTTCATTGCCGGAGGTAGAGATTTTTGCGGCAGAGGGGGAGGGTAGCTGCCCCGCTGCCAGCTCAGACGCCGCTCTGCGAGGGCAGGGGGTGACCCCGGGCTGGGCGGCAGCGAGCCCTCGGCGGCACGGCCCTGCCCTCACCCTGGCAGGAACGTGCTGGACACCCGGGGTTGACCTCGGGCAGCTGAACCACCAAGCCGAAACAAATCCGAATTACCGGTCAGGATTTTCACAGGGGCCCTTCAGCGTGGCCAGCGGCCGGCCGAGGCGCCCGTGATGGAGATGGGGGGTCATGAGCGGCTTTCGGCCCCGGGTGAGAGCTCACCCGCAGCCTCCTGCCAGTGCAGCGGGGAGCGGGAGCTGGGGGACAGGGGGGTCCCCTGGGGTGCACTGCCAGCGCTCCCCGAAGGCGCTTTGGATGGCGGGGGTCACCGCAGCCCCCCGCCCTGCCCTCGGTGCTCTGGCGCAGCCTCGAGGCCCCAGACACCCCCTGCGTGTGCAGATCTGTGGGTAGCGTGTGCGTTCCATAAAACACAAACTTACATTTCCCTTTTCAAATGAAATTAACATACTTTATTGCCAGCTATAAGAAATATTCCTTAAGGGTAAGAAGTTTATAAAAAATTTAAAGTAACAAAGGCAAACTTATAAAAAATTCATCTTTTAGTAGTGATTGCTCTATAAAAAAAAGAGTGAGTTTAAGTGAGAATACAAAATTCACAGAATTAATTATGTAAACAGAAAAAAAAAGCACAACGGTTGAGAACTGAACTAATTAGCAGCAGAGTCGCCCCGCCAGTGTCAGCCTGGACCTGCAAGTCATCTGCTTAAGAATAACCCACAGTGACAATTGTGTCCTGAAGTTATTTATTAAATAACTCTGCTAAAGTTCAGAACAGTGTTGACTTAATTAACTGAATGGTAAGTGAGGGGAGACACCAACTTTTCTCACCTGTGCATCACGCATGGCGGCACTTCTGTGGTATTTATACCAAGGCTGGCTGCAGGGATTCGGGGAGGTTTGCTCCTTTTCCCCGAGGTTTGCTCCTTTTCCCCGAGGGCACCTCCAGAGGAGCTGGCTGCAGCTCTGCAAAACGCGCCCATGGTCCATCGTGGGGTCCGGGCGGGACGTTTCGGCAGAGCCGTGACACGGCTCGCTGGGGCAGAAGAGGTGACTCGTGACTTCGTCCAGATGCTTAAGAAGCGCCAGGTTCAGCAAGTCTAATCTGCTTATAAAGTGCCGTGCCAAGGCACTCGCTGCTTCCCCTGTTTTGCCTGTGGGAGTGGGTTTGAAGAGCTGCCTGGCCAAGAGTCCCAGAAGGAAGAAGAAAAAAACCCCAGACTCATACAAATAAGAGCACCTGGAGAGAAATCCTCCTGCAGCTTCTGCTTTCCTGCCCTCTCAAAGCCAGAGCAAGGCTGCGGCCAAACACCCCGCACACCAAACCCTCCCTCCTCCCTCGGCGGAGAGCAGAGAAGGGGCAGGAGAGAGAAGACTGAGGGTGGAAGGAGAAGCCGCCTCGCCGGGGCAAGCGCAGGTGCCTTGGCTCAGGCTCCGTCCCAAGAGCATCCTCCTGCCACCGGCCCCGACCGGTGGACAGCCACGGGGGCTGCTGAGGGGGGGGCAGCGAGGGGGTCCCTGCCCTGAGTCTCTTTCCAGCCACCTCCAGGTCTGCAGGGCTGGCTCTCACCTCCCCGCGGGACCCCGAACGCGGGGCACGCGCCTCCCCGCACGTACTGGCCCACGCCTCGCGCCCGAACACGGCGGTTGGGCTCCCTTCTCCAGACCGCTCCGGTTTAATGATTGCCCTGCTAAATTCAGAACAGCCAAACGCAAAGGACGGGACTGGAATGAGCAAGAGACTTTCCATTCACAGGCACATTAAACGTGTCTTTGAGATGGAAGTCACTTGCTCATTCCAGCCTGCGCCTTGCATTATTTTTCACTGTAGGAAAATTTTCAGGAGGAGAAAAGAAACTTAAGGAACACATTTAAAAGTAAAGTTGAATAGAACAGGACTGTTGGGAATACAAATGCTGCTGAAGTTTCGTTCTGATTCTTTTTCATCGCTGTCCTCTGCCGCAGAGGCTCGGCCACCCCTGCCCCGGAGGAGCTGCTGTCAGCAGGATCCACCAGCGCCGCGCCAGCTCCCGGCACAGCTACGGGAGCGGGACAGGACGGCGAGTGCCACGGCTGCCGTGGGTGCCCACGTGGGGATGGCGAGTGCCACGGCTGCCGTGGGTGCCCAGGCAGAGCACCGACCTGTCTCTGCCAGTGTCCTCGCTGCACGTCTTGTGCAGCTGGGAGCACAAACAAACCTCAGGCCGCAGGTCCCGAACCTGCAAGAGAGGCTGTGAAGCAGCCCTCAGGAAATCGGGTCTGTGAGCGCGCCCCGAAGGGGAGGCCGGGATGGCCGTCCTCCAGCCCCGCTCCGCTCGGCCGGTCCCTGGTGGTGGCTCCGGGCAGGAATGGCTCGGCTGGGTCCTTGCTTTGGAAGCGCCTCTGATTTCTCTCCGGTTTTGCTTTTTGCCTTGAGCTCCACTGCTCCGCTGATAACTTTCCTCTGATGATGATCCCTTTGGCAGGTGACTCGTGAGAGAGACTGAAGGTCTTTGTCCCTCTTTCGTGCCACAGTGTTTGCCTTATCTGTTTGTTTTTCTTCAGCTAAAAAAGAAGATGACTGGGGTGACCTGTGCAGTGGAAAAATTGCTATTCCAGTGTACGTGGGCACTGGTGAAACCATTGGCCGCAGGCAGAGCTCTCAGCCCCTGCTCGGGGACCTGCTCCTGCGTGCTGCAGCAGGACAGGACAGGGACAGGGACAGGGTCAGGGACGGGACAGGGGACGAGGGCTGGCCCTGACCCTCTCCCCACAGCCTCTCCAGTGCTGCCATGTAAGAGGCAGAAGCATCATCTCAGATGGGGAAGGAGCAGCTACATTTAGAAAGTGCATGAAAGGAAGTGTTTGAATTTCACAGGAGCCCCTCGCCCACTCCTTTTTCTCACCCGCTCAGCTTAATGCATTCCTGAAAAATCTCCTTGCTTCATCTGTGGTTATTTTTGCCCGTGAGCTATAGCACGAGTAGGTGTGGATCATCTCGCCGTGCCCAGGTGTGCTGTCCCAGGGGCTCACACAGGTTTTGCAGCGTGAGGAAGCTCCATCGTTTCCCGGTGAAATGCCTGGAAGGATTTGCCTTCCCTCCTGCAGCCTCTTCCCTCCCTAGATCTGGTTTTCCCCTGCCACATGACGAAGCAGTTTTAATGGGAGCTCTGATGGTTTATGCTCCACGTTGTTCTTCCCTGGCAATATCGCAGTGATGCAGCTCCCGCCATCCCTGGGTGCCGAACATCCCTGCCCCAAATTCCTCCTCCTGCGTGGGGACACGGTGCCTGTCTTGTGAGGGGAGGAAGGGTCTGCGGGGCTCTGCTCATGCAGTGAAATCCTGGAGAAATGCAGGTGCCGAGGGCAGGGTCTGGCAGCCCCCACTGAGACCTCCTGAAGGCAGAGCAGGGACCAGGCGCTGCTGCACAGCGTTTGCTAGATGATGCAAAGCTGAAATAATCTCCCCCAGCCGGGCGTGCTTCTGCCAGCCCCTCCGATCTAAACACCCTCCTTTCCTTTTCCCTGCTGACAAGTGCCAGCAGCACAATGCATGTGGCAGTAGATGCTCTCCAGTGCCCTCTGCTTGGCATCGCTGCCCCTTCCCCTGCCCGCTCTCTGAAGTGACACTTAATGAGGATTTTAAGCTGTTCCTTCAGGCAGGTGCCTGCCAGGCCAGCCCACCTGGAACAAAACCCACCGTGGTAGCTCTTCTAATGAACCTTGCAGCCAGAGGAAGGGATATATACGTGTACTTCTTTGCACTTGCCTTTGCTGGAAGTGCAGGCACGGCTCTGAGCGCTCTGCTCCAGCTGCTGGCCGTGGCACCGGGGCCGGTGTCAGACTCGCAGTCAGAGCAGCGAGGGAGCAGGGACGGGGGCACCATGAATATTTCATGCTGCAGCGCCAGACCTTTTCATTAACACCGGAGTGGAGGGCTCAGCACTTCTGATGTTTGTTACCGTACACAGGAATGTCACAGCGAGCAAGCCTGGGTGGGCTCCGCTCGCCGAAACAGGAAAGCAGCCAATGTTGTAATTGTTTGCACAGAACTGGCCAGTTGGCCCAGCAGGACCTGGGCATCGGCTGCACGGCTTGATGGAGACACGGCGATAATAACGCCCTGGATTTCCTCGGGGCTCTGAAAATACGTGACAAAAGAGAAAACGTTTGTTATAACGTGAGAGCGGGAAAGGTTGGACTGACCTTCCCACGAAGCGCCAGCTGCCACCAGTAAAAAGGTCACTGAGAGTATTTTTGCTGCCTCGGTTCCCTGCAAGGGGAGGGAGCCCCGGGCCCGTGGGGGTGGCGGGGACAAGAACCTGCTCGACACGAGTGGGAGCTGCCGTGGGAGCGAACACCAGCCCTCCCGGCGCAACCCCCCGTCCCGCTGCGTCTCGGCCTTGGGAACCTTTGGCTGGTTTTAAAGCAAAAGGGTTTCCGCGGGGTCGGACGCCGCCCGGGACCCAGCGGCGGGGCCGACAGCCTCTCCCCGAGCAGAGCCCTGCAGCCGGGCTCCCTGTCACCGCCTGCTGCTCTGCTCCAGCCCTGGTGATACCAGAGCGGCACTTCAGAGCTGGAGAGCTCTCAGCTGGGAGGTGCTCCCTGCCACTGGCACTAGTTCAAGCCGCCTGGTGAACTAAATTGATTTTTTATAGTTGCTCTGGAGCAAGTTTAATGAATCTGTTAGTAGCTGCTCCCTGCTTAAACCTTTCCTCGGTGCTGGAACTGCAGCACAGCGTTTCATAAAACAGAGGAGGCTGCTTAAGCCGCGGCGCTCACCCCCGAGCAGCACGGCCGTGATTAGCTGCCTGCTGCATAACTCCACATCATTACCGCACGCTCGGAGAGAGCCGTCAGCTGAGCGAGCCGCACCGAGCTGGGAGAGGAATCAGATGCCAATCTCGAACGGGAACCTTGTGCAAAACACGACATACAGGTGTCGGTGTGCTCCTGGTTTGCGTCTGCAGCCTTCTGTGTCAGGCCGGCGCCAGCTCCAAGTGTTCAATCACTGGGAGTCATGCTCTGCGATCACAAGACTGCCTCAGAGACAATGAGGTTAAAAATTACAAGCAGTTTTGCTTTTATTTTTGTAGAGGTTTTTTTCCTTCTTTGAACATTTTCCCACATTTCTGTGCGGTAAGAGGACTGTCAACCCGCTCCCAAACAAAAGCATGGGCTCAGATTCACGTGACTCCGGGACCTGGAGCCCTGAGAAAACAAAGGCCACCCCTTGTGCGTGTTTGCTCCCCAGGGAGATGGTGAATCTCAGGGGGGTGCAGACGAGGGGGCTCGACGGCTTCGCTTCCCCGCGCCAGGCAGCGGCGGCCGGGGGGACGCTGAGCTGCGGAACATCCCTCCCCAGAGCGGGGCCAGGCCGGCGGCGCGCGGCGGCGGGGCTGGCACCATCGCGGGCGGTTTCCATCGCAGCACACAGCTGCCGAGCGCGGCTCTTCCTTCAAAACAGCTGCTGGGATCTGACCCTGTCGATCAGGCAGTGCCGGGGAACCCAGCGAGCCTGCCGGCAGCCTGCTCGCTGACATAAATGTTTTCAAACATGCAGGCAGCTATCTGATCGGCGCCTTCCCCAGAGGACGGGGCTCGGGGCCTCGGCGCACGCTGCGCGCTGGGTTTTGCCGGTAAATGATGCTGCTGCCGAGCAGAGTGTTTAACTCTTGACGCGCAGCGGGGCTGGGGCGGGCGCTGGGGGCTGTGCCGGGGGCTCCCGGCTCGCACCGTCCCGGCGCTGGGGAGAGCAGCGGGACGAGAAGGAAACTTTGGAGAGGGAGGAGGCAGAGCTGGAGAGGCCAAGGCTGGCGGGAGGTTTCCTGGTGGTGCCACCACTGGGGGCAGAAAGGGGCACAAATCCCGCATGACATCACAAACAATGGGTAGGGAATAAAAAAATGGGTTTTGTTGACTTGGGACAAAAGATAATTAATATTGATTAAAGCGATATAAATGTCACCAAGCATTAGCCGGAGAGCCAAGAAATCACTTAACCAGCAAACAAAGGCTGCCTGCGAGGGGCCAGAGCAGGGAGCAGGGGAAGCTGCCCGGGAGCCATGGCGAGCTCCCCCCTGGGCTGGCCACTGCCCGCGGGAGATTTTTGCCTCTGGCCTGGCCCGGGGGGATTTGCTGCCGTAGGGACGGGCACCAGGGGAGTCACGTTATTCCACGAGCCTCACTGGGGCTCTGACCCTCCCGGAGCTGGCGTCGCGGCGGTTCCCCGGTCAGGTGGCTCACGCCTCACCCTCGCCCACATGTCTGCCCCGGAACCCTCACCAGCACAATGCCAGCACCCGCTGGGAGATCCCTCACCCTAAAACCAGCAAACAGGGGGGGTGCCCCTGCACAGGCCCTCCAGGGTGAAAAACCCTTGGGGAGGGGTTTGTCCCCAGCCCTGCGGTGCCACCGGGAGCCCCGGCGGCCCGGCTGGGGTCACTGAGCGCTCTCAGGGCCGAGCAAACAAGGGCTTGTGGCAGACGGGACCATCTGTGCCCGTCCCGTGGTGGCCCAGGGCGCCAGCTGGGGGGATGGACGGCGGAGATGGGCCCAGGCTCAGGCCGGCGGCCCCGCGGCGATGCCCGGGCTGGCCCCCCGTCCCCATCCCTCCTGCTCAGGCGGTGAAGGTGCTGCCAGCGCCCGTTTGCTTTATTGTTTTTCTGACTTTAGAAAGTCATTAGGCTGGAAGCGGAGGAATGCATCTTGGAGCACCCTTGTTAATTTGAACAACTATTTACTTAAGCATCCAGCCCGCTCCCCGCTGCATTATGTATGCGGCGATCCGCCTGCTCTCTGTGTGAGAACTGCGGTATCGACCGGGACCACTTCAATAACCTCATTGAGATTCCGGACACTGGCTCAGGGACTCTATCTCAGTGTCTGGTCAATAGCTTATATTTTTAATTTGTCGATAATCAGTCAGGACCTTGGTCTGAGTGCTGCCGAGGTTCTTTGCTCAATGGGGAAGGTGAAATCACTCAAGCAGGGTCATGTTTATGGCCTAAGCTGAACCATGGGAAATGGAGATATCAGTCAGGCTTATGAAAAATAACATGCTATATTATTTTTCATAAACCTGACAAAATCATATTTATTTAAAGACAAAGATAAGGCACCCAGCTGGCAGCACTCACTTTCTCTTCTCATCTGAACGTGCTGTGCCCTAGAAAGTGCGAACAGCCCCAGAATGTGCAAGTCTTGCACCCACGCTGCTGCTTCCCAGGCCCCCCGCTCCCAGGCCGGATCTCCCCAGGGAGAACAGGGGTGCAGGTGCAGCTTCACCTGCGCTGCTCGGGTTCCTGTGAGACCTGCTCATACCCCCACCTACCCCCCTGCCTCAGCTTGGGCCGCTTCTCCTCCTCTTCCTCACCCCCTTCAGGCTCCAGCTGAAAGCCATTCCTGCAGCCTGACCTGTGCCCTTCGTTAGCAGCAGCAGGGGGTAATAAGGCGTTGGGGGGGGTGGGGGGTGTATATCTGGCTCCGGGGAGCAGCCACTGAAGGTCAGTGTGGGGGGGCTGCTGCTCCGGCTCTGCCCAGGGCTCCTCAAGGTGTCTGAGGTGAAGGTGGGTGATTTTTGGAGAAAGAGGAGAAGACAGCCCTGTCTGCAGGTGGGTGGTGTGGCCCAGTGCCTTTTTCCACTAATACTTGGGGTGTTTAACTTGTTTTAAGGCTTTTTTTTGAGTGTTTGATAAGACAAAGGGTTAATGTCTAAAAATCTTGGCTTTTGTAGTTTGTATCTCTGGACAGTGTCACAAAAGGCAAGTTGTTAGTGTTGGCTTTGCTGTAAATGTACCTGTAAGTTTTCAGGGGAGGGAAAAATAAAGCTTGAAGTTGTAGCTTCAGCCCTGAAGCAGGTAACTTGGTTTGTTGAGTTTTGTATCTGCTGGAGGTGTGTACCAGGGCAGAGGAGCCCCCCGCAATGGTCTGTGCGAGGATAAGTGCGTTGTGGGGGGTTTCCAGGCCCACGGGCTGTGCTGGGCTCAGCTCTGCGGGCTGGTGCCTCCTGCTCCTGGTGTAGTGATGCTGCGAGAGGGCAGCGCTGCTGGGGCTTGGCCCCTCTGACAGACTTACCCCCTCTGGACTGGGGCGAGCGGCTGTGCCCAGGCTGGGTCTGTGTGGGCAGACCTGTCAGCGCTGGGGCAGAAAATGGGGCTCGCTGCAACTGCTGTGAAATGAGTTCTGAGGATCTTGTTACTTGGCGATGTGTATTTTTGTGCGCGGTTTGGCTGCAGTCACTCAGATACCGTGCGCTCAGTTCAACTTGAAATGGCAAAAGAAAGGGTAGAATAAACTATTGGAAACCCCCCAGGCAAGATGAGCTGACAAGTCAGAAATTGCATCTGAACACCTGGAGAGGCTGTACCGAGGAAAAAAGGCAGAAAAACCTGTAGTGTTGATCAGGGAGACTTCAGTTGCCTTGACACTGCAGGGAAGGGAGGAAGGGGCAGGGCTGCACGCGTGGAGCTGCTGCCTTGCAGGGGTGTCGTAGCATCAGCCGGCGCTTCCCGACGTCCCCAGGCAGTGAAGTGGACAGACGGACAGAGCGACCGACCGTGTGCGGGGTTTTAGTGGTGCTGGGCAGGAGCTGGGGCTGCGTGTGCGAGAGGAGTTTGGGTGTGTGGAGTCAGGAGAACCCTCGAGGGGGATTTTGGGGAGACGCTGGAGGCTGTGTCATGGACGATGGACAGAGGAGGGGGGAAGCGGGGGGAAGGCTGCGTTCCGGGACAACCCACCCAGGCAATTAGAAATGTGTGAAGAAGGTGAGGGCAGGCTGGCCTGGGGACGGGTATCGGAGCAGGAGGCAGCGCGTGGTCTGGGGCTCCACGGTGTGCTGCAGGGCTGTGTGTGTCCTGGGGCACAAGGGGCTCTGCTCCTCTCCTCCTTGAAGGTGTGTGGACGGGAGGAAGAAGAGGCACAGTGGGGTGGGGGTGCCTGTGACCTGCCTGCACAGGAGGGAGGGATGCTCTTGGACCGATCCTGCTCCCGGGCTCCCCCCACGCTGCCGGTGCTGAGAGCCCCCTCCGTGCCCCACACTGCCCTGTGCCTGTGTCCCCCCTCTGCCAGCAGCTGGCCCTGTGCCCCCCCCCATGAAACGGACTGTGGGCTCGCCAGCCTGGGGGGGGGGGGGGGGCTGCGTTTCTGTGGCTCTCGTATCCACCAAGGAGTCCTGTTCCTGTATCGCACACTTGTCTCCTTCGATTTCCCTGACAGCCAATTCTGGAAAGTTGGAAGGTGTGCCATTATCTGGGACTACATTATGAAAGTGTCACACGGGTGATGAATGGCAGCGCTCACAGGCTCCCGAGGAGCGGGGAGGAAAGAGTGACATTAGGAAAGATTTTCTTTTTATGGTTTCTTCAATAGGGAGGGTTCTTCGGAGGGTTGTATCTCAAATCAGATAATCAAACGCTCCTCTTGGCCTCCCAAACTTTGCAAGGAGCTGCCGACGGAGTGCCCGGGTAGGGTAACAAGGGGGGAAGACCCGTTCCAGCTCTCGCCCGCCTACTGCAGCGAGCCCGTGGGCAGCGGCGTCCGTCCTCGCGTCCCGCAGCCTGCGCCGGCGCTGGGCCTTGGCTGGGTGCTGCTGGGGTGGGGAGCGGCTCCGGGGGCGGGGGGGTTGCTCCATGCGGGGGGAGAGGCGCAGGGGAAGCTGCGGGAGGTGGGTGGGCGCTGGCGACCCCCGTGCTCTGTGGCTCCTCGCTCATGGGCACCCTGGGGACGGTGAGACATCGCTGGAGAGGGGGGACCCGGGCCGCCGGGGTGGGGTGGGGTGGGTGGGGGGCCGAGGCGGGCTCCGGCAGCTGACAGGATCCTTGTGTGCTCCCACCTGGACACGGTGAGCACGCGGGTCCCAGAGAGGCCGCGGCTCTCCCCGTGTCCAGGGCTGCCCCGTGGCTGCCCCGACGCTTCCCAGGCGCTGCCTCGCGCTCTGCCATGGGAGCAACTAATAAGGTACACGGGCACGTCATTTAAAATGATATTTAATACTGCTGGAAAAACCCTAAAGACCTATTGACCGTGCAATATACTGTGTCAGTGCATTTTACAGGCAAGTACAAAGCGAACATCAATAACCCCACATGTGCTATTACTACACACATCTTGCCATTAAAATAAAGATCCAGCTCAGCAGCTGAAAGCCCTGTTTGTGTTTCTCCTGTCACGGTAAGCCCAATGCCTCCCTGGGCGCAGGGAGGGGACAGGACTGTCCCCCTGTGCCCTCCTCAGTGTGTGCCGGGCAGCATTAAGTGCTGGTGTGAGAGCTGGGAGGTAACACGCACCTACAGCTGCGTGTCTGTGCCTACGAAGCCTTACTCATTTTGTAGCAGTTAGATGTCTGCACTACGGGCAGAGACGACCCCGCGAACCCCTCCGGTGTCGGACACTGCACGGCCTGAAGTCCCGGTTGCAGGGCTGTGGTGCTCTGCGCCTTGCAGTCACCTTTGGACACTTCTCTGTTTTCCAGCCCGGCAGAATTTCCTGTTGGGCTGAAGCAGGCTTTGTTATCCCACGTTATTTTGTTATCCTATGAGTAGAGGGGGAAACTGAAAAGGTAGTGGGTTTGGAAGCAGAAGTTTCCTTGTTTCTTTTCACATATTTATATATAAGCAAACCCCGTGCCTTATCGGTTGAATATTTGAAGGTCAGTGGTTGGCTCCAAGATAAAGCAGCTCTCCTTGCTCTAATGTGTCTGTGCTGATGGTATCGATGCTGGTCTCGGTATCGCAGAGACTTGAAGGAGTAACAGCCCCTGGAGAGCAAACACACAGGAACTGTTGATATGGAAACTCCATAACTAGTACATAGAAACTCTTCCATTTATACTGGATAATGAAACGGAATGTGAGTTTGTGATGGAGTGCAGCCACAGGGCTGAGGAAAGCTGTGCCCGGGGCTGGGGGTGCCCAGGCTGCTCCTCGCCGTGGCCCCGCAGGTCTGGGCTGAGCCCTGGGGGGGTCCCTGCTCCGTGCCTGGGTGCTGTGTTTGTGGGGTGGGTGATAGCCCCCCCTTTCCCGCAGCTTGGCCTTCTCCTGTCCTGCAAGCTGCTTGGCAGGCTCAGCTGCAGATTATGCAGCATGTGGTTTAACACACACACACACACACACACACACCCCCCCGCTCAGGACGAGCCTTCCTGGCATGTGCGAGTGAGGAAGCAGCAGCGATAGCATCAATATTGATGTGGGGGTGACCTCGGCAGGGGTCAGGTACCTGCTGGGGAGAGGGGTGGTGCCTCCCCCAGCTCGGGGCCCTGCCTGGCTCTGACACGGGCTGGTGGGGTCAGCCCCTTGCATGGTGGGGAGGTAAAACCTTGGGGACAAACTTTGTGACGCTTCTGGTTTTGAGACCCCCTGGAAACGATGGGCTGGCGAGCACAGTGCCGGGAGACAGTCCGGGCAGACGGGGATGTACGTGGGGAGATCTGCCGAGGTGGGATGGGCCCGCGGTGCCTTTCTCCTGCGCCCTGGCCGCAGAGGAACCTTAGGGGTCTGCAGGGCTGGTACTTGACCCTGCCTCCAAGCAAGGAGAGGGCGCTCAGGCTCGTTCTTTTCCTTCCAGGCAGATGGGTGCTGTCCTACATCCCGCATAACCGCCCTATTTAATAAGACAAAATACAAGCAGCACCAGCCATTTCAGAAAGCAAAAGCTTTTCTTTTTTTTTTTTTCCTGTTGCCTTCAGGATATTAATAAAAACAGATTAATAAAATCAAAGGCAGCACAATTAGACAGGGTATCAAGGAAAAAAAAAATGTTTGCTGTACAATCTTTCAATTTCCATGGCAGTTCTCACGCTGAGAAAATCTGTCTGCAATTGCTGATGAAAAGATAGAAGGCTAATGTATGAAACACAAGGGAGGTGTGTGTAAGTGCGGCTCCCTTTGTGTTCCTCGTGTACAACACTTGTGCGGCGATACTAGCAGGTTCCCAGCGCAGGGATGCCCCGTGCTTTCATCTGGCAATACCTGCAGGATGGGGCTTGCTGAATGAGCTGGGGGGTTAAATAAAGGTGCCTGGCAGAGGGGGGGTGTGGGGGGTGAGCCGTGAGCCCCTCGTGGGGACGGGCGCCTGCTCCCAGATCCCCACCAGCCCTGAGGGTGGGCAGGGGCCGGTGCAGGGTCTGGGGGTGTGTTTGCTGGGCCGGCGACCCCTCGGCGTGGGCTGTCGGGTGAACCTGCAGGCTGGTCTCTGACGCGCGGGCTGAGATCTCTCCTGGTCCCTGATTCTCCCAGCCCTGTTTCATAAGGAAAGCATTTATTTTAGCAGCGTTGCTGGGTTACCTCCATTAACCTGGACCCTGTTTGTAACAGCGGAGACAGTCTGGCATGTATTTGGGAGGCTGGGTTTGCTGCAAATCATAAAACACCTCCAGCATCTCTATTTTTATTTTTTTTTTGTGAGATTGAAGTGGGGTTGCAGTAGGAGCGATTCGGGGCGCAGCTGGGGCTGGCGGGGAGGAAGCCTGTCCTCGAGGAAAGCGCGTCCCAGCCCTGGGAGCCTTCTCTGTCCGGCTCCTCGCATTTGCGTGTGGTATATGTGGCTCGTATAGGGCTTGTTCTATTTGCATAATGAGGCTGTGGGGACTTCCCTCGCCTGCAGAATCGCAGTGTAAGTGCAGTGAGTGAAGGCAATTATACCCGTGTTTACATTTGCAGGAAGACACCTCCTGATGATTTTCCGTTCGGAAAATTCCGTCTTGGTGGAGCTGCTGCCTGGGTTTGCGTGTTGCTGTTCCTGGCCGGTGCCTGTCGAGACCAGGGAGGAGAGGAACACAGGCAGAACCGTTTCCTTGATCAAGGCTGAGACATTTTCAATCAACAGGTTGTTTAGGCTGCAATTTTGTTTTAAATAATTTTTAAACCGCTGGGAAGTCTGAAGCCAGACAAGCAGTGCTGTGGCTGTACGAGGATGCTCTCTGTGCCACCTGCGGGGCTGCCGGGGAGGGGGGGCGCTGGCAGGGCCGGGGTGTCAGCCCATCACGTATGCGCATCGCACGGGCAGCCCGGCTCTGTCTCGCCTCTGAAGCCGTTCATCATCTCAGAGCTGGGGGAGCTGGAGGAAACAGCAAGAAGCCTTGGCTGTTTGGGCTTTTTTTTTTTTTTTTTTAAAAAAAAGGGCAGCAATAAATCTGGATCTAGTTTTGCCAGTGTAAACAGGAGCTGGTCTCAGGGAGCTAATCTGGAGTGTGCTGCTGAGCAGGAGGGAGCAGGGCTTGGTCCCTGAGGCTGGAGGGGCCTTGGTGCCTGTCACGGGGGCTCAGGGGGCCGGAGAGCCCTCCTGCCTGCCAGGGTCAGGGGAGGGTGCCGGCAGCGTGGTGGGCAGGGTGCTCCGGAGCTGTGTCCCCCACAACATCAGTCCTGGGGGAAGCGTCAGCTGCATGTGGATCCCCTCTGACAAACGCCGAAGCACTTTATGGAATGATAGTAATTATTATAGTACTAAAACAAAGCACCAAAAGCTTATTGCTTTGGAGAGATCACTAACTATCTTTGTCTAATTACTTGGCTCCAATTAACATTTTACCACAGACTTCTTCTGCAAGCACTTCTCTCCAGAAGGGAAAAAAAAAAAACAACCCCAGTGTCAACAGCAACATAAAATAAAGACTATTTCCAAGGCTACTGTATTTTTGACATGACACCGGAAAAATAAGAACAAAAAGCTTGGTCCTCCCACGGCCCTGGAGAGGGGGATGCTGGCGCAGTGGGCCGAGGGTGGGCAGGGGGGAGCTGAGGGAGCTGGAGGAGCCCAGGTGCCGGGGCAGGAGGCTGGGACGGGCTCTGCCCGGGGATGGGGACGGGCAGGGCCCCCCTCCTGCACCGCCTCTCCCGGACTGTCCCATGCCTCAGCGGCGTCACCCATCACCTTGGGGGAAATGAGACCTGGTCTGTGGCTTGGAAACTGTCAGGAGGGCGAGGAAAAGGAAAGATTTAGTAAATATATATATAACTGGTAATGCAATAATAAAAATAATGCAACAGCCATGTCAATAGAGAACAGTGCACGCTATAAACAGTCTTTGGCAAAACAAAATCCTTTTTCCTTTAGAAAAAGAGGACTTAAGCCTCTATCTTCAACTCCCAAAGCTGGTATTTTACACTAAATTATTCTCTGATTTTCCCCCCACACACCCTTTTCAACTGCCCCGGTTGCCCCATGAGATAATCCCCCGCTCTAGCACAAGGAGCAGAGTTAACAATCGCCCCCACCCTGCCACCAAGAATGTCCCCAGCCCGTATAAATAAACACCCACCCCACTAAAGTCCGACAGGACAGAAAACAGACCCCCACCGTCAAGAGTAACTTCTCTTGGAGGTACCAAAGTTCAATAAACCCCCAACAAGAGGCACCAAGCCCGCGCACTATCCCACAACATGCCTGTCCCCCCCAACCTCTGGAGCCACGGAACAGGCGCAGCCCCCCGGCGTAGGCACAAAAACTGCTCCCGAGGGAGGGACAAGGGGAGGGGGCTCCCCCCGAGCGGGGAGAGCGTGGCCTGGGGGGTCCTGCCTGTGCCCCTCACCCCAGGGCTGGGGCCTGGCTGGGGGTGCTGACCCCGGCGTGGGGGTGGCACTACAAGCCCCTGGGGACCTGCCGGGGGTCTCACCGAGCCCTTGTTGCTGTCTCTCTGCCCCCTGCTCCCCGCTCGCCAGCTGCTTTGATCCGGCCCCGGTTGCTGAACGTCCCCGTCTCCCTGGAAAACTGTCTGGGGGTTGGGGCTGCCCTGTGCGCCGGGGTCCGTGTCGCTGCGGGGTGACCTCGGCTGGCTGTGTGACCTCCAGCCCTTATGCAATGCTGCCTGGAGAGTGGAAGAGGGTGGGGGCCCCCCAGGAGAGGGGCAGCAGGTTCCCCCCGGGCTTCTCCGTGTGTTTCTGGGTCTCGCCGCAGTCGCCTGCGGATGCTGTGCCGGCTGCTCGGGGCTTCTCCTCCCTGGGACAGCGGGGGGGAGAGCCGGGGGGTCACTGAGCGTCCCCCCCAGTGTGACCGTGACCCTGGGGACAGCGGCAGATCCCGGTGCTGGGGCACAAGATCGGGTTTGGGGTTAGAAGTGTCTCGGCAGAAGTCGCGGGGCGCTGGGGCGGGGTGGGCTCTACCGATGCAGCACAAAACCTCTCCAAGCCCCGGGCTCCTCCTTGCCAGAGGGCCCCGGGAAGGGCCAAGGCCGGCATCCCCCTACAACACCCGGACTCAGCAGTGCGTGTTGCTGTGCTTCCTAGAGCTTGCGTATTTACATACATCCTATAATTACCATCTGCACAGCCAGAGGCATTTGCTGGAAATGGGTTGATTCCATCTGTTGGTGCAATTTTCTCAGAGGAATTTGCATTGATCACTTTTTTATGCAAAGCTTTTGTATAGATCATTTTTCCCCTTTTTTTTTTTTTTTTTAATACAGCTAAATATTTTTGGGGAGGGGAGAGGCTCTGCGATGGCGGAGCGACCGCCCGGTGGATGCTCCCTGGCCTCTGACTAACCAGTTGCTGCTGGTTTTCTTCTGCTCTGTTTCAGCACAGACTAGCAAGTGCAGGCTGCTCCAAGATGGCATTTCTCTAATATTTATAGTTTTATTTTATACTTGAGGTGGTAACTCATCCTTAATGTGATGACCTTAAATTAGGAGAAATAGGGTGTGGTAATTAGTCAGTCAGCTGATTATTCTAGATCAGAGAGTTCAGACTCTGTACCTGGTATGACCAGATGGGACTTTTTGCATATTTTTGACAGCTGTAATGAACAGGGCAGCATCGTATTGATTAAATGTCTGGGAAATTAACGGAGCCCTCTGGAGCTTCCTTATTTACTAGAACTGTTCCAGGTCCCTGTGAAGTTTCCCTAGGAGGAGGCTGGGGGCGAGCTGGGCTGTGGGGTGGCCATGGGGTGCGGGACCCTCATGGATCAGGTGCAGGGCCACCCTCCCTCTGGGGAATGTCACCATGTGGGACTTTTGGATCCCTCCTGGTGTCAGGGGCTGGGCTGGGAAGCGCTGATGCTGTAAGCTGAGCAAAGGGGGTGGTGGCACCCCAGGTGGGGGTGCTGGGCTGGGGGCTGCCGGACCCCCCGCTACAGCCCAACCTCGCTGCTGGCGGAGCAGCAGCTCCTGGCAACAGGGAGAAAACTTTAAAAAGCTTTAAACAAACAAAAATAGCTGCTCTCGTGCCCTGCGGATCTTGATTAAAGAAGTTATTCTAAGGAGGTGGTTAGACTTGCTAATTGGGGCGGGTTAACCGGGCTCGCTGGGATCCGCAAGTTTCTGCCGCCGTGTGCTGGGGGGAGAATAAATAAATAAATAAAATTCATTGTGTTGTAAACAGTTATCAGGAAAGAGCAGAGAAAATGAAGTGAACTCTTCCAATGCATCATGGAATATTACTGTATTTCATTTACTGTGGCACCAATTAGATGAGAGCCTGTTCTATTAACGTGCACCCTTGCAGATCCATGCTAAATTAACTGCTAGATCTTCACTACAGCAGTAAAACGATTGATTTCTCCCCTTAATCAGTTTATTTCATTAGTTATACATTTATTTTTACATGCATTTTGCCAAGCTGCAGTGAAATGACCTATCAAGGTATGTGACATCATAGAGTGATTTGAATATTAACCAAATAGCTATTACAGCAGTGGTAGTGCTTAAAGATCATATGTAAATCAAATGTCAGGGGATAAAATTGCAGCAAGGGCTGTCAGAAAACAATTTAGCAGTGGTTAAAGGGACAGCTCACAGCTGGGAGAATCGTGAACTTTGTAAATGGATAATCTCGTTGCCTTTGCTTCCCCTCCTGGTTCCACGGGAAAAAGATAAAGTTTTCCCCATACTGTACTTTTTTTGTTTTGTTAAATTCATTGTACGGTTTTGAAAGCTTTCGCTTTTGTATTCTGCATCTGGTTCCTCAGCAGCCATTGTAACTTTAAGGTTGAGCTGGGTGCAGAATAATTTCCATTTCTGACCCAGGAAGCCTAAATATGTTAAATATAAATAGCTGTGAATAGTGAGAGGCAAAAATGGCTTCTCCGGTCCTGTAATTATGGGAAACGTACTCCCAGGAGGGAAGGGGAAGAAGAGTGAAGTCTGATGACACGTTTCTCATCTTGTGTGTCTGAGGCAGGAGTGTGAACCAACTGTTCCTCCTTTTCTCCTCGCGTGCAGAGGAGGGTCCGGGGCGCTTTGCTCAGCGAAGGTCCCGCTGGGGCTGGGGGGAGCCGGCTCTGCACCCCTGTGTGCGAACATCGGGGCGAGGGGCCCAGCCCCTTCCCCGGGGGCTCCCTGCAGCGGCCCAGCCGACGCTCGTGGCGATCCAGGCTCGGAGCTGAGCTCGCCTTCGCCCTCCAGAAACACCCGTGTCCGTGCCAGGAGCCGTCGGTCCCCGTCCGCCTTCTGCTGGGCTCCGGGCCGGGGCACGGCAGCTCGGGGCAGACCTCGCTCGGGAGCACGAGGGGTTTGGCGTGGGCAGAGCCCCGAGCAAGGGGGCAAGGAGTTGCCCTTGAGTCACGGATGCGGGTCTCTGGGCCACCAAGCTTATCCCACACGTGCCCAGGAGGGGTCCCAGTAGGGCAGGGGGGGCTTGGGCCACCAGAGCCCATTGGCACTGACAAATCCTGGTGGCAGCAGCTGCAGCCCGAGCTGGGGTCTCTGCCTGTGGGCTGGTGCCACATGTGGGTGTGGAAGTGCCGGAATGGTGAGATTTGGTCAAATTGGCCGAGGCCCCTGGGGGCGAAAAGCTGCGTGCCGCTCGGGAGAGCACCGAGTGGTTGGTTTGTCTTTGAAGCAGCAATGAGGAAATGAAGCATCAATGACCAATAATCAAAAGCAGCGGAGGGGAAGAACCAGGGGTAGGTAGCCCTGCAAAACAAACGATCAGGCAGCAGGTTGTGATGTGAGTCGTGCCATAAAGCTATCCGGCAAGTGCTCCCTTCCTAGGGTTTAAATCCAGCTCTCGTGTCCCTGGGGCACCATCTTACAAGATCCGTCTGCACAGAGTAAACATTGAAATTATATAATTAGCCCCTCAGAGAAAAGAATTCTAAATTCATGGGAACTTAAAGTTAAGAGAGAAATATTACATCTCTTCCGCCCCTCCCTATCGTCTCTAAACGTGGAGCCGTGGCAGGGAGAGGCAGGAGGAAGGGCTCGGGCGGGTTGGCTGCCCCGGGGGTCCCGCAGAGCCCCGCTTGCTGGGGTGGCCCTTGGAAGGGCTGTGGGTGCCGGGGTGCAGCGTGGGGCAGGTGGGCTCCAGCAGCCCGCGGAGAACAGGGGGGCAAGGGATGTGTCTGGCCTGGGTCTGCCGGTGTCTAATCAAACGACAGCGCTGGCAATAACCCGGGATTATAAATGGGAATTGTACTCCATCAAAATTGATTCCAGGGTAAATTGAATATTGAGTTAAATCCAGTGCCTGGTGAAACCTCTGCCGTCCCCGTTGTTGCCATCCAGCACTGAAGCCAATCCATCCCTGAGTCATCTGGATATAACGCGCTCCTATTTGACCTTGGGTTACTACAGTAACCTTAAGTGCACAGTAATATACTTTCAGTCACTGTTCAATGCTCAGGGGAATGTTTTAAGGCCCTTGGCTGGAGTGAATATTTTTATGCAGGCTATAATTTCTTTTAAGACCTTCGCCGGCAGCCAGGCAGCCTTCGCGGCGTCCTTCTGTTCCTTCTGCAGCGCTGCGGGGTGGGGACCCCGGCAAAGGGGACCCCGAGCGCGCAGGCGCGGGGAGACGCCGCTCCCCGGCCGGGGGCGCTGAGCGAGGGGGGTACTCGGGGTCGGTCCCTTTTGGGGGACTTGGGGCAGGTGAGGGGCTGTGACCAGCCCACCCGCCCGCCTGCGCGCGCAGCCCTCGCCCGGGCCAAGCCGGGGTGGGTGTCAGACCACGCGTGGTCCTGGACGTGGCCGGGGCAGGGCTGGAAGCAGGCAGGAGCGGGGAGGAGGGAGGAGAAGAGATGCCCAAAAAGAGACACGGGGCTTTTCTCTTTCTCTGCCTTCCGAAGGCCGGCGGCAGCCCGGCAGCTTTCTCCTGGGGAGGCTTCCCCGCGCTGGCTGGGGCCCCCCTCGGGATCCCTCGTCCTCGCCGCTGGCTGGGAGCTGCCCCGGGGGCCAGGGAACGCGGCGTGGCCAGTCCCTGCCCTTCCGTGGGGCTCTCTGGGGCTGGATGCACCCCGTGGTGAGGAGGAGGGGGTTTTGGGGTCCGTCCTCTGCCCGGCTGCCCTGTCCCGGTGCGTCCCTGCTCCGGCCCTGCCCCGCCACCCTGGGGCCTCATTTGAGCAGAGCTTATGCTAAATTCAGTTAAGCTGGACAAATGCTCACTAGGGACCCAGAGGAGAAACCCCCAAACTGATTTTCATCTGTGGATCAGGCAAAATTTGATTCACAGTTCAATTCTCCAAAGAGGAAAATTTGCACAGAATCCCTGCTTAGATTTTATTTTAAGCAAATCCTATAAAAATCCATCTGAAGGAGACAGTAACTCCATCTTTCAGGTCCTGCACACTGTATCCGGGAACATGAGTTCTGCTTTTATATAATAAAAAATGTAGAGTTTCCTCATGTTGCCATATGTTTTTGCATTTATCTGTGCACTTGCTATAACCCTATCTGCTGTGTGTGCCTACAGTGCTATCTGTGTCAGTATTGAAATGCATCGAGCGAGTATCATTCATGCAAAAAATGAGCCTAAAATCTCCCTGAAGAGTGGAATATAATAGAATACAATTGTATCATTTAAAAAACTTTGCATCATATTACACAGTCAAAAAAGATAATACATGCTACGATGGAGGAAGCAAATGAAATACTGCATTAACTCTTTAGCTGCCCTCGCTGCAGCAAATCTCATCGGCCCTTGAGGCGCGTCGGGCGCTGGGACGGGCTGCGCGGTGGGTGCTCTCGGGGGGGACACGTGCTCTGCCTTTCCCCTGCAGCCCCTTGCTCTGATTTTATCCTTTGCTGCCCATCCCCTGGCACCGGTTTTGGCTGGAAAACCAGCAGGGTCAGGGAGAGCACGACTCCGCAGGGTTTGCTGGGGGGGGGGGTTACCCCTCCTGCTCGTGGGCGTCCGACGGGCGCCCGGGGCTGGACCTTTTGGGGGGGTGTCACTGGCCTCCTGGTGCCATCGGGTGGCCACAGCGACTCTGTGCCCGCGGGACCCCCTCGCTGGCGCAGGGCACCCACCTCTCCCCGTGGCCAACCCAACCCGGGCGCCTCCTCGCCATGGTTGGCATAAAAAGGAATATTCTCTTTCTCTCTTTGAATAGTATCTGTTCCCAAATCATGTATAAAACATTTGCAGAAACCACTTACTCCTCATGTATTTTTTATGAGTCCGATCCGAAGTTAAAATATATAAACATAAAAATATCAAGAAGTACTTTAGGAAAAAAAAAGTTATTTCATAAAATATCAGGAGACCAATTTAAAACCTTGCCGAAGCTCCTGCCCGCCTGTGCAGCCCTGCCTAATGGCGAGGCGTTCAGCGGGTTTCTCCCACCAGCGGGGACCGTTTCCATCATTTATCCAGCCCCTGCCTCTGGCAGGCTCAGGCTTTCACACTTGAGAAATAAACCCTATAATTTTATTTAATCCAGGGGATAATCTTTTTGTAATGTGCCAGGACAAAGATGGGAAGTTTTATTTCCTGAAGACCAGATTAAGACAGTTTTGCACTGCCAGGCAGGAGAGCCAAAGTCTTCCCAGAAACCCAACCAGCATCCTTTAAGGGAGGCGTTTGCCAGCAGCATCCCCGGGCAGCCGGCGGGGAGTGGGGCAGAGTCAGCCTCTGCCTGGCTCCCAGGTGGTTCCAACAAGGAGGAATTTACAGGCAATCCCAGCTCTCAAGATTTATTTTTCCCTGTTCAAGGACGAGCATCCTTGAAGCCTCCTCTCGCTGTGGATCATTTCGGCCGCCAGCAGAGTGGTGCTGGGTGCCCCGTGGGGGTGGGTGCTCGCGGGACTGGCCATCTCCACCCCAGGGGTGCTCTGAGCCCCCCAGGATGCTCTGCCTGGGGGGGACCGGCCGGCTGGGGCCAGGCGTTAAGGAAAAGCCCAACCACGGGCGCTTCCCTCCGCTTCGTGCCCGTTCCTGGCAGTGCCGGGGTGGAGCGTGGCCGGGCTGCTCGGACCCACCGTCGAGGTGCCACTGTGGAAAGGGTCCTGCTGGGCTCCAGACCCTCGTCCGCCCGTTTTCCTCCAACCAAGCCAGCTCATGCCAGCACCAACCTCGGGGCAGCCGTGGCCACCTGGGCAAGCTGCGCTGCCCTGAAATCCAGCCCGGAGACCCGCCGCCCTGGGGCCAGCCCTCCCCACAGCTGTCCTGCTCTCACTCCTCCGTAACCACCCTAGTACCTCAAAACACCTCCGTAAACTCTGCTGGCTGCTCTCAGGCAGGGCTGCCTCTTGCCACGAATTCCTGGAAAAAAGTTGATGTTTATTTTTTCCATTTTTCTCTCTGGTCCTGAGAAATTGGGAGAGTTAACTGGGGGAAATTACCACCCGTACCCATCAGTGCGGTTCATTTGCTGAATACTTTCTGCCAAATGGTCTCTCTGATTTCTGTTTTTACCTTTCTATTTTAATTGAGGAAGAAAAGAAAGGAGGCAAAAATAAAAAAAAAGGGGGGGGGGGTTGTTGGGGGGTGGCGAGGGGGGAGGGAACCAAGCCCCGGCATCCCCAGACTTTGCATGAAGGGCCAGGTGAGACGCCGCTGCGAGTCTCCAAGGGGGAGCTCCAGGGCCTGGGCAGCTGAGGACCCGCCGAGCGCCCTGCGGTGCCGTGTGTTACTGGAGGAGGGTTAAGCAAAAATTACGGACAGGGTGATGTAAAAGGCCTTTGCTTCCTCCGTGCCCTCCCTCTCGGACTCATTGAATCCTTCCTCAGAAAAGCAGAATTCTATTTTCTTGTTAGGGCAGTTTTACTGGAAACCCCTGAGACAAAACCTTGCTTTGGTAGGTAAAAATTGCTACTTTTGTTAATTTTGCCTTTAAGCATTATTAGTTAAATATTGTTTCTTTAAAAATGTATTTAATTTCAACTAAAATGCTGGAAATTTCCTTTCGAGAGTACTTTTTTTCATGCACATGAATATTAATGCCTTTCTCAGAGATCTACTTGAAAAAAACAAGAATAAATTAAATACCTACAGATTTTTCTAATTCCTCTTTTTGGTGACATGCCGTCATTACATCAAATTACTGAGATGTGCTCCCATTTTTTTGTGTGTGTGAAAATTATGGAATATAAAGTATATGTAAATGCAGCAAAAGGCTGTGAAGAAAGAACAGGGACAGGAGAAGCATTAGGTATTCAGCCAGCATCGTTGTGAGCCAATTAATCAAGCAGTGGCGAGGAAAGATGCAGAAACGATGAGTTCGCCCTTCATGTTGATGAGGCCGGTCCAGGGCAAATGCTGCTGCACCTGAGCTCATAGTTAGGCATGCAGAAAGGAATCATGGGAATATCTTCACGCCTTTGTCTTTCTCGTGAAGGATGGAAAATGTCAAGCTGTTGTTTGGCTGCATGTGGGAGACTCGCTGAGAATTCACAGTCTGGCGAAGCAGGGTTTAACTCTTTGTGGCCGGGCTCTCCTGGCACATCTGCACCGAGCCCCGCCGCGGCGCGGGGCCGGGCTTTTGGCAGGGGAAGGGGCTCCCTGGGCTGCTTGCAGCAGGGATTTTGCGTCGTCTGCCTCTCCTCGCCAGATGTGCCCCGGCCATGGGGTGCAGAGGGAAGAGGCGTTGCACCCCCAGCCTGCCCTTTGCTCTCCCGCAGCCGTTTCACCCCCCAACCCCCGTCCCTGCAGCTCCTCCCGCCTGGTCAGCGGCTGCCGGACAGGACCCAGGGCCCTGCCAGCCTTTCCCCCGTTGTGTTTTTTGCCTTCCCCTTGTTGTTCGTATGTATGTTATCTCCAGCCTTGCCAAAAATAATAGTGATAAAGGTTTGGTGCCTAGAGGCTGTTGGCTGTCTGCGGGGGGGCTGCCCCAGCCCACGTCGCGGCGGGTCGTGCCCGTCGCCGTTCCCCTGGGCTCTCGGGGTGTGCAGCCGCGGCGGTGGGTGCGCCTGGACGCGGGGCTGGCGGCGGGGGGAGAAGGACCCTGCTCCTGGGGGCCTGCTGGGAATGCACCTGCAGCACGGGGACTGCCAGGGGGTCAGGGGGGCTGTCCCGGGAGCCCAGCAACGAATCGCCGCTCCCGAAGCGATTCCCAGCGTTTCCCCGCCACGTGTTGCACCTGGCAGAGGAAGTGGCGCGGGGATGCACGGAGGAGGACAGGAGTTCTGCAGGGTGTTATCCTCCCCCCTCACTCGGGCGAAGTGTCACCCATCTCTGGTCCTTCTCCTGACTTACCTGGGCCCTGCTGGCCCGTGGTCCCAACCCCGGGACAGTCTCTGAGCTGAGTTGGTGAGAACAATTGCATCCCACCCACCACATCTGATGTGCTTCTCCTTATAAATTCCTGCAAATCATTTGCTTTCCTTCAGTATCATGGTATTGTTGGCCTAAGTTCAACTTCTGGAATGACACCTAGATCCTTTATTCCCATCACACCAGTAATTCCCCAATTACACCGAACTTCAGGGGCTGCGCTTTGCACCTGGATCCATCAGATAAATTCCTATTTTCTCAAGTAATTTCTAGCATTTTTCAAGACCTTTGCCATTCGGATTCTGCCCTCTAATGCATTCAGAGATTGCAAATTTAATAATTACTTTTTTCCCATCATATAGGTCAGCGCTACTGAGTAGCACTGGATATAGATAGATCTATTCAACAGTTTTTCATTTCAACAGCAAACCATTGATGACTAGTCTCTGACTGCAGTTTTTCAGCTGGTTTTACACTCACCAAATAGTATTTTCATCTAGACTATGATTCCTCAGCTTGCTTGTGAGAATGTCATATAAGACGGTGTCAAAAATCTTATTAAAGTCAAGATATGACATTTACTGCTTCTTTTCTATCCAGAAGGCCTATTACCCTGTCGCAGATGAAAATTAGATCGGTTTGCCACGATTTGTTCTTGACAAACCCATGTTGGCTGCTACTCACCCTGTTATCTTCTTGGTGCTTATAAATAGTTTGTTTGATCATTTGTTCCAATATTTTTCTGGGAACTGAAGTTGAACTGACTTAAACTGATGATAATTTCCCAGCCGCTCCTTCCCCTTTGCCGAGCAGACTCTGTGTTTGCTGATCGGCGTCGCCGGGTGCCTCCTGCGCCGGCCTCGGGGACCGCCAGGAGCCAGGCTGGGATTTCCTCCCCCTCCGCCTCTCGGCGCCCTGGCAGTCATCGCGCCAGCCGCCTGGTCACGGCTGACCTGGTTTTAGTGATGCAGCAGCAGGTTTAGAGCCCTCACCTTTCCCACACCACCCCTCCGCATCCTTCCCTTCCCGCTCCTCGGCAGACGGCTCCTTCCCGTGCGCCCCCGCCACGGAGCAGGGAGATGCTCCGTCCTCTGCCCGCGCCTCGCTTGGTGCCTGGGGACACCCGAGGTCACCCAAGGACACCCGCTTGGTCCTACCCACCCTCTCTTCGTGCCTCGATTTTCCCCTCCTTGCCCCACCTGCCAGGGCTGCACCCGACCTCCGCTGAGCTGAGCAGACGCCGGCAAACGCTCTCCGGAGTTTTCCAGGGAGAGGCACAAGGTGCCATCGCAGCCACTTCCCGGCAGCCTGGAGTGGGGGTCACGGGCCAGCCCCACGCGCTCTGGGGGGCTCCTGGGCTCCTGCTCCTGGCCCTTTGGCAAGAAGCCGTGGCGATGCCCCGGGCAGCGTGGGGTGGGTGGTGAGCGCGGGGCGGGGGCACCGGCGCTGCCTCCGGGGGATGCTCCCCCCGGGGGATGCTCCCCCCCCCGGGTCCTCAGCGGCTCCCGCGCTCAAGTGGAAATGAGAGGGGATGGAGACCAGAGCGTAACCTGGCGGGGCAGAACGCAGGGTCTGTTGCCGGAGGCTTCTCATTATATGGAGAAGCATTTCCTTGTTTTTAATTAAATATAAAGACTATCTTACAGTTATAATTAGTACCAGGTGGCTAAGGATTAAAGGGGCAGCATCAAAGGCTTGCCTGGGAGAAGCAGAGGCCAGGTTTGCCGCCTCCATCATAAATCACCAGGAATCTCTGTTCTCTTGAAAATCCCTGTTGCACGAGGCCGCCTTCCAATGCTGCTTGGGCTCCAGTCAGAAATTCTGACCCTTACAAAATCTCTCTTCATATTTTAAAGCAAGCGGAGCAGAAGAACAATAGTTAATAAATACCAGTCTGCTGAGATCAAAAGTTTCTGTGAAGGGGTCAGAGATGTTGAGCCTGGTGAAAGCGCGCGCTCTCGGAGCTGAGTTCCCGCTGGGATGCTGAGGGCAGCAGGACGCCCTGTTGCCATCCCCAGGATGGTGTTTGGGGCTGGTTTGGTTGCCAGTGTAAGTACATGGGCTGCGCACCCGCCCCGGTGCCCCCAGGTCTGGACCGGGACCAGCAGCCACCCCCTGCATGGGCTCAGGGTCAGCCCCCGCTCGAAGTGCTGGGGGGTCTGGGGACGTAACAAGGTCAAGGCTTGTATGGAAAAGGAAGGGTGGGCGAGCGTTCCCAGTGGATGCCCCTCAGCAGCTGGTTTTTTGCCTCTCTGGGCTCCCAGTGCCGCCATCCCCAGCCCCCCCTTGCCCCGCTGTGGGTGTCCTCCTGCTGCTCCCCCCTTCCCGGGCTCTCGGCGCTGATCCTGCATCACGCCCGGCTGTCGGGGGCTCTGGGGACCTGCTGGCACTCCGAGCCCTCGGGGCCTCCCCAGCTGCCTCCTGCGGGTCCCGGTGCCCACGGCCGGGATTCAGGTGGCGACCAGCAAAAGCCACGGCAGGAGCCTGGGGCGGGTGCTCCGGCCTGGCGGGAGGCAGCTCGGTGTCTCTCCCAATCCCAGCCTGCTGTTTCACTCCGGTCTTTAATTTTATTTAACATCTCATTTGGTTTGCTCTGCTCAGAAACCCTGTGCAGCCCATCAGCGCGGCGCAGGGAGCTGACAAATCCATTCCCCCCATGATGGATCGCGCTGCCTCCTCCCCAGCGCGGCCGGTTGCTGCACGCCCGCCCTGGCCGGCAGCTCCTGCCCGCTGCCCAGCCCCTGCCTGCACCCAGCGCCGTGCCCCCGCGGGGAAGGTGCCGTGTTATTTACACCCTGGGCTCCCGTCCCCAGGGGAAGTCAGACAAACACACAATAAGCTTTGACACAAATAGTGTTTATAAAATATTGCTCCTCTGGGACCGCCTTGCCTACAGTCATCAGGATGCTACTAGTTGCAATAAAATGGAACTGCTCTTTTACTCCTCACCACGATTACTGCTGGTGTCTGTTCCCTGACAGAGCGAGGCTCGCCGGCCGAGCTCTCCCTGGTGAGGAAGCTAACGGGGAAGAGAGCTGCCGTTGCCTCCCTGCGCGATGCTGGGCTTGCATAAGCAGCCTAATAAACCCTGCGTGGTTCTGCCAGACCTTTCAGTGCATACAGAGCAGCCCAGAGCCCCGCTTGCACGGGCGAGATAGAAATGTTAGCTCTGCTCCACGGGTCCGGGGGATTTTATAGTCTGTATGAGATGCGATAGCATCCTTCCTTGCTGCCTGCACGTCTGAACAGCTGCGGGGAAGTTCTCTCACAAAGGATGGGTGTATTGTCGCCAAACTGCAGTTGAGGGAGCTGCATTCTGCTTTGCTGCATCCCCCTTGCAGCTTCCCAGCCAGCCGGCAATCAAACGTTTGCTGTGTTTACCCACCTCTGGTAGCAAACGCTGGGAGAGGAAAAGCAAAATCCATATGCAGTCCAGGAGAATGCCAGGCAAATGGGAGTCCCGTCGCCAGGAGCAGCCTGTGCTCCGATTGCAGCATAATTCATTTCACAATGTATAAGAAAAGTTGAGTTATTGGGACATGTGACATTTATTTAGTTACATATCTCCTGTGGGAGGTTTCTGGGGCCATTAATGTAGTGTATTTGCATGGCTAGTTTACATGCCTTTGCTTGTTATTGCTGTCTATATTCCATGCACCTCACACTCAATTTCAATTCAAAGTTTGGCAGTTGAGGTGTCACGACTAAAAAATGGAATGGCCTCCCTCAGAAATGAAATAATTTTGTTGTTCAGTTCCGAGCGATTTTGTAATTTCATGCTTGTGTATGATAATTTTATGCTGTCCTGCTCCACGTAACTCAGCTCTGCCAAGCCCTGACAGGTGATAAATACAATCTTTTCCACCCGGCATGCGACAGGCCAGGATGAGGAGAAGGGGAAAGAATAAAAGTGGCGATTTCACATCTGAGGTCCTAGCGCAGCCGGAGCCACGGCAGTCCCGTTCCTTCATCATTTCACGCCTGGATTCCGGCAGGCGCACCCCCTCGGCTGCGGCGGAGGGACCCCAGGGTCAAGGAAAGTGTCCTGGAAATGGAATGATGCTGGAGAGGAGCCAGGCGATGTTGTGTATGAAGGGAGAAAGTTATGACTTTGGCGTGTCCCCGTGCGCGGGCTCCGGGATGCGGCGCGTGATTTAGAGCCCAGGCTCTCTCTAATGGAGTTCAATAGAACCGTAACCTTTTGGAGAAATTATTTTTACAAATCTGTTAAACATTTGAAAGACAGCAATTTCCAATAAAAGAATATGAGTCCTTAACATTTATCACCAGGCTACAGATTTTATAACTGTTACTTCATATTGTTCTTGTAAAAAATGTTTCTCCTCCTGAGAGCAGATGAGTCAAAAGACTATTAAGGAAATGCCAGAGGTACAAGGGGGATATAATGGGTGCCAATAAAATGAAAGCAGAAGCAAACCATTTAAATTAAATTCAAGTGGTGATGAGAATCATCATTCCAACTACAAACCTGGAAAGCTAAACACAGCTCAGAGCTCCGCAGCCTCGCTGAGCCGCAGCGAGCGCCGTGCCCGGCGTGCGGGATCGGCCGCGGCGCTGAGCTCCCAGCCGGGGAGGGGGCTGGCGGTGCTGAGCCTCCCCGGGCAGCAGGCAGGAAAGTCCCTGCCAAACCGGCGGCTTTTGGGGGGCAGCTGCTTGGTGCAGGTGAGGAGAGGCATGAAGGGGTTGAAGCTCTCCGAGGAATGTCGGGTGATTTCCCTGCTCGAAGGGCTGAGACACCCTTGTGGGAACAAACGCTTCTGGCAGTGGGAAGAGCGGTGACATCTCACACGTGGCCCCGGCTGGCTCAGACTGCATCCTCCTTTGTCCGTGCTCTGTCCGTGCCTGTCCTGTCCCCACCCTCGCTTGGCAGGGAAAGGAAGGGGCCAAGGAAGACGGGACACCTCGGTCCCTGCGTTGCCCCCCGGAGCTGATGGCAGAGGAGGGCTCTCCAGACAGCGTAACCCCGCTGGGGCCCGGGCTGGTCGCCCGCAGCAGGTCTGGGATCGCGGACGGGGACGGGGACAGGGACGGGCCCGTCTGCCTGGGACCACCAGAGCTGCCGGGGCCGCCCGGGCTGGGCACCGCCGTGCAGGGAGAGCCGTGTCTGCTCCTGCTAGAATCCGCTGGAAAACTCCAGGGAGGGGGAAAGGAATCAAGTGGCAGACGGTGATTGCTTTTCCTAATGAGCAGGCAGCGGCGTTCCCCTGCCAAGGGGACCTGGGGTGGGCGAGCAGGCGAGCAGGGTGGGTGCCCGTGGAGCCGCCCTGCCTGCGCCCCGCTGCCTACAGAGAGCCCTGGTTCCACCGCAGCCTGCCCCGCGCCCCGTGTGGTGCCCTGGCTAACGAGACGAGCTGCTGGCTCTGCTGAGCCCCTGGGCACGGGAGCTGGGGCTTCGCCAGCCTGGAGCCCTTCGGGGCGCTGAGGCGAGTAGGAAGGACCGAGGACCCCGTCGCTCTCCCTGCTGCGTGCGCTGAGGGGGGTGTCGGGGGCTTTGGGGGTGTCTGGGCTGGCTCAGAGGTGATGGCTGGGGGGGTCAGTGGAGAAGGGGGTCGCCCCGTGTGCTTGACCACTCAGCAGGAAAACCCCGCTCAGGGCTGGGGCGTGGTGCCCAGTCCCTGTTGGCAAGAGGCGTTTGGAACGGGCCCCGTGGGCGAGCCCGGGAGCCGGGGGGGGGACAGGCCCCGTTGCTCGAGGTGCCGCTGGACCCTGCCGGGAGGACGCCCCTTGCTCTGGGCTCGGCACCGCTCCCCGGCCGCGGGGGAGCCGTTCCCGGGGTGCTGGACTTCCCTCGGCGAAAGCAGCCGGCGAGGGATTTCCTGGGTGCCGGGGGGCGACGGCTGAAAATGCGCCGTGTCCAGCTGCTTATGGCAGGCGGCGAGGCAGCTGAGGCGGGGGCGAGCGCGGCCCCCTCCCTCCCGCCGGTGGCCACCAGCCAGCTCGGCTGGGCCTCCTGCCACCTCCCCATCTGCTGACCAGCCTGCGCCGGGGAGCGCAGCCTGCGTCTTCGTCACAAATTGCTTCCAGGTCCTGAATAGTCAGTGAGGGCAACTTTCTTGTTTCTGATTCCGGAATTTAAGCCATCTAAGAAAAACATTGGCAGAAACTTAAATTTTTTTTGCTCTTGCTTTTCTCTTTCATCTGCCCTTCTGTTGTGGGCTGGGAGTCTGTGGGGAAGCTGCTGCGTGCCATGAGGGATGGGGCGGCTCTGCCTGCCCGGGCTGGGAGCACCAGGCTGGGCTTTGGGGCTGCCCTGGCCGCCTCGGCTGGCCGGGTCAGAGACAGGGGCACAGCGAGCACCTCGCAGTAGCCTTGATCGAAGAGGTGGGGGAATAGCGCCTTCTCCAAGCGAGCTTGGGGGCACCCAAAAGGATTAACTTTGTGAATTACTTCATCCCAAAACTAATTGGAAAATGTGTTTAAAAAATTTGGAAGTTCTTTTTTATGGTTCTTAAGAAGATACTGTGTTGGGGTTTGGGCTTTTTAAAATTATTTTCTTTTTAAAAATGCAGGTGTACTTGTAAAGAGATAAGTTTGCAAACAAAGTGAAATTTTTTTTTTTTAATGAATTCTTTCTGTTGCCTTTCCATTTTCATATCACTTTCATTTCGGTATATCTAGCAAGCTAACTTTTCTGATGGTGTTATTTTTGGCTTGGCCAGCAAGCTGGGAGCTCTGTTACTGCAGAGCTCAGGCCTCTCGCCTCATCCTGATGCAGAACCGAGACCGGACTTTAGGCATGGCTTTGCATACAGGATCTGTCCTTTGGGGGCCTTCCAGAGCTCCCTGCTGGAATACGCAGAGCTCTGAGAGAAAAAAGAGTTGGGGTGGAAGGCAGGATTCGCAGGCAGAGCGGTGAGAGCCCGCAGCCAGCCCGCGCTGCCGGGCCATGGCCGCGGGGCGAGGAGGCCAGCGGCTCGGAGGCTGACGTAGCACTTGCGGCTATTTGTGTACTTTTGTGTCGGGACTAACGATTTGCAAGAAGTACAAGCGTGTGTCACACACCGCGTTAGGAGGCACCTGCTGCTCCAGCTCTGACCGTGTTGTCTGCAAATACATTTTCCTAAAGGACACACATGAAAGATATTCTGAATCAACATGACTACAGCTCTGTTAACGTGGGTTACCCTTAACCAGTAGGTCACTTCACATCACTGTGCTCACAAGACCAAAAATAATGTATTCAGCATAAACCGTAGATCAGAAAAGCAGCGTGTGCGCGGGCCGAGGGTCCGTCTGCGGCGCCCAGGAGCGTGGGGGACGGTGGCACCAGCTCCCTGCCTCCTCGGGAGGAATCTGGGGCGGGGAGCGGATGTTTTATTACTCCGCCGGTGTTAAAAATAACTGTAAAGTGCCCAGGATAGAAAGGCTGTGAAAGTCTCTGTCACGTCCCTGTCGTGAGGCTGTTCGCTGCGTAGCAGACGCAGATCTGTAATACACAATTAGGACTTTCTCAATACGCGCGTGCAGGCTCAGCCCACCCCTCAGTGGCATCAGAGCCTCGTGATGCCTCCTGGTGAAACCCGTGGATACTTGGTCCTCTTTGCCCATTTATCTCTTAACTGTGAGTTTATTTCTGGGTTGAGGTCTCATCTGGATGCTCTGAATCATCTCTGACCATTGCCCAGCCCAGGTCCTCGTTGTTCTGTCACAGCTGGGTGCTGCAGAATAAATGTAACGTCACAGACAGGGTTTGGGCTTCTGGCTGGGCAGGACCGAGGGGCAGACGGAGGGGACACGCTCCAGGCCGCCGTGCTCATGGCAGCGCAGGGCCCCGTCCACCCCTCTGCAGAGCTGCACACCGCGGCAGGCAGGTCCACGTCCAAGGGGACACGTTCTTCAGCAGCCAGTTCCCCTCCGCGAGAGCGCGGCGAGTGCCAGCGTGTTTGTGTGCCTGTGTATTTAGGGGGTAGGAGCTGCCTGCCAAGGATATGCCTGAGCTGGAGAGATTGTGTGTCCAGACTGAACCTGATCGGAATTGATGAAGCTCTGAAAACCTTCTGATGCATTTCTCTGGTTCCTAAATAAGGGAACCTCAGAGCAAAAGGCTGCTTCAAGCCATAACTAAGGTTCACCAGACACTCTGCTTCCAGCTCTACTGAACACTGTCATCAAAAATCCTCCTGTGCGCTCTCCTCCTCCCCATCCCTCACGCAGGCTCGCTGGCTTTGGGAAGCCGTAGATACTGTGAAATGGAATTCAGAAGGCACAGAAAAGCACAGCTAGAGTCAGCCCGGGGTGCTCCGTCACCCAGCTGGCCTTGCCCGTGCGCCTCCTTCACACCTTGCAGTACTCAAAACGCTTTTCCTCAGAGCTTTCATCTGCTCGGCCGCCTGGGACGTGCGGCAGGGCCCGAGCACCTCTAGCCACCGAGGGTTCCCCCGCGTGGGACCAGCGTGAGGAGCTGCCCCTTCGAGCCCCCGCTCATCACACCCTGCTGCTCTGGAGTAACTGGGCACAGACTGGGAGAGGGTTTGTCAGTCCCGTGTGTTTGTGTGTGGCTCTCAGAGCGCGTCCCGCTGCTCCCAGCTCCCTCCTTGTGCCCCCCGGCCAAGTCCCTGTGCCCAGCTGAGCGGAGACTAAAAGTCCCTGAGGTGGCACTTTGGGGTTTTCCATCAAGGCAGAAAGCCCAGATGTGGTGGGAGCGTGCTCAGCCCTGTCCCTGGCCTGACGCTCCCCAGATCTGCAAATTAACTCCATAACGTAATGGTGCTCTGTACAGAACAATAAATTAGAGTTGATTTTTTTTCGTTGTTGCATATTTTTACACATCGCATATTTAATGTCTCTCTGAAAATATAAATAAAACATACGTAACCATTAGAAATCCTTAGAATCTGGGAAGCGCCTAAGAATTTATTTGTTTTCAGGAGGATCATACATATTGTATTAAAACTATATAAAGGGTTTAATAAAATGGCAAAAATAAAGCAAGAGCGAAGGCTCTCAATCTGCACTGAGAGGAGGGAAGTGATCTTTCTTTGATGCCTATTAAATGTTCCAGCAGATGAAACCCTATATTCTGCCAGGAAATGAGTTTGCCACAAGCCGATTGGGTGCTGTCGTGTGTGCTCGACTTTACCACTGTCATTCCTCTTCCTCAAGCAGCAATACATTACGCCGCCTCCATTTTTCATTCCTCACTGCCCGAAATGCAAATTTTCTCTCTGTTGTTTATATTAGGTTTTCAAATATATGGAAATCCAGATATCTGGAGGAAAATGTCAGGGCCAGAAATACTTGTGATCTGTCTTTTCCCCAGCCTGACACTTTTCTCCATCACTTACACGGAAGCATGTGAGGAGTATTAACAGCCGGGGAGGGGATGGGCGTGCGGCCCGGAGCTGCGGGGCCGCGGGACGTTGAGCGGCCGCGGGTCTGGGATGGGGCACTTTGCTGCTTGCTCTGGTTCAGTGTTTGCACAGGGTTTTTTTTCACCTCTGTAAAGCTAAACATATGGCCTGTGGAGGAAAAGGACCACATTGTGCAGGGAAGGTGTCTGAGCGAAGGGGAACCCCGCGACAGCTTAAACCGGAGCCGTGGGAGAGGGGTGGGCTGTGCCTGGGTGCCCAGCACCCCCCTGGGACCCTCCCTGTGGTTCGAGGAACTGCTGGAGCTGGGAGTGATGTCTGTTGGGGGGGTGGGCCCTGGAAGGGGCTCCCAAGAGACCCTGTCCTGGCACCCTGAGTTTGCTGGGCTCGGGGGAGAGGGGCAGGGGTTTGCTGCTGCGGCTCCGGGGCCGGCAGCGAGCTCCCATGTCGATGCTGCTGCTTCCAGCTGGAGAGCGGGAGACGTTAGCGAGGTATCGGGCAGTGACAAGTCGAGTTTCTGGACAAATCAGGCTGAACTTCTGGAGTTCCCCTAAGTTTTGTCAAGTAAGAGGTGTACAAGTAACTTTCAGTAAGTACAGACGTGACCCGCAGAGCAAACAGCGCTCGGTGCTTTTAGCTCAGGGGTGTTTGTGAATTGCCCATCTGCCCCCACTGCCTGTCCCTCTGCGTGCCACAGCTTTCCCACTGTGGCCCAGCCCTCAAGGCTAGTAACTGTGCTGGTTTATACTGGGCAGACCCAGATCTGCCCTCCTCTCTGCCCAGTACCAAGTTGCAGCTTCCCGGAGGCTTGGCACGTCCCAGGTCCAGGTGCCCAGCGTGGCTGGTGCCAGCGGCTCAGCCCTGGCTGATGGTGCTGCCGGGGCAGACAAACAGATTGATGTGGGTCACAGGTTAGTGAGAGCAATCCGTGTCATCAGGCACCTTGTCTTCCTCTGCGAGCTGGGGAGGAAGAAGTGGAGGTGTGAGGGGAAGGGGCGAGGTACCGTGGGTGCAAGGACTGTGAATGACACGCCAGTAATGAATGTGAATTGCATCCGTTGCTTCTCTATGAATAAGGGAGCTATTTTAGGCTCTGGCAGCTTGAGAGGACGATCTGAAGGGAAAAATCACTGTCTCCCAGTGCTGGAGAAAGCCTGATGTGCCTTAAATGGTGTCACAAGAATCCTTCTAGCAGGTACCAGGAGGCTGCACATGCCGGTAACCATCGCTGGAGTCAGCACAACATTTGTTCCTTAGTTGTTTCTCCATGCGAGGACATGGGAGAGCTGAGGGAACGATGCATAGCAGCAAACTCCCTATTAATAGGTTTTTATTACATCTTGTTCACATTTCTGAATGAGTGTGTTACTCAGAATTGCGCTTCTGATGCTTTGCCCATGCTGATGGCTTACGCACAAAAGCTGCCACCACGCTCTGGTTATCGTTGCTCTGGGCATCACTTTCATCTTGCAGACCTACACAACAAATCGTCTATTCTGAATTCTGCAACCCGGTGTCGGCTGTGAAACTTGTTGGACGTATTTGAGTACAGTATCTGCTTTCATGATCAGTCGAGCTCCAGCACTTGAACACAGGTGCAAAGAAAATCGTAAAAGGTTGCAAACATAGTTACACTGAAATCTGTGTTTGAATGAATTTTATATACACAGAGATGTTTTCGTCTGTTTGCTTAGCTCTGCACAAACACTCCTTCAAGCACTTGTACACGGAACAGCAAAGAGGTTGTACAACCTCCATGCACACAGAGGCCACAGTCTTTTTAACGAGGTATTTTAGTACCCAGCAAAAAAACCAATATTTCTGAAATCACAGGAGAAATTCCAGGATTAAGAAACAAACAAGCATGAAAAATCCAACCCCTCTGGTGAGCGTTATTGTCTGTCCCGTTCCAAACACACACACACACAGAAAAAGCTGATGCAGATCCCGAGTCCAGAGAGCACGTGTCGGAGATTTGTCCCTGGTGTGCAGCTCACCAAGTCCGTCGGTTGTGCCCCCTTTAAGAGAAGCAATTTTTTTGTAGCAAAAATATTCCTTTACTATGTCACTCATAAAAAGCCTCAAGCATATGCTTAACTTTAAGCCCCTGCTGAGCTGAAGTGCTTGGTGCTTTGCTTCATCAGAGCTCAACTTGAGCGCAGCCCCTGGCAGAGGACGAGCTGTTAAGTTTCACTGGGAGGTTTGCAGAGGTTTTATCACCTCCGAACTCCACTGGTGGTGGCATCGCTGCGCGTTTCTCCGCACAATCACAAAAGGCCGCCCTTCGGTTACGGGGAAATGGTCCCGACCTGGGGTTTTTGCCGTTGTTGCTGAGCGCCTGACTCTGGAGACAGGACCCGACCGGGGCTTTGCGCGGGGCTGGCTCTGCTCGGGGCCCTCTGCCCGCGCCTGGGGGTGGTGGGTGGGCACCAGAGACAACGCAGGGAACCCTTCACTCCCCCGTGCAGTCAGGGGATGGCACTTCTGAAAACAGCTCGCACCGTTCCAGTGTGCTTCAGAAACCTTATCCAAAGTGCGTTGGCTCCGTGACTCAAGAAAGCCGCTTGCTGTGCCCAGGTTTTGATTCCCAGAGTGGCAGTGGGGAAGTACACCTGGCAAAGGGAAATCACATCCGAGGGAATATCGGGGGGACAGGGTTTGCATTCTCCATCATCTCTGCTGCTGGGGACGGCTGGTTTCTCCCACAGAGTGGTGTTAATATTCTCTGCACTTGCAGAAGCAGCACCAAGGCGACTTCAGAGCCCTCTCCTATGCAGCTCCCCCTCTCAAGGCTGGGCGTTTTGGCAGACTTCTTGTTCCAAACCAGTGGACCTTGTTACACGTTGGAATGCATAATCCAAACCTCCCTCCCCTGAAGAGGCAGGAGCTGGGAAAAGCACTATGTACCTTCTCTCCTTTAATTGCCGGTTCTGACCAAGCTGCCTGGAACTATAAGGGGTTTTCTTTAGGTTCTTATTTTCCTCCTGCCCTGGCCTGCCCCGTTGTGTCCCGCAAGCTCAGAAACGCTTGGAGACGTTGTCCCCTCGCTGCTGGCACAAGGGCTCAGGCCCCTTCCCGAGCCTGGAAGCTCCCCCAGGCAGAGCCTGAGATGGAGCCAGTTCTGCCCCCAAGAGCAGGGCCCAAAGAACGTCCTCCCCGGGTGCTTCGTCACTTGTGCTCTTGGCTGAAAGGCGGCTCTGTCTTTCTGAGCACCGTGGAGCTGCTTCCTGGCCACAAGCAGGAGCCTGTGGCTGGAGAGGGCTTCTAGCTCCTGGCCCCACCCTAGTCCTTGTCTGTAAAGGCAGGTCAGGCAAGCGGAGCATGTTGGAATACAGAAACAGCTAGTCCAGATCCTTGGCTTCTTTCTCTTCTTACCTTTGGCAATAAGTTCCTATAACAGTGATCACAGGGGGCTGGTTTTTCTTTTTTAAAGGGAGAATCCCTGTGGCCATCGTGAGATCCTGAGCACAAAGAGGTGATCAATCCCCTTCGAACAGAAGCAGCCGTTACACACCGACACCCAGGGCAGGGAGTGCTGTCCACAAGGCAGCTCCCAGCATATCCCAGTTTGAGGCCGATAGCAATTTGCAATAGTTTTATTTCACCAGAACGAATTAATACAAGAAAAATAATTTACAGATTACATGAATTCCTTCAGCACCATATGACTCAGAGCCAGGCAAGCAGCCAGTATTGAGAGTCAAATTATTTGCAGCTACGCTCAGCTCTTGTGCCAGGTCTGTTCTGAAGTAAACCATAACGAGACACAGCTTCATACTGGGACGCTTGAGCACGAGAACCTGAGCCTCAGCCTGGCCACTGCACTTGACTCACGTACAGCCCAGGTTTCAAATGCAATTCGGATTCACTTCATATAGGTTAAGTCTCCTGGTCATCAGAAACCAGACTATTCCCTGCATGCACCGACAACCCCCAGAGATCCGGGGAAGGACATCAGGTTTTCCCCTCAATTCAGTGCAGCTGCAGGTGATGCATCAGAGTGAAGGCTTTCAACTGATGATCTTTACAAACAGGCCATCCATCATTAGTGAAGGTCAAGTTGGAGATGAATTCCATCATTTTGCAATCATATCCTTCCCCCCCTTGCCCTTGGTTGGGTCTTCAACAGAAAGTGAAGCTCCCGTGTGTGGGGGGGTGTTTTCTGGCTGACTGGAGAGTGTGCTCAGTGCACTCGCTGGAACAAACGGTGGTAGAGAGCAAGACATCACGGTTGGCTCCTCATCTCTTCAGAGGTTGATGAAAATAAATCCTGATGGTGTGTGGGCAGCTCTGCAGTTGGTACGTGGACCCTCTGGTTCCGCAAAGACCCTTTGAAGCAGAGGGCAAGGAAAATCTGTTCTGGTTCATGAAAGAAAGAGCCTGCAAGGCACCTGTGGCGGGTGGAGGCTGTGTATCTCCTTGTAAAGTCTTCCACAGGCAGCTCCTCCTAAATGCAACGGTAGGCAATCCAACTCCCTGCTTGTGTTTGCCTTCAGCTTACAGCTGAGTTACACTTGTTCTCTTGGTCCAGAAACGCATTTGGAGGGAGGAGATGAAAACTGATGGTTGCAGCCAACTTACTCCAAGATATCTCTAAGTCACAGATGTCTTTGAGTATGTTGGTTGCATTTTAGCCACCAGCAAGACCAGAAAATAGGGGCCAGAATGGAAGAACAGCAGAGCAAGGGAAGGAGCTATTAAGGCACAAATTTAGCATGGGCTGAGCAGTTGTAGGAAGAACTAGGAAAACGTTCAGGGTGTGCTTTTGGATGACTCTTTGTGTTCGACCTACTTAAGCACTGTCTTATGGGAACAAGTTTTTAGCCAAGCTGGTCTGGAAGCCCAGCTTTAGAAAGGAAAGATGTTCTTGGGACTCTGTGGCACACCTTGGGTACATCCAGGCTGGGAATAAACCTCCTCCTTCTCCTCCGTGCAGTGGATGGATTGTTTTTTTCTGTCATAGGACAAACTAGAATGGAAGAGCTCCTACCTGGCTCCTGTCGCCGCAGAGAAGTGCAGTGTCTGCAGCACGCAAAGGCGATTAAATGTGTCATGTGTGCATCATTTAAATTAACGCTGCTAAAACAACAATGCTATTTTTAATATTTAAAGAGCCCCTTTGAAGAAGAGGAGAATCTGTCACCTTTCCTGGTGGATTTGAATCTTGTGTTCTGAGGGTTTTTCTTCTCTGATTAAAGGAGTTGGCTGCATGAGGAGCAGCTACAGATGATGTGCTGGGAGGGGGTGTGGGACCGACGCGTCCCGGGGAGCAGCAGCTCCTGCTCGCAGCGTTTGAGGAGGCAGCCGGGCGGATTTTCTAGGCTTTCTTTTGTGGAGCTCCCACCCAGGGTGTCCTCCCTGTGCCAGAAGCCAGGGGCAGCTGGCCAGACAGTGCTTTCCTGGACACCCACCCCTTGCTGTCTCTGCTGGGATGCCAACAGCCGCCTTGGAGCATCTCGGGGTCTGGGACACTTTGTCTCTGGTTTGATGGGGAGTAGCTTCCTCCCCACGCTGTCTTCACTCCACTCTCCCAAGTCTCTTTTTGTGCTTTTTTGTGCAAAAACCGCATGTTCCACCCGAGAGAGCTCCGGTTGGTGCCTTGCAGGCAGCACGTTTACTGTTGTGGCAGCATGAGATTTGCCTTTGAACCCAGGTCCCCTTCTTGGCAGCGCCCGCTCGCCCCTGTTTGTGCAGCTGGATGCTCCCGCTGAGCCGCACGACTTCCACTTGTCTGGGCTGAGATTTGCTCTGCTTTCGGGCCAGGCCTCCAGTTTGTTAACAAGGTTTTGATTTCTGATCCCCTCCCAGTGGTCTTATGCTCCATCAGGCTTCTGCAAACAGAGCTTGCGTTCTCCCTTTCCCCCCAAATCAGGTCAGTGGGAACATGGAGCAGCGTCTGACCCACCTCCCCTGGAGCCATCCAAGCAAGGATCTCACGCACCGTTGGCTGTTGACATTGGACTCAGGGAGCTCCTACAGTGACTGATCCATGTCCGTGTGTTTAGCTGCCCTTCCATCTCCCCTGGATTTCCACCCGGAGGAGGTTTGCTGTGAACAGGGAGCAGGAGCTTCTTCCCGAGCTTTAGTGGTGACCAGAGACCAGGATCCAGACCCCGGCCTCTCACGGGCTGGTTCTCAGTGCCCTTCCTCTGCTAGAAATGCATCTCCCTGAGCGGAGCGCCGGGAAGCCAGAGAAGGGCCCATTGTCAGCAAGGCCAGAGCAGGGAGCAGATATTAATGTTATTGGAGGGAAAAGACTATTAGGATTCTGTAGCTCTGAAAAATACATAAGTCTGAAATAAGACTAATGAGACATTTACTGGTGCGGTTGGGTTGCATTAATGACCCTTCAGAGGATACAATTGCAAAAGGCTTTCACTGTAATTACCGCACTAATGATCGGCAGTGACATCACTTTAGACCAAATGCGATGCTTGTTTTGGATGCGTTTCAAGATCGGGACTTCTCCGCGGCTGGCGTATGAGGCCTATCAGCATTATTGCCTGTCCCCGTGCTCTGCTGACCATCTTTCTTAGCTGCCTCCATGGCTGCTGGCTTCCCTCCAGCCTGGGCCCGGCGTCCAGCATTCCTCTGCTTTTTAAGGTGCTTCTGGGACTGTGAGCTGAGAACGGCGATTTGTCAGCTCCGGCGGGTGGGATCCCAGCGCTGGGCACCACTTGGAGGAGGGAGAAGCTGGGGGAGAGCCGCACACCGACTTGTATTCTGCAGGCATCCTTAAAAGGCTTTTAATCAACAATGATTTGTTCTCTCCTGGCATGGCCCGAAGCACATCTGCGCCGTGCAGCCTTCGGACAGCACCTGCTCCCGAGCACCCACTGTACAGCCGGTGGGGACAGGCTGATCCCGATCTTCCCCAGCGCCTCTGGGCTTAGAGGAACGTATTAATTAACCTCATTATCCGGGATCATTTCAGCACTCGCAGAGGCGGGGTGTTACAGTGAGGCTGGGGGCCTGCTCCTGGGCTCGGCCGGAGGGTCGGGATGTTGGCCGATGCAGGGGCTGGGGAGGTGCCCAGCCGGCGGGGGCTCATGCAGCAGCCCCCGGACTCCGCTCCCGGAGGAGGGATGCTGCAGGAGAGCCCGTCCTCCCCTGGCCGCGGGTTGTTGGTGTGAGGAGCCCGGTTTGGGGCTGGCCAGGAGCTGGCGGTGGCTGCGTGCCCGGCTCTGCGTGTGCCCGGCCCTGCTGCTCCCCGGCACCCGGCTCTGCGCGGGGTTAAACCCGACAGAGCATCAGCTTCTAGGGAGTCAGAGAAAGCAGGGCTTTTTAATTATAAAAAATAAATTAAAAAAAAAAAAGGCAAGTCATAATTTCTGCTTTTCCTGTTCAGCTCTTGTGGAAGCAGCATTCCTGCTCCAGGATTTAAAAACATCAAATTGACGGCCCTGTCATCTGTGCCCATAGGCTACCGCTCCGTGCCCCAGCCCTCCCGCCAGGGCTCTGCCTTTGAAGGCGAAGGCTCCGCTGTGCGACCGCCCTCAGGGACCTTCATTTCCCTCCCTGCAGCCTCGCTGGTTGTCACCAGCAAATATCCAGCCAGGCTCCCACCGTCCCCTTGTTCCCAGCAGCATCCTGGAAAATACTGATAGCGGTCCGAGGCAGCGAGAGCGGCGGGTCGCTCCCTGCGCCGGGGCCGCAGCCTGGGAGTCGCTCCCGGGGGGGCACAGGGAGACGGGGGCGGCGGGTGCAGGATGCCACGGGAGTTTGTCACTCTCTACCTGTGATTTTCTGGTAGGTGTATATGGAGCTTTCTTATTTTGGAGCTCGTTCCGTCTCCAAAGAAGGTGAATGGTAATTGGGAGTGTGGTCTCGGGTGGAGAGCTTACGTATCCTTAGAGACCTGGGGGGAGCAGGAGTCCTTGAAAGGGAAAAAAAAAAGGCACAAACATCCATAATTCTCAACTGCCTTAATTCCCAAATCTCCTCGCTCTGCCCTGGACCGGGCGATCCCTGCGCTCACCGGCGTGTCCAGCTGAAGCCCAGCGAGGGTCCTGCACCCTCTGGGTCCCAGCCCCGAGGCGGTGCCCCCCGGGACCAGCCCCTGCCCAGCCGAGACCCCCACCCGCGGCAGGGGTGTCCCCCCGCCAGCGCCTCCTCGGGGGGGGATGCTCCTGGACCGCTCTCGCCCCTGCCCTGCTGCAGGAGCCCCTCACCCGCTCCTGGGCTTGGCAATTGGCGTTTCAAGGGATTCGCTGACTTTCTCACAATTTGCTGAGAAATTGCTATATTGCTTTTAATATGAACATTTCATTCAGATGACAGCGTACAGTCTTAGAATTTCCTTTGTTATTTTTTCTCTTGACTTCTGATCACAGAATCCCAGACTGGTTTGGGCTGGGAGGGACCTTAAACCCCATCCAGTGCCACCCCCTGCCCCGGGCAGGGCCACCTTCCACCAGCCCAGGTTGCCCAAAGCCCCGTCCAACCTGGCCTTGAGCCCTCCCAGGGAGGGGGCCGCCACAGCGTCTCTGGGCAGCCTGGTCCAGTGACATACAATAGGGTAAAAGATCTAAAGATGAAGTATAACATTCTGAAATATTATTTAAAAAAAAAAAATAAAACACCGATTAAGAACAAAGCCAAGTTTCAAAGCCTTCTCGTTCCTCATCAGATGGAAATGCTACTTTTGGATCATTTCTGGTTATAGCGCATCAGAAATCCGAGGAAGGAAATTTGGCCTTTTTAAAGGTCCTCCTGAGCTTCCCATTTCTTTTGTGGCCCCATATTTTAGAGGCAGCGCAGGCAGGGTCTGCCTGTGAAGCGTATATCCATCACAGCGGTGTGTATAAATTTGCCAAGTAATTTCTGTTAGATGGTACCAGCTTTAGGAGGTTTTAAAGTCAGATTTGCATCTCAGGCTATTTTTGCTGAAACATTTGCACTTCGGTCAATGACTAAAGGCGTTATTTGTGCAAGGAGTGCAGAATCCCCGCTGCGCCCCGGGAGCGTCGCCCCAGCAGAGCCAGGGGTGTCCTGGTGGGAGTCTGAACCCCTGTGCACATGCCTCATCCCCACAAATAAATGAATAGGGGGAAAAAAAAAAAAAAAATAGCTGCTGCTTGTGTTCTGCTGAAGCCCAGCTCCTGTGCGCTCCCCTGGGGCTGCTTTCTGGCCAGTTTTTGATCTTGTCGGCTTCCATAACACCCCGACACCAGCAGCGGGGTGCTGGGAGCTGTCAGCTCTGCACAGGGAAGGGGGGCTCTGTACCTGCTGAAAATGTCTGTGAAAACACCTTTTAACATTCTCTAAATTGCTCCCAGACTTGGAATATGGAAATGTCCAGTTGAACACCGGAGAATTTTTTTCTAAAGATTCCTTTTATAAAAAAAAAAAATAAAAGCATAATCTTCCTTTACTGGTTTCCGAAGGAATCGTGCCCCTTGGCAGAGGCACCGAGCGGCGTCGCGGTGGGTCATGCCCAGACAGGGCCCCACGCCGCGCTTTGCTAATCCTCAGCCTAAAGGCGAGTTGCACCCGCGTGGCCGGGAGCCCAGCGCTCGAGCATCGCGGCCCGGTTCCCCTTGTGCCTCTGGCCCCCAGAGCGGGTCCTGCTCGGGCCCGACGCGGCCCCGCTCCCTGCGCCGCCGCCAGCACCGCTGGTTTGCGGGGCCGGAGCGTGGAGCCGCGGCGGGGGCCGCTTCTCCGGGCCCCGCAGGTGCGGGGTGGCAGCGCGGAGCAGGGCTTCGATTCAAGGTCTGTTCCCTGCTTGAGCGATCAACATCATTTCCATACTATAATTACATTGCCCAATCCTCTCCTGATTTTACTGCTATCTTGTAAGGCGTCCCGGTTGTGAGTAATTTAAAGCTATATGAGATGTCAGGCTCTGTGAAACAATCACCCCTCAAAGAAATATGGTCTGAGATAATAATTGATAAGTCCCATTAGGCACCGGGGCCCGCTGTTTCCGACTTGGCCTCTCCGAGGCGGCCTTGGTGATTCCCTTAACGCCGGTTTTGCCGCTCGGTGTCACCGGGACGTGGCGCGCCCGGCCCGGGCACCGCGGGGACCCTCCGGGGTGGCAGGCGGGGGAGCCAGGGGAGCGGGGTGATTTCTTACTGCAGGGCACAGCGGGGGTAACTGGAGCAATGCAGCCTCCTCCATTCCGGGATTACAATATTTCAGCCTGATTTATGGGTGTGTTTTCTCATAAAACATATTATGAGCGTTGGTTACCACCTGTATTTGCTCTGCAGGGTTTGTCTCAGCGGTTTCTCCTCATCCCCACCAGCAATCAGGAAACTCCCCCAGGCATCGCCCCTGGTCCCTGCCCCGCAGCCCCTCTCCCCGGGGTGCTCCATCCCTTCCCGGGGTGCCCGGCTGGGCCCGTGGCCCGGCGGCTGCTCCATCTCCAGCTGCACGGGTGCGACGGGGATCGTGGCGAAGGGCATCGCGCCCCGGGTCTGCTCGGGCCGGGGGTTCCTGAGGGATTGAGAAGCCACGTTTGGTTCTCAGCTGCGTGATAAGGGCTCCTCTGCCACCAGCTGTGCGGGACCCCAACCCGCCGGTTCCTTCGAGCTGCAACGACGTGTATAAACATACATCTGCACACACACACACACGTAAACATGCATGTGTGCCTGTGTAAAGCTGTCTGTATGCATGGAAACCCACAGACACAGGTGCCCACGTGTGTGTAAACACACAGACAGAGGTGCCCGTATACCTACAAGAGACCATCCCCGCGCCCGTGTGCTCCTCTCCGCTGGGTTTCCGACACGCGGGCCGGGGGCAGCCGGGCCAGGGACCGTCCTCGCCCGGGGGTCACTCGGGCCCCAGCGCTGCCCACGGCGTCCCCGGCCCCGCTGCCCCCAGCCCAGCCGCCCGAACCCCCTGGAGCTGGGCGCTTCGCTCGCTGCGTCGCGGCTCCTCCCAGCTCAGGAGAGGGGAAACGGAAAACTGTGGCTTATTTCTGTCACTGGGGTTTGCATTTTTTAACGCCGTGTCTCCAGCTTTTTAATGGTTGTACAGTTTACAAACTCTCTTCCTTTAAACTTTTAAATTTTTAATTAGAGAAGAGAATGTAAACTTAATTTTTTGTTGTCTGCAAGATAGGAGAGGTCTCGCCCATGACAACAGGATGAGTGATGAATTATGCAAGTAGCGAGGGAAAGGCTGGCTTTTTTTGATGTACTATTTTATAATTGCATAAACTACTGCACTCCTGAATCGGGCAAACGTTATTTTACACATTCAGTAACCTTTAAAAAACGGTGACAGCTAATTTATGATGTTCTATAACAAAAAAAAAAAAAAAAAGAAAAAAAGAATTACAAGAATTTTAAAAAGTTGACAGAACTCAGGCGTTCTCTCCAGAAAAGGTGAAGAGTTCGAAATAGAACGACTTTCTGGAAAAGAGATTTCTCTCTGCCTTGAGGAATAGATACCACAAATTAAAACATGTGCTAATGGAGGACTTAATTAGGGGAGGGGTTTTACCTTTCAGGGCAGGTTTGTCGTATATGGTGGGACAGGATTCAGCGTAGCAAAACCCTCAGTTGTGAGACCCACAGGAGCAAAATGAATGTTGGGTAAATCGGGGGCGACATTTGGGGCAGAACAGGGAGCATTTCAATTTCGTGTTAACTTTAACCTATTTGGAAAACAAGATGCCTTCCCAGGAGGGGGTTTAGTATTTGAAATCTTTTTTTCTCTCCCCTGGAGTGAGTTCACAGAGACGGAAATCTGTATTTCCCAGAATGGAAATTCTGGAGAAATGTTCCAATTCGTAAACACTGAAACAACCTTATTAGAATGACATGATCTGACAGCTGTTAAAATATTATAATAAAGCAGAAGAAAAAAGAAATATACCATAATTCATTACTATCTTTGAAATGTTTAAGAGAGTGAAGAAAGTCAAAACGGATCAGTTTTGATCTTGGATTATTGCAGTGAAAAATTCATCAAGATGAGAAAGTCCCCGCGGGATGTTTTGATGTGGATGTAAAAACGCTTTTGCAGAAAACATCTGGTTTTAGAAGGATTTGCTGGTTTCTCTAAATAACCCCCCGAGCCCACGTTATCCGCCGGGGCCGGGGCTCGGCCGCCAGCCCTGCCCGGGCCCAGCTGGAGCCCGACGCCCCGGCTCTCCCCAGGGGTGGTGGGGCAGCGCGGGGTCGGGGAGCCCGGAGGCTCCGCTGCCCCGTCCCCGCTGCCCAGAGGGCTCAGCCCGCCGGGAACAAGCCCCCGACACCCCCAGCCCAAGCGTGGGGTGTCCCTGCCCCTGCAGCGAGCGCGGAGGTGGGACGCTGCCTCGCCTGCAGACCCCTCCCGCCACTCGCAGCTCTGGGCCGCGGCCGCCGCGGAAAAGCAGCTTGTGTCTCCACAAAGCCGTTTGTGTCTCTGGGCCGTGTTTGGGGCTGGCATCACCCTCTGAGCGGGAGCACGAGAACCCGAGCGGCTCAACCGCCCGCTGCTGCTTCTCCCACCAGCACGCTCAGGGGTGGGTGCAGACGTGGGCCAGGCGGCCCCGCTGCCGCTCAGGTGGCTTCTGCTGGGCAGAAACGTGTGAAACAGCCTTAAAAAGCAAACAGACACCAACAAACCTTAACGATAAGCTGCAGCGTGTTCTTCACCGCCCTGCGTGGCAGCGCTGCCGGCACAGCCGGAGCAGGGAGCATCCCGCAGGAAACTCATCACCTGAAGGGTTCGGAGAAAATCTGGGGAGAAATCCCCACACAAGGGTCCCTGTGCCTCACCCCAGCACACCCAGAGCCTCCGCAAAGGGACGGGGCTCCCCAGGGCCGGACCCGGCGTCCATCTGTCCCGGCACACCGTCACTGCCACAGGGAGGGCGCGGTGATGCCGCCACCAACTCCCGCCTCCGCCTCGGCTGCCTCTTTCTGCCCGAAGTCGGGCAGGTGGTTGGTGCGTGGGGCTCCTGGGCCAAACCCTCCCCTGGTAATTTTTTCGAGAGATGCTCTGGGAGGTGAAGTTTGGGGTCGCACGGGGGAAGCAGCGGGTGCCAGGGGGCCGCGGCCGCGCCGCAGCCGGGCACAGGGCTCTGCGCAGGGGCAGGAGCGTCGCTGATCAGCTCAGCCCCACCTGAAGTGAAACACTTCTCTGTTTGGAGATGGCTTGAAATCCAGCGGTTTATAAATGATTGACGCTTCCCCCACCAACAGACACCCAGGGTACACAAAAGGGGCCATCCTTTTGCTTGTAAAGCTCCATTAGAGAACTGTAGCAGCAAAATAAAAATGCAAATGTTTATCTCAACTCCTCTTTCAGGCTTGAGTGCTGGTGAAAGGAGCTTTACAAATTCAGAATCCATTGCCTCCCTGGAGACATCCCAGCGCTGTTTTGTAAGCAAAAGTACAAGTCTTTGCCACACAGCTACTGTGAAAGTTTTGACAAGAAAGCAGCCGCTTTTAAAATACATGGGTGGCACACACTGATCAGGATTCATTCCCTGCTTGCCGAGGACAGACACGAAGGCAGACCTCTCCGGCGCTGCAATAACAGATGGCATTTTGCATTACGGTTCCCCCTCTCGCCGTGAGAGCTGGGGACTGGGGGGTGCTGGCGCGGCTCCCACCCAGCTCCCGCCGCCCTGCGAAGGGCCCTGCGGTGGCACTGCCCTCCCTGGCCCTTGCAGCCCTTTGCAAACCTTCTGCAAACCCTCTGCAGGTGCCCGTGCCGGCCCCACGTCCCACCCATGTGCTGGGGTGTTTCCAGCAGCAGCTGAAGCCGGTTGGAGCCCAGCGACGGGCACCGGTGCCCAGCAGGGACAAGGATCGCCCATCTCTGGGCTGACGCCCAATTGAGCAAAATTATCTCTTGCTCCTTTTGTTTCTGCCTAAGACCTCGCTGGCACCCAGCACCTTGTCTGGAGACCCAAAGAGGCCGTAATTTGATATTGCAGAAGCTAAAATTTGGTCCTTTGGACGCTGCAGGTCCCTCTGGTCTGTTTGTGGACGGAGCGGGCAGAGCCAGGGGGAGGCTGGTGAAAAGCAAAGGCAAATGTCAGGATTCCCCCTTCTCTCCACCACAGTTCCAACAAGCACTACAGCTCTCAACAGTGGAGTTGGATATAATTCTGACCTCTTCATGATTTTGCTTTTCAGCTCACTCCAAGTGTGTCCTTTCCTCTTTATTAATCCTATTTTTAAGGCTCTAAAAGAATGAAATTAATTGCCTAACATCTTACCTTATCATTTAAAAAGTTTTTATTCCCTTTCCTAACTTACGCAGCAAATCACTTGTGCTGATAAACCTGCTCACCAGAACCGAGGTTGGCGTGGTGGCACGGTGCCGGCGGGGGGGCAGGGGGTCCTCCCCTGCGGCCATCCCGGGACAGGGATCAGCGCCCACGGGCCGTCGCGGGGCTCCTCTGCCAGGCCAGGACGTGAACGGGGCAGCTGCAGTTGGAGCAAATACGTTTTTTGCCGCTTCTCCCTGCCCAGCCAGGCACTTTGGGTGGCATTTTGTGCCCGTGGTGGGTTCCCCTGCCCGGGAAGCCTGCGGTGCCCCCCATTCCTGCAGCCCTCTGGGCAGTGACCGCAGCCGCTTTTCCCAAGGCTCGAGGCCAGCGGTAGCGAGGCGGGAGGGACAAGGTGAGACCCCAACCCTGTGGCACGTCCTGCCCTGGCTGCCCGCCCTCGGCCTGCACCGGCCGCGGAGGGCAAGGGCCGAGGGACGGGACTCAGCGTTGGCCTAAAGGGGAGCTCCAGCCCCAAACACGCAGATTGCGGTTACACTCGTGATCCAGCGCTGCAGGGCGCCCCGAGCTGAGGGTCCCCGGGGTGGTCCCGGCTGGGGCCGGCCGTGAAGAGCCGTGGCTGTGCCGGGAGGGCTGGCGCTGGCACCGCGGGGCTCGTGGCGGCTCCGGTGCCGCACCACGGGGCACCGCCGGCAGGACCCGCCGCTCCGGGCACCGCGGGAGCTTTTGCTGGGAAAGCGGCTTTTATTTTGGCTTTGTATGTTCCAGGCGTACTGCCTTCACTTTCAAATCATCTCTCCTACCTCTTTCTCCCTCTAGCTTGGGTTGTAAATTTACCGCTATTAATTAATTTATAATTAAGTTCTATACAGCAACCTCTCACTCTAAGAGAGATGATTTCAGATAATCTCAGTTTGTCAAAATATGCCTGTCTCCTTTCAAAGCTGCAAGGAAAACACTGTGCAGCTTCAGGTTTTGAGATGTGGAACAGAGACAGTACGAGTGTTTACCCTGGAGGAGTCAGCTCAGCGGCGCGAGAGTGACGGAGAAGAGAAACACGCTCTGCGGTTTTTGGCCGTGCGGAACGTTCCCCCTCGTGCAGGTGCGGGTGCGCAGCCGGGGTGCGGGGCCGGCTCTGCCGGGGGGTCCCCGCAGCCTCTCCCCTCCCAGCCCCTGGCCCAGCCATTTCCCTGCTTCCCCGAGCAGTTTGGGGTTTCTCCTCTGCTGAGTGACGGTGCCCACCCGTCCGTGCCCAGGACCCGCAGTCACCACGACCCAGGGCTCGGCCGGGGAGACCTCGGCACCATCCCCATCCTCCTCCTCCTCCACCTGCTGCCTCCTGTGACCAGACAGACCAAGCGCGGGGGCTGCCCAGGCCCCCGTCGCCTGACGTAGCACTGAGCCCGTAGTGCAGCTGAATTATATAATAACTAATCCCCGCAGGAAGTGTTGGAAGTCATATTTAATACGTACGCAGACCATAACCTGTTTGCTATCTAATTGGCTGCAAACTAAACAAGCAATAGATACCCCATTGTGGGTTGGAGACCGAGCGTCCCATGTCCCGCCGTAGCTCAAAGGCTCAGGGAAGCATTTAACTGCTGATGAACAAGGCGCAAGGATTAATTTGAAAGGTGATTGCAGTTTAATATGGCTGAGCGGCGCTGAGCGTTCACGGGGCGAGTGGCAGGAGTCGTTACTGTCCGAAAGCAGCGCGCCGCTCCCAAAAACGTCTGGTGGGTACAGCACCCTGGGGCACGTCTGTGGGACAAAACCAGGGTGGGGTTTGCTTCTCACTGCTCCGATGGACCCAGATGGGGTGTGAGCGGCTCCCGGGGCTGCTGCTGCTGCCCTACCCCTGGGGAATGTCACCAGGAGGGGCTGCAGCCCGCAGAAACCCGCTGATTCCTCCCTGGGCTTAAAAATGGTTGTTTGCCTGGGCAGAAAGTGCTGGGGTGGGGGGGAGTTTGTCCCCTGCCCAGGCTGTGGTGGGCTGAGCAGGCACTGACCTGTGGCGAGGGACCCCACCGGCCCCAGCCCCCTGTGGCCTGTGACCGCTCGAGCCCCCGGTGAAGGGGACAGGGTCCGGGGTGGTGCCCCACATCCACACCGGGGGCAGCTCCAGAGTCCCCAGGAGCAGAGGGACCCCCACCCCAACCCCCCAACGTAAAAAAAAAAAACAGAAAGAAGCAAAACCAAGCAAGCAGTATCTGCATTGTTTCTTTCTGGGAGTAGCAGGAGCTAAGAAAAACAAACAAGTCTAACTAAGTGCTTTGGCAATTATACAGACAAACAAATCACTTTCCCAAATTGCTTCTTTGGGGAATTACGGCTCCTGGAAATGAAACACAAACAGATTATTAAAAAAGAGCTTCCCGTTGGGAGAGAAACAGTATTTACAAGAGAAGATGTGCCTAGCTGGACCTCTAATTGCTGTTCATTATCTCATATTGATTTAATTAGTTGCTGCACTCAGGTCTAAATTGCCTGCTGTCCTCAGCAGGGATTTAGGAGCCGGGGCACGTCCCTGACCCTTCGGGCGGCGGTGAAGTGGGGTGTCCCCTCTGCCACGGCGGGGACGCAGCGGTGGAGCGGGGTCCCCTCTGCGTGGTGGGGTCACGGCAGCAAAGCGGGGTCCCCTCTGCCACGGCGGGGACACGGTGGTGGAGCGGGGTCCCCTCTGCCACGGCGGCAGTGGGCAGGGACAGCGGCGTGTGCTGGTGGGCTGCTCCTTCTGTGGGATCTGCGGTGGCTGTGAGGCGCTAATTAACTGAAGTCATTAGAAAGTGTCTTCATAACAGAGTGGAAGTGTCTTTGTGAAGGCGGGTGAGATACATGGCTTGGGCTGGCTGCCGGGAGGTGTCGGGGCAGCCGGGGCTGGGGGGCGCCGGCGGGGCTGGGGGAACTCAGCCCTGCCCGCGGGACGCACGGCCTGGGCATCCCGGCCAACGCGCCTCACCCCCCCAACAAACACCTGAGGACTATTAACTTAGAGTTACGGATTAGTGACCTTTGGGGACGGGCTGTTTAGCAGATTTCTGGTTTATAATTGCGGGTGATTAATGGGGGAGCCGGCAGTTGTGCTTAGAAACATCAGTAATTGCTTCTTAAGGAAATCATGGCCAGGCGGGACGATGAGACGTTACACGCTCGCTGGAAGCTGAATCGAGGAAACTGATGCTCCTGCTGCAAAAATTCCCTGAGTGGAAGTGGCGGCTGCAGCTCCAGCACGAGCCCAAGGAGTCGCAGCGTCAGCGCTTTCCCACGCAGGCTGGAGCTGGAGCTGGAGCTGGAGCCTCGCCAGCCCCCACGTGTCGCAGCCGCCGGGGTGGGCACGGAGAGGCCGGCGACGGCCGCGGGGTGAGGGCGCGGGGTGCGGGGTGCAGGCAGAGCTGCCCGTTTCGCTGGGAAATAACCCCGCTCCCCCGGCACGCTGCCAGCGGGGCACGGGCACGCTTCTGCTCTTAGGCACCGGGGCTGTATTTCCCTCTTGTTTATCGGCTGCGCAGCCCCTGGATCTCATCTTCCCCGCGGCACTGGAAGAATGATTCTAGTCCAGAGCGGAGAACCACGCGCAGAGGTGAGCCGTTCCTGCCTGATGCTCGCAGCGCCCGCACACAAGCAATGCTGCCTTGCCCTGGGCATCATTCCCGCTTTGTTCACGCAGCGAGATTCTGGGGCTCACAGAAATGTGGGAGCTGAAGCAAGAGCCCCAAGGGCGGAGGAGGGAGGATGGCGCTCGGTGGGGCGATGCCGCCTGGCGCACCAGGAGCCCTTCCCTCCCCGCGTCCCCGCTGCACACGCCGCGCAGCGGGATCGAACGGAGGATTGGATCAGTGGAAATTGGAGGTACAGCTGCTGTTAAAAATGATCCTTTGTGCATCAAATCAGTATTCCACAGGCTGCTCGAGATTCAATACATCAAAGGTTGAAGGATCATACAACCCTATTAGCTACAAACTTTAATTTCCCTTCGGGGCTGGTGTGTTACAATGCAACTACAGCAGCAATTACAACTTTTCCTTCACTGACAACTTGTTTAGATCAATAATGTCCTCAGCATCTTGAATCAAGATGGGCTCCATCGGCTGCAGGAGCGAAACCCCAGACCCCACGATTCCCCTCCGTGGAGCCCGGCGCGAGGGCCAGCTTCCCACTGCCGGTCGGCCGGCACAGGCAGCTGCTTCCTCGTGCCGTGGTGGGTGCAGTCGCCCACAGGATTTTGCAAAGTTTGACTGTCTCCCCCTCATCCTAACCGAGCGGAAGCTCCCCGGCCTCCCTGGTTTCTCTCCACAAGGCTCCATCCCCCGCCGGAGCCGAGACCTTCCCTTCCGGGGATGGGGACCAGGGCTCCGCACCGCGTCCGCGACGCCGCACCTGGGGACCGTGACGCCCATCGCTGCTGCCGCGGCTCGGCGCCAGGCAGCCCTGGGCAGGGAGCTGCCTCTCCTCTCACACACAGAATACTGCCACGTCATCCTCGGAGGAGAAAGGGAGCTTGAAGCCCTTCTCCCTGTATTTGACAGAGCCGTGACACCCCCCTGAGAGTCTCACGGGGCAGGGAGAAGAGATTTCGCTCAGATCAACATCTGTAAAACCAAACCCCCCCTGCGCAGCGCCGGGGAGCATCGCTGGCTCTGGGGTGCTGAGCCCCTTCCCACGCGCCGGGACTCTTCGGGGACCAGAGCCGTGAGCCTGGACACGACGCCGATGGCTGTCAGCGCAGGACCACGTTTCCTTCTAGTTAGAATATTGCCTGAGCTGCTGTTTTCCCGGCTGTGGCAGGGAGCCAGGGAGCACCGAGGAGTAGTAATAAATCTACCCACTGAACTAGAGCTGACTTGGGAATTGAAAAGGAGAAAAATCCAACCAGAGTGAGTGTGGTCTCCATCCCCGAGACAGATGGCCTGGTGGAGCCATAAAAAAAAGTGGTACAGAACTTGTGGGCGGAACGGGACGCAGTAATTATGGTCCTTCAATGAGTAAGAGCAGAGAGGCTTCCAGCTATCACCTGCTAATCCCTAAGAAGGTTGGACACCGCGCTCTGACCGGGCGAGGACGGTGATTTAAGGCAGGCGCTCAGGATTTTTTAAGGCAGCAGATGGACTGGACCTGTTGGAAACTCCTGAGGTTTTTGCTGGCACATTTCTGGGGGCCCGTGTGCCAGCGAGGGCAAGGGAGGGTGAGGATGGCTCCAGGCACTGGAAGCTCCAGGTGAGAGCTGAAAAACGGCAGGCTCGCACGTGAAGTTTATAAAACAGCAGAGTGAAACATTTTGCAGAACATTAGAGGTGGGTGAGATGGCCTTGAAAGAATGAGTGTGTGATGTACGGACTCCGAGTCCATCGCCCTGGTACAGGCTATTCCTTCCAGCGGATACACTAGAATGAAGGTTTGGGAAACCTCATCAAAACACAGGAGATAAACGTCTTGTGTGCAAACACGTTACAGAGCTCTCTGCCCTAAAGCCAACAGCCTTGTTTGGGAAGAAACAGAATTTAGTCTTTAAAAAGTCAGCTGAGCTGAAAGTCGCGGGCCCGTGGGTTTGCAGGGGAGCAGAGAAACGTGCGCACACGTGGACAAGCGTAGTACGTGGAGTTCCACAACTGGCTTTCTCACAGGAATAATTATGTCTGCAGGTTCAGCGAATAACTGAGTCTTTAGCAAATGTAATAGTTCTCCCCGAAGTGGGGCAGGTGAAAGGCTGCAGGGAGAGGGTTCCTGAGGCAGCAGCCAGGCCCTGCAGGCTGCACGGACGGAGCGTCCCGGGTTATGAGCTCCCCAAGGGCGGCATCGAGCAGAGGCTCCACTGGGCTACGAGAGGCTTCTCGTGGCCCCGGTTAGGGCTGGGCTACGCGAGAGACAGACCCGGCACTGCTGGAAGAGGAGATCTGAGCAGCAGAGCCATTAAACGACTTGACCAAGGTCACGGGGAGACTCTGTGCCCAGCCAGTCCCGCACAGCCCTGCCCGGAGCACGAACCCCGGAGCGCTGGTCCCGCTGCCAGGGCTGCTCCCGCCCGGAGCTGCGGCCGCCCTGAGCCCACACGGCTCGGTGCCGGGCCCGCCGGGGGCAGACAGTGGCCCAGCGAGTGTTTGCTGCTCAGTCACGAGCTGGGCTCGGTGCAGGCGTGTTCAGTGAAACATGCTGCACAGCGTGCCAGGACTTCCCTTGAGTTACGGTGTGGTGATAACACTCTAACTCGCTCCTATTTAACACGTATTTCAGCTGGCCCTGGACGTGTTACTCTCAGAATCGGAGTCGCTGCACGAGGAGCAGGCTCCAACCGCGCGAGGCTGGGGCGCGCGCCGTGAGCACGCTGATGGCCGTGCTGCTCAGCTCAGGCGTGCTTTGCCTGATCAGGTAGCAGGAAAACTCTCAGAAATTAAATTAAGGAGCAATACCACAAGTACAAAGAACAGAACAAGGCGTGCCCCGTTGGCTGGCGAGCTGAGAGCCGCAGTGTGAGCGCGGGTGCTGAGCTCCCACGCGGGTCCTGCCTTCGGGGAAGGGTTCCCACACGGGCGGGGTGTCGGGGTGAGACCCCAGGGAAACAGGGCTTTTGTTTCCAACTCCTGAATCCAAACCTTGCACGTGTGTCTGGTTCTGCTTCGGCGGAGCACAGTGCTGCTTTGCGGTAAGACTGTTGGCAAATCATTTCTAGGGCTCTAATTCAGCGAGGTACTTAAGCACATGATTAATTTGGTAGTCAATAGGAGTTCTCACAGGTTGAAACTTTAGGGATACACGAGACCTTGCAGAATCAAAGCTGTAGTAATGATTTACTAACAATTCTTTTTGGCCTTGTTGATGTGGGATCTAAAAGACTGGATGTGTTTTTCATAAAACTGAAGTTTAAAAGGTTCTTTTTATCGACTTGCTGGTTTCTGGCAAAGTTCTTGCTTGCAATTATATTCCCTGAGGGTTTTCTTTGTAAGCAATGGCTGCACAAGGCACAGGGCTGAAAGGAGTACGGCGCTGGGAGCTTTGAGTGTCTGCTAGGAAATTTCAGGCAATTGTAGCTTCTCAAGTGATGGTCCCTTCTCTCAAAGTGTCAAGAGTGCTTTGATGGATGTAAAGTGTTTGTCAGAGAATGTCTGCTGCTTTCCTAGCTACAGGAATTGTTTGCCAGCAGATTCAGAAACGGAGATGGAGAAGCCAAGTAAGCGTCAAAGTGTAACCTGTGGGGAATTTGAACTTTTCCGACGCGGACTTTAAGCCTCAGAGCTGCTCTGAATCACGCCGCTGGCGGCTGGGCGGGTGGACATGCTGAGCTTTCCGTGTGGAACAGCCACTCGGAGCCAGAGTTCGTTCCTTGCTTGGAAACGCGCTTGGGATGGGGCAAACGCCGCTCTGATATATAGTGCAGGATCTGGCAAGGTTGGCGTGAGGTTCCCTCGAGTCAGGGTGGCAAAGGAAGACGAATGTGGGTTGCTTGGAGCCGTAGAGAGAAAGCACCACCCAGCACCTGGCCCTTGGCCAGGGATCTGCTTGCGATGGAAGTCCAAGGCTGGCGTCCAACATCTTTTATGTTTCCAGACGGCTTGGCACACGCTTGCAGGGCCATTGCCTGGACGCCGAGAAAGCTCATCAGCCTGACCTGTCAAGACTGTGCTTGGGCTGAAAAATGCACTCGTCTCTGCACTCCAGTGCCTTGATAATATTGACCTGTTACATGCTGATCCGAGTACAAATCCTGCATGAGCACGGCTTGCGTGCGTCACACCACGCGTCCTTTTTCTCTATAAATGTACCTATTTATTTATTTGCCCCCGCTTCAGTGCGAGGCAGGGGCGTGCGTGGTTTGCAGCCGCTGGGCTTGAGAACCTGCGGAGAATTCGCTCTGGTTGTGTGTCACACCCGGAGAGGCGAGGACCTTCGTGCCATCGTCCCGGGGCGCGCGGGGGACACGCAGCCCCCCAGCAGGTGCCTGCCACCAGCCGCGAAATGCTGAAGTTATCAACTTTGTAAAAGTTAAAAAAATAAAGTTTTACTACAGAGAATGACTCAGTTTTATAACGTCTATAAAAGCCTGTTAGGTGTTTGTGAGTGGTCTGCTAATCCTGCCTCCGCCTGGACCTGTAAAGCCAATAAAAGCCTTTTGCTTCCAACTGGGTCACTGTGGCTTAATTACTAAAGTCCTCAGGTGCCAGTTCTCATGAATAAACAATTGTTTCGTGGATAAAACAAATCAACATATTAAACACCCTTTATAGCTTAAAAAGTTCCAACCGTTATGCAAATAGACCTGTTAAATGAAGAATATTCCTAGGTAAAATAATTATGCAGAACAGTTTCCCCTCTGCATAAGGTGCCAAAAATTATCTCAGTGATGCCAATTATCTGCTTGTTAGCACTGACATTATCATAGTCATTACACAGAACTGGTGCAGTTTATGTAAGATCTACACTGTGTTCTATTGTCATTTTTTTTTTCCTCTATTTACAACTCTGTATAATAAATGTCATTTTTCAAATGTTAAGGTATTTGGTATTTAATCTATCATTAAGGCTCTGAATATGTCTAGCCCCTAATAGGATGACTGGTTTTAACACCCTGTGGTACTCAAAAAAAAAAAAAAAAAAAAGGCAAAAAAGAGAGAAAAAATATCTAATCACCTTAGGTGGGGAAAATGTGAGGAGCAAAACAGTTTAGCTGCTGTAATGATGGGAAAGGAGCGGGGGGGGGGTTGCTGCTGGGTCTGTCTGCTGGGGTGGGACCGTCCCAGTGCTCGGGGTCCCGCCGGTGCTGCTGGGGGGTGCTGGGGGGTGCTCGAGCAGCCCCGGCCCAGCTTGTGTCCCGCTGCCGAGGCACCTGCTCTGCTGCTGCCGGTGAGCGGGAGGGGAAGGAGCGGGGGCGCCGGGCTCTGCAGAGCCAGCTGTGCCGCCCAGAGCTGCGCCCGGGGGCCGGCGGGGGGGCCAGTCCTGCCTGGGGGAGCGCCCGGGCCGGGGCGTTGGGATGTTCCGGCACAGGGCACCCGCCGGGGCCACAGAGCCGCCTTCCTCCGGGACGGACAGATTCTGGGGGCTCTCTGGGCTGCCGGGGCCCGGCCACAGGCGGGGGGCACACACCCGCCCCCCGCCACCTGCCCGACCCGGGGAGCCCCCGTGGTGGTTTGCTGGCTGGGTTCGTGGTTGGAACACGCTGACAAAACAGCTCACGGCGTGATGAATTCAGCTCTTGGCGTGGCCATCTGGAAGCTTCCAAGTGTATTTATGTGTGCCCTTACAGAAGAAATGCCTCCAATAACAAAGTTATTAATCTTTGATAACTCTCTTCGGGCCACTCTTCGTTGTCATTTTCTCGTCAGGATCTTTCTTACCCGTAACTCCTCCCTGCTGAGAGCTGTCTTTGTTTAATCTCTTTATAATTATTGGAGTATCACACTTAGCAAACTTCAAAATGGCACCGTGCACAATGTGGGATGCGCTCTCCCGTAGGATGCTCCTGAAGGGAAACCTTGCTGGGAGCAGGGTGGGGGGACCCTGCGGGTCCCTCCCGCGGGAAGCAGAGCTGGGGGAAGCGCTGGCACCCCCCGCTGAGCGCCGTGCAGAGGAGCTCTCCTTTCCAAAACCTTCAACAAATTATCTGAGAGTTTCCCGAATTGTTCACTCAGACCTGCTCCTCGCTCGTGACGTGAGGGAAATGGGATTGTTTAGCCTTGAAAACAACCCAGCAGCTACTCTCTGATTTTTGCAGATTTCTAAATGACAAAACTAAAGACGGGTTAAATTATCTTAAATGTAACAGTCACATTATTTATGCTAATTGTCACTCTTCGTGTTGAAAAAAATACCAGCCTGGCAGTGAGATGCTGAAGCCGTACCCCGAGCCGAGCTGCTGCGGTCTAGTTCCACGCCGGAGCCCCCCTGGGCAGAGGGAGGAGGGGGGGCAGGAAAGGGGGGACCGTTCTGCCGTGGTTTGAGGCAGGAGGGTCCCCGCAGCCTGGGGTCCTTCCCTGTCCCCCAGCCCACGACGATGCGACCCCGAGTTTTATAGAGAAATAAATTAGCCTTTCTACTTGATTCTGTAAGGGCTTTTGAAATGTGCTAAAAAACATCTCTTAATTATTCAGAAATTACTGATAACTGCCTCTGCAACAGGTTATGAACCATCCTCTAATTATGTATTATAGCCACAGTATTTCTATGAATCATTAATTAATTATCCTCAGCTATCCAGCATGAAAAATTGATGTCTAGAGAAAACAAATGGAAAAGGAGAAACCGAACACATTCATAAACAGGCGAGAGAAAAAGCATCCAAACAGGCAAGGAACAGGCAGGGAGGAGGAGGGCTGGGAGGGAGAGGAGGCTGAGGGGAGGAAGGCAGCTGAGCAGCCAGCGAGGGTGGGGGAAAACGCACAGAAGAAAGAGCGATGCCCAAGGCACGCGGCGCTGAGCAGAGCGGGTGACGCTCCCCCTTCGCCGGGGCCCGGGGGTGCTGAGCCCCACCGCAGCCGCCCGCGCCGCGCCAGGGCCGAGCAGCCTTCCCCAGCAGGATTGTGACCCTGCGGCGATTAAAATACCTGTTATTAAAAAAAAAAATAATAAAAAAAATTACATTCTAATTACTTTGACACAAGACATTAAGCAGATTGTTCTCAGAGTGCGATAAACGGGGACGTCAGAGCCGTGGTGCTCGGGAAAGGCGTTTACACGGCACCAGCCAGCGCGTCCGGCCCCGGGCGGCTCCCGCACCTGCTCCGGGGTTGCCGCGTGTGGCAGAGCTGGGCCCTGGGCTGCCGGGTGTGGAAGGGCTGGACCAGGCGATGCCTGCAGCACCCCCCTGCCCCCCGTTGCCATGGCAACAGCGCTCTCATCCGTCTCCCTCCAGCACCCGTTTTCCAGCTCCCGATCCCCCCTCGCTGCCCGTCGCATCCCTGCCGGCTGCTCTCGCGGGGTGTGAAGGGAGGGGCCGGGTGTCCAGAATATGACAAACAGGAACGGAAAAAACAAGACAAAAATAGAGAAAAGGGGCAAGTATCTGTCGTGACTGGGTGCGTGTACTCCACAGGCTGTTCTGTCCAGGGAAAACACAAATAAAACAGCAGTGAGGGCGCTCGGGTGAAAGGCTGCGGGGAGCGATGGGCGGAACAGAAATGTTTGGGTCTGGATCAGTCTGGAGCCGTGAGAAGGTCCACGCTGGGCATCGCTCGCCGATCCCTGGTGGGATCCAGCTGTGGACAGAAACCTCTGGGAGCCCGAAGAAATAAAGATCCCCGGGAAAGGCAGAGTTACCCGGGAGGGCTGGAGAGCAAACAGCACTCCTGGCTGCAGGGACGGGCAGGAGCTTCGTCCCAGCAAGCAGCGACTGCCGACTGTTAGGGCTGGTTTCAGCAATGAAAATATTCCAGGACATGAGCTGGTCCTAGTGCAGGCAGGGCTGGGAAGGGCTGCAGGCAGGCGGAGAGCCTGGGTGCTGCTGGCACTGCAAAACGCTGCAGGAACTGCACAGGGAGCAACGGTCCCCGGCAGGAATTAATAGCGGCGATGATGGCACTCAGCTAGCGGGTAACGAGGGAGCTACGCAGAATAATGGTGAAAAATGTGATAGAGTCAACTGCAGACCGGTGAGCCCGACCTCAAAAACAAGCCCCTCTGTCAAACAGCAGCTGTGACCGTCCCTGCCCTCGCTGGGCACAGGCAGCTCGTGGCCAGGGGATGCCTGGGTTCAAACGGACCCAACAGGGATGGGGATGAATGGGTAGAATAGCTAAATCACAATAAACCTCCCTAAATCTGCTGCTCACAGATGCTACAGACCTGCTGGGGTGTCCCCTCCAGTCCCTGCCTGGGTGTCGGGAGCAGCACGGCACCTACGCTGCACCCAGGGTGCCCCAGCCAGCATTTGGAGGCATCTTCTGCCCCGACACCACACAAACTCTACTGGTACCACGCCGGGCTGGGACAGGGCCCCGGCAAGGGCTTTGCCCGGGGGAGTTGCTGGAGAAGCAGCTGGTTTCTCTCTCCGGAGCGTCGGGTGCGTCGCGATGGATCTCGCCTTTAAGTGACGGGCTCGTTCTTCCATCTTGCGAGCACGACGCGGGTGATGATGATGCCTCGGAATTCATCTCCCGGCTGTCGGAGGCAGGAGGGACGGCAGGAGCTTCCCTCCCGCCGGCGCCGCGAGGCTCCGGGGACAGCAGCCCCCTCCGGGAGAGGGGCTCGGCGTGGAGCCCCGGCCCCCGCAGCCCCTTCCCCGGGAGCCTTCACAAGGCTCTTGTGTTTATTACCCTGTCTTTGGTCTGTGAGAAGGGACGAGCGTGTACCTTCAGAAGTGTCCCCTTATAAAGTAGGGAGTGCTCAGAAATATAAAAACCTGTGAAGTCTAAAAGCCTTGAGATTAGTCTGCCATTAAAGCTTTGATACAAAGAAAAGTCTGATGGAAATGTCAAAATATTTGATATTTTACAGCAAAAAGAAAACAGCTCTACTAATGGAAACTCCGTTTCCTTGTGCCTCGGCGCCACTTGTTTGATCATTGAAGGGCAAGAAAATAAATGTTTCCTTGTAACCGTGGATTTCAAATTCCAATGTAAAATCCAAGCAAATATCCCCTGACCCGGGGCGGGGGGGGGAACTTTAACCCCGTGTTGGCTGTGCCGAGGGAGCCAAGCCCTTAACGCTGTCTGTGGCACAGCATCGCTGCCAGAGGGCACATGGGCTGCCGGGCCACCTCGCTGCCCCTGGATGGTGGCCCTGGACGGGGGTGGTGGCCTCAGCAGTGCCAGGGTGTGCAGTTTAAACTGCTGAAGGCAACCATGAGAGGCAGCTGCTGAAGCAGACGGACGGACGGACGGACAGGCTGGGTGGTGGGACACAGCCCCTCGCCTCCCACCCGCCGAGAAGGGCTGAACGGGCGGCACAGCCCCGGCAGGAGCCCGCCTGCCTTTCTGTGAAACAGTATTTTATTAAATAAACAAACTGGAGCAATTCCAACAGATTTACGAACACTTCCTCCTCTCACTCCTTCGACCCGTTGCAGATTTATGGTTCTGCATTAACCTCATGAGCACTCATAAAGTTTACTAAGATAATGTTGGCAGGAGGGAGAAGGGATTTTTATGGGTAAGTAATAATTACAAAATGCAGAAGTACTCCGGGAATCTGTTTATTAGTCGTGAGTGCTTGGTCAACAGTTACACCGTACGCCTCATCCCCTGCTTTATGGAACTCTTGCCTGCATGCCACCTTCCTAGATCAGTTATTCTCCCTTGTTTTCCCTGCTTTTTCCCCTCTAAAAAAGATTCTGCGCCTGTTCCCGCAGAACTGAGCATGTTTTAAGGAGTTAATAAAGCAACACGCCTGCCTGCTCCTGATGCTGCATGGGGAGGGAGCTGCAGGCGGGGAGAGGTCTGGGACAGCGGGGAGAGGGTGCAGCCTTACCTGGGTGCCCTGCTCAGTGCATCTCCCCCCGCCTGGGGCACCCCCGAGGCATCCCCAGGCAGGTCACAGGGCAGGGGGTGCTGGGGACCCCCCTCACCCTGGGCCGGCTCCCGGCGGGACGGGAGATCTCAGCCACGTGAGAGCCGCCTTTGCACGAGCAGTTGTCAGTTAGGTGACAGGACTTTTAAGGCCCCCCCCTCCCCGAGCAGAGCAGGTCACCGGCACATCCCAAATCCCCCTTCGCTGCGACTTCCTATGATTTGAAACCCAAACAAGGCAGCATGAATAATGTAATGTGCTCCTTCCTCTCTTCTTGCCTTCAAATCCTCAGAGGATGAGTGAAGCTTCTTGTCTGCCTCATTAGTGGCTGTTCAGCCATTTGATTTCTGTAACAATGAGCGTGCTCACCAGAATTTTCATACCTATTTGCGTCATGAAGGCAACACTGAGTTTTTTGAATTCACATAAAAATTTAATGGCGTAATCTGCATCGCCTGTATTGCAGTGGAGGCTCCTCTCCTCTCTCCTCCCTACAAAAGGAGAAGAACCAGGGGAGTGCTGCTCCCCTGAGCGTGGCCATCAAAAAGCCCCTCGACGCGGGGGGGAGGACACGGGGTGGCCACGCGGGAGCAGCACGAGGCCTTTGGGCTGCGGGTCCCGCGGGGACGGGACCGGTCAGGGTGGGATGGGGATGCGGCACGTCATGGCCAGGGCGAGGGGTGTTCTCATCCCTGCAGGGACGGTGCTTTGGCCGTGGTTTGGGGTTTGGCTGTCGGAGTGCAGGCTGAATCCCGCGTTAGCACCCGGGTGCGCCCACCCTGGCTGGGATTTCCCACCCAGAGTCTCTGCTCTGCACATGCCTTGCCTGTCCACACAGAAAATAACTCCCAGCGTTAAGGGACAAGAGGGTGAGAAGCCCTAAACCAGGGCAGAATTGACTGAAGACTGGACAAAAAGTGACAAATACTGTAAAGAAAAAAGGGAGAACAATAAAGCTTCTAGTGATGACTCACAACAAGATTTTGTCAGAATAAAACCTTTTATCTATTGGAAATGTAAAAAAATCAAAATTATAGTGGTGTGCAATGTTAAACTTCAAAACTCAGCAGAAGTTTGCGGTTTCAGCCCAGGAATGTTGAAACACTCTGCACCGTTCACAGCGAATCGTTCCCTCGGGTGGAGTCACAACACCGCCACATGCGCACGGCGGTGTGAAAGAGAAATGATAACGCTGATAGAATGTAATACAGCGGGTTTGCATGAATCGCTTTCAGGTTTTCCTGTATAAAACGTCACGTCGCTGCAGAATATTCCAGCTGTGGTAAAGCTGGGTTTCCCCTGGCATCTCCCCTGCAGCGCCGGCGCCCGGTCCGTGGGGGCCTGAGCCGGTGCTGCGCCCTCCCGGGGGTGCTCAGTGGGGGGTCAGCACCCCCCAGCACCCACGAGCCGTGCGGGGACGACAGACCCGCCACATCTGGTCCTGCTTTTCCCGGGTTGCTGAGGAAATTTAATTAGAATTAATTTAAGGTGCGAATTTACAGTGGATTAGCTAAGCGTCATTAAATGCCCTCCTGCAGTGAAAATTTTATTTAGAATTAAAGCGCTCATAAGTTGAACTAAACCTAATTAACAGGAATTCAGTTCTGAATGAGTGTCCACAAATGAGTTTAACGCCAGTTAACTAACCCACTTGCCGTTTGATTCGGATTGTTCTGAGCAGCCTGGTTCCCTGGCGGAGCCTGGGAGCCGAGCTTTGCCGGGTAAGGCAGTGTTACCCAACAGGCTTCAACTCACACATCCACCTCATGAAGCACATCGCACACGGAATGGTTTTTCTCAAGAATACAAATCACTTTTAGGCCAAATCTCTGCCTTTTTGGCGCTGTCCTCGATGGGAAGGGAAGTTCCTGCAGCGGTTGCCGCTCGGGTGTCTGCGGGGTGATTTGCCTAAAACTGCGGCTTTTGAGAGCATCCTGGTGTAGAGCAGAGACCGGCCCCGCCTGCTGCCGGAGCTAAAGGATTATCTGTGGGTGATGGATGGCAAGAGCCTGATAACAAACCTGCAGTTCAATCAGTGCCTCCGATGGTATCGCGGGGTGGAGGAGCGGAGACGGCGCAGCCCGAGAGCTGGTCAGCACAACGCGCCGGCGCAGCTTTTGCAATCGCTCATCTTTGTCTTCTTATCAGTTATTATTTTATTTTTATTTATTTATTTTATTTTTCTCTATTTTAACAGGCCACTAAACTGGCCACCGGTTTCATTTCTATTGTTTACAGTTTGCTGTGAAAGATGAGAAGGAACTTTTTTAATGAAAGGAACAGGGACTCCTCACTCCGCGCTCTCCGGTTGCCCTTTGCAGCCATCGAGAGGGAGCGGAGATTTTTTTCACCACATCTAGTTTTCACCCTCATGTGCAACAGTCCACTGCTCCCTACAGGCCCCGAAAGCGCTGCCTGCACCCGCCCGCCAGCGAGGGCTGTGAGCTGCGGGCACTGCCCCGTCCCGCGGAACGGCGTCGTTCCCGTCTCGCGAGAGCACAGCAGAAAATTAAATATTGGGTTACTTTTTGGGCAGGTCCCCAACCCTGAGCCCGAGGTCCGGCCCCACGCTGGGGTAGCTCCGCTGCTTTCCCGGGGAGCGTTGCCGCGCTGCCGGCCCTGCCCTCACCCTTCAGTCCCAGCGCTGCGTGGGCCTTGGGCTGTGATTTGGCTTGTACGGGTAGGCTGGGACCAGCGTTAGGACGGGCAGATGTTCCACTGCCAACTACCAAAACCAGGTGGGCTCTGTCACACTCACAGTCCAGCCTAGCGCAGACCGGCCCACGGCGGTGCTTTTGGAAAGCACTTTGTGAAACAGTCACAGAGTTATCACTGCAAACAGAATTTCACGTGCAGCAAACTCATTCAGTCATTAATCCTTAAAGAAAAAGGAAAAAAAGGCTACCCGTGTGTGACTAACTGAGACCCTCCTGTGCCAGCCCCGCAGGTTGAACGATGCTCACGGATGACTCTCAGAAAACCCCCGTGTGCTTCAGAACAGTCTGTGGGCTCACAGCTTTGTGTGCTGAGGTGATAGCGGACAGGGGCAGGGCGAGGAGCCGGAGCCCAGAGCGCGCTCAGCGCGGCTCCCGTTCCTGCCCGGGACCTGCCCACGGGACACGGGCTCCACCTGTTTGCAGAGGGTAGAAAGGTGCCAGCGGGTCCTGGGCGCCTCATGGCAAGCCCCTGCTTAGAAAAGCCCCGTTTAGCAAAGCCCCGCATAGCAAAGCCCGACATAGCAGAGCCCCGCATAGCAAAGCCCGGCATAGCAAAGCCCGGCATAGCAGAGCCCCGCATAGCAAAGCCCGGCATAGCAAAGCCCCACGTGCTCTCCCTGGGCGCCGCAGGCCCGGTCCCGCCCCGGCACAGCTGCACCCAGCGGGTTTCCCGCGGCAGAGCCGGCTCTGTGATGCCAGGAGACACAAACCCGGCGTTTCCCTCAGGCAGCCCAGCCACAGGTTATATTCCATCTGTAAACGGGAGAACTTAAAAAACCATATAAATAAAGATTTAATTTTAAAGAAGAAAGATGCATTTTGGGTCTAGCACAACTGTATTATTGGTACCATTATATTTCCACTGCAAAATGATTTTGACGTGATATCAGAGTATGAGTTTGTCATCTCGGGTCACTGGGGATCATTCCTGTTTTCTGTATGGTTTACCAACTCATATTTTCCATTTATGACATATAAAGCTTTGGATATCACCAGAGAAAATACTGTAGTAAAACCCTAATAAATTACTACAGGCATAAGCAAACTCTAGTAATTTATGGAGGGTTTTGACTTTAATAATGTTTTGTCTTAGATTTGGTCCTAATTATAAATCATTTGTAAAGACAGTTTAAAATATAAGCAAATCTTACATGGCATTCTTATTATCTACTTAATATCTCAGATCAAAAGATTTACTGTATTGCATTCTGGGAATTAAGCAAACTAGGAAACTAAGTAAGAAAGAAACACAGTAAAATTATAGTTTTGTCATAAAACTTTGATTGATCAATGATTATTGTAAAACTATGGTAACTATGCAGATGCCAACATAAATCTGTAACGGAACAGGATTTATTATAGAAAATACTATATTTTCCACAATTTTGACTATGGTGTTAATATGGGTCTGGCAGATTTACTGTGGTTTTAGCTTAATTAACTCTATTTGACTGTATATACCCTTATAATGCATGTATCCCAAGGTGCATCTGTTACAGATCTAGTTTTTCCCTTCAATTGTAGTTTAAGAAATATTTAAACCTTGTCATAATTCTCAGGCTCGGCTGGTCTGCGAAATCGCGGGGCGCATCGTTATCTTTAGCCTAACTGATAGCGCAGCTCCAGGATTTGCAGCCGCTTGCCGTGCAGATGCGCCGCGTTGGAACTCATTTCTCCTCGGGGTTTGCTGGAACCGTCCCAGTCCCGGCGCCTGCCGCCGGCCCCGACACCCCCGAGCGGGGCCCAGCCCCGACCCGAGCGACTGCGGCAACCCGGGACCCGCTCCGGGTGGCCAAAGACACCAGAGCCCACGTGTCGTTGGACACCGTGTCCGACCGTGGCAGGGGGTGACGGGGGGGCAGCAGCTCTTGAGCACAGACCACTCACACGGGACCAGGTTTCCAAGGACCGCGGGGAGATCCCAAGCAAGGGGATTGTAGAGCGTTTCCATTAGCAGGGTACAAACCCCCCCTTTTTCCTTTTGTTTTCTTTTCCTGTGCAAAACCAGTAGCCCCCGCCCATGTGGGCGCCGGGGCGAGCAGCCCCGCACCCGGCCGGCGCTGTGAAATCAGGTTTTGTTCCACCCCGGGCTGCCTCTCCCGGTGACGGTGCCTGTTTTGCCTAACCATGAAATTACTAGACTGCCCTTAAATACACTCCTGCAAATGAGGACACCGGAAAAAATGCAATAATTGTGACAGTAACTCACTAGGCCAAGCCTGACATGTCTCTAATTGCCTGCTAAAATTGTCTCTGTCTCCTAAAGTGCAAATTATCACCCGAAATGACAAGAATAATGAATGAGTAACTCTGATGTAATGCAACAATTAGCCCTTAAAGACACTGTCTAATATGCTAATTCTGAACACCCACTCCTTGTTATTAAGTGGCTGATAATTATTTAATTATCTATCTGCCAGGATGATTTACTTGGTTTATTTAGCTGCAGATGCAGGGCAGTAGCGCTCAGGTTTGGGGTCAGGAGGAGGCGCCCCAGTCGCTGGCCGCGGCGTCTGCCTCCGCGCGCCGGGTCCGACTGCCTGCCTGTCTTCTCTAATCAGCAGTGTCAACGAAAGCAACAGCAAACAAACAGGCTGTACCTGTGTGCAGAGAGTCCCTGCTGCTCACAGGTCAGAGAGGTGTCAGGCGAGATCTTCAGTGAGAAATTGCTATTTCTGCTTTTATTCCGTGCTGTCAGAGCTGTCCTGTTGCAGCGCACGGTGATGGGTGAACCTCCAGCTCCGCTTTGGCTCTGCTCGCCTGGTGGATTGTTTTCTGGCAATTTTGCGGTGATGGTTTTGAAGGTCAGAAAGCAGCTTTGCGCTGGAAGTGTCTGCCATCCCTGAATAGCCCTTGCTGCTTCGCATCGAGGCGAGGGAAGGCGATGAGACAACCAGGCATCTTCCTGCGTCGCTCCCGTCTCCCAGAGAACAATTCATCAGGGAGAGCAGGCGAGCGCCGCAAGGTGCGGGCTCCATACGATCCCTGGGACCAGCAAGAGGGACATAAAATCTATTGACCGGGCCCAAACGGTTTGACTTGGAGTTCAGGGGTGACCGCAGCAGCAGAGGGCTTGGGCTGTGTGACACCTGGGAAGGAGAAATTAAAGTTAGTGTGAGCTGTGTCTGCGGGAGAGATGCTACGGCAAGACGAGGAAAGCCAAAGACTTTCCATCAGAGACCCAATTCCTTTTTTATTCAACAAACTCTTCAGAAAAATTCTGATTAAGCGCAGCCTTTGTGAAAAAAAAAAAAATATCAACTTTCTGCAAGGTGTAAATCCTTTCTTGCCCTAAACACCGTCCAGGGGGACTACACTTCCTGTGAATTAACACTGTCTCCAGCAGTCAGAGGCTTTTTTAATTAGCGGATAGCCCGGATCCTTCCCAGATATATGTTCCACTTCCCCGTTTGCCTATGACTAATATCAGAGACATGCCACAGCTTTGTTTATTGCAGCTATTCTGTATCTTGGCCTGTCCTTTCTTTTGTCCTGGGTAATTAAAACACGATATTTATACCTAAACGCAGGCTCAGCCCCAGGGTACCTGTGACACCCGCCCTGTTCCCGCGCCTCCCCGAGCTACTGGGCAGCAGGTCCCTGGCTGGTGACATCCCAGTGACACAAGACAAGGGGTTTGGCCCTGAGCCGCCGCGTCTGAGTGTGCCTGTAAGGGGATACTTGACTGAGGTCACCACATGCTTTACTCGACCTCATTAACACACCCTCGGCGATGTCGTTAGGGCTGTTGAACTCGCGGTCCCTCGGTCCCGCCAAGCCCGGGCGTTCAGGCAGCTCTTGCTCCTGGTTTTCCTGCATTAGGCTTCACGTCTCCACCGGTCGCTGGGGTGCAGCCCCTGGAGAGGCTCCACGAGGCTGGAAAACATCAACATGATGCTTTTCCCAGCATAATCCCCTTTGTTCCCCATCACCAGGGCCTCGCCGTGCTGCCGGCCGTTGGAGACCGCCAGCCAGCGCCGAGGGCTTCCAGGGTTCTATTCTCTTGTTGCACATAGTATGAAAAAAAAAAAAAGAAAAAAAGCAGATGATGGGCAAAAACACTTTGGAGAAAACCTGTGGCACTGTGCTGGCAGCCGGGAGTGGCCGCAGCATCCACTGCTGGCGGGAGCTCGCCTCGCCGTCGCCTCGCCGTGCAGCCCGGGCGGGAGAGCGCGGGGAGGGGCCGCGCGGCCGGGTGAGGAGCAGCGGTGATGGTCCCCCCCAGCTCTGGGTGAGGCCTGTGGTTCGGAGACGGACGCCCTGGAAGTTCGTTTTCCCACCCAACAAATCACTCTCCGGCTCCGGCGGAGCAGATGATGGACACGGGAGGAGGAGGGCGAGCGCGGGAGCCAGTTTCGGCTCCGGGATCAGCACACCCGCCGCAGAGCCCTCAGCTCTCTGCTCGGCCCATCTGGCAATTAGCATAGCATTATTTATAATGTTTAATGCTCTACCTTGCTGTAATGAAGAAGAATTCTGGTTCTCGGCTTCTGTGGTGAATTTAGTTGACTTTGGAGATTTTTTAATGCAGTAATAACTCCACACTCCCTCTTCCCCTGCGAAGCCAGGGAGCTGTTCATTATCTGGATTCTGTCTAGAAAGGACTTTTTATCATCGAATTCCCAGGACAGGAGCAGAATTTAATCTTCCAACTGCAGCTGAGCCAAAGAGCAAAGCCACCTCAAGGTCACCTGGCCCGAGGGGTGGCTGGGCGGCAGCGAGGGGACCCGGCGCAGGTCGCGGGGAGGCGGCAGCGCTGGAAAGGGGCCAGCCCTGCCCCAGGGCCAGCCCTCGCTGCCCCCCCGCCCGAGAACAGGACTAGCCCCCAAAAATAACACTGGGGCAGGGGAAAGGCAGGAGGCTCGTGCTGCGCGTCGGGCTCAAGGCAGAGCTCAGCTCCGGCTCTCTAGGGAAGGGGAGAGAGGATGTCCCGCGGGGCGGGTGCAGCTCCCTCCCTCCTCTGCGGCTGCTGCGGGTGCTGCGAGGTGGGCAGACGCTGTGCAGGGGTGCTGGCCGTTCCTGGGGGGGTGCTGGCCATTCCTGGGGGGGTGCTGGCTGTTCCTGGGGGGGGTGCTGGCCGTTCCTGTGGGGGTGCTGGCCGTTCCTGGGGGGATGCTGGCCGTTCCTGTGGGGATGCTGGCTGTTCCTGGGGGGGTGCTGGCCGTTCCTGTGGGGGTGCTGGCCGTTCCTGGGGGGATGCTGGCCGTTCCTGTGGGGATGCTGGCTGTTCCTGGGGGGGTGCTGGCCGTTCCTGTGGGGGTGCTGGCCGTTCCTGGGGGGGTGCTGGCCGTTCCTGGGGGGATGCTGGCCGTTCCTGTGGGGATGCTGGCTGTTCCTGTGGGGGTGCTGGCCGTTCCTGGGGGGTGCTGGCCGTTCCTGGGGGGATGCTGGCCGTTCCTGGGGGGTGCTGGCCATTCCTGGGGGTGTGCTGGCCATGTGTGTAGGGGTGCCAGCTGCTGCAGCCGCCCCAGCCTTGGCTTTGGGGGGCAGCGGCTCGTGGGGATGGAGGATGCTGGTTTTCCCGCTCTCTGCAGCAGGAAGAGCAGGGCCGGGGCTGCAGGCAGCCCCCCCCGGCTGATGGGCTGCTCTGAGTCTGCTCCCTGCACGCCTGCGGTCACAGGTTTTCCTAAAAACCCATCGCTGAGGAGCAGAAGGGAGACTGGCTCCTCCGCTCTCTTGGGCAATTCTTGACTTTCTTCCACTATAAATTTTCTTTCTCCTTTCAAGAAGACTTCTTTCCCCCTCCCCCTTTTCTTGTGCACCACCCCCCCACCCCCCCCGATACAATGAGAAAAATATCAACTACGATAAGTCAAAAAATTCTGACAGAACCAACAGGCCCAGCGCCCATTTCAGACTCTTCTCAAAGTGATAACAATTAAGATCTGGACAGTTTGATTTTTTTTCTTCTAAACAAAGAATTAATGATGCATGAGAACCTGGGGGGAAATTGCTAATAATTTATGATGGCACTTTTAGGTAAGGGTAGTAAGTTTTGTAAAGTGAGGGAAAGATTTGAAAGGTAAACACTTTGAACAGCAGCCTGCATAGCTCCTCTGTCAATTTAGAATCTACTACATACCATTAACCAACCTAAAATAACTCCTATGGTAATAACCCTTCAGATACAAATGCTTGTGCAGACAAAGGTATTATTAAGTTAAATTACCCTAAAAGTGTCGGATTGACAGAAAGGTTCAGTCAGTGGTTTGGCAACCAAAGGCCTAAGTGATGCGAGTAAACAGTTGCAAAGGCTTCGTTCCAGGCACCCGGTTTGCCAGGCTCAGAAATGGGATTTCAGTTTTCTCCTGTGGGTGTTTGAAGCACGTTCTCTCCTGGAAGACATTTTAGTGCCTTCTGGAGAGGGCTGGCGCTGGCCTGTCCCTGGCGAGGGGGCTTGGGGGACGTGGCGCAGAGCTGGGTGCAGGGTCCAGCCCGTGGCCCTGGGTCAGAGACATCGTCTCCGGGGTGAGGGGCTGAGCCCCGGGTGCGCCTCCCCTCAGAATTCCTTCAGGAAACCAGGGCCCGGGCCTTCGCCAAAGCACTTGTTCCCCCGAAACGCATTTCCACGGCGTTTACCTCCCCAGCGGGTTCGCAGGCAACACCTCTCCTCGGCCCTTGTCCTGCTGGGATCAGCCCCGGCTTGAACCCTGCGCCGACCGCGCGTCACCCCGCGCCCGGGGGGGTCGGCTGGAGGGTGCTGTGCCGCCCCCCAGCCCTGGGCAGGCTCTTTGGGTGCCCTTTAGGGAAGTCTGCAGCATCTTTCTGGCAGGGCCGGGGGGGGTGGAGGTGTCCCAGCGCAGCCCCTGGGCCCCCGGGCATCAGAAGCATCGGTTCAGGCAGCGTGAGCGGGAGAGTCCGTCTGTCCCGCCAGGGCTGTGGGGCTGAAGTGGGGGGCAGGAGGATGCTCAGCCCCCCCCCGGTGCCCCCCCAGTGGCTCCTTACTTGAGCAGCCCGGGCAAGCACGAGCTGCCTCCCCTCCTGCAGCAGCACCAGGCTGAGGAGCCTTAATTAAAGCCACTGTACTTGCTTTTATTATAAAACATGCTCATCTCCGCGCCACTGCTCCGCTGAGAGATTTCAGCTCCAGTGTCGAGCTGAGGTGGAAAGCATATTTTAAGAGAGAAGTCTAAGAATTACTGTTCCCCGAGATGTCCTGTCCTCCCTGATGCAGATTCTGACTCCTGTTCCACACTCTGAAGCAAGATAAGCCATAATTAATAATTAATACCAAATAATCCCTTACATTCCTAGAGCTCCGCTTGTCCTGGAGGATCCCCCGGCTCGAGCTGTTCCCGGGGACGGGCAGGGAGGGCACCGGCTGTGGCACAAAAGCTCCTGCCACAACCTTGGTGCCGGCACCAGGGACCGGCCTCGCGGCGAGGTCACGGGGATGGGAGCAAGGGGACAAACCTGGGCTCACCTTTGTGGCCCCGGCCCCGGCCGCAGCACGATGACAGGGAAAAGATGCTTCAAGCTCCTGTCGCTGCAGAAAGCTGGTGGTGCTGATCTGCAGGGGCTAAAATTCATGACTGAAATTCCCAGGGAGCAGCAGGAATGGGTGGAAATCCGGCTTTTTTATGGGTGTGGAGGGGATGTTTCCGAGGGTCTGTCCGGGCGTGGGGCAGCGCCGGTGGGACCCAGGCTGCAGAATGCGGTGGGGAAGGTGGGAGCACAGCAGGAAGGGTTTCCAGCCTCGGTTTTCCTCTCCACCACCTTTTTCTGGGAAAAACGAAGACCGCGTCTGGGGTTACAGAGAGTTTAAAACATTCCCACATCTCTCCCGTTTTCTGGTTGAGGAGGAGCGTTCCCAGCGTGAAACCCGGCGCAGAGGCCGCCCGGCCCCTCGCGCCCCTCCCGGAGCCCCGCTGGGTTTTGCACCTTCTTCCCTTCAGGAGGAATTCCAACAGGTGGATGCTGCACCGTCTTCTCCCCCTCTCTCTCATTTTTCTCTTTTTCTTGCCTGTTTTTCCCATCCCGGAGGTACCTTTGAAATCTCCCAACGTCAAGTGGAATCAGCTCTAGCTTATGGCTCGGCTAATAAATTAAAAATGCCACATTCTCCCAAACTGCATTATTACCGTTTATAATTTTGATTGTTAATTTGCATACGAAAATTAGTCCTGTGACATGCGTGAATTTTATTTTATTCTTGAACTAATTATAAACAAGAATGCCACATTATTTACATAACTAATTATTGTTCCTTCTGTTCTCCCATTTTTAAATCACAGTCCCATTCTACATTGGTTAACGATGCAAATGAACAATCAGAGAACATTTCTAAAGTTTCTGAATTTGTTCTATTTGCATCAAATACAAATTCCTTTGAATGGGAGATAATATGCTTTTCCATTTTAATGGACGTAAATTAGGCTGATCTTAATTTATAGTTAATTTGAATGAATAATTCCTGTCTACCTGAGTATATTTTTTCAGAGGCCAATTGTAGATGTTTATTAACCCATAAATCTGGTTTTTGCTATAAACAAAGGAAAATTTTGTCCCCAAAAGTGATTTTCTGCCTTCATTTTGAAGAGGGTCCTTTCGTTCCGCCCTACTCGGGGAGCAGCGCAGCCCCGAAATGTGGGAACGTGGGGCTGCTTTCAATCCCTGTTTCTGCAATCCGCGCGGAGCGGGGCTGCCTCGAGCACCGCCGGTGTGGGCACCGAAACGCCCCTCCCGCGCCCGGGGCTGGCAGGGACATGCCCTGGGCCAACAGCCACCCCCCGCGGGCTGCCAGCCCACCCACCCTGCGCAGCCAGGGGGAGCGGGCTAATTGGCTGTAATGGGATTAGGAACCTAATACGTTAGGATTGGAATGAGAATTTAATAAACTCTGATGTGAACGTGGGGGGGAAAAAAAAAAAAAAAACCCAAACACAAACCAGCACAGCTTCAAATACCTCCCTGCGCCAGAAGGGAAGCGATAGCCGTGATTAGAGCAGCAAACCGGGATCATTGCTCTGGCAAATGTTAATCACACGAGTCAGACATAGAAGAGAGTGTTTAAAGCGGCGTTTTAGGGACAGGGAGGGGCTGGGGCCGCAGAGTTACAGCAGGACCCAGATGGGGCTGGTGTGGGTGCCCATCCCCAGGCGGCAGCACTTTGGGCAGAAACCAGGGCAGAGGCGGTGTGGGGCTGTTCCCCCCTCGCAGGGCTCAGTGGCTCCCGTCCCGTCCCGCTCTGTTTCGCAGCAGGGTGACCCCAAAGCCTGTGACACCCAGACCCGCTCCCACCCGGGGGCTGGAGGTTAAAGCTGGTGCTGCTCTCAGCACCCGAGGCCGACCCCAGGTCGGGATCAGACACATCTCAGGCTGTAGGGAAGCCTCATGCAAAGGCGTTTGATGAAATTAAAATATCTGGGGAGGCAATTAGTCCAAATTATCAGGACAGTCGCATAGTGAAATGTTGGGAAGGTGTATAGATACTGCAGAATCCTTAAAAAATCAGCGAGAATAGTACAGTGTATGAAGGAAGCATCAACATGAGTAAATGTTTGAGTCCTTTCTCCCTGGTTTGAGCACCCTGAGTCGCTGGACCCCGTTGCCGGAGCAGGGAGAGGCCGTTATCCCCCCCCGGCACCTCCTCTGGGCTCTGGCTGATCCAGCAAAACCCTCCCTGCCCGGGGGAGCCACGGCCACGCCACGGCCACAGCCAGCCCGAGGGTGCAGGCCAGGAGAGCATGATGCACATTCTTAAAATGGCCTCTAAATAAATGTGTGTCTTAAAAAAATAACTCTAAAAACATATCTATCTGATAATCATTAAATTGGCTCCCAAGGAGCCGTTATGTTCTATGTGGTAGAAAATATGAATTTTAAAATAGATCCTAAATACTGCTTTTATACGATAGAGCGTTACAGCTCACAAAGAGCCGTCACAGTCTAGCGGGTGGATAATACACATCTTAAAAAATTGTCTCAATTCTCGCACACTTACAGAAGTGATAAATCTCGAAGCCCGGGAAGCGGCAGGCAGGCAGCCCCCGTTCCCCGGCCGGCCCCGGGGCAGGAGCCCAGCCCCGGCGCCCCGAGCCCCCGTGGGAGGGGGTGATGCTCCCCGGTCCCCGAGGCAGCACCGGGAGAGCACCAGGAGTCACGTCCTGGGACCTGAGAACCCCTGCGGAGGTGTCGGGGAGCGGCACGGTGTATTCCTGCAGGTACATCTGGGTAGTTTTGGTTTACCAGGGTATTTCCCATATGAATTAGAAGAACGCCCTTAACGACTGGGCCGAGGTGGGAAGGCTCTGCTCAGAACCTCGTCCTTGTGGCAGCACGTTGTCGCTTCTGTGTGTGAACCTTCTGCCGAGGCAAACTTGCACGAGAGACAAACATTGAGCTCCACTTTCTTATTATTTTGAGTACAATCACAACACAGGGAGGAGGAACCTGTATCACCGGGGCTGCCCCGTGCGCGCTCCCAGCACCCTGGGCCAAGCCCGGCTCTGCTAAGCGCCGCCGCCTCGTTTCACGGATTGAGAAGGAAACAAAATGCAACGGAGAAAGTTTTTATTCAGCTTTTATTCAGCTCTGATCTCTGCATGACAAGGGAAGGAAGCTGTTCCATTGCTCCTGTTTAATATAGCGGGAACCCAGAATAATTGTTCCTGGATTCTTCAGGCCAGATTCAGCTCCCATTAAAGTCAATAATTAGATTTTCATCACTGGTAATTGGAACTGCTGCCCAGCCAGCTGAGCTGCTCCCCTCTGCGAGCTGTGCTCATGGCTGGGGTGGCCTGGGCTACCTCAGCTGCTGCAGAAACATCCAGCACTGGAATTTTTTTAAAACATTCTCTTGACTCGTACATGCAAAATCCAGAAATATTAGGGAGACCCTTTTCTTCCTAGGTGGTGCGAGCACATCAGCGAGCATCTCCACCTCCCCGGAGCTCTCCCAGTCCACGGCAGGGCCTGGGGCCAGGGCGGCAGCTTTGGATGGGGTGATGGACTTGCCCAGCCCTGCCGGCCCCCCGCGCACGCCTCGGGGCAGGTCCCTGCACCCCCGGGGTGCAGGCAGGTCCCGCCCGGGGGGCTGGGAGCAGGCCGGTGGGTGCCACCTCCCGTGGTGACCCGCGTTGGGCAGCGGTGGCCGAGGGCCGGCTGGGCACGGCTGCAGGCCCCTGTCCCGACGGGCGGGTCGTGGCTACGGCCCCTCCTCGGAGGAGGCGGGAAGGGCTGGAGCTCCTTTACCTGGAAATTGCAATCAAATTAGTGACCTGGAGGTAGTTTTGGGTTTCACTAATGCAATTAGAGAATCTAATTGTATTAATCACAATCATATTATGTTGCCAATAATTAAATTCCCTTTGACACAATTGTTTACACTTCCATTGCTTATTAATTAGTCTGACATCGTTAGTCACTTATGGCGCGGGGAATGACTTCCCGATAGCCCCTCGGTGTCGCTGGGCGGGAGCTGCACGGGACGGGCAGGGGTGCGGGCAGGGGTGCGGGCAGGGGTGCGGGCAGGGGTGCGGGCAGGGATGCAGGCAGGGGTGCGGGCAGGGGTGCGGGCAGGGGATTTCAGCACTCCCATCTTCAGCAGGTCTCAGGCGACCCTGGGAGCCAGCAGATGTGTCCGGTCCCCGCTCGTATGAACACACACGTGTGAGGGAGTCCAGGGGCCTGGCAGCCACCTCGGAGCACAGGGGCCACCTTGGGGGCACGGGGGCAACCTTGGGAGTGCAGGGGCCACCTCGGGAGCAGCTCCAGCCCTGCCCGGCCTTTCCACTTGCCGCCATAACAATGGGCAAGGCAGGACCAGGGACTGGCACCTTTCCTGACAGAGGTTTGTCCTTCTCGTCCTGAAAAGTCTCGTTATCCGTAACACAGCAGCGAATCTCCCTTTCACACGCGCTCCAGGAGTGTGTGACTTGCTGCTTCAGCTGCCTTTTACATCCCCAAAGCCCATCCCCTCCTCTCCCAGCAGACCTCTCTTTTGACTAAACAGAAGCAGTTCCCTCTGCCTCTCCTTTCACCCCCTCATGCCCGTTGCTCTTTATTTCACGTGGCTCTGCTGAATTCCTCTGCACCAAACGATTTGTAAGTGAGGAAGATGCAAACGCAAATGAAGAGGAAACTCTTCTGAATCTGGTGCTAATCAACAGAGTTGGGAGTGCGAAGGCGGAGGGCTCTCTGGGAATGGCCACGAAACGGTAAAATTCATAAGTCCTTGAAGGAAAAAAGGAAGAAAAACAAAGTGAAAAGAGTGGACTTTTAAAAAAGAGTAAAATCAGAGAATTCATAGGTACAGTATCCTTGGCAACAAAACGAGTAGAAATACATAAAAGAAGCCAGTTTCTTAAATAAATTGTTTTATACACACAAACAAGCCATCTCACAATACAAGAATCACAAGATTCTCAGTGACTTCAGGTGACGAGGGAAGTGTAGGACCAGCAGAGATCAGTGCCGGGGGAGGGCAAGGGCAGGGCCCGGGGCCGGGCGCTGCGGAGGGGACGGAGCACAGCGCGGGGGGGGCTCCGGGCCACGGGCAGAACGACCAGCCAAAAGGTTCCTTCCCCACTCAGCAGAGACAGGAATCTGCAACAGGTGAAACTGCTGGGCTCGACTGCAACGCCTACAGAAACACTGGGGGTGGAATTGTGGCAGTGGGGAGGTCAGGGGGAGCTGGACGACGGTGGGGAGGGCAGGTCGGGAGCCAGAGCGGCAGCATCGCTGTGACCAGCTGGGCTGCCCTCGCCGCCCAGTGCCTCCAGCTGATGAGTTCAAGCTGAGGGTTTTGTCGTTGCTGGTCCCTAAACGCAGGACTCTGTGTTTTCTGCTCTTCAGTTTCACCCTGTTTCTGCTGCTCAGGTCAGAGAGGTCGTCCGGTGCTTCCTATTTGCTGAGCGCTTCCAGGAGATCTGAACCGAAATGTCTCCGTCTCCTTCCTCCTTAGAGCTCAGGTTTAGTTTTTTCACAGTTCCCATCCCTTTCATGGCTTCTTTGCCTTGATCAGAGATATTTATGGCGCCTCTCTGAAGAAGGTGGGGTAGGAGGGGCAGGTCCAGCCAGCCCTGACCCTGCTCCTCGCCTGCAGCGAGGGCAGCAGCGGGGTTGGTCCAGGCAGCAGCGGAGCCGGGCAGCTGCCTGCAGGGTGAGGGCATCACGGGGCGGGTGCCAGCGGTCCGAGCACCGGGGTGCTGGGGGGCAGAAAGTGGCAGCGAGAGGGGCTCCTCGCTTGGGAACCTGGGGAGGGGCTCTCCCAGCACAAGTTGGCGGCTGGGTGCAGGGTGTTTAGCAGAGTGGTTGCAGCAGTTAATTGCTAATTGGCTGTAACGTTCCCTGTGATAAACCCTGTCAAGTTGTATCACCACTGCTGAAGCGAATTCATCGCTTCTGCGTTGCTCACGGAGTTGCTATTATTGTAATTATAATTACGTATTTCATATGCTCCTTCAGAACACCTCGCAGCTGCTAGCTAATTAGCCCTCGCATGGCCCTGCTCCTCTGCTCGGCCACGCTCCCCCCGGCCTCCCCAGCCAGCCCCGTGCTTCCCAGTTTGGGGGTGGGGAAGCTCACTGGGGCGCAGACACGATGGGAAGGGGGTTTATTGGAGCCCCCTGATCCCATCCCGGCACCCAAACAACCCGAGAGGTCGCCCCGCGCTGAGGGCACGGGGCAGCGGGAGGTCACTACGCTCAAAATAATTTCTCACCCCTGCGTGCCCCCCCACGTGCGTGAAACGTTTGGAGTCCCTGCGTGTGGGCGCGGCGTGGGCTGGCCCTGGCCCTGGCTCCGGCTGCCTTGAATCCCACTTGTGATTAAAAATTGCAATTCCAGACTGGGAACTTTTAATAACGGTGCACAGAGGAATGCCTGCGAGGCTAAATTGCTTAATTTGCATTGTCTTGGAATATTTTTACATATCATAATTTCACTTTGCCCTTTTCCCCCTTCCTCCCCTCCCCGTCTTTTTCATTAGGAAATGGAAGTGCAGAGCCCCACAGGTTAGATTAATCACACGTTGCACCTGAACGGAGGAGATTTGCCTAATCCTGTGCCAGTGCTGGGCTCCTGGAGACCCCACGGGCCCCGCGAGTGGGCTCCGTGAGGGACGGTGACTCGACTGCTGGGCGCTGCAGCAGCCCCCACCCCGTCCCGCGGCACCTCCGCGTCCCGACGTTTCGGCACCGCAGGAGCTGGGTCCTGCTTTGGGGAACTGGGTGTTTTTTCAGGATTTCCTGGCAGGTCGGCTCTGTTTGGAGAGGCGTGACCCACACCTCCCTTCCCAAGGACCTGCCAGCGCCGGGACCTGCACCCAAGGGCACGCACGAGAAGTGCCACCTCCCTCCTGCCTGGAGAACCGAGGCGAGGGTGGGCGGCGTGAGATGTGGCTGGGACACATCATTTTTCTAAGAACAGATTCAGCTTTTTTCAGACTAAAACAAATGTCTGTTAGCCTGCCTGTGCGTGCTCGCTGCTTAGCCTTCCCGTGCTCCCAGGCTGGAGTTAGCAGCAGTAAACGCGGCCAGAGCCTGCTCGCTGTGCATCGGTAATGAGAGCGCGGGTTGATGGATGCTTGCTGAGCCGTCCTTCCCCGAAACAGAGGCCACAGGGAAAACAGAGCAAAGTAGGAGGAAAATCTGCTGGAATCTAATTGTGGAGGCGGGGGAGATGCAAAGGGAGAGGCAAGGATTGATAGCTGTCTGGTCTGCTGCACCTTTGAGGAATCATTAACATCTGATTAATTAGTTAAGGTCTGCTTTGCAAATGTAAAGCGCTGTACAAGTGCAAAGTATAAATGGGATGATCCAGAGCGGTTGGCAGTGGCACTCCAGGAGGTGGGAGATACCCGAGAGGAGAGGCGGGGAAGGGAAAGGAAGAAACGCCAGTTGACGGCGTAGCTGTAAACGGCAGAAATGCAGCCAGAGCTCGGGGGGGGCTCGGCAGGGGCCGGGGGGGCCCCTACCAGCCCCAGAGATGCAGGGCCCTGCAAGGGAGCCCAGACGCGCCGCGCTGGCTTGCCCTGCTCTCCCCTCTTAGTGCTGCTTTGCTTAAAAGGCTGCTCGCTAGCTCCTAGGGCAGGGACGATGCTGCGCAGGGGGATCTGGTAGCAGCCGGCGGTTGCAGCCTGTTCGGGCCCAGGTTTGCATCCTGCGACCCCCCCCCGCAGAAGGAACCTGTGGCAGAAAGAGAGACACACGCCCCCTCCCCTGGGACCTGGACCTCTGGCCTCGCTGGGCCTGCAGCTGGGCCCTCTTTAGTTCCTTTTTTTTTTTTTTATTCCCCTGTTAAAACAACCTCTCTGCAGCCTCCAAGCATCTGTCAGTGCCCACCCAGCACCCGTCATGTCGCTGCAGGTTGTCAGCACCATTTTTCCAGCAGGGCTCCGGTTCCTGCCCCTCCTGTACCCAGCACCCCGGGCTCGGAGGGCACCATTGGGGTGCTGGTTTCACAGGGGGAGGTCAGCCCTGGCCGGGGTCCCGGCTGCTGCAGCCGCTGGGGGCACTTTGCAGGCAGGCGGCATCGCCGCGGTGCTCACCGGCTCCTGCCCGCGTTCCGGGGAGAGAGGGCGGCTGGAAAGCCTTTTGCCAGCTCCATAACCAATATCTATCCTATTAAATAGTTAATACACTTAGATGTATTTTAATAAACTCTATTTAATGGCCATACATTAATTGTCTGATTAATTCTAATAAATCCTTATTTGAGATGCTTAATTTAGAGTGTGACTGATCGTCCTGTCATGGACAGATTATAGAACTGTTGTCTCGAGTGAGATACTTGAGAAGATACTGGACAAAGGCAGAAATCTGGGAACTTCTCCGATAATTGAAAATCACCCCAGCATGAAGAGCGCTGCCTGCAGCAGGCAGGGCCGGGGGGCAAGGCAGCAGCAGGCACCTGCCCTCCCCGCCGCCGCAGAACAGGGGGCCAGGGGGGACGAGCCCACCCCGTGGGGTGCAGGGACAGGCTGGTCAGCCACAGGGGTGTCCCTGCCTCTGGGTGCCCGTGTCCTTTAGCAGAGGGACCCCAGCCCAGCCTGGACCCCCATCCCCGTGGTTTAGGGTTCGGGCAGGGGCAGCAGCAGAGCCCTGCTCAGTGGCAGCTCGGGGGGGGAGTGGGGACCAGGGGGGGACGCCAGCGCCAGGGATACGTGGAGCTGTGTCAGCGGCTGCTAATGGCCCGGGAGGACAGAGGTGCCTCTGTCTGAAGGCTGGCAAAGGCGCCGGGCCAGATGGGGTTGATACTAATTTACTTAAAATGGGAGGTGATATCATTTAGGAACCGCTGGCTGTGTTATTGAATTTGCTGCTCGCTCCCCGAGGAGCGAGGAGAGAAGCAAAGGTTACCCGGTGTTTACACTTGGTGACATTTCTATGAATAGCTGTTAAAGACCAATTTTCTCTCTTGCTCGTGGTTGCAGAAATGCCAGCTGAGCTGTGTGAGAGAGATGCACCCGTTCCCCAGTTTCCTCGGGGCTGGCTGGGGTCAGGGAGGTCCCCGGGGACCCCAGACCTGTGCCGGAGCGAGTCCCCAGGCCACCGCCGCGGCCGGTGCCAGATGCCACGGAGCATCGTGGGACCCATCCGCGGGTGCAGGTGCTGGTAGCGAGGCGGTTGCTGCAGGAAAACCCCCTCTGGCCATGGGGGGCTGCGGGGGCTTTGGGGGGGCTGCAGCGGCGCGGGGACCCCGGCCCCGCTCCCTCCCAGGGGCTGCAGCCATCGCTGCCCAGCGCTGGGCAGGAGGATTGAAACTGCGGCCGGTCCGAGGCAGGACTGAGATCAAAATCTCGCTTTTCAGTGAATGTCAACCCCGGTGTTCAGCTCGTGGAGACGTTTCACTGCGGCTGTTTCCAAACACGAGCGTTCAGCGCTGGCCTCTGTTTACATACTTTTACTATAAATTAAGCAAATATCAATACGGACTATTTCAAACAAAACCTGAAATGCTTTGTTAAACGTCAAAACACGAGTGCTTTGACACCAAAGTGTTGATATTTCACTGCTTGCAAGGCTCTTTTTTGGGAAAAATGAGACACTTGAAGCTAAACCCTTCCCAGGAGCATCGGGATCAAATTCCCTCTGAGGAGCTCAGTGAGAAACACCCCAATCTTCTCTTTCGTGGCTGTTGCTCCCCCGTTTCTGTCCTGGCATTTCACAGCCCCCCAGGCACCCCAAACCCAGCGCCCAGGGCAGCCCCTGCCCCGTCCCAGTGCCACCAGCATCCTCCCATCCCAGCTCCGGGGGTTCCCCGAAGCTCTGCACACGCAGGCTCACGGTTAACGGAGCATTTTGCACACTGGGGAGAGAGGAGGGGAACCCAATGCAAACCCTCTTCCTTTTTTTTTTTTTTTTTTTTCTTCCTACAAATTCTGTATTTCATTTTAGTGCAAGCTCCGGCTTTTCAGTTTATCGCAGCCAAAGTGAATTTGTAATCATACAATTATCCTCCTGCTAAATTAATATATTAAAATGTTCAAACAATTGTTCCAGTAATTAAACAGACAGATATTAGAGAAAATGAAGGCATTTTAGTCCTGCTCTCTGGAATGTGCTGACCTTTCCCCTTTCTTAGCTGCTACTCAGACAGTGTAGAAATGATTGGATAATTGGATGGTTCATGTTCTTCTGAAATCACCGAAGCAAAAGGAAGGCGGAATCGCCCCAAAGTTTGCATTGAGCTGTGCTGTGTGCTTTTGTTAATTAGATGGCTTTTTTTTTTTCTTCCCCTCCACCTAGTGTTAAAATTTAGAAATTATCATCTAGAAAAACTGTCAAGGTCACCCCTTAACCCCAGCAGTGCTCACGAGTGTGCGTCCCCTTTTAATCAGAGCCCTCGTCGTGCTGGGACCTGACCCGCCGTGGCACGGCCACTAAACCCCGGGAGCCCATCGGTGTTTAGGGGTGCTGGGGGTGCTCCCTGTCCCAGCCTGGGCTGGCACAGCAGGGCGGTGGGACCCCCAGGGAGGGCCCGGCACCCAGCCCGGGGCAAAGGAGCCGCCCCAGAGGCTGCACCCGCACGCCGGGGCGCTGCGGAGCCACAGAGGCGCGTAAGGGCGCAGCAGGTCTCGATATTCGGCCGCTGGAGCAGGTGCTGGAGGTGCCCGTGTCTTCTGGAGGAGCTTGGCGTCAGGGGGGTCAAGTGGCTGCTTTGGTTTCCATTTATCAGCTCTTATTTTCAGGGCCTTACAGTTTGGACAAACTAATATTAGCAGGGTTCATGGGGAGAGGATGCAACGCAGCGCTCAGGAAATCATTCATCTCTCCCCACTGTCAGACTCCGGCTTACAGACAGGCATAAATAAAAGTTTTATTGTCTTGCACCATCACAACACACCAAAGCCGAGGAAGAAAGATGCAGCAGATAATTTATTCAGCAAATGCTATCCTTTCATTAGCTGCCCACGAGCCAGTGCTGACACCCGCCACTGGTGACATTCCCGAACAGCCCCGGGTTCCTCCGCGGAGCCTCCGGGAGCAGAGCGCGTCCACGGCCCCCCCGGCCCGTGCTGCCCGCTGGCCCCCACAGAGGGATGCGGGGCAGGGCCCACGTGCTGGCCACCAGAAGGAGGGCCAGCCAGCCCCCTGCGGCCACAGAGCCGGGCCAGCACCGGCCTCCCTCGCTGCTGCCGTGATTAACTGTCACCTCATGTGGGGCTTATTTCTAGTCTCTGAACGGACAACTTGTATAACACAAATGCAGCAGGAACGGTGCAATGCTGATCGCAAATGCATGTTCCTGACTTTCCAATTGAATATTACCTCAGACGCGTCTTCAGTAAATATTTGCCTTAATTTCTATTTCTGTGATGGAAAAAAAAAAAATCCTTCAGCTGGGCTGGACCTGACTGGGGATGAGACGGTCACCCCTGAAGGATGCTGCTGCGCTGGAGAAGGACATTGCTGTCTCCATGCCTGGGCACAGGGCTCTGGAAAACTTCTGCTGCCTTGTGAGCCCCCCCTGCACCCCCCAGCGAACCCCCCACTTCCTGCGCTGCAGCGGAGCCATTGCAAAGCCCCAGCCACCCCCTGCCCACCTCACAGCAGGGGCTGGGTCACGGCCCAGTGCAGGGGAAAAGGGACCTCAGGGCTGGCTTTGAGCTGTCACAGAATGCAGAGAAACAGATGAATAGTTGTAAGAGAAAAGGTGAATTCTAGGGTGGGGACACTGAGCAGGTGGAAGAGAAAACAGACTGTGGATGCCTTCTCATCTGCCTCTAAAATGTGCACACACACTATCTAGCATCTATCTATCATCATCTCTCTACCATCTCTCTGTCCAGCCAACTAGCTCAATCAATCAATCAATCAATCAATCAATCTTCTATCTATCCAACTATCTATCTATCTATCTATCTATCTATCTATCTATCTCTATCTATCATCTATCCAACTATCTATCTGTGTATCTTTCCATCTGTCCATCTAATTATCCATCAGTCTGTCTGTCTGTCTCTCTTCCTATGTATCTATTTTTTCCAGAATACTTATTTTTTTAATCACCTTTCTATTCTGTTCAATTGTATTTTGGTTGGGCCTATAAAGTTTGGAGAGGGAGTTGTGACCTTTTTCAATGTGCTACAATTAATTTTTACTTCAGACTTATAATGAACTACCATTATCCGTCACATGCAGATCACTGCCTTATAAATCATGCCCCGCCGTATCACCAGCTGCACTCCAGGTTAGACGGACCCAGCCCGTCAGAGCATTCCGACATGCTTGCTGTATTTTTTTAAGTGCAGGCAGCTTATTATCCATTACAGCGTGTGGAACTGGAGCAGAAAGGCTCCTCTCGGAGCAGCTAGCTGGAGCGTGTCATGCCGTAAAGCTGTGCTCGGGAGCAATATACTTTTAGTGTATTTTTAATTGTGCCGCTTTTCTTCAAAAGATAACGGCCGTGCCGAGACGAGTCACTGTCCCGGGGGGTTCACAGCGACAACCAGCAGAGCGGTGACAAACTCCAGAGGCAGCGCAGACGCCGCTGCCGTGGGGCAGGACCCCCCTGGCAGCCGGGGGCTGGGGCTGGTGCCCCGGCATTGCCCTGTGCTCCCCTTCCCGGCGTGGACGCTGCCCAGCGCTGGGGCCCAGCTCCCTCAGACGTCGCGATGTCGGGGCGGCTCGGCGGGTCCTTCCCTCCCCCGGGAGGATTTCTCCTGCCTCTTGCAGTGTGGCGAACAGACTGAGCCATGAAGTCTCCAGTTCAAATGCGATGTGACACAACCTAATGGAGTAAATACAGATACAACAGGCACTTAAGGTGCTCATAAACTATGTATTGTTTCCTTTTGGATCGCGCTGATGTTATTGCAGATACTGTATGAAGTCTGAAATAGGATCGCGGCAACTTCACCGCTCCCTCTCCCAGCTCCTTTTACTGAGGGGAAATTACTTGGCTGACATGCTGCATCCCCATCTTTTAAATGTATTTATTGTTCTATAACATTTCATACACTTCATATGCGTTCAGGAGAGCAATTCAATATACCTGCCAGGAGCGAGAGACGCATGGAGCGCACAGAAACACGGGGAGCCGGTGGAAGCCCCGCGGAGCTGCGGCGCTCGGTGGTGACAGCGGCACAGCGGGCACGGACCGGGGGTCACGGGGGGACCGGGCACCCCGGCTCTGCGGGGACAAACCTCACAGCCAGACCGAACGGCTCCGTCCCCCCGCGCCCCCCACCCCTGAGCACGGCGGGTAGGGGTCTCCCCACCAGCACATCCCCTGGCCCCAGGTCCAGGCCCTGTGCGGGGGGCTCGGGGGGTTCACAGCCCCGCAGCGTGGGAGAGGCCGCGCGGTTCCTGCGCAGGGAGGGAGCAGCGGAGCCTGGGGAGTAACGGCGTTAGTTACTGGTTAATAGTCCCTCTTTGCTCTGCACGGGGCAGGACCCAGCACTCAGCCCTGCTCTGCCCCCATTCAGACTCAGCGACAAGCACAGAAACAGTTTAAAGCATTGAAATAGAAATTGCGGGTCTAACAGGAGATTTAATGTTAAAATGTTTCCATAAAATAAACCCTTAAAAGCTCCCATTACTTCACAATTGCCCTGCAGATCCCGGTTAACTTTCTGTGTGTAGCACCAAGGAGCCCCCGGCCAGCAGCCGCAGTGCCAGGGACGCTAATGAGGGTGTCGGGGACGAGAGGGACCCTCGAGCTGCACACACGGAGCTGCCGCGGCCACCAGACCTTCTCCCCGCGCCCCCACCCCGCAGCCGCATGCCGGCACCACCCTCCCGAGCGCTGCATCTGCGGGGATGGGACGGTGGAGGAGGATACCCCAGCACTTCTGCAAGCCCAAAAGGCTCCTGGGCACGGGCGTGGGCACGGCAGCCGGGACACGCGAGGTTTGGGAGGATCCCCGGGCAGAGTCGGTTGGGCCAAGCTCCTGCTCTCCGCCGTCGCCAGCGTGCGAGCAGTTTGGGTACGTGCTGCTCCTCTTCCTGGCACCATCCCCGGCATGGAACCAGAGTTCTGATGGCTCATCTGAGCTGCAAAGGCAATGGCACAGCTCGGCGTCACCCGCTGCGCCCAGCGGCCGGGCGGCTCCTTGGCACGGGGACACCGGGGAGGACTGGCCAGGCTGGGCTGGGCTGGGCTGGGCTGGGCTGGGCCAGGCTCTGCTGCCCCGCGAGCCGCAGGGAGCCCGGCCAGCACCCAGGGTGACACACGTATGTGCGTGTGTGTGAGCGTGGGTGCATTTTTTGGCACGAAGTACACGCCGTGCACCTCTGTGAGGCTCGAAGTAGACATTGCCTTTAAACCCTCCAAAGCGCACTGTTTAATTTGAATGAAATACACTAAATAGCATGGTGTCAGGTGTAATTACATGTTACCAGCAGTGTGCCAGAAGTAAGTTGCTAACACATTGGCATGGTTACTGTACACTTGGGTGAATTTCAAATACAGTTTTGTTAGTATTGGATCTAAGGGAAAGAAGCCAAGTCTGACTATTGAGGAAAACAAGTGGATGTGCTGTAGACTCATTATTCATCTCTGCTCCTGTAGCTCTTGGATCGAATAACACGCTCCTCTCCCGTTGTAACGGAGCCTGCTATCTCACCAGCTGCCTTCCCTCTCCCGCACCCCCGAGCCTCGCCGAGGGGCTGCGGGCACGGCGGGAGCCGCCGGCAGCAGAACGCCAGCGCGGAGCCCGGCTCAGCGGCACTTTGCTCCGCGGCGGGCAGGGAGACACCGTCCCTGGGCTGCCCGTCCCTGCCCTGGCTCTGCCTCCTCCCTCCTGCACCGCTGCGCTGACTCTCCTCCTCTCATGCAGGTGGGTGCGGGCCCATCGTGCCGGGCACCGACTGTCATCCTCGGGAGGGACCCAAGTAAAATTCTGGTCTGGGTGCGATCACTTGGTGCTCAGCTCCTGGCTCTTTTTTGCAAGGTCAGGCCGTGACCCGATGACTGGCAGAGCCAGGAGCGTCCACCTGCCGTGAGCACCCTTGGGCGAGCATCCATCCTGCCCTGAGCATCCTCCGGGGAGCCCCGTGCTACGCTGTGCGTGCCTCAAGGCTCCCGGTTCCCCCTCCCTGGGAAGCACCAGTGGTCAGCAGCCCTTTGGAGCCAGGGGCTGGTGGGCCACCAGCCACGCCGGGGCTGCCGGTCGGGGCTGGTATCGGGGCCGCCGAGGCACAGGGGCTCTGCTTCGCCCAGCCACGGAGCCGCTCCCGACGCGGGGCTCCAACAAGTGCGGCGGGGCTCTGGGCTGCCCGCCCTCGCCGCGCAGACAGCGGCCATCTGGCTGGTTGCAGGACTGACATTGAAATGGAGCTCTGGCTCCCGAAGTAAAATATTGATGAAGAAGGCCTGGAGCTAGGAATGAAGTAGCCTGGCTGTATTTCCTTCCCATTTTTAATAGCTCACTGCTTCATGCCAAGAAGACTAAAGTGTGTTATTTGGCTCTGGATGAAAATGATTTCAATTGGGTAGTGAGCCTGTCATTTGCATCCTGAATAAATAGGGTCTAACAAGAAGAGATCTGTTTAATGAAGAGATTTGGGGGATTCAGACTGAATCCTGCCTGACTCAAGGTCCTGAGACAATAATTGGGATGAGCAGACTAAAGCCAAGAGCTCTTCATGGGACTAGACAGCGTATGTATGAGGGTTTAAGTAGAAATTGAACCGTACAACTCTGTCAGTGCGTCTGGAATTGGAAATGGGATGTTTATAGGCCTGGGAATTCGTGCTCCCTGCACAAATTGTATATTGTTTATAATAAGCTGGCCTGACGTGTAATGAGTGTGGCTGGAAATTAAGAGACATCATTACGCTTTGAGCAGCAAATTGCAGGTTTCCCCGTCAGGGCAGGGGCGATGACTCGGCTCCTGCACCGGGTCAGCGGAGCCCCCAGCCCTGTCACCGGCAGACAGCAGAGCCGGGCGCCATCCTGACGGGATGGGCATGGGGACCCTCCTGGGAGCAGCTCCAGTGCTTCCCCGGGAGTCCCCACCCTCATGGGACTGGCACTGGTAACCCCTGTGCCCTGGTGAAGGGCAGGGGACAGGGTGCTGCTCCTCCTCCTCCTCCTCCCTCGTGGCCGTGGTCGAGGAGCAAAAAGGAGAAACAGGCACAGCTGGAAGTGGAGACCTTCGGCCCCAGGGGAAAGCCGGGAGCCGGGGACAGGGTGAGCAGGAGAGCAGGGGCTCGCTGGGAGCTCCCGGCAGGGGTGATTGGGCGGGTGCTGTGTCCTGGGGCCGAGCAGGGCGATGCTGTGCAGAGCTGTGCTGGGAGCGGAGCCGCCTTGCGGGACTACGGCTCCCGCAAGGCACCGTGGCAGCAAAGCCCTTTAAATGCTGCATTTTTGGCTATGATATTTTGGCTTGGGACAACTGTGCTTTTCAATTAAAAGTGAAGGTTTCCAAGAGCAAACCGATGCTGTTTGCAAATGGAAGAGTAAAAAGCCTCTGTCAGAAACCAGTAGGTGCGAAAATTTTCCATGGCTTCGAAGCAAATCAAATTCCTGCTCAAATTGTTGCAGGTCGATGAGGCAGGATGGGCGGAAGTAGGATGAGGAGAGACACGAGAGTTTATTTTTTAAAACCTGTTTTAAAGCGGTGTGTGCCAATGGCAGACCCCTCGGAGCCAGAACACCCTGGCAGAGCCGGGCTGGGTGCTGCCGTGGGTGCTGCCGTGGGGAACGGGGCTGGGTGCTGCCGTGGCTCCCAAGTGCTGCCATTCTCCACAGCTGACTGCGGCGGCGCGGAGAACAGCTCCGGAGATGTTCCGCTCACCCTGTCAATGTGTACTTGGGGAGTCCTTAATCCACGGGTCGCTGACGTGATAAACAATAATGTCTCTTTTGGAGCTGTTACGACTTATCATGTTAATGGGCACTTAGGGAGTCTTTAATTGGTGATTTGTGCATGCACTGTCACAAAATTTTAAAACACATTTACCATCATTTCTGGGGTGTTTTAGAAGCACCAGTTCACTACACTGAGAGATGAACAAGCAAACCCACCTAAAGTCACCCGCCCCGCCTGCTCGCCTGCTGCTTCAGGCTCCGTCTCGCAGGGAAAGGGCTGTGGCTGCCTCGATAAAACCTGGGAGGGATCGGGCTGAGAAGGTAACGGCACCAAGAAGTTCCTCTTGGCAAGCGGCTCCGCACCCACGCGCCCCAGTGGGTCCCTGGGGAAGGCTCCTCACCACAGTTTTCCTCTCCAGTGGCAAACTGGTCCTGCCAGGGATTCACCACCGGGGCCGCGGCACAGCCGGGTGTCGGGAGCAGAGATTAAAAACTAATAAAGCAGAGAGCTCTGCAAACATCCGCCCCAAAGACCTGACATCTGTCTAATATTTGGGTTTGAATAGCAGGATAAAATCTTCCGTACTACCGGGATGAAACGATCTCTGCTCTGCCCCACCCAGGTGCAAAACACGGGGCTGAATTACTGAGTTACTGGTGTAGCCCTGGGGTGACTGGGGGAACTGAGCCGCCTGCGACAGAGGGGAGGTCAGAACTGCGGGTTCACCTTCAAGAGCAGGTTGCCCTCGTGGGGACGTTGACCCCACAGACCCCACGCTGAGGTGCCCCAGGCAGGGTTTGTCCTCACCCCCCCGTGCGTGGGCTGCGGGGCCGCGCTCCAGCACCGTCCAGGGACCGCAGGGTGCTCCCGGACTCCTCACCACGGCCGCCAGCACCGGTGCCGGGAGGACCCGTAATTAACGGCACCTGCCCTTGCTGTCAAGTTCTTCCTTAGGAATAAAGCGTGTGTCGACGCATAATTAAAATTCTGCATATTTTTTAAAACAGTGCTTTCTAAATAGAGCTCCAGTCATCTGCAGCAATTAATCCAATCAGCCTGGTGCACTCGCTATCTTCAGGTGAGTTCATCTCTCGCTCTTCCCGTCTCTATTTTTTCCCTAACTCTCCTCCCAGCTTTGCTGGTAACAGGAGTGGATTGAGCCGGAGGACTTTAACTGATGAAGTTACCATAGCAATGCTATTCGTCACTGCTTTGCCATTTCCAGCTCTGCCTACAGCAGATCCCACTCTGCTCGCTGTTTACCCAAGGACCTGGCTGTGAGCAGCCCCAGCGCCGGCCGAGAGCCGCCGGCAGCCGGTGTGAGCCCCGCAGAGCCGGGGCCCCCCGCGAGCGCACCCCGGCTCCCCCTAACCCCGCTCCCCGCAGGGCCCGGGAACGGGCAGGTGCTCCACGAACCCTGCAAGGAACAGCAAAATCCAGAACAAAAGAATAATGCTGGATGCTGCCAGTACCTGCCGTCAAGCAGTGTCAGCCCTGAGTTAATTAATTAAGATCCGGGCTGGCTCTCACACCTCCCCTCATCACCCTCGGGGACAGTCGCACTGGAAGATGCAGAAACCCGGCTCCCAGTGGCCCAAAGGAGCCCAGGAACTGGTGGGACTGGCCGCCACGTGTCCCTGGTAGATTTGGGGACGGGGGTGCGATGCCGCTCACCCGGAGCGTGCGGGGCCCTGCTGACGGCGAGCACCCAGCAAGGACGGTGCCACCGTGTCCCCGCGTCCCCAGCTGCCCGGGGCTGCGGTCCCTGCGGGGAGCTGGCTCCAGGGGATCTCCCTTTGTCCCCGTCCCCGCTGGCAGGGCGGGGAGGGGGCTCAGAGGCGCAGCCCCTCGCCGGGGTGTCCCTCGCGCGTGTTGCTTGCGTGGAGCGAGCGCCCAGCTGCCCCAGCTGGAGATGAACCCGGGGCTTCCAGGGCCGCCGAGCCGCCGGTGTTGTTCTGCCAGCGTGAGCTTGTTCGCCTGAGCATCATCTGGCAGCCTGGGAGGGAAAGAGCATGATAGAGTCTGAAAAATTCATTGAAATGTTGGGTTCCAGCCAGAGAGAAAACATCGCTGAATGGCAACATAAAAGGAAATTGTCCCATGACATTCAGAGAGCACTTCAGTATTTGTCCTCTTTATTTTAAAGCGTCGAGGATCTTTGGGAAACACACTGGAATGGGACTTTTATAGATGGTCTAAATTAAACTTCACTTAATATTATAAGCAATAAATCCTCATTGTCAGGTTTTGTTTAGCGGGTATAAAAATGATTGGTAGGTGCTGTAGCTTTTTCCTGAGACTGGAAGATCAGTGTTTTTACCGCACAGCTTTGTCCTCAGCGTGTGAGAAGGAGAGACCCTCCTCCCAGCCCCGGTGCATCCCGACGCAGCTCTGCAGGCAGCTGCCTGCCACGCAGGTCGTCTCCCACCCTCCGCTCCTGCAAAACAGACCAGGAGGCTCCTGCACTTTGGGGACAGATGCACGTTTTCACGTGATTCCAGGAGGTGGAGCTTTGAGGAAGCCATCAGCTCCTTTGAGGAAGACCCCAGGCAGCCGGCAGGCTCTGGGGGCTCTGGGGGGGCTCTGGGAGCTCATTGCTGCTATGGGGGTCTTTAGCCCTGGCTGCCTCCTGGCCCAGACCTGCAGGCGGGCACTGGATATGGCAGGGAAATTACAGAAATTACAAAAATTACAGACCAAGTGTACCCTGGCCTCTTTTTTTTAGCCGATGCGAGGCAAGCGAAGCAAATAAGAGCACTAAAACAGGAAATACTTTTCCTCGTTTGAGCTTTCTGCAACCTGTGGTTTCACTGGAGTTAAGGAAATACATGAGATCAATTCTGAATGTTTTTATTTTTAACTCCGACAGTATCTCCATGTTTAGCCGATGGTGCCCTGAGGTCACCAACCCAGAAAACCTGGGTCCTGTTGCACTGGGGTGAGGCGGTTGCCGTGGCCGGTGTGGAGCAGAGCCCTGGCGAGAGGAGGGAGCCTCTTCCTTCTGGAGCCCGCGCGGCGGCGTCTGCCGGCAGCCTTTACGATGATAAAAACCAATTTAGTGCCGTTTATGATGGAGGAATAAGAGAAATCATATAACAATTACTTACAGGAGATTTACCCCATTCTATATATTTTGGCTGAACGTGGCATTTCCAGTGACGTCCCGCCTGTGCTCCCGGGCCAAGCCGCTGCACCGGGGATGCAATTTCAGAGGAGATCTTTCGGTGCAAATTGATTTTGCTATGAATATTTATGCAGCGTGCGAGGCTGCGCGCGTGCTAAAGGGGGAAATGTGGGGCTCGGCGTGGGATGCCGGAGCAGCCGCCTGCCCTCCTTTCGCCTGGAATAATAATTGGAATATTTATAATCTTCCCATGGATGGAATGCCTGCAGGGAGGGGGTGTTCCTGGCGTGGCCGGGCTGGCGGGGGCGGCCGGGGCGGGACGCCGGGCGGCGGCGGGGTCTGCCCTGCGGCTGATTTGGAATGCGCACAGCATCCCTGCGCGGTGCAGTCCCCGGCAAGAAACCCAGGAAAGACAAGAAAAATGAAGGCAGGCGCAATCTCATTTTCTGAGGGCTGCAAGTCAGCCAGGAAATGGCTATTATTCCATCGACACTGTCGGTATTAAGTTATTTCCTTCACTAAATACGAGAATGTTCATGAATATCTATTGAGTTCCAGGTACCGGCGTCTCCCAGCACTGCGGCTCACTGATTGTAGCTTTATATTCCTCCGACAACACACCTCAATCTCACATTGAAGTGAAAGACAATAGTATTTTAAATTGGTTAATAAATCTCTAGATTGATGCTCCTGGAAGGCCCAGGAACTTCATCTCTATTACACGAATAAAAGTGATAACATTTTAACCACTGAAGTGCTAGGAATTTGGGAAGCTCCTTCCCGATGCCCTTCAGGGCGGCCGCGTCCCCGCGCCGGGAACGCCTGTCAGGTGCCACGGGCTCTGCTTTTAGCGGGGAAAGTGTTTGTTTTTCAAGAAATTAATCCCATCCGGGCAGGACAAGGCGATTGCACTGTCTTCGTTCCTTTTTCCTTGCTCAAGCCTCCACTCGGGCCCATATAAGGAGTGGAAAATTCCCTTTTAACACGCAATATGGAAGCGGCTCAGCTCGCCCGTGGTGCTCGGAGCCTTATTTGGCTCTGGGGATCCCTCTGCACCTCGTTCCGGCCCCAGCACCCTCCCCAGGCTGGAGCAAGCAGGGCTGCAGAGGGAAAAATGCATTTAAACCCCCAGACACTCTCCCCAGCCCGGAGGGGATTGTCCCCGTGCAGCGATGCCGCGGGGGTCCCGGCCTGCTGCTCCCCTGGGGCTGGTCCCTGCGTCCCCCCACCGTGCGCCGGCCAGGGCTGAGCTGCGCCGGGGCTGCAGGTGAAACGTCAATTATTTTTCGCTCCTCTCCTCCTCCAGATGTCCTTTTGTTTGTGTGTTGGGAAGCGGAGTGGGATCCCTGCCTGCTCCCGGCGCCGGGCTGCAGGGCTGGGGGGTGCAGGATGTGGCCCTGACGTGGGGCCGGTGCCCGGCCCCGGCGAGCGCTCGCGGTGGTGCCGGAGCTTGGCACCGCTGATGCCACTGCCAAAGAGGATTTGGAAGAAATAGAGTCCTCTTACTTCTGTGAATTATTATAAATTATAGGGAGATGAGAATATTTTAATATAAACCAGAGTATTTCAAGTACAAAGAGCTGTTCTGAAAATGTATTGAATATTTTTTCACTGATGTTTAGTGTCTGTAAGATTCCTCGGGGAGTTTACAACAAGTGGAATACTTAAGGATATAGTGCCATAGGTTCTTTCAGTATTTTCTTTTCAAGGAAAGTAACCTCTGAATTATCTAGGAAGTACATGAACAACATGAAAGGAAGATTATGCACAGAAAGAAAAAAATATGCAGAGAATTCAATTATGCAAAAAAAGTGATGTGCTTTGCTTAATTCCCCAAACACATCCCTGCACTGTAGTCAAGACAGCAGAACTCAATGCATGCAGACAAGGTTTCCAGGTCACCCTCCTTGGCTCTTTCTGATCATTTCTTGTTACCATTGCTTCTGTATCGTAGGGTGCTTTGCAGGCTTTAGACTATCAGGGTTCATTTATGTCTCTCTCTCCTGTGTTGTGCCGGGGTGGGGGACTCAGCGGGAGCCAATTCTGGAGTGAATCATGGTGGAAAACTCCAGAATTTCTGGTGGCTGGGGCCAGCTCTGGCTCTGGGGTTACAGGGCAGCTCGGCTCATGGCCCCCCAGACGAGAGGGGAGATGCTGGGGCTTCCCTGTCCTTATTTTCTGCAGAGACACACCTGCCAGACCCATCCTGGCCAGTTCCGCTTGTTATTTCCCACACAGAGAACACAACGCTCGTTCTTCAGCCCTCGGTGCCCCCGGCCCGGCTGCGCCCCCGCCCAGAGGCTGCACAAGGGGCGACACTCCGGCCTTTGGAGACCCCCCAGTCGCCGAGTGCCCTCTCTGCTCCTGGCCTTCGCGACGCGCTGTGCATCCCTGGGGATGCTCAGACCTGGTATAGATCAAGTTTAACAACTGCTGGTTTGCCTTCGGTTTTTCTGGACGTGGCCGAGGCGGCTGCAGCCTGCGTGCGCTCGCGGGAGCGTCACCCCCGCGCAGGGGTGATGGTTCTGCTCTTTATTTACACAGGCTCTGTCCAGGCTTGCTGTGGGGTCCAGGGCAGGGGGAAGGCAAAGAGGAGCTTTACAAAAGCGTCTGAGCCATCAAGAGCCCAATTCTTGTTGCTCTAAAGAAGAGAGAATGGGACACTTGAGGTGTCCAGCCGGAATGAATGTTTCAGATGAAGAAGGGCTGCTCTGAACCTTTCCTGTGCCCACCACACCACCCCAGCCTGCTCTCCCCACACCATTAACCTCGGTGCCTGCGGGCACCGCAGCCGCCCACCAGCCCATTCACACCTCCGGAGGGCTTTCTCTGCCGCCTTCATCCTCTTCATCTTCGATGGAGGGACCCTGAGGAGCCCGGCAGGTCCCAGCCGAGCCCTCACATCTCCCGCCTCGCTGCCATTCCCCTTTCCCAGCCAGCAGCCCTGTTCAGTTATCTCCTACTTGGCAGTCGCTCGGACTGCTTTTCTCTGGTTTTTGTTACTCTGCAGACAGTGCCACTTGCAGCCCTGTTGTGGCACAGCCGCTGCTCCTCCAGCGAGGTGACCCGGCGGTGCCACACGCTGCGGCCGGGGCGGCTGCTGAGCAGGGGGGTGCCGGGTAGGGTCCCCCCCCGGCTGTGGGGCTGCGGCCGCGTCGCCGTTCTGCACTTGTTCCAGGGCTGGTTCAAAGAGTTTTGCAACTAAAACTCCCTTCCAGCCTGGCTCGCTGTTATTCTCATCCCCTTCTTTAGTGGAGAAAACGGCCCAAATCTGGAGCATCTTTGGGGCAGGGGGTCCCTCCCCGCGCCCCAGGCTCTCCTCTTGCACACACCCTGCAGCCAAGTCGGGCTCCTCGGTCTCTGTTGCCTGTGGCAATGTCATCAGGCAACCGGGCTGCTAATGAGCGCGGCGGTGTCACCCCAGAGCTGCGTCCTGGCCGGCGCGGGGACACGCAGGGAACAGACAGGGATGAATTTTGCTTCGTTTGCCCCAGCGTTGCCCTGCGACGCAGCGGGGAAGCGGGAGGTGATGGAACAGGAGGGTTCGCCTGCTCAGCGCGCAGAGGGAAAAGGCGTTGGGAGCGGCTCAGATGAAGAAGTTCAAAAGGGACGTTTCAGTCCACTTTTAAAGAAATCTATTCCCTTTGTGCCGACGGCGGCAGCCCGCTGTGCCTGTGCCAGCGTAGCTGCAGGGCCGCTGCCCAAAAGCCGGGTGGGCCCACGGAGGTGTGATGCAAAATACTTCAAAAAGGAAAAGGACAGCAGGGAAGAAGCAATTCGCTGGTGGTGGGAGAGCCCTTCGCCCCACGCCGCTCCGAGGGCTGCGCGGGGTGTGCTGCCCGCTGCCCAGCCCTCCCGCTGCCTGCGCAGGCAGACTGTGCCAGGGGGGTTCCAGGCTTCCCGAGGCTTCTCTGGATCCTCTCAGCACACACAAACTGCGCCTTTTCTCTCTCAGCGTGAACAAAATCTTTCTACTAAAAAAAAAAAAAAAAAAATCAATACTTTTCTGCTGTTTCAGGGGTGCAAGGGAGAGCGATTGGCCACCGTCGCGGCTCTTCAGAGCGTTCCCCAGGTGACTGGTCCTCACGCACCTCGTTCGCTTTCCACCCGCTGCCCTCGCGCTGGGGTTCCCGCTCTCCGGGAGGCAGCGCCGCCGCAAAGTTCTGTTTCTGTCCCCAAAAAGGCAGGGCAAGGGCTGGGTGTCCGCGGGGTGCAGGGCAGGCTCGGCCCGAGGCCCCAGCAAGGGGGACGCCGGGAAGCACGGGGGACACTGTCACCACTCGTTTGCAGATTAACATTCGCCACTTCGGCGGCAGAGTTGTGATAACACGGGGATGCTGTTTGTTTATTTATTTATTTACGGGCCCATTAGTTGATGCATTTGCATCGAGTCTTGGAAAAAAAAAAAAAAAAAAGCAAGCATCTTCTCCGAATTGAATGACATGAATTATTTCGACCTAACTTACTAATTAAGACCTCATTAGCAGCCCAAATTTGTGATAGATCAGCAGTGGACTTGGCACAGTGGTTTAATTTAATGATTTCTTGCATTACTTTGTTAATCATCTTTAGTCTGATTTAATTTATGCCAATGTGACTATCCTAATTTCTAATTAAGGCATTGATGGCAGGGACACCACCACTGCAGAGGAATTTCAATCAAGGATGGTACAAAAGCGGCCCCTGCCTCTTGGTTCTCGAGGGACGGTGGGTGGGGGGCTCCTCAGCCCCGAGTCCGACACCGGCTCCGATGGGATTTGTCCTCGTGTTCCCGGGGCCGAGCGGATCCCAGAGCTCTGCAAAGCGCCCACCCTGCTCCGGGGCGCCGCCGGCCCGGCTCGGGCGGGCGAGAACCACCGGCGCGGAATATGCCATGAAAAATCAGAGTTTGCAGGAAAGAACATCTGCTAATGCAAAATGTTTATGCTAGTCGATATAAATTTATTTCGTGCAATAAATGACATAATTGAATTTTTATTTCCTTAATATATTTCACTAAAATAACTAATATTTTGAGTATCCCTGGCCTACAGATGTCTTTCATAGGAACGTATTTCCTGTAATATTACTCTTGTATAAAACTGACATTTAAACCGTTTAATAAATGAGCAGTTGTTTGACTTGTTTCAATTTCAATACATTCTGGTGTATTAATAAAATATATTTCAAAGGGAAGCTCGATAGACCGTGCTATAAAAATTCGTGATTTATTAGAGATACATTTGCTATTAGTTGGGACAGATACTCAAAATGTCATTAAGGTTAAAATAATAATCAATCAAACTAATTAGACCCTATTTTTCATATGCAAATATAATTAAGCATACATTTCTCAATAACTTTAAAGAGAATTATTGAAGCTGCACAAAGTGTGCTGAGTCCTTACTTGAGCTAATGAAATGACAGCGTCTTCACTTGCATATGCAAACAAAATTGATTAGCCACTTTGCGCTTCGCCTAATAACTCGGGGAGCGGCTGGCGGGGAGCGGGGGCTGCGGGGGCCCCTTCGCCGCCACCCTGCCCACCCCCTCGGGCTCCCGCCTGCCCCGCTCCGAGGCGGGGGCTCCGGCCGGGGGGGCCGATGCCTTTGCCGTGTCCCGGCGTCCCGGCCCGGTCCCGGCGCGCAGCTCTGCAGATAATAACACCATCTGCAGAGGTGGCTTACCCTTGTTTGCTGATGTTTTCTCTGGCAAATCATTCTGACTGTTTATTTCAAGGGAAAAATACCATTTTGCTGTGAGAAGGGTTAATAAGAGATGTTTATTTATGAACTCGGCATATTACTGTTGCATAATTTGAATACAGTGCCTATGAGCTTTTTTTATTGCATGCTATAATTTCATTTTTAAAGCTTTCCCTATGCCATACTTTAAAAATGATATCGCAAACAAGAAATAAATTCTGTTTTGCAGCTGTGCTAACTATATTTACCCATGGGATACACTATTTTGTCCTTGACATAAATCCCTTGGGATTTCACTCAGAATTACTTTGGCACGCCACATTCACTACATCAGGGTATTGTACACCAAGTCTATCACGGGGACTCTGGCTGAGCCGCCGGATCGCTGCGAAGAGAAAGAGGCACTTGTTTAGCATATTACCATGAAAATCAGTCAACTCGCACATTAACGATTGTCAAGAAACCCAGGCAAGGGAAATAAGGGAAATAATAACTGCGGATTAAACCAGCGAGGATCCCCCAAGCAGAGGCGGGGGGGCCGGGGGGGCGATGCCCTCCCACCCAGCGCAGAGCCAGCATCGCCGCGCCCGTCCTCCTCCTCCTCATCCCATCACACAACTGCCGTGCCCATCCCTGGGCACCCCAGATCCCTCCAGGTGCTCCCCGGGTCCCCTTCCCTCCGCAGGGCGGGGGCACTCGCTGCTGCTCTATGTGACATGCGCTTGTTTCTCTTTTTTTTTTTTTTCCCCCCGAATTTGCAGCACCTCGAGGCATTATCTGCCGCTGCTCCGTATGCAAACAGGCAGCTAATCAATGTCTGAAGAGGTGTGCGTCCGTCAGCAGCTCGGGTCCCTGCCCGGCCGGCAGCTCCGCTCCTCCACAGCCCCAAGGTGGTTAAGCCACCTCTGGATACAGATCTTGCTGTTAATTGGGGGCCTCATTTTCTGCAGGTGTCAGGCTCCAGGACATCAGACTTAACGAAATTCAGCTTCCCCACTCAACTGTACAGGCAGAAGCACCGGAGCTGCCATGAAAGGGGGTTTGTGCCTTGTGCACATGGCGGGGACCGGGAGCAGATATGACACTGTCAGCATCTCCCGGGGGACGAGCATATTTTTGTCGATCATGTAGCATCAGGTTCTCGTGTCACTGCATTACGGAGCTTGATGGCACTTAATACACCATGACAAGGTGTAACATCAGAAATGGAACACAAAATGAGATCAAACGGCATCGTGGTCCCCAGAGGGCCCGATCAAATCCAAGGTATGGAAATTTGAAGGGAAAAAAAAAAAATGCAAACTCTCCCACCACCCCTCCCGCCCCTAGAAACCTTTTGAATCCCATTATCCCGGGCAGCCGGCAGCCAGGCTGGGCTCCCGCGGGGAGGAGGATGTGGGGCTCTGTGGGGTGGCCGTGTCACCCCGTCCCTGCACCCACAGGACCCGCAGACCTCCCTGGCCCCGCAGCAGGGGCACCAGGGCATGTCCCCATGGGAGCAGGGGGGCACCCTCAGTCCCAGCGCTCGCCCTGTGCCCGCTCCCCCGGGTTTTCCTCGCCAGAGCCGTGCTGACCCGTGGTCCGCACCGGGAGCTGCTCGCCAGCCTCTCCCCTTCAATATCCAGGTGATTAAGCACCCTCCCGTTTCACCTCCGCGCAACAGCGTCACGGGGGGGGGCAGAGCAACGGGCCGCTGGGCACGGGCAACGTGCAGAGCAGCGCACGTGGCGATAAATAACACGGCGGTGGGCAAGGGACAGTGCACGGGGGGGGAATAACTGGGGAGGAGAGGGCCTGGGGGGGGGTGTTGGGAGAGCAGGTTGGGGGGCGAGGAGCTTCAGGAGTAAATCCAGGAATGAGCAGGGGGGCAGCCCCATGCAGAGGGGGCAAGCGGAGGGTGGAGGGGGTTGGGTGTCCCCCCTGGGGCTGGGAAGGGGGACCCCCAGGACAGGGTCCTGCCACGGCTTCGCAGGCAGCGCTGGACGCGGGCGGGCACTGCGCGGGGAAGGCGCCTCTTGGGAGGGACCCTGACGGGCAGTTTCGGATCGTACAAGCAGGTTCCGTCAGGAAAATGGGTTAAGGACAGAATAGTTTGGGGGGTAAAAAAAAGAGCAATTTTTCACACATCTCAGCAATTTCAGAAAAAGGAAAGAAGCCATTTTTCAGCAAAGAAGAACTCGTTTCATGTAGAAAATGTTAACCAGATGTTCGCAAAAAGTACGTCATGGAAAGAATGAACGAGATCCCTTGGTTGGGACTAACCCCGCGTCCCCGAGGAGCTGCTGGGCTGCGCTGCTGGGCTGCTCTTCACCGAAAACAAAGGCAGATGCGCTTTGGAAGCCACCGCTGGCGAAAGATTTAACACCCAGCACCCCACAGACGTGGCAAAAACCACAGCGGGTGAAGAGTGTAATTGCAAACACACCCTGGCTGTCCCGAAGCGAAGGCTCCCTTCCTCCCGCCCGGCGCCGAGCCCGCGCTCAGCCCTCTGCCGAGACTAATTTCATCGACAGTTCGTAGCCCCAGATGCCGTCGCCGTCCCAGGTGAAGAGCAGCTGCTGGTCGCTCTCAGTAGCTGCATCTCAGCCCCGTGCTCCGATTAAAGCTCCCGGCGAGCAGCTCCCGGGGCGCCGCTGCCAGCAGCCTGTGCCAGGCAGGGACACCAGCCCGTGAGCCACGCCGGCACCCTGGGATGCTCACGGGAAGGCCAGAGCCACTGACAAAAAAATCAGCAGCGATTCAGATGCAGAACCGCTGAAGTTTGTAGAGTTTTAGGGAAACCAGTGATGCCATTTACAGCCTGACGGCCACCCCATGTCACCGCTGTCTCTGTGTGCATGTGTGTCACCACCACGCTGGTCTCGGTGCTGCGCACACGGCTCCCACCTCATCTGTGCGTGCCTGGGGTGGCCTGTCCTGCACCCAGCCGGGGACGAGAGGGCTGCAGCCCGTGTCCCCAAAGCCCTGGGGTAAGCGTGTCCACACCAACGGTGCCCCGGCCACCTCCATCGGCTCGTGGCCAGGCCACTGGTGGCAGGGGATGTACCCAACCTGCTGCCATTTTAACCCGTTTTTCTTGCCCCTGCAGTGGGAGGGAGCTGCTGGACAAGGAGCCTGAGGGGGCAGCTCGGAGGGGAGGGGAGGGTCTCCCCCCAGCCAGGCTGGCTGGACCCTGCGCCAGACCAGAGCTGCTGGCTTCAGTCTGCCCAGCTGGCCCGGGGCTGGGCTTAACCTGAGGAGCTCTCGACTGAGATTAAGGGCGGGTGATGACTTTTTTTCCCTGCAGATGATAATTGTCACCGTTTGCATTAGGAAAAACCCACACTGGTATGCCCCCCACCCCAAGCTGTGTGTCCCCCGGAGACAGGGGCGGTTTGGGAGCGGTGGCAGCCGCCCCAGAGTCGGGCCGGGCTGGAGCCAGTTAGTGCAAATTATGCAGCAAGCCCCAGAGCATCTGTGCTTTTACACTCTTGTCTCTTGTACTATTTTTTTTTTTAGTGGCAAAACCTAAATCCAGTCAGAACAAAAGACCAAGGCAGCATCTAAACAACAGTCAGCGCTCTGCGAGGAGAGCTAATAACTGTGCGCAGGGATCCTGGCGCCGGTTAAATGAGGAGTTTTCAGCCTCTGGCTTCACCCAGGGCCATGAAGATCAGCAAATCACTAATAGGGCTGAACCTCTGCAAGCAGCCGAAGGGAGAAAACCTGCCAGAGGCTGCTCCTGCGCAGGGCCCCAGCCCTGGCAGCGTCGCGGGTGGTTCCCAGCCGGGTCCCCAAAACCCTGCTAGTCCCGACGTGGCAGCGGCACGGGCGGGAGGGGAAGTTGTGAATAAACTGAGAGACAAACCAGGCAGAGGGACTTAGCAACGCTGCAAGGTTAATACTGCAATTAACAGACTTTTTCTATTTATTATGAATAATAATCATCGTTGTTTTTTCTTTGGATGCCTCAATCTGTCTGTCTCTCCACCCATCCCCGTGCGCGCTCTCTCTCCTTCTCCTCAGACTCCGGGATCATCACTCTTGCAGCAGAGCAGCGCCTTGCAGAGCGGTTCGTTAGCACAAATGGATTATGATGTTGCATCTGATGAATAGTATCTGTAGCAGCTGCCGAGGGTACAGCACAAACAGGAGCAATTAACGCAGCTTCTGAAGGAAACGATAACCCGGGATTGGCAAAGCGAAGCTGCCCGCGCCCCGCAGCGAAGCTCCCTGCAGCCGCGTGGGACGTACCGAAGCGACAGGAGGGGCTGGTTCTTCCTCCCTCCTGGCTGCCACCGTGGCCATCTGAGCTACCCACCCCTGGTGTCCCCAGCCCCTGCTCTGGGCATCTCCCAGCCGCTCCTCCGCAGCCCCATGCTCCCCCCTCCAGAGCTCCCCGTCCTCACGGGCGGCAGCGCCGGAGCGTCCGCTCCCGCCAGCCGTCACCACCGCAGCCCGGGATCCTTCCAGGGGCATTTCTGGGGCTCGTCTGCACGAGCTTTAAGTAGCAGCGAGCGTCGTCCCTGCTCCCCAGGGCAGGGGAGGGCAGCAGGGTGGCCTGAGGATGTGCCGGACCCCTCAGCAGACGGCGGCGGAGCTGCGATTCCCCGCGCGACGGGCCGGGAGAGACACCCGCGGGATGAACGCTGCTGGGGCGGGCTCCGGCGGTCGTGTGTCTCCATTTCATCCCTAATATACACAATTAATAAACTTAATTACATGTAAAATTGCAACAGCTGAATAATGACTGCAATTCTTTCTCCTCCAGCTCTGCACCAAGCCATCGCCGAGGTTGAGGGGTGCAAAGGCGTCACCGCAGCAGCCGGCGCCCCCGCCCCCCCAGTCCGGCCACGCAGCCGGTGTCCGCGAGGCGAATGCCGGGGGTGTGCGGGGCCTGGCCCCAGCTCTGAGCCGGGAGGTGGCGGGAGCCGCGCAGACAGCGCGTGGCAGAGATTTTCCCTCCCTTTACACCATGCCCAGCGTTTGGAAACCCTCCCCGGAGCCCCCTTCGTCTTCGGCAAACCTCCCCCGCAGGGCCCGTTTGCTGGGTCCGCAGCGCCGGCGCGGAGCTGCCTCGTCTCTCTGATTTAGGCCGGGCAGGGACGTTTCTTTGTGTCTGTGGTGTGCTGCTCGCTGCGCAGAGTGATCAATCCCTGTTTGCTGGGGGATTAAATGGGTCCGCAACGCAGAACGTCGCCCCGTGCAGACGGTGCTGATCCCTGGGACCCTGGGAGGGGAGGGGGGTGTCTGTCCCCGCGAGGGATGGGTGAGCTCGGGGAGGCTGGGGCACAGCCTCTGCAGCTCCCTTGGGGTGGGCTGGGGGGGGGAGGCCGGACAGACACACAGTTGGGTCACTCGCACCTCGCACGGGCGTGAGGCCTACGCGGCGCAGCCGGGAGGGTTGGGATGCTGGAGGTCCCCATCAGCCACCACCGCCGGTTGCCTCGTGTGGAGGAGAAGGGGTTAATGGCTCCCCTCAGTGCCGCAGCACTAAAGTTCATTACTTTTGCTAATTGCTTTGAAGTCAGTGATTCAGCAGCTAATGGAAAATGTATCTCTAGGTAATAGATTAATTGGCCGCTGCTGACCAGTTCGCAAGAGGGTGTCGGGGAAGGGGCCGCAGCCCTCAGCCGAGCTGCCTGCACTGGGCCACCCAGCACCAAAACGTGGGGCCTGGCTGGCAACGCGGGGCCGCTGCGGGCTGGTCCTGCCCCGGGGGCCGCAGGGAGCCGCAGCGGATCCGGGGGCTGCAGCCCGGGGCCGCTGGAGCGGGCAGCTGGGCTCGATGAGGCGGCAACGTGGCCAGATGCTGCGCTGGTGGCAGCTCAGGTAACGGCTTTCACTCCTGCCTGGTGACAAATGCTTTCCTTTAATCTTCAAAGGACTAACATGGGTGCGTGCAGAAATAATTTAAACTCAGCGCTATCAATGACACCACCCGTGTCACCAGAGAAGCTTTACTTTCCCCTATAATGAATGTGGCCATAAGTACTTTGCAACCATATGGTGATTATGTTTAATAAAGGACATTTTCTGTAATTAAACAGTTTTATTAAGGCATTATTAGCCCTTTAAGTTGAAAAATAGCTGAACAGAGGTGTAATAAGGTGCTAGCATCTGTATTGGGTGAACAGATGGATGGGAAGCTCCCACCCTGGTGCCGAGTGCCCGGGCGCGGGCCGGGCGCCGCGAGGTGCCGCGGCAGCAGGACACGGGCTGTCCCTGGGCCGAATCCGGGCGGCTCCGGCCGTAGCAGCATTTGCTCACTGCCAGCACCGGTGCTCAGGACCCGGCCACGCACCCCAGGGGGGCTGCGCCGCGCTTCTTGAGGTGCCATCACCGATGGGCCAGGGGCTGCCAGCCACCCCCCCGCTGGCGCCCGCCTGCAGCCCCCCGGCAGCGCAGCCACGGCACCGGGGGGCTCCCGCTCCCCTTCCCCAGCGCTGATTTGAATAATTCAGTGTGGCTTCGTCTCGGGGGCACCGTTGTCTTCAGCGAAGGCAAATCAGCAGCCTGGACAGCCTGTTAAGAGGGCCCCAGCCTGCTGCCTTCTTCTGTAAATCAGGATTAATGAGACGGTGGAGGAAACCCAAAGCCCAGCGCAGCTCTGCTGGCAGCTCGTGCCGTGCCGCAGCCGGGCTCGCGAGTGGCGGCTGCCCCCCATCCTGGGCCCTCGCCCCGCACCCCTGCTCCTCCCCGCTCCCCACCGCCGGCCTGGCACAGCCTGTGCCGGTGCTCCCGGCACCCACCGCGGGGCTGGGCGGGGGGAACGTGCTGCTGCGGTGCTGAGCACCGGGCTGGCCGGCGGGTGGGATCCTGCACGGGGCAGATACCAGTGCCCAGGGGGTCCAGGCTTCAGCATCCTCCCTGGAAAATGTCTGTGCACCGTCCGGTGGCCTTCGGCCCCACCTTTGTACCAGGAGGTTGAGCCGGGGCCCCGCAGCAACGACCCTGCGATGGCACAGCCGCGCTCCTGCCAGGTCTGGCGCTGAGAGTGTCCCTTCAGCAGCCCCTGCCCCCTCTCAGCCCCGACACTCCCCTGGGAGCAGGACAAGGGTGGGGAAGAAACCCCTCGGGGAGCTGCCCGCGCCGCTGCCCTGCGCCGGCAAGCCGTGCCCTCGCACCCGAGGAGGGTCCGGCGAGTGGGGCTGGGGGGATCCTGCAACGCGCGCGCCACATTCGGTGCAGTTGTGCGGCCGTAGGGAGGTGCGGGGGCTGTGTCAGACCCCCCCAGCTGTGGAGCAGAGGAGCCGTGGGCACAGCCGGCTGGTTGAGCGAGCGCTGACCGGAGGGGAGAGAGCCGTGACATTGCTGGTAACGGTTTTTTCTCCATCTGAATTTGTGCGGCCTGTCCTCTAATCATTTGTACGTTATCCATCATCCTCTGCCTCCCCATCCCTGCTGTCACACAGCTCCAGGCAATCTATCTTACAGTTAAAAAATTGTCTCTCTTACACAGGGGCTTTCAAACAAGACAAATAGAAAGAATAAGATCTGATATTGAGATGCTGTGTACAGGGTGTGATACATAAAGCGGCGGGTAAAAGATCCCATCTGATTGTCGGGAGCAGATCTACAGCGCTGTCAGCGCGGCGTGGTCCCTCCGGAGGGGATGAGCAGGATTCGGCCCCGGCTGAGAGCAGCATCCCCCCCCGCCGCAGCCCTGGGGGCCCGAGCAGCCGGGCTGGCCCCGGTGCAGGAACCACGCAGCCGGACCAGAGCCCTCCTCGGCTTTCCCGGCCCCGGAGGATGAATCCTGGCAGCCCAGCGCGGCGCCTGGCGCAGAGCCCTCCCGCACCATTCCCCTGCGGCTCCTGCTCTGCCAGGACTGGCCCTGCTGGGGCTGTCATCCCGCCTGTGACACCACTCGCATCTCGGGTGTTTTGACCTTTGTTACGGGTGGGTCCGGGAAAAGGGGCAGGCAGCCCCGCGGTCGGACGGAAAGCTGTGCGCAGCAGCCGACAGCCCAGGGGTGAAGCCGCGTGTTTCTGGTGCCTGCTCTGTGTTAAGCTCTGTCCCTGCAGCGGCTGAGTGTTACCTTACAGGATCTCTCCTCTTTCTAGAATAAATTTATTGTAATCCCCGGGTTCGTCCTCATCCCTGGGCAGAGCTATCGGGGCGACCGATGCCCTCGGTGCAGCGACTGGTGTGTGTGGAGCTGGTGGCGATCGGGGCAAAGGCCCACGTGCGACCCGAGGAGCTGCGGTGGCGTTAAAGCGCTGTCGAGACCGTCACCCCGCCACGGCAGGTAAGAGCGGTGCCTCACGTGCCCCCGCCTCCCCCGAAGGATTTCTGCTGGAGCACCCCTGCTCTCCGGGCCGAGCGGGTGAAAACACACCTGGAGCCTGCCGGTGTCTGCGCGGGATCAGAACAGCCGGAGAATCGGGGTGAAACACGGAGCGTTCCCCTCCTTGGCACCCCGGGGGTGCCGGCGTAGGGGGGGCCGCGGCTGCCGGGGGGGCCGGGCCGGTGCGGGGATGCACGGCCGCTTCCCGAGCCGGCAGGGAATGCTGCGGCTCTGTTGCGATACAGAACCTCGCGTTGTCCTTGCTCCCTAATGAGACAAAATAAATTGACGTGGTGCGGGATTCCGCCCCCCCTCCCCTTCCCTCGCGCCAAGGCAGAGGCAGTTTTACGCCGGTTTAGACAACGGCCGCTCTTGCCTGAGCCGCGAAGCTCGCGAGCTGCCGGCATTTTTATGAGCTGGCTTGTTATATGGGGTGGAAGTATGCAAAATATGTCAGGCCCAGGCAGAGATTTGAATCGAAATGACTCTAATTACTTGTAATAATTTTTGCATTCCAACATAAAACAATGTTTAAAAAAATTCCATTACAATAGTTAAAAGACAAATCATTGAGCGAGTCCCTTGCTTTATTGCTTTATTAGACAATTTACTTCGCAACATTCTGAACATGTGATTGGGTGATCGCCCAGAGCTATTCCACTGTAAGCAGCATTAACAGAATCCATCCCTTGTCATCAGCCAAAAAGTCAAACACCATCGCCTAGGACCAATGGCCTTGTCAAATTAGCCACCAGCTCCAGTCGTTAGCGTGGCACCAAACTGGGAGCCAAGCTGGGTCACCTCCCTCCTCGCCTTCTTTTCTCCCTCTCGACAATAAACCGGGTTGATTCCTCCTTCGGCGAGAGCAGCCAATGCCCTGCCCGGCCCTCGGTGAGCTCCCAGTGCCGCACAGCCCCAGCACGGGATATCCGAGCGGGGATGGAACCAGCTTCTTGTAACTGGTCCCAGTATCCCTGGGGCTCCATTGCAGCCCCCAGCTGGAGGCTGCGGGGGCAGCCCCGCCGGGCGGGGAGCGGGGCGAGCGCCGTGACGTGCCCCTTGCCAACGCTCACCCGGCGGCCTGAGATTTTACGTTTTCCCAGCGGGAAACTTCTCTGAGCTGGTCCTGCTGACTACGCGATGGGTTTGCAAAATCTCGTAATGATGCTAAAGCAGAAGGTGTCTCATTATCCGGAACAGAGCAGTGTTTTAGCAGCAAGAGAAACTAAATAATGTCTCGTTGCTGCAATGAAACCGTGTCCCCTCCAGTCATTAGTGTCTGGGAGTAACCGGCCTACCAGGGATGACTAATTCGGGGCTGTAAGCTCCAGCTGATGGCCCATAGCTGGGTTCTAGCACTTTTGGGTTAATGATGCCATGAGAATAAAGCACTGTCTGTTTTCTTTTTTCTTCCTTTTTTTTCCTTCTCCTTTTACATTTCTATCACTGCACCGAGAAGGCTGTTAAGACTTCTAAAGCCCAGCACTAATCTCTTTCTCTCTCTCAGGGCAGTTCAGTGCTCAGCTTTTCCCTGTTCCCCCCGGCACCAACGTTTACAAGTCCAGCACCCACTGCAGATGGTTCAATATTTGCATTTTTGCAAATATCTTCCATTTTGCTGCCAAGTGTAAGGGTATTGCCAGGGCAGGGGCACCCTCTCCCAGCCCAGCGCTGACGTTGGAGGCCTCAGGAAGGGCAGAGCGGGGAGCAGCCGGGCTCAGGGGAAGCACCCAGACGGTGGAAACACCCTCCCCTGAGAATCTTATCCATTGGGAGCTTGTGTTCTTTCCAAATGTTAATAAACACAAAAGAAGACGCAGAATAAAGAGAAATAAACGCACATCAGGAATGCCCACTCTCACTCCTGTTTTGAAAAATTTAGAATAAACCACAAGTGCAATGCGAAGAATTTACGTCAATATGAAATACATCATGCCTCTCTTTTCCTTCTACATTTAGTTTCCTAATTTTTTGCAACCACAACTTGGCTTTTCTTGCTGCTCGATGCTGTTAGGCTGGTTTCAGTGTTCAGGTCCTCGTGGATCTACATCCTGCAGTGGTGCGATGCGCAGCTGTGGCTGCACGCCCCCCCCCCCCCCCCCCCCCCCCGCACCCCTGCTAGTTTGGGCTGCAAAAATTACATTTTTTTGGTAAAAGAATAATAAAAAAAAAGATAAGGCATTGCACAGACTGCATCAGCAAATCGTGGGAAATTCCACTCTGAAGATGGGGTTTGGGATTCCTGGGGTTTTTTTGGAAACAAGAAGTGACTCCAAACGAGCCCCCCCGCAGGGGAAGCGGGGCTGCTGCTGCCGCGCGGTGCTGGGACACCTGCGGGCACGTCCCAAACCTCCCGGGAGCCCCTTCCTGGGGCCGACAGCCGTGCGGTGCCGTCACACGCGAGTGCTTTGGCCCCGCGCAAACGGCGGGACCAGGCGATCCAGACAGCGCCCGCGGAGCCCCGGGGCTGAATTAATCTTTATCCCAGAAAAATCAAGGTGCATTTATGCCAATTTCTGTTACTCAGAAGCGCGCAGGATAGATGCTAATGATGGAATGGATGATTATGAACCATTCCTCTCATTTACACCGTGCGTGTCAGCTCAGGAGTGTTTGCTGGCTTTGCTGAGGTCAGGCCGCCACCAAACCTGCCAAAGCAGGCAAGAACTTTCCCAAGGTCTCCTGGGTTTTGCAAAAACCCTCCCCTGCAGTCGCCCAGGCGTGCAGCTCCTCCAGACAGAGCTTGCTGTGCTTTGCTATGTCCTCGCACAACACCTGGTGCAGGGGGGAACTGGTCCCTTCCCTCGGCGTCGGGGTGGGGGAATCAGCCCGGAGGGAACCTGCCCCTGCCCCGGCAGCGGGACTGGTGGCACCTGGGCACAGGCAGGCGGGGACGGGATTTCAGCTCCCGCTGCCAGGCCTCGGCCCTCCGCAGCCCTGGCGCTGGGAACCGCTGACTGGGGACGCTTCTCGCCACGCTCAGGGGACCCCCTGAGCCCCTCGGCCACGAGAGGGACACCCCGGCCCTGTCCTGCCGCGGCACTGAGCCTTGGCGCATCCCGGCTCGCTGCGCCCGTCCCAGCAGGGGTCTGCGCAGGAAGGGAGGGAGCTGCACCCGCGCCCGTGACACGCTGCGGCTCCGCGCCCGCTGCCTCGGGGGGCTGCTCTCCCCCAGCCGCACCACCGCAGAAACCCACCTTGTGCCAGGGCAGGACCCCCGCGCCCACACCCGCGCCGTGGGGGCAGCATCCCCCCCGCCCCGCGCCCCGGCTGCCGCTCCACTGGGAGCGACCCCATCCTAGAGGGGGGCTGGGCAGGAAGCCGCCCTTACACCTCGCGGGGGTTTGGCCCCGTCACACCCGTGCGGACAGGGGCTGTCGTCGGGGCGCGCTGCCGGTGACGGTGCGGAAGGGAGCGTTAAGCACGTGTCGGTGGCAGCCAACCCGGCCCTTCGTTTAGACAGATTAAGCAAGTTGCTTATTGCCTGTGACATAATTTAGATGAATGGTGCGGGTAATCCATCAGGCAGACCCCTGCGCCGGCCCTGCGAGCAGCCGGTGGGGATCCCATTACCTTACATGTGTTAACAGCCAAACTCCTTTGTATAAACAACAAAGTGCCTCTCCTGAAAAGGCCGATTTTCCCTCATTGTCTGGGAGAGGACCGGCGGGTCGGCGGTGATGGATGGCGGCGGCTGGCGGGGCGGGATGCGGCCATGCTGCGGGTGAAGAGGGACACCGTGTGGGGATGCACCGCTGCACCGCGCCAGGCCTGGCCGCTGCACGCTGCAACGCTGCAACGCCGCAGGGCTGCAACACTGCACGCTGCAACGCTGTGTGGGCGCAACACTGCACGCTGCGACGCTGCAACGCTGCACGGCCACGACACTGCACACTGCGATGCTGAAACGCTGCGTGGCCACGACACTGCACACTGTGACACTGCATGGCCACGACACTGCACACTGTGACACTGCATGGCCACGACACCGCACACTGCGATGCTGAAACACTGCGTGGCCACGACACGGCACACTGCGATGCTGAAACGCTGCATGGCTGCATGGCTGCAACACCGCACGCTGCAACGCTGCAAGGCCACGACACTGCGCACTGCGACGCTGCGACGCTGCATGGCTGCGACACCGCCCACTGCGATGCTGCATGGCCACGACACTGCACGCTGCGACGCTGCATGGCCGCGTGGCTGTGTGGCCGCAGACCACATGCCGCACACTGCGCCGCTGCACCGCCACGCGCTGCATGCAGCACTGCTGCACCACCGCATCGCCCCACGGGGCCTCCCCACGGCCCGGCGGCTCTGCCATGCAGGAGAGGAATAATTTCCAAATATTGTGGCACGTCTCTCCCACCCGTCGGCCACCCCCGGATTTGCCGAGCAGGAAGCTGCTGCTTCCTCCGACTCGCCGGGAAGGGGAGAGGCATCGCCGTGCCCGGCTGCTGGCCAGACCCTGCGGCCATTTCCCAGGAGCCTGGTGAGCCCCCGCTGGTGCCACCAGCCTGCAGCAGAGCTGTTGCAGAAAAACAGGCGGTTTTCACAAGCAATGCCTCCTGGTGCTGAGTGGCTCTGCCAGGGAACGTGCCCCGTGGCCAGGGAGGTGACAAGACACGAAGGTGAGGTGGGGAAACAGGAGCTGTCGTGCCAGAGGGATACAACTGCAGGAGAAGCGGCAGCTTTCCCTCTCCCATCCCCTCGGGTTTGGCAGGCCCACGGCTGCATCCCCCAGGGGGGCTCGCAGGGGCGGCCCCACAGCCTCCCCCCGTGTCACACTGAGCGGCCCCGCAGAGGCCGGGGTGTCCCCGGGCTGCAGCCGCCCTCACCTTGGTTAAACGAGGGTTGGGGGGGGTCACACACCGTGACTGGGGCTGGGTCACTCCCCTGGCAACAATCAACATTAAAAATCTCTTTAGGCTTTTATTAGAGGCACAGAAAAGAAGGAGAGCACTTAGAGCATCTTAAACATTGAGTATTAAGCAAAGCTTTCAACTAACAAGCCGTTTATGTCCTTCCCCCTGGCACAAGCCAGGCTTTAAAGAGGGAAAAACCAAAATCTCTCAGCCAGCGCAGGAGATGGTGACACCGCGCCTGGGGCACTGGCTGAGACTGGCTGCTGCTGCCGCTGCTGCTATTGTTGGAGCCGATGTCGCTTCCTTGGAGACAAAATAAGCAAAACACACGCAAAGGGGAAAAAACCAGCAGAGAGAAGCTGCTGCTTGGGTGTGTGCCAGGGCGGCACCCCGGGGCATCCCAGCCCACCGGCATCGCCCCGGCCAGGCCGCCGGGGGCTGAGGTCTCCCTGGGAGTCTCGGGGCAGCGCGACGGCCGTGCCAGAGACCCCACTTGGTGGCTTCCCTGTGCCCGACCCTCGTCCCCCGGCACAGACGGCAGAACCAGCCCTGAGTGCCCGAGCACCCCCGGCAGCTGAGCCACCGCAGGTCTTCTCCGTCGGGAGAGTCCCCGCACTGCTCCGGCCTTGAAACCAGCCACCAAAGTCGTTTCTTGCTCCTCAACTCCCCACCAGGAACATTATCCCTTAATTGCTGCATTTATTCAGACTTATTCTGTATATCTAACAATAATGAGTATATTAGATATGTAATTATTACTGTCATAAACGTAATAGTGACAAAACAATAATTGAAATAGTGTCTATGAGGATAATTCACTATTGCAATTAATACTGCCCTGCTTAGTTAATATGTCACAGCTTAAAATAAATGCTGTCATTACTCCATTACTAATACTGTGTTATAATAATTATTGCAGTAATAATTAAGTGTCTATAGTGATCATGGATTGCCATAGATCGGAATAAAAATCACTGTAAATAACGCGGGGGAAATAGCCACCAGAGGAAGGGGTGAGTTTTAGCCGAGCGCCTGACGTGGGGACGCTCTTTGTCTGCACCGGCGCGATGGAATTCATGAGCAGCAGCGGCTCGGCTCGCCGACCCTCCCGCCCCGGCCTGCCGGCCCCCGACGCGCCCCAGCATCCCTGCGCGGCGCCGTGCTGGGGGGACACTTCCCCTTCTCCGGGGAAAGGTCACCCAACAACAGCTCTTGCGCAGGGGAGGGTCCCGCTCTGCGGGTGAGCGTGCGGACAAGCCCCTCGCGAAAGGTGGGAGGGTAAAAGACCACCAGCACCAGCCACAAAAGGCAGATGGCCGAAGCATCCCCCTGCACCCGCGGGCAGCGACGAGCCTCCGCAGGGACGCCCCGGCCTGGGGGAGAGCTGGGGGAGGTGGGATTAGCTGCCAGCTCCGCGTGTTGCTCCCAACCCCTGCAAGGAGCCTTAAAGCTCCCGGCACTGCCAGCAGCACCAGTTGCTCCTCCTTTTTGACTTTTTTGGGAAACTTCCCCAGCGCGAGCCCTCCCGGCCGGTTCGCAGCGGGTCAGCGTCGCTGGAGCCCCGCAGCGGGGTCCCCTGTGCTGCTTCAGTCCCTGCCCTCGCTCCCTCCCGCGCCGTTCTCGAGGCGTTTTCTACCCAGTGCAGGTACTTCACGATAACTCAACTTTACTGGAGTTCAACTCAATTTTCTCAGATTAAATAAAATTTCAAAGTGTCACTCACTAGCAAACTATCACTTGGAAGGTGGTTGATTTTTCTAACCCTATCTCTGGTCCAATTACAATTTTTAATCTATATGTAGATAATGGTGAACAAAACCCCTGTAGAAATGTCAAGAGTGAGGAGGTTATTAGCTTAGTTTTAATTACTGTCTATCATTCTTCGAAAACTGCAGTAACCTGATAAATTAGGTGACAGCTCCGGTTGTAGGAGTTTAGGTGGGCTTTAAAGGCAGATGATTATTTTAACTAGAGGTATTTGGGGGTGGGCTGCCCTTGCCGGCGGGCACCATCGACAGGAACAGATTTTGCTGCATCCCCATCCCCAGGACGGGCGCTCGTCCTCCTGCAGCACCCAGCCCCGACGGCTGGGAAATCCCCCGTGTCTCCGCTGGGAAGAGACTGGCAAGGCGGATTATTTGTTCAAACCTTCGTTTGAGGTGAGTTTTGTTTCTAAATGAGCAGGGGCCGGTGCCCACAGCTTGTCTTGTTGACAAACAATGTGTCCATGGCTTTTAAGGTGACAAGCTGCCATTCCGCTCCCCTGAAAAGCACCTGGTATGACAGGTGAAGTGTCAGAAATGGGACTAAAGGCTTGGGAAAAACATTCTTCAGCTGGGAAGTATTCCTGCTAGGAATGTTAAACCCTGGATTAAACGTAAATCTCTGTAAAAGCCCGGAAAGCAGCACAGTTCCTCAGCCGCGGCCCCCGACGTGAGCACACACACGCGTGTGCTCCGGCGCTGCCGAGACGGGCCCCGGCCGAGCGCAGGGCACTGGGAGGCACCATCGGCCTCCATGCTCAGGGCAGGGCCGGGTTTTGGGCACGCTGCCCCCAGGCCCAGCTCCGGAGGGTTTCCCGAGCCCTCGTTGCCAAAGGTGCTGCCGGGCACAGCGCGTGGCCAGGGCTGCCGGCGCTGCCGCGGGGTGTCGGGGGGATGCTCCGGCTCCCCCGCACTCCCGTCCCCGTGCAGGGGCTCTGCGGGCTGGCGGGGCTGCGGGGATCGCCCTGCCTGACAGGGCTGTATCCATCAGCCAATAAACAGTTCATTGCACTGAAAGAATTATCTTTGCTGGCATTAAGGTCGGCTGTAACACAGACATTATTACTAGCGGGAGGCATATAAGTAGAGCCTGTGGCAGATAGCAGCCTGTAACTCTTTATTATTTATACCGGAGCTCCCGGGAGGCGGAGGCGCGGGTCCCCGAGCCCGCGGGGACTGCTGCGCTCACCCCGCGGGAAGGGCCCCGGGGAGCGGGTCCCGCCGCAGCTCCTGCCCCTGCTCCCGGCCACGGGGTGCTGGCCCACCGATTTATTCAGCCGCCAATAACGCGGGAGCGAAGGAAACCTGGAAGGTTCGGGGGGCCGGTGGGGTTTTGGCTGCGCCGGCCGCACGTCGGTTCTGCTCATCGCAACCCGTCGCTCGCGGTGCTGCCACGCAGTGAAAAGCATCCCGAGGGCAGAGCACCCCGCTGGCAGCCCGGCTCGTGCTCAGTGAGCCAAGAGACCCTCAGGAATTCACCAGCCGCGTTCTTCATGGCATTAAGCTCAATTTTTCTCTAAATAACCCCCCCAGGAACACGTGCAGGCTTACCCGCAGCACGCTGCCCAGGCTCCGGCAGCTCCCGCCAAGCCCCGGGGTGATGGTAAATGCCCACGTGGGTCAGAAAACCGCTGGTGCCCCGGGCACCTGACATTGTCCTGGAAATCCTGACGCCCTTTCGCACTTCCCGAAAGGAAAATGTGCCTCCACTATAAGTTGTTATCAAAAATAGAAGCATTTTATCTATCTTTAGTACAGAACACAGATTGCATGGAGACATTCAATTTGGAGTCAATTTAAATTTCAATTGTCTGTGAAATCTAAATCAATAGGCTATAGTTCAATGGCGCTTTAATAAAACAGGACATAACAGAGAAATCATTAGGGATTACATATGATAAGAGATTGAAAACAGTGTCTGTGTAATGGTGGAGGAGCCATTAGAGAATTACCTCAAGCATTTGCAAGTAAACCAACAACCTCCTTCTCCTCCTGAGACTAACAAGAAGACTTAATTGTGCTGCAGCAGCTAAAAATACATCTCTGTCAGCCCTTGGATTGGTGGACGATTTACAGGGACATAAAACCATCAGGGTGCTCCATGGCTCCTGGGCGTGGGTCAGACGGATCCACTCCCCGGCCACCCCTTGTTCCCCGTTGCCGTCCCTCGTCCCTCTGCCTGGTCACGCTCTGGGCTGCAGCTCCCCTTCACCTCCCCAGCAGCGTCATTCCCGTTAACGGGAAGGCAGTTGAGGGTCTGGGCAGCTCTGGACACACAGACCGGTATTTAAGGGTGGTAACTACCTGCGGTAATATATTACCCTGGGTTAAACGTCCCGCTGATTTATGCGGATGGTGCGACATAGAGCAGCTCCCAAACAGCATTATTTAACTTTTATTTGCATTTAATAATAATTCACTTTTCCTTAGCCTGTTGCAAATTATCACAATCAGACCGAAGATGAGATTGGATTTCATCAGCTTTGGTTTCCTGTTCCTCGAGGAGAGAATCATCTGCATAGAAATGGCATTCTCAGGGCGAGAGGGGAGGATGGTGATCACTCATCTGTTGGTCTCCCAGAGAGGTGCAGGAGCAGGGACAGCCATCCTGGTACCACGTGGGTGGGTGACCCTTGGGGATACCAGCCGAGGGGCTGGCCAGGGAGAAAGAGCTAATGTTGAGTGCCAAGGAAGGGGCATGGCACAGCGGTGCCAGTCCCAGCTGCAGTAAGAGAGGTGGAGGCAGCAAGGGGGGAGGAAGAGATTAGATTGGATTAGACTGGATAAAACTCAAATGGATTGGATTGGGTTGGGTTGGGTTGGGTTGGGTTGGATTGGGTTGGGTTGGGTTGGGTTGGGTTTGATTGGGTTGGGTTGGGTTGGGTTGGGTTTGATTGGGTTGGGTTGGACTGCACAGCACTGCATCACGTTGCACATGCCTGCACTGCATGTCACTGCATTGCACTGCCCCCCCTGCGTTGCCCCCCCGAATTGCCCCCCCTGCATTGCACAGCGTCGCTCAGCACCGGCCGAGGCCGCTCGCTCTGTGCAAGCAGCTGGGGGGAGGAATCAAGACAACCGAAGACATTGACATAACCACGGGAGTTTCCCAATGTCGTCAGAAAAGCCTCCACACACAAACCCTTCAGTGCCAAAGGGCCCGGAGCCAGGGCAGAGAGGGGGGGGTGTGCACGTGTGGGCGCGCGCAGGAGTTCACTAGACAGAAGTTTAAGGCAGAAGTGCAAGGACTGAGCTGACGCAGCAATCTCCATCCCTCCTGGACGTGTGGAGCGGCTGCAGGGCCGCGGTGCTCCCGGAAGGCACCGAGCTGCTGCTCGAGACACTGCTGGGGCCAGAAAGCTCTGCAGGGCCAGAAAAGGGCTGGATTTGCCTCTTTTATACCAGTGTGATAGGGAAAAAACCCCAAACCCAAGATTAACAATTTCAATAACAAACCAAGCGAAGTTAAGGGCATTTGAAAAATGTTTTTACAACCTTTGGTTAACCTGCAGTAACAGCTGTTTGAGTGCGTATAAATAAGACTATTCTGTGGAGGAGACAGGAAAAATTGGTTTTATTTTAAAGGACACTGTTTGGCTCCCGCGGTGCGGTGGCATCTGAGGAAATATTGTGTAGCGGTGACTGCGCGTCATGTTTAATACTCAGAAATGCAGCCATGGAGAGCAATACATTTGCTGGCTCCTGACAGCTGGAAAGCTGGGGTGTATTTTAAAAGCAGCTTCTCTCTTGGAAGGAAAATTTTGAGAGGGATGCAGATGAAAAAAACCCCTTCAAAATAGCCCGGATGCTTTCTGGCTGTGAGCTGCCCGGCCCAGGGAGGCAGGGTCATGGCCGGGGAATGCTCCGGACAGAGGGGGCTCGGTGGGGGCATCGCTGCAGCCGTGTCCCCGGCGCGTCCCTCCCTCCTGCACCTCAGCTCGGGACTGGGGTGCCCCAGCCCTGGGTGCTGCCACCCACCCGCCCAGCACTGCAGGGACAGGGGCTGCCCCCCGCCACGGCCCCGGGAAATACATCCCCAGGAATAACAGCCATAAAATAAAAATAATCCCCATTGCCCCTTTTGTTAGAAAAAATCATGGCCTGGCTTGGAACCAGAGACGTTCTTTTCGCCACCTGAAAATAAAAGTGTCACGCTGGTCGCCACTTCAAACCCTGCCAGAAAGGGCTCGGGAGTCCACTAAAGAGTGAGACTTTAAGCCTCACCATTAAGAATTACAAGAGATCCGCTGGGCAGTGTGGAAATACAAGAAATACTACAATGCCAGTGCTAAAACCTAATGAGAAATGGAACAAGCTGAGACAGAAGCTTAACAAGAAATACTGGACAAGTCCCCCAAGAAAAACTACAGGCAGCAGCGGAGAGGAGCTGCCAGCCGGCTCTGCAGCCGTATTGATCAGGGCCGGAGAAATAAGAGGAGGCCTTTGGAAAGTAGATAAACAGGGAGATATACAGTGGGAGAGGTCCAGAACTGATGAAAACGGGAGAAAATGCAGCTTAAATCAAAGGGCAAATACACAGAAAGAGAAAAGGTAATAGGATTTGTGTTTATGGCTAAAGAGGAGAGTTGTGGGGAGGTGATCAGACACGGTGGTAATTGAAAAGAAATGGAAAATGGAGCTCAGTATAAATATTTTCTTGGGAGAAAGTGGGCTGTGAACTTGAAATAAGCCTTTATTAATATCAGTTCTAGCCTGAATCTGAGAAGAGACTCTGCAGGGACGTGTTGGGGCGAGGGTGTGAGCGAGGGGTGGGGAGCACAAGTCAGGGGACCCCCAGGTGGCCCGTGGCTGAGCTGTGCCGGGGCAGGGGGCTGGGACGCCCCTTCCTCGCCTGCTCGGCAACGACCCCCGGCCCCTCCTGCCCGCCCAGCCAGGGGATGCTGCGGGGCTGGGGGCTCCTCCGCGGGCAGCGGGGCTGCGGGCAGCGGGGATGGCGTGGGGCAGGGCGGTGCGGGGCAGGGCGGTGCGGGGCGGTGCGGGGCAGGGCGGTGCGGGGCGGTGCGGGGCAGGGCTGCGGGATGCTCTGCCCACCCCGGGGCAGGAGATGGGCACTGTAGGGTTGTCCACGACCCCTCTGCCTGTGCGGGGGGGTGCTGCTGGCTCCGGGGGCAGCACAACATTAACCCCAAAGCCGGGGGGGGGGTGTCCAGGGACTGAGCCGGGGTTCACCCCTGGGCGGGGGGGGGCCGTGCGGGGCAGAGGACCGCGCGCTGCCCGCCTGCGCCCGCCGCCCCCCCGGCCTCCAGCGCCATAACGCCGGGAGCCGATACACAAACCCTCCGCCTCCTGCCCGCCGAGCCTCCGGTCTCTGCCTCGCTGCAGGACGCGCTCACCAGGACGCAGAAGACACGTGCTGGCTGCGGGGATCTGCGGCCGCCCTGCTCACGCCGGCAGTGCGGGCGGGGCGGGGGGCGCAGCCGGGGCCGGGGGTCCCGGCCCCTCTCCCGGGGCAGGGCAGGAGCGGGCGGGGGGCGCGGGGCTGGGTCTCTGCACCCCGGAGCTCCGGGTGGGCGCACACGGGCCCCGCAGGGCTCCGGGTGACGGGGGGGGGGGGGCCGTGGCACCCCCGCGGGGGCAGCCCAGCCATCCCTCTCCCAGAGGGGGATTTTGGGGGTGGCTGCGGGGGTCTGTTCATCCCACACCGCCGCGCCCCTCGCAGCTCTCCAGCCACGGTTGCCATGGCAACGAGAGGAAGGTTCCCCTTCGCCTCCCGTGATGCTCGGCGCCAGCATCCCTCCGCACGGCCAGGGCCGCGCTGCCGGGCCGCTGCTGAAATATTAATCAGCGCTAATTGCCAGGAAGCCACCTCCCCCCCCCCGTCCCCCCCTCCCCGTGCTGAGCGCGGCAGCTGCCGGCAGAGCATCACCCCCGGCCCACGGCACCGCGGGGGGGTCCTGGTGTCCCCCGGCGGCCGGGCCGGTTGTCCCCCCCCCCCCCGTGGGGCTGGTCCCCTCCCGACCGCCGCCCAACCCCTCGCACCGCGCTGCCCATGTATTTCCCACATCCAAAAAGTAATTAAACGGAAAGGTCGTTCTTATTTATTCTTTTGTTACACGAGCCCTGAGCTATCAGATAGTCAGATTAAATCTGGGAAGGGTTTAATGAAGGATGGGGATGGGTGGGGGCGGCGTGGGGGCTGCTCCGGGGCTGGGGGGATGCTGCGGAGCCCCACGGCGCTCCCGGGAGGAAGAAACTCGCGTTTTGTCGGGAGGCAGATTCGGGAAAAGCGAAGCGGAGGCGGCGGGTGGGCTCCCGGGAAAAGGGCTCAGCAGCTGGAACAGCCACTGGGGTGGCAAAGGCACCCCCCACCCTGGGTGAGAGGCTCGGCGGGGTCACGGCGGGGTCACGGCGGGGTCACTGGGGTGCACCCTGGGTGCTGCAACCCGCCGGCACCGGGCAGGGACGGGGCGGCTGCCGCAGCCTGATGCATCACTCGCGCCAGAGCCCAATATTCGCAAGGGAAGGATTTTTTTTAATAGGGCCCCATGGAGACATCAGAGCAATTTTCAAGGAGGTTTGAAGCCACCGGGAAGCTTATTAGATCCGTTCTGCAGAGTTAATTTGATGTTGGTAATCAGTGAGCAAGTTAAGCAGTTAAGGAGATGGTGGCTGCTGAATGGTTTGGCTGTTTAGCCTGCTTGTAAGCAGTGGTTACTAATGAGCGGTTCATGAATATGAATGAGAGATGATTACAGTGTGGAAAGGGCAGTCAGCAAACCATAAACTTAATTTTAATCTTTTTATTATCAAAGTCACATTATTAATAATAGACTTTACATTAAGGCCAGGCTTCACCAGCCAATTACTGCGCGTCCCTGCGTCCCCCAGCAGCGCTCGGCACGCGCGGGGACAGGGACGGGACCCACCCGTGACGTGCCCATCACCGGGGCCGCTGGCCTCTTCCACCGGCACCGGCCGGACCACGGGCGGCCCTCGCCCCCCCCTCCCCGGGCTGAGCTTCCAGAGCGGGACAAGGAACGCCGAGACCCTCCGTCCTTCTCCCCCCCCGGGAGCGTGGCAGCCCTGTCCCGCCGGCCGCGGGGGGTGACAGCGCAGCTGGACGCTGCCCCTCGCTCCCCCAATAAGGACGGTCCCGTTGTCTCCCCGTCTAATTCATTATAATTATTTTCTCATGGCACTATTGATAACAGGCTGCTCGTGTAATGAGGCAGCAGTTCCTGTGTGAAATGCTGAAGCAAGGAGTGTAGAACATGTTAAAAAATATTAATCTACAAATGAAAATGATTTTAATTGGATTCTGCCTTTGGGGTCGGGTCACCGTTACATTTTCAATCAGAGTTGTCCAGTCAGCAAAGCGGCTGCACAGCCCTTTCAAATGGAAACGGCGAGTGGCTTGCAGAGGTTAATAGGAATGTTGGAAAATAAATAGGTTATTGATTGATAATAACAATAAGCTGACTCCAGTCCTACCTTGGTGACCTTCCCTCACCCAACTTAGAGAAAACTCAGTTAGCATCTAATTAAGGACCGCCTCGCAATCCCACATATTAATGAGAGCGCACGGCAGCGCGGGCCAGGAGCCCGTTCCGGCAGAGGGGAGAGCCCGAACGCGCCCCCAAAGGCACCGTACCCCGGGTTGGGGGTGTAGGGGACCCCAGACCAAGCCTGGTCACCAGGGATCACCCCGAGCCCCTCCCCAGCCCTTCCCGCTGCCTCCGGGGCCACCCACATCTGCCGGGCTGGTGGGAACGGGGTTGTCTCTGGTGGCTGCTCACAGGATTAGCCAGGCTGACCCCCACCAGCACGGAGCGCCCGGCTGGGCTTCTCCTTCACAACCCCCCCGCCGGGAAGGCCAGGCCGTGCCAGCTGCCACCGGCGCAGCCACCCTGCGCCTTGCTCCAGGCGGGACTTAAATATTTATCCCAACCAAGGCGCAGCCACGGCCTCGCTCTGCGAGGGCGGAGAGGAAAGGATGGTGGCTTTGCACGCGCGGAAGTTTGTAACTGATATTTTAATTGTTTCAAGATGTGCCAGGTTCTCCCCGTCTTAAGCCTCGGCTTTACTCATTATTCCTCACGCGGCTTTCGGCTCTTTGCCGCCAGATAGGAAACAGTCACAACCTCCTGGGGAAGAAGTGGGTCCCCGCCAGCGGCACGGCTCCGGTGGAAGGAGGATCCTCCTTGCCCACTGGGGAGCGGCCACCCGACCGCCTGGGACAGCCTAAACCCTCCGCACGGGGAAATGCCCCCGCTGCCTGCCCGGCGGTGTGTGGCAGCGGGGGTAGGTGTGTGTCCCCAGCTGGCACCACCACAGCACTGAGGGTAAACGCCGTTAAAAGGCACCTTGAAAGTTCCTGAGATGGGTTTCAATTCGCACCGCCCGGTTTTTTAATTGTTTTTTGGAAGATGAGCTTGGTGGAGCCTTAGTTGTGGAAACGAGAAGTGGCCAGAAAGAAATTAAACCAGGAGAGAAGCGCAGTTTGGGACTTCATGATTGTAATTAGTGTAACTTCCACCTTCCTAATGAGGTCGGGTCAAGTGGCCGCGCGTGCAGCCGCATTTCAATCCACACCACGACGCCCGGGCCCAGCGCGGTCCCGCCGCGGGGTCCGTGCAAACACGCGGCGCTGCCGGGGTCAAGCTCCAGCCTCCGGGAAAACCCTCGCCAAGGGCCCGTGTGAGGGGCGATGGCACAGCCAGCCCCCTCCAGCGCCCGCGGGGCCAGCACGGCTCCGCTTGCCTCCCGGAGTGAAGGTAGGGAGGGGAAAAATGGAAAATGAGTTGTGTTTGGTTGTGGGTTTTTTAACGTCGTTTTTGCAGATCTGGGAGCAGAGGCACTAAACCTCCCCGCGCGGCGCGGTGCCTCTGGGACTTGGGCAGAGCTGTGGGCGCCGGGTTGTTTCCCGGCTCCTGAGCTACACCCACCCGCAGTGAGCACCCCGGGACCCCCCCGGCTCTCTGCACCCCCCCGAGGCCGAGGCCGGGCAGCGTGGGAGCCAGGGGAAGGGGGAGAGACCCTCCCGCTCCGGTCAGGGCTGTTCTGCCGTGTGCTGCCCCAGGCCCCGCTCCGCGGGCTGGCACCTGCCCACCCCCCAGGCCCCTCGGCAGCCCGGCCAGCACCGCTGTCACCCGAAAAACAGATTCGTGCCTGGCGTGCAACAACCCAACCTTAACACCCTCAGGAGAGGTACTGTGTCTACTCAGGCCCGGGTGCTCGGTGGACTTTCCCCCAAACCAAGCACCTCAACAGCAGGTTTTCACGCTGCTTTTATACAGAAAAATCAGAGGTTGGTGCTTTTCCAAACACGCCTGTTAGATACTGATTGGTTAATGATTAACATACAATTACAATACTCTTACCTAATGCTGTTACTGCTCCGCATGCTCAGGGGAAGGGTCTTAACCTGGGCAGGGGGCTTTTTGACCTGTGGGTGTGGTTTTTAGTATTCTAGCAAAGGCAGTTCACTTCAGGACGCTCCAAAATTAGTTTCAATGCCAAGTTAATTCATGGATTAGTCACTTTGCCAGGTTGTCAAAGAACTCATCCTCAGCGCAATCCCAGACGTTCTCTTTATGGTCCGGGATGTTCTACCTATTTTCCTGGGTTTGGAGATCAAAGCTTGTTCCTGATGAACTTCTTATCGCTCGAAGTCTTGCTCGACCAGGCTTCAGAGCCTCCTAACTGTCCCGTATGTGCAGCGGTGAGAGCTACGGGTGCGATTATTCACTGTGGCTACTGGCGAATGTCAAGTGTTTGGTCCCACCGGGGGTTCGGGGGAGCTCTCGGGGCCCCTCCCGCAGGGACCCTCCGTGGCAGAGGCCCCCGCGCCGCTCGCAGCCGCTCACGTCTCACCCCGATTCGATGCCAATGAGCAGCGCTTCCCTTGCTCGGACACATTTTCTGTCGACAGGTGTTTGAGAGACTTGCTGTGACGTGTCAAAATGCTGCTTACTGGGGGGGGGGGGAATAAACACAGCGCTTTGGCTGCTGCCTCCCTGCGCCGCCGGGAATGGCTGAGCAGGGCCCGGAGCTGCGCCCCCCCCTCCCCGCAGCCCTGCGTGTCCCTCGCGCCCGGGCTGGGGCTGTCACCCTGCCCCAAACACCCCCCCGCAGCGGCCACGTCCCTGGACTTTGCCCCACGCAGAGCGGGATGGGGGGCTGCCCCTCTGCCCGCTCCGGGGGGGTCTGGGCTGAGCCTGACCCCGCTGGGACCAAGGCGGGGACCTGCCAGGCCCCAGCGCTGCCCTTGCTGCAACCACGGGTTTGGGCCCCCCCAGCTCCCGCACCCCACACCCCCCCCCCCGCGCTGGGCAGGAGCCTGCGGGAGCTGCTGGAGGCTGCGGGGCAGCCGGGGTGCTGCCCGTGACCCCCCACCCCGGGGATCTGGGGTGCTCTGCGGCACCAGGGCACGTCTCTGCCCGGGACGGGGGGGCTGAGCTGCTCCCGCTGACCTCGGTTCTGCCGCCGGCTGCGGGCAGGCTGCGGGCAGGGTCCCGTGCGGCTGCGGGCAGGCTGCGGGCAGGGCTGCGGGCAGGCTGCGGGCAGGGTCCCGTGGGGCTGCGGGCAGGCTGCGGGCAGGGCTGCGGGCAGGGTCCCGTGCGGCTGCGGGCAGGCTGCGGGCAGGGTCCCGTGGGGCTGCGGGCAGGCTGCGGGCAGGCTGCGGGCAGGGCTGCGGGCAGGGCTTTCCTGGAGCACGAGCTCCACCTGCCGCCGCCCTCCCGAGCCGGGCCGGTACCGGCGGGCGCCCCGCGGGCAGGGCCGGGCCGGGCAGGCAGCACCCCGCACCCCGCTGAACTGCCCCCGGCTGCCCCCCCTGCGCTGCTGAACCCACCCGGGGCACGTCCCCGGCGCGGGGGGGGTCCCCGGTGTGACCCCAGTTTGGGGTCCGTGCGCTGCCTGCTGTCACTGCCCCGCTCCAGGGGCACCCTCCGGCCATGCCGGGGTGGGGGGACACCCCTCCTCTGACCCCCCCGCAGTGCCCTGCCCCTTCTCCCCGCACCCAGGGGCTGTGGCTTTTCCGTCCCCCGTCCCCCCCCGCCCCTTCGAGTGGCCCTGGCTACTCCGCAGGATGCCGAGATGGCCGCAGCGAGAGCTGCCTGCCCTGGCCCCCACGCGCCCCACGGCACGGGGCACCCCCAGCCCCCCCACCCCACAAAGACAGCGGACCACAGGCCGTTTGCACACTTGCCATGTTCACAGCTGACGGTACAGGCAGCGGGGACATCCTGGGGGCCCTGGGGACCCACGGGACACCCGCTCGCCCCCCCGAGGCGGCCCCAGGACCCCCTTCCCCGGAGCACCCACGCCAGCCCCCAGCCCCACCGCGGCCGTGCCCGGTGCCACCGCGCTGGGCGTGGGGCGGCAGCGGGGTCCCGGCAGGGCTGGGGCCGGGGTGCCCTGGGCAGGACGGGGCACCCCGAGGTCAGGTGCCACCCCCGGATCTCTGCCCACGCCGCTGCTGGGGGGCGGCAGCCCCACACCCGCCATCGCTGCACCTCGGGCCCCGCTTGCGCTGCCGCCTCACCTTGTCCGGCAGCTCTGGGGGCACCAGCAAAGGGCGGTGGACGGACGGACAGACTGACTCCCGTCCCAGCCAAGGGACACGGGGAGCAGGGGCAGGGAGCCCCGAGGGGCTGGGGCAGAGCAAAGGAGCAACCTGGCTGGTTCATGAAGCCTCTCCCCCCCCCCGCCAGCCCCCCTCTCTGTTCCGAGGGGGTGGCCCTGCCCCGGTGCCCGTGGTCTGTCCCCAGCCAGGGGCCATGGGGCAGCACTTGAGCCTGTGTGGGGTGGCACTTGCCCCCCGCATCCTCTGGGCCACCTGAGTGACTTGGGGTCCCACCGGTCCCCTCAGTGACCAGCCTGGGGGTCCCCCCGGGCGCGGGGCTGGCTGGAAGGCGGCTCTGGGGCTGAAAGGGGGTCCCTGGGGCCAGCCCCTCGTGACAGGAGGGCTCTGACAACGCCAGCCCGAGGCTCACGGTGCTCCTGACCTCAAACCTGCCTCCCCCAGTGGGCACCCCCCTGCCCTGTGCCCAGCTCGTCCTCCCGGCCCTGGGTCCTTCCCATCCCCACGCCTCTGCTCGACCTTCTGCGCCCCCCTTCAGTCACACACAGCAGCATCAGCCCCAAAATCCCCCCGGTCCCAGCCCCACCAAGGAAGGGGAGGGTTGGGGTGGGGCTGGGTGGGGAGGGAGCCCCGCAAACCCCCCGGCTGAAGGCCCAGGCCGTGGTGGGTGCAGAGCCAAGGGCAGGAGGAGGTCTTGGGGTGAACCCGGCTCTGAGGGGACCCTGCTCCGGCTCTGCCTTCGGGAGCGCGACTGTCGGGTTCAGAAGCCGGCCTGCAACGCTGGGTTATCCCGGAGGCCCTTGCCACCGGGCTAGTAAGCACAAGCCAAAGCCAAGAGAGAGCAGCCAGGACTGGATGCTGCCCGGCCCTGCACACCAGAGCTGCCCCGACCTTTGGTTGAAGCACCCCCCCCACGCCACCGTGTCCCCCAGCACCTCTGGGCTGTCCCCATGAGCCAGCCCCGGCCCCAGCCCGCAGCATGGGCCCCCCCTCCTCTCCTGGGGCGCAGGGCTTGGTCCTGCCCCGCTGCTGAGCGCGCCGTGCCCCGGCTGCCAAACCCCCGAGATGGGCCAGAGCCTGGAGCTGGATCCCCGCAGGGGCAGGGGACGTTCCTCCGACGGATGGACGGACGGATGGACGGAAAGCGAAGCACGGGCTGCGCCCCAGCTCTGCCAGGCAGCAGATCCACCCTCCTCCGCCCTCTCCTGCCCGTCCGGCTCGTGGCCCTGGGGGGGACACACACACCCTGCAAGTACCAACCCAGCGGTTAGCCGCAGCCTCGGCGCCGTGCGGTTAGTCGGGACCACGCTGCCGGCAGCGGCTTCCACATGCACCAGAGTCACAAGATCAACTGTGGAGAGACAAAGGGAGTGAAGAGGAGCCCGGGAGCACCCGCGTGCCGGTGCGGGGAGCAGCACGAGGCCATTCCCCATGACGGGTGAACTGGGGCCCCAGGAGAGCCCCGAGCTCGGGCTCTGGTGGGGCTCATGGCAACAGCATCGCTCTTTGAATCTTTCCGCAAACCAGGTTTGCTGGACCTTTACGGCCGTTACTGATTGTTATTAACGGTTTCCGCATGGTCCTGTTTCCACTCAGCCTCTTTTTCCTCGTTTAGCCACATGAAATTTCTTGGAAAACAGAAAGCCAATAGGAAAATTTGCCAAGCCCCACCGCCTGAGCATCTTCCTTTCCATCGCAGCACGCGGGAGACAAAGATGCTCAAGCGACACCGCGGAAGGGGCTGCTGCAGGTCAATAACCAGGAGCCCCGGAGGAGGCCACGGTTCGTTTGTCATGGCGAATAGCATCCGAGAGTGAAAGTGCAAAGAGTATTTGTTAGTAGCAAGAGAGAAACAAGTCAGGAACGATTAGTACAGGCGGTTAGTAACAGAAGCATGGCACAATTGGTCTGACTTACAGGACATACATACTGGAAGAGAAATGAAGAGAAAAGCAGCAACGGTTAGTTTGTTTAATTCAGTTCAGGAATGTGTTAGTAACAGAGATCTACTGGCTTAAAAAGGAACTGAAAAGCTTCTGCTGATAAAACCGTTTTAGGCTCCTAGTCAGCAACAGGCTCCACAGGCGGACCCGGGCAGGGCGTGCGGGGAGAAACCCTCTCCTCGTGCCGGCGAGGGCTGCCTGCGCGGGCAGGGGCTGCCGGCCGCTCTCCTGCCCGCGGCGGGGGCTGGCGCTGCCCGGCCCTGCCTGCGCAGCCTGTCGCCGCCGCGGCCCTCACGCACGCACTTACCCAGCTTTTCCGTTCCCCTTTAAAGACAGCGCTGGCGGCCCGTGGTTAGTGGGAGGTGAGACAAGGCCGGTTAGTAGGGCATGCGCGGGAGCCGGTTAGTGGGTTAGTCCGTTGGCCGGGGGCTTCGGCGGCCCCCGGCACCCTGGCGGCGGCGGCGGGGGGCCCGCGGGTTAGTTAGTGGGTTAATGTGGGAGCGCAGCGGCAGCATGCAGAGCCGGCCCGGGGAGCCCCCCTCGGCGCGGGAGCCGCGGGCTCTGCTCGGCTCTCGGGGAAGCAGCGGGGCCCCGGCTCACGAGAGCGGGAGGATTTCGGGGCTTTGCCACAGGGTTGAGGTTTGGGAAGGTGTTAGCGGCGGGGGGGGGTGTTAGCCTGTGTCACGTCACCTGCTTTCAGAGTTAAACGCTTCGCAGGGCTCTGCCCTCCCGCCCATGCTGGTGAGGCACAGAGCGCCCCGAGCAGCGCGTGCCCCCACCCAGCGTTTGTTGCCCACCCCCGGTACCGGTGAAGACAAGAGGCTGCAGGGAGGAGACAATCCCGGCAGTGCCGGCCCGTGAACTTGGCATTGCGAGGCGCCGGGCTCGGGGTGCTAAAGGAGCTGGAAGAAGCAGAGAGAGGGAAGAGGTGGGAGCATGGCGGGAGGTGCCCAGGGCAAGGTCACGGGCAACTCTGCAAGAGCCAGGCTTTGGCTGAGACAGCGACGCTGCTCTGGGTCCCCACCGAGCTCCTGCTGCCCGTGCAGGGAGGGGGAGGAGGGGGCAGAAGTGCCTGGTGGCTTCTCCCCTCCCCGTGGGAGCCGGGGGCTGATCCGGGCCGAGTGCTGGGGGGCGGCAGGAGCCGCAGTTCTGCGCCGTGCCCCGAGGAATAAGGCTGGGAAGGGGCACCCAGGGCACCCTCTTCACCCTCCTCCTGCAGCACCGGGTCCCTCCAATCCCCGCAAGGCTGCTCCTCCATTTTGGGCTTCGAGGGGCTGTAACACCTGTCACGAGCTGTGTCTGCCCTCAGCCCCCAGCCCACTGCACGCCTGCTCGGGGGACCTTGCTGGAACGGGCAGCGGGGCGATGGTGGCACCCACTTACAGGGCCCCTGTTGGCCCCCCACAGCCCCACGGGGGCCATTCAGAGGCTTCTTGGGAGGAGGATGCGCTGCCCCTGTCCCTGCCCGTGCTCCAGGCCACTCCACAAACCAGGTTATTTCCCATGGGGACAGCCAGGGTCCCTCCGGGATCTGGTCATTGTGTCCCCTCGAGGAGCTGGCGCAGCTCCGCTCCCGTCCCCGTCCCTTCTCCCTCCTCCTACACCGCATTCAGTGAAGAGGACGGGTCTCATCCTGCCCGTTGCTGGGCGGGGGCACATGGGAAGACCCGTGTGCTGGGTCTGGCTGGGACGCAGCGGCGGGAGGGCAGGGGACCCCAGCACCTTGCAGGAAAACCGCGCACACACGCAGACCCGTGTCCTCAGGTGTCACCGCCGCCGTCTCTTCGGCCGCGTCCCCCGCGGCGGCCGGGCTCGTGGCTCCGGCCCGTGGCAGCCGGGTGGCTCTGCTGGGACCAGACCGGCTCTGGCATCCGTGTGCGGGCGGCGATGGTGGGTCCCCGAGCCCCGGCTCCCCTCCGGGCACGGAGCTGGGGCTGTGCCCCTGGGGAGCAGAGATGCTGTGAGACCCTGGGCAGCACCGTGGCTGATCCTCCCCACCGCTGGGCACGCGTGGGGGACGGGTCCCCTCATGCAGGTGGCCCTGGGGACGGCGTGACCCCACGGACCCAGCTGGAGCCCGGGGAGAGCCCGCGAGGGGATGGGGGGAGCTGGGGAGGAAGGCTGGCTCCCGGCTGCCCCGAGCACTCCCGGGATGCCAGGGGTGGGGAGAGCGTGGGGCTGGCACTGTCCACGTCCCCCTCCCCGGCGGGTCCTACCTGTGGTCACGGGCTACGCGGGGGCTGCTCAACGTCCCCCCGTCCTTTCTGGCTGCTCCGGGAGGCCGCGCCGGGGACTGTGTGTGAACAGACCTCAGGTCAGTCATCAGCTGTAAAAGAAAGCAACCAACGCAGCAAGGGAGAGCAAGGCCGCGCCGCCGGCCCCGGCCTGGGCGAGCAGAGCCGGGCGGGGGGCACGTCGTGCTGCTGGCAGGCGGGCAGGAGCGCAGGCAGGGCAGGCAGAGCCCCCCGCGCCTCTCCCGCCATCCCCGCAGATGAAAGCACCCTCTGCTCTGAACCCCACTGCTGCTGGCAGCACTCCTGGTCCTGTCGGGGTGTGGGGGGGGCTGGTGGTGGTGAAGGAAAGGGCCCCATCCTGCGGGGTGGGGATGCAGGGGGAGATGCTGCGCCCCCCTTGGCTCACCCCCCACACACACACACTCTGCTGCCCTGGGAGCGAGGGTCTGCCCAGGCGTCTTCCCAGCTCTGGAAAACTATCACAGGGCTGCCCAGCGCTGCCCAGCCGCCTTCCCAGCCCCTCGGGTGCCCCCCAAAGCCAGCGCTGCCCCTCGGCACCGGGGTGCTCACAGCAGCTCTGCGCCAGACAGCAGCGGGCAAGGGGCAGGCAGGGAGGAGGTGGGGGGCTCTAGCCCACGCTCCCTGGGGGGACTTATGTGGGTCTGCTGGGCTGCCCGCTGCTAGCTCAGGGACACCCAGTGCCCAGGAAATGCCAAATGCCACCTCTCCCTCCTCTGCCTGTCCCCTGGCAGAGCTGGGGGGAGCCGGACACACCACCAGGCACAGGCCGGGGGGTGCACTGGGAAGGAGCACACCAGAAATGGTGGCAACGCCCCAAACCCGCTGTCCCTGCCTGCTGCTGGAGGTCCCTGCAGTGTGGGCAGGGGCTGCCTGCCTCTGCCTCCGCCACTGCCACCACTGCCACTGCACTGTCACTGCTACTTCTGCCCCTGCCTCTGCGCTGCGGTTAAACTGGGTCTCTCCCACGGTGGGAGCCCCTCCACCTCTGCAGGGATGCGGGGTCACGCATGGCCAACGCCAGCAGCCAGCCTGCCCTGCCTGCCCTGCCTGCCCTGCCTGCCCTGCCCACGTGGAAAAGCCACCAAGGCAGCAGGTCCGGGGGGAGCTGGGCCGTGATGACTCTGCAGTTCAGCTGCGGAGCCGCCGCGTTGCGGCCGCTGCCCCAGGACGGTCCCTGCCGCGGGGACAGCACGTCCGGGCGGCGGGAGCCAGGCTCAGGCCCGCGGGGGGCCGGGCAGCGGCCGGCACTGGAGATGCCATCGAGCGTCTGGCAAATGGATTCCCTGCCTGGATCCGAGCGGGAGGCGCCTGCGTTGCGGCCGGCGGGACGTGCCTGCGCGGGGTGAGCGCTGCAGGGTGGCCTCTCCCTCCCAGGCTGAAGCACATCCCAGGAGATGGGGGGGCCAGAGATAAATTTTGTGCGGGCAGCGCTTAACCAAACGTTCCTCTTGTGCCTGGCGAGTGGCAGTGGCCAGCGTCAGCTCGAGCTGCCCCTGCCACGCGGGGCTGGGGCACGTACAGTGTCCCCGGGGCTCAGCACCCAAGTTAAACGGGGGTTAAAACCCCCCTCAGGTGAGGAGGAGGCCGGAGGGGAGCGCAGCTCAGCCGCAGGCAGGAGGGGGGATCTGAGGGCAGCAGGCGAGCTGCCCGCGTGCTCCTGCCACGCTGCCGGCAGCTCGGCTGCCCGTGCCCGGAGAGACGAGCTCCGAGCTGGGGCTGCCCCAGTCCCCCAGCTCCTGGCAGGGGGGTCAACGCTCCCTGCCCCCGGCCCTGCCCGTGCTGCCCGTCCCTCACGGTCCCCCGGCAGAGCCCAGGCTCTGCAGTGATGCCGGCGCGGCCGCCCTTTGTCTGCAGCTCTCGGGGCTGGGCAGCCCTGGGAGAAGCAGGGGGTGGTGGGGTGAAAACCCTCCCGCCAGCCCAGAAGTGACCGAAAATCTGATTATTTCTGGTCTCCTGCTGGCTCCCCGGGGCAGGATGTGCTCTCACACACAAAAGGCAGCGAGACAATGAGGGAGAGAAAATGGCTCCCCAAAAGGAGCCGGGTAGCATCTGTCAGGTTAACTCTTTGCAGGAGAAGGGATGTGCTGAAGAGCCCCGGGGGGGTGCTGGCCCAGCCTCTCCTCTAACCCCCTCCCTAGATCACCAGGTTTAGGAGAAAATGGCGGTTTCAAGACAAAGAAGTAAACCAGCATTTTGGCTACATTTCCTTCCAGCAGCATTGAAAATGAGGCAAGAATCCATTTACCTGTCTTGAGCCCTATTCCTGAGGTTTCTGAAAAAAAAAAAAAATAAAAATACAAACAAACAAGTGGTGCATCAGTCAATATTAATTCTGGCAGGGGGGCTGCAGACGGCGCCCGGCGGGACCCAGCATCACCCGCTGGGCCGGGACCGCGCTGCCCCTGCCCCTAACAAAGGGCGCGGGGCCAGGGCTGCCCCCAGCCCGGGACCCCCGGGAGAAGTTGGTGGCTGCTGCCGTTGCGGGTGGGTTCGCGTGGGAATTATTTATAATCAGGGAATGAGAATACAGCGGGGGGGGGAGGCAGTTTTTTGGAGAGCGCGCAGAGGGAGCGGCAACGCCCGCCGGCCCCGCACCCCCCCGAGCGATGCCCGCAGGACCAGCCGCGCCCCGGGCAGCATCTCCCCCCCCCCTGTGCATCACCCCCAGGGCTCTACCTGTGGCCCCCAGCCCCCACCAGCCTGGCCAGGCCCCCCATTTCCAGCCGGGAAATAGCAGAGAGAAATGTAAGCGCAGCTTTACCTGCTTCCCGGGGGAGAGCTGGGCCGGGGGCCGCGGGGGTCCGCACGCTCCTGGCCGCCCCGCAGCCTCTTTGTGCCGGAGCGTTCCGGAGAGCATCCCCGAGGAAGATCTCACCACGCAAACTCCTCCTCCCCGCAGCCCCCGCAGCCCCCGCCCGGCCCTACCTACGGCGCAGGAGGATGCTGCAACTCCCATTAAATTTTAATGCTGGAAATGCGGCCGAGCCCCCTTCCCCCCTCCCGCACCCCCACCCGCGGCCCCTCGCTGCTCCCCGCTGCGGCAGCCCCCGGGGACACCCCCCCGCTGCAGCCGTAGTGGCCACCGCTGCCAAGGCCACCATCCTGCCAGGTCACCGGCCAACCGTGGTGGCACGGGCTCCCCACAGCCATTTGGGGGGCACGGGCGCCCCGTACCCACGGGGATGGCGCAGGGGAGGTGGGGTGGGGGGCACGGGGGGCAGCGCTGCCCCACCTGGGGACATGGTGTGCAGGACCACGGCCACCCCCCACGCTGGGAGGCACCTTGGGGGGTACCCAGGGGATGGCAGAGAGACCAGCCGCGGGGACATGGCTGTGGCCGCCGGGGCAGCGCACGGGGGGGGTCCCGGCAGTGCCATGGGGGGGCCCAGCAGGACAAACCCCCATCCTGGGGGCCGGAGAGCTTGTGGTGGCCCCTCCGCAGTGCTTGGCCACTTGGCTGGGCTCTCGCATTGTTGTCCGGGGACCCACCGGCCCCGCCGCCAGCTGCCCGCCGTGCCTGGCTGTGTGCTGGCCCCGTGCCCGCCCCCCGCGTCCCCCCAGGGCTCTGGGGCTGGGCAGGGGCAGGGGGGGCTGGCCAGGACCGGGCTCCCACCAGCTGTGGCTGCGGAGGGGCCGGGAAGCTCCGCTCCCCCGGGTCTTGCTGGCTGGCGGCCCCAGACGGGTTTGTCCTGGGGCAGCAGGAGGGTTTCACTCAGCCCATCCCAAAACTTTTTGTTTCTTCTCCTATTCTGCATTTTTAATTACAATTTCCTGGTGAGAGAACCCCTTCCTGGGCAGCATTGTCTCTGATGGTGGCCCTTCTGCTGCAAATGTCAGGAACGGGGCATTTTCATCACATCAAACCTTTTCTCCAGAGTTCTTCTGAAATGAGAATTTTTTCCAGACCAGCCTTTCGCTGCCACATTTGCAGCGCCAGTTAACTGCCGTTTCCTCACGAGCTGGAGGTGGTTTATCAGCAGCCCCAGAGAGTTTCTTGCTGCCCCCAGGTTTCCCGCAGCCGCAGCCCAGGGCCAGGCAGGGAGGAGTGGGCCCTGCCCGTGCCGCTGCGCTGCCGGCGCAGACATGGGGCCGCGAGCCCATGGTGTCACCTCGTGTCACCTCGCTGCTCCAGGGCCTGGCCACGGTCCCTGCATGGCTGCGGGTTCAGGGGCTCGCCTGCCTCTGCCCCAGGCTGCTCCGGGCAGGGAGGTGCTGCCAGCCGGCATGGGTGCAGGGGGCTGTGTGGGTGCAGGGGGGGGCGCAGAGGTGGGCACAGGGGCATGCACGGGTGAGGCGATGGATGCCCAGCAGCGTGCTGGATCCTGCAGCTCCTTCCAGCTTCTGAGCGAGGCAGACGCTCAGCCGTAGCTGCCCGGCGTCTTCCTCAGCCTCACTGGAGCTAGAGTCAGCCCCGGGGGGTGCCAGCAAAGTGGTGGGGGTCTGCGGGGCAGCGGGGGGTCCCACAGAGCCGGGCTGGCGCAGGGACAGGCCAGGCCTGCTCCTCGCAGGGGGATGTGCAGCGCCCAGCTCCTCACCCCTGTGCCCGCACGTGGGGGGGGCTGGCAGCGGGGCCGAGGCCAGGCCATGGCACCGCTGGGTGAGGCGGGCAGGGGCTGTGCCTGCCTGTGACGGCGGCACGCGGGTGCCTGCGCTGGCTGCAGGAGCAGGAAAGGACGGCCGTTCCCCCCCCTCCACCCTGCACGCCGTCCTTTCTCGCTCGGGCACGGCATCGCTTCCAACCACGCACCCCCACGGTACCCCCACCCCAACTGCCAGCGCGCCGCCTTGGACAACTGAGCCTTTATTGAGCTTTGCCCCCCCCGCCCCGCGGGACAGACGGTGCCCGGGGTGCGCGGCCGGCGGCACGGCGGCTCCGACGGTCACTGCTGGACCCTGCGGATGGACTGGACCTGGCCCGTCTGCACGTGGGAGCCCCACTCCCGCACGTGCTTGTACTCGCCCGCGTGGATGTCGCTCTCCAGGAGGTACTGGAAGCCCCGGTACCCCGGGTACTGCGAGCAGACCCACCTGCGGCAGAGCAGAGAGCGGCGGCGGCGCTCAGGGCTGGCGGCGCCGTGAAGGACCCTGAGCTGTGGGCGCTGGGCAGCGGGCAGGGCGCCGGCAGCTGCCAGAGCATCCTCAGCTCCAGTGCTGGGTCCTGGTGGGGTGCAAAACCCCCCCCCCAACCTCCCCGGGGTACTCACGCTCCGGAGCGGACGAGGAAGGAGCCCACAGCGTTGCTGCCCCAGCCCAGGGCGGGCAGCGAGGGGCAGTCGTCGCTCAGCTCCCCCCGCTTGCCCTGGAAGTTCTCCTCCTCAAAGAGCATCAGCCTGCTGCGCCCGTGGTCCTGCTGCCGAGAGGGGCACAGCGTTGGCACGGCTGCCCCTTCCCGGCCCCCCGGGTGGGCTCCGGGGAGCAGCCCGGCGGTGGGGCTGGGGGTCGGGGCACTCACGGCGCAGGCGATGGGGCGGAAGGAGCACATTCTCTCCACGTGGTAGGCGTTGCTGCCGCTCCACGCCTCCCAGCACGGGTACTCGCCGCGCTCCAGCACGAACTGCTGCCCCTGGAAGCCGCAGTGCTCGAAGCCTGCCCAGCTGGGGGTTGGGAAGGGGGGGCTGAGACCCCCCCACGGCACCCACCACCCCGCTCACACCCGGGGCAGAGCCCACTGCACCCACGGGGACGAGGCCTCTCCTCCCGCAGGGGCAGCCCCGTGGCTCGGGTGGCAAAAGGCCCTGGAGACCTCTGCCCCCCTCCACCCCCCCTCCATCCGCGGGGTCCCACCCTGTGACCCCCACTCACGCCCCGCTCTCGATCTTGCAGGAGCCGACGGTGCTGAAGCCGTGCTCCGGGGTGCTGTAGCAGTCAGAGGTGAACTCGTGCTTCTTGCCCTGGAAGAAAGCCTCATCCCACACCACGATCTGGGGGGGACGGAGCAGGTCAGGGGGCTCGGCGGCTGCAGAGGCCCCCAGCAGACCCTGCGCCCCCATGCCCGGGTGTTCTCGGCGCTCCCCAGGCTGCCGTACCTTCCAGAGGCCGGAGGATCTCCTGCAGCGGTGGGTCATGGTGGCTCTGCCGGGGCACAGGGGAACGGGACCCTTAACGCTTGCCCCGGAGCTGGTGCCTCGCTGCCCCCCACGAGCCCGGCCCGGCCTCTGCAGCCTGCCCAGACCCGCCAGCCCTGTGCTGGGGGCTTGGCCCTTCCCCGGGACCCCCCCAGCGCAGGACGGGCCTTCGGGCCGCGCTGCCTGGGCAGGAGGCGGCAGGAGCAGCTCTGCGGGGCTGACTCCAGCCTCTGCCCGGCCGCACACCCCGTGGGGACCCCACGCGTGTCCCCTGATGGGGCGCGGAGCGCGGGCCGGGGGCTCTCCCGGCGCCGCCGTCGGGGCCGTGCAGGAGCGGCGGGTGCTTGGCCGCCGTCCTGGCAGCTCGGGGCCGTGCTGCCGCGGGGTGAGCACGCTGCCTGCCCTGCACGGGGCTGCCCACCGCTGCCCGTGCCCTGCAGGCTCCTCCTCCCGCAGGCAGCTGCCTGAGCCGCAGCCCCTGGTGCCGTGGCCTGTCCCCAGCAGTGCCCTCGCCTCGCGCCCCGGCTGCAGGACCCCACAACCCCGTGCCGTGCCGTGCCGTGCCGTGCCGTGCCGTGCCGTGCCGTGCCAGCGGCCTCGGCTCCTCCTCAACACGTCCCCGTGGCGGCTCCGCTCCCAGCACCCAGCCATGGAGGGCAGGAGCAGCTGCCACCAGGCCCCCGCGCTTACCTGGGGTGAGGCGCTGGCGCCCAGGGAGGTGACATGCCCGGCCGCCCTCCGGCTGGGTTTTTATAGCCTCCAGATAGAGACAGAGCCCAGGAGAGCATTACGGAAACCCCTAACTCAGCACATGGCGGGGAGGAGGGACCGCGCAGAACAAAGGCGACGCTGCAGCGAAGCTGATGAGCCGGGACGCCATGGCTCCCGCTCCCCTGGCCCACCGGCCCCCGGCCCTGGCCCCCAGCCCCACAGCTCCTGGAGCCGGGGCATCCTCCAGTGACCACCACATCCCCGGCCCCGGCGTGGGGCTGGGCTGGGCCCGTGCCCCCAGGCCTGGCAGCGCTCCTGCCTGAGGGCAGCACTGCCCGCCCCGTGCCTTGGCCGGGGGGCACGGGGAGGGTTTCTCACCTCCGTGTCTGGGAAGTAGGAGGAAAGACGTGTCTCCACTCGCGGCAGTGCTTGCTCTCCCTGAAAGCTGGGGCGGCTCTTCCGCGGGTTGAGCACATGGCAGCCACGGAGCATCGCAACAAGGGGGGGCTGGGGGCACGGGAAAGCCCGAGGCAGGTTTACAAAGGCATTAGAGGGACTAAAGATGCAGACTGAGACTTAGCGAGTGGTGCAGCAGCCTCCTGCCTCTGCGCAGGGACCTGGAAAGAGCCGGCTGCTTCCACACCGCGGGGACCCAAACACCTTCAAGCTCTGCTCCCGGTGACGCCTCCACCAGACATCCCGGGGCGGTGCTGGGGGTGCGCGGGGCTCCGAGGGCTGGGCACCTGCCGGGGCGCCCCCAGAGCCTGCCCGTCGGAGGGCGAGCAGTGGGGCAGCAGCCAAAGGAGGCCGCTGGGCCGGGCAGCAAAACCCGTGTGCCCGGGTTGTGCTGTTTCGGGACAACTTTTGCCGGGAAACCACCGGGTGGTTGAGCTGGAGCATCGTCCCCCGTGCAGCTGCATCTGGGGGGGCTGCTGCTGGCCGCAGCGGGGCTGCACCGCCTGTCCCTCACATCTGCAGCCCCCAGCAAACCTGTGTTTGGCACAAGTTGCCCCCAGGCTCTCACTGTGGCCTGGGCTAAAATCCGCTTGCTGCCGACCACCAGCGCGGTGACCACGGCTCGCTCGCTCTCCGTGCCCCAGCACCGGGACGTGGACATGGGGACCCCGGGCTGTGGTGGTAACCGGGGCAGAACAAACCCCTCGCCCGTGCCTGGGCCTGCCGGGGCTGAGCTGGGTCAGCTCTGGCTGCACCGGGGCGAGGTTTGGGCAACGCTTCGCTGTGTTCAAGCTCTGCGTCCCCCGTGCCGGGGCCGGTCAGTGCAGCAAGGGGCTTTCCAAAGAGCCTGCAGCTGGCGGCGGGGATGCTCAGTGGGGAGGGCAGAGATTTTGTGTCCGGGGGACTCAGGAACCCCCAAGGACAGATCCCTGCTGTCAGCCCTTCTACAGCTCCGTTTCAGGAAAAATCACCGGGCTGCCGAGTCCTCGGAGCAACGGCCAAAGCAGCGCGGAGCGGCCACCAGGAGCAGAGCTCGGTCCCGCTGAGCTCGGTTTTCCAACGCCCAGTTCCAAAGGTGGGGGGAGCTGGGGGGGAAAAGCCGAGCCGGGAGCAGAACCTGGGGGGGTGGGTGAGACCTGCTGAGTGATGCCCAGGAGCCACAGGCGAGGCAGAGCCGTTAAAAACCCACCCAGGCTCCGAGAGGAAGAGAAAGCCGCTTAAAATAGAAATCTGTCTAACAAACATGAAAGGGAATGCAAATCAAAAGCCCTGAATCACAAAAAGCTGCCCAGCGCCAAGGTGAGAGACCAGACTGTGGGGAAACGGGGCAGCAGCACCCGCAGCCGGCCATGCCGGGAAACCGCGGGAGAGGGAGAAGGGATCAATAAAAGCTTTGTGTTGGGGATTTTGGGCAGGAGAGCAGAGGGGGCAGCAGGTCCCACCGCTGCTGGTTGACATTTCACTCTTGAGGGGAACAGAAGATGTTGGCATGCGGAGGGCTCTGAGCTTTCTGAACGCTTGGCCCGGGGGGATTTATGCTGCCAGTGATGAAGAGCCAGCCTGGGAGCGCTGGTGCTGGATGCTGCGGGGGGCTGGGGGTACTGGAAAGGACTGGGAGGAAACCGTGCAGGTATTTGCATGATGAACAGGAGCAGAGCAGGCCAACGGGGGGAGCAGCGGATCGGGGGCTTGGTGGGAGTCAGGGAAGGTCCCCCCAAGGTGCCTCCCAGTGCGGGGGGTGGCCGTGGGGCGCAGGAGACGCAGCACCGTGGGCCGAGCGGCTGCAGGGACCAGTGTCCAGCGAGTCAGGGACCCCGCAGACCCCCCCCCCCGCTTCTGCTGTTGGTCAGAGACGGCAGCGACGCACCGAAACCCCGCGGGGGATTTGGTACCGTGCGGCGCGGTGGTGGCAGAACCAGGGATGGTGTGGAATGAGCACAGCTCAGCTTAAACGGGCTAAAAAGTAGCTGATGGCCGTGCTAGTGGATGCAGTGAGCAGGGACACCCTGAAAGGAAAAGACCATTTTCAGGGACTGGGGTGGTTTGGGAAGTGTCAGCTTCGACTACACGTCGTTTGGAGAAAAACCCCAAAACTCTTGAAGCATTTCAGGACACTAAGTCTTGCATCCTGGCATCTTCAGGGCAGCGTGCTCAGGCGTTGGCGGGCACGGAGTGACGTTTAAAGCAAAAGATTCGGTGTTTAGAGTGGAGAAATGAGCACAGGGCGGCCGTGGGGAGCGGGGCTGGGGCATCCTCCCTGGCAGCAGCCGCCCCGGAGCTGGGTGCCCATGCGGGTCCGGCGCCGGGGCGCTGGGCAGGGGAGGGCGGCGTGCCGGCAGCGGCCGGGCCACGCCGGGGCTATATATGCCCTGTCGGGGCGGCCACCCGCGGGGCCATGGGTGCTGCCGCCCGCTGCAAAGTGGCACGGTCAGGCCTTCTGTTGTGCCGCCGGCACAAAGGAAAGTGCTGGGTTCAGCGGCTGGGCACGGGGCCGGGGAGAGGCTTCCAGCTCGCCCAGCGCTTTGCAGGATGTGATGACTGGGCGGCCGCGCAGACACTGATGAGCCGGCAGTTCCTTTGTGCGCCCGCCTGGGGGTCTGCCCTTGCCAGGCTATAAAGTGGGGGCCTCACTGCGCCCCGAAACACAAGCCCGCTCACTCCAACAAGAAGCAGCAGCTGCCCAGGTAAGAGGACAAAGTCCCTGGGCACTGGGCTGCAGCCAGACCCGAGGGGGGGAGAGGGAGATGCAGGGTCTCAGCCGTGACCACCGCTGTGGCCACCACCTCCGGGAGCACCCCGGTGCTCAGTATCCCACCGCTCTCTGCTCCCCCGGCACCCGCTGGTGACACTCGTCTGGGAGGCCGCCGGCTCCCGGTGCCCACTGGAGAGCTTCAGGCACCTTCCCAGCCCCTCACGTGCTGCCCCGGTGCCCAGCCGGGCTCCCAGGCACACCCCGTGCGGGACGGCCCCAGCACCCAGAGCAGCGTCAGGCCCCGGCCCGGATGGGGAGAGCGGGGAGCAGCCGGACACCGGTGTTCAGGGCTGCCCTGGGCACCCCTGCGGTGGTGGGAACGCGCTGAGGGCTCCCCTGACCACAGAAGAAGAGTGTGGGCACCTGGGACCTCCCGCCATCCTCCCGGGGAGGGCAGGACCCTGCTGCCTGCGCCTGCCTGGAGAACCCCCCGGCAGCTCCTCTCCCAGCCCCAGCCGCCCACCCTATTGCTGAGCCCCTCACCCCAGTGCCACCGTCCCCGGGGCAGGGCGAGGGGTGTTGGGCTGGTGGGGTGCCCACGGCCACGCATCCCCTCTAACCTGCTGCTGGTGCCCCATCCCAGACTTGAGCCCAACACCGCGATGTCTGAGACCACAAAACCCGCTGCTCCCGGCCAGGCTGCGGAGGAGAAGGAGAAGGCGGCCCCAGCGCCAACTCCATCCCTCGACCCTGCTCCTGTCGCAAACAGCAAGGGCGAGGAGCCCTCCACAGAAGCCTTCAGGGTAAGCCCTGCTGCTCCCCAGACGTCCCTCCCCGCTGCGTCTCTCCGGTGCAGGATTTGGGCTGGCGGGGCTGCTGCAGGAGGGATGCTCCGGGTGCCCCTTGCCCGGGGTGGCTCGTTGGGGACCGCAGGCTTTGGAAACGCTTGGCCCCAGCTCATGGCGTCAGGACTGGGGGGTGCCACCCGCCCCCTCGGGTCACCCTCTGCACGGAGGGGTCCTGCAGTGCTGCGGGGGGGTGGAGGAGGAGGCTGCAGGTGACAAGGGCCAGCACCGAAACGCTGTGGTGACACCTGGCAGCGTGGCACCGAGGTGCTGCGGCAGGGCTGGGGACGAGGGGCGAGGGACATGAGGGCTCTGGGGACACTTTGGACGTGTCAGGCAGCAAAGGCCACAGCGTGGATGCGGCTCCAGGAAAAGCAGCTTCTTCCCAGCCCGACGTGGGCAGCGGCACGGGGAGACGTGGCTTTGCAGCAGCAAAGCTGGGGGCAGGATGAGGCCACCTCGGGGCAGGGATGGTCTCAGGAGGGGACTTTCCTGTGCTGACGTTGGGATGGGGCTGCTGGCGCACAGAGCCCAGCTCGGGGCCTGGGCTCCAGACCTGGAAAGCTGCAGGAAGCCCCGGAGAACCGAGGGGGACGTGTGGGGCAGTGGACAGGGACACGCAGCACTGCCCTGTTGTCCCCCCTCCCGAGCGTGCCTGTCCCCCTCCGACCCTCTCCCTCCACCCTCAGATCGTCGTCTTCGAGCAGGAGAACTTCCAAGGCAGGCAGATGGAGTTCACCAGCGAATGCCTGAACCTGGGCGACCGCGGCTTCGACCGGGTGCGCAGCGTCATCGTCACCTCTGGACCGTAAGTGACCCCGGCCAGGGAGGGGACCGTGGCCCCGGGGGTGTCCCTGGGAGGTGGGGACGCAGTCCCGGGGAGCAGTGTGATGTGCAGGGGCATTTCCCTGCAGCCTGGGCAGCAGCAGAGCAGGGCCAGTGTGGGAGTGGAGCTGGCGAGCCCCGGCCGAGGAGGAGGAGGAGGAGGAGGAGGAGGAGGAGGAGGAGGAGGAGGGCAGGGCCATTTGTAAAGCAACAGGTGGCAGAGGCAAAGCCAAAGGTGCCCACCAGATCTGCTGCCTAACACTGCTCACAAAGTGCAAGAGGTTTTAAAGAAGCCAAAGTGAAATGAGGCCAGTGCTTTGGACCAGGCTGGTGGCCAGGGCTGCTGCGGAGCCAAGGCTGGAGCGGGCAGGGGAGGGCAGGCAGGCAGCCCCACACGCCTGCCTGCGCCCGGGCAGCTGAGCAGCGATAAAGGGGCTGGGAATGTCCGAAAGCCATGGGAAGAGCTGACACAGGCAGGGACAAAAATGATCGCCAAACTAGATGATAACTGCACAGACAGATGATCTGCGTGTTGAAAGAGCATCTCACTGCGGCCGTGCCCGGCTGGAAGCGCCGCGCCCGGGAAGGGAGCCCGGCAGTGGGACAGCCGGGGGGGGCAGTGCTGCGGGACACGGCTTGTCCTGATGACAGCCCCAAGGGATGGGGCAAGGTGGCCTGTGCTCACCCTGAATGTCACTGTGTAGCACCAATGGTGGCTTTTTTATTAGGAACCCAAAATATCCAACTCTTCTTGAAACAAAAGGGGGATGGAGCAGCCCCAGAGGAGCTCAGGCCTGGGAAGCTGCATTGGGCAGGGTGAAGCAGAGAACAGAGAGCGTGTGCCACGGGGGTCCTCAACCCTCAGAGTCTTCTCGAGAGTTACTCCGTGAGTGAGACTCTGTGCCCAAAAATTCACTGAGGGGAATCAGCAGCAGATGCAGGGCTGCTCCGGTGCCCTCTGGAGCCCTGAGGCTGTGACACGCACAGCACGGCAGCACCCCGGGGCGCTGCTGAAGAGGTGACGCCGCAGCTGAACCAGCCCCGAACGCTGCTGAGGGACGGGGGCGGCCGGGCAAGCAAGCGGGCTGGGATCGGCCACCCCGGGCAGCCCCGGGCAGGGCTCGGTGGTGCAAGAGGGAAAACAAAGCCCTGGGATAAGGCAAGGCCGAGGCTCCGGACAGCCCGCCAGCTGCCGGGAGGGCCCCGCTGCTCCCGGGCTGAGGAGGGGGAGCGCTGGGAGCGCGCCGGGCCCCGCCGCCGGCCTCGGACACGAGCGCTGGCGAGTGCTCGGCTCAGACCCTGCGCGCCCAGCGCCGCTCCTCCGACACCGGCTCCGCGCGCACGGCGCTCTGAGAGGGGGGAGCGGGATGGCGGGGCCAGCCCTGATGCTCCGGCCTGTTTGGGGTGCTGGGAGCCCGGCCCCGGCGTCCCGCAGGCGGGGGGCTGCTGGGTGGGATCTGAGCCGCTGCCTTGTCCTGCCCCTCTCCCCAGCTGGGTGGCCTACGAGCAGGCCAACATGCGCGGGGAGATGTTCATCCTGGAGAAGGGCGAGTACCCTCGCTGGGACACCTGGTCCAGCAGCTACCGGAGCGACTGCTTCATGTCCATGCGCCCCATCAAAATGGTGAGTGCCTGGGGGGGCAGAAACCCCCAGCGGCGTCCGGCCGGGGCCGCGCTGCTCCACGCTTCGCCCGCGCGACCCCCCGGTGCCTTCCCTCTGTGTTCCCCAGGAGGCTGAGGACCACAAAATCTCCCTGTACGAGTCTGCTGACTTCAAGGGCAACAAGATGGAAATCCAGGAGGACGACGTGCCCAGCCTCTGGGCTTACGGCTTCTGCGACCGCGTGGGCAGCGTGCAGGTGCCCAGTGGAACGTAAGCTGGGCCACGGCTGCCTCCTGCCAGGCTCCCCGTCCTCCCCCGCCGACCCCCAGCCCCCCGCGCGGGGCTCTCGGGTAGCCGGGAAGCTGGTTTTGGTTGCCCCCAGCGCGCGGGAAGCAGGGGGGCTGCGCCGGCTACCTCGGTGCCGCCCGCGGCGGCCGATCCCCGCTCAGGTGGGCTCTGTTTTGCTTTCCCCGCAGCTGGGTCGGGTACCAGTACCCTGGTTACAGAGGTTACCAGTACCTCTTCGAGACCGGGGACTTCCGACACTGGAACGAGTGGTCTGCCTTCCAGCCCCAGATCCAGTCCATCCGCCGCATCCGGGACATGCAGTGGGACCAGAAGGGCACCTTCGTCACCCCCGACGCCCCCTCCGACTGAGCGCTGCCGCCTGCTAGCTGCGAGCCCCGGGCCCCGCGGGGCACCCCCGCCCCCCCCGCTCGGCACTCTCCTTGTACATTGCACATTCCCTGGATGTACTCTACCTTGTGAGGCAAATTAAAAAAAAAATAAACCCAGAAGCCTAGAGCCGCCTCCGGGAGTCGGTGCCGCGCCAGGACGCTCTGCCCTCGCCCCGCTCTGCGGGGAGATGGGGGGGGGGGCTGTGATTTTCCGGGGGGAATCGCTCCCCAGACGGGACCCACACACACTGTTGGGGGGACCCCGGTGTATGGGAAAGGGGGGCAGGAGGCTTCTCCAGCCGGACCCCGCACAGCCTGGGGGGGGGTCAGGGCACCCCGGGAGCTCCCGGCTCCCCCCGTGGGTGGGCACAACCCGCCGCGGGATTCACCTCAGCGGGGAGTAATTAACAGCGCTAATTGCAGTCAATCAAACACCACTTCGAGGAGTTTTCTTTCCCCTCGGGCCCTATTTCCACTCCCCCCCCCCGCCCCGCGGCGTTTCCCCGCGCTCCCGCTCTGTTAATTAGCGACCGCGGTTAATTGCAGCGCGGCCGCGCGAGCAGCGCCCGGGGCTGGCTGGGGCTGGGGCGGGGGGGTCGCACGGCCACAGACACCCCCCCTCTCCCCGCTCTGTCCCGCACACGTTCTCTCTCCCCCCCCCAGCCCGGTGCGGGCACACGCGTGTCTGTGCCCCCCCCCCCCGCCCCTTAGCGGCGCCGGGCGCATGCGCGGGGGCGCGCGGGGATCCCGGCCCCTCGTGCGCGTGACGTCGCCGCGTCTCGCGCCGCTCGGGGCCGGTGGCGGCGGCGCCGGGGGTGAGTGAGGAGCCGGGGGGGGCGATCGGTACCGGGGTGTTCCTCTGTGTGTGTGTGTGTGTGTGACCTCGCAGCGGTGCGGCGTCTCCGTCCGCCCGGGGTATCCCTCCGCCGCCGGCAGGTGACAGCGGGGCGCGGGGGGTGCGGGGTGCTCGGTGCGGGGCGCGGAGGGCGGTGAGGGGTGCGGGGCGCTCGGCGAAGGGGGCGCGGTGTGGGGCGCGGGGTGCAGGATGCTCAGTGCCGGGTGCTTGGCGTGTGGCGCGGGGTGCAGGGAGCTCGGTGCGGGGTGCAGGGAGCTCGGTGCGGGGTGCTCGGCACATGGTGAGGGGTGCAGGGTGCTCGGTGCGGGGGGCAGGGTGCTTGGTGCGGGGTGCTCGGCACATGGTGCGGGGTGCAGGGAGCTCGGTGCGGGGGGCAGGGTGCTCGGCACATGGTGCGGGGTGCAGGGAGCTCGGTGCGGGGTGCTCGGCACATGGTGCGGGGTGCAGGGAGCTCGGTGCGGGGTGCAGGGTGCTCGGTGCGGGGTGCTCGGCACATGGTGCGGGGTGCAGGGAGCTCGGTGCGGGGTGCAGGGTGCTCGGTGCGGGGTGCTCGGCACATGGTGAGGGGTGCAGGGAGCTCGGTGCGGGGTACAGGGTGCTCGGCACATGGTGAGGGGTGCAGGGAGCTCGGTGCGGGGGGCAGGGTGCTCGGTGCGGGGTGCTCGGCACATGGTGAGGGGTGCGGGGTACAGGGTGCTCGGCACATGGTGAGGGGTGCAGGGAGCTCGGTGCGGGGGGCAGGGTGCTCGGTGCGGGGTGCTCGGCACATGGTGCGGGGCGCAGGGAGCTCGGTGCGGGGTGCTCGGTGCGGGGTGCTCGGCACATGGTGAGGGGCGCAGGGAGCTCGGTGCGGGGTGCTCGGTGCGGGGTGCTCGGCACATGGTGAGGGGCGCAGGGAGCTCGGCACAGGGTGCTCAGCGCAGGGTGTGGGGTACAGGGTGCGGGGTACAGGGTGCTCAGCGCAGGGGGCTCCACGTACCTTTTTCCCCCCTTCCCTGCTTCCCAGCGCGCTCCCCTCGCCCCCCGGCAGCCCAGCACCAGGCCGTGCGCCCCCCACCCGCGGGTCACCCCACGGCACAGCGCTGCGGGGAGCCGGCTCGGGCGCGCTGCCCGTCGGGGGACACCCCTGTCCGTCCGTCTGTCCGTGCGGGCACCCAGGGCTGAGCCTGGGGCTGGGGAACACCCTTCTCCACCGGGGCGAGCGGCTGCTGAGGGGCCTCGGTCAGCGTTAGCCGTCACTCCTTGGGGTGAAAGGTTTGGGCGGCCGGGGGGCCCCTGGGCCGGGGGGTCCCTGACAGGCTCCCGAGTGGCTGTGTCAGGGCCTCGCAGCCTGCACCAAACGCCGACGCTCTCCCCGCGGTGCCGGGGGGTGAGATCTGCGGTTTTTTCCCCATCACAAGTTCCAGTTCCTCGGGACGCGTGGCCGGCGTCGCGGTCCCTGGCGCTGGCGGCAGCGTGAGCTGGGCCGCGGCCTTCCAGGGGAAGGGTATGGTTCGCATCGCGCAGGCTTTTGTTCCGTCCCTCGCTGGGTTTGTTTGCACGCTCGGGCACTGCCCAAAAAACATCTCGCGGCTTGAAACCCCCTCACGCGTCCCCCCCCGCGAGTCGGAGCCCGGCCCCGCCAGCTGCTTGTGCTTAATTCGCGGGCGGCGCGTCTCCCCTCGGCGCAGCTGCGCTCGCGTGCTCGGGTACCCGGCGAGGCTGAGCGGAGAGATGAAAATGATTTGCGCTAACAGGTTTCCAAATCTGACGGTTGCTTTTCTGGGAATGCTGCAGCGTGCTCGTGGGGAGCTTGTCAAGTGCCGACGCAGGTTCAAATGTTTCTTCCAAGCGGGGTTTTGTAAGAGCCTGGCTGCAGCTTGTGCTCGGCGGCAGCCCCTCAAATTGAGGGGGTGGTTTCCAGCGCTGGCTTTTGGAACTGCCCTGTGGTCTGTGCGTGACCCCGCGGCGGGGGGGTCCGAGGAAGGGGCTGGTGGGTCTGTCTGGGGCGCCCACGAACGCCCTCCCGGCAGCTGGGGGTGTTTGGGGCCGGGGCGCTGAGTTTCCTCCGTTCCTGTGAGCTGATTCCACACCCCTGTGCCTGCTCAGGGGGGAGCAGTGCCCGGCTGCTGCCCGCAGCTCCGCGTTTCCCAAAAGGCTGCAGCGTCGCTGCTGGGACCCGGCCAGGAAAGCTGGTTTCCACCCCTCGACCTTTGGTGTCGTGGTGGCTGCGGCGGGACAGCTGCCGCCATGCTCTGGGCCCCTGAGTGCAAACCCCTCTCCTGGGCTGAGCAGCACCGTGGCGGTGGCAGAGCTGGGCATGGTGCCGTGTGGGTCCTTCCCGGCATCTCCCGGGGGGCATTGCTGCGGGGGGTACGGGCAGGATCACGCCCTTGCGCTGGTGAGATGTCCCAGGCTGGGGACGCAGAGGCGGGAGTGGCCGCAGGTGCCTGCGGGACGCGATTCGCCAGTGGGCTCACCAGGACAGGCACAACCCCAGAACCATCTCAGTTGGAAAAGCCCCTGAAGCTCCTCCAGCCCCACCATGACCCTCCCCCTGACCGGTCCCAACTCCCCCAGATCCCTCAGCGCTGGCTCAGCCCGACTCTTCAACCCCTCCAGGGATCCCGGGGACTCCCCCCTGCCCTGGGCAGCCCATTCCAACGCCCAACAGCCCCTTCTGCACAGAAATCCTTCCTCAGAGCCAGCCTGACCCTGCCCTGGGCAGCTTGAGGCCATTCCCTCGGGGCCTGGCGCTGGGGCCTTGGCTCCAGAGACTCATCCCCCCTCTCTGCCCCCTCCTGGCAGGGCAGGCTTGTGCCGCTGCCATTCTCTGCCTGTAGGTTTTAAAATCTGTATTAGTAATTTCTGTCGCTATTTTCGGAAGATCCTTCCGCAGGCAGTTTGCGTTACCGATGCGCTGAGCCTTCAGGGGATGTGCGGGATGGCAGAGGCGCTGTGAAGTGAGAACGTTTTCAGAGAGAGAAAACAAACACCCCGCAGGTGGCTTTATTTGGCACCGTACAGATGTGTCTTCTGACGAATTTGTGATGCCTTTAGGAAGAAGCCTCAGCCCCGTGCCTCAGCCCCGCGTGTTTCCCTCTGGATCCTGCGGCCCTTCGAGCACAGGCAGGAGAAGTTTCCCGTGTTGTCCCCTGCCTGCTTTTGTACCGTTTTGCCAGTCTTCAGTCTGTGCAGTTCTAAAGCCCTGCCCGCCTCCGGTAGCGCGGGCATTCTCCTCGAAAAAACCTCATCCAAAGGTGATTTTTCCCCCCGCCCCGAGCCCCCTGGCGGGGTGTGCAAACGAGGACCCCCGCTAGCAGCAGCTCCAAGGCCGGTTCCCGTCGCCCCTTCCAGAGCCACCGAGCCCAAACCCAGACTGGGGAGCCCACGAGTGGCTGCGGCGTCCAGGCGCTTCCCCACGGGGAACTGACCCCCGGCTCCGCAGCCGCGGTAGCGGGGCAGGGACGAGCCGCTGGGGTTTTTCCAGGGCCCCTGTTCCTGCTCGGTGCTGGGGGTTGTGACTGTTTCTGGCAGCAGCTGTGCCCGGACACGCTGCGAGAGGGGTGGGAGAGCGCCCAGACCCCCTGCTCTCGTGGGCAGCTGTGTGCACAGCTGGCTGGGGGGCGTGGGGGGACACGCAGGGGCAGCCCTCGGTGGCCACTGGCACATGTCAATGGCAGCAGAGGAGCCAGGGCTCACAGCTGAGCTTCGGGAGAGAGGGACGGAGCCGTGAAGCTCTCGGCTGTGCTCTTCAGGGCCGTTTGTCTTACGGGCCAGCCGTGCAGGGAGCAGCACATCTCGGAAGGAGCCGTTTCCTTTTTTTCTTCCACCCGGGGTTTTGCAAGAAGAGCTTCTGCCGCGCCGGGGCTCGGCGGGAGGTTGTCGCCCCCTCCTCGCTGGGGGCTGTGCGGGCCCGTGGGCTTCGCGCCGTGTCGGGCGGGAGGCCGCGTGTGCTGGAGCTGGCTCTGAGCCCTCCCAAGAATTAGTGGCTTTGTGAAAAAGCTTGTCCCTGGGGCAGCCGAGGGGCTGAGCCGCGGCGGGACCCGCGGGAAACGGGTCAGGGCTGAGCGGCGAGGGGTGCGGGGAGGTGGGGGGGGGCAGATCCCGGGCTGTGCAGCACACACCCGTCCGCGTCACCCGCTCCTCAGTCAGCGCCTTCGGCTCTGGGGATGCCTGCTGCTGCTGCATGGGGAAATAAAATATTTTGATTTTGTTTCTTAAGCAAATTTGAGGTTTTGGGGTTTCTCTTGCAGAAACAAGCTTTTATTTGCAAATCCTGATCTTTGTGCATGCAGGAATGGAGCTTGTTGAGACGGACGGTTTGGCGTGTGGATTTGGAAAATATTTTTTTGAAGATACTTGGTATTTTTTCTAGCAGTTCCTCTGACTTTTTTTTTTTCTTCCCCCCACCATTGCATGGCAAGCTCTGACCACCCACATTCCCGCGGGGAATCTTTGTTCGGTTTTGGGAGGGAAGAGCCGTGTTTGCACCCAGCATGGGGAGTTAACACAGAGGCTGCGAACTCCAGCTCCCCTCACCCTGGCACGCTCCCCGTGCCCCTCTGCTGCGGGGCTCCCCAGGACCTGCCCTGGGCCGGGTGGGAGCTGGCAGGACCCCGGTCAGAGGAGCACGGAGTGTCTGTCTGTCTGTCCCCGTTGGCGCAGCAGCACCTGCGCTGGCTTTGCCCTGGTCCCCCTGAGGCAGCGGCTGCGGAGTAATTAAGAAGAAGAAGAGCTCTGTGAGTTGGAGCTGCGGGTTGATGAGAAGTCGGAGGCTCCCCGCAGCGCAGCGCTCCTGTCCCGGTTCGGCACAAGCCAAGGGAAGGCTGAGATGATCTGGCCGGTGGCCCCATCCATCGCCAGGGGGTCACAGACGTGGGGTGGCCGGGGGTCTCCCTCACCCACCTGTACCCCGTCGCTCAGCTCGGCCCTTCTGTGCCTCCCGATCCTGCTCCTGGAAGCCAAGGGGGGGCTGTGGTGTGCCCCTCCCTCCCGGCTTTGCCGGGGCTCTGCCAGGGTGCGGTGGGTCCAGTGGCTTGTGCCAGTTGCTGGGGTGGGTGCCTCTGCCGCCGCCTTCTGCCAGCAGCTCTCGCTTCGGGCGTTTCATAATTAATAAGCCAGTTTGAAACAAAGGCTGTTGTCTCACGGAGAGGTTGGCAGAAGTGGATGCTGTGGTTTCCATCACCGGACGATAAAATGCCAGTGCTGTGCTTGGAACGAGAGGCGGGCGGAGTGAAGATGCTGTAAATTGGTGGGATTTTTATTATTTCGGAACATTTGTAGCACTGAGCAGGATAATAAAATGTTTTTCTGATCGTAACGGCCTCGAGGCAATAAGCAAACAGTGCATTTGTGCTGTGAAATGTCTGTCGATTCTTTACTGAGGTGATTTAGAGCCTGTTAAAGCAGGCTGGTGTGCTCGGCCTGCATCCCGGGGGGGACGGGCTGGGGGCACGCTGCGAGGCTCAGGGCTCGGGGCTCTGCAGAGCGAGAAGGTGCACCTGAGGCTGGTGTGTGCTGCCTTAATCCTCGGGGCAGCAGATTCTCCTAGTTTCATTTTTCTAGGTACTCGGCAGCGAAAATAAATTCCACCCGTGTCCCCCGCGGAGGAAGGCTTTGCGCTGTGGGACAGAAGCGGTGTTCGTGATTGCTCAGCGTCTGAGCAGAGGTCCCAGGGCCGGGGCGAGCTGCCGGGGAGGGGAGCTGAGCTGCTGGGGTGCCAGCTCCAACCCCCTCCTCGCGGTCTGGGTGCTAAGGTGTCTGATAAACACGTGCTCTTGCGGTCTTTGGACCATTTCTTCCAGTTTTGCTTGGGGTGATGTTGGCAGCGCAAATGCAAACCTCGGTGCTGTTTGTTCTGCTTGGGGGTCTTCAAAGGGACGCGTAACCCTGAAGTGCTCTGAACCCCCTGAAGTGCTCTAAACGCAGGTGTTTGTGCAGCGATTGCCTTCTGATTCCTGTAGCTGTGCCTGGGTTTGTGGCCTGCAGTGCCTCTTTAGCTTTAGTAAGCAAAAACTGTTCTGCTGTCGATGTTGCTGTTCTCACCACTTGGTGGCCTGAAAGCAATTATTTTTTTTTCTTTTTTTTTTTTTTTTTTTTTTTGAGTGCTGTAGGTGCCGTTCAACAGCTTCATTTCCCGCACATAAAAACAGGCTTTGCTCTCGTTGCCCGCAGCCTCGGGTCGCCACTCCCCTCCAGCAGAGGTTTGGACAAAGCTCCTGCTCCGCTGCCGTTGGGGCGGGCAGCGAACTGCAGCGTGGGTTGGACGCCGCTGCCGCGGGGACCGATCCTGGCGGTGCTGGCGTGGGTGAGCACAAGCCACGGGTTGTGCAACGGGGCTGAGGCTGCACCGGGGTGAACCCCGGCCGTCCCCTCGGCCGCCTCCGTGGGCACACGGCCTGCGGGCAAGCGGAGATCGGTGCTTGCTGCTTTCCGGGGCTGCTCGTTGACCCCTCGGTGAATGTTCTAAAATTTGTTGATCAGCTTTTGCTCAGTCTGCTTTGGAACAGATGGAGAAACACCCTGTGCGGCTGCACGCCAGCAGCCCGGCGCCTCCCGCTCCTCGCCCGCAGCCCCCGCTGGCTCTGCCCGGTTTGCCTCTCCGGGGGCTCATCTGACCCCGCTCCGGTTTGCTGCGGACGCCTCTGTCCTGCCCAGGGAGGTGCCTCGGAGTCGTCGGGTGCTCTGAAACGTGCCTTAGAGTTGCCACCTGGAGAGACCCGGAGCCTCGGCGGCGGCAGCAACGCTTCTGGGTGTTGCTCTGAGCTGCGGTCGGGACGGCAGCGGTCGCCCTCAGGCAAGCTGTGTTTATTTTCGTGTTGCACGCTGCGTGTGAATTAACTGGAGCCTATCAATTAAGTAATTAAATTTTGCTGACTTGTAAAGATGCGAGCCAGATATGTGAGGGTATTTCTTGCTGACCACAGCTTCTGCTGCTGCTCCGCCACAATGACGTCTGCAGTTCCTCATCCTTTTATTAAGCACCAATGATTTCAGCTAAAATTTTCCAGGCCCCACCTATGTCATTTGGGGACTTTGCAGTTAACAGCGATCGTTTCTGGGAATGGTTTAAAGAAAAATGCATTTTTTTATCCTATGGAGCTTCTCGTAGAAACCGGTTTTGTTGTTTGTTTGTAACACTTTGCTGCTTTAAAAAAACCAGACTCGAGACGTTGCTTCCTCGCCGCGGCTGGTGCGGGGCTCCCTCGCTCTGGGCGCCGCGGCTGCACCGACGCCGGCGTGGGGCTGCGCTCCGGCCCCGGCGCTGCTTCGCTTCCCCGGCAGCAGGTGAAGGAGGCGCGGGGCCGCAGGCGGCCGGGGCTCGCTGCTGCCGCTCGGGTGGCCGCGGTGTCGGGCGCGGGGGCTCGCTGCACGGCCCCGCCGGGAGGCGTCAGGAAGGAAGTCTGCAAGCATCTGCGTGTCTGCGTGTCTGTGTGTGTGCACGGGCGGGAGCTGGAGCTGTTTCCGGAGCAGGCTCTCGGGGCTGGGCTGTTAAACCGCCGCTGCTCCGTGCACCGGATCGTTCGTGGCGCTGCAGAAGCGCATCCGGGGATGCGGCTGCTGCTCTGCGGACCTGAGGTGTTCTGCGGACCTGAGATCCCGTGGCCGGTGGAGGCCAGGCCAGGCTCGAGCAGGAGGCCTCGCAGGGAAGGAGGGCGATGCGTGCACTGCGAATGAGTTCTGGCAAAGTTTGTGCTGGGTGGAGTTTCCCTCTGATTTCTCATCAGTGCTGAAGCGCAGGGACTGTGTGGTGATGTTTGATGGCAGCTGGGCAGGAGAGGAGGAGACGGGTGGCTGGAATAACAATTAGCGTCCGTACTTAAAACGTTCTCAAAAACATCCTCCGAGGCCGGGATGCCGTCGTGCATCACGGGGGAGCTGGCTGCGGGGTGGTCCCGTGCACACGCGGCGGTGCCGGGTCCCGGCCCCTCGGGCTGCCCCGCTGCAGCACGGCCCCGGACGGCGGCTTTGCTCAGAAACCTGCAGCCCCGCTGGGACGGGTCCCCCCGCTGCTGCTCTCCCGTGCCCGGAGGAGGGTGTCCTGCGGGGACACGGCGGCGGGACGCGGGCAGGAGCCCTGCGCTTTGCAGGATGCTCTGCGCTCCCCAGGGTGGGCGCCGGAGCTCCTGGGCGCAGGCATCCTGTCCTGGTGCCGACGGGCGGGTTTGCGTGCTGTGAGGCTGGAGAGAGCAGTCCTCCAGGGCTCGTCTCCTTTTGCTCTTACTGGTTTGGGGACTTTGACCGCAGCCTGGCCTTTGCCTGATTTCAGTGTTTGCACCACAGCCTGCAGCGGGCGAGTCTGGGGCTGCTTCCTCTGGGATGGGCTCTCACGCTGGTTGCTTGTGTGCGATGGAAGCGTGCCGTGCTGGGCCTGCCCTCCCCTGGGTTTAAACGTCCTAGCTGCTCCCGTGCCCCCCAGGAGGCTTCATTTCTGAAAAGGGCAGCCGCCTTCCCGCTTCCCTCCGTTTCTCCTTCTGGCTCAGCCCTCCAGCCGCTGCCTCGGGGCGGGTGACCGAGAGCCAGGCCCGCCAGCCTTTCCCCGGGGCTCGGAGGGAGGCTGCGGGCAGGGCCGGGGCGTGCGGCAGGGGAAGGAGCCGAGGAGGTTCCCCACCATCATCCCTCCCCGCCGCGTGTGCAGATGCCTGCGGTAAATAAACGAACTGACTCTGTGGCTTTTCTTCCCCATTAGGTATTTTCACGGCCACCTGCGTTTCAGCATGAAGCTTGGCTAGCAGCAAAATGAACTTACCGGGCAAAGGTAAGCGCGTAGGGATGCCGGAGCAGCCGATTCCCCTGTGATGCTGGGGGTGGGCATACGTCTGTCCCCACCGACGCCCCGTTAATATCGTATTGCCCTCACAAGCTGACAGGAAACGGTTTAATCTCTGTTTGTACCGATGTCCGATCAGCATGCACAGTAAGGAGGACGTGCTGCATGTAGGACCTCTCGTGTCCTTGTTTGTCACCACGCTGCTGTCACTTCCCCACCAGCTCCCCTCCTGCCGGCGCTCTCTGCTCTGGGTACCAGCCTTGTCCCGGTCACAGTGTCCGAGGTGCACGCGGGGGCTTCAGGCCGGGGTCGGCTGCTGGCACTTTGATTTCCGCTCCCCGTCCCCAGCTGCAGCGGTTTTCAGTCCCTGCCATGATGTGCCAGAGAAGCTCCCGAGAGCTCCCTAATTCCTGTTGGAGCGGAAGGCTCTTGGAGCCAGCTCAGGCGTCTGCAGGACTAGAAGGTTGTCTGTGATCAGAGAGCCATGCCGCCTAATTATGCCGTGCTATTTTCCACCGGAATAGCTGCCGTGGAGGAAATTATCCATCCCTCTTCCCTCATAGACTAATAAGCCCCATAAATTTTGGGAAATTCTTAGTGGAGAATTGCACAAAAGAGTTGGAAATAAGCCAGGACCGTTATGGGTGCTCAGCAGGGCGCTGCCGAGCAGCTCACGGGGGCTGGCTGAGCCCTCCCGGGTATGCTGGGCTGATCCCGACAGAGATATTTGTTCTGGTTCAGCCCAGGGCACGGCAGGAGGAGAAGCCGTGCTCCCCGCCAGCACCTGCCAGCTGTGCCTCTGCCCTCCCTGCCACCCCCCGGCGGAGCCAGAGCTCCCCCGCGCTGGTGGTGTCGGGTGGGGGCTGCGTGTGGGCCCCGGCCGGGCAGGCAGGATGATCCCCAGGGATCCCCTGGGTGCCGCCGGTACCGCGGGCAGCCCCCCGCTTCACCCGGAACATGAGTGAGTCCCTTTGTTCCCCTCCCGCGGCGCTGGGAGCCGAGCTGCTGGGGCATCGCGGCGGGAAACGCTCCCTGTGAGCCGTTCCTGGGAGAACAGAGCACCTCTGTGCTCGCAGCCTTTCTCAACTGCAGAGCGCTCCTGCTAATTAGCCCGTCTTGGTCTGCGTAGCCGTAATTATTCCCGTTGGCCTTAAATCCCGGCTGCGCTGAAATGGGTCTTGCGGCGTTTGCAATTATTTTTAGGGTGAACATTTGAATATATTTACATGGCTGAAACGGATCAGGGCAGCAGGAAGGAGCAGACCCGCGCTCCTCTTCTTAACGGGGCTGACCCTGCGCTCGGTGCTGCAGCAAAGCCCGAGCTGTTTGTTGTTCCCTCTGGTTTACCTCTGAACAACCACCACCAGCGTTTGACTTTCTGACCTTTATACGGGTGGGCGTTGGTAACTGTTTACCCGCCGTGTGTTAACCAAGCAGCGGGCCAGGATGTTCACCGTGCTGCTGCAGAGCCACCAAAGTCATTGTGGTGGTGGCGGCGTCGCTTTGCTGCCGGGGCGGGGGGAGAAGCGCTGCCTCTCGGCGTCGCGCTCCCAACCCGACGGCTGGCGCAGGAGTGGGGGGGAGCGGGGGGGCGGCTGCTTCCCCAGGCCCGGCGTGCGGGGTGGCAGGGGCTGCGAGGGCAGCGGGGGTTCCTCGAGTGCCAGCGGGTTCTGGGGAGGGCAGGGGCAGGCCGGGGGGGCTGCCTGGCTGCGGGGCAGCCCTCCTGCTGCGCCCCGCCACGAAGGGCCTTTGCACGGGGCGCTGCTAAATGTGCTCTTTCACGGAGAGGGTCGGGAGGAGAGAACGTTTTTCTGAAGCAGTTCTTTGGATTGTCAGCAAAACAAAACGCGTGGACGTCCAGTTCCTTCCCCTGCATTCAGCTCCCGCCCCAGCCGCATAATCACAAAGAGCTCGAAATCCCCGGGTGAGCCGCGGGGAGGATTGCAAAACCTGCGCTCGCAAATGGAGCAGAAGTGGGGAGGGTGTGGGGAGCGGTGCCAGCGCTCGCCCGAGTCCCTCCCGGGTAGGCAGCAGAGCAGGGCACTCGCAGAAACTGCAGGCTTCCAGCTGGATACCTTACTGAGACGCAGAAAACCCAGAAAGCCCTAATGCCAGAGCAAGCCTTCCAGGATTTTTGTGTAAGGTCAGTCTCCGGAGGAAGGGCGTTTAACGCTGACGCTGTGTCTTGCTGTTAGGTCTCAGATGGTTTAATTTCTCACAGCGTTTCATTCTAATGGGCAACTGCTTCTCCTGACTCAGGCTCTTAAAATTTGCATGAGATGCTTTTGTTTTTCTCTTATTTCAGCTTTCTCCCCTCCCCTGTGACAGCACATTGAAGCTAGAGAAAATGTAGGAAGGAGACAGGTGGCTGAGAGAAGTGAGAAGCTGGTGGTGTGCTGAGCTCTGTTTTGGAAAGAGCTGCGGGGAGGGTTTGGGCTTCATCTGGGATGGAACAGACCCTCTATAAAGATTTCAAGGACTGACTGGGTACTCGTGGCCCCTCTCCAAAACGTTCTTGGAGCTTTGCTCCAGCTGTAAACCTGTGTTTCTGAGTAGAGAAACAGTCCAGAAATAATCTCTTTGGGTGTGCTCTGAGGCAGACTTTAATTACCTCCTGGGTAGAAGGCACCTAGCCTGGAAGTTGCTGATAAGTGAAAGATGGTGACAGCCTGCGATGGTGTCAGCGTCCCGAAGGAGCCGGGCTGGTCGCCGAGGTGCCAGCGGGTGGGACTGTGGCTCCTGCTCCTCTGACCGTGCTGTGCTTCTCTTGCAGATGCCCGCGGGGTTGAACGCCTGCTAGCCCATAGCTGAAGCGTGGTCGCCAGCCTGTGCAGAGGAGAACAGCATGCGGGTCACCATGAGGAGGGTGCTGCTGGTGGTGGGCTCGGTGGTCGCCCTGATGGTGACTCTGCACCTCGGCCAGCAGGTCCTGGAGTGCCAGCAGGTCCTGAGCGAGAGGAGGCACAGGCTGATGAGACCCGAGAACGAGGAGCTGGTCATGGTGGACTCCAACCACGTCGAGTACCGTTACAGCAAGGAGATGCCCCTCATATTCATCGGCGGGGTCCCGCGGAGCGGCACGACCCTGATGAGGGCCATGCTCGATGCCCACCCGGAGGTGCGCTGCGGGGAGGAGACCCGCATCATCCCCCGCGTGCTGGCCATGCGGCAGGCCTGGTCCAAATCGGGGCGAGAGAAGATGCGCCTGGATGAGGCGGGGGTGACGGACCAAGTTTTGGACGCCGCTATGCAGGCCTTTATCCTGGAAGTGATCGCCAAGCACGGCGAGCCGGCCAGGTATTTATGTAACAAGGACCCCTTCACCCTGAAGTCCTCTGTCTACCTGTCCAGGCTGTTCCCCAACTCCAAATTCCTCCTGATGGTTCGAGACGGCCGGGCTTCGGTCCACTCCATGATCACGCGGAAGGTGACGATCGCGGGCTTCGACCTGAACAGCTACCGGGACTGCCTGACCAAGTGGAACAAAGCCATCGAGGTGATGTACTCCCAGTGCCTGGAGATCGGGCGGGCCCGCTGCCTGCCCGTCTACTACGAGCAGCTGGTGCTGCACCCCGAGCAGTCCATGCAGGCCATCATGAAGTTCCTGGACATCTCCTGGAGCGACACGGTGCTGCACCACGAGGAGCTCATAGGGAAGCCCGGCGGGGTGTCGCTTTCCAAGTGAGTGTCTCAGCCCCTGCCTTGGCTTCTTGAGGAGTGTTTTTGTTACACAAAGTGGGCCAAGGCTGAAAGTGGGGGCGAAGATGCGTTGCTTGTGCTCCCACATGCTTTCTCGGGGGCAGAAGTGGCAGCGCGTCCGGTTTCGCTGCAGTAAGTTTTGTGTTTCTGAGCAGAAGACGGCTTGAATACCAGCAATCTGTTGTACCCAGCTGAGCAGCTTGTCAGGCGAGGATTTTAGGAGCAGGTGACTCCTTTATTCATCTCTTGACAGTGCAGAAATTATTTTGGTCTCTAATTTGAGAAGAACTGCTTGCTCTGAAACGTGAGCTCCTTAATGCCTCTTTTCTCCACCCGTCCTCAAATACCTCCTTACTGCAATTAGTTTTGCTGCTAATGAATGGCTTTCAGCAGTGAGCAGCAATTCTTGCCAGGTTTGGTGCTGGTATTGCGGAATAAAAGAAATACCTGTTCCGTGGAGACACGCCCCAGCGCTCCCTCCTTGCTGGCTGGCTCTGGGTGCCAGGGGGTGCTTGCCTGCCCCCACCTTCTTCTCCTCTTTTAATGCTCTTTATTTCCTAACTGGAGGCTTAAGTCTGACTTAGCAAAATGTAATCAGTGGTGTAAGGGAACCATACAAGCAGTCTTTGTATAAATTGCTTGTGCCCGAGCGGTGAGGGCAGCTGTGGATGTGCAGCTGCTCCGTTTCTCTGATGGCTGCGGGGGTGTGGCCGGGCTCCGCTTCCCTCTGCCCCCAGACTCTGTTCCCTCCGAGGTCGTACGCCGCTGGGACGCTCTCACGAGGCCCAGGCTCTCACGAGGCCTCTGTGCACGTTCATCCCTCCTAGGATGCCGTGTCACCTGTGCTGCCGGGGCTGTGATTTCCTTTGGCTGGTGTCGAGCAGGCGGCGGCTTGCCCCCGGCCAGCGTTCTGCTGCGCACAGGGTGCAGAGGGGGGGCTGCACCTGTGAAGGGGGTTTGTACCTGCGAGGGGCAGGCTGTACCTGCAAGGGGCTCGCTCCTCGGGGGGCTTGGGGGGCAGGGAGCGTGGCCAGCGGGGAGCACATCCCAGTGCCCTTACCCCAGGCAGACCAGGAGGGCAGCTTGGTGTCAGATGGAGAGGTGCAGGCACCTTTGATGGCTGAAGCGATGGTTTCTCCAGGGCTTTCAGCACTACTTCTCAGAGTAAATTTTGCCAAGGTTGCCTGAACAAACCGGGTTTGGGATTTTCAGTGGGGTCATGTGGTGTCACTGTGCTACAGAGCACACATCTCTCGTTCTTTTCCTATAATAAGCAGAGTTGTCCTGGTGACACCCTGATCCTGGTGCAGGATGGATCCCCCACTGCAGGGGCCCCAACCCCTGGGGCTGTGGAAACCCTTGACAGGATCCGCTCCCCCAGAGCAGGGCTGTGAGCGGGAAGGGACCCGGTGGGTGCTGAGCCTTTGTGCTGCACACGTGTCTTGGGTGCTGGAAGCAAAACGTTGAGGTGGTGGTGGCTGAAGGCATGTGTGTGAGATCCAACTTTAGTGTCTTGTTTGGTTTTTTCTATTATTATTTCTCCCCAGGATAGAAAGATCAACGGACCAGGTTATCAAGCCGGTGAACATGGAGGCGTTATCGAAATGGATCGGGCACATTCCGGGAGACGTGCTGCAGGACATGGCCCACATCGCGCCGATGCTGGCCAGGCTGGGCTACGACCCCTACGCCAACCCGCCCAACTACGGCCACCCCGACCCCTTGGTGGTCAACAACACGCACAGAGTGAGTCGCTGCCTGCGGGGAGGGGGGGGCCGGGGTCTCTCTGGAGCACAGGGGCTGCTGAACTGAACCAGGAAAGGGCGGGGGGACACAAACGCTCTCTGCGTTGGGGGGACTGGGAACGGCAGAGACAGTTACACTGAGATCATTTCAGAGCAGATGCGTGTGGTAGATGGAGCCTGGCGTGGCTCGCAGTGACGAGGCTCCCTATGATTTGGCGGTGGTGTTTGTTTCTTCTGTTGTGGCTGATACTGGCCTGTCCCTCCCTGATCCAGCCCCGCTCTGAACCTATGGGCATGGGAGTTACTGGTGTGTGCTGGTGAGCCCTGGCTGGCAGCCGGAGGACGCGCGGCCGTGGTGTCCGTGGGCAGCTCCCCAGCCCCTCCCACAGCCCCGCAGGGAATGCGAGCAGAGGCTCGTAATGCATTTGGGCAAAACCAGGAGATTTTTTTTTTTTTTTTTTTAGAATGTTGACTCATGTCCCTGGAGCAGAACTGGAAGGAAGAAATTGCCGAGGCACAGACAACAGTTACTAAACAGAGGGAGTTTCTCGTGCTTTGGGGTGGAGCAGTTGGTTCCTCCCCGGCCTGAGGCTGGACTCTGCAGCCCCCCAGCTCTGCACGAGCTCCCTGTGCCCTCAGACAAAGTGTCCTGTGTCCCGCGGGGGGGAGCAGGGGAAGGGGACTGGTCCCTCTGGCGCTGTGAGCAGGTTGTGGGCAGGCAGGTAGCAGCCCTGAGCGGGGAGGTGGAAGAGCTTCCCTGGAGCTGATCCGTGCTCCGAGCGCTCTGGTCTCTCACAGCTCCTCCTCGTTCTCTGCTTGCCGAGAGCCGTTCCAGGACGAGGTGATTTGGGTGAACATCTGCCTGGCGCAGGGTTAGGGACTCTTTGGGTCTCTCATGTGGACCTTTACTTCTTGGGATGGTTTTGGAGAATTGGCACGGGTGTAAAGACCAACACACTCTCCCCTCCCAGGCTAAAGTGCAACCAGAGAATTGCTCGTGTCGGTTCCCTGCCCCAGCAGGATGCTGCTCCCTGTCTCTTTGCTTACAGTCAAGAAAGAGGAAACCTCCTGCTTTTGCCCCAATATAGCACCGTGATGTAGAACAAAACGCCCATCAGGGTGTTTCAGCTGGGACACAGTTAACGAAGTGGACTCGCCAATGTTCACAGAGCCACTACCCAGGATGGTGACTCCAATTTTCTCTTTTTTTCTGTAGGTTTTAAAGGGGGATTATAAAACGCCAGCCAATTTGAAAGGTCATCTGCAGGTAAGGGTCTGACGTCCCTCGGAGGGCTTGGCCCTCTTTGGTTGGTCCTGGCCCCTTGCTCCCTCATACGGGTGTTTGCAGGCTGAGCAGCCGGCGGGGGGAAATGCCCCCACTCTCTTGCCTCAGTCTGTGGGGACCATGTCCCTGTCCTCGCTGCTCTGCACTGCTCCCACCCTCCACGCTGTCGTGGTTGATGTCCTGTGTGTCCTGTGCTCCTCAGACCCTGCTTAGTCATCTCTGACACCTCGTGCATACGGTTTCCTGCTGTGGAGTTCTGGCTTCACTCATCCGAAACTTGGGTTCTTCACTCTCTTACTTTAAGACGCTTTCTGCCTTGCTCTCTGTTCCAAAATATTTAGAGTTTTAATTGCTGTGGGCCTTGCCTGCCTTAGGGAAGGGCAGTTTGTCTGATTTAAAGGTTACAGACAGGTCTTCTGGTTCTTGGGTGATTGTGTTCATGTGCCAAAAATTCACCATGGGGCTCCCTCCCTAAAGTGCAGTGCCTGAGAACAATTAATAACCATCTTTAATAATGCAGGGCAGTCACAACAGCCATTGCACATACAGACTTTAAAAAGAAAAAAAACGACTTCTTGACTCTCCAGAAGCGCTGCCTGCCCAGGATGGAGATGCAGTAGATGGGTGTTGATGTTTTGGTCAAAGGTGCCGGGTTTTCCCTGCTCAACACGTGGCCCCTGACAGAGAGCAGGGGCTTGACCCTCAGCGCCAGGGGCGGGTGAGAGGGTGCAGAGCCCAGTCCCGGCCCGAGGAAGCAGAGCTGCTGGTGAAGTGAGCGTGCGGAGCCTTTCACTGCCAGAGCTGCCGCCCAGGGTGGTTGGTGCTGATGGCAGCGGGGCGAGGGACCGCAGCCTGGCGGCAGCATCTCCTGGCCACCGGTTCTCTGCCCCTGTGCTGCTTTCCGTGTCCTGAACATTTCCTTTTCTTGCTGCTGGGAACACAGCAGGAATGTTTGGAGTTGCAGATGGTGGTTTAAAGCTGGACCCTTCTGTTTCCGGGTTATTCTAGGTGACTCAGAACACATCATCTTCTCACTAAGAAAATTAATGATTTCCAGGTAAGACTTGTACTTCATTTTGGGACTCAGGCGAATCTGCCTGCTTTGCTCCAGGGGTAGCATTTTGCTTGTGTAATTTCTTGTGCCGGTGGATTAGCTGGGCTGCCCCAGGCACGCTCGTTATGCGAGTGACACCCTTTCACAGTTGCTTTCAGTTTTCAGAACAATACTGTTACGTGAGACGATTTGTCAATAATGCTTTTTCTGAGCGCTGGAAACAGGCTTACTTCAGCAAAATTGCAATCAGCCACTTGGGAGAGTTATTACTGACTGTCCCCGCAGGGAACACTGAAACGGGATGTGGGAATGTGTAGATGAGCTGAGCTGCTCCCCAGCTGTCTCCTAGGACGTGCTGTGGACCCGTGGAAGGGAACATCAAGCAGCCACATCTGCTGTCGGTTTGGAAAAACAAAGCTGCTGCCCTCGGTTTCTGCTCCTCATACAACTGTTGATACGCTGGATGTTTTTCTGGCTCTTTGCAGCTGACCTCTACGTTAAAACAGAAAATGTCATTCTTCTCACTAAAAATGACCCTTTAAAAACGAGTCTCTGTGTACAGGCAGTGTATTGTGCTGAAAAAAAAAATCACAAGCATTGAGTGAGAATAGTTGTGTGCCCATTATGCTGGAGACTTGGTTTTTTTTCTAGCTGTTTTTTGTACCACGGCTGCTTTAAACCATTAGTCGGGCGCCTGCTGTGCTGGCGTGACCGGCTCCTGCTCCTGACTCGGTGTTTCTCTCTTCCAGAATGCTGCAAATGGCCTTTTGTTGCCCAACAAAGAAGAGTTTGCGACGGCACCAGTGGAAATCGGTTATCCAAGCATATTGCTTGCTGATACTATTGCCAAAATGACTGCTACACGAGGAATGTATTTGCATTTATTTGCAAAGGCCAAACGTTTCACGCGTCGAGTACCCGTCGTCCGCCTCTTCCGCGCGCTCCGTGGTGAAAAGCATCTGTGGAAATTCCTCCTCGCCGGGAAGAGACGTTGTGCACCGCGGCCGGAGGACTCGTTAAATCGCGTTTAAATGTCTCGTGAGGCCGTTCCCGACTTCGCGGGTCAGAGATCGGCGTCCTGACCTTGTCGAGCCTTTGTCGTGCGAGTGACCCCCCCGCCCCAGCCCTTCACTGTGACTTACAGAGGCTATTGCAGAGTTAATATATGAGCCACCCCCCCCCCCCGCCTCCTTCCTTTGTTGCACAACATTAAAATATTGTTTTAATAGCGCAGGCTCTGCCCTCCCTCGGCGCTGGGGGGGGGCCCCGCGGCGCTGCAGGCCGCCAAACCATAGAGGTGGCGCTGCCCGCGAGGCCCCGGCGTGGCCGCTCCTCCCAACTCTATGGTTGTGGGCGGGGCTGGCGCGGCGCGTCACCGGAAGGAGACTGTTCACTTCCGGGTGGCGGCGGCGCAGTCGGGGCAGGCGGGAGGAGCGGGGCCGGGCCGGGGGTACCGGGGTGTCCGTGTGTGGGCCGGGGGGGCCCGCAGCGCCATGTCGATGTCGCACCTGTACGGCACGGACGGGGAGGATGGCGTGGAGATGGAGAACTTCGAGGTGTCGGACTGGGACCTGCAGAACGAGTTCAACCCCCACCGGCAGCGCCACCGGCAGACCAAGGAGGAGGCCACCTACGGTGTGTGGGCCGAGCGCGACTCGGACGAGGAGCGGCCCAGCTTCGGCGGCAAGCGGTACGGGAAGGCGGCCCCGGGCCGAGCCGGCCCCTCTGGCGGCCCCGGTTGTGCCCCCGGTGGGTCTGCAGGGCTCGGAGGGCGGCCCCGCTTTGGGGGGGGGGGTTCCGGGCTGTAAAAGCTCTCCTGAACAGCCCAGCCTGGGGCAGGGCCGGCCCTACGCGCGACCCTGCTGGGGATTCGCCTCTGCGAGCGTGCCCCTGCTGCCCGGCGGAAAGAACGGTTGTTTTCCGGTAAAAACTGCGTTAAACTGCTCACCGGGTTTTAATATTTCATTTTAAGGGGGGTGGTCTAAGGCGTAGTAGTCCGCAGGGACGCGCAGGCGGCCGCTGGAGCAGAATTGGCTCACGGGTCACGTTTTGGTGCAGCTCCCGGGATTACTCGGCCCCCGTGAACTTCATCAGCGCCGGGCTGAAAAAGTCAGCGGCTGAGGATGTGTCAGAAGAAGACTCTGATGAAGATGAAAAGCCTGTTAAGCAGGAGGAAGTCCCTAAGGAGTTTGTGCCGAAGAAGTTAAAAACAGTGAGTTATCCAGGAAGTTTTTCAGTTCTGTGTAATGTATGAAACCAAGGGTACAACCAGAGGCACTGAAACAAGAATAGAACAAGAATAGAAACAATCTCCCTGAAGAAAGGGAGAAATAATTAAAACCAGAGACCCCCCACGTGATGGCGTGCAGTTAGGGGAGATGTTTCCTCTGTCTTCTGGAGCTGGTCTGATGTATCATTGTTTGTCCTTGGGAGCATCAGTTCTTCTGGGCTTTTTTATCTTCCTTAACGCTCCCTTTGATCATTTGAGGTTAAAATAAAAGAATGCCCATGGCTTACTTCCTCCTTTTGGGTAACTAAAATTCCAAAGACTTTTTTTCTTTTGTTAATCTCGCAGAACAGTAGGACAAATCTAGGCATGTTGTAGATTAAAAATCAAACTCTTATTTTCAGTTACCAAACCCCAGAAAGAATCAGGAAGCAGCTTCAGCTAAAGTTGCTGGAGGAGCCTAATAACTGTCAGGTTGTCAGTCGAAGCTTGCTAGGACTTTCCTTTTCCAGCTGAGGAATTTGAAGAAGCTCCTCAGGTGCCAGGCAGCTGACATGGGTGCACAAGTGGCTCTTGTCACCACGCTGCACAGTTCACTGTGTCAACCGAATCACTTCTGGGAAGAACCTTCCTTTTTGAGTGAAATTATACTGAGCTTGGTTATTATGATGCCTTAAGGTTATGTGTGTGTGGTTTTTTGTTTGTTTATTTGTTTTAACAGGGTGGTAATTTCAAGCCTAGTCAGAAAGGCTTTGTAGGGGGGACAAAATCTTTCGTGGATTTCGGCAGCTGGGAGAGACACACTAAGGGAATTGGGCAGAAGCTTCTCAAGAAGATGGGTTACGTCCCCGGAAGAGGTCTCGGGAAGAATGCCCAAGGTACTGTGATCATGTGTCTGCTTGTTTATTGTTGACTAGTAGTTTGGAGAAGAGATTGGATTCCTTAAAGAACCACCATCTCCAGGTGCCTCACAACTTCATTCGTGTGTTGGTGCATCTCTTGCCAGTTCTCCTGATAAGATTCAATTGTATTTAACTTAAAATAGGCCAGTTCTAGGCTCTTGCTATTTTGCAAGAGAAAAAGAGGAAGAAAGAAGGGAAATCAAATTCCAAAGGTAGTCAGTTCACAGAAAAGGAGATGTTATTTTATGTGATGGAATAAAAAAGTGAAATGCAGATGTGAACAATACTCTGTTTTGGGGTTTTTTGCTGTGTGCTGGGATTAAGTGATTTTATATCCACTGAGAAATTAGTGGAGTGGTAGAAGATACCGTGATGATGGAGGCAGAGTACCAGGCTGGGTGTTTGTGCTGGTTTGATAACAGGGTACTGTAAGAAAAGCGCCCACTGTTCCCTCTCAGGAGACAAAGTGTTCTTTCTGATCCAACCATTGTGCTCTCAGGTATTATCAATCCCATCGAGGCCAAACAGAGAAAAGGCAAAGGAGCTGTGGGGGCATATGGCTCTGAAAGGACCAGCCAGTCTTTGCAAGACTTCCCTGTTGTGGACTCGGAAGAAGAAGCTGAAGAGGTATTTGTATGATTCTTGGTATATCCACTCCCCTGCTGTGTTGTATGTACAAACTTCAGTTCTGATATTGGCTTCTTTGTCAGAGAAAACTGTTTGGGCTCACTTCACGTAAGAAGCTAAAGATGTAGCACTTGAATTTCACTTGGACACGTTTTTCTTGTGGCTCTAATGCTCTTTCTGTTTCTGGCTCACTTGGGCCAGTAGTCTTGCTAGAACCCCACCTTCTAACAGTCCCCGCAGGTAAATAGTCCTTGCTGTTTGTCTAAAAAAATAAAGACCAGAAGCGTGCTGCTGGGGTTGTGAATAGGGTCTCTGACTGGGCCACGGCACCCGAGCTGGTTTCTCAGTGAGCTTTACTGCTTCCCCAGTTATTTTGCTGTACAGCATTCTTTGTTGGTCTGACGGTTATTTTCCTCTATAAAACAGAGGCAAATCTGAGGCATGACAGAGTTGCAACCACAACTCTTCTTTGTTGTTCAGGAGTTTCAGAAAGAGCTCAGTCAGTGGCGGAAGGATCCTAATGGAGGGAAGAAAAAGCCCAAATACAGCTATAAGACAGTAGAAGAACTGAAAGCCAAGGGCAGGATCAACAAGCAGCTTTCAGCCCCTCAGAAGGAGCTGTCGCAAGTCAAGGTAAGGCCGATGGCGTCTCTGGGACACAGTTTGTCTGCTTTGGCTTTGCGAGTGCTTTTCAGCCTTTCTATAATCTTAACAGAAGCCTGTTCCAGGAACTGGCTGCCTGCAGCCTCCTGAAAATCAAGGCCTTGGACTCATCGCTGACTTGTGTCATCCTAGGACATTGGATCTGGTTTTAAGCAACGTCTTTGGCCTCAGGAAAATGCAGATTAGCTTAAATGGTGGGGATGGTGGGGTGGTGTTCAACTGCGAACTGAGTTTATTTGTTTCACATTTGTCATAAGTAAAATGCCTGTCTACTTCTGGAAGCACAGTTGTACTTATTGGGATTGTGCAACTAAACACATCGTTTGAACCCTCTTCTACCTCAGCAGGATAGTAAGGGATTTGTGTTTCATGCACTTAATGGAATTATTAATCTAAAACCAACATGTCTTTAAAAAAAAGTGTAAAAGTACCTAAGGCTTCCATGCAGTGATGAACAGTACGCCGCTTGCATCGTGACCGCTTGTAGAATTACTCAGTGAAATGGTAGCACTGGGATCAGGAGAGGAGTCTCACTCTGTTCCTTGCTCCTTCTGCCTCTCCGTGTCTGGAGTAGGTCTTCTTGGAGGCCATCCCCAGTTACCCCATTCACAATACCAGTGTGTATTAGTAATTAAGGTACTCAGAAATCTCCAGTTTCCCACTTGGAAATTTCCTTCTTTTTTTTTTTAACACGAGATATAATTTTTTTTTTTTTTTGAGACGTGTTTGTTCTTGTTTGCTGTAAGGTTATAGACATGACGGGCCGGGAACAGAAGGTTTATTACAGCTACAGTCAGATTAGCCACAAGCACAACATCCCAGATGACAGCCCTCAGCAGCCCCTGGGCAAAGACTCCAAGCCCCAGGGCTTTGCCCTGCCTGAGCTGGAGCACAACCTGCAGCTCCTCATCGACATCACGGAGCAGGAGATCATCCAGAACGACCGGCAGCTGCAGTACGAGAGGGACATGGTTGTCAACCTGACCCATGAGATACAGAAGATGTCCGAAGTTCTCTCGCACGAGGAGAAGGCAATTAGCAATCTCAGCAAGGTGCTGGAGATGGTGGAAGAGTGCGAGAGGCGGATGCAGCCCAGCTGTGAAAATCCCTTGACCTTGGACGAGTGCGCGAAGATCTTTGAGACGCTGCAGGACAAGTACTATGAAGAGTACAGGATGTCTGATCGGGTCGACCTGGCAGTGGCAATAGTCTATCCTCTCATGAAGGATTACTTCAAGAACTGGGATCCCCTCAAGGTGTGTATTACTGCGGTTTAGCTGCGGTTTCTACTTGGTGGCTTTAGTCTTTAGCGTCTTGACTCCTCCCCGCCGCTACTCCTTGTCCCAGATTCCTGATCGGTCTGGGGAGAAAGAAAAAAAAAAACCAAAACCAACCCAAACCCCACTCTGCACCCGCTCTCAGACATTTGTTAGGACTGAAGGCTGCTTTTCTGCAAAGTGGCTAACAGCTGAGGAGCCTGTAAGGTTAAAATCCCTTTCAAGGGTGTTGGAAAGAAAATGTAGATGAAAGCTAAGTCTGTAGTTTTGTTTTTTAGCAAAAGCAGGAGAGGTCTGTCTGTCAGGCAGTCAGATAGGCACTGTCAGTTCCTGCTGCCATTTCAGCTGTGATAGGTACCAGTCGGGATTCTCTCTGTACACCTGAAAAAGCTCGGACTGTCCTCTTCCCCCCTGAGGTTAAATCCATAAAGCGGGATTTTCCTCTAGACTTGACTGATCGGGGCTGCAAGCTCTGGCACCGCCTGAGAGGGAAAAGGCCAAAGGCTGCTCACGCCCTGTCGTTTCCAGGACTGTACGTACGGCACCGAGATCATCGGGAAGTGGAAGAGCCTTCTGGAGAACGACCAGCTGTTGTCGCACAGCGGGCAGGACCTGTCGACAGATGCTTTCCACAGGTAAAGAGCGAACGAGTTGTGCTTTGTGCGGCACCTTCAAGAGCTGCTTCCTCAGGGATGGAAAAGAACAGAGACAGGCCTGCTTTCCAGATGATTCTCTTGATGTGTCTGTTAAAATCCAGCTGTCGGCTATATAAAAGAAGTAGCTTTTAAATAACAGTTACCATTCAGGGTATTTAGGCCCGGGGCTATCGCTTTAAGCTTAACTTTGATTTATGTATTTCTGTTTCCAGGCTGATGTGGGAAATCTGGATGCCATATGTCAGAACCATAGTGGCGCAGTGGCAGCCGAGGAACTGCGGCTCGATGGTGGATTTCCTGGATAGCTGGGTGAACGTCATTCCTGTCTGGATACTGGATAACATCCTGGATCAGCTCATCTTCCCCAAGCTGCAGAAGGAGGTGAGACGGGAGGGCTGCGCTAGGACAGAGCCGTGCTCTGAGCCAGGATTTGAATTTCTGTCGACTAGAACTTCTAAAACCCCGACGTGGTGCCTCTGCCGACGCATTTCGGCGTCGGGGGGTGGCGTTAAGGCTCTCCTTGCGTCTGGCAAGACTTACTGCTAATGGATGGGCTTCCTTGAATCTTTTCTGCTTTACCTCAAGGTGGAAAGCTGGAACCCTTTGACGGACACAGTCCCAATCCACTCGTGGATCCACCCCTGGCTTCCCCTGATGCAGGCGCGCCTGGAGCCGCTCTACTCCCCCATCCGGAACAAGCTGGCGAACGCGCTGCAGAAGTGGCATCCCAGCGACTCCTCCGCCAAGCTCATCCTCCAGCCCTGGAAGGACGTGTTCACACCCGGGTCGTGGGAGGCTTTCATGGTCAAAAACATCGTGCCTAAACTAGGTGAGACGAGCCGAACAGAGCTGAATTTCTGGAATCTGCTGGTTGGCACCTTCCCCCTTACACTGAGAAAAGAGACGTGGTTGCTGGTGTTACTTCAGAGAATATTATTAATAAATTTAGACCAAGCTTGTGTCTTTCCAGCTGTTAGTACCTTGCCTTTTTCTGAGGCAGACGTTTTAGGAGATATGGGGAAGCACTCTGATTATTCTCGATGATTTCAGTCTTATTTTTCTAAATCATCCGATTCCTCTGTTCCTCAGCTGACAGGAACATCTGATGGCTGTCAGGTAATACCAAGCTATAAAGTGTCTCTCTTACTCCAGTATTCTTTGGTCTATGCTAATGCCTTCACCAGGAGATTTTGCAATTCACCATTCAGCCATGCAGACTGCCTGAAAGGCTCCGTACTCCAAAAAACAGTCGAACATTTTAAATTTCTTAATTCTGGCAGCAGCTCACTGTCACTGGAAGCAGAAATGTGGTGCTTTGGGGGCAGGGATCAGCCGATCGGTTTAAAGATCCCAAACGTCCCTCGGGGTAACGTGCAGTGCAGGGGCTCCTCAGATCCCTTGTGTCGCTAGTGAGATGGGTCAGGGCACTGATAGAACTCTGAGTCAAGTTCTTTTCTAATTCTTCTCTCCCTTTTCCCAGGGATGTGTTTGAACGAACTCATCATAAACCCTCACCAGCAGCACATGGATGCCTTCTACTGGGTGATTGACTGGGAGGGGATGATTTCTGTCTCCAGTCTTGTTGGGCTGCTGGAGAAACACTTCTTCCCAAAGTGGCTGCAGGTGAGAAACTGCCAAGGCTGAGCAGGCTTCACTGTCAGGTGTTGTAGTGACTCCTGCTCAGGAGCTGCTGCCCCAGTGCTGAAATGTTCGAATTGCCAAAGGGAGCATTTCCACTCGGAGCTCTGAACGGTCAGAACAGACTCTCCCCGAAGGCTGTCACAGACTTTGCTTCTCTCAGTAATAAACTAAGTGATGTTAAGGTCTCTCCTCCATAACTCTTTCCTGTCCTGCTGCATTTGACCCGTCGTGTTGTTTTGCAGGTGCTGTGCTCTTGGCTTAGTAACAGCCCCAATTACGAAGAAATTACAAAGTGGTACTTGGGTTGGAAGTCCATGTTCTCGGACCAAGTGTTGGCGCATCCGTCGATCAAAGACAAATTCAACGAAGCTCTCGATATCATGAACCGGGCCGTCTCTTCCAGCGTGGGTAGGTGGCTTTGGTTCTTGCCGGTCTGTTTGGGCAGGGCCCTGCTAATCGGTGTCGTAGCAGCTCCCATCAGCAGCGAAATTCAAAGTGTGCTTTACCTCGCTGTGTCCGTAAATCACACCTGCAAGGTGCTACTTATTAAGTGTCTGTGCTTTGCTGAAGCAGAGACATTTTGGTGACTGGCTGCCTGTGCCGTGAAGCAGCTGATTCTCTTTCAGCCTTGCCTGATTATAGTGTATTTTACATCAGTCAGTGGGAGACCATAATTTTAAGACGTTGACTTCTGAAACTATAATTTGTTGGGGTTTTTTTCTTTACAGTGAGATACTTGTTCTTCTCCTTAGCTTTAGAGCAGTGCCCTTTCCTTCCACGTGTGACCTAAAAGAGATTGTTGGGAATTTGCTAAACTATAAAAGAGAAGGCTGTGCCTGAGGGACTGGTGCATGAGGCTTGCTCTGCCCGAGAGCTCCTTTCCTGCTGCCTCTTGCCCCTCGCTGTGCAGTGTGATGGAGGGTCTGCATCAGAAACCCTCCTTCAGGCCCATTTTTAGCGTTATGTTTATTTCTGCGGTAAAATGATACAACTACAGGCGAGCGTTGCACAAAGAGGAGCTCAGCTGTTGGGAAATTTTGGGCCTGAGAGTCACGCAGCCAAAAAGTGAACTGGAGGCTGATAGTGGAAGTGCTCCCAGGGCAACGCTGCTTCCTTCCCCCTTGTGCAACAGTCCCTGTTTGTAACCCGGCAGTGCCACGTGGAGTTTACGGGCAGGGTTTCGGCTTTGGGGAGTGTTTTTGTTTATTGTTGCTGCTGCTGCTGCAGGCCTTTTTCCTGTAGCCGTGCAGCATCCTCCTCTTTCTGGGTGTGCTCAGATACAATTCGGGATTGTGTCAAATCCTGTTGCTTCTGCTGCAGTTCTCAAACTCACTGCGTTAGGCTACGCTGTACGAGCAGTATAAATCTTAGGGAATTAGAAGGTGGGAAGGAGAATTTGGAGCATTAGAGCGATTGACTTTACTGTTTGTGTTCTGGGGCTGGATTTTAGCCACAGACCTTCCCCCAGAGGCGGAGTGGGAGCCTGTTCTCACTCCCCGTGTCCTGTCTCTCCCTCCAGGGGGGTACATGCAGCCCGGCGCTCGGGAGAACATCGCCTACCTCACTCACACGGAGCGGAGGAAGGACTTCCAGTACGAAGCCATGCAGGAGCGCCGCGAGGCCGAGAACATGGCCCAGCGTGGCATCGGCGTGGCCGCCAGCTCCGTGCCCATGAACTTTAAGGACCTGATTCAGACAAAAGCGGAGGAGCACAACATCGTTTTCATGCCTGTGATTGGCAAGAGGCACGAAGGGAAGCAGCTGTATACGTTCGGCCGGATCGTCATTTACATCGACAGAGGCGTTGTGTTTGTGCAGGGAGAAAAGACTTGGGTGCCCACCTCCCTGCAGAGCCTCATCGACATGGCCAAGTGAGGCCCTGCTGTGAACTCTGAGACCACCTTCCTGGTATTTTTAGCATTACTCTTAGAATAAAGAAGTTGTGGATTTGTAAATAGAGTGAAACTGAAGCCCTACGCTGGGACTTTCTCCTTAAAGCTGTTCAGGCAGCCTCGAGACGCAGTTACAGGGGGAAGCGAGTGCTGAGGGAGGAACGAGCGGTTCTGCCGCTCGTGTAACAGCCGCCTGTGACAGAGGTTGATCAACAGCTTCGAAGGGACTGTGGGATGTGACTGTGCCAACAGCAGGCAAGCGAGGGCCAGGCTGGCCCAGGCCCAGAGGATTCCGGTGACAGAGGGGTCACAGCTTCCCCCTGCTCCGCTCTGGCAGCGAGTTCCTGCCCTGGCGCTGGCCCCACGCAGCGGGTGCGTCTCCACTGTGCCCAGCCAGGGCTGGTCCCACCTCTGTGGGTGTGCCGGGGGCCGTGCCGGGAGCCCTCTGCCCTGTCCAGGCAGAGCTGGGACCTGCCCTTTTTCCCTGGAAATTCAGTTTTGTGGCGGGACCGCAGCACTTCAGGGCGCAGAGGTGAGGGAGAGAAACCGCAGCTTTGTTCCCCCTGGAAGATAACCTGATTCTCCCCAGAACAAAGCGCTGATTTCAGCAGCACAGGGCAGCTGAAGGCCCTGCCTGGCAGAGAGCTTTTCCAAGCCAGCATTTGGAACCAGACACTGCTACCTTCAACTACAAACCCCTCTCAAGTAATTTCCCCCTCCTGATGCTTCAGCGTGTGCACAGTACATCCCCTGTTCCTGAAAGGGGAGGGGACCAAAAGAGCAATCCTTCTGCAGCAGGGATGGTTTAAAAGCCAGCTTTTAGTTAAATGTGTTTGCCATAGTGAAGTGAGTGCAAGTCGGAGCACAGCTTTGCCTTTTATTAAATAAGATACAAAAACGTCCCAGCACGCTCAGTGTTCGGGTGCTGCCACTTCAGGCCAAGCACGAGGACGCGGCCGGTGCCTGAGCTCCACGGCTGTGCAGGAGCTGCGGGGGGAGGAAGAGCCGCGGCCCCCAGCCCTCCGCAGCGGCACGCTCAGGACTCGGCGGCAGGACCGCGCCCGCCGGCGCTCTCCTCCCTCCTGATGATCTCCAAGTCCTCGCAGTCTTGGTACGTCGGCTCCTCCCTGAACTCCCAGACCTCGGGGGACAGTTCCTTCAGTTTTTGCGGGGGGAACCAGTGGACGGAGGTGTCGTTAAAGGTGTCCAGGTACCGAGGGTGAGCGGGGAGTGCTACTTCCTCCGTCCCTTTCAAGACCTGAAGAGCATTTGGGGGAAAAAGTTACGCGTGATATGGAATAACTTTTCGGCAAAGTTCAGACTTGGTGAAGATGAGGATGGTGTTACATTGAGCCAAACCCTCGTGTGCAGTACATTCTGCAGATAATGTAGAATGAGCCTAAAGCGGTTCAGTTTTATGTTGTAGAGGCCGGGGAAAAAAGGTTTTAAAAATCCCAGACTGGTTTGGGCTGGGAGGGACCTTAAACCCCATCCAGTGCCACCCCCTGCCCCGGGCAGGGCCACCTTCCACCAGCCCAGGTTGCCCAAAGCCCTGTCCAACCTGGCCTTGAGCCCTTCCAGGGAGGGGGCAGCCACAGCTGCTCTGGGCAGCCTGTGCCAGGGCCTCACCCCCCTCACAGGGGAGAATTTCTGCCTCAGATCTCATCTAAATCTCATGTAAATCTCTCCTCTGTCAGTTCCATCCCTACCCCCCCTGATGACGAGTCCCTCCCCCCTTTCCCGCAGCCCCTTTCAGCCCTGGGGGGCCGCTCTAAGGTCTCCCCGGAGCCTTCTCTTCCCCAGCTGAACCCCCCAACTCCCCCAGCCTGTCCTCACAGGGGGGTGCTCCAGCCCCCCCAGCATCTTCATGGCCCCCTCTGGACCTGCTCTAACATGTCCATGTCCTTAAATAACCATCCTTTTCTTTCCAGCTGTAATTACTTTTGTTCCTCAACAAAATAATGTTAAAGAACAGGCAACACCTACCTTTGCTATGTAAGAATAATCTCTCTCCAATATTCTTGACAACAATCTAGAATAACACAGGGTCACCAGTATTAGACGTGGCGCTCCTGGGGAATTCGGACAACTTTTCCCAAGTGTGGGAGGGAAAAGGCAGGAGAGGGATGATGACTGCAAACCCGACAGCGAGTTGAAAATGAGCAAAACGTAAAAATCAGTGGGTGAAGCAATAAAGGAATCGAGGACAGCGCTGTCGGAGGCACCAGCCCCTTTCCCTGAGGGGATGCCCCCACCTTTCCTCGATTCCCTTAAAGCTGTTGCCGACGATGACCATCCTGGCCAGGGCCCCCGCAGACCAGTTCCTCCAGAGCAGGTTGTTGTAGAGGGCCTTCCCGCAGTGCACCATGTAGAACAGCGTGGCCGAGCCCTCCACGGCGTGTTTCCCCTCCTGCACCCAGAACCACGGTTCCCGTTACAGCCCAGCCCGGGCCGTGCCCCCGCCTCCCCGGGAGCCCCACCGGGCCGAGCCAGCCGGCCGGGGAGCGGGGCCCGTCCTCACCTCGTTCTCCGGGAGCAGCCGCAGCCCCAGCTGCCGCAGCGCCGCCGCCTCCCGGGCCGAGAAAGCGGGATCGAACAGGGAGCACCGCCCGGGCGGCACCTGCGGGGACAAGCGGCGGTGTGGCCACCGGGGACGTGCCCCGCTGCCCGCCGCCGCCCCGGTGCTCACCCCCAGCTCCTCCAGCAGCAGCAGCAGGAAGGCGAGCTGGGCCCGGGCGGCGGGGCAGCCGCCGAACCGCCCCAGCCCGTAGCAGACGCAGCGGGCGGGCGGCTCCGCGCTGCCGCTCAGCGGGGCCCGCACGGCTCCTGCGGGCACGGAGAGAGGCGTCAGCTCCGGTGGGACGGCGGGAGGCGGCCGGTTCTCCCCCCCGCCCCCCTCCGCTCACCGGCGCTCGCCGTCCAGAAGCCGGAGCTCAGCAGATCGTCCCTGCGGGGAGAGCGCAGCGTCAGCGGGGCGCGGCGGCGGGCGCGGGGGACGGGGCCGGGCACTCACCGCGCCTCCCGCAGCCGCCGCAGCACCGCGCCGCCACCCTCCTCCTCCTCCTCCTCCTCCTCCTCCTGCCGCTGCTCCCGCCCGCGCCGCCGCCGCCCGCGCGCCGCGCGCCACCCGCCCGCCGCCATGTGCCGCCCGCCCTCCCGGCCGCCGTAGCGCGGGCGGTCACGTGACGCTGTCACGGGGCCGTTCCCGGAAGTGGCGGCGGGAGGCCCGGCCCGGCCCGGCCCGGCCCAGCCCCCGGTGGCGGCGGGTCCCTGCTGACAGACGGACGGCTCCTCCCGGTTCCCGCGGCCCTCGGGAACCCGGCACCGATGGCCCGGCCTGCCGCGCTGGAGCCCGGCTCGGCGCCATGGTGAGCCCCGGGCCCCGCCGCCGGGCTCTCCCGGTCCCCGTCCCCAACCTCCGCCGCCGTCTCGGCGGTGTGGAGGGGACACCGGCGCTGCTCCTGGCCCGGCCGAGGCCTCAGCGCTTCCCCGCGGGGCTGCGGGCGGGCACGCGGGGCGGGTGCCCCATAAATGCAAGCCGGTGTCTTTATTTTTTTTGTCTTTTTTTTTTTTTTTCCCCCCTGACTGTCCCCGCTGGCAGCTGGAGCGCTGGGGCAGGCAGCGCTCCGCGGGGTCTGCCAAAGCCGGGAGCAGCACCCGGGTCTCCTGGAAGCCAGAGCAGGGTCTCAGCAGCTTCGCGCCGCTCCGGGAGGGCGGGGAGATGTTCTGAGGCTGAACTCAGCCTTTTCTTCCTTGGCCAGACAGTAACTTCTGTTCCTCAATCCCGACTTTTGAGCTGCCCTTTGCTTTTGTTCCGCTCTTCATCTGTTTCTGCTGGAAAGCTCTTGTGTGCAAAGCTTGTCATGAGCTGTAACTAGCTACTTACTACTAAGAGCAGACAAAAAGTTTAATTATTAAATTATTATTATTTGTATTATTAAACACAAACGTCCTTGAAATGATGAACTGGATAGCGTTGCGATGCAGGCCATCTCCAGAGGGAAGCCTTCCATCCTGTGCTCTTTGAGGCCTGTCACGCGCAGGCAGCAACTGAATTAAAAGCAAGAGTTTGTGGGAGCTGTTTGGACTGCACGTGGTTAATCTTAACGATAATTATCTCGTGTGCTCGGAATAGGAGAATATCTCACAAGTCCCTTATGTCCTCCTTCGTGTCTTAGCTGCAGAGTTACAGAATCTGTCTTAAACCCACAAAAGTGGTCACGTTTAATAGTATGGGGCCCTTTTAGCCCTGCTTTCGTGTCTAAACTCGGTGTGATCGCGTAAGAAGTGTCTTCGTTTGTAATAACGCTTTTATTGCTCTACCTGAAATAATAGAAAGGAGAGGGAGAAGCGTAACAGTTTTCAACTATATGATCTTTTCTGCTAACGCTTTGCTTTTTTTAGGTGGAATTACTTTTTCCTGTATGATGGTTCAAAGGTTAAGGAAGAAGGAGATCCTACGAGTGCTGGGATTTGTTATTTTTATCCTTCCCAGGTAATGTCTACTTTTATTTTGGTGCCTGTAAGGGAATACCTGTGTTGTGAGTCAGTGGTGATAATTCTGTCAGGAATGGTCGGGCTTCCAGGTGGAGCTTTGGATTAATTCTTACTTAGTACTCACAAAAGTTTTAAGAGAACTCTTGCGACTAGAACCAGGCGGAGCGGAGTGCTGCTCCACCAGGCTCGGTGCACAGAGGTCCTCGGGCTTCTGCGGCTGGGCACGGCGGGGGTGCTGCTCCGTGGAGTTGTCCAGCAGGTGATGTGAATAAATACACACCAGGGATGAAGGTGCCCCTAAAGAAGCTCTACGCCCTTGTGCTGCCTGGAAAAAAGCAGTCCAGTTATTTTTACCCCCAAGAAATTTGCCTCTGCTAACTGCATTTGATTTATAGTTGAGTTGAACTTATAATGAATTTTTATTTATGCCTGAATACAGTACTTTTTTTCAAGTCCTTTTAAAAGGAAAAAAACCCAAACAACATTCTTTCTTCCCTCCTTTCCTCGACAGACTCTCCCCGACCAGCAGGAACTGCTGTGTGGACAGATTGCCGGAGTGGTGCACTGCATGACTGAGATTTCTGGAGCTCCTCCAAGTCTCATTCGCCTGAGGAAGCTCAAGTTTGCAGTTGTAGTGGATGGAGAATATCTGTGGGTGAGTTCAGGAGATCTGGAGGCAGTTGCAGAGTGAAAACAGTGAGGGAATCTCAACTACTGTATCAGAGAGCTTTTTTTTTTTTTTTTTTTTTTTTCCAGGGTACGGGCTGCACACAGGTAGACCTGGGGAGAGCTGGGGTGGGAACTTGCAATGCACAGCTTTTCATTGCAAGGTAACTGAAGTTTTGTTTACCACAGCCTACAGCCGTGGAAGTCACTTGGGCTGTTGTGTAAAAAGCTTCACGTATCTCATCTGTGCCTCCACACCCAACGTGTTTTCTTAAGATGTGCCTGGCAGTGGCTGCGAAGCACCGAGCTCTGCAGCGTCACGTGTGTCCGCGGGTTACTGGCAGGGTCTGGAAGCAGGATTCTGTCAGCTGCAGGTCATAATAAGGACTCAGTCTCCCTCTTTGGTAGTCTGATTGCTCTTTGCTTCTAACCTCCTGCTGCAGAGCTTTGTCAGTGGCAACAGACATTTAGTACACAAGAGCAGAGTCCTGACAAAAATGCCCCAAACCATCCCCTGGAAGTGGGCTGAGACCAGTCAGACCTGCTGAATTGGCTGTTCAGGCGCTCCCCGAGGCACGAGGCCTGATGCTTCTGTTTCTCTCTCGGCAACTCAGAAATTCAATGAGGCATCTTTGTTGCTGTAAATAATAAGTGAATTTGAATATTTTTAAGTCCTTAGTTTCAGTAAAACATTCTCAGCTATTAGAGCACCGAGCTAGGTCATCTAATGTGGGAAGGAAGTGTGTCTAAAACACTGGATTTCTGATATCATGTATTTATCCTGTCTGTGCCAGGGCTCTTCTGTGGGTAGTTTTGAATTTCCTTTTCATGTGACTTGTGAATCTGGGGGATGTTTGCCTGCCGCAGAGCTGCTTGTACGCCTTTGATACTCATTTGAAAGTGATAAGAGTTGTTCTCACCTGCTGTGCCTGGGTTTTTTCAGTAAACATTCCTCATTTATGGCTTTCTGTATTAAAGGTTCTGGGCTGTGCTGTTGAGCTCCCTGATGTCAGCTGTAGGCGGTTTCTGGAGCAGTTGATCAGCCTCTTCACCTTCTACAATGGACCTGTGCACCGTGCGTACATGGTAATGAAAGATCAGCAGCCGGGGGGTCTCTAGGAAGAGATTTTAAACAATTCCCACCTTGGCCGAGCTCTGCCCAGGCCCACCCACGCTGGGACGTTCCCTTACATCACCTTCCCACTAAGGGTCAGAGCAAGCCCACGTGTCAAAGAGCTGCGAGCTGGAAAAGTGTGGAGGCCCATCCTCCCGTTGCGCCGAGGGAGTGAGGGTCTCTTCTGAGCGTTTCCTAGATGTTCAGGCTAAAGCAGTTTCCTCTCGATGACATTTTCCTCCTTATCCCTCTCAAGACTTGTCACTTAGAGGGGCTGTCCCAGACTAAGCGCATCTGACAGCCCGGATCCCTCGAGGCCTGTGCAGTGACAGCCCTGTGGCTGTTTGTTGTCTGCAGGCGTTTTCTCGGCAGGAGCTGAGCGGGCAGTGGGACAGATACATTGATCATATCCAAAAAAACACCAGTGACCTCCACAGGATTTTCAATTCTCTCTGGAATCTGGACAAAACCAAGGTAAAAGCCTGACCTCTGCAGTGTCTGGCGCTAGAGCTACCTTAGTGCTGGTGGTTTTGTGTTTATTTGCTGCTTTGAGCGTTCCCCAGGATTCTCTGGCCTAACCTCCTGTGGTTCCCCCTGTTTAGGTGGACCCCCTGCTTTTGCTGAAAGCAGCTCTCATCTTGCAAACTTGCCAGCGCTCTCCCCACATCTTGGCAGGCTGCATTCTCTACAAAGGCTTGTAAGTAACGAGGAGTCACCTACAGGGTGAACCTGCACCCCAAATCCACCTTCAGTCCCAGGGCTGTGATCCGGGGAGCAGAGCAAGGGCGCTGGCTGGACACCCAGGGCTGCTGCTTGTTCCTGGCAGGAGCACGAATGCTTCAGGCAAGGGAATCCCTGTCTGCTCACGTATTTCAGAGAGGAGGAATGGTTATTTGTGTTTATCAGTAGGAGGAATGGAAGCATGAAGAAATTCAAGGTTGGGTTTTAGTAGTAATCAGCTGTCTTGGATACTTAGCAGGACCTGAAGACTGAACTTCTTAGACTTTTTAGGTGGAAGTCACCAACAAAAAGAAAGATGTGTGAAGATTATTCTTTCCCATTAGTGTTCTTTCGGCAGCCTTGCAAAGAGAGTGCATGTGTGTGTGTGTGTCTGTCTGTGTGTATTTTTGACTGAGTTGTTGGCCAGGACCACTGTCTGTCCTGGTAGGAAGCGTGCAGGAGAATGAGCCAGAATTTCCCCTGAGAAACGCTGGTTTCTTCCAACCAAAGGTGATGATGCTGCGGATGATGAGGAAAGCCTCAAAGGTGGCTTTGAGCCACAGGAGCTGGGGGATTCTGAGAATTTCATGGCAATAACATTCAAGCACCGTTTCTTTTGGCATAAAGTGTTCCTGTAACACTTTTACAAGCACGTTGGAATGATGCTACGGCGTGTGCCGGTCTGACAGAGCCAGAGCAGGCATTTTTGAGGCAGTGATCTCATACTTGCAAGCAGGACACTGAGCACGAGTCCCTGCAGCACCTTAAAGCTGGCAGCATGTTGCAGTGGACGTGGATGTCTGGCTCGAGCGGAGTCTTGTCCTGCCTCTGCCCAGCACCGGCGTGTGTGTGTCTCATTGTATCACTGGTCTGGTAGAGATTTTGATATTTTTTTTTTTTTTAACCCAACATCATCAGAGTCCTCTGAACTCTGAATCTTACTACAGCCCTGCAAAGGGCTTTGTACTTGTGTTAAACTTCCCCGTCTTTAGAGTCTTCTGGAGGTTCTCCAGAAGGTGGATCTCAACCAGACGTAGATGGAAGGACAGGGAATACCTGTGGCAGCCCCGTCCAAGGGCCACAGTACTTTGTGTGCTCGTCTTTCCCAATCTTCTCCACTGCCCACAGCAATTCACAGGGTGGCAGGAAGCCTCTATGGATTAGTCTGTTTTGACTCAGCAAAACCAGATTTGTTGGCCCAAAGTAAACACCAGCAGGTGGTTTTCCTGAGAGTGGAACCGACCCAAAGAAAATGAGGGTCCTGGTGGTCACTCAGCTTGTGTTCCTGGTGGGGGGGTTGTTAGCTCCGGCCCATGTCTGGGGCTGGCCCTTCACCCCTTGCAGCCTGACTGGGAGAGGTGGGTGCTGTGGAACCTTCGAGGCCCCCCTGGGGTGGCCCAGCTGTGGAGCGGGGCCCCCCAGCACCCTCAGATTATCTCAGGGTACCGGTACCAGCCTGGCGTGGGCGCTGCTGCTGGCTCTGCCTGTCTGCGGGAGATGCCAGGCTGCTCGTGGGTGACTTTCTTCTGTCCCTGCAGGATCGTGAGCACCCAGCTGCCTCCCCCTCTCACTGCCAAAGTTCTCCTCCAAGGCACTGAGTCTCCAGGCCAGGTACGTTGCCAAACACCTTCCCTGCATGCAGACACCCCGCGAGGGACACGGCGTGGGAGCTCTCGCTCTCCTCACATAGATCTTACGTGGGCTGGGAAGGACAAATACTGATGCTAAATGTTTTTATTAGTTACAGTTGAGTGAGGGTGCTAGACTCCTGCACTAGGAATTCGGGGTTTTTTCAGTATTAAGTTACTGAATCCATGAGTTCTAATTTACCTGATGTTTTGATTAGCTTTTTAGCCAAGTTTAGGTATTTAGTGCTAAATATACAAAATGAATGTCTGAAAGCGACAAATAGATCAACTTCCGTTGCCATTAAAACCCGTCTGAAGTAATTATTGACATGCTTATGGTCTTCTACACAAAAGCCCTGGAGATCCAGATACGAAGAAGGCCTCTGGCTGAGTGAAGAGGTTTTTGTGCCCTGCACAGGCAGCAGTGGCAAGTTGTGGGGTTTGTCCTTGCGTTCAGGTGTGCTTTGGTTCTCGGGAAGTCCCCGTGCCTTTGCGGGCTGCTGGAAGAGACATCCCGGTGGCACTGGTGTGGAGTTTGAGTCACGGCACAGAGCTGATTCTTGGCTTTTCTTTCAGAGTGAGCCTGGAGGTGAGGAGCGGCAGGAGCCTGGTGAGCATCCAGCTGCAGCGTGCTGGTTGCCAAGCGCACAGCAGCGGCATATGGGCAACCTTCTGGGCTTGTGTTCTCCCCAGGGAGAGCAGGAGCTGGTTCTCTGGGATTCTCTGGGACTGACGTCCAAGCTCTTGCTGGGTGCAGGAGCGTGTCCCTGAGGGTGTTGGTGCTGCTAGTCAGCCTGTGCCAGTGGGTGTTGCGCAGTCAGAACGAGTCCCTTTGGCTAAGCCAACGAGTTTGCTCTTTTGGGTTTAATTGTCAGTTCTGCTGATTCCCAACATGCCAGCTTTAATTCCCATCACCCGTGTGCCTACTTGGCCACTGACAGAGCCCTGAAAACAGATGGCTGATGCTTTCAGTCCAAACCTTCAGTCATCGTTTCTGAGCATCAGTTTATAGATATTCTGCCAGGATGGTTAGGAAAAAAAAAAAAAAAAAAGAGGGAAAATTTAACTGTGTCAGGCATTAAGGGTACAAGGGGGATGAGAAAATGCTGCCTAGTCAGACAGGGTCTGTTTGTGGTGACCAGGGTGATAGCATGCCTTCTCCTCCTCCTGCGGCCTTTGGGCTGGGGGAGTTTGGCTTCTTCATGCTGGGGCACGTTAGTTTAATCCTCAAACCTCCGTTGCTCTTGCAGATTCTCCGTTGCCGCAGGGTGTCCGTATCATCCCCGTGTTCCTAACAGAGGATGAAGTCTCGGTGCTCCAAGACTTCCCAGTGGAGTGGACGATGAGGTAGGAAATCTGGTGCTCAGAGAGGCTTTTGCAGGCAGGGACCTCACGTCCTCGCTGGCCATCGTTCCTCTTTGCTCTTCTGCTGACCCAGACGCTGTCGTCTGGCTGTTACTGCTGCCTGAGGTCCTTCAGGCCGGGCAGAAGTTGTGGTGTCCCCATCTCTGCTGTGACACAGCCTGAGCAGAGCTGCTTCCCCAGACCAGCTGCGACATTCTGTTGTTTCTCGGCTTGCAAGCGCTGCCTTGGTGCTTGGGGAGTGACACGGTGACGTTCCCAGGAATCTGCTGCCTGAGAGCCTTGTGCTTTTCACCTCCGTTACACCTTAGCCCGTGCTTTCCCACACTGGGTGCAGAGAATAGATCAGCTATTGAATGCTGCCGGGAGGCGACAGTGTTATTAGATATGTAATAACTCCAAACAGATCCCACTCAGTAGTTTAATCAACTTGTCATCTCCTGCTAGGTCATCCATGTCCCCAGGAAGCCCTAGAGGAGAGAAGAACACTCTCTGCTCCCAGGGGGTTTCAGAATCAACAGGAGACCTGGATAATCTCTCTGTGCAGGAGTCCCCTGAGCAAGCTTCAAGCGTGGCTGCCCCAGAAGATGCTGTGCCATCAGGCAGCCTTGCCAACACGGGCCCTTTGAAGGGCTTCCCCCAAATGGAAACCGGTACAGAGAATTCTCCAGCTGCAGGACTGGGCAGCCCAGACAGCCAAAGCTCAGAGCTCGGTAGAAAAGCATCCTCCCTGTCAGAGAGAGGCACAGAGCAGCCGCCCAGCCCTGCCACACTCCAGACTGCTGAATATGCTCAAACTCCAGGTCCCTATCGGGACGGCTTTTCCTTTCCAAACCCTCGCACCCCGGAGCAGGAGAGTCAGGGCACGGGGAAATCCCTGGTGGCCTCTGATCTTGAGCCACGCAGTTCCCGAGGTTATGCAGCTGGTGGCAGTCCAGCTCTTTGCTCTCCTGCCCAGGAGCTGAGCAGAGCGAAGGCGAGTGAACCTGACGAGCGAGGAACCCTGAGCCAAAACCACGTCTCTGGAGAAAGCAGCGGCGCAGCTGGTGGCAGCGTGGAGGGTTTGGACTGCCCAGGCCCTGCCCTGGGCTCCGAGCACCGAAGTGGGAGGCAGCTGGCAGCGGTGGCGGCTGGGGGGAGCCCCCCTGGTGACCCAGCAGAGAGCACGGGGTGTCCCGGGAGCGGGGACAGCCCAGGAGCTGGAACTGGTGTGGAGTCAGGGGAACGGTGCAAACCAGTGACGATGAGCTTGTACGTTCACTGCGTGAAGGGCCTGGTGCTCTGCCTGCTGGCCGACCATCGCCTCCGAGAGGAGCGGAGCGGCGTGGAGGACGTGGTAAGTGGGGAAGCTCTTCCAGCCCTGCAGACGCGCTCGCTGCTGCTCGTCTGCTGGTGGGTTCGGGGGTCAGGGCTGTTGGATCGCTGCTGCCATCTCCCCCCTCACCTGCTCGGCGTCGTGCGAGGCAAAGCTGTTTGGCTTGGGGCTCCTCACCGCAACCGGCGCTACGTGGGAGGTTGTTCACGCGCGTCAGGCAGCGAGCCCGAGAGGTGAGAGCGTTGTCTCACAGGCAAGTCCTGTTGCCTGTTGTTGTCTGTCGGCGCCAGCGCTGGAGCAGAACGCGTAGGTGTGACCGTCAGACAGCCCCGCGGGCTGCCAAAGGCCTCTGCTGGATTGGGGGTTTGCTGGGAAACCCCATCGGGTTTGGAGGGCTTTTTGGGAAGCAGGGTTTGTTCTCTGCTGAAGCTCCGCTTCGCCTGTCGCGGCTTCTCGCTCTGGAAGCGCCAGAGAGACGTGTCTGGCGGCGAATCCCCGCGGGGTTCCCTTTCTCGGTGGAAGTGGGGCTGTGCGTGTCCCCAGCCCGCTCGCCCTGGCGCTGCTCTCGGGGGTGCAGGGGGCCATTTGGGTGCTGTGAAGAGGTGCTGTGCCGGAGCACCCCCGAGTTACTCCACTGCAGGGTTCGGTCCAGCGCGCGGGCTGCTCCGCCGGCGGCGCGGGGCTGCGGGGGCAGGACGTGCCAGCCCCCGGTGAAGCGTTTGTCTGCGGAGCCGGAGCTGCTGCCTGGCCTCTGCTTCCCTCCCAGGGAGCTGAGTCAAAGCTGCAGAGGCCTGTTTGATATGCCAGTTGCCATAGGAACAACCTAATTTCTTTAAGCATCAGACTGGAAGGTGGAGGGAAGCTCAGCCTAGCGCTGGCTCCCCGCATCAGCACAGCCTCAAGGTTACTCCTTTTTCTGCCGAGCTCGGGGACTCGGAGGCTGTGGCCCCAACGTAAGCAGAGGGACGCCACCTCCACGCAGCAGGTGAGGGCTAGGCTGCAAATTTGGTGCAGAATTGCTGCAAAACCGGTCCAAAATTGCTGCAAAATCAGCCGAGGCCGGGAGGTGCAGCCTTGGCCTTTGGCACCAGGCAGGGCACGACGCCCTGTCCCCTCTCTGCTCGTTTCGGACAGGCGGCGGCGCGACGGCTCTTCTCTGGTTGTGGGCAGAGAGGGGGATGCAGGCAGGTAGGAGCAGAAGGTCGTCCTCGTTGCACAGGCACCCTCAGCTTCTCTGGGTCTCCCCTGATCGTGTCTGGGCCGGCCAGGCTCTGCCCTGCTCAGAGGCAGGGTGGTTCCTGGCAGCCCGAGTGGCACCTGCCGCTGGAACCGGCCTCTGCTCCGCTCCACGCCTGAGCTGCCCTGAGAAGCAGCGTCCCAGGGATGTAGCTGGCGTGGGAAGGGCCTTGCTGGGCCGGGGTTAGCTCTGCTCGGACACGCTGCCCGGCCTCCTCCCCTCAGACGCCTGGGCAGGGCCAGCAGTGGGCCCAGCCTGGCTCAGTTTGTCATTCAGTTCATGAAGCCTCAAGATCAAGCGCCTGACGCTGGTGCTCCGCAGCTCAGTGGACTGGCCTTTGTGTGTTGCCCCAGGACTGACAAAACCCTGTTCCATCCAGGTGTTTCTTTTCCCAAACACTCTGCTTCCATCTCCTCTCCTCTTGCTTTGGATCTCAGCAAACCGGTGCTTTCACACAGCGTGGACTCTGGCTCTGGCCGGGTTCTCCCTCCAGGCGCAGGGGTGAGAGGTGCCGCGTGTCCCCCCCGGCCCAGGAGCGAGCGTGTTGCTGGAGGAGGCAGAGCCGGGCTCTGCTCTGGCGTCATGGTGGGTTTGAGGCGTAACCTCAGCTTCTCTGTTCCTTTGTTTATCTGTAGATTAAAAATGACCCTCAGCTCTCAGGGATGTCAAAGCTTAGTTATAATTAATGTTTGTCGAATGCTTTGAGGCCCCTGAATGACACCAAAGAAGGGTAAAATATGCTGCTTGTGCAGCTGGCAACAGCAGGCAGCACCGATCGTCCCTCTGCGAGGGCGGTTTCCAATACAGGCTTTTCCTGAGGAGCTGGAGCCTTTGGAGCCTTCCAGGCTCGCTTCCCCCTGCCTTTAGGTTTCATCCCACCGTTTCACTGCACCGAAAGGAAAATCTGTTCCCTGACCGGGGAGGGGGGTCAGGGGTAGGCCGGGCACTACCGTCCTGCTGAACAGAGGCTTGATCTCTCCGTGGCGGAGGAGAGCCCACGGTCAGGCTGGAGGATTGGGGAGTTGATCTTCCCAGCAGTGCCAGAGGGCCCTGCGCCTGACCTGCACCCTGCCTGCTGCCTGGGAGCCCCCGCACAGCCAGGGCAGTTGGGAAAGCAGCTTGGCTTTACGTTAGCGCGCTGTGCGAGCCCATTGCTCTGTTGTTACCCCACAGGTGAGGCTGTTTCCTCAGCTTTTCCTTCTTTTATTTTTTTTTTTTTTTTCCCCCTCTGGTGACAGCCCAGGGCCTGCAGTCTGCAGCTGGCCAGAAGCTCCACACGGAGGCTGGGTGCCCGTTAGAAGGTTTACTCGTGTGGTGAGAGGGTGCTGCGGGAAGTGCTGCAGGCAGTTAAACCCAGCCCAAGCGTGTAAAGCTGTGTCCTGGGTTGCTGTGTCTGTCTGGTGTAGCAAGGGCTGGTAAGCAAAAGAGTAGTCCTTGCTGCGGCTGGAGGTTGTGGCCAGGATGTGAAAATGAGCCCTGGAGAGTAACATTTGATGGCAAATTAATGGAGTCGTGTATTTTCTTGTCATTAATAGCATCAGGTGGTTTAATGGCTAATTTTCAGGTTGGAATGGCCTTTTCTGAGTCCCCACCTCGCTGACTTGTGAGCAGGGAGACTCCTGTGCTTTCCTCTGCGCCCGTTCCCCAGCCACTCCCAGTGGGAGTGTGGAAGGCTCCATCCCTCTGTCATGGACGTGGGTCACCCGAGCTCCCTCGGGACCTCCTTGGAAGTGGGGTGAAGCAGGGCTGCTGCTCTAACACGTGTTTCCCCCCCCCATCTGCAGTACCACAGCAGTCTGGCTTCTCTAAATGGCCTCGAGGTTCATCTGAGGGAGACTCTGCCCAGAGAATCCTCATCCTCAGCCAAGACAACCTACAGCTTCACCCACTACGACTGCATTCAGAACGTGCTCACGGGTAAGCCTTCGTCTGTGCAACAGCAGCCGCTTCGGCGGAGGGACTGAGGAGCAGAACAGGGTCAGGGTAACCTTTTGTCGTGCTTCAGACAGCTTCTCAGAAACGCTGCTTGCTCTCGCTCCTGCCACGTAGCCTGCACGTAAGGCCCTGTTGAGGAAGTTTTGTCTTTTTGAGTTTTTCTTCTGCTGAAGGCTTGTTGATCGCTTCGGATGTGAGCTGGAGGCTGCGGGCAGCCAGAGCTTTGCTCGGAGTGGTGTTGCCTGGGGGGGTTCTGCGAAGAGGACAGGACTCAACATCCTCTTCAAACGTGCCCTCCTCCCCCCGACTTCCCTCAGCCCCGCTGCGATCCCTTTTGTCCCACCATACTGCAGAGTGTTTGTCATCAGTCTTTTTTGGTGACGAGAAGCAGGAGCTGGAACAGGTAGTAGCCAGCAGTTGGGAGACTGCTGCCCTGGATTGATGGGCGGACCGCTGCCACGCAGAGAGCCCTGAGCACGTTTTGCTCCAGTTCGTCCAGATATTTCCCTTCTGGCAGCCTCACAGGCAGCGTCCCACCTCTCTCCAGCTCAGAAGTGTTTAGGGAAAGGGACAAACCCTGGTAAGCCGGCCTCAGGCCGCCTTGTCGCCCCTCGGGTGTGTAGGGTGGGAGGGTGCCCTGGGCTGAGCCACTGACTGATCTCACTGAGGTCACGCTGGGGCTTAGGGTGTCACCTGGTCTCTGTTTGGTGGGTGCCCAGGGTCTGTGGGAGAGGTCCACAGCCTTCTCCTGCCCGGGACACGGCAGCACGCTCCTCTACAGAGCGGGCTTTTAACACACACCCCTTGCTCCTGTTCTGCAGCCAACCTGCCCCAGACGCCCGGCCCTCTGGACCGGCACTTCCTGAGGGCGGCTACGCTGATCCACTCCGACTTCAGCCAGCTGCCGACTGCCTCGGAGGTGATAATCAGGTAAGGTGTGCTCGTAAGTGCCTCGTCTCCCGGGCACGGGAGCGCTGTGCGGCACACGGAGTGGGCAGAAGCGGGCATCCCCTTTGCAGAGGCCGGGCACACGTTGTCGTGTCACACGGGTCAGTCGTGTCGCTGTATTCCCTCAGGTTTGCTCTTTACACGTGGGCTGCTCAGCGTTCTGCCTGCACAGTGATCTGCTGGCGAGAGGCAGCGTGTTCCGGGCTGGGGTGGCACCACAGAGTGAACTGAAGGCACAGCTGAGTTGTGCCACGGGTTTGGATTAAGATACAGCGTTAGGATATTGCCGGTCCCTGGCACCATAAGGTTCGAAGACACAGTTTTAAATATAGCTGTTCCTAATAAATTGGTGTCTCGGCCGGGAGCCAAAGGCACCCAGAATTGGCAACCTAGATTTTGTTTTCTTGCACGGCTTGCTGGGTTGGAAACAGGCTGTAACGTGCGTGGCAAACTCAATTGTAACGCGCCAGGCACGATGGTCTTATCGCAGGCAGCGCCGCCCGCAGAGCCCAGCAGATCCTGCCCCCCCGGGAGGGTCGTGGGGAGGTTGGGCGTTGTGAGCCTGCAGATGCTGCTTGTTTGTCCAAAACACGATGAAATAAAGATGCTTCTGGGAATTACGCTGTTTCACTCCTCTGACACAGCTTGCCAAGGGAATGTGAATCACACACTTCAGTGCTGGAGAGCTCCTTGTTTAGCGTTACTTTGACTGGCTCCTTAAATCCTTCACCGGCCAAGCTGGCGGATTCTGTGTTGCCCCAAAAAAAGCAACTCCATGTGTGAATCAGACTGAGTAACAAGATGACTAAAACTGCTTTCTTTTACGGAGAGTTGTCACAGAAGGGTGTCAGCAAACATACCAGTTGCTGCTTTCCTCTGTCAGGGAGGATTGCAGAGTCCTTTGCTCCCTGCCAGCCTTCCTGCAGGTAAATGCTGACTGCTGGGTTTTCACCAATGGCTTGAGCAGATGTTATCTGGCTGTTGTCAGCCCCGTTTCCTTTGCTCTGCTGAGAGAGACCTACAACACCCTCTCAATGTCCAGGATCCCAGTGCCACTGGTGTCCCTGTGCCCAGCCCGGTGAGTCGAGGTGGATCTGGCACAGAGCTGTAAATCCTGACCGCTGCCCTCTCTCCTGCCCCTCCAGGAACGCCTCCACGGCCGTGTACGCCTGCAGGAACCCCGTCCAGGAAACCTACTTCCAGCAGCTGGGTGCTCCTCTCCGCAACTCGGGCGTCCCCAACCCTCATGACAGCGCGTTCAGCTTGCCGGGCAAAGCCAAGCAAAAGCTGCTGAAGCACGGAGTGAACCTGCTCTGAGCGAGGCGCTGAGGCAGCGTGTCCTAGCCTGTGCTGAGTTAGTCCAGCTCCAGTGAGTAAAATCCCGAAGCTGTTTGTCCCGTGGGAGGCACAAGGCTCTGTGCCGTGTCGGTGGGGTCTCCCTCCGTGCCCTGAGGAAGAGGCACCCACTGCCCCGTCCCTGCAGCGCATCTTGTGCTCCTCGTCGTGTCCCGGGGCGCCCGTGCAGGGTATTGCTGATGTTAGCACTTACCAAAGACTGAAGAAGGACAGTAGCTGTGGTGGGACGCTGGGTTTACATTGACTCTAGGACTGTTCGCGGTGCTCTGCCCCCACAGGCAGAGACGCCCAGAGTGCCTTGACCTGAAGTAAAATCTCTCCTTGCTCCGAGCTGCGCGGACACCGGGCAGTACGGGCTTTGAGGTGTCAGTCAGGCTGCTCGCTGCCTACATTCGCCCTGCTCAGACTTGGGCTTTATTTATATCCCTTAATCTATAGCAGCACTCCCCTGCCCTGACGTAACGCCTTACCTTGATTAGCAGAGCCTGCATGTTCTCAGACTGGAACAGAACAAGTGCTGCAGAGCTCAGAACCCTCCTGAGCCTGTAGCTGAGGGATCCTCGTCCCTCCACGCCTGCTCAGCGACTGCGGCCCAGCGCCGCCTCCCCCCTGCCCACCAGCGCCGCCGTAACCTGCCGGCCCCTCGGCGCCGTGGTGTAGGGAGGCACTACACCTCCTGCCTGCTTCCTCCTCCTCCTCCTCCTCCTGTTTCACCTCCTTGCTCTTGCTGCTCAATTTGTCTACGCTCTGTTGACAGCAAAGCCGAGGGGCAGCCCCTGAAGCTAACGAGACCAAAGAGGTTTTGTAGCTCCTCGGCAGCTGTTGCCTTTCTGCTCGATGGTGGGTCTGTGATCTGTGATTCTGTCCCCTCCCAGCGCCTGGTGGGGGGTCGGTGGTGATGGCTACTTAAACCTGAGCGGTGGCTACCTGCACCTGCCTGGGCTGTGTGGGTCGGAGCCTGCTGCTGTTACGCACACACGTGGCCACAACTGTGAAAATAAAACTTTCCAAGCCTCATCCGCGCTCTGTGTCAGCAGCCAGAGTCCTACTCACTGCTTGGTCGCTGTGTTTGTGACTCCCGGTGTGAGGGGTTGGGGTTGGGTGACCGAGAGCCCTCGGTGGCTCCGTGCCGAGGGCGAGTTCCTGCGCTGCTGGCTAGAGGGCTGCTGCAGGGCGGTGCGTTGCTGCTGCAGGGTGAGAGGGCGAGCGGGCTCGTGTGGGTGTTAGCGGGGCCCCCCTGGGAGCTGGGCACCGTCAAGTCACTGTTGTCACACCGTCCCGACAGCGCACAGTTCCCCAGGTGCCTCTGCCATCACAGGGCTCCTGCCTGGGGCCTTCGGTGGCCTCCGGAGGAGGATCCAGCTGCCTGCTCGGGGTGGCCGGGCAGGGGTTGGTGCCTGGCTCCCGGCTCCGGCTGCCGGGGAGGTGTTTGGCAGCGGGAGAGCTCTGTGGCACGGCTCCCCGCTGCTGCCACCGCCTCCTCCCGGGGTCTGCGGCCACGGAGCTGCTCCACACCCACCTAACAGCAGCGTGGATGTGAAACCTCGTTGTAGCCCGAGCTACAGCCCTCCAGGAGACCTCCTGCCCCGGGCCTGCCGGGTGAGACAGCGGGGTGTGGAGAGGGATGAGGTGGTGGGAGGATGCAGGAGGAAAAGGCGGGTGTGTGCTCCAGCCCTCGCCACGCTCGGGGCTCTGACAGGCCGAGCCAAGAGCCTCCCTCTGTTCGATGCTGCTCTGTCTCCTCTCTGCAGCCCCGATCCGGGTTCCCTCCAGGAGCAGCCGTGAAACGCAGGCAGGGCTGCCAGGCAGCTCCCGGCTGCTCCGCTCCCCCGAGGGAGATCCTGCCGTCTCCTCGCTGGGTGTTTTGGGAGGTGGTTGTGTGCTCTATCTGGAAACACTAAGAAGTTGAAGGAAAAGCCTGAGAGGGACAGGAGGGAGTTTTGGCACAGTAGCAAAGCACAAAATAGATGCTTTAGCCTGCTGTCGTCAGGAATCTTCCGCTACAATCTGCTGTGCCGTCTGTCGGCGGTGGAACAGCTGGGGCGGCTTCATTCCTGTTTGCTTCTTGAACTGCATCTGGCCACCAAGACCTCGTTCTGTCCTCTGATCGTTAAGAGGAAAGATGTCTTGTGGTGGTACAGCGACGAGCTCCAGGCCCTTGACTCAATGGTTGCGTCAGTATTTAAAAACGGGTCATTTCAAGAACGACAGGATGAGGAGCAGCTGCTGCGCTGGCTGGGTCCTGTCTGAGCGAGGAGCAGTGCTGCTGGGGGGGCCGGGGGCTTTGCATGGGGCTATTTCTCACCTTGCCAAGCTGGGCCCGCGCTCGGGGCGACTCTGGGCACCAGCTTTTGTGCAGGACTGAAGCGGCAGCCCAGCACCCTCCTCCCGAGAGCGGCTCCCGAAGGAGCTGCCTGCTGCCCTCCGTGCTCAGTGCGGGCAGCTGGAGCATTTGCCAAACTGGTCTGTCTGAGGACTCGGGGGCAGGCTGGTGGCCCCGCTGCGGAGCCTGGGGGACAGGCGGGGTGGCCGGAGATGCAAAGCAGATACTCCCTGTGCTCCTCAGAGCGTGGGCTGCAGGTGAGATCCAGGCCAGGGAGGCAGGAGCTGGTCAGAAGTGCCCTGGGAGCGGGTGCTTTACAGCGCTTCCCTCGCCCAGCGCGTCCCTTGCAGAGTCAGGCCGGGCCCATCCCCTCCTCCCACCCTGCAGCTCCCCCTTTTCCAGCGTTTGTCCCCAGCAGCAGCTGGGCTCAGCAGGACCCAACCCCTCGGTGGTTTCCTCGAGCCTGGACTAGTTAGAGCAGGAGGCAGAGCCGTTCTGTTTTCAGCACAACTGTTTATTGATAATCTTTGCTTATCCACTGTATGAATGTTACCGAACCGTAAGACAGTTACCAAGCCAGCCTGCTCCCTCAGGGTCGGCTTCCAGATACTCGATGCGTGTAGAAATCATGCACTTCGGATATTCTGTAACAAGACAGGTGTAAAAAATATCTCGGATGTATTTGAAATCTCTGCCTGATCTTGCAATCTAATCGCTGAAAAAATCTGTAAAGAAGTCGGAGGGGAGCAGGGTTGCGTCCCCCCCCGGGCAGGGCTCCCCAGGGCCGTGCCGAGGCCCCCGAGCGTGGCCGGGGGTGCAGGGGCGGCGCTGAGCACCCAGGACATGCTCTGCTTCACACCTAGCACGTTACAAACCCGAGGGCAGCTCTGCACCCCCAAACAAACCCCGGATGCTGGACGGTTTCAGAAGCGTGTTGCTCGCTGGGCGGGCAGGAGGGCTGCAGAATTAACCCCCCCCAGCCTTTGGAGACCTTTCCCCTGCCGTCAGGGACACGTGAGCCGCCTTGCTGGGTGCTTGCCCTTGGCGTGAGGGAAGGAGAAGGTGGAGCAGCAGCAGGCAGCTGCCCTCCTTTCTTCCCCAAAGCCCTGCTCTGCCTTCCCAAAGAGTGTCCCTGCCCCTGCGGGGGCTTCCCAGCTTGCGCTGTCAAAACTGAAGGTTGCGGGTAAAGCAGGGAGGAGATTCGGGCAATTGATAACGTCCTCGGTCAGATTAAAGAGCAGGACTCGATGGGTTTGCTGCCTCGCGGGGGCTGGGGGTCCTACAGCTGCAAGGGCAGCCGGGGAGCGGGGTCTTCCCCCTGCCTGGGGGGCAAAAAGGTTTCTCGAGGCTGGGGAGCTGTGGGCATGCGAGGGGAGAAGGGGGAGCCCCTGGGCTTGTGGTGTAAGAGCTCTCTGTGTGTGCAGAGCGTGGCCTTGCCTGCACACCCCCCTGCCTGCCCCAGCCCGGGGGGCGCGTTGTGCCCACTGCAGCGTCCGTCTGTCCATCCAGGGAGCGCAGCCGGGACGGGGCAGGCTGAGCGCAGCGCTGGGCTGTTGGCTGTTTTGGTGTGTGTGTGTGTGTGTGTGTTTTGTTCTGTTGATGACCACGACAAGTTTTACATTATTACATTCAAACAAACACCCTTGTTTTTGTTACTCTACTTCTGAACACCGCAAAAACACAGTAGCAACATAACGCGGACGAGAGTGGTGCTGCAGCTAACCACGGAGGGAAGGCGATGCGCTGTCGTGTTGGAAAATAATCCCTGAAGCCAACGATGGAAGGGGAGAGATGGGCGTTGATACACGTCGCAGTTTCCATTTACAAAGCGCCCCCGGGAGGGAGGACCCCGAGGCCGTGTGCTGGGAGGAAGCCCCCAGTGCGGCGCCGGCCCCGCGGTGTTGCCGAGCCGTCCCGGCCGCCCGCCCGCCGGCTGCCCTGGAACCCACCGCGCCCGGCGGCGCCGTCATCGTCCCGGCGCGAAGATGAAGTCGAGGGCCTGGCGCTCGGCGGCGGCGACGTTGGGGTGCCACAGGTCCACCATGAAGACCACGCGGGGCCCTTCCTCCGGCGGACCTGGGTGGGGGCAGGCACGGGGTGAGGCCGGCGCTCGCCCCGACGTGCGGGTGACGGGCTCTGCCCCGGGGGGCTGCTGCCCGCAGCTGGGGAGGCGCCTGCCTCGTGCCACTCCAGTAAACGCCCGAACTGCCACTTACTGGGAGCCCAGTGCCTCCAGCAGCCGGCACAGGGCAGCGCCCTCCCTGCCGGGGCTCCGGGGCTGCGTCGTGCCCTCGGCCCCGAGGTTTCCCGGCGCAGGGCGGCAGCGCCGCTGCTGCATTCGCCCTCCGTGCAGCTGCGTGGCGGAGCCGCCGCTGCGCAATTCCAGCCCCCCCGGCCCCGCGCCGAGCTGCGCTTCCCCCTGCCGCAGCAGGGCTGATGCGGGAGCAACAGCTTTTGTTCTCCCACTCCCTTCACGCGCTCCCCTGCGTGAGGCAGCTCCGCTTGAGGCTTTTATGCCATCGGTGACTAATGGCGGTTAATCCGGGAGAGCTGAAGCGGAACAGCCTCCGTCAGCGACGGAGAGAGGCAACAAAACAGGCCGGCGCGAAGCTTTCCTCCTCGCGCGGGAGACAAAGGCGCCTCCGGCACGTCAGCGCTGAGCTGCTGCCTTGCGCCAGGGCTCTGCCGCCAGCCGGGCCGGGAGGAGGCCGAGGCCGTCGGCGCCGGAGCCTGAGCTGCTGCCGCGGCGGGGAGAGAAGGGCCGAGCCCTGGGCTGGGCTGGCAGCACCGCGGCAAGCGAGCCAGGGCGGGAGCGAGCCCTGGGGAGGCTGAGGGGGCTCTGGGGCTCCACCACCCCGCAGCAGCGGGGAGCGTGGGTGAGGGGTGAACCCCACCCTGCCAGGAACGGGGCTGCTGCGGTGTCACCGCCAGCCCTCCCCGGCGCCAGGCGCGGCCCCGCGAGCCTCACGCTTACCTTCGTGGAACGCCGTGTGCAGGAAGGAGTCGTCGAAGAGCAGGCAGCGGCCCTCGGCCCAGCACTGCGGCTCGCCCCCCACCACCAGCTCACAGTTGCTGGGGGTCTTCAGACCTTCGGGCACACAGAGGGAGAGGACAGGGAGGGTGAGGCGGTGCCGCCGCACCCCCTGCGGCGAGGGTGCAGCCCTGAAACGCCAACGGTGAGCTCCCCGCGAGCTCCCCGCTGCTGCCCGGGGGTTGCTTCCCTCCGCAGGCACCGGGCTCGGCACGTGGAGGGTCCGGGGTTCAAAACGCACCCGAAGCCGGCGCTGCATTCACAGGCGGACACCGCTCAGCCCCTGCCTGCTCCCCTGCCCGCTCCCTCCCGCCCCTCTCATCCCCAGCTGCTGCTGGGCACTCCCTGAAGTCACTCGCTGTACCCCAACGCACCACGGGGACCCTCTTTGGAGTGGAAGACGGGGCGCACGCAGGAAGCCAGTTCCCTGGTGCATTTTCCAGCTTCAGGACCAAAGGCAGAGCCCACGGCAGAGCCGCTGCCGTTCCCCTGCCCGCAGAAAGGCTGGGGCGGGCGGGAGGACGCGCTGCACCGGGATCTGTGGAATGGGCCCCACTCCTGGCTCCGCCACAAGCTCCCTGTTTGCCCTGGCATCGGCATCTGCCTTGTCGCTCCGTCCCCCGCTCAAAATGCTGCCACACAGTGACCCGCCAGGCAGCGGCAAGGACAGAAACTCAGGGGGAGGGGCGGGGTCACAGGGAAGAGGCTCTGTGAAGGCCACAGGAGGAAGGACAATCCTAGAAATAAAATGGGTCTTTTCCTAAAATAAAGGGTCGATCCCATCAGCCCCGGCATCCAGAATGTCACCTCCCGCAGTGCCGGGGACCGCTGGAGCGGGTGCGGAGCCAACCTGCCCCGAGGATGCAGCTGCGGGGGGAGGAAGGGGTCAGGGCTCACACGGCTCGCGGGCAGCAGCGATGCAGAAAATGAGCAGAAACCGATCTCAGGGCGATGCCAAAACCAAGTGAGCGCAGCGGGGGCCCCCGCCCGCCCAGCAGCGCCGAAAGCCGCTCTGATTTTCTAACGCGTGTCCCAAAGCCGACAAAGCCCAGGTCCCCCTGCGCAACGGCCACAACTGGAGACGCTCCCGCTGGAAAGGGGGAGCGGGGCAGCTGGGGGAGAGGGGGGCGAGCAGCACCCAGCTCTTCCATCGCACCCGCGTCCCTTGGAGGGGCAGAGCCGGTGCCTGCGCTCGGGCTGGTGGGTGAGAGCACGAGGCGCCCGCCAGGCACAGTGCCAGCACCCAGCTGATGGGGCTGGGAAACGTGGAGGGACAAGGGAATAACCCCCACAGCTCATCTCCCCGCTGCAGGGCCGGGCCCAGCTCCTCCCTGCCGGGGCTGGGCGCGTTTGGGCCTCTCCTCACTGGCCCGCGTGCCCCCAGCGAGAGCGGGCAGCCAGCAGTGGGCTCTCCCCGTGGCTCCCCAGGCCTGGAGAGCTCCCCGGATCAGCTCGGAAGACCAATTCCCGTTGGAAATAAATGGCCAGTCACCGTCTGAGCGTGTTTACCCACGAGGAGTTGGCTGAACAAGCACATTTGGTGTTTGCCAGCAGGGCCCGTGCGGTGCCTCCCCCGGCACGATCTGCGCCGCTTCCAGCGCGGCGAGTCCCGACCATCTGTGCCGCGTGGGCTCCCCCCGTCCCGGGTGCCCGCGGGGTGGGGGAGCACCGTGCTGCCAGCCCGGCGCTCGCCCCGCCGGGAGGGGGGATACCCCGGCACCCCCCACCCCTGATTCCCACCAAAGCAGCATCTTTGCTCGCATCTGCCTGTGTCACACACGGGGCACCCAAAATCCCGGGAGAGGGGGAGCTGCCAGAGGGGAGGCCCTGGGAGACATCTCAGTCCCTGGAGCAGCGCCCCAGGGCTGCCCCCAGCACCCAAGGGTGGGGAGGTGGGTGCTGCCTGCAGCGCGGGGGTCGTGCGGAGACCCCTGCGCAAAATCAGCCCCGTCTCTCACGCTGGCAGGAGGAGGAGGAATGCTCCTGCCGCGAGCTGGGGACCCTGGGGAGGTCGGGCACCAGGGGGGCACCGAGCACCGGCCTCTCCTGGGGAGGGTGCTGCTGCCATAGCCCCAACACCTCCCTCAGGCACCTGCGCCAACCCCCGGGCCGCAATTAGTGGCTGAACTGGGAGAGCACAGGGTGCGAGAGGCCTTTGTGGGGCTCCTGCACCCCCCAGGCGCGGCCCTAGACCCCCTCCCCATCACCCGGGCAGGACGAACCACCCCGCTGGGCACTTACCCAGGTGGCAGCGGATGCGGATGTTGGTGGGTCCGTAGTGCTCGGCGATGACGGTGCCCGGGCTCAGCACGGAGATGCAGGCGTTCCCAAAGACATTGTTGCCAATGCAGGTGCGAAGGCTCCCGAGCAAGCGGTACGTCCGTGGGCATCGCCTGCAGTTCCTGGGCACGCACATGCCCTGGTTCACCAGGTAGAAGGTGAACCACTCCCCGCTGGGCGTGCTGTTCATTTTCCATCCTTGCGGGAGGCTGCAGTTTGAGAAAGCTTTGTAGAGGGTCTCAAACTCGCACAGGATGGTCTGGAAGTTGCGCTCCAGCAACTCCACGTCGTGCTTTTGAGCGTCCCGGGAGAAGTAGGGCATGGTCGGCAAGTCCGGCAAGAAGAAGACTTCTGGCTTCTGGATGGAGGGCCGGCTGTTGAGGTAGCGGCCCTGCTCGCGGATGCCCTTGTGGATCCTGCCCATGCCGGACCAGGAGTAGCGCTTGGCGTACTCCTGGAGGTTGTGGTAGAGTTTCTGGTTGAGGCCGTCGTGGTGCGTGCAGCGCACGCACTCGGGCGAGTGGCAGTAGACGTACCCGTTCTGCACGCCGTTGGCCTCGGCGCTCTGCATCAGGGCGTTGACGGTGGCGTAGGCGCGGGGCTGCTCCCGCCCGACGTGGTAGCAGTACCACACGAAGAGGACCAGGAGGCAAGCGACGGCAGCCAGGGCGGTGGCGTCGCAGTCCCGGAATGATTGGATGCCGGTGGCGATGAAATCCCGGAGTCCGTCCAGGGACCAGCTCCAGTCCAGCAGCCACTCCAAAGACATGGTGGTGCAGCAGCGGGGGGTGGGCGCGCGCAGCGGGGCCCGGCGGTCGGTCCTCGTGGTCCTTAGAGGCACCCACACCATGCAGCTGGGCCGGGGCGCGGGGGGGAAGGGGCTGCCATGGGGAAGCGGAGCTGCGGCTCTCCCCGGCGCGCCCGGGAGCTCTGCATCGGCAGCGGCAGCTCCCGGGGGGGCTGCCCGGGGGTCCCAGCGCCGCCGGTCAGCAGCGACGGGCCCGGGGGGTCCCCGCCGGCGCTCCTGGGCCCATCATCCTGCGAGGCAGCGCTGGGGGGAGGCTCTAGGGAGAGAAACCCGGAGGTGTTAGGGAGGCATTTTGCCGTTGGGGTCCCTGCGGGGCTCGGGGTGCAGCCGCGGCTGTGTGCGAGGGCTGCGCAGGGCACCGGCTCCTCGGGGAGGGCGGTGATGGACGAGGCATCCCAACATCATGCAGGGGAAAACCCCCACCCCTCCCAACAGCAAATCCACAAATACCCAAATGGAAGGGCGGGGGGAGAGCCAGGCCCCTCGGCACCCGCTGCCTCCGGGAAAACCTTCTCCCCTCCTGCTCCTCCCCCCATTTCCCCCCTCCATCGCTGCCGTATTGTATCTGAAATTTGGCTGAGGTGGCAGCGGGCAAAGCTGTGAGTAGACACTGAGGAGCCCTTTCTTGCAGCGCGTCCATTTACCCCCTCGATCTAAATGCTCGGATGTTTCTTTCCCTCCAGAGGCCGAGCTGCCGGGCCCGAGCCCGCCCGGGAGCCCAGTGCTGGGCCGGCCTGGCGAGGCCACGGTGGCGGGGGGGGTTGGCTTGTTCACCAATCCACTGATTTCACCAACCAGATGATTCTGGGATTTACAGCAGCTGAAGAGGAGTGTTGGCGGTCAGGGCTCCACACCCTGCAGATGCTGGGGCTGGGCCGGGGGGGTCACAGCTCCTCACGGAGCACGGGAAGCGGTGAAGGATAGAGGCTCTCTCCCAATCCGTCTGTGCCCAGAGCGCACCTCGGGACAGGGGCTGTGGGCAAACGCTGTCCGGGAGGAGCGAAACAAGGCGGGTGCAGGTAAGGGGAGGGGAGATGGCGCAGGAGCTCCTCGGTAAGGGCACTGGGGGGGCAGGACGGGTTTGCCAGGCAGAGGAGCCATCCAAACCCTTCCCAGCCCTCCCCGCCAAGGTCCTGCAGCCAGTTAATGAATGTGCAGTTCCCTACGGATGTGCTGGGTCAGGCTGGGCAGGGCCGGGGACAAGCTTTGGGCAGCTTTCCCCCTGGCGGGGGGGGGCACCCACACCTCCCTCCATCCCACTTCCTTATAGCACGCTGCCTGCGTGCCCCAGCCCGGGATCTGCAATCCACGTGGCACGTCGCAGCTTCCTGGGAATTTTAAGATAAGTTTCCTCCATCCCCACCGGCTGGCATCCCTCCAGCCCCGCCAACTTCTCCAGCCCGGGGGCCTCGCCGCGGACCCGGTGCCAGGGGGGATTCCCCGAGCCTGGCACAATTCCCCCCGTGCTCCTCCGCGGCGCGGGAGCGTGGCCGGGCAGGCGGGCCGAGCCCTGGCGTGATCTGCGCTCAGGGTGCTCCCGCCCTGGCACCCGGGCTGGGGCGCGCAGGGAGCCCCTCGGCGCAGCAGCCGCCCGGCAAAGCGGGTGCTCGGGGAGGGGGCAGAGCTGGGGGGTCCCACAGCCTCGGGGTGCCCGAGCCGGAGTCGCTCGCACCCCAGCACAGTCGCGGCCCTCCTGCTGCCCCGGGGTTGCTCTCAACGCCTCAACGGGGGAAAACCAGGGGGAAAGCGGCCTGGGAGCAGGAGGAGATGAAACCCCCCCGCGCCCACGTTGCCTGAACCTGGAGCCTTCGGGGAGCCCCGCGGCGGCAGCAGGACGCCGGGGGCAGGGATCCAGCCCTGCAGCCCCGACCCAAACCCGCCCAAACCCACCTTCCGCGGGGGTCGCGCCCCGAGCAGGGTCCCTGACACCGGCACCGCTGCCGCCAGGCGCTGGCACGGCCGGGACCCGCTGCCGGGCCGGTTGTGCCGTGACCCCTCCAGCCCCGGCGTGGCCGAGGTGGGCAGGGGCACAGAGCACCCCCCGGCCCGAGAGCCAAGAAAAGGCCCCCGAGCTGATAAACCCCCCCCGGAGCCGGCCCAGAGGGGTGGGAATCGACCCCCCCTCGCACTGAAGTTGTGCAGGACGTGGAGGCGAGCACCGTGCCAGGCAGCAGCGCCGTTACATAATGAAGGCAGCGAGGCTTCGATGCAGCAGAAAGTTGCATCCTGACGGCCCCGGGGGGGCCCCCCGGCGTCTCCCCGAGGTGGGGTTCGCGGGGGCTCCCCCAGGCCCCGGGCCCGGCGGTGACGGGGACGCGCGGCGGAGCCGTCCTGGGCTCGGCACCGGCGGCGTCGCCTTCGGCAGCGGCGCGGGGAGCGCTGGGGTGAGGCGGGAGCGACTCCGGAGCGGCCCCCCCCGTCCTCCGGCAGGGCCACCCCGCCGCTGTCACCCGGTGTCACCGCTGTGGCCGCATCACCCGGGGCGGCCGCGCCGGTGTCACGTCACCCAGCGTGGTGGTGGCACCTGCCACCGCGGTGTCACCCGCTGCGGCCGTGTCCCCCCGGCCGACACCGAGCCACCGCACCCCCCATCCTCCACCCCCCCCGCCGTACGATGCGGTTCGGTGCGGTGCGACGCGGCGGTACCGACCTGCTCCCCGGGCCGGGCCGTGCGGGGCCGCCGCTCCGCGCCGTTCCGCGCCGCTCCGCCCGCCGCCCGCGGACCACAACTCCCAGCAGCCCGGGCAGGAGGGGCCCGCACCGCCCCCCACCCACCCCCCCACCCCCCCGCCCGCCCTCCCGCCCGCCGCCGGGCCCGCAGCCTGCGGGGGCCCCCCCCCCCAACCCCGGCGAGGCGCCGCCCGCCCGCCCGCCCCTCGCCGCGGCCTCGGGGCGGGGCGGGAGGGAGGGGAGGGAGCCGCGGGGCTGCGGCAGCGGGGAGGGGGCTCCTGGGGATGGGGAGCGGGGGGGGTGCTGGTCCCCCGGGGGAGCATCCATCCCGGGTACCACCGGGGGGGGGGGCCGGGGACAGAGGCATCCGGGGCTGCGGGAGCATCCCGGGTACCCCGAGGAGACGGGGGGGGGATGCAGGAGGATATGGAGGGAAAAGCGGCCCCAAGGACCCAGGCGCTGGGGGCTGCAGCGGTCGGGGTGCCGGGGGGCTGACCCCGGGGGTGGGAGCAGGCAGGGGCGCACGCACCGGGGGGACCGGCCCAGGGATGCTGTCCGGGATGCAGCAGCTGGCCCCAGGGGTGCGGGGGTACCGGCTGCAGGGGTACGGGCACTGGGGGTGCAGCCCCCGGGGTGCGGGGCACCCAGATGCCAGGGGATGGGAGGGGGTGCTGCAGCACCTGGCGTGGGGGGAGGCTGTTGTCGGGGTGAAGGGGGGGTGTTCCCAAGGGTGCTGGCTGCCAGGATGCGGGAGGTGCTGGCCTGGGGGCACCAGGGGTGCAGGCGGCTGGGGAAGCAGCCCCCAGGGATGGGGGCACTCCCAGAAGTGTGTGAGCCCCCCCTCCCCGCTCCCAGCCAGTTCCTGCCCCTCGGGTTGGGAAGGTCCCTCGGGTGGGCAAATGAACCTGTGCTCCCCCTCCCCTCCCCGCCGGGGCAGCTGCAGCTCCCGGGGTGTCCCTTGGAGGGGGGTTCAGCTCCCGGGGTGTCCCTTGGAGGGGGGTTCAGCTCCTGGGGTGTCCCTGGGAGCGGGGTTCAGCTCCCGGGGTGTCCCAGCCATGTCTGGCAGCAGCACTGCAAGGGCAGAACCCCCCCACTTGGCTCCAGCCGGCCCAGGGGGGTTGACAAAACCTTCCCTTTCTAGGCTGAGCCTTGCGTGTGTCCAGGCTTGGGCCCCGCGGGAACGAAGGGACCAGCTTTGCAGGTTGGCTGTGGAGGAAGTGTGAGTTTTAGCAATTTGGGGTGTCCCTTAACAACGCTTAAGTGCTGGTGGAGTTACAGTTTGTGGCGAGCCTTTCTGCTTCCTGCTTGCTTGCTTTTTTTCCTCCCCAAACCATTTCCCCTTCACCTCGGCAAACACTGTCAAATCGGGGGGGACCCAGGAGCCCCAAAGGTCCAGCCCTCCCTCCACTGCCCCTGGCAGGGTTCAAGGCCGGGTTGGACGGGGCTTTGGGCAACCTGGGCTGGTGGAAGGTGGCCCTGCCCGGGGCAGGGGGTGGCACTGGATGGGCTTTGAGGCCCCTTCCCACCCAAACCCGTCCGTGCTGGTTCGGTTCTGTGAGGAGGTGCTGGGCCGAGCTGAGCGCAGGCAGCGCCCGGGTGCAGGCAGAGCCCTGGCAGCGCTGCCCTGGCCCGTGGCACGGTGCCACGTGGAGCTGCGTGGGACACGCGTGGCGTGGCGGCTCCCAGCGCCGGGGAAGCCCTGCCTCGCGTCACAGCTCTTGCCACCCGGTGCCGGCGCGTCCTCCCCCGCCGCGGCTCCAGCTGGCTGGGAGAGGTGAAACCGGGGCTCAGCCCCGCAGGTGTGGGCGCTTGCCCCGGAGCACCCTCAGCTGCTGCAGGCCCAAGCTGCACCTTGTTTGCTCTCCTGGCACATTTTTCCCTCCTTGCTGCTCCCACGAGCACATTCCCCAGGCGGGTCCCCCCGCCGCTCGCCCCTGCAGGGCCCTGCCAGCGAGGCGCGTCGCAGCGTGGACGGAGGGTGACTCTCCATCCTGCTCCTCCCCAGACCCCTCGGCCCGCACCTCCTGCCTGCTCTTGCGGGCAGCGCGTCCTCCGGCAGCAGCCAGAGCGTGCTGGTGCTGGGCGCCAGGCTCTGGACTCTCCCATCGTTTCTCCCCTCCGAACCCCTTCTGCTCCCCGCCAGCCCCTCCAGGCCCCGCTCCCCAGCCCCGCCGCTCGCCTCTCCTCCGCGGGACGAGCGGCCCCTCTCTCTCTTCCGATGTCTCCTGGTGCTCTTCACCCTCCAGCGCTGCCACCCCCTCCGCAATGCCGCGCCCGCTCTGCTCTGCGGCTTTCCTGCTCTGGGGAGAGGAGAGGAGCTGGAGATCTGAGGGGCTGGAGTCTCACCCTGGCTCCCTGCTGCCCGTCCCCCCTGCAGGCAGCGCGGAGGCTTCTGGCAACGCGTCCAGGCGGGGGGTGCAGGGACCCGAGGCCTCTGCCCTGTGCCCTTCTGAGGGGCTGGCGGAGATGCAGGGAGGGGTAATCCTGCTGCCACCATCTTCCTGGGTTTGTGATCTACGGGACCCTCCTCTGCTCTGGCCTGGGGAGCTCAGGGGAGATGTCGTTGGCTGGGATCCCCTGGAGCGTGGCAGGTAGGACGCCCACCCGTGGGGAGCACCCTGAGCACCCACCTCGCCGGTGCTGTGGGCGGGAGGTGTGAGGAGGGTGACGGGGCTGGGGGCAGCGGGGGTCTGGCAGGGACCAGGCAGGCGGCAGGAGCAGGCAGGAGCGCTGGGCACAGCCCTGGGGTGCGCTGGGCGCAGCTTTGCCAGCGACAGCCTGGCAGGAGCCCCGGCTGCGTGGCGGCCTCCTGCCTCCCCCTGTTCCTTCTCCCTTTTCCCGGGACAGACACGGCCCCGTGTCCTCCCCCCGTGCTGCTGCCAGGACGCGGCTGCAGCCAAAACGGCGCCTGTGTTCTGCCAGGGCCAGGATTTCCCGGAGCGTTTAGGCTGGAGCTGGGATGATGCTCCCGCAGGGGCCCTCCCGGAGCTGGGGGCACCCACACCGCCCCGGCTCCCCCAGTCCCCTCAGCCCAGCCTGAGCCTGGGCGATGCACGGGAGCCTCAGAGCATTATCCCTCAGGCCTGCCAGCCCCTGAGCCCCCCAACAGCCCCTGAGCCCCCCAACAGCCCCTGAGCCCCCGCTCTTTGCTCTTTAATCGTATCCCACCCTGCTGCTCTTTTCCCACCACTGCAAGGTGCCAGCGCTGCCCCGGGGCTCTGTCACCACTGACACCAGTGACCGTGGGCTGGTTTCTGCCTCCCGGTGCTGAGCAGAGCCCTTAGCAGAGCCAGGGGGGGCTGGGGGCCCCTCCATCCTCAGCACGGCTCCCCCAGAACCCCTTTGGCTCCTGCTGAGGAATAACCCCGCGATGGGGGAAGGTGCAGGGATGTGGCCAGCAAACGGCCGCGTGAAATCCTGCCAAGCCCCACGCCGGGGCAGAGCCTCGAGGGGTCCCCGGTCCCCGAGCTTGGGTGGGTGGGCGCGGGGGGTCCCTTGGCTACGTGACAGCCGGGGGACGAGCACGCTGCGTCTGCTTGCTCGCGCCCGCCGAGGGGAGAGGCGGGAAATGGCCGCGGCTGCTGCGCCAGACAAAGCTTAATCCGCGGCGCAAAGCGAGAGGCTGGAGGTTGGCTCCTGCTTTACGTCACCGAGGAGGGACGGCAGCATCAAGTGGTTTGGGTTTTTTTTTTGTTTTGTTTTGCCTTTTTTTATTTTTTTTTTCCTTTTCTCCTTCATTTTAATTCTCTTGCAATCTCTGTCCAAAAATAACCCAAGCTTCCTCCCCCGGGAATGCTCTGCATCAGAGCCTTGGCTCCTTCGCCCCCCTGTGCATTAGCCTGACAGCTGCTAAACGAAGCTATTATCTCATGTCACATCATAACCTTTTTTTTTAAAGCGCATTTGCAGAGGGCAGGATTATTTTATTGTTTCACGCGGGGAGGTGCAGGGATGGACGGGAGGCCCCAGGTTTCCTCGGCCAGGTGGTGGATGCCCTGGCAAAGGGCATTTCTCAGGGTGCTGGGTGGCCTGAGCATCCTCCCCCCCTCCCCCCAGGGAAACCCGGGACTCTGCAGGTGTCGGGAAACAGGGCTGGACCCGGGATGTCACAGTGGGGGGGGCGAGGGGGTGATGTCAGCCATCCCACAGGCCCCGGGGTCCCCCCAAGCTGGACCTCGTGATGCTTTTTATACTCCCCGTATAGGGGATGTGGCAGGGCCCGACCAGCTTGGAGAGGGGGGAGAAACCTCCTTCAGATGGGGGGGCAAGAGGCAGAGATGAGCCCCCACCGGGGCCGCTCAGCCCGGAGAGGGTCCCAGGGAGCAGCGGGGGGATTTTTCCCATCCGGCCCCGAGGTCTTCCCCGAGCCGAGCGGAGCGCGGGACGTGGCTGGTGCGGAGCTGTATGGGGGCAGGTGAGGCAGCCCCCAGCCCCCCCTTGTTTCTCCCTGTGGTTTCAGGGAGCTGCCCTGCCCCAGCCGACACGTGTCCCACGGGAGCTGCTGGGCGATGGCCACGGGCCATCAGGGCGAGCAGGGCGTGGGCAGGATGGGTGCCCAAAGGCCCCCTGCCCTGCGGGGCTCCCCCAAACCTGCACATCCTCCGGGACATGGCCACGGGTGTCCAGTGGGGTCCCAGTGCCTCGGGGCAGCACCCAGACACCCCCTTCCCGCGAGGTACTGGTGTGGCTGGACTGGCAGGGGAGATGCTCGGGGGCGAGGCAGGGTTTGGGGGGAAGGTGCCCGGGCTGTGCCAGCTCACCCCACCTCCCTCTGGGGCTCGGCCAGCTCCATCCCCCGGGAGCAGGGGGACACTATGGGGCTGCACCAGGGCAGGATCTGGCCCCTGGAAGCCACGCTCAGAGCTGAGCCAGCATCCCACAGCAAGGTGTGCGACCCCCGGCCTCACCCTCCCTCACACCGCTGCAGCCCCCGCGCCGCCGGGCGCGCCTCCGGGCCTGCCTGCGGTCCGAGCCTCTGCAAACTTACTTCAGACATGTAAAAATACAGAACAATTTGTATTGAGGTTATACTGAACGCTAAAGCTTCCCACGGAAGTATTTTATCATGTTCAAAAATATTTAATCCCAGCAATTTTCACATTGTTCTTATAAAAACAGACATGTATGAAGGGAAATGAAATGCTTAGTACATTTTTTGGCACATTTTTTTTCTTTTTTTTTTTTTTCTCTTTTTGTTTTTAACCTTTACAAATTACAAACACACATTCATTGTTTTTAAAGGAAAAAAAAAAACCAAACCAAACCTAAGTCTCAGCTGTACACTGCAGAGATGCACTAACCATCCCGAAACTAAACCAGCCTCCCATGGTTACAATTGCTGTTCTACAAGGACAAAAGAAATTTCGACACCAGCAGCCAAGGACACGTCGGTGGCTTTGCCGCCCTCCCCAGGGCCCAGCTGGGGGCCGGTGGCGTGGGGGGGTCCATGTCCCCGTGGAGGGGGCGCAGCCCCGCCCGTGTCAGGCGCTGGCAGGGGTGAAGGCAGCGGAGGAGCGCAGGGGATGCTGAGGCTGGAACTGGGGTTTGCCTGCGGTGGGACCAGCTTCGAGGGGCTCATTTCTGCCCGATCTGCCCCCCACGGGCTGGTCTCCTGTGCTGGAGCCCGGCCACGCTGCCCGGTTGCTTTTCCTTCCCCAACAAACCTTCGCCTTCACCCCCTGCCCCTCTCCAGCTCCTGCCCAGCCGCCAGCCCCAGCGAGGTGCCAACCCCGGGGTTTTGGGTGGGAGCTGCAGGCCCCCGGGGGGGGATGTGCCGGGTGGGCTGCGCTGCCTCCCTCTCTGCCCGGCGCTGGGGTGGGCAGCGGAGGAGGCAGGGAGCCCCGTCCGTCCTGCTTACCCTGAGATGCTACCGGGGGGGCAAGGGGTGACCTCTGGCCGTTAGCGGGACGGGGGTTTTCCTGGTGAGGGTCTCGGTGTTACTGAAGAGGAACAACTGGCGTGAGCAAAGAGGCTGCGGAGCTCCCCGTCATGGCTGGGAGGGCTCCCACAGCCCCCCGGCAGCGGGCCGGGCTGCAGGGGGTCCCTGGTTAATGCTGCTCCGTTGAGTCCTGGCTCGCTGCCTCTCCAGCAGCCCAAGCAAAGCGGGAAAAGCAAGCGGCGTGTACCTCGTGTGTGGGGGGCCGTGCCCTGCTCCCCGGCACCGCAGGCTGGGCCACGCTCCGCTTCCCCACAGCGAGGACGGGCCCTGCGCCGGTGGCACACGGGTCGGTGGCACACGGGTCGGTGGCACACGGGTCGGTGGCACACGAGCCCCGGCTGCAGCTCCCGCTCAGGGCGAGGGGAACCGGGAGCTGCGGGATGGGGAAGGCTGGCAGCGGCGGCGGGACCCCGTGGCAAACCCTGCGCCTACCTCAGCTCCCAGCAATCAACTGCAGGCTCTTGCGATGGAGACATTTTTAATTTTTAACAACATCAGAACCGCAGAAATCCCCCTGCGTGTGCGTGGGCAGTGCTGGGGGACGCGCTGCCGTGCAGGGGGGGAACAGTGGGTGCCCCCGTGCCGCCCTGGCCTTGCCGGGACCTGGCTCTGCCCCGGCTCCCGCTGCTGCCTGCGCCCAGAGCTCCGCAGCACACCTATCGCAGTTTAAATAGAATAAATACAGTGAAGAAAACAGTAAAATCTTCAATAAAGAGGCAAAAGGAAAGACAACAGCAGGTCCAGGGGTCCAACCAAACTCCACGTGGTCTCTGGATTAGTTACTGAGGAAGTTCTATGAGAGCACATTAAGTTCGCAGCCGGAGACTCTCTTACCGCTGTCCCTATATCGAGACTTCGTATTCTCTTGTTTCCTGAAAAGAAGGCAAAGCCAGTTGAGGGCAGCAGCTACACTTGAGGATAATCTCCCCATTCCCGGGCGGCAGGAGAGGCCCCGGGTGTTGTTTAGCTCCGGGGGAAGCGGTGCCCTCCCTGCCGGGACCCCGCAGCCCCCAGTGCCCCCTCCAGCCCCTGCCCCGTTACTCAGGATGGCTGGACGCATCCTGCGGCTGCACCCCCGGCACCGGGGTCCCCAGGGAGGGATGGGGACAGCAGGACTCACCCCTGTCTCATAAATCGGGTTGTCGAACTCCGTTTCTACCGTGATCTGGCTGTAGGGGTGGGAGTACATGAGGGGCAGGCGGAGGCTGGAGTAGTACCGACACCTGTGAGGAGACCCAAGAGTCGTGGGGCTACGTGGCATCACCCCGGAACAAAGCACAACCACCCCCCTTTTCCCACATGCCCCCATCCCAGCTCCCCGCCAGCCCCCCAGGGACCCCAGAGTGGGAGCTGGGTGCCCAGTTCCCCAGGGCCATGCCTGGGCCATGTGGCCGGCGAGGACATGGCGATGCTGAGCCAGCCCTGGCCACATCCTCTGCCAGCCAGGCCCAGCCCGACGGCACACCCACCTTGTGAGATAGATGTACGCTCCTCCCAGCAGCAAGGAGATGATCAGCACCGGGATGAATATGGCTAAGGCCATATTTCCCCCCTCGAGCGACGTCTCTGCAGCAGCTTCTGCTACTAAAGGGATAAGATCTATTATGTTGGCATTTGCAAGCACGTGGTGATCCCCTGCCTGCCACTGCTTCCCCCTCCCTCCTCCTGGGCTCCTCACAGGCTCTGGCTGAGGAACCTGCGAGGGGCTTGTCCAGTAAATGCTCATCACTCACCTTCCAGAGCGTGTTCAAAGCTGTCTTGGTTCACTGGAAGGGAAACAGAGAGTTACTGGTACGCATCTGGGCTTGACTGGGTGCCGGCAGCTGTCGGCTGTGTGGGGAGCTCAGGCCTGGGGTCTCCCTGCCCTGTTTGGTCCCACGCCATGCCGCCAACTTTTGGCTTTTAATAAGCTCCCAGTCTCTGTAAGCGCAGGCACGGGACTGGGCTGGGCACGGAGAGCCAGGCAGGATGGCTCCCCAAAGACAAGGTCTCCGTGTATTCCCGTTAAGTAGGAATTAAGAACAATACAACCTGGCAGCTTAACGCCAACGGGAGGGTCCCCCTGTGTCCAGAAAACACACTAAACCCAGACCTTGTTCAGACCTGGGGGGGTTTCCCAGGGCTGAGCTCTCCCATTGCAGCGGGTGCTCGAGGGGAGGAGACACCCCCGCTGAGCCTGGGGGAACCGCTACGGGAAGCAACAAAGTCAGAAGAGCAAGCGGGCTGCCAGGCCCCCCCTGCACCCCCCACCCCGTCAGCACGGTGACCAGGGCCCCCTCCCCGGGGTGGCAGAGCCTGCTCAGCACAAACCTGGAGAGCACCCAGGTCTTGGAGGAGTTTAGCTCCTGGCTAGAGACCTGCCGGGGGTCTGCAGCCAGGCGAAGGTCCCCGGGCTGTCCCGGCTTGGGGACAGGGGTGCTGGCTGTCCCTGTGCCCCCCCATTACCTTTGCAGATGGGCAGGGGTCCGCTCCAGTGGGACGGCTGGCCCAGGATGCATTTGATGGTGACCTCCCCCATGAGTTCAAAGCCCTCATAGCACATGAAGGTCAGGGACTCTCCTGGCAAGTAGAGGCGCTTATAAAGTATTTGGTAGCCGTTTTCCGGCAGTCCTGGGTTATCGCAGGCCAGCGACTCCTCGGCTGAAAGGCAACACATCCCGGGTGAGCCCCGGGGCTCGGGCCGCCGAGGGAGAGACAGAGCCTGGGGGGCAGCACCCGAGAGCTCACCCCACCCCGCCTTCAAGCAGCTCAAGGCTCTGCGCCACCTGGGCGGCTGGGGGAGGGCTTGGCCGCAGGAAAGGGCTTCCCAGGACAACCCCCCCTCCAAGCAGAGGAGCCGAGCGGGAGGAACTGCCCGAACTTACAGACGCAGTGCGGGAGCCGCGAGGTCCAGATGGGCGTCCCTGTCTCGCGGCTGTAGCAGGTCAGCAGCGAGCTGCCCTCCAGCACGAAGCCGGGGTTGCACGTGTACTGAATGGTGGTGCCCACCAGCAGCACCGGGTCCGAGATGAGCCGGGTCGAGTGCTCCACCTCCCCCGGGTCCGTGCAGTACATAACTGCGGGGGGAAAGAGGCCGCCTGAGCGGGGACCCCCGGCACCGGCCACCGGTTCCGAAGCGCTGCGGGTGGCGGGGACGCGGCGAGGGCGGCTGCGTGTCGCTGGGGGCACTCACTCTTCTCGCAGAAGGGGGGGTCGCTGCTCCAGCTGAGGTCCCACTGGCAGGTGAGGGTGTCACTGCCCACGATGTCGTAGCCCGGGTCACACTGGTAGGTGATCTTGGCCCCTCGCACCAGCTCCGTGTGCGACGTCGTCTTCCAGCCGTTCTGGATCTCGGGCAGGTCGGAGCAGGAGTCGTTGCGGGACACCTCTGCAGCCAGGAGAGGTGCTGGCTGTCACCCACCGAGCCGGATTCACCCCCCCCCCCCCGAACCCCTCCTCGGAGCCAGGGCATGTGGACACGCAGCTCTTCGCTGGGTCCCCCCACCCTGAGAGCTCTCCAGCCCCACATACCACCAACAGCACGGCCACAGCCGGCCACCTGGCCCGCGGGTGGCATCCCCGGGGCAGAGGGGAGGGACAGCGGGTAACGGGGACTCTTTGGGGCCTCCCCAGCCCTGACCCTAAACTCAGGGAGGGGGCTGTGCTGATGGAAACAGGGCAGTCTGGGCTCGGGACATAAGGAGCGACCTGGGAGCGCCAGGCTCAGCGCTGGCCGCCGGCGCAGGACAGCAGCTGGTCACAGCGCGGCTGGTTCGCTCTGGGGGGGTCCTGCTCAGCCCTCTGCCCCCCAGTGCCGAGCCCAGGGCTGAGCCCGCCCGTATGTGGCTGCAGCACACCGAGGAGGGGACCTGCAGCCTGGCCGGCGATCTGCATTGCAGCTTGCTGCCGGCTTGGCGTAACCAGAGCTGTCAGCAGCGGAGAGAAAAACAGGCTGGGGAGAAGCCTGCCAGGGGCAGGCAGGCAGCGAGGCCGCAGGCAGCCGTGGGGAAGAAACGCCCGTCCCGGTCCTTGCCCTTGGTTCTGAGGGCACCGGCCGCCCACCCGCCAGACACGGACGGTGCCCACAGCCGCCCCCCCGACGCCGTCTCAGCCGCCCTGGAGCCGGGAGCTGGGAACATCCACCCCAGGAGCCCCCCCGGGGACCGGGCCCAGTGACCTCTCCCCGGAGGACACGTCGCTGCAGCGCCCCAGGGCCGTCAGCTTCGTGCCTGATAGAACCGGGGGGGCGATCCTGCACCCTTAATTCCAGCAATTTCTTTTGCTTTTCTGCTCCGCAGTTGCCAGACCGGAGCTAACAGGGACCGAACATGCCAGTGCCAGCCTGGGCGAGGGGAGACGTACGGGGACATCCCAGAACTGACTGACCCAGAGCCCTGCAGCGGGGCTGGGGGCTTCGGCAGGAGCGGGGTGGGATGAGGGGGGGGCTGGTGTCACAGCGACTCTCCCCACTTCCAAACCCGGCCCCCGGGCACCCCGCTCCGGCTGTGTGACAGGTCCCCCCCCCGCCTGCCGCAGCCAGCACCCCGCTCTCCCTACCTATGTAGTTCATGACGAATCCTTGTCCCTTCCCAAAGATGAGCCCGGCAGGGTCCGAGTGGAACTGGATGGTGAGGTCGGGGCTGGAGGAGTAGAGCTTCTGGGGGCCGCTGCTGCCCACGTACTGCCCCAGGATGCGAGCGGTGAGCTCGTCCCCGTCGTAAATGGTGAGGATGTCGCTGTTGGTGAGGTTCAGGCTGGAAGGGAGAGCTCGGTGAGGGACAGCGCGGGCAGGACGCAGCGGTGAGGGGCTCCGGGGCAGCGGGGTGACCCCTGCTCCGACACTGCAGCCTGTCCCCATCCCTGTCCCCAGGCTGGCTGGGCAAGCGCTGCGGTGCTGCCCCGTCCCGGTGGGGTCAGCAGAGCTGGTTTTCAAACGGCAACCCCCCCTCCAACTCACCCCCTCCCCGCCGAGAGCTCTGGGGGCTCCGGAGGCAGCGAGCCCTCGCCCGCCGCCCCGATGCCGGGTGATGGGCTGGCACCGGCCCCTGCCCCCAGCCTGGAAGAGGCCGGGACCACGGCGGCGGCACCCCCCCGCCCTTCTCTTTGCTGCAGCTTTTCGGGGGGGGGCGGCGGGACGGAGCCCCGAGGCCAGGCCCGGCTTTGGGAAGCGGCTTCGGCTCCCGGAACCGGCTGCGCCGCCGCGATCGCCCCCGCGGCCACCAGAGAGCGGTGGCGGCCCGCGGATGGCGCCGGGGACGCTGCCGGGCAGAACCCTGCTCCGCAGCCAGGCCCGGCACCGGCAGCAGCCTCCGGCCACCCCGCGGGCTCCCGGCCCGCTCCTCGCCCCTGGATGATGCTCGTCCCCGCCGCCGCCTGCGCTGGGTGCTGGGAGCGTGGGTCAGGCCATGGGCTCGACCCCCGGGGTGGGCAGAGACATCGCCTGCCCCTGCTCGCCACCCCGCCTCGCCCTGCGCGCCAGCGAGACCCCCAGTGCCATCCCGTATCCCAGCGAGGCTCCCCAGTGCCATCCCGCGTCCCAGCGAGGCTCCCCAGTGCCATCCCGCGTCCCAGCGAGGCTCCCCAGTGCCATCCCGCGTCCCAGCGAGGCTCCCCAGTGCCATCCCGCGTCCCAGCGAGGCTCCCCAGTGCCATCCCGCGTCCCAGTGAGGAGCACAACCAGCAGCACCCCGAGCTCTGCTACTGAGCAGCACGTCCTGGCCTCCCCGCGGGGCAGAGGGGCACGGGGAGAGCCCCCGCAGGAGTCTCCATCAGGTTTGAGGCTGAAGTAACGTTCCCAGGGAAGCCCGGACTCCTGCCCACGGGCGTGCGCGGTACAGGGGGGGCCCAGGACGTGCTCGGTCGCTGCAGGCCCCCTGCCCTGCCCGTCTAATTCAGCCTTGTTTGGAGATCCTTGAGCTGATCCCCAGACGTTTTATTAAGAACGGTCTTGGGAGGCGCCCAGCTAATCCCCGCGGCAAGCTGACATTTGTAGTAAATCTCTGCTTTCTGTCAAACATGATTTTCTCAGTGACATTTATGTTTGATGACTTCAGATTGCTTGGCCTCCAGTTCCGCTCAGCCCAAGCACCCACAAAACTGGGAGAGGTCCACTGGGAGCTCTGACTTGAGATTTTTACGGAAAGCTTTAAAATGTTTATGACTTGAAGCCCTTGCTGGAAACACACCCTCCTCTTGAAAACCCCAAATAACACCGAAGGAGATTCCCTCTGCTCCCAGCCTGGCACCGAACCCCGCACCCCTCTGAGCCCCGCCTGTGCAGGGGGGTGCTGGGCGGCTCCGCTCTGCTGCCCCGCAGCTTTGTGACGCGGATGGCACAGGAGCGGGCTGGCAGTTAGGAGGGGAACTGATGCACTTCGTGAAGATGTTGGTGCCACAAGAGGAGGAAGGCAGGGCACAGGAGGGCTGGGCAGAGCCTCCCACAGCATCACAGAATCATCTGGGCTGGAAAAGCCCCTGCAGCTCCTCCAGCCCCACCATGACCCTCCCCCTGACCGTTCCCAACTCCCCCAGATCCCTCAGCGCTGGCTCAGCCCGACTCTTCAACCCCTCCAGGGATCCCGGGGACTCCCCCCTGCCCTGGGCAGCCCATTCCAACGCCCAACAGCCCCTTCTGCACAGAAATCCTTCCTCAGAGCCAGCCTGACCCTGCCCTGGGCAGCTTGAGGCCATTCCCTCGGGGCCTGGCGCTGGGGCCTTGGCTCCAGAGACTCATCCCCCCTCTCTGCCCCCTCCTGGCAGGGAGTTGCAGAGGGCCAGGGGGTCTCCCCACCCCTCACCCTCCCTCAAGCACCCCGTGCTGCCTCCATCACCTTTCTGAGGCTTTCCGAGCCCCGTGTGAACCAGCTTGTGAGGGTGCTGTGTGTCACCCCGAGCTGCTGTGGCTTTGCTCCGGAGTTCGGAAGCCACCGCAGGAGCAACGACCGACCAAGGGATGGTGTCACAGCTCACTGAGCTCGGAGCAGCGCTTAGTATTGCCCTGCACTTCCCCTGGGCACCGAGTGCGTCATGGGGCATTAAGGAAAGCAACACTGGGGGAACAGGGAACCGGTGTGGTCCCTGGAGCAGGGGCAGCTGGGATAGTGCAGGCTGAGAACTGGTGGGACAGAGACAGGCACCGAGCTCTGGACTACTCACAGCTGGATGTCCAGGAAGAGCCGCTTCTCCTCGCCGACGTGGACCCTCCAGATGCAGTCCTCCCCCTCCGCGTAGGGCTCTGGCCAGTTGGGGGACAGGATCACCCCGGCCATGGCAGTCAGGTCCCCCCCACACGTGGCTGCGGGAGCGAGAGTCAGGCAGGGTTCAGCGGGGGGGCCCAGGGGTGTTCGCCCCGCCGCCCAGCATCGCCGCGACTGACCTCGGCACAGCGGCTCCGTGTCGTTCCAGTACGGGTCCCGCATGTTGACGCACTCGATGATGGCGGGGCCCTGCTCCAGGGAGTGCCCGGGGTCGCACGTGAACTCCACGGTGGTGCCCAGGTTGTAGGTGGGGTCGGAGGTGGTGAAGTTCCCGTTCTGGATGTAGGGCTCGTAGCAGTGGCCCCGCTCAAAGGCTGGAAGAGAAACGCCCCCCCCCCGGTTAGCCATAGGGGCATGGAGCTGGCTGGGGGGGGAGCGCTGCCCCCCCTGCTCCTCACACCCGCAGCCCTGGGGCTTTACTAGATGAGCCCCTGGCCCCGCTGCCGTCGGCAGCCCCCCCGCGCGCAGGCGGCCTCTTCCACGGCACATTTTACAGGCAATTAGGATTAACAAGAGTTTATCCATCCTGAGCCGCACGGGTTTAACCAAACCCCTCTTCCATTGTGCGGCAGCGTCAGTAACGCGCTCGCCGCGTCACCCCTTGCTGTATTTGCTGAGCAATCTCCCCGGGCATTGCTGCGCCTCACCGAGCTTGCCCAGAGGCTGGGACCCCTCCCGGCACCAGGATGCGCCTCAATGGTGACAACCGGAGCAAATCTGCGCGCGCTGCCCGGGGCTCGCCCGGTGTCCCCTCCCTGCCACTGCCCATGGCCGGAGAGCTCAGTACCCATCGGTGAGGGCTCGGTACCCATCGGTGAGGGCTCGGTACCCATCGGTGAGGGCTCGGTACCCATCGGTGCCACGCTACAGGGACTGCCCGGGCCTTGGAGGTGCAGGTGACCACAGGCTGTGTGAGTCCCACCGCACCGAAGCCCTTTTCAGCCCAGGTTTGGGGGGGCCCCATCCTGGGCACAGGCACCCACCGCCCCAGCGCTGCCCTGTGGCGTTGTCCCATGGACACGCAGCTCACCAATGAACATTTCCATTGGGATAAATGACATTTAACTATTCTTATTTCTTGCTAGGCAAAGCTATTCCCCAAAGCTACTCCAGCCCCAGGGCTGCCCTGCGTGCCCGCAGCGACGCGGGGACAGCGGCACCGCCGAGCACCAGCTCTGCCAGTGCCGAGGGCAGCCAAGACCCTTCCTGCGGCGGCCCCTCTGCTAATGGCCCGAACAGCCCAAGGCCCGGGAGCGTGGGCTGAGGCCGACCCGCTGCTGCAGGGGCACCGAAAGGAGAGCACGTCACCTTCGAAGCGGATGTTGAAAGCCGTGGCGGCCGCCGGCTCCTCCGCGAGGAAGTCGATGCGGATGGAGGAGCCGTCGCTGATGACCCCTTCGAAGGGCACGCTGTCGGCACGCAGCGAGTCGTAGAGGACGGCGGACTGGTTCGTGTCCCCGCTGTACACCACCATCCTGCACGGGAGCGCGCGGCACGGTATGGGGGAGCACTGGCACCCTGGAGCATCGCCTTCCCCCCCCTCCCCAGCACCCGCTCTCCGGTGATCCGGAATGTGGCATTTTAAAGAAATCATGCAAACAAAAATTCACTAACCAGATAAGTCTCTTTTACCGTGTCATAAACAGGGGCTTTATTCTTTGATTTTACTACAAGCCATAAACCTGCTTTACTGCCCGTTACCAGACTGAATGTTAATGCTGTTTAAACACAAGCGCCGGCGCCGTAAGCGTGCGCTTTGCCTTAGGGGTGCCGACAGCGCGGGTGCTGACACCGGGGAAAACCCAGAAAAACTCTCAGAATTAGGAAAACTTGGGGCAACTGGAGGAAATAGGAGGGAGACAGAGGAAAAATTCATAAAATTTGGGGAAAATAAGACAAGTTGGGGGAAATCAGGGGAATGTGAGGGAAAAAAAACCAGGAAAATTTGGGGAAACTTAGAGAAAATTGTGAAAATGAGGAAAACTTGGGGGAATAGGAAAAAATAGTAGGTGAACAGTGGAAATTTGGGGAAAATTCCTCCTTCCTTTTCTAGTGATTTCTCCATCTCTACTTCCACCAGGTCCTCCCACCTGTTTTCGGCTTCCCAGCCCTTTTCAAACTCTAATGCCCCCCCTCAGACCTCGCAGCCCTTTTTGACATCGACTTTTTTTCTGGCCTATATTTGCCCTCCGGCCTCTACTTCCCAACGGCCTCCCACCACGTTAAAGTAAAGGGGGGTAACGAAAGGGGGGTGAGTAAAGGGGGTGAGTAAAAGGGCTGCAAGTAAACAGTGGGGAGTAAGGGGGGGGTGAGTAAAGGCAGAGTAATTTTTCATATAAGTACTGTGGGGTCTCAATCAAGGTGGGGTGTCGGAGTATTATTGGGGGGAGTATTTTAGGGCTGGGAGTATTTCAGGGGAGCATTTTGGGGTGGGAGTAATTTCAGGGAGTTAGGGGTGAGTATTTTGGGGGGACTGTTTTGGGGAGAGAATTTCAGGGGGAGGCTCTCAGTGGAGTATTTTGGGGGGGAGTATTTCAGGGGGAGCAATTGAGGAGGAGTATTTGGGGGGACTGTTTCAGCAACACTTTTTTTTGGGGGGGGACACTAATTCGGGGGGGGTTTCCTGGCGGGGGCTGTTGGGGCGAGTATTTCAGGCACAGTATTTTGGGGAGAGTATTTCAGGTGAGTATTTGGGGGGGAATATTTTGGGGGAAAATAAGACAAGTTGGGGAAAATCAGGTGAATATGGGAGGAAATTAGGGAACAAACCACACAAATCTGGGGAAAACCCAGAAAAATTATCAGAGGTAGGAACACTTGGGGCAACTGGAAGAAAAACTAAAGGAGGGTGAGTAAAGGAGGGGTGAGTAATTTCTGTATGAACTGGGGCAAGTAAAGGGGGGGTGAGAATCAGGTGGGGCTTAGGTTTTAAAATCTGAGCTCAGCTCTAAGTTGTAAAGCCCCAGCAGCCATCTGCGCTCCCGAGATTCGCAGTTTTTCGGCTGGAGTTCAGGGTTTACAGCTTATTGTCAAACAGACGGGTCTAAATCTTGAGATGATAAATTTTGGGCTATTGATGCCAAAGATCAGTTGAGCCCTGCCTCCGGGGGTGGGGGGGAAGCAGCGGAGCCCAGCTGGGACCTTGCAAGCTTTCCCGTATTCAGCGCTGGGCGAAGCTCCTCGCTCCCCACGCTGGGCAGCACAAAGCTCCGGCAGCACCCGCAGCCCTACCTGTCCTTGTCGGTCAGCAGAAGCTTCTCGAAGTGTAGGTGCAGCTTCTGGCCCGGGGGGGCCCCGATGGCCCACACGCAGTACATGCTGCCCGAGTGGTTCCCGGCGTAGCTGGGCGAGAGGACGCGGCCGATGGTGGCGTTGCGGACGGTCCCGCCGCAGGGTGCTGCCGGCAGAGCACAGCCCCGCTGAGCCGGCGGGCGAGCGGCACGGCCGGGCTCCGCGCCCGGGGCACGGCAAAGGGCACGGGCCCCGCGGCGCCCCACGGAGGGCTGGCGCCTGCCCAGCTTCTCCCGCTGGTCCCTCATCCAGGAACCTCGCGCCTGCCTCAGCTGTGCCTTGGTTTATGCTTCCACATCAATACTCGCCCATACACGTAAAACCTACGATTCCCGTCCCTCACCTGACTAATCACGAGACAGATGCCGCGGCCGTCGGAAACCCGGGCTGCTCTGTGCAGGGAGCTGGGCATCCCTGACGCTCGTCCCCAGGACCGCGTTCGACTCATGGCGCAAAGAAAGTGACTTTGGGGGATCCCAGTTTCTCCTAGCGCTGAGGATTCTAGTTTTTTAATTTGGGGGATCCCAGTTTCTCCTAGCGCTGAGGCGAACCAACAAGCAGCATACCTGAGCAGATGGGCTCTGGGCTGCTCCAGTGCGGCCTCGACGCGTTGATGCAGGTCAGCACCCTGGGACCCTGCAGCTCGTAGCCCAGGTGACAGTGAAAGTGAGCAATTCCACCCGAGTGCAAATCCATCACGGTGACATCTCCGAAGTCAGGTCTCCGTGGAAAGTTGCAGCTCAGCATAAACACTGGAATGAGCACACACATTTTTGGAGCTGAGGGCGTGTTTGCTCCGAGTCACCCCGCACCCGAGGGGGGAGCGCTGAGGACGTGCTGGCTGTGCCCACGGCGCCACAGACAGACCCCGCTGCCGGTCGCAGAGCGCCGACAACCCACCCCGCTGCTGCTTCTCCACCTGTTACCGCTTTTGCCCAGACCTAGTTTCTATTTTAAAAATAATTTGCTTGAACTCATCTATTTTTTATAGCTCTTCAAGGAAAAAATAGACTTGCAGGCTGAGTCTGTGCTGGAAGAGCTGCTGCGCGGGGACAGGAACAGGGCAAGGCGGGTGTGGGGAGCAAGGGGGTGTCGGGGCCTGTTGAACCCACTGCCCGGGGCACGACACGAGCTGCTGCTCGTCCCCATCCCAGCCGATGCTTTGAGCACGGACACACCGTGAAACAGGAGCCCGGCCGCTCTGCCAGGGCAGAGCCCAGCATCCTTCCACCCCCGACAGCCCATCCCACCACATCGGGGGGGCACCCACCCTGGTAGTGGAGCTGGAAGGTGCCCACCACCTCGTCCTGGAAGGTGCGGAAGTAGACGGAGATGGTGTTGGTGGGGCTGCGGATCACCTGGCCCTCCACCAGCAGGGTCTGGTTGGCCAGGACCACGAGGGCATCGCCGTCCACGCCGCGGATGGAGAGCACCTCCCCGTCAGACAGGTTCACGCTCTTCACCTGGAAGGGGGGAAAGCAGAGACCCCTGAGCTGCAGGGAGTGAAGGCGGGGGTCCCGGCGGGGTGCTGGGTGAGCAGACACGTCCCAGCCCCAAACACAGGCAGCACCCGCAGAGCGCTGCCCCCCAGCTGAGCACTGGCCACTCACTGGGGACAGGACCTGCTCGTTCAGCAGCGATGGAGCCGTTGGTGCCCCCACACGAGCCCGGGGGACCCCCGGGACAGCGGCGCAGGCAGCTGGAGCCGCTCCCTTGAGAGGCGTTTCGAAGCTGTGCAGCACAAGTGGACCCGCATCTACTTCCCTGCGGAACCCAGGGGTTTGGGCAGGGTGGAGGCAGGAGGAAGATGGAGGGGTACCACGAGTGGCTGCTCAAGTGGCCCCAACTCCACCCGCATCAGCCCCCCAGAGCTGACCTGCACCTCGGGGCACTGTGGCACGGAGCATGGCCATGGCCTGGGCCCAGCTGTGCCCCCGGGGCCGCCCGGCACAGCTCTGCAACCAAAGCAGGGCAATTCCATACGGCTGGGTGCTCACCATCCACCCCGCGCACCAGGGATCCCCCCAGGATCCCTCACCCGCACCAGGGAGTGGGTGGGGAGTCACACGGCAAACGCATCTAACGAGGAGTCCCAAAAGGCTTTAATTATTATTTGGAAGTAGCTGAAAAGTAACCTCACATTTGCATTTCACGTCCATTTAGCTTAATAAATGGGCTCATATTTCAGCAGAAAGATGCTCATCAGATCGTTTGTTTCCTTAAGTGTGCGAGGACCCGGGCTCTATATTTAGCACCCACCACAGCCTTAGCCCGTAATTGCGAGCGTTCCCGACGATGTTGTGACTAGAAGGATTTGTTGCTGTTCTCACAACCGTGCCTGTCTCCCCACCCGGCACGCGAGACGGGGACGTGCCCTGCTCCCGGGGCCGCTGGTGCGGCACATGGAACCGCCTGCGGCACTTGGCACCCTCTGACTTTCTGTTGGAAGAAGCAAGATTTCCTCCGGAGAAACAACCCCAACCCCATCGAGTAACTCCCTGCCTGTCCTGAAGGTCTGTAAGCCCAGAATAGTGCCTGGAGAAGCCTGGTCCTCGCTGTGGGGTTGGGCTGAGCAGCCCCCAGGCTGGGTCAGAGCACGCCTGGGTTCACCCCAGCCCATGTTTTTAACCCCGGAGGAGCTGATTTTGCCTTATTTCGCAGCAGGGCACGGGGTCACTGCGGAGTCTCTGGTCCTCACGGCAGGGAAGAGCAGCTCTCGGTCCTCACGGGCGCTGTGCAGCACGCTGCAGACACGGGCCAAGCGCATGGCCCGGACCCTGGCCTGCCCCGGGCCACTTTGTCCTGAAAACGTGCCTCCCAGCACATCGCGTGGGGTGGCTCAGATCTGATTATTAACAAAGGGAATGAACTGGGGATGGATTCTTGGGAGCGCAGGATCCAGGATAAGCAGCCTGTGTACAGCGCTAACTTCCCTCTCAAGCTCCCGCTGGGGCAGAGTTTCGCTTCCCGAGCTGGGTCTGAATCACTGCAAAGATGTTTCCAGGGTGTTTCTAACACATTTTGTTCCGGAATCACTCAAAGTCAAACCTGCTCCCCAGCTCGCTTCCTCCAGCGATGACTGGCATCGAGCGCGCGAGCTAGCGCCGAACGGCTCCGAGGAATTAGAAAGAGAAACGTTCTGGGGGTGCATCTGAGCCGCCGATCACAGCCAGGCTGCTCTGCTCCCCCCCACTCCAGCTCCGCTGCTGGGTCGGGGGCTCCGAGGAGCAGCTTGAGCAAGAGAGGGAGCTGAGGGAGCATCTCCCCGGCCCTTCACAGAATCATCTTGGTTGGGAAGGACCTTGACGATCACCTGGTCCAACCACGAACCTCACACTGACAGATCTCAACTCCACCAGATCCCTCAGTGCTGGGTCAACCCCCCTGGGGTGGGGGCACCTCTCAGCTCCGCCACCAGCCTCCCCCTCCTGTAAAACCAGGCTCAGAGGAGCCGGAGCCGGGCTGCCAGCACGAAGGACCCGCCGCTGCCGGTGCCAGGCATCCTCGGAGGAGCCCAGCCGCTGGGGAGTAACCGGTGGGGACAGACGGAGGCAGTGGCCTCGCGCCAGGGACCGTCAGCCGCTGCGAGAGGGACCATATGTGCGAGCTCCTGCCAGGGGCTGGGGGGGACAAGTTCTTACTTTAATCAGACTGCACCGATGTCAGCTCCGAAAGAGCCTGTTGGGAAGACAGGAGGGATCCTTGATTCAGACTGCCAGCCTTGCTCACCCACTAGAAAAATCTCTTTAGGGAAATTCTATTTCCTGCCAAGAAGATTCAAGAATTTTAAAAATAAATATAATTTAACTAAGCATTCGGAGAACTGGCTGCTCCGCAGCCCCGCGGGCTGTGACGGCGCGACCCGGCTGGCGCGGGGGCAGGCAGGATGAGGCACAGCTCTCTCCAGGACGCTGCGAAAGATGCGGGGGGCTGCCGGCAGCGAGCTGAGCAGGGACCCCGCGCTCTCCCACGGCCCAGCAGCGGGCAGGTTCGCTGGCAGCCTTTCCCTAGACCATACCCGACACCCAGGCTGCGCGCCTGCTCCTCGCCAGAGGCAGATTTCCCCGAGGGTCTGACTCCGAAGGGTGTGAGGGAAGGAACGGAGGGTCCCACGGCTCCAAGCACCTGCAGGAGCAGCTCCAGGGCTCTGTGCTCCCCGTCTCTGTTTTGGGAACAGGGCTGCATCATTCCTGCCACCACCAGGCTCTCCCACGGTCCCTGCACTGAGAGGGGACCCCCCGACACGAGGTCAGCCCCTTCCTGTCCCAGCAGCTTCTCCCTCCTCCTGCAGACACCTTTAGCAAAGCTCGCTGAGGTAAGAGCAGCACCTCCCCATCAGCTGCTCTGCTCTCCCCGTGCCGAACGCTGAATGCCGGGGGAGAATCCTTCCCCACGTCCAGCCTCCAGCTGAGACCACGCACCACTCGTGACAGGGGGGTGCCCCAGCCCAGGCTCCACACAGAGCCCATCCAACGCAGCTCCCCAGGCCCCCCCAGCGCAGAGCAACACGGCACCTGCCCAGCTTCGCTCCCCAGCCCAGCTTCTCCCAAACCAGCACCCCAGAGCAGCTCTGGCCTCCAGAGCTCCCAGCTCAGCTCAGCAAACCTGCGTGAAAAGAAAAAGGAATCCCCTGTGGGTGACTTCTGCATCACATCATCCTGGCAGGAGAGCTCAGCCCCGCTCCTCCTCACCCAGCAAGGCCTCCCCTGCCCATCTCCATTACAGGAGCTGTGAATTAAATCCAAATCACTTAAATGCTAGCCAATTACCCAAATCACGGCGAGGCAGCTGAGGAAGCTGCTCTGCGTTACTCCAGCACCTGCCCGATGTAATTAGCCTCGGAGCCACTGAAGGTCGCGGCGCTTGTACATGTGAAATAATTTTTTTAAAAAGCGATGGAAGAGAGCCCGCAGGTGCCAGGCAAAGCAAAGGGGAGCGGTGGGGGGGTGACGGCTGTCCCACCCAGCTCAGGTCTCGGCTCTGCCCCAGCCAGGCTGGCAGAGCGGGGACGGGCCGTGGTGCCAGCGCTCATGCCAGCTCGTGCCCCCCTCACCGGGACCCGTGAGCCATCCCTGCAGCCCCCGCCAGTCCCAGCCCTTCTGGTAAGAAACAGTAAGAACAGGGCGGCCGCTCCCAGTGTCTCTGTGCTAATTCCTCCCCAAAGTGCAAGCCAGAGAGCAGCACAGAATGAGGCCACTGCTCTTGGTTTACGGGTGGGGAAACTGAGGCACGGTGCTGGGACGGTCCCCAGGGCCCTACACAATCCCTGTGCACTGCTGTGGGTCCTGGCACCTGGCGGGGGAGCAAGGGTTAGAGATAGCCCAAACCCCACGATTACTAGCCCTTCTGCTGTGCTGTGCCCCGTTTCCCCAGCCCTGGGGCGAGGGGCTGGGACATTGCCAGGGGCTGGGTCACTGCCAGGGGCTGGCTGCCTTCGGGGCTGGCCACCAGCAGGCAGCTCCCCCCTGCCAGTGGCAGCTCATGCAGAGACACCCCCAGTTTCAGCTCCTCTTTGGTGCTGGTTTTGCAGGTTTTCAGCAGCAGCTGGTCCTGACGGCAAAACCAATTTGTAACAGCGGGGAGAAGTCCCAGCCGTGGGACCAGAGCTTCCCGCACCAGCCCCACTGCTCAGGGAAGAGGTCCAGGGGGGGACTCGTTTTAAAATCAGGTTTGTATGGAAACACGGAGAAGGTTTCTGCACCGCGCTGTCTGCCTCCTCCACCAGCACGCGTCGTGTGTGCCATTCTTCGTGCAAAACTAAGGAGCGGGGATGAATCTGTTGGCCTGCTTGCCATGAACGCTGTTTGTAGCTTCCCTGGGACGTAAATCCTGTCAGTGCTGCTGCCTAAATGGTTAAAAAGCCCATCTGTGGAGCACAGCTCGCTCCCTGCAGTGGGTCGGGCACTCACTGATGTGGGCATCAGTCCCATCCCTGGGCACCTGCAGCCCCCTCCCCTCCAGGGGCACCTCTGCTGAGCTGCTGCCCACACCGGTGGGCGTTTTGCCGTATGCAGCTGCAGGCAGCACTGCCAGGGTGCTCAGCACCCCAGGGCCCACCCTCCTCCAGCTCCCGGGGTGCCCACCCAGCCCTGCCCTGCGCAGCCCCCGCGGGCCCCTCGAGCACCCCGGGAGCTCTTGCTGGACGGGCTGCACGGTGCCCGCCCAGCCAGCTCCAGACGAGGCCGTGCTCAGCCAGCGCGGACCCGCTGTTGTGATTTAATTTGTCTGAAATACTCAGAAGCATCAGCAAAGTGAAATGCAGAGCTCGGGGGGAGGTGGAGAGGCTAATTTTATGGTCCATTAAAATCTCAGCTGACAATGGAGCGAGGTCAGGCACGGTGTCACCTGATGGATTATGGACAGAGGCGAATTTACAGCAGAGCAGCCTGTCTTTGGCACCCTGCGGATTTGGGGAGACAGTTACTGCCACGGAAAAGTGTCTGAGACAGGGACACAGCCCCGTGCTCGCTGCCGCGGCCGCCGAGCTCTGCGGCACCGGGGCTCGCTTCTGTGTCGTGTCAGAGGCGAGACCCTTGCGCCCGCCGGAGGGACGCGGGAACAAGCTCGCTGGAACCACCTCTCCTTTTAATGCACGTTCTTAATTACATGGATTAGAACTGAATGGATTTTAATTGGCTGCAAACGGTGACATGGGGACAGCGCATGAGCAAGAAAGGATTGTGCACCAGAGCGTGGAGACCGCGGGCTGACAGCGCTTGAAGCGTGGCCCCGTGTCCAGCCCCGCCAGGCTGTGGGACGCGGCGTTTCGGGGAGCGCCGATGGAACACGCCTGGAATGGGCCGGACCCCCCCGCTCTGACAGGTTTGCACATCCCCGGCATGGCAGCAGCCCTGGCACCGGCGTGCTGCACCCCCGCTGGCCGTGTCCGTTGCTCCGCGCCAGCTCCCGGCACCCGCAGCCGCTTTCCTGCAGAAACGTGGCGCTGGCCCCGGGCCTGCTGCAGAACGCCCGCTCGTCCGCGTGGATTCTACCCTGCGATGCCCAGGGACGTGGCCCTGCTTCGGGGTGGGAGCTCTTTGTCAACACCCATCCAAAGCAAGCTCTAGCAGGAGAGGGGACTTGGGCTGCCCACCCGCGCACCCCCCGGCGGGCTGGGGAGCTGCCTCTTTGCCCCTTCCCACGAAAGCTGGGTGCCTTTCTTTTTTGCAAATTGCCTGCCGGTGCCTCGTTGTTAAATTAATCGTGTGGCATTTCAACGCTGTGATCATCGCTGACATTCAAGGAATCACAGAATCATCTCGGTTGGAAAAGACCTTGAAGATCATCCAGTCCAACCACAAACTTCACACTGACCGTTTCCAAACGGGTGTTCGGGATGTACAAGGTCCCTCGTACAGTTTATATATTACACAGCCTCAGAAAAATCTAGGTTTTGCCCTAGGAAGGGGTGTTTGTCGCAAGTGCAGGTACCTGGGGCAGCCGTGCCCAGGGCCGTGGGTGCTTTGTACCACTTGCTGCTGTGGAGCAGGGGGGTCAGGCCATGGTCATCCCCCCCCACCCACACGCTTCTCACCTGGAGCTCGACGCCGTAGCCCGTGTAGACGGTGACGTTGTAGGTGCACTCCAGGTAGCTGTGCAGGGGCAGCGGGGGGTAGTCTGTGGAGTCGATGTAGCCCTCGGGGTCGTGGAAGCTCATGCTGCAGAGGACTGGGGGGAAGATGCGCTTTGTCAGCGATCGCCCTGGGGGAACGGCTCACCCCACAGCTCCCTCCCGCGCCCGGGTGCTCCCTAAAACCCAGCCCCCGGGGTTCCAGCTCCAGCGGCCAACGCGCCACGCGGGCAGAGCCGCTCCCCGTCAGCTCCCGTAAACCCACAGCTTACCCGGCGTGGGCTCCGTGGTGGTGATGGTGGTGGTGACGATGGTGGACGTGGTGGTTTCTTGGCTCTCCTCCGACTCGGCGCTGTACACCTCCCTCTCCGCGCCGTTCGTCCGGCTGACGGCGGCGCCGGTGGGAGCCGCGGTCGGAGCGTCGCCGGCATCGCCCAGGCTGTCGGGGAAGGGCCGAGGGGCCGCCGGCGGCAGGGTGGACGGGGAGATCTGCAGCGCGGGGTGGCTGGTGGTGGCCTGGCTCCCCCAGGGCAGCTCGGGGGGGCTCTGCTCCACATCCCCCACCCCGGCTGCTGCCTCTGCCGGCGTGCGCAGCTCTTGGGAGGCAGTGGGGAGCCCAGAGCCCAGCGGGCTGGCCGGGGAGGCAGCCCGCGGGGGCCCTGCCTGGGTGGGCTTGGGCCTTGGGTGCTTCCTTGCTGTATTTACTTGCTTTAGAGTCGGTGGCTTTTTCTTAACAGGGAAAGTTTGTTTCGCATCAGCGTTGGGGGCGGTGGTGGGCGTTGGCGGGACGTGGCTCCGCACCAGCAGCGTCGTCTCCGCCGCCGGCTTGGTGCCCTCCTCTGTGGCCGGCAGCAGGTTGAGGGCCGTGGCGTGCCCGAGCTCCCCAGCTCCACCGACTGTCTTGTCCACCAGCTCGTCTGCAGTGAGAGGGTCAGGGCTGGCGGGGACCAGCGCTGCCCCTGATCCGCTGTCTGCAAAAAGAAAAATGGGGAAAAGTGGGACTTGGGCAATTCTGGGCATGAAATGACAGCTGTGGTGGCGGTACGAAATCAGCCCCCCGGGGAGCTGCGGCCAATCGAACGCCTGCCGCTCTCCCAGACGGGCTCATTATGGGAAAGCGATAATGAGCCTGCACTGATTCCCTGAAAGTTGGGTTTCTGCTGAAACTCAGTGGCTTTATCTCGCCATTTCAGAGCTGCTATTTGTCTCTTTATCTAGAGGTCACTTGTTCAGGGAGGTTCACTCGCTCCTGCTGAGTTTGTTGCTCTGGCTCGGTCTCTCTGAAAAGCTTTTATTTTTGCAATTGTCATCAGCAAACACGACTATTTCAAAGCGCCTGATTAGGCTGTGGCTCTTTCCATTGTCTTCCCCACGCTGCTGCCTGGCGGGGAACAGACGCCGATTAACGGGCTTCCTCCAGCCTCCCGCGGCAGAACACCGCCCGCTTCTGCGAAGTCTCTCCTTAGGCAGCCACTAACCTTTTGTGTTGGGCAACGCGTTGTGCGGGAAAAAAAAAAAGGGTAATCAAAGCCGCACCGCCACCGCTCGGGACAGGGAGTTTAATTGCAGGAAATACAGATTTATTCACCACCAGTGGGTCTGATCGGGCTGCGGTCGGCGGCGTAAAATAAGCTGTAAGCACCACGGCGGCTCTGCGAAACGCTGCGGAAAGCTCCGAGAGGCAGAGAGTCAACATTTTCCATGGAAACAGCAGTTGCCAGGGAAGGCTCTTAATGCGCGGTACATAAAGACGGGAACTCCAGCCCCCTCAGCTCCCCCAGGAGGGTTTGGGGCCCGAGTCCCCGAAACACGGGGTCTGTGCCCTTGGCACGGGGGGTCTGCAAGCCCCCAGCCCTGCTGCTGGCCCGGGGCTGCTGGGCACATGCTCCCCTTCGTGGCTGCGAGCGAAGGCACCGACCGGCTCCGGGAAGCCGTGGGAGCTGCTGTGACGTGCCGGCGGGATGGGGGACGGGGCAGCAGCCGGGGGTTTCTTCCCCAAGCAGACTCCAGCAAAGCGCAATAAACCCCCGGCTCACCCCGGGAACTTCATTACAACTAGTTTTACAGATGCTTGAAACAAAAGCACAATGCTTTAACTTGATTTTTCACCTTTCAAATTCCACTAATTAAGGCAGGACCGGAGTGAAAAGGAAAAAAGGAACTTTTGGATGAGAATCCTGACACACATGGACACTGCTGGGTGATTGCCGTGGGGGAGTTCGGCTCCCCGGGACTCCAACCGCTGTTTACATCCCCCTGCGATTTTAACGCCTCTCAACTTCTGCTTCTGAAGCCCCAGCAGGAGTTTTGGCACCGCAGAGCTGGTGAGTGCCATGCTGGGCACGTCGCGGTGCAGCCTGGCACGGCGGTGGGTTTACCGGGGCTCTGCTGGTCCGGGCTGCGTCCGCTCCTCGGCCCTGCACACGCATTGTCGGCTCGTCGCAGGGATTGCGCAAGTGCCAGGGCACAACTGGGGCAGGATGGGGACACGCGTGAGTGGCGATGGGCTTTGCTTGCGGCGCTGCCCAGGCTGGGGTTGCCCGTGGCTCTTCCTGCCCCGTTTGGGCACCCGAACGCTGTCATCGGCCACTCTCCCCCCTGCCCTGCCCGAGTGTTTTGCACGGGGGGTTCCTGATGGAGAAGGAAGTTTTAGGGGACCTTAAACCCGCCCTGGCGGTGACACCGCGGAGCGCGGCTGCTTGTGATGCTGCTGGTGCCCCCTGGCCGCACTGCGGCTGCCCCAGCGTGTTTGTGCCATCCAGTTGTTGCCTCCCAGTACAGATTTAAGTGCAGATGCCGGGAACACTCGGGTACCCGCTGTGCGTTCTGCAGAGCCGTGCGCTCGCTCGGAGCTGACTCGCATGCGTAACGCTCAGCCCCTGCATTAGCTGGATGTGCCGGATCAGGGGCTTTACAGGACTTGGGCTCCTACACCGTAAGGTGAGAGCAGCCGCCTGGGATGGACCAGGGACCCTGGCACTGTCACCCCCACGCGTGCCTGGGAATAAAGGGACCCACAGTGGCAACGGGGTGGCAGAATCTGGCTTTGAATAGCCCAGCCAGCTCCCTCTATAACCAAGCAGTTATTCTTGCTGCAGCTTGTGCAGGGACAAGCAGCAGTAGCTGCTCCGCATGGTCACTCTGCAGCCCAAGGAGCCCAGTGTCACCCTCGGGGGACGCACCGGGAGATGGGGGATACCCCCGGCTGCTAACGGGGAGGCTCTGCCTGCGGGGTGGCTGCTTCCCATGGAGGGAAACACGCAGCCTGCTGAAAGATGACTTCTCCATCTTCGGGAAAATCAAAGCAGTTTCTGGCAAGCACTGGAGATAAGGGAAGACAAGAGGGAAAGGCAAAGGCTGGGAGAGTTAGTCGGAAGGATGGAGTTCCCAGAATCTGCTTGTCCGAGGCTGGAGATGTATTTTTGCCCAGGTCTGGGTGGGAGCCTTGCCCTCGGCTGCAGGCAGGCTCACCTCTCCTCTCGGCGGGCTGTGCCAGGGTGTCCCTGAGCTGCTCCTCTGTCCCCGGGGGACAGCAGGGGCTGTCACTACCCAGGCCCGTGGCTCCGGCTCCCCAGGACAGCCGGGACTGTGCCCCTGCCCACCGCAAGCCACAGACCCAGCTGCAGACAAGCCCATCCCAGGGCTTCCTGGCCTCTCCCATTATATTTCCCACGGCTTAAAAAATTAATTCTTTAATTAGCAGTGGTTCAGCAAATCCATTACCCTATTCCCTTAGCACATTAGGAGACATTTCACACATGTCGTCTGCAACCACTGACTTGTGTCAGCTCTGAATAATCTCCCCCGGCTCCCCGCGGGGTGCCTCAGTGTCCCCATGTGTGTGGCTGGTGGGGGACCTGGGAGCCCCCGCACCCCCTGCCTGCTCCTGGGGGTCTCTGCTTCGCTCTCCATCCCATCCCCGGGCTGGGCCTGGCCTCCATGGGCATCCTGCTGTGGGGTGATGGGGGCAACCGGTCCCCAAGGCAGCGACAGCATCGACTCTCCTTCCCTGACAAGTTTCAAAGGGCTCTCAGAGGTTTTAGCCTCCTCTCCCAGCCTCTGGCCACGGCTCTGCCCATCGGGTTTTGTGCTCTGCAGCAAAACGGCTTCTCCATTATGGAGAAGATGGGGCTGTCAGACCAGGAGGAGGCAGCACGGCCCCAGGAGGCGAGGGCAGGGCGCGGGGCTCGCTGGCTGGTGGGACACCGTGGGACAGTCAGGGGGTTCCCGCAGGAACCGGAGTCCTTAAAGCCAGCGTGTGCTACCAAACCCAGCAAAACAGCATCCCCAGGTTATTTGTCACGTGAACTCTAATTCTTAACGGATGTTGCCGTTAAACCATATTTTCTGCTTTCAGAAAGTTGACTAATTTCTTATTAGATCCTTTGCCAGGATGCATTTAAACGATTCTGCCCTTAACAAAGCATGAAATAAAACACTCTGTATAGCGACTCTGTAATGAGATACTTAACATGCTTTAGCTTGTAAAGGGCAAATGTGTATTTCAGGGAAGCGAAGAACACAGCCAGGCTGGAGTGGGGAGGTGGAGGCACAGGGGGGCCCTGGCACTGCTGATTGATAAGGGCATATTCCACGTTACCCGACAGAGAAGCGATTAACGATCTTAACTCCAGATTGCGTCGCCACCCCCAAACAGGAGCTGTGCTCCAGCACGTCCCCGAGCCGCAGGCTGCCAGCCCTGCCTGCTGCCTCCCCAGCGCTGCCAGACCCCGCTCCGGCCCCACGTGCCCCGGTGGCTGCCCCACGGCCCCCCTGGCCCCGGCACAGCCCCCTGCCCGCTCCTCTCCCTGCTCGCCTGGCTCTCCTGCACTCGAGCCCCTGCCTGTCTCAGGAGGGGAAGAACCAGCTCTTCCCTCCCGGGGGGCAGAGGCCCCGCACACGGAGGGGCTGTTGCTGCCCGCAGAGGTGAGTTCCCTGGCCCACGGCCTCTCCGGGGCGAGCGAGGCTTTGGGAAAAGCAAAGAGAAGCAGAGCTGAGTCTCCTCGTCCTCGAGGAAGGATTGCAGCAGGTTTCCATATTTGATATTAGGATAAGGGAGGGCTTTGGTGAGATTCTTCCCACACTGATCTGAACGCAGCCGGCGATTCTCCCACCTCCAAGGGCTACAGGGCAATCACGGTGAGAGATGAGATGTGAAATTGCCCGAGCACCTTCGGTGCATTTCTACCCAGGAGCCAGCCTGGGAGCTCGGGGGGTTGGTGGCTCCCTCTCCCCCCCCCAGGAGCACAGTGGGGCAGCCTGCCCGCCTAATGCCACCGGAGCGCTAAATAAACCTGTGATTTATCATGAATTCTGTTCATTCACTCTGAGTTGCAGCAGCAAAGCTATTATCATGACGGCAGGCAGGAAACGTTGTCGGCACAGGATGGTGGCTTGGGGGGCTCATAGCCGGGCTCTCACACTTTGCTGCCTGCTCCCAGCACAGGACTGGGCACGGTTTAACGGCTGCTCATGGCTCATCCTCAGTGCTGGAGGATGCCCACGCTCCGCACCACCGCCCCGGCCCCACAGGATGCTCGTCCAGGCAGAGCAGGATCCTTTCTGCCTGCCAAAATCCATCCAGTTCTCCACAACCAATCGATCCGGAGACACTCTGCTGTTCGAAGAGAGATGATCGTGTTTGACCTTGATCCAATCTGCTAAACCAGCTCCGGAGGAAGTAAATGCTATCGAGATGTACAAGGGGTTTATCTTGTATCTTGATCAGGAGCACTCCACAGGCAGTTCAAGACTGGAAATGCTTCTCTAAATCCAGGAAAGCCTCCAGCAGCGGCCCCCGCAGCCCCCACTGCCCCCGGGCACGGCGCAGCCCCCGAAACTCTGCTCTCCGCACAGCGGCCTTGGCACAGGCGGCTGCTCCTGCAAGATGGGGCAGAAATGTCCAGGACAGTTTGGAGCGCGAGTGACCTTAATGCAAAACGACAGCTCATCTTCAGGTCTATTCTGGGATCTGCCTAGATACCGGCATGTAAACACCGAGGAAGGAAGCTCAGCTCCGGGGAGGACGTCTCCAACCAGCTTTCACTCCCCCATGGTTTATACTTAGCCGCCGTCGGAAGCGCTCGCTCCTCTGCGGGGCACCGGTGCCGAGTGTGCCGTGGTGTGCCAGGGAGCATGCGGGCTGTGCGCCGGCCAGGGCTGGCAGCGGGGACACAGCCCCTGTCCCCAGGGCTGGGGAGACGGCCCGGGGCTCTTGAGAGGCCGCGGGGAAGGAGGGGCGGCAGGGCAGGCAGGGCAGGCAGGGCAGGCAGGGCAGGGGCTCCCCTCACCCAGACCCAGCACTGACCTGGGCGCCTGCCGGGCACCAGCCACCTGCCCACAGCAGCAGCACTGTCACCTGCTCACTGCAGGCCCTCGGCAGCAAAAGCATCCTTAAATCTGCATAAATGAGTACAGAGGCCTCTTTGAAACTTGCTTTTGGAGCGAGGAAATTTAATTACCTCAAAGCTCAACATGCCTGTGGCCTGCCCTCCGTTACCCTTGCAATCGTCCTGCCCATACAAAGAACCACTAGTTATTCTGACATTACCTTTTCAGGTGCAAACAGCCTTTTCTTTCACCTTTTAGGACAGTTTTATCTTGTTCTTTTGAAGAATTTTCACAGAATCCCGGAATCAGCTGGGCTGGAAAAGCCCCTGCAGCTCCTCCAGCCCCACCATGACCCTCCCCCTGACCGTTCCCAACTCCCCCAGATCCCTCAGCGCTGGCTCAGCCCGACTCTTCAACCCCTCCAGGGATCCCGGGGACTCCCCCCTGCCCTGGGCAGCCCATTCCAACGGGCTTGTTTTCCCACTACTCAGAAATAAATCTGCTTGTTGCCCGTGATCTGTGAGCACGCAGCGACTGATTTTGGATTGTGGCCTGGAATTTGCCGTGATGGCCCAGGCACGATGTAACGAATTAAGCAAAAGAGTGACTGAGATTGCAAGGCCAGGCGAACGAAAGAAAACGGATTAGACGTGAGCTCAAGCTCTCCCCCTTGCCACAATTTCAGAGATATCAGCTATTCTTCTCCACAAAAGTGACCCACCGCTGGCATGGCGGGAGACGATGCTTCTGGACATGGAATTTTCAGGCAGGACTCGCTGTCAGACCTGCCCTGCCGCGGCAGGGACCCCCTGGCTCAGCAGCACGGGCAGGACCTCGGCCGCGGGGTGCTCAGCATCAGGGCAGGACCCACTCCTGGGGACCATGCCCGGGGCCCCGGTGACTGTCATCTCTGCAACATCAGCCCCAGCACACAGGAAAACCGGCTGCTCTCGCCACAGCCGCCCTGGCAGCGTGTCTGCGGCACGGCGGGTCCCCACGACCCCTCCCAGGGCCACGCTGCACAGCCACGCCATGGGAGGCTCAGCCCCGGGTCCCTGCAATGCACAGACCCACTCGCCGCAGCCTCCCCATCCCCAAAGCTTCTTCCCCGTGCAAGAGGGTCCCCAGACCCCACGGCCCCAGCCGGGGAGATGGGCCCGTGTCCCGTGACGGCAGACGCGCTGCTCCAGAGGTGCCGCGGCTGGAGAGAGCCGGGCAAATCTGATTGCTGCTGCTATCTCAGCCAGAGGGGCTTAGAGGAATTAGGGAGCTGCAAATGCTTGATAAAAGGATGCTGAAATAATCACAAAGCACTCATTTTGCTGCTGTGCTCCTGAAAGAGCTAAACCATGAGTAGCCGTATCGCCGGGTTCCCATTACTAATGCCGATGCTATCGCTGCCTGGCTGCGAGCGCCCGTTCCCAGGCTGCCGGAGGATGGCAGCTTGATTGCTCGAGTTCAGCAGTCACCGTCCTGAAGGTTTCCGTGAGCTGATTATACCAGAAGCCCTGAGAAGCTTATACGGATGCTATTAATGGCGGCGTTCAGCCCCCGTGCTCTGCCTGTGTGACGGGCTTAGGCGGATTGACGCTGTGCTGGGACTGGCTAATCCTGCCCAGAGCTGCTTCTGCTGCAGACGTCTCGCCCGAGAGCTGGGACTGATCCTGCACACCCCTCCCCACACCTCTGCATGCCCCCAGCCCTGTGCCAGCTTTGGAAGCACCTTGCTTTTGGGAACAAGCTCCCTTTAAGGGTCTGTGGGAGCAGCTGGCCCCGCTCTGCAATAAAGCCAGGCCCAGGTGGATAAGCCTGGCTTGTTCACAGGACTTCCCAGGGGCAGGGCTGTAGGCTCAGCCTGCTTTGGGGGGATTTCTCTAAGTCAGGGGATGCTGTTGAGATCTGCCGTGCCGTGCCAGGGGCAGGGAGCATGGCAGCACCTGCCACAGCAACGACCGTGAACACCACGAGCCTTTGAGCCGAGGTCAGGCGAGGGGGGGGGCTGACCGTGGCCAGGGAAGGGGCTCTTGGCGGGGCGGGTGCTTGGGCAGGGCACGTGGCACTGCCCTGGTATGGAGAGCTCAAGGATGCCTTGTGCCAGCAGAGCTGCTCCTCCACGCCAGGTCGGGGACAGGCAATAAGCTTCCCTTTAAAAAGCTGCCGCCTTGATTTATTTGCAGAATACAGTTCAATTTTTTTTATCGTGTTCCCTTCCTTGAACCCTGTGAAGGGTGAGATGGATGGCACGGCGGGGACGGGGCAGTGAGGGGAGGGCTGAACCCCAAGAGATGGTTCATGTCAGCCTTGCCGTGGGTTCCACTGGCAGGTGGAATGGGGCAATCAATAGCCCTAACGAGCCCGACTGCACCCCCCAGCAGCCAGCACCTCCCACGGGGGGACGTGAAGAGCCGGCAGAGCCCTGCCTGCCGGGGAGAGCCTGCTGCCTGCCGGGGTGCTGAGCCTGGCAGCCCAGGCGGTGCTGCCCGTGCCGCTGCCCCCGCTGCCAGCCATGCCGAGCCCCTGCCCTCCAACCTGCACCACGGCAGGTCAGGAGTGCGGCTAATGAAACCCACAACTCCCTTCTGCGGGTTCGTACAGGGCTGATCCAGGTCTGGGATAAAAAAGGGGGGTCGAGGCCGGTCTCTGATGCAACCCCACGGCACGGAGGGCTGTGTGGGTGGGAAGGGGCAGCGCAGCCCCGTGCACGTCGTGCTCTCCCGGGAGCTCTGTCCCGCGCCGATCTCCACCACCCGCCGTCCAGATTTCACCATCAGGGAGAAAAATACAGAGGGTTTGAGTGTGAACCAAGGATCTGGAAAAAAAGCAGGTTGGGTCCGTCAAAACACTCTGGTGTGATGGATTGGAAATGCTTTGGTTTGGTTTCAGATTTTAAAAGATTTTTTTTGCCTTAAATCTTGAAGAGCAGAAAAATCTGAATCAAAACAGTCTTTCATTTTCAAAATGTCAAAACAGACCGATACAGCCTTGATGGCTGCCTGCCTCCAAACAGGAGATTTGAAACCTGCTCTTTCCTGCGGTTACAATTTCAGCAAATCAAGTTTTTTTCCGGTGGGGAAAAAAAGTTTTCCTCAAGAGCATCCTGACAGTTCAACCTATAAGCAAATAAAATAGTAGCAATCTGATCATTGGTGAGTCACCCCTGTGGGAGTGGAGATAAACGCAGCCAGAGCAGTATCTGCCCGTCGCATCGGGTGTTTCTGAGCCGCTCGCCCGTGTAAAGGTGGTTTTGTGCCGCGGCAGCTGGCGAGGCAGGAGTGGGAAGGCTGGTGGATGGCTTTCAGCCAAACGGTCGTATTGCAGACGGAGAAAATAAAAAAGAATTCTCCTCTGGTTTGGAGCCCAGCGCGGCACAAGGGGTGCAGGAGCGGTGCCCGTCCCCAGGCCCTGCGGGGATGACAGCCCGGGGGTGTGGGGAGCCCCAAGACTTCAGTGCTCGGAAGATGTGGGTGTTGTGCCTCCAAGGGTGGTGAAAGTGCCCTGCAGCGGCTCCCAGGGCTTGGGTGAAGTGTGTAGCTCTTAAAAATAAATGCTGGGGTGCTCTGGGGTGCGTGGGGCTCCGGAGCTGGCTGCGGCGGGTGGAGCCGTCCAGAGCTGTCCCAAAGAGCGACGAATCCGCAGGTAATTCAGAGAAAAAGGGGTGCCCAGGCTCGGCTCGGGGGGAGGCTGCGGCAGAGGTCAAGGAGCTTCGGGACCTGCCTGCCTCCCACTCCCGTGGGCATCCGGGTGTCCCTCCCGGGCAGTCCCCGCGGGTCTGATCCGATCTGATCCTGCCCTGGAGCTCGGGGCCGCGCTGAGGACCCGGCTGGGCGCTGGGGCTCCCGGGGCGGGAGGGGGTCAGGGCACTTCTCCCATTTCCATGAATTTCCTGATGCCACAGAGACTCCTGTGGCCCTGGGGAGTTTCTGAACTGCTTTAAAATGCTGTTCAATTGGCCATGTGCAGGGCTTTATTTATGCTCCTAGGACTGTGGTCTGAATATTTCATTTTTAAATTTACATCTGTGTCACGAGCAATGCTCAAATAAGGTTGCCATGGAAACCCCTCATTACTGGCCAAGGATGCTGGCAGCGGTGCCCGGCCGGAGGAGCTGTGGCCGGGAAGGACCGGGCTCCCCTCCCCGCTGCCCACCCGGCCGTGACTCTGCGCCGCAGCAAACCTGCTTTTGCTGTAAAGACAAACAAGAGGAAAAGCGTTTCCCCGGCGCCCGCTGCCCCTGGTCGGAGCAGAGCTTGGCGAGATGCTGGGGGACCTGCCGTGTTGGCAAGGGCCAGCGGGCTGGGACACGGTCCTGGGTGGCCCCCAGCTCTGGGCTGGGACAGGCCCCGCGGACTGGCCGTGGGCGAGGGTGTTTCTGGTCACGGGTGGGAGCGGTGGGTTCAGGCTCGCAGGCGGGGGCAATATTCCAACAATGAAACGCTCTTTTAAAAAAACACTTTAGTGGCAAATGTACGCTGCTTGTGCCTGGGAGCAAGGACGCTGTCAGGAATACGGGAATTAAACTTGCAAACCTCTCCCTCCCGCGCTCCGGAGAAGCTCGTAACGGCTCTAACGATCTGCAGCGGCCTGACAGATGCCTGGAAATTACAGTCTTCTCCAAGCTACGAGGACAATGGATTTTCCTCCCCAGTGCTGCTTCGCAGAGCTGGAATCAATGAGACTTTGATGCTGAGACATTTGTTTCAGCTGCACCAGCTCCCCCTGGGCACCCACCGCACCCATGGCTTTGGGGGGACCTGCTGATGCTCCCCCCTCGCTCCCGGAGATGCCGCCTGTGGGTCCCCGTGTCCCCCTGGCACCCCGCACGCCGCAGCATCACCCTTGGCACGGAGCAGCCCTGGCAGAGCCCCCCGGGGATGAACCAGCCCAGGCTGGGAAATGCCCAGCTCCTTCCCAAAGGGACGCCAGTGCCCACGAGCCGGGTGGCTGCTCCGCTGCAGGAGGAGCAGCCACTAACGAGGAAAAGGAATTAAAAAGGCTCATCCAATTACGGAGGAATCAAGAGATTTACAGCATGGAAACGATACAACCTGTCACGTGCTAACTTGTCCCAGCTCGGTACCACCGCTGCTGCCTCCCCAGCTGATGGGTGTGATTAATTATTTTGATATTTCAGCGGAAATGCACGGGCTGGTGGGGACCACAGAGCAGGGGAGCAAAGCCATTAGAGAGAGCGGTACTGTGATGCAGATGTTTATGTGAGTTCAACGCAGTTTTTTATAATATCAAATGTAAGAAAGACATGATCTCTGCCTTCTTGTGAGCAGACAGGCCTGTCTGAACAAGGAGTAATTAATTTTTTTGAAGGCTGATCCTCACTAGGTGCAAACAGAAAGTTTCCCGTAGAGTTTTCTCATCTTCCTGGTAAATCCTCAGGGCCAAATCTCCAACTTTGGCCAGATGCACCCCCAGGCTGGCCCCAGCCAGCGCCAAACATGGACCCCCCCCGGGGCGGGGGAGACCCGCCGTGCCCCTGCTCCCTCCCATCCTCTGCTGCCGTGTCCCCCCGGGTGTCTCTGCTCAGGGGGGGCTCGTCACGAGGACGAAGGAATGAAGGCAAAGTGATCCTGTGGCTCTCCTGGGCTCCACGGCTGGGATGCTCATTCCTCAGGGCCTGCCCAGGGAGAGGAAATTCAGTATTTTGGCAGCTTTTCAGGATACAAATTAAACTGGGGGAAGAGAAACTTCTTCTTTCTCAACCAATCATCCAGCCTAGTCGTCTATATCAGGGTATAAAATTAAATGGGTTCCTAAAGAGAGAGTATATTTAGATACAAAAAGCCCATTCTAGTCAGCTATCTGAGACTAAAATAATTAATCTCCCATCACTGTTAAGATGCAGCGGAGCAGATCTTGAGAAGCAAGTGCTGCAATTAACTCTTTGGGAACAGAGATCAGCCCTGGGAAACGCAGCTCGTGCTCCTCTCTGTGCCACGGTGCCACGGGGGGGTCCTGCCCTGGCTGGGCTTGGCTTCGCCTCTGCCACGCCAGGCAATGCCACCCCACGCCAGGCAATGCAACCCCACGCCAGGCAATGCCACCCCACACCAGTGCCTCTCGATTCCTGTGCTGCACAAGCCAATACGTGGTCAGAGTTGCTCTGCCCCGTCACTGCCTCTTGGGTGATAGAGGGGACTCGGCAGCCCCAGCGGGGATGCAGGAGCTGCAGTGGGGATGCAGGAGCCGCAGCAGGGATGCAGGAGATGCAACAGGGATGCAGGAGCCCTGGCAGGGATGCAGGAGATGCAACAGGGATGCAGAAGCCCTGGCAGGGATGCAGGAGCCGCAGCAGGACTGCAGCCTGGGTCTCAGCAGCTCTGTATAAGGTGGGACACGGCTCACAGGGAGCGTGCCAGGAGCCCGCTGTGCCCGTGGACTCGATCACTGTGCCATGTCGATCCCTGTTGCCAGGGATCCCCCGGGGCTGCCGGCTGGCTGGGGGGGTCAGCACGCTGCGGCTTTGCCCCTGACACCTCCTCACCACACCGGTGTCCCCGAGCGGCGGGAGCACCCCTTGCCGTGCCGACCAGGGCTCTGCGCGCTCTGCCAGTGTCCCTTGGCCCTGAGCACCCCACGCTGCCAGGCCGCAGCCCTGCGGGGCACGGCGCTCCTGTCCCCAGCCAAGGGGGCAGCAGGCGGGGGGGCACCGGGGCATCCACCAGCCACACCAGAACCGCACCAGCTACTGTCCACTGGCTTTAGTTAAAACTCCCCGAGTCTGGGGACAGCCGGCAAACAGTTACAAGACACACAGCCATAAAACATCCGGAGAGACAAAGTTTAAACTCATTATAATAGATGACTATTTCTCTGCCTGGCTATAAATCATTCAGGCTCTCACTTCCAGGCAGTCACATCCATGGATTATCTGACTATTCAAAACCTCCTTATGTTGTTCTACCTGTCTGGAGTGTGTTCATGGCTTGGTTTGATTTGATTTCCACGCCAGAACGGGCAATATGAAATGACAATATAACGTGAGAGATGTGGGTGACCAGAACAGCCCCGAGCTCGTGCCGCAGCATCGCTGCCCTCGGCTCCTCAGGCTGGGCGAGCCCGAGGATTTGGTTTCTGCCCGAGCTAAAGGCACAGCTTCTGCATCGACTGCAAGGCACGGGGTAGAGCTGAGCTGCCTTTTGCCAAATCTGTTTGGCAACGCTTTATATTTCTTTCTCAAGATGTAAGAGGAATCACAGCGTGGCTCTGGTCCAAGCCCCTGAGAGAAGGACAGATAGAGGCAGCTTCCTCGGGCTCAGGTTGCTGTGTCCCCCCCGCCTGCAGCAGCAGGGGAGGACACAGCCGGGACGTCCTCCCGTGTCCTGCTGTCCCCCTGTGTTTTGTTCCAGGGGTACCCCAAAAGCACAGGGTTTTCTTTTTGGAGTACCCCAAAGCACGCCCTGGGGTTTCTCAGGGCAGGATTTGAAGCCCGCCAGCTCCTGGCCATGTTCCCGGGGTGCAGAGGTGCCTCGGAGCCACGGGGGCGGCGCAGGCGAAGCCTGGCACGGGGGGGGGGACGTGCGGTTCCCTGCTCCCCCGCAGGACAAACGGGGCTTCTCCCGCCGCGGGGACGCGGCACTCGGCCGTTGCGCTGCGGGGAGCCGGGCAGAACTGGGGGTGCTCAGGGCGAGGGAAGGGGGAGAGACCTGGGGATCCCTTCTACCCCGGGCTGGGCCTTCCTCCCCTGCACCCCCAACTTCCTCCAGGGGCAGAGCGGGGTGTCAGCTCTGCCTTTCGTGGGGCCAGGCATGGGCGTCAGCATGTCCCACTGCAGGCTGCAGCCCGCATCTCCCCAGAGCCGCTGCCCTGGGCGGGGGGAAACTTTTTCCCAAGCAACGCTTTTCTTTGCATTTTCTCCTCTCACGGAGGCCGTGCAGAAACCTGCCCGCCTGCTGCCTGCTACTGCCTGCAACTGCATCGCGCCCTTGAAAAGACCCTGTTGTACTCCTCTGAAATTACGTGGCTCTGGCGGCTAATGATTCCTGACAGATTGCGAACAGTCCCGCTGCTAGCAATCAGGAAGGCAGGAAAAGTGTTGGGTTACTGATGTTTGTGGTTATTACAGTTATTGGACTCCATCGATTACGGGCCCGCGCTGTGCCACGGAGGCTGTTAGTAACTAGGGCAAAGCCCGGCGCTCCCCGTTCCCGCGGCGCGGCCAGGCCGGCACCCCCCGGCCAAGCGGAGCCCCCCCTCCACGGGGCCGGGGGCACGACACGCTCTGCTCCCCAACGCCGTTCCACAGCCCCCAACACCGCGGTTTGTCAGCCAGTCACCTCCTCCGCTACTTAGTCCTTTCCCTCTAAAGAATCATAAACTGCGCTTCAGCTGCCGGATCCTCGTTATGTCAAAACAATTGGGGTTTGGCAGCGCGGCGGCTCCCGCGTGTCACGACCCAGCACCGCACACCCACCCCTGCCGTGCCGCGGGAGGCACCCGTGCACTCGCTTCCTTTTTTTCAGAAACAAACCTGTTTCCAGACCAAGATTTGGCTGAAGAAATATAAAATTCGATTTTTAAACTTTTCTCAGTCAAAATGGAGTCGTTGTGCTGGGGGCAGAGCAGCAGCATGGGGCTGGCAGAGGCTTCGCCACCCAGCCCACCCCGGGTCCATCACCGCAGGGCCGCTGGGCTGCTGCTGGTGCTCCTCTCAGTCCTCACTTAGTTTCCAGTGACGCGGTTTTTTTGTTGTTTTTTTTTTTTTTTTTTTAAATATAATTAATTGTCAGCTCTATCAGTCATCAGTGATTTGTGTTTTAAAGATGTCCTGGCAGAACTAATTCCATTTCTGCGCTGTGCCATGCTGGATGATGATAACCTATGTACAGCTTCTCCCACAGAGCCTGGTGATGAGCCGCTGCACTTTATTTTAATTAATACAGATAGCAAATATATTTTCATTAGCTATTGGGATGTCAGGAGAGAAGCATGGTGCTCCTGCGTGGAGAGTAGCAGCAGTGCCTTCACTCCCGCGGCAGGGTGCAGCCCCCAGCCCTGCCTGGTCCTCTGCCTGGCTCCAGCCACCTCCACATCCTTCTGTATCCCTCCAAATCCCTCCAAATCCCTCCAAATCCCTCCACATCCCTGCACATCCATCCACATCCCTCTGCACCCACACACACCCATCCAGCACTGACTGGGCAGGCACAGGGCAGAGTTTCCCACCAGCCCGCTATGGTGACGTGACCCACAAGACCCTGAAAAAAAGCTGCTTTAGCCCCCAGGGTCGGGGGGGCAGTGCCTGTGGGGCGAGAGCTCTCTTTGGCCGGGCTGCGCCCTCAGACAAAGCCTCTCCTGGCTCCCTCCTCCTGCCCGTGCGGGAGCACATGCAATTGTAAGGCGCGTCCGTAATTTCTGAAATTTAGAACAATTAAGCTGGCTCCCTGGTATTTCTGACGAAAGCAGCCCCTTGTTCCCCGAGGAAGTAACAGCCTTCCTTGACCTCTGCTCTATTATTCTGTTTGATTGATCTTAATTATATCAGAAAGGATAATGATAGTCTTTGTGGGGGTGCAAGTACACTGGGAACAAAGCTGACAGGCTCTTTGCTGAGGGATGCTCGGGCAGCCATGGCGGGCACGGCCACTGCGCCCAGCTGACGAGGCGCTGGGCACCCGGCCCTCTGCTGCCAGGGCACCACTGACACCCAGAAACCCCCCGTATTCCCCCAAAACAGAAGGCTAAAAGCATATTGCAACCATGAGAAGAGGAGCTGCCCCCCAGCTGGACCACGGTGAGCAGCAGAGAGCCTCTGCCGCTGTGACTCGCAGCAGGAGTGACCCCCACACCAGAGGCTCCAGCTGGGTCCTGACAGGCTCGGGGCACCCCCACCCCTCCCTCCCCATCCCAGGTTGAGGGGTGCTGTGCCCCCCCGGGGGCTTTGCTGCCCCTCTGCCTTGTTTCACCATGCGAGCGGGTACAAGGATGCTGATCGGGGGCAGGGAAACGCATCTCCCTCCTGAGGGACTGAGCAATACAACCTTCCTCCGCCCCCAAGAATTCCTTAAATAGAAAAATCAGAAACCACAAATATGTAAATGATTGCCTGTTTTGTTCATTAATCACAGCTGGATTGAGTTAAATGAAAAAACCCTGAAATGCTGGCCCTTGAGCTTCTTCCTACCACAGCCCTGTCTTGGCGGATGTGCTGGGGACCTGGGCCTGGGCCTGGGCCTGGGCCTGGGCCTGGGCCTGGACCTGGACCTGGACCTAGACCTGGACCTGGACCTGGACCTGGGCCTGGACCTGGCCGTGCTGCAGGAGCATCTCTCGAGGGGGCAGCTCTGCACTTCGCAGCGTTTCTGCTCCCACCAGCATCTCTGGCCACGGGTGACACTGGGTGGCTCCAGCTCGGGGAGGAGCAGCACTGACAAGCCTCTCCAGAAGAGCTCTGATATCTGAATCGGTGTGCGGAGAGGGGCTTTGTCAGATGTTCCTCATCCATTCTTGTAAAACACGCATGTCACATCGCCGGCGCGGGTGTGTGTCTCCTGGCAATATTATTATTTTTGACACACCCTGCTGATTGGGAAATGCAGTGAGAAAGTACCTGACTCTGTTCTTCCCAGCAGGTAATGAATCAGCAAATTATAAAAAACAGTGTGTCATCCGGCCTGGGTAAGGGTTTTTTTTTTCTACTGCTGCTATTGGTTCTGTTCCTACAGGGTAATTGTCATTTTTAATGTACTTTTGATAGCGGTGTAGTATGATTAAAATAAGCACATCTGGGAAACAAACCTGTTTTTAAGGATTGCCTTTTTGATGTGCAAAATTAAATGCTCAGGGAAGGACCAGCTGCTGCTGAAGGGGACCTGGGACAGTCCCCACCCTGGTCCTGCTCCGAGCTGGCAGCAGCCGCAGGGCTGCCCCTTGCAAACCGCCCCGTGGCTCAGCACCTCCCTGGGCATCGCTCCCCCCGAAACGACGGCCACATCCTGCGCCTGTGGCTGGGGGTGCTCGGCAGGAGCCCCCAAGGTGCGGCGTAGCCTGGCGCAGCGGCGGGTCAGGAGGCCGTGGCTTGGGGCTGAAACGCAACAGCTGATTTCATGGCAGCAGGAAGAGTGGCTGCGGGTTCAACATAAACCTGTAACGGGTGTTTTCTGTCAGGGAATGCTCCGGCCTGTAGCTGGGAATGGTGCTGGGGGGTCTTCAGAAGGAATCTTTTCAGCGCTGAATCCCTTTTTCAGAGTTGACTCAAACTCTGGGCTCGTAGTCCTGACTTTGAGCAGAGCCTTTGCTATTTGCTCAGTCTTCTTGTTTCGATCAGCGATGCGATGCTGTATAATTTAAGAAAGGCTTTGCTTGTGAGGCCAGTTTGATGCATGTGGGGCGGAAACGTGGAAGAATACAGCCCTTGCCCGTGGAAGCCCGCTCGGATAATCTGAGTCACTCGAGGAGATGTTATTTGCCATGGCTCAGCTCCATTCGTGTGGTTGGGTGACAACGTACCACCGGGGGGGGGTGAGCTGTGCTCGCCCAGCGCTGCATCCCCCCGGCAGAGCATCAGCTCCTGCTCGCGTTTCACCGGCAGCACCCGGAGCCGCCCGCCGCCCAGCATCACCCCCCCTTCTCCCGGGCACACCCGCCGTTCGTGAGAGCCCGGGTGACCGAGGCGGCCGTGCCGGGGCTGAAAACGGGCAGCTTTGCAGATTCCTGAGCCTGGCACATTTTCTCCAGATCCTGAGGCGTGCACGGACGTCCCGCTGGTGAGCGGAGGGAGGTGCTGGTCCTGCCCGAGCCTGGCTCCTGCTGAGGGCAACGGGGTGGCAGCAATGCCGCTGTCAGAGCAAGGTGCCTCTGCCCAGCCCCTCGCCACACCAGTAACACCCAAAACCAGCTCTGCCCTTGCTCTGCCCGCACACGCAGAGCCCTGAAACCTCGTCTCCGTGCAAGCTTTGGGCATATACAGAGCAGCCAACGCCCGTCGGTGGGCGCAGATGCCGACACCTGGCCGAGCCATGCGGGCCACGGAGTTGCGGCGGCTTCTGGCCCGGCCTCAGCGACTCTGGAGAGCGAACTGCTGCGTTACTGGTGGTGCCGCTCGCCTCTCCCTGCAGGCTCTAGATAGGCCCCAGCCAGACGAATGGAACACGCTCTTGAATTTAGATGTCGAAGAAGATGTTTTGCAGTGGAAAAACCAAAGAAGATCTGCCGCGGGGGGAGCAGGCTGATCCTCCCCCGGGTCGCTGTGGGGAGAGCCCTGGGCTGCAGCTGCAAGGGTTCTTGTTTCGCTGCGCCCTTCCCTCCCCACCTTTCCTAATGAATTCCAAGAAAGCCTCAATGCATTCCTAAACGGGAGCACAGCCTGTGTCCTTCACAGTCATCTCCACAATAAAGAGCCATTTCACCGCTGGCAGGCAAGGGCTCCTCTGTGTACTGGAAACAAAAGCTGAAAAGACGCCTTTATATTTTTTGATTAGATAGCTTGAAAAGTTTGCTTTTAATTGAATTGCCTCACTGATTTCATCCAAGCGTCAGCTCTAAGCCTGTTATGGGAGAGCAGCCCCAGCTCCTGCACGGATCCTGCGCCACCTCTCGCGGTGCAGAGGGCCCCGGGGATGTGGGAATCGTTGTGCCTGCAGGATACTGCCCTGGTTTGGGGACCAAGAGCTGTTTTATCCGAGTGGAGTGGGGAGTGGGGAGCATCCCACCACGACCCAGGAAACCCCCAGCCCCTGCACAAACAGCCCCAGACGGTGCCAGTTCTTGTCCCTGAGCCCCGGGCAGCACCAACACCGCCCGACCCCGACACGCCGCCTCCCGTGCTGCTCCAAGCAGGGTCTGCGGAGAAACCAAATTGGATTTTTTCTATTTTTTTTTTTTTAAAAGAATGAATGAGGAAGAGAGATTATTGGGGAAATTTTCTTTTGGGGCAATTCTGGCACAAAGACAAATTGAAATGTTTCAGTGTAGGCTGGGGACTGAGTCTTGGATAAAAATAAAGCAGGAGGCGGCAGCACCTTCCCAATGACATTAGCTCCATTCATCTCCCCGATGATGCTGCAGCCGTTTCACTGGCAGTGTACAAAGGCATTAGAAGTTACATTTTCCGTCACTGTTCCTCAAATATATTTATGCTGGGAGATGTTTGTGGAGGTACATCGTGTGCCTCAGGCAGAGGATTAATTCCAAACTGTCACCTCGCTTTTTGATGGGTTTGTAAATTCTGCTCTGTTGATTTGTACTCTCGGTAAATTGATAAAATCCTCTTTCCAAAACCTAATACACCATTTAGAGCTCACCAGGGTTTTAGACCTCATTGGCTCACATATTTATGTAAATATAGTGTCCAACAGCAATTTAAAAACCGCTGCATGAATAATCTGGATGGATGATAAGGGGTGAAGGGAACCAAGTTGTCAGAGGGGGGCTGTGTGCTCTGGAAAGCAGGTTTCCCACCTTTTGGGGTGGCTTTGCAGGCGGGTGGCTGCTTCGGGCAGCGTTGCCCCACGATCTGTCCCCTTCTGCCCCGGCACTGCCTAACCCTGACGGTGCTGGGAACAGTCTGACGTCTCTACGGATGCTCTCGGGCCCGGAGCACCGCGCTGTGTCCCGCCCCAGGCCAGCCCGGGTACCCCCCGCCCTGCTAACAGCGGGTATCATGTTTTTAATGTTGTTAGCAATCTGCCTTTCTTATTTTAAATCCTTCCCTCGTCCGTACCCTGCGTGATGGGGGAAAGGACGGCTGATGTGCCCAAGCTCTGTTGTATCCTCAGGCTCCTCGCTGTGGGCGGGGATGCTGCCGCTGCGCTGGGAGCACTGGGAGGCTGTTAGGGCTCATGCTTTCCAATTTAGGGACTTGGTATCTTTGCAAATGGATGTTTAGGACTGTCAGGAACAGCCTGATTTTTTTTTTACTGAAGCTGCTTTTAAATCATCATCAGAAAATTCAAGCCCCATTCCTGAGCATCGTCATGCAGCTCCGCTGCCGGGGGACGAGCTGCGGGAAGGCGGTGGAGGGGTATCCGAAGTGCTGTCCTCCGGTATTGTCCCCCAGCCACCCATCTACCCGAGATGAAGGATCTCATCCACAAAATGTTGACATGCTCCATTAATCCACCCCAAAAAGTCAGATGGAGCTTCTCTCTTGAATTTTAAATATTTCCAGCCGTTCTGACTAGCTCTGAAATCACCCCGAGTTGACCAGTTTCCAGAACATTCCCTCACTCCCCCCATGTTATTCCTGTCTCATTAGTGTCTGGATGCTTGGACTAATTTAATATCTTCATCAGTTTATTACTTTGCTCACAGAACCACAGCAACTGCCGCAAGACCTCGCAGGAGACCCACCGGCTGGTACTGCCACCCCCTCCCCTCCCCGGCCAGAGGGGACCTAGTGCCTACTTGCCCGCTCCTGCCTGCTCCTGCCTGCTCCTGCCCGCTCCTGCCTGCTCCTGCCCGCTCTGCCCTGGCTCTCCATGGCAGTGCCAGGTCCCTTGTTGATGGGCTGAAGCACGTCACTGAGATGTGAAGATCCTTTTCGCCGAGCAGATCACACTGCTCTGGGATCAGCCCCACAGATATTCCTTCTGTCGCGCCGGAATTTTTGGATGCCTGACGCATTTGGCACCAAATTTCCTTTCCAGACTAAAGCTTTGCATTTGGAATCACACCTTCAGAGCCGGGTTTAGTGGCCAGGCTGCTCATACGTTCCCTCCCTGCTGCCAGGAGCTCGGCTTTTGGTTGTTTGAAGTCTCCTTGTACCTTCCTGCTGCAGCCATCTGTCCTGGGTGCTAATGTCCTTTCCCTTTCTGCACCCCTTGGGTGCCCCCCTTGGGGCCTGCCCCTGGGGAGTCGCTCGGGCTCTCCAGGGGTTGAACACCTTCTTCTGAAGGTGATGGATCCGGGGGCTGGGAAAAGGGAGAATGGTCTGGCCACAGCGCAGGCCTGGGGAATGCAGGCAGAGCTGCTTTGCTTTGCATCAGGAAAACTCCAGGTTCAGCCAGCACTCGGGTCCCTTTTGGTCTGCGGCTTTTCTGGCTTCTCCCCAGGGAAAGAAAAAGGAGGAAAAAAAGAAAAAATAAAAAGATGACTAAGTCGGGGCTGTGCTCTCTGCCCGCGCTGCGAGCACGTCAGCCTGAGCTGCACCACAGCCGTGGATTTTAGCAAGTGAAAGAAGGAACAGAGGGGAAAGCAGCTTCTCAGCCCCCCCCACCCCTGAGCAAGGGGATGACGTGACCTTTGTGTGCCCACAGCCCTGAGCCCCCCGCCAGCACGGCGACAGAGCACGGCAGCGAGGGTCCCACGTGCCACGGGGCTGTCACCCCCCCTCCAGCCTTGTGCCCGGCCAGCCTGGGATGACGGGGCTGAATTCGGGCTCCCCCTGCTCGCCCCCCCCCGTGCTCAGCAGGGACGGGGCCGCTCAGCTGGTGCCCTGCTTTTACAAATCAGTGCAACTCCAGCGGCTTTACCGGCGTGATGCTCACTCACGGCAACACGCTTCAAAGGGTTTGCTCTTCCACATTCGTGTCGTCTAAGAAAGACGCTGGGCCAGAAATAGTGTCTTCTCGAAAGCGCAGGAGGAACGCTCCCCGCCTGCGCCAGCTGCACCCCCCAACTTTTAAAGTTCGCGGCGGTTCCTTGCTGATCACCCGCGCCCCTGTTCTTCGGGGGTCCCGGGGCTGCCGGGGCTGTGTCGGGACACAGGCACTGGCCATGACCCAGCATCCCCCCGCCCATAGGGACCATGGCTATAGGTTCAAGTCGCAGATAAGTGATGCCTGCACTCCCTTGTCAAGCCTCTGCCTGCTGGAAATCCACATCACTTCTCTCTCTGGTATGAAAAATGAGTCTCCCTTCCTCCAGCTGTTTTCCAGCTTTTTCTCTTCCACCCCAGGCTCCGGTCGGCTCCTCCAGCTGCCCAGCTCCATGGATCTCCTCTGGTTTCTGAAATCCTGATGGATGAAGTCTGAGAGGTAACAGAGCTGCAAGTACCAGAAGTTCCCTTATTCCCCCTCTTCACCTTCCCAGCGGGGCGGTGGCCGTAGGAATCGCTCCGGGGGCCGGCAGTGGGCGAGCAGCCCCTCCTGCCCCAGCAGCTCCGCTTTCCTCAGGAGGCTGGCGGGGCAGAAGCTCCCTGAGTGAGCGTCCGTCTGTCCTGGGCTCTCCTCTCCCGCCGGGGCAAGGCCACAGCCCGCAGATCTTCACCAGCGCGGGATGCAGAGAGAGCGGGGCAGCCCCACGGGGCAGTGCGGGAACATCCTCATGTTGTCTGATAAGAAGCTGTGAACGGAGACGGGCAGGCAGGCAGCTGGCGGCCGACCTCCCCCGAAACGAAGGGCACCTTCCCTTAGCACCTCGGCAGGAAAGCGCTGCTTTCCGCCAAGCACTGCTCCTCACGTCATCCTGGCCCACGTAGGCCCAGTCACACGGACACCGAGTGGGACTTGGGGCCGCAGCGAGAGCGGCTGAGGCAGCCGAACCACGCGTGTCTCCCCCAGCCCATCGCTCCTGGCCACACGGGCATGAAAACGGAGCTTGTGAAACTGGTCCTTTCGGGAAGGGCTCTGGAAGGCCACGGAACACAGTTACGAGCAGCCTCTGAAGCGCAGCAACCTGAGTCCACGCGATGCCAAACCCCCCTGCAGCCCCCCTGGCCACTTTTCTCACCATCCCAGCAGGACAGCACAGCCCGGCCGGAGGCCTCCCAGCTGCGATGCAGAGGTGTTTTCTCCTAGGACATCTTACCGGTGGTTCTGGCTCTCTGCCGTTTGCTGAACACCTCTTCCCTTCGGCTGGGCAGAGGCAGCCACGATTCCCCTGCCCGGCGGGTGCTGCGGGGCAGAACGGGGGGTCCCTGCCCTTCTCCCCTCTTTGCCAGCACCCCGATGGCATTTCCTCGTGCCTGGTTTGTCCGCACGTGCGTGACCTCCCTCCGAGAGCAGCTGTGGAAAAGCAGCTTCCCTGGGCTCTGCCTGGGCCCTCCCTGGGCGATGTGGAGCCTGGTCCGGCCAACACAAGGACGGCAAAGCGGTTTTGTTTGCGCCCTAACCCCCCCCAGGACACACGCTCCTCCCGCCGCTGCCCCGGGGCCGTGGCTGGAGGGACGGCGGGTCCCCAGCCCCGCTGCCCTGGGTGCTGCACCCTGGGGTTCCCCCGAGCCGCAGGGGGGCTGGAAAGGGCTTTGACCCCCTACTCCCCTCCAAAAAATGAAGGGAAAGGGCCGGGCATCGCCGCTGGCCCGGGGCTCGCGCCGTGTCCGACACCGGCGTGGTTCACCCTGCTGACGGGGGGCAGGGGCCGGGCGCGTGCTGGGGGGCCGGTATTGGGGTGTGATCCCCCCCCAGCCCTGCTGGGTCCCTCGGCCCAAAGTCAGGACACTTTCCTGCCCGACCGAGCACCCTGCGCTTGGCGAGGCAAGTGGTGAAAGACACGGGATGCTCTCAGCACGGAATTCAGCAATTTCATACCCCTGACAAGAGTGTAAATCCACCCTGATGGACTGGAAAATTGGAAAGCCAGTGCTCTCGCTGTATTTTCTATAGAAATCTATCTGAACTCCCGAAAGATACATTTATTGGCAGGCTCCAGTTCCAGTCATGTAACTGCACGTTATGCTAATTAAAATATAGCCTGTGTTTTGTAACAGGATTTCCTTGGAGCGTATTTTACTGTTCAGTAACCACTTTCAAATATTTGAAAAATAAAATCGCATCAAGTAAATAACTTTTGGATTGCTCACAGAAGGTTAGGCTTGCTTTTTTTTTTTTTTTTTTTCCCCCAAAGCCCACTGGAACTGGCTGTACTCCCTGCAATGACAGAGGATGTAAAATACACTGATTTCTGAGGCTGCTTGTAGTCTAGATCAAAAGCTCCATGTTGTTTAATCATATAGAACCCATTCCACTGAAAAAAAAAATAATCTGTTTGTACAAAATGGGGTAAGGAAGGGCCACAGAGCTGGGCTCTGACCCTGAACTCCTGAGGAACAGCCCTGCCCTCCGGCAGGACCTGCCCTTCTCCCACCCTAACGCCCGCACTCCCTCCCAGCGATGCCCCGCCACACCTCTGCGCCTCCCGCCTCATCTCTGCCTTATTATCTATTAATTTCTGAGCCCAGCAGGATCTGACTTAGAGCTGCAAGGGATGGATTATACACTGGTATGTTCTGTGCTTCCCTTTTTACACGTTTTGCTTTTATAAGGCCTCGGTGTGGCATTCTGTGTGCCAAGCGAGCACATTCAGCCTAACTGGTCCACAGCCTGCCTCTCAGCCCCAAATACTTGTACCAAATTCCTCGCTGACAGGGAAGTTAAAAATGTACAGAAGGGAACATCTGTGACACTGTAACATCCACAAAATGTACACTTGAAATAGCATCTCTATATATTCATAATGGCAAAAATACAGGAGAAGCGGAGGGCTAAGAGATAATAATTTCATTCGCTACTGATCCAGACTTTCCTCGATCTTCCTGCCAAGGAGAGAGGGAAGAGGTGACATTGCCCCTGGCCTCTGGGACCTGCCCACCAGACAGGTTCCCTTCCCCGTCTCTCCGGCCGCCCTCCCGCCCGTGTGCCGTTATCTCACTGCTCGGGGTGCCCTGCCTGCGGCCAGAGCACCCCCCTCACTTGTTGCAGCCCTCGCCGAGTCCACGCTCCGCTCTCCTTCCCGCTCCACACACCTGATTTTTCTGGAAAAAATCTCCCGTGGTGCCGCGCTCACCACAAAGCCTGGGGAAAAATCTCTGCGGCTTGTTAATCCGCCGCGACAACCGGCCTGGAGGGGCCCAAAAGCCTCGAAGGAAAGAAAGGGGAGCACAGGTGACGGGGCTACGGGGGACCCCGGCGCTCAGCACCCCCCCGAGCTGCATTTCTGCTCCGGGAGGGATTTGTTGGTCTCATCACAACCTCTAGTGGACACCGCTCCTCATCGCCACTGTCACACCAAACGGGATATATTTAGAACCCTGGATCTCCCGGGGGGTCCGGCCGTGCCCCCGCTGTCCCCAAAGACCAGAGGCTGGGTTTTGTCAAGCCCAGACCCCGGCCTGAGCCTGCCTGGGCAGCACCGGCAGCCCTGCCGCTCTCCTCGGGGGGGTTGGACACGGCCTGCCCGCACGCCCCATGGCCACACGCTGCATCCGCGCCGTGCGGAAGAAATATCTGTGCCAAAATACATCCTCGCACGCTGCTGCCCGGAGCCTCCTGGCACTAGTCCTCGCGAAGGGACGTGCCTCTGCCGCCTGCTCTGCCGCTGCGCTCCGCGCTGGTGGGTGGGTGCAAGCGGATGCTGAGAGGAGAGGCTTTCACACCTCCTCCCCGGTGATCTAAATGGCTCCCCGGGTGCAAAGCACCAAAAAGCCACCAGCCGAGCGAGCGATGGGTGCAAGTCATGTGAAATTAGTTGTTTCTTGAAAGAACGAGCCCGAAGAACAGGCAGATGGAGCGCAGAGAACCATCTCTCTGCAGGGGCTGATCCTGCTCCCCCTCGGTTTGCCAGCAGCAGGGTTTGCTAATCCAGGCCCCGGCTGTGACCTCCTGCAAACAGATCGACAAGGCCCCCCCCCCCGGCACGGGCAGAGCTGCCGCGGCGCCGCCAGCGCCAGGGCTGCGTGTGCAGGAGTTGGGGATTTTACAGCAATAATTCACCGAACCTTCTAAAGGGTCAACTATTCATCAGCTCCCTCCCTGCCAAGGAAAAGAGGCGTTCGGTACGCGGCGTTCTCCCACCCCGAGCGCAGGGACAGCTCGTGCTCGCCATGGGGGCCAAATCCCGCTCCTGAGGCGCTGGGCTGCGGGCCGGCGCTCCCAACGGGCACCGGGGACCAGGGCAGCCCTCCTGCGCCCAGGGCACGGGGCAGCGGCGGGGCCGTAAGCCCCGTTGGGGCCCCTGCCCTCGCTGGGTCTCTTTGCCCGGCTCCCCCGGCCCCCCCCGGGGACTCTCGCTGTTCGCACACGTCTCCCGCAGCAGCTCCCCGGCAGCTTGGCCCAGAGCGTTTGTGTAACACACCAGAGAAACGTGTCTTTCTGTTGGGCTGGAACAGGATGCCAGCGTCGTGGGTAGCGACTTCAGCTCCGATTCCTTCACACGCACGAGCACGTCCACGCACAGAACACAGACCCATGCAGGTGAGGGAGAAAATGCCGTAATCTACGCCCATTTTTGTTTTGTTTCCCAGAAAGAAGGATGGATTCCGTAATACAACCTCTGTAGGGAGAGCCGGGTTTAACACCAAAAAGTCCAAGTCTGTTGCTGCAATCCGAAGATGAGAGCAGAGACCGCAGCGGGCAGGCAGCGCCGCGCAGCGCCGGGCACCTCGGCCAAACCCCCCCGGCGGTCCCGGTGGCGGCCTGGCCGGTCCCGCAGGGCACCGCAGCGCCCGCAGGCCTCTCTCGAGTCCCTCTGCCCGACCCCCGGCCGGCAGCGCGCTGACCCCCGGCTGCCCCCCCCGCAGCCTCCCCGCGCCGGGGGTCCCGGCGCTGGCACCGCGCTCGTTTGTGGCGACTTTGTCAAGTCACCCGCAAGCGGGTCCCCGACGCCTTTTCTTGGGTCGGCGGTCGCGGTGGGGTGGGGGGGTGAAGGGGGAGGGAGCGGCTTCGCCTGGAGACATGAGACACGTGGAACGAACATGCAGCCCCTGGGAAAAGGCGCAGCACCCCCCGGTGACACCCCCCACACCCCCCCCCCAGCGCACCCCAACTGCTATGACGGGAACAACAGCGGGGAGGTGACACGGGGGGGCTGGGGGACATGGGGGGGCCTGGTGACCCCCAGGGGCTGGGGACATGGGGGGGCTGCGGACACGGGGGGGCGGGGGACACTCAAGGATGGGGACACCGGGGAACTGCGGACACCGCGGGGCTGGGAACGCTCAGGGCAGCGGACCCGGGGGGGGCGGCGGGGGACAGGGGGGTGCTGTCCCTGCGGGAGGGGGGCGGGGGGGTCCGGCACGGCTGCCCGTGAGGACGCGGCTCCCCGGGGGGGCCCCGGCCCCGGTCCCGCGGCGGGAACTGTCCCCCCGCGGTGCTGAGCCGGGGCCGCCGCCGCCCCCTCCCATCAATGCCAGAAGTTTCAGCCCGGCCCGGGGAGCAGCAGAAGCTGGGGGGGGGTGTGGGGGGGTGGGTGTCCCCGGTCGGGGACGACACGGCCGGTTCCAGCACCCCCTCCCCGGTCCCACTGCCCCGTCCCCCGTCCCGGCAGCATCCCCCCCCCATCCGTCGCGAGAGGCGCAGGGCCCCGGCGGCCGTTCCCGGGGAGCCCCCCCCGCCCCCCCGCTCCGCCCCGCTTACCTGGGCGCGGGGCCGCGGGGCTGCCCAGCAGCAGGGCGAGCAGGCAGAGCCCGCGGGGGCCCGGCATGGTGCCTCCGCGCCGAGCCGAGCCCAGCCGAGCCGAGCCCCGCCGAGCCGAGCCCAGCCGAGCCGAGCCCCGCCGAGCCGAGCCCCGCCGAGCCGAGCCCCGCCGAGCCGAGCCCAGCCGAGCCGAGCCGCGCCGAGCGGGGCCGGGCCGGGGGCGGGGGCTGCCGCCGGAGCCGGGGCCGGCGCGGGGGAGCGGGCGCGGCGGAGGGGCGGAGAGGCGCGGAGCGGCGCGGAGCGAGCGGCGGGGGAGGGCCCCGGCCCCCGCGCAGCTCCGTGCGCTCCGGCCCCGCCCGCGGCTCCACCGGCCCCCCCCAACCCCACCCCGGCTCGCCCCCCCCCCCTCCACTCCCCTCCCCGTCCCAGACCCACGGCTCTGTCCCGGCCCGGGGGACCCCGGCTCCCGCAGCCCCCCCCACGACGCCTCCCCCGTCCCACGGTTCCCCCCGGCTCCCCCCGGCTCCAGGATCCCCCCCCGCCCGGGCAGCGCTCCCCACTGCAGCCCCCCGCCCAGCCCGTGCCCAGCCCCTCGTGTCACCTCCCTGCCCCTTGGCCCCAACCTCAAGCCCCCCCTGAGCACCCCAACCCCCCCTGAGCACCCCAAACCCCCCCTCAGCACCCCAACCCCCCCTGAGCACCCCAACCCCCCCTGAGCACCCCAAGCCCCCCTGAGCACCCCAAGCCCCTCTCTCCTCCCTGCTCCAGCCCAGCCTCACGCCCCTTCCCTCCCCCTGGGCTCCCCAAATGCAGGCTCTGACTTGGGCGGTGGTTCGGGGGGGGATCACGGGGGTCTGGTCCTGCTGGTGGGGGGGTGTGGAGGGGGGGGGGCTGCACGCTGCGCCCTGACCAGCCGCGGGAAATGATGGGCTCAGGGCGCGTGAGAGCCCTGTGGAAGCTGCGCAGGGGACCCCCCCCCCCCGTAATGTGGGGCTGGCACCTTGGCCACGGGCCAGCCTGGAGCCTCCTCAGCCCTGCGGCAGCGCACAGACAGTCCCCGCTCAGTGCCCCAGCCCCGAAGCCCCCCAACCTTCATGTCTGAGGGCCCCCAAGAGCCCCCTGGTCCTGCCCGTCCCCCTGCCCGGGCCGCGGCAGCTGTGAGGAGCTGAGAGGTGGCAGCAGGCCCCTGCTGAGCCCCCAGGGCCCGCGGTGCAGTGACACCGGCTTTGGTACGAACAGGAACGGAGGCTTTGTCCTCTTGAAACCCTAAATCCTACCCTGCAATGTTTACTGTAAATCACCTCCCGGTGAGAGCTCCCCAGTCCTCCCGGCCACTCTGCCTGTCAACTCAAATCGCCAGAGCCGCGTCCCGCAACACGACGCGGGTGTCAAACGGCAGCGGATCGCGGCCAGCCGTTCCCCCCGAGCAGCCGGTTTGTTGACGCTGCCATCTGAGAAGTCCCCGCTACCTTTGAGAGAGCAATTACAGCGACTCGGTTACCTCAGCAACAATAATCGCATACTGGTATCACTACAAATGCCACCACGCAGAACACACCGAGTCAAGAAACCGTCCAAACGCGGGGACCGATCCTGCCGCCGTTTTCCCTGCCGGGCTCTGCCGAGTGCCGGGCTCTCGGGGCGTTCGGGGGGTTTTGGGGAGCCTGGGCCGGGCAGCGGGGCCATTTGCATTCTCTGTGTCACTCCTGGCTGCTGCCAGCTGGGAGCCGTTGGGCAGCAGGCGAGCGAAGGACGAAATAAGAAAGGGAGAGAAATCACCGAGAGGCGCAGTGTATTATTTAACACTGTCATTTTCAGATACAAAGTGGGATTCGCTTGCTCAGAGGTTTAATTTGGTCTAACAAAGCTATCGGCGGCAGAGCGAGCGCAGCCTGCTCCGGTCCCCCCTCGGCTCCAGCCCCGGCTCCCCTCCCCACACGCTGTTATTAAAGATAAAAGTTGCCTCTCATTTAGCAGTTTTCCTTGAGTGATTTTTATTGTGTTCATCTGCATTGTAGTAAACTCCTAAGATAGCCAGATAATAACATCAGCGCCATGGTAACGGGCAGGAAAAAAAAGAACAAATGCTGGATTTGTAATGCAGAAATGCCCACCAAGTGGCAAAAGTTGTTAGGGATGGAGAGGGAGCGGTTAAACTCAGGCCTCAGCTCACGCCCCGGGATTAGGGAGTGGGGCTGGGCCCAGCTCACACCCCACCAGCCCGAGGCATCGCCTGGCACCAGTTGGGGTTTTTGGGGTGTGCTTCCCCCCTCCCCGCAGTGCCAGGGGGGTCAGCGGCTGCTGGGTGAGCCTGGGGGTCTCGCAGTGGTGCTGGGGTCCCCCCACCCCTCCAGCAGCTCCGCTGGGGCCTCGGAGGAGCTGGGGGGGCAGCGGGGAGGAGGGAGCGTGCGCTGGGGGGACCAGGTGGGGTTCCCATCGCTGGTGTCTAACGGGATGATTTGAATCATTTTCTTCCCGCAGCTTCACCGAGGCCTAATGGGACCCGCTGCCCTGAACCCCTCCAGCCAGCACTGTGCATCACCGTGCATCACCGTATATCACCATGTATCACCATGTATCACCGTGCATCACCGTGCATCACCGTGCATCACCGTATATCACCGTGTATCACCGTATATCACCATGTATCTCCTTGCATCACTGTGCATCACCGTGTATCACCGTGTATCACCGTGGGCAAGACAGTGGCTTCGAAGCAGGCAGGGCAGGCAGCCACAGGGATGCTCGGAAGAAGAGGAGAAATTGTTATTGTTCCTTCCGCAGTGCTGAGGGCTGGAGCGTTCGCCTGGTCAGAAACCCGCGGCGTCGGCAGGGAAATAAAGAGCAGCGTCTCCTGAGGCCACTTTAGTGGGCATCGCTCTAATTAGCACCACGTTCATCGGCAGTTACCTCAGACCTGTGATTAACAGTGAAGAAAATCAATAAGCACGCTAAAAACTCAGATAAGTTTCACAGCCAATTTTAATTTCACATTTTAATATTGTATTAATGTCAATCTTAATTACCATAATTAAGTCAGATGTGACTTAGCAAGAGCAGCCTGAAGATAAGGCGTTACAAGGAAGATGGGGCCTTCCTGGTGAGCAGCCAAGCGCCGCTCGCCCCGGTTTGGGCTGCGGCTGATGCCGGCGGGCCGGGGGCTGCGGCGGCGAGCGCGGGGCACGGCGCTTCCCCGTCCCTCCCCTCGTGCCCCGCAAGGAGAGCCTGACACCCCTCAGACCCGCTCTCGGGCTGCCCCGAGTCTCTGGCCGCCTCGCAGCTGCCTCGGCCTGGCGCAGGGCAGCGCAGGGGGGCGTCAGCCCCGCTTGTCACGGTGGGTGAGATCCACGAGATCCAAACCGCCCGGAAAATCAATCTCTCATTTATTTTCATGATGGCGATGCAGCAGCCCGGCGCTGCTGCATTTGCTCTGCAGTGACGGCGATCGATCGCCGCCCGCTCTCGGCTCCCCGCACTTCGCGGGGATGCTGGCGGGGGGCTCGTCCAGCCCAGGGAGCCCTCGGACACATCCACCTCGCGGGAAGCAGCCCGCAGCCCGGCAGCATCTGCCCTGCGGCGGGGTGGGACCGATCCCGCCGAGCCCCCCAGGGATGGGGAGCAGGGACCGGGCTGGCACAGGGCGCGACACGGACGCAGTCACCCAGTTTTCTGGGCTGAAACCTGCAATTGCAGGAGCGGGGATGATGCAGAGACATGGTCTGTGGGTCTGCACATCCCGGGGGTGCCCGTCCCCGTCCAGGCTGGGGGGCTGCAGGGGTTTGCCCCCAGTGCCAGCACGGCAGCAGCATCCTGGCAGGTTTTTACCCTCCCCTGACCCTCGCTGAGTGCCCACCCTCCAGAAGCATGAACAAGGCCACCCCCCAAGGCCGAGAGGCTGGGAACCCTTGGCTGCCCCTGGTGATTTTTTGGACAGTGACACATCCCTGGGGCCACGTTCCCAGCCCTGAGGGTGTCCCCTGCCAGGACAGCCAGGTCCTCTCCCAGGCCAGGCCGAGCATCCATCGCTGCCCGTGGGGATGCAGCGAGCAAACCCGCGCCAGACGCGCTCCAGCAGCTTGTGCCGGGGCGAGGTGGCCGCGGTGGCACTTCCAGTGCTGCAGGAAGGAGCTTCCCCAGTCTGGGCACAGGAGTTTCTCCCAGGCAGCTGAGTTCTCCACCCTGAGCTACCAGAAACATCGCTGAAGAGCATCTCCCAGCTCACATGGGTGCAGGGGCCTTTCCCCATGCCGGTGCCAAGCGGGCAGCGGCTCAGCGCAGCGGTGCTGTCGGGCTGCACTCGGGTGGGTTCCCCTGGGGGAGGCACTGAGACCCCAGTGGGGGGTGCAGGGCAGCCCCGGGTGGGAGAGGGGGATGGAGGTGCTGGGAGAACAGACCCTGGCCAGGGTACGTCTGGGCGTCTGGGTGCCAGGCCCACTCTGAACTCCCCAGAACGTTCCGGGGGTCCTGTTTGGGTCCCCAGGCTGCTACGGCCGCTCGTGGTGTGACGGGGGGTCCTGCGAGGGCACATGGGGGCAGGTGTGGGGTGCCAGGCTCCTGCCCCCCCCCCCCCCCCAAGCCCTCAGTGCACATAGGGGCCCAGTCTCCTCCCTGCAGCTTTCTTGGGAAGCTTTCACCCCCTCCCCTGCAGCGCCCGGAGGGGCTTCAATGGCAGAAGGAAGCGGAAAAATAAACTCGGCTTTAGACTTGGACGCTGAGGTCTCCCGTCGCGAAGCTGAATGGCGGCTCTGAGGAGCCGTCTCCAGGCTCCGCTGGCTGGGGGGCATCGCTGGTGAGTGGCAATATTGTCCCAGGGCAGAAAAGACCTTTGTCCCTCCGCGGCGGCAGAGCCACTCCAGCCCTTGGCTTTGGGAGCGGGCTGCTCCCTGCTCTGCCTCACAAACGCCGGCGCTGAATGGGGGGTTTGAGCCTGAGGCCAGGCTCGGTTCCAGCCCCTTTGAGCGAGTGCCTGCGGGCACAGCTGGGGGCCCTTTCAGGAGGGAAGTCCTTGTTCCTTGTCAACAGAAGAAGACTTTGCACAGCTCAAGAATAGGCTCTCTATTGCCCACCGGGGTTTGGAGGGGGCCGAGAGAAACAAACCCGCTGCGGGGATGGCAGGCAGCGGCGTCCCTGCGGCGCGGGGGGGACGGGACCCCGCGGGCAGCCTGCCCGGGGTGCTGGGTGGCCCCCGCGCTGTGCCTCGGCCAAGCACCCGGCCAGGGCTGGGGGCTGTGACCCGCCGTGTCCCCTCCGCACCCCACCTGGGCATCCCGCAACGCCCGTGCATGGGGGACGGGTCACAGCAGGGACCAGTCACCTTGGGAGCGAAGGTTTCATCGTGCAGCAGGGACCCACCCGAGCCCACCTGAATTCCCCAGACATGAGACAGGACATTGGTTTATCCTCTGTGCATAATTCGTAGCTTAATTAACTGCAGCTCCTCATGGCAGCGCTCAGGGAGGCTCCCACCAGCTTCAGGCACTGCAGCTCTTCCAGCCCCCTCGCTCCGTGGTCACCAGGCTCTTCACCAAGGCAGTTGTGCTGCTCTGGTTGCCGTATCCATAACTCACTGCCCCACTGCGCTGTCCAAAAGTTTTTAAAGAGTTTTTAGTTGTGATTTCCAGTGTTACTCTGGCAGGATTTGCAGCAGGCAGGAGCAGTCAGCGTCTGAACTCCCTGTCCGAGCTCCCTGGCCCGCCCATGCTGACCATCTCCACAAGCGCCTGGAGAAAACTGCCACTGCCAAAAAAATACCTCACTGCCAAAAAAATACCTGCTCCCTCGAGGGTTTCCTACCCGGGCCTCCGTTCTCTGTATTCATTTCAGAATTGGTATTCACGCCAGGACGCTGCTGGTATTCACTCATCGCATCCCATATAAATTGCAAGATAAGTTACTCTGCACCAGACGCTGTTACTGATATGGAAAACTGGAGTTCTAAATTCATGAGCGCGCAGAATTATTTTGTCCTATCGAGCAAATTTTCCTTGAAGAATAAAAAGGAGTTTTGCTAGAAGTTTTGTGTAAAGTGAAGCAAAGTGTAGAGTAACTTCAGTGCTGCCCTACCAGCCTCTAGAAGTGATTTCTTTGCCTCTTCATTATTGTACACTTACTGGACTCTATTCTTTGTCTCCACGGAGATGCTCTGGCTCTCTCACACCAGTGTCTCCCCACACTTTTTGGGGTCCCCGGGCAGGAGGGCACTCAGCACCTCGAGCTGGGCAGGAACTGCGGGACGGGCTGGGTGCCACCTGCAGACCCTGGCCCTGAGCACTGACCAGGGGTGAGTATTTTTGATCCAGCTGGCCCAAATAATTTCCCTACAGGAATATTTAAAAGCAGTCTCCGAGGAGCTGATGCAATCATCATCTCTTGGGGATGCTGATTGGGAATAACCCCTGAAATGCTGGAGAGATGGCAGAGAGCGGGCGAGCAGTGCCCGGGCACCCCAGGCCAGGAGCCCGGCCCCAGGCCAACACAGGCTGGCGATGGGCAAAGCGAAAGGAGCCCTGAAATATGGGAAACAGGGCAAAGAAAGAAAGAACAGATTACAGTTAGCACCAGTAACCATGGCGTTATGAAAACAAGATTTTGTCAAACCGCTGATTGTAATCTCTGACAAGATTATACATTTGATGGCGGAAGGTACCCGAATTGCTGTTAGAGGCTGTTGCAGTGTGTTTGATGTGGTACCGAGCAGCATTCCCACGGAAAGCAGCATGATGCAGTATCAGTGCGGTGCATCTTAAGTGGGTTAAGAACCGGCTCATTGATGGATCTCAGAGAACGGCAGTGAGGAGGAATCATCTTCAAATGCAGGAATTATTAATGAGTCCGTTCAGAACTGGTGCTTAGCTCTGTTGCTGCTTCACGTTCTCACTTGTGATCTGCAGGTAAATATAAAATCATTAGTGATTAGACTAACACACAGGAGATCAGCGGGCTGGTTAACTCGTGTGGAGACGTGCAGCCGCTCGGCGCAGCCCGGATCACGGCGCGGGGTGAGTTAGTAAAGCAGATGTAGTTCAGCCAGTCAGATGCTCAGTTCTGTGCCGTGGAAGAGAGGGACCGGGGATGGGAGAGCTGCGCTCTGGGCAGCAGCAGAAGGGACTGGAGGGTCCCTCTGCAGAGGCAAAAAGCTGTTGGCATCACCCAGGTCAGAGAAACCCCCGTGGTGATGGCAGCTCCTGCAGCTGGAGCAAGGAGTGGTGCTTCAGCCAGCGCGGCGTGGGGCGGCGGGGACAGACCTGTGTCTCCCACGCTTTGGGCATCGCCCAGGGAGCCAGCACCCATGACCCGGGTGACCCGGGGAGCAGGACAGTGGCACTAACCGGCCGTGCCGGTGGCTGTGCCTTGCCGGGGAGGCAGCAGCCCCCTCCCAGCCCACCCGTGGGTACTCCCCGGTGCCCTGGGGCTGGTTTTCTCTGCAGGGGCTGGTTGCTCTCTTTGTGGGAGAAAAGGGGATTTGTTCTAAAGCTCTTTTCATGAGGAAAAAAAAAATCCATACTGTGCTGCTTTGCTCTGACCCTTCTTCCAAGCTGTGATGCTTTAATTGATTAGCTTGTAAGAGCTTGGCAGCAGAGCCGGTGCTTTGTTGGGAGCGTTTCCGCAGCTCCCGCAGGTGGAAAGCCATTAACTGCCTCCAGGCTCGTCCCTCCGCCTGCAAAGCGCTTTTGGGTGGATGCTTTTCAGTTCTCTTAAGAGAAAAACCCCTAAAACCCCCGTCCCAGTGACTGTGGCTGGGTCAGCCCTTGCCCTCCGCCCCGAGCTGGGAGGGCCGGGTGCGTCCCCTGCTCGCCATCACCCCCCCCCACGGCGCGGCCACGCTGCCCGTCCTGCAGCGCTGCGAGGTTACGTGGGTACAGGCCTATTTATTCCCAGAGATCTTAGCAAAATAATAACGTTTCACTTGTGCAGAGCTATTATCAAGGCTTGCTCTAACTTCATGCTGCTGAGCGTGTCAGTATGATGAGGGGTTGGTAATAAACCTACCAGCAGTCACTAAGTGCTGCTATATAAATGCCTCCCCTGAAATAACAGTGCTTTGGCTCCCAGCACCTGCTCAGAGTCCTGCAAACGGGGATTTGTCAAGGCTGGAAAGTCCAGTGTTGGTTCCTGGGACTTCACTCCGCTGGTTACGGGATCCAGCAGCTCTTCCCGGAGGGGTTTGTCCCTGTGGCTCTGCGCTCCGGGCAGGATGCGGCCCCCGCTCCAGGAGCCCTTCGGCGGGTGGGGAGCGGGCCCGGCTCTGCCACCGCCGCGGCTCCGGCACCGCGCCAGGGCAGCTGCGTGCGAGGGCACCGGGGCTCCTGCCCCGTTTACGGAGGCATCAACACCGGGGGGGCTCTGTGGGGATCCGGGCAGGGCTCCGAAAGGCAGGAGGGAGGTCTGGGGGGAGGGAGGGAGGAGCGGGGCAGGCTGGAAACAACATGTGTGGGGCCCTGGCAGAGCTTCAGCGTCGCAGTGTGTGTGCGTGTGCATTCGCACGGCGGGAGATGTAGCGCAAGCTGAAATGAGATTAGCTAATGTACTGCAAACACAAACCATCGAGTAAGGAAATCTCTCTCTCCAACAAATGCAAATCTTTCTGCCTAGTTTACTGTGTAATGTTGCCCATTAACCCCTGTGCCCTGCCTGCTGGAGAGGGAGGGGAGGCAGGCGGGGGGGCTTTTGGGGAAGGTTTGTGCTGGGAACGTTCCCTCGGCTGAAGGCTCCTGGCGCTGCTGCCTGCAGCTCCGGCCCACTGCGGGCAGCGCCTGCGCCCGTCCGAAGGCTCCTGCCTCTCGCTGCCTGCTCGTGGCACCGGCTCACAGAGCTGCCAGCCCTGGCCCTGCCTGCCTGCTGCCTGTCCCCACGGGCAGGAGCGCCCTGGAGCGGGGCCGTGGTGCCCGGCCGTGGTGCCCCGGCTGCCCGCGGGAGGCAGAGCCCAAGGGTCCCCGGCCGGTGCGCGGCCCCCGATAACCAGCTACGGCCCCCGGTGCCTCCGTTACAATTAGCACAAAGCCGCGTGTTTTCAGATGACGCTCTTGGCCAGGCTCGGAGATGCTTGGCAGAGAGAAGCAGTTGTCATGGAAGGGGCTTTCGTGGCCGCGGGCTTGCTGTTAACCCTCGGTGTGTACAAGCCCCGGAGCAGAAAGGTCTCTTCGGACACGTAGCTGCACTTGTAACGCTGATGATAGTGACAACTGCAAAAGCAGAGATTATTTTTCCTTCTCTCCTTTATACGCACGTGCCCCACAAGAGGACAAGCTCTTTGTAGGGAGCAGAGCAAGGGCTCCAAACCAACGTCAGACTCCTCTGTGCCGACGACGTCGCTGGGCGTAGGAAGAGAGCAGTCATTGCCCTGAGGCTGCCTGCGTGCAGCAGCAATTGGATTCACCCTGGATTAATTTCAGGACTCCCTGCTTGGTCCATGCTGTGGCCAGAGAGCCCAGAGAAACCACATGCAGGGTTTCTGTGCTTGTCCTTGCTGCAGACACCCCGCTCCCGGGCTCGCTGCTGCTGTCTGGGGCACCTGGCGAGCGATACTGCCTCCACTGCCCATCCTTCTCGGCCACCCTCAAACCCCGTTTGGCTGCTGGAAGAAACTGCTTTTGCTCTCCGTGGTGGCTGCTGGATGCCCAAAACCCTGATTGCTCCTGGAAGGGGCTCGGGGCTCTCCAGGGGGTTTGCGGCAGCACCGCTGCTGAAACCCTGCAGCTCTACTCATGTGCAGCTTGTTTATAGACATATTTGAAGGCAAGGGGTGGGGGATCGCTGCAGAGGAAGGATGCTAGCTGCCGTTGGCATGGGCACACAGCCACAGCCCACTCGCTGTGAGTCACCTCGTCCCATCAGGCACCGACCGAGGCTTCTCCCCGGGAAGGCTCCAGCCCTGGTTTCCAACGAGGCGACGCCGGCCCCGGCACCGCAGCCTGCTGCGAGGGCTGGGAGTCCCAGAGCCCCCGCGGGAGAGAGGCCGGAGCAGAGGCTGTGGGGGGCACGGGCAGGAGCTGCAAAGGGTCAGTCCCCAGCAGGGCCATCCCGCCACACCAAGGAAGGCAAGTGCCGTGGTGCAGCAGGGACCACAGCTCCGGCCGCTTGCCAGCCCGGCGGGTTTAGTTGCCTGTCAGGGAAACACAACAGCAATAATCGACGTTTGCAATTCGTTCTGCAGTGCCATGCCCGAAGAGCTCAGCACCTGCGTGCAGCTCCTACCCCACCGCCAGCGCCGAGAAAGCGGCTTCCAGTGGCAGCTAATTACTGTGCAAAGCAACGAGCCCGCTGCGACTGTCAGCGGAATGACAGGAGCGCGCTCAGCAGCAGCTCAGCTCTGTTTGGCCCTGGGAGAGGTGTCCTGCCCAGGCCTCTTGCCCTGAGATGGCACCAAAGCACGTAGCTGTGGCTCAGGCAAGGCCAGGAGATGGGCTCTGTGCTGGTGAGCGGCTGGGAGAGCGGGGACGGAGCAGTGTCTGCGGGCTAAAGGGAGGCGACCTCATTGCAGACGTGACTGCCGAGCTCCCCGGAGCAGCCGCAGGTTTAATAGAATTAACCAGTGAAATTTGTAAAAGATTCCTGAGCACCCAAGAGATGAGTTTTTGCTTTGTGTTTGGCAGCAGAAGCAAATACTGTTCTGCTTTCCCCTGACCTGGCCACTAGGATGACTTAGCGAGGACTATTTTTGACTCCCGGGAGGTTTTCATACACGTGGGCAAAGCTCTGTGGGGTGAGGTACGTGGCACGCAGCCCGCGCTCCCCCCGCGCCCACTGGCTCCCGGGCCCTGCGTGGCCTGGCGGTGACAATGCCCCTTCCTACAAAACACCCACAGGGTTTGCTCTGCACTTTGATATCTTTCTCAGCCGGGACTGAAGAGGTGAAGTGGAGGATACATCTCTGGAAGCCTTGATGTCATCCTACATGGACCTGCCTGTTGCAGGATCCTCACACAGGAGCTGTGTGAAGGGGGGTCGCGGGGGGGCACAACTGGGCTGCAGCAGCTTCAGCTGCAAAGGGATTGTCCTGGGGCTGCGCCTGGCCTCGGGCTTCGGCCGCGCTGGGGGCAGGTGCCCTGGGAATGGGGAATGGTGGTGCTCTTACTGGTGCAGGGAATGGTGATGCTCTTACTGGTGCAGGGAATGGTGATGCTCTTACTGGTGCAGGGAATGGTGATGCTCTTACTGGTGCAGGGAATGGTGATGCTCTTGCTGGTGCAGGGAATAGTGATGCTCTTACTGGTGCTGTGCTTGGCCAGGGCTCACCCTTCTCCCCAGCACTGGGGTGTCCCCTGCTGCTTTTCTTCCCTGCGTTTCGGGGAACACCGTGCCCTGACCATGCCCTGCTCTGGGGCAGCTCAGCGGTGGGTGTCCAGCTCAAATATCTCCAGGGATAACAGTGTCTTGCTGATAACCTGTGCGGCACCACCACCCCTCCTCCACAGCACAGCCTTTGTTTTCAGGAAACCACCCCTGAGCTTTCCCCCTCCCTGTTTATCGGCCACTAAGCCCAGTGTGGCCGCAGAGGGATGAGGCTCCAGCCCCACACGCCCCGTGGGGGGTCAGAGCACAGGGGCACGGTGGCCCCTCTCCCCCGTGGGCTGGAGGGTCGTGGGCCAACACAGCCCAGCTGAGTGCAATGAGTTAACAACATTGCGGGGGATTTAAAATGGAAGAAGCCTCCTGACAGCCCACATGTAGGTCTAATAATTTACTATAACTGCTTTTATGGCAGACCGTAAAAATCTAAAATAAGGCTGGGAATTGTCAGAGAAACCCACATGGAGCTGAATTTCTGCATAACCACAGTTTTTTAGGCTTCAGCGCCTTCCTCTGGAAAGCCTCGGTCCCTGGGTCCCTGGGGCGTGCTGGGCACAGCCCTGCCGGGGGCTTTTCCCCCCAGGGGGGGTCCTTTCGCCTGTGTGAGCAGTTTCACACCCAGGGGTGCTGCCCGGACCCCGAGACGTTCAGCGGGCTTCCCCGCGGCTGGTGGATGGGCTCGCTGATGGGGCTGGAGTGGGAGATCTCAAGCTGTTCTGTGAACAATTCTGTGACCCGACAGGTCCCCGCTGGGGGCTGAAGAGCAGCTCCTCACCTCGCACCCTCCGGCCCATCCTCCTGCGGTCCCCAGCCTCCCCCTGAGGACCAGCATCCTGGGGGGTGCAGAGAGGGATTGTTTTTCCCAGGCCCAAGCTCTCCAGTCCCCTCTGTACGGCGCAGGGAGAATATTGTCTGTCCCCAGAGGGTGACATTAAACACCGAGGCAATTCTGCCTCTGAGAGCTAACCCTGAGCAGCAGTTACTGCAATTACTCTGAGTGCCACTGGATGATACTCGGTAATTACGCGGCTCTTTCATCTGGGGATCTCTGAGCACTTACTGATCAATTAATTAAACTTTGCAGCAGGCTTTTGCCACAGCACAAGATGTTGGTGGATCAATAATCCCTCTCCTGAGACACAGCCAGCCCCGAATGGCACGGCCGTGCCAGCATGACCCCAGAGCTGGAGGACAGGGAGGGCTGGGGTGCCCAGGCTGCCTAGGGAAGCGGGAGGATGCGATCGTGAGAAGCTCACGGGTGAGAAATACCAGAAAGAACAGTCTGAGTCCCTGGCTCTTCTCCCAGGAAGGAAGGAAAAAAGTTGGGAATTTGGTTGGCTATTTTGTTCGTTTGCTTAGGCTGCGGCTGCAAACGTCCCCCCGAGTCTGATCCCACTCCTGATGCCACAGCCCCGAGCAGCACCACCATCCCAAATCCCTCTCTGAGCCTCCGCCAGCTCCTCCCCGCCCTGCCGAGGCTCCGTTCAGCGGCTGCCGGGGCCGGCTGGGAGAGGGGAAGCGCCAACCGACTCCTCATCATCCTCGCAGCCCCGAGACGAGCTGTTTACTTCGAAAGCTTTGGGCACAACATAAACTGCTGCCGTTTGGAGGAATCCTGGCAGGAGCCTCCCTATTAGCACAGATTGTAAATCTCCTCCTAACGAGGAGCCTGGCTGGGCCCAAGTCTGGATTTTTAAATATGAATAATATGAAAAGCAGCAGCTCCCCTCAGGGCATGCAGGAATGGAGACTGCGCGTTCTCCGGCCCGAAAATGCATCTTTGCATCAGTTACTGCCAGGAGGAGAAATGTCCCCAAGTTTATGGCATTTTTGGTACCTGGGGAAAGTCCTTATTGATCCTGTAGTGCTCATCTTGGCGACACCCTAATAAATCGCCCCGTCCCGGCAGCCCCAGGCAGGGCTGGGGTGGTGCAGGCAGGCGCTGGGGCAGGGGAGGATCTGCAAGATGCTTTGCTGGGAGACTGGGCGGGCTGGGGGGGGAAGAGGGCTGCCAAAAGCTGCGGTTCTGTGTCAGCCTCAGCACCGCGCCGGCAGCCCCTGGGTGTGGAAGGCGGCCGGGCCCTGCCCCTGGCTGAGGTGCCTGGGCAGGGCTGAGCCCGGGTGGATACGGGGGTTTCTTGCGTGTCGGGAGCCCACGGCACTCACAAGCCCGCGGAGCTTCTCACCTCTTATTACAACGACCTTTTCCTCCCAGAGCTGTCTTGTGTTAAGCTAAATGACACAACTGGGGAGTTAGCTCTCTTTAAAAAAAGATTTTCCATTGCGCTGCCGCGATATCAACTGTTCAGAAATGCAGGAGTGAAAAACAAGGTGAAACGGGTGCGGGGGCCGTCCTCCATCAGGGCGTCAAAGCTTTATGACAACTTGGAACTAAATTTGAGCATTTTCAGCCTGTCCCTGCTAGAAGAGCTGCAGGTTGGCCCATCCCTACCCCAACTCATTGTTGAAAATGGCCAGTTGCAAGCGGAGAAACATATTCCCCCCCCTCCACGGGAGCACCCACAGCTCAGCCGAGCTGCTCTCCTTCCCTCCTGCCACGGCCAAAGGAGATGCATCATTTCTCAGCCTGACATCCTTTTCCTGGCTGTCCTCAGCGGACGCGTCCTCTCCCCTGCAATACCTGGCTGGCAGAGCCGTGGCGCGGTGCCTTCCCGCCGAGCCCGTGGCTCCCAGCCCCAATTCCCGACCCCGGCGGGGGACACGCGATGCGGAGGGACGGGAAGCAGCGCCGTGTCGGGGAGGGGGGGGGGCTGGGCTGGAAGCGGGACAGGTTTTGCTCACCCTGGTACGGTGCCCTGCGCTCTTGGCTGTCCTTCCTTCCAGGCAACCTTTCAGCCCAGATGGAGAGCGCCATAAGGAGTTTTGTTTCCTTCCCAAAACACACAACACGCTCTCTGCCTGTCTAACGAGGTGTCGGCGCAAGGCACAAGCGGCTCTGCGGGCACCACTCCTGCTCCCTCCTCCGGCGATGGGGAGCCCTCTGCCCCCATGCGCCTCGTGTCCGGCTGGAGCGGAGCCGCCACGCCGTGCGCTCGGGGAGGTTCTGTGGGTGCAGGGGGTGCTGTGCCCACGTGGCACCGTGCGTCTGCCCCACAGCAGCCCCGGTGCCATGCGGCGCAGGGCTATGCCAGCGTTACCCCAGGGCTGATGCAGCGAAGCACAGCGAGGGGCTGTGGGGCAACGAGACCCAGCACAGGGCTAGTGAAGGCTCAGCACAAAAGCAGCACTGTGCTGTTTAAGCCTCCTGCCATAAAAGCAAAGTTTTGCACCCACATCTTCAATATATTTGTGCCTCTTGCTGTGCCAGAGCCCGTCTGCTGCCCCGGACTTGGTCAGGGCTCTGCGACAATCACACGCGTGGTCCAACGCTGCCCAGAATCGTTTGTCTTTCCACCCGTATGCCAAGATCGTCCCCAGGAGCATCTCTGCATGCCCTGGCGTGGGTGCTGCAAGTTGCTGTCTCGGCAAAAGCCCGGGGGATTGGGATGAGGACGAGGGTCTGAGCACAGCGGGAGCAGGCGTGGGGAGGGGGTGGCTGTGGGGACGCCGGGGTCCTGGGTGGAGGGGATGGAGGGAGGAGCCGGTGGCCAGGATTTCTCCAGCACTTAGAAGCCAACTTCACATCCTCTGCTATGAAACACAGCCGTGATTTTTGCTTTATAAGTACGATTGCTTATAACAGCATGAAATTACAGCCAGAGCTGATCAGCCTGGCAGCAGATAAGGGAAGCTGTCGAGTGTGGCAGTGTGTTATTACACAGGGGGATTGGGAGGGGGAGGCTGGCAGCTTCCAGCCCCATGGTGTTGGGACCTGCCCCTCTGATTCTGGCCATGGCCCGTAGCCAGGGACAGTCACAGATCGATCCGGCTTCTGCTGACATCCACCAGGAAAACTGTGGGTCTGGGGATGAAGTCATTGCTGTTTCAAGTAAAGTGCTAATTCTGCGGGAGTTGGGTGTAATCACCCTTTCCATAATTACCCGGGGAGGGGGAGCTGTAAGCCCGCGTTGTAAAGCCGTGTGTGGAGGCACGGGTGGGTCAGGCACAGGAACGCAGAAGAGCAGTTTGAGTGCGTGTGTAGGGATGGATGTGCCCTGTGAGTGAGCCCAGAGACACCCGCACGCGGCCCCATCCCGCCGTGTGTCCTGGCGGCTCACAGGAGGGTGTGATGGGGCGACCGCTGGGCACGAGGACACACGGCCCCGAGTCGTGGAGACCCTCCCCAGCTGCACGCGTGCCCCTGGGTCTGAGGATGACGAGGCTGAGCTAAAGGCTGGAGCGTGTAGCACCAACAATGTGACGTCTGTAAGCACGGACAGTGATTTTTCTCTTACGGCTCTCTAAAAATTAAGACTTTTTGTAAAGTCTTTGCATTTGCTTCCTTTTCTGTACATGTGGTGGCAGATTTGTGCAGTGTACATACCCCTACTTAGCGCCGTCTCTGTTCTGTGCCTGCAAAGCCCTCCGTGATCACCAAATCCTCCCCTGAGGAGCCCACGGACGATGTTCTCCAACATCCTTGGAGAACTTTTCTGCCCGAGGCAGGGGCTGCCTCCTGGATTAGCTCCAGGTTTGCGTTCCCCTTCTCCCCGGAGCTGGTAAAATCCCCGATAGCACAAGAGGGCTGTGGGGGAGGGCAGCGCGCGGGGGTCACTGCCCTGAGCCCCTTTGTCTCTGGGCAGGCAGGGAGGGGGCTGCATGCTCTGCTCCCAGCGGGTTCTCTCCCGCTCCCCCTCTTGCTGTCCCCCGCCTTGTGCAGAGGCTGCTGCGTGCCCCAGGGCCTCGAGGAACATCTCGGTGGCCATTGCACAGCCTGACTGTGGGCAAAAGGGGCTACACAGGACCCTGGACCTCGAGGAACGTGCTGGCTCTGCTGGAACATTCGGGCTGGTCCCGCCATCGCTGGGTGGACTGGGACGTGCCCAGTGGCTTGTGCTCCAGCCCTGCGAGCGGTGGTGAGCTGAGCCAGGCTCTGCTGCCGGCGTGCCAGGGCAGTGCCGACGCTGCGGGGGCTGGAGGAGGTCAGGGCCGCGGGTTCCTGCGCTGCACAGCAGCTTAACCCGGCTTCTGCAAACACCCGGGGTGGGCAGGAGCTCCCCGTGCCCCGGCCAAGGCTGCTCCCACCCTCTGCAAAACTCAGCGCTCCTGGAACAAACCTTTCCGGGGATTGCCGAGCCTGTGCTTCAAGGATGTCGTGGAGTGATGCTTGTGTGCTGTCACAAATCGCTGTTTACACGTCACCTTGCAATGGTGTGTGGTCCCCGTGGCGGTTGTCTTCAGAGTGCAGCGCCGGGCTCCGCACCACAGCACGGTGCTGCTACCGACACTGCTCCGTGCAGGCTTCCTCTCGGCTCACGGCCGTGTCCCACACCCCCTTAAAAACCAGTCATTCCTGGCATTTTCTCACTTTCATAAGCTCTTTTCCACTCCGCAAAAAAGGTCTCGATTTACTCATCACTGCTCTAATTCCATTTGCAAACCGTGGGTGTTGATCAGAGGTGGGTTAGCGAGACCCAGGAAGGATTCCTGGTGGAACCAACGGTGGTTTCCAGCAGAAACGCCTGGGTGTGCTGGGTGGGATTGATTTCACGCTGCAGAGGCCACCCGTCAGGCAGCCCCTGCCTGTCCTCCTGCGGTGCGCAGCACTGTGGAAAATGCACTTACTCGCCTGTTAGACCGATTCTCTGCAGTTCAAGCCTTCCAGGTGCTTCTGGTCCCTCCCCATCTTGCCATCTGCTTTCATCCCCTTTCATCCCACTGCCCTGAGCCTTCCCGTTTCTGAGCTGCTCTGCTTCCCTTCCCCCAGTGTTTTTCAAGAGAGAACATAAACAAGCGGAGAGATGGCACGGGGCTGGTACCACTGCGGGGCTGGGGGATCATTTACCGAGAGACTGCACTGTGTCAGCCTGACCTTTTTAGTATGCAGCCTCAAACGGCCCTGACAGAGGATGATTTTCACCGCACGCAGCTTTCCCCGGCACTGCTGGCCCAACCAGAAAGGTGGCCCATCCAGAAAGGTGGCCCGTCCCAGGGTCTGGATTAGTGGTCTCTGCTGAGAAAACCTTGAGCACTGTGGCGTAGCAGCAGACGCTTTCCTGGTGTTGGTGGCACAAGGCACAGTGCTGCACCCCAAATCACAGAGGTGGGGGCTCGTGGGGCTCAGTGCAACGCTGCTCTGGACCCTGGGAAGCAGTGGGTGCCTCTGCCTTCGCCTTCAGACATTGACGTATCCCCGTGACTGATGGCTGAGTCTTTCACCCTGAACCATGTTGATAGATTTAAAAAAAAAGCCCGGTGATGGATAGTCTCATTAAACAGGGGTGCGCTGCGAGGGAGAGGAGCAGATGACTTACTGCCGTTGCTGGAGGCTTTGCTGGCAGCGTGAGGCACGGCTCGTTCCTCCTTCCCCAAAGCCGAGGAAACAGCAGTTACCTGCAACACGGCCTCGGCTCACCGGGGTCCCCGCGGCACCGGGGGGAGATGCTGGGGTGCAGCGCAGGGCTGGGAGGAGCACCGCCAGCTCTGACACCCAGCGGGAACCAGTGAGATGATCCAAAGCAGGCCAGTCCCAGCCGATCCATGACCATGCTCCACAAGATCCATGACCTAGTCAACAAGGCAAGTCGACTAGGGCAGTGGCAAGTTGGAAACACCAGCCAGTGCTGCCTTCCCAGCCTCCCGCGATGCAAACCAGCTGCAGTGTGTGCAGGTGGCCTCGGCGCTGGGTTGGGTGGTGTATATCCACTCACCGGCTGGCCACACAGCGCGTCCTGGCCATGGCTGCTGCTCCACGGGGCTGTCGTGGGGCTGGAAGCGTGCCCGCGGCCAGGGATGACACCCCGCCGTGCTGGAGAGCCATCTCGGCGCTCGAACACTCATACCCTTGTGCTCGCAGCATGGATATCTGACGAGGTGATGATCCAATATGTGAGTGGGAGGTATTTTGATTTTTCTTTCTGGGATCATGTTTATGTTCTTGGCACGCCTCAAGAATTTCTGTTGTAGGGGTGTAGAAAATGAACAGGTTGTCCCCAGGGGTGCCTGGATGCAGATTTTGGCAGGGGATTGGGGTAAAGCCCTTTGTCACTGCTCGGCTTTTGCCCACGTGTCTGGGATGCTCTGGGGCTCTCAGCCTCGGTGGACCAGACTCCATTTTGATTTCCTCAAGTTTGCTTGGTCTTGAAACAAAAAGTTAGAGCTTGGTCAGGGAAGAGTTCTTGGCCATATTAGAAGGAAGATTCTCAGCCTCCAGCTGGCGGTGGGATCGAGGTCTGCATTAGTATTGACCTCAGGTATGGTGAGCAGCAGAAATTTCCTAACTCAGCACAAGGCCATGCTCGACTTTAAATCTCGCCTAACACCGTGTGCATCGATAGCACCTGCCTTGCAGGAGTGTTTAAGGCTTTGATTAATCAACGTCTGCAAAAACGCATTTGTACCCGGAGATGAACGATGCTCCGTCAGTGTGAAGCGCTATTGTGGTTGTTAATTGTGCGTCACGCACAAACGTGGCATCTGTAATCATCCCGTGCAAAACAAATGTTCTGCCGAGCAGGATCCCCGCTCCTCAGCTCTGGGCTCGGGGAGGGAGCGAGAGGGTCTGCCTGGGAGCTGGGCTGTGGAAAATAAACCTCCTCCAGACCCCCCCCCGGGGCTTTGTGCGGGAGGAAGAGCAGCAGCGAGGGGGCACGGGTGGTACCTGGGCAGGGGTTGTTGCAGCAGCCACGCAGGAGCGTGGTGAGGGGCAGGGAGGGGCTGGCCCCGGTGCAGAGCCACCCTGACCCCTCGTCGCTGCCTGTCCCCGTCCTCTGCAGCCGCCAGGTCCTTACGCTGCAGCTCTGCCCCAGCGCAGCACCTCGGCCTCGCGCTGGGCTTAGGTCAAGAAAGAACAGGAGCCAGTTGTGAAGACTCGTGCCACCCGCAGAAACTAATTATCCAGGGAAAATGCGGGCTCTTCCCCTCCGTGGGCTCCCAAACTGCTTCCCTTTGATACGCTTCTCCTGCAAGTGAGCAGAGCCAAAGTGAACATGAAATCAGCACCGGCTTCCCCCAGGAGTCCTTTCTCTTTAGGCTTCACTTGGTGTTATAATGATCCAATCAATCTCAGGAGGCTCCAAATACTTATTAATTAATGCAATGATTGGGTGATTTGGCCATCATTGCAGCTGTCTTTCACGGGGAGAGAGAAAAGCGTGTTCCTTTCTTATTTTTTTCTAACGCCTGGCTTTCTGATGGCACGCCGCCCCTCCACCGCAGAACACAATGTAAAAGCCGGGTGACTCACAGTCAAGGATTTGTATTCAATATCAGTTCAGATTACATTAGCTTTGCCTAATGCCTTCGCAATAAAGTGCCTCTTCATTGTATAGCTGCAATTTATTTCAGCTCCTGGGTTGGTACGGAACAAACATCAGTCATGCTGCAACACGCGTGCCCTGCGACGGGAGCAAGCGGTGGATGTTTGCCGGTCTCGGAGGCGGCGGAGGACGCGCTGCCTCGCCTCCTGCTCCCGGCAGGGGCTCGGTGCTGGCTGCTGCCGGTGGCAGATGGGCTCTTTAACAAGGGCAGTTTTTAAAGCCGGTGCTTGGAGGGCAGGAGAGAGATGCCCCTGGAGGAGAGTGGCCAGGCAGAGTCACCCGGGGGATGCGCTGGTGGCGAGATGCCTCATTATCCACCTGCAGAGCCATAAAACCTGCCCGGGGCTGCGGGCTGGCCAGCTGAAAGCGGTGGCCGGTTCCCCCGACTGTGGTGCTGCTCCAGCTCAGCCCCAGGACCAGTTTATTTAAACCCCTCGTGAGGAGCTGCAGGTCCTGGAGCAGCATTTCGTCCCCCCGCTTCGCCGGGGCTGTGCTCCCCGCTGGGCACGGGCTGCGGCAGCTGCCTGGCCGCGGTGAACAAAGGCTTCTGCTGGGGTTTGAAGCCACCCGTGTCCCCAGAGCCGTCCTCTCCCTCGTCGGCCGTGTGGGCTGTGCAGGAGAGCAGCAGGTCCCCGTGCCGATGGCGCTCAGGTCACTTCCCTCCTGCAAACGCTGTTTCCTCCATTCTGGCCTCGGGGACCTTTCCCACTAGTGCTTCTCCCCTGCGTGCAATTTGCAGAATAAAAGACATGCAGAAAAAAAGTGGCAAAGGCTGCTGAAAGCACAGTTAATTCTGTGTTTCTGCACTGGCTGCGGATGCTTGGCGAAGGTTTCTTGCGCTGGGGCTTTGGCAGCACAGCACTGCCAGCAGAGCTGAGAGCAAGGACGGGGGGGGCAGCCGGGGTTTCTTTTTTTAGTGGGGATGCAGAGGTCTAGGAAAACGGAGTGTTTTCCTCTGATGCCCTTGTGGGACCCAGCGATGATTCACGTGGGCAGCAGTAAGAATCTTATCTTTACTTATTTGTTGAGGTCTTGATGCTGCTGTGGAACACCTGTGAGGAGGAGGAGCAGGTTCCTCCTGGGGCACTTCCACAAGGACCTGGCTCCGGTGAGAGGAGGGCTGAGCCAGTCGCCAATGATTTCTGAACCTCCCCTGTGCGGGCAGAGGTCCCCAGCCTGCCCCACGCACAGCACCGGTCTTGTCTCGTTCAGAGCAACTGCCAGAGATCTTCCTCGCTGCTGAAGAAACACCCGCCCCGTCCCGCTGTGTTGTGGTAGGTGCTACGTGGTCTCACCTTGTTTGTTCGTCCCCCAGCCGGGAAGCAGGAGCGATGCTGTGTCTGTACGAGGCAAGTAGAAGGCCGTGAGTAATCCCAGCCGAGCTCTCTGCCGCGTCCCCCGACCTGGAAATCACCCACGGCTGGTCGATGATTTCACTGGCGAAACACCCGGTGAAGGTGAATACGCACGAAGGTCAAAGCCCCTTTGGGGGGTGCTGCCTGGTTCAGGAGGGGACACAAAATCCCACACAATAAGGGAATGGGGAGCGTGACCCCAGGACTGGGCTGGGACAGATGGCCCCGGGACGGGGTCGTTAGGGCCAGCACTAGATGAGTGACACAACCTCTATTAATTAGCACAGTGCTAACTAATTAGCACAGTACTAACAGGGTGGTGCTGCCAGGGTCCCTGGGCTGTCCTGCTCGCACACCGCGCTGAGCTGGTCGTGATGCTGCAGTTGACCAAAGACATCGTTAGGGGTGACATATAATTGCTGAGAGCACCTCAGGCGTGCGGCCCCGTGACCGCGAGCAAGGCTGGAGCAGTGCCAGCGCCGGGCGCTGCAGCATCCCGCCCCGGCATGGGGCTGCTCCTCCCTGGGCTGCTCTACTTGCCAAGCCAGCCCCCCGGGGGGTGCACTGTTGCCTCCCCACATCTCTGCCTTCCCTCAGAGGGGGTCTTCCCCTTGCTGGGGCAGCCGTGGGGAGAGCCGAGCAGTGGGGAGAGCCGAGTTCCCCCAGTGCTCCCCGGGCTGCCTTTGCTGATGGGGCCAGGAGCAGGGATCCCTGAGCAGGAGCACTGCCCCCATCTCCCCCAAACCCAGCATCGCTCCCGCTAAGGTGCTTAAGCCACGGGGCCGATGCTAAACCGATTAATTAGCGCTGAGCAGCTTGCTGCCGGAGGTGCTGGTGCCGAGGGCTCTTCTGCGGGATTGAGCAACAGCTCGAGCTCTCGGACACAGTTGCCTTCCCGCAAGGCTTGGGTGCTGCTGGAAAACAGCTCGAGAGCCGCGTTCGCTGGGACCACCGGCGAGGCGGTGTCCCGCGGGAGCAGGGGGAGTCTGGTAAACTAACTGCCATCCAAGAAAAAGAACATTTTAGCACAATTCGAGGCCACGTTGCAATCTAGAGACAGAAAATATAGGCCACACTCACAAACTGGGAGGCTGCGTCCTGGAAAACATCAAATGTGAAAATAATTTAGAGGCTGTAGGAAAAAAGTAACTCAACAGGCCGTCTCAGGGCTGTGGTACACGTCTAAAGCAGACACGGTGCTGGGGCAAACAGCCCCGGCGCGGCCGCAGCCTCTGCTCGGGGAGGTTTTGCCGCCGTCCTGCCACGCTTGTGGGACCGAGAGGAATAGTCCAGGCAGGTCTGGGAGCTGTGGCTGACTGAAAAGGGAGGTGGGCAAATGGGAGAGGGGGAATAAAAGAGGTGGGAAAACTCTTTGAGGTCTGGAAAAACACCCCTGAGAGGCGAGGGGGGGGTGAGGTCCGTGTGGTTTAGCAAAAGGAGGGTCTAGAGGTGCCTTGGACCCACCGTGCTAAAACCTTCCCCGGATCAAGCGGGCTCGGAGAGGGCCCTTTAATCTCACAGGGAAAGTGTAACAAGAACTAATGACAGGAAGCAGGAGCCAGACACATTTAAATTAGAACAAAGGACACATTTCTAATAGTGAGGGTAATTAACCACTGGAACAAATTATCAAGGGGAAGTGGTGCTTTCTCCATCTCTTGAAGTTCTCAAATTAAGACGGGATGTTTTTTCTGAGAAGAAGCTTAACTCGAACACAAATGACCGGGCTCCGTCCAGCAGCGACTGGAGGAATTTAATTGCCCGTGTTCGAAGGTCAGCCCAGACCCTGCAGAATCCTTCTGGCTTTAAAATCAGCGTGACCACGTTTTGATGAGACTGGTGGAAGCTTTAAGGCAAAACAAGGTTCAAGTCACTGCTGTGGGCTGGGGGGGAGGCATTTCCCAGCATTGCCCCTATCCCCAGTGAAGCGGGGGCTGCTGGTCCTGCCGGTGTCCCTGCTTTTACACTTGCCAGCCACGGGGCATTTCCTTTGGCTTTTGTGAAACGGTGCCCTGTACAGAACCTGAAGTTAGGGAACAGTCAGGATGTGGCCCCAGGGTATCAGCTCGGGGTGATGGGGCTGCAAAACCACCAGGGAAGTGGAGCCCTGTCTCAGCTGGGGCTCTCCTCGCACCGCTCTGTGTATACACATGTACATATACACATCTACACGTATATGCGACCCGAAGAGCGGCAGCAGCGGGGTGCAGGCAGGGGCTGGCAGCGTGCGGGAGCCCATGGGATGCTTCTCCAGGGGCTGCTGCAGCAGAGGCGCAGAGGCTGGGCCCGATGCGAATGCGTCCCTGCGTGTGTTTGGTGTCAAACAGCTCAGCCCTTCCGTGAGCTGGGGCTGATCTGGGCAGGGAAGTCAATCACAGCCACTCCGTAGAGCTGCGGTCCTGTAATTACTCCGTGATTAAATAAGAACGTAATTCCTTCAACACCTCCACTCTCCTGCTTTATTGCAGGAGAGCCCACACAAGGAATTAATGTTTAAATAATGGCTTTCCTCCCCAGGAGCAGACTCCAAAACAGGCAGGGATATATTAATGCGGGGTTCTGCAAACGGGAAGGGGCAGCTCCTTGCTGTGAGGCTGGGGTGGGACGCGGGGGGCCGTGGGGGCTGCAGGGCAGCATTCACCGGGACTTTCCTGGTGATCATAGAATCACGGACTGGTTTGAGTGGGAAGGGCCCTTAAAGCCCATCCAGCCCCACCCCCTGCCCCGGGCAGGGCCACCTTCCACCAGCCCAGGTTGCCCAAAGCCCCGTCCAACCTGGCCTTGAGCCCTTCCAGGGAGGGGGCAGCCACAGCGTCTCTGGGCAGCCTGTGCCAGGGCCTCACCCCCCTCACAGGGGAGAGCTGTGATCCATATCTTGTGTCTTCTGTCCTCTTTGGGCAGGGCCGAGGGGTCCCCGCAGGCAGAGCACGTGGGTGCAGCCCCCCAAACCACCACCCTGGCACCCCTGCACCTCTCCGGGCTGTCAGCTGGTGCGAGGTGCCTCCCTCGGCACGATGCCAGCTTGGAAACTGCCCGGTAATTTTTGCAATTCAGATGAAAGTTTTATGACTAGAGGAGTACAGAGAATTTCAGCCACTAGCTGCACTGATTTTCTAAGTTGTCCATCTTTTTATATCAGCAGATGCCAGCTGAGTGTACCTTGTGAAGAATAGTCTCTCCCTGCAATGGGCTACGCTGTTTTCAACCTCTTTATTAAACCGAGCACAATTCCGTGCAATAGCAGAGATGAAGAAAAGGCCCTGATAAGCGGGACTAGCCATTTCCCCGTTTCCAATCTCCTTGGTGACAGTAACGCCACACAACACGCCATACAAATGCAGTTTCGGAGACCAGGCTGTTAGCAGCAGCTCCTCGGCTGGAGGGTTTGAGTCCCAGATCTGAGGGGTTCCCCCTCCGGCCGCCCCGCAGCACCGCAGGGACCCCGCGGGCTGGTGTCGGCGCTGGGAGGACGCTCCGTGGGGGAGAGCTTCGGGCGGGGGCTCGCGCTCGTCCTGCACACCCAGCTGAGCCCCGCAGTCGGCGCAGAGCCGACGGACTCCGTGCGGTCCCAGGTACCTGCCGTTGCACCCCTGGAGACGCTCCCGCAGAGCCCCTGCACCCAAACAGGAGGATTTGGTTTGACTTGGCCTCGTCCGTCCTTGCTGCTCCCGAAGCCAGACCAGGCTTTGCCCAGAGACCACCGGGGCCTCTTTGACTGCATCCCTGTGCCAGGCACAGGCTGCAGACAGTACAGGCAGATTTAGGAATCTGTTAAGAATTTGTATGTTTAATGTCCCTTAAAAGTGATTTTGTTTATTTTTACCATTAGAGGCATCAACAACAAACCCCAGCCTAAAGCCAAGGCCAGGAGATAGCGTGGGAGAGGGATATGATGAGTGTTTGAAGCCACTGGGGAGGGCAGTGACTGGTGCAGGACATCTCAGCTGCCTCCCCAGGAAGGAGGGGAGTTTTTCCCCAGCAAAACCTGCTCTGATTTCCAGGAGCCATGACCAGACCCCTTATCCCTGGGCTGGGGCAGGGAGAGGAGCTGCAGCCTCCACCTTGGCACATACCGAGAGGGATTTCAGTGCAGAAGCCCGAAGCTGGTGGCTCCTTCCCAGCAGCTTTACTCCTGGGCAGGGATTTAGGCTAAGCCTAGCAGCAGAAGGAGCCAAAAGCTGCCTTGTAACAAGTTTTCCGAGGCCTCGAGAGCAGCAGGAGGACCTGGACCTGCAAAGTCAAAGTGGTCACCCCTGCCCAGCTGCTGCTAAAGCTCCTAATCTGCTTGAAATCCAGCAGGATTTGTTTGCTGGGCCAAGGGGAACAAGCTGTGTGGTGGTGCCCTGTGCGGGTGGGGGTACCAGCACCTCAAGCAGCGGGTGGGGGAGCCCGGCCAGAGGGCTGCCAGGTCCCCCCCGGCAATCGCTCATCGCCACGGTGCTGTGGCACAGCGGAGCTACTGGGCCGCCGGGTGTTGCTCTGCATGTTTCTCAGTTAATCTCTATAAAAACAAGAGCCAGAACCTCCTCCTGTCCTCCCGCGTGCTCTTGCTACGGTAATTTTGCAGTTTGAGCACCAGCTATGGAATCGGCTCTGAGATGCAGAACGCAGCCGGAGCAGCACCTGCACGGGGATGTCTCTGGAGCTGGGATCTCTTGGCTGTGCCCCCCAGGACCAACCCCATGTCCCTGTCTGGCCCCGAGCCCAGCCCTGGCACGGACAGACCCCGCTCTGGGAGCTCAGCACAGCCTGAGGAGCAGGACGGGGCATTTTCCATGTAGGACTGTTAGAGGAGGCAGCAAAGTCTGTGCGGGGTGTCCAGGGCTTCTGCTGTCAGGTGGCTGAAGGAAGAAGAGGAGGTTTCTGGAGGAGCCCCCCAGCAGCATCACTGCAGGGCCAGGCAGCAGCGGCTCCTCGGGTGTTAATGGCCTTGTCCTTGACGTGGAGCCGGGTGCTATTACTAGGCAGCAGCGTGCACCGTGGCTGCACCAGCCTGGGCCGGAGTGGAGCTTGCTGGCTCCATCCTCCCGCCCTGCTGCCGGAGAACATCCCCTCCGTGCCCCACATTTCCACTTGCCACACTAATTATCATCACCGCATAATTCCTGAGCAACCTCCCCGCTGTGCTGTATTATTCATCGGGAGGCAGACAGGCTCACGCAGCCCAGACAAGCTGCTCCGAGGTATTAACAAGACAAAGGATTAATTGGCTGTTGGGAGCTGCTGAACAGAGGATGCGCTGCCCGTCATACCTGTGGTGGGACTACGTGGCCCAGCACAGGGCTCAGCTTGCCTCAGCCCTCGCCCAGCACCTCCCGCCAAGCACAGGAGGTGCTGCTCCCGGCTCCGGCGCTGCTGTCGAGGAGAGGCAGCTCCAGCACCACACTGATGCTCTATGAGAAAATGTTTTCTTGTGTCCTTCATCCCCCCGAGGCTGGGCATGGCCTCGCCGCAGCACCCTCGGTGCCCGAACCAGCTCCTTGCCCCTTTCCACGTTTCCTCGGTGCAGCCACGGCAGCACCTTCCAGCTGGGAAATGCAGGTCCTGGGGCTCCCCAGCAAATTCCTAAAAACAGCCCCTACGAGAGGGGAAGCACCCTGGGCTGGAGCAAAATGTAAAATAGAAGGCGCTCAGAAGTTTTCCTCATCCTCCATTCGACACTGGGTGCAGGGTCCGTCCCGGGACTCCCTCGGGAGCTGCAGGGGGCTGGCAGAGCTGGGGGACGGTGGCAGGTGGCCATCAGCCCCCTTCATTAGCCCGGTTCGTCCCATAGCTGCCATCTCCTATGACCCAAGCAGCTTAAAGACAAGCCCAGGCTATTTTCCGTGTTGCCCCCGTGTCTATAAGGTGCTCACGGCCCCTCACCCAGCTGGGGCTGCTTCGGCGGTGTCACGCAGGGCATGGCAGCCCTGTGCGTGTGTGAGGGGTTGTGAGGGGCTGTGAGGGGCTGTGAGGGGTTGTGAGGGGCTGTGAGGGGCTGTGAGGGGTTGTGAGGGGTTGTGAGGGGTTGTGAGGGGCTGTGAGGGGCTGTGAGGGGTTGTGAGGGGTTGTGAGGGGTTGTGAGGGGCTGTGAGGGGCTGTGAGGGGTTGTGAGGGGTTGTGAGAGGTTGTGAGGGGTTGTGGGTGTTGTGAGGGGTTGTGAGGGGTTGTGGGTGTTGTGAGGGGTTGTGAGAGGTTGTGAGGGGTTGTGAGGGGTTGTGAGGGGTTGTGAGAGGCTGTGAGGGGTTGTGAGGGGTTGTGAGAGGCTGTGAGGGGTTGTGAGGGGTTGTGAGGGGTTGTGAGAGGCTGTGAGGGGTTGTGAGGGGCTGTGAGGGGTTGTGGGGGTTGTGAGGGGTTGTGAGGGGCTGTGAGAGGTTGTGAGGGGTTGTGAGAGGCTGTGAGGGGTTGTGAGGGGTTGTGAGGGGCTGTGAGGGGTTGTGGGGGTTGTGAGGGGTTGTGAGGGGCTGTGAGAGGTTGTGAGGGGTTGTGAGAGGCTGTGAGGGGTTGTGAGGGGTTGTCTCACACCGACCCGCACACGGCCGCCCTGTGACAGCCATTAGTAATGCGATCCACTAGCCGGTCAAAGCCTTCTGTAGCTATGGTAATGAACTAACATAATTCACAATTATAACGTCAAATTTAAAGCTAGGGCTTGTGCAAAAAAGATAAAAATATCTCTTTGCTCATGGGATCTCGGTATTATTTGCTTAGCTATATTGGAAGCTAAATGCACTCACTAACATCAAGCGATCGCTCTGAGATTAAACACTTTTCTTCCGTTTATGTACGTTTCACCCTTTTATAGTTTTATTAAAATTCTGGCTGCACTTTCAATTAAGTGAATCCCTTTTGCAATTGTAAGCACATTTCATATGAATAAATAATTTAATTTGCGGGGTGTTTTGGCCTCAAAACCGCGATGTCAACGCAAAGATGCCCGAAGGGTGCTGAGGTGGCAGGGGAGCGGGGCATTGCTGCTGGCCGGGCTGCTGGCCCCCGGCTCGCCGTGCTCGGGGAAAGCAGCCCCCCCTCTCCCCACCCGGCTGCTCCATCAGCGGGCAGGAACCCGGGAGCGAAGCCCTCGAGGCCTTTACTGGGTGCACACCCGCACACATCTGGTCCGCACCAGCCCTTCCGAGCAGGGAGCCCAGGGAGGGAGGCTGGTGGCCCACAGACCTTCATCCCCTGCATCGTCATCGGCCACCTCTTGTGATGATCACACTTGGCATCTGAGGATCTGAGGCTCTCAAAGCTCTCTGCAAATATTAATTAATTATCAAAGCCGCACAGCTTGCGCTCTGCGAAACTCACAGTCATCATTTCACTGAATTTCACATGAAAAAATCTGTCTGTTTTCTGCCATTTCTTAACCTCCAAATGTTGCTTTCTTGGCACTTTCTGTAAAGCACATGTTCACGTTTTCAGCACGGAGCCCTGGATCCCTGCCCGCGCTCCCCAAGTCCCTGTGCTTGGATCAGCCACCGCCGTCCCGATGCCAGTGGGTGGCTGCGAGCCCCAGGGCACCTCGTCCTGCCCCGGCAGCCACGGGACCAAACCCCGTCCCCCCTCGTCGGCCCCTCTCCTCGGCGGCAGCAGCCCTGGGATGCCGGAGGGTCTGTCCGTCTGTCCTGCTCGCTGCCTTTTGGCACAGCGCTGCGCATGGAGGTTCCCGGAGATATCCCGCTTTTGCTGGGAAACTTCGGCAAAGCAGGATGGTTCTATCCCATAGGATGGCAGCTGACAAAGGTGGTGCTGTTGGGAGGTAATTAAAATGGATGGGTACCAAACTCCATCACCTTTGTCTTAAAAAAACACAAGACTTTGAGCTATTTTTAACACATCGGCAAAAAACGGCAGAAATGTTGTTGCCTCCTCTCACAACCCCAGGGCTACACCCACCTCCCGGGGCCCATTCCCCAAGGCACTGACATTGTGCCTTGGCCCCTCCAACCAGCAGATGAGAACATTAATACTCATTTTGAAAAGTATTTTCAGCATCAACAGTTTGCCCCAGTTTTGGATTTTGCAGTTGTTCCTGTAAGTGATGTCTGGGTGGGTTGAATTTGTGTCGCCAATGCTGAAGCTCTGCAATAGGAATGCAAATGAACCTCAGACTAGTGATTTTCTCTGTTGGTTGGTTGTTTTTTTTTTTTTCCCCTTTAAAAACCTCACTCTACCCCAGGTCCCCTAATTCCAGTACATTAATCGGGAAAGGTTCCTATTGTAGAAAATTTTCTCCCCAGCTGGTTTGCAATGTGCTGCCCGAGCACAAGGACCTTTTACTGTAATTAAGCTCTCGCTGTTCTTTCAGGACTTCAATTCAAAGAAATTAATCATTTTTAACACCGATGAGCAGCTTGACTGCGAGTCATGGAGAAACAATGCTTTTGCCCAGGAGTCGTGGTGAAGAGGGTAGCGCCCCCCAGCCTGCGGTTAGCGGAGGAGGGACCAGCTCCTGCTCTCAGTCCTCACATGATATAAATTAGCAAAATAGAAATTATTAGAAAATATCACCAGTGAAACGCAATTGTATTGGGTTCGTTTTGCTTAACAACCAAGGGTGGACATCAGCGAGTGCGTGGTAAAAATCACCTCTCTAGATACATGTGGGAAAGTCCTGCATGGGAATAACCTCAAAAAAAATACCAAAACCAAAAATGAGTTGTAACAATTCTAATGGTTCAGACAAAAGCCCCTTTTGTGAGAACAGGAAAATAGAATGAGGGTAATTATACTGGTTTTTTTCCTAGTGCACAGTCATTTGTTGATACATCAAACTCCTGTTATAATACATTTATATATATAAAATACATAACAAATATTATATATATATATATATATATATATATAAAGCCCATTCTCGACCTTTTGAGTTGAGAGCGAGACCAGGAGCCACACGGAGACACGAATGTCCAGAGAGGAGACAGCCCTGCCCCTGCTCACCTCCCGCCAGAGCCTCCTGGGCAGAGCCCACGGAGGGGAAGGTCGCTGAAATACACTTTTTGCTCTTAATTAATACTCTGCAGTCCTTCCACATCCTCTGCTAATTTGCTATTCAGAGCTCGGCTTTAAACCCAGGAGCTCCCACCGAGGCTGCGCAGCAGCTGGGGGGGCTGCGGGGAAAAGTGCCAGCCTAAGCCGAGCCCAGCAGAGCCTCAGCCCAAAGACAGCGGCTCTTCCTTCAGGTCCTTGTCCCGGCTTTAGGGAATTTCCCCGATGCATGAGCAGTGGCGCACGTGTGCGTGGTGCAGTTCAATATTCACCAGATGAGCCGGAGTGCTCCTGGCCGCACCGGGATTCTCGCCGGAGCACGGCACGCAGCTGGAGGAGCGGGCAGGCTCGTGCTGGCGTAGGAAACCTGGCAGGACTTCAGCAGGGATACGATTCAGCTTGGTAAAACAACCCCCCAAGTCTGACAGATGGGTCTTGACTCTGCAGTGGCTCAGCCCCGAGCTGGGGAGACCGGCAGCAGTGGGGAGCCGGGCAGGGAGCACAAATCCTGCTGCCAGCGATGGCCACCGAGAAGCACGGGCACTGAGACGGGTGCTGGGCACTGGGACGGGCTCTGGGCACTGGGAGGAGCCCCTGGGCAGGGGTAGGGGTGGCGCTGTCAGCTCCGATCCTATCAGGGACCTGGGGCTTGGCGTCACCCTTAGTGGTCCTGCGCAACATGGGGGCACCATCGCTGCTCCCCAGGGACGGGGGGGTTGGCCACGGCTGCACCTCTTTGGCAAGTCCGGGCAATTCTCGCTTTCCGCCCAGCTCTGCCCTGCTGACAAAGACCTGGCTCACCTCTCCGCCGAGCAAATCCCCAGCCGAAGCCTGTTTGAAGGTCACCAGCAAATCGCTGTAACGGAGATGGGCTTGGCTGCTGTCGGAGCTGCCGGGCCACGAGAAAAGCCACAATGGCAAACACTGCGGAGAGCAAGAAGAGGCTTCCACGCCTGTTGAACTGCCTGCAGGAAGAATAATTTCAATTATATCTCCCTTTTGGAAAGGACACATTTAAGTGGCAGAGAGGCTTCGTGCATGGCGGCCATCGGGTATTAACTCCCTGCATCCGATAGGCGTGAAATTGAATCCTGTCACACGCAGGGCAGGAGCTGAACGCTGCCTGCGCGGGCAGAGGGGAGGCTCCTCGCTCCCCTCCCGCCTGCCGGAGTCCCCAGCCCACAGGAGAAGCCCCGGGGGCTCCGCCAGGTCCCCTCCCCAGGAGGGACGCGGTGAGGACGTGCCCCGCCGCGTGTTTGCCGTCCCACTGAGCAGCGTTATGAATCGAAGTGGAGTTTCCAGACGCAGGCACTGGGAAAAACAGCTTATTTGTTTGAAAAGAAAAATTACATACCGGCTCAGAAACCTGGGAGTATATAAATGGAGTTCCCTGACTCCCTGAGAGCGCTGGAGGGGACCACAGAGCGTCTCCCCCACACCCAGCTCCTGCGAAGGCGGTTCAGGGGGGATGGTGGGGAGATGGGGGGGTCACCAGCCCCGGTCCTCCCCGCAGCAGGGACCGTGCATCGCCTGGCCTGGGGTCATAGCCCGGGCAGCACAGGAGCCCACTCCAGTGTTTGATTCTCCATCCGTTACGGCTGTGACGTGCCAAAGAAAGCGTCTGGCAGCGGGACAAGGGCCGGGGCCGGGCTCGGTGAGCGCTGCCACCCGCCGCAGGGTGGCCTGGGACGCTCCGTCCTGAGTGACGAGCACCTTGCAAATGAAGGAGCTCTTTACAGAGGCCGTTTCCCCAATGAAGGCTCTCCGAAGGCACATCCATTGGAAGAGAAGAGTGCTTTAATGACCCCGATTAGAAGCTTGGCAGCCTGGGTTGCTTGGTGGTTCTCCGTCTGACGTGCAGACACTTCCCCTTCGCTGCCAAACGCCGCCCCGGGCACCGCGCCCTTCCCGAAGCCGCACTCTCGTCCCCGCCGGCGCATCCCTGAAAGCAGGTAAATGCAGCTAAAACATGGGGGCGAGGAGAGTAACTCTTGTCCCCCTACTCCAGGCCATAAACTGCCACGGTCCTAAACTTGACTGGCCCAGCCATCGGTTACTTGTCTCCTGGGCACACGGGAGCGGGCAGGGAACAGGCGTTTTCACACCCCGCGCTGCACACGTGCGGTATTTATTGCTGGCCAGGGCTGATGGATGGCTCCTTCTCACCGCCCATGAGCATTGCTCTCCTCTCCTACTCCAGCTGCTTCAAGGGCAAATAATTCTCTGGACTCAGGCTGAAAAGCTCCAGTCCAAGCATCGGTTTTCCCTGGTTTGTTGTTAAAGGATGTGGAAAGCCATTTCAAGTGACAGAGCAATTTCCTTTGCGTCCTGCAAAGCAAAAAGGAAAAAAAAAAAAAGAAAAAGTCAGTGTATTACACACAAATCTGCTTTTCTCTTGCAAATTTAAATAGTAACAGCTTAATGTTCAGCAAACCCACTGCTGTCATCATTCCAAATCAAAGGCTCAGTGTCAACGGAACCATTTTGCTACAGCCACCAAATCATGAGCAATTTATGTTGCGTTTTCAGATTAGATTAAAAACGGACTGCAAACCAACACCTCACCCAGCCAGGGTTTGTAGGTCAGACTTCAGAGGCTGAAGGTGGTGACAATGCCAAGCAGGGCTCCCGGCGCGGGTGCTGGGCACCCTTCAGGGTGTCCCTCCCCACTGGTGCCCCCCCACCCGCAGAGCCCACGCCTCCACGTCACCCAGCGCCGTGTGCTGCAGGGAAGCAGCAGAGACTCCTGCTCGTCCGCCTTCCCCCCCGGTCCACGTCCCCCTTGCTGTGTTTCAGCCCCGTACCCCCCGTTTCCCGTCCCTCCCGCAGCATGGACCCGCTCTGCCTGCCCAGGCCCGCGGGATCCCGGCGTTCCCACCCCATCTGTGCTGCCGCTGAAGTTTAATCAGATTATTAGCAACTTGCCCCGCTCGTTTGGACAATTACTGGGTCCTACCAACAGCACACACACAGAGGAATTCCTCGCAGCTCCGTGGCTGCTCTCCCCCACCCTGCGCGCTGGCCCCCGCGTGCTCCGGCCCCTGCCCCGCTCACCCCCACATCCACGGCGGCCTCAGCTGGGGGGCTCCAGCCTTCGCCCCCCCAGTCCGAGCACCCTGCGCTGCCGGGGGGGTGCTGCAGGCAGGGAGGGATCTGTTCGCAGTTGCGCCACATCTTTTTTCCAGCTGTTTTATTTCTCCGGAGGCTCCAAGAGCATCGCCCGGCTCCGGAGCTGCTGGTCCCGGTTTCATTTATGAAGCAGTTGCCGGTGGGGCCAGCACATGGGATCAGAGTCAATAAACACCCGCGCTGGATGTAATTGCACACACGAGCTCGTTAGAGCTGCAGCAGCGCCCAGGTGATCCCGGGGGTTTCCTCCTCACCCCGATCCAAAGCTGGGCCCTGCTGACAGCCCCCAGGACAGCCAGCACCAATCCTGCTCCCATCGGCCTCGCACCCCGAGGCAGGAGACGGGCGGAAGGTCCTGCCTGCGCAGGCACCCGCCCTCCGTGGCCCTTCCGTGGCGGTTTGGGGGGGGCGAGGACCGGTTCAGCATCACTCAGGCTGAGAATTCATTGGGAAAATGTTCCCATTCCTGCCCAGCTCAGCTGGCACTGCTTTGCAAGATCTTTTCCCTGAACTGTTTGTTCAAATATATTATTAAAAAACTCCAGACAAGTTGGAAGGGCAGACCATGAAGATATCTCTTCCAAGCGACACAATCTGTGATTTTTCTTTTTTCATCTGAAAGCACAGACGGGACTACAGGATTTCTGTAAACTGTTTTTTTCCTTTGAGGTTCATACTTTATGTGGAGAGAATGGGGAGAAGATGCCTTTCGCTTAGTTTGTGAAATTGCAGGGACTGCAACGATGGCAACAGCACACTGCAGTTTGCCCGTCTCAAGTGAAAAAAAAGGCTTTAAAAAGCCCCAAACCGTACACTTGTTTTCTTACCGGGGTTTCACCGAGCTCTGAGAGAACTGGACGTGCTCACAGAAAGCGCCGCTAAGGGGCAGCTCTGCAGGGACCCTGCGCACACGCTGTGTGCAAAGCGCGTGTCTGGAAAAACATCTGAAATAAATTATTTCCACTGCACGTGGAACAGAACCCACCACTGGCCGGTCAGGGCAGGCAGGGATGGTGTGGGTGAAGGAGTCCCCTTGGCTGGGCCATGCTGGGGCTTGGTCTGGGATGTTTTTCTTGTTGTTGAGGTCTGAATCCGACCCAGAAGAGCCCATCCCTGCCCAAAGGAGCGTGAAATCCACCCGGGGAGCAAGACTCGCTGCAAGGAGCCAGGCACGGGGTGTCCCAGCCCCGTGGCGATGCACAGCCCAGGGCCACCCACATACCCTGGGTGTCGAGCGCCGCGGTACCTCCCCGGCACCGAACGGCAGCTTTGCCAGGCAGGAAGGGGCACGATCCGACCCCCCCCACCACTCGCACTTGGCTGAGGCTCACGGCGGGCGTGTGCCGGCGTGGTGGTGCTGAGCCATGCGAGGCCTACAAACCCCACTGCCTTTCGTTTCTAGAAATAGCAGAATCATTACAAAGGCCAATTTTAAACTAATTAGAGGTGATTTCTTCCTTTGCTGTCTTCCTGCAGGAGTGGCACATTGTAAAAGAGCGACCTGGGCGCGCAGGGAACGTCCCCTCACGCAGAGCCACCTCCCGTCCCCCGCGTGGGGCTGGCGGGGAGCTGCTGACAGCCCCCAGGCCGCCGAGCAAACCGCTGCTGTGAACCGACCTCCGGAGGCTTCTGCATTCATCTGTGACAAGGAAAATGCCTCTTGCTGTAAGAAGAATTAGAAACGAATGAGAAGAATCCAAAAGGCAAAAACCAAATGTTCAAAACTGCCCAATCTGCCTTTTCAAGCCGCCGCTGTGCTGCAGCCACCCCGGAGGGTCCAACAAGGTTGTGCACATTGCTGCAAATTTCCCAGCTGAGCAAATTACTCAGAAATCAGTGATGGAAAGGAGAGATTTTTCATGTTCCAATATAATTTTGCCACAAACCTCTGATAAATGAGTAAGTTTGGAAGGTTGAGGCTGAAAAAAGAGCTTTTTGTGAGCGCAGAGAGATGGGGAGGCTGGAAGGTCTCGGGTGAGGAGCCCCCAGCTGTGGGACTCTGCACCACACTGCACCCACAGACCTGCTCTTGCTGCGGGGAAGGAAAGACAAGAAGAGGCTTGTGTCAAAGAAGCAAATATTTTATTGTGTAAAAACCAAGCAGACATCCGACTACAGCCTCCCATTGCCACACGCGCCGCAGCGCTGCCTTGCACGCCACTGGGATGTGCCCAAGGGGCAGGAGCTGTGAAACCACGTACAGATCTGTCTTCAAGTATCTACGGAATTATAAAAGCTTCAGAGAAAGTGTCAGCCCCTGGAAACTGAAAAAATAAAAGCGTATAAAGAGAGATTTCTGGAACGTGCAGCTCGGTTTGGCTGACCCGCCAGCTCCGCTGTTGCTGGGTGTCACACCGAGACCCAAAAGCATCCTTTGGCCACTCAGCTGATTTCTGAGCAGCACTACGTGGGATGAGGGATCTGGGCTGCGCCTTCTGGCTTCAAAAGGTTTGGTGTTCCTGAAGCTCTTTTGCAGCGTGGCCTTCCCCCGGGCAGCGTGGCTTGTTACGAGGCATCTGTGGCAGCCGCTGGGTTTTAATTACAGCACCAACTCCCGAGTCAAACGACTGCAGGAGAACAAGGAAGTCCCTCGTCCCCGCGGCTGGCCCTGAGCAAAGCTGCGGTGGTGGGAAACAGGGCAGGAGCATAAAGACACCACGGTATGTTTAAAAACAGAAGAAGTCTCATCATCTGTAAAACCATCCCATGACTTTTGGGGAGCCGCTTTCAGTCTCCGTTTAAACACCGCGTCTCCGATGGCGTGGAGGAGCGGGGAAGCAGATTGCCCGGCCGCGGCTCCTGGCTCGGTGAAGCGCGGAGGCCAGGCGCTGCACTTCATTGAAACAAAGTCTGGAGAAAGCGGGACGTTTCATTATGCAAATTGTGCTTCCTGGAAAGAAATGTTTTATTAACACGCGCTCCCTTCTTGTGTTGGCTTAGTCAATTTGGTCACAGCTTGACATCCAATAAGTTAGTCTAAAGGCAATGGTTTTACAAAATGTTTTTTCTAATCTATTTTAAACACTTAATTACAGTTGCGGCGCATTCATTAGGGACTTTGCTTTCAAACCTGGATTGCAGTAATAAATCCTAATTCTCCAAGTGTCGGTTGCAATACAGCCATTGGCTCCAAGCGGGTGTCAGAGGCAGTTGCTAACTGGAGGAAGCTCGTCTGACCCGGGCGGGACCCCGCTCCTCTGGAGGGGGTGACCTCCAGCGCCCAGCCAAAGCAAATTCCAAATTAACCAAATGAACTGGGGCAGCTCAGCGGGGCTCGGGGGGGGGATGCGCCTGCGTGGTAGGAGCTGGGGAACACTATTTTCAGGAAACTAGGAGGCCGGGGAATGCAGTGGACTCGGAGCGGGTGGTGTGGCCGGCTCTGGGGCTGTCCCCGGCACCGTCCCCATTGCCCACCCCCCTGCAGCTCCAAAGGGGGCAAGGAGAGGGCAAGGGGGGGCTGGTCCCCAGTGCTGCACACCCCGTGGGGCAGCCCTGGCACCGTCCCGGCTGCCGCAGGGTGGGGAGCACAGCTGGGCATCGGGCCTGAAGCCAGGCCAGTGCCTCCCCTCCCCTGGGCTGCCCTGTGTGACAGGGGGGAGCGCAGGGAGCCCCGCTGGCCCCAGACACCCCGTCCCCACGCACCCCACGGCATCGGTGCGGGCAGCACGTGGGCTGGAGGGGCAGCGGCTCAGGGCCAGAGCCGCAAACCTGCCACCGCTGCTCTGAGCCAGCCGCTGGTCAGCCGAGCTTGGTTACCTTAATCTTTTCCCAGATATTTCCTCATGATGCTGTTGACATCGTCTTCCTTCCCTTCTGCCTCTGCCCGGTGGCTTGCCCCGGTGCCCTGGGTGCCAGCTTTGCCGCTGCACCCCTCCCCGTCCCCTCTCTGGGGCTGCGGCCGGCGCTTGATGCTGTCAGCGCTCCGGGAGGAGACGAGCGAGCCAGAGGATGAGGAGGAGTCGGAGAGGTCCCCAGGGTCCTCCCGGGGGACTGGGCTGTGCTTGGCCTTCGTCTCGGAGGACGCTGAGCTGCCCGCTATGGCCTCATCCTCGAAGCGGACGGTGAGGGGCCGGTGGCCGTCCCTTCTGTCCCTCCCGGGCTTGGCCAGGCTGCTGGTGGAGCGGGATTTGCGAATGGCCGGGAGGAAGTCGTCAAAGTCGACGTTGGTTCTCCTCTCATAGTTGAGGGTGGGTATTCGCCAGCTGAAGGGATCGTTCCCCTTCCCCTCACTGGATGCCGAGCTCAGGAGCCCCCCGGAGCCCATTCCCACCTCCACATCTTCCATCGATGGCTCCAAGTAGCTTCTCCAGGAGCTCGTTCGCGGCGTGCCCAGCACCTCCATCCCCACAGCCGGGGAGCTCGGCCGGCGGCTGGAGCCGTCGAAGCTTTGCAGGAGGGAGTCATAGGAGCCGAACTTTGATGCTCTTTTCAGCACTGGAGAGCGTGCCGGCTCTGAGGCCATGCTCCGCAGGCTGGAGGAGCGCACGAGGCTGGCACCTGCTCCTTCACCTTCCCCTGCCTGATTCCCATCCAGCTTCCCCAGGGAATCCTCCGCCGCCGGGAAAGCCCGGCAGCGCCGCAGGGCTGCGGCACCGGTGGTGCGGTAAATGGGGAGGGGAGAGTCATCACCCAGCACCGGGTGCCCTTGCTCCCGCTCCACTGCCCGCTGCCGCCGCAGCTCCTCCACGTACTCAGAGAGGGCGGCCGACGAGCTGGGCACCGGCCCTGCGGCCGGAGAGAGCCCCCTCCTCCTCGGCACCCGTGGAGACAGCGGGCTGGGGAACCTCCTGTCCGGGGCGGGGGAGCCCCCGCGCCGCAGCACCGACGGGGACGTCTCTCCTATCCTATCCACAGGCTTTTTTGGGCTCTCCAGCTCCTCTTCGTCTGCTGGAGATTTTCCAAATTCCCATCTTCTAGCACCGAGCAAGGGACTGGGCATCCTCCCCAGATCCGCAGCATCGACGGACCTGGCAGCACTCCGGGAAGAAGCCGGCCGGCTCGGTGCTGGTTCCTTGGTGTCTCTGCTCACCCTAAACAAGAGATATCGGCGTTAGTTTAAGCTGCAGGATTTCCAGTGACCGTAATGCCGTTCAGCAAGGACAAGGCTGAGCAGTGAAAAGCTGGTATTGGCATGGCAGTCTCAGAATAAACTGCTGCTGCTGCACCGAGCACTTGGGCAGTGCCCAAAGATTTTATCCTAAATAACTCCAGCTCAGCCAACCTGGCTAAATCCTTGGTGTAGGGTGTGTGGTGCTTTGGCTCTGCTGAACCAACACGTACCTCCAAATGTCCTTTTTTTTTTTTTTTTTCTCTTGGCAGATTACAGCACTATGTAGAATTTACTTTACTTCTGTCAAAGCCAAAGATAATTCACTAAAATTTTATGAAACCAGCTCGCAGAGACCCCCGAATGCACCTTGACATCATTGTGGGGCATGTTTCACCCAGGCTGCTGCTAGGGAGGGAAAACCGTTGTGAACTGCAAGAAGTAAACAACACCCGTGGGGATGGGACCTGACCCTGCAAACAAGGGTGACGCCGGGACCGTGTGGGCTCCACTGCTCGCCAAAGAGGAGCCACAGGGGTCACTGTCCCCACCACACCCCGTCCCCAGGACCCGCAGCCCCCGCCCGGCAGTCTGCAGGGCTGGTGTAGCCAGAACACGGTGCCAGATTTGGAACAGCATCAGCTCAGCGTGTGACTCCTGCTACCGGGATCGCAGCTTGTGCAGAGTGCGTATGTGGAGCAGCAGAAAGGGCAATAACAGGAATAATAATAATTATTATTATAATATGGCACGGCCCTCAGTGCTGAGAGCAGAGCAGCACTCCGCGGGTCTGTGGCTGGGGCCGGCGCATGGTGCCAGCCTGCCAAGAGCTGATGCCCAGGAGGAGCCTTGCCCGCCAGCTGGTTTCCCTGATTTAACTCCTGCTCCTCTCCCTGGGGCCGCAAGAGCTGCTCTGGCACCGCTGCGGTGCCACCGCTCCCGCCCCTGCTCCGGCCCCTTGCTGAGCGGGATGGGGACACGGTGGCAGTGTGGCAGGAGCAGGGGGTGGTCCTGCCATCCCCCAGGCACTGCCTGTCCCTCCCCAGTGGTGCTGAGCACCCGCTCTGCCAGGGCCGGAGCTTGGCAGCATCACCCCGGGCACCGCGGGATGCCGATGCGGCGCCTGTTCTGCGCCGAAGCCCCTCTCAGGTGGCTGGACCTGGGCACGTGAGGGCTGCAGAAAGGGCTCCTCTGCGCCAAGCCCGTCCCCTTCCTTGCGGCTGATGCACGGAGATGGGGAGGGGCTGCAGCCAGCGGTGGGCTCGGTGTCGCTGGTGACACTGAGCCCCCCGAAGTGACACTTTACATCCCCCCCCAAGTGCCTATGTTGGCTTGAAGGGCCCAAAAAACTGTATTTTGTGCCCGTCCTGCTGTAGGGGAAGGCAAAGGGCCTCCTTGCCAGCACAGGGCTGAAACAAAGCAGAGCTCTGCAGAGCTGCGCCGCGTCGCTCCTCGGCACATCGCTGCGCATCACCAATAGCCAGTTACTATCTATAGGCTGCTGGCGCGCAGCCGCTCGCCGATGAGACGGGGAGCGTAGGAGCCTGCGGGCCACGCGCTCTGGCAAAGGCCGTGCCCAGCGCTGGCAGCTGCCGGCACCGCCGGCGGATTGTCCCCACTCGCAGATACCCCCGGCACTGCTCAGCCGCGGGGGACCTGGATCCGGCCTTAACGAGGGGGCTGCCGGGGCGTGAGTTTGTCTGAGGAAGAAAGGAGGAGGGGAAAAGAGAGCGAAGGGTAGAGTAAAGCAGCAGACCGTAGATATAAATACATCCCTGGGAGACCCGCAGGTGCTGAGGTGCGGGAGCGGTGGTCAAGTTTGACATCGCCAGTAATGAGGCATCCTGCCCCGGGAATGCTGGCGTTGCCATGGGAACGGGCTGAGCACCGCGCGGGACCCGTTCGGACCAGGCTCTGCTGACCCGTGAAACAATTTACATGCCGAGAGGGGTTGAAGGCGAACTCCCGGCTGGGAAACGCGAGCGACCGCAGAAGTGATGGGGCCACGGAGCAGTTTCGGGTCCCCGGGCCCGCCAGCACTGCCCAGGGCGTGGAGGTGCCCGCCCGGCCCCGGCACTCGCTGCCCTACCATGTGCCCGCAGCCCATCAAACGAGCCGAAACTATTCGATTATTCAATGCAAAATAAATTTAACCGGAGGTTTAATCTCTCCGAAACGCAGCAACGTCCAGGGCTACCCCGCGCCACCGCACCTGACACTGCTGAAGCGTCACAGCCGATTAAGAGTCTGAGACACTTCGATAATGCCGGTTTTAGGATCCTAAATTGCGTCTTGCCTAAGTAGCTGGTGTAATCCTTCCGTAAGAATTTGTAGGGAAATTGCTCCAATCACTCTCTATGTTTCTGAGTAATATTGTAAACTGACTGCTGCATGACCAGCTTTCATAAATTAAACAGCCAGCTTCAGTACTTTTCTTTGTTTTTTAAGACTGAGATAAAAGTGAGCTGGAGAGGTAAGAAGCACTAATGGTCTGTGAACACGGACAGTTTACACGCCACTATTTATTGTCCTGTTCAGCATGACGGACAGTTACTATTTTTATGAAAATCTTTAGAGCCTGAAATGGAGTGAAAGCTCCAAACCCGGGATCGTTCCTCCAGCTCCCACGGTGAGCACGAGGCCCCGCAGCCCCCCGGGCTCCAAGCAGGAGCCGCTGCGTAACGGAGCATCTCCTGCCCCTGCTCTCCCTGCCCTGGTTCCCAGCAGGATTGCTGACACCCAAGACCGCCCCATCCATCCTTGTCTCTCCCACCGGTCACGTTCATTAATCCAGCCGCAGGTGCCAGGGAAAGGGCGGGTTCCCCCAGGGAAGCCGCATCTCTCCGGGCTCAGCTCCTCGCCCGTGGCCAGCGCGTGCGGTGTCGGTGCCGCGGCTGCACTGAAATCACCCCCCCCGTTTCAACTCATTGCTTCCTGCAAAAGGAGCCGGAGGACCACAGGGTAATTCCTCCCATGCAGCTGGTGGAACAAGCCCAGAGGCCGGAGCTGGTGCTGCTGTGGCCAGAGAGCCCGAGCTGCCGTCCCCTGTCACCGGTCAAGCTGTGCCACCGCGGCTGCACCCCCCGACTCTACCAGCGCCCCGTCCTCATCCTTCGTTCCTCTAACGCTACCCTGATGGCTACCAAAAACCCACCCCAAAATCACAGAATCCCAGACTGGTTTGGGTTGGGAGGGCCCTTAAAGCCCATCCAGTGCCACCCCCTGCCCCGGGCAGGGCCACCTTCCACCAGCCCAGGTTGCCCAAAGCCCCGTCCAACCTGGCCTTGAGCCCTTCCAGGGAGGGGGCAGCCACAGCTTCTCTGGGCAACCTGTGCCAGGGCCTCACCCCCCTCACAGGGGAGGATTTCTGCCTCAGATCTCACCTAAATCTCCCCTCTGTCAGTTTAAACCCGTTCCCCCTCGTCCTATCCCCACACTCCCTGAGTGTAGTGGCTAATCACGGCTACTCCTCTCTTGCCCACACTCCAGCCTCCTCACAAGGCAGGGCTCAAGCGAGACGCTCCCATCCCATCCTGCAGCATCCTCTGCTCATCCATAGATCCCCGGCTAAGGGCTGCTCCGTAACTCCCAGGGCTTGGAATAGCCCCCGGCAGCCCCGGGGCTGGGTGATGCCGTGGAGGCAGGGCCACGAGCGGGCAGCAGCCGCCGAGCAAAACTCAGCTGCTTGCCTCCGCGTCAGAGGAGAGGATTTTCCACCAGCCAAAGGCAAACGCAGGGCCCGATGCAGAACTCGGAAGGCATCTCTGTGAGCCAAACGGAGTTCTGCAATATGCCATTCACACCAAAGCAAATGACATACAACAATAATTAGCGAAGATTACATAGCAATTAACATGATTAGAATTATGCTCGTTGAAATAATTTATACAATAAAATCCACACATGCACCGCAACACATGACCAGGGATGAAAGTGTGGCTCGGATGCTTTTCCTGGTAACTCACAAATAAAGCCAAGACAACTCACTCCATTTCAGGGAGAGAAAAGAGACTGGCCTAATTTCTGTCAGAAGAGGATTTTCTTGTCATGCCGTCATCCCCAGAAGAGCTCCCAGTTTCCCATATAATGATTTGCTTTTGACACCAGAGTGTTTAAAAATAAATGTGTCAGATCCCCACCAGCCTTGGGACCCGGGCTCCTGATTTCGTGAACCGAAGCAGAAGGGGAAAGGGTGCCGGGGCGACGCCAGGGCTGCGGGCGCCGCAGAGCCCAGAGGCAGGGCCTTGTGCTGCACGTCGGATCCCTGCCTGCACCCCAGGATCGGGCCCTCCGCCACAACGCAACCCCGACCTGCCTGGCCAGGGGCAGAATAAACACGTAAAGTTTTGAATTGGCTTCCTAAGAAAAAAACCTGACAGTCTATGCCAACTCTGCAACATGCTGTATTTATTGAGGCTTAGCCCTGCTGGCCAGCGTTTTGTACAGGCATTTAAATAGCAAAGAATTAAAGAAAACGTTAATCAAATCTCTCATTCCTGTGCACTGCACTGACGATAACAGCCTTCTATGCTTTCCTCTGGCTTTTGGCAGCTGTTTGTTCAGCAAATATCCCATATGTAGTGCTGAGAAGCGAATGCTAGGAAGATTCATTTTTCATTACTGGGTGCTTGTGTAAGACAAAGGAATCTTAATAAGGAAGAGCTCGTTTCGCTGATCTCATTTTTATTACCTTACCAGTCTCATCGTCTGTTTGTTTGCATTTCATACAGCCTCCATCTTAGATTAGCTGAAGCCAACCACAGCTACGACACCAGGATTTGCAATTCTCCTCCTCATGACCCCCAGGACGGAGGCAGATTTTGTCACACTATTTCCAGGTCTAGCTACAAATTGCCTCTCCCAACGGCCATGGTCACTCCAGCCTACATACATGCCCTTTTATCATCAATCCAGTGTATTTCAGCTCAGAAATCTGGTATCAGCCATAAATCCTGATTTGCTGCCATTCGCTCACAGAGTTGGGTCCTTTGGCCCAAAGACTCCTAAGTGGTACTTAGGAATTACTTTACTGAGGGGTGCCGGGGTGGGGTGAGGGGTCCCAATGAACTCAGCTGGCTGCTCTCAGGGCTCCCACACCCCTGCAGGTCTCAGCCCTGCCCCGCTGCTCTTAAACTCTGCCTCGTACCAGCAATGCTCTGCTTCAGACTGCTCCAGCACACCCGAGGCGTCCGTTGCCAGGGGACTCGCTCCTCAGAAAATTAATTCTGGCAATAGTTATTTCACTGTACGAAGCAGGTGAATGCAGCGGGGACGCATCTTGCCAGAATTGGAGTGGGGAGCTTAATACTAACGTCTGCAATGAAACGGCAGTCTGCAAAACCCGTCAAACTCCATCAGCACGGAGCATCCGTCTACAGACCTGCACACGACCAGGTGCTGCAGCGAGATGTGCCGAGCGCCCTGTCCTGTTCCGGAGAAAATGGGGGGAAAAGCCAGGAAAATAGCGATGCATGTCCTGGAACATCACCCCTGGGAATGCAGCGCGGTGGGGAAGGCCCTGAGCCAGGGGCTGCAGGCAGGGGAACCGCCAGCCCTGACTCGAGCTGGTTGGGACCGCCGCGCCCCCGGCAGCCCCACACGCTGCTCCCTGTCACGGAGCTGCTGTTCCGCAGATCTCACACCCAAACCAGACAAACCACCTTCCCGAGGGGGGGACGATGCTCTCTGGAGCCGCTTTGGCTTCGCACTGCTCCAGCCCCAACACTCAAAGCTCCATGTGGGGTCCCTCTCGGCTCCCCCAAGCCTCCGAGGAGACCCGACGCCCTTCCCTGTGCCCACCCCCCCGCTTCTGAGGTGCAGCCACCAGACCCTGATTTACAGAGGCAACCTGTGCGACTGCTGCCCACGAAACACAAAGCACCGGTTTCTCTGCGACCCCGAGGTGCCGGGGATGGCTGCAAACCTGCGGGGGGATGTCTCTGGGCTGGAGGGTCCCTCCGACGGGCACCTGGGCGAGGCAGCCCTGATCCAGGCTGGGTGCTCGGCCCCCCCCCCATGCGCCGGGCAGCCCTGCCACCAAGCACCCCGGGGTGGCTCCGCGAGAGCCGGGCCGAGGTGTTTTGCCCATGTGAGTGCTTGGGCCACTCTCCAACTCCCTCACAGCCCATTAGCATTACCGTCAAACATTAACATATTTTATATTAGAACTGTATAAATGCATACTGTTTCCTCAGCAGCGAAAGGCGAGCATATGGCATACAAATCCTCAAATAGGCTGCATCGCCTCTTTAAATTATCTCTAGAGAATACATCAAGGGATATTATACTGCTTGAAGCATGTTTTTGATGTAGCGACTTTCATCTAGTCTTTCACTGAGCCTGGTGTGGCAGCGAGTACCTTCCTTGATTTGATGCTTTGACCTTAAATACCACAGCCCCCCCCCCCGAGCTCCTTTCTGCATGTCCTGGGAGGTGCCCAGACGAAGTGCCCACTGTCCCTGGACCAGCATCCACAGCCCCCCCCCACCCCGATGAGCCGCGGGGGCCCCCCTGTCCCCGAGCAGCTGCGGGCACAGCAGCGGTGCCCCCGCGGTGCCGTGGGATCCATCACCCGTAAAGGGTGATTTTATTTTTGTCCATGGGGAAATAAAAGCCAGGGAAAGCACGTGGGAGCCCCTGAGGGTACACAGTGGGTTGGGGTGCTCAGCTCTGCTGGGGGAGTTATGGGGTGCACCCTCCGCGTGCGTCCCCCCGTTCGAGGGGCCGCAGGGTCTGCCCCGACGGGGCGGGGTGCCCACGGCCACCTCTCTGCGCCTGAACGCTGGGAAACCAGCCCTGCCTGCAGCCTGCTCCTGCCTCTCTTGCTTTATTTAAAAAAAAATAAAATACAGGCAGGTTTAAAACACCTTTGTGATGGCTTGCTGCTGCAAATATTTTTCTACCCTCCGTGCATCTGCAAACTGGCACCAAGCACCTGTGGTTCCCCCGGAGCAAAGCCGCAGCGGGCGCCCGTGCCGGGGGTCCCTTACCTGGGGCTCTGGGTGCTGCGGCTCCCCACGGACTGCATCGAGAGGCTCCCGGCCACGCTGGTGCCCCCCGGGGAAGACCAGCCCACGGACGATCCCGGCCAGGACTTGATGCTCTCTGCAGGCTCCAGACTGAGCGTGGAGCCGACGCTGGAGCAGGCGTCCCTGTGGGGGGAGATCAGACCCCGTCAGCTCTGCAAGCGCAGGCAGGAGGGCGGGTGGCACCAGGGACGCGTGTGAGGGCGAGGCCGGGCACAGAGCGGAGGCTCCTGCACAGCCCCAGCAACGGCGTTTTTGTGGCACTGGCACAGATGGGATAAAACAAAACAAACCTTTCCAGGCAACCTGGTCCTTGTGCCATTGCTGCTGCCATTAACTCTTTCCCTCATGGTTTTAGAGGTGCCCTGCAGCCTGTAGGCAGTGGGCAGGAAAACCCCACTGCTGCCTGCAGTGCCCAGGAGCAGAGCTGCAGTGACAGAGGCAGTGTGACCCCGGGTACCCCAGTGTGTCCTACGCACCCCTGGGCTCCCCCACGGCCGGAGCTACCCCTGCCCACCCGCCAGCACCCCCAAGACCAGCTGTAGCAGATGAAATCCTTTAGGATCTGAGTTTTCCTTCAAAGCCACGGATCAACTTCGTCATCTCAAGGTGAGAGCACCCCGCGGGTTTAACAGAGCCCGAAGGGAAAGCGAGCGGGCGGCTGGTGGTCTGTCACCCATCGCACAAACCCGGCGCAGGCTGCGAGGGGCGAGAAGAGGGGCTCGGTCAGGCACGGCATCGCCGGTGGCTCCCAACAGCCTCCCCATGGCCACCGTGCCGTCCCAGCCTGGCGGGACGGCAAACCGCAACGCAGAGCATCTCCGGCGAAGGGCAGGGAGCAAACAGAGCGCTTCTCCTGCAGGCACCGCCGCGGAGAGCCCTGCCGGGAAACACTTCTCACCTCCCCTAAAGCGTCAATCGTATTGGAAATCACTTTTGTTTTACGAAGGAGAGAATTTCTGAGCTCCCGGTTTCCATCTCACCTTTGCCTGGTTTAATCACTGCATAAAGAAAATCTCTTCTCACAGCACAGTGACAAGCACATCTCTGCTTTTTTTTTTTTTTTTTTAATACATTTATCCATTTTGTCTCCATTTGTCACGATGCCCCTTTAGCAGTGTAGCAGAGGGGAAAATTGAAGAGCTGTAGAAATAACACCTGAAAAATTCACTGGAACTTTTTCTTTTTTCCTAGTAACCAGCCCGCCCTGCTGCACTGGTCCCTGGGGCTGCCCAGCTCCTGGGGGGGATCAAAGGGCAGGATTTTCCAGCAGCACGACACGCTGCCAGGGATGGAACTTGCCCCGCGAAGGGGGCTATTGCCATCCTTTTTGCTTACATTAAGCTGGGCCATGCAGAATGATTCTAAGAGTGATGCTTTTTTAATTAAACCTTCCATTAATATGAAGTTCCTTGTCCATAAACATGAGCTGCTGCAGCGAAAATGCGCGAGGACAGAGCCGTGCGGCCGCAGCCACCCTGGCATCGCCCTTGTGCAGCGCAGTGTCCTTCCTCACCCCAAAGCATCCGAGCCTGCCCCCCTGCAGCCCCCCCAGCCCCTCGCCTCACCTCTCAGCATCGCTCTCGTCGCTGGACCGCAGCTCTTCCAGGGCCACCTGCAGATCGGCGATGCGCCGGATGGAGGTGCCCAGGTCAGCCTGCAGGACCTGCCGCACCGCTGCCAGCTCCGCCAGCTGCTGCTCCTGCGAGGACGGCACTGGGTCAGAGCCCGCACCCCGACACGGCACCCGCACCCCGACATGGCACCCGCACCTCGAACTGTGGAGCAGGTGAGCAAGGCGTCTGCTGAACCCCCCCCCAACCCACCCAGGGCTCCCCGTGCCCTGCCAGGGCTTGCGAGCAGCTGTGCCCTGCCACACATGCACTGGCTCGTAAAACCCAAACCTCACCTTCCAGGAGAAAAGGAGCAAACGAAGCTGAACAGCTCCATGACCGGCACCCACCCCCCCAGTGGAAAAAGGCTCAGAGGAGATGAGCCAAAAATCCCGAGCACCGGGCGGCCACCAGGAATTCCTGTGTGGAAACGGAACTTAACCCCATGGAGGTTAACCCCTAAACCTTGGGTTTAGGCACAGGGCTGTGCCAGGGCAGCGTCAGCGTGTACAAACAGCCATCCCAGAGATCATTAGTGGAGAGCAATATCTTCCTGAGCCAGCCAGACCGGTGTGAGGGAAGCGTATACATGGCTCAGCCCAACATAGAATGTAAAACCTGGGCAAATAATAAAACAAAGTTTGAAGAGAGCAGTGGGCCACTCACAGGTCCCTTCCTGCAGCGGGGGACACCCAGCACTGCGGCGGTGAGCGTGGAGGGACCGGGGACAGGCACCACGTCGGTGTAGCGACGCGGGTGTAAGTGGCAGCTGCTGTACCGTGCCCGCGCTGTGATTTCAGCGCATCACCGTATCGCTCTGCCGAGTCAAAACCTGACGTCGATAGAGCAAACGAGCAGATCTGATACTAAACCTTAACCCCCGGCCCCGCGCTGTGTGGAGGGTGTAAAAGCACCCGGTGTGAGCGCAGCATGTCCCTGCCGGGGTGGAGCGGGGCACAGAGCGTGGGGCTGTTCCTCCGCTCACACCTACCACGCACCTGCTTGGAAACAAAGAAAGGCTTTTTCAGAAACGCTGCAGCTGATAAGGAAACCCGGAAACTCGAGGCATAATTTAAACTACAGGGACAAAAAGCCGGATGAGTGGCACAGCCTGGATGGCTCCGTGGACCCGGCCTCGCCCGCGCCACGCACCAAGGGCACTGACCCAGCGCTGCCTGCTGAGCCCAGCGGATTCTGAGTCCTTTCGGCCCGGGAGGGAATCTTTGTGCCGTTTCCTAAACCATCACACGGCAGAGAGAGAAGGCGAGTGAGCGCGAGCTGCAAATTCACTGTGATTGAAGCTGCCAGCTGTAAAATTGCCATCTCGGTGGTGACAAGGTGAGAGATGATTTGCGGCGCGGGCTGCGACAGGCCGCGGCACAGGAGCCGGCAGCCTGTCAGAGTAAATAATGAAAGCCCTGGGATCACTGGGTGCGCGGGCCCGAGGGGAAGAACATTTCAGTTCATAAAAACACGCTAAGATACATCCCAGTTTGGGTTGCACAGCATCACGATTGCTTCTGGAAATGCGCTGGGATGGGTAAAAAACCTGAACGCAGCCAAGAAGCTTTTTGAAACTCTGCGCTTCCAAGTCCTTCCCTTCCCTCCTGGCTTGGGTAGAAGATGGAGAGGACCCGTTTCGGTGTGGAAACTCCTCTGGGTCGCGTGGGGATGGCCCCACTGCCCAGGCAACAGTGATGCTCCCCATGCCGGGGTCGGGCCCGTGAGCAGCTGGCAGCTCAGGAGGGGGCACGTGGTGAAACGCTGACCCCCAAGAGGAGAAAAGCCCCACGGGAGAAAACCCAAAGCTCCGGCTGGCCACGTGCCTGTATTCAGCAATTTGCAACTGTAAGACCAGGCAGTAAAACAACAGCTAGATAAAAAGCTCAGCCCTTCAAACAGGCTGATAAGAGTCTCTATTGAACTAGTTCCTCAGCTCCAGGATACGGCACAAATTAAATATAGTTCAGTGGCTGCGTTTAATTCCTTCCCCCATTCTGCTATTATTAACCTGACAGTGACTGGCAGGGAGGCAGCCAGGCACACAGCAGCACGCACCCCTCCTGGCACCCCAGCCCCACTTTCTCTGGCCACTGACAAACAAAATCCCCCAGGCACAGCTACGAGAGCAGCAAACAGTGTGTTCCCCCAGCTGGGGGGGTCCCCCCAACCCTGCTGCCTCCTGCATGACAGCCCTGGGCCCATCGGAAGCCAAGGGACCACCACGGGGCTGATGCTGCTGAGCTGGGGCTCAGCCTGGCTCCCCTCAGGGACACCCCGGTCCCTGTGCACCCACGGTCTGTGGCACCCACGCTGCACCCCAGAGAGGGGCTGGTGGCTGCGGGAGGGGCTGTGCAGGGCACTGGGGCGACTTTGGGGACTGCACGGCTGTGGGTGACCTTGGGGTCCCCTTCCCACCTGAGCGGCAATTTGAATGTAAACCTGTTTGTTAATGAGAGCAGACGCTGCCCAGGCACAGCGATGATGCCCAAGCAGAGGCACCGTCACCACGGCCCTGGGTTCCCGGGCTGAGGGACGGTGGAGGAAAGCGCCGGGCACATTCAGAGACTAACGCGGGGCTGCGCGCGCTCGCTCCCTGCCCAGAGACTCGCACGAGCCGACGCAGAAAGTGAATTTTAGCTCTCGGGGCTCAGGTGTTACTATAAAGTGAATTCTGGCAATATAGATCTGCAGCAAGAAAACGTGGGGAAGGGAAACGGTACCGTGGGATTTCTGTGCCATGCCTTGCAGCTTGGGCTCAGCACATCCGCAGCTCCCGAGGATGCTGCAGCCAGCGAGGAGGAGGACGAGGAGGACGAGGAGGACGAGGAGGAGGAGGAGGACGAGGAGGAGGAGGAGGATGAGGAGGAGGAGTCGTCACAGCCAGGCCAGGGGCAGAGCGAGGGAAGTGCCCAGAGTAAATGCACTGCTCAGCATTTTGGGCTCAAATCAGTGCAAAATAGAAAGGCTCGTGCTTACGGAGCTGCTCGCCACAGGCTGCTCGCCCCACGTCCCGCCCATCCCAGCGCTCGATCCTGGATCTCACGAGGAGGCAATTTATGTTTTACTCCATACCGTACAACTGTCTCAAGGAAGGGAATAATTATGTCAATATAATGAAATTTCAAACACACAAAAAAATCTTCGTAATATAAACTGACAAGAACGGCCCCAGCGTCAGGCCACTGTTATCCCAGGGAGCTGTGAGACACCTCTGACACCCGTCGTTTCAATCTAAATGTAAATGTGAGAAGCATTTCCCTTTTAATACAGTCACTGGTCTGAGCATTTACATCCTGGCTCGGGATGAACTGCCGAGCATTGCTGGCTTTTTATTTCCTCTGAACAGAAAACAGGGGGAAAAAAAAAGGGACAGAATATTGAGAAAACTCCTACCCCGCCTGCTCACGTGGTCTGCTGGAGATGGGGAGCGGGCGAGCGGTGGGGCCCCTGCGGCCGTGCCCGCTCCCCATCCCACCGCACCCCGGGGATGAGCCCGTCCCCCCCCACCCTGGGGAGCCCCGAGGAGGCACCACGGCACCCCCCAGCCCCAGCACAGCCCCACCCGAGCACAGCAGAACCTGATCCCCCAGTTCCCGGGTTCCCCTCAGGCTGTGGCTCGGTGGCCACGGCTGGAACCAGCCGGCCGCTGCCCTTCGCCACGTGTGACGACGCCGGACGAGGGGCTGCCGGGAGCGGCGGGGCCTGCTGGGGGGAAAGGTGACTGGCACATCATCCTGCCTGTGTTATTTATCCTTAATGATCCGTTATCGGAGCCCCCAAGCTCCGGCTGGCGCTGGGGATGGGGAACCCAGACGGCTGCTGGGGCGGGGCGGGGGGCAGCAATCAGAGGAGCTGTGCTGATGAACGGGGCTCATAAAGCAACATCTGCCAGGGGAATCGGCTCTTTCTACCTGATCAGGGAGGGGGCGAAGGCCGGAGCAGCTGCCCTCACGCTGCACAACGCCTGGTGAGGAAGGCAGCAATTTTCCAACCGTCTGTAAGATTCTTTTCTACTGCTACTCTCCAGCCTCCGCAGGGGTAGGATACGCACCGCACCGCAAACCCACCCGCGGGGGGGCTTCAGCCCCAGCCACGCACACACACAGACCTCAGCCGGGCTGCTCGTGCCAGCCCACACACACCAGGAGCAGCGTGGGGGCTGCCCCGTGGGAGCCCAGCGACTCCCCAAAACGTGTCCTGCACACAGGGGGGGGGGAAAGCTGCTTGCTCAGGGACCCCACAGCTGCCAGGCCGGGGCCCAGCTGACTGGGAAGGGTCTGGGTGTGGGACTGAGCTGCCAAACGGCTCCCCCCAGCCCTTGGAACGTGCCCCCCTCCAGCGGAGAAGCACGGCTCGTTGCCTCCTCCCTCGCAAAGCAGCGGGTACCAGACTCGCACGAAGCCCCAGGAGCTGCAGCTCCGGCCACAAACCAGAGACGGTGAAGCTGAACCAACGGTCCTTTGCTTCACACATAGGCTGATTTACCGCTGAAAAGCTCCACTAATTCCTCTCCTGCCTCGCAGCGGTTTGGAGCAGCCCCACCACGTCCATCCTGCCGAGCAGCCCACGCGCTCGCCCGTGGCACTGGGAGCACGGGGAGCGATGGGGACGTGGCCCAGCCCAAAGAAAGGAGCTCCAGCTTCCCAAACTGAGGCTGGGGGCACGGAGATTCCTCTGCCGTTACACCCCGGTTCCCCGCTGGCGCCGGCGGATCTGGCTCCTTCCACCAAACGGGGCAGTCACGCAGAGCAGACACCAGCCTGACCAGCTCAGAAACCCCAGCTGATGTATATTTTATAATCAATAAATAAAATATATGTGCTGCCTGGCTTTGCATACATTTCCAGACTCGATTCCCCCATTCCCAGCGTACCGGCGGACAGATCGCCCCAGCGCACAGCACTCCCCAAACCCGGCAGCACCCTCCATGGCAGGTCAGAAGCATTTATTTAGAAAGCTGAGGTTAACTCCTGCTGACAGGGAGCCTGAATTAAAGGCTCTCTCAAGACAAGGGGGATGAGATCACGCTGGGGGATGCTCAGCACACAGCAAACCCACGCCTCTCGCCCGGGGTGGGGGGGCTGGCAGAAGGACGCTGGGAAGATCCTGACAACACGAGTTACACTGAGAAAAAAAAATATTCCTACTGCAAGTGTCACAGCCCAGTGCTCAGCGGCGGGTCTGGCCTGTCGGGCACCTTTCCCTGCACTTCAGGGGCACCAGCAGGAGCGGAGCGGGGCGAGGGGACACCCCAGCTGGCAGCTCCCTCCCTCCTACCCCTCATCCCCCAGCTCACCACATCCTGGCTTTGCTTCCATTGCTTCTCTGCAAAAGGATTTCCAAACCCTCTTTTTTCTTAAGCGCTTCTTTTTTTTTTTTTTTTCATCTAATTTTGTCTCAGAAGCATTTGAAGGTAAGTTAAAACAGCCAGGCAAAACCAGTAGTGAAATAATTTATGGCACTATAAAGGATGCCAAGGCACCGCAGAGCATCCAGCACCGCGTCCTCGTCGCCGTCTTTTATTTTTGTTTGTGGTTCTGCTGTCACAACATAACCTTTGCAAGCTCCCATCCTCCTGGAGTGAAGTGTAATCTAATTAGTCCAATTTGGGCTGCTTCTATTTGAATAATTTAGCGTGCACCTGCAGTATTAATCAATCATTATTATTTTTAATTAAGTAATTAACTCGCAGGTTTTTCGGAAAGTTTGAAGTGACAAAATTTCTGCTGTTGAAGTCTGGAGTGGGATGGAGCCGAGCGGCTTTTTGGGGTGTGAGCAGCCACAAGTGCTGCTCATTTGCTGCAGAATTTACTTCTTTAATGGCAAACTGCTGTACAGCAGGGCCTCATTAGCACCTATATTTTCACTCCTGGCTCCTCCATCACCCAACATGCCTCTGATGATAATTGTCCTTACACTTTGTCAAAGTCATCAGCTTTTAAAGAAAAGAGCAGCTGGGGAAGGCCCAGGGGCAGGCGGTGCTGGGGCCGGGGGCTGCCAAGGCATCAGAGGGTTTGGGTGGGACCCTGCTGGGAGCTGTAGGTTTGCTTGGGTGGGAGCGTGGCATTCCCGGCTGGAGGCATAAACAGCTCCCACTTCACCTCTCAAGTTCACTGAAAGCGCCAAAAAAATCTTTAAAGCTTGCAAATGAAAAAAAAAAAAATTAAAAAAAAAAAAAAATCCTGGAGATCAGGATGCTGGATTGCGTGGCAGTAACAGGGCTGCATTACAAAGGAGATTTGCCATCACTGGAAGCAGGAAAAAAAAAAAAAAGGGTTATTTACACTGTGACTCTCACATTAAAAAAAAAAACCAACAAAAAAGTGTGAAGAATATCTTCACACCTGTACTTCAGTTTTCAGTAAAAATAGTTAATTATTATGGTGATGAATTTCACAGCTTCATTAAAGAAACCTGGTTTTAAGATAGCGCCTGCGAGCCCCCACCGAGTGCCCAGCTTGGGGGGAGCAGGACACTGGGGGAGACGCAGCGAGTCCCGGGGGCTCCTGCCCGGGGCTCAGTCCCAAAACTCCTGTCCCAGAGCTGCCCACCCAGCCTCTGGCAGGCACTTGCTCTCTCCCATGACATCCCCGCTGTACCGGCAGCGCAGCCGGCAGCCACAGGTACCCCCTTACAGGAACAGGAGCTTCTCTGAGCTCTTTGGTTATCGCTTGGCGCCTGCTGGAAGAATTACTGTCTAAAAGGTGAATTAGTCCATCCTGGTTCGTTAGGGGTTCGTGTCTCCCCTCCGCTGCAGCAAACCCAAGGTAAGGAGGGAGATGCTCTGCCAGAAGCCTTGTGCAAACAGCCTCGTGTCCCAGAATCATCCGGGTTGGAAAAGCCCTTGAAGCTCCTCCAGTCCAACCACAAACCTCACCCTGACCCTTCCCAACCCCACCAGATCCCTCAGCGCTAAAGGCAAGGCAGGGCGCAGGGTCCTCATGCAGCGTCCCTGCCCTGCCCTGTCCCTGCTCGGGGCCTTTAGTGGCGGCTGGGGACACCCAAAGCAGCTGAGACGAGGCCTCTTCCCAACACACCCTTGTCTCCCCAACGGACCCACCTCCACCATCACCTCCTGAGCACCAGAGCCAGCAGCCGTGCCCAGCACCCAGCACCCATCCTGCCCTAACAGCAGCCTCAGGAGGGAAATCCCCGCCGGCGTGACGGCAGCTCAGCGCCCCACACACCCCTGCCCCACGCCTGGTCCCAGCCCCTGCTCCGTCCTTCCCTGCACCCCACCAGGCAGCTTCACGCCGGGACAAGCGCGTGCACATACACGATGAGCAAAGAGACCAGGGCTCGTTTTCCAGCTCCCCAGGACTGACTCTAAGTAGGAAATCCATCTCTCGCCTCTCGCTATGACTCAGTTTCTGCTGTGGCCCGAGGAGACCAGGCGGCTGGGTCTAGCCTGTCAAGCTCTGGGTGTCAGCACAGCAGCTGAGAAATGAGGAGCTGTTGCAGGCTGGGATCCAGATTTTATTGAAAGAGGAGCTACAGCTCCATGGAGGAAATCCAGTACATGCAACCAGAGCAAAGACAGAGACAGCCAGGGCCAAGCACTACCCCCGCCATTAGAAAATATGCCTCCCTTGCTGCGACGGCACCGGGCTTGGAAAGTGATCAAAACCCATTCTTCTTACAAAATTCATAAGGCAGAGCCATCTGCCTGGCAGCCAGCTCTCCAGCTCCCGTCCCTGCTTCTCGCTGGATTTTTCCCTGCTGCCTGTGAACGGCGCGAGGCTGCCTCCCGACTGCCCAAAGCTGGGCGGAAAATGAAGGAGGGATGAAAATAGCGGCAGTGCGGGGAGGGTGGGATGGGATTTTCAAGTGCCTCCACCGCTGATAAATACGAGCTGTGAGAATAAAATACCTTATATGCAGGCACCAGCTCTCAGGACCCCAGGACGCACGGTGGGATTTCTCACCCATCTCTACAATGAGTTTGTCCCTCCAACGCATCGCTGAAACCCTGACGGCGTGTGGCGAGTCCACAGCCGGGCGACTGTTTATTTAAATACATTTTTAAAAAAACCTGTTAGGAGCAGACCATGACTTAAGTAATGTTAAGTGAATAATTCATGCAGTATTTATAATTGATGGGGGATTTAACAGGAGCAGAGCCGTAAGTGGCTTTCTATTAACTATTGATGCTCCCCGCCAGCCTCTCGACGCGCGTGGCGGGGCTCTGTGATCACAGCTCTCCCGCGATGTTTTATTTAAGTGCTGTTAAGGGTACACACAGCCTGGGGGGATGTCTCTGCTCCCAGGGAACGCCGCAGCAGCCCCTGGCTCCCCCCGCAGCTGTGCCATGGGGGGCTCCCAGAGCCCCGGTTCCCACGGAGGGATCGCCCCGACCAGCCGCCGTGTGCCAGGAGGGAGGAACCAGGGGCTGGTGTGGTGTGTTCGGGGGGGTTCACCCACTGCAGGGCTGGCCTGGCTCCTTCCTCCTGCCCCTGCCGCACACGTGCCTGATGATAACCCGAGGTGCCTGGGTGTCCGGATAAACTCAAACCCCTCAGGATTTGCTTATGGGTTTGTCTCTTCATGGGGTTTTGTGTCTTATTCCAGGGACGTGCCTCTAAAATGCCTTTCAGACTTCTTTTCAAACTTCATTTGTGAGAACAGAAGCGTGATAAGAAGACCAAGCATCTTGCTACACCCGTCATTCACATCCCCATATGAAACATTCAAAAAGCTTCTAAAAATACATGTGCAAATACAAAAATACAGTTAAAAGAACCCACCCGTATCCTAACAGACAGCGCATCTGTGTTCCAAAACATCGCGTTTCTAACAAAGCTGCGATAAACACACAGTTATCATAGCAACTGAAGCTGTGTCTGGCTCAGCCCCGCGGGGAGAGCGGCAGGATCCGGCCCCGGGGGGGGGTTTGCTCAAGCCCCTCGGGCAGCCCTGCAGCCCAGGGAGCCACTCGCCGTGCCCGGCGCTGGCACGCACCCAGCAGAGCCTCTCGTTTGAAAAATCTCATGACTCTAAAGAGCATCGGTGGCTGCACAACTCCAGCCTAGAGGGGAGACTCGTTTGGTGCCCGGGGGAGGGTGTCCCGGCAGCCGGAGCTGTGTGTGAGCACGTAGGATTCGGGCTGGCAGAGCAAGGACAAAGCCTGTTCGTGGCGCAGGCAGGGGATGAGGAATAATTCACACTAAAGCACCATTCCCTTCAGAAAGGCTGGCAGCCTCAGGGCGAAATAAATGCTGAAATCTCCTTGATTGTTAAATAAAAGATTATTGATAAAATAACTGCTTCTAATGTGGCTCTGCTGCCAGCAGAAATGCAATATCTTTCAATTACTGCTTGGAAGCAAGGCTTTCCTTTTGTTTACTGGAAAAAAAGCAACATGAAAAGAGATGCTCGTAAAGGACTATAAAATGAAGGTGAATCTATTTTTGCCGTACTCCAGATCCGGCTGGGGCTTTGGGCGCTCAGAGCAGTTTGACGCCGCCGTGCCTCAGGGCGGGGATTTGGCAAAGCCAGGAGCACGGCGAGGAGCCGGCGCTTGGGCTGAGCCCCGGCACACCACGGAGCCATGCAACCGGCTTTCGGCACGGGGTGGGCTGGCAGGAGCTGGGGCATTCTCCTCGTGCCGGGGGAGCGCGTAGGTTCTGCCTGACATGAGGAAAACCAGCACACGGCGCTGCAGGAATGACCTGAGCAACTTCTCAGGATTTCTCTGAGCCTCTCCTGGAGCAGAACGCGGAGCAGAGGGACGGCCCAGGCTGCCAGCCCGGCCACGGAGAAATGAAGCGAGGTGCTTCAACACTCAACAACAGCTTCAGTTCAATGACTGGGGCTGTGGAGGGACACAAAACCCCTCACTGCCCCTCAGAGCGCTCCCCAGGTCCGCTCGCCACAGCCGAGCCCGACGCCCCGACGTTAGCAGGACCCGAGGCAGCCGTGGGGGAGCGGCCTGGGAAACGCTGCGCGGGGGCCAGCTAACAGCGCGTTGGCCGGCTCTACCCCCAGACACAGAGCACGCAAAGCACCACGCAGAAAATCACTTTTCTGGGGCCCTCAGGCCAATCTGCAGGTTGCGGACGGGTAACCTGCTGCAGCAGCAACCCCTCGCTGAGGCCCTGGGACTGCGCCAGCCCGGGGGGGCAGCACCCCCTTACCAGCTCCACGCGTCGGCGGCTGGACTCCAGCTCCCTCTGCACCAGCTCGTCCATGTCAGCCTTCATCTCCTCCATCCTCCTCTGGTAGTACCTGGTGCTCTCCTTCTCCCGCGCTTCTGACTCGGCCGCCTTCTCCAGCTCCTCGCCCATCTTGATGATGCTGTCTCGCAAGCGCAGCACCAGCACCTGGGGAGGGGGGGCCGAGGTGAAGGAAGGGAGATGGAGGTGAGGAGTGTTGGAGCTCTCACGAGCACCGAGCGATGTGGGGAGCGCTCCCTCCCCGCACCCACCACCGCAGGCAGCGCCATCGCCCAGGGCCGCCCGGCATCCCTGGGGCTCCCACGGAGCCGGCTGCTGCTTTGGGGCACAAGAGCGTTTTCCTCCATCCCTGGGCTGGGCTCAATCGGGCAGCACGATTCAGGGAAAAGCGACAGTAAAAACATACCCTGGGGTGCCAGCAGACAGTGCTGAGGGGTGGGGACGGTGAAATGTTGCGATCGAGCCTGATGGCCTGACTGCTGGGCAATGCCAGGGCAGGGGGGAGCCTGGCGGGAAGGTGCTGTGATGGATGTGCTGACTCAGCACACACCCAGAGGCAGGGACTGTGTATCCCTGGGGGTGTTCATAGCACTGGGCCCACTGTTGGCTTCCAGTAAACACCACAGTGACGCACGTGTAGATATGGGCAGTGGCACGGACCCTATGGACTCTCCACAAGCCCCTCCCCACCCCTTCCTGGGTGCTTTTTCCCCCAAAGCCGAGGTGGCGGCATCGCTGCGCCCGCCTTTCCCCAGCGAGCTGCACCCCCCCGGCTCCGCACCCTCCCCACGCGGGGTGAAGAGGTGGTACCTCGAAGCGCTTCATCTGCACGGTCTGGAAGTCCAGCTGGCTCTCCAGGTCGCGGATGCGGGCTTCCTGCCGGCTGACGATGGAGCGCTCGGCCGGGCTCTGCTCCAGGCGCGCTGCTCTCGCCTGCGCTGCCTGCAGCTGGGCGAGGACGGGCTGCGTTAGCACCTCCCCGGCCCCGACCCACGCAGACACCCCCTGGCCCCTTTCACAGGTCCCCCCCCAGTCCCTCGCCTTGGTGGGACGTGCACCGAGGAGCTCTTACGGCCCCCGAGGTGACGGGGCACTGCGGAGGAGCCTGGAGGATTCCCCCCTGCTAATCCCACACAGCACCCGCAGGACACGAACATGTTTTTTTTAATTAAAAACGTGCTGGCAAGGTGACGCGTGCCTGGGTCTCTTTTGCTTTTCTCTTCACACAAACCCTTTAAGGACAGCGGGCGGAAAAATTCACAATTTACTCCGGCGTGGAAGGCTGCCTGGACCGAGCTGTTTCTTCAGCCATTACACCGAGATCTCCAAAGCGAACTGCTCTTTTAGTGATCGCGGTACAAGTTTGGCTCAGATTTTGTATTTGACCTAGAACTACGGGAATTTGTCTTCTTTTATCTGGCCTATCTCTAAAGCGCCACCTGCTCCGCCTCGGAGGGACCGAGCTCTGCTTCTGATTCCCGGGCAGCTTAGCTACGCTCCAATAAAGCACTAAAATTAATGGGATTACTCACGTGTTTAAAATTAAATCCATGCACTCTAGGAGGGTGGGTGCAGCCGCAGAGGTGAGGCAGTGCAGCACCCACCCCGGGTCAGCTCTGGCCCAGCCCCAGCACCCACAGCTCAGGAAGGGAAGAGGGAGGAGTGGGGATCTCCATCCCCAGAGCCCTGCCAGGGAAAGTTTTCTCCATCCCCAGGCCACTGCTGGCAGAGCCCCACGGCCTGCCCTGGCCCCATCCTGCCGCAGAGTCAGGGCTGTGGGCAAGCAGCAGGCAGAGAGTGGCTTCTGCACCGTGCTGCTCTTGGGGGCATGAACAATGTGTCAGGAAGAGGAGATGAACTGACCATTTTACACAAGAGAAATGTCTCTGAACCACTGGCCCAGGGACTCGGCCTCATTTCAGACAAGAACACGACACCCATGACTGGCCCCGGTGATGCGTCAGGCACAGATGTCAGAGGATGGTTGGGTGGCTCCCGCGCCTCAGCTCTGGGTGCCACGGGCTGGGGAGGAATTACCTTCTCCTGAAGGCTCTGCTTTTCTTTCTTCACATCCTCCACCTGTGTCTGCAGCTCCTGGATCTGAGCGATATCCGTGGCCGACTGCAGAAAGAGAAAGCACCAAGGGCTTGGAGCAGGGGGCACACGGTGCCTGCGCCTCTGCTGAAACAGCGAGCCACGCCTGACCTGGACTGAAGGAGCTTAATTCTCCTGACTCGATGCAACTTTGCTAATTTTTGAAACAAATATTTGCAGATCAGGACAGAAACCATGTTGTCAAGGTCATTTCTGACCTCGGGACCCCTTCAGATACAGACTCCCCGCTCCAAAACACCAGCGCAAGGGCCACCAGAGTGTGAATTGTCAGCCTGGCCAGCCCACCCCTGCCCCACTGGGAGCCCTGGGGTCCCTCAGCTCCAGGGACAATCCCCTGGGAGAGCCTGCTTTAGTCTGGATATTGCGCAGAAAGCCCCAGGGCTGTCTGTCAGCACTTTTTAATTTCTGCATGAGAAAACTGTGAAAGAAAGAACAGAAAAGGATCCAGACGGGGATGCTACAGGATTCCCCAACTATTGAAACTAAAGCCAAGACACCTCTTGAAAGAAGCCTCAAAACTACGGGTGAGAGGAGCCGGAGCCATGAGCCATCCTCTCATTACAGCATCTCCCCAAGACGGGGACCGCCGTGTGCTCTCAGCCAGGCCTCAGGGTTTGCCAAACCCTCCCGGGGAGGGAGATGCTGCCCCAGCCCCCGCTGCCCCGGCTCCTACCTGGGCTATCAGAGCCTTGTGCTTTTCCATCAGCTCGTTCAGGTCTTCCTGGTCCTCATCGATGCGTTTCAGGAGGTCGGTTCTCTCATGCTGCAGCTGGTACAGCTGCTCGTCCACCTGCGGGAGGATCCACAGGGCCGCTGGCTCACGCGTCCCGCGAGAGACCCACGGCACAGCCCCCGCCCCGCGGCACCCTCGGGACATGCTGTCACGCCGGGGGAGGCGAAGGCAGCTCCTGCCCATTGGCGGGACGCTGCGCCCTTGCCGTGATTTTACCCGCTCATTAAACCACCCGGGGGCTGTTGTTCCCAAAGAGGCCGAGTGATCTAGTAAATACGCTCGGTGATTTAGGAGCTATGCTGGTTATTGCTGACTGAGTGAAAAAGCTGGTTATCGCTACCAAACACAAGGAGGTAGGACTGTGCTGCTGCCCTCCCACCCCCCTGCTTGGGCTGCGGCTCCACCCACACACCAGGGTCTTGTTTCTGCTGAGGGTCTCCAGCTCCATGTGCAAGTTCTCCAGCTCCTGGGCTGCTGTCTGCTGGGACTTCTGGGCCTCTGCACACTTGGCTTCACTCTCTTCCAACTGGAAAAAAATCGGGGGAGATTATAATTAAAGGAGCAGAAACCACGCGGCGATTGTGCCGTTGCCCTGGCCGCACAGCCACGTCTATTTACACTTCACCCCCCCGAGCATCTTCCCCTGCTAACGCACACGGAAACTCAACCTTTCAGAAATCTGTTGCTGCTCTCCAGCCCGTCTGCTCCTGGTTTACAATGAAAACATTTCCCTTCCCAGCCAGTGCGGCCGGGCTTCCACGACAGGTCCCTGCCCTCCTCACCGCGGATCCCACCGGCGCCGAGCGTCCCGCTGCGTGCCTGCGCGCGCGCCTCGATCCGCGCACCCGCCCTCTGCCTGGGCGCTGCCGCGGCGGGGTAGAGCTGGGATCATTAATTTGCAAAATGATGTGAATTACATGTAATTCCTGATTAGAGCGATTCATGATTCGGAGTTTGCAAATGGGCCTTTCATGTGGCATAAATTGCATTTGCAAAATACACATGAAATATCACATTTATAAATGCTAATTTGCTCTTGGGTTTTATAGCTCAGCCATTAAGACTACAATAATCTTAAATGGTCCGCAAGCATCTGGAAGATGCAGCATCATCCCAAAAACTCACGCCGCCAGGACGGAGGAGTTTATGTAGGCTGTACCTGAACATCCAGTTCCTTCTCTTGATCACTTGGGTTTGTTTCTTTATGAAAAAGAAAATTAACCTCTCTGCTGGCTGCTCACTTCCCATGCCCGGTCCCCGTTCCCCTGCAGAGGACACAGAGCTCCTGGGGGCAACGGGAGCCGCTGGGAACAACAGCGAGAGTTTGAGAATTTTAGACTATTTTCTCTGGGTTTACTTGTCTTGTTTTACTCTCTCCCTCAAGAAAAGGGGGATTGCAAAGTACTGTAACTGGAGCAATGCTCAGCCAATTTCCTTCAACTGCTTGGCGTGATTGCCAGCAGCAATGGGAACCTTTTCCGCCTCCATCCCAGGGCCGGAGCAACGGTCTTTCTGGTGCATGTGGACGTGAGACCCTCAGCCTCCACCTCCCTTCCTAAATTGCATCCCCTTTTCACTAATTTTAACTCCTTCACTAACTTTAACTCCTAAAACCTCTGCCTCCTGGGACCACCATTTCCACGTCTGAGCCCTTCTGTCAACCCTGCACTAACCAAAGACTGGACGGGAAGAAATAACCCCAAACATTGGGCCTCCAGCTACAGCGCCCGCCAGAATCTGCTCGCCGTGGGAAATACAGAGCTCTGGCACGGAGAGATTCAGCCGTTTGAAACACGCAAAACCATTATTTAAAATGATGTGCCTGTGTCCCAGCCCGACCCGCGCTGACGGATTGCCCAGCCAGTCTATTCATACATCCGCAGAGCCGCTCTCGCAGCGACACGCGCCGTGTTCCCCTTCCTTCCACCAGCTGAAAAATAGCCTTTGTGTTTTGCATAAAGCTCGGGCAGCCGTCACCAAAGTGACCCGAGCGATAGCTGCTGGGAGACGTGAGAGATGCTGATGGGACTGACTGCTGCTTTTACGGCCGAGGGCTTTCCCACCTGCCCAGCTTCGGGCTCCTCCAGAATCAACCCCATCCACGACCAGCCCCAGGGACTGGCCTTTCCCCTGCCACGATTACACTAAAACTCCAGATAGTTTAATCAGAGAGAAACGCATCTTCAAGTCCTCTCATTAGATACAAGCTTCCACTTCACTTCATGTAATGGAATTTTCCCACTTGGGAAGAATAAATTGAAATTTCCCCCCCCAAAATGCATAATGTATGATCTTCTGAACAACATTAGTTTGCTGTGCTGCACCATCTGTTAAATACCTGCGCAAAATGGATGGTTCAGCCTTATTAAGAAACAATGCTATACTTCTAGCCATATGGATTTTGATTAGCGGAAATGTAGCATTTTAGCAAAGTTTTTATTCTCGTGGAGGTTTGTGGGCTGGTGGTAGGATGTATCGGCTTTTGAGAAAGTCGTCATGAATGCCATTAGAAATCGTTTAAATTTAAAGGATGGAATAACCATGAGGCATTTTTTAACGCACGCAGAGCCTCAGTGTTGGCGGTGCAGCAAAATCTGGATATTCCCAATATTAAGGCTCCCCCCTCTCCAAAGCGAGGGAGCTGGGGATGGATCTTACGGCCCCGTGGCCACGGGCAAGAGAAAGCAACCCCCTGCACGAGCCCGCCTCGCTGCGGGGACCGGGCTGCTCGGGGAACAAGGCGATATTCCCCGAGCAAGATGGGGCTGGACACCCCAGGGATGGAGCATCCCGGCATCACCGCTTGGCCCCTCGGATCAGCACGTGGGAAGGGTCCCCCCACCCCACAGCGGGCTCCGGCGTGGGGCGTAGGGCCCAGCCCCGTTAGCAGCACTGGGGGCTGGGAAAGAGCAAGGCAGGGGCTGGGCATCATCTCCAGCCCCAAAGCAGGATTTGGGAAGTACCGAGGGATTGTTAAGTGTAGCATTACAGCGTTAGCCCAGGAAGGTTTAAGAAAGTTGTTTTGGCCAACAACAGCCAATCCCGCTGCCTACCCTGGCCATGGCCATCCCCTGCCCTGGCTGCCCACGGCGGTGGCACAGGCACGACACGAGTATGGGCACGGGGACCCCATCGGCCACGTCACGCCGAGCTCACCTTCCCCTTCTCCCCCGGCACAGGTGGGAACAGCTGCTGCTCACAGCTGTTATTTATGCAGAACTATTATCTCAATTATATATGTATGTTACTGGAATCGTTCATGCCTCCCGATTAGTTTGTTTCCAGGGGAAATGTACAGTACAGATTAATTACCGAGCGGTTTTGGAGGACTGGCATCGTGAGCTCAGCCCCGCGGCTCGGCATTGCGGGGTCGATGTGCGGGGCCAGCCTGAGGACGGGCAGCCCAGTGCCACCCCTGTCCCACAGCAAGGCACCCCGTGGCACCCCCAGCTCGCCCCAGGGCTGAGGCCATCCCCGGCTCGGTGGGCACAAGCGTGGCACACGCCTGCAGCCGGGTCGGTCGGCTGCGGGTGAACCCGGGGTGTCTGCGCTTCAACAACGGCAAAACCCGCCGCGATCCCCACTCCTGCCTCACAGCATCCCTATGGCAACGCCTCCCCAGCCCAGCGCCGCTGGAGCTCCTGATTAGACAGAGAGAAAACGCACTGAACAGAAGGTGACACACAGGGCTGCGGGGGAAAAAAATGGGAAAAAAAAATACTTAACCACTGTTGGCTTAATTACAGAGAATTGCTCCCTACAAGAGGCGCTTCTCGCCCCGGCCCTCACCCGGTCGCACAATTCGAACCTGGAGCCCCGCGAATATTTCTGGCAGCTTCTGCTCGGTGAAGGGGGATGTTCCACGGGGCGGGGAGCTGCCCCCTCACCCGAAGGCACCCACCTGCTTGTGCAGCCGCTCCAGCTCCTGGGTGCCGGCGCCGGGCTCCCCGGGGGCCGCCCGCAGCAGCCGCACGTCGGCGAGCAGGGCCCGCGTCCGCCGCAGGTCCCGCCGCAGCCGCTTCTCCACATCGAAGTCGCGGTGGCCGATCTGGGGAAAAGAAAAAGGGGGTGTTCTGAGTCCTGCCGGCCAGATCCACCCCACAAAACCTCTGTTGGACCTTTCCATCTCACCCCAAAGCGATCCCCACAAAATGGGGGGATAGAATAGTTTTGGTAGTGCTGAAGTCATGATGCGAGAAGATATTAAATATCTATGTACAAATATTACAATTTTCCCTCTTTATCAAATAAAAATCATTTAGGAGTTAAATAAAAGGGAGAAAATAAATTATGTAAACATCAAAACTGGCAGATTCCACCAAAACACCACATTTTTTCCCCACCAGAAAGCTGTTCCTCTGAAAACATGAGCCCAGTCCTGGTCTCCATTAGCCCAGAGAGCCATCCCTGTGGCCAGCGGGGGCACAGGTGGGCACTGTGGGTCCCCAAAGCCATGGCACCCCGTCCTCATGGCCATGGGCCACTGTCACCCACCTGGGAAACCACCCTGCCCGAGGCGGGTGGTCAGAGAAGGGCAGACCCAGAAGATGTGGGTCTAGTGTCTGTGCCAAGAGCTGGGCCAGAAAATACAAAAGTCGTTGTGCAAAAGGAAAAAAAAAAAAATAAAGCCAGAAAATACCCTCTGCCCCTTTGGGGAAAAGAGTGACAAAGTCAGGAGAAAGTCAGCCCAAAGGGGAGAGGGAAAAAAATGTGATCTGCTGCTGGGGAAAGCTTCGTTTGGGGTTATTTACACATCTCGAATGCAAAGCATCTGGAGCCGCCGTCGGCCGCGGAGGGACGGAACCGATGCTGCCGCCTTCGGAGCGGGAGGCAGAAACCTCTGGGGCGTGAACCCCCAGCAGCGCCGGCGGAAAATAACTGCTGAGGGAATTTGGAGGCTCATCCCCAGGCAGCGGGGTGTCCCCATGTTACTCTGAGGCCTTTTAAAGAAGGGAAGTAGGAAGCACCTTAAAAAAAAAAAACCTTTGTACGTTCCCCCCTCAAGCTGAAAGCAACCATGGTTACGAGAATAAAAGAATTAGAAAACACCAAGTAAACAGGCACATGGTTTCAGCGCTTGATTTCAGGCTAATTGAAGTGTGAGAGCATTTTCCATTTAGTCTGTTTTCCGCGGCTCCTCTTGTTTCAAACCTGTTCTCCTATTTTCTGTTCACTGGATAAAATTAATTGTGCAGATTTGACCTTGTAACCTGGTTTAGAGCTGGCTGGCATTTGCTGGAACCAGAAATCGTTGGCATCTCCATTTCCTTAATTAGTTTTCTGGGTTAGCTCCTTCTTTTTTTTTTTTTTTTTTTTTTTTCTTTTTTAATAAACTGCTCTGAAGCACGCTGTCCACTGTAAATCAGAGAGCATTTATAGCAGCACTGCAGCGCAGCAGATTTGCTGCTAGCGCTGCCATCCCCACAGACTCGATCTTGGCCACCGTTCAGCATCATTTTCCCGCAGCTCAGGGTCTGTCCAGCGCCGCAGAGGATGGATTTTGAGCCGTAGCTGGAAGCAGCAGGTGCAGCAGCCGCTGCCTCCTCCCACCATTGCAGCCTGGTGCTTTTTAAGTTACAAAGCTGGGATTTCATTGAAGAACTGCTTTTGAGGCTCCGGTTGTATCTCACCCACACCACAGCGATCCCCAGCTGCACCGTCCCGTCTCCCCGTCCCCTCGCGCCCGTGACTGCCCGTGGGGGGGCTGGGGGCTGCCCGGGCAGCACCTGGGGACAGTCCCGGGAAGGAGAAGGTGCCTTTTCCTCAAGAGCATCCCCGGCTCATCCATCTCAGTTCTCTTCCACCAAACAAGAGGCACACGCTGGACCGAGAGGCAGTTATAATAATACCCTGCTTTTATACAGCAAGATTTATTCTGACAGTTCCCCAAACATTTTATAAGCCAGGAGCCGGTGGGATGTTATGGATAAGCCTCATCAGACCATTTTGTGTCTACTTGAAATACGCACGCCATTTCGGTGTCGCAAAGCTCCCAGACTCATCCCGGTTAATGAACACACGCAATTGCCAGGGCCGGTGAAATGGTGAAATCCAGCCGGGCTGTGCCAACAGCCGGAGGATGCGCCGCTTAATTACCGCAGCTCCGGATAACCGGCTCCTCCTCTCCTGCGCGCAGGGAGCGGCGCAACGCGGCGGGGGCTCTGCAGGGCGGTGGGGAGGCACCGGCTCAGCCCAGCCCGGCTGAGCTCCGGGGAGCCCTGGGCCAGATGCCAACGCAGAACGCGCCGGGTTGACGCCGTCCTCGGCCCTGGCAGCACCGTGGCCTCGGGGAAGGGCCAGGCAGGACCTCGCTTGGTCCCCAGAGCTCCCTCAGCAGGAGCTGGTGCATGAGACGGCGCCCAGGCCTGGCTGCTCCGCAATGCTGAGTGATGTCCAGGCCGATAAATGCTGCTCAATGAGGCTGCGTTCAGCCCCTCGCCTTCTAATTTAGCAGGGAGCAGCTGTGTGTGCTTTTCCCATTACGTGCATTTCAATCACTGCCACAGACACATTAGAGAGTGAAAAAGGATTTGTTCAACAAATGTGTCTGGGATAGAATTCCTCTGCAAAGAGCAGAATCTGATAAACTGCTTTTCTGGGCAGTTGGAGCTGCTCCAGCGTTAGTCCTGGTTAGTCTGACTCTCATGAAAATACTACCAAAAGCAGATGCCTCCCACTGCTTTGATAATTCTCCTGTACAAAAGCGAACAGTCCCCGTCCGTGGGTCCTTAGTGGGACAAGCTGTCTCCTACACAATGTCCCAAAACCCTCCCTGCACCCAGCACCTGTTCTGCGCAGCCGCTGCTCCGACGGACGGTGCGTGGAAGAGGCAGCGCAGCCGTCACACGGGTGTGAACAGCCCCACCATCGCCCCATCCACCCCACGCAGACATTCACAGAATCCCAGAATTATCTCGGTTGGAAAAGCCCCTGAAGCTCCTCCAGCCCCACCATGACCCTCCCCCTGAGCGTTCCCAACTCCCCCAGATCCCTCAGCGCTGGCTCAGCCCGACTCTTCAACCCCTCCAGGGATCCCGGGGACTCCCCCCTGCCCTGGGCAGCCCATTCCAACGCCCAACAGCCCCTTCTGCACAGAAATCCTTCCTCAGAGCCAGCCTGACCCTGCCCTGGGCAGCTTGAGGCCATTCCCTCGGGGCCTGGCGCTGGGGCCTTGGCTCCAGAGACTCATCCCCCCTCTCTGCCCCCTCCTGGCAGGGAGTTGCAGAGGGCCAGGGGGTCTCCCCTCAGCCTCCTCTTCTCCAGACTGAACCCCCCCAGTTCCCCCAGCCGCTCCCCAGCAGACCTGTGCTCCAGACCCTGCCCCAGCTCCGTTGCCCTTCTCTGGCCACGCTCGAGTCATTCAATGGCCTTTTTGGGGTGAGAGGCCCAAAACCGAACACATTCTGAACATTCACGCTCCCTTTTTCCGCGGGCAGGGCTCTGAGCTGGGGCACGGCCAGCGAAGCGGTTTGGCTGGCCAGGAGGTAGCAGCCAGGAGAGCAGAGCACGCTTCTCCCCGCCAGCAGCCCCGCGGGCTGGCACCGTCCTCTTACCTGCTCGCACAAGGTGCCGATGAGCCCCTCCAGGTCCTGTTTCTCATGTAGCACCATCTGCTTCTCCTCGTACTCCTGCTCCAGCTGCATCTCCAGCTGCCGGAGCTGTGCGCGGGAGACAGACCCAGGCGTGCTGAGAGCCCGGTCATCCCTGGCCACAGCCCCGCACCCCGCCACCTCCCATCCCTGCACCCGGCGCTGGGGCCAGGAATGGGCCACGTCCCCTGGAGCCCCTGCTACCCCCAGGCAGTGCAGCTGCTCCTGGCCAGAGGGAGCAAGGAGAGACTGTCCAGGGGCCTGCAGGACTTCTGGGGACACGAGGGGCTGTTTGAGCCACCCAGCCTGTGAGGCACGCTCAGAGGTCCCCAAGGGCTGTCCCTGCAGCTCTGGAGCAGGAACACAGGGCTTTCTGCTGAGCTAAAAGAGAGATCTGGCTTTCTCAAAGCATCCTGTGACCTCGAGCCAGGCAAGCAGCACGCTTCTTGCTCCAGCTCCTCACCAGCAAGGAGGTGACAGTGACCTGGCCGGGCAGAGCGTGCCGTAAAGGCAGGGTTGTACCGCTCCTGGGAGCAAAGGGAGCCTGAGAGCCAGCGCTGAGCGCAGGGCCCTGCATCCCTCAGCCTTCCCCTCTGCTCAGGCATCGCCGTCCCGCAGCACCGGCGGGGGCTTTGCAGGAGGGAACCAGACCCGGGGTGGCATCGCAGAGCTCTGTCATGCAGCTCTGAGGGGTCCAGCAAGTCCGGCCGGGGGCAGGGGGTGGTGGAAATGTGTTAACAGAGTAAGCCAGCCCCTTGCACAGCCCGCTCCTCCCCTTGCAAGCTGCTGCACGGCTGCGCCCGCAGGAGTGGATGTGCCAGGCTGCCCCCCCTGCCCCAGCCTCCTCCCGCACCCTCAGCCTCCTCCTGCACCCCCAGCCTCCTCCTGCACCCCCAGCCTCCTCCCGCATCCCCAGCCTCCTCCTGCACCCCCAGCTGCCTCCTGCACCCCCAGCCGCCTCCTGCACCCCCAGCCACTGCTCAGAAACGGGATTGAAACAGGGAATGGGAGCAAGCTGCTAAATATCGATTGTTCTCCAGAGTGTCTCTGCCATTTACTCATTTGGAAAATAATGCTCAGGCCACGCAGGGTGAGGGAGGGAAAGGATGAACGACACCCCGTTGGCCACCGGAGGAGGAAGGCAGCGCCGTGGGAAACGGCGGCGTCTGCACGGTGGCAGCCCCCCGTGTCACGCAGAGCCTTATGGCTTAGGGCACGGCTGTGCGCTGCCAGGAGCAGGAGGAGCAGAGATTGCTTCGTTTGCCTTCCCACTTGCCCTGCCTTCCTAAAATAGCACATGCAAAGCTCCACCGGCCACTTCATTAAGCCTCAGCAATGTTAATTCACTATCGACAGCCAGGCATGGCCCAGCCTAATGGGAACTGGCTGCTACCGTGCAGCCCCGCATCAAACGCCCCGGGGGTTTGAAGAAATTGGAATGCATGTCTGCATGCCAGCGACCTCGTGGCCCTGTTGAAACAGTCTCTTCTGTTCATTATCACTAAACACAAAGCCCCGGCTGGCTGGAGTTGGTGCCCTTGGCGTGACACTGGTGTTACCGGGAGCCCGTGCCCGTGGGCTGCATCACACGTGGCTCTGGCACCGTCCCCAACAGCCCCTCCAGCACAGCAGGGACTCACACCTCACCCAGACCCGGATTTTTGCACCCCGGGGCTGTGACCGGGGCTTGTATGGGCTGGCAGTGGGAAAGCAGCACCCGCCCGCCCTGACGCTCCCCGGGGAGGAAGGATCCCTGCGAACGGCTCCTTCTCTTTGCTGCGAACAAGGGGAGCCCTGGGGAGCACCCAGCATCGTGTGTACCCCTCCTGGGGCCGACCTACCCTCCTCTGGCAGGACTGCCGCACGTCCTCCAGCTCCTCGTCCTTGTCCTCCAGCTCCTTCTGGTGGATCTGCTTCATCCGCTCTATCTCCAGCTCCAGCCTCTGGTGGAGCTGAAAGGTCAAAAGACAAATGCACCGGCAGCCACACACAGACCCCGAAGGGATGGGGACGGTGCTGGTGTGGGCTTGACACGCCCGTGGGGGGATGAACATCCCCGGTGCGCCCAGCCCAGCCCGGTGAGGACCACACTACCTGCTCCAGCTGATCCACGGCGGCCATTTGCCGCTCCAGCTCTTTCCGCTGCTCGGCAGCGCTGGCCTCCAGGTCCCAGAGCTGCTTCTTGAGCGCGGGCACGGTGCGGGGGTCCAGGGCGCTGGGGGTGCTGAGCTCCTGCACCCGCTTGGCCAGCACCGTCCCCCGCTGTGCCAGACTGGCCGCCTCCGCCTCCTTCTGCTGCTCGGCGGGGGCAGAGCAGGGGGTCAGCGGGTGAGCCCCAGACACAGGATGGGCGTGGGGGGGCTTTGCACAAGCACCCCACTCTTAAAACCCAGACTGCTCCCAACAGCATCATCAGAAACACCCCCGAGCAGCAGCAGGCAGCGGTCAGCCCCCGCTCCACCATGAACAGTCAACCCCCTCAGCCCGTCCCCACCGCGAGGGACTTCAGTGAAAATGAGAGTGAGGCCTAATTAGAGAGAGTATGGGATGGGTATCGCTTGTGACAAGTGACAGGCTTTCTTCTGGCAGAGGATAATGTTATTTAAATACATCAGGCACATCCCAGGACTGAGCTAAAAGAAACTGGAATCAAGTTGCTGGGTTTGTGCCCGAGTGCCTCTGCTGTAACTGCAAAGATAATGGCGCTGAGAGCTGCTCCCGAAACTGGACACAAAGCAGCAAAGGGGGATGTTTTCCTCTTACTTCTAAGCTCCTCTGAAGTTTGCCCATCTCCCATCGGATGCTGGTGTTCTCCTGTGACACCTTCTCGCGGAGGCTCTTCTCAAAGGCGGATTCCCCCAGCGCCTGGGCCAGCTGCAGGTCAAACCTGGAGGAGACAGCACAGGTTCCTCTCCCGAGCGGGTCTGCGACGGCGGCGCAGCTGCCTCCTGGCCAGGGAGCTGCGCCAAGGCCGCGGCTTCTGGCACTGGACTTCCCAAGTGCTTTTGAGAAAAAAAATCAAAAGCTTATTGTCTGCAAAGTGCTGCCATCGTTTTGTGAATCCCTAATTCCTCCGCACAAGCGCCAGCCGTGGGAAGCAGCCGGCATGGAGCAGCAGCGATGTGCACACAGGCGGTTTGCTGAGAGCGGAGCACAAAAAAACATGAAAATCAGCTGCGACAGACCCAAAACACCCCAAAATGGGCGCCTGTGTGGGCAGAAGCCCTCTGCTCCCCACCACTGCGGGCAGCTCCATCCCCAGAGCTGGCCGGGCCTCTGCTGCACTGCGGGTTTGGTTTCAGCTCTGGAAGAAGCGTTGCTGCTTCGGAGCAATAAGCCGGGGAGCTTCTCAGCACCTTCTTATCTCTGGGCGAGGCTGAGCCCAGCCCACAGTCAGCGTCTCAGCGCGGGCAAGCAGGGAACACCGGCAGCGAAGTGTAAATTAAAAGAATTATAAAGAAAGCGGTTGGTGATTTCCCACGTTTTTCTCTGCCTGTTTGGTCTTGGCGTCCCATTGTTTGGGCAGAAAACCTATTTCCTTCACAGGTACCAATCAGCAACATTAAAACACTGAGGGATCATTTCTTGGACCCTCCTCCTCCAGAGCAGGTGGAGGCCCAGAGCTTTGCCAGCAGCGCTCCTGGCACGGTCACACCCCGCCAAGGGCACGGGCAGCCTGCAACACCCCAGGGGTGTCCCCCACCCAGTGACATGGGGCCAGCTCCGAGCCCCGGGCAGCCCCCACGGTGATGCCACCGAGCCTCGCACTGAGCGTGAGGGCTCCTATGGAAGCGTGTTACAGTCACACAGCCACGGGACGTAAAAATAACCCCTCGGCTTGGTGCAACCTCCAGCAAAGAGGGTGAAAAGAGCAGCCCCTGGTCACCCGAAGCCACCCTGAGCATCCCTGTCCCCCGCCCTCCCGCTCTGGCAGCCCCGGCCCTCCCGCCAGCCTTACTTCTTCTGCCTCTTCTCCAGCTCGTGGCTGCGGCTCTGCTGGCTCTCGGCGAGCACTCGCGCGTCCTCCAGCTCGCAGGCCAGCCGCCTGCACCGCCGCCGCAGCTGCTGCGACGCCTTCTTGGCCGCCTCGCAGGCCGCCTGCGCCTCGCCGAGCTGCGGGCAGAGGCGGCGGTGAGCGGCGGAGGGACCCCCCGCACACGCACCCCGCCCCGCGCTCGGCCCCGCTCTCGCGCCAGGGGATGCTTCACCCGGAGATCTTTCACCCAAACAAGGACAAATTTAGGTGCTCCGGTCCCCTCACGCCCCGGGTACCCTCCTGCAGCATCCCAGCCCTCCTGCTGCGCCAGCGAAGCTGCCCCCGGGGGCGGACGCATGATCCTGTTTCTTTTGCAAAAAGCAGCGAAGGAGCTGGATCCCCCAAGGAGTCACATCGTGGTTGGGACACAGAGACACGCAGAGCTCTTGCCAGCCAGAGAATGGAATCATTAAGGAATTACTTTAAATAAGCAAAATCTTGCATTAATGGAGCCTGTAACTCCAAACTAACTATCTGGAAGCAAATGGGCTGTTTTGCTTTACCCGAGCTCCTAAGACTGGGTTGCTTTTTTTATTACTTTTTAATGTACCATGGATAATACTCATTTCTTTATTTTACTCTTACGGGAAGCGACCTGACTCCCAGGCACGCTGGCTCTCTCCCGCCTGATGGCAAAGCTCGGGAACAGCCAGCTCCCGCAGCAGCAGCTCTTTGCAGCACAGATGGTGCGAGCACAACCCCATCCAGTATCCAAAAGGCAGATCAGCACCAAGACCCACCGCCGAGCCCCTCCCCACCCCGCAGCTTCTCACCCTGTGCTCACACTCCCACTTGAGCAGGGTTGAGTTTTGCCATGTTCTGGTACAAAATTACTTTTTAAGCTTGAAGGAAGTTTGGGAGGATTTATCCTCGAACCAGCAGAAAACAGCTGGGAGAGGACACGCAGCTCCACCAGCAGCCTTGCTCCACAGTGCGACCCTGGGGAGCCCCTCTCCCCTCTGGCCCCCGGGGCCAGCAGCACTTGCCTTTTGCTCGAGCCCCTTTTTGGCGCCCAGCTCGGACTCCAGCCGCTCCTCCAGCTGCACCAGCCGCTTCCGCAGGAAGGCGATCTCCGTCTGCGCACACTCGAAGCGCACTTGCCACTCGTCCTCTGCAAATGGGGAGAGACCCAGAGGTGCTGGGTGGGTGCTCAGGCCTGACTGGCCGTGCCGGGTCAGTTGGGTGAATGAACAACGGCACCACAGGTCCTGTGTGGCACCGACACCAGCACCGAGCTCGTAGGGTGCAGCCTACCCAGGGCTGCCCCAGCTCAGACAGCACATGTACCCTCATCTTGGGCAGAGCGTGCGTGCTCATCCCATCCCCTCCCATCCCCTCCCATCCCCTCCCATCCCCTCCCATCCCATCCCATCCCCATCCCATCCCCTGTGTCTTTGCAGCCTCCTCAGCACTCCAAAACATTCTCCAAACACACTTTGAGCTGCTGGCAGTGCCAGCGCCGTGTGCGACCGAGCTGCCGCTGCCAGCTCCCACCAGAGGAATGTGCCAACACCATGCTGGGGTGGCCAGGGGCTGGGGGAGCAGCACTGCTTGGGGTGCGGGGTAAACCTCCGCCCAGTGTAAGAGGCTTTGCTGGCCCATGGAGGTGGCCATGCTGGCCCCACAGGTTGGGCTTGATAGCCAGAGCATGCATCGTCCCTGAAGGGACACCCCTACCTCCTCCAGAGCCACTTATCTTCATCTCACGCAACTGAACCAGCTGCTGGGCCTCTTCCAGCTGCTTTTCCACTGACTCCAGTTTCTTCTGCACTTGGTCGTGTTTGCTCTGAGGAAACCCGGGGGAAGGAAGGGAGCAGCTCTACCTGGGCACTCGGGTCCAGCAAGGCTGTGCCAAGAGGGTGACATCGCCACTGGCACGGCCCGACAGCTCGGGGCTCCCCTACCTGCAGCTCCTGCAGCTCGCGGGCGCCCCGCAGCCTCTCCGCCCGCTCCCCGTCCAGGACCTGGCAGGCGACGTCGCCCTTGTACCGCTCGTCCGACAGCTCCGTCGTCAGGTCGATGATCTGGGGGGCAGTGGGGAGGCAATTTGGGCATCGCTGTGCCTGTAGGCGATGGGCAGGGGTCCGGCCATCCCTCATCGACCCTGCAGTGTCCTGACTGCTCGCATCTGGCAGCTGCCTGTGCTTAGGGGACGTGGTAAGAGCTCACCAGCACTGACCAGTGCCACCAGTGGGAACCCAGGCTCCCACTGGCAGTGCTCAGCAAAAAGCAACTGGAGCCTGTGGCAGCCCAAGGCAGCTGCCCACTACAGCTGCCCAGATTTCTCCATCTCTATCTCCATTTCTAGCTGATTAACATTAAATTTCGTTTGAAACAAGCAGATGAGTGAAGGGGGAGTTATTTATCTGGACAAAGCAGAGGCGGAGGGTCTGTGCTGCTCAGCCGGCTGAGCAAAGGGCTGCAGAGGTGGCAGGGCCAGCAGGAACACGCAGGCTTCCAACGCTCCTCTTCCTCCCTCTGACAGCATTTTGAGGCACTCCACATTTTGCAGGGACGCTACACAAGCTCCTTAGGGGCTCCAACAAGTGTAACTGGGTAAGTAAACTCCATAGGTTTTCTTTCCGCAGGGAGCTGGCATTTTTCTAGGTCTGTGCTGAGGCATTAGCCTTGCTCAGCAGTCCCAGCCTCACGGGTGTGATTTCATTTTTAACAGGGAGCTTGAGCTAAATCATCTTTAGCCGCTTCCCATGGAGAAGGGGTCCCTGGCCCTTGGGGCTGTTGGCTCCATTAACCAGAGCTGCAGCGTTACACCTTGGCCGTTCCTTGCGAGGGGTGAGCGCCAAACCCAGGGCATTTGCAGCAAACCTGGGAGCTCCTTCTCCTTCTGGTACTGAACAAAACCCCAGCTGCAATCACACAGGAGCCCCTGCACAGGACCAGCAGCCGGCTGGGGAGACATTTTGTCCCCAACAAGCCCCCCAGTCCCTTGTGACACACACAACGGGGCACCGTGGGGGCACGCTTGGAGCCAGGGGACAGGCAGGACCCTTCTGCGCGCGTCTCCTCGGTATTAGCGCTCGTCCCATTAAACTAAATGACTCCTGGTGTCTGCAGAGGTCGGCGAGCCTGCGGTCCTGAGAGCGTAACGAGAACATGATACATCTCTCTGTAATTTCCCACTCTAATGATACCCTTCTGTCAGCAGAAGGGATGAATCCGCGCTGCCGCTTTCCAGCCTCGCACGCCGCGCCGGCGGCAGCTGGAGGTGATGTCTGTCCTTTCCCTGAGGCTTTCCCAGGGGACACCCCTGGAATGGCCCATCCCCAGGATGTCCGGGCTGCTCTCTGGGTGCAGACCCCGGGGGAACCCGTCGCCCTGGCCAGCGGGTCCCCACCCGGCAGGGACCCTGCAGCGGCACCGGGTGCTGCAGGCGCCTGGGTCCCGCACAGAGAACCACGGCTGGCAGCCACCCCCCGCCCAACCCTCTGCTCATCGTGGCCCCTCCTGCTCTGATCTAATTCGTGGTCATATTTATCCAGATACAGCTTAATTTCCAACTCGACCAAGTGGGGCTGCGGCAGGGGCTTTTTTTCAGTCTCTACCTTGCTCTCCAGCTTCTCTGCAGTCTGCCTGAGCTCGCTGCATGCCTGCTCGGATTTTTCCAGCTTCTTTCTTAGCACCACCAGCTCCTCCTAGGGAAGATTGAAAAAAACCAAACCAAAACAAAAAAAAAAACCCACACGTGGAGAACTCCAGCATCCTCAATTTATGAAAATCTTGTTTTCTGTTCAAAATAAGCAGGAGAGACATAGCTGTCTGATTAATAAAATTTACCAGGCAACTTTGAAGGCTGCTCACTGCAAATTGCCAGGACTACAGCTCCTGACATGAATTTCATCGGGGGGACTGTCAGCTTTGGTGTGCGTACAGAGCACATTTTATGAAAAAAGAAGCAAACCTCAAAAGCCTGGGATGAACAGCCAAACGTCTAAATTTTGCTCATGGAGCGTTCCCGGGGCCCTGGCAGGCTATCACAGAACCGTGGCAAAGGCACGTTGTTTTCTGTGATTCTTTTTCAGGCAGCCTGACTGTAACAGCAGAAAGCTGCTCGGTGCAGCCTTGTCCTGCTTTGATGTCCAACACCGAGCAGAAGCAGAACGTGCAGAGTTGTGATAAAAGCGGAGGTTAACGGGTGATGGGCCTGATGGATCCCAGGTGGGTTTGGAGAGAGAAACAGAGGCTTGGGCAGCTTTTGTTTCATCTGAGCCAGCCTGAAAACATCTTGTTAAAACCTCACTAAGGCAAGAGGAGGAGCAGGATGCCAAGGAAGACAGACTAAGAATTTAGCACAGGTCTCAGACGGTGCCGAGGGGCGAAAGGTGCCTTTCCCGGGTCAGCAAGTGCCCGTTGATGTCTCCCGTCACCAGTGGCAGCGCAGCTGGAAGCCAGCACAGCTCTGGTGATGGTACGGAGCAGAGTCCCCTGTGTCAAGGATGAGTTTGACTGCTCATCGTCCCTCATCCCACGGACTGATGTGGGGTACCCACCCCCAAGGGGCTTGGCTCAGTGGGTTCAGCCCCAGCAAGCTCACGGGGGGGTGCAGGGAGGGCAGCTGTGGCCCTGGAATGGGGCTTTGGCTGCGGGGACATGGTGCGTTTACTACTGTCCCTCTAAGGAAGAAAGAGTTATTTCTCCCTCCACAACTCTGCAGAACACATTCCTGGGGGCAAAAAATGCAGAGCTAAGAACAGATGATGACTCCTGCATGGTGAGAAAAATATCTCTGCCCTGGCAGAAGTGAATTCTAGTTTGAGTGACCTATCAGGCAGATCCCCTAAAGCATCCCCTCCCCTCCCATCCCCTCCCCTCCCATCCCATCCCACCCCATCCCATCCCATCCCATCCCATCCCATCCCGTCCCGTCCCGTCCCGTCCCATCCCGCCCCATCCCATCCCATCCCATCCCATCCCGTCCCGTCCCGTCCCATCCCGTCCCATCCCACCCCATCCCATCCCATCCCATCCCGTTACTTGGTACCTACTTCTTTTGCCCGGAGCTGCTCCTCCGCGAGGTTAACGCTAAGCAGGGGCCGCACGCGGCTCAGCAGTTGCCACCAGGGCCAGTGCCTGACTGCCTGGAAGACCACCAGGTTCTTCTGGATGCAGCGGACAGCGAGACGCTGGATCTGTGGGGAGACATGGCCGGCAGTGCCCCTCGCCCAGCCACAACCGAGCCCGCCGGGAAGGACCAGTCTGGGGCACTGGGCTGGAGAGGGATGAGGTGGCGAAGAGCTCTGCAGTGCCGGGGATGGCAGTGTGGCATCTCACGGCTGCCCAGGGGGCAGGGCAGAGCGGGTAGCCTTCAAAGGAGCAGCCTGGTCTGCTCAAAAAATCTGTAATCTGGGTGCTCTGGGCTGTGTCACAGCAGCACCCACCCTCTGCTGCGGTGGGCACAGGGCAGCCACGACCCGCGGGCTGCGTACCTTCAGCCTCTTGAACTTCTGCCGGCTGAGGAAGCCCCTGCAAGCAGCCTGGAGCAGGATCATCTTCTGGGCTATCAGCTTGTCACGTTGCTTCTCCAGCCTGGAGATGACCCCTGGCTTCAGGAAAACCTGACAACAAGCAACGGAGGTTACACATCCCTGGGACAGGGTCTGAAACCCACCGGTGGCCAGCGGGACATATTTCTGGCTCCCCTGAGACCTGCAGGAGACCAAAGGTCCTTGGACCAGCCAGGACCAGAGAGTGAGACCACTGCACCAGCTCGAAACACCGGTCTGGGAGGGGGCTCCAGCCCTACCTGGCCAAAACCACAATGCGCCTGCCTGTCCCGTGCCATGAGGGCACCCAAGGTGGCCCCGACCTCCCTGGGGACACTTATGGGACAGCAAGAGCGAGCTGTGTCCTGGCTCTGTCCTGACCTCAAGCTCAGCAGCGGGATGGCTGCACGTCCCGGAGAGCTCTGTCCACCCGCCCCTCCACCTCCTGCTCCTGGGCATCGCCGAGTCGGGGCGCACGGGGCTGCCCAGGTCCTGCTCACTCCCCAGGGACGGGGCTGCTGGTTGCCCTTCAGGGTCCGGCCCTCACACTGGGCACACGGGGCATTTGTTCTCTGTCCCTGACACCTCTCACTCCTTTTTGACACAGGCATCAGCCATCACAAGAAGCTGCGAGTCCTCAAAACTCTTCCCTTGGGCCGCTGCCCGTTTCCCACCCGCCGCAAGAACAGGAATGCTGGCGGTGGCATTTCTGACAGCGCACACACAGATGCACACAGATAACAGCAAAGATGCCAGTTTACGACAGGAAAAACAAAATTAACCACCTCATTTTCTTTAACTGAACTTGTCAGAAACACCTCATAAATGATACAGATTTGCTGATGCCATCGAATTTAGCCCAGTATTGATCTCCCAGAGCGTAAGATCTCTCTCGGTCATTGCCTGGCGCAGCTCTTGGGATATGGGACCAATCACTCCCGACTGTTGTGCACCATTTGCATAATACAGCTTTAATAAAAACTGAATTACACTTGTGAAGCCGGTGGCATACTTAAAGAGCTGCGTTTTAAAGATGCCAAATTGAATCAAAGAACAATTCCAAGGAAACTCACTTTCTTGAGATAATGCTATGATTGCTCCACCACCTATTTGATTGTCTCATTAATGTCTGTATTAACTTCACAAGCCAGCGAGTTTTAGAAGCGAGTACAAAATCAATGCTCAAAGCGATGGCAAAACTAACTCCTCTATAACAAGATGTGACTGGAGCTGCTATCGCGCTATTGATTAAGTACAAGGGTTTCATAAAAGAGATAATTGCAAACTGCGCTGTGCAGGATAAAAGTAAGTTATTTTGCTCCACAGAACCGTTTCATGAATTCTTTCTTTATAGACTCCGGGAGCTGAAAGCAAACGCCCATGCAAAATTAATTTTTCTCTCAGATTATCGCATTTAAGTTCAAGTGTTGTTGCTGCAACAACTCTTGCACCTGCAGCTGCCCGGCTCAGCAGCCTTAACCCCAGCCCACCAAAACCATGAGCTGCCCAAGCCCCATCGACTCCCATTAGACATCAGAGGTAATTAGGAACTTAAATGCTGTGAGGGGCCGGGCTCTGATAATTAGAGTTTACCCAGGGTAACGCTTTCAAATGTGAATTAGGAGCTTTCCGCTTTGATTTCTGGCAAGGCTTGGTTTCCCAGCCCAGCTGGGCCCCGCGGGGAGCCGCAGAGGAGAGGATTTCTCCCCAGTTTGGGGAGCTTTGGGCAGCTGGGAGCGCCCAGCCCGGGGCTGGCTGTGCCCAAACGCACCGGGAGCAACGGGGAGGCAGAGACCGGAGCCGCCGTACCTGGCTGCGTCCTACGGCCACGCTCCTCTTCTCCAGATCCAGCGCCTGGAAGAGCTCCTCTATAGCCTGCGGAGAAGGAGCACGTCAGGGAATTGCTCAGAAAACACTTACCCCCTGGTATGAGCCTGCGGAAATGGGGCACAGAGACCCCCCCAGTCCTTACAGGCACCCAGTGAAGGTCCCTCCAGCTGTGCTCTCGTTTCCTCCTCCCCACGCGGCAGCGCACCCGCCCAGCCCTAGAGCTGCCTCCGAAACAGCCGCCCCAGCCCCGAGTCCTGGTGCCAGAAGGACTTTCTGCTCTGGAGGCTTTGGGCAGGATGGGGATCTGCAGCCGCCTGCAGAATTTTCCCCCTTTTGCTGCCGTCCCTGGTCTGGAAGGACCCTGATACACCCCGACGGAAGGAGGCTACTCAGGGGAAGGCGAGAGCCCATCCCGGCACCATCCAGCCAGGGTCCAACTGTGCTGTGCAGCTGTAAGCCCTCGGTGCTCCCCTCCTGCCCGCTCGCCCGCAGCTCAGCCTGTGGAGCTGAAAGCAAGGGGGGAAGCACCAAGTTCCCCCTGAGCCCACTCGCGCAGAGCTGAGCCCCCACGGGGAGGCAAGCAGGAGATTAGTCCCAAGCTGTAAGAGAAGCCTGAACTCAATTTAATCTGAGCTTTGGACCGACGTGGGAAGGTAACAGCCAGCAATACCACGCGTCTCCCCAGGGCAGCAAACACTCTCTGGATGAACGGATGATTCGAAAACCCCAGAGCTACCGAAACTGTAACAAAAACCCTCCACTAATACTTCGCACTGAACAACATCCTCCAGCAGCCTCAGGCATCTCCTCCACGAAGGACAAACCCACACTAGAAATATTTTGCCACGGCCCCGGGAGCACCCAGCTGCAGCCCTTGCCCTCGCCAGCAGCCGTGCAGGCACCGGGGCGAGGGGGGACGGAGCCTGGGGGTACAGACCACCACGGTGCAGGAAACCACGCGCAGGGCTCTGCGGGATGAGCCCGTCCCACGTGCAACGGCGAGGCCAGCTGCCGCTGCCCTGGCACCCTCGCAACAGCACAAGTTGTGCTCCAGCGGCCGGGTTAATGCAGCTTACTGGGAAGAAGTCTCCAGTGAACAAAACCACGCGGAAACAAGCTCCAGGGAGGATGGGATTTTTCAAATCCCCTGCTTACACGCTGCTGACGAGGCACCCTCTGCCTCCTTACAGCATTTAATAACAATATTGACCTTTTCCGACTGTCAAACTTGTCTTATTAAATCCCGAGGTCTTAACTGAATTTGCACACGCTGGCTGGCAGTTTGCACAACCGAGCACGCGCCCATGTTTAATTCATCCCCTATCAGCTCTTCCTGGCTCTCAGTGCTTCTCCGCTCGCTCACAGGGGCAGTTCTCCCCAGTTTTTGCTACAAATTTCTGATGAAATAACAAAACCGGCAAATCTCCGCCTTCATTCCTGAGCTCCTTGGGCTTTCAGGCTTTGTGGGAGGAGGCGAGGAGCCACCCTGGGCTGCTGGAGGTGATGCCGGTCCCCAGGAAGCTCCACGGTCCCTGGTCCCTTGGCAATGCTGCCTGGCTTGTCCTCAGCCAGCCGGCTTTTGGGGGAGCCAGGACGAGGGACGGGGTGCTGCCTCGCTGGGACAGAGCAATGTCACCTGCACGTGCCCCCAGTCCCCCAGCTTGTGCCCTGTCCTGCAAAACCAGACCCGGTACGCGGCCAGAGCCTCGGGGGACCGAGGCACAGCCCGCAGCGAGCAGGATTTTCAAAGCCACTTCTTCTTGAGTATTAAAAAGAAGCAGTAACAGGCTTCATTTCCAGGCTGATTTGCTCAAGTCCTCTCCACGGTGCAATAACACGGGAAAACGTGGCCCACGCCGGGTGTTTGCTGCCTTTGCAAAAACTGTCCTTGGGGGGAGAAACTGCGGAACGAAGAGCGGAGCTGGGTCCTGCTCTGCCAGGCTGCTGGGGGAGCCGCGTCCCTCCGCGCTCGGGCACGCGTGGGAAGGGTGAAGGGGAGCGGGACGCAAAGCCACCCCCTGCACCCACTGCGGGTGGAGCTGCGGCCGCCCAGAGCCCGGAGCTACGGGCTGAGTCCCAAGCCCAGTCGCCGTTTGTCAGCAGCGCTGCGGGTGCTGCTCTGCCACCCTGAGCCTTGCTGGACGCGGATTTTCTCCCGCACCCCAGTTCCTGAAGGCAGACTCACGTTTAAGAAAACCCCCAGACCTGCACGGACAACTCTGCTGCCAAAGTCCTCAACAGCTGCCCAGATGTGGGCTCCCACCCGTTGGGGGAGATGTTGGAGCTCGGCAGCCCACAGACCTGCGGGTTTTGACCCTGCAGCAGCCACAGCAGAGCTGATGCCTGAGTGATCCCAGGGCTGGGAGATGCTGGTCTGACTGGTTTGGAGGGAGGACAGCTGGGTGCAGGCAGGGCATAGGCAGCGCCAGCGCAGGGGCTGCTGCAGGGAGCTCCAGGAATTGCTCCTCGTTGCAGAGAAAGCCCTGACTGTGCCGGGGAGGGCTGGAAGAGCTCCGGCACCGGCAGAGCTCCACGTGCCAGCCCGGCACACACCTTGCTCTCGTCCGGCACCTCGTAGGCAGAGCTGTGCTTCTTCATGACGTCCGGAGCCAGGACCTGGAAGCGCCTTCGAAACTGGGTCAGCAGCAGGCGATCCGCATAGCCTGGGGACAGACAGCCATCGCTGGGGGCCACCAGCCCGGGGGCACAGGCATGCACCGAAACGCTGGGGAGGGAACCAGCCGCGAAGGGTGGCACGTTCTGCGCACAGCAAAGGGCGCTGCGGGTGGTGGGGACCAGGGGAGCCGCCCTTAGCGGAGGCAGATGCGCTTGAGGCGGTCGGACGCCATCCCAGCACCTCGTGTCACACAGGAGATGCCCCTGGACCTCCCGCACGGTCCCTCTCCCCCCGGCATGGACTGGGACCCCGGTTGGTGCAGGTCCAGCTCGATGCACAGATGCTCCAAGGGGAGCACAAGGGAAACCCCCTCCTGGAGCTGCAGCCGCCATGCTCAGGCTGTGCCGCCCGGCAGCGCCGCGGGCTGTGAGCAGGAGAGGGGCTGGGAACCCCCGGCAAACAGCATCAATAAAAACTCGGGGGCTTTCTGAGGTGGGGCTGGCAAGAGGCAGATGCCGAGCAAGGCGTGGGAGGGCTGAGCCACCGGCGCCGCACACGGCAGCGGTGGGGCCGCCACGTACCGACGCGGTGAAGGCGCAGGGCGTCCAGGAGCTGGGTGCCCTCCAGCTGGGCTCGCAGGGTCGGCACGTCCAGCTGCGGGGCTGCGTCGGGCGGTGTGGGGGGCCGAGGGACCCCGGCGGGCTGGGGCATCCCCGGGAGGAGGCAGTGGACGAAATGCAGCTGGGAGCGTCGGAGAAGGTTCGTGAGCGCGTCCTGCCGGGCAAGGAAAGGTCAGCGGGATGGGAGGGGGGGTGAAGAGACAGTGCGTGGTGGTGGGGGGAAACGCTCCCTGTGCACCCCCCGCCAGGTGTCTGGGCAGGTAAAGGAGCCTCCTCAGAGCTCAAGTGCATGTTAGGAACAACAGAGAGGTGAGCCCGAGGGGCAGGTCACATGCTGAGTGGGACCTTCCTCCTAACGTCCCACATTTTCGGTTGATGGGCTACAAAAGGTTACCAGGGTTGAGGGTTGCTGGGTGGGGTGAGCCCGGGACAGCCAGGACCACAATGTGGGCTGGCCAGGGAGCCTGCGGAGACTGAGCCTCGTCTCCTCGACAGAGCTCGACACCTCGTTATGGCCAAGATCAGCAGGAGCTTGGCACGTGCCCAGCACGGAGGGCTAGTCCACCGGTCTGAGTGCTTAAGAGGATTAAGTGGCGGCACAGCAAGGTGCGCGTGTAATCTGGTTTAGGATTTGTTTGCCTGGGATGCTTTCCCTGAGCCACAGTGGTGCTGGGGAGGCCTGTGGCCACCCACGGCCAGAGCAGCATCCTGGGCCAAGAGCCCTGCGGGACACTGAGCCTCAACGGACCCTACGGAGCAAGAGGTGCCCGCCGGGGGGTGTGGGGTCCCCGCTAAGGGGGATACACCCCGCTAAACAGGACACCGCAGTGCTGCCAACACCATGCCGGTCCCGGCGCCCACACTCACCGCCTGCAGTTTGAGCTGAGCACACACCGACTTCTTCACGGCTGCAAAGCTGCTGGCGAAGGTCTTCCTCACACAGGCGTTGCGGTGCAGGGCGGCCTGGGAGCGTCCCTCCAGCCCCGCCACGGCGCGGCAGGGCAGCGGCACCCGCGAGCGCGGCAGCACCAGCTCCTTCACGGCGTCTCTGTCGGGGCGAGCAATGAGACAGGGCCGTGGGGCCGTGGCAAGGGGGAATGTCCCAGCCCCTTCAACGGGGAGGCAAAGGCCAGCACCCCAAATTCAGCATCGGTGCTCTGCGGAGCGGAGTGCCGGGACACCCCCCACCCCCTCTGTGCTTCTCTAGTTTGGGCACGGAGCTGTTCACCGCTGTTAAAACTTCCCTGAATGGAAGCCCAAACCAAAATGAGCCGGGAGTGTTTAAACAGAAGGTTAAAATCATCCCTTCTGTGTGTGGGGGCAGCAGCTCGATCACATTTCCACTCTGATTTAGTTTACAAGGTCCCTCGAAGCAGTGGGGAAGCCTGCCCTCGGTCAGCGATGTCTCACAGCCCCAACCCGTGCTGGATGCCCAACCCCACGACACTGCAGAGCTGAGGACATTGTGGGGTGCCCCCGGTGTCCCCTGGCCCCCCCACTGCACATGTCTACAGGAGGGAACCCCCGCTGAAGTGGCGCGGATCTGCTCAAAGCCGACAGCCCTGATGGCAGCTGTTCGCCGCGGCGTTCTTCATCACCCCGCTGCGCTCACAGCGTGTAGATGTGGCTGTCAGTCAGCCCGGGGGCTGGATGGCCGTAAGTCAAACCATTTGACATCTGCTCCCCCCACCTTAACTTATCTCTCTCAGGATTCCCCACAAGCTGCGCTGAAAGCTGTGGGGTTTCTGGCTTGCTTGCAGTTTTTCCCACTCGAGATCCCGTCCCCTCCTTGCCCGCCCGAGGCCAGATCAGCTCCGTCCCCTGGGCTGTGAGTTGGGCAGGAGATGGGGGGACAGGCAGGGACCCCTCACAGCCAGCACCAAGGGCACTGCCCAGGCCGCAGGTCCTCTCCTCTTGTCGGGATGCCCCACACAACCCTCTGCCTTCCCCACCACGGAGCTGCAGCGGGTGTGCGACCTCCAGCCCCCGCTGCAGCAACTCAGCGGACGGCAGGGCCGTACCCAACCCGCTGCCCCGGGCACGGTGATGAGCGCCGGTGCTGCGGCACCTCCCTCCTACTTACACCTTGGACCGCTGCAGCACCTGGATGGCGTTTTGTGCCGAAAGGTTGAGCTTGGCTTTGCTGACCCAGCCCGTGAGGTCGTAGCGCACAGGGTCCGTGCCCAGCTGGTGGGAGATCTCGAAGTTCAGCGCCTGCTCGCACCTGCGCATGCAGCCGTCCTCTGCGATGGCATCCCAGAGTCACCCCGGAAGAAAAGCCCAGGGACACATTTAATTTGCCACATGGTTTTTAAATTTCCAGTGCCAAACGACGGGCAGCCGAGCCGCACCCAACTTACCCTCCTGCTCAGGTCCCTTGGTGGCGAAGTAGGAGCAGAGGCGGTCGAAGGCGGTGCCGTCCCCGGAGCCCGGGATCAGCACCTCCTCGTCCAGGATCCACAGCAGCCCCCTGCGATCGGCGCCCGGGCTGCTGGGCAGTGCTTGTGGCTGCCGAAGGGACACGGCCCTTGGTGACAGGGAAGGGGCAGGAGGGCCGCGGGCAGCCGGCTCCAGCCGCAGCCACGTCACCCTGCTCCCCAGCACCTCTGCCCCACACCACGGCCAGGAGACCCTCCTGGCCTGATCCAGCTCTGGACATCACCCTCAAGACCTTGACCAGGAAGGGTGCTTGTATTTTATAAAAACAAAAAGGTCTTGGTTGATGCTGTGCCCTCCCCTGCAACAGCTCAGCTGCTCTGTGCAAAACACACCGCGAGGTCCCACTCTGCCTGGGAAATCCTCACTCCCCTGAGCAGGAGGATGCTTCAAGCACGACCAGAGCGACCAACTCCCACTGTGGCCACGGGGACGAGTTACCTGTGAGGAGCTCAGGTCGATGATGGACAGCGTGGCCAGGGGAGAGCGCTCTGGAAGATCAAAAGACACCTCAACATTTTCCTGGAAAACATTATTTAAAAGTTTGCTTCAGTCACGGCCTGGCATCTGAAAGCCAAGAGGAGATACATCTGCATGGAAGGGGAGGAAGATGGGGGGGTCCTGCACCCGCTCGGCTTTGGGGGGATCCGGGGCCAGGGGAGCGGAGCAGCCACCGGAGACACGGCCGGTGTGACACGGAGGCACGGCCTCATCCTGCCCGGGGCAGGGCCGCCGGGACCCCCGCGCCCAATGGGCTTCTGCAGCGCTTCGCGGATGCTGGACAAGCTGCATAAATCACGGCTAAGATAACAACTGAAGACTTAAGAAAGCACCAAGAAAACAATCAGTTGTAAATCTGCAGCTCGCAGGCACTGTTTCCCTTTCCGAACTGAGGGGGGGAAGCACGGCTCCCTCGCGCTCACGTGTGAACCGGGGGTGCTCAGCGAGAGCCGCAGCGTTAACGTCCCCAAATGTACACGGTGAGATTTGGCTCAGGGTTCAGGTTTGCAGCCCGAGCGTGCAGGTGGAGCAGAAAGCAACAGCGGGGCCCTGAGTTTCTTCCTACCACGTGCCACCCTCGGCCCCGTGTGTGACCCAGCTCTGGGAGTAAATGGGTCACCGGGGCTCGGGCTCGGCGCCGCAGTCCCGTGGCTCACGGGGAAATGGCTTGTACCGGGGCAGCCGCCCTTGGCCAGCAGCAAAGCCAGGGCAAGGCTGAGCCCGCTGACTTTCAAGCTCGGCCAGTAACTACAGATTCATCACGAGGAGGAGCACACAGATACTCACCTGGTGCAAGTGATGTGTGAACATTAAGCCATGGGAATTCAACTCCTCCCAGGGCTAGAGGCATTAAAGTAACTTCTGCAAGCCTAATGAGTTCAGCTCTGCTTGTAGATTTTTCAGCAGCTTGTTTCTGCAATAATTTATCATTTTCCTTTCTATTCTCCATTATTCATCACCCAAGGAAAATCTCAGCTGCACCAACAGAAGGGCACGAAGCCTCCTGAGCTGGAACAAGCGTGCCCAGAGAGATGCCAAGACAGCCTGGCATCTGTGGCACGTCCGAAACACCCGAGAGGATCCATGACTGGGGCAGCGGGGGGAAGAGAGTCCCAGCTCAAGGCCGTGGCTCTGTACAGACCCCTCGTCTCTGCAACAGCCCCTCGTTGACACTCCTGAGCGTCTCGTTCGGTCACACCGCGGCGGGGCACAGGGACCCGCTGGGTCAAAGACAGCCCCGTGTCCCCGGGTGCTGGGACGCTGCTCCCAGCCCTCGCTCCTCACCTCTCTGTACCTCTCCATTTCCAAAACGAAGGTTTTCTCGTAGAAGAGAGCCTGCAGCCGCTCGTGCACGTAGTTGTGGCAAAGCTCCTCGAAGGTCGCCGCTCGCTCGCCCCGCTGGTGCCGCGGGTTGTGAAAGCCGGGGGTGTCCACCACCGCGATGGAGGCCATGGAGAGGTGCTGGGAGGAGAAAGACCTGGGGAAAGACCCCACACACCGCCGGGTTGTACCCACAGACCTCAGCTCTCCCTTCGGAGGTGACACCCCCTCCTCCCCGCAGCGTGCCGTCCCTGGGTGGGCACCATCCCACGTAGCCGTGACCAGCCCAGCGCTTCCCCTCTCCCCCTCTCCCGGTGTCTCCTGTCAGGGAGCGCCTGCACCTCCTGCCACGCTTCCTTCGCTTGGCCCTTTGCTTCGCCCACCTCTTCCCTCATCTCCCCCCAGCCTGGACGGAGACACACAGCAGGACTGCTCCTGACCTGGCCTAACGACCTTTTAACGGTGGGGTGGGGTGAGATGCCGCCCTTCCCAGGCTGGCCCCCTCCTGGCACTCAAGGTATTTAAAATACTACATCTTCATCCAAATGTGTTAAGTTTGGTGGACCAGTTGATTTAAAAAGCGGCTAAACTGGCACCTGACGCCGACACTGAGCGCAACAGGAGTGTCCAAAGCCCCCGCTGCCGTGCTGTGCCATTTCTACAGGGAAAGCTGCTGATGTTCAGCTCCGAGGAAATCTCTAACGAGAACCACAGCCCATAACACGTGTGGTCTGAGAAGCAGAGATCAAAGGGCTTCTTGGGAGAAACAGAGAGGTTTACTCCTTCAAATTTTGCTTGCAGCCATTTCCAGTATTTCAGATAAGGACAGCAGGGGAGTCTGACCGCGGGAAACCTTGGGGATTGTTTTTAATGAGCATTTCTGAAACAGCCCATCGCGTTGTGCTACCCCTTCCCTGCGGGGCAGCCCGTCGCTGCTCCGGCGAGATTCAAGGAGATGCATTTCTCCTCAATAGCGAGGCCCCGAGGATGCCAGCCCTTTGATGAAAGCACAGGGCTGAATGAAGAAACAAAAGTATATTCATGAGTGGCTTGTGGAATTTCCTGGCAGCACCCTCCCGTAGGTGGAGTTGGAAAGATTCACTTTCACCATCAACTTGCTGAGGAAACAGCATTTTCATGGCTGTGCTGAAACCTGCCTCTTCACCTGGATCATCATTGCAAAGGTTTAATGGGCTTTGGTGAGCTGGTGTGGAAAATAAAACCCGGCAAAACAAAGCTCCCTTTAAAGGGAAGAGGGGACCCAGGACACAACCCAAGTTAATGCTGTTATTCAAGAGAATCAGCATCACTGTGCTCTCTGTCGGCCCTTTGAGTACCATCAGCAGTTTCCCTTTGGAATGTGGTTGCTAGGAATTACAATAAAAATATTCTGCAGGTTAAATAACTGCAGGTTAAAATAAACCTGCAGCAACAACAGAGAGTATTTTGGGCACCAGCTTTTATGTGGATGCTGACTTCAACAAACTGAGCTGCGCATCAGAACTGAGAAAATGGAACAGTTGCGGGCCTGATCCTTACCCCGGTGTTAAATTAATCCATTTACCCCAGTAGCTCATTTTGGATTTGCGCCACATGAAGAGATACACAGGCCACGGAGGACGCCCCTCCCGCCCTGGCTCTCCGGATGGAAATCAGCAGAGTGAGGACAAGCCCCTGGGGAGACGCAGCCTCCGGGGCGCCTCGGCAGCTGCTCTGGTGCCGGACCCTCTCCCTCCTGACACCTCGATCCTCTCCTGCGACCGGGCTTTTACCACAAAGCGACTCCCACCACGCATCTGCAGGGCTCACTGTGGGACTCCCTGACCGTTATTGCTCTGCCTGTACTGGTAACCTTGATTTCAGCCTGCAAAGTCACATCTATTATTAATAGGAGGCCGCTGCCAGTGCTGGCAGGAGGGGCAGGACACGTGCTGCCCCGTGCAACACTCGATGCACAGAGATTGCTGCTCCATGGGGCTCTTCACCTCCAGTGCCGGCTCACATGGGGCTGACAGCCCGTGGAAGGTCCCAAGTGCTGGCAATTTTCATAGAACTTTCATTTTTCAGCAGGCAGCAGCTGCCTGTTCCTCACCTCTCCCCGGAGAGCCCCCAGCAGAGGTTCCTCTCCCGCAGCCCCAGCAGGAGCCGTCGCCCGCAGACCCCCAGCGCGGCGCCTGGCAGCTCCGTACCTGTTGATCAGTGAGATGACGGCGGCGAAGAGCTCTTCGTAGAGACCCGCAGCCATCCCCTCCACGCACTCCACCCCCGTCATCTTTGGCCCTGGCACAGGCAGAGAGAAGAGTGGGCAAAGACACACCATTAATTTCCAGCCGAGTTCAGCCCGGCCGGAGCCAGGCTGGTGGCAGGGCAACCCAGGCTCTGCCTGCCAAGCACAGCATCCTCCTGCCTCACGTGGATTTAAGAAATAAAAAAAGCCCAGTTCTGCAAGTTCTTGCCATGTTAAAGCCCAGTTTTGCAAGTTCTTGCTTTTATCAGAATAACTTGCAGGGGCCCGGCTGTAATTCCGCCGCCGAGGATGAGCCGGGTGTGGAAAGGCTGAGCTTAAATCTGGGTGATATCTCGCCCCGCCCCGCCCCGTGCATGCTGGATCTGCCTCCATCGACTCGATCCGAACATTGATTTGAGGTTCCTAGCAGCTCAGCAGCACTTTGTCCAGCTGGAGCACAACCCCCCGCCGTGCCCAGGTCTCCTCGCAGGACGCGGGTTCAGCTGCGGGCACGGGGCCAGGGTGCCCACCCTGCCGCCCTCCTGCTTTGGGGGTTTTTCCCCCCTTTTGTAGGGAGAGCTCTCACAGCATTTAAGCAGCATCACTTATCTGCCAGGGGCATTATCTGAATTCACCTGATCTTCGAGTGTCCCCAGGGAGCGACAGGCTGAGGGTAGCTCCATGACAGAGCACAACTGACGATTTAATTAATATGAACAGACTTAAACAGACCCCGCTGCCTGGACAGAAAAGGGTGTGTTGCCTCTCCCTGCAGCACACCCTCCATCTTCTCCTCACACAGAGCACAGCATCTCCCTGTCACCCATAAATAAAGGAAAAAGGGATGCAGCATCCCGGTACCTGCCGGGCTCTCCTCTGCCGGGGGCACCCGGGGGCCCCGTGCTGTGACCTGCGCCAGGATCTGCTTCAGGTGGTGTTTGAAGACGGCGGTGGTGAACTCCTCCAGGTCGCAGCCCAGCACCTCTGCGGCGTTGCTCGCATGCTCGAATTTCATGAACTGCTTCCTGCCAACTGGGGAGGGGGGCGCGGGGGACGCGGAGGGCTCAGGCAGAGCCAGCCCGAGCGGAGATGGGCACAGGCTCGGTGCCTCTGGCCAACATCCCTACCCACTCCCACGTGCAGCACCCCCCAAATCAAAATCTGACTAAAATAACCCCAAAAAGGACTGCTGTTCGCAGCGTGGGACGGAGAGGCGGGCAGGGAGGCTGTACCAGTGCACCCCAGTTTCCTTCCACCCCCCAGGACTCCCGGATCGGCCCTTCCCTCACACCCCTAAGGGGCAGTTTCAGACCAAGCACTGACTGTCCTGACCCGCTCAGAGCAACCGCCCTGCGGACCCCAGCCTGGAAATGCCCTCTGGGCAACGAGCCAGCCGGGCAAAGCAGGCAGGAGCCATGCTGGGGGGCAGGGGGGGATGCTTGGCTGAGACGGGGATGCAAAACAGCCACAAGGGAGCCCTCACCAAAAGCTGTTTGCTCGGCTGGTGGGAAGAGCCTCAGCGCTGCCCCGCTGCCTCACGCAACATCACTGACGGAACCGAAAAGCTTTTATCTCCTCAGAGTCCACCCGCCTCCTCCTGCCGTCCCTTCTCCTTCAGGGACAAGTCCCATACCCCCTCCTAGCCACGGGACTCGGGCTCGGTGGCCCGCCTGGCTCCTGGTCCTGCAGCGGGCAGGACACTGCCCTCCCTACACACCCGCTTCTGCCAACAGCAGCTGCACGGAGCCTCAACCTGGAGCTGCTTATCCCGAGGAAGGCTGGCTGGCTCGGGAGAGGTTGATGGATTTGTCCCCTGAGCAACCATTTCACATAAGAGGAACCTTTCTTTGGTCAGAAGAAAGTTCAAAACTTTAAGGATCCCAAACCAATGCTTTTGAGCCTGTTTTCCTCACTCGAGTACTCCCCAGGTGGTCAGAGCATCCCACCTGCCCAGCGAGACCGGGCAGAGAGGAGACCGGCTCCAGGGAGGGAGTTTTGGGGCAATTCAGAGCAAATCGGGAACCAGTTGGAACACGCAACCGACGCAGGCTGCTGCCGCCAGCATGGCGTCGCTCGGCCTCTGCATTTCAAGAGCTTCAGCGGAGCGACCCAGCAGATGTGTTGAGGGAAGCCGATGGATTCCGAACCAATCCCTCCAAATCCCAGCTCCCCTTCCCAAGCCCCAGCGGCGTTTGCTGTCCCCACCCGCCCCAGAGCAGTGCTCCCCCCAAACAGAGCTGGGCCCCACTATTTACATCCCGCAGCAGTGATTCAAATCAATAGGGGAGCAATCTGCAGGATAAAGCCTTTTACAAACGCAGGAAGGAGCCGGCACACCCTCAGGAATAGCGGGGGGATGAGCAGAAATGGGAGCAGATGAGCAAAGACGCTCAGAGACATCATGGGTGAGGAGCCAGCCCGGGGGCTCACGGCTAAGACAAGCTCTTAAAATAAAGGAGGTGGGATGGAGAGCGGGAGATGGCCACATCCTGGCCAGCCCCATAGGGGACCAGGGTCCCCCGCTCCCGGGCGAGGGGATGCATAAAGCAGCAAAAGTTTCCTGGGGCCAGGGGGCTGCAGGGCTGCTTCACGGCACAGCCACGAGTCATCCCCCCTTTCATCTTTTCCCATTATCTTTTATTCTGATTGAAGGACTCCAACATCAAGGGCTGTGCTGGAGCAGGCAGAGGAATTGCCGCCAACAATCCAGGCTTTGATTTATTTTGTTTTCACTGGTTTTTGACCGAGCAGGGGGTACAGAGGCTGCTCCCCACCAGACAGATCTCTGCATGCTGCTGATCGCTGGGAGCGGAGGGGCTGCGGGGCCCGGGGCTGCACAGACCTGCCCCCCCGGCCGGGCTCCTGCAGCCAGCATCCTACACTGGCCACTCCAGCATCCCACACCGGCCACGCCAGCATCCCACGCCAGTGTCCCTTCAGTGCCCCCAAATTGTGCCCTCACTGTAAGGGGCTGCATGCGCTGAGTCAACAAGGCTGAGGGCACGGCCACTCCTGCAAACCCCACTGTGCCCGCGGCTTGCCCAGCTGCGGATCTGCCCACCCCACATGCGCCACCCCCCAGCAGCCCCAGGAGAGGCCGGGCACCATTTCACACTTCATAAAATATAAACAGCAGCAGCGGCGTGAGGCCCTCCTGGGTGTAATGCGACCATTGTAAAACACGCCAGCTCTAACGCCTAAAAGGTAATTACTTCAGTCCATTTAATATTTAAGAGAAGCAGCAGGAAAACACAGGGTCAGCACCGGCTTTGTCTCGCCCGCGCGCCCATGCGTGCCGCCCAGGCAGCGGCTGGGTTTCTATTTTTTATTTCAAATGGGGGAGTATGGGGAGCAGCAGGGAGACCCGGAGGGGCCGGACCCTGTCCCCCCATCCCCATCGCAGCCACGTGCTGGTACCTGCAAGCCGAGGGCAGCGTTCCCCGGGAGCGGAGGGGACCCACACCACGGGCTCGCTGCCGGGACGGGCAGGTCGGCATCACCGCAATCCCCTTCACTTGCCTTCCCGAGCCCCCGTGGCTGCATGGGGCACACCTTGGCAGCCTGCCCTTTTTTTTTTCCCCACTTATTTTGTCATTAAAACATTTGCACTGCTAATGGGACGAATAAAAAAGCCCATTTGTTCCTCTTTATTACCCTGGGAGGGGACAGGGAGAGAGAGGAGGCTCCTTCTGGCTTGAATGGTTAATTTATTTGTCCTGCACTAAATTCTCGAGTCTATTCTCTGTTGACCCACTGCCTGATGTATGACATATTAAAGCCTATATATAACAAAGGGAAGAGCTGTGTAATAGCATGATTAAAGAAATATGCCATTCTGGCTGCATTTCCCCGACTGTTTGTAATAAAGATGTCAGAGTGCTGAACAGATAGTGCCATAACTTGGCGTGCGGGGAGACAGCCCGCCCAGCCCGGGGACCGCGGTGGTGATCGTAAAAACCTCCACGAAGGAGAAGCAATGTCAACGGACACCGGCCGGGACACGGAGGGAAACCAGCTCCCTTGCACGGGGCCTTGAGCTGCTCAAACCCCCGTTTCCAGCAAACTGCCCCGTTTCGCCGGCAGCCGAGCACCAGCTCTGCCCAGTTTGTGCTCCAAACCGGGGTCCCCCGGGTTTGCTGCACTATGATCTTGCATCACAGCGGTTTAGCTCTTTCCCCCGAAGCCCTCAGGCTTCCCCAGGGCAAAACTGCTGCAAGTGCAACCCAAGGGGCCCAGAGAGCCGCCGTCCTCCCGAAACCAAACCAGCCGTCGTCCCTCTGCGGCAAGAAAACCAGGCGGCGAAGAGCAAAAAGCTTTAACAGAGAGACAGAGAGAAAAATTGGCAAGAGCGAGAGGCCAGCCCTAACGCAACCCTTTCCAAGAATCGGTTTGATGAACGACGCGGGAAGCGGCGCGGCCCTTCCCAGCAGCACCCGGGCAGCCCTTGGCTCACCCGCCGCGCGGAGCCACGGCAAAGCCCCTGGTTTTCTACACCCGAGGCCGGCGTTGGGCGCCAGCCCCGGGGCAGCTGCTCTGCGAAGGGAAAGCAAAGGGCAGAGGCTCCTGCACTGCGTCCTGCTCCCTCCTCATCCTCTCCAGCCCCAGCACTGCCCTCGCAGCCGGTGCCGGGGAACACACAATTGGCTCCGGGCACCGCAAACACATGCAAGGATCACCAAAGCTTTCCTCAGGAATCCCGGGGAGCTGAGGGGCTGCGGTGGGATCCCCCCGCGCAGAGCAAACCCGACGGCGGGTGTCTGAGGGCGTTGCAAGGTGGAGCTGCTGGGAGAGGAACGATCGGCACCGGCTCCGGGATGTTCCTTACGCGATTCCCCGCCTGGCCCCGCTGCGCCCCCGATGTTCCCCCTGCTGCAGGGACACCCACCCCAGGGACATTTGCCACACAAGGGAAACTCTGGCCCAGCACAGATTATGGCTCCGCTGTTCCCTCCTCCTTTTAGCGACAGGCAGCACGGGAAAATCAGGGTAAATCCGGGCATTGAGCTGGGGTGGAACTAAGAGCAAAGTGTCATTTCCACATCAATTCAGGAAAGGTCACTACGTCTCAGAGGCTGTAAAACAGCAGCAACATTGCAGGTTTAAGGGTTTTTTTCTCAGCTCTGGTGAGAAAGCAACAAGTCACCCAAATCCGCTCCTGATTGACATCTGGGCTCAGGGAGCTGCATAATTAACGCCTGTCGGATCCTGCCGGGTGCTCTCCCCTTGCACTTTGATGGACGTCCCCATTACTGTACTTGGCTAAAGGGCTTCCAGCCCTTCTGGAAACTTGCCATTTCACAAAGCCTCGGGGGTGTTCGAGGGGGTTTCAGCCTGCAGGCCCTGGCGGGATGCAGCAGGGCACTGTGCACCGGCACGTGGGACACCAGGCTCAGCCCCAGGTCCCTCTCATGAACTGCTCCACATTTCGGTTCCTGGGTTTGAAACCGAGATGCTCCTTCTCCTGCCTCCCAAGGGCACGACGCTGCAGCCGTGGGGCTGTGGGAGACCCGGTCTGGGCATTGTCCCCTTGCTACTTGCTGGGGGTCTCCCCTAAAAGACCCCAAAATCCCACCCCGGCTGCCCGGGCTCTCCCACCCCTTTTCCCTCACGGCTCTGCTGCGGGTGCTGCCGACCTCCGCAGGGTTTGGGGGGGCTCAGAGCTTCCCCCACACTCCACCACACCCCCTCCTACACTCCTACCCTGATGGTTTTCCTCCATCCAAGGGGTTCAGGCCGCTGGTTTTGCAGCAGCGCCTGCCTGGTGCAGCAGGGGGGGTCTGGGGGGAGCCACACTTGGCTCCCAGCCACGGCGCGCACCCGCCTGCAGCACTGGGAGGACTTACAGCCACTGGAAACCAGTCATCTCCATTAAAGCTGCGTGGTGGGAAGCCCACAGAAAGCGGGGAGCTGTGATGCTTTATTTTTATTACAGTCAGCAAAATGGACAGCCTGAGAGCGAGCTGAATGCCGACCCCCAGCTGCGCCCGAAACCTCCTTCCCGGTTAAAGAGGCAATGAATAAATGAAAATATCTAATATTCCGCAGCCCACAAAGGGGACTGGAAGCACTCAGGTGAATGGGTACCTAGGATGCCCTGCTGGCCTCTGCCTGTCAGGCTGCTTTCTCACAAAATGAGCCACTCTCACACGTTTCAAAGGCAACGGGAAACACTGACACCGGGATGGAGCAGGCTTTTGAAATTCAGCCTTTTCTTCTCAGTGTTTTTCTAGCTGCAAATGTATTTTCCACTCCCAGCTAGAGAGAGGTGGTGCTATTCCCCCCTGTTTGGTTCCTGGTCAAACTGAATTTGTGATGAGATGATAGCCATCACAGAAGGAAAAAATAAAAAGAAAAAAAAGGTGCATTTAACCTGTGCTGGGGTCTGGCAGCCGGAGCAGGGCACGTGCCGGGGACGGTGGCGGCGGCTGCAGCGCCTGGCTGCGCTCCTGAACGCCGGGGAAAAACCAGCGCGGGGGCTCCCTTTGGTGAGATTTCAAGGAGAGGATTTTGAATATACAACTTCAAAGCGCATGAAAGGGGAAGGGAAGCGATGGCTATCAGGAGACAGGTTTAACCACATTAAAAGAGTCATCGCCCCCACTGAGACTTTGGCTCCATCCAGCTTTGATCCATTTTTTATCCATATTTCCTTTCATTTCTCCCCTTTTGTTGGCGCACGATGGGGGAATCGATACCAGAGTGAGTGATGCTGAGACATGCTCTGGTTGTTAATCCTGTACCAAGTCACAGCCCAGCCTGGGCCCGCTCTTAACATTCCTGTTTGTGCTGCAATAATGGCAACAAGATCTGCTGAATATCGCACTCGATTCACTTCCAGCCTGACTTCAGGAGACCTGGGACAGCACGGTCAGTAAATCTGAGCAAACCAGCTCAAGCTCACCCAGCAAACCCTCCGTGGCCAACACAGTGACTGAGCTTCCATCGCCTTTGACCTGGGCCCTCTTGAACTGAGACACATCTCTAAAATCGGCTCTCCTGAAAACTCTCAAGGCAGAAGGACTTGCTTTTTTTTTTTTTTTTTTCTTTTGGCCAAAAGCCTCATCACGCACTTCAGCCTGAGAGAGCAGGGTCATTTTTTATAAGTTGGAAGGGCATTAGGGGAGATGGAGATGGGAAGAGAGAACACCAGAGAGAAGGAGAAAGAGGACTCAGTGTAAGTGATGACAGCACCCATCCTTTTAAAATAATTAATAAATGATTAATGGCATAAATTACCATAAGATGTGTTATGACATGTTGCAGAGACATTTATAAATGTCTGTGGCTTAGTTTATAGCAGCCGTTATGCAGTCCTCATAAATTGAAGTGTGTAAATCAATGTGACTGTCTCTAAAATGGGTTAGAGCACATCTTAAAATAATTTACAAGGGGTAAGGCAATTTCTATACGCCTGTATTAACAAAGTCTTTATAAATACAATCTTCATCCAGACTCATCCTACTGTAATTCAGCTACTGTATCAGGCACTCGGGAGATGATAAAGTTATTGCTACCTGAAGCCGTCCCGTCGCGGCGTCATCGCAGACAACGTGCCCCAAGGTTACGTCCCCCGGGTCCTTCCCACAGAGCTGGTGTGAGGTGACACCTGGCAGCCCCGCGCTGGTCGGGGGACGCAGCATCGCCCGGCTCCTCCGCGGGCAGCGAAGGGCTCGGAGCCACCGCCCGTGCCACAGCCTCTGGGCCAGCATCCCTCCCGCACGCCTCCCTCCTTCGCCCCCCTCTAACCCCCCGGCTCCCCAGATGAGGTCTAAGGAAAGGAGGGGCAGGAGCCCCCCGTACCTTTACAGGCGCCGGCAGCTCCCAGGTGGTAGATGCCGGCCAAGACGCGCCAGACGGCCGCCTGCTCCTCCGCCGTGATGCCCAGCGTGGCCATGGCAGCCCGGAGCTGGGCGAAGGCCGCCGAGGCTTTCTGCTTCTCCTCGGGCTGCAGGAGGAAAGAGACGGGAAGGGAAACGTCACGGTCTCTGCCAGAGCACCCCAGGCTCAGGGACACACACACGGCGGGAAGGCAGACGGGCGTGGGAAAATCAGGCGGCCAGCAAGGGGAAGAGAAAAAGGGACCCTAGGAACAGTTTGGACAGCACTGGGAGAAGCCCCTGGCAGGTTCCTCGAGAGCCTGGGGTTTGGAGCGAGCCAGGGTACGTCTTCTCATCCTATGACTACACAAAATTCCCGCTTCAGGGGTGTCTAGAGGTGTTAAACAGCAGCTGGAGACCGACCGTTTCTATCCAAACACCCGCCCAGGGCGTGCCGGGCAGCAGCGCAGCCTCCAGCCAGGAGCAGACCTCACCTGCCCACCTCCAACCACAGCAGCCCCAGCCAGGACTCCTGCAATTTTTTTTTGCAAATGTAGCCCCACTGCAGAATTAGGGCTTTTTTCCCCCCGAATGGACGCTGTTCTGTGCAGACACGTGTGGCCCCGGGGGCCAGACACCGCCCGCAGTCTCCAGCGTGCAGCACCCCTGTCTTGGCAAGGACCAGCCCACCTGGGCTAAAGGATCCCGGTGCTGAGGCCTGCAGGGCAGCTGCTGGTGAGGAAACACAGCTGAGGCCTCTGATTTCTCCAAATTCAAACAAATACCCCAAATGCTTGTGACACCAGTGTCACAGCAGGGGTTCTCCATCCCACAGGCCACACTGGGGGATGAGGGCTGGGAAGCCGCTGGTCAGATTTTTCAGTCTCAGCATCCAGAGCTCGATTCAAAAAGGAAAATCTGACAAATTTCCCCAAACACCAACCCAAACCAAACCTTTTGGGCGGTTCATCCTTCCACACCCCCACCCCCGGCAGCCCCACCGCACCGCGCTGAACCCGACGGCCGAGCCTGGCTGGCCGGGGACACGCACGTGCCGTGGGGAAGGAGGAGAAGCAGTGGCAGAGACAAGCTCATCTCGTGTCCTCTGCAGAGCCCCCACTCCCTGGGCTGAAGAGACGCTGCCCGGCTCCTGCCGACCCTCCGCATCCCAGCAGGAAAACCCTCAGTGCTGGGATAGGGGACCCACAGGAATCGGGGGCTGCGAAAGGAGGGTAAAACCCCATCTCTGAACCCAAATCTGCTGCTGCACCCGCAGGGGGAGGCCCCGCAGCAGCTCGCCGTGCCCCCTCCGCTCCCTTTGGCGGCCGGAGCGGAGCAGGAGCTCCCTAACGACCGTTGGGTATTGGACTCACCCGTAGATGAAGTCGCTGCCAGTTGCTGCGCGCAGCCCGGTGCTTCGGCTCGCGGGCAATCTGCCCGGCCTTCGCCAACGCCTCGGGCTGAGGAGCTGGTGCTGGAAACCAGCTGCGGTACTTTCATCCCCTTAAAAATCAACTTTTGGGTCCTCCAAAGGATGCACTTGCCCGCCCCCCTCCCGCCCCCACCCAGCAGCTCCTGCTGTAGGGAACTACCAGGAGTTTCTGGGTCCCCCGCGGGGGGCTGTTCGGGCAGACCCTTCCTCACACCCCGGTATTTGCTCCCTCCCTCCCTGTGCCCATCCCCGGCATTTCTCCCCACCTTTGAGAACGATTTGATCCCAAAGGAGTTGCTCTCAGCCGCCTGGTGCAAGTGCAGCATCGTCCTGGAGTGAGGTAACAGAAAATGAGACTCGAGCTCCCTCCTGCCCCCAGCACCCCCCAAACCCCCTGCCCTCTCCTCGGGGAGGGTCTCTGGCACCCGCAGAGCCCCTTTGCCTTTACAGCCATGTCCGAGGGGCCTCGGTGGGAAAAGCTTCGTGGCTCTGCCCCGGGCGGGGGGATGGAGCCGGCACCAGACAGGTGGGGGACACGCAGCTCGTGGGAAAGGTAGAAGTGAGCAGGGAAAGGGGCCTCTGATTCATCTGATCAGCCCAATTGCAGTTTTAGCGAAGGGGCGTAAAACGCACCAGAAAACACCCGTTTCCTAGAAAATCTCTAACACAGAAACGTATAAAACCACCTGCAGCATCACTAATGCGATCACCCTCACGATCTCTTATCAGAGGGGTCTCAAAAACCAAACTGATGGAGGAAACTTGGGTATAAACCACGGGGGAGCCCCTGGGCAGTGGGGTCCCCGGCAGCCGGGCAGCCAGGCGCGGAGTGGAGCCGCCCGGGGCCCTGGGAACCCCGCACCCACCTGTGTGCCGTGTCCAGCCCCGCCAGCATCAGGGCGAAGACGTTGAAGCTGCTCTCTCCGTGGGGCTGCTGGGTGACGCGGCTCCTCTCCAGCAGCATGGTCTGGGGAGGGAGGGGAGGCAGGGCTGAGCGGCAGCGCCCAGCGCCCAGCGCAGGCAGGGAGGTGGCCGGTGTGTCAGGGCATCCAGGCACACAGGGAAGAGGGGGGACAGTGGCACACGGAGATGGGGGGATGCTACTGGGAGCTGTCAGGGAGGGGCTGGATTTCTCCTTGCAGGGCCTTTGGAGGCTGCGCGCTGCTGGGGGTGCAAGCAAGAGCCGAACCGTGGCCCAGGTGTGCACCAAGGGGCAACATTTCACCTCGGGGGTGCAAGACCCGCGGTCCCTCCCCACCTCCCGAGGCCTGGGCAGTGTGTGGCCCTAGCAAAGACACTGCAGTCTCTGGACAAGCCACTGCCTGGCCTTTGAGACAAGCCTTAATCTGCCTCCAGCCTCGTCAAGGCTGTTCGATGCCAGCACTGACCCCAGGAACCAGTCCCTGCAGAGCTGGGACCCCCCCACGATTGTCTCATCCCAGGAGGGTACCACGGTCTGGAGAGCGGATGCTCCCAGGGGCACGGTCCCATTCCTGCCCGAGGACGGCCATGCCGGGCCACCGGCTCCCTGCCAGCCCCGGGGCAGTGAAAGGGCAGCACGGGAGGGCCCCGGTGTCCCCCAGGAGCGGACACCGGCTCAAGCCCCCTCCTCCATCGCGCGAGGCCCATGGGCACGGGCAGCTCTGATTAAAGTGGCGCTAAAAGCCCTCAGAGGCTTCTGCTGCAGGCCGACATGTAAGGTGCTGCTAATGAAATGCTGAATTATATATTTCCTCATAAACATTTCATTCCAGCGCTGTCCCGCGCTCCCTGCCAGGGGAGGGGTGACGGGCTGCGGGGGCTGACAGAGCTCCCACTCAGCTGCCGTTTGGGGCACTTTGGCTCCAGAATCAGCAGAGCGGAGCATTGCCCCTCTCCTGCCCAGCCTGATGGGAAGGACGGCACAGGGGCTGTTCACCCTCATCCTGAGGACCCCCACAGTTTGGGCCACGGCCCCCCGCCCCGTCTCTCCAGGCCCGCGGGGTACCTGGAGGTGAGCCCCAGTTATCCGGCCGGTGGCACTGAAATCCAGCGACAGGACCATGGAGAAGCGCGTGGAGCTGCTGCTGTGGCTGGTGGTCACTGACCCGAAGGCTCCCAGGACCGTGAACATCGCCTGGATCTTCTCCACTGCAAAACCATCCCCGGCCCCCCCTGAGCCACCCTGCAGCCCGGCATCGAGCCAGACCCGCTCCAGCGCAGCCTCAGGGCTGCCTCGGCCCGCTCCCCCTGGGGTCTGTCCCGGCACACGGGGCCCCAGAGCACTGGTGGGGCGCGGGGCTGGCATTCCGCACGGAAAGGACACGTGTGCTGGGCTGGGGGGGACGTGCCACCCTGCTCCGGGCCACCCCCTCAGCCCTGTGCGGGAGCAGGGGGTACCCAGCGCTCGGGAATCCCAACCTGCCCTCCAACGCCCCCGGTCGCTTCCCCCCGCCCCGTCTCCAGGGTCTGGAGCTGCTGCCCCTGGCGCACCGAGGCCTTTCTGGGGCTCACGGGGCTTTTATCCAAATAACGGATGTGTTGGGGCTGGAGGGGCTGCCGGGGCCGCCGGACCCCCTACCTGAGACGCTGCCGTCCACGCTGCCCGCCGCCCCCACCAGACACTCCAGAGCGCTCCGGCAGCTCGTGGTCCGCCCAGCGCCGCTGCGCCCCAGTGCCACGATGGCCTGATCCTGCCGCCGCAGCAGCAGGGCCCTGTAGGCTCGCTGCGCCACCGAGCAGACGTGGGGGGCCGCGCTGTCCCGCTTCCCCTTGAAGGCCTGTGGGCAGGGAGAGAGTGGAGGGGCACATCCCGAGATGGGCTCCTTGGAGAGAAAATCCTGCAGACGGGTCACGCTCAGGGCGATGGTTTCTTCCCAGGGGAAGGGGGGGAAGTGCTGCCCGCCCCGGCCAGCCTGGCCTCCCCACACCAGCGCCGGAGGGAGGGTCGGGGACCCGCTCTTGCTTGCCCGTCAGCAAGAGCTGCCAGGCAGCACCCCTGGCCTGTTCCCCCCCCAGCCCCAGCACCCCTGAACCACTCAGGGGGTGCAGTCACAGAAATTTTTTTCCTGGAAACCATAAAAAATTCTGTGCTGAAAGCATCCCTGGTCCTGAGTGTCCCCAGAGCATCCCTGTCCCAAGCATCCCCAAGAGTCACCCCAGTACCAAGTGTCTCCCAGAGCGTCCCCAGCCCTGAGCATCCCTGGTGCTGGGCGTCCCTAGAGCATCCCCAGCCCCGAGTGTCCCCCCAGAGCCACTCCAGCCCCAAGTGCCCTCCACATGCCCCCCAGGTCATCCTTGGCCCTGAGCATCTCTGGTCCTGAGTGTCCCTGGAGCATCCCTGTCCCCAAGAATCCCCCAGAGCCTCCCCAGCCCCGAGCATCCTTGGTCCTGAGTGTCCCCAGAACCACTCCAGCACCGAGCGCCCCCCAGAATGTCTCCCAGAGCATCCCCTAGAGCCACCCCAGCACCAAGTGCCCCCCAGAATGTTCCCCGGAGCATCCTTGGCCCTGAGCATCCTGAGCGTCCCCAGAGCATCCCCACCCCCGAGCATCCCCCCGCACCCCCCCGCGCCCCGGCCCCGCGCTGTGACGGTCCCACGGTGCCACCTGCCGGCACCGCAGCGCCCGGCGTGCTCCGCCACTGTCCCCACGGGGCTCGGTGACCGCTTCCCACGGGACATCCCGGCCGCCCCGCTCACCTTCCCCGAGGTGCCGCTGGCTACGAAGCTGGGCCTAATGGCCACTAGGCCGGGCCCGGCGTAGGTGCAGGGGAGCCGGGCCTGGTAGCGCTGCTGCAGCGTGTGCACGGCGCTGCACTCGTTGAGGCTGACGAGCGCGGCCAGATCGTCGGCATAGTCCAGGCTGGGGGGGTTGGTCTGCAGGGAGAGAGCCAGACCCCCCCTCCAGCTCTGCCGTCACCCCACGGGCTGTGCTGGACCCCGCCGGCACCCCGCAGCGACGGCTCTGACCCTGCCCGGGGGGCTGCGGGGAGGGCGGCCCCCCCACCCCAGCCAAACCCCGGGGGGGGCTCACCCGCTGCACGCTGTCCTCGTCCACCTCGGTGACGCTGCCGTCCGCCTCCCGCCGCACCCTCACCCTCCCCGACGGCAGCTCGGGCGTCCCCACGTCCGGCTTCAGCTGCGTGGCTGCAAGGAGCGGGAGGCCCGTGAGCCCCTCGGGCGCGGGGAGCTGCCGAGGGGCCACCAACACCCGTGGGCACGGTGCCGGCGCCCACCCCGCTCCCGGCCCACCGCCAGGCTGGAGACGGCTCTTATTGTCGGCGCTGGAAAGCGAGGGCAGAGGAAGGCAAGTTACCGAGGGCGAATCCATCCGGCTGGACCAGCCAGACCTTCTCCGCTTCGTACCAAACGTCCCTCGGAGCCTGCGGGGAGGAGAGAGCGGAATCAAACAGGAACCGCCTGGACAAACTGCACTTGGCCCGCAGACAGCAACACCCCGGCCGGCACCCCTGGCCCTCCTCTGCCCACCTGGCTGGCCCCGGGGGCACCTTCCCCTGGCCCCCAGCTGAGCCCACACCAACAACAAGAGCTGGACAAAACTAGAAAAACGCCCCCAGTGCCCCAGTACGCGGGGTAACAGCCCGGCAGGTCTGTGGACATGTTACCTGGTCCTTGTCCGTGCTCCCGCCCGTCTCTTTGCTCTCTCCTGGTGCCTCTTTATTCTCTCCCAGCTCTTCCTTCGCCTTCCCTGCCTCCTTTACCACATCTTCTGACTTTTCTTGGATCCCTCTCAGCTCCCCCTTGAGCCCCTCTGACTTGTTTGCAGTCTTTCCAGGCTTTTTGATTTCCCTTGGTTCCTTCTTGCCACCTCCAACATCTTTCTTCATCTTCTCCGGCCCTTTCTCGGCTGGCCCTGGCTCCCTCTTGGCCCTCGCCTTGGCTGGGGGCTGCTCGTGGCTTGGGGGTGCCCCCTTCTCCTTCTTGGCGCTCTGGGGGCACGTCCCCTTGGGCACGTCCCCCTCCTTTGATGGGACCTTGCTGCAGTGCTGGGGGCCCTTCCTGGGTGCAGCGGTGGGAGCCGGGGGGCCGCTCCCCGGCCGGGGGTCCTTGGGGCTCTTCTCGGGGCACGACGGATTCGCTGCCTTGGGAGCCTCCGGGCGAGGGGTCTCCGCTGCTTTGGGGGCAGCTGCCGCCGGGCTGGGCGCGGGGGACGGGGCTTGGCTGGGGGCGGCCCCCGGCACAGCCCTCCCGGGTGGCAGCACCTTGTCTGGGGGGGCCGCGCTCCCCTGGCCCCCCTGCCCCTCGGCGTGCAGCCCGTTTGGCAGCGGCTGCCGCTCGCTGGGCACCTCTCTGCCGGCAGCGGGGGTGTTCCCGGCAGGGGCCTCGCCGTCCTCCCCCGTGGGCTGCCAAGCAAAGAGAGGAGCCGGGTCCAACCGGGACGGGGCGAAGGACCCAACCCCAGCCCTGGCCCCGGGACCCCCAGCCCACTGCGGGACGCCCCTGCCAAGCGCAGCTCCAGGCACAGCCGATGGCTGCAGAAAGCTGCCTGGACCTGGCCGCAGGGTCGCAGTCGGTGGCATCTTCCTCCTCCTCCTCCTCCTCCTCCCTCCCGCTCAGCCACATCCCGTCCCTCCGCCTGCCGGGTCCTGGGTCCCCAGTCGGTGCCGTGCCCAGGGACACCCCACACACTCCCCTTCCCGCGCTCAGCGAGCTGAACCCGAGAGCCTCCCGCTCCACTTAATTACTCGCTTTCCCACTGAGCAAGTCAGGAAAGGCAAGCTGCGTTAACGAAGTCTCCGGCATTAATTGCTCGAGGTTGGTGGCAGGCCGGGGCCGCAGCCGATGGCATGTCACAAGCCCCGGCCTCACCGCCCAACCCAGCTCGTGCACAAAACCCAACCCTGGCTGGGGCCCCCCATCCCCGAGGAGCTGCTTTGGGCTGGGGACAGACCGGACACGGGCCCAGCGCTGTGGGGGGGCCCCGCACCACTCACCTCCTCTTTCGCACTCGCCTTGCTTTCCTTCCTCAGCTTCGCTGCCTTGGCCTCCTTCTCCGTCTCCCGCACGAGCTGTTTGATGAACCCCCCAGGGATGACCGAGAGGAGCAGGGGGGGGGCGGCCGGGGGTGGCCCCCGGTCCTCGTCCCGTATCTGTTTGCAGGAGCAGAGGCTGGTTACGGGCTGCAGCACCGCGACGGGAGCCCCGGCAGAGCCGGCAGGAGCAGCAGAGCCAAGCACCGGCCCCCTGGGCCAGCTGCGGGCACCTCGCAAGCCGTGGGCTACCCAGGAGCACCCGGCTGGCTCGGGGACGCTGCGGCGAGCCGGAGGAGAAGCACCGAGAAGCCCCCCCAGAGAAGCGCCCAGGTTTCCGCTGGCGTGTGCTGCCCGCTCTGCCCAGCGCCCAAACAGCTCCGGCCCGGCTGCAGCGAGTCAAGCAGCGGCTCCCGGCATCGCTGCGGCCACATGCAGACCCGCGGGTCCCCCCCAACAAGCTGAAACTGGCCCCAACCTCCCGCAGCTCCCACGGCAAAGGGCTTTCCCAGTCGGGCCAGCGCGCAGCGGCATCAGCGCCAAACGTGGCCAACTCCTGCCAGGCTCGGCCCTGTGGGAACCGCATGCCCCAAACAGCAGCAAAATCACCCAAACCGCAACGTTCAGGCTGAAAAGGTGCCCGGAGCTGGCAGGGTGGGACACAGCACGAGCAGCGTGTGACAGGACCCGAGGGGACACTGAGGCAGCGTCCCCCCGCCTGGCACCAAGCCCCCGGGGAAGCATCCAGCCCCGAAACGCCGCCGGTGCCACCCCGGACCGAGACTTTCCTTCTGCTCCCAGAGCGCGAGGCGCGAGGAGATGGCCATGGCGGCGGCGAGGCGGGTCGGTGCTGGACGGAGAGACACGGGGCCACAGCGTGGAGAGAGAGGAGAGAGTTAGCCAGGGGCTACTGGGGCCAGCAGCACCACGACCTTGCCGGGCATTGCTCAGCTGGAGCGCAGCAGCCCGGGGAACGGAGGGGACAGGTCGTTGGGCAGCGCTGGGGAGGGCGCAGCCGCCTCCAGCCCCCGGCACGGAACGGCGAGGGGGTGGTACAGGGTGCTGGTGGCACCAGGGCGCTGCTGGGACCCCCCTGCCCTGGGCTGGGTGGCACAGGGCAGCCGCGGGAGCTCGCCCGTGCCCCGTTTTGGGCTGAGCCCGGCTTCACCTGTCAGGATCATTCATGCACCGAGCGCGTCGGGGCTCGTCTGGCCCTGCCGCTCGCGCCCGCAGCCGCATCTCCTTGTACAGTCAAGGGCAGGAGCGCCGGGAGCGGCCAGGAGCCGGCGGAGGAATGTCACTTGCCTTCTGCGGCCGTGGGGGAGAGCTGGCCCCGAACGGCACAGACAGAGCCCTGAGCCCCGAGGGTGCTGGTGGCCGGGCACCCTGCGCCCAGAGCGGGACCCTCAGTGCTGCCCCAACACGGGGAAACCGAGGCACAGAGGGGGCCGTGCCCTGACCAAGCACACGGCGTGGCACGAACAAGGGCTGGGGAGCCACCGTCACCACCGCCCTGTCCCCCCCGCCCCAGGGAGCAGGATGTGGCCCCATTTGAGTCCGGTCCCCACACAGAAGCTGGCTGGGGATTTGCTCCTGCTGCCACGGCCCCGGTGGGTGCCAGGAGCCGAGGCCATCGGGGGGTCCCCAGCCCCGTCCCCACCGCAGCCCCCCCAGGCACAGCCCGTGGCTGGAAGCCGCCCCCGAAGCCGGGGCTGCGGCTCTCACCATGAATTCCCACCTAAAAATAGCCCTCCCCACGGAGGGGCCCGCGGCCCGGCTGCCAGCACACCCAACAGCTCCATTCAGACCCTGACCCCGACCCCCCCACCCCACAGCCCCCCCCCGGGGTGCCCATACCTGTCGGGGGGCTGCGGGCACGGGGGGCTGCCGGCCCAGGGCGGCACCGGGTGCTGCCGGCGTGCGGGACCCCAGGAGCCGGAGAGCGAAGGCGGCGTGTGAGCGAGCGGCGGCAGCAGCAGCGTGTGGCCCCCCCCCGCCACCCCCCTTGCCACGGCGGCAGCTGAGGTGACACATGTCACCGCTAAAAATACCCGCGACGGTGTCACCGGGGCCTCGGCTGGGGAGAGGCGATGGCAGCGCGGGGCCCTCCCGGGCCGTGGCCTCGCTGCACACGCGCGTCACCCGCGCCCTCCCCGACACACGTGTTCGTGCCCTCCTCAGTGCCAGTTTGCACCCCACAGAATTTGGGGGGGGGCAGGTGGGGGGAGAAACAGCTACGGGTTGACATGAGCCAGCCCAGGACACGCTGCTGGGTGGGACCCCATGCTGTCCCCTGGGACTGGGGGTCACAGCTCCGGCATGGGGCTCCCCAGATCCTCCCAGGCTCCCCCTGCCAGCCCTGAGATGGGAGGGGGGGGCACCGAGCTGGGGAGGGACCTGAGAGCAGCACCCAAAAATAGCTTCTGTTGGGGGAAAAAAAAATGTCACCGTGGTGCTAACGCCAGCGTGGGCAGCAGAGCCCGGCCGGGGCTGGTGGGGAGGGAGCAGGCAGCCCCGCCTGGCGTGGGGGGGTCCCTGGCACCCCCATCCCCAGCCTCAGCTCCCTGCAGAGCTCTGCCAGGGACAGAGCACATGGAGGGGCCGTGGGGTGAGCGTGGAGGCAGAGGGTGACCCTCTGGCGACCAGCGGGAGCCGTGTCCCACCCCCAGGAGCACCCAGCGCCCAGGCGGGGGTGCAGGACGCGGGCGCAGACCAAACCCCAGAGGTACAACCCCCCAGCCCCCCTGAAGAGCTCCGCGGACACACCCAGGGCACCAGCACCCACAACTCTCCATCAGAAAGGAGAGAAGGTTCTGAGCCGGCGGCACCCTGGCGGGAGGCCGAGGGTTGCCCCGCGCCTCTCACTGAACCCCGCGTCCACCCGGGAACAGCAGGAGGCTTGGGGTGACCCTTCACGTGCTCCCCGAGGGCACCAGGGTGCTCGCCGGGTCCCTCCCGCGCTCTGTCCCCCGTGACACCCCCCCGGTGCCGGTTCTCAGCGAGGGAAGGGCCTTACCTCGGCGCGGGCACCGAAAGAACCAGGCGGCAGCGCACACGCAAAGGACGGTTTTTATTGGGGTTCTCGTCGTATGAGCAGTTGTACTGACCAACACACAGAAGCAGCTTAGCTGTGCCAAAAGAATCCTTTAAAAAAAATAATGGCGGGATTAGCTAAGTGTGGCACATCAGTCACAAATGGCCGAGGACTGTAAACTCTGAAGGTAAATCTCTGGGAGTACTACTGGCACGTGCAGCAGCAGACACGGGCACGGGGCACACCCTCCTCTGCACAATAAATATGAAAAGAGCCAAGTACATAAACCGAAGAATGATTCTCATAGATACAATATCTAAAGTTATTTACACATACTGGCTTTTCTCACCATTAAATTACACATTGAAAACAGGTTCTCTTTCGATATATTTCTTTAAATCACTAGTAGATATTTGTGTGAATCTGCTCCTTTATATATATATATATTTTTTTTTTTTTTTTTAAGGACCGAATGTAGTCACTGAGACAGTGCTCGTAAAAAAGCCTCTCCCAGGATGCTCTCGCTTTATTCTGTTTTTCAGACTCGTTTTTATTTGCCAGCTCACCTGCTCTCTCATCTTTCGCTTTCCTTAAGGAAAAGATTCCTGCGACAGACGGGAAAGCCTCTTCCCACCGCGCAGCTACTCCCGCTCCGTCTCCTTTCCCAGCCCGGCAGGACAGCGAGTTACACCGACCCGGATAAATCCTGACCCTGGACGAGCCACCACCTTCCTGATCCCATCCTGGGGGTTCCCAGCGAATCCCCCCCCGGGCACGTGGTGGGTTCGTGGCCCCGGGCTCGGCCCTGTCCCCCTCACGGCACGTTTCTGGCGGGTGATGCCAAGGAACCGCGATGGCACCGGCCTCGGCCCGCCGCTGGCCTCTCCCTCCCTCCGGCTGCTCCGGGGCAGAGCGGCTCAACGCTGCAGAAAGAAAAGGCGATGGGGCGGGCGTGAAGAGGGGCAAAGGGAAAACGAGGCACGAACTACTGCGGGGGGGAAAAGCAGGCACCCCCTCCCCGCTGCGGGCAGCGCCTCAGCAAGAGGCGGCTCCAGCGGCACCGGCTGGCAAACGCCAAATTTGAGCCACGTTGGGTGAAGCCGGGAAGGGCACGTGCTCGGCCCCGGCAGCGTGGAAGTGCAAAGCACAGGGGCTCGAATACCTGGAGCATTCCTCCCGCTGCAGAGGCCGCGGCCGCAACTGGAATTATTTTTAGCAGGTGAGTTACCCGATGAGTTTCGCGCTATTTCCGTACCTCGCTGGGGCCGGAGGGGCCCGCGCTGGTTCCCTGCAGCTGCGCCCAGCGGCAGCACCCAAGGTGGTCGCTCGGGGAGCGCGGGGTCCCCTTCCCGACACCCCCCTGGGGGTGCCCGCTCCCCTCCTCGGGGTGGCGAGCAGAGCCCTGGCCGCCCGGCTCCCCGAGGCACCGCGGGGCGCCTCTCCCACCTTCACAGGCTCCAGCCTGTTTTTAAGGCCTAAATAACCACCCTGAAACAGCAAAAAATCGTTCCCAGTAAATGCGTTTTTGGCACCATCGACACCAGCCCGGCCCTGCCCTACGCCCACAACCAGCCCCGCGTCAGCCTCTGCTCCAGCGCCCAAACTCCGCGGCCCCTCCGGGCTCCCCAGTCCCCTCGCTCATTAACCTCAGAATTAAAGAGCTTTGCAAATGTCTGAGCTGATGCCTGAGCTTTTTCAAGTATCGAGCTGATTCCCTGCCCCAGTTTAAGGTCGTTAATTCTCGTTAACCCAGCGCAGACGCAAGAGAATACAAGCTCGCTCTCCGGAACGCCGAGCAGTAACGGGGGAATTTAGAAATATCAAACTGGGGGGTTTATTTGCAAGAGGTTTTCGGATGTTTCTGCCTTCACGAGCCACTGCACTTCGAGACGGTCCTGACAGGGCCTGGAAGTGGCTGTGCTCGTAACAGAAGGGTAAAGCTGGACAGACCGATGGAAACTGTTGCGACTTTATTATGAAAAACAGAATAAAGCTGACTGATCCTGCTTGAAAGGAACTGCCATTTCTATACATATACGGAGCAGAAATTCTGTGGAATGTCAGAAGTTGGAGAAACATGTATTTAATAAATAATATAAAATGCTTTTTTGTTAAAATAGAATTCTTGGTTTTATACCTACATAGCATAGCAACCTTTACATAAACAAAATAAAGCTGAGTCTGTGATGATTAGTTTAACACAAAATAAAAATACAATTTAACAATAGTATTAAAACAGCCAACGTTCAACCCACACAATATGTACACCATGGAATAGAAATCAACAGAAAACAAAAGTAGATTATCTCGAAATTCCTCAGACATTTGGATATACGTATGTTCTCTGTATATTTTAGATATTTTCCTTTTTTTTACAATATTAAAATTAATACTATGCTTTTTTCAAAATACGCTTTTCAGATTTTTTTTTTCTTTAATTTGTAGAATTGACTCATTCCTTATATTAATCAACACAACTAGAATTATTTACTTCCTACTGTACACTTCAAAATAGTCCTTCCTCCACATATATTTAGAGCGTGAGCATTTCCGAGTTAAACTAACTGCATCGCTGCCACGTGCTGCGCGGGGAGCGGCCAGCCCGGTGCGTGGCTGCGGAGGTGTGACCGGGAAGGACCCGGTCCGGGACGGGACCAGCTGCCCGGGACGGAGCGACGCGCAGAGCCCCACGCGTCCCGCTTCTCACCAGCCAGCCGACTGGGGCCCGCCGGGGGCCGATGCCCACATCGGGGCCGATGCACGAGTCACCCCACGTGCCGGGGGCTCGGTCCTGCCGTGGGGGCAGCGCTGCCGGACAGCACCAGCCCCTCGAGGGGGTCCCGGGGCGCCCGCAGCACCCGCTCGCGCGGGACCGTGCCTCAGACAAAGGCTTCGCTTTTAGCACCAAACTCACAGCGTTTCCTCTTACCCACGCACCCGACCCACAAACACCTGCCGTCACCTGAAAACCAAAACCGACCCGATGATCCTATTTTCCTTTTTTTTGCCCCGCGACAGAAGCGGGAGAAGAAAATTCTGCCTCGTTTCTACAGGAGCGCTGTTGGGAGTGAAGGAACGTCTGACCGGCACTGAGCTGCCGCGCGTCTCCCGGAGCCCAGCTCCGCTGTCCCCACCTGCCAGGCTCCCACCTCCTGCTGCCACCAGCGTGCTGGGAGCCTGACGGGACAACGCACCAGGAACGTCACGGCAAGGCGGATCCGCGCCCGTACTCGCACCAGCCAGGCTCCTCTCACGGCAGCGGGGGGAAAAGTAACTCGGGAGGCTGCAGCCGTGGACTCTGCTCGACCAGCGACAAGACTCAGCTCAAGCACAGCTACCGTGAAGAAGCTTTTACACTTCATAAACTGGAGAGCCTACCGTTTGATGAGGGATTTAAAAAAAAATTACTAAATGTCCCTTAAGAGCTTCATGAATTTGCAAAATAACTGCCAAAGAAATTTGAGTAATAAAACCTGCCTGATTTATACCTGCAGAGACGGGACCTCTCGGCCGACACGGTGCCCAGGGCCACTGCACAGCACCGTGCCCAGCAACTCGGCCACACTCTGCTTGCAGCAGGAGTAGCGGCTGCTTTGCTTTTTCCTGCCCTTAAATTTCAACTCATAAAAAGTCTGATTTTGGCCACAGCTTGCTATATCCCTAATTCCTGAAGTGAGACATTAATTTACAGCAACTCCCACGTATCAAAAATGGGAGGGAAAGGCAAAAGCACACGGAACAGAGCAGCAGCTCTGACAGTCCCTGTGACCCCGAGCCCAGCTCCTGCAGAAATTACACACCTTCCTGCCATCACGTCACTCACACACTCGCTTCCCAGGATCTAGTCTTACAGCATGTGTCAGCTCGTACGTCAGAGACAAAGAATAATTAGAAGATAATCCCCACAGCTCTGAAGGCATGGGGATGTGTCAGGGGAGGTGTAACGTGGCTCTATCTGGCGTGTAATTCTCTATTTTGAAATATAAGAAACAATTCCCCTACATGCTTAAGTCTTCAGTATGGCTGATTTTATTTTAAAGGACGTTCGGATAATTTTAAAAATCTGCGTTTAATCATTCACTCAGCTCTGTTGATGCCCGAAGCTCTGATTTCTTTTAGCTTTACTTCCCTGAAACATTAAAAAACAAAAAGTCCTACAAATGCGGTCAAAACGCGTAAGAGACAACGCTGTGCCTTACACTCTCTGCGTTCCACGAGATTTTCTACACGTACAGCTGAAGATCCTCACATAAAGTAACACCAGCAAGAATCTTTGTCCAAGAAAAAAATATCCAAAGAATCTGGTACCTAAACCAGAAACGATCAGTCTGGAGCAGTAACTAACAGTTTGCTTTGAAGGGTGGAATCCCAGCTCTCCCTGCACACCAGCAGACCCAGTCTCTTCCACACAGAACCCCAGTTGTTACTGGGATCCCAACTTCCCACACGGGAGTTTTTCTCTACGGGAATCTCTCCTTCTCTCCTAACAGCACAGTCCCACGCCAGTCACAAGCAGAAAGCTTTTCTAAATTGTTGATAAATCAGTTGAGTGAAGAAAAACTGATCTCTCGCTATTCCCCGCCTGTGCTGACGAAGCGATTAGGACCGCGCTAACGAGCATGTTCTAGGGGCATCCCAACGCGGTTGGGATACACGTAATTCCATAAATCAATAGGCAGCCTTCATTTCATACAGAATCTATGGTTTTGAGGCACAACATCCCAACTGCGGATCTGTCCCTCCGCTCCTCCGGATCCGCGGCACCGGACACCGCAAAACTCTGCCCGTAAGGGTTTAGAGGAAAAAAATAACATCAGGGAAAATAACTGAGAGAGCAGAATGGAACAGGTAACGAACTAGGAAAGTACAAACAAGTTACATGAGAACTGAGAGCAGCTTTTATCGCCATCTGAGGGTTTTTTTCCAAATCAAGACGCAAAACAAGCGCAGTGCATGGTATTGTGGGGGAAGCTCAGCATCCCGTGCAGAGCCAGCGCCAGCAGGATGAGACGTTTTCTGTTCCAAACCTCAGCAAACACCACCGCTACTCCTTACAGAGGATGCCGAGAGGCTAAACATCCCTCACCAGTCAGAATGACATAGGAACTGGTGCTCTCTTATACAGAATAATTTGAAAAATAAAAGGAGGAAAAGAAATCATTAAAAGGGATCACCTGACTCACGGGGGGTATCTTCCAAAACACGTTTTTCCTGTTACCGGGTGGTCAGACATTGCTCGCGCGGCTGGGAAGGCACGGGCCAGGCAGAGTTAAGCCACTCCCACTCCTAGAAGCAAATCCCTCCGATTTTATTCCAAGTGTGTTCACGACAAAGAAACACTTGCAAAATAAATGTCCTGGTTTTGCCGATTTGTACTTTTCTACAAGGAAACGGGTCTAGAACTCTGTGGTACCTGTCAGCAGCGCGAGACAGACTGTGCAGGCAGAGGAAGCTGCTGGGGCAACTTCTGTCCCCGCTTACACAGATGCAATTCCCATCGTCCTTAGGGACAAGGAGAGTTGTACCACCCCTGCCGGGCAGAAAACGTTCTCTACGGTGTTCACTGAATCCGAAAAAAAAGCTTAAATTCAGCCCTGACCTATCTCGTACAGAACATCCCAACAACCAGGGAAGGGCTGACTCCACTCCGAGTCGTCTAGCAGATGACAGCTTTACTTTAGCAAGAGTTTCCACGTGACATGACTGATGTCTCAAGCAGAATTAACACCAATCTGGCATATGATCAGCTCGTTTTGTCAGTTCCATCCTCAGTATTCTCAGACTGTTTTCAACGTGAACAGCTTGAACTCTCTAGAAAAGAAAATTAAACCTCCTTTTGCAAGCCGAGCCGTGTGACGTGTGCGTGAACCTCCTGCGCTGAGCTACAGTGAAAGTCTGGGGTATCTACGCTATGAGAACACACTTGCTTAATGTTTTTGTGTACAACAGAGAAGGATCCGCAAGTCCCATAACTGAAGAGTGATCCAGAGTACGTACCGAGGTACCCAGACACTTGAACCCAGTACATGCACTAGAATGCATTGGATTTGAGTAATTTCTTTTTTAATTTTTAAAAAGTGCAGTTGACCTGAAATGGAAAAGAACTGTCTTTATGTTCACTGTAAACTTGTCAAAAGGAATCTGCTCTTTAAAAACTGTGCTAAAATAGTCAATTTATACAACAGAGCACTAGATGAAGCTACCATAAATTCCTCTTCACCAATTATTACTCTATTGTGTCAGTTATAGTACTGCATATACGTAGAAGAAGCAAAACGGTGGTAGCTACTATTAGTGAGTACAACAAACCAAGTGAATAATCTGAGTTCAATGTTTCCATGAAGTAGCAATAACATTTAAACCACAGGACAGTTAGGATTCAGTACTTGGAAGTGCATAAGAGTCACACTGTTGATCATCAGCAGTATGGAGAAAGGTTATTGTAAAGTCAGCAGTAATGGTCGGAAAGAACATGGCAACACGACAGATCAAAGGTCACCCAACACGGCAAGCCTGCAGCTCCTCCCGCGGCCCGGGGCCTTGCTGGTGCCCCACACCAAGCGTAACCCCAGGCAGCAGCAGCCACTCCAGCCGGGCACGCACCACACAGGGGTATTGCAGAGAAAACAGCATCTTCCTCCCATCAGTAGTTCTAGAGTAACGGACCACGATCGAGATGCCGCCGGGGTGGGTGGGGGGGATGCGTGGGAGCAATTTGCAGCCTCTCCGCTTGGTCATTTCCACCACTGCTGGGAGCATGAATTCACTTGCCAGTGTTCGAGTCTTCGCAACCTCCAGAGACAGAGTTCTGACGTTATCCCACGCTGTAAACATCTAATTCTTCCTCTTCTAAGCACATCCCGCGTCCAGGATGGCACAAAGTAATTCGTAAGGATTCTGTGAAACTCAGCACGTTCACCAAGTCGCTTTCCCTAAGTGAACTTTGTTTCCTGTTGCTCCTACAGGCCGTTGCTATTCCTGTGGCTGAGCGGGGGTTTTGAAAGCTCTACAACTGTGGAGCGAGATTTATTGAGAAACTTTGGAGCCCGACGCAGCAACCTCTGTGCCTCGGTAAAAGCTTCCGTCAGCTCTTTTTTCCACTGAACAAATTCTGGGTCACTCTGAAAGAGATACAGAAGTAGTTTGGCACTTCATAGTAAACTGCCAATAGCGTCTTCTCTCTCAGACAGCACTTTTAAGCTACTTATGTTAATTTTCCACAGGAATGGGTAACTTTGGATAGCGAAAACGTGCGGCCCTTTGCTTCTCCATCACCCCGCCGAAGCCAGGCAAGGCAGCAGCAGCTACAGTTGGTTGTAACACAGTTGTAGGGTACGAGTTGTACAGTTGTAAAGCACATGCAAAGATGCAATGAGGACTCGGGTACTTCCTCCCTCACAAACACATTAGCTACCATCAGCTCACTGCAGCGAGACACCTGCCAACAAGCCCACACAGGTTGAGAAGTTTTGAAGTTTTTAGCTATTTATTAAACTGAACTCATTTTGGCCCAAATACCGTAGAAATCCGTAACAGAAACTGGCACAGCTGCAGGTTTCCTGCTTTCAAAATTCGAGCGTGATAAAAACTTCCCAGTTTTGCTTAGGTTCAGCTTTGCTTCACAAAGTACCCTTAGTAAACACGTAATGGGAGGGCCTGAAAAACTTTTCAGTTGTTTTATCATATGCAAGACAATCTGATTAACAGTTATTGAAAAAAACAAGCGTCTCACCTCACACTGCAGGACAAACTGTTTTCCTCCTTTAATTCTCAGTAAGATGCATTTCTTATCTTTAATTTGTGTTTCTTCAACAGATACTATTTGTTCCATTGTCAGTAGGTTTTGCTGTAGTATTTGCAAAAAAGCAAAGAGATGATTCGAAAAAAACTGTTGCCCGTCAAATAAAGGCACTATCTCATTTTTCTGGACTACCCCCATAAATCACATCACGAACGCTGACAGTCATTACACAAACATTTCTTTATTTCTGAAGACTGGGTCATGAACTAAAGATAGATTATAAGGTAAGAGAGAGACTTAGCAAGGGTCTTGTTTGCTTCAACAGAGACAACGAGATATAAGCCGAGCAAGCCAGTAATGACAGCACGAAATAGGAATCTACAAATAGGTGTGTCTACAAACAAAATATTCGCTATTTTTCCCTCCAGGGAATTGCATATAATTTGATATATTTTCCAAGTATTGCTGCTGTTAATAAAAAAGGACAATCTTACTATTTCGAAGAGCTGAAAGGGAGTATTTAAGCACTATGTACTTACAAAGCGGCAAACATACGCAGCAGTTTGCAGAAAAGCTTTCCCTATAGACTGTCAGAGGACAACGGGGCTTTGAAATTCCAAAACCTTACTTAACTAAATATACAAATGATCTGCCTAGCACATGACCACAGCTGGACTCAACTAAAGTCACTATAGCATTTTCTTTGAAATAAAATGCTATAGCATCTATCACCTTACCAGTTTACGTTTTTTTGTATAAATAGTCCAGAGGTCCTAAATAAAAAACAACACTGTGAACTACCAAATTCCTTTAAAAACATAACAAATCAAAGTAAACAGTTTCTCAAGTCAGCTTTTTGTTTCCTCAGGGCGGTGTAGCTACCCGTTAACTAAAGGGATACTCAAGGTAAGTTACTCAAGGCTGCCTGTCATTTAGTTGGACCAAACTCTACGTCCGTGGCAGGGAGGCCCGAGCACGAGCCCTGGGGTTTGCCTCGACCCCCCCGGCACCTGCTGCTCCCGGGTGACCTCACTTACCCGGGACTCGCCTTCTCCTCGCCATTCGAGTCGGTTTGGGAAGAGGTAAAAGTAACGACGTTGCCACTGGGTCAGGAAGGGGTTCCCCAATTTCAGCATGTATCCGTGCATGATGCAATCCTTCCCGAGCGCGTAATCTGTGACAAGAGGAGACGTGAGCAGGGAAACGCCGGTGCTGCCCGGGAGCTTTCTGCAGATGCTCCACCGAGCGCGGCCCACGGCGGCACCCGCCGGGCCCTGGGCAGGGGGCAGCGGGGGCACGGGCACCCCCGGAGCCCAGCCCGGCACCACTACACCAGCTGATGCGGCTGCAACGCAGTCACCAACAACAGAATTTGGTTCTTTAAAAAGTTATCTCATCAGCTATTAAAAGAATTGCACGCTGCTGCCCCAAGCTCAGAGTTTGCGACGCGACGCCCCCGTGCAAATAGAAGTTTGCTGTGCGGGGCCTCCTGTTTTCTTTCTTGGCGTCTTTGTCATGAAATCAAATCCCACATACTCTTTTCTGAGCACACACCACAAACAAAAAAAATGATGAAAGGCTGTGCATGATAATCTTTAAAAGAGAGTACAAAAGATTTTTCCAAAACATTATGCCATCATACAGCATTTCAAAACATTAAGAAACCTCTTAAGAAACACGATACTGACTAAATGAATTCTAACAATTACTGGTGAATGACAGTAATATGAGAGTTTGTTGTGTGAAACTTCAAACACATGAATTACTATCTAGCAGCAAAAGATGGAGAGAAGTGTATTTGACAGATTACCTTCCTCGTGGCCAAGCTGCTTATTTTTAGCCCTTTTTCTGGCCTCAATTTTATCTGTGTCTGCATTTACTGCATCATAAACAGTTTCTGCTACTTCTTGCTGCCAACGCTCCGATATTACCAGAGGGAAGTTCTTATATAACTCCTGGTCACTATCAAGCAACTTGCAAGAGAAAAACAACACAAAAACCCAACATTTTAATAACTTTTACTATTCTTATCCCCAATAGTTCATAGCTACCCATATAACAGTATTATTTTAAAAGGTGTATTGAACTCTAACCTTACCAGAACAGAGAGGTGCAAACAAGAGAAAACACAGATACTAATTTAAGCAAAAAGATTCATTTATATACAGAGAACAGGCTACCTCTTCAAAACTTGGTCTGACAGCTCTCAAAGCCTTACTCAACATTGTCCCATAGCATTCTCTAGACTTCACATTTAAATAATTACTGAAACGTAAGCAGCGGTTTTCCTAACTTTCTTGCATAATCAGTGTTAATAAAACGTCTAATTGCGTTAAAAACTTTCTCAGCACAAAAATCCCACGAATAAATGAAAAGACAGCTTTTACACAGCAACGCCTTCCATGCTTCCACAGCTTAACTTTACGTTCTTAATAATTAACCTTCAAAATTCCTGCAGACCTCAATTTTCCTGTTAGATTCTTTTCTCCCCCAATCCTCAACGACGGCACTTGAACTGAATTACGCTGAAGGAAACTAAAATTACTGGATCTTCAGGGAGGACTGTGTGCTGCTTGGCACAGCCCTAGGCTGGGTTTAGCCACAAGGCACTTTGATGCAGTACAAAAAGTGATCAGTGTCTTCCCTGTAATTTTATTAAAGATTTTCATTCGGGGATGAGTTTAAACTCTCTGCAGCCACTCCTCAGCTGCTTCAGTGTCTGTTAATCAGTTGAGAAACCAGACTTTTCTCTCGGAGAGCCAGCCGAAGAGGCTCCCTTCAGCCCACTGGACTGCACGGGTTCTTCTCAGTGTCACAGGACACTCCGCAGTATAAATATAACCAGCAGGGGCAGGGGAGGAGAGCAAGGTGCTCACAACTGGTGTCTCCCGGGCAGGGACGGTCCTGACACCTTAATGGAAGCTCCAAGTGCAGCTGACTCAGAGGCATGAATTATTCAGTCCCTTCTAAAAGACTGTGACATCCCAGTGAAAGTGCAGAGCAAAGAAGCTGTACATGATATCCCTCACTGACTCATGACTAAGAATAAATTTATCTTATAGGCAGCCTGAACAAAGATTGCGTGGAGGCGACCTGGCCAGACGATTCACAGGCCTTGCTGAGAATATCCGATCCCCTCGATAAATAAAAAGACCACCTGGTTTCTCCTTGCAAAATGCTCCCCCGAATTATGGCATTCCAGAATCGCAGGAAACTGGAATCCCGTTAGACTAACGCTGATGCTGAAGACGTGGAGTCTTCTGGGATAAAAGAACATCTTGGGTTCTCTGCATTTCTCTTTAAACACGTAAAATCTTTTCTGTGCCAACTTCTGTAATTACAGCAGGTGACACTGACAGACAAGTTCCTTTTCAGGCACAGTGAGTACTTAACATGTTTTTTTGCTTATAAAGTTTAGAGCAATTAGTTTCTCTCCTGACTCACTTCTGTAATAACAAGAATGAAGTTTGATCTACTGAAGAAATGTAGGATAAAAATAATGAACGGGACAGACCCAAGACAAGCACTGATTCACCTATTGTCTCAAAGTGCCAGGGAAGCTTCAGAAGAGGGGATGAATACGCAGGGAACGTCACACCACCTCTGTGCACGTCAGAAACAGGCCAGCAGCTTTAACTTCTCGTTAGATTTTGGATAATAAAAGAAACTTTCAGGTTGTGGTATCGCTCTTCTAACTTACCAAGTTGCTACCATTAATATACAGTTTGTTGGTTTTAAGAGTTTTCCACTGCACCCTCTGACCACATTAAAATGAGGTTTAGCTCAATTTATCTAAACTACCAGAAACAAATTACAATTTTTAAAACTACAAACCATTAAGTATTCTTAAAAATCTGAGGATTTCCCAAAAGTTGTCTGACCATTTGAAATATTTGCTTTATCATATCAAATTTTAGATAGGAAGGTAGATCTTTTTAGTCAATCTAATAAAATTAAAAATAAGGACTTGGCAAGCAACAACAAACTGGCCAACCAGCCCAAGCTACCTCTTCCGTAAGAGCAAGGATTAAGTTTCCAAACTTGAAAGCAATTCTTTGCACACCCAGTAGCCCCTGGAGCAAAGGAACAGCACGCACAGATGAAAAGTGAAGCACAGCACCCACAGTGCCATTCCCCACCTAGCAATTAAAGTTGTGTACCTTAATGCCTTTAGTGTCCTCTTCATCAAATGACCCAATATCAAAAGCATCTGCTGCATTTACTTCTCCCCGAGGAGGAATCAACGGTGGAGGATACTAGAAATTAGAAGCAGCATAATTAAAGAAAAATTAATGGAGATTATTTAGACCCACTGTGTAGATATATACGGCCTTTTTACTTTTTGCACACATCACACATGACAGTGCAAAAGCACGTCCCTTGAAATTCAACTTCAGTGTAAAGTTGTTTTCTACTCCTTTAATAAATGCTCCTCCAAAAATCTGGGGGAAAAACCCCGACAGTTTAGAGACAGCTAAGTAGAGGAAACCATGCAGTCATGTGACCCTGAAAAAGTAATAGTTCAGTACTACTGGTCAGGAAGACTCGTAGTAATGAATATATGGCAGTTTTCACAACAATCCTCCACGTATTCGTGCAAGTGCATACAAGTGCTGGGCCTGGAAGCCTGAAGCTTTCTGTCTGTTACCTGTTGAGGCTTATTCTCCTTTTACTGCTCTACCAAGTAAACTGAGGTCACTATCTTAATCCTTTACCTTTTGTAAATAGACCTGCTGCCAATCAATGCCTTTGAAGAAAGGATGTTCTTTTACTTCTTGTGCACTGCAAAATAAAAGTAACTGAAGTCAACAACATGAAGGGGCTTTTCAAATGGATTTGAGAGACATAAAGCCTTCAAAGGTCACATTTCTGTCACTTGAAAACATTGGTAAAACGAGCTTTTTTTCCCAAGGGGGAAAAAAAAAGAAAAAAAAAGTCTTCCTAAGTAAACGACAGAAGAGAAGACTTCCATGTGGAAACACTAGAAATAGTGCTGTAGGCCTGGCAAGGGCTCTTGTTTTGCCATGGCAGTCCATCATTTCAAACAACAACCACCACCCATCTGTTGTCAGATCCCCTACACTACTCCTAAGCTACAAGCTTACTGCACAGCATTTCATGTCATATTCTACGGAAAAAAAAAAAAAAAAAAAAGCAACTACTCTTGGTAGGCCCAAGGCTGAAAAGCAATCTCAGGTCATTATCCCAGAGGGCTCCATGATAAAAAGCCCTTGGAATCTCTCACTGAAATTAGAGCCAGCACCCGTCTCAGGTGTGACCATCAATTAACAGTTACCACACTTCCCTAGTGGTTTCTCAACAGTTATTTACTCCTCGTCTCACAGGAGGCACACACTGGCTTTTGAAATAGGTGATAACAACAATTTCATTTAACAGCTATCAGCAAGGAAAGCTTGGCAGGAGGCAAGCAGTGTTTTGTAGTCAATAAACAAAAAAATGCCATTTTCCTTAGACTCATGAATGAAACAGGTACATCTGGAAAGAGAGGCAACTCAAAATGAAACAAGAATTCACGGCGTTCTGTCCTCGGGGGTTTTGGGATTGGGGGTTTTTTTTTGCGTGCAATATGCTCATATCATTACAGATACAATATAAGCAGTAAATTCTAGCTGTCAGTATGCCTGAGTCAAGTAATATGACTGCACGCCAAAACAGATCAGGCAAAAACACAAGAACGACACAGTGGTGAGAAGCATGACCACCACCCAACGTAAGCATGACTGCAGAGAACTCAGGGAAGCCTTTAATGACAGAAATTGTCCAAAAATTTGTCCAAATCAAAGGAAGCTGAAACGTAATTCCATGCAACAAGCACTTTCTGATGTTCTCTTTCCAAAATTAAAATCATCACAACAGGAAACAGATTTTTACTTGAAATGAATTCATTCATTTACACAGAAGTGGCAATTTTTAAAGGCAGCGGTCCAAGGAGAAGACAACACCTACCTTCTTCCTTGGCATCCGAGCCTCTTGCTAACATCCCGCTGCAGGAGCCCTTCCAAGAGGGACTTCAGCTCAGGAGAAAACGAATCTGGTAGCTCCACATTCTATGAAAAAAAAAGTACAAAGAGAGACATTTAATTATAGAAGTAGTGTGATCTGCTTTCCCCACACAGGAGAGCTGCTTTTCTTTGGTAGCATTTGTAAACAACTCTTCCATGGGTAAATACAGCCTCCTCAGAGAGCAGGCTCTACGGCTCCACTTTTCAGAGGAAACGGGAGTTTACTGAACTACCAAACAAGAGGAATGTAACCGCAACCGTCACCGGGATCCTTACCACGGTGAGCGTCATCCGGTCGATCTCATGCTTATCTTTGGTTTTGTGCTGTCTGAAAGGACTGTGACTGCAGAAATAAGAAAACGCACTAATAAATGTAAAGCCATAACATATCAGGTTATTTCAGCTGTGGCCACCCCAGGAAAGCGTAGCATCCTTTTAGTCCCATTCTTCCACCTCATCAATCCTGTCCTGCAGAACAATAAAACAAGCAGTAAAACATTTAGCATTTGCAATGAAAAATGAGACTTTGCACCCGAGTGTACTGTGGCTACTAGCTGCCTCAAAAATGTCAAGGTTTGCTCTCTAACAACTTTGATTTCTTTTCTTACTACAAAAGAGCTGCACCCCTCTGCAATAAAGTTTATCCTTTTGGGTTTCAGTACAATTGCACATGGTGGACATCAAAATCAAATGCAGAGAAAAGCTACCACCCCACTTCTTTCAAGACTACACAGAGCCATCCCTGAGGACTCTCAAACTCGGGGAAATCCGATCCAGTTCCTCCATACAAAGGCACGCAGATTAGTTTAGATTACTTAAACACAGTGATCCATCCTGAAGGTTGGGGTTTCAAAGGCCTTTCCAGTTACCTCTGCGTCTCCCCAAACCCAGAACAGTTTCATCTAACAGGAAAACCCTGAGCACCCATCACAGCTCAGGTATTTAAAACCACTGAGCTATATATGGGAACTGAGTACGACCTACAGAACTTTCCACTCATTTATACGGGAAGAACAAAGCGAGACCTTAAAGCAATTCAATGAAACAGAAGGTAATCAGATGCCACAGCATCAGTGACTGGGAAGATATTTGATCGTATCTGGTGAATTACCAGCTTTATCCCTTTCCTGCTTTATAATTCTGAGTTTGAATTTTTCCTTTTAGCTACAGAGGACCTCAGAATATTACAGATTTACCATGCAGTACTTAAACAACGGCATGAAAGAATGCAGAAACATTTTAGCATGAGATTTTTTTTTTTTAATTAGATTTAGGATATATTACCCATTTCTTAAGTTTTCTTCGAAGCTTCGAGGGAATGACCTATTTCAAAATTAAAATGTTTTTTTCCTTATGAGACATAAATTAGCTATTATAAAGCATTTTGTCTTGCCACATGGCAGCGTGTACTGGCTTATTTCGACTGGGGACCTGCTACTCAAAAGTTATTTCCCTTTTATCCTCAAAAACGTTTCTGATGAATGGGTCTGATGGACAGACCAGCACATCCATTCTGGTTTTAAGCATGATGGATAAGAGGGCAAGAGTAAATGGCTGCTGTACAGCCTCAGATACCTTGACAATGAGGCTCTGACTAGATCAGGGAAGGAAATGATTCACCAGGGGCTTATGGGCAGATTTTAAGCCAGACTAAAGCTACCGAACACCAAGAAATGGCACCATGTGCCCTCCCCTTGTTTTGGGGTGTGAGTTGTTTGCTTGGTTTCAGAACAGATGAGGCTGGATGGTTCACAATGAACAATGCTTCGGGTTCTGGCCACCGCCACCAACCTGCTCATCTCAGGGAGAATCACAGCCCCGAGACCGCGACCTCCCCGCCCCGCGGCCTGCCGTGGGAAATGGGAGCATTTGCCCCTAGTTCCTTCATCACACAACTTCAACCTCGCGAGGGAAGAACCACAAAGCCAGAGTCGGCCGGATGCCCTAATCCTCCGTGCCTAAAGGACTCAAAAGAAAAGGAATCCACGGTGGTCTGCGTGTGAAAGACGCGACACGCTCCTCTCTCCTCCCAGCAACCCCAAACCGTTCTGTCTTGCTAATACCTACAGAATTCTTCAGCTGAGAGACAGGGTGCTGCTCCCAGCTGCAGGAGGCTGGCTGTACTTAGAAATACTTTTTCTTTTTTTCAATTTAAACACCATTTTTTCCTTTATTTGCACACTATGTCTATCAGTGAACGACTGATGCTAAACTGATACAGCTCTATAATTCCAACTCAGAAGTCAGACACTTACCTTCCTTTGTACAGTGTCTGGGACAGAGGTAAGAGTTTATGATTATGTGTGAGGACACAGGCGACTAAGGATCAATCTTTACAGAGAAACACACTGCGAAGCTCAAAAGATTTTTTTCTGTTTTGCCATTAACACTGAGGATGCTATTTTCAACAAACAGTTGCCAGTCAGTGCTTATTGACTGTTCAGATAAATCCTGTAGTCTTAATAAATTCCACATAACTACCGAAGTTTATGGAGAAGGCAACAGTTGACAAAGCTGTAATTATCATATATTTTTGCACACCAACACAGTAACAGGCCAGACACAGCAGATGGAAGCATCCACACAATGTAACTTACCCAAAGACCACTGCAGGGAAGATTCAGTATCGTGTAAAAAGGGAAGAGCGCAGCAAAGAGTCTTAAGCATAAAAGGAAGCCCATAATTTAACAGGGCTGCTCGCGTATTTAAGCAATGAATAACACCATGTCATTTAAAATACTAACACTTGCCAAGAGATGAGTAAATTGCCTATCAGTAGGAGTCAAAAGAGCAGACAGAGCATCTGCCCTCCTCTGCCCCTCACCTGCACCTGCTACAGGAAGCAGGGCTTGTGCTTGGTTTGTTTTGGAAGCAAAAAAAATCCTGTTTTAGTCTCACGGGCAGACACGGTCTAAGTTGCAGAGCTAGCAGTAAGATATTATTTTAGATAATATGTAATATATTACATATTAGTGTTTCAAGGGACAGCCAATGGCGAGGTCCAGGCTAAAAAAAAAAAAAAAAAAAAAGCACCCAGGACATGAAACTTCACTCACCCTCGTAGCAGTTTGAAAAGCATGCAGCCTAAGGAGAACCAGTCTGCACTGCTGTCGTAGGCTGTTCCCTTCTGGAGCACCTCGGGAGCCATGTAGCCGTGGGTACCTCTGAGAAGCAAAGGGGATAAAAACTTGATTACAACCAAAAGTATTACTGAAAAGAATAAATAATATTTTAAAATCGTTGTTTTCTCAATAAGATGGCTTAGTTCTAAAAGAATTCATTTTAAATGTGATTTTATTTTGCTTTTTTCTTTGGCCGTACATACAGATGCGTGGGGTTTTTGTGTATATCTACTGAGGAAATACCTTAAAGCATAAACAACAGAACTGATCAGGCAAACTGAAGCAGCTACAGCGAGATTTAGCAGAATCAGTACAGGGCAAAAGACGCAAAGGCTGCGTGTTCTGCCCGGTGGGTTCACAGAGAAGCCAGACGCCAGGACACGGGCAGGGCTCCAGGCAGATCACTCCAGCCCTGGGTGCCACGCGACTGGGAGCTGCTCCCCCCCACAAGGCCAGCCCCAGGGCGAGCAGAGGGGCCTGTGCTCCCCGCTGTGTCCCCGGGCACAGGTTTCCCAGCGGGAGGCGGCCCCCAGAACGCGCCGCTGGTCACCGCTGCACTGGGGTCACCGCGTAACGGGGAAGCACCAGCTCCTTCAAGGAGCTACTCAACTGCAAATCTTTTTAAGATGTGACAGGATGAAGTTTTCCTTTTTGCATAAATTCTGAGACTACATCAGGGCAAATGAGGACCCCAGAACAAAACACATCAGACGTGGAGTCCACACACAACCCAAGAAAATCAGATCAGTTATGACCTGATGCCAAGAGGCAGAAAGGGATCCAATTTGCCTCCAGTTCTACAAAGATCCAGAGAGACACAATAAATCCTGTTTTTCAGTCAGTTTTGGAATATTTAATTATCAGTTTAGGACAATCAAAACAATCTGGTGCTTTAACTCAGACAGGTTCTTATCTTCTCCGAACAGTGAATCATCTTGAAATAATGTGTCATCTTCCAGCCATGCCTACACATCAGCTGCTACAACTGTGCAGGAAAACAGAGAGAGGAGACTGAAAAACCTTATCAGAGTACCCAGCTTAGCTGGGTTATAAAGCGAGCCTGTGCCACACAAATGTTATTTTTTTTTCTTTAGGCAAAGTGAAATTATAAAGACACTTAAAGGACTTATTTAGCAATAACTGTACGTGCAGCAAAGCTCCCATCCATAATACTTACACGCTAGCATGTGGCTTCTTTTTGGAAAAATCACAAGCCAGCCCAAGGTCTGATATCCTCACATGCCCGTGTTCATCCAACAAGATGTTTGCAGGCTGGAGATCCACAGACACAGAAAGGTTACTGCTTGGTACTCTTCAGTGGACAGAACTACAAACCCCCAGAACACTGTAACCCATTCTCAGACATCAATACTCTGTGGTAACTGGTAATTACCTTCTTTTTTTTTCTTCACATCAGTATAACAGACACTTTCTAGACAAAATCTCCATTCTAACGCAGCATTACCATCAACTCCACAGGTTATGAAATACTGAAGAGTAACAGAAGAAGAAAACCAGCCAAGGTTTGAAACAGAAGGCACGCGACAGAATAAATCTGTTCTGGCCTCAAGTCCACATCGCTTTTGGTTCTTTCACAGAAGCGTCTGTGTGTGGCTCTAACACCCTCTATTTGCCGTTGACACTGTGCTCTCTGTGCAGACTTTTTCCCCACTTTTGTCATCACGTGGCTCGTGGACACCTATCTTGTGGCAGCCCTCAACTTCCCAACTGTCAGTGGAACACCCTGAGCAACTGCTTTCCTGCTGGTCTCCCACCACACACACTCCTCTTTCGGGGCTCTCTGCAATACGGTGCACTCTCTAAATTAACAGCATCATTAAGATGGTAAGTGAGATGAGTAACACTGCACAGGATTTACTCTGACCCCAAAGAAGCATCTCCTAGGTCGGTTAAACTGCACAGATTGAAACTATTTTGAAAAATTATGAGAAAAATCAGCCCAAGAAATAATCTGTATTCTGCCCAAGAAAAGATTTCAGGTAAGAGAATTCATTTATCAGTATGTCTGGATGATTTGCTGCTGTCTAACAACCACCCGTGTGGACGCAGTCGCCGTGTCAAGGGTTACCTTTAGGTCTCTGTATACAACAAAGCGATTGTGCATGTGTTCTAAACCCAGGATGATCTCAGTAGCATAAAACCTCATTTCTTTTTCAGAAAACACTCCGTGCTGGGAGAGGTGGTAGTGCAAATCTCCTCCTAAAATTAGAAGAATTGAAACACAATTAAAAAAACCCAGTAAAATCCTGTCTCAAAGGCAGACAGCAGGAGGTTGTGGGGTTACAGCATAGCAGCTGTAGGTTCTTATAGCCTGTGGAGCACACAGAGAGCCAGGCCCACACTCTGCAGGTACATATGGTGACTAAATACCTGAGAAAGTTAATAAATAAATTTGATCAATCCAAAACTCCATTTTAAAGATACATTCTGCTTCATATACATTTGCATTCAGTGACTAATCCAGCAACTGAGTCTTAATGCAAAGGACTTCCACAGCCAGTAAAATGCAGTCACATACACAGCTTCTGGAGAACTGAATGAATTAGCATAAAGCACAGCCCGGGTTGAGAGGGACCTTGAAAGGTCATCTGGGCCAAAACATTCTAATATTCATGCTGGGCATGTTTTCACCCTTTCCTCATCAAAGAACAGACACAACAGAATGTCACTCTGTGAACTAATCCACCCCATCAAGAGATCAAGTTGGGCATACGCCTAGAAAACTGTTTCTGATCAAGCTAGAGATTTAAAATAATCAACCAGTTACTGGAATTTGACCTACAGCTTCGATTTTAATGAGAATCTTCACCTGCGAAACACCACAGCCACTCTCTATTACTTACAGGATACGAGCTCTATTTCCCAATTAAATTTCCAGCTTTGCCACATGGCACACGCACACGTGTCCAACATCTTCAGGTGCTCACTGCAGGACCACAGCCAGAGCTGGGGTCCCCAGGTGCTGAGCACCCTCAGCAAACAGGGGCACTGCAGTATCTCCTCTCTTTAACACGGCCAGTCGCTCTGTGCTCTCACTGGAGTTACACTAAGGCTTCTAAGTGTCATTTCTTTCCTTTTGTGGAGTGCTTCCCCCATCAATTTTCTTTGCAGAGCTCTTTATAGAAGCCCTTTAATTTTTATTCTGAAAGCTGTGTCCCTGATCTCCTCACACATTTCTCCACACGACCCTCATTTCCTTAAGCTTCCAGCCTAGTAGGCCCTTTGATGTCTTTATTTACATATGTTAATGTTATAAGGTAGCAGAGATCTTCATACATTCCCTGGTTTAGATCAGTTTACCCCTCCTGCTAGCAGGCCGATGCTTCACACCTCAGATTATTTTTCCCTAATTCTCCTTGTGATCTCAGCAAGTCCTCTTGCCAATATTCCTGTAATATTATTATCATCATCCACATGAGCCTTGCTTACCATTCATCAGGTCCAGAATGAAACAGAGTTTGTCAGGGGTGTGGAAGGCATAGGTCATACACACTATAAAAGGACAGTCCTAGAAGGAAAGGAGCAAAGAGTTCATCTTAGGCAAGAGGCAAAGTACTGCTTAGAGAAGCTAAAAATACAGGTGATACTCTTCCTATGGTATTTGCCAATATTCATAATAATTTTCTATAGAAATCTGTGTACTAATCTACAAACTCTGATGTTTCGCTTACAGTTTAGAGATCTTAGCTTTTGCTCTCTCTTTTCAACAGAAAAATTCCAAAAGCTGTGAAGAGCCAAAGGCTTCAAAACCACAGGTAGCATCCCTGTCTTCCACAGACCTGCGAGTACAGCAGCTAAAAATATTCCAAAAATATTTACCCGAGTTTGCACTAGACTTATATGAAAGACACATTAAAGCTAACAAGCTTTAGGCCAGCTCAGACAGAAATAAAGCTGTTCCCATGAAGTGTAAAGGATACGCACTATTTCTCACGACTGCACGGCGAACGTTCGGCTGCTGGAACACTGACTGAGAAGCTGAGTCACAGCACGTACAAAATCCCAACGGAAAGTTTTCTCCTCACCTATACGTTAAAGGCAGCTACGCCGGTAACACCCTGCCCACGGCCCCAGAATCCCCCTGCAGAGCTGGGGTGACAGAGGGGTGACCTGCCTCCCGCTGCTGCCCTTCAGCTCTCAGCAGCGTCTGCAGCGTCTGCTTAAAAGGAACATAAATAGACTAGGAAGGAAGTTGCAGCTCCGCCGCGCGTGCAGCGCACGGGAAGCGAGAACAGCAAGGTCCAGGTTATGCAAAACCCAGAAAACCAGTTCTGGTGGGTGCAGACTGAAGAATGTCACTGCAGCGCGGGGATGGACTCGTGGGGCACGTTTCCTCCTCTTGATGCGTTTTAACCTTAATTCGCACGGAGGTTTAAGACAAGCGGCCACAAAAAAAATACAGCTGGCAAAGCACCTCCTTCCCACGGAGGACCCGTCGGGTGTGCTGGTACCTCTGAAGCCACCATAGCGGAACGCTGGCAGATCCTCCTCTCTTCGTTAGGCCTAAGCTGGATGCCGGGGGCTAATTAACAAGGGGTGGTTATTACCTCGTCAACCCCTTCTCCAAAGCTGCACAGACTGTTGGGTTGTCCACAAGACGACCTGGAGGAGCGGCCGTGCTGTCGGGACGGGCTGGGCAGCAATGCCCACGGAGCCCGAAGCACAGAGGCTGACAGGAAGCCGAGCTAAGCCGAGCTTAACGGCTGACGAGCCAGGACACCACGCAGGAAGCACGAATGTGACCTAACGTGACTCGAACAATGTGTTAACGCCGGCAGGATTGATAGTGAAAGCTCTGGGAACCTCTGACAGGAACTCGCCTCCTTCCCAATTTAGAAGCACAGAACAGGGCGGCCTTGGGCAGCGCGGGGCCGCGGCGTGGGGTGCCGCCTCGCCAGCCCTGCCGAGCAGGAAAGGGAGGGGACGGTGACACTGTCCTCACCCACACAGCCCCAGTCGTGTCACCCTTCCACAAAACCCCCTCAGGTTGAAATAAAGATTGCTATCCCTGACTGCAGCCCCCGCTGACTCCCGCACCGCTCGGACCGATCCTGCAGTAACATCCAAACCCAACTGTGCGTCATCGGTTACAGAGGCAGCTCTGCAGAACACAGGCACGGGTCTGAACGCCCCGCAGAATCATCCAGGAAGGTTTTTTTTTTTTAAATTTTTAACATTTTTCTAATTGCTAAATGGTCCTAGAAATAAGGAGACTGTAGGCAAGTCAATACGGCACCGAACGAAAGATAGTTCCTCTCGTTATAAACTTTGCGTGGCTCCTAACTGCAGACTACTGTAGTTACCACTTAACTTCAGAACCAAAGCTTCAGTAGAATTATTAACTTAATTTTCTGAATCAAATGGATAATTCAGAAGCGTCCCCAAGCAGGCTTCCTAAAACCTTAGAGCAATCTAATTACTCAGAAGGATTTAGTGTTCAAATTGAAACACCATACATAGAAAAATAAAAGGGTGTTTCTATACCAGAACATAACATGCCTGTATTTTTATGGATCTCATTTTTCAGAAGAAATCTGCAAGTGTCAGTTTGATGCATAATTCATTTTCGTGTAAGCCTTCCTAATTTAATCACTACCACTGCTTAACAGAGAGAAGAAATTGTAGTACTGTGATTTTTCTGATGCAAAAACCACCGCAAAGAGTATTTTCCAGCACAAAAATAAAAAATATCCTAGAGGTTGTTGGGGTTTTTTTTAAAAAATGAAACATAGAGCAATAAAGCAAATGTTGCAAGAGAGTAATACTTTGATACAGCCAAGCTTCTGCTCCGAAAAAAATAAGCAACAGTACGACAATAAAGTGTGAATTGAGAATAGTTTGGAAACAGTTCCTTTCATCCAAACAATCCAGGATTAAGTCCAAAAAACTGTTGAAGACAAATTTCTGGTAATAAATCATTTGGAAGGAAAAAAAAAACAAATTTAAAAAATAGTAGGAATGTAATATTTTAAATTAGCACACTAACTATTACTTTAGAAGGAAACCTTTGATTCGGACTCATTCCCATACTCCAAGCACCTGGCCGTAGAGCATGACTGCAGAAATGACAGAAAACAGGTAAAAAAAAGTGTTCCTAGTGTAGAGCAGCTGTGTAGCATTTTAAACTAAAGAGCAGCTCTGTCCTGACAGGTCTCGCTCCAGAAGATGTGCAGGTCGGCTACTGTCTGCTGTTCCTGCAAGTGATAATCGAGATTTGGGAATAGTTTCCATTTTTTGAGGAAAACTGAGACTCCTACAAATCTCAGTACACATGAAAACAAAGTACCTGTTCTTCTCAGAAAAAAAAAAAAAAAAAGTTGTTTGATTATCGATCTCAGATGTTTTGTTGTTCAGTTTGTCCACTTTTGCCCTTCCTTACATTTACCATCCTTTGAGGGAATCCTGAATCCAGTATTTAGTCAAATTATCTCAAAAAGAGCTGAGCAAACCAGCTTAACTGCCTCATGATTTCAGAATGGGAGGACCAGCAGACACAGTAGAGCAGAGCTAGAGCCCTGTCTGGCAACAGCCTGCCGGAATGACCACCTCCTACCCGCCAGGAAAAGGATTTATTAAATAACCACTTCCTTCCAAAACCAGCATCTTCTGGCAGATTGTTTTTATACAGTCCACCAGCGGCGATGCTCTCGGTGATTTCTATGTTCTGGTTTTTTAATGTTAGGCAAATATGGCTATTACAGAAGATAAATATTTTTTTTTTCTTTCAACAGAAAGTAAAATATTTTCCCTACTATGTTATCTTCTAAGAATTTCACAGTGCATTTCCAGCCTCCAGAGTGAACACCTCCGTGGGAGAGAGCAAGACAGGGCCTGCGTCTTGCAAAAGAGGAAAGACAAACCTCAGCAACAGTTTGTCCGTGTCAACACCAACAGTGAGCGACAAGGCAAAGAAACCCATGGAAAATCGGAGTAACACGTTTTGTATTATTAGGCCACCCCAAGCAGTTCCCCGTGCTCCGCAGGGGTGCCTGCTGTACCTCTGAGCTGACTCAAAACGAGAAAAACCTCCCCCAACCCAGCCACGATGTTCTCAAATTTGGGAGCTCCTTAATCAAGGAGCAGTTGTGAATGCCAAAATTTGAGGTGGATTAACAAAAATGATTACACAAACGTATGTGTAATCTGCACAGCTGTTATTATGTATTTTGCAGAGACATCTGGATTCCCAGTTAAATGACTAATTGCACTCTGATGAACTTCCCAGTTCCACTCCGTTCCGGGCAGCACACAAACCCTGTCATCGGGGAAGGCACGTGCCCTTCAGACCTAACCACTCACAGTTGGGAATTCAATGAATTATCTGATTCTACCACTTCCAAACCCATTTAATTCTGCATAGTCAAAATGCTCCAGCATCTCTTGCAACAGCAGGTGTAGCGAACCCGATTGGGCAGCATTTGGTACACAATCTCTCTTTTCAAGTTCTCTTTCAAGTTTCTGACAATCTCAAGAAGTTACACTCTAATGAGTTGATAATCCTTAGCAAAAAACCCCAAATGCTTTGCCTTGCTTTGCTGCTGCAGAATGACTAGCTGTGACTAGCTCCACCATTAGCAGCCTTGTGAACAATTTTCTTATTGAATCACTAGACATGAAAATTCACATTCAGTACTGGAGCAACAGAATCACAAATTGAAGTTAATGGGACAATTATTACTAATTTGCCTAGATTTCGTGTCTAGTCTCCACTACAGAACTTCACCCCACTGGCTCTCAGGACTCCTGACACTCCTGGACAAGCCACAATTTATCTTTGGTGAGAACAGTTAACTTGATTAAAAAGTCCAATTGATAAATCTCCGTTGTTAACTCCACAGACAGAAGAACAAAGAAATACTTCCCCATCCTTCGTCTATCTTTATGTTCAAGCCAAATGTGGAAGCAACTCTGCGTTAAGGGCAATTCCCTGATTTTTCACCTCCGTGCGTGCGGAGAGAGGCCGAGGCAGGGCAGGAGTTTCTGATGAAAGGCACAACAAGAAACACCTCGTCTTTCCTTCAGAGCTCTGCAGCGAGGAGCAAGTTCAACCTTAGGATGACACCCTGACGCACAGCTTCCCTGGTTTCGGGTGTAGGATTTGCCTTACCAGGGTATTTCTAACAGCAGAGGAAGATGATCTGATGGGTAGCAAGAAAAGTTGAAAAAGCTGCTCTTCCAGGGACCAAAGTGCAGTCGGCTCTGCCGTTCTGTCAGCCTGCACCAGAGAGCACCTCACATGCCTCCGGGAGGCTGAGAAGTACCAAGCGTTGCCCGATTCACTTGACAATAGGAGAGCACTGTTTAGCAAGGGGAATTCTGTAACTACCTGTAAGCCTCCACTTTCAAAGCCCAGTTTGCAGAAGACAAGGGGGGGCTGTCCTCCCGTGGCTACCTGCGGGCCAGGAGGGCACATCCTGAACCCCCACAGGCTGAGGGTCCCCTCAAGAGAAGGCAGCAAGGATGCTGCATGTGCACCTCAAGGACACAGTGATGCTAAATGTTTGTTTTGGGTTTTTTTTTTTCCAAAAAGAAATCACCTGGGTAATGTCGAACCTGAACCAGGATTTACCTAATCTCTGCAAGATACAGACCTTGTCTCTGAGAATAAAGCTCCCTATTTGCTCTCTGCCATCTTGCGAGCCAAGGCAGTAATCCTCCTGCACTGCAGATATGATGCTGTTTGCACTCCTGTTGGGCAAGCCCAGAACAGAATCACAGGCAACTCCTTCCCATGCTTCAATGTGCTGGGAAAAGGGGATGTGTTTACACCAAGCTGCAAACAGAATGTTTAATTCGTACACCGCGGCAGTCGTGAGGAAAATTAACCTTTTTACCAGCATCACATGTAACCATGGCGATAGAACCGATTTCAAGTTCTGTTTAACGAGGCTGGCCTACTGGGAAGGCTCCGGCCCACCAAAGCCTGCTCTGAGCCCAGCCTACGGCAGCCACCATCGAGCTTCTCTTCCACAGGGCACAAGACACGCTCCGGTGAAACCAGCGCCCACGGGGTTGCTTTTTATGCACACCAGTGATAGTTCTAATTTTAAATATGCTAGACGGGCAGACTTGGTGCACCTTGATAGGTGCTCAGCTGAAGTACATAAATAAAATGGAAAAACGGGGTAAGCAGAGTCAGCATCACAGACCAGGCACAGGAACAGGAGGACAAACAGGTAACCGAAGGGCTTTCTGAAATAGCACCTTATGTTCTACAAAAGTAATAAGTAACTATAGAAGAAAAGGATTTTTTTTTTTTTTATGAGACAGAAGAATGTTCTGGAAAAGTTTCAAATATAAACACTGGAAAAAAGAATATTTAAAAAATCAGAAGGGGGGGACAGAATTAATTGCTTAAAAAACGGGAATGTCCTCGAGCCTCTTCAGCCGAGATGCTCATTTCTGTAAGTACCCAAACTGAAAAGCAAGCTTGCTTTTCCATTTTATATCAGACACGTTGCTAGAATCAGGGGGGAGGTTCCAGGGGAGTTTAGCTTTTGCATGTCACCCAACTGAATTGATGGAATATGTATTATATGTAACAGCTTTTATATTATATGCAATAAAAATATGTATTCGATGTAACAGCTTTTATATTATGTGCAATAAAAAAAAAGAATAACAAATCAATGATACTTACTCCTGTACTGACAAGAGACAGCATAATTCTTTCATTTAAGGCTAATGTTTCTCCTTGCTTCATCTTGATTCTCTTCTTATCTAAACATTTCATTGCATACCTGAAAATATTAACCATTCAGAAAAAGCACCAGAAAAAATTTTCTCCTAGACTCAGTATTAACCACTAACAGTTAGGCCGTGCACATTTACAGCATCCTGTAAGCAAGCTCTTTAAAGACTTAAACCCAGCACTAAAAACATCATTACGCAACTAAACAAGAAAACCTCCAAATCTCACAGAATTAAAACGTTTTCAGCAGAAGCCCCCCGACAGAGAAATGTGCTTTAATGAGTAATTCTGTGTCCAACCAACCACAGTGATACAGGAATTACATACCATACATACGGGTTTTTAATACCTACAAGCAAGGATTTGCAGTATGAATTAAATAACAGACTGTATTACCATTCCACTTAATTCTAACAGTTTCAACTCCACCACCAGGAAAGCAGTATCTTGAACACACGCTGAGTTTTATATGTGGATGTTTTTAAAGTTTTCTTTCTACTCATAAAAAGGTCAGATATACACAAGAAAGCTTTTCTAATCGTCTGCCATCCGTATTATACAAATTAATAAAATTTTGCTCAGAAAATAATGTTACCCTAACCACCTTCAAACCAGAGTAGGATATAATGGAGTCTGGGTATTTTTCAAGACGTGAGGTGAGCCTACTGTTAGACAGCAGCTGCGAAGGACACGTGTGTTCCTCCATAGAAGATTTCTAGACAACGGGCAACCGTGGATTTTTTAGGCCGCTGGTTTTACCATAGGCTCAGGAAAACGCCCCGCTGGAGCACTGCCTCGCTGCTGATCAGCTGCCCGCACGGCGACAGCTCCGCACGGACACGGCGCCTCGGATCACCTTCGCTCTGCTCTCCCTGCAAACGCCGCCTCAGTCCTTGCCATGCATGCGTTGGGAGTGGGGGAAGAGGGAGCGTGAACACACTGGAATTTTAAGTTTCCGTCACAAGGAATATATTCGCAGCACGTGCTCTGGCTGAGGAGTCTGTAAACGATGACTATAAATAACATTTCACACGCTACCCTTTATTTATGCTTTGCCGTCCCTGATCGAAGTGAACGACTGGGGCTATTTGAGGCCGATTGAAATCAAGGATCTCATTTTCCTATCGAGTTGTTGAGCTCGGAGAGAGCTGCTACCCTTCCCCCTTTGGCCTGCTTCCTGCATCGTACTTCTGGCCCCTACTTAGATGTCCTCGAGGGAGGTGATGTGAAAGAAGCCTCAGGTGTATCTTTGAGGGTTAGTGAAACACCGATGGCATTTACCTTCGAGGGGTGGCTTCCCAAGCTCCTTGCAGGCAGTAAGTGCAGCAGAGGCAGCCATCTAGAGTGGACGGGATCTGGATTAGGGATGGGTAAACAGGTTTGGATTAAGAAAGAACTAAACCAAACCTCTACCCAGAAACTGAACCTAGTCTAAAGTTTTGCTTCACTTTTGAAAAAGGCTGGTTCTCCCACCTTTCACTTCCTTTTATTCTACTTATATCTGACAAAAACTGTCCTTTGCTTCACTTTCTAGTCCCAAGGTTTATCCACCTCCTGACAGAGCAAAACTCAGGCATGAAAATGACTGAGAACCTGAGAACTACCTCTTCAGGGTGGGCACCTACTTAGCGGGGCTCAAGCTAAATAAAAGGTTCATTTTTGTACATGGACAAATTAACAGACTGTACATGGACAAAAAAGCACCAAAGCAAGAATAAAGACAGTACTGTTAGTAACAGTATTATTATAAATACTTGAAGTCACTGCAAAAATACTAAGCGTGATAGCAACATTAAGATGTCTTCCACTTGTTAATAGCTCAGAAGTTTATTATTATCAAGGATGCCAAGCACACACAACTGCCAGTGAAGCCAGCTGTAGCCGCAGAGACTTGGCACGTCAAACATGCCATGCTTCCCTGGAAGAGAAATGTTTAAAGATGGTCCCTGGACTAAAAATGTTAGGAGAAAAAAAAAAAAAAAAAGAAAGATGAAAGGGGTGGAGTGGGCTGTAAATAAGTAATTAAATAGGTAAGATACTGAGAACAATTTGTTAAATCAATGCCCAGATGTTCAAAACGGAACACGACGGGAAAATTATGCCTAGAACCTGAAATCTGATGATCAGGAGAAGCGTGTGAATGGTAAGACCAGAAAAAGACCAAAAACCCCACACAGGGGTGACCTTGGAGTTCCCACCGCGAGCTCTGCTAAAGCCAAGTCCACCACCGGAGCTGTGTCCTTTCGAAGGGAAGTGAGGACCGCTGTGACGTGCTGACGGGAGCAGGAGCGGACACAGTGACACCGATCCACAACAGCCCGCTCAGGATCTGCTCCTGCAGAGGCAGCAGCGCCGAGGCCCCGCTCCTCCGGCCCCAGGGCAGCTCCGGCCCTGGTCCAGCCCCAGGGCAGCTCCGGCCCCAGGGCAGCTCCGGCCCTGGTCCAGCCCCAGGGCAGCTCGGCCCCAGGGCAGCTCCGGCCCCAGGGCAGCTCCGGCCCCAGGGCAGCTCCGGCCCCGCGCTCTGCTGCGAGACATCAACCTCGAGCGGCCGAGAGGCAACGCCTGACACGATCCCCAGGCTCCCACAAGAACAGCACTCTGCTCCAGGCTCTGATCCAGGGAGTCATTTAAGCACATACTTAATTTTAAACTCATGCGCAGTTTCCATTAATTTTGACAAGATCATTTAAATGAAGGATGTGCTTAAGAGCTCTGCTAGACTGAAGCCCCACTGCATGGCACGCAACAGGATCAAGTATTAAACTAAGCTTAAAGATGACCCAGAAATCAGAACCTCTTGGCATAAAATTTAATCACAAAGGACTACGGAGTAATGTGACACTGCTACGGTGATTTTGTAAGAAAACGACTGCAAGGATTTCCTTACTAGTTCGGAGTTTACAATTGCCTCTAAAATAAAGTGCGTATATACTCACATTTTTCCAGTGTCTGCTTTTCTGCAACCGTACACTTCACCAAATCCCCCTCTTCCTATTATTCTATGTACACTAAAATCATTCATGGTCAGCTGTAAAGAAAAAAAAAAAACAACAAAAAAAAAACAAAAGCAGGCTTCATTTTTCAGCATTCAAAAACTCACTGTAAAAATAAGTAATTATTAACATCTTACGATACGTAACTATTGTAATTCATCTAGCCTTTACTGTTTTGGAAAAAGGAGCCCCTTACTGCTTATATTTCACCGTACTTGCAAGCACTACAGGCTGAAGTACAGGCAAGACGAATGGGACTGTTGTTGCCAAAGCCTGACAGGCTCATTCGTAAGGCAGCCTGCAGGGAGGGGGGGCCCTGCTACGGCCCCAGCTGTGACAGCGCCGGGCAGAGGGACAGAAGGGGAGGCAGAGCTAAGCGGTGCTGGGGACAACGTCAGAACCGTGGTGGGAAAAGGGAGATGGAGGCAATCTGGGGCTGTTGCAGAGCAGCAATTCTGGCAGTTCGGTTTCTTCCAGCTATTATAAAAATCAAAAAGCTCAAGGCCGGCTGTAGGGACATCCAGAAAGGAATCGTTAGGGCTGTACCTCTAAGAATAGAAGAGCACATCAGTAACATTCACCACAGTCTGTAATAAGGCCTTTTCAGAAGCACTATTCAAAACCGAACATTTTCTTCCCCGCATCAGCCTTTGACAAGGTTAATATCCTCGTAAATACTTACATGAATATTTAGTTCTACGTTTTTCCATTGACAAAATCTAGTAAACTTGTCGCTGCGGAAAAAAAAAAAGTTTAAAAGTTGTCTGAGCATAACTGTGTAAAACACTACAGAGAACATCAAGACTCTGATACTTCAAATAACATTTGCACTAGGGTGTGTTGTGACATTTAGTTTCAAACAATCGTGACCTTACTCCCGCCGAGAAAAACAATTGCTAGACAGGGCAACCTGAAAGTTTTACATCCCTGTAACTTCATCCCTGTAATTTTAAATTGCTCAGTATGTCCTCACACCTCTTTCAGACGGTTTTTAATTTTTAAAAGTAACTAACCTTGGAACTAACAAACATTTAAATTACATAAAGAGGAAGATAATTATAAGAAAAAACAGAAGCAGCTCAATTTACATTAATGACCCTCCATATACTCCAAGGAACATCTTAAACTCATTTTATCTTAAAATAGGAAAAACATCAATAATACCACAAGCTGTTGCCAAAAGAATAGTTTCTCCTTTCTACATAAATAATTAAGCATTTCTTTTCAGAGTAAGAAACGTCAGTTCTACGGAGTCACTTTTACAACCACTTGCAGATCTCCGGGTACCACTTCACACCGTGTACCTGCCTGCTGGGGGACGCGGGCCGGGCACACAAGAGCAGCGCCCCTCAGGTTACGGGGGGCTGCTCCACCGAACTCGGTCCGTGCCTCCTACTCTTTCCTAGACCTTTTCTCCTTAACTGCAAGGTGTCCAGATACAAACCAGAACGACCGCGTCCTTCGGTCACACGCAAGAGACAGTTACACGTCAGAACATCCCATGAGAACATAGTTCTGCTTTTTTTAAAGCTTTAAGGACAAACTACAACCTATTACTATGAAGAGCAACAGTAAAATCCGTCAACTTGACAATTTTTCCACTCATACATCCTGACATTACTCATGATATACAACAAAGCTAGTCATCTGCAGAAGCTTGCTGATAACACACTATTAATTAAACGAAGTTTACTAAACATTTTTAGCTTCATTTTACAGCAATACTTATGGGACCTGGCTTCCTCATACATTAAGTAGAAAGTTCAGATAATATGTCAAGTTCATACCTTTCCATAAATTTTTGAAATATTTTTCCTCGGAGACTATCACAGATTTCTTCTATATATGGCTAAAAAGGGTTAAGAAACACAATTAGTATTTGAGCACACAATAAACCCACAGTACTACCCATTACATATAACTCACACTGGTATTTACTGTGTTTTCCTTGAAGAAGGCTCAGTGAAGCATCTAAGCTTCATTTAGCTTTAGGAATCTGAGCAGGTGCCCTGAAGTTAAACATAAAATATTTGCATGAGCTAGAAAACCTTAAATGTTTTCCCTTGGGGGGGGGGGGGATGTATGAAATCTGTGTAGCATCTGCCTACGGACAACAAATTTGGCCAAACAAAGATTACAGTACAGTATTTTTATCAAATATATTTAAATAAATTTGTATCACGGATATTTAAATAAAATACATGGTCGCTCCAGTGGAGTCTGTACTTCCCAGAGCTGCTGCCGGGCTTTATCTTTTTTGGTGCTTCTCTCTGTCCTTACTGAGAAGGCAGCACCTTCCATTCACAAGTGCCTTTCTCTAGAGCAGTATTTCCTCCTGCGGTGGGACGGCACACAGCGATCTCACACCCCGACCCGATCAGCGAGCAGGTGTAACTCAAGCCATGTAGTTACCAAGCGGGAGGTTCACCTCACTGCAGCGTTCACACCAGCTCACTGAGCAGTAAGAGAGGTTACGTGGAAGCAAGCTTCACGTTTTTGCAATATAGAAACACAGGTAAGGCTTACATCAGAGAAATTTAAGCTTATGAACGCTCCCATGACTGGTGAGGTCCATCACGTGGAAAACCACACTGCTTGAATGCACTTAGCTAGAGAAGTTAACATATATCTGCATTTCTCAACTCACATCAATGCATATTAGAGCTGTGACAATACAAGAAATACTTCAGTTCTCATTTCTTCATTTTCTAAAGTAAATAAGAACACAAAAGCTTCACGACTGAGCCAGGATACCATCTATTTTTAAAGGGAAGAGATGCAAATCCCATACTTGCTTTGAACAATTCAGAATTTTAGAAAGTTTAAAAAAAGCACAGTTTTAATGGTACAGAAACTCCTGTTTGGACAGGCAACTTTTGATTGGATTTTGTCTTGTGGAGAGACAGAAGAACATGTGAGATGGTACCAATGCCTCACTCCACACCATCATCAACTAGGAATTTATCTTAAATATCTTAAATATCTTAAATATCTTAAATATCTTAAATATCTTAAATATCTTAAATATCTTAAATATCTTAAATATCTTAAATATCTTAAATATCTTAAATATCTTAAATATCTTAAAATTAAAAAAAAAAAAAGGAGAAATACAAAGATTTCACATGACTAAAACATTAAAGCAATTTCTCCACGGTGCAGTTTGGTTTATCCTGACAGGATGTGTATCCCTCTGATGTAAAGTGATTTACTCTAAATCATTTAATGGCTTGAAATTACGTAAATTTTAAAACCGTTCTGTTCATATGCCAGGGTGTAGTTTGCTTTCATAAATGTGCTTTAAAATATTCCCGATAAGAATAGTAATTTGTAATTTTTATTTGACTTCGAAGAGCATTCTGATATCACTATTACAGCGAAGAGTATGTACCAGTACCATTTATTCTGTCTCCTAAAATAGCACGTACAGAGTCACTTACTGTCAAATAAGTGAAGAAAACTTGAACATTCAGACTGTCTTAACCTCACCTGGAAAAGGCTGGCTGGCACTTGTTTCTTGGCTAAATGCGTTTGTACATGATCTACAGCTTGTTTTGAGAAAGGCTTTTGGAAAAGAAAAAGAAAAGGTTTCAAACAGTTGGAAAGGTAACAACTTTCATTTAAGGTCTCGAGCACTGTTGTTCTTTTAACCATACGCGAACCACACACGCCCCAGGGCGAGGGCACCACAGGCAGAGCGATGCACTACAACGGTTCCACTGAAGCAGGAAGGCAGGAGAGGGGAAGATGAGGAGGACAAAGGTGAAGATCAAAGGGGCTGGATGATGCTCCTTTAACAAATTCAGGAAAAATCTCATCTCGGGGACAGCTCCAGAGACAGAAGCAGACATGGGTTTGTTACCCAGCCAATACTGCACGTTTCACAAAAAAGCGCTTGAACCCTTCACCCAAAGAACCGTGGCACTAGGGCAAAACACACTGCAAATTCTTATTTAAAATAAGAGCAAAGGAAACTGTTCAATACAGATCGATGGGCCGAAACTTCAGCTGGAGGAAACGGGCGTTTTCACCGACTTTAACAAAGCTGCGTCTGCCACAACACAGCCCCACGCCCTCAACTCCCACGGCACCTAAAAAGGGTACTGTCCCCGGTACGGCATGGGAGACTGCTCTGTGACCAAACAAAGCATAAAATAAAATCCTTGCGTGATCCGTTTCGGACAAAACCTCAAACTTTACTCTGAGCTTTCAGAGACACCAAAGTTCAGCACCCAAACAGTCCCGCAGAGCCCCCGGCAGCTCACGTTGCTTTGAGTTTTTGGGGGCAGGGTTGTGCTGGGCTGGAAGGGGTTGGTTAACGTCCGTATACATGCACACCTATACACACACACAAGCTGCACTCAGAGTATTTTAAAATATTTAAAATAATACAAAACAGATAAACCTCCAAGTATTTCCTTTGCGTACCACCAAGCTTAAGAACAACAGGCACGCAGCACCCATCGTTACATCTCACTGCTGCAAGAAAAAAACCCCAGAAACATGCTGAATTCCAACGGAAATCCACAGCGCTACAAGTATTTGTGGTAACAATTCCTTCAGCAACAGTCTTAATTGTTCTCTGAGTGAAACTGCAGCTCTTTTGGATTATCGCTGCTGTCAAGTTACTGAAGGAAGGCCAAGAGCAGCGTGAGCTCTGGAGGATACGCACGTGTGAACAGGACAGGAGCTCCTTCATGATGTACGTGTCGTAAATCTGCCGACTTCGGGTCAGACGCTCATCCTCGGAATCCAGTTTCTCGTATTCTTTTATCTGCAATACAAGAGAGAAGGGTTCATTAGGTGAGCACGCTTCTAATGATTTTTCGCTCATTTGGTAAAAACAAGGCTTTGGCCGAAGTTTTATTTTACTTTATTTTCTTCATGAAGACTTAAAAACAACCACAGTTGAGCCTAGATTTCCCCTCTTTATCCTTGAATTTTTATGCAAAGAAGCTGATTTGCTTAAAACTGCTATAAAACTTTGTTTTCTAAAGTCTGAAAAGGACGGAGCTGAGGCAGCACGTTTTCCCTCTACTGTTTGCCAGAGCACGGCTCTGTGCAGGGGAAGCCAGAAGCTGACTGAGCGAGAGGGCCGGGCGTGCAGGGGGGGGTGAGACGAGCCCGCGTGCACAGCGATGTTTCTGAAGGTTTTCTTCCCCTCTGCTCAGCTCCCGGACGGAGAGCACTGACCCCGCACCGCTAACACTCAAGAGCGTTGACCTCGTCTCAGATTATTTGACTCGATGCTCTGGACTACCTGCAGCACAGCACCACGTGCCCTTTTCCCAGCTCCCTGGGCTAGCAGAAGGGTTCTGGTATTGCAGAGGCAGCACAAGCCTTGGCTGGTGCTAGCCCGTGGCTGCCAGCCCAAGCCCAGTCCAAGTACCAACGTCTGAGCAGGAATGTAAAACACGTTTGAAGATGTTCACGCAGTTCAGCTGCATGTTGAATTTAAATCCTAAAGGTGGCTAGAAAGACAGTTTCATAAAACAGACCAAGTTCCTTCAGGTGGGATAGAGGAGGTCAGTGTGGTCCAGGCAAAGCAACAGCCATCCCGTTTGGTCATTTACAGAGCAAAACCAGAAAATCGGTTCCAGAAGAAAAATCCTCACCAAGTTCAAGGATCCTTTGGAGTGTATTTAGGGAAAGTTCATACAGGACTGTCAGAATGTAAAAAAATACTGCCCAGGATCTGTAGAGAAGAGACTCAGCTCTCACTGCTGGACCTTCCCAGCACCAGCCTGAGAGGCCGCAGGACCCAAAGCAACGTCCGTGTGCAGGCTGGCTCCCAGCCCGCGCCGCCCCCAGGAAACCGAGGCAGAGGATGACCCAGCTGGATCGGATTCAGCGCCTGCCCGGGCAGGAACAGGCCGTATCGGAGCTGTCTGTACTGTCAGGGGAAGGAATAAAGCCTGAGGAAACCAGCACCTCCTCCCGGGGCGCGGAGCACGTCCAGGCTGGGCCTGCGGGGATGGAACACGCGGCTCCGCTGTTCCTGCCAGCCACGCTGCGCAGCGAGGGCAGCACCGGGGCCAACACACAGCACGCTGCTGACGACTTCCAGAAGTAAAGAATTTTTATTTTTAAAAAAAAAAAAGTGTTTAGCCTCTATGTCACAATACACCATTTTTTTTTCCCCTTCATTCAGAGGCTGCTCCTTTTACAGGCTGCACTTCTCCATTCTGCAACAGGTCTCCAGGTGACAAACTCCGACCAATCTACCTCTGACTGTGGAACACCGTAATTAAAGTTGGTATTTTTCTAGCTGCAGTCCTCTCGCTTGCTGACTACGGTAAGGCAACGCTTCCACCATGCTTTGCCATCTGTGACTACTTCCCCCTTGGTACCAATTTATAATTAAAATGATTCAGGACATCTTTGCCAAAGAAACATTTTTTAATTAATGCAATGCTGCAAAATAATTAGAAGTACAGAAGAAAGCCTGATTCGTATCATATTGTCTTACTTGAATGCCACATCCTGCCCTTCAGCATTTATTTTATTAAACCACCTAAATTTGCACTCAAAGCAGAGGGGTCTCTTGCAACAGCCCCCCCCCCCCCCCCCAGCCACACTGGCGCCAGGTCAGTCCCTCTCCCACCTGTCCTTGCAGTGGGGTTTTTAAGCAAAGCTCTTTTGTTTTGTCAAGGGTTGGAGAAGAGGACAGCAGGTGACACTAGTCCCCACGTGCGCCAGCCCCCTGGGTGGCTCAGCCTGCCCCCCCACACCGGGGGGGTCCCCCTACACCCGCTGCCTCTCAGCACCCCGGTGACGCGATGAGACGCCCCTGCTCTGATCACATCTGACATGCGTGCCTGACTTATTCACGAGCTAATTTTACATGTTTATTAAATAGAAAAGTACTGTACCGTGCCAAAAAAATACAGGACGAGGCAGAGCTAGGGGTGTCGCCATTTACACCCGTAACCTGCCTCTGCCAGCTGCAGCACCGCTCCTGACCCAGAGATAACAGACTGTGGCACCGCGTATTTCAACGCTTCCCCGGCAAACTTCAGCTCACCTCAAGAAAAGTGTCTGACAAAGTATCTTCTCAAAAACTGAAATCAGAACGCATCAGTTTTCAAGCACCTAGAAGTTTTGGTTGTTTTTTTTTTTTTTGAAACCGATCTGGATGAATCACTCACCCGGTTAAGTGCCTGATCGTGACTTAAGCTGCAGTAATATGAAATCCCTGGAGTACGGAGCGCTTCTACATCAAGTGATTTTTAATGTAGCAACGTACCCAAATTATTCTACATGTAATAAATGCAGTAAGTAAATCAAATATATAAAAATAAAAAGGAAAGCTTTCGAATCTAGTGTGTCACAGAAGAAAACGCAACGAACTTCTCTTTAAATATCTTTAATGGGATTTTTCAAAAAGTGCATGACAAAGCATTTAAATTCTTTTTAGGCAATGCTTTGCTAATAACCTAAAAATACAATTTCAAATTGTTTCAGAGATAAAGAGGCGGCTAAAAATAATCTTCCTAAACAATCTGTTACAACACGCCTTTTCGATTACTTATGACAGCGATATCTTCAGTATATGAAAAGATGGAAACGATAGAAAAAAGATTCCTCTTAATTGACAGCGAGCATCTAATTTGAGTGGGGGAACCGTATATTGCTAAGGATTTATCTCCAAACTGATAACCAGCTTAGCCTACCTGCGTGCTGTTAGCCCACTAGCACGAAAAATTTTAAATCATCAGCTTAAGAGTAATCCAGACACAAGGTTATCTCAGGCTGCATTTCTAATTAAAACTGAGCTATACAGGCTGCATTTTAAAAGCACGTGTGCATGTTCCAACTGAAAGCAGCACCTATGATAGGATTAGCTCCAGTTTTATATTTAGAGCGTCACAAATATAACGCGGAATGAATGGAGCCATGAGACTCCTCGGGTTTCCCCGGCACAGCAGGGCTGCGGAGGGCCCCGGTGCCCCCCCATTATTGATCCTCGGCACACACGCCTGCCTCGGGCACGTCCGTTAGTGTCTCCATCCATTATCTGGTGTCAACAGAGAACCACTGCCCTGGTCGATCTAAAGCCACCCCTGGTATCGCTCTCCGGGGGCTCCTCTCACCCCTCCGCAGCGCCCGGGGGGGCTTTGCTGCAACCCTGCCCCTGCGAGTCCCCAGCGCCCCCAGGAGCCGCACGCAGCGCCCGCACAGCTCTGCTCTGCCGTCTGATCCACAGGGAGACGCAGGAAATCCAGACACGGGACCTGCAGCCCCATCTCCTTTCCCAGGAGCCCGGGCAGCTGCTCAGCATCAGCTGCAAACGGGGCCCGGGGCTCTGCCTGGGCGGCGTGAGGGGGCACGGAGGGCGCGGGGAAAGCTTCGGGGAGCGGAGGAGCAGCCACGGCACCTCCTCGGGGGGTGACACGGAGCCGAGCCAGAAGCCACCACGATTCCCACAGCACCAGCTGGCAGCCACGCCAGGGACAAAGGGCAGAGTGCTCCGCAGAGCCACGCTCCGCTCCGCTCCTCTGGGACACTCCAAGGTGCTTTGGTTTAGTTCAGGCTTTCTGCCTCTAAGGAGAATCTTCACTACGTGCAACAGCTATGAATCCAGGTCCCGCGCCCGCTAGAGGCATAAGAAGCTCTGGCTTTGCTTTCAGGTCTTTTGAAAGAAGGAACCCGCTGCTGTAATTCCCCTGCGAGCTGGCAAATGTTACCTACTTTAACTTCACCTCTGGTTTGCAGCAGAACTAAGACTTGTCGTCGTCTTCACAAGTGAAGATCAAAGGCTTATCCCATTTTACAAGAACCTACCCGACTTACAGCTTCAGAGAGATTGAACAAGTAGAGAGTGAGATGAACCTAACTTCAACTCATTTCAAATGAACCACAGTCAAAGCATGTACCTTACGACAGTAAATATTGATAAACCTAAAGATATTTTCATCTCTATTAGCCTTCTCCCCCTTTTCATCATTCTCTCAGTATTTTCCAAGTTACTGTCTGACACGTGAATGTGGTGAACCGAACGCTTGACTAGTTGGCTGCTCAGGCAACTTTCTGCTATTGTTTTGTTTTCAACATATTATGCCTCAAATCTAAACATGCTTTACCCGTGAAGGACAAAAAAGCACTGTCAGAAGTTGAGCTAAGTAGATTTTTCCTGCAAATATTCAGTTTTCTAAATCCTAAGTTTTTGCTCAGTAAGAAGGCAAAGTAATGTACACTACTCTCATAAAATCATGTTGTAAGAGGGCTGTACCAAATTACCAACCTGATTAAACAGTTACGTTGTTATTGTTAAAAGTCTCTTGAACTTGTTTAAAATGATAGCTTTGTCCCTTTGAGATGCCAGCACTACTATATAAAATATTGTCCTTACAAATCAACCCTTCCACCACGAAGCTGGATGACACCAAACATGCACCCCTGCACGCCCTCCTGCCCCCAAATGCCACCAACAGCCACTTACCTCTTCATAAAACTTCAGTTGAGGGACAGCTTCATCAATCTCGTTCATGCAATAGTCTTTAAAAAGCAAAAATCCTGGGAAGAGAAAAGGAAAACAAACAAAAAAAAATAATCAGAAAAAAAAGTATCGTTGCTCTGGTAACCAGTAAGAGGGGACACAGACCACCCGGGGACCATCACGGACGGTACGTAGCTGTGTGAGTAGCTCTAACTGCCACGGCTCAGCAACCCCGATTACCCACAGCTCCACAGCATTCTGAGCAGAAAAGGATTATAAACCTCACTCACCTCACCTCACCAAGATTTATTAAGCATATTCCAATTTCTACCTGCTGAGAATTTTACGAGATGTTTACATAATGCACCAGAACATCCCCTTCCTCTTCATGGATCAGATTTTCTTTCTTCTGTCAAGAGTAAAACTAGATACTATCCACATGTTTTCATTTTTTGAAATCGATTTACCTACTTTTTATTGACAAAAAGCAACCTCTTCTGCATTCCAATTTTAGAATTACTGGTTAATGTTACTCTAATAGGTTTTATAGCACAATAAATTACAACAGAATCTTTAGAGCTCCTTTGCAAGTAATTTAAAGCATGACCTCTGCAGCCTGCTGATGAGAATTTTCCATTAGAAGCATCTTAATGTTTTGTCTCCTGGAAGTTCTGCCACTGCGTTTGCCCAGAGCTGGTACCTGCCACCCTTTTACTTTCCGTGGGGCTCCGTTGTCTCCGCTGCTGCCTGGGTTATCTGCCAGCCCCTCAGAGCTGTAAGCGAACGGTGCCCTGCAGCAGGCAATACCTTTCCTTATTCAGAGTTACTCTAGACTTACTGAAACACCACCCAACTTTTGGAGGTAAGGCCACAAAAGTGTAAACTAAACCGAGAAAGGGGCTGAGCCGAGGGCTGGCTCTGGCTGGGAATCACCCCACCCCGCTGTCCGGCTCGACTCCTCTCCCAGTGGGGCAGCACATTGAGATATAAAACACTCTTCAACTTGGAGAAAAAATAAAAAATAAAAAAATATATACACACACACACACACACAAGAGTCCTATTTTTTTTTTAATTAAAATGTAACTGCAATTTGAATTTACAGCAAAATTATATTACAAAAACAAAAAAAAAGTAGCACATCACTGTATGCTCAACTAAAAAATAATACAACCACCTACGACATCCCATGTTTCCCAGAGTATACTATCTTTAAAAAAATGCAAAACCCACTTCATGCGCTACATAGTAATTTCACCGCAGTGTGTACAGGAGAGCATTTACTGTCAGTTACGAAGACCATGTCCTTTCAACTCACTATCATCTAATTTTACCAAAGACCTGAATAAGGTAAAAAACCACCAACTGCTCAGAAGCAAACCATTAGTGGCAGCAGACAAACAACGTTAATCAGGCAAACAAAAGCTTTAATTTATGTACAATGAAAAAACATCTATCAGCTTCTTGGTAGCCCCTCTAGCTGTATCTGGATCCCGAGTTAAATTTCCTATCGGAAGAGGTTGTTCTCCGGGAGTCCCCTGGCTTGATTTGGACACAGTCAGAATACCCGAAAAGGGATTAAGGCCAGACAGCTCCTATACTTCGCTTGACTCATTTAGCTGATCAGGATGATATTTCAATGATTACACAAACTGGGTTTTGTTCTCTAAATAAGGAGAGAAATCTAATTAAGAGATTCTCTTATGAGATTCTCCAAACTTTCTAGTTATTCTAAAAAAAATAATCATGCTTGAAATATTTTATAAACAAACGTGCTTTTCAAAAAAACCAAACAAAACCAACTCCAAGTTTTCTATTTCTTAAAAGCAATTTGCAATTGGAGCATTTTTTTTTCTTTTTTTTTTTTTTTTTTTCCAAAGGCTTGTCTTGGTTCCTATTTTACTGGAAATACCCGTCATAAGCTGCCCTCCCCTCCTGCAGCGGGGACAGGACAAAGCGCCGGAGCAGCCCACGCCTGGTGGGACGGACGGAGATCCCAGGCGGGCACCAAACGCAGAGGCACGGGCCGCGGGGGAGACGGGCGCCCTCCCCGAGCAGGCAAGGCACAGCCCGGCCCCTCTGCTCCAAACCCAGCCAAAGCCACCCAAAGCCACCCGCCTCCAGAGACTCCAAACTGCACGTCCCGCCGCCCCCCAGCAGCACGCGTGGCCCCAACCCGGGCTGGGGAACAAACCCTGCCACCTACGGAACTGAACCCAAGTCATCAACTCCTATTTTACACACGATCGGAACGGCGGCAGCACCGAGCAAAATAACGGTGAATTGAGTCAACTTCTATTTGGACAATGAACCAAAGAAGATTACAGTCATGTAATTAAGAGACTAAAGAGTGGCGCAAACAGCAATGAATGCAGTGAAAGAAAAATCCCTGGCGTGGCCCCAGCTACTGGCTGTTTACCAAAAAAACCCACAAACACAAAAACCCAACCCACAAAGACAACTGTGGGAGGAGTGCGAAAATATACCAACACAAATTTTCAACAACGCCATGCCAAGCATTTTTAGCCCTGTTTAATATTTTCCAAACTTTTAAACTGAATTATTGCAGAGAAAGAAAAGGTTCCCAAGACCAGGGAACAAGGAACACCAGCAGGCTTACGCCGCCCGCTTCTCACCCAGTCTCTCTCTTCCAAACTGCACGGCTATGCAAAAAACTAGAGACACCCAAAACCAGAAGTTAAAACTTTTATAGATGATTAATATAGTTATAATAAGTTAGACATATGAATTAATACTGAGAAAATGCTGTTAGCCAGGTTGCAGTGAAGATAAGCAGAATTATTACAGCAGCATTTTAAAGCGTATGATGAAAAAAACCCAACCTATTGGAAAATACTGCAGTAAAATAATTTATAGCACGAAAAATCTCTTCTCCATGAAGTTACCAACGTTGTAATCACTCACCAAGAGGACACCCAAGACACCTGCAAGCCTGCTGTGGACAAAACCGTACCCTGCAGAGCAGCAGGATGGTGGGAGATGGGGGCCGGCCCCGCTCCTCGCCCTGGGCACAGCACGAGGTCACACACAAATGCTCTCGTAGCCAGGAAAATTGGTAATATTTTTTTAATTGTAATTTTTACAAGTTACAAGAGGGGAAAAAAAAAAACAACACAAAAATGCACTTGAAAAGGTCAGTATCCCAAACATCTAAAAGAAGTATTATTCTAACGCTCGCGGAGTGTAACACATAAATTAGAGCATCAGCTTTCATCAACAATCCACCATTGTCTTTTCAGAGAAAAAAAACCCAAACCCATTCCTTGTAAGAAATGCTGTTTGATACCAGTTAGGTTGACATAAAAATAGATATTTTAAGTTTCCTTTGAAGTACCTATGGACCGAGAGCACTTATGTATGTATATTAAGATATACAGCTTATAGAGTCATTGAAAAAACTGGATTTCACATGGACCAACCTCCCTTGACAAAAACGTTTCTAATATTATTTTTTAAAAGACATGCTCTACCCAAATCATAAGAAGGATTACGTTCCATAAGCTTTCCAGGCAACAATTCAGAATGACAGACACATGCACCGCTCTGCCACTAAGTCCCGGGTCATCTCACCCTCCAGGATCTCCGTGTGACTGTCGGTACAGCCCCCACCCCACAACCAGCACCTGTCCTGAAGACCTGCAGGATACTGAGTGCTGCTCTTCAAACACTTCACAACACAGACATCAGTAAAAAAATCTGTGCGTGTCCAGCACCTTTATCTCCAGCAGGCTGTATCTGGGGAAGGATAAGCCAAGTGATGGAGTTCTTTTTAACTAACTGATAATTTAATGAATAATGAGATTATTTTTTTTTTCGACTCGTCTCATGAAAACAGAGGGAAAGGGTGTCAACTCGGGCATTTTCTCTGTCAAAAGGACAGTAATCAGGTAGCAAATCGCAGGCAGCCGAACGCATCCCTCGCCCTGCCTGGACAGAGCTGCTCTCCTGCCCACGTCCACGGCTGCGCGGGGAAGCGGCCGGAGGAGGCGAATCGCTGCCGCGCTGCCAGGAAGACACGAGGTCTGCAGGGAAACTTTAACTCCGGGGATGATTGATCAGAGACTGATGGTTAGGGACAAGGAGTGAAGAAGGATCTGGGGACTGTGAGAGACTCTTGCAGAGCCTGGAGGACAGAGATGTTAAGGAAAAATCTTCGGGGAAGCCAAGAAATAAAACCAGATTGCCAAGAGATGAGAGCGGGTCTTAGGGGCTTGGAATTAATTCACTAAAGATTTATAATGGAGGAAAACAGAATCAGCACCTCCACTACCCGGTCAAGAGTATTATTGCTCAAAAGGACCTAAAACTCCTAAGTATTAAGAAAAATTCTGAAGATTTTGTGGGTAAATTCTTCATTTAAAAGTGCTATTCCCTGATTTTTTAATTTTTTTTTTTTGAATGATTGGCCATGAACCATTCGCTCTTTTAAAGCACAAATGCACACAGACGCCTCCCTCCTCGACTCGGGTTTGCAGCTTGTCTGACCGTGCAATCCGCATCCCCAGGTATCAGCACACTGGAAATCTTTCCACTGCCCCAAACTCAAACAAATCCGATTAGAGCTTCATGTTCTCCACCCTGGAAGCGTTTCTGTTTCGACCTCCCGTTGTATCCATGTGCTTCCACTGTAGCATAAAGGAAATCTCCTCTTTTACTGATGTTCTTAGATTGAGTGAAAAATTACTAGCCAGAGACTGTAACTCTCAGATAATAGCAAAACTAATTGACAGATGCAGCACTGAATAAGTGACAGTAGTTTTAAGAAGTTCAGGGAGAGCTGACGGAAAGCACAATAAGCACAGTTAACTACACACAGAAAAATAAGACCAAGAACAGAAAGCAGGAATTAAAAAAATGATAGCATTAAATAACAGATAAAAGGAACCAGCAATTATTTATGAAATAAAGATGCTGACAGCTTTTGCTTTAAAGATTCCTTCTTCTAGACTATATAATTTCTGCAACAACCAGATCACTAGTTGTTAAGGGGAAAGAAAAATATTTTTTAAAAGCTTTTTCTGGTAACAGCAAAGTGATGGATGCTATCAGGAACATGCACACACGAGCACGAGACAGCACCCAGCTCCAAGCTGCTGCTTTCCCGGTCTCCGGACAATAATTTTTTCCCATTATCTTTTTATGGACAATCCTGTACAGCTGAGTTTGCCAAATGCCATTAATTGCACTAACTCTAATTACCAAGACAAAATGTCTTTCAAGGAGGGATGAAGATGACCCTTGAGGCTTGCAGCGTGGTCGGGATGCAGTGGGGTACGGAGGGGGAGATGTGGAGAGCAGCCGGGCCATTCCCAGAGCTCATCCTCAACCCGACAAAGTCTGTTCACAGGCTTGGAGGGGACAAGGAACGGAATCCCATCAGTACATCTCTTTTAGAAAAGGACATCATTTTTACTTCAATGTTTATTTCAAATAATTACGTTTTTCTAACAGGATTTTGGAAATTTTGCAGGAAATCCCGACTCTTAAGCCAACGGCACCCCCCCACACCTCCCCGAGTGAAGGCCTGGCAGTTACCTCCTGAGGCCAGCACTCCTTACAGCCTGGCTCGGGCAGAGCCCAGAAAGGCAGCTGGGGACCAGCTCCTGCCAAACCCGGCCTGGCCACAGACACCACGTCTATGAGCTGATTATGGATTTTACCGTTTTGTTGCCCCAAGCAGCCTTCCGCACGACTTCTCCCTTCCGAGCAGGGTTTCCATGCTGCCCACACCACCCTTCTCCTACCAAAAGGCTGGCGGGGAGCCACGGCCAGGTGCCCGTCCCCCGCGAGCCCCCAGCTCTTCCCAGGCGATGCCGGGCTGGGACGTTTATCCATTTAACACACTCCATCTAGGAAATTTTCAATTCACGCCTCTGCAGTCGCCCTGGTTTGATGCAAGCCCAGGAGCTGCATCCACCCTGGCACAAGCAAGGCTCCACCTGAAGTCCTCCCAAAACAGCCTCCAGCAAGGGATCGCACAGCGCGAGCGAGACCGATGGAACCAGGCTCTGCTCTGCCAAGACACGGCGTGTTTAAAAGCCACCTCTTTGTTAGCAGAGCCTTTTTTTTTTTTTAAAAAAAAAAAAGTAAAACCTGCAGTGTAGAACCCCTCTCTCACAGTTTTAACGAAGAAATGTTGCCCTGTCCACTTGCAGGGATTAAAGCTGCCTTCTCATTTTACAGTCACTTGCAATTTCCCTGCCCTGCTACTACTGTTATTAAAAGCAGGATGAGTTGCCCCATCAGCAGGTCTGGGCAGGCAGAGGGGCGAGTGCTGGCCTCCTGCCTTCTCCTACCATCCAAAGGTCACCTCTGCATTCGTAACGCCTTATCTTGGCCTTCACGAGAACGTCAATTAACTGAGAACACGGAATAATAAAATAAAAAAAATTAATTAGGAACTCCATAATAAAACAAACCTTGGAGAAAACTACTTATCTGACCGGAATTTTATTAGTATCTGATTCAAATACCCTTTTAACAGGAGTAAATAAAAACCTTATTAAAACAAACAGAAGTGACTAGGTAAGACAGCAGAGCTAAAAATAGACACGTTTAGGCCTGATATAAGTATTTACAATGTCACTGATTGAAAGGAAGCTGCATCTATTTACAGCAGACCAGATCATGGTCCAAAATGCTGATGTAGACTCTTTCTAGTAGGCAAAACAGCAAATTAGAAAAACAAAAATATCAAGCTGCTTCCAAATCCTAACTAAACGTGCTGTGTATAAATACAGAATAATGACAAACAAATAAGTAGTGACATCTGCACCAGAATCAGTAGAGGCTCGACTCCGTCGGCCGCCGCTAACGGCTCCCGCTGCCAGGCAGACAAAGCTCCAGCACCAGCTTCCCCGGCCCGGGCTGGAGCTCTGCAGACCCTGCAACACGAGGATTTTTCCTCATCGAGGTCACTCCAAGGTCTCTGTCCTCAGTCCCTCCCAGACCACTGCTGCTCCTTCCTACTTGGCTGAATTCAGGCATAAGAAGTCAGAGGAGTGTGGCCAGGGGGGTGCCTGTACGTGGTGTGACCACAGACACCTCGGCCCCAGAAAAGTGCAGAACGGCTGCAGCAAAGCAAACGCAGGGACAGCAACACTCAGCTCGCACACCGCTGAGGAACTACCGAGTGTTTAAACCCAGCTGCTGGTTGTTTTAACCATGACACAGGGGCCAGGCTCTGTCAGCCCCCAGGGAAACGGCGCGGACCTGCTGTGACAGCCCCGAGCTCTACCCAGCTGTAGCCTCCGTGCAACAGGGAGCCAGGACCAGAAACAGAGGCTCCCGCTTGGCTCTGCCGCTGGAAAACCGCCCTCCCTCGCCACGTGCCATCTCCTGGTTTATCCCCTTTTATTTGCCTCAAGCCATGTAACGAGCCCCCATCGGTACCAATAACAGATCTGGGTCTCGGACACAAGAAGTTAGGGGTAGGGGTCTACTGTTAAACCACATGGAAATTATAATTCAAACCAGCTTGCAGCTGTTACAGAATATCCAGTCAAGTTCAAAATCTTGTTCTGTACGTACACGCACGCAGTTGCCATAGCGCAGGATAATTAAGACCACCTAAAAGCTCCAGAGATGAGAGAACCACCGATTTCCTCGTTCAGGAACAAAGAGACTTGTTACTACCAGGGAAAACTCATCTGCGTAGGAATCACAGCTTTGGCAAGGTACAAAGCCACAAAAATCCTCACAGCCCAGAAGGCACCACAGATTTCACTACTTCTCTTTCCAATTATGAGCTATTTGTCCTTAATTTATTTTTACTAATAGGGCCTAATGTACGTTCAATTTTCATTAAAAATAATACATCATGACAAATTAAAACCTATCTCTGTGCATAAAAAGCAGGGTAGAAGAACAAATTACATTTTACAAGACGGGACTTGCATACAACGGTGAGGAGCGCTGAACCATTTCCCTAGAACATCATCAAACTGAGCTCAGAATTAGTCTGCCAGTTGCCAGGTAGCTTGTTTAATGACATCTATAAATCATTATATGAAAATAAACTTTGGCTAAAAGGTTTGAAGTGTCTTCAAAGAAAATCCTCGTTTCCAGGCACATTTTCCATTAGCTTTTCACCCAGTGAAATCTCTACCACTCGGTAAAACTTGGTGGGGCAGTTTCCCAAATGCTGGAGCCGTGGGTGCCTCCAGGTCCCGCAGCCACGGGGGCAGAGGGGCTGCAGCGCCCCCCCTGCACCCACACCACGGAGGAGCCGTCGCCGATTCTGCGTCAAACCCCAGCACAGGCTGACGGGGTAGAGGAGCTGAAGCAGCGAATATACTGACTTACTGAGAACCTTCAATTAGTATTCTGCTTCCGTCCCAGAAGAGCAGTTTGGAGCAAAATACTCGAGGTGGATTACAGAGTCTGCATTTCAAACGAGAAGGCACACGGCAAACACCCTTCCATGTCCTCTGACAGCAGGCGGGAGTTCAGCGCTTTCAAAGGGTAGGACCAGCAGCTGTCAAGATGTCAAGTGGTGGCACACCAATTCAAATGATAAAAGGATTTCTAAGGAAAAGAAGAATGTGCTCTATTTTTAACATGCAGCTGTAAATCATTAAAAAAAAAAAAAAAAGTGATGTCTGTGCTTCAGTCACTGTAACTGCCACTGGATCTTTGCCTCAAAAACAACCCCCACCACGTATCATCTTAATATCCTCATGGAATGAGCCTCTGAATGCTGAACATGCGATAAACCGACAAAAACAAAAGAATGGGGAAAACTTTTAGCCAAACACTTAGTACCATCTCTTTCGTACTCTGGTCTCCCTCAACATGCAGAATTCCAGTCGAGTAAAGCCGAGTACCAAAGGCATTCAACACGTCAAAGGCAAAAGAAAGGAGGGTTGTACATAAGAAAAGGTACCTCTAAAAGATGGAAGACTAATATCACTAAACAAAGGTACGTAAAAACAGAATCTAACTTTTAAAAGGACAACTAAAGACAGAATTGAAGCATTTCAATCAATCAGTTACTGCAAAGAGTGAGATTAAATTCCCTCACTAAAGCCCATCAAGAACTACACAGCACTTGAGGTTTTGCTCTTTTTTCACTTGTAAACAGAAGAAACTCCCACCACTTCTGCAAGTGGTATTAGCAGCTACTAACAAGCTATTAGCAAGTTAACAAGTATCAGCAGCTTAAGAATGTCATGATGGTTGCCTGTTATGTGTTCTATAGGTTCTTTTCCCAGGCCACAAGAATATTCAGTCCCTGTGAAGGACGTGACAGTTATTTTCTTGATCAGTTTTTTCCCATTCCGCGACTTCTTAAAATTACTTACATATCGCAAGCCAACATCCCTTTATTATTGGGAAGCACGCGATTTCTTTCGACATGCTCTAAGCTATGAACTGCTCGCTGTGACAAACGCACAGAGTACACTGGGAGGTGTATTTCTACTTAGAGAGGACCTAGATCTGTGGTTTTTTAATTCTGATGGCACCATTTAATGAAGACACAGAATAATTTCACAACAGAAGGGCACTGTCAAGCCTCTGACGCCAGGATTTACCTTAGCAAGCACTGTTCAGTATCTTAAAGTGTTCTGCAACAGCAACTAGGACGACTGTTGTACTGTGATTAGAATCAAAACACAAAAGCAGTAGTATTCAGTTTGTAAATACACACAGCACTTAGGTACAGAGCAGCAAAACCACTAAAACAACAATGACAGAGCACGGATGATTCTCCTACATGAATTTTAAAGCCTTCCTCTGGTTCATTCTGTGCACTCCAAGAAGAATGCTGCCGAGAGCTGGAGGTTCAGAAACAGATGGTTCTACTGCTCTTCAGACTCTTTCCCCTTTTGATCAAAGACGTTATTGACAGAAGTATCTAGAAACATTAAGAAACTGGTTTGCATATTCCTGAGCCTACCTATCCAACCACCACAGACACGCACGCATTTGGGAGCAGAATATTATAGAGGCACTGGCTGGACATAATGTTGTCGGTGGAAAGAGGCCAGGAAAGAGAGAAGGAACTACCCTATAAGGTTACTGCTCTGTTCCCCTACGGAGTTTGAAGATTCGGAGCTCCGACGGGGGACGTTACTCACCTCCTGAGGGTGCACCAAGTACCTTGTAAACCCTTCCCCGGGGGGTTTGCAAGTTGTGTTATGCATCATTCTTTTATAGGACAGATATGGGTATAGAACACTAAAAGCATTTGAAATGCTTTCAGTAAACATCCGTGTCTGTTCTCTGCTTCGCAAACGAATGCGAGAGATAACCGAGGGCCGGCGTTGCCCAGCTCCTCTGCTCTGTGACTTAACTGCTCTCTCTCTTAAAAGCACTACTGAAAGTCAGAAGACTTACCAACTCAGTAATTTAGATTCGACTTACCCTTCTCCTGGTTTCTGAGCTTTTCTCCTGTTACTAATGAGTTATCCCACTGAGATGAATAAGTAGCACTGGCAGGACCAGAGAATCTGCTTTATAAGTAGCACAGAGCTATGCAGGTAAATCTCATTAAAGCTGGTATTATGCCATGTTACAGACATGGAATATTTACCTATTTCACAGTGGTGTGCAGAGGCTTAATTGGTCTGTGAATTGTTTCAAAGTCTTGAAATTGATAAAAACTCGATGGCAGTGCAACTGTTTAGGACTGACTGAGAAATTGCTGGGGGGAGGAGGGGGGAAAATCAAGACTACACCACCCCTGTTTATACACAAGTATAAACATCAGAAATGGGCTAAGAAAGCTCAAACGAGCCCAAGCAGACAGAGAACACTATCTTTGGTATGGAAGTCGCTTTGCACTATATTCAGGATGGGTTTATAACATTTTAGCTCAAAGCTCTCCAAGCTGGCCTTTGCCAGCCCTCCCTGGCAGCTGGCACGCCACGAAGGCTACCGGGCAGCTCTCCTCGCAGCAGGACCTAGCCCTGGCGCCCAGCTACGCTCTGCCCACGGGCTGGACCTGCACGAAGACCTTCTGGAGGCCGCTGCGGGCCAGCTGCAGCACCAGCAGCGTGCTGGAAATGGCTGTCCCTCACCACTGTCCCCCGCCAGTAGCCCCACAAAGAGCCCGAGGCCGGCTGCCCTCTCCTCCTCCGCGGCGCCCCTCGCCGCGCCTCCACCCCCAGATGCCATCTCCGCCACACGCCGGCCGAGCCCTGCGGAGGGAGCTGCAAGGGAAGGCCGGAGGTGTGCAGGGGTGGGGTGACTGAACACATCACCCGGGGACCCAACGATCCCAAAGGAAGGGGTTCACGTACACACCTCCCGGGGAAAAACCAGGGAAGCGTAGAGAGCTGATGGCAGGCTGTGTGTCACCGTGACTGCCTGGCAGGTATGTTTGCTGAAAACCTAGACGGGGAAACATCCAAGTGAAATTTCATTCAAACAACCTGTAATTTGTTGGCTCTACATACGTCACATTCATTACCTATCTTGCTCATCTTCTCTCCTACACCACTACTTCTGGAGTTCAAGATTTCCAGTCTGCCTGGAATTCTTGATAATCTAACCCAAAAATTGTGTAACTACGCTGCTCTGCTGAGATAAGGACTGTTTTTCCCCATGACTTAAATCTTCCATGAATTATACTGGATATAGATGATAATATACATCAGCCTCTGTACATCATTTATTATGTGAAGTTCCAGATGCTAGGATATATATTTTTCCTATTCTGCAACACCACTGGGAAATCACACAAGCGAGTATCTTCAGCCCCTCCACAAAGGCAGGCATGGGAGTGTATCAGGCTGCATCCCAACAGAGAAATGCTCAATTATTTATGATCAGAAGGAAAACCAAAATGAATACATACATTTTTTTATAGTGTCTTCAGATACTATTTGCCCCTGACACACAAGACAGGCACCTCCTTAAAGCTGCCTGCAGGTAAAACGCACATAAAATCTACAGCAGGAACCTTCATCAACATCCCTCTAAATGATCTTCAATGCGATTCATGCAAGTATCACTTTTATTTTACCACAAAATAGCTGTATATTGGAAGAAATGTGGCTCCCAGTAACATTTAAATGACGACGTAAAAGCTAGATCTTAAACCTAACATTAATTCGGTGAAAAAGAACCACATACAGCAACCCAGCCCGAGTGTTGGAAGGCAGCTCTGAGCACGTTTTCTCTTTCTCACTGTCCACACCCTAGTTTGGTACAAGGGGAGAACTGCTGTGAAGGAACAGCTCCACTGTGAAACGCCTTACATTAACAGTTTCTGTTTCAGTTTACAATCACACGGTTTCCGACATCTACTTGTGGTTTGGTTTTTATGTTGTTTTGAACCGATCATACAAACCCTGCAAGGAAAGCAAGGTTCAGCAGCTTCACGAAGGCCTCCTGCAGACGATCCACAATCCAAGTTTTAGTCTAAACTTGAAAATAAGAAGTAAGACGAGAAAGAAGAAGATCAGTCTTCAAACAGGTTTTTTTAAATATTATTTTTTGTTCATATAGTTACTTCCTGATTTTGATGGTGTCTACTTCTGCACGGTGGCTGTCTTCCCCGGGTCAGAAAAGGAACCCCAGAATAAACGCACTTGAACAAACAGCCTTGCTCTCACAGAAAACCTGCCAAGCAAGTAACTGTTTTCCCTACCCCATGGCTGCCCATTATTTAACATCCATACGCCAGAACAGAGTAAAATCACCGCAGTGATACCAGTCTCGTGAACGCTGCTAAGGAGGAAGTGACACTCTGAATCATTCGGGCCTTGATCAGTAGCTGATGTACAACACCCCAAGGTGACTTTGGCTCTAAAAATACTCTCAGTGTTTAAAGACACTTTAGCACAGGTTTTTGTGCAGCCCCTCCTCTCACCACCAAGCTCTCCCTGGAAGGACGGGGCACCGTGATCCATCCCTGCGGGGACTCGGGCACACGGGCTCCCCAGCACGCCCGGGCCAGCGCTGCCAGCTGCCACTAGCCCCACGGGCCACCCCCAGCCCTGGTGCCCCCGAAAGCTCAGCCAGGCCACAGGCAGAGAAATGCTGCTGGCATGACCCCCCCTCTGCTCAGACATCCCTCCCCAACAGCACAGGCTGCCTCTTCAGAGTCACACGAGCAGCTAGAAATGACTAGGAGCAAGATCTACTAATTTTGTCATCCCCTGCTCATTTGGTAGCCAAAAACCCAGGTGCTCTTCTTTACTTCCAACCAAGTTTTATTGCTTTCATTGTTATTTCCTCAGAGGACTGTTAATTAGTTCAGAATGCCAACAGCACATAGATCTTATGCTTAAATTAAACAATAGCTTAAATAATGCTCTAGGGAGGTACTTTTCCCAGCCTGTTATTTTTAGGTATCTCAGGGAGCGCAGTGCGCTGTGCTACCACACTGGCAGCAGAAAGAGGAAGAGCAAGAATGTTTTTCTCAACAGATTTTAACTCAAGATCCATTTAATGATTAGCATCAAAATTCTGAAATAATGAAATATGATGGGTCCAGAACTAGAGAAACAAGCAACAGAAAGCATGATTCACTGCCCTAAAAAAATACCTCTTTAGCTGTTCTCACCCTAGTTTGTTGGGTTTGGGTTTTTTTGTGTTTTTGTTTTGTTTTTTTTTCTCAACAGAAAGTTGTCACAGACAAAGCTGGAGGAAACAGCAGCCAGAATGGTCAGGAGCACATTTCCCTCTAACTGCAGAGGGCAGGCAGAAAAGTCCCTCCCCACAGTTGTAGTTCCTTCTGCACAGGCAACCTACAAAATAGACCCAATGCTCATCTGCTCTGGAAACTCAGCTAAAAGCTGTTGGAATATACACCAGCTATACTTAGCTGTAGCTGTATAAAGGGAGCAGATAAGAAGCGAGAGAGCCCCTCACAAGACAGGCGTGTGTGGGAAGAAGCACTGATACAGATGGCAAAATGCTCACCCTGGCTGGGAAGACCTCCAACTCGGAGCCTGCTGATTTAAGAGGATATAAAAGACAGTTAAATGAATCACCCCAGAAAGATCATTCTTCACTATACAAAAGTGGATGGTAAATATGGAAAAAAACCACGTTTGTAACTCATTACATCAACTACAAGGTTTTTTAATTCGTTCTTTTTACAGGTGTTATATTTCAAGAAAATAAAACAGAAATTAGATCCAGCTTCAGGAGGGCAACAAAAAATGCAAGTTCCTTACTAGGCAAGGTGAAAAGCTTATATTGCAGTATGACCAGCTGCTGAAACAGCTAAAATATGTTCTGTTCTCATCTTTCCCCAAGACCCAAACCCAACAGCTCTGTGCAACAGATGAGAAACTGGGAAGGGTGCAGACAAACCACCACATCCCACCAGCTTCCAAGCAGCCACCTGAGAACACAAGGCCAAACCTTAGACTCGACCTGAAGCTGTAGGATGCTTTACCTCCACATCCCAGAATTTGTAAGCCAACTTTATTCACTGCCTACCAGACTGAGGCAGTTTCTCAGAAAGTCCAGCGTCAGACATAAGAGTCCCTGAACTATAACTGGCAACAAGTTTGCTGCAGAGCATTTAACTTTAATAACCATGATAATCCCGTTCTAAGGTAACAGGATGACCTAAATCACTCCCTTTAACACTTGGCAGTTGGGCTGGCTGCAGCAGAGCCCGATCCGCCCGGCAGCCACGCACCTCAGCTCATTTCAGAACCAAAAGCAGCATTTTCACACACATGCCCACCCTGCAGCGCAAGGGAGCACGAGGAGAACTGCACGTGCAGTTTTAAGGCAGCGGAGAAGCAAGAGTGGATTCCACCTGTAAATTAGAGATATTAGGAGATCAGAAAACGTCTCTTTTTCTAAAGCACACGCATAATCTGGTGTTGTAGCAAACAGGATGTGGTAAAAAAGAAAAGTAGCTAAAGGTGGTTACGCACTCCGCTTCGAGACACGCTGTACTTCCCCATGAAGCTTCTGCTGTGGAGGAAGCAGCTTCTGCAGGAACTGCCGGCTGCTGGGCCGTTATGCACTGCCAGAGCATTTTTCTGGGTGTCTCTATTATCCTCATGTCCTCTGACTCATTAGGCGATTCTTAGAGAGTTCAGGATCATTCTGGAGCATCACCTCTCCTGCAAACAGTCGTGCTGTCTTCAAGAGATGAGAGCGACCTATCTGCCTTCATGAAGAAGAAGATGTAAATAGAGGACAGACACTTGTTTATGCAAATCTTATGAAGCCTCCAGACCACTTTCATCCCCAGAAGGGTTACTGCCACGCCGCTCACTGACGGAGTTTCCTGCTCTAAAGGGCAGAGCAAAGGTTTTGGTTTCCAAGCCCAACCTGCCCGTGCGATTCCCTGCGGTTGCACACCTGGGAGAGGTGGCAGGGAGGGAATTTGGGCCAATCTTTTACAGTGGGCCATGGAAAGCACTAATCCTAAAACTCAATGAGCTTAAGAGCTCATTAAGGATAAACTCTTTTAGCTGATAAGACCAGCACTGTAATTAGACATACTCATAGGAAAACATCCATCTGGAACGACTCCATATAGGACATCAGAAAGACTTGTATCAGACAACTGATCAATCCCTGGTTTTTCCTTGAAAGGAGGATACTGAAAAACAGAAAAAAAGACCTGGAACTGTAAGAAAGAACTGTGGTTTGGAAAAAAGAAGCTTAGTAGTTCTCACCTACATCACTTGCCAAAGGAAAAAATAGGTAACTTGCTGAAGTTTTACAATTAGTACATAGAGATAACGCACTGTATACTAGACGGCTCTGAAACTGAGAAAATAAAGGCACAAGAAGAGCCAGCAGCAAGGAGATGAACCAGCAGAATTACAGCTCATGAACAGAGACTCGTTCGACTCGGGTTGACTGAAACCCCCTGAGCAGGAGCTGCCTCCCAGATCTGCACACCCAGATCCCGCCCGGGCAGCGGTCGCTCCACACCCCCGCCATGCAAAGCCGTAACAACAGGAGTAAAAAGGTGATTAGACTTTTAATTACCTCACCGTATTTATTTTCACAGCCTTCTGCATAACGCTTGCCTAAAATTGAAGGTACTTTACCACAAGCAATTATGCTAATGTCTGGAAACAGAACTAATTTAATGGCAAAGAACAAGCTAGAAAACGCGATAAAATTTAAATGAGCAACCACAGTAAGGAAATACAGTATTTTCCAGTGCAATGCAAAGTCTTCTGTTAAAAACAGTCATGTTTTATCTTTTTTGTTTGTTTGTTTCTTCCATTCTAAATCCTTCTTCAGAAGAAAACAGCTTCAGAAGTAACTGAAACTCCAGCGAAGTGGTCAGAGAGGCCCTCCTCGTTCCCTGGTACCCGAGGGCAAGCACTGCTATGACTGCACCAAGGGGAGAGGGAGAGAAAACCTCCCTGCACCACTGTGAACGATGCGTCGCCAAACCTGGGTGGGAAACTAATCACGTTTATGAAACTCTGGGCTCTAAAACTCTAAAACTCCAGGTTTGACGGCTACCAACATGGGGAAAAAAAGAACGACATAATCCTTCCAAGGTTGCAGTTACCCAACTGTAATTGCTGTAGCCGATCAATAGCTGCAACACTGTTCACTGTTCTGTGGAACCAGCTATTAATGAAAACTATTCAATTACATAAATAGAAACATCCATTACATACAAGCTGTTCTGTTTGACTACTTTTTTTTTTTTTTAAACGGATGGGGAGAAAAAAAAAAAAAAAAAGACAGACTTCTTCATTTCATTGCCACCAAACAGAATCACACAGTTAAACTCAGCCTGTATTTGGCTGCTTAAAATTCCACGTATTTTGCAAGTGCCATGCTACAGCAAGGTATTAATGATTCAGCACAGCCATCTAAAGCGAAGCACGTACTGAGAGATGTCAGTACAAGCAAACAAGGTATCTGTGCATTTACAGCAGAATATTTTTGGCCAGAATAAAAAGCCAGTTTTTATGCATGAAGGTACAGACTCCATTTCAGTTACTGTAATACAATGGAAAGCTCCCCGAGACTTCTGTGAACACATACTTCAGACCGGTGGGTCCACAAGCCTCTTTGCACAAAGCTGCGAAATCCTTTAATGACAATCTGTGATACAAGAGTACTATTTATTTTAATCTGGCGATATTTAAAACTCCCACTCCAGAATATTCTCCTACGTACCGAGCCGCACATTTCCAGGAGACCAGGAAGGCTGGACGCTCCTGCTCCAGCCAGGAAGGGGATCAGCCCTGAGATGCCCCCACTGCCCCACCTGCCCTGGGAAACAAGGCACAGCAGGGTTTGGGGCGTTTGCTTCCACTGGTAATGCCAGTCTGGGCATATTTCAGACAGGAATAGATCCACTGATCTCCTCAAGTCTTCCCAGCCCATTTTAAGGCTTTGTCCCCATTTTGCAAGACAAGAGCAGCTGTACTATCCTAAGAGACGTACGCCAACCCAGTCCTCAAATCTAATGGACAAAGATTTCACAAGATCCTCATGAAATCCATTCCCCTGCTTTATGACCCATCCTACTACTAAAATGGTTTTATTCATATCTAGATTTTTTTTAATTCACATGTTAAGCCTCTGGAAAATTGACTAACCTCACCATTTCTGCAACAGCTTTTTCTGGTTTTGGAGATCGTTCAACCTCACTTCTCTGTTTCATAGCCTACATAACACCCTATTTCAATACTTCCCCGTAGGTCACATTTAGCAGACTGCTAAGTAAGATCTGCTCATTCCCACTGCTCTTTCCTGAACTCTTTCCAGCAGGTCCATGTATATTTTGTACTCCAGCGTCAGGATGGACACAATATCCTGCCAGAAGAGGATTGCTTCACATGCCTCACTGGCTACAATCCTGATTTTATATTTAGTCGTGTGATCTAGCTGAGACAATACAACTACAGCTCACTGTAACGGCCAAGTCAATTGAAAACGTCTACCTGACCCGTGGTTCTCTACCCTGTATTTGTGTCATTACTTCAGCACAGGCATAGAGGACGGTGCTTGTTTGGACCGAGAAGCACTGCTTTTTTCCCCCTCCTCTAGTTTATGGAGATCTTTTGTAATTCTGTCCTTGTCCTCAGTGTGGGTAGAGCCTTTCTCAGCACACAGGCAGAATACAGAGGTTCTTCATCCCAGCATTCAGACTGTTAACTACAACGCTGCATGGTAACTGATCTCTGACGCTCTTGTGCAAACTCCCTGGATACATCCCTCCACGTTCACACGGAAGCACTGATTAACTGTTCCTCAAGTCAATTTTCCCAACAGTTTCGCCCCCTCCACGCAGCAGTTTCACCCAGGCCACCTCTCCCTGCGTTGCTAGCAAGAACATGATGTCAGAGAGTCAAGACAACACGTATGGTATCTGTTCTACTACTGCTCCCTTATCAACAGGGCTTATTACCCCTGCAGAGAAAAAAAAAAAGTTTAACTGATGTGACACATTATATTGTTGACAAGCCCATACCAAGTAATATAATTTTCTCCTCGATGTTTCCAAGTAATTTAATTATTTTCCCAGTAGTTTTCCAGAACATGAAGTTGACAGATTGCCTTGCTTCATCTTCTTCCCTTTCACAACATTTCATTTTACTGAAGACCTTTGTTTTACTAAGTCCTGTCCATATTCCAGCGTTCTTCAGACCACCTACAACACTGATTTTTCAGCAGTCATTACAGAGAAGTGGCAGGCAAGCCAATCTTAAAAGATATTTACACGAGTAACATTTTACTGAAACATGACTTACCAATTCTCTGATGAAAGATCTTGTCGAAGGTTAATTCACCCCTTTCCTCAAGGTATTTCTGCATAACACTGCGGATACTGAAAGAAAATAAGAGGAAAGAAAAAAAAAAAAAAAAGAAGAGTTACTTGAATTTGCTTATTTTAAACATGACCTTTATTAACATATTTTGGAGAAAACGATCACTCAGATGAAACATCAGTGTAAGGGACTGAAGCAAAATGAGACACCGCTGCCCATCTATCGCCTCAACTCGCAGCAAATTATTTTATGAAAATTCAGTCTTCACCTATGAATACTCTTCCAGTCAGCACTTTACTAGCCTAAAATCAGCCTCACAGTCTCAATCCTGTGATTTTTAAGGGTTTTTTTTTTAAAGGTTCTCAAGAGTTTGAGGTACACAAGAAAAATCACTTTCCCCACTGTAAATATTAATCCTATCCAGTGTAGAATATTAGCAGTATTAGTACTTACTCAGCATAGAAGAGACACAGCTTTTACATTTCAAGCTTCACATATCAATAGCCTACACCACACAGCGTGGTGTTGCTAGAATTCCCCTTCAAGAATCTATACTTATCTAATGAAGTCTGAAAATGCTGCAACTGAGCATAAATTGGGAAAAAAAAGCCACCGGTGATTGCACATGGTTCCCTTTGCTGTGTGCCACTACAGAAGCAGGAGCACAACCGTTTAAAGGAGAGCACCCAGGCTGCCCCTGGGTCTGCCCAGCCGGGTTTTTATCCCAGTTGGGTATTTGTGGGTTGAATGGAAGGGCAGTACGGGGCTGCCCCCAGGAGCTGGAGCCCCAAACACCGGCTGTTCTCCCTCAAAAACCGAGGGACCAGACCGCAGGCAGGAGCTCGAGGCAGCATCAGGTGGAGGCCTGGCCTGGCCTTGCCCCGGGTGAGCTGAGCCCTGGGCTCACAGCACTTCCCGGGGGACATTCTGGTCATGGCTTCGTTTCTTCATTCTCACATCAGGTTTTAGCTGCCACCATGTAAAATAAACGTACAAGTCAATCAAAGCTATATCAGGCTGTTAACACTGCAACTGCCATATATCATTTAGAAAATGAGCCAACATAAGCTCCATTAGGCCCCTCGCTTGGCTGCAGTGCACTTAACATCTATTTTGCCTAATTTATAATGTCACAATCACTCATTTAAACCACATTAACAAAGATTTCCTTTATTTGTCAAGTAACCTCAGTATTCATTTTAATATAATGCCTATAAAAATTTCATATGGGCAACAATACAAGTCCATAAATTTTAAAATCAATGCAGCCCAGCAGTACTGTGCCTTGGTAAAACAACTACATTGTCATAGCATTAAGTCAAAATTCCACTAGACGTTTTCTGTTTCCAATTTTAAAATTGATATTTTCATAGGTACTATTTATTTTCATAAAAATAACCACAAATATCCTGTATAAAGTACTCATGCCCTAAACAAGATTGTTAAACATCACTCACATTTCTGCAGAAGACTGAGCACCTAATCCTTGTAAAGCATGGACTCTGAACTACTTCATGTCAGGAAAAAACTAACAGGTCAGTTCTCACAGACAAATTTTAACCTTTTGTGGAGAAGAAAAAATAGATTTCTGTGGTTATTTCTCATCCATTTTTTCCCCTAAAGCCTCTTCATTAACATGTACTTCAGCAGTTTGGGGCCACCAGAGCCCTGCCCAAACAAGCTGAAGACCTCAGACCGTCCTGCAAAGGCTGAGACCATCCCCTCTCGTGTGCTTACAAGGACCCTGTCACCAGAGCTCCTGAAAACCCCCAGACACCAACAGACATCCTTTCCATCAGCTCTGAGGAAAGTATTTGTGCTCCTCCTCAAATGACAACCTGAGGTTTGAAGTCTGAATGACTTGACCAGAAAAAAGTCTATAATAAAAGCCAAGAAATTAGCTCGAAGGCCCTAAACCCCAGTCTAGGAAACTGTTCTATTAATAGTTTTTATGTGTATCTCAAAGCCCCACATGGAACACTGATCTATGAACACTGTGATCCAAAGCGAGAACTCCGGAGGCTAACCACCACATCAAGTTAAACAAGAACTGGGAGGGCTAAATGTTGTTAATCAGGTTTGAGATTATAAATTATTCAGTGACGAACTTGCTAGTCTTCTTATTTGTTCATTAAAAACTACGTCTACTCTCTGTGTATTTTAACAATCTAAACAAAATACTGATCTCAAATGTAGAGGAAGCAGTAAATCGAGATCATGTTCCGCGCTCGGGAAAAGCAAGGTAGTAAAATAAAATTTATCACGTAGCTGATGGAATTGCCAAGTTTGGCCGCCTGTTCTATGGGTGGATTTTTAAAAATACACATCCTAGCTTAACAGGCTTAAAGTGGTGACCGTAAAACTTAATTCTTCTCTTAAACCCATAAAACGTTAGCACGTTGATGGCTCCAGTTGTACCGATGCCATCACGTACTGGTGAGCACGCCCTGCCCGGGGGCTCCTTCCCCTGCACGCCTCTTCCCCCAGGCAGGCCTGTCCCTCATCAGCCCACGCTTACAGGACCACGTACGACGAACCCGCTTTGCCCCACCGAGGGCCACAAACCGCCCCCTCCTCGGCCTCCCAGCTGACCCCTCAGCGCGGCCCATCGGCAGAGTCCCATTCCCACTGATCGCCAGACCATTAGTAACATAATAAGCCTCTTCAATAATAATGACATCAAGAAAGCCTTCCTCTGCTCAAACAAGCGCACTGCAAGAAATTACATAAACATATCTTAGTCTAGACAACGGGAGAAGATAATGAAAAATTTAACGTATGACTGAAGGGTCCAGGAAAACACTCCGGTTGTGTAACGAACAAATCTCTCCAGCCCTTCTCCTCCTCTCCCTTGACATCCAGTACTTCTGGTCTGATGGGTAACATGTCAAAGGAACAAAACGTTTTTGCAGCTACAGAATCTGAACAAATCTGTAAAATGATCACAGGCTACAGGAGCCCACACTGCATTCCAGCTTCTAAACAACAGACTTTCACCTCTTCAAAATCATTTCTCCCTATGCATGTGTAAAAGTAGGAATAAATTACACGGAATGGATTACGACTACCGAGAATAATCACCTTCTAATTCTCACATGTAAGTTAAAAGTAAAAATCCTACTGAGTTCAAAAGAAACAACACAGAGTCCATATATCCTCCAGAAGGATGGAAAATTTTAAAATGGAGCCTAGTACATTCCACAAACAGGAAGGAAGGTTCCCTCTCTGCCTTTGCACATTGAATCATTAGTCGCCCTACACATAAACAATCTGGGATTAAAAGCTGCATTTCACAGAAAAGCAGCCATTTCTAAAAAGCTTTCCGTATCCAAATATGCTTTCAGCGCAAATAACGCACTAATGTGAGAAGTGGACTTTTTGCATAAGTTCATCTCGGTTCACAGCATGATCTACCTTAATAGCAACACTCAAAATAAGCAGAAACAAAAGCTGGCTAAAAATGAAATCCAGGGAGACTTCAGAAACAAAAGCATATCCGACTGTACTGGAGCAAACCCTTTTATCCATATATTTCTTATTTCAGAGAGGAAGAAAATAGCAAACAACAAAAATTTCAGAAACGCTCAGTTTGCTGTCCGCGTATCACAAGTCAACCGAAATAACAGGACAAGTATATTTAGGGAAAAAAAATCAAAAGTCGAGCTTAAAATTTCGTGAGAGATGCCACTTGGACTCTTTGCTGGTTTAACTGGGACCAACTTCTCCTGGTCCCCAGGAACACGGTGCAGCCCCACAGTCAGGGGCAAGGCAGCACCTGTGCCAGGCTCAGAGAGAGCTACCAAAGCGGCGACACGATAAAGAAGTTTGGGGAGAGATTTTATTGCAAATACAACGAGCACCTCGACCCCCAGCAACACAAACGGAACCAGCCCAGGTGCTGCTGGGGGCTGTGGGAGGCAGGGTGCTGCAGCACGGCCGTGGGTGCTCAGCAGGCTCTTCTCTGGCAGCCCCATGGGAGAAACTGCCCTTAAAGAAAGAGCTGAACAAAACCACCAGGCTGGCGAAGCAGCTCGGAGCACGCTGCGAGCCCAGAAGCAGGCGGAAAGATGGCTATCTGCTTCGTCATCAAACTACAAACCGGGAACAGCACAGGTCGCTCTAACCTGGTCAGCTCCTCCACCTCCCCCAGAAAGGTGGTTATGACAAGTGGGAGCTGAAGAATCTCTTGAAAGGAGCTGCAAGCTGCATCTTGAAGCTCTAGTTACTATAGCCAGCATCCCAGTCTTTCAGACTTGATCAAAGAAATCCACTGAAAAGGAACCTCCAAGGTTAAAATACATTCTGTACTTGAACAGCTCTCGCTGTCCCCGAGCGGGCGTGGGGCACGCGGTCTGACAGGACGGCGCCGTGCAAGGTGGGAATTGCCCACCAGAAAGCACATCTTCTGCAAAAACTAGGAAAGAAACACGTTATGTTCTTTTTAAGACAGAAAAGGTGCGTATGGCAAGAGCACCACTCATCCACAATCCTCCCTCCTGGGTGAGCTACGCCAGGAGCACCAAACCAGGAGGTCCCTGAGACAGGGAGCTCAGCGCAGAGTCTGTCCCTGGCTGAGGCCAGAACCGCACGCCAGTGACGACAGCAATAGTTACTCCTGCTGTTCCCCCCCGCCCTCAACATAGCCGTAATATTCTGTGACTCTAAGGATAAGCGTACCCAGCCGAAATAAAACAAACCTGCTGGTGTACGACTGTATCTGCAGCCAGACAGCCCGAGAACAGCCCGCCAGAACAGGCAGCCGGGAACACGACCACAACGGACACGGGCACACACAGAAACTACAAGTTACGGAGCAGAATAAAATAAACAGTGTTCTTTTTGACATCTGCTAAAAGTTCTGCTATTAATTTCTAAGATGCATGGATTCTGTCCCCACGGGTTTGTTATACTAAATTATGCAGGAGTTGTTCTGAAAGCATCTCGCACCCAGGAAAGGGAAAGGGTAAGGGTAAAGGAAGATGCGATGGTGTGTATATGTATACATACTCTTACTACTGGAACTAGAACAAGAAGCTACTTACTATTGGCCTTCTTACTACCGTACCTTAAAGGAGCTTTTAATTATTTATCATAAAAGCGCATTAGTTTTTTTCATAAATCAATAAGAGTTCAGCTTTGGGAGATATTATTCATTGTATAGATGCACAAAAAAGTTTGGCCTTATTGCAAGCATTAAAGAATCATCGCTACATTAAAAATGCGCAGTTACACTCACTAATATATTCATCTTTAAGCCGAAACAGAAAAAGGAGAACAGAAAAACAAAACCAAAATGAAATGGCAGCTTCACAGAGACTGGTTTGAAGAGAGCTGAGTTCAGTATTTAACTCTACCAACATTTCCTGTATCATCTCGGGCAAGTCACAGCCATTCTCCGCCTCAGATCCCCAGTCTGCAAGATAAAGCTGTATTTCTTTTCTGACCCCTCTTTGTTGTCAGGGCAGGTATCATCCTTCTGCCATGTGTGCATCCTGTACCCAGCACATTAAGCTCCCGATGGCTCCTGGCACGTCCAAAAACTACTCAAATGCTAACAGTTATTTCAAGAAAATGCCAGATATTCAGCAATTGAATTACCACTGCCTTTGAGCGCCAGCCCTTCGCACTGCCCCTCGCTGCCTTCCTGCTCTCTGCACTCCGAGCATCCCGTTTCCACACCAATCACCTTCCATTTACTCCTGTCTGCTTTGTCCTTTTCCTTCTTGTTATCATTCCCCGTTTCCCTTTTTCAGATCGCTCCCTCATCCTGTTCTCACCTTGCTTTCCACACCACATCTATCCTGTCCCCTCAGCCCATCCAGCTTTCATCTCTTTCTTCTTCGTCTTCTCATTCTGCACAAACACACCAGCCCGCACACACCGGGAGGTCTCACAAAGCCAAAAAAGACCTGAGCTTGCTGCAGTCAGAAAAGAGCTAAATCTGCTTAGACCCAGTTTCAACTGAGAAAAAAAATCGGAAAGTCTGAAGTATAATACTACCAATGCACCATTAGTAATACAGTTTCTCCTGAGCAGTATTTTTACTGAGGTTTTGCGGAGTAAGAAAGAAAACAAGTCACATAACAGAAGACAACAGGGCAAAGGAAAGAAACATCTCAACATAGAGTAAATCTGTGTGAGTGATTAGTAACGATGCTATTATTTTCTTATAATACGTTCATCACTGGCATGAAGTACCTCTCCAGCTGAACAGAAAACTCCCCTTGAACGAGGCTGTAAACCACAATGAGTCACCAGATCACAGCCCCCGGGTCAGCTTAATGCTCCACTTCAGGGGTGAAAGCGAAGGGCAGGCACTTGATGCGAACAATAAAAAAGAATTAGCTTCCCTCCCATATTAGAGGTAAAAAAAGAGCGAACATATCACAAACCATTCCACTTGTTTCATTTTGTTTCCTCTCAAGACCTGTACCCGGTTCGAAGTTCAGCAGAAGTTAATACTTCTGTTCTCAGATGCTGTAAAAGGTACTTGACACATGACAACTTTTGTTTGAGCAATTAATGGGGACCATTAGACCACCTCATCTGATGCACTTATCTATTACTTGTAAAATTCCATATCTGAAGGGGAAACAAACTGTTAGAAGACTGTGAAAGAATATTTCTGGGCAACAACGAAATAACATGGAAAAAAAAAAAAAATGTTCCTTTTATTCTTTTACTTTTGAGCATCCTGTAATACCACTCGAATACCCCCGGCAGTAACGCAATATCCAACTGACTTCATCATTTAACAGAGAAATAAAAGCGATCATTGGTGCTGCGTTAATTAGCCCACGTGCTCGTTTGAGTCCCGGTCTCAGCCCGACAGCTGAAGCAGCGATGGGTGAACCCAAACCTTCCCCTCTCCCAGCAGCACGGCCCGTCCCCACGCGCCCGCGGAACGGCTCCTGGTCACAGGGCACGAGCAGGGCCCTGCCCCTCCCTGTCCCGGTTCACCCACTCCTGTCCTGTTTTCTGCCCCTGCACACCCTCTAAAGTTTATGCTAAGCCCACTGCCAAGTCATCTCGCTGCAGTGAACTAATGCTCTTATAATTGTCAAGGATGATTAACAGCATATTCCACCCAAGAACCCTGCTTGCGATGGAAGGGATTAAAGCTCAGCAACACTTTCCCACACCCCCCTCTGGCGCGTGCATCTCATCCAGGAGACGAAGCAGATTCACTTATGCAAATTATGTTAATGGAGAAAGTTTACAACAAGGGAGCCAAAAGCAATAGCTATGTAGCTACGGTGTCAAAATACGCGCTATCCTCATGTTCCTTGAGGATCATTTGCATTATCATCGCTGAAATCTGAAACTAATATAAAAGGTTCTAAGTACATGAATTTTTCAGGAATAATCAGACTGAATTGTAATGTCAAGGACTTGCCCTTCCACCAGAACGCTGCTGTAATGAGAAATTACAAGAAAGAGAAAAGGGAGCAAAATCACATCTCCTTGCTCCTACTGCAGTTAAGTAATTTGTCAATCACAATTTTTTTTTTTAAAACAAATACCAAACTACTGAAGACATGCCAGGGTTTTGTTGGGTTTTTTTTAATCTTTCCTTATCTATAAAATGTTTAGAACGTTCTTTAAAAGTAGCATGCAAGTACAAACATTAACTGACCTACCAAGAACTACAGCCAACGTTGACTGAAACACACTACACTCGCCTGTGATTTATTTATTCATTTATAGTCTCAGGATGCGATTTTACAGAGACTTAAATGTTTATTTGCACAATCCAAATCCATCACAAAGTTGCTAAAATTGGACCAAAGATCCTGCCCCAAAGGCCTCTAAACTGGAAAGCAAGACAGGGTCAACAAGTACAATTCAAAGCAAGGCAGAATGGCACACAGCCACCACTTTTTTCTTTTCCTCTATAAAAGTGCATTTAAAAGGTTTAGCAATGCAAGATTGACCAAAAGTGAAAACTATTAAGGAATATCCAGCCTAAAAGTCAGATCTTCTCAGAACTCTTTTAAACAATGAGTTAAAACTACAGAAATGTTCCCATTATTTTTTTCTCCCCCAGAGGAAACACTCCCTTTGAACTGGCAAGCATCCCTCCAGAGCCCTGCATCCCCAATGTCGCAGCAGCGATTCTCCTGAAGCAAAACAGAAGAAAAAGTGTAAAATTGTCTTCATTGATTTTTTGCTTCTCATTGTGCGTTTTAACCTGGCAGCTACTTTAGGGTCTCAGACGTTAAAGGAGACGTGAACAAAGTAACTGTAAGCATTAGAACAATTTGGAAAGAAGACTGGGAAAATCTGGGGTAAACAACAACAGAAAAAAAAAAATAAAAAAAAATCACAGGACTGATGCCCAGAATTGCTTAAACGTGAAAATGAGCAGAATGTGATGGGGAAGACACGGGGAAGCCAGGCTGGAGACGCAAGAAAAACAGCTGCTGATGAGAAGGTGAGGAAGTTTTGCCACCTCCCAGGCGCTCCCTCGGCTGTCCTTGTCGCCCACCGAGCGCTGGGCACGGAAGCCAGGAGAGCCAAAACGCCAAAGCGCGCCCGGCAAACCGCCGCCGCCCGAACCCGACTCCTTCCTGACCGGTGCCGCTCGGGGCACGGCCAGGCTTGTTTTACCAGACACTTAAGGCCTCAAGAGTAAAACGCCTCCCCACGTTTCGTCTTCGTTTCATTTAAAGTTCAGTTTCACTGAGACTCGTATCTCACAGAGCCTGCTTTCCCTTCTGAAATTAAGACAGAAACATAATAAACACAACAGCAGCCCAGTAGCATCCCCAGAGCTGTCACGCGGAGGCTGCGCTCTGTGCTCAGCCCCGCCAGAGGGGTTCTGAACCAGAGTGTTCTACTGGGTCCCCCAGTGCTTCCTGGGAGGAAGTGGAAGCTACTGGGAGCTCTTTTCTCCTCCACACCTTAGGCAGGTCCTGGTGGGTGACGAGCACCCGTGGGTTCCCAGCTCCACGCAGAGCTCCGCGCGCTCCCCAAGGCTGCGGCGAGGCGCGGGGAGCTCGGGGCGCAGCACCAACACTCTGCATCAGCCGGGCCCGCTTTCTGCCGGCGTTTCACGAAGGCTTTGATTTGCACAGCTCTACCAGCTCCTGAGACACCCGCCCTCTCCCCGGCGCCTTGCTCCGCAGGACATGACACGTGCTGACAGGACAAATTCCTGGCGCACTGGAAGGGGACTTGGGGGGTTTCTGTATGGAAGCGGTTTCTCCTCACACTCTCAGAAATTTGTATTTATTTATGCAAGGCATATTTATATGGGTGTTTACTCAGTACTGGAATGATTTTCTTGGAGAAACTAATAAGCACGGGGTGAAGCTCTTTCTGGGGAAAGCAGCTGTATTTTCTAAAGCTAGAAACTGCTGCTCTTACATCAATTTAGTTCAATTAAACTATGTTATTTGGTTTATGCACCTGGACCTGACGGCTCCTGATAGGCTTTCTTCTAATTTTATTAATTACCCCCCCGAAAAAAGCTATTATTGATAAGAAGATTAAACCAGGCCATTCCACATGATTTCACCAGAACAGAAGCTAAGAGCTGCAGACGTTCATTTCCTGATGTCATAGTTCCAGCAGTTCGCTGAAAACATTTCACAGGGGAAGGTCCAGGCGCTGAACAGCCGTCATACCTATAAAGGAGTAACAGCTATCAAAGTTATTAATTTTACTGAAAAGACAAATGTGCCCGTACGCTTCTCCCCTCCCCACACCGAGCGTGCTCGGCGTGCCGCGGCTCGGCCGGTCGCTCTCTGGGGTGCCCCAGCCCCGGCACTGCTCCGGGAGCCCCCACAGCCCCTCCGCACCAGGCAGAGGCTCACACCGAGGCCCCTCACCCGTAACACAACGTGACGCCTTACAGGAGCTTTCCCCCGAAACGCCCCGAGAAGCAACCCTCTGTTTTTCGCACAGTAGCAGAAGACTGTACACTGATCCTTTCCCAGATCACCCTCATTTACCTTTTTTCTTAATTAAGGTAATGACGCCCAAGGGAAGGCCGACATTTCAAAACATAAGCCTCAGCCTTAGAGCATCCCCACAGGAGAACTAATTGGAACGTCTCTCCTAAGGCCAGATCTCTCCTTCCTGCGCCCAGAGATGCTCCAAGGACTGTGTGTGCAGCAGGTGAGACAGTCCAGGGCCTCCACTGCTTATGTGAAGCTCAGAAAATCTGAGCTTCAACTCCCGCATCTGCCACACGTCCTACGTGTCAACAAAGGTACATAATTTATTTTCTAACTGGCTTAGCTTCTGATCTGTACGATACAGGCAACAGCCGTGCCCTTCTTCCAGGCTCTCATTTCTCGTCTCTTAAAGCTGCAAGCGCTTTGCGACAGGACCTTCGTCTTCCCACGCACTTCTCCACAGGCCTGTCTTTTATTAAGGTATCAGACACTGCAGTTACAACAAATAACGACCCGAATTCCCAAGTGAGAGAACACCCAGCTGGTGCGGAGAGCAGCATCCGCAGCGAGCGGGAGCCCTCCTCTACAGGCTCCTACACTGACAGCCCATCTCCATCCCCAAGCACACAGTTTTTTCCTGCTAAAAAAGTACTGTAGCACAAAGCTAACCCGAGACAAAAAGCAAGGACATTTTGTTAGCAGCCCTAGCTTTCCGTATGTATACTAAACGATTTGGAGAAATCCATCTTTTTACTACCTTCTCAGGCAACACTTCTACTGCCAAAGTCAGGAGGCTGAATTTCTAAACAAAACGGAGTTTTTAACTGCTCTGTCATCTATGCTCACCCTGAGCAGGACTAAGCTATTCCACAATAAAAACACAAATGTTCAGTCTCATTCTTGCAATGCTAGTTCAGAGAAAAAAAAAAAAGGTTTTTTCCCTTCCTCAAATTTACTATATGAATATTCAAGCATGTCTTTTCACCCAAATGAGATAATATATAAGATAAGCTTCAGTCTACACACCTCATCCTTCCTGAGCATGTCAGCTAACCTTTGAAACATATATATTACTATGAATTGCACTAAACTGAATGAGCAATGGCCTTCTTCACCATAATCCGCAATAATAATTAATACTTTAAGTAAGGAAGCATGACAGGCAGGGGCAGCGGGCTCAGGCTGCTCTCTGGGCACCCCGCTGAGCAGCACGGTTGCTCAGGGGGCAGGGGGACAAACAGCATGCTCAAGTGTCTCAAAAGCCCTCTCACAGGTATTTCTAGCACATGAAAATGGGCAGGTGCTCTGCTGTCTCCCTGACAGGAGACATTCACCGTTTCAGCAGTATTAGTCGCACCTACTGGCTGGCAAAGCTTTTGGAAGTACAGGAACGTGCAACACATCCGTTCAAGTAGTTTACTACCAGCTTCAAGAAGGCGCCCAGCGAACCGTGAGATGCCCCGTTGAACAGGGCCTCTCTGACCCTGAAGAGCACAAATCCATACCGCTTGCCTCCAACACACACTGCCTCAGGTTCACCCACAGCACTTATCCTAGTTCCCAGAACACTCGCCAGGTGTACACCTCCTGTCCAGCCATCTTCAGCTCTCACCAAGCTGTACTTCCTTTATTCGTTGCTTAAATGTTCAACTCAAACAATGCGATCGAGCACAGCTGCAAAATAATAAATTAAGTTTATAAAACCACTTCATACGGAATCCTTTTTCCTTCTTGTAGTTTCACAAACTACATGTCGATGAAACCATTTGGAACAGTTTGAGTGTCCTGCATGCCAGTTTTAATTTCTTACTTCAAAATTTTCAATTCAATTTTTAGTAAGTCCTGGAAATGGCATAAAAATACCAAGAAACAAACTTGCTTGACACTAAAAAGAAATTTTAAATGTCAAACAAAAACCTAAACTGTTTTGCAATTTTAGACAGCCAAGCTTAAGAAGTTCTACTAAAATAATTTACAGTCATTATTGCTACAAGCAGATGGAACAGGCTTCAATAAAGTACCACCACCTTACGGAGCTAAAGTGTGACACAAATTCATCTGAATTAACCATTAGATCCTTAATCCTCCGTATCATCTCCTATTTAATTCTGCATTCATTGGCACCATTTCTGTGCCAAGCCCCGTAAATGCAGAAGCCTCTGCAAAATCTGGGCCTACTTTTCTGCTGAAAACAGGAAAACAGTACTTTTGAAGATTTCTACCATTTGCATCCAGTTAGTGAGGAAAGAGCATGACAGAGCACAAGGCTTCCCCGAGCCACTACCTTCTCTAAACAACCTGCGCATAGAGTAGGGGTTTGGCATGGACATCACCATCGGGTGAGAGCCTGTCAGACCCTGCTGTGCCACGGCACCGAGCCCCACCACAAAAAAGCCTTCCAGGTCCCACGGGTGCCTCCGGAGACGAGGGAATGCCAACGGGTGGAGGGAGACAGGAAACACCACCCGTGAGCATGACAGAGACCGCACCGACACGTCGGGCACTGGCAGATTCATCACACTCAAGGCGTCACTCGCTTCGTAACACGAGCGTGTCTTGGCGAGGGATTCAAGGGGGAGGCAAGGAGCAGCTCGGCCCAACGCAGGCAGTGCCTCTCAGCTCACGCCGGGGAACGCTGGAAGCTGGTGGCACTGCAGCAGCCGTTTTCAATACCCCCACACCGAGGAAGAGACGTTCAGTGAGTTGTGTCACCTGCAGAAGCCCAAAACTGAACAGTATGCTTGAAGCAACAAAGAAGCACCTAGAACAGACGCAAAGGGATGACATGAGCGTAATAGCAACAAAGGTGAAAAACTGCACAAACAACTGTCAGGGAAATTTTCTTGGAGACAGCGCTCTTAACGAGTAAGCACAACAAGAAGGTGTTAAACAAAGCCAGAGAAAATACTGTCAAAGTACCCGAGACTGACAGCAGAGAGACAGAGGAGGTTTAGCCTGCAATTTAGATGTTACAGAAGTTTCAAGAAGTACAAGAACATGCTGAAGGACACATCAAAGAAACAACTGAAATTCAGAGAAATAGTGATGCCAAGAGAACAAAGCCAAAAAAAACAGAAGCGATGCAGGATACAGTAATGATGCTTAACTCCTAGCACAGGAGATGCCGCTTGGGTTTCAACAATATTCAGCACTGTAGCAGGAAGAAAGCAAATACAAATAGCTCAGGATGGAACTGGAAAAGAAAAAGCAACCTCCGTGCATTCAATGAACCTCGACTGGAGTTTTAACCAAGTTAGTTTGAATACTAGGGAAGAAAGCGAAGAGCACATCAGAGACTGAGAAGGCGAGAAGCAGCTGGGGTGCCAGCGCGTTAGCCTTCACCTCTAGAGATAACTGAGGGAAAATGTCATTTTAGAAGTGTGATCTTAAAGAAAAAACGTGACTGAAACATGCCTTCCCCCCCCCGCCAAAAGGGGGAGGATTGAGAGGAAGGTAGGAGACCAAAGAAGAAGGTTGGGAGAAAAATAAGAATTAACTTGAAAGAGAGGTAATTTCTGAAATCAGCGGGTTAGAAAAGGTGAGAAACACCTACAGCTGCAGCAAGAGAAGCGGGCGGGAAGCCTGGACAGATGCGCTCTATGTTTTGTTACCAAGCCCTTGGTATTTGTACACCGAAAGCAGCGTAAGCTTACGTGATGTTTATAGTAAGGAAGCTTTAATGTTAACTTTCCTGGCGAGGAGGGCTGCAGGCAGCGCGAGGACAGCAGTGCTGTACGCAAACCCTCGGCGAGCCCTGCACCCTCTCTGGTTCCAGTTACCCGATTTCCTGGACTATTTTTCTCAACTTTGCATGATGCAAATCCCTTACTCAAAACAGAAGAAGCTGCTGGTATACAGGGTTCTTCCCCTCCCTTTGACCAAAATAAGGGAAATCTAAAATTTACACAGAAAAGCGAAAAACTTCAGAAGCCTGCTGAAGAACCTAAAAAATTAAGAGAGGGTGGTTAATTTACTCCTTTCCTCCGACACTTAAAACATTTGACAGCAATTCTGTTAAAAAAAGATGAAGGTTTCACATTTGCTCGTATTTCAACACGTATGTCTTCTTTCCCATTTTAGGTTCTATTTCTGCAGGTCATTCCGCCTCAGACAGCCCTTCTGTCCACCCATGCAAATCTACCCGCAAAACAGCCTTTTAAGAAGCAACGTAAAACTAAAAGATAGCGCAGCTCTCCCCGTTCTTGGCAAGGCTCTTAGGAACGAAAGGAGGAAACGCAGAAGGGAAGGAAAAGCAGATGACAGAGGATGGAAAAAGGGTTGTTTTGTTTTGGCGTTTTAAAAAAAAACCAAAAAAAACACAAACACACTAAGCCTCTTCCTTAGGCACTCTTATCTCATTAGCATTTTCTGTCCTCTTTCTTCCCAAACTGTGATATTTAACGATTTCAGTACAAAAACAGTCCGAGGATGCTTCGTGTAAACTCAGCAATAATCAGCCCCACGGCCAATAAACTCTTCACCCTCATAGTTTATTTGCTGCTAAGCCTTGGCCTGCAGCCTTGGAATTTATTCTGCCTGCACTACAGCTATTTCCTTGTAAACAGGAAGCCCCCTCAAATTTGCATTACAGTAAACTCATTTACTTCATTTAGTGTCAGTCTTATCTCAGAAAGATAAAACGGTGCCGACAGGTGTACCAGGCTCCAGCACAGAGGCAAATCCTAACAGGGGGGCAAAACCTTTGTAATATTTCTGGAGGAGATAAGGTCAGCAGCGCAGGACGCTGTGGCAGGGCAGTGGTTGCCCGCCGGAGATAAAACTGACACCAAACGCATTCCTTCGAGCAGAGCGCTTGCAGCAAGGCAGAGACATTTATTTTCAAGCGTGGATGTGATATTCCAGTGACCTTCCTGCTATCCATCCCAGAGGAGGGCAGGGGCCGAACGCGACGGCTGCTGCTCACAGCCCGGCATCACAAAGCTGTGCTCACGCTCCTCTGAGGAGCTGCCCTCACACAGAGGCAGAAATCAAAAAATTATTTGGAAAAATTGTTTGATTTCAAACTCGTATAAGAGGGGACTTTGTGTGTTGCATTTTTTTTTACTGTTACTATATCAACCCGCATTTAACCAGCCAATTTATATAATTTTAAATGAATCACTTTGCCAGTGATACAGAATATTTAAGTATACCCAACACACCATGTCTGTTTTAAGGAGAGGGATCAAAAAAACCCAACCAGAAACCAGCATGAAGACATCTGACACCAGAATAACGGTCACAATTTCCTACTGTATGAGGAAATCCCTGGTTTCAGTTAGAAGCTGAGAAGTTCAGTCATTTCAAGCAATCTAGAGCCGTTTGTGGTCCCGGGCTTAGGTAAGTCTCTGTTCTCATTTATGTCCACGCTTCCCCTCATTCATCTGCTGAGCTGTCTTACATGTCCCCCGTCCCACAGCACCTTGGTGGCACTGACAGCTGCAAACCTCTCCCTTGCTTAAGGCTTCTCACCTTCTTCAGAGCACGACAGGCCACGGGGGGGGCTGGCTGGCAAACAATCTTTTTCCTTTAATATTTCATATAACGTACAAACAGGTTCTTCCACATGCAGCTCTAGGGGCGAGGCATTTCAGCCACATCACCCTTCACCTTGCCTCCTACTCTGCCAAACTTCCTCTTGCACACGCTGCCGTTTCCCACCCTGGGGAGCCGACCGCGGGTGAACCTCCTCCCCGAGTCCAGGGAAACGGCCAAACACCGACAAGACGCAAACCCTGGCGAAGGAGAGCAGGGCGCCGCAGGTTCTCCAGGCCTGCTGCCTGCCAGGAGCCTGGCACCCCGCTCTGCACGAGGGGATGCGGGTCCGGGCAGCAGCTTCCAGCCGCCCCGCCAGCGCGGAGGGTGCCGTTATTTCTGAGCGGCCCCACCGCTCACCTCCCCGAGGGGTCACGTCCTCCGCTGCACATCCCCACGGGCAGCAACAGCCTCATAACCAAAGCGCTGATAAACGTCAAGCTACCAGCGCTCCCAGCAAAGCATGCCGTGCCCCGGGGTGGCAGCCGAGGCTGAATTTTCTAGATATTACTCTTAAAAGCAGGTACACATCCCAGGAGAAAAACTGGCACCTTTGTCCAGCAAGCCACCCTCAACTAGACCTTAAACACAACTGCCAAACCTCCTTACCCAAGGAAGGGCCTTTGCGAGGGGGGATGAACGTGGGGGCTGGCACCCCCTGCCCCTCGCCCTCCCCTGCAGCCTCCCCGTGCTCCCCAGAATTCCAGCACAAAGGCAGCGAAACGAGGGAGCAAGTGAGAAGAGGGCTTGGGTGATCCCTCGCTCACGGCAGGCAGCCAGGCTAGGCCACCCGTAGGCTTGCAAACTGCCTACACGTTCTGCAGTAAATTTCGGTTTAGAGTCTTTTCTGTGGCAACATTTTGCTCGCTGGCTAAATCTCCGTTTCAAATATACATACAGAGAGCCGTGCAGGAGAGGGAGAGCTTACTTTTAATTTCAGCAATAAATAAAGCGATGCTCAGGTGATTTTATAACGCATGCCTAAGCGGGGACTGTCGTTCAGGAGAAAAAGCTGCTTTTCTTTTAGCACCAAACCCCAAGAAAACGACCTCAGCTATGCCGAGTCACCCGCTGGGACCCCTGGAAGCCCAGAGCGATGGAGCTCTGTCCCCCGAGCTGCCCGCGAAGGGAAAACCTCTCCCCCGAGCCTGTCCTCCCTCCCCGCATCTCCCTGCGCTGTCGTCGAACCCCATGGAGCATCACCAAGGGGGAAAAAAAAAAAAAAAAAAATAAAGCCAAAAACCCACCACAGCTCCGCAGAATAAACCAGCGAGAGCGGTTTTACCGTTTCATTCAGCTCGCGGCTTCGAGAATTTCTCACCCGCCGGACGGAGCATCAAGTTGAGGCTGGAATCAACACCCGACCCGCGGGGGTGGCTTTGCCCCCCGGGAGAAGCCGGTTCCTCCACACCTTAAACGCCCGCAGAAGTTGTTGCGAATAAACCCGGACAAACCGACACCCCCCCCCCCCCCCCCGCACCCACCGGAGGCCGCGGGGTGCCCGGGCACGGACCGTTATGTTGGGCACCGGGGAAAGGGGGGGGGGAGAGCGCACACACGGCCCCGGGGCTCCCGGGCCGCGGCGGGCCGGTACCTGGGCTCGGGCAGGGTGATCTTCTTGCTGGCCCTGGCCGCCGGGGTGCTCTTGCTCTTCTCCATCGCCATCAGGTAGCTGACATCGGCCAGCACCGCCTCCAGGTCCGCCATGTTCCCGCTCCCGCCGCCGGGCTGCAGATGGAGGCTCCGCCGGGGGCAGCCGCCCCCGAGGCGGGGGGTTGGCGGCGGGCGAGGCGAGGCGGGCGGCAGCTCCCCCTCCGCCGGTGCCGCCGAGCGCCTCCCGGGTGCGCTTGTGCGTGTGTGAGGACGGAGAGCGGGGCGGGAGGGGGGGGGGGGCAGCGGCCGCCTCCCCGCCCTCCGCGCCCGGGGCTCGCCGCCGGCCCTGCGCGCCCGCAGCCCGCGGCGGGAAACCCCCCCCCGCCGCCCCCGCCGGGCCGGGCCGGGCCGCGGCGCCCCGCGGGCCCCTCAGCGCTCGGCCGCCCCCGCCGGGCCCATGGCGGCGGCGGCGCAGCCCGGCGCGGCCCCCGCGGCTCGAAGCCCTACGCGGCCCCCGCGGCGCCGGGCGGGCAGGTCGCAGCGAGCCCGCGGGGCTGGGCGGCCATGGGCGGGCGGCGCGGCCGCGGGGAGCTGCCCGCCGGCGGCGTGAGGGGCTGCGGCGGCGGCGGCGCCTGCAAAAATCCGGACCTGGATTCGGCGGAGGCCGCCGGAGCGGGGAGGGAGGCGGGAGGGAGCCCGGCGGCGGCGGCCCTGAGGGGCTTCGCCGCCCCGCATCGCCCCCACCCTCCCCGGCGCAGGTGAGGGCGGGAGCCCGGTGCCCCCCGGGGAGGCGGCGAGCGGAGCCCCCGCCGCTGCGAGTTTATCACTCTGAGTGCGGCGAGCGGCCTCGTGGTTCGTTTCTCATCGCAGAGGGGGTTTGGGGGAGCCCGGAGGGCGTTTGGGGGCTGCGGGGGCTCCCCGGGGCCGCTGACAGTCGGGGGGGGCAAGAGCCGGAGCCGGCCTGGCCCAGCTGGGGAGCGCGGGGAGGGGGGGCCTGTGCCTGAGCCTCGGCGCCCACCGGCCGCGGATCTTGAAAATTAATTTCCTCACGGTTTACCGACACGTGATGTGCGTAAGAAAAACGGGGTGCGAACCCCCGGCACCCTGTTCACTGAAATTCTTTTGCTGACGAGATAACGGTGCGAACCAAGGCTGGGGGCTGGCGGCGGGTCCGGCTGGGCCCCTCGCAGAGCCCCGCGCTCGTACTCGGCGTTCAAAATGTTGTAGTAGCTCTGCTGCAGCCCAAGCAGATATGCAGATTTCAACTCCTTTCTTTTCTGAATTTCGTCAAATATGTCATAAATAATTGGCTCAATGAAAGGCTAAGTCAATGACAAGTCTGAAGTTTCAAACTCAGCTTGTTTTGAGCTCTCTTCAAGTGCCGCCACTCCTCCTTCCTACATCTTTATGAAAGTTAATGATCTGATTAAGGCTAGGTAGAGCACACAGCTGGGAGGATTTCACCATGCGGCTCATCGTGAACCGTCTGAGAACCTGCTTTCTGTTGAAAATGCTAATTTAAACCAACACTTTCCACTGGAACAGATCCCTTGGGGAAGGTTTCTCCTCCACCGGCGAAGTTCCCGATCGCCGCAGAGCAGAGCTGAGGCTTGGGGCGTTCCGGGAGGGAGGGAGCGGAGGAGGACCTGGAGCACGTCCCCCTCGGAAGCTCAGTGTCACGTTCCCCACCAGCCCTGCTTAAAGTTTTCACCGAGCCAGGCTACGACAAAAGGGGAATTTTTATTTTCATAAACCCGGCGAGCGCGGGGTCTGGCTCATGGGCCGTGACGTGGTTCCCGTGACCCCTCGGGCTCCATCCAGAGCCGGGGCTCCCGCTCCGAAGCTGATTTTGGTGCCGCTGCGGGGACTCGTCTCTGCGGGGTGGCGGTGGGAGAGATCATACCTGGGGGCGGTGATCTCGGAGGCTTTCCGTGGCGCCTCTCCCCCAGCTCGATCCGCCCGTTGCTCTCCGTGAAACCATCCAGCTGTGCGCCCTCATCAACGCTCGCAGAATTACTGACTAATTACTTGTAAATACCCAAGTATACATGATACCCTGTGCTGTAGTGCACTAATCTATCAGCTAAGGCAAAACCCGTGGTCAGCGCCTGTGGAGTCGTACGAGAGCTTTAAAATGTTTGAGTTTTGACGAAGAAGGCTGGCGTTGTCCACTGACGGGTCCAAAACTGTTTGGCTCCACCGTTAAAAGGAATATTCTAGTTTGTTTAACCAGGAGTAAACATTTGCCACCCTTACCACGTCCTTAGCCGGGTTACGTGAGCGCACACGGGCCCTTCCAAGGCGACGGCAAAGTTGCCGCTACCGCTCTGTCCTTCGCCGCTCGCCGATATTTCCACGGCGAGAACTGGTTTTCATTTCCCAAAACATCAAGAAGCAACGGCGCTGCGGGGAGGTTGGGAGACCTGATAGCGTTGCTAAACACCACCATCACGATGCAACCGCGCCGAGGGGAGGGGAAAGCAAACAGAAACTCATTACTGCCCGCCTAGCGCTGCCTCGCCGAAGAAGGCCTTTCTGTTTTCTGAAATATTTAAATGACTTTACAGCAATGATGATAGCAATAACAGCCATGAAAATACCACTTGAGATTCGTAATTCTCTCCTTTTTATTCCTGTGCCATATTTTGGCCGTTATTATCTGGATATTATTGTAACGTGCACTTCACATGCATTCTTAGTGACATTTTCTTGGAAGTCATGCTTGGTGATGGCTGATACCGAAACCCGATCAAGAAACTTGTTCCCTTCTTTCTGCTCTCGTTTCTATTGGTGCTAGCTGGCGCGGAGGCAGCGGCAGGAACCAAACCAGTGGTGAGTTATAAGAAAAGGGGTTCTCCAGCATTTATTTAAAAAGCCCAGCGCAGTCGCCCCCCCATCACTAGCGGGTGAGGCGGGCTCGCTCCTGGCTGGCAGCATTCAAACTTCCCTTCCTACGCCCCGTGGGAGCCGTGCTGCACCGGCGGGGGGGCAGGGGAGGGCTTTTGGTAATTGTGACCTCCAGCAGCCCGTCAAACTCACACATTTTGCAGTTTTGTATTCAGAGGGTTTGAAGATCACTTGGATGGGTGTTTTTTAATGACAAAGTAGAAGCGAGCGGAACAGGTAGCGTGCAAGCCTGAAGCTTTTCTTACCACTTTTTTGTATCCCGGGGTTAGTTTTTGGTGTATGGCACGTGGAGCTTGTTTTTTTGGTGTGTGGTGTTCCCGTGCACTGTGTGTTGGTTTCGGTGTTTGTGTGCGTTTGCAAACAGTGCTCTGTGCCTGTGGGAGTTTTCCCTGAGGTAAAGGGAACCCTGAATTAATCGATGCCAGGGTTAGCAGCGGTTGGAATATGATACACTCACACGCGCTCTCAATGCGTCTAAGTATCTCCTGACATTTCTGTGAATGCTGATTGATACTGTTCAATCAATTTAAGCGTGTCTCCAGGCCTGTCTGGGCTTGAGCGCAGGGTTTTGCGTGCATCCATGGCCGAGCCAAGAATCCCTGCCTCCTCTCTGGCGTTCCTGCCTTCCGAGGAGCGAGTTTCTCCTACCATCTGTATAAGATTTAAAAGTTTAATTTTGTACCGCTCTGCTTCACAGGATGACAGATGATATTACAGAGAGTCTAAAGTAGATTTATTAGCGCGCCCTATACTAACACCATCCCATCAAGATAATGGTGCAAAACAGCACGCCAGGACGGAGGCATATTCATCCTGCTGCCCTCGACCCTGTCACAACTCTGATAACAGATCTTTGCTGCTGTGCAGGGCTAACGCCAACAATACACCTCTGGAGGGGAATGTTCGCATAGAAGATTATTAAACGCTATTTTAAAAATATTTCTAATGCATTACCAGAAATGCAGATAGTTTGAGATTAAGAGCATTACGCAGTGTTTAGCCCTGTTCCCTCCCTGGGATGCTGGTGTCTGCAGAGAGAGCAAGCCAGCGGCCAGGAACCCGCTGCGCTCCTTGCTCCTCCTCAGCAGCACCGGTGGAGGATAACACGTTTATTGGGGATGGATCTCGCTGGGATCTGACTCTCCATGGCTTGTTTGTGTAATAGCCAAGCAGAGAGGTGGTGTTTTACTGCTTCCTCTACTTCTGGCAGTGTTATCTGGGGTGGGACCACGCACTTGGCTGAAAGGGAGAGGACAGAACCCCCTTCCCCACGCCACCTCCACCGAGCTCCTCTCACCAAAGGGTTTGAAATCAGCTTCCAACCGCAGGGTTACCTGGAGATAAAGCACAGGGGGTGCAGCTCCTGCTTAACGAGACTGTGTGAGGATTCGTTAGTAAGCAACGGTAAAGTGCCCAGAGGACAGTAAGAGATAGATAAATGCAAACTCTTCTTAGTAAAAATTAGGCAGCGTTAAGCCCTCCTCGGTCTGCTGTTCTCTCCCGATCGTGCCCTACAGCACGGACGAGAAGGTGCAGACTCACGTGGCTCAGAGGGACGTCGTTAGCCCGGTGACCCGAGGAAGCAGCCTCACATTATCCCTGTTGGTTCTCGGGTTTGCTGGGCTCCGGGGTGGCTTTGGCCCCGCAGCACGGAGCAGGGCAGGAGGCACATCCAGGCCGAGCACACAGGCATTCCTCTGCAGCATCCGCACCGAGACCCAAGTTGCGGCCCATCTCCTTAATGCTACACTAATAAGCAGTGAGAGGCAATATGGAAAACAAACAGAGTAATTAATGGCCATTGCTGCTGCTGCTTTTATTCACTGACTATTCCAGAAGGAGCAATTTTACAGAAAACAACCTCTGCCTTGGCAGTGCCGTTGCATTAGGCACCCTGGGTCTCAGGAGGGGAATCTGTGCTGCAGCTCTGGCCTCCTGGAGAAAGGCGATGGCTCCTCTGCCTCTCTACAAATTCATCCCGCTTTCTCCTGAAAACTCTTAGCAAAGGGACTTGCACCACCTCTGATCCGTAAAGCACTCAGCGTGGCTCAGCAGCAGCACATTCCCTTTTGCATCTAGCTGACATGATGATGAGGCTAAATTTTAATTAGGAAACAAACGGCAATTAAATCCTCAAAAATATTATTCACCATCAAACAGTTGTACTTGAATAGTCTGACTAGTAATAATAATGTCCTCTGGGGATAGAGATAAGAACAGAGTTGAAAGTCATGCAACGTATTAAATCTTGCATGAGAAAACACAGGCACAAGCGGTATGGGTCCTTCAGTTTGCAATTACATCACATCATTTCTCTCACCACTATAACAAAAATATCTTTCAGACATTTTCCTCTGCACATTTTCTTAAAATGACATGCCACACAGAAACGTCCTGCTGCTGTCCCCTTCCTCAGTCCGTGCCCTGCCAGGCTGCTGAGCCGAGGCCGCTGTTGTCTCCGTGGCTGCCCGAGAGCCGGGCAGATGTGCCCCAGGTGTGCTCAAGGAGGCCTCTGCGATTTTTTTAAACTTTCAAATGGTCCCACGGGGGCAATTTTGAAGCTTCTCATAGTCTGTCACAGGGCAGCAGGCCGAGGAGGCTGCGCTGGGGGCAGCAGGAAAGCTCATCCTCTCTGCCCGCTGCAGTGGCAACGCCTGGCTGGGCTCCTGGCCTGGCCTGGTCCTCCAGGAGGAAATATGTGTTCCTCTGAAATGGGCTGAAATGATTTTAGCTGTACTTTTTTATCAAAATAAATTGTGAAGAAATAATAAATCTAATTCAGATGATGGCAACATCAGAATGCATTCCTCTGGCCCCTTGCTAATTCGATTGCCAGCCACACAGGACATTCTCCAGTACAGATCATCTCATAAAAACTGGGGCCCAAATTCCGGGCAGATGTCGATTGATGTGGCTACACTGGCTTTGGTGGGCCAGTGCTGGTGGCACCCCAGGGATCTGGCCCTCACCCTCCTGCCGCTCCGCTTTAACCGTGCTGGCTCCCCGAAGGCGAGGAGCACCCTGGCCCAGGAGCTGATGGCTCGCGGTGGATTTACCGTGGGTCTGACCCCAGCGATCATGGCAGCCTCCAGCCTGGCTCTGGTGGGCTTGTAACAGCCCACGTGTGTCCAGCGAGCCGCGCAGGGACCTGGCCTGCCCCCGCTCCACCCCAGAGGGCTTTCAGGTCTTGCAAGTGGCTTCTGTGCAACACGACTGGAAATTCAAACACATGCTTGCCCAAATTATGAAGCGAGGCCGCAGGAAGAAAATCAAAATCTTCCAAAACTGTGGTGCCTGCCCCTGGTGCTGCCAGGCAGAGAGCACCCCCCCCCCCAGCACCCAGCACGGCACGTGTCCTGCTGGGCATCCGGGTGGGCCCTTACTCCAGGGCACGGCTGGACACCAGCGATAACCACTCCGAGTTGTCATTCTGCCCATTCAGTGGCGAATAAAAAGAAGCTAGAAAGGATCCTCTGCAAATTCCCTTTTTTCTCCCCAAAAGAACGGTCCGTGTACATCAGCACTAATTCTAGTAATCCTCTTCTGTAACAGGCTAACAGCTACTAATGTCATGTACTGCCTGGGCTGCAAAACAATATTCTATTCTACATCTGTCATAATCTGGCTTTTGAACTGGAACAGGACAACTCTACGAAACGCTACAGTTCAGAACCCGCTGGCGGGCGACCCACCACCACCCGGCGCTTTGTTCCTCGCCGTGCTTTGGGGGCACATTTGTGTTCTGCTCTCCCAGCCTGCACAGGCTCAGCTGGTCCCTCACCCGCCGGCGGGCTGACGCTTGGGCAACGTTGCTCTCTAAGAGCCGTTAATGGTCATTAATAGCAACAGTGAACATCGATTTTGTGCCTGAGTCCAAATGCCCCACTGCAGACGAGCTGCTGCACTGGCCGTTTATGTACCAGCACATATCACAAGCTGAGGAGCCTCATCGTGGACCTGGAGCCCTACAAATTTTTTAACATACTATGGATATCGGTCAGAGCTGTAGGGCAACTCAAAACCAAGAGGCATCCCAGCCAGTTCCTTCCTCTCCCCAGTCTCTCCCAGTTTAACGGAAGCCAGCTGATAACCCTGCCTGCTCTTCGCATGAGCTACCAGGAGCTGAAAGCCTCTGAGTGGCACCTTCCCTGTCGGTGTTGGCATTGCTGTCCAAAGGAAGAATTTTGCTTTGGGGGTTACTCACAGAAACGGTGTTTTCAGGTCTGCTCACGTGGACGAGCTTTCTCTTCCAGATTATTCTGCGTTGAGCCCTTCATCTGGACGTCTGGCTAACGGGGCAATCAGACCAAATCACCCAAACCTTACAGCCCGAGTGTTAACGCTCAAAACCTTGAACAATTAATTTCACAGATTTAATCTGCAGGTCCAAAGTCACGTACACGAGTGATTTCTTGGTTGAGGACAATAAAAATATTCCAGTCCCAGCACCAGCTAGTGGGCAACTCAGGGCCGGCGAGAGGTAAGAGACACGAGTTGAGTTTCCATCCATCTTTTTACTCTATGTGGTGATTTAAAAATGAACTTTATATAAAGCACAAATAAACAGTCATGTGCAGGAATTCCTGCATTATTAAGATATTTTGAAAAAATGGCTGAATACAAAGTCGAATTTAATCAATTTAAACTCACAAAGAGACTTTTTTTTCAAGAAGTGTCTCTCTCTCTTAACAAGTATACTGTTCCCTCCTCTGGAATGACTCTAGATTTTTAAGACAGTATCTACCATTTATTTCCCTTCACTTCCTTGCAGTGAAGGAATGTAAACAGACACACATGAAAACACTGAATATTGTGAAGAAAATACGGAGTTTTTAAAGACAAATTAATACATTAGTAGGTGCCCCTTCCCTGACACCGCAGGAGAGCACTGGGAAGGGTTTCGGAGGCTCGTGTGTGAATTGAGACAGCAGAGAGAGAAGCAGGGTTTGGTTCCCCACCCGCCTTGCTCGGCTCCTTCTCCCGCAGCTCCAGCCCGGCGCTGGGCGCAGTTTCCCACCGCTCGCACAGGTTTCCCCGTTGCTCAGCAATCAAACAGCCCTTCCCCTGCCCTGCAAACCACGGGCACCAGCTCCACCAAGGCAGAGAAAAGCTGAAACAGCAGGCACACCACACGTGCTGCGGATCCCTCCTGGGTTGGGGTATTTTTTTGTGAATAAATTCAATGTGTTTTGGTTTTGTCCTCCAGCTGAAGGGGGAAAACCCAGCCTAAGGGATGGGAGAGCCGGCTCTCCGTCATCTCCAAAGACACAGGGCGCTCTGCTTTCCCCGGGAGGCGATGCTGGGGGTGCAGCAGGTTGGCATGAACCCATCATGGGGAGGGTGTGCTACAGTCGGGGCCGAGGACCCAAGGGGTTCCCCGGGACTGAAATCGCAGCAGTCCCTGTGCTGGATTCCCCACAGCAGCAGATTCCCCACACTTTGCTCATATTGAGAGCTAGAGTCTGAGTGGCTTCTCAGCAAAGGGTTCAAACCCAAGCCTCGTGGGCTGAGCCAAATCAGTTACTGGGAAGAATGGTTACTAAAGACTATTTATTTATTTACCTAGAACTGAGCTGTGAACAGAGAGTTAACAGGGACATTGGTGTGCTGAAAGGTGCCCTCACCTGGGCCACTCACAGAGGTCAAATGTAAAAATGGTCTTAGCACCTGAACGACCACAGAAATGGCAAAAAAATAAAGCTTTTCCTAGAAACCACGAGTGCCAGCCAACCTCTTCCTCCCAGCTGTGACACACACCCACCGCTGTGCAAAGCCACCGGTCCCCGGGCTGTGTTTTTGCCGTCCCTACAGCCCCGTGCTCCTGCTGGAGCTGGCTCTGACCCCTTTGCAGTACGCACGGGGCTGTTACTAAAACCAAGCGTGGTGATGCACCGGCTTTCTTCCCCACCACGCACACACCTGAAAAAAAGCAGCATGTCTCTGACCTGGACAGCACGAGCTTAAAAAGTTCAGGAGCAGCATCCCTGGTGCAGAGCCGGGGCTGCGGAGCCGACGTCACCGCGCTGAAACCAGCCCAAGGAGGGTAAAGCACAGGAACGGTGCCGGCGGGACACAAACACCCACCGACACTGCTGCAGGGGGAGGCCAGAGCCGGGGATCCGGGCTAAAACCCAGTCCTGATTCTGCTCCTTCAGCAGCATCACCTGGTGCCACTTGCACCCACATGGAGTTCCTCTGCGAGCGGGGGCTGCCCCACACCAATTGTCACAGGGCAGGAGGGGACCGAGGAGAAGTTCGAGCCGGTTTTACCCCTAAATCTCCACCCTTGATTCTCCTTACAGCTCGATCGCAATGTGGCCGCAGCAGCTGGCTCAGACCTTGGTGCCCAGGCTCGTCACAGCCCTGCCGGGGGGGCTGGAGGGGCCTGACGAGAGCCAGGAGAGGTGGCAGTGACCCTCACAGACCCCCCTCCCAGAGGACCTGCCCCGCGTCCCTCTGCCCAGCTCACAACTGACCCGTCTTCAAGAACTCCCTGATTTAAAAACAACAGTCTTGTTGTTACAGTTTAAAGCAAATAAACCCGATAAGGACTGTAACAGCAAATGTCTTAAAACCCCAGAAAGCATCCTCCTTCAGCACTACACGGGAGAGCTAATATCAGCTGGCATGAAAGAAGCTTTTTCCCTGTACAGACTGATTAGACAAACAGATGTCAAGAGGGAACCGTTCAGCATTCACTGTTCCACAGTCTGGCTTGAATGTAACTTGATAAAGGGGGGAAAAAAAAAAAATAATAAATTGACTGATTTAGCTATAAATTTTTGAGGGATGGAAGGAGGAAAACCGACAACTGTGCAGATATTCTGTCACAACATCTTGTGGAAGGTAAATCATGCAGCGCTGGAAATAAAAGCCCTCATCTCCAGGGTGGTTTCGCTGCCCGGGGCAGGAGCGTATCAGGAGGACACAAGTGGCTCTGGCAGGCGTTGGGGGGGCACAGGGCTCACCCAGGCAGCAGCACCCCAGGGTGCAGTGGGAGCAGGGTGGCGGCCGGAGGGTGGGGGGCTCCAGCACCGCTTCGCTGTGACCCCCCTGCGTGCCAGCGAGGTGCCTGCGCCCGGCCAGGCAGGGCAGCCTGCTGGGAAACGCTCACAACACGCTCCTTGGAAACAATTCTAGTTATGTGGGAAACGCTTTCTAGTTATTTCTCTTCCCTGGCTTCTCGTACTCAGAGTCTATCTGCGCACAAATTGTCGTTTGCTGCCCTGGCTGATCATTCACCCAAATCCAATATTACACGTCTGGTCTCCGGGCTGGCCCCGGGTGCCTGATGCCACCGACAGCAGTGACGGCTCCAAGGGGCACGGCGGTGGAGGCCCAAGTCGCTGGTGGAAGCCCCCCCGGCTGAGCCGCCGGCGCGTCCGCAGTGCTGGATGAGCTGCTGGGCCGCTGGCGTCTTGCTGGAGGCAGGAGCCCCCCGGGCAGCGGGGAGGGATGCCGAATGCCTGCAGCACCGGCCATCACCCCCCAAATTCAGGAGGCATGAAAGGAGGCTCAGCTCCATCGGCTGCGGAGGGAGGAAGCAAGACACGGGCCCAGCGGGGCTGCGTCAGCCTCCTGCTCCTCACCGCCCCTGTCCCAGCCCTCCTTTGCCCCCTACCTGGGCGTTGTGTCTAAAACCTACACGGGAAAATCCCCCCTCCGAGGCTGCTCGGGAAGCCAGTGGGGAAACCACGCCATTCTGCCTGAGCCAGCCATTACTCTGTTAATTTTTCTGCTCGGCTGCATCACTCTCTATTTCTGTGAGAGAAAACAACTCTCCCTGCAAACCAGAACCAACCTGGTGCTCTCCGTGTTCCGTGAGAGCGCGGCGGTGCCGTGGGCTGCTCCTCCACCTCGGCCACCCGGCTCCAGGGCACCCCGGGTGCTGCGGATCCAGCCCTCAGCAGGCAAACCCCGACAGAAAGAGGGGGTGAAGTGGCAGGAATGCACTGCCAGCTTGGGAACAAAACGGCATGGAGTTTATTTGCACTTCCATCACATCAAAGGGGCCCTTGTTTGAATTTTTCTCCCTTTAGCCTGAAGGAGAAGAAGGGGAAAGATTGGTTCCTATTAATAGCCTCGCATCCCACAAGATCCAAGCCTTGCAAGAAGCCATGAAAGACTGCAGCATCTGATTCTCTGAATAAATGAGGTAATTTTGGAAGAAGTGTGTGCTCAGCAGCCTTAATTACTGCCTCTCCGGCTTGGTAGGAGATGACAGTAATAACTTACTTGGGTGCCGGTAGTGCCCAGGTCCCAGAGGAGCTGCACAGCGCCGCTGCGCCTGGAGAGCCACCAGCACGGGCAAGCGTGCTGCCTTCCCCCCGAACTGCCTGATTTTGCAGTAAACATCCCCAGGACTGGCACGGAGCGAGGGGAAGGAGCACCCCGGCGAGCTGATGGGCTGGCAAAGGAGGAGCACAGCTCCATGCAGGGATGTCGAGGGATTGGTGCTGGTGGCAGGGGAAGGGGATGCTCGGGAAATCATCCGTACTGGGGACAAGGATGCTCTGGAAATCATCTGCACCAGGGACGGAGCCGGCAGGGAGCAAGAGCTCCAGTCCTGCAGCCCTGGGGGTGGATGGGGCAAAGGCACCGGGGACATCCCTGCTGTGAGGAAGGGCCTGGGGCTGCGGGCAGGCCGGCCCTCTCGAGGACTTCTGCTGCCCATCTGCAGGCTCCTGACATGCTCCCGTAAGAGGATTTTCCTCTCCTTGGCTGTAGGATGGTGTGAAGGGGCTGTGGGCAAAGCTCAGGGTGCACCGTCCACCTTGGATTAACAGGAAAGTGAGGAGGGACCTGCCCCTGCTCCGCAGAATTGTGTCAGCTCACCCTGAAGCAGATTTTCAGGCTCTAGGTGCCAGGTTTAACCCAGACACCGAAGGGATGCGAGGCAGCGGGTGCCTCGGGCCCTTGTAAAGCAAACCAGTAAATTATCTTCATTTCACAGCTGAGAAAACACAGTTCCAGTGGGGCTGCCCTGCCCAGGGGCCCACAGGAACCGGCAGCAGGACTGTCCGTGGTTATGGGATGCATCAGCCAGGCAGGTACCTGCAGCATCCCCAAGAAGAGAAAAGGGACAACTCCCCGAGAGATTTACACGTCAAAGAAACACCCTGAATAAACTGCCAGTGACCTCAAAAGCATCTTTCTGCTGAAATGCGTTCCCATGGATTTAGCATCTTTAGCTCAGCTTGACCCCTGGCACTGAGGAAAGCACCGCTCAGACAGGGCGATTTAGTTGTGCTCTGAGAGAAGCAGTCGGCACCACGCGCTGCGCCACGAGCAACCCGAACGGGCTGGGGAAAAGACACTTGTTTCAATTAAACACTAAAAGCAGCGAGCGCCTTTCTGCTTGGGTAGGGCCAGAGAAGGACTAAACGCCTTGAAACCACACAGAGGAAAATGCAAACTATTAATTGCTGCTGTTGTGTAGGCGCAGGCGTCGCAAACTCAGCAAATAAACATCTTTCGTGGGGCTTTTGCTGTGCGGGAGCGGCAGCGCAGCCGCGGTACGGAGCGCTTAAACCCAGCACCGACACCCCGTTCTGCTCACCTTTCCCCTGCAACCAGGCCGTGAATAACAGAATCGGGGCTGATTCAGGTACCAAAGCGGCGTTACCGTGGCGAGGGAAAGGCAGCGTGTGGCCCTGCTGCGGTCCCCGTGCCGCCACCCTCGCAGCGGGGGGAGTCACGGTCCTTCGGGTACCCATCAGTGTCGGGAGGGACTTCAACAGTTAAAGCATCCTGCTCCCCCAGTCAGCACGGCCTCCTCCTTGGAGCTCCTCTCGCAGATAATGGACTTCGCCTTCTGACTTAATCTTCTGTAAATCTCTCTTCCTTAATTGCTTATCATCCGGAAACCTCAGAGCGAGCCAGGACAGACGGTCCCTGCCATGTGATACAGCCCTCCTCTCCCTCCCTGCTGCCAGCGTGCACCCAGAGCACCAAGAGCATCCAGAGCACCCAACACAGACAGAGCACCAGCACAAGCACCCAGAGCATCCAGCACACAGAGAACCCAGAACACCCCGCATGAGCACCCGCCGTGCACCCAGAACACCCAGCGCGCCCCTGCACCAGCTCTCCTCCACGCGTGGCCCATCACAGCCAAAATCCGCAGCAGCACAAGCAGCCCCGTCAGAGCAGGGGCCGCTTTTCAACCTGCTTCCCCCAAAAGTGCTCTTTTCTGAGCAAAACGCCAGGTGGGTTTTACAGCTGCGCTGCCTGCAACCGACGCTGCTGCGTTTGCCACCAGCCGCTGCAACGGGAACTGAAATCCCAGCTCTGCTGCTCAGTCCCAGACGAAAGGGCCCTGTTCCCCCCCCCCGGGCCCCAGCATCTTCCCACCCGTGGAGGAGCGGAGGGAGCCGTCGGGAAGGCAGCTCGGCTGGTCCAAGTCCGAAGCCAGCGCGCCCCAAACCGCCCCTCGTGGCACAAGGGCGGCCTGGGGTCTAACTCGGGGCACAAGCCTGAATCAAGAACTTGATGTTAATGGGAGCTGATGTGTCTTTCAATTAAAAAATGCCTCTTACGGCAGCTGTGAGCAGCATTTTGTTCTCCTGGCTGTCGAAGGAGCAATCCCGTCCTGCGGAGGGAAGACGTCACGCCACGGGAAGGTTGCTAAGCGAGCGGTTCCCTCCTCATGATGCACGACTTCATTACTCGGCTCCCTAAATGGATGTTACATATAAATGACATTTGCCTTAGAGCAGATGAGCCTCCCAAAATAGTGTGCGCGTTTCTGGGTTATTTGTATGGTTTTCTGAAGAATGTCCCTATTGTCTGCCGGGCTCGCGGTGCCTGATGGCTGGAATCGCGGCGCGACGCTGCGCAAACCCCTTCCGAGGTGGCCGGGCTGCGGCGCGGGGAGCCCCGAGCGGGCTGAGCCGCGCCGGGGGATCCCCGTGGGCAGGATGGAGCAGGTGGGCCAACCGCTGCGGCGGGGCGCGTGCGGTACAGAGCCAGTTTCCCCCTTGCTCTGATCACCCTCCTCAACCTGCCTTGAATTTTTTCTCTCCTAATGCTTCGTGCAGTGTTTTTCTACAGGTCAAATGTTACGAGCAGAGGACAAAGCCTGAGGGGAAGAGCCTCTCGCCGCTGCCGGGCTCCAGCCTCTTGCAGCGGGCACGGCTCAACCCCAGGGACCAAATTCTGCTCCGGCCGCCCCTTCTGAGCCCACCAGCGGGAGCAGAGGCCGCACAGAGGTGGCAGAGGGGGACAACCACCGTTTCATGCCCCCAGGCACCCGGGTCACACCAGTTCTTGGGGGCTGCCTCGCACCACGCAGCCACGGCCACGCAGGCAGCGCCCGAGGACCGGGAGGGACCAGCTGCTCACGTGGTCATTTCATCTAAAATTGCTTAAACCCAGCTCGGCACAGGCTGTCTTTTTAGATTAACTGAACCGCACAGAGAAAAGGTATGGCACCAGCCCCGGCATGTTACGTAAGATACAAATTAAGAAATAATGATACTGAAAAAAAAAGGTTATGTCCATCCTGAAGAGAGAAATTTGTTTTTCATTTTTTTCCCTGATTTCCTAAGAACATCCACAGCAGCTGATCTTTGCAGCACTAACATAATCCGGTGATATATTTTAATCCCATTATGTTGCCATGTGCTTGCTCGTAGTCTGCCTGGACTATGAGGAACAGATGTTTCCTAATTGGCACTTCTGCTGCCCAGGAGTTCGCATCACTGAAAATAGTTTCTTTGCCTTTCGTGTTGACATTGAAAGCGAGACCCCGCTGCTGGCTTTTACAGCCTCAAATTATATCATGGCGTTGGCGGCTCGTATCCCAGTTACCCACCTCGAGCTGCTATTTTCTGCCCAAAGGCGGCACGGCCGATACAGGTCGGAGGCCTGGCTGCCTCAGCTGGGTCACGCTGCGTTCGCTGGCCATCGCCGGGGTTTAACTGTCAGCTGCGGCGGGACGAGGAGGCAATCGGGGCTGCCCTGGCCGCTCGCCCAGAGGGAAAGACAACATTTTCTTTTTTCAGATGTGTTTTGGTAAAGCCACTCGACGCAAAACCCCGTCCCAGCGCAGAGCACAGCACGGGGCGGCTGGCGGGGCCGGGGGCTGAGCCGAGCGCAGGAGGCTCCTCACCCCCGACTGCAGCTGACTCGTTATTTCCCGGCACATACCTTTGGCTTTTCGTGTTATTAAAGCGTTTTGGTTTTGTCCCGAGTGTTTCATAATCAAGCATCAGGAGAAAACACACTGAGCGACTGACTGCAGTGCGTGGGGCAGGAGCAGCGTCGCCGAGTCCTGACGGCTGCTGTAATCCCCTGGTGCATTTTAATCCCATTATGTCGCCATGTGGCTGTTTCCAGTTCTGGCCTTTGAAGAAGTGATGTTTCTTAATTAGCATTTCAGCTGGACAGGAGTTTTTCTTGCTGATAGAAGACTAGGAAGCTGTAACGCTGCTGCCCTTCCTTTTTCTCCTTCTTCACACTGATGTTAGGAACAAAATCAAGCAGGAGGAAAGCAAACGGGAGCCTGACATTGTGGACAAGAGCATCCATCAGCCCCGGTCAGCTGGTCCCGGCGCAGCGCGGGGCCTGGGGCACCTCGGGCCGATGGAGCCGCCTCTGTCTCGCCGGTTGCTGGACGTTGAGGTTCCCTCTGCCCGTCCATAGCGGGATCTCCTCCGCTGGCCACACGCTGTAAGAGGGAGAAGCCAGACTCCGAGCTGGCACCAGCCCAGCGGTGCTAACGGGTCCTGAGCCAGCGGCCAGCGCCCATCAGTCCCGGCTGATTTCCTTTCCGCTTCTAATCCTGTGCCCTGGCTGCGGCGTTCGGAGCCTGAAATGGAAAAATGACTTGACCCACCCCACACCCCCTCCACACACAAGTATCAAAACCTCGTCTCCACAGAGGTGACGTTACGAAGCCAGGCCAGGACGTCCTGCTCGCCCCGCAGCACGGTGCCAGCACACAGCACTCCCCTCCCTCACATCAGCTGTTTTTTCTCCCCAGGTGTTTTCTCTAGTCAGAAGAGAGGGAAAAACAAAGGGGCAGCACCTCTGGGAGCTCAGCACCCGGCCCCGCTGCTCCCCCTCGCCCTGGGGACAGCAGGAACCCGGCGTCGCTCGCCAAAGCAGCGAGAGGCTCTTCTCTCCACTGGGGAAATAACGCCAAGTTATTCCACTCTCGTCCCAGCTTTTACATTAATCAGAGTTGAGATTACTTTCCCGCTCCACATGCCAAAACTGAGCACTGATAAATCACAAATCTGCCCTGAAAACCCACAAGACTTTAATAATACAGGCTGGGTTCCTGCTTATTTTTCCTTCCTTTCTTAAGCCTTTAGTATTTGTGGCTAGGGTCTGCGCGCGTATGCACAAATTTAAGGCTAGAGGCTCAATTTAATTTAAAGGAAAATAAAAAAAAAAATCGAAGCCAAGAATCTCATGTAATCATGTGGTTCCAGAAGCTGGAGGATTAAACACAAGACTAACAATAATTTTCAAAAGACAAAAAAAATCTATGAAACCCGCAGTAAACCCCTAAGAGCTGGCAGGGCACATCCAATACCCGAAGTATCTGGCTGCAGCTAAAACTCCCCCCACTATAGCTAAGAACAAACATTTCTTACTTTTCAAGACTGTTGGTTTTTAGCCAAGGATTTCCCTGACCTTGGTGTGTCTCCCAGGGCCTCGGCACCCTGCGCACAAAGCGGGATTCGCCCCGCTGCCACGATGGGAAGGGAAAGCCGGCGTGAACTTTTCATCTCTTTTCATCGCATCTGAAATTCAACAAGGCCGAGGGCAAGGTCCTGCTCACGGGTCAGGGCGATCCCCAGCCCAAACCCAGGCTGGGCGAGGAGGGGCTGGAGAGCAGCCCCCAGGAGAAGGACTTGGGGGTCCTGGGGGTGGAAAACTGCCGGTGAGGCAGCACCGTGCGCTGGCAGCCCAGAAAGGGCCCGTGTGCTGGGCTGCACCCAGAGCAGGGTGGGCACAGGGCGAGGGGGGGATTCTCCCCTCTGCTCCGCTCTGGGAGACCCCCCTGCAGGGCTGGGTCCAGCTCTGGGGCACCAACAGCAGAAGGACACGGACCTGCTGGAGCGGGGCCAGAGGAGGCCACGGAGATGCTGGGGGGGCTGGAGCCCCCCTGTGAGGACAGGCTGGGAGAGTTGGGGGGTTCAGCTGGAGGAGAGAAGGCTCCGGGGAGACCTTAGAGCGGCCCCCCAGGGCTGAAAGGGGCTGCGGGAAAGGGGGGGGGGGACTCATCATCAGGGGGAGGGATAGGATGAGGGGTAACAGGCTTAAACTGACAGAGGGAGATTTAGATGAGATCTGAGGCAGAAATTCTCCCCTGTGAGGGGGGTGAGGCCCTGGCACAGGCTGCCCAGAGAAGCTGTGGCTGCCCCCTCCCTGGCAGGGCTCAAGGCCAGGTTGGACGGGGCTGTGGGCAACCTGGGCTGGTGGAAGGTGGCCCTGCCCGGGTCCCTCCCAGCCCAAACCAGTCTGGGATTTGCTTCCTCCCCACCAGCCAGCCCATCCCTCGTTGAACACGGTCCCCCAAGAAGGCACATTCCGAGGACAGACAATGGCCGACGCTCAAGCTGAAAAACAAAATAGGAAGGAAAAGGCACCTTAATCTCCGACGTGATTTAGCCAGAGTCTTGCGTTATTTTTAGTCCGGCATGAATTACTCCATGGTAAATCACTGCTGCGTGTTCCCTGGCAGGCAGCACCCCTCCCTGCCTCCAGCCCCCCAGCACCTGGGGGGTGGGGGGGGGATAATTTTCTTTATTTATTTATTAATTAATTATCCTCCACCCCCTGCAGAGGGTCTCAAGGGATCCCCCACACCTGCAGCTCCTGCAAGCACTAAACCACCACAGGTGTGGAAGGGCCACCCAAGGGGGCTGAAACCCAGCGTGGCTGGTGCCAGTGGGGGTTTGAGCAACCCCCCACCCCTCCCCGCTAGTATTTTCGGGGTAAAAAAGAAATAGTTTGCCAGTCTGGAGAACAGCTTTAGCTCTCCCGTCTATTGGCATGACAGCAAAACCACCCACCCGCCGGCAGAGCCGTGGGACCGCTGAAATATCACCAGTCACCGCCGCTGAGTGCGCCTGCTGTTCCCCCTCCCAGCCCCCCGGCAGCGAGACCGGGGGGGCAGCGGCGGGGGAGAGGGTCCAAGAGACAAGATTGGGGCGATCGGGGCCACTGAGCCGCTGCGGCGAGTGGCCGTGCTGGGGGGGGGCCGGGCGGCAGGATAGCGCTGTGCCAGATGGCACCTCCGCAGCTCGCGTGGGACGGAGGCGATCTTGTGCTTTTGAATAAATTTTTTTTCAAAATTAAAAAAAAAAAGAAAAAAAAAAAATTCCCAGCACATTTCTCTCCCAGCCAGCGACGGCGTCTGCTGAGCCGTGCCAAGGAGCCTTTGGGGTGACCACGTCTCCCGCAGCGCTCGGTGCGGTGGGGACGTTTCCGATGGTGGCGAATCCCCCCGAAGCCGAGAGGATTTCTGCGCAGATGAGTTGCTTTCACCATCAAATCCACCCCTCGCCCCTCGGCTCGGCTTCAGCGTGGAGGGCCGGTCGGTGGCACTGGCTGTCTGCCTGCGGAGCGGAACAGCCCCCCCAGGCTCAGATTTCTCTTCCCCCTCCCAGTCCTCCCGCTTCTGAGGTTAATCCAGAGGGAAAGGGAGAGGGGAGCTGGAAAGGGGAAGCATCCCGGGGGTGCTCTGTCCTCTGCCCCCCATCCCACCAGCCCCGTGGGTGGGGGCCACGGCCAGGGACTGGCACAGTGGGTGCAGCGGGGGCTCATGCTGTCACCCCCCAGGCCCTGCCGGGCGAGCTGGGTGCCAGCCAGAGCCCCACCACGTCCCCCTCACGTTCCGTCATCCGACAGCTCCCGCCTCGGCCTTTGGCGCCGAGTGGCACAAGACCAGAGCCTCGGCTCTGCCCTGGTGACACCGGGTGACACCGTGCCGTGGGTCTCCGCTTGGCCTCCCCGGACCAGACCCGCCTCGTCGCTTCTCTCAGCCGAGAGCGTGTCCTGGGAGCTCTGCCCGCCCTGCCTGCGCTGCTGGGCAGACGGTGTCACATTTGTCAGCTGTATCTGCTTAAGGACGCAGCCAGCCGGGGAAGCGGCTCCCTCCGGAACCCTCCGGGCCGGGAGCAGCAGCGATGCCGGGAGCCAGGCCGGGGACGGCCGCCGTTCCCCTGGCGTGGCCCTGCTCAGGCCTGGGGGCAGCGGGGGACGCGGTGCTCTGTCCCAGCCCCATCCAGCCCGGCCCAGGACGGCTGCGAGCGGTGACACCCGGCAGCACCGTTTGCAGGAGGGGATGTGACTTCCTCCGGCAAGGGCAGGATTTGGGGCTGGGGTTACGGGTGAGCGACCGCGGGTCAGGCCGGGAGCAGCTGCCACGTAACGCGAGTCCTTGCTCGGTTGGAAAACACATTTTTCTCCTGCGTGAGCCCCTGCAGAAACCGCCCGCGCCGGCACACGCTGCCGTCGCCCTGCGGCACCCGCCCCGGCAAAGCGCCCGCCTGGGGACCAGCCTTATGCCGCAGCCACTTCGTTTCTGCCAGTCTCTGTATTAGGCCCCTAAAACTTGGGGCCAGCAACCAGGAGTGTTATTTTGGGGGGGCGATGCCACCGGGCAGGACTCCGGGGAGGTCAGGGCATCACTGGGTCCGCTCACCACAGGCACCTGGGGCAGCGAGGTGGCTTCTGATGGCCCAGGGAGCAGCCTGGGGTCAGTGAAGAACCCACCTCGGCAGAGCTAAAGCTGCGTCGGGGTGTCCTGAGGGTGCCCACGTGGGCACACCCGATGAGGAGATTCCCCCGACGAGTCCCAGACGAGCTGCCTCTGGGCTCATTCACATTTTCCTCTTCTACTTTTGGTGCTTTCCCCCTCAGGACCCCCCCGGAGCTCAGAGCCGGGCCCAAGGCTCCTGCCCCGCTCCCCAGCTGTGGGTCTCCGCTTTCCGCCCCGTTGCTGATTTTAACAGTTTGCACCCACAGAAGACGCCGTTTCCCACCGAGGAGCCGCAGCCGAACACCCAGAAGAGGCAGAGCTCGCCCGGCAGCGGCACAGCGGGGCGTGTGTCACTACTTCCATTAAAACCCCATTTTTCACGAGAAATTTTCAGTTCTGGGATCAGGACTGAATTTTTCCCGTTGAGGGAAACGCAGATTTTTTCGCAGGGAAGCGGCTCGGCCGAGGCGACGCGGCAGCGCGCTGCCAAAGCACGACTCACCGAGGAGCTGACATTTCACAGCAACATTTGGCAAATGATTAATTCAGATTATCGCCCCGTGGAGCTGGGCCTTGCCAAACCGGTGATTTATGCCAGGCTCAGTCATCCTGCGCCCAGTGGAAAAGGCTCTGAAACACGGAGGATCCAGGGGGCAAAACCCCGTCCGCCGGGGCGGTGGCGCGTGGGAGCTGATGGAGGAGGGGGCCGTGCACCCCCACCCCCCTGCCATCCCCGTTTTTGCTCGTGTTCACACCAAAACGCTGCAGCTGAGCCAGCACGGGGGTGCTTGGGGTGTCCTATCAGATGCTCATCACTGGAGGTGGGGAGCAGCCCCCCCGGACCCACGCAGCCCCCCTGGGTCCCTGCAGCCCCCCCCAGACCCCTGCAGCCCCCCCACACACCCACAAAGCTGCGGCGGGGACCGGGCTGGCGGCGCTGAGCCCCGGGCCAAGGCGCTCCACAGCTTCCTTTGCTTGATTCATGTTGCAAATAATTAACGCATTCTTTAGCATTATTAATGCTAAATTAAAGCATTATTGCTAATTAAAGCTTACAATCCCTAATAAAGCAATTATCTGGCTTGGAAGTGTCCTGACCAAGAGGACAACCCCCCCCCCAGCCGTCATTGCAGCCCCCATGGCCCCACGGTGCTTCGGGGACCCCGGTGCCGGCGGGACGCGGAGGAGCCGCTGGCCCTTGGCCGTGCACCCCGGGACAGGGCTGAGCCCCGCAGCCGCCGCGGGGGGGCCAGACCCCCGGGGGTGCTGGCTGAGGAGGTGGGGAGCAGCTCCCGACCCTCCCGCAGGGTTGATGAACGCGGCGAGGGCAGGGGCGGGGGGCGCGCTGAGAGCATTGGGGGTGCGGCGATGGGCCCCCCTCCCCGCCCAGGAGCACGGGGTCGGGGGGGGGGTCCCTCTGAGCGCGCGTGTGTGTCCCCCCAAAAAGGAATGAAGGGGCCAGAGCCAGGACTTTGAAACTCCAAGCTTTATTCAGTTGCTTCGGCAGCGGCGGGCATCACACGGGGGGAGGCGGGAGGCGAGGCCGCGGGCGAACAGCGGCGGCCGGGGAAAAGCTTGTTCCGCTCCCCGCGCCCCGGCACGGGCCGGGGGCTCTAGTTGGTGGGGTGGTAGGCGCCACGCTGGTGCCACTGCATGTCCCGGATGCGCCTGACCGACTGGATCTGGGGGTGCTGAGCGCCGAAATCTGAGCTGTCCTTGTAGTCCCCCTTTTCAAACAGGTACTGGTAGCCCCTGTAGCCAGGGTACTGGTATCCCACCCACCTGCCAAGGCAAACACGGGGGTCACCCACCGTCACCCAACCCCGCGGCCCTCAGCGGCGCCACGCGCCGGCATCGCCCCGGTCCCGGGTACTCACGTGCCGCTCTGCACCCGCACGGATGAGACCTTCTCCTGGTAGCCGTGCGCGTGGAAGCTGGGCACATCATCGTCTATGATTTCGATCTTCTTGCCGGTGAAGCTGGGGTTTTCGTACAGCACGATCTTGTGCTCCTGGCTGTCCTGCAGCGGGGAGAGCAGAAACGGGGCGTCAGCAGCTGCCAGCGCCGGGTGCTGGGCAGGGAGGGGGGGCAAAGCCCAGGGTGATGGGGAAACCGAGGCGAGGGGCTGCTCCCGCCGATGCCGGGGGTGCTCCACATCCCTCCGTCCAGCTCCGAGAGCCGGCGCGGGCTCTGCCGGACTTACCGGCAGCCGTCCTCCGCTCTGGGGTCACCTGCCACTGCCCCCGTCCCCGTGCTCCCTCCGACCCCTCCACTGGCTCCCTGGGCCCCGGGGGCTGGGGCGAGGGTGCGCAGGAGGGGGTGCCCCTCCGCCCGCGGGGCTGGGGGGGACGGGGGAAGGCTGGGGAAGACTTCTGGCTGCAGACCTTGGTCTGGCGGGTGGGTAGTGGCTGTCTGGGTGCTCTCACCACTTTGATGGGTCTCAGGGAAGTGATGCTGTCGCTTCTCCGGCTGTTGGTCCAGGAGTCCCAGCGGGGGTACTCCCCCTTCTCAAACACAAACTGCTCCCCTTTGCAGCTTGCCTGCTCGTAGCCCACCCAGCTGTAAGAGAGCAGGGGACGAGCTTCAAAACGGGGCAGCGGCGCAGGGACGGGCACCCCAGCCAACGCCCTGGGGCTGAGCCCCGGGCCGTGCCCCCCGGCAGGACACAAACCCCTCTGCTCTGTGCTGGAAAACGGCAGCGAGCACCGCGGCGCCCAGCGAAGCGCCGGCAGCTGCGCTTATGTCCGACGCACAAGGCCCAGCCCAGCCAGGCCTGGCTCTGCCGGCCGTGGCACCGCAGGAGCACCGGCACTGCCGGCGTGGCTGCTCCGACACAGTGGCCGGTGGCCGCGCACCCCAGGGACCCGCAGGGTCACCCACGGGGCCCGGATGGGGCTGTGCTCCTGCCAGGGTGCTGTGCAGCCGCCCCGCTGTTCCTGGGTGCTGCGGGGTGCAAGCAGGGAACCCCCACCACTCCCTGGGACTGCTCAGGGGCTCCCCATTGCCTGGGGACCCCCCGGCCCCCTCCGAGAGCCCACACGGGGGTCAGCAGGCGGATGGGGAACGGAGGTGCCGCTGGCCGCCCCGCCGAGCGAGCGCCATCCCTGCCCGTCCCTGCTCCCAAAGGAAGGATCAAACCGGGGGGGACACCACGATCCGTGCTAGCCCAGCGGGCAGGGCGGGGGGCAGCACCCTGCCCCGGGGACCCCTGGGCACCCCAGGGTAAGGCAGGGGAGCAGCGTGGCCACGTTGGTCACATGAAATCCAGGGTGCGGTGCAGGTGCCGGCAGCGGGAAGATCCCCCCCCAACCCCAGCCCTTGCCCCCCCCCCCCCCCCCGACACGTACGGTCCGGAGTGCACGAGGATGGAGCCCACTTTGTCCACGCCGGCTTCCTTCAGGTTGGGGCAGGCGCCGCTGAGCTCATGGCAGCGGCCCTGGAAGTTCTCCTGCTCGAAGATGGCGATCTGGAAAGGGAGCGGGGGGGCCTCAGGGCTGGGCACACGGGGGGCACACGCCGTCCCCGGCCACCGGCTCAGCTCAGCTCCGCTCCGCGTCTACTGCAGCCCAGCCCTCGTGCCATCCCCCGAAACCTCCCCGCCGGTGGCTTTAACCAGCCCACGAGCATGAACCAACGTTTCCATCCCCTTGTGAGTCCCCACCAGCGCCCTGGTGCTGCTCGCCGAGGGATGCCCGCGCTCAGCCCGGGCTTCCAACAGCCAAGTGAGCCCAGGCCCCGGCTCCAGCACCGGGACTCGGTGAGCAGAGCACCCTGCACTCACGGGAGGGCAGCGGGGCAGCCCCGGGGGGCTGAGCACCGCCAGCTCAGCACAGATTTCACGGGTCAGCGGGGCGGCGGGGGACGGATCTGCTGCGTCTGCAGATGAGGAGCTGATCCCTTCCCACCCGCCTGCGCCGGGGCCACGGGATCCCAGCAAAATCCCAAGCGTCTCCCACCCCGCTCCCCGTCCCCACGTCCCGCTGCAAACAGCTCAGCACCCGCCGGGAGCGCCGTGGGGGGCTGCCGAGGGGCTGCATGGCCCCGGCTCAGCTGCCTCCAGCCCCACCAGAGCCCCGGCACGTCTCAGGGGGGTGATGCGGGTGCTGGGTGAGGCTGAGGGTGCCCCAGCCCCACTGCAGAGCGGAGCAGAAGCCGCACACTGACCTTGGAGCTGGCTTGCTGCTGCTTGGAGGCTGGCATTTGGTGCTCGGAAGCCATCATAAGCTGGGTTGTCTGCTGCCTTGGATGGAAAACTCTGAAGGTTAAAAGCTGCCACCGAGGATGCACCCAGGACGTGCTCACACCCCCATGTCCGTGCCCCACATCCGCACCCCGCAGCCCACCCGGCGCCCGGCCGCTGGCTGCTCCTCGCCCTCGAGTCACACACAGAGGGGTGTCGGGGCGCGGGCTCACCGCAGGGTGGGCGCAGGCTGCATGTGCTGGGGCCACTCGGGGCTGCTCAGCACCACTCGCTCACAGGATAAAACCTCCCCGGGCTCGTGGGGGAGCCCAGGTGACAGTCCCAGCCCAGCATCACCCATGGGGGGACTTGCAAAGGGTCTCCAGCCCGAAGCGAGGGGACCCGGGAGCCCGGGGGCATTCCGGAGTCGTTCCCAGGGAGCTCAGCCCCTGCAGCCGAGGCTTTTCCCACTGTCCTGCCCAGCCAGTGACAGCCAAGGAGCCCCTGTTCCATGGGGGTGCCTGGACGGGGTGATGGGGAGAAGCTCTGCCCGGTGCAGCCGCCCCTATGGAGGACCCTTGTCCTTCGAGCAGGACCCCCCGGGTCTGAGCAGGCTCCAAACCAGGTGAAAGCGGCTCATTCCCGATAAAACAAAAACCGAGCCACGGCCGGGCAGCAACGCTCCTGAGCTGCCACCCGGGTTGGGCTGCAGGGACAGGACTGTCCCCGTGGCTCGTCCCCCTGCATGCCCGCACCCCGCTGCCACCTCTCCCCGGCACTGCGGGAGGGAGCTCCGGCGCCGGGGGCCGGGAGGAGGCAGCGACAAAAAAGAGGACAATAAACAGAAAAGTCTTACCAGTTATACCAGTACCCGCTTGAGCCAGTGAAGGGCTGCGGCCGAGAGGTGGAATTTATACCGAGCCGCGGAAGAATGGTGCCAAAACTATTTACAAAATAGTTAAAGCATGATTCAAAGCGAGAATGCTGGATTAAAACCCAATGAAAACCAAGGTCAGCTGATCAGCCGCAGCCTTTGTCTCCCCAAACACCAAGTCGGGGAGTTATTTCATTAGCTTTCACATTCGAGTTGCCCGCTTTGTTGGGTTTGTTGGCAAGGAGATTTGGAGTTTGCATGCATCAGCCGAATGCATGCCAAGACCCAGACCGGCCCTTGCAAACAAAGCGCCCGCCAGCCCTGCTTCAGGAGTTTTGGAGCCAGAGACTTTATCCCTCCAACAAACGGGCGAGCCGCCCCGCCGCTGCCGCCGCCGAAAACTGCTGAAGTTGGCTCTTTCCATGCGCGATAAAACGAGCCTTCAAATAACTGGTAAACGTCTGCCTTTGCCCATCCGCGTCCCCAGCGAGGCAGCGCCCGCGCCCCGCGCTGCCGCACAGGGACCCCGCGAGGCTCCCGGGCCCGGGGGGCACCAGGGGAGCCCCTTCCCGCTACCGACCCAGGGCTTGGGGCTGGGCAGGGCAGGATCTGGCCCTGCTGGCACGGTGCGGTGGGGCAGCACCCTCAGCCTGGGGTGCGGGGGCAGCCGGGTGCCAGGTGTTGGGCTCCTTCACCATTTATCACACACACACACACTTTTGGGGTCCCTAAGGAGCGTCCCGGCCCCCCCGGGGCAGCAGCACAGAGGTCCCTCTGCCACGCTGGGACAAAGCCAAGGCCAGCGGCGGGGGGGGTCGCAGCCTGGGACGTGCCCCCACAGCCGGGCCGGGCCCAGCGCGAGGGACGAGCTGAGGGTTCAGGGCACCAGCAACGCCCCGTCACTGGCATCTTGCTGCCGGCTGACCCGGGCAGACGCGCCAGGGCCAGGGGCTGGTTTTGACTGCAGCAAAGTGAGTTTCCTAGGGGGGACCCACCCCCCCACCCCCAACACGGCTGTCAGACTCCTGGGCAGCACCCACAGCCCCCGTGGAGGAGCAGGACACCCCTCGTCACCCCAACAAGTGTCACAGGTTAACGTGGCCCAGACCCGCTCTCTCCCCCCGGCAGCAGTTCGTGGGGGTCCCACCAGCCCCAGCCATGGCTGCAGCCCCCCCCCCAGCACCTCCGGCCACAGCCCCGGCGCCCGGGACGGCCACACGCAGGGTCACCCCCGCGGAGGTGTTGCCACCAGCCCTAGGAGGGGCACGCAGAGGGGTCGGTCCGCACCGTTAGCAGCCGCTGGGGGTGACAAAGCCTCGGGGGGGGCACAGGTGACCGTGTGGCTCTGTAAGAACTTTTGCCGAGCTGTGGCCGGCTGTTGGCGGGTCACACTGGTGACCTACGGTGGTCCCAGCCCTGCTGCCACCCTTCTCCCCTCCCTGTGCCTCCGGCTGCAGCCCCACAGAGGGATCCAGCCACCGCCCCCCGACTCATCCGGGGCTAATTCATAGGGGTCCCCAACCCAGGACCCCCGTGGGCCTGTCCCGGGTCCCAGCACCGGGCAGGGGCCCCCCCGGCTGCCGCCCGGCCCATCCCGGCCCCTCGCCAGCCCAGGGGGGGGCAGACACGGGGCTCAGCCCGGCTGCGCTCCCTGCCCCGGCTCTGCCGGGCTGGCTTGAGCCCATCTCAGCCACTAGACGCGGGCGACGCCACAGGGACAGGCCTAGAAGCAGGTTTTGGTGGCACAATCTCCTTTAATAGCTGCAAACCGAAGTCCAAAGAGAAAAGCTCCGGCGCGGCTGTTGGGTGACCGGCGCTCGGGCAGCCTCGCGCCCATCTCCCGTCCCCCAGCGCGGCCGCGGGGCCCGTGGCAGGGGGGTGCTCTGCGCCCCGCAGCCGGGATGGGCCAGCTCCCCGCCAGGACCCGCAGGGCACGTGGCCGGGGGGGGGCCTCCAGCCCCTGCCTTGGCGACCCAAAGAGTGTCCCACGTGGCAGAGGGATCATCCCCAGGGAGCAACAACCCTGGCGCTGGGGGGAAGCTCCCTCGGGGCTGGGTTGGGGGCTCTGGGGGGTCACAGCCCTCAGCCTGGGGGATGAGACCTGCTTTGGGGAGGTGAGTCCCGATTTGGGGGGGGTTGAGTCCCACTTTGGGGGGCACAAGGGTTGGCAGCGCCTGGGAACGGTCGTTCTCTGCATCCAGTGCTGCTGGGCCCCACCACCCCTGAGGGCCCCCCCAGCCACCCCCCTGCCCTTCGGGCTGGACGCCGTCCCGCAGGGGAGCAGGCAGGGCTGGGAAAGGAGCAGAGCTCCCCTGGCCCAGGGAGATGCTTTGAGAAGGGGCAGAGTCATGGGAAAAGCCCTTGGCAAGTGGCCCAGGACCACCCGGGGGGGGCTGGGCTGCCCCCGGCGCGGGGCTCACCACCGGCCACGCCAGCACCGAGCCGCAGCACCACGGGGGGGTTATTTCTGGAAAGCTGCAGCCTTTATGTAACACCGCAAATCCTCTCTCTTCCCCCGCTTCTGCTCCGCACAGGAGATGCTGGGGGCACGGGAGATGCTGGGGGCACGGCCGTGGCCCCCATCCACGTCCTCCCACCCCCAACCCTGACCCCGCTCACGCCCCCCCCGCCACGACCCCGACGCCAGCCCAGGACCAGGCCAGGCCCCCGGCAGCCTCCAGCTCAGAGCTTTATTGAGGTTTTTGCACAAAAAAACACCAAGGTCATGGCATCAGCCGGCGGCATCACGTCAGCCGGCCCCCGGCGCGGGGCTGGGGACGACGACGGGGGGGTCGGGGCATCCCTCAGCTGTTCTCGAAGCAGCCCCGCTGGTGCCACTGCTGGTCCCGCACACGGCGCACGGACTGGATGAGGGGCTGGTTGGCGTCCCACTCGTTCCAGTGACGGTACTCGCCCTTCTCGAAGACGTGCTGGCGGCCCCGGTACCCGGGGTACTCGTAGCCCACCCACCTGTGGGGGATGGAGGCTCAGCAGGGCCCTGGGGGCACGCCTGTGTCCCCCCCACAGAGCTGGGGGGCAGCATCCCCGTGCCACCCCGAAGGCCGCAGCCACGTGTCGCTCTGCAGTGTTGTGGTGGGAGGGGTTGGGGACCTCGGGGCAAAGAGGGGGCCACGACTCCTGCAGCGGTGGCCAGCAGAGCCCCGGGTCAGGGCAAGGAGCTGTCAAACAGCCCTGGTGACGCTGGCTTGGTCCCCCACGCTGGGGGGGGGGGGGGGCACTGGGGACACGATGGGCAGCACGGTGGGGACATCCTTGCTGTCACCCCACGGGGCCCAACCACGGGACCTCGCTGGGGTGTCCCGGTGCCGCCGTCCTTACGTTCCGTTCAGGGCCCTGACGCTGGCCACGCGGTCCTGGAAGCCGTGGGCCCAGAGGCTGGGGACGTCGTCGTCCACGATCTCCATCTTGCGCCCGGTGTAACCCGCGTTCTCAAAGAGGTGGATCTTGTGGTCGGGGCTGTCCTGGGGGAAGGCAGGGGTCAGGGGCTGCCCCGCGCACCCCCAGCCCCGCGGTCCCGAGGGGCGCAGACACCCCCAGACAGCCGCTACTCACGATCTGGAGGGGGCGGATGGACATCAGGCTGTCGCTGTTGTGGCTGTTGGACCAGGAGTCCCAGCGCGGGTAGTCGCCCTTCTCCAGCACAAACTGCTCCCCGGCGTAGGCCTGTCGCTCGAAGCCCAGCCACCTGCGGGACCAGGGGCTCAGGGGCGGCACGGCCCCCCCAGCACGAGGCTCCCCACAGACGGGATGCAGGGGATGCTCGTCCTGTCCCCCCCACACACACCCCCCAGGGCTTTTCCCCACCCCGGACTTACGGGCCAGACTCCACCTGGATGGAGCCCACCTTCTCCAGCTCCTTCTCGGTGATGTTGGGGAGCTCCTCCGTCAGCTCGCATTTCTTCCCCTGGAAATTCTCCAGCTCATAGATCGTGATCTAAAGCAGGGAGAGAGGCGGCTGCGGCAGCCACGCTGCGGAGGGGGAGGGACGGCCCCGCCCTAGCGCAAGACCCCCCCAACCCCTGCAAACGCATCCCCTCCGCCCCGCGCCGGCGTCGCGCCTCTCCCGCGGCAGAGCTGGGTCCTGCCACGTGCCGCTGCCCCGGCAGACGGCTCCCACCTTCGCCAGGTATTGGCCAAAGATGTCGTTGGTAAAACACAGGCAGATATTTCATCCGTGACCGGCTGAGAACACGCTGACCAGCTCAAACGCAGCATCGAAAACACGGAGAGTTTGTGCTGAGAGACCTCCGGGGCCGTGGGCTGCAGTGTCGCGGTCACGGCCCCTCCAGACCCGCGCGCTCCCCTGGCCTGGCCCAAGCTCATTATCGGGGTTTTTCCTCAGAACCCCGCCTGGGGCAGAGACCGCGAGGGTTTCCCTGGGCCCTGCTGCTCGCAGCAGCGTTGGGGCTGAGCTGCAGGACGAGTTCGGGCCCATGTCAGGGAGCAGGGCCCGGGGTGTCCGGGGAGCAGGAGGGCCAGCACGGCAGCCAGGCACCCCCCAGCCCCAGCAGGGTCCCAGCAGAACCCCCTGAGCCCGGGGCAAGGGCAGAGCCTCGCGCAGCCACCGCGTGAGGGGGGCATCAGGGCACGGAGGTGACACCCGTGCTCCTCAGGAACTTCTCCCCACCCCAAAGCAACGAGCAGCCCAAGCTCCCGGCACCTCCTTACCCCGTCTGCAGCATCTGCTCCCACCTCCCGCCTTCCCCAGCCAGGAGCAGCTTTGCCCGGCCGCAGCCACTGCAACACCCCCAGCCGACTTGCCTCAACCAACCCACGAGCGTAAGAATTATAACCTAAAAAAAAAAACCGCAGGAGGAGTCTTACTGCTCAAACCTCCAGCCAAGCCCGGCCGTGACAGGATACTTTATCTCCTGGATTAAAACGCTGCGCAGCTGCACACCAGAGCAGCAGGCAGAAGCACTTGGCAGCCACAAACGCAGCGAGCAGCGTCTCCTCCTGCCAGGCAGCAGCAAATCCCCCGGCCGCAGCCTCGCTCCGCGCCCGCAGCCCCGCACAGCTCGGCTCGGGGCAGGGGGGGGACCAGGAGCAGAATTATCAGAGCGGTGACACCAACGCGCTGCTGCGTGAGGAGAGCGGAGGCTTCTCCAGTCCGACCTGCAGCGCTCGGACCCACAGCATCACCCAAAGTCCGTCTGTCACCAGTTGCCCCCAGTATACCTTGTAATTGCCACCTCGCTCGCCAGCACCCTCCCCAGTCGCCATCTGCTCGGGGGGACTTTGTTGCTCAGTCATTGTGCCTGGAAAACCCAAATTGTAGGAGGTTAACACAGCAGGTAACAGCCTTTAGAGTGCTTCAGAAAATAAAAAAAGATGAAGCTGGCATGGGAACAGGTAGAAAAAGTGAACACGGCTCCCCCTGAACGCCGCAGCTGTGAATCCCGGGGGTGGCCAGAAGGAAGCGCTCCGTTATCCATCCTCCTCTTGCCCTGCTCCCTCCCCCGGGCATCACGCGGGGCCGCAGAGCCCGTGACCGAACCAAACCACCTTCCAGGAGACACGGGGTCCCCCTCTGACCCTGGGCCGCTCGCCCCGGTGCTCATTCAACTCATGTCTAAAAGCCCGTCCTCTGCTTCCAGCAGGAACTCGCTGCGTTCGGCTGCTGCCATCTTTCCTCCTTCACATAAATCTGTTGCTCTCCCTTGCTCCTGCATCCCGGGGGGCACCAGACCAGCACTGGCTGGCAGGGCAGCAGCGAGAGCCCCCTCCTTGCTCTCCAGGAACAACTCAAAGTTCCTACTCAACTCGGAAGCCCCGGCCGAACACGCCTCCCCCCCTCTGCTCTCGCCGCGCTAACGCGAGGGGTTGTCGAGAGGTTAACAGGAGATGAATAAAAGAAACCGAGTTTAACCGCCGTCCTTAATCAAAACCCTGCGGCATCACTTCTCGCCAAGCGTGAGCAAAACATTCGCTACAGCGAGACCTCGACTCAGACATATTAATTCTTTTTTAAAGCCCCTTCCAGTCCAAGCAGTGCCGCCACTACCTCTCCCGGCGCGGTTCCGCTCTGCCGCCCGGCGCGGGCAGCCCTGCTATTTATGGGTTGCTTCTGAACAGAACAGCACATTATTTGGACGCTGATACAGCAGCTGCGTCCACTGAATTCCATCCATGAGATTTCATCTCAATAGCGCGGGCTCGCAGCGCGCTATGGAAACGTTATTCAGATTTCTCCCGGCTGTCCCTTAAAAATGTGCCGCTCGATTTACAGAAGATTAACGTCGAAACTCACATCAGCACGTTCACGCTGCTTCTTGCCAGGTTCTCTGGAAAACTCTCCCATCAGCAGTTAAAGGCAGGGTTTAGCCTGGAAACCGAGCCCAGCGCAAAGCAAAAAAACTGCAAAATATTGACAAGCTTGTTTGGGCTCGGACGCAAGACGAGGTGGGGAGCGGGTGTCAGCTCCTGGGAAGGGCAGGGGAGTGGGGGGCAGGCGGCCCCGGGGCAGGGAGCGGGACGGGCAGGGGGGAGCTGGGCTCGCGCTTCAGCTTTGACCCTTCCCGGGGGGGTTTTTCTCCAGCTGAGCCCCCTTCCCGTCTCGGCACCCAGTCCCTGGGCGTGTGAGGGGTTTTGGGGAGCCCAGTGCCTCGTTCAGGGGCTGGGCCGTGGCTGCAGGCGAAGCACGATCTGACGCAGCCCCTCTGCGCCGGGGCCGCGCCGAGCGCCGTGACGGGGCCCAACTGCCCCTTCCTCAGGGGACACGAAGCCACCCTCAGCCACACACGTTTCCACTGCCCGGATCGTACCTGCTCCGGGCACGTCTCACCTCCAAACGAAGAACCACGCACGAAGCACCCACCAAAGCGCTGCTCCACGAGGCCAGGCCGGACAAACTTGGCGTTTGTGTAGTCGGCAGACGGGCGGCCCCACGTCCCGCCTTGCCGGCACCCAGCCGGAGCCCCCCCTGCCCTCGGCCACGTGGCACCGGGCTCGTCCCCCCATCCCGCCGCTGGCGGCTCTCCCGGGGACCCCCAGCCCCGGGGGGGGGGGGGTGACACACCGGTCCCAGTGCAGCTCCGACTCCCAACAGACTCCTTTCCACCGCCGGCCGTTGCCGCGTTTTCTGACACAGGATGAGACAAACCACCCCCGAAGGAGATTCCCCCCCCCGCCGTTGGGTGCTGCGCGGCTCCCGAGGGGGAGGCGAGGTGGGATGAGGGTCCCGTGACGCTGAAGGTGAAGCGGGGGGCAGCTCAGGAGCGTGTGTTGTCACTGGTCAAATGACATTTTGGGCCGGGCAGGGACTGCGGTTTGGTATCGGCCGGTTTTATCGCAGTTCCTTTTCACATTTCCATCTTTTCTTTGAATACTTGAATATTTGACTGTAAAATACAAAATCGCTTCTGTACAGAGGGACTCAAAGGAGAGCATGGAAGGGATTAATTTCCCTCTTTTACGAAACGCAAGAGCACGTTTTCAACAGATCAGAAACACGGAATTCTTCTTGCCAGGGCCCCCACGGCACTGAGCTCCGTAGGGGCTGCAGTGCCCGTGAATCTTCCAGTCCCACACTCGCAGAACTGGCACATTGATAAGGCAATTGCAAAAACATGACAGAAGGGGCACTAGATCACATCGATTTGTCTTCCTAACAGAACTCAATTTCCTTTCACTGTCAGTCTCTTAAATCCCTTTGAGAAATGCTCACAGTATATTGTTAGAAAACAGATATGTTGGGTTTTTTTTTTAATATCTGCCAAAGCCAAGCTTGAATCATAACTGTACAGTCCAATACACAACAGCCAGAATATCTTCATTATTTAGGAAACTGTAGTACAAAATATCGTCTGCAGCACGATGTATTTATTCTGACCCATCTCCCATACGCTGTACAGCTGTGTGCAGCGATATGAAGTTTGGATCTGTACGACAGCTCCTTTAAAAACAGGGTTGATGTTTAATACAGGAAGAGAAAAATCCGGAAGCCGTCAGACCTCGATTCTTCTGGCGGGATGGGAGATGGAGGAGAGACAGAAGTTGTTTTAGATGATGTTTTTGCAAGAATGATTTGAGCTGAGAGGCTGGTCCTGGAGTGGGGGCACGGGGGGCTGCGTGTGCTCGGGCGCCGCGCTCCCCGCGCCCCACCTGGGAGAGGACGCCCGCCCCTCGCACCAGCACGGCCAGAGCGAGGCAGGACCAGGGGTTCCTGGACACCTCGGCCCCAGGGGAGAGGCCTCGGGACACCCTCGGACCCCCAGATGCAGAGAGGCTGCTTTCTGCCCCCAAAGCCCCCCCCTCCCAAGAAGCTGTAGGAGGGATGGCACCGACAGCCCTCCCGAGGGCAGAGCTCGGGCGGGGAGAAAACAAACACCAGCTTTTCCTTACACCACTATGGGGCCAGCACCCCCCAGCCCTGCTCCCCGCGAAGGTGGGGGCGACTTCCCCAGCGCCTCCCCCAGGCCCGGGCCGGGCTGCGGCCGCTGGGGTGCCTCGACAGCACAGGGAGCCTTCAGGAGGTGCCAACGGCCGGCTCGGCCCAGCGGCACCCTCAGGCCACCACGGCCCTTCTGGAACAGCCGCTGCATCGGCTGCACCTTCCCAGGAAGGGCCAGCGCCGGGCGACAGCCCCGACACCCCCCCGCGTGGTTTTACTGTCAGAGCTTTGCCACCCGCAAAGCCCCTCCACGCGCCACGCCAGGAGCGCGCTGCCAGCTCCCCAAACACCCCAATTCAACTGATTCACAAATTTTTGCAAACAGGAGAGAGCCAGGTGGGTGCCGGCCGCCCCGCTCTCCCCCGGGGCGCCCCACACACAGCCCCGCCGGGCTCTGGCTGCCCAGGACCAAGTTCAACGTCAGAGGTGCCCCCGCGCCCCCCCCGGGGACCACTGCGGGCAGCGACGCTGCGGCGTCAGCAACAGAATTATTTTTTCCGTAATAAGGGGAGAAAGGTGGAGAGAGAGAAGCGCCTTTTACTGGGCGCAGGGTTTTAAAGCCTTGTACTTGAACTATTTGTAAAATATTTGTCTTCAAACTGCCCCGCTCCCCGCTCAGCTCCCCACCGAGCACCCCGACATCACACCCCAGCCCGTTCAATGCCCAAGACAGAGGCACATTCCAGTGTGTGCACCAGACAAACTGATGCTGCTGCGCCAGACGAAATGGCCAATTAACAGCCTGCATTTATAAATCTGACACCCAGGTAACACTTTGCCAATAATTGTTTGCAAACTTTTGTGCTAGCAAAAAGGTGGGGGGCTTAATTCCTTCAAGGCCCCTTTATAAGAAGGTTTCAGACTCCAAAGGCTGAAGAACAGAAACGTTGTCTCCTTCTCCGCAGGAAGTAAAACCAAAGCAGCAAGATTGTGAACAGCTAAGGACTCAGATTAAAGCTACACAGACCTTAAAAAGGCAAATTTGCAAACAGAAAAAGGAGTAAGTCCACAACTGGGGATTCCAGTAAAGAGAAACAGAACGGCAGGGTAAATCCCCAATTGACAGACTAAAATGGAGGGAGGATTTCTGGTAATAATGAGAGAAAAACACAATCAGAAAAGATTTCTAAATTCCACAAACCATGTACTTTCACTTTTAAAAAAAACCCATTACTGATGCAGCTTTTTAAGCAAGCAAAAAAAAGCTGAGCAGTTGTAACAGAAGGGACAAGGGCACGGGAGCGCCGGGACCTCCATCACGTTCGTTACTACACAGACACTGTTAGGACAAGAGTTGAAACCTGCTCTAAGCCAGGTTCCAGAAATTAATGAAAAAGGATACCTGAGGAAAGTGCTGAAGCCAAGAGCTCGCTCCCATCTTGTATTGACAGCGAAGAAAAAAGACGTGGCAACAAAAGTGTAAGAAATTCAACAAGCACTACTTGGAATGAAAATCAAATTATATAAAGTGTATTACAGCATGGTCTATCATTTAAGAAGTAGGAACATATTTATAGATCTTTTATTACATGGTGATAACCCGAAGAGAAGGAAGTAGATATTTAATTCGTGTACAACATAAAGAAATGATAGAGCAGAAAAAAACACTTTCCCATTCAACACCATTCTAAAGATGCTTTTTAATTAGACATTTAAGCATTAAACATTTCTCAGTAGTAGGTTAAACTACTAAATACAGTAAGTTTCAGTGCATTGTCCAAGCAGATGTGGAAATGCATACACATTCAAAGGGCTTTGTGGAAACCTAGTATTAAATCCCCTCAGTTTCCTCAAACACAGAGCAAACACTGCAGTTACAGAATTTCTGGCCTTTATTTATGAGACCAAAAACCAGTAAATCCTCCAGCTACAGGTAACGCAACACTGTCAACCTGCTGAATTGGAAAAAAATCAAGCCTGTGTAAATATTTTCGTCAAGCAGGGGGAATTTACCTGATTTCTAGATACTGTTTAGAGTAAGCCCCACTTCGTCTGAGTAAGGGCAAGGGAAGCAACCACCGGCCCCTCTCAGGCCCGCCAGCGCTGGTGCTGGGGCTGGCACGCGGCACAGAGCTGTGCTACCTTCCAGTGCCGCCCTAAAAAAACCCAGCCCAAGAGACAATAGGCAAAGCTTATCCCAGAGCTGCCTTTTCCACCACCATCTGAAGAAAAAGGGAAGAAGGAAAATACGTGCAACGTTTTGAAATGAGCTAAGAGCAGCTCTCCAGCAGCCTGCTCCGCTGGCGCCAAGGGGAGCCCCGCTCCCGTGGCCCGGGGTTAAACCCCCCCCAGACGGAAACGCCTGGCAGGAATCTCGGGTGGTCGTTTCTGACCTGGTAGCAGAAAGGGGCTGTAAAACTGTAACGGTGGCGACAGCTCTGATGGGAAACAGGGCGAAGCAGGCAGTGAGGATTTTTTTTACATAAGAGAAACGTACTCGTTGCATCTCCATTAAGTACGGGGAGCTGCGATGGGAACTAAATCTGGGAGAGAGAGATGCGCATATGGGCCTTGTCTCCTGACATACTGCTGTTATTTCCTACGAGCAGACTGGGACTAAAAATCACCTCATCTGTGACTCCTCCATGAGGAGAATTGGCACATGGTTTTGGCAGCTACAAGCTTGATAGACAGCAGACCAGGCATGCCACTCTGGCTAGCAGATGCACCGTTGTGGTAACCCCACGGAAATCAAGCTCTCCGAAACGATCATAAAAACAAAAACAACAAAACAAAAACCACAAAAAAAAAAAAAAAAAGGAAAATGAGTTCAAGTGCTGGTGCTTTATCTTTAATCTGTAGAGAAGCCCATCAGCAGGACACGGGAAGTGCAAGGTGAGGAGCAGCTTCGCTTCCCCACGCTGCCGCTTTCTCACTCGAGTCGTGAGGAACACTGACCCCACAATCACCTCCCTCGTTGGGCTACAGGTCTGGAAGTTTACTAAAAGAGCACTTATTGGGGGAAAGAATAAAGTATGTCTTAAATGGATATCTTGGTGGATATTTCAGAAGCCGTATGCAAAGATACGAACGTGTTTCAGCTATCAGTGATATTCCTCACGAGATCCACACCGCTACGGTAACGCCGCTCTTACCGCAAGAGGGGAAGTAAATCATCTGAGAAACTGAAGATCACATTTAGGTTATCCCACAAAATCAGCATAAAAATAAAAACTTAAACCTGGTATTTACAGATTAACAAATAAAAATATGAAGTGGGACTATCCAAACTGCTATTAAAGTGACATTCAACAATTAACTGGAACCCTGATATGAGTGTAACATCCGCCCTCTTCCCTTCCTTTTTTGTTATAAAAACAGTATTTACATTTTTTTTTTTTTTTTTTTTTTAAAGAGAACTGGTTGACATTATTGCTTGATCCTTTTTAGGAAAGACATTCCAATGAAGCCATTATTCCACATGCTGACAAAACACAGAATATACCATTTCAAGAGTGACAAAAGTTAACATTTTGTTCATCTAAAAATTATATTCATCTGCTAGGTCAGCAGATCACATGTAAATATAAGCCAATCAAAAATACATTTTACAAAAAATAATCAAGTTTCCTTTTTCAATATGGCAGTAAACATAATTTGTTCTTTCACTCTCAACTTCCACAAACTTCATTCTAAATAGGAGCTTACTATTTTTTCACAAAAAAAAAAAAAAAGATAAATTTGATTAAAATTGGTATTTTCATAAACAAACACAAAGCCCAGCCTTACACCTGACGTGACTACCAGAAGTCCTATTTTTGAGCTGCTGAGCACCCACGTAGGAATGCAGCCCTTGGTCAGCAGTGAGGGGACCTTCCCGGCGCACTCCTAGACCAAATCTGACAATCCTTCGAGACTTTCTGACGCGCTACCTACGAACCACCGGCTCTTCTTCCAGGCGGGTCTAAAGCGACTCTCCTCCCACATCTGCAAAGATATAGCTTTGTGTTTGACTATGAATATTAAGCAGCTTTCTCCACAAAACAGGAAGGCACCATGCACATAGCAGTTGAGGCAGGAAGCAAACAGCAGCAACATGACATGTGAATTTTAGGTTCAGATGAGTTAAGGCTTCTGTTAAACTTCTTTATCTTCTTCTAGTTAGACTCACTATCTGCAAAGGAAAAACAGAAGCCACTGAAGTAATGGTATGACATGGTGGAGCGAGCAGTCAGACCCCCGGTGGCGTCTGTAACAGCAAAGCCCCCACAAAGGCACGTGACTGTCGCAGCCTCAACTTGGGCTCGTCTATTTAACGTGGCAAATGCTCAAGGGCTGCCCAGACCGGTGCTGAGACAACACACCCCAAGGCTTTCAACAGGCGGGCAAGCCTCAGCTGCCCAGGGACAGACTCGTTCTTGCTTGATGGGAGCACTGTGATGTCCCAGCACGGACAGACCCAGGGGCGTCACAATACAACGATCCGCAGAGAGTCGGTGAAACTGCGTCACCTGTGACCAAAAACTTCACCTCTATGAAAACTCTCTGCCTCACGGCGGAATTTCCGTTCCTGGCTGCACGCTTCGCTGTGAGTCTGTTCTGTGTCTGTGCTGAGGGAGCTGTTAAACTGACACAGCAAGGAACCGTTTGCCATGTGAGGTTTTATCGCTGATGCTTTCACGGAGCAAAGCCCCTCCTTCTGTCAGAAAGTACCTTTTCAAACCTGATTCTCATAATGGCTCTGTCTCTTCTTCGATTTCAGCTCCTTCAGCCACTGAGGAGACTTTTCTTCTGACCTAAGATATAAGAGAAAGAACAAACACCCAACCTCTTTTATTCTTTAATGATGAAAACTCATTACAGAAAGAAAAAAATGTAATATCCCATTTCCCCCACAGCCCTGGGGAGCCTACTTGCAGTATTCTTTTCTTCCACCAAAGGAGCATTAGAGCCTTTCCGACACCGGCGGAGCCTCTCACCTGTCCTCCTTCTCCACGCTGGAGGGCAGCAGTCTGCCACCGGCCGTTCCAGGCGGCAGTTGCGGTTTAGGGGATTTGAACAGCTGAGCAGAGCTTATTTCACCAGGACTCTCAGACTCTTGTCTTCTCCGCAGTTGGGCCTAAACACAAAAATAAAGGGCTCGTTTTTAAGCCAGCGCTCAGACTTTTCTTGGAATACCAAACAAATCACACAGACGTATAAAAACAAAAAAACAAACCACATGCACAAGCGGCGAAGGGATTCCTTACAGACCTCTGCGGTTTTGAAAGCAAGCTTGCTATTGCAGAGCCAATTCTTTTTCCAAATCACTTCACATTTCTAGCCAACAGTTAAAAGTGAGAAAGATAACTGCAAGGTTTTTTCCACACATCACACCCAGCCCCCCCCCCCCCCAAACACCACCTCAGTCATCTTCAGCAACGTTTCCCCGGCTCTGTTCCTGGGGAGCACCTGCAGCTACTGAGCTGCTCAGAGCCTCATCTGATCCGTCCCGCCCGTGCTCACCTTGAGAGCAGAGTGATCCATTCCTGGGAACACAGGAAGCCGCTGAGCTTGGACAGAAGATGATCTCGCAGTATGCTGTGTCTTGTCTTCCTCATCGGAATCTTCCTGTTGCATAGTTTTCTTCTCTTCTAATTGATTGTTTAAAAAGAAAAAAAAAAAAAATGCAGAGGGGGGAAAAAGAAAAACCCATTAGTCAGCAGCCTTTTCATCCGTACCATGTTCCAGACCTCTCCCTCCATTCAAAAACGTATTAAGAGTAATATTAACACACTGCAGGACTGAGCTCAGCGCTTCAATAGAGATGAAAGCAACAAACCCACTAAGTACTCAGCAACAGAGAGATTTCTGGCTGACAGAGACGAGGGAGCAGAAGGTACTCGTAATTTAATGAGTATTTCTGTGTCTAAACATCTCAGTTGATCACAGAACGTGAGATTAATTTAGATTGGAAGGGACATCTGAAAGTGATCTGGTCCTCCCCTGCTCAAAGCAGGGCTTTGATACAAAGAGTCTGAGTACTCCAGGGGAAGACCTGACGGTGTGGTTGCCTTTGCTGATAATTACACTCCAGCTTCCAGTACAGCATTTCTTATCAAGGTAAGGCTTCAAAATATTTTAGGTCCGTTAGACGTGCACCAAAACAACACAGAAAAACAGTCCTTTCGTTGATCAGGAGGCTACAGCAGAGCTCAGTTTGATCACACATTCTTCCCTGCACTCACAGGCTTACAGGGAAGCAGAAACGGCAGGTCACAAAATGGACTTTTTTAATAGGTCCCCTCGGTTACAAAAACGTCACTGGCCTCTCTACAGATCAGGCTGCAACACCTGTGATAACCTCTGCTCGGGGAATAGGGGGGTATCTGCAGCACAAGCACACGCACTGAGCCTTTCACTCCCTCCCCTGAGCACAGATTTTCAATGCCCGGTGACTTTCCTATTGCATCCTAAGGAACAGGACAGGCCTGGAGGGGACGTTTTAGCAGAACGGATTTGAAGGAGTTGATTTATCCTTAACTAGGCCTCTTTAGTCCTGTAGCACTTACAGATGCTAGAAAGAAAGAATATTTATGAGCACCTGTCGAATATGAGCAATTAGAGCTGCTCTTACCAAGAACACGCAGGCTTAGATATAAAGAACGTGCTAAAGAATGATCCAACTGCAGCAGTTCCCAAACTCGGTATTTTCTCAGTGAACAAAATTCTCTTAAGTCAGCAGCCAGAAACTAAAGGAAATTGCACCGAAGCTCTCCTTGGCTTTGGCCTTCTGCAGGTCTGGTTACCGCAGCTGCCCTCACTCCAAGGACTGGAGGGGAAGCCTTGGCTCGGAGGATGACAGGGAAGCTGCTGTTAAACCCTGACGTTGTAACAGGCACGTTACACCATTTAGCAATTCCTGCCCTTGCAAGCGAGCTGATTACAGTTAATTATTTCAGACAGTTGAGGGATACCTGTGGAATCTTTAAACATCCAGGTATTATCTGGTTCTTCCGTCAAAGAAAATCTGTTTTCAAACTCCAGCCCTCTGCTTCTTCTAAGAGAGTGGGAAATAGGAGCCCGGCGGCGTCTCTTTTTGCTGAGCTGTACTCGAGTTTTCAGCGCACTGGAGTCCAGAACAGTGGTTTGCTATAAAAAGAAACAAAGCCTTTACTTTCAAACAGCCTGAAAATGAAGTCATCTCCTCCATAATGATTTCCCAACCTACTTTAACGCATTAACCCATTCAGTTTAACTATATATATTTGCCTGATTCTTATTCTTGTAGTTACTTAAAACTGTATTAAAGAGAATTTATGATGAGGAAATGCTCCATTGTGGCTAACTGGGTGCAAGGCTGGTTCTTTGATCTCGCTTGGCTGTGGATGGCTGATCTGCATGAATTATTATCAGTATTCCCTAAATTAATAAAAAAATAACTGCAATAAATGGGATTTTTGGTTCAGTGAGTGTTTTAAGAGTACAGGCCTTGCTAGCCGGTAACAGCTGAAGGCCAGTAAGATGATTTGGATCTGAAAAGAGCAACTGCACGAAATACTCCTGTAGTGGAGCGATGCGATCTCATTGTTCTGTGTCCTGTCCCCTAAAATTGAGGGCTTCGAGCAGAAAAATGAGGCTTTGCGCCCTCAAAAGGCTGCGCTGCCATCCGCAGAAATTTCAAGCCCCTCACCAGCAACAAGGAGACCGCAAGCTGAGTGTCACGGCATTCAGAACGCTTCTGTGATCAGCCATTTCAAACACATCCACCTCTTTTGTGCACCACAGTAAGGCAGGAACACTTACAGAGCAAAAGAAGGGGCTGTAATTTATGTATTTATTTAAAGCGATTTATTCTTAGAGACTTGCCTGTAATCAGCAAACATCACTGAGCCTCCTCTTGTGCTTTGGAAGATGTGGTTTTGTTTCTTTTCAAGAGATTTCAGGCTAGGAATAAACTGCTCCTTAAACCCGCGTGTTGCCAGCTGTACTCGCAGCTATTCCTGTTCTGAAGGGATCCCTTTAGCTGTCCAGGGAGCAGCACAACACCTCCACTGCCTGCAGAACCCCCTGTGACGGCTCCGAACGCTTCCGCAGAGCCCGAGGGCACGCGGGGAAGGAATCCTGACAGAGCGTGGCCACGGCACACGCCGGCGGGGATCTCAAAGCCACGGACCACCAAACGCGGCCTCCCCTCCGGAGCCGGAGCGGGCTGGCAGGTGAGAGCAGCACCTGGTTCAGCAGAACGCAGGCTTCTGCGCCTCCCCAGGGCTGGCAACAGCAGCGGGGAGCGGAGCTGGCTGGAGGCTCCGGCCAACGGCCCCCGCAGCACCGGCTGACTCGAACAGTCAGTTCTGCAGCACCAGACCCACAAACCCGCCGGCACCTTCCTACGGCGGCAGAGCAGCCGACTCCTCGATTCAGAAGGCGCTGAGGCACTTCGAGAGGCAAGGCAGCTCTGAGCCCTCCCCAGCAGGTGCACCATCCGCTTAAGCTGGGAACCTTGCACTTACCAGTAAAACTGCCATCAGACGCCTCAGAATAAAAAAAAAAAAAAAGGGTGCCCCAACCCTAAAGAAAAAAGCAATCCTTTCTAGATGCTATACTGAAAAACGACAGTTGTGTTAGTGCTTCCAAGGCACACTAAACCTCACCTAACTGTATGGCCAGAAATTACTGATCGTACACCAGCTGCAAGGTACTTAAGGATGGAAAAAACCACTTAGCGTGCAACTGTAAGCTACTACAGAAAGAGACCAACTGTAAATAAGAAAAATATCAGTAAATCTTTATAGCCTTAAATCTGCGTGGCTCATAGCACAGCAGTCACCAGCTATTTGTGTTATTTAATTATGTTTCCCACGTTCACAGAGCCATTTAACTCTTCTGTTACAGCTCACTGAGGGGGCAGAAAGAGAAAGAGCAACTTTATTAAGCCCCTGGCAGACATTTTCTGAGGCCAAGAGCTTTTTGGAATCTCTCAGAACCTAAGCATTGCAGGAACGAAAAGAACTTTGTAGCACTGATCTTGAGCTTTTCGGGAAGCAAGTCAGCTGGGAAAATTCAATGTGAGAAAAGGAAGAGGAAGATTGAGTGCAAAGTTTCCAGGAGACGCTGCGTTGCTGTGATTAGTGCAGGTCCCAGCACAGCTAACACAGGAGGAGAACATCTGTTTCCCGTTAGGGTAACTTACATCAATGAAAGAGAAATCCGTCGTCTTTTCATCAGGGTAGGTGTCTCCCGGAGGAGGTAAATCAGTCCCATCTGTGGAGTCCATGTCAGTGCTGGAACGGTCCAAACTTGTGCTCCTTTGGTCTTTGGAGAAGTCATGGTGATCAACCAGGGAGGCAGGTTCTGTCTGAGAGGACAGTGACGACGGGTGGCTATTAGGAGGTTGCTTTCTTGGGGAAATGACATCGTTTTCCGAGGAAGGAGATTCGGGCACAAAGCTGTGAATTAAAATGAAATCTCTGAGACTTCGGGGTAAACAAATACATGCAAGTCCTGTTCGGATCACACGTACCCAGCAGATGATAAATAAAGGTCGAACTGAAATTACAGCTACGGGTGACAGCAGCATCTTTGGAGGCAGCAGGTACCGGCAGCAAGGGATGGTTTTCTGTCACAGCTTTTTACCCACGTGGATTTACAGTGCATTGACTAACACAACTATGCAGATAAATCGTAATAATTTGATTGTAACGTGCTTTTATTGCTTGGGTTTTTTTTTCCCCGGCACAAAGGCTCCTTCAAATATCCACACGCAAACGAGACGAGGGAAAGAGCACGATGCTTAAAAAAAGCTGCTTAAACTTGCCCGTTTGGTAGATAACGGCAGCAGACCTTACACTTGGGCACCATATACGTTCTAAAACACTGTGAAGGGCAATACCCTGTTTGCAGGCCGCAGACAGAGTAACTGCCGCAGGATTGTTCCCTTTGTCCAGCCAAATCTATCTTAAATAAATAAAAATATAAACCGTTAAATGTTCTTGTACTGTAAGTGCATTTCTGCAGGACATTACAAGCCACTTGCAGCCCTTCCAAGAGCACACCTTACAAACACTTCTGTGGTTCATGTCCACATCTTTTCCCTAAGAGGACACTTTTTAATACAGATATATCTCAAAAATATATTTATAGTGTATTTATTTTAATTCACAGATTATTAATATATCGTCCTACATTATCTATTTCTATTTTCACATATACGGCGGCACACAAGCTGCATGCCCGCTTTCTGGAAGCGCGAGGCAGCCGTGTTTACCCGTCAGGACGTGAGGAAAACGCGGGTGTGTTGGGAACGGCCCTGGCTGCCGTGGGGGCTCCTGCACCCCAGCTTCTGCCCCACACATACCCAGCAGCAGGCACCAGTAATTCCCACTTCACGTGACTCTAAGGAAACTGAAGCATCTTCAGCAGCGACGGGGATTTAAATATTTTGGGATGCAATTTTTAGATGCTAACAGACATTGGATTTTTAAAAAATTGCATCCCTTGTGTCCTGACAAAAAGTAGCGTCTCTGTTGGTGCTATCAACAGCTCCTTCGCTGGAGCTGCACTGGATTTTGTTTCTCTTACTGCCTCTAGCTTTGGGCCGACAGGAACACGAGCCCAGTGAACTGTAACGGCCACGGTGTGAGAGGAGAGAGGACACTGCTAGCTTCGGTGGATCAGACCCTGCTGGGAAGCTCAGCAGTTCTTAAGCACCAACGCGATCACACAGAAGTGCTACAGGCTCGTCCCTTGCTCCTCCAGGCAGGAGGCTGCTGCCTTCCGAGGGCGTGACTGAGGCATGAGCAGAGTGACCTGGCAGGGAAGGGGACGGGGACGGGGCAGGAGGGCTGGAAGTCATGAGAGAGAGGGATCCAGGGCCAGGGCCTCTGGGCTGGGGCCGGCAGGAGGACAAACGCCCCATCGTACACGGAAACCAACCGGAGAGATGCCCGTGAGAGCGTGGAACGGGTTCTCCGAACCAACCACTTCCCAAAGAGCTTCTCTTTTATTGCGGGATACACTTCCGGGCGCACTGCACATCCAGCCAGAGGTTTTTACTTTTGGGGGACACTGGAGAGCGCTGAGGGGAGAGGGGGGCAGCAGGTGGCACCCGACGGCTGGGCTGCCCAAGCAGAGGCTTTGGGGTGCCTGGGGAGAGCACCGAGGGGGGCAGGACCTGCGCCCCGCTGCGTGATGCTCCCCAGATATTCCCAGAAACCTTCCCCTCACCGAGACAAACAGAAAGGAGCTGTAGTGCCAGGACTGCAAGCTGCAGGCGGTTACCTGCGTCCCTTCGTCACGTAGGTTGGAGGATGCCTTTCAACAGCAGGAGACTGTAGGAAACACAGTCAGGCTCTGTCAGCAAAAGCAGGGCTGTCTTGCTTCAAATTTTAGGAGTTTATAGTTTAAAAAACAAGACCTCAAGTATCTAAGGGGTTCTGATTTTTCTTCTTAACAAGAATCTTTTGTTATTAAGCTTCCTGAGCAAGCATCTCGGAAAACTGTTCTAAACCAAAACAAATCTGGACATGTGTTACGAATATATGCACTTTTTAAAAACGGTAGATTTTAGTATTTGGTACAGTCCACAGCGACAGCAATCCTGGGAGGAAAACACTCTGGAGACTGCTGTTGACTAACAACTTCCATCAAGCTGCAGCACATGATATAATTTCCAGTCTGGCACTGCAAACGCTGCACTGAGGGTTTCCAGCACATGAGTAGAGCAAATGCCTCTTCCCTCTGTCAGCAGTGGGCCCCAGGATAATTAAGAAATGCTACTAATGAGCTCCAGGGGGGGAAGTTCTTGTCTAGCATTTTTTGCTTCGAATGTTATGTGGTATCTGCAGCATTAGGTTTTAGATTCACTAGAATATGGAAGAACGTGGAGACGAAAGACAATCTGCACACTTATCACCTTTCATGGAAATAAAATGTATATTAAAAGGATCCTGAATGATTTGCATATCTCCAGGAAGCCTCTTCCCTTCTACATCCTAGGGCTTCGGCTAATAGGACTTAGCACAGTTTTTCAAACTGAAATATTTGAGAGTAAGCTACGAGGGAAAGACAGATGCGTTTGCACCGACTGGTGGTCTCTCATTCACAAACCTTTCTGACGGATTCTCCTGCGGAGCTCTCGCACCACGACAGCGCCGTTACCACGACTCGCTGTGGCCCAGCTCATCCCAAGGATGGCTGGAGTGCAAACACTGCTACACGCAGCGGATTCTTTCCATCTGAACAGCAAATTAGGGGGAAAATTCCCTTCAGAATAATGGTCAAATATTGAAATTTTAAACATGTTTTCAATCCTCATTACTGAGATGTACTACGAATCTTCTTCTACGACTTCATTAAGATTTCAAGTTTTATGAGCATATCCCACAGTTTCCAACAAGTGTCATTTACAGACACTTGCTCCTCTGAAAAATTATCCTTCATGTAGTGCATGCAGATATCAGCAGAATGGTTATCACAAATAGACAATAAACTAAGATCATGCTTCACTTTCTATCGCAATTAAATATAATTAGTTTTAGCAAGACAGTGCCAAGAGGCCATAAAAAATGTGTTGCTTCATCGTGTGAAATTAAGAGTCAAAAACTAAAGGAATCCTACTTTTTACAGTAACTCTGCCGAGGGATTAGAATTAAAAGGCAGCTCTCGCTGTCTGCCTAAGCCGTCACAGAAACAGCATCCATACAAAAATGCCCTTTTAGATTCTGTACTGCAAATTCCCATCTGTAGGGGGTAGCTGATACACTACAGTGGGTTTTCTTTTCAGAGCTGTAGTCTTGCTTAAAGGATTTGAAGAAACGAACAGCTAAAGCCTCATGAAGTCAGACCTGTATAAATCCATGATCTAGAACGCACAGTCCCTTTGCTAGGACAGAGAATTGTTTTGCATTATGAAGCCTGTCCTGATCCAGAAGTAAGAATTTTCTATTATGTCAACTTGGAAGAGCTTACTAAAGCACTTGAGAAAAAAAAAAGAAAATAAAAATCTTTTAGATAAGCGAAGAAAAACCCAATTAACACCTCCAAATTAAATCATCTCCTTCCCTCCTAAGCGGGTATTTGCCAAAGCCCACTGCAACAGCCAAGAGCAGCCCCTTGCGCTTATTCCAGCAGCAACTTAGTTCTGGCTGAACTCGGTCCTTCCTCCACCTCCCCAACAGCTTATTTAGGAAAACCACCACATTTATCCTGGTGCTGTGTAGTCAGGGGGGTTTATTTTAAAACTCCTCTCTCAGAGAAAATGAGTTCATTCACAGATACGTTACTGAAACTCCCAAACGGGCTAAAAGAATCGCTCCAGGGATGGAAACTGCCGGAGCGCGGCAGCTCCTCCAAGGGAGCCGCAGCCGGTGCCGCCGCCGCGGTGCTCCCCGGTCACCCTCCCCGGGCCCAGGGGGGTCAGCTCATGGCCCGGAGCACCCCACAGGCCCCACAGCCGGTGAGAGCCAAGGGAAGCGAGCCAGGTAAAACAGGAAAGCTGAGTTATCAGAGGCTCCTGTAAGCTCCTGCCTCTGGGGCAGAGGAGACGGCGAGCGCCCGGGCAGCGGCCGGCTGCAGAGACGTGCTGGAATCACCCACGGCAAGGGGAGGAGAATGTCGGCACTTGTCCTGGCAAGGGCCTCCTGCTTCATAAAAAATAAACTGCAGACAAAATGCAGTCTCAATATATTCCAGGAAAATTTCCATTATTCATTTAATATTTAAAAGGATGTTACTCTCAGTCCTCTCCGAGGGCTTGAATTAATACAGCAGTAATTCCCCACAATGAACCATTAAGTCAAGCTAAAGCAGAGCAAGAGTGTGGCAAAATGCTGAAAAGTCGCTATACTGTCATCACTACACTGTAAACAAAGGAAACAATAATATTTCTTACAGTGGTAACAAAATTCCAGGACATGGGGACTGAGTTCAACGCTTCAGCACTTTTAGGTGGAGCTTTTCTAATCAAGAAGAATCCTCCAGGTTTGAAATAACACTCAAATGCTGCCCGGCTTGGAGCCGAGACAAGCACCTTTGTTAAAAAACTGATTTCAGAAAGTGTCTATAACATACTGAAATCGAAGTTAATTTTACAGAAGACTTGGATGCCACTGTTGGCATGTCACTTAGCTCGCTGAACTTCAAGCTGAAAGCTACCCTGATTTCATAAGCAATAAAATATTTATAACACGCAGTTCTTGAGTGTAGAACACACCAAACATAATTGACATTAATGTTTGCTGTAAGATCTCTACAAGTACAGGATTAAAAAAAAAAAAAAACCAACCAGATAAGATGCTATTTTCATACTACACTGAGCAGATAGAATATTGGCTCCAACACTGTAGATCAAGCTACAATTTACACAACAGGTGTAAGTTATAAAAAACCTCACACTTCAGTGCTCTAGGTTTATGTCGTTAAATCGCTTTAATAACAGGAAAGTGTCAGTAATAAAAGCTTCCATTCAACCCATATTCCATTTCATCCTCCATTTCACCCCACTAAAATGCTCCAGAGTTGATGAGGGGTGGCCATGGCACCCCCCGGATCCTTGGAACACACCGAGGCTGTCGGAGCCGGCGCTGTGTGCAGAGCACCCCCCTAAAGGGGCTCTGCCGAGGCAACTGGGATGGGAGAGCCCCAAAGTGATAAAAATACAGAGCAAACCCCAAACCTGTCAGCATACCCTAACCATAGCCAGAGACCTCCTCACCTACCTGAGAGGGAGGAGATCTGAATGTTTTAGACAAGCCCTCCCAGAAGCCATCAGAGGCACACGCCACACAAGCAGGTAATCACTTTCTAAACGTGAAAATGTACATTTCTAATTATAATTACAAACACAAAGCATAAAAAAAAAAAGTTTTATTACCTACGCTTACGTAGTCAAAGCCATGTGGTGTATTTACTGAGAAAACCTGTTTTTCCCGTATCGTCTTTCTACCATTTTAGCACTAAAAAATAGCATCTAGCTTGTGTTTTGTTCACCACCAGACTGGCTAAATCTATTTCCAGTCCAAGCAGGTTTTGTCGTTGCTTATACAAGTGCGATGCCATGTTCTCACTGGAGGATGGAGTTTAAATTTCAAAACTTACTGCAATTTGCAGACATTGAAGAAATATTTCTTCACCTATAGACCAAGGAAACTGCACAGTCACCGAGACTGAGCAGGCAATTCAGACGAGCCGAGCACGCACACACGCACACACCCAGACCAAGGGTCTTTCTCCTTGCTGGGCTGAGAGACGCGGGCGCAGGGCGGCGGGGACCTGGCTCCCCCTTACCTGTCCCCGCTGTGCCGCTGCTCGTTCCAGGTCCCGTACTGGCTGTCGGGCTCCTGCACCAGCGTGTCTGTGTCCTTCGCTCCCGGGGGCTGTCTGGAGAAGCACTGCTTCAGCTGGTCCTGCAAGGAAACAATTGAAATATTTCAGCGTTCCTTCATCCCTTGGCTAAAGGATTAACAGATTTTATTTGCCGTCGTGTTTTGGAATCTACCAATTAAACTTGGTGAACGTAAAACCAGGAATTAACTTAAACACAGAAAAATGGCTATGGACTCAGAACAAGGACTCTCTATAAAACAAGCATTGTTTTCCTGGGCAAAGAGCGGGTTCTAGAAGCCAGAACTGACTCCCTGGTTTCAGTAACTCCATATTGCTTTAAGATTATTCTTATCTCAGGTTGCACACAATTTTTAGAAGCACCTATGCAAACACAAAGAATTCTGCTGGGGCCTACATTCAATCTCCCCAAGCATCCAAGGGAAACATCAACTCCACTGATCTTTTCCCGGGTTTAATAAAAGGACCTTTTGTTTTTTCAGCTCTTTGTTTGGAAGTCATTCAAAATAAAAAGCATTAATAAATAAATAAGCACAGTGCCAGACACTAGAAAGCCTTTGACAAATGGATGAGTGCTAATGCAAAGTTCAAACACGACGTACAGTGTAGGACAGACCACAGTGGTTTTTGTCTTCTGCTCCGACCTCTCATTTCCCAAGTATTTTTATTCTATAGATCTACTTTCATAAGAGGGAAACAGTGCACCTAAGGGCCCTTCCCTTTCCGGGGAGAGAAGTGGGTCAGCTGCGGCTGCTGGCACCCTCGATTTGCAGCAGATCAACGTTAATATAGCACTGCTGCACCTTTTGTTTCACAGTTGTGAAGTTAGAGAGTTACTGAAATAATACATTGTGCACAGATAATTAAATGTTGGCCCCTTTTGCATTCATTATCCTGAACAAACACAAGTATGGCTTTCAGTGCCGTATCAATTGTGCTTATGGAGATTTCATCTGACAGCAGATGACATTGTTTTCCACCTGTCCTAAGCCTTTTCTGTCTTTATAAAAAAGCGAGGAAAACAAAACCGAAGCCCAAACCTAACCACCACCACCCACCCCCTCAGTGCCACCTAGCAGAACACACGGGTGCAAACTACCGACACACCTACAGCACTCCAGGCAGCACGCACACAGCAACCACCACATCCAATGGAATGGGATTCCTTAATGTTACCAAAATTAAAAAAAAAAATAAAAGATTGCGTATTTTCTTGCGTCCTTAATTTTGTAAGCCTAAAGAGCGCTGCCTTAAGACTATAATATTGACGCTAAAGACAATTCACCACTACTGACACCTGGCTACTGAAGTCGCCCTACAGTGCTTCCACCTTTTGTACCAAGTTTGCCCCAACCTCACGGCGGGTCGTCCCCCAGCTCTGCCACATCCCTGCTGCTGACAAAGGGGTTTGTCTTAATGTGAGAGAAACTACAACAAAAGGCTCCGCTGTTTATTCCAGCTACTACTGCACCGTTACTAGACAAAGTACAATAAAACGCTGAGTTTGTAATGCTCAAGTAAAGCAGGGGCTCAGTTTGTGAGCTACAAGAAGCAGAAGTTTCCTGCTTTTCATCTTCCAGGTGTTCCCACCACCTAATAATCAACTGGTGGCGATTCTTACACTTGATATCCAGCCATACGCACTACGCCCAGAGGCAGGCGGAGTGCTGACATTTTTCAGCCCATTCCGGGGACAAGCTCTCAGCCCTGAGCAGGGCTCAGGCTCCTGACGGCTCGGGCAGTGCCAGGGGAAATAGTCTGGTAGGTCGTAGAAACCAAAGGGCATTTTCCTCCTGCTTGGCTCGGGCCTGCGCTTTGCTTTCCACAGATTCCCTCTGTAGCTCCATGATTTCACGCGTTGCTACCAGGGGCTAAACTACCACTGCTGGGCTCGGCCTTCTGCTGCCTCTTGGTGGCCACGTAACCTCTGGCAAGTCGATCTACTTCTAGGAAAGGCACGAACACACAGAGATCATTATTTCGGCTTTCTTCCCTGCTGTCCATGCTAGTTCAGCAGTTTTTCCAGCCTGACCCTTGTTACGTGGTGTTTTGTTTGTTTTTTTTTTCCAAGCCCAATCTCACATCACAAATGACCACATTCTGGCAGTCGGTACGTACAGAGTATTTATCAACTTTTGCCACTTTCTGCACAGAAAAAGTTAGCATCTGGCAGTTTTACGGCAGCACAGCCCTCGCCCGCTACGCCCGGGTGACACTGCTGCACAAACAGACGACAACCCAACGGACACAAGCCTCTTGCCCCTCTCGTCGGAAGCCAGTACCCACCAGCTGCAGCTACAGCACGTTATCTCTACGCACAGTATCTACTGCACTACTTGCAATTACTCACATTGTCTCTAGCTAGAAGCATAGCCTGAAAAGCTCAGAAAGAGGAACGGGAGCAGCAGAAAAGCAACTTTGTTTTATAGCATTTAGGAGACATTGTTTATAAAAAGCGCTGTGTTATCACGAACGTGATGGCTGTAAGGAGAAAGCGTGCACAGCCCAGATAATGCCCTTTCAGCAGCAACAGGAAAGAAATTTAGATGCAAATATATCGCTCATCTGAAGGCTCAGTAATTCTTAATAAAATTTTACATTGCAGACAAACCGATCGGCACATATTCCTCAATTTCAGACAATATTTTACTTAATGTTATATAGATTTGAACACTGAGATGTGGTTTTAGAGCCAAAATGACACAATTAACACTCAGATAGAAATTCTCTACGCTAAAACCAAATCAAGCCTGAAAAAGAAATAGCATTACTAATTCCGTGGACACTATAAACTTAAATTCAATAAAACAAACTGAAAAGTCTAAATGTAAAGAATAAGACACTCCAAATTCTAAGAGATTACTCTGTTATATCAAGAAACGTTATTGCATTTTGCTCTTTCAGAAGCTAATTTCAGAATACTGTACAACTGCCCCTGACGATCCATTTCAACCCCTATTTTTTAATAGGCCAAATGATTAGTTGGAAAAAAAAAAACGAATATTCTTTCAAGTCTACAAATCGCTCCTTAGGCCTAAACTATTTAAAGACTCCAGCTTCTACCAGCTGAGAACCGCAGAGAATTTAATGAGGCAGGATAACCTGGTCAGCTAGCCCAGAGAAAAACGGGACCAACCACGACCAGAATAGCGAGAGGTGAGAGGAGCCGATCCTCTCCCCAGCTGGTGGAGGAAAAAAGCAATTTACAGCCCATTCAGCCTGGAGGAGATGGCGTGTGTTGAAGAAGGAAGCGACAACACACCACAAAGACTATTCTTTCCAGCACGTGATGATTAGCAAGCACAAGAAGGATGAGTTTCAGCATTTCTGTTGAAGATCTCTCTTGTACCGCCTTCATCGCACTCCAGAAAGACTCAAGGCAATCTGGTAATATGGAAGCACTGAGCACTGGGATCTTGGAGGTCTCTGGGAAAAAAAACCCATTCCCTTTGTCTTCAAAACGTTTACTCTCAGTAATTGTAAGTTTATTTTTAAAAAACAGCGGAGACTAGTTAAAAAAAGAAAAAAAAAAAAGGTAATTTTTTCTACCTGCATCCTCTTTCAGCCTTCATGCTCTCTGGATAGCACTTAATAGTTGCTATTAAACTTTGGGGTTTTTTAAGTATCAGACAAAATGACACAAATCCTCATAGAACTACACATACGTACCATTGTGTTTTATGGATGGGATGCTTTTAGACACAAGCAGCTCGAATTAGATCATACAGATAACATTTGCATTTTCTGGCACTAACATTTTACTTGGAACAACTTGGTGCTACAGACAAAGAGCATGAATGAAGAACAAACCGGGATTACAAATCGAAAGCTTTAAAACATGTGACAGAATGGGAAAATAATGTAAGATTTACTGAATGTACTAGAGTGACAGTTTCGAGGTCTGTCACAAGCCCATTGTATCACACATCCCACAGTGCACTGCATCGCAGTAATTTACATAAAAGCCACAGAAGAGAGATCAAAGCACCCTCCCTACTGCCCAGTAGCTCTTGCAGCGCAGCCAGTGGCACAACAAGGTGCACTAAAGCCAGTTTTAACCCAAGTTGTGGGAAGAGAAAGAAATACTGACACATACTGCTCCTCAAAATGACCAGTTTCTGCTTCATACTTTGTTCCCTAGCCTAAACCCTAATTTAAAGCTCACTTCTTCCCATGGATGACAGTAATATTCTCTTTATTCTCTTTTTTTGCTTTGTTTTTAATGCATAAGCTCCACAGAACAAGATATCCCGCAAGATAAAGAACTGACACATCTGGCTTTGACTTTCGTTGCTCTTAAGAGCAGATCTGCTCTCAACAGAAACCTCTTCTTGTGTAAGAAACAGCTACCCATTATTAACTCCACAGCCTTGTGCTAGTATGTGTGATCCAGTCTCTCTCTTTATCCACCCCTTGGTAGAAGAAACCAAAGCTGAAAGGAGAGGTGTACAACATGAGGAGCCAGGCCAGACACAGTCATTTCCTCGATAAACAGAATATCCATGACACAGTAAAAACAGACATCTCAAAGGAAAACGCAATAAAAAGAGGGATTTGGTGTCTTCTTAGAGCACAAAATAAACCCCAATTAGGAATTTTCTTATTTATAATGACAGAAAAATCTCCCCAGTCACATAAATACTACTCTCGATCCAGTATTTAAATGCTGTAATTCTCCATGCTTTGATCTTTATCTTCATAATTCTTATGCCAGTAGCCAGGAAATTAAAAAAAAATAAATTTAAAAATCACCTTAATTTTGACATGAAATAAAACAGCCGAGTTTTATACTGATTTGCCTCTAGTTCTTCTTCTAAAATGAGACATTATGATTATGCCTCTTTCGGTACTGCTTTGGAATTAAGCTGGGTTTGGCAATAGTCCAGGGCTGATTACTCCTGCAATTTCCAGTTCCTGAAGATGATGCACGCACAATATTGGTCCTACCAGCGCAAAAATTAACCGTAACTAAGAATGAATGCATACATTTCTGTGAAAAACTCTTCTGCGCTGATGTGAAACGAAGACCTGGCAGATGAGGAATACCAGTTGAAAGAGATCTCATGAGTCAGAATCTGCACAGACAGTTTCAAAAATATCTTTGTTTGCAAAAGAGACCGAGACATCAGACAGCCAAAATGACATCCCACAGCTTGAAGTGCAAAAATCGAAAGTTAAAAATCTACTGGCATAAATTGAATATGAATAGGCAATTGCACAACGGAATGCAGCTTTGCCCATCTGCCTTGTTAATACAAAACTCAGAGAGAAAAGATTTTGCTAATTTCTTGAAAAGCCTTCCCCCCCCCCCCCCTTTTCCCTTTTTTCTCTCCTTTTTCCAGTTAAAAGAAATTAGAAATTTGGTCAAATTGCCCCTATTCAGAACTCTCCTGTCCCTTAAGTGTGAAGTCTCCTTAAGTGCAGTGTCACAAGCCCTTAGAAACCCAGAAACTCATCCCAATCGTTCCCCTAGAGTATACCAGGAAGATACACCTTATTCTATTAAACATTTATTCTGTTATTTCATATTGACTCTGCTTTGAACAGAATGCTGGGCTGCACGACCTCCAGATGTTCTTTCTAATCTGAATTATTCTACAATTATTCTAATGATTCTAAGGATTATTACTAAAAGATAAACTATATATTTTGGACCCCTAACAGAACTATGAAGAACGTAACACCCCATCAGAACCAACCAACACCAAAAACAACCCCACCACAGTAAAAGGCCCTTAGAAACTAAACCACATTTCACAACCCATGTGTTTTTTCTTTGCAAGTACCCAAATGCCAACGCAGCAAGTGGAAAATCTAACTTTGGAATCAGCCTCCTAGCACTGCCGCATGTACTTACTATCCGGCGAATTAGTGCTGCCCACAAGGAGTAAGTCATGGCTCAAGACCAACGCTCCAGTTAGTTCCTAGCAATCAGGCCAGAAGATTTACCAACTCGGTGTTCAAAATAAATTGTTGAAAGGAGTAACTGCCTTGGTGTAATGTCCCAGGCAGAAGGCAGCACCTTCTGCCTCCCACCCCGCCCTCCATGCTGCAGCGACAGATAAACAGTTCCAGGAATTGGACATTTTCTTTCTGACCTCACTGATGAGGAAAGTTAAGAGACCTCCAGCGCCGGCTCCACCCACGGGCATCGGTAGGTGAGGACGACTTCCCCACCCTCTCAGACACCCTGCTCAGCACAGCGTCTCCAAACCAAGACAGCACTTCACAAACGCTGGAGACCAAGCCGAAGAGCAGTGACAGAAGTAATTGAATTAATCCATCCCATAACCTCAAGGTCTTTCCATTATCATATAGGCCACCTCCCCTGCTGCCAGCAGGAGACTGCAGCGAGCAGCGGGGTGTCTGGGCCAGGGGAGCACCCCCCGGCCGGCCTGGAAGGGAGAGGACAGGCTGGTTTAACTGGGCAGAGCACAGCCCTGCCGGGGCGCACGAGCACAGGCACAGGGAAACACAGGCCTGCCCCACGGCCCCGGGCCGTGTGCGAAAGCACTCGCACAACATCCAGCACTGCTACGTCCTCAGGATCCGCCCTGCTCTGCCCAAAACCCCTCGCAATCAGAAAATGTTTAATTTTTCTGTGTGCAGTGGAGTAGGTACCAAGTCCCACGGTATAAAACATTCTCATAAATGATATCAGCCACTACATCCTCACTGTTGCTATGCAACCTAGGGCTGTCTCAGCCATATGTGTTTTCTCTACCTCTTCCACTGGGATACAATAAGCAACAGCCAATTATATCCCTAATGTTAAAAGCCGACAGCATTTACCTTACGAAACACGGGTTGTTTTTAGAGGGTGACCAGTTTAATCCCCCAGCTTTTTATAGCTTCTCAGCCTGATGCACAGGCCTGAACCCCAACCCCTTCTCCCTGGAAAAGCATGGCAAAAACTGCAGAAATCAGATCTATGTCTGCAGGAATAAGGGGAAGGGCAGCCGTCCCCTCCAGCCCCCAACCCACGGAGCAAACGCCCAGGGTCAGCTGGGAGCAGCTGGTACCCGGGAGGACCTGGGTGGCGAGGGCAGAACCTCCCAGGCTGCTCTGTGTTAGCTCAGCTGCTCTCGGGCAGAAAGCTTTATACCCCCCGCAACAGGCCTTATCACCAGTCCCACGGCCTTGCTGATAGGAAAGCCAGCCTTAAGCTTAGAAGCAAAACTCTTTCCTTCAGTACCGTACTTGAATTGGATCAAACCAGAACTAAATCCCTTGTACTCAACGCGTATCCCTTTGAAACGCGTACGTGCCTCGTGCTACGGTCAAAATATTTTCACCTTAACTAAAACACCCGAGCTGTGCAACAGACCTAAACCCTACAAATGATTTGACAAACGGGTTAGTGCAGGGCTGACAGGGATCCTCCTCGCCACACTAGCGCAAAACGTTCTCCGCGCTGCACACAGCGACAAAGGAGCCGGAGGGAACCCCTGCCAGCACGCTCCGTGTTTTGCTCAAGTTCAAACAGCAGGTTCCCAGCAACACCTTTCCAGCCTGAACTTGAACCTGCAAGAGCCTGAATACTATCACAGCTCCCCAGTCCCCGGCATTTTCCACACCTTTCAAACATAGAAAATTACTCCCCCTGCTTGCCGGCCTTTAGCTAATTGCTTCTCCTCCATTAATGGACCTTTCAGTGATAAGCCCCAGCTCTGCTGTGCTGCCAGGAGCCAGGTCCCTCTAAGACTCACAGTCTGAAAGGCAGCAGCACCAAAGAGAGACCCAAAGTCTACCTGAAGCCAACTGGCCACAACAGAGAACTTGGCCGGGTTAATCCAGATGAAACGCTTTGCCAGGAATCTGGTTACCATCGTGCGATGGATACTACTCGCTGCTTTGAAGTTAACCTCCTCGCTCCATTGAGGATTTCAAAGACGTTTTAGAGTTTGTCATCTTTTATACCCTGAAAATAGAGCTGCTGTGACATGCTGCGAACACTCACCACGCACGTATCGTGTGGTTTTAGTGCAAGGCTGAAGACAGAGCAGAGGTTGACTTGATCTGCAAAAAGCTGACAAGAACCAAATTCTAAATATATACCTTGCTAGGGCTGAGTGAGCCGTGACAGTAACTCCCCTGAGAAGTGGGGAAAGTAGAAAGCCAAAGCACAGTACAAGAACTAGTTGGGAACATCTTTAAAATCCCTCCTATATCAACATATTAAATTTTCTTTTCAGCCTTAGGCAGTCAAGCTAAAAAGAAATTAAACCCCAAGAAAGCAGACCCAGCAGGATCAGAGCCAGAGGCTGCCAGCCTGTCCATCAGGAAGATTTTGAGCAGAACAGCGCTGTCCTACTTCAGAGGCTGTGGAATCCATTCTCTCCCAGAGGGCACACGCAACTCTCACCAGCATTAATAAAAGTTGGCACCAAGAGCTGAACAGGATCCCTCAACTTCAGCACTGCGAGAGGCACAAGCCAGAACAAGACAATTTTATACTGTTATGCTAGGAAGTGAATATATTTGCTTTTTTTGAAAAGCTACATACTTGAAATCAACACCTCCTACTTGAAATACTTTATTTCACAGCTCTTCTTGCACAGTTAACGTTTTTCCACATAAGACACAAGTTAAACTTCAAACAAACATTCCTGGGGAAAAGTGCTCTTTAGTTTAAAGTCTAGATTTAAAGATGTACAGAAAGTGATAGGATTTCTTGACGACAAGTGAATAACAAACACACAGACTTGGGAAACTGCACTGCTCGTTTCAACAGAGATCTCAGACAACTCGGAAGATGTCTTAGAAGAGAGCAGTCAAAATACAGACACAGGTCAATGAACAACCACTAGTATTTCCTGCAACTATCACAACGTTACAAAACTTAAATAAAATGGATTGTCACCCTTAAGAGTTGCGTTCAGTGATGGTTTTGTTCCACGCAATTTACTCCCCTCGGAAAGCTAACTGCTATCACACAGTGCTTTAAAAAAAGAAAACAACCAACCAAAGTGAACGAGCACAAAGTGACCACCTCTAAATACATTCGTGTTCTTTTCTTATGCTTTAAGAACACGGTAAAAATCAACTCCTTGCAGGCAGCCTAAGTAAAATCAGAGAGTAAAGTCCTCTAAACAATCATTCCTGTCAAAATAACAAGGGAACAAAGGCAGTCTACTAAATACCCATCACTACAGTTTTATGGCCCAGATTTATGCTGCCAGCTATGTTCATGGCCTGTTAAACCAAAGAAAAGTTATTAAGAATGAAAAAGCGTGAACTGTTTCAGTATTGGCCCTTGTATCTTCATTAATTAAACTGAACAGCTTTCCTCCTCCCCCCCCCACCCTGAAACAAGACAAACAACTCGGTTTTAAGAGCGTGCTCTCCGCAAACACGCTCCACGCCATCATAACAGCTCTCCGGAAATTTAAAGGTAAAATTCCATTCACTGACAGCCCAAAACAAACACTTTAGAGACCAATTCATTGTGCTTGTGGTGAATATTAGGGCAAAATAGTTCAGCATCTATTTGTTGTAGAGTCTGTATCAGAATAGTCAAGCTCAGAATAAAAATGCCAACTTGTATTAATTTCTTTTTACAAATAGGTTGTTGAGGGATCTTCACCACAAAGGACAAACATTTGCAGAGAGACCCTGAGTTAAATCAAAACAGACAGTACTGCTCAGTGCTCTTTTAAAGCAGAGACGCAAGGCCAGGCCATGTGCAGGTGAAGTGCACGTGTATAATTCAAACCAGGTTTTCACAGCACTCTCCCTCCACAGAGGGATCCTACTCAGATGGGAAAAGTCACAGTCCACCACCTCCTCCAAGAAACACGCTGACCATACTGGCTTAGAAAGAAATATCTGTGAAGATTAAAAAAAAAACAAAAACAAAACAAAACATGGGAATTTCAGCCTCTGGCAGAGAAGATGATAGTGGAAGGGCAAAAACCCTCTGAAGGACCAAGCACCCTCCCAGCAGAGCTGGGACTCGTGCAGTCAAACACTTGCTTTCTGTCTTTATTTTGGAATTATATTAAAACTGAAACCAGACAAAATAACTGATGCTGTCAGATCAAGGTTGAACGAAAAGACTGTTGTCATCAACTGACCAGTACAGCAGAAAGCAAAACAGAACCAAAGGCACTTTGGTGTGACTTTAAGCACACAGCAGAACCACTCACGTGAAGCACACGGACTACTTGCAGCCCAAGTAGCCACAGAACTAACCGTGCCTGTTCCATTTCAAAATCTCCTCCCAGAGAACCCGAGACACCTCTGAGGCTTCCCACAGCTTCGTTGTTGATGCTCGCAGCCTGAAGGCAGGTAAATGTCTTACAAAAAACAAGCTGCCGCGCTTTTTTAGCGGTGCGAGGGGATGGCTAAGGGCCTGGGGGTGTTAAACAACGACCCTGTTTCTACTGTACAGCAACAAACTTCGAAGTCTGGAACTAACGGTGTTGGCCGTGAAATCAGGTATCGTACCTATAACAGAAACATGAGTGATCCTACCATGATTAAAACAGAGGCAATGTTTGACGAAAGTATCTCTGCTTTACAACAAAGACACTAAGCTGATAACACGAGACAAAAAAACGGAGAAAAGCCTCAAATAAAAACATCTGGGAGAAAAATCAGCTTCCATTTAAAAGGTTTCACTGTGAAGTAATAACTTCGGCAAGCTCAAGCACAGATTCCCAGATCTGCTATTACTATGCCAGAATAATGAGGCAATTAAAGTTGGTCCTGGGTGATTATGTGCGGACAGTTTTCCATACACGTGACCCCGCCAGCAGGGCCCAGGCACTCGGGTGCAGCAGCCAGTAAGTTTCTTCAGCCCATGGTGACACTTTCTTTCCTTAAATAAAATATGAGAACACTGTATTACATCTATTCGTAGAAAATAATCTCAGACCAATTAAATTCTGTTTCGGTGGAAACAAAAAGGACAGAGGACTAGCCTTGCTCGTGGAGCCGTATCTTCAGACTACCCCAAGGCAGAAGAGAGGAAGGAAACGCTTGCTGGGGAGCAGCAACTGATGAGAAAAACCCGTATGCTCAGGGGTTTGTGCCATGAATGACAGAGAATTCTGTTTTAGTGAAGAAATTAATAGGACTACTACAGGGAAAAATAGTAATTAAAAAAATAATCTTTTTTCCAAACAGTCTGCTGTTGAATATACCAGAGAAGCTATTTAAAATAAAAATTATTCTTGCAGATTTCCATATATTAAATTCCGACTGATCAACTGTTGGCTTGGGAAACACAAGATAAATTAGTTTTAGCTCTCAGTCTCATCTCATCCCTTGATTATCCTAGCTTTCAAGTAATTCTTAAAACCATGGCTGCACTTTCCCTAGCTTCAGAATCAGATTGCCCTGTCTTAGACATTTATTTATCCAGGTGTAATTTCAAGCATATGGCTTTATTTTATTTTTTATTTTTTTTAAGAAAAAGTGGAGGGTAGAAGAGATTTTATCAAGGCACCAATTCCATTTTGTCCTGTGTATGTAGTTCCCATATAAAAGCTAGAGGATTAAACTCCCTTCCCAGGGACCGTGCTGCAGAACCTCCTCTCTGCGGCGCTACAGAGACACTGAGCATCGGGGAGGGAGGGGGGGGTCAGGAAGTCAAATAGGAAAATGTGACAAGCTGTGAAGAGAAAAACAAAGCGAATATCTAAACCCTGAGCTGTTAGAGAAGTCTTTGAAAATAAAATTATTTCCGCTCTCTTGCAGCCCGATTCCTACTTTTATGACCTCCAGCAAGGAAATAACCAATTACATCAAAACTCCTTCACTCCAATCCTAAAGCTCCTCTGTAGTGGATAAAAAAACGCTCTCTTACCGCCCAGAAAAAAATGCAATATCCACGGCCCTTTCCCAGTTACCTAGCTTGCGGTAATTCTCAGCTCAAACACGTTGTATGTTATTAATAAAGTGCTGACCTGCCAGCGTCCCCACCTTTACACAGACTGGAACTGCCCCCGTGTCAGGGCTACGAACAGCCCCGAGCCTTCCCACTGCGGGACCCAGCAGACAGCACACACAGCACCAGCCCGCTGCCGTGACAGCTACCGCAAACACAGGATGGAAGCTTAAGGACAGAACTCAACAGACAACAAGACAATTTTTGAGCTCAAGCATTTTTTTTAAAAGTCACTGACATACAACTAAATGGCTCAATGCTTTAAGTGCAATACTCTTAATTCCTCCAGCAGATCTGAAGCAGTGACAGGAGATCCATCCGAACTGTGACCTGCTGTTTCCTTTGGTATTTCGTCTGAAAGTCCAAAGCCAGGAGAGGGGACGACCGGACAGCTACATCCACGCAGCAGAACGCACGCTCACACCCCCGCTATCGCCAGCCTCAGCAGCGAGGCATTTATAGTTTAAGAAGTTGCCTCACACTACCTTAAATTGCGTTGTTTGAGTTTTGACAGGTTTCTTGGTCTTGTACAACACTCAGCGCTCAGCCAGCGGCCACCAGCAATGGAAGCCAAAAGCCACCGGCCCTCGCCGTGGCAGCACCTGGGCCACGAGCCCGACGGCTCCTTGTTTGAAAACTCCGTCGCTGAAGCATCAGCACCGAGGGACTGCTCTGCGGTACATCCCTAAAACCATACAGTCCGTTTATGACGAATTACATGCTTTATACTAACCCCACAGCTGTTTTGTAGAAAAATGTCAGTACCTCCAAGGCCTACGTGAAACCAGGACCCTGCTCCAGCCAGATGAAAAAAATAACAGCTCAGGGTTCGCGTCCGCAAGTTGTTCTGCAGAAGACACAACGGCACAAACTAAGAACTTTCACAAGTGCTGAGACCTTAAGTTTAGGCGCAGGAGTCGGGCACAAGTTAAACCAAATTCACACATAAAGCCAAACACACGCAGAATTACTGCTGAACCAGAGGAACAGCAGCTCCAGTGGCTGTCACCAGTGAATTAAGTGAAAAGGTCATCCTGTCTCTCACAATTTCTGCTCCGTAAGCAGTCTAGTGTAAGGAAAGTGGTGCAGTTGCCCTCTGCAGGTTCCATGTTTCCAGTCTTCACTTCTTTTTAAACAACGCTTTTGTTCAGATGATTCCAATAAATCTGAAATATCACCTTAAAAAAAGAACCCAACAGAACTTCACCATGCTAACACTGTAACAGTGGTTACCAAATATTTTCCTCTTCATTCTTTTGTGCTCGCTTCACAATATTTTCCAGTACAGCCAAACAGGAGACGAATAGCAAGCTAGGACAAAAATGCTGTAACTGCAACTGATAAAAAGTACTGGAAATAGCCCGTACACAAACACCACACCTGCCCAAGGAATGCAACTCTACCTTCAGTCCTTCCGTGAACAAACCTCCACGCGGCCACATCAGAACTTTATGCATTTACGCTTTACCGTGAATAACTACTTTGTTTAAAGTAACAAAACAAAACCAAAAACACAAAACACAAACCAAAACATTTTAGCCACTTCAGAGAGCAAGCTGGTCGGGATTTACCCACGTACTGGTACCAAGGCTTTGGTCCCGATCCTGCTCAAGTCAAGCACAGCAGACCCGCTTCCCGGAGTTCCAGCGTCAGCCTTAAATCATCAGTTCCAGGTACAACTCAAATCACCAGTTTAGGCTCCTCTCCATGAAATAAAACAGAATAAACCGGATTTATTTACCTTTCACAGACTATAACGTAAAACCGTTGCTGCTTTGCAGTATTTGCTGGAACTAGAAACGGGGGGTGTCGAATAAAGGCTGCAAGGAGCGTGGCAGACCCCAGCCCAGGCGCCAGCCCCCCTTCCACCCCCGGAGGGGCTTCGCACAACCAGCGCTTCCTGCACCGCTTTGGCACGCCACCTAACACGGACCATCCCTCCTGAAACTAGCCCAGAGGCTAGGAAAGGTATTTCACGGAAAAGGGAGGGGTGGGGGGCTCTGCCTGGCACCCGGTGTGGGGAACCGAGGGCTCTCTGCCTTCCTGTGCTCCCAGGAAGCTACAGCCTGCCTGCGCCCCACTACAGCCCTCACCAGCCGCGCCGGCCACAGAACTTCTGTTTCATGACAAAGTAGCAATTATACTGAAGAAAAAAAACCACCTCTCTTTCAATAAAAGAATAATGACCATTGACCGCAGAGCGACAGTGCTTAACTCTTTTCACAAATTTAGCTTCAGGCATTTTTTAACTGAAAAATTACCAACTATTGATGTGCATTCAAAGTCATGCTGACCTGTGGTGTCGAAACCACACAGAGCGCAGTTTCAGACTAACTTTCTTGTTTTAATTTTAGACAAATATTTGTCCTACTTATGTTGCTGACCTTTTTTTAAAGCAACACAGTATTTTCCCCATTCCCAAAACCCTGATTAACCACGTTCCCTGGCAAGTGAAAACATCCACCTGCACTGCAGAAAGAAACCAGCTGGGAGCAGACAGACAGACACCACTACCTGGAAAGTGTTTTGGGGCTATTTTTACACAGAGAAGCAGACAAGATCTAGATTTTGGTATTAGGTAAGATACTGCAACAAAACCAAGGTTTTTTGCACTGTATTATCTCCCTCAAGAGTCTCAAAAAGGTGTATAGCTTACAAGCTCAGGTGGCTCTGAACTGGTCTGCCTCTTCCTCAAAGAGGAAAACCTCTGCTGACTCCGCACTGAAAACCTTCGGAAGGACTCTCTGCTCCGGGATGCAAAGTGCCTGAAGGAGGAGGTTCGCTTGAAGGGAGTCCTGCTTCCACCTTCCCCGCTAGTCCGCTCGTGAGCAACCGCAGTAGTGACTAAATTTAGTGCTTCCTGCAAGGATCTCCGCACTGTACCCATCCACTGGGTCATGTGAGTTTGTGCCACTGTCAGTTTGTCTCCAAGGTAATCCATTTTTCCAGCAGAGATGAGAAATCAGTATTCAGTAGCAATTACTGTAAAATATATTCTCCTTTAACAACCCTGATTTTATTTTGCAAAAAAGATTCCACTTACAAAATGCTTTCAGCTAAAGCAAACAGCACTACAGTATAACCGTCAGCATATTTCTGTATTTAATTAACAAAAGATATGTGAGGTTGGAGATTGGTATTTGTCAAGTAGGAAAAAAAAATAAAAGACTTTTCCTACTTACAATCGGATTTCCAGAGTTCCATCAAAATACGTTTAATTCAGCCATGTTAAAGAGAGAAATCAAGGTTTAAATCCTGACACAGTCACTTGGAATTAGTCCATCTACAAGCACAGAATTAGTCTCTTACTGTCTCATTTCAGAGCCGGAAAAGCAACTCCCTTTTTAAGCCAAGTTTTTGTTTTGCTGTAAATATCAGAAGGATAAAAAAAATCGTATTCTTCTGGCTCGGCAGCTTTTCAGGTAACAGTACGTTAAACAAAGTTCTGATGCCTCTCTACAATCCATTTAGCAGCAAAAACGATTCAATCTTCTGAACAATAAATCCAGATTATTTTCTTCCCAAAAAAACTCTGCAGGAAGGTGTCAGCACCGGCAGAATCCCCTCCTCAGCAGGCTTCCCACCTTCAGAACCATTCTCAAGATTTCCGCTCCGCGGCTCGCGGATCAGACGCTGGGGAGGCCGGGCGAGGCCGGAGGGGAACGTGTCAAGCCTGCTGCCTTCAAGACCGGACTCGCTGCCTGCTCAGAGCTGCCAAGAGCTCCTCGGCACGACAGCAGCTCCGCGGCTCCGAGGGGTTCGCCCGAGGAGCGGCGCCGGGAACGCCGAGACGCTGGACCAGTGGCCAGCTCCTCTCCTCACACCATGGGGAGAGGCTCCCCGGGGCAGTTGCTGGAACCCCGAGCTGCCTGCCAGCCCGGCCCAGTCTCCCCGGCGAGCTTTGCCATGCCCCGGTGAGGCGCAGGAGGTTACCAGCAGGCGAACGCTGCCGCTGCCTCCAGGATCCCGTTCCCTCCTCGCTGTCCCTGCCTCGCCTCTTCTCCGGAGGGGAAACAATGAGCTAGGTGAAACCACCGCAGAGCTCTGCCTAAGGAAGGATCTGGGCTGGGCTTTATTATAGTACAGGCAGGGTTTCCATGGCAACCAAGGGAACAGCATCTGCTTGCTGCCTAAGCAGGCAGGAGTTGCACAGATCTATTGGAATGATTCATAGTTTGCGTATGTCACGTGTACTTACTGATTTTTAACCCTTCCTTGGGAAAACAAGAGCGACGTCTCTGCCGGGGAATGTTTTACACCGACACCAAAGGCCTTCCTGTCCGGGGCAGGTTAGGACAGATCCTACACCCCGTTCCTGTTGGCTGGTGGGTACTCGGGCAGCACCATCACCTCTGAGGGCTCTATCACGCGACTGACAGACTCAAACAACACTTTCAAGTTAGTGACCACGACATTAGTGCAAGATAATGATTAAGCCAGGAGCTCAAAACAAAGCTGAACAGGTCTGGCCGTTTGAAGCAGGTTCTTTTCACTTTCGTACACTGTCAGCCATTCCCCGACTCTGCTCCCTCCCCGGCAGCTGGGGGACCCCGGGGCTGGCACCGCCACCGCCCAGCCCGCAACGGGCCGGGGTAACGAGGGGACCCTGCGGGCAAACGCGGGTAACACCGAGCAGTCTGATGTCACCTGCCGCGGAATTTCTGGAAACAGCCCGTTTGGGAGGGCTGCAGAAATAAAAGCTAAAGTTTTAAATCAATAAACAGGTGTCCAAAGTCAAGACATGACTAGTTCAGAAGTGAGGGGAGAGAGAGACACGGGTATGAAGGCAAGAAAGGCGGAAAGCTGCTCACCTTCTTGTTTATTCAAGGGGGGTTTTTTGTTGCTGTTGCTTAATTTGCCATACAAAGTACCATGGTCTTGCATCATCCGCTCCTCCTCTAAACCATTCCGGAAGAGATTGAAATGGAATGAATAATTCCTAGATCCTATTTTATAAAATGGTTCTCGCGTAAAGTTTTATTCTATCAGAAGTGCTTTTTATAAACACGCACACAAGCACGAGATGCTCGGAGGAAAGGGGGTGTCTTGCCTTTTAAGCACTGTTTTTAAGAGTGAAACTCCAGCAACCTGTAACTTATCTTCAAGAAAAACTTCAGTGACAAAATGTATTCAGAAATGAAGAACAAGTTATGAACGCTATTTGTTTTGAACATTCTCAAATTAGCAGTCTAATAAAAACCCTCAGTGTTAAAAGGGAATCCAACCAACAGAGAAAAACCTTTTTTCCTCACACAGCTCTTCTTTTAAAGAGCTACAGAGTTGTTTTTGTATGGAAATGGAAAGAGATACTTTTGATCAGATGACCCAAGAGCTGGGTGTTTCTTACATTTTTAAAGAAACAGGAAAAGAAAAAAATTACGTTTATTCTGACACGGTTATGGACAATGCTCCACGAACGATGGGGAATTTGCATCCAAGGTTGAAATTTAAGACTTACTACAAATTTTTATGCTGGTTAATCTAAACTCTGTATTTCAAACATCTGTGCACTTGCAAGCGCAGCTCTGTGCCTGCTGCAGTACAAGGATTCTTCATGAGGCACTCGGCTATTTTAGATGGTTTCAGGCTCTGATTCAGTAGCCCCCCAAAATAGCAATCCGAGCGCTCTGGATTGTAGCTGCCATGCCAGTTAGTCAGCAGTCCCTTCACCTAAACAGGACGGGCAGAGCAGAACTGAAATTTAACCAACCTTCTGGTGTATCGCCTGTCACAAAATGGTGCATCTCAGAAAAATGAGATGCACGACCAGATTCAACCCAAGCTCCACAGACGGCGGCTTTCCTACAGCTTGCTGCAAGAACTTCTGACACATGTATGTGACTTGAAAGATCTGAAAATTCACTAGAGAACAGATTCCACTTTTTTTATTAGACCTCTCCTGAGAAGAGATGTTATGCCCAATTTACCATTTTCATCCTTAGAAGATTGTAAAACCACTGATTTGAGTCTATCTGCAATACTAAATTTAGTAACTTCTGGCTACCACATGAACATACTGCTAGGTATTTAAGTATACTCAGCATCTAAATTCTTACTTAGATTTACACTTCCATTAACATCATGGCAAAACGTTTTAGAAGATAATCAGATGCGCTTTCACCATCAGATTCACATGGTTGAAGATTTTTCCACCCCTTCAGCTGAAATGCAGTAAGTGACTGCATGTTCTCCTGCTTCAGCTCCGTGCCAAAACTGGCCGAGTTCAGCAGCTGCCGGGAGACTGACAGACTACGTGGTCAAACTTAGTTTCCTTAGAAAATAACCAAGGTCTGAAAAATATTAATTAAGTGTTAAGAAAATTTGTAGGATTATTGCTTTATTAAAGTGCATCTGCATAGCAATTACATAAAAGAGACGCCCTCAAAAATACGTCTCACTGGACACTGCAAGGACTGGATAGATTCACAGTTACGTGTTTTTATTTTTGCCCCTCCCCATCAAAAGCATAATATGCTGACCTCTGCCCTCAGCTGTGCCGTGCGTGTGTGAGAGGACGGTTATTACTCTACTTTATTAAAATGGACTGCTTCTATTCCTGCTATTCTGGTAAGTAAAATAATCCACCGGAACCTCAGAGGACCCTGTTACATCAGCCAACCAAAGCTGGAGAACACTTGGAAAGTCTAAAGGACGGAGTTTTCAAAAGCTGTAAGCAGCAAATCACATTTTGGGGCTTTTCTGATTCAAGTGAGTTTTCACCCATGTGAAAAACATAAGCCACTATTAAAAATTATTTTAAAAGACATAAATCAACTTCACGATAGATTAAGGACCACTCCAGCCATGGGGGAGTACCAGCCTCGAAGAGCTGCCACGGCCAAGCTCTCCTGCCTGTGGGCACGCACACAACGGACCAAGCAAGCCCGGGCTCCCCGCACACACACCAACTTGTTCTCTGTTTCTTTTCTAAAGCTCCCCAGAATATGATGCTCTGTAGCACTTCACACAAACTTCCCAGCTGGCAAAAGCTCACAACTGTACTTTAATTAAATAACAGCATGTGGGTTACACATGAGCTCTGTTTACTCCTTCTGTGGTGAATCCACATATCTTTTTATAACCATCAGCCTACAGAACATAGCTCAAACCATACAGATGTTCTATAATTGTCGCCCAGCCACTTCAGCAGTCTTGCCGGCTGAGTAAGGGCTTGTTTCTGAGCAAGAACAGCACAAGACCATCTTCTGCCCTTGAGAAATACTAGTGATTATCTCGCACTACAGCCACCCTGGGTCTGTCAAGGGTCTGCGGTTTCTGCAAAGGGAAAGCAGACGTCGCTAACCGGTACTGCGTGACTAATTACCACAGCAGCAAACGGGACTTCATTATTCAAACATTGCTGGATGCTTTTATTAACAACACCTATCCCACCTACAACTCAAAAACACAGTCCTGCACAAAGAAGTAACAATCCCCATTTTCCCCCCGTTCAGTAAAAAGCAAAATTCTCTGGTGACATTATGTTTTTCCAAAAGCTTCTTTCAACTCATTCTGAGCTTCACCTGTTCTCAAATACTTATCATTACACTAACAACTACATAGGACTGGAAGGTCAAATTAAAACCAGGCCAGCACGTAGCACAGCCCATAATACACACACCGTAGAGGCAGGAGGGACTTGCCTCAGGGTGAGCAGGAGCCGTTCAAGGGCACCGGGTCTCCAGCTGTGGCTGGGTGCCCCCACCACCACCTCTCCCATGCAGCCGAGGAGCTACGCCCACCGAAGGGACGCTGGGCATCAGTGTTCCCCTAGGCTGGACCCCTGAGGGATCATCCTCTGTCAAGAGAGAAGATGGGCAACGCCAGTTTCAACTAACCGTGAAACCAAAGTCTCAGCTTTTCCCCTGTGGGACCCTCACTCAAGCCCCTCCTCCTGATGCTTACCCGCCTCACGCCCCAGTGCTCCACTTTAATTAGCAATTATTAACAATTCACACATTTCTGAAGTGCTTTCTGCGAGTCGTCATCCCACATACAGACAAGTATCATGACCAAGTACTTGCAAAGATCATGACAGCTTCAATTCCATCTCGGGCCCCTCCGTTTGTTCACATTGATTACGCTCAGTCTTCAGCAGCCGCCGAGGAGCAAAGCCTGTCCTTGTAAGGCTGTTCTGGTCGTGCATTCCACACCGACTCTGTTTCATTAGTAAGAGAACTTAATTTAACCTGTTGTGTCTGACATTATGGACTATTTAAAGACGCAGCACCGTGCTGAGCTTTGTTGCACGGCTCCAGACTCAATTACTCCTTGGGTTCTTCAGACACTACAAAATAACTTATTTTTTCACGTGCTCCTTATTTTTGTCTCTGTATTCTCTGCCATCTCAACTGTCATGTTCAAAGAAGGACTAGCAAGCTCCCCCAGCTACAGGATGAATTTTTACATGTAATATCCCATAATAGAAGTTTTAAGCACATCACCTTCAAATTTTCATTTACAGTAAAAACAATGCCTGTCCTCACAGGGGGGCTCCAGCCCCCCCAGCACCTCCGTGGCCTCCTCTGGCCCCGCTCCAGCAGGTCCGTGTCCTTCTGCTGTTGGTGCCCCAGAGCTGGACCCAGCCCTGCAGGGGGGTCTCCCAGAGTGGAGCAGAGGGGAGAATCCCCCCCTCACCCTGTGCCCACCCTGCTCTGGGTGCAGCCCAGCACACGGGGCCCTTTCTGGGCTGCCAGCGCACGGTGCTGCCTCACAGGCAGTTTTCCACCCCCAACCCCCAAGTCCTTCTCCTGGGGGCTGCTCTCCAGCCCCTCCTGGCCCAGCCTGGGTTTGTGCTGTGGGCAGGACCTTGCCCTTGGCCTTGTTGAACTCCATGGGGTTTGCCCGTGCCCCCTCCCCAGCCTGCCCAGGCCCCTCGGGATGGCCCATCCCTGCCCTCAGCGTGTCCCCGCACACTCAGCTCGGTGTCGGGGGGAACTCGCTGAGGGTGCCCCCATCCCACTGTCCCTGTCCCCAACAAAGACCTTACCCAGCGCCGGTCCCAGCCCGGCCCTGAGGACGCCGCTCGTCCCCGCTCTGCGCTCGCACACGGAGCTGCTGACCCAACTCCGAGCGCGACCGTCCAGGCAGTTCCTGATCCCCCAGCTCCGTCCCTCAGAGCCGCGTCTCTCCAGCCAGAGACAAGGATGCTGTGTGGGGCACTGTCAGTGTTTTACTTTCCACATGCAAAGAACAAAACTGTGTATCAAGTTGGTTTCTTTAAAATGTGCCGATCTATAAATTGTCAGTTCTCACATCCCCCTTTCTCTTCAAAATTACTTGCTGTTACACAAACAGACAGATTTTGTAGGATATCTGGGTTTGGGAAAATCTGAAAAATGCACACGTTTCAATCAGGTTATCAGATTTATGGGTAAAAACTGTCTAAGTTTGTCTGCCAGGTCAAAACTCACTTCACTGGCAAGAAGTCAGACGAGCAGAATCAAAGGCGCTTCCTCTGTTACTGTCAGTGAGCTGTCACAACTCTTCATTAAAGTCTTACGGCACAAAGTCTTTAATTTCCATCTTTGATCATAGCACACAGCAATCTTTTTCATTTAAGCTAAAAAAAAGAAAAATTAACACAGCACTGAAGTTAAACAAAAGGCTTACACTTCGGACCATGAACAAAAGACTGGAATTGCTCAGGCTCCGACGCCCGGTCACACCTGACAGAGTCCAACACTTTGTTTCAAAGCCACAAGCAGCTGCTTGGTGCACGGGTGCAGAAGATTGCCGTGACACACACTGTCTAGGGGAAATAGGAATAAATCCCCGGGTCCTATCAAGGTCTGTTCTGAGAGAGGAGAAAGACGACAGGGCTCAACCACAGCACCCATCTCCACCTCGAAGGCAGCAGCCCAGAGAGAGACCCGCGGCGGAGCAGGCACCTGCCCACCCCTCCCTCAGCCTCACACCCCCCCTACACGCTCCCAACACACCGGGGGGGCATCATCACCCATGATGGGGGCGCCTCGAGTGCCCAAACCCCAACAAATACAGGCCACAGGCCCCAACACAGCCAGCACTGCTGCACGGGTACTCTGAAGACCACAAAACCTGTGCTTCCCCTCTGCTTTTTACCGGTGTCACATACAGCATCACAAAATAACCGACGTGACACGGACTCTCTGCCAGCCATTGAGGTAGGTTTGCTTCATCCTTTTCCCCCATTTCCTCTACCTGGCTTTACCATCCCTCAAATCCAAGATTCCCCACGGAACTTAACACAGCCAAAGATGAAAGGGCTTAGTGGTTTTATCTGGTTTGTTTCGTTTGGGATTTTTTTTTTTTTGGTTTTCATAGATAAGTGCAATTCATTCAGATGCTTAGACTGTTCCACCTGCCACAATAACCGTAAGCAGTCTATGATCAGAATTATTTTTTTTTTTTAAAAAAAGTAAATAGTCGAATGGAGTGTTTTAGCAAAAGGACTTTGTACAGTGTCTATATACAGTGAAATCTCTTTTGTAACCTGAAACACTGGTTATCTCAATATTTACACCAAATATTTGTTTTCTATTCCTACTTTCATCTCCTACTGAAACTGAGCAAATTAAACTCACATACACAGTTTTAATCTACACTTAACCAGAATTTAAGACCAGTTGCATAGAACTTGACATTAAAGGCACCCACAGCCAACTAAGAAAGAGACTGAAGTTCCAATTCCAGACTTTTTCTTCTTCTATTAGTTTATTTTAAAAGCCCACAGAGGCCTCACAACTAGCAGGCAAGGAAAGACTGCAGTAGCAACAGGTTCTGGATCAGTGGTTGGAAAGCTTACACAAGCACACATTAATGCAAGAGACTTTTAAAGAAACGTGCTGAGTACTTCATAAACTATCTTGTCAATGTAGTCCATGGCTATTTTTAAAATAAAGAGAGATAATAATAACCTCAGAGTAAGACTAATTTCTTAAGTAATGCATTTCAACGTGGGAAAACAATTACATTTTGTAATTCGGTGCCAGTGGCTTTGCAGACAAATCCTTCAATTTATTCTTCCAGATTGAAAAGCAAAATGAATTTTCTTGATATTTTCACAGCATAACTGCAAAAAGGCCTATGCAATAAAACTGCAATTTGCCTCTGAAATCCGAGTCTCATCTGATCTGTAACAGGACACAAGAATTCTTTATTTGTCATCCAGTCCGACGCGGTTCAGGACAACCTTTGCTGAGCAACTAACTCATGTCCCTTGGAAGCCATCACGTTCCCTGGTACGCAGGCGTCTGCACAGTCCACACCACGTTCAGACAAATACCCACCACAGCACATCTCCTGCCCCGCAGCGTCACGACATGGGGGCAGCACCAGCTCTAGGAGAGGACTCAGCCACCGACAAACAGAAACGACACCACCTGAAAAGAGAAACGGCACCACCCACACGCTGCGCATCCTTATTCCACAACTACCTTATCCTTGGAGTTCACCTGTGGGATCACACTTTCATTTGAGAAACAGAATATTTATTCAAATCAAATATTGATCTAAATAGAATTCTATTTGATAAATATAATACTCAAATCAACAGAGTGGAGCTCACTTGACAGCCACTGTGTTATTCTGTGTTACTCTGGGTGAAACGTCCAGGGTAAGGAGAAAACAATCCAGAACAGAAAACTCCCGGGCACAGGCAGCAGGGGAAGGCTTTAGCCTCTGGCTTGCTGTGTGCTAACCTGACAAAACTCTCCAAGCACAAACAACATTATAAAAATAATCACATTTTATGGCAAGCACAACAGAGTCTCCTCGTGCAGGGGCAGAGCAGAAGTAAGAATGGTCCCTGGCACAGAAAATGACTTCAGGGAGGAAATTCGCAACTTCCCTGCAGACCTACAGCACAGGTTTTGCCACTTCCCCGATATAAATGGAGATGCTTTGCCAAGGTTTCATGAACAACCTAATAGCTCTTAGTAACTGCATGTATTTTCTTGAATATCAGCTAAGAGAGGACAATAAAAAGGAATAAGGAAAGACAAAACACATCCTTTCTGCAGGTCTCGTACAGGAGACTTGGTTAGATTACAGGAAGGACAAAACGTCAGTGAATTAAAAAAAAAATGTGTAAGAAGAAACAAAAACCCAACACTCCTTGGGTCCAGCTGTCACCTTCCAGCATCAGTGGCACGTCCCTGGGCAGGCGGAGGAACAGGCGCGAGCCGTTCCCCGAGCAGCGTGCGAAGGGAAAGCAGACACGCTGCTCCTCGGGCCGAGAGGATCCAGCGCTCGGGGCTGATAAAAACAGAACTGGCATTGGACAGGGCCCCCCCTCCTCGCCTGCAGGCCAGCTCCCCTCTCCCCCACCGCAGAACCTGAGGTTTGGTTCCAAAGGTCTCCACAAGCAGCGTATTGCCTGTCTGGGGAGCAGGAAGGAAATTTTTTTTCACCCTATTTTGTATCATTTGTCTCGATCGTGGGCATTCCAACCTTCCCACTCCATACATTCATCTGTGGTGAGAATGACTTGGAGTTAAAAGCATGAAAACAAGCAGAACAACACATCTGGTGCTCAGGAAGCAACGGTTAAGATGGCCAGCTCTGAAGAGAATTAGAGGATTCGGAAATGAGTATGAGGCAGGTCCTTGACACTATAACCCCAACAAGATGGCAGGAACTTTAAAGGGATGAATGTCTCACACCGACCTGCTGGTATTTAATTTATCAAAGCTGAAGCTTATGCCTGAACACGGATTTCCATCTCACCGACATTTTCTGAGAAATAGAACATTCTCCCCAGCACACGGTAAGAATTGTCCAACGTAACACTGTGAAGCGGCAAAGAGCTGTTGAAGTGTTACATGTGCAGCTGATCAAACTTCCCTGTGCAAGGTTCCAAACCATTTTTATATATAAAGAGCCACCACTTCTAACATCTTGTCTTCTTCAATCTTTAAAAAGAAAAAAAAAAATAAATAGGGTGACCCAGTCTGATCAATAAATTTGAAACACACAGACATCCACATCAAACAAGACAAGAAAAAGATTAGAAAGTTTTGTTGGGACATCACCTTCTCCCCTCTCACACAAGAAGCACGTTGGCGCAGATGAAATGAAGCTTTTTTTCACAGAGAAACATTTTGCAATGTTTGCTAAAAAAGGTCAGATACCAAACGCATCTGATCCACCTGCAAGTCCACCCCGTAGCCTGACGCCTCTCTCCAGGAGCACCTGGGCCCCGCCAGCCCCTGTTGTGAGCTCTCAGCTACCCCCCCCCCCCGCTACCACCACCCTTCCCAACGTGGTTCATGACACCACGGGGTTCACACTCATCCTTTAGACTATGTCCCCTCAAAGGTTCATTTGTCTTACTGCTTCTGTACAAGATGTGTAACTCACGTACACTGCAACAACAAAACAGAACCAAAAAATCATCACAGCGCTGTCACCTCCGTAAGATAAAATTCTGTACCTTGCATTGTCATTTAAGAAAAGCCACATTTAAGCACAATACTCACACTTCTTGCGGATTTAAATAAAAAAAAATAACAGAAGTGGCGTGAACAAGGCAAAGCAGAGACACAGGGTGAGTCTTATTAAATACCAAATGCACTTGAAAGCTGCATGTTCCTCCAAATTAAACACTCCTAGAGAAACCAGATCAGATTGGCATTAACCACTATTAGAGCAACCAGATTAAATTTACATTCCTTGTTTTCCTTACAGAACTACACTTGTGATAAAAGAAAACACATAAATAATTTCCACGACTGAACGCTCCACATACTTGTTTATAACTGCCAAAATAATTTTACAATTCTACTACCACGGTCATCCTTGATGGAATCAGTGAAAAAGGCAATTTCTCATTTCATTTGTAATCCCAGAAGTCAGCCAGCCATCCTTTCCCCTGTACAAAACTCTGTGCACTTTTACGGTAGTATATAATTATTCCAAGATTAATAAAAATCTGTAAACAAAGACAATTGTTAAATAGGAAATTTTAATCTAGGTTTTTAAACAATTTAAGTTTAAATAGGATTACTGGCAATAATTGCAGCAACCAGAGTGCCAAAACAATTTTTTGGAAAATGTTTATTCTTTTGTCCCCCAAACTACGTTTCTCTTGAACTTAAGCAAGGCCCAGTTAAACATCCTGAACATCTATAGTTTTTGTACCTTGAATTGTTTCAGTATAAAACAAAGCTATCAACGTTAAAGCTGAGGGAACAAGCTAAAAATACACTATGTTGTTTGAAAGCTCATGTACATAATCATTCAGCACTTCCCTTCCATCTCAATGGAGGAGGAAAAACTGAAAACCAAAACGGAAACAGGAAATTCCTACAGCGCAAATACTCTGCAAAGTACTAAAACCATTTTCTTTACATTTGTTTACGTCAAAAGGACCAAACCAAGCAACAGATGGAGAGTTACAGGGTTTTTTCCATTTGTACAAATAAAAATCCACGATGACGAAAGCTTTTTGTTGACGAATATTACCATACAAACACTGGACATTCCCTCCAATGTGGGCTGAAAACTACAAACAAATTAGCCGTGAGCTTCGCCCTAAGCTAAACATTAGCTTTTGTATCACTTAAGGAAGATGCTATGGAACACCTGGAGCTCCCTTACAGTCGGGGAGATATCTGATGTCAACAAGAAACCCAGCGTGAAACTTATCCCTAAGAAAAGGAAGGTGCTTGCGCAGTGAAGTGACAATACGAGCACGTAAACAAACCCAAAGCCGGCTGAGCACCGCGTGCTCCCCGCGAACGTGCCCAAGCCTTCCCAGGAGCAGCTCTGGGCTTCCCCCAAACACACCAACTCAGCACGCGACTGATTCGGTCTTCCCCGAGGTCCCAATCTCTGGTTTGAGAACCTCCCCGGCACACCAGGCAGCCACGGGGCAAAAGCTACAGCCTCCAAGGGAGCAACTTGCGCTGGGGAGGCAAAAACGAAGCAGTGGAAAATGGCCGGAAACAGTTATTTCTCCCTCACTCGATCCAACAGACTCACATGCTAAGCACAGGGAACTGCAAAACATCTTTTAACATCTTGAGGACAGAACGTGGCCTAAAATACCTCCAACTGCTATACTTTCCTCACCGGGCAAAGAAGGTAAGTGAAGTGAAAGAAAACAACCATGAGAACATGCTGCTTCCGCTCAAAATGATAACAGGAAAACGGGGGGTTAGGAAATCTTTTGTTCCTGCGAGTCAAGTTACGTGCAAACAAGAAAGGACAATCCAATGTGAAGAGACAAAGTACTTCCTTCTCCTTGACTGATACAAAGCTTTACTGTCAAATCAGCGACATTCAAACCCGTCCTCACCAACACCATTCTGCCAAGGCATCACAACCCCACCTCAGGGATTACGTCCGATTCCAAATCCAACTCCAAGGATAACGCCGGATTCACCAATTTCATTCCATCTCCTTAAAACTTCACCACGAAATTCTGATTCACCTCGCTAAGGGCAGTCTGAGCAGTTTTGTAGCCTTCCAGCTCAGCCAGCCTCTCACTCCTCATCGATACATAGGCCGGGGCCTGTCACCCCCACCCTGCGAGAGCAGGAACCCCCTTACGTGAGCGGAGCCCTTCGCGTGCCCAGCGGAGCTTCTGGGGGAGCAGGATCCGGCCCCCCCACATTACAGTTATCCAGCAGGTTCTAGCAGCCTGAAAACGTCTCCCCAAATTGGTAGCACTCGGGCTGAAGCCAGGGTCCGTTTCAGTGTGCTCCCCAGCAATTCCAAACACAACAAACGGGCAGGGCCAACTTCCAGAACGGACAGACAGACAGGCCGCACGCTCCGCCAGGGAACGACCCCTTCTCTGAAGAGTTGGATTTAGCCCAAGCATGCTACTCTTAAATCCATCACTGAAAGCTACGTTTACCCTGCCTTAAATAGTGCATTTCTGTCATCCCTTTCAAAGGGATAAAAGACAGAACTTTTTATTACCGTCTGCCTGGAGAAATTTGGCAGTATTTCTCCTTCTCACGGAGGGTGCTCAGGTAATCTCCAACTACTAAAGGTTCCAATCTGACGTTCAGAATTCAGAGAACTCTCGGCAGGAAGAACATGTTTTTTTGCGCGAGGGATTTCCTTCTTCAAAGCGTAGTAACAAACAGCTGGAAGGTAACACTGCATCCTAAATCATTTCAGCTCTTCTCAACATAATCACGTGCTCCCTAAGAGCTGTGTAAACCACCTTCCCAGCGCACACCTGGGGAGCACTGAGCGCCCCGGTGTCCCTTCCATTTTCTCCCTACAAAACACTGTTCCACGAGTCTTTCATTTACATCAGCCACTTCTTGATCACGGTAAGTAGAATAAATATCGGGTGTAAGTTTGTACAATGCATCCTTCACCTATTTTATCTTGCAAGACGCCATTTTTATGAAAAGAGCAATAGCATTTATTTGCCACTGCTGTGCAACGCTGTGCACATACACAGCTACGTTACTCCCTTGACTCTCTGCTCTTGCTGCCTCCTCCTCCGCCCCTGCACAGCGCATCAGCCCCACGTCACCCGACGGGAGGTGGCTGCACAGCCCGGCCACGCACAGCCCGAGGCTCCTGCAGCCCCGGGACGCGGTCGGGGTGCTGCTGGGGGCCACAAGCGACCCGGCCCCCCACCTGCACCAAGCTACACCCAGCCAACATACATTTGTGGCACCCAGAGCAGCAGCAGAGTTCAGAAACAGCCCTGCCACGTTGCAGAAGGCAACATCTTAAATTGCTCATCGGGGCCATCGTTACAGGTGTGCCCTTCATTTATATTTTTTACATTAAGCACATTATTTCCTGCCAGGTCTGGACTTTGTGGATCTAAATGATTGATTTGCTGAAATTCCTTTTGTGTTCTCAGCCAGGTTTGCTGTATTTCCTGCCCTGAACGGTGAAACACTGCCCATCTCCAACCCTAGCAATCAAAGCTTGCCAAATATGTCGTGTGGTTTGCAAATAACCTATACTGCCCTTCTTTAATGTGGCAGGCATTTATTGGCCTCATCCATGAATCACTAAACCAAATACTACATTTTTTCCAAGCTTCATTCAGGCTTAAGGTTCACCTTGAGTTACTTTTCAAGAGCAGCTTTGCACTGCAGCACAAAGTCCTTCGTATCTTGAGGGAAGTCCACTACAAAGAACTACTTTCACCATGCTCAAGCTGCTCTCCAAAACGCCGTTTCCTTTCAGTAAACACACACTGGCTGTATGAACAACTCACAACCGCTGAAAGAACAGGAACAATAGTGGGAACTTGGCTGTCTCTCAGCATTAGCGACATGGACAACAGCATGGGAAAGCAGGAACTGAGTCAAAACAACTTTAGATCAAAATATTAGTAGGGAGGCTGTGAAGTTAATCTGCTTCGTATAAATGAGGTTTAACAATCCGCGTTAGCCTCGTATCAGAAGCATGGTCACTATCTGAGACTCTGTTTAAAGGGGAGGGGGTCAGGGGCAGACAGACCCCCCATTCCAGCTGCTCCGCGCTGGGAATGACACCGTCGTTACCAAAAAATAATTACCAGGTCTACAAATGGTTACATCTTACTGAACGCAAACCTTATTGCGCCGAGTTAACCTAGAACGCGCTATTTCATAAAAGCATTTTATGGTAAATTAAACTTAATACCACACCTAATTATAACAAACTGTCTTGGATCCTGCAGCGTTGCCCTCGCCCGAGCTCTGAAGCTGTGTGGGGACGAGTGGCCTCGGGCCAGCCCGCCGGCCTCCCGCGGCCGAACAGCACTCCCTCGTGTTCCTGCGGGGAACGGGCCTCCTCAGCCGGCCCGCGCTGGCCCACTCGCTCTGAGCAACGACACAGAAGTTAGAATTCCTCCTCTACAGCAGCATTCGGGAATTAGGAAAACGCCTTTCTGAACAGATTTTTCCCTTTGCTGAGGTTATTTGAAAGGAAGCGTTAGCTGCTGACATCAGCGCAGCAGATCTGCCTCAGACGCTACCTGGGTGTGAGGGATTTCTGAGTCTTTGGGAAAAAAACTTACGCCTGAAACGCGATTGCCCCATCACCCGGAGTAAACCCCTAAGAGAAGAGGAGCAGACACCATCCGCAGGAAACCCCAGCACACACAGAGGGAAGCCACGCAGCGCCAACACCGTCCCTCCCCGAGGGCAGGGGTGACCCTCACCCGTGGCACACGGACCATCATTCCTCCAGCACCCACCAAAGCCCTACTGCAGTGACGTGTGACAGCAGCGTGGCCATTAACCAGCTGCCACTTCCTCTGCACTCACCTGATAAAAGGGGTATCAAAGCCACTCTTAAAAGGTAGCAATTAAAATCTTGTCAAAACAAACTTTAGATCTTACTTCTTACTTAAACACCCCAATTTTCTTTTTTGTCTTTGTAACTACTCGTTAATGACTGTCAATAAAAAAAAATAAGAAGGTCTTTTTAAACCATCACGGTGCTGCAAGATAATATTGTATTTAAAACATGCCGTTTTCTATTGAATGCTTTCAAGATGCAGCGTTTGTTTGTTATTTGAACAGAAACAAGTGCCAGGCTGAGGGGAAACACCTCACCAAGAACGGTACCTAGCATGCTCAGGTACCATCACCCACACCAGGCGGCCAAAACTGAGCGATGAGGCTGGAGCCCCCTTCCATTTCAGTGCTGCAGCCCCGTAGCATGTGTGTGTCACACAGAGCTAGTAGATTTATGAGAGATTCTCTGCTCCTGACAGGACGCTGGTCTCCCACAGTGACCTCCCTTTTGCCAAAGCGGAGCCAAGGCCACTCTCAGACCACACCTAAAATGTTTCCAAGGCATCTTCAGCCACTCACCTGCCCCAGCTGCTTTTCCTGTCACCCTCACTTGCAACTAATAAAACTAGCCATTTTTGAGGTGCCGGGGTTTATGCATCTGCCTCACACACTGGGGGGGATCCAGAGCAGGCCAACACTTGGCTGCCAAGAATCCCAGAATCATCTCGGCTGGAAAAGCCCCTGAAGCTCCTCCAGCCCCACCATGACCCTCCCCCTGACCGTTCCCAACTCCCCCAGATCCCTCAGCGCTGGCTCAGCCCGACTCTTCAACCCCTCCAGGGATCCCGGGGACTCCCCCCTGCCCTGGGCAGCCCATTCCAACGCCCAACAGCCCCTTCTGCACAGAAATCCTTCCTCAGAGCCAGTCTAAAAACATGAGAAGGACCTTGTATTCACTGGAGCTCACCATGCTCTCTCACATACAGGGGTGCACTGGTAGCTGCTCTCGGCTCTTCCAGCTGTCTTCTCTCATCTACTGACTTTATCTGTCCTGTCTGGATTGAAGAGCAATCACATTGCTCTCCACCGAGCCCCGGGATTTTGATTTTTGTCAGTGATACCCAGCAGTGCAGCTGGAGGCCCAGCCAGCCCCTCGCACCAGGCCCCTCACCACCCATCGAGCCAGCCGGGGCCGTTCTGAAGGTGGCTCAGCAGACGCAGTCACCAAAGTCACAGCTGGTTCCTGACCAAGGCACTAAAAATTGTACCTCAGGTCCTGACACCAACCCTCTTCTCCCCACAGGTACTGCAGCGCCAGTTCAGAATCAGCCAGGGTTCTTTCCTTCTCCTTCAGCACCTATCCTGGAACAGGTCCGGAGCTCTCCTCTCTCTTGCCAGCTCTGTCCCCACTGCACGGAGCCTGGCCTCGGCTCACCCAGCGAGCTTATGTTACCTGGTCCTACTTGTGACACGGATCGTGTTTATCAGCGTGCTCCTACAGTAACCTCAGACACATCAAAAAAGAGATTACATCATCAAAATTGCATCATCCCACAAAACACCCTGGGGCAGAGCCAGAATTGTTCCTAACTTCTGAGATGGCTGAAGACAGGAACAGAACCAACTGGGAGCGCTCCAGGAGCGGCCATGTCCACAAGCAAGCCAAAAAAAAGCTGGTTATTGGACAAAAGGCTTTACAGAGGAACAGGAAACCCCCTTACTGGCACGCTGACCAGCACGACAGCCTCCCTCACGCAAATCACTGGACACAATCGACCTGCACTTAAAGGACTTCTTCTGCAAGTCAGATCTAAAAATGTCTGGCATCAGCTGCAGCAAAGCTCCTCACCAGCTGGAAAAGGGATGATGAATACCCCATGTACCCTGGAAAATACTCAAATGTAATAAATATAGCATATGGTCACTGAAAGACTGGCTCTTGAATACATAACTACAATAATTAGCCAATTAAAGATGATGAAAAGATCTCAGCTAGGAGGAAGGTACATGGCATAGCAGAGAAGGAAGTGATGACATGGAATACGGAGAGCTGTGATTCAGTCTCTGAACTTCAGCTGCTGAACAACAGACAACCACAGCGGATTTGGCGATGAGTGCGCAGTGCTCTGCTTTACGCTGGTCCAAATGACAAATACAGCCCGTAACTGAGAATATGACTGAAAGCAACTCATTAAGTTTGGATTCAGGTTGATGGAAAAGGCAGCAAGAGGAATCAGTGCTGACACCAGGTGGATAGTGCAGAGCCAGCCCTGAAAACAGCAGCCTATGGGAAAGAGGCTCAGGCAGGACCAGCCCCAGGCAGGCCTAGCAAGGGCTGCACACAGGCCTAAGAGGCAGGCTGGACCCTTTACCCCGACGGCCAGCAAGAGCTCAGCTGTACACACCAGTTCTATCTCCCACCATCTCCAGTCTGAACGGTCAGAATCAAAGAAGGATCGATACATTGCTCGAGTCACAAAACCACAAGCTTCTGAGAAATTTCTCCCGACAATGAGCCTATTTATAGTACAAAGAGACAATTTACCACGAGCGAACCAAACACAGAGCGGTGTTTAAAAGTCCTGCTCTTCCCCCTCTCAAAGAAACATCGAGTAAGTTGATCAAAACCAGACTGTGTTATCACGCCAGGCAGGAACTTCTGGATTCTTGAACAGCCACCCTACAGACTCATAAAAGCCTTATGCAGAAGTCTACAAGGCTCCATCAGCACTCCTGGCTTTCTTCTTTTCCTGTTGTTGGGCTTTTTTTTCTTGTTGGTACAGTTACCACAGTAGTTCTCAGCAGCTCTCATTACTCTCATCTTCTATCATCAAAAAGTCCGATGCTCAGTCCTCCCTAGGAACCTGCTTCTCAGTAACGCCTGTTCCCGTGTTACACATCACACTGGAGAAGACACCAGTCAAGAGGGAGCTGCAGTATTTCACTCATTAAGAGTGCAAACGATCCCGGTTTGGTAAGCTCCATCTTCTCCTCATTGTTACAACTCACACTGAAAAGGGAGCTCAAGGTTGAATTACTGGACAGAACTCTGCCTGCATCTAATACAACCTACTGAACAAAGCATTTTGCTGGACACAAAGGCGACTTTTCAGAAACTTAGAGCTGTCACTCAACACCCCTGACCATGGGACACAGACTTCTTGGTGGTCAGTCATCATTTCACACATACTCGGGCAGACCGTAAGCTAGGCTGTGCTCAAAAAATACTATGAGGATTCCCTCTGACAACTCTTCTACACATCACAATAGGACACGTCCTATTCAGAGCTCAGAAGAGGAATCAGCAGCAATTAGCAGATAGCTGGCACTGAGCAGGTCCACTGATGTCCAACTCCAACGCTGTGTAGGCTTAAAGAAGAAGAGATGCAACCTATCAATAACTCAAAATATTAGCTTTAAAAATGGATTTTCATTATATTATTTTTTTAATTAAGAGTTACAGCTTCTTCAGGTACATCTACCTAATGAATAAAATACCTTAGCTTCCCAAGACAGATTAAATAACTCAACACAAAGCTCGACAACTAACCCCAACATCTCTGGTTACTCCTGATTATAAATGAAGAGAACCGATAAGTATCTCCTTAGTAGCCTTCAGCTGTAACATCAGCACAGAAAGTGACAGAAGGCATAGCTGTGCTTTTCCCTTAAAATGTCTTTGTTTATATATTTAATATTAGGAATATCACAACCGCCCTTCAAATATTTTCTTACAACACATCAGGAGAGTGGACACTAATAAAAATGCTTAAGAAATATCTAAAGGCCTCTAGAAGAGTGTATACACACAGAAAACATAACGTACCTGTTCAGTTACAGACTACAACTGTACAAGATTAGATGTCATCCCAGGGATCTTCTGGACTCATCGAAAAGTTTGTTCGGTTTTGGTTTTTTTGCCTGGCCTTATGGAAAATCACCAGATATATGCGAAAGCAGAAGCGTTCGGAGAGCTCTTTCAGACTTCTCACACCGTCAAACCACAAAGAACATCCTCTCCCTCATCATACTGGTCTGATATATCATGCTAATCTTTGAATGTGCAATTTAAAGAAAGCTTGCCTCTTCAAAATCTAGCTAATCAAAAAAAAACAAAAACCAAACCAAACCCAAACTTAAGAAATGTCCAAAGACTTCCACGTTTCACAATACTACAGTCTCTAACAGGAAAAGATTTTGAAGAAAATGCCCTGTTCTTCAAGTTCTATTTTCTCTTCTGGCTGCACAAAAATTTACAGCAGGCAATCCCATCTCACTGGTGATCAAAGCACATACAGGGCAAAGATTGTAAAATTAACCTCTAAATGAGGGAAGGCAGCTCTCTGCTAGTTTCAAAATGCCCTAGCAAACAGCTAACACTGAAAAGTTTCAAGTGTCAGTGCTGATCCCACGCTGAATTTACAGCTAAAAAAATTACCAGATTAGTGCAGACAATACTACAAGCAAATGAAAACCAGTATTTGATGAGTACAGAAGAAATTAAAATAGTAAGTAGTAATTAGGTTCGAAGCAATATAGTATCTATTCATAAAGGCTTTAAAAATCAAATTCATCTTTTATAAATGTGAAAAACTGAGACAAATAGCGAGCACTGTGCAAAAGGAACCCTTCCAAGCTGGCAGGGTAGCACGGTAAAAGCAGCCTGTTAAAAAGAGCTTGTCATTGAAGAGGGCCCTAAGGATTGTTTAAAGAGGAAGTGCTCACTGAGACGAGAGAAACCTGTGAACACGGTCAAATCAAAAATAGTCGGGAATTGTAAAACTACGCACTCCTAACGCCGTTAGTACTGGTCGTTTTACTGAAACAGCAGGCAGCGGCTCCAGGCAGCAGCAGGGGAAGGGGTGCTGCTGGAAGCAGCAGTCTCCAGAGTCCAAGGACAGCTCTTAAACAAATGAGGAAGAATATTTCTAATACGCAGTAAAACTACAACTCCTACGGTGGGACGTAAGGAAGAAATTCCAGTTACCGAGGGGGTTTTCTGAGGTGCGTTCAAGTAGTCTGCACTCTCCTCATTTTAAGTGAGTGTTAAAGATAAAACAGCCTTTCTCACCCAAAATAAATCCCGAGTTTAATGTTACTATTCAGAGAGATCAGAAAGAAACGGCAAAGTAAAGCCATCCCTACATACGAACATCCTCAGGATTTCTCAAACCAGTTAAAAACACCCAACTTGGCAAGCACAATTACCCCGAAGAGCACACTCACCCACAAATATTGCAGGAACTTCAGCAAGCGTGGACAGTAATAATACTCCATCTTCCGAAGCTCAAAGCTAACGCAAAACCATCTTCGTTAGAGTCAGCCTCCCCGCTCCTCTCTGCCTCCAGCAGAAGTTAAGAGCAGACGGGAGCAATTAAAAGCAACATGAATAATGTACAGTGTCTGTTTACCCGGCCCCACGTCAGCACGCCGAGCTCTGTGCCTTTAACAGATGCTGTGGCTACTTATAAGCAGTCGCTGAGCTACCGGCACCATGTGACTTAACCACTTGTTATTTAGGATCTAACTGCTCAGACTTCTCCCATCTCGGTAATCCCTAACGTGTTAGTCTAGAATTAATAATAGTACTTTGGGTTTCGCACTAAAAAGCCCTTCATCTGGAAGGAAAGAGAAGCTTCTCAACACTCTGTTTTGCCGGCTGGGTTATGAAACGCTATTAATGCCACGGCAGTTGTTGGGGTTGCTAGCTGACCTTATTTTTCAGTAATGTACAAGAAAAAACAAAAACAAAAACACACACGTGAAAGAAAAGCTCCTGCTTTTAATATAAAAATGTCTTTTGTGAATGAGAAGAAATAGACACAACAAAGTGTCTTTTTATATACCCCTGGAATGTTCCCAGCTAACGAATACTACCAAAAAAGGAAGAAAGCCTGGGCAAACCGAGTTATTAACCAACACTGGGTCATCCTCCTCCGGGCTGTTTTGAGAAATAGGAAGCAGAGCTAAATGATCAAACGATGGTAGGTGTTTTGTGAAGAGCAAAAATGAGAATCATAACCTTCCTATCTGTTCCTACTTCTGCAGCCTCTGTCCTTTTCTGGATGGGAAAAGGAAAGCCAGGTGACAGGGAGCCACCCACGGAGGACACCGACCGCCTTCCCCCACAACCCCGCACTCCTCCGGCCCTCACCTGAGAGGTGACACAACGCCGAGGTGACAAAACACCTTCCAGGACGCCACAGCCTCCTTTGCCTGCAATTGTGGGTCTGGATGTTGAAGAAAAATACCCCCCCACACACCCTGCTTTTCCAGTGGCCACCTGTAAGATCTTGCAGAGCTGACAAATTCTTTTGATTTCCGTCCAGGTTGACTCAGTTTTTAGGCTATGAACAGAACAATTGACACGCGATGGCTTGTTCAGCGCATCTGCTTCCATCTGGAAAGGAGTGAAGCTGCAATATTCCAGGCTTTCTACGATCAGAAGATGAGGGGGCTTGCTTTGGGGTGGGCAGGAGAGAGACCTGTCGTGGGCACAACTGGAAACAACTGGTCAACTGTGACAAGCCAAACTGTAAATTCCTCTGCACATGTTTAGAAAATATTTATCTTCTCTCCCTTGCAGTTAATTTCCAAAATATTTTTAAGAGTCAGCTCATGATTTTCTTAAACAAATCCTTTCCCACCCACACATCACAAATACGTGCATCTTTGTAGGGATACCAGATTTTCCTCACCAAAGGACAAAAACCCCCAAAGTTTAATATAAAATAAATGAAGCGCATAACCAGAGGCTTCAAAATAATTCGTGCCTACACCAGTTCTAGTACCAGAGTGCTCTGGTTTGGCTACCCAAAGCAGCAGTTTTGGTTATAAACCCCAGTTGCGTTCCAGCTGCTCTGCTTGCAGAGGGAGGCTCAGTCCCTTCCGCAGACACAGCTGCTTCTACCTGGGAGATGAGCCCATTGCACATTCCTCAGTTTTTAACTCATAAAGACTTATCAAGTCTTGATGACTCAATCAGGAATTGAGGTTTGTGACTGAACGTCAGAGAATTAAAGACCTGTTGCCGGCTGTGATGGAATCATTGCGATTGGTGACAGACAGCACTTGAAATCCTCTTCTGAAACTGAGGGGGTTTCCGCAGCACGTTGTGGTTACGGCGCCTTCTCAGGAGCACAAAGTGCTTATCGCCCCGAGGTCTGCAACAGGCTGCAGAACCAGGGAGCGTTTTATTTTACAGGTAGTCACACCAGGGGCTCACAGGGAAAAGACCCCTGTGACAGCCTGGGGCACTAAGCCATGCAGATGAGCTCGCTGCCTGCTGGACACTCAGAGAGATCTGTGGATAATTCTGAGAGTTAAAATCCCAGTTGGCCGGAGCAAACATAAAACCAACTTTATTTTTATAGCTATATTGTGATGCGGGCAGGGCCAAAGCACGACACACAGAGTATGTGACTTCATGAAGGAGTAAATTCTTAACTGGGCAGGGAAAAGTTTTGTCTCCTCGATACTGTTAGCTCTAGCAAAGCAAACAGGAAATTATCTATTCACATAAATTCTATTCTTTAATCCTCTACTAGGTGAAGGCCTTCCATCTGAAACTACCTCCTTCTTCACTAGAATCAGGCTGTCTCAGAGTGAGAATGGAAAGGAAAAATATCTTATGTTGGAATAGAATGTTTAAGTACTAAGCTACAATTAGCAGTAATATTTATAACACAGTTGTTAAAAAATACTAACGACAAAGCTTACAATCATAAATGTATTCTAACCCCTAAAAAAAAATAGACAGAAAGGCCAAAATCATAACACAGAAATCATAAATTAGAAGGATTTGCCTTGCTGTTCACCTGTATCTTTGGCACTCATGCACCCCAGAGAGCAGAAGCCCCCCTCCGGCCCCGACCCAGGGACACGGACACGGACACGGCCCCGACCCAGGGACATGGACACGGACACGGCCCCGACCCACAAGCGAACACCTCAGCAAAAGGCAGCCACGAGACCACTAAAACATCCAACTACACCAAGGCAGCAACAGTTCAGCAGATCGTGACGTGTTCTCTGGTACAGGAAATGTATAATGCTACTGACCTCAGAGAAACATATCCTTTAAGAAATCTGTCCGACTTCAAAGACCTTCTCAGTTTGACAGTTTTAAGCCATGACACCTCCATAGTCTTCAAGACCATCCCATTAAAATTCAGACTTCGATTATCCTCTGTTCTGGAACAGCCCAAAGAAATAAGGGGGCAGTTCCAAACCGTAATATTTTTATAATTCATGGGGAGAGAAACCATCTTTCCAGGTTGTAGAACACGTGATTTATTTATTTTTTTAAGTACATAGAGATGTTGTAGCCCAGTTCTTCCCCAGACTCCAGCATATAAACAGCTGGTGGTATGGTACGTTCACAGCCATTAATTCACCACAATCTCCAAAGGTGGTGAGGTCAGGAAGCTACTGCTGTCAGTGCAGAACACCTTCCCTTTCCAGCAGGAACATCACTCCTTTGAACGCTGTGCTGCTTTACCAGCCTCGTAATAAAACACTGAAGATTTTCTTTGTCAAAGACATACAGTGAAAAGTACCAGCCGTAGTAAAAACAGACGGAGATAGTCTAGCAACAATGTTGGAATCTTAAAAACAGAATAAAGCTTTATAAAGCAATACAAACTCAAAATAGCTAAAAAACACGACCTAGATGAGCGTTAGATCCAAGAGTATCAACCTTTGAAATGTCAACAACCCATCCCATATCATCAATTGTATATTTCAATGGTTTGATTTCAAAGAATTCCTACATAAAGTTTTGAAAAAATAACCTCATTGGAAGTAGATTCCCTAGAATATAATCACAAAGAAACCACTTCTCCAGAAGTAAAATTATACTATTGCACCTTGCTTCTATTTAGAACCGTTTTCGTCTGTACAAATCCCATCCATCAGCTGTACGGCAAAATTTCATCCAAGCAGTAGTTTATCATCACAGGCAGATGAGAGATAACGCAACAAATGCATACTCAGTGACGCTGGTTTGTCAAATATCAACGACTACAGGACAGCTCATTACACCCTTTGGTAGTGAATGTGAATGAAAGTGAATCTTTTATTCTACAATAAAAGTAGCAGCTTGTCACTTTGAGCCCTGCAGTCTCGTTAGAAAGATAACGATATCTTGAGTGACCACTGAGATGTGCTGTAGCATTTTTTTTGCCACTACGCCCCAAGAAAAAGTGAGCGGTTTCCCAACTAAACAGACAGACTAGAAACTGTTCAAACAAAACAGCGGCACTTTTGTTCCCTTCTGATCCTCTTTCAGAAGGTGTGCAAAGCAAAACACAGACCACATTCAAATTCAGAGGAAGTTATGTCACTTAACCGGGATCCTCTGGATCTCTCTCCACCTCTTGGCATCCCTCGAACTCAAACCCAGCTACAACGCAGCTCTCCACCAGAGGGAAGTGTTGAAACGCACGGGTGAGAGCAGCGACAGCACAGCGAAAGTCTTTTTGATTTTTTCTCCGAATGAAAACGAAGGTATTAACCCTGGTGCCTGAAGAAACGGTTCGGTTTTACACCATCTTCTGCAATATTTACGTGGGGCTTTGGAAAACATGAAAGTGTGGTGAGTCTCCTCCCGAACGCACGTAAAAATTGCTTCTCTGTACCTGCTCGCTCACGATTTACACGCGTGAAGGCCAGACTGCCCTTGCTGCTACCGTGGCACTGCGGAACAAGCAGCACCCCGCCACCAGGCTTTTCACAGCCAGACAAAGGAGCAGAGCACTTGGGTCCTAATGAATTCCAGAGGATGCTGGACAGGGGAGTTTTCTCTTTCAGCAGGGCTGACAGCCTTCCTTTCCTGTCCCAGGCTGTACTTGATGAAGTCAAAGGGTGATTCTGAGTAACCTCACACTTAATGACCAAGTTGGAGAACAACAGTCAGATTTATCAGAGTACGGTACCTGAACAGTTCAATTATCCCAGCACTATTCTGACAGCACTTTTCTCCCACATATTCTACCCTGTCAACGACACCTTTACAGATCTGCACTAAACCGATGGCATGTAACAACTTTTAGGGATTAAATTATGATTGTCAATTCTGTAAATAACCCAAACTCTCCCCAGGATGAACATTCAGCCTGAAGACCACGGGAAAGACGAGGGGATATCACAGCCCTTGGATACCTTCTGTCAAGTTTTAAGACTAGAGCGGAACAGCATGAGCCCTGCTTCCGAAACTCCCGTTAGGAAAATTGTTTACAAAATCCGTATGGGTTTGGGTGGTTTCTTTTTCTTCACTAGAAGAAAAAAAAAGAGCTCAGTTCCTTCCCTTTTTTACCTTCTTGTCTATTCTCAATGAAAGGGCTGTAAATAACAGTATGAGTAAGTACAAACCCGGGTCTCTGCAGAGGGCAATACATTCAGTCACCACACGAGTGTGCTAGCAGACAGATGAGGTTTGACCTTGGGACAGCATGGTAACATCTTCCAGCCACCCCTTTTCCATACAAGTGGAAGAGTTGTGAAAAGCTGTGGGACATCCAGATTTTCAAAAACTGCAAATACGGATGTGTAAAGTTATAGAAGAGTAAGGTCTGAAATGACCACAGTATTATTCCAGTGCATAAGGTTTAAAAAAAAAAAAAAAAAAAAAAAAAAAATCAAACCCAAAACAACCCACAGCACTTGCAGTGGTTTCAAACAAGTTCTTCCAGTAAGGAAGGATTTTAGCAGCAGCAGCAATGTCTCTCTTATAACTCTCTGCTGCTGATGTGTTTTTTAACCCGTTTATTTTCCACGGAAAATGTTGATATTTCATTTACTTTGTAACCTTCAGAAAACCCAGATCTTAGCTTTGTATTTCAGAACAACATCTGGACAGAGGATACTATTTCCCAACACAATCTGTAGGCTGAAGACAGAACATCCTTCTGCAACTTCAGAGAATATCACCCAAAAAGTGGGAATTTACCCCAAAAGTATGCTTATTAGAGACAAATCAGACTACCAAAAATGTCAGCTGTGATTCTTCATAACTTAAATAGTTCTCTGTGTGTTGCCTACAGAAAGAAAATTCAACCCATCATTTTTCAGGCTATGACATGGTTCTATTTGTCTGCACAATTGTCCAGAAAAAGTTTTCTGGAATCAAACCAGTTTTCATTATCTAAGCTGAGAAGCAAACAAAAAGCATAACGATCCAGACCCATCTTAAGTTTTCAGGATGAAAATTCTTTGCTCAGAAAGTGAACAAGCTGCATGGTTAACGCTCTGTGTTCGAAGACTTGGCACAGAGCAGTGTGGTGGAACCTCAGGGAGAAGCGTTCTCTGCCAGCTAAACTCCACAGCAAGTGCATCTGCTCCTCCTGCTAGGAAGACACAGACTTTCTTTCACAGCTACGTGCAAAAATAGCTGAATGGAGTAAGCCCGGTGCATCGCCTGTACCTCTCCCCCAGCCCCTGCCCAAGATCCTCCTCCACAATAACGTACCGGCCCGTTGTCTGCCCTTCTGTCCTTATAGAAACTGTGGCGGCTTCTCTGAGTGGAAACCAGTGGAAATTCTGTTCCATCTGTTTTGTCTGAACTCTGCTTGGTCCACTCTTTCCTAGAAGCCTGTTAAAATACAGTTATGTATGTTGTTACATATACATGCATACACCTACGTGTAAAAAATGCCCTTTTGAAAAAAAACACAACCCAACACTAGAGGAAGTTTGTATCTTAAAACCCAAAATGGAAGAACATTAATAACCATCAGCTTCCGACTGGTGATGCATCAATGCATTCCCGTGTTCAGGGAATCACGAGTGTTTCACCAAAGCACTATCAGCAGTGAACTTCCACATACAAATGAAGGCCTTTCACCCAGTAAAAAGATATGTGCTTCCTTCAGAAAAAAAAAAAACAAACAACCCACAGCAAAGGAACTCCAAAAAGATCACTGTTGACAACTTATAAATTAAACCCAAGCGACTTCTTTTCAAATAATTATAAAAATGCTGCGTTAGCAATATAACATCCTCAGTTCATAGCATTAATAAAATAATATGCACGTTTTAAAGTTTTTTCAAGCTCTCCATGGAAACATCAATAAATATTTACACACGTGAAACAAAAATCTACTCATCTGGTACAACACAAATTCCTCCAGAAAACACAACCCAAAGGGAAATTTGAGAAGTATGTATCTGCTCACGTGCTGCAAAGTCCCAGCTAGTGCTGAGAAGCAGAACAGAGGCATAATAAAAGCTGCTCCTCGCTTTCAATTTTAGGTACAGGAAACACTAGGACACCATTTGGTAATACCTTTTTATCCTCCTGGAAGAATGACTCCAACTGGGATGACATCTTGTGTTTCCACCCAGTATCGGCACTTTCCAAGGGGAAGCTCTGCCTGCATCGGTGCAGATCCCTCCTCCCCCTTACTTCTTGCATAAGGGGTAGATTGTCTTTTCCTTGGCAGCTCTTTTCTGAATAGGATCGTCTCAAATCCGGGGGTGCACTTCCTAACCCAGACGTGTAGTTCTTGCACTCAGTTTTAATCTTCCCATTGGAATAGTCGCTCTCGCGCGTCGTCTTATTTGCGTTGTCCTTGCTCCTCGTTACAGAGCTCCTTGCTGCATTGCTGCTCCGATCTCCTTCTGGAGACACCTCCAAGAACTGCTCTTTTGTGACCAACTTCTTCTGTAAGAGGCCATCATCTGCCTTTAAGGACAACTTGGAAGCAAAATTAACTTCCCACCTTTGGTCCGTAGCAACTGCATTTATCGACTGTACCTTATCAATTACAAATTTGGGACTTTGATTCCTGGAAGTTAAGTTCACTTCTTCGTCCTCATCAATGATGAAAGTTTTCTTCCTCGTGAACTCCACGGGTGAATTATGTGAATTTACAAACTTATCTGAAAAGAAGCTGCTAGGATTTCCCCAGTAAGGAGGGCTGAACTTTCTATCTTTGGACTTTTGTTTATCAAATTCAAAGTTACATGATTCCAGTTTCTCTTTGCTCTTTTCATTTAGAATTAATTTCTCTGGCTTGTGGTACTCTTCTGCATAGTCACCTTGTTTGTTATTAACAGAATAATGATCTGATCCCTTCCACTCTTTCCAGCTGTAAGAAGTTGTCCTATCTGACACATTTCTTTTGTTCTTTGATTTCTCCCTCTGAAAGGAACTGTGATCTTCAGAGAGCCTGTCCTGAACGTTACTGGCCTTCATTGATTTTTCTTTATAGTCTGCCATAATCGCATCAACATCAAGAATCTGGGATCTGAAACCACCCTCAACCTTCCTTTCAGATACATCATAATTATTTTCACTCCTTTTCTGGGGGACTAATTCACTGTCTTTATGTAACTGTGCAAAATGCAGCGGGGATCTGAGTTCATGGTAAGAGGAGGCTTTTCTTCTGCTACTTCTGAGATCAGTTTGAGCTGTATTTTCCAGATCCTGTTTTAGCAGGAAAGCATCAACATCTATTATTTTTTCTGTAGGATGATCCAGACCTCTTTCGTGATGCTGCTGGTTTCCTCTCCTAGATACATGAAAATTACCAAATGCGACGTTTTTGGAAAAAATATCATCTTTGTCTTCTTCTTTGACCCAATCCTTGTTGTTATGCACTTCCCATGAGTCTTCTCTACAATTTGCACTCGTCAAATTTTTATTTAGTTGCTGCAATAAAGGTTTGGACCTTCCAGGAAAAACAGGGTCCAGATTAATTGTCGCGCCCTCACTTGAGCTAGAAATTGTATTAGTCTGACTTGCACCGGCAGCATCAACAAAGCTTTTCTCTTTTTTGTTACCAGGAATCTGATAAGTCACTGCAAAATAAGTTGCCTTTGGCTCAAAGGTAGAACTCTGGTTTTTCAAGTAACCCTCGGGACTGCCAAGAACAGTTTGGTTTGCCTCATTCCCTTCCATCCCTTCTTTGCTTTTTTTGCTTCTCTTTTTGACTGAACCTTCATCCAATTGCAGTGAATCTGTCCGACTCAGCCTTTTGCTGTTTTCAGGAGTGATGACTTCTTCTGTCTTGGTAGAATCCCGAGGCAAGGTCCTCCTCCTCCACCTTTCCGAAATCTTCAAGTCAGAAACGCTACTTCTGGTTCTCCTGACTTTTTCTTCTGGATCTATTACTCTGATTTTTTCGCTGTTTTCATGAGCTGAACTATCTAAGCTGAAGTCTTGTTCTTTCCAATTGAAGTCCAGACTTTTCCTCAAACCAAAGGCCCTAGATTCCTCTTTGTTAATGGTTAGTACTTTCGTGTCAGCATGGTGGCCGCTGGAAGATTTACAAAATTGCCCACTGGAAAGCACTGAAGAAGACTGGGCCCCGTGTTTATTTACGCTTGTTGAAATAACTTCACGATCAAAGTTGGCTCTGAACTCATAGCTGTCTGTCCCACCTGGCCTAAAACTCCTCTTCTCGGAGGAGCATTTCATCATGTTAGACCTCTGTGTTTTATCCATGGAAGAGACTTCACTCTTATCATTTTTAATTTCAGAAAGTAGTTTGTCTACTTTTTCATTCACTCCCAAACATTTCCCTTTGTTTGTAGAATAAGGTATTTTCTCAGCTATTAATATTGGATCGGTGTCAGTTCTATCAGAGTCTTTTTTCTGTTCAGGTGAAGTGCATTCACTGAAGAAAAAGTCATTAGGTTCTCTCACCGCAGACTTGCTTGTAAAAACTTTTGTGTCTCTCACTTCTGAAACGTTACCTTCTTTCAGGTAGAGAGTTTTATTATTCGCCCTAGCCGACTGAGCAGCGCGTAGGACATCCTCATCGTTTTTATTCTCTTTCACAGATGATTTTCTACTTCTGAGTGTCATGGCCTTTTTTTCAGGAGCCATTGTAATGGCTTCGCTAAGAGCCCTTTCACCACACGTCTGAAAGATTTCATATCTTGGCTCTATTCTTTGGTAAATTAGAGAGTCTTCTGCATTTTTAGGAGTGTTTTTTTCACTCTTCTCAACCAAAGATTTTTCTAAGAGAATTCCCGGAGTCACCTTCTTGTCTTCACTTGAACAAGCCGGTTTTCCACTTTTTGCTGCATCTGCCATATGTTTTGATGAATCAGATGGCTTGTGATACTCCCTCTTTATGCTAGTGGTTTCCTCCACTCCTCCCATCCACGGCTGTCGGCTGTGCCCCGAGGTCACCGCCTCGCGCTTCGCCTCGGGCTCGTTACTCACTCTCGGTGCAGAGTCACTTCCCAGCTGATCAGCAGCAACGTTGTGCCTCTGAACATTATGGTCAAACATGGTGGCTCGGACAGTTTTCATGTAGGTCTTTTCCATCAGTGTGGTTGGTTTTAATTTTTTTTCCAAGCTGCTTGTGAATGAGACTGAATTTTCACTTTGCTGAGAAAAATGGGGACCGTCTCCAAGGAAGCTTTCTTTCCTCTCTACCTGATCAGGTTTATTTGTCATTTTTAAAATCTGACAGGGTTTCCAAGGGTTCCCAGCAGCATGTGCTTCAGTGAAGTCTGTGCCGTGTGTAAGCTTGATCTCTTTACTCTAGAACAAGAAAATCCAACGGTTAGGATGGTTTATTTAGAAGACGTGCAATAAAGTTTATTTTAAAACTTGCTTGTGCTACTCTGTGCGACACAGCCTGCACAAGTTAAACACATCCATGTTCTCTGAACACGAAATCCACGGAGACCAAGGTAAGCTAAACAAACGTGCAGCTCTGGCTCCTGAATCTTGACTATAACACAATTATCTCATAACTTGATTTTTTAGTTTTTATACAAAAAAGGAAAAATGTATGAAGTGTTGATACAGGAGATATGCATGACTCTGTGCTCCCGAGCTCAGATTTCACAAGACATTTTAGTCTGAATTTATACCCACATCATACTCCAGAGAGAGCAACACGTGCAAAAATAAAACTGTAGAAGGTTCATAACCCCAGCTACCACAGGAACACTTATGGGCAATTTATGTTGCAAGCCCTCCAGAAATTCGAGTTCAAAAGCAAAGCATAGAGCAGCACCACGGGGATGTAGGCACCTTCAGAGCAAGTCCGAACTCCTGGGGGACACCACCAAATAGACCATATTTTGTCAAAACTGTCTTTTCACATCTAGTTGTTCACTAACTAGTTATATGGTCAGTAACTGCAAGGAACATGAAGATCTGAGTAAATATCACAGCTGGAGCTGCTCAACTGAAAAGAATGTTAAGGCTGAGCTGAAGCAAAAAAGAAAACAGGAATTAATACTTAGTGCCAATTTTTTACTATTACCTACTTGCAGGAAATACAGCTAGCATCTTGAAAGCTGTTATTTTTAATAATGTAAATTGAAAAAGCACAGCATGCAAATAAATAGAGTCAAAGAATACTCCCCAGTCCTACAAGAGTTCCATTTTTTTTTTAAATTTACATTTACAGCTTGGAATTGACTTAAATTTCTCTCTAAAAAAAAGCGCTGTAGAACATAAAAAAACAACACTAACAACATCTATAAATACAGATTTTTAAATCTGATCTATATTCTTCTAAGAATTCAAAGGAATTTTTTTAACCCTATTTTATTGTCAGACTCTGAAAACACCACTTCCATTAATGAAATATTTCCTTTTTAAAACAAATTGATCTTCTTTAAAATTATATTAAACCACAGAAATTTTCTGCCTACCTACTAGTTTCCTTACCATATATTCCTCTCTTAAACCTAGACAGGAAAAGCACAGCCATAAGAACTCACAAGAAATACCTTTAAAACTACATTAAGTCACCAATACCAAGAAGTGTCAGCACAGAAGTTATGTTTTGCAACACCAAAGTGTGGCGTAGAAACAAAGCCAGCCTAACAGCTTTTACAGCAACTCATGTCAAGACTTCTAAGGTAAATGTTATCTAGGAGATTCCCAAGAAATATACAGCACGTATTTAACAAGAAGTTGTGACTTAGATGTATAGAAATCTACTACACTAATACTATGCTTAGAAAAAATAAAGGATAATCACTGCACAAAACCACGGCAGCCACAGTCCATTCACGATTGGTTTTCACGTGTTAAAAGTCCCTTTAAAATTGCCTAGAAAAGACTTTTCACTCTGTACCACTGCATGCATTTAACGGCACGTGTATTTAACTTTTAAATACTCAACAGACATGATACTCCTATAGCTTATCAGCTAAAGACAGATTTACACGAGAAAACCCACTAGATTAGGTCACTCTTAATATTCTCCATACCCACCCTCTGGTCACTGATTGGTAAAGGCACGCAGGACAGCGCTCTCTGCCTTCTAAACACAAACCCAGCTGGAGACCACATCAGCTGGTGCCATTTTCTTACCTTCTGATTTTCTTGCATTTCATTGATGGGGTCGTTTCTAGTTTCAGCAGGTTTCTCAGGCTTCGCTTCACCGCTTGACGTGGGACTTGAAAACCTAAGACAAAAGACTTCTGTTACTTTTTTTAATCCAGCTAGTTAGTTAGCTAGTTAGCTTCCTACCAAAGCAGACTGGTAGAAATCATCCAATAAATTATATTTCTTAAAGGCAAAACATCATTATTTCACAAGTAACTGTATTTGGTGGTTTAATTGTACCTAGACCAAAGGATTGTTGTTTCCCAAAACATGGGTAGTTACGCAGCTTATTGGATAAGATTTAGAGATACATAAGGAGGCAGTGAGATACCAATACTCCCATGCCTCAGTCAAATTTCTTTTCCTTATTTCGATCACAATGTTAAAAGACCAAGGTTTGCTGAAAAACTCTCCGATTCCACTGTTGACAAAGCAGGTCCTGTTTGCCAAACATCTGCCGCGTTCACTACACAAAGCAGACTTCCTTTGCACTACCAAAAATCGTTATTCTTCTTTCCTCATCCCTTTGTCATCACACACAGAAGGTGAATTATCCAGACCAGCACCAGCCCGGCAGCGTGGCCTCACACAGTACTGCAAAGTGCACAAAGAGCTACCTCATTCATGTCACAAATTGTTATGATTTTGAATAATCAACCACCCAACTTTGTAACGAGAGAATGTATTTTAATCTTGGACTAAATCTCTTTTTACTAGACAAGATTTTTTTTTGTTGTTTTTCCTGTTTTGGTTATGTAAAAATTAGCAGATCTCACATTACTCTAACAACACTGCTCATCGCCACAGCTCAGGCAGAATAAACATCACAGAACTTTGGGCTTTAATATGACAGAGAAATAAGATTCCTGTCTGGCTGAAAACCTGATACTCTACACCGCTGTCAAAGACACGGGAACCATTCTTTTGCTTTCTCACCAATATATAAGCTCACAGCCTACAATGCTCACCTCAAGATTTCAAAATGCATGAAATGTTAATAACAGATATACAGTTACAGTAACATGCAAAGGCCACAATATTGACAGCTTTTTTTTTTTTTTTTTTTTTTAAAGCTGTTGTCAGGGTATATTTCACTAAATATTCTTTTTTTGGCATATGAAAAGGTGGGAAAGGGGCTCAAGAATAATAGTACACAGAATACTTTTAGTGGAACCAAAATCACCGATTATTTTACTGTACTGAGAGAGCTGCTGAATGTGATGAAGTTAAGAGGATTAAATACAATTTCTCTGCAACCTACATCTTGGTTAAGTCTGCAGAAAGTGGTCGTGATTGAAGTGACCTGCGTAGATTTCCTGGCTTAACGTCGGGGTTTTCTGCTGTCAGCTCTTTGATCCTCTGTTGGATGTTCACACATCTGTTTTCCTTCTCAGCAGCTGATGGGAGCAGCTCCGTATCCACCGAGGTACTGGGATTTTCCAAAGTAAACAAACTAATGTGTTTTTTAACACTACCTCTTATAATATTATCCTCTTTTTCTGAAGAAGCAGCAGGGCTTTCACAGCCTAGAAACACACACGTTTCCTTTTCACCCAGGCTCTTCTCCCCCTTACTAGTTCTGCTTTCACTAGTGCTTTCATGGCTTCTTTCGGGACTGTGCAAATTAGTTGTTATTTCTGGCTTTGTCTCAATTTGTTCACTTTTAGATTTAAGCTTTGTTTCCCATAGGTATTTTCCACTATTTAGGATGCCAATGTCCTGACTACTGCACTTCAAGTTCGTTTTTGAAGAACTGCCTTTATTAAATTCAGTTTCTTCAGGTTTTGGCCCCGTTTCAGACTGATCATGACAGCTCACATCAGTTAAAGAAATGATCGATACATTCTCCTTGCTTTCACGAGACGAACAAGTCTTCTTGCAAGAAGAAAGATCTTTATGTTCAAACTTAGCTGTCAGGTCCATGGACAGAGGCCTTGGTTTTCTAACCCAGGATTTCTCTGTAGGAGATTTTTCCTCAGAAGCTTCCACGCTGCGATGCTTTTGATCTCGTAATGATTCCAAAAAAAAAGCGGATACTGGTCTATGTTTTGGCCTTTGCTGCACATCAGTAGAGAAATCAGCTTTACTGTTGATATTATTTGCATCATCGTTGTTTTTCTCCCCTGGATGAACTTCATAAGCATCCTTTTTTTCACCCGTTTTGAGGGAGTTCCAAGAGACTGGTCTGAGGCTGGAGGAAAGCGATATCTGCCTGTGGAGAGACCCTTCAGGGCTCCTGAACGTCTCGGGTGGCTGAGATGGTTTCTCCAGCTTCGCACTGCACTGAAGCTCTTTTGTTTGCATAGTACTGAGCACCCTGCGGTCATCAGCAGCCCTTTTTTCTTGGGCCAGGCTTACCTTTGATTGCTCTGTGCCCGCTGTCTCAAAAAGAATGACAGTATTCGCACTGGGACCAGTGTAGAAAGTCATGTTGGTGACCACTTCACTGCCAGACTTACTGCCATTTTCAATGACTTTCTGATCTACTAACGGAGGAACGCTTCCACTTAATACCTTAACAGATGATGTTTCTTCGGTGGCCTTTCTAATGAGACTGCTTGATCGGAAAGCCGGAGTAGGTGGTTTTACGTTTGCAAAAGTATCTGAAGATTTCTCTTTAGAAAAAGGCTTTGGGAACAGTCTTGGCCTTGATCCTAGCGACGGCATTGTTGCAGATCTCAGAGTACTCCCAAATTTGTTCTTCTCTTCAAGATTTAGTGATGCTGAAGCCTCCCTTGTCTTGTTACTTGCATCTGAAAGCACACTTACATACACACGCTGTGATTTATCCTCATTTCTGATTTCATTTAAGTCAGGTACTGTCGTCAAAGACGCCAAAGTAGAATTTATTTCTACTCTTGTTGCCATAGTTGTAGTTATACATTCAACAAAACTGAAAAAATCCAACAAGGAAAAAGAATCTGGAAAAAAACAAAACCAAAAACAAGTGTTGATGTAGAGTCAGCATGAACATCAAATAACATCATTCTAATTTAAATTCATACGGTAGCTAAACTCAGATTAAGGTGCCTTTCAGAGATGCTGTTTACGGAGTGTATCACATAATGAAAGACATATTGTTCCTCCTCCTCTAAAAAAACCACCAAGAAACACCATTATTCACTGATTAGGCCGAACAACCAAAGAGCACACCACAAAACCTGCAAGAGCATCTGCACAGCACTGTTCCCATTAGTCAAGTAAATTTCAAGGGTTGAGACACTTAAAGAGATTCATTTATTTTTTGAAGCAGACATCTCAGTGTTGACATACAAACACCAACTCCTTTTTACAATACAAACAGATGGCCAGATGCACGGAGTATGTACTTTCAAACTAACAAAAATATCAAGATTGGTGTGACTGAAGGTGTTATTTGTTGTCTATTAGCTAAGGCCTCCAATTAAACAATGGAATTATATATATATTCTACAAATCTGCAGGAGCTTGGCTACCACTTACTTTAATCTGCATTTTCTGCTGCAACCAACCCATACAACCCGGTTCACTTCTCATAGTGAAGACGAGGTCTCGGTCGCCAAGATCACATTAATAGCAGTGGAAAATGATCACTTCAGCAGCACTCTCTCCTGCAAATAAACAAAGAGCGTTCAGATTCAAGCACGGCACATACCCCGACCTACACAGGTAATACCCCACGAGACAAAAATCCTGAGCGTTTTAAGGAAAAAAAGCTGGCTCCCAGTTTGAAGTGTAAAGCCACCTGATTTAACTGTATAAAGCAGAACGCTAATTTTCCAGCCAGTTATTAAAAAAAAAAAAAATCAACAAGAAATTACCAGCCGAAGGTGTAACTGAAAGGTGAAGGGTAAATAACTTGGTGTGCACAGACAGACCGACCAAATCTGAACATAGTTAAAACCACATTTCACTGAGCGCTGCTTGCAGATCCAAGCGCTGTCAGTCACTGGTTAAACACAGAGCTCTGCATTACTGTCATCTCAATTACTGTAATTTACTTTATTGTAAATCTCCGTTCTGTGACAACGGCATGCAAAGCGCTACCTGCGAAGCTGACCTTGAAACAGCCGACTTTCAAATGAAAATCTGACTTTTACCATGACAAAGCAGCTTTTCCAATATCTCGCCAACAAAGGCAGGAGGTTCGCTTTGGCTTTAATTATATTCTTACTGCAGAGATGAGGGAAAACCAGCAGCAGTTAGAATTTCAGCAACAAGAAGTAACCTGAATTTTTCCTAATAAAAAGTATATTTAAACTTTGCAGCAGATGCGAGTGGCTATGTAAGGTTAGATGCTTTTTTTTTTTCCCTTTAAAAGCGTTCATATTTTTAATTTTTAGGAAATTCATACTGTATTTCATAGTCTTTCACTTAGGGGCTCAATTTTGTGTTGCCATCCTCTTGTCTACTTTTGGGCAGCCTTTGAAGAGGCAGTCTTTGGAGTCCTCTCGCCTGATCTAGTTCAGTGTGTATTTACCCTACAAATATGCCCATTTCTAGATTCTGTGGGATACGGAGCCCCTGGCATGTGAATAATTAAAAAAAAACCCCAAACCTAAACAGAATATTGCTTTCCTGAGTCTGCAGTCTGAAAAAAAATGGTTATTTCACCTTCAGCGTGCCCTGAATAGACTAACACCACACTGGCACCATAAATTGCAGAGATTTATTTTTGTCCCTTGTGTTTATGCCTCCCTCTCTCAGGCGGGGTAATGAACTCTGTTCACCTTGCCCACTCCCTTTCATCTTTCAATCCATTTGAAATTCTGTCTCAACTACTTACACGCTATGCTAGTCCCCTCTGAGTCCATGACCTCTCCTTTCCAAAATAGTCACTAACCCAAATCAGCTTATCGGAATCAATCTGCCCCTTCCAGTCTCACAGATCTTAATGAAATCTTCCTCCCTCTCCCACTCCTTATTCTAAGAAACACCATCAAAATCCGATTAAAATGCTCTCACATTCCAAGGATGCAAAGGTTTCGTGAAAGGCAGTTATGCACTAAAAGTAAAATAGTTACACTTGCTGAAATAAGGGCGACGCTAACAGGAAATACCGCAAAGCAAAAAATTAAGCTGTAAAACCAGCATCCGTCTTGCAGTACTTGAGAATATCTTTGCTTCCATCACTCTGTACTTCTTTTTCTTCGGAAAAGAAGAAGGGGGCACAGAGCTTCTTAAATGGAATAAAACCTGATCCTCAACGGAACGCAAGGCAGCGAGTATACAACGTGAGGCATAATCCTGGCTAACGGCACACAACCCATTTCTCCAGCCAGCATTCCTAAGCCACCACTTACCCATTCTGATGATATTTGTTCCTTCCTTTTATTACACTTCAGCTTTACAGGACCCCCATTTTTTTTCTCCATGATCTAGCGAAGTCAGTTTTGGAGTTTGACATTCTCATTGCTCAGATACCCTACAACAGGTATGTGGCCCAAAACAGACAAGTACTCAAATAAGGAGAACAAAATAGTGGGGGAAAGAAAATAATCACCCAATTTTGAAAGTTATAAAGCTCCTGGCACTTCAAAAAGCTGGACGTCCGACAAAGAGAAATCGTGTTATGACATACGCTGGACATTGTGTTTTGGTTGGGAAATACACAGCTTGGTTTAGATAAACCTGCTTCTCTCATAAAATACCATCTGGTGAAGTTGGCAATGTACAAAAGTTCCAGGCAATTTAAAAAAAAATTAACTGGACACTAAATTGCATGAGAATTTGAGAGGCTGTTAATATTTAGTATTACTCCTGTACTTGTACTACGACCGTTGTAAATCCCCCACGGCAGCTGCAGCTCATCAATCCCTTCCCCGACCGGCCTCGAGCTGCCGTGGGCGCAGTGACGCCGCTCTGGCCCCCCCGTGTCCCCCCGCCCTTCAGCAAAGACCCAAGCCACGCTGTCACCTTTTCTGGGCCCTGTTTTCCTCCATGTGCCCCAAGCTTCGGACACGCTCCCCTCGGCTGTTCTGGGGTGCGTTCCTCATGGACAAACCACATCATCAATGGCACCGAAGCATCTTTGGCAATTCTTCCTGCTTTTCGTGAGAAGAATGGCACACGAGGGCCAGGCTCTTCCCCCGCTGCTCTTCTTCCTCAGCTTCAAAACAACTGCAGCTGTGATTTTTTTTTCCCGGGCCAAGCTGAACCACGGCAGGGTGTTACAGAGATGCACACACAAACGCGGCTCCAGGCACAAACCAAGCCTTAAAGTTTTAACGTCTCGAGGTGTTGTTTTGATTTGAACTAAACAATCTATCCTCACAAAGATTATTAACGTTGCTCATTAGAAATCGGAATGGATTATTCACTGCACAGTGTTATTTTTGCAAAAATCATTTGGGAAGGGCTTTACCCAAAACACACCCTTTCTATTTAGCGTCTGCCTGCCCTGCCTTGCCCACCAGCAGCACACAGAACTATTATTTACATCAGTGGTAATTCCTTTAAGCCTATTAGGACAACAGGAGCAGCAGCCTGCAGATAATTTTTCTACCATGAATCACATGATTATTGTCAACTTCCTTGCTCATAAATAAGAATGTTTTAAATGACACAAAGCAAAATAATCTATAATCTGTTCCTGAACCTCACAGCAGATAAACAAGTCCATCTGTCTTCTGTAAGGATGGAAAGTATACGAATTCTGCAGAGAAAAATTTCTCTGCTATAAAAAAAAAAAAAGGAAATAAGACCAACCAAACAAAAAACCACCCTAAAACCCAAAAATCCAGTTTATAAACTTGAAAACATTCAGAAAGCGTGGCTTGAACAGTGAATATCCCTGTCTGTTTATACCAAGAATACTCCAATAGAAAACTATCAAATAAACCCAAGGTTTTCCTTCTTTAGAGGCATCAAATCTCCAACCAGCATAAAAAATATTACACCCTTAATGTGTAAATACAGGAAGAGATTCGTGTGGCTACATACATTAGCAGCTTCTGAAAAGACAGCTTTGCCAGTGCCTACACACTCCTCCGTCCTGCAGGTTTTCTGGCACAGCAAGCCACAGAGCTGCTCAAAACAATGCCATGCCCATGTCCACAAATTGAGATTTCTCTCATTCCTTCTACCGAAGGCCTCCTCACTGTCTTAAATGTTTCAGTCTTTTTTTTTAACAAAAAAAAAGGTTTTTTTCTTTTTTTTTTTTTTTCTTCCTCTCCTCACTGACCATATATTGGCATCAGCCTACAGCAGTTCGTGGCGGTTATCCCACGCAATCGTCCTGCTGCTGCTTCCTACAACACTTGGAGAGTCGCTGATAGGATCTGCCCTGTTAATTCTTATTTAATCCCATCACTTACTGGGCATGTATGAAGAAAGGAATACTTCAACCATGTGTGTTAATACTGTCAAGGACACAAGACTTACTATAGCACAATCAAAATAACACAAAGGAAAACAAACCTTCTCAGAAACTTTTGTAACTAAGTAGATCACGCAACTAATTCAGTAAAAAAAAAAAAAAAAAAAAAAAAAGGCTTTTTCTATTCTTGGATTTAAGCCTAATTCACATTATTAGTACCATCACTCACTGAAATGGGATCCGTCAGTTGTATTTAAAGGACATACAGGGTCTCTTAAAGAGAAAGATTAATGAAAATACTGTCATACCGCCTCTTCATTTTTAGAAATATCCCTGGTCAAATTTATTCACAAAGTAAGAACATGTAATCAAATGCATTGAAATTACCTTTTCCCAGTTTCACAGCAAGAAGTTCAGTGGAACCAGGCATTTAATTTTGCTTCTCAATAATCAAAGTTAACAGGTTGAGAATTAAAAATACATATTCCCAGTCTCACCAGACGGGTATCTTACGACCTCCGAAGTCCCATAGATCTTTAATGCTAATATTCCAATTTAAAATATTCTGTCTCCATTCCCCACGTGCAAGCCTATTTGAAGCCTCTAGGTGGTTTGTTTTTTTTTTTTTAAAAAAAGGGACAAATTACTGTTGTTTCGGATATTATAGTCCAGTCCCATCACAACGATGAAATACTCCACTCTGACATTTTCTCCCACTGCAGAGAAAGATTAGCGTTTTGATAAATAAAGTGCCCATCCTATAAATAGCAGCATTTACAAGCACTTGTAAATCTCTAATTGCTATTGCCAGTACAACTGTCTAACTATCATCACTTTCAGTTAGAGTTTCGCTGAGATCTAGACATGCTCTAGAGAACAGAAATATTTTCAACAATCTTTTTGATTCTGTGCTGCCACCCCAGTACTAGGGTGAAAACTTTAGACCTTATATTTTAATATCCATGTTACAAAAGTAAGGCAGTTAAAAGGGTAAGAAGTTATAAAGCACCACAAGCAAGTAGCCTCAGTAATTCAAACTGGCCACGCAGAGGCAGTGACATTTATAGCAAACCAAAAATTCAATGCTAAATACACTGGCACCAACAACATAAATCTAAGATTACATCCTTGACTGTAGGACCATCAGCTGAGACAAGCACTCAGGAAAACACAATAATTCATGTTGAAATGGGATTCAACAGCAAAATACAACTGTCCATAACCAAGATGGAACGCCCTGTGACAGCCACGGGGCAGGGAGAGTCATCTGCCAAATTTCCTTGGATTTGTAAAACTCAGTCTGGAGGGAACGACTCGTGAAAAAAAAAAAATTATCTAATTGTTTGCTTCTGTAGCTGTCAGTCCTAGAGAGTTTTCACACCAACATAACACAGTCTGCATGTCATGTATAAAAAGTATCCAAACAGGATTAATCTGCAAAAAATTAGCCACTAGTGAGCAGTTACGTCCCCGGCCCTTGTCTGTCCAGCAGCACCTGCACGGAGCTCAGGAAGAAAAGGCAGCGGGTGGAAGGGACCTGGGACTAGAGGGGTTTGCTTCCCGTTATTTCTGGGACACAGCAAGAAGAGATCCCTACAAACATCAACTGCGAGCGTCCCTTCCCCTGCATGGCCACCCCATGTATCATCAATCACCCATTTGCAGGGTTTTCAGCTCCGAAAGGACCTCCGAAAGCTTCTGCACTCTGACCTTCGGGGGCAATTCCTACAGACAATTATGGGCAACTACTCCTCTGTCAAGATAATCTTTGTCAAAACCAGACTCTTGGTTAGGATTTTTGCTCTTTGCACAGCGCTGCCAGCGTGTTCTCCTCAAGAGAGATCCCTCAAGAGCACACAGGCTGGAAGAGCACGTCAGGCATTTCCTCTGACCTGTACCACCACCTCATTACATCTCATTCTTCCATAATTCCATCCTCCGCAACCCTCTCATTGACAGTTTCAGAGTAAACTCTTTTCTCTTCCAGGTTTCAGAGGGTCTAATTTGTTTCGAAGGTCTCATGAGACTAAGCTAGAACAAACCCTGACCAGAGGAAAAATGCTTTGAAATGTTGGTGAATCACCATTTTTGGTGTCAGATGCTGTGCACCCTCACCCTTCCAAGTGAGTCATCTCTTATTTCCAGCTAGTATTCTGCACCAGGGATTCCACCCGGCTCATTCCTGGGTGGGTATTTGCAGAAAGCCCAATTCTTTTGGCAGTTCAAATAGAGAACAAAAGCAAAATCTCGATTCCTGCCAATGGAGGATGACATTCAGCAGGACCAACACGAGTTACTGGATAAGGCTGAAGCCAGGCTAAAAGTGGGTTTGTGCAGAAGGTCGGTATTCCCAGCAGGCCTCAGATGTTTGCTTATGTCATCAAACACTTGCTTTTGTGGTCAGCTTCACCTCCGGGTAATATTTTTTTAGGTTTCATCCCCGTAAAAGCATTTCACCCACAAATAACTTCCCCCACACACCATTATACTCACTTTAGCAGGAAAAAAAGACATTCCAGAAACAACTGCATCGCATGCCAGATGAAATATTAATGATCAGGTTTGGCTACAAGCAAGAAAAACCGTCTATGGAACTGAAAAAAGAAGTCAGACCAAGGCTCTTAGAGGAAGACGTTTGGTTGCTCCAGGGAGAGCTCGGCTCTGCCTGCAGCTCAAGGTCAGCAGGTTACACCCCGGACGCGACGCAGGGTGGATACTTCAATTTGCAACCTGGCAAATTTCTCCTCAAACCTTTCCAGGATCATTATAAAACTTCCTCCTGGTTTATTTGTAGGAACATGATCATCTTGTTGCAGGATGCTTAACTTCACTTATCACAGTATTTAAAATGAATTTTTATTGGAATAAGTTTTTTCTGCGCAGATTCTAAAGGAACAGTGTTCAAGCCCTGGTTATGTCTTTTTCATACTCTTATGCTGTACATCACAAATATGATTCAATTAATCATACACTAATTTATTTATTTAGTCCTCGAGTGTATGGTCTTCACGACCTTGCTTTAAGAGGTGAAATTTGGTTCATTACTGTTTCAGAAATACATCAAGCAGCTAGCAATTGTTCTGACCTCGAGCTTTCGCCCATCCCTTTCCCGCTGAAGCCCACGGAGGCGAGGCAGGGCAGCGCTTTCTCTGGAGGCTCCAGCTTTGAGTGTGAATGCTCTGATTTGGCAGACACACCACGGACGCGGCTGAAGGAGAGTACGGAGATGGATGAGCCAGCTGTCTGCGGCACAGATAGAAACACAGGTCTGAAAAAACACTTGGGCATTCTTCCATTTGATACTCCCCTACAGAATACCACGTTCAGTACCACGTTTTGGCAGTAAAAGATTCTGAGAGACCACCCACACCTGGAAGTATTTACTGTATTGGTGTGTAATTCTTGTCCCCTCGGCAGTAAGAGAAGACAAAGGACAACTGTCTCTGATCTCAGAGCTGAGAGGACACAGATATCACCACTGGCTTTTGTGTTTCGCTCACCCCACTCAGTGCTTTCAGAGCTAACAGCTGCTGTAAATGCTTTATAAGCAGCAATTATATTATTGGGACAGTTTCTTCCCAAAACACTAGCGAGAACTACATGGACACTGACGTCGAAACTCTTCACTTCATGGAGCAAATGCGAAGTTAAAACACCCCTCAGAAGATCCCTGCAGTGACACACCTCGCTCAGCTTGCCAGCCAGCACGAAAACACCAAAGCTGAGGAGAACTGCAACGCTCCCATCACTCGGGAGAGAAGGGTCTGCTGCTGACCCGACACGGCATGTCAGAGCACGGAGTAAAACAGATCCGTGGGCTTCAGTTCATTAAAAAAAATACACCTACTTGTTACAAAAATAGGCAAGTGTCTTCACAGAACGACTGCTTGCAAGCAAAGGCTATGAAGCCTTCAGAAGTAAACCTGACACATCACCCTCTGCACCCAGGACGGGCGCAGAGGGAACGGATCATTTCATACAATCTGAGCTGCGGAAGGTCACTGTATTACAGAAATAGTGTGATGAGAGAAGATATTTCCTGCTTGCCTTTATGCATGGCAGGTGCTTCTGTGTCAGAAGGGACTGCAAGAAAGAACAAAGTCCATAATCCTCTGATCTTCCTCTTCAAATTCAAACAGAATTTCCAGCGCTGGAAAACGCATTTGTGGCCTGATGCAGTAAACCACCTTCAGAAAGCACAACCAGCTCGCGTTGTTCTGTGACTGACTTGGAACCACCAGTACTAATTTATAAATGCTGTGTCTTCTGATTGCTGAAAAAGGGATTAAGGTGTTGCTATATGGAGAAAAGAACAAAGTTTTATCAAGACTTTATCAAACACAAAGCTCTCGGCCTCGGAGCACCACCTGCAACACACCGGGAGGTCACTTCAGCAGTTTTATCATCTGCAGAAAACCTGAACCCGTAAAATGGAAGACAAAGGAAACAGAGTGATGGGTAGAAGACCAAAAAGAATCATGATCATGACAGATTAAAAATTATGTGCGTGTATATGTATGTGCATCTTCTCCAAGACAGAACACCTGGGCAAAGTCTCCCCAAGGCCAACAGCTTTCCTCCTGTTCTAACCCTCAGGATTTGTTCTCACCATGGAGGTTCCAAGCTGTCTCAGGCCACTATAATAATTGTTGGCAATGGCTGTAAAGAGCGACTACTGACAGAGCCTAGGAAAGCACCTTTGTGGAAAACACAGCTCGCCCACAAGGCAGAGCAGAGCCAAACCTGTGGGGAGAACATCATCCCCCTGCGTAACCACCACAGCCCCCGTCCTGCGCGCGTGCGAGGGCGACCAGCACCTGTGTTTGAGGCCTAAGCATTAAGATTCCTTTGCTTCTGCAAAAAGAAAGGATTTACACTGTATTAGTTTTATACCTGTACCTGTCCTGAAGGAGAGATTCTGAAGCTGCACAGTCGCTAGCTAAGAGACTTGCAAAAAGCACATGCCCGCTGCAGACAAAATACTTTGAGCAAAGATGCTGTAGTATCGATTATGCTGCTTCTAAGCTTCCACCTAACTAAAAAGAAATCTGTTGTTGTGTATTCTTGTTACAAATGTTTATGCTTTGCTTCACCTCTTACAGCTATACAATTCGATGTCTTCACTGGCTGATTTTCCACTTGCTTGCTTTAAAAGAAAAAAAAAAATTTTTAAAATTCATAGAACGGTTTGGGTTGGGAGGGACCTTAAAGATCATCTCGTTCCAACCCCCCCTGCCACAGGCAGGGACACCTTCCACTGGGCTCACAGCCCTATCCAACCTGGCCTACATACACTCAATCACACACTAAAAAGTTCTGCGTTCAACAGCTTTTGAGTTTTGCTGCTCACGACACATGTTCTTTCAATACAGCCAGCCAGTGTTGTCTAGCAGCAACTTCTCCATTCAGTCCACCATACAACCTTTAAAATATTTGCGTTAGTCATAGCAGAAGCATGTAGTCTAGCGTGGTCAACAAGCAACAACACTCAAGCCCCAAACACTCATCCCAAGCGCTACTCTAGAAATGAACTGCAGCGTAATAAGACTCCGACCTGGCCCTGCTCTAAACAGGGGCTTGGACCAGATGGTTCCCAGGAACAGAGCATTCTGCTCCAGGAACTAATGAACAGTTTCTAAGCCTCCTCCTCTAAGCTGTAGCAAACTTCATCTTAAAGATCAAGCTTGCCACGAAGCTGCATCACGGCAGGACCCAGCTGAAGCGGGCAATGACAATACCCGTTTCTGTTGGAAAAGACAAACGCTGTGGTAACAGGCTGACAGCATCAGCATCAGTAACGTCCACAACTCGATCTCACTCTCCCCCACTGGCATGCCAAGGCGGGCAGGTGGTCCCGGGAGCAGCTTCTAAAGGTCCTGCCAGCAGGGACGTGAGCGCCGACCCTAGAACAACACCTCGCACCCAGCTTCCCTTCCCCAGGGTTCAGCTCAGAATTACCACAGGGTGCACTCAGCGTGCTGGGTGCAACCATTAATAAAAAAAAATAATAAAAAAAAAAAAGCTGTAAGCACTACCTAGCAAATTTTGACTAACGACATTCCTAACAGCTGACAGTAACAGTGGTGCAGCACACGTGACACTGAATCGCCTGGACGTGGGGAAGCGCCTCCGTGCCCAGCCCCGGGTCCGCGGGCACAGGGCACACTGACCCTGCCAGCAACCCCCAGCGTCGCTGACAGGTTCCTTCTGTGCGCCAGCAGAAGCAGATCCCGACACATCTCTCAGACGCGTGCATTCAGAGGAGTTTTTATGACTGACCCTTTTTTATGCATGGTTCCCGTAACCCAAAAATATTTAAGGCAAAATGGAGGGAACAGTAGAACTGAAGTTGGACTTGGGTTTACATGTCACCGGCATCAACCCTGAGGGAAATTTTCCAGTGTGCTCAGCAACGGCCTGACCACACTGAAAAACCAACCAGTCCTGGTAGGCCAACACCACGCAGCACGGAAAATGCCCATCTCAGCTGTTCTGGGTATGACACAGGCAAGGCTATCTGATAAAAATCCTCCTTTGCCCAAGCTCTTGCTCCTATTGCAGCAATTCAAATGCTTTACATAAAAAGATGACTCGATTTCAAACAAGCCAATTATTAACAATCTTAAACTGGATTAATTTTATTCTAGTTGTGCCTTTGAGTATACAGAAGGAGCCATTCAAATGGACGTGACCATCAGATTTAGAATTCCCACTCATATCCCATAAATATTAAAAAAAAACCTGGACTAGAGACATACATGTGGGTCTATTTTGAGTCAGATAAAATACTGTCATAAAAGCAAAATACTTGGTGGCATTTAGCATTCTCTAGGCCAAAATCCCTTATGTCATCCTCTGCTCTACAAAACAATTACACACTTTGAAATTAATCTTTTTGCCTCTCGGGTTTGTTAACAATTTTCAGGCAGCTCTTTGATCCCTTCCTTGTATACTCAACACAGCGTTAATCTGGGTAGGATGTGTTACTGCAGCGGGATGCTGCCTCCTGTCAGGCATCGATCTGCCCCGAGCTGCATTCCCAGAAAAAAGCTGCTCTGTCAAGAATGTTTTATGTGCCAGAGGAGCTACTGCTGCTACCCTGATGATAAGGCACCCATTTTTCCTTCAGTGGTCACATCTAGCTTTCACATATGCAGGAAATAGTCTTTAAGTTTTTTTCCCCCCAACAATGCAACACCCATTTCAGAAACACTGGCTGGTTTTGCCGATTTGTAGGCGTTTCTTGCGTTACCTGCTAGCAGGTTATCGTTATCAGCAATCCATAACGAGTTTCTTCTTCCTCCAAAAGTCACACGGATTGAACTGAGCATCGGGGAGTTCTGTACTGACTGTGAGGAATCGAAGCAGTGACACTGCATTTCTTCCTGTTTTCTGAACAAAAGCATGTTTAAGCCAAGAACTCCAGCAGCACAAAGCCTGCACACGCATGCTAGCCATCGTTTTCTACCCTGTTCTTCAGAAACACGATGTTATTCAGCAAAGTCAAGGCCTGTAATAAATTACTGGTCAACACACTACTTAGAAGCTTTATGACTACAAAACCATCCTCTCCATCTCCCTACATGCTTGAGAAAGCACCGAAGGGGAAAACTGCCTATTAATTGAAAGGCCACAGTTCAGACACTTAAAATGTTAACATTTTTATTGAGGGAGGTGGAAGGAAAAAAAATAAATAGCTGAAGTGAAAAAAAAAACCACCAAACACCCAAACAAAACAAAAAAACAAACCAGCACCAAAATCCAAACCATGGAGGCACTAGAACCTGGAAGTGCCTGGCTGTGAAGAAACACTTGTGTGGAAGACACCCCCGTGTCGGGGGCACGGGGGTAGGAAGGCAGCACGCGTGGCTGCTTAAATGACATTTCGCAAGCTTTTAGCCTACAAGTGCATTTTTAACCACAAGTGAACAGTGGTTTTTGTCTTTTTTAAACTTTCTGGTAAGCACAGAAACCACAGAACCACTCTAACACATCAAAATGAAGATAAAAGAGTAACATAAAAACACTTTTTTAGAAAAAAAAAAATTGCAGACACTGTCAAAGAATACACAGTACAGTGTAGAGATCGCCTACATTTTAAGGCAGGATAATAATGAATAGCTGACCCAGGTATATTTTGGAGCTCAAAAAAAATGAGCAGGAATGAAAGATCATGGGTATGTTCCCAACTATTCATCTGGACCCGAGAAGCTGGGCATGAGCACTCACCTGCCTGTGAGCATCCAGCCCGAGAGGCTTCCCTCAGATCCCTCCTGCACCGGTATTACAGCAGCCCCAGAGCCTGACCCAAATTCCTCAGGGCATATCCAAAGGAATTTTAACTAGTAATATGAGAATGATCTTGGAGCAGACTTAGAGACATCATCTTTCTGATGTTATTGCAAAGAAGGTTCCCTTGACTGCACTCTGAGCCAAACCAAAAGCAGAACACACCGAGTTCTCCCAGCTCCCCACCTCTGTCCGCTCTGCCCGCAGAGCGCCACACAGCAGAGCACAACTGATCCTGGCTTTAGCTCCACTGTTAGCGCCGCTGGACGCCTCTGCAGGGGACGAGACACAGCCGCCGACTCCCAGAGGCACCGTAACCCCTGCGGGTACTGGGAGACCCGCTGAGCTGACTCCCTCGCTGCCCTTTTTGTCGCTGATCTGCAGGTTCAAGGAGTGGCACAATGCTGTCAGGAAAACGGGTAATGACACTGGATCCAGAATTTCTGCGGGAGGAATCCCAGCGGAATCAGTCATTCACAGAGCAGGAGCCACGCCAGTCCAGAGAGCTGAGTGTTAAGGCCAAATGTACCTTCAGCTTCGAGTCTGATTTCACTTGCCAAGTCAGCCACTAAGACCCACAGGTCCCAGCATCTTTGGTGAGGCGGCAGCCAGCGGAGGATGCTTCAGAAGTGACACAGGCACAACACATCATTTCTTTTCAGTTTCCAGTCAGATATAGAGACTTGTTGAACCACCAAGAGACCAGGTACCTGCTCAGTGAAGAAGTCTGAGTGATTTTTTTCTTCCGTTTCATCACATACAAACCAACCAGCAGACCAGGGACAAAAGATACACCTGAACCACTGGACACAAGCCCTGCCCAGGAATCGCACTGATCAACTTGAGTTCCCGTCCCTGGAAGTCGTCAGGTTCAAGGGGCCAAAGTTATAAAAATCAGGGTGAAGAAATGAGATAGATGGGAGAGGAGGCCAAAACTGCCCAACGTTCTGGCAGCACCTGGCCTGTTTGTTTTGCAGCAAAATGATAAACGCTACTGATTCGGGTGCCTAATAAAAGCCACTCCAAATTCTCATAAACATTGTCTTGCACATTGGTTTAAAGCCAGTATTGGTTAAACAGTTATAAGCAACCTTCTGTTAATTATATAGTTTAAAATACACACTCATGCCTCAAGTTCTTCGCTCCAGCCCCCTCTGCAGTACTCTCTCCAGATGTAACAGAGCACAGAGCCATCGAATCTGGCCCACAGCACATTCTCTAGGTACAAGCCCACGTACTGACTCTCTGATTCCTTCGCAGCTACTAGCCCGGTCTCGGACAGGTCAGACGGCTCCACAGCCGAGCCCACCAGGCACTGGCAGTGCCCACCACACTCAAAGCAATGCCAGGGGCTGGGACTGACCCCCGCAGGCAGGAGCAGCGGAGGAGGAAGGTGCCAGACGGCCAAGAGACATCCTCTGCCTTCCACTGTGGGCTGTTAGCAGTCTTGAAGCTCTCCAGATGCCAACCTGCCACCTGCTTCGTTACCTCCTGCTCCACACTCCTGAAGATGTTCTCCACACGCTGCGTTTGGGTGCCCCTCCCATACTCACAGGCTTTTTCCACACGCTCCCATCAGCTACCGAGTCCTGGTGGAACCAGTGTCATTAACAGGATGCTGAGACACAGATCTCCAGAGAGGAGCTGCCTCTCGGTATCTGAAGGAGCCAGCATAAGCAGAAAATAAGGCCAGAGCTTATAAAGGTTTTAAAGCCGTAAGAAATATCCAGACTACAGCAGCCCTGCCCCAAGAACTTGTGGGAAGGCTCCAACTGTGCTGAGGTGTAACGATGCTTCTAATTCCTCAGGAGCAACACCACCAAGATCAACTTTGCAGCGCCAGCAGAAAGGACGTAACAGGCATAAGAGCCCAATCATTTCTAGAGCCAAGCTGAAGAGAAAAGGCGGCAAGATCTTTAACCTCAAAGCAACCATTTCCAGCATCTGTAAAGGCAGCCTTTTGACAGGATACTAATCTGGAATTAAAGCTGTTATGTTTAAAAAAAAAAAAGAGATTAAACTCCACGGAGCCAAGACAAGACTTTTGAAGACAATTTGAAAAATACACTAACCTGCTTCTTACTGTCAAGCTTGTGCAAAAACCATCTCAGGCAACCTATACATCTACCGTACAAAAAAACCCCAGTGGATTCAAAATTAACTAGTTTTTACACTGTGTGCAACAGTCCAGGATCAAACACGACACTCCGTGATTGTTACTTTACACGTGGATCCCATACGCTTCTACGCATCAGAGATAATCTCTAAAGATATTACACATGCTGGTTAGGAAACAATACTAACACACATTCCTAGTATTCAAGACCAAAATAGGAGAGAAAAGGCTTAGTATTGTTTGTAGAGGTGTCAGTCACAGGGCCTAAGTTACACATGTGCTTCGGCACACGTTCTCACTTCATTTTTGCACACACATAAACAGTGAATTCCATCATTGCAGCTGCAAACCTGCCCTAGCCCTTCATCCCCATACACAGTGCCCTTGGGAGAGGAAAACACGTATTTCACCTTCAACAAGGCTTCAACCTCTCCATCAGATTTCATCGTCACGCAGAAGCACCAACACGACAGTGGCACTATTTGGGCAAGTACTTCACGTAAAGGACTCGATTCAAACCGAGACCTGCAGACGCGTTTCTCGCACGCCTGCAGTACAGCACGCAAGAAAGCTTCTGCCTGTCCAAAACTAACCCTCTGTACTCCAAGCGCAGAGCAAAGGCGCCGATGGAATCTGCAAGCGCTGCAGAAGCAAAAGGAAGCGCGATTCCAATATGTTTAACAACTGAATTAGCATAATGCTCACCACGCAGAAACCAGTCTCCCTGACCTTGAAACGCTGATCTGTAACTATTGGCGAGTCTTTCCTACGTGTGCTGTGATTCAACTGTTTTAAGGAAGAAGTCGAGAAAACATCTGTTGCCCTGTCAAGTTCAGCGAGATCAGGTCAGACATGCGGAAACCTCTCCTGCAGCCTCCCACAGCCACGCTGCAACAGCGAGCATCTCTTCCCTACCAGGTAAAATTGTATTTAGGGGAGTAGCAAAAGATCTGAAGTTGTACTGGGAACTCTACCGTAATCAAATCAATCAATCCCTCCTGCACAAACAGTAAGCGCTGAGAGCTGCAGTGATTTCTTTAATATTCTGTGAAGAATGGAAACTGAACGTTATGACGACCGGTAAGAAGTACAAGATACATAAATTCCAACATGTTTTAGAAATACTATTATTTGCATAAGTCAAGATATCTGCTTTCTTGGACACAACTGTTATTGTAGGCTTGAACATGCAAAAGAAAACCCCTGCATCATGCGTACATGCGCGCTGCAAGAATAGGAGGATATTTAGATGTCTTGCAACTATCATGTGGCTTAAAACATTCTAAAGGCAGATTATACTAATATCTGACATTTAATACTGCCAATACAGTAAGAGCCTTGTTTGACAACAAATAATAAACATGACATTTCTTGTAAAGTCTCTAAGTAAAAGCAGAAGCCAGTTGAGCTGCACCACTGTAGCATAAATGCCTGTTTTAGAAAGGCATCTGGGCTCATTTTGTTCAATGAAGAATTCCGAGTGCTCTCATGAAATATCAAACAATTACAGTGGCCAAAAATTCCAACCCTGTTTAAAATGTACCACGGCTTTGCTGGGCCGAATGCTTTCCTTGTGGATGAGACAGCTTTGTCCATCGAAAGCCTTGTATGGTTGAACATACTTGCAGCAGATAAACATCCCTCTTCAATTTTGGCACAACTGACTCCCCACCAAGAGTTACGGATACTATGGCTGAACTGAAAAAGCAGCCGGGCTTAATCCAAGCTGAAGTCTGAGCTCATTAAAATAACAGAATAAAAAGAGAAACTTAAATTTCATTCCTATTTATGCTTTTGAAATTCTCATCAAGACTGTAAAATAAAGATCATCCTAGTTTCACAACAGTAAGAATCACAAGTTTCGGAACTCCGTATTTATTAACATCACTTGGTGAAACCAGAAAAAACAATCACTATGAAAATATAAACAGAAGGGGCTGATGTGGATGGCAACAACGTTTTTTGCATCAGCAAGAGCACACACAAATACTCAGATTTTCATGCATTTCACTAAAAACACTGGCAGTTTTTTTACTCTTAGGAACTACGAAGAGTGAAATTGTCGCTAACTCCTAGAATTAAAGAAAAACTAACAACAGAAAGCATTCGCATCTTCACTTCTCCCCCTCTTCTCCAGCGTGCCAAATCTATGCATTTTAGATTTAAACAAACAAAAAAAAAAAAATGCAGCCCATTTCTTTCTCTTCTATTTTTTGCCATCCATCTTATTTGCATCCAAGTGCTGCTTCTGGAGCGCAGTTCTAGTCCTGGGCTGGCCTAGCTGGGAGAGCTCGCCCGCTTCCCAGCCATGCCCCAGCTCCGCAGCCCTCGCTGCCCAACTGAAACTGGGTCACGCCTGGAGCTGGAGTTAACAGGCCACTTGGCTCATGGCAGTTCTCTCCCCAGCCCCCAACCAAATTAAAAGGGTATTTTGATCTGGGGAGAAAAAAAAAAAAAAAATAATTAAAAAAAAAAAAAAGAGAAATATGTCGACGTCCCACCACCCCACATGAAAGTTTACGCTAATTCTGTAAAATAAGACAACGCTCTGGGAAGAAACTGCTGGAACCCACATGCACCCTTTTTCCCTTTAAGTGAAAATGGTGCAGATAACAATTCAAGTGCTGAAGCTTTGGTTATCTTTTTCTACTTGTTACAGCAGGCTAATGACCATCCTGACTCATAATTACTACAATAGTAAGAAACTTTCAGTTCTCACACTGCTGCAAGACCAACACTTATCTTCTTTCAGGCATGCAACAGCTTTCTTACAGCCCCAAAGTGAAAGTTTTGGCACTTCATTCTGATAAGAACTTTTAATGAAGGGCTCTGTAAATGGCTTTAAAGGAAACCAGATTTCCCCCCCCCCCCCCCCCCCAATGTTTAAGTGCCTGTTCATGGGACATGACTCAAAACAAAAACAAGCAATGTTTCAGATAATAATCCTCTGTAGTCCCACACTGCTCAAATTGCATCATCACAATCACACGAGCCTAAGAAAAAATTCATTTCCTCTCAAGCGTGTTTTGTAGAGATGAAGAATGTAAAATGAAAATTCAGCTCCCATCGTTTCGACATAGCCGTAAGGTATTCATGAACTGTAAAAATATGCATTAACAATCTCCTATTTAAACAGATGCACTGAAAAATAACCCCAAACAGTTTGGAAGGCTTTTTTCTTGTCTGCAGAAGTTCCAGCACTACTTATTTCCAGAACAAACCAAAAGCAGTGGGAAGCAAGAAAATAAAGCCACCCTGATTTGAGAAAAGAATCTGAAGATTAAACTGTTTACAGGAGTATACTTCTTTTAAGAGTCTAGATTATTTAAGCCTAGGCCTGAGGAAAATCATCACCCAGCAGACCTACACATCCCTTTCTGATCAGAAGGTTAGGTCATACTAGCGTAGAATGATGAGGAAAAAAAGGGAAACACCACTGACTTTTTTTTTTTTAAACCAACAGCTGCGAAAAGACAGAGCAGTCATCACACTAAATTTAATGCGTTTTGCCAAAATTCCATACTCAGCTTTTCTTAAGAATTTGGTTTTCCTGCCACTTAACAGAACCTGAGATACTGGAAGTCCACTGTGCACAGAATTGCTTCACCCCCAGAAGCCCATTCAAAGGCAAACGGTAACTGACTTGCTAGGGTTTTGATTTGCTACTTTTTTTTTTTTTCTTTTTTTTTTTTTTTAAAGCATTACTAGAACACAGCTTCAAAGGAAAGTCCTGAGACTTCAGACAAAAGTTTATGTGTGCCCTTCAAACTTACTGACAGTCAGGGAAAAGAAATCAGAGAGCTTCTGCCACCTCTTTCAACCCAGCACGCGTAGTAGCGGAATCGGCTCCTTGCAGTACGTTTACGTGCAACAGCAAATCCTCTGCGTTTTTAGGAAAAGTCTGTACCCCCAGCTGCACAGGGCAGGTGCATCTAGAGTTTACCAAGCACGATGTCTTCCAGTTAAACTCTTAAATCTACCAGGTCTGTGGTCATTCACAAGGTTTAGGATTCAAGACAGTTTGCTGTGGAGGGAATCCCACAGCTCTCCTGTGAGCTCAGTCTCTTTGGCTGCAAACTCAAGACAACCACAGGGTGGTTTACACCACAAAGGCGACTGCTGCAAACCAGGGAGCCTTCATTTAAATGAGGCAAAAGCCAAAAGTTTGTGGCTTTTTCTGTATGTTGTCTTTGGGTGCTTCCTACGTACAAAACAAAAAACACACCTAAAACATTGCAACATTCTCGGGTTCTCGTCACCCTTGTGCATCAAGCACAAAGAAGTGATACAGACCGTGCTCACAGCATCACTGCAAGCTTCATGCCTGGGCTTGCAGGATTAAGTAGTTTACTTCAGCCTCGCTTTTACAAAGAGCCCACTGAATACAGCGTGATCTCCTGCTCCGTGAACATCTCTTTAAAGGATTGAATAGACATAGTACTTTCCTCCCCAAAAGCTGCCTAACGCTGAAAAATCAAACAAGGAGCCCCAAAAGGCTGCACCTGTGTTAAGAAATGTTAATAACGTGAATGAGCAGGAAAGCAAAGACATTGAGTACCTCCCTACAACCAACAGCATCACATACGTTTACCAAGCTATGAAAGTGAAAGAATTCCAACTAGCGTTATTGTTTTTCTGCATGAGTACATAAAGAGAAATGGCTTGAAAATAAGAAAAGACGCAGAACATTCAAAACTTGCATTTAGACACGCATGCCCACACACCCCCCTTTTACTAATCACATTTTTAGGTAACTACACAGCACACAACGCATCAGGACAAACTCATTTGCCACAGGAAACTTCTCCTGGCTAGCGAGCTGCGCCAAGTTATCAATTTCTGTGGAATATCAATCTGAGACCAAGACTTCAAGAAAAATCTTGATCTGTGAGACTCCTCAGCAAGAAACCAGTACAATTTTTAAACACATGAGCAGTCAAAGGTATGAGAGAGGTAGTTTTCTGCAGCTACAAGAGTACCACATCCCTGACGAGCTCAGAGTAATCCTCTCAAATGTGATCCCGAGCTCTGCATCCCAGATCTGCAGAGCATTCCCCACAAGCACTTAAACACCCAAATTTTCAAGACTATGAGAAGTTTTCTTACCGCTATTTAAAAAGTCAAGTACAGAAGAAAAATCACTAGTTCTATCAACTTGACTCTGATGCTACTTGGAAAACCTACCAGAGGAGAGAAAGCTCCAGGACCAAAGATCAGAGCTAATCCCAAGGAAAGGACTAGGCAGCGAGCACAGCAACACATTCTTCACCAAGGAGAGCGAGCTCGTTTTCTACTTCACAGCAGCCAAGCACGTGTGAAAGAGAAGGGAGGTGACATGACTGGTTTCAAAATTATCTAGTAGCCAGAGAAACAGAAGCACTGAATGGAGCAGAGTCCAGGACAACACCCAAGTGAAATCACAGAGCCATGCAAAGAATCCCAGGAGGTGGAATTCCCGAGCTCTCCATCTACCTGGGACCGCCTGGCCAGGCCTGGCCTCTGCCACCCGGGGGCTAAACGTTACGCTCAGTCCATGGAGCAGTGAGGGCTGGCAGGCTTCCCAAACACAGTCCTTAAGAGTCTGAAATTCTTTCTTTCAATAAAATCTATTTCCAAGTCATAAGTTTTTGTTGGTTTTGTGGTTGTTTTTTTTTTTCCTTTGGGGAAATCAGGAAGCATATTACTACTGTCCAAGGAGTCTGCAAACACACAAGGGGCTCGATTAGCATCCACCATGACGGTGCTACACATGGTTGGAAACAGCATTAAAAAAAAAAAAAAACCAACAACCACCACCACAATCCTCGCTGTACATCGCTCTCAGTACGGCAAAGATCAAAGGTAATGAACTGTTTAATCATCAGACATCAAAATTTTCCTAATACACTGGCACCTAGTCAGTTAAGAGCCCGGGTCAGGACAGGCGGAGGTGGGTACTCTGCCCTTTCTCCTCCAGCCCTAAAAGAGTCACCCTCTGGAACTGCAGCGTGAGCACAAACCTTGGATTGGTGACATTCACATCGTTTACTACCACATATAAAATGAGATAGTAAAAAATGACAAACGCAGGTATTTGAATTAGAAAACAGCCCTAGGTTTGACTTTCCGTACCGTGACACTCCTGAGTCACTTTGTTCTGTGTTTTCTCCATAATGGAAAAGAAACATTTGGCTTAAAATTAGTTCAGAGCATCGCCTGAAATAGAAGTTTACAAGTATATTTTCAAGAAACTCTACGCCTATACAAGCTACATCTTCTATTTCAGTGGGATTCCCACCCCTTTCATTATTCTAAAGTAGAAAGGCTTGATAAATTTACTTGCTCATAAATTTCCTTGACAATTTTTACAGTTGCTGCCAGGCAACTTTATTAGCATTTCTGCCATACATTGTCTGTTTCCCTACCACACCCTAAAAATGTCACAGGAAAACAAAGAAAAATAACATTTCCATGCGGTTGTTAAAAAGACGCAAATCCTTCTGATTTATGGACAAGAGACAAGAAAATACCAACAACCTTCTATTCTGGCAAAAAAAAAAGTACCTCTGAAGCAGCTAAACAACTTCACAGTTACCCTGGAAACATAGTTTACCTCTTCAGCCTACCATGAAAATTGCCTGCAATTACCACAGCGGCATAAAGCGTCAGTTTTGACAAAATATCAGTTGCTGTATGCTGCGATTTCTTTAATGCAGTACCAGTATTTTATCATGAGCAATACTCGATCATAGAATTGTACTAATAAACTCCAGAGAATCAAATCCGTAGGTATAATAAAAGGTGACGGTATCTCACGATGGTACAGAAGAGCTCCGCCATCTGCCAAGTGCGATTTCCCTTAATCCCATTCCTCACACACCAATCGCAATCACCCGGATTACACCACAGAAATAGAAGTCAAGTCAATACCTGAATCCACAAGATTAATCTCCTACCTCCAGACGGGAGAAACGCCACAGTAACAACGCTGCAAAAAGACCGAGGGAGGCGAAGCTTTTCAGACGACTCGACGCGATACCGCACGGGAGACCAAGTGGTGTCACAGATTAGCTTCACCCTGTCGGAACCCCGATTTTGCTCCCTCCCAAATCCCAGCGCACAGCCCCACGCAAATCGAGGGAACTGGGGCAGCTATTCCCACCCGTAAGCGGGACTCCACATCCCTCCATCCTCACATAAGTCACCGACATTCGGAGTTAGGAAGGAAAAGGGCAGATGAGTTGTGTAACACAAGGGAGCAATACAAACCTGCCCACCCAAACGTCAGAGGGGCTTCAAAAATAAAACCACACACACGTGCACGGGCCGATACGCCAACCAGCAAAGGTACGTGCACCTGCGATCGAAGAGAAGCGGCACCATGACCTTAAGCCGGCACTTTAAACTAAGTCTAGGGAGCAGATAGAGCTCCTAAAGTCCAAGAGAGTCACACAGGGCACTTGTGACCGCCCGTGTCCCTTCTGCAGGCGGCTGTTAACCCCAGCGGGAGCTGGAAACTCTTCGGGGGGGGCGGGAGCATCTTTATTTGTGGGTTTAAGGACGCCAAGCACATCACGGTCCCTAATCCAGAGGGGGGACAGATAATTGCAGCGCTTACAAAAGTCATCTTGGATTACAAAAATAAGGCTCTAATCTGCAGCGCTCGCCAGCAAAACATTACACCCATGAGCCATCAAAATCACCACGAAACCACCTACCGCCCCACGCAGAGGCTCGGTGGAAAAAGCACCAAGCGATGAAGCGGCTTTTGGGGTTGGGTTTTTTTTTTTCTTCCCCACTCGGAGCACACGCCGGCGAGGACCCAACTTCTCCCCTCGCCCTTGGCTCTGACGCAGTGAAAAACCAGCAGCGAAGCGAGCCCGGCACCACCACCGCCACGGACCCCCACTGACCCCCGAGACCCCGGGGGGTGCGCCCGCCCCCCCGCCACCGGGAGCGGCACCGGCAGCACGGCCCCGGGGCCCCCCTCCCGCCCTCGCCCCCAGAGCCGGCCCGGGGGAAGGCGGGAAGGGGGGCCCGGGGCGGCGGCGCCTCAGGGCGAGTGAACCGGACCCACCCGGTGCCGCCCGGGCCGCCTTTGTCCCGCCGCCGCCGCTCCCCTCAGCACTTACCCTGCCGCGGCACCGGCTCGTCCCTCAGAGAAACCGAGGCGGGACGGCGCCGACTCCGCCGCAACGGGGAAGTTCCGAACTAAGTTTGAGCGCGGCGGAGCCCAGCGGCCTGCCCGGCTGAGGTGCGGATCAGCGGCCGGGCACGGCCGGACACCCCCACCCGGGGGAGGCGGGAGGGGGGGGCGGGACGGGGCGGGACGGAGCGGGGGAGCCGCCCCTCCGCGCTGCCCGGGGCGAGGGGCTGCCGGGGGCAGCGGGAAGGGCCGCGGGAGGGGCGGAGGGGAGGACGGGCCAGGGCGCGCCGCCGCCTCCCGGGCGGGGATCGGGCCGGGCGGGGATCGGGCCGGGCGGGGCGGGCCCGGGCCCCTCGTCCCGCGGCCGGAGAAGCCGCCGGTGGCGGCGGGCGGCGGCGCGCGCGCAGCCCCGGCCCGGCGGGAAGCGCCTCTGTTGCCATGGCGACCGCGCCGGGGTGGGCGGGGCCCCTGCGCGCGCAGCCGGGGACCGGTCACGGGCGCGGCTCCGCCTCCTCCACCTGCTCCCCCCCCCCCCCGCCGCCCTCTCCCGCACCCCGGGGGGACCCGGGTTCGCGTCCCGGCCCCGGCGCGGAGGGAGGGAGCCCGGATGGAGGCGGCCGCCCCCCGGCCTTGTGCCACCGCCCTCCTCCTCCCCGGGCAGCACAGCGCCCCCGCCCAGCGCCCGGGTCTCCCCCGCCCCGGGCAGCGCCGGCCCTTCCCGGTGAGGTGCTGGCTCAGGGCCCCCCCGCGCTTTGGGCTGCAGAGAGGGACCCTGCGAGAGCCCCCCCGCCGGCCCCCAGAGCGCTCCAGCGGCCGCAGGCACCCAGCCCTCCGGGGAGGCACGTTTCCCCTCAGGCCGGAGCCTTCCTCCTCAGCCCAGCAATGGCGACTGAACGCGCCCGTGGGCACCTCGGCGGCCCCTCCAAGGCCCTGCCTGGCCGCAGGAACTCAAACGCCCCAAATGCTGCTTTTTGGCTTCGTGGGACGGAGGAGCCCAAAGTCGGCCTGCGAGGCAGGGCCGGAGCCTGGTGACTCGTGGCAGTGCCCACGCCACGGCCCCGAGAGAAAGGAGGGCCCGGCCCGTGGCGGGTACGGCAGCGCGGGCCCGAGGGCTGATGCTGTGGCACCGGGAGGAGGCGGCAGCTCCGCATCCTCGCCCCAGCTCTTGGCAGGACCTCGAGAGGTCCCGCAGCAGGGAACTCACTGATCTGCCATTAACCAGCCCCCGAGGGAGCCAGTTCACATTTTGCGGGGGGTCCTGAGCAAACCAAGCTGGCTGATCTCTCCGTGGCCCGTCCCCGCACTGCGTGAGGGAGGTGACACTTCTTGGATTGCCTTAGCACCTACGGGTGCACAGTAGCTGCCTCTCAGCAGGTGCATGGATGAGGGTTTCGGCAGCAAAAACATCCAGCCCTGCAACAGCTGCAGGAATAAACGAGCGTGCCTCACCTCCTCTGTCCCCACCCTTGTACAGCCTCACATCCCATTTAAATTAAGATCCCTTTCCCACAGATCCCCCTTGCTCCTAAATCAGGATGTCTTTTCCCCACCTTAGCAATCCTTTTATCTTCACCACACATGCAAACACAGAGGGATCCCAATTCCATGACTCATTTGCCTTTCTCTTTTCCAGAAACCAAGACTTAACCCATCCCGTCACCCACCTATCCCCCCCAGCACCCCTCCCCGGCAGCCTGGCAGCCGTCACCTCCGTGCCAGCACCCACCCTGCAGCTCAGGCTGTTGCTGGCGACAGGTCTCTGCCCGTACAGAAAAGGGGGATCCATAGCTCGGATCGTGCCTCTGCAGAGAGGGTGGTACTGCTTCTTACGCCCCTTTGAAGTGGTTCTTGTTTCACCCATGGCTTGGGAACCCCTGCTCTAGTGCATGGGGCTTTTCAGCAAGTAATGTGAAACAATTAAATCGCCTGATCAGTTATTCAGGAGCCGCTCTAATGGCAGCACCCTCCACAGAAACACCCACATGCGGCGACACAGCCAGAGAACTGGCCAAGCCAGGCTCCCGCGGCTCCAGGGCCTCTGGGAGGCTGCATTCAAATGGACGACTTCAAGAAGAGCAGACTCGTTCCCAGGAACCTGCTGCCTCGTTTCCCACTGTCTGAGGAGGAACCTCAGCATGTGCCTTTGCAAACGCCCGGGGAGACGAGACCTGGGAGCTTCAAAGTAGCCACAAAAACTCTCGATGCTTCAAGCCCCAGCAGGCCAGAGGCAGCAGCAGCTGCGCCGGCGGGATTGCAGAGCTGCGGGGTAGAGGCAGTGGCGTGGAGCAGGCCTGGTCTCGACGAGCCTCCCGTGTGAACCTGGAGGGGCCGTATCCTCACCCTCACTCAGCCCCTGCTGCCCCGGGGACATCCCGACCGAGTGGGAAAGGGAACGGCTGTGGTGTGGGCCCAGCACGGAGCGGGGAGCCGCGGGACCTGCAGTGAGCTGCGGGGAGCCGGGTACCCCACCGGCCCCCACGCTGAGCCCTCGCACCCCAGCTCTGACACCGGGCAGGAGACACGGGCCCCTGCATGAGCCTTTCTCCCACTGCGTTTATCAGCAAGGACTGGAGTTTACCGCAATCTATGGGCAGAGTTAAACGCAGAGTCCTGTTCGATCACCCCATGTATATGAATTAGAGCTGTAATTCCACCCTGCGGTGTGGATGGCAATAGCAAACAGACACTGCCAGACCCATCTCTCACGGACAGTTGAGCTTTGAACCTTTGGTTTATGATTTCACCAGAACCATCAGTGCGATGATGCGCGGGCGATGGACGGCCGAGGGGCGCCCACGCTCAGGAAGGGACGACAGGCCCTTTGTCTTGGCCATCAAACCACCAAAAGGCTCTGCCAGGCTGAGGCACCAGTTTCCTCTGCTTCTCAGATGGGTAATGCCACTGTTTGTCCTCTCTACCATACAATTAACAACCAGGCTGGGACCTGGTCGGAATTAAACTTAAAGAATTCCGCAGGACAGTGAATGACAGCGCGTGTTGCAGGTACCAGCGGGGCTGCTGGGGTGAGCTGGTTCCTCTGGCGTAGTCTGTCAGTGCCCTGTAGTGGAGAAGTGGGTTAATTGCATATGTCACACGGAGCGCCTGCCAAACCGCTGCCTTGTGCTCCTGGAACCTGAGCTCAGGCCACAGGAGGCGGTGGGGGCATCCAGGCAAACCCCACTGCTGCTTCCCAACAGCTGCAGGGTGAGGTTCCCTCCTCTGTCCCAGCCACGAACAATCTCCGTCTCTTCCCGCTGAGCCAGTTGCTCCTGTTACGAAGAGGTGGAGATGTATGCAAAAAACACTTCGTCTGCATCTGGGGAACAAGCATCTGCTCTTCTCAGGCCCACGGGGCTTCGAAATGCTCTGGCTCCAAGCAGTGAAGCACTTCAGTGCCCTGTCGTGCAGCCCTCCACAAAGCTCTCCCATGAAAGCCCAAACTATCGGTGGAGGTTCAGGATGAGGCCCCAGGAGGAACCGGCCAGGAGCTCCCTGCACATCCCAGGCATTAAGTACTGCAGGAAGGTGCTCCACTGCCAACTACAGACAATCTGCAAAAAGGAAAGCAGAAAATCCTCCTACTCCCCATCACCACCACGGCAGGGGTCCTTAAGAGCTCCTTTCCCACCAGTTTGTGTTCATCCACCATGAAAATCAGCACAGAGGTACCCGGAGAGCACCGAGCGCCCGGCTCAGAGCACAGCGGAGGGCACAGCCCTCCTGAAAAAAGCCCCCCTGGCCACAGGACCCCCATTGCTTCCTCTTCCCCCTCCAGGTTTGACTCCTGATTTAAAGGGGAGCAGGGCTGGGAGAAGAAATGCAGGAGAGTCTGTAAAACACACGGTCCGATGTCAGCCGCCTCCTGTGTGCCCCTGTGAAGGTCGAGCTCTGCCGGGGTGCTGAGCAGCCCCAGCTGCAGGCCTGGAAAGGGCATCCCCCCCGCTCCGATGGGCACACGGTCCCCGCAGCGTTTTACCTTCAGTATCCACAAAATACTTCTCCCTCCAGAAAGGAGAAATTCAGCAAGGCAAAGGTTGTCAAACCTCAGCTGCTGAAAGCAGCTACAGCCAGAAATCCCTGACGAAAAACCAAGGATAATTGAGCATCAAATTTGTATGTATAATGCTCTTCAGTAGGAAGGAGTTGTTAGATTGCACTGTAGTGGAGGTTTGATTGCATCAGAGTGAAAAGTCAGTGGGTGTGGAATTTTTGCCAATTATATAATCTCAGTCAGTTTTGGCCCAGCTGGTTTGGGCGCGGACACGGCACCCATCCCGGCCGGGAGCCCGCCCTGCGCTATCAGCGCCCGGCACATGGTCAGACGTGGGGGGACTGTGGGGAGAACAAAGGAGAGCAGATTTCCTGGGAGTCTGTTTTTGTTTTCCCAAGCAGAAGAGTGACTCAGATTTCAGCTCGCACTCCTGTTAACTCAGCCAACAACAACACGTTGTTAGTCGAAGTGATAAAGGCGAGGATCCGTGTTCCATTTGCTGAACTAATAAAAGCTCAGATAAACTTGCCCACCCCACGGCCGGCTCAGTCGCTAAACCCGAGACCGTGGGCTGAGCCTTGAGCCCCTCGCAGTGACGACGGCATCTCGCTCCCCAACAGCCTCGCTGAACTCCTGGAAGCTACTCGGAAAATGCCTTTAAACCAGCACAGATGCTCTATCCTAGCTGAGAGCTTTCTGATAAATAATGTGAGCACTTACATGTCGTGCTAACGCTGCTGAAGGTGCGGGAGAAATGCTTTCACTTTCTGCAAAATGCTCCGGGAAAAAGCACTCCTCTTCCTTGTGCTTAAGAAACGCCTTCACACGTCCCTGCCCTTTAGTCTCCCGGATCTGAGCTCGTTTTTCATGGCTGTGAGGTACAGCCGTGCCTCAGCTCCATCACAGCCACCGCACGCAAATCCCGAAGGAGGCTCCGAACCCCCGTGTCCCTCCCCGGGCCGGGGCGCCGCGGGGCAGGACGGGGACCCAGGGCTCAGCACCGTGGGTGCCGCCGCGCCCCCGGGAGCGCTGAGACCTGCTGGCCGGGGGGGAACGGGGCTCTCCAAAGGATTTGCCCGGGTATCGCGTCACCCAGCTGCGGGTAAGTCTTTGTAAACTGGTTTTATTTCCCTTTGAAAAAAGGCATCGCTGAAATAGGTGTTGGAGCCCCCCAACCCAGCTGTTAAGGGGCCAGAGCAGAGCTTAGCAGGCTCAGGTGTTGGGACTAGAAGTACTTTGTGCTGAGATTTACCCAGTGCGTTCATGCGTGTTAACAACGTGCTGTAAATACGCCTGCTCCGTCCCGGCTGCTGCAGCCACGGCCGAGGCTGCACCTGGTGCTGCAGGGACGGGCTTAGCAACACACACAGCCCCCAGGCTGGGCTTAGCAGCACACACAGCCCCCAGGCTGGGTTTAGCAACACACAGAGCCCCCAGACTGAGCTTAGCAACACACACAGCCCACAGGCTGGGCTTACTGACACACAGAACCCCCAGGCTGGGCTTACCAACACACAGAGCCCCCAGGCTGGTCTTAGCAACACACAGAGCCCCCAGACTGGGCTTAGTGACACACAGAGCCCCCAGAGTGGGTTTACCAACACACACAGCCCCACAGGCTGGGCTTACCAACACAGCCCCAGACTGGGTTTACTGACACAGCCCAACTGGGTTTACCAACACAGCCCCTCACCCCTGCCAGGCCAGGCTTACCAACACAGTCCCCATCCTGGGTTTATCAACGCATCCCCTCACCCGTGCCAGGCCAGGCTTACCAACACAGCCCCCGCTCATTCTCACCAGGCTGGGCTTACCAATACAGACCCCAGGCTGGGTTTACCAGCGTAGTGCCCTCACCTCCGCTAGGCTGGGTTTACCAGTGCAGCCCCTCACCCTGCCAGGCCAGGCCTACCCCCTCACCCCTCAGTCACAGCCACCGCCTTGGGCTGCCCTGGGTAGGTGCCAGGTAAAACTGGTTTGTCAGCCGCAGTCGCTGCCTTCGCACCGGCAGCCTGAGGGCTCAGACTGGGGCAGCAGAGGATCAAAACCGACCAGATTTAAATACCGGGGCTGCCGCCACCCTCCGCCACCGGCTGGTGGTGAAGCATCTCCTGAAGGGCAGCCCAGGGCACCCCATGGGGAACGCGGCGTTGGGGAGCGGCTGCGCAGGCTGCCGGCCCCCCCGCTGCACCCAGGCAGCAACTCTGACAGAGAGCTCGGGGCTGTGCCTAAGTGCACTTCAAAGCACAACCTCGGGATATCTGCTTTTGTGAGAAAGTATCCCGAGTTAAAAATTAATGTAATTCACTTTTAGGATCATTTACTTCCCTCCATCTGAACGGCAGGATTTTTGCCCGTCTCTCCCCACCACACATACAGGGCATTTCTGCTTTTGCACGTTGGGGATCTGGTCTTTTCTGATTAGATTGGCAATTAATATCAGGTAATTAACACATTTGCAAGGGCTCGTTGAATCCCACCCTGACGTTTTGCAAACTACGCGTCTTTGGGGAGTGTCTTCATCACCCTTTTGAAGTTCTTAACTGTGAGCTCCCTGGAAATCAATTAGGCTGCACTAAGAACTGGTGCTGTGCCATTAGAGCAAACATGCCCCAAGAAGCAAACATATTAAGGATTAATTAAATACCAGGTTTTATTTAATTAAGCCTCTTCTCGTAAGTACGTAGAGGCAGGAATCTGGAGCTACCATCCCGTCTTGCTTTCACTCCTGTCCCATTTTCAGCAGAGCGTTTAACCCGGGTTGGTGCTGTGTAAAACACGATGCTCAGGCTGACACAAACCCCTTCTGGGGGACGGACACACGGACGCGACGTCGCTCCGAGGCGGCCGAAGGCCCCGGAGCCGGGGTTCGCCCCGTCCCCGCTCCCACGCATGACAGCCTCCCCAGGGAAGCCCCCCCTGAGCACCCAAAGACCTTCTGGGGTCTCCGGGGGTGACAGGCGCCAGCCCTGAGCCCCCACCCCGCTCTCACCCTCCCTGCTTTTTTTAATGAGAAACTTGTCGCTCCCGTCACCCGCTCGCCTGCAGCCAGAAAGGCGCCGCAGCCTCTCCTATCGTGACGGGTTTAAAGGTCTAGAGCCAGACCAGGAAATAACGAAGGCAAGCTAACGAGATCAAGTCCAAGGTCATTTGAGGCACTAATGCTCCCTTGCCTTCCGCACGCCCCGTCTGTGGCAGCGGAGGATCACACCAGGTATAAACCACCACGGCCAGGAGCTGCCCTCGCCCCAGGAGCTGCCCTCACCCTCCGCCACCTCCCCGCGGGCACAGGAGCCGGCCCAGCCCGTCCCTAGCGCCTGGCAGCCTTTCCCCTCTCTATTTCACCTTCACCCTCCCCGGTCTGAACTCCCCACGCTACCAGGGAGGGGCACAGCGAGAGGAAGGACGGAGGGGACGGTCCCCCGCCCCGCACACGCAGGGTCTTGGTCAAACTTGGCCTTGGCCCCAGACAAGTCACTTGGCCGGCGAGCAAGTGGAGCAGATGGTTGCCCAAAATGCCCTGGGGGGGGGGGGAAGGAGCAGAAGCTCTGCCCCAGCCCCTCCACCCCGCCGGGCTGCCGAGGAGCATCACGCCCTGCTCAGGCCTGACCTAAACCCCACAGGCCTCGGGGTGCTGCGCGGAGCCACCAGTAACCTCTGAGAGAGCCCTGTGCCCCCCCCGCAGAGGGGCTGGGGCCGGGGAGGGAGGTGAAAGATTCTGCTCTAGAAGATCTCGGGCCACGCGCTGATTCTGACTTTGAAAATTTCCTTGTCAGCAGCTTAGCGAGCACAGAAATAGCTCAGTGCAGATTAACTCCACTGGAATTACTGTTTCATTAATGGCACCAGTCAGCGTTCGCCAACGCGCATCCAGCAACGGGAGGAGCTTTTTCCAGACCAAAGTTGCTACAGGACTTGGTATTTTCCCGTGGCTCTGAGCACTCGTTAAAAAACCTCTGAGTTTTTCTAGCAACAAGGAGCAGGTACGCTGAGGAGGGAAGTAGAAATTTGTCGTCAAAATGAGGAGAAAAGCCCCTGAGCATCCCCCCGCTGCCCGTTTTTGGGTGCAGCAGTTCCCCCCCGTGCTCTCGGCAGCAGCAATTCCGAAGGGGCCAGCGCTGCCCTGTCAGGGTTCACCCCACCTGTGCCGACTTCCCAGGGACTGCGCAGCCGGAAAGAACCACCAGGATTTTATTGATTTGAAAATACATTAACCATAGAGAATAGAGCTTTAATTTTTCCTTTCTGAACAACAATAAGGAACAGTTTACATTTAAAAAAAAAAAAAAAAAGCATGAATAAAATAATATAAAACAGATATTATACCACATTGTGGAATTCAAATATTCTAAGAACATTAGCAGCACTTCTACAAATAGATTAAAAGCTGTAGTGCTCATTAAGCTCAGATAGAGCAACTCCCAGAGACCAAAATGGCATTCAACATAGAAAAGCAGCAATTCAGTGTAGGGCAACATAAAAGTCTAATGCGGGTACATCAGATACATTCATAACCCCGCTGGTGAGGGGAAGCCCCGTCCCCGAGAGCCGCAGCGGGGTGACAGCCCCGCGTCACCCGCTCGCCCCGCCAAGTCCCCAGAACACACTCAAGCCCTCGGGAAGTGACAATCGTGGGTCTAAGGTTACAACCGAGTTGGATTTTCAACAAAAATTTTCCTTAATGCTGTTTGTGAAAACCAGCTTTCTCCTTCCCTGGCTCCTGGGAATCACCCTCCAAGAAGAGACTGGATTTCTAAGAATTTAAGTAGATCTTCTTACACCATCATGAAGTTTTTAGTATCTCAGTACCCAGTGTTAAAATTTTCAATTCTTTCACTTCCTCAGCAGTGAAGCCACACTGATTTTCTTAAAACTCCCACATAGCTTTTGAGACCTTGTGCATAGTTTAAATTTTAGCTTTGACTTATTAAAAAAAAAAAAAAATTAAAAGGTGCTTTTACAAAAAAGCTGATGACAAGTGGCCTTCCTTGCAGGGTCGGCCCCGCAGCTGGTGGGGACACAGCCCTTCCCGTGTCAGCGCCTCGGGAGCAGAGGCTGTCACCCCCAGCTCCACCTCCGCAAGCAAAATCAATTTTAAAAAGCAAGTTCTTAAACCACTGAACGGGAATTTAAGGTTGAATATGGTTATCACCCATCTGAGACAGCTGTTAAAAGACTGCTATGGCTATTCCATCAACGTACATTCTCCAGGAAATTCGGGATTCAAAGTTTAGAAGAAACCCAAACACGCAGCTATGGCACCACAACACCTCACCTTTGGCCCACGCTGCCACCATGAAACATAAACATGGTGGGACCAGGGAGCACAAAGGCTTCAGGTGCCTTAATTGTGATATGTGTTTATTTGGGGGCAGACAACGAGGGCAACAACCTCCAGCGGAGACCGCTGGAGCGCCTGAAGGAGCAGGGAACGCTGAGTGGCATTTTATCCTCTTCATGGTATCTGAAAACCTCTATGAGAATTTCTGAAAACTGGTTCTGGCGAGAGTTAGACCCTTCCCTATTGCGAGCAAACTGTCACTTCACCTCTAAGTTGTGCTCCTTCACTATCAGTTTGTGCTCACACGACAGTAAAATGCTGAAAATGTGCCCAGAACTGCTCGGTACTTGTGAAAATTCCCAGAGTGAAAGATATTTGACACATGTTTAGATGAAATGAGAATCATTTTGGCCCTACTGATGGACAGACTCTGAGGCTACCATTAGCTGGACAGCAATGCCACAAGAGAGAGCAGCAATTTAAGACAGCCGAAGGTATTTTTTAAAGCAAACTTACGTGATGAGAATCCTGAAACTGGTCCCATAACTGTTCTGAGGACTGTTAGCCACAGTGGCTCCCAGTGCAGAGAATTAGCCAGCTACTAAATGGGGAAAGAAAGGAAAACTTGCCAACCAGGTTAAAATAAGTAAACAAACAAATAAAGGAGAAAGAATAAGAAGAATCTCATCCCATAAATTGCGCTTGGCCACAAGGCTTGTGCCTCCAAGGTGGGATTTAGGGATGGGCTCAGCTTGCCCACGGATGGGTGCCCACCAGAACTGCGATTCCAAGGTACCACACCAAGAGCAGTCACTGCTCTTCATCTGTTTTTTACTTCTCAGTGACAATGTTGCCAAGACCTGCCCTTCTACTGCTGGCTCTAGTTAGAATAAAAGGAATATTTGGAAATGTTAAGGGACATTCAGAATGTATGAGGCTGGATGAGAGCAGAACGGGTGGCTGCAGGAAGTTCCCGTGCAAGAAACCCTCTCAGTCTTCACAGAAAATGTTAATAGCAAAGCGAGAGACTCGGTAAAACGCCTATAAAAATCACACGTTTAGGAACAAAGACAACTTCTGAAGTGTTCACGTGAGCAACACTAAGAGATGGGGACCAAGAGTTACGGGTCGGCTGCACCAGTAGAAAGCTCAAATGCAGAAAGAGGATCCGTCCGTGACTCCCGCGGGGGAACGCGGGGCACAAACACTCTCTGTATTTAAACACCACGGGATTATCTGCGAGCTGAGCAGCTCCAACAAAGAAGATAAATGGAAAACCCCACACCCCCTGCGGATGCTCTGCGGGTGGAAGAGCTCGGCCCATCCTTCACCGGGGCTCAGCTCTGGAGGGTGGGGAGCGCGGGCTGGGGGCAAGCGGGGTGACGGGGACGCAGCGGCCCCGAGCAGGAGGAGCAGCAGCTCGATCCCACGTCCCCCAGGGCCCGCAGTGCCGTGGCAGGCGGTGGATTTCAGCTGCACAGAGCTGCGGGGACGAGACATTCCTCTCCCCCGAGGAGCCAGAGAAAATGCCTGTATATGGGCAACGCGTTCCCCCAGACCGGCTGCTCCCTCCGCCGTGAAGAGCCGGGACGGAGCCGGGACAGCACCCAGGGCCACGAGGATTCACGCTGTCGGAAACCCGGAGTAACGCTTCTACCTCGGGGTGATGTGGCAGAGGGCAGAGCCAGGCAGGAGAGGGCCTACAAACAGCTGCACGACAAAAACCTTCGCTGACATTTTTAGCAGCTTTTAACCGTCGACCAGATCTCGAGGCCCAGGCTCCTGGGGTTGCCTCCCTGCGGGCAGACCTGAGCCAGGACACAGCTCCTGCGCCCCGCCGCTTCCGAGACGCTCGACACGGCGCAGGGACCAACACACACGGCCTGTCCGGGGCCTCCCGCGCCCGCTGCCCTGCCTGTGCCCGCGCACAGGGTCTGGCAGCGTCTGGCAGGGTCCGGCAGCACCGTCCGCCAGCGCAGGGCTGGACACGGCCCAGGGCTGCTGGCTCGGGTCTGCACGGGGACACAAAGCTGGAGCTCCAGGTTCAGCCCCGAGGCCCCGCGGAGCACTGGGGAGCCGAGGGGTTTTGGTGATTGTGGAGGAGCTGGAGCTGCAGGCGCTGCCTGCGGCAGAGCTCGGCTCTGCACAGGTCCCGTAAAGCCCCTTCCTAACAAACGGCACGATCAGCTGCAAAGGAGAAGGACTTTACTCCTGACGCTGGTACCGTATTCTGTGGGCTGTCCCATTTCTCTGCGACCCTCAACTCTGCAACCGCTCTGACCCAAAGCTAATCCCAGGGCAGGCACAGCCCGAGCAGCTCCTGCAGACTCGACTCAGCACCGTAGCCAGAACAAAGCTTTTTTTTTCTTTTTTTTCCTCCTCCCTTTTTTCTTCTTTTCCAGTTTTAAAGTCAGAACTAAAACCGAGCCCAGTTGAGGTCCTGACGGTGGTTCTGCTCTGGGCTTCCTGTTGCCATACCAGAACAATTCTCACAGCACAGGGACAGTGACAGATTGGCACATCATGGAATAGGTGCTCTAGAAACCACACAGTTCTTAGGAGCAAAAGATTTCTTTCCCCCCACCCCCACCCCCCCCTCAAAAAATAACCCACTTAATTCACATCTTTTCTCTCTATACTGTATATATATACTATATATAGACACGATTTTCTGGTAAACATTTACAAGATATCGTGAAGAACATTGAAAAGATATATCTCCATTTGCATAACAACACACACTCACACACTTCAGTATACAAGGACACACAGTAATGTACAATCAATAAATAAATACTTTCCCCCCCCCCCGAGAAGTTATTCAAAAAACACTGCTATTGAGCGGCCCAAAGACACTCTCAGTTAATACAGACAGCAAATATTGTGCAGAATTTCTTGGCTGTTTTTGTTTAAAAACCAAGGAAAGAAAAACAGAAGCTTGAAAGATAAAAGTGTCAGTGATGTTGCTTGATAGGACCATGCTCAAGCTGACCCACTGGTTCCCGTCCCGCAGGAGGGGAGGGCAGAGCACTCTCCCTTCGGAGAGGGCGATGCAGCCAAACGTTACCTGTCCTAGGACCTGGAGGGAACAGCAACAGCCTGGCGGGGCAGGCACGAGCTTTTCGCTCTGCTTTGTGGAAAGATGAGAGACTCACACGCGACCTGGCAGATTTGAAGCTTTTGTTTCCTGTGCTACCCCAGACCAAGCGCTCTTTGGAGATCTGCTGCAGAAAACTGCTCCAAAGCCTTTCCGAGATTCTTGGCACCCATTTGCCTGCTGGGATGGAGAGACACCAGGGGCTCCCCATTGCTCTCACCCCCTGCTGCAGCCTCTTCCCCAAAGGGTTCACTTCACCACCATTCCCTGGTTTTTCTACTGCAGCCTCCGTGTCCCAGAACTGCAGACACATTGAGCCCGTTTGCTCAGAAACTGAAAACCACCTCAGCACGCTCTGCAGAACTTTTCTGAACAGCCGTTTTCTCTTCTGCAGATTCACATCTGTCTCTTCTCTGCAAGCAACATCTGACACATGCCACAAATAAATACAAAACACAGTCAGCACACAGATGTTCCCCAGAAGGAGGGAAGGGCCCCTTTTCCCTTCTGGTGAGCAGCACTCCAACAGCAAAAGAGCAGGGCCTTGTCTTGCAGAGGGGAGGAGGAGAGCACACACACACACACACCACACATCGCACGGAGGGGGAACACAAATTTTTGCAGCAAAACTCGAGAGAAAGTACCCTTAGAGAGAGCTACAACCCAGCGTCTTCCCTGCTGCTGAAAGCACACGTTCACGGCAGCCTTCTGTGGCCGTGACAAAGCCCTCCCTGGCTGAAGTGGACCTACCACCAACCCGCCCCTCTTCCTTTCCCTTTATTGTTTTTACCTGAGTTGAAAAATGAATCCAAACCCTCCGTCGCGCAGCCGTGGCACAGCACAGCAGCTCAGCTCTCACGCTGGTAGTGCTGGAGAGGCACTTCATGCAGTGTGCTCCAGGGGCTGCGACGCTGGAGAGCCACTGCAGGAACAGCGGCCGCAAAAGTGCATCTTCCAAAAGCAAAGACCACTCAGGGACCTTGGGCTCTTTTCCTCTTCACAGGCGTGTGAAAGAAGCCCACCAAGACCTAACTGGAGACTTTCAGTGGACTTAGGGGGCTCCGCAGCCAGCCCCAGAAGCACACAGAAAACCTGCAGGCACCAAGGGGATGGTTTGCACTGTCTAGCTTTGAGCAGCTGGTCTTATAATTAACAGAGGAAGAGATGGGCACCTCCAGAGGGAAAGTCAGGACAGTCCCCGCAGTCGGAGCTCTGACTTGTCCCCCTGAGGAGCCCTCCCCAAACCGGGGCTGCAGAGGGACCATAAGGAGACCAGACTCCTAATACGAGCAGCTAGAGTAAGGCAGGTGAGAAAACCTCAAGTCTAGAGTTCCCAGAGGAGGTTAGGACCAGATTTACCAGTGTTCAGAGCGTTACAGAGGCTGGATTTTGACAGAAAAACCCAATGCTGAATTCAGAGCTCTTCTAAAAATCCATCCAGAGATGAAACTCTTGTGTGCTCAGATATTGTATTAACAAACAACGTAAAAATCCCGGGGAGAGAACAGAGCCCTAAAAAAAAATGAAAATACTAAAGGGGATGCTATGGATCAAGGGACAAGATCAAAAGAAGAGGAATCTCCGTGATCAAAGTCCCTCTCTGTTCCTGGCAGAACCTCATGATCTCGGTAAGAAAGCGGGCGCTGGCAGCACCCCGGTGTTGCTCAGGCTGCAGGGCTGGCCCCCGCCTCCCCGTGCCACGGGGCAGGGGCGCGCGAGGCAGCAGGTTTACTCCCCTGGGACAGGGGGTGCGGAGCGACAGGAGCGCCGCAGCTCGGCCCCCGCAGCCCCCAGCTCGGAGCCGGGGCGCTGGCAGCCGCCTCGGCGGTTGTGGGGGGGGGGACACCCCGCTTGCTGCAGCGAGGCAAGGCAGCGACTGCCCGCGTCCTGCTTCCAAGGAGAGTCCTCAGCAAGGAAATGCAATCGTACGGATCTTTGGTTACGTCACTGAAGAAGGCTGCGAAGAGCTGAGCCGGGGCCCCCGGACCTAACACTGACCACAGCACTTGGAGCGCTAAGGGTACTTCCAGTACAGACAGCAGCGTGTGTCCAACTACCTCACTTCCACAGGCGTGGCACTGGGAGACAAAGGAGAAGGGGAGGAAGCATCGAAGGGGAGTCCCGGCTCTTCGTCTGGATGCCTCGTCTTCCCCACGGCCTTCACTTGTTCTCGATCAGAGTCTGGACTTTGTAGACGAGGTCCCGAGCCAGCTTCAGGATCTGCTTGGTGTTGTGTCGCTCGGCCATTTCTGGAACAGAGGCAGAAGGAAGGCCCCGGGGGGTTAGACCCGAGCGGCCGGTGCCTCGCAGGGAGCCCCGGCCTCGCAGCGCTCTGCTGCTCAGCCCAGGCTGCCAACTCCTGCCCGAGTTCCCGCGCAGGGACCCCCGACTGAGGAGCCACCATCACCCAGCCCGGGATGGCAGCCAGCAGGGAGCCCAAGGATGGCACCACCAGACACCCCCCGAGCCCGACTGGGGCAAAGGGGTCTCTTTACCATCGTGCTCCAAGCACCAGCATCGCACAGCCACACGCTGCTCTCTTTGTCTTAAAACATTTACCAGTATGGCCCAGCCATGACTGTCTATAGTCAGACGTGTGCTGCCTACATCAGAGCAGCTGCCACAAATTCAGCCCAAGAGAACACAAGCTGTACCGTTGAAAAACTTGATGATGTCTGTAAAATCCATGTTGTTCTCCAAAATGATGTCCCGGTACATTTCCACCAAAGCCAGGGCTATGAAGAGCACGTAATGTGCAGAGGAAACGTGTGCAGCTGCCCAGATGGTCTCCCAGACGGCGAACACGTCATCGTACACCAGCTCTGTTAACAGAGGGAGAAGCCCAGCAGTTACTACCCCAGTCACGGGTTTGCCATCGTCCTGGCCCCCAGCGGGCACGGCACCGCAGGGAGGACACGCTGCGTGGTTTCTTCCCACAAGAACCTGTTCTAGTTGGAAGCAACAAGCATCTGAGAGACAAACATTCCTGCCTGCGGCGGGTGGCACAGGCTTCGGGACACGAACCCGGCGGAGGCTCAGCAGCAGCTCCGGAACAGCAGGTTCTGTATCTAGAGAAGTCAGCCACAAATCTACCAGGGAAAGCGAAACAGGAGCACGTGGTGAAAAGAGAAGTTCCAACCCTGAAGCTGCGGGGTGCACTGAGAAGCGTGGCAGGCCCTGCGCTCCCTCCCAGCACACACCTCTCTTGAAGTCCAGGAGAAACCATCGGTAGCAGAAGTAGAAATGTGTGTAATCGCCGTTCTGGTGCATCAGCTCAAAGAGCTCAGAGTCCAGAATCTGTCAAGAAAAGGAAACTCATCAGTGTGCAGCGCAGGCACCAGCCATTCCTCTGCCTCCCTCCGTGCCCACGGCTCTCCTACTGCACCACAGCACCTTCCACGCAGCTCCTCCCTCCCTGGCAGCCCTGGCACACGTTGTTCCAGGCTGTCGTTATAGTCCCTCCTCTTTCTCACCCCCAAAAGCTCCTCTCAGCCCCTCCGAGACCCCTGTCCCAAGATCAGCTTCCCCGCTCCGGCCTGAGAGGCCGCCCTGCGGTTGTGCCAGGACCTGGATCAGAGATCTCATGTTGGCAAAGTGGGTGTCCATGGCTCCTCCGTGGGGGAAGTTCTGATTCATCCTCTTCATCAGCTCCGTGAAACAGCTGAAAGCCAGAGCCTCTGCACAGGGAGGGGAGAGAGTCACTGCTCTGCTGCAGCTGGGCCCGCATCCCCCCCGCAGCAGAACACCCCTCCCCGCACACACACCGGGGCTCTGGCTCAGAACAGCCTCACGCTGCTAAAGGTCCTCGCTGTCCCCAGGTCGGGTTCTGGGGGGTCAGACAGCAGCAAAGACAAGCGGGACCTTATGAGGAAGGATTTCTGTCCAAGGGGGGCTGTTGGGCGTTGGAATGGGCTGCCCAGGGCAGGGGGGAGTCCCCGGGATCCCTGGGGGGGTTGAAGAGTCGGGCTGAGCCAGCGCTGAGGGATCTGGGGGAGTTGGGAACGGTCAGGGGGAGGGTCATGGTGGGGCTGGAGGAGCTTCAGGGGCTTTTCCAACCCAGATGGTTCTGGGATTCTGTGACCCTGTCCCCAGCCACTCCACGCCGCACACGGGACCCTCCTGCTGCCAAGGGCCCAGCACGTCCCCCCACACGCTCCCACAAAGGCGTGGGGCAAGCGGAGCGGAGCCACCCACTCACCATCATCCAGGATGACCAGGAGAGGGGCCAGCAGGTCACACATGCCCTGCACGTAGCCAATCTCGATGTGCTGCCAGATGTAGCTGTGGGATTGAGCAGCAAAGGCGACCCATGAGCCCCCCCCGTGCCACCGCCTGCCGCCTCGCCCCTGCCCGTGCCTCCGCTCCCGGGGGCCGGCGTTTCCCCCACGCTGCCGCCAGCGCAGGGCGGCGGGCAGGGCAGATCAGGCCTCTATTCTGCTACACCCGGGCTCCGTCCCTCCACCAGCGGCCTGTAAATGATTTAAGTTCCCGAGGTGACTTATAGGGAAGCCACGGGAGGGTGTTGATCCAGGGCTGTGCCGCAGCCAGCGCACGGGAATCAGCGCAGGGACAAGTGTAATGAAAAAGCACAGCAAGGTGGGGCGGTTGGTCAAAGGGCAGAGCGTGGTAAGAGTTGGTTAATTTATCTCTCATTCTCCCCCTTCCCCCTCCGCTCATCCTCCTGGCGCTCCCTGCCTGCTTCGCCTCCCTGGACCCCGCGTCCCCGGCAGCGACCGGCCCGCAGAGATATCTTCCCTTATTTGGTAGAAGTCAGAACGCGTTCAGAAAGGGCTCAGCGCCGCTGCGGGCACAAGGGAACAATCCTTCCCATCCTGCCCACTAGTTTTCCAAACTCTGCTGTATTGCAGGTCTCATCTCAGCAGAGATCTCCAACTCGGGCTGTCGGATGAAGTGACAGCCCTAATGAAACAGCAGCTTCTCCTCATATTTGCAAGATGAGTATTAATATTTTAGCCTTCGCTGCCCCGAAGCAGCCGCAGCTGCTGAGCTAGAGCTGAACTGAGTCGGTGAATGGCACACAGCAACCTCTTAGTCACAGGGACCCCGCAAAGAGAATCAGAAGCGCACCCAGGTATCGCTGTCTCCTGGGCAGGCACTAACCACTCGGCTGCTTCAGGCACTTCCTCATTAGCACCACAGCTCTGCGGGCTGATCCTCATTAAAACATTTTCTAGATATATCCTGGAGAGCAGCAGGGCTGTGCTGGGCTCAGGCTGCGAGGCAGCACGGCCAGGCAGCCCCGGGGAGCCTCCTGCTTGGGCCACCAACCCAGCCACGGGGCAGAGCAGCACAGGGCAGGACGCTGCTCCCCTCGCTCCGGTGACCGCGAGGACCTCGGAGACGACGAGGGGATTTGGGGGAGGAAGTCAGAGGCGAAACTCAGTAATCGGAATAAAGTCTGAGGCTCCAGCCCCTCAGGGAAACCAAGCACCAGCGCCTGGAGCCCGTGCCCGCTCCCACCTGCACATGATGTTGCGGAGTTTCTCCAGGTTGGCGGGGGTGAAGTACCAGTAGTTGCGGTCACACCGCTGCACGTCCTTCTCGATGCGGTGCAGGTTCACCGTGTACATGTCCAGCAGCTCTGGCTGCCCAAAACAAAAGCCAAGTTGATTTGTTTTCAACTAAAAACCAAAAAAAAAGTTGCAAGGGCAGCGCAGTGCCAGGGCAGGGTTTGGGAGGGGGATGAACAGCCCCCCCCCACACAACCGCGGGATTAGCACAGGGGAAATGCAGGTAAAGAGCGGGGCACCCAGGGAGAACCCCACGCAGCGAGTGAGCCTGGACATACCGAGTAGGTGACACCCGACGAGGAGACAGCAGAGGTCTCGCTGTTGGCCAGATCAGCTACAGCCAGAGAATCCACCTGTGGGTACAAACTCTCCATCTCCGGCTCCTCGGAGAGGTTATCTTCACTCTCCACCAAGCTTTGCTTTTCAGCTTCGCTGTCTGCCCAGCTCTCTACCACAGTCAGGGCCACGGTGTCACGATCTCGCAGGACCCCTGACGAGCTCTCACCCACAGGAACAAAATCCACGCTTCCGCCGGGGGCAAATTCACCTTCCAGGCTGTCTTGGCCCTGCAGCTTCTCCTCCTGCCGGGCACCATCCGTGTCCTGCGGGCCTGGCACGTCGGACCCGCCGGCCTTTCCCTGAGAGCTGCCCGAGGATTTGTTGGTGTCCAGGGCACTGTCCTCGTTGCTGAAGCTGCGCTCCGAGAATCCCGATGCGATGGAGAAGTTCTGGGAAGAGGGGTGGCCAGAATCGGGGGAACACGTGCCGTTGGGAACTGTCCCATTGGGGATCTTGCTTTGCTTGCCATCTTCCATCTGTTCCACCTCATCGACAGACTCAAACACCTGCAAAGCCCGAGCCGAGAGCCCCGTGAGAGCCAGCAACCCCCCCGCACTCAGCAAACCGTTGGGAACGTGGGCACCACAGCCCCAGGAGTGCAGAGAAACTGCAGATAAACTGTAAAACGCGGCTCCTGGGGATGTAATGCCCGTGTTCCCGAGGGTGGGGAGGGAGGAAGATCTGCTCTACGTCTGCAGGGCTCATACAGACAACCACTGGACGAAAGCTCAGAGGACTTGAGGGCATTTTAAACTTAGTAATGCTGTGCCCGGCTGTGGCTCCACGTCTTGGCTATAGTGAGAGAGAGCTTCAGCCTGAGCATCGAGCGCTCTGCTCCATTTTAACCAGACTCTCGGAGGAATTTCTGGGCACAGGCCTCAGCCGTTAGGTTACTCTGCCTGGATCTGGCAGGCAGAGCTTGGTCATCTGCACAACTCGGAGCCCACAGTCACAGAACCATCTCAGCTGGAAACGCCCTTGCAGCTCCTCCAGCCCCACCATGACCCTCCCCCTGACCGTTCCCAACTCCCCCAGATCCCTCAGCGCTGGCTCAGCCCGACTCTTCAACCCCTCCAGGGATCCCGGGGACTCCCCCCTGCCCTGGGCAGCCCATTCCAATGCCCAACAGCCCCTTCTGCACAGAAATCCTTCCTCAGAGCCAGTCTAAAATATCCAGTACCTGCTCCAAAGGACTACGCTTTACTCAGCATCATATACTGGGCTGAACATCATTTAAAGAGGTTGGTTAAAGACGCGGTTACTACCATATGGAGCAGCCAAGGGCCCTCAAGTTTGAAGGCCACGCGGGGTTTGGTCCTTCGAGCCCGGGCAGAGCGGGTTGGTGAATATTAAACACCCCCAGGCAGTGCGCAGGTCTGACCTCAGCGGCTCCAGAAGCAGTTGGTCAGTTATTTACCTCCTCCAAACACCGCTTCTGTTTGCCAGAAATCAGGATGGTAACCGAGCAGCGATGGGCCCGAGCCGGGGCAGAGCCCGGATGCTGTTGGGTGGCCGGTGTCTGAAGGAGCAGGAGGGGACAAAGCGCTGCCACTCACCTGCGTGCTGGAGCTGGAGTCGCTCTGCAGCCGGGCGTGATTCTGTCGGCCGGAGCTGCAGCTCTGCGACGACTGCGAGAGAGAGGGAAAAGGCCAGTGAGAAGGCAAAGAGCGTGGTGTCTGGAGCAGGGGGAGGCTCAAGCCATGCTATCAGAGGTGGGCACATCTGCATGTAAAGAACGAGTAAAAAACGCCTCCAATAAATTCTCATATTTGACCCGTGAAAGACATTCCCATCACACCAACTCTGCCATGCAGATCTGTGAGGCAGCGCCGCGCCCCGCCTCCGCCCGCCACTGACATTTACTGCTGGAGATGACAAAAAACGAAGTCCCGTCCCAGGCTAATCCAGTTCAAACACTGTATGTTTGGGTCTGAAAGGAACTGCTTTCTTCTGGCCTACGGAGAGGTCACGCTGTCTCCCTGGAGCGCAATTTTCTACAAATCTCTGTCCTAATTTGGCAGCAATGCGGCTCACTCCATCTTAGTTTACATAAAGGATGAAGTCACAGGCTATAAAACAATCCCTCCCAGCATATTAATGTTTTTTCCTCTTCTTAAAGGACAAATACTGATGTTTTGAGCCAGAGTCAGCACAGGCAGCTGCTCGAAAAGTCAACAGCACCCTTTTCTGGCTTCCAGCTGAAGCACAGAAGGAAGCGTTGGGCTTTGCAGTGACCAGTTCAGTGCTCTGGGCTCCCAGCTCGTGGGCTCCCACCTCGTGGGCTCCCTCTGAGCGAGTCCTGCCCGCGCGCTGAGCTGCCACACAAGAGCCTGCGGCAGCTCACGCTGTGGGGACGTGGGGAGCGTTGCAGTGACCTCACGCACAAACAATGGGGTTTTAAGAAAACAGGCACTTTCAGAGCGGCAGCAGCGAGTTGTCCCCACCCTACTATTGTGGGTGTTTGCTGGGCAGGGCTCTGATGGAGAGAGGAAGGGCGACAGTTTTCCTCCATTACCATGGGAGCGTTTTCTAACAGGAAATTTCAGGTTGAGCTGAGAAAAGGGTGAACCTCTGCACATATTAACCCACCAGCTCCCCTCCCCGCGCGTCTTCCCGGAGCAGGCACACTGGGATGCAAAAGAACCACCACAGCGGAGATGCTGAGGGGATGGGAATGATTCCTGGGGCTTCAGCAAGGCCGGGCATGCAGCCCAGCCCCGTCATCCACACACAGACCCTGCTTCGGACTCGCCTCCCTGCCTCTCTCCCTCTCTCTCCACACCTGTAGCCTGCGTGGTTGGGTCCAAAAGCATCCACGCCAGTTCCCCAGAGGAAAGCAGATGAGGGCTCCAGGCTTGGCCTCCGTTCCCCTCCAGTGCAGCAACGCGAGGTCAGATAACCCAGCACGGCTCGCTCTGCCTTCTGCGCTCTTCTCCTCCAAGTACAAAACCCCCCACAAACACTCCCTGAACTCTGTACCCAGGACTCTCCTTCCTTTAACAGGCTTCTCCCTCCACACCCTTTGCTTTGGGCTGTGGATCTAACCCCTCACTGCACTGCCAAAGCAAGGCCCACGGAGCTGGGTGCCCTCGCTGCCCCGCAGGCTCCTTCAGAGCTGGCCCTGAGCCACCCCGCTCCTCTTGCCTGCTCCTCCTGCCCGCAGGCAGCGGCCCAGGCCTCCTCCGTGCTGAGCAGCTGAAGGAAAAGGGAGCCAAGAAGCCCACTGACCTGTTTCACAGCCCCTCAGTGCCAGAAACGTGGTCCTCTTCCCTCCTGCTCCTTCAACACCGACTTCCATGGAACTTTGCACCAGGAGCGTGAACCAGGTAACAAGTATCTCTTGTTCTCCAGAAATACCCACGAGGAACGTTTCTCAGGACTGGTGAGAGTGTCTGGAGCAGCTCCAAGAAGAGCTCTGGGCTCCTGGCCGACCCCCTGCCCTCTCCCTGGCTTTAAGACCCTCTGTGCCCACACCCCGACCCGGGGTCAGGGATGCAGAGCTGTTCAGCGCCGCTGCAGATACTGCGGCTGCAAGAACCAAAGCAGATTTGTTTGACTCCCAAGACCTCAATTCAGGCTACAGACCAAAACTTCTGCGTCAGTGCAGCAGCACCCAGAAACTGGGCTCAGACCGCAGCAGATGCCGCCCCTGCTGCTAAACACTCCGGAGGAGCAGATGAAAGAAAACGGGTAAGAGAGCTCCAACCCTAACTCACACGGATTAGTGAGCAACGAGGCGCAGAGGCGGGAGGGAGGGTGAGCAAGAGCCGTGTCTCCGTCCCTCCCCGCAGCGCGGGAGCCTCCCCAAGCCCCCCACGCCCTCACCTCGTTGCTGACCGTTGAGTCGCGGTGCATCATCCTCTGGATGTGGGAATCCAGGCTGGCCCCCGAGGAGCACTTGGCCAAAGCTGCCGCGTGCGACTCCTTCTCCCGCTGCCGGACGATGGCCTCGCAGCCCAGCCACTCTGCCATGGTGTGCTCGTAGCAGGTGCGGATCTGGTCGTCAGCCTGCAGCCACGAGAGAGGGAGGCTCTTTGGACGGCTGTTCTCGGGAGAGCCCAGAAACCAGCACCTCCTGCCCCTCCCAGACACCCTGCACACAGCAGTGAAGCGCACGCTCATGTTAACTGTGACAAGGTGGGACTTAAAGTCACCCACCTGCAGCACAGCACCAGCCAGAGCCTGACCCATAAAACTGCACAAAAATTAGGATGGAAAAACAACCATCCATCTCCTTCCCGCCTTCCAGAGGTGCACAGAACACCAGCAGCCAGCAGCTGCACCCACACAGGGGAGCGTTGAGCTTGGTCCTATCAATTTTAGATTGGATATTAGGAAGGATTTCTGTGCAGAAGGGGCTGTTGGGTGTTGGAATGGGCTGCCCAGGGCAGGGGGGAGTCCCCGGGATCCCTGGGGGGGTTGAAGAGTCGGGCTGAGCCAGCGCTGAGGGATCTGGGGGAGTTGGGAACGGTCAGGGGGAGGGTCATGGTGGGGCTGGAGGAGCTTCAGGGGCTTTTCCAGCCCAGATGATTCTGTGAATTCCTGCTTACCTGGGGCTTTCTCCCACCTCCTATCTACAGCCGCGGTACAGAGGGGACCCAACACCCCGTGGGTTCACACAGACACTTCAAGCTGTGAAATACCCAGGGCTATACACCGGCCTGCCGAGCCGGCAGCACACCCAGACCAACCTCTTTCCTTTCTGCCTCCGTCATCCCAAACTGATAATGGCCCAAAAGGAAGGGCCAGACAGCCTTCCTGATCTCGTGCTGGATCCCGCCGTAGTAGATGAGCCGCAGCAGCTCCTGGTCCTCGTAGCTCTGCGGGGAGAGCTCTGGGTCAGCGCGGGCGCAGCCGGGAGATGCGAGGGCAGCCCCAGCCCAGCCACACCGCCCCGCAGCGCCCGGGGTGCTGCCCAGGCCCTGCCCGCCCACTGCGGCTGCTCTCTCAGAGCTCCCCTTGGGCTTAAGCACAGCCAGAGGCCCACGCGGATGGACATTCTGGGACAACACTGGCTCACCACAGCGCCCTGAAGTGACTCTGAGCCCCGGCAGCGCGTCAGGACCGCGGCAGCAGCCGCAGCTTTCTGGCCATCCCACTGTAACAGCGTGCTGGGACCCCCCACCAGACCACAGCACTGAGGGTGACAGACACTGCTGCAGCCAGGCTGCGAGCAGACACGTGTTACGGAGAGCAGCCTTCATTCTCCAGCTCCCCCGTGTTGAGATTTAGGAGCCCTGTGCTCTGGGCAGGCTGGGGCAGGCTGCCCCACTTCTCTTCTCAAGGAATTCCTCAATTTACTTTACTTTACCACGCTATGACTAGTTAAGCGGCGCTGCCCCGGCCACCCCAAGCCCACCACAACCAGGCTGTCCCCGCAGCGCTGGCCCTACCGTGCTGTCCTGCAGGTATCTCTGCCATATGTCCGCAGTCAGCCCCGCGCGGGCGCTGCAGGGCACGTCGGGAGACACGATGTTGTGGTGAACCAGCGCGGACAGGTGGGTTCGCACCGTGGAGAGGTGTCTGCAATAGGCCAGCCCTGCATCAGGCAGAAGGAAATAGTCAGCCAGAGGACATGGGGGGCTGTGGGGATGAAGGGCAGGGGAAAGCTCTGACCCCGTGGGAGCTGCACCCAGCCTGAGCAGGAAAGCAGGGAGTCTACTGGGACAGGGCGACATCTCGTCACCCTGTGGCACCAGCACTGCTGCTCGCTGGGCTGAAGCCCCAGGATCTCATTTCAGATGTTTGCTCCCAACCCTGAGCGTGTGTGTGCAGGGCCCTGCATGCCACAGGCCCCTGGCCACTGCCCAGCCGCCCCAGCACCACTCCCAGCCCCGAGGCCAGGATTCCAGCCCTTGCCCATCACGGCACCGTGGATGTGCCAAGTACTCACAGCCGTAGAAGGCCCGGGAGAGGATCTGATACTTCATATTGTCACACAAGAGCTTCAGCGGAGCTCTGCCAATGAAAACATAGAGGATGTGAGGAGAGGAATCGCTCCCACACATTCCCCCAGCCCCTGCTTTGACCTGGCTGTTCCAGCTTTGCGTTCAGGGGAGCACCATGGGACCTCTGCCCAGCAATTCCTGCTGCACAGAGCAGCTGAGATGTCCCAGAGGAGGGGACAAGCCTCACTTTATGTCCCACTGGTCCCTGCAAATGGTCCCTGGACAACTGAGCCAAGTGTGAGGCTGGAGACACCACTTGCACCATAACTGCTCTCACCCAGCCACCCCGCTGGGCTTTCACCCGTGACCCTCAGTTTATTTTACCCGTATTTCTCCAAGCAGGCGCAGCAGAGCCGTCGTACCTCTCGTGGCTGCAGCCGTTGGACGGCCCACCGTCAGAGGAGCCGCTCTGAGAGCAGGAGGAGCAGGAGGACTTGCGGGTGCTGGGTTGCCACATGGGAGGCAGGCCAGTGCCCGGCGCGTCCATCAGGTCCTGGGGCACTGTAAGAGGGCGGAGAGGAGCATCAGCTGCTGCCTGGCACAGCCCCGGGGTCAGCTGAGCCACGGGAGGTCAACCGAGAGGAGAGTTTTGATCAGCAAACACAGCAGCATCCCACACTTCCCAGAGAGAGTCCAGCCACCAGGCAGGACCCACAGCAGGTAATCACAGCACCAGCACTGGTGAGCTCAGGAGAGGGGAGGGAAGAAAGATGGGGAAGGAAAGACAGACAGAGAGACAGAGAGACAGAGAGACAGAGAGACAGAGAGACAGAGAGACAGAGAGACAGAGAGACAGAGAGACAGAGAGACAGAAAGAGAGACAGAAAGACAGAGAGACAGAAAGACAGAAAGACAGAAAGACAGAAAGACAGAAAGACAGAAAGACAGAGAGGGAGGGAGGGAAGAAAGCAAGAGGGGGAAGAAAAAGGGGAAAGGAGGAAAATGAAAGAGGGGGAAGGAAACAAAGAGCATTGAAGAGAGAGAGAACCATCTGTTAATTAACTACAGTGCCTTCAGCAAGCTAATCTTAAACTGCCGAGTGCCAACCAAGGCAGAAAACAAACAGCCAACCCAGAGAGACTCGAGACAAGGGGCTGCAACAGACTGCCACACAAAACCCATGACTGAAATCACCCGCTGTCCCAGGAAGAGCAGATCACTGGAAAGGAAAAGCCCCATCTCTCAAACACTGGGATCCCATCCACGACTGCGGGAAAGGCGGGAGCACCCAAATCACAAGAGAGGAGAGAAAGACTTTGATGAAGAAGTTGAGAGGGAGAGCAGGAGCGAGTAGCTCATCATGTTGTCACTTGGTAAATCCCTGCTTCAACTCAGAAGTGCTCCTGGAAGGGCCTCGGACCCTGCGCAGGCCCCGGCCCGCAGAGCGGGCGCCCCCCGAGCCCCCCGCTTAGGGGGGGCCTGGCCTCGATCAGCCCCTGCCCCTCAGTCTTGGGCCTCCCTAGGAAAAAGTCCAACGCGATGAAGGCAAACTGTGGGATACTGAGAAAGATTTCGTGACTAATCATCCTATTTGCTCCTCCTTGGGACTTAAATTGTGGTAGAAATTCCAGCTTCCAGCTGGGAGAGGGCTTCCTCGCTCGCCCTTGGTCTCAGCGACTCCCCCTGCTTGTGATACTGAATAACTGATATTAGCAAGAAAAATGCTGCAATATTCCTAATTCCCCCGTACTGAGCAGGTGCTGATGGGTCGGTGACGGTCAGCAGGGACAGGGGACGCCTCTGCAGGGATTGTCAAGTGACAACAGAGGCGAGCAGTAGCACCAGACACAAACAACAGCCGCATTACACTGATGCCGAGTGGTCCCCAGCGGGGCAAGGGGAGGTCGGGACGTGATGGGGAGACTCAGAAATCGTTTAGGGATCACCACCATCGTGCTCGCAGCTGGAGTCCTCGTGCTCTTCCCTCTCACAGCAGTGATGGAGACCACAGACGCAAGGGATGGGTGAAAATTACCATTAATGGTAACTAGAGACACAGAGAGAGGACAAGGGCGCAAATGAAAAGGGAGAAAGGAAGAATCTGTGGAGAAGAAAGAACTGATGCAGTTCCACCCCCCTCTGGGAAGGTCCACAGGAACCACATAGACTTTGATGATGCCAGCTGAGGAGATTGCAGCAATTCATTTCACAGAAAATCTGGCCCCCAGCATGGAATTTTAAGGGGTAGATCAAAAGGAAGCTACAGAAAGGAGCATTTCTAGCTGCTTATTCTAGCCTCAATCAGATTTTTATCTGACTCACTGAATTGTGTTAGTCAGCTAAAGGCAGGAAGAACTAAGTATAATCTTAACTGATGTTATGGAGGAGTCACAGGAGATGCAATTGCCCCACTCGAGCCTCAAAAATATAGAAACAAGGTTTTGATCAAATTTCATAGCTTTTTAAAAGCACTCTGCAAGTCTTCTCTTGGTTTTCCCCCCTTAGAGTCATCTACGACGTTCCCAGAGGTCAAAAAATTGTTCTTAGTAACCCACAGAAGAGCGAGGACAAATGTACAGTCACTTCAGGCAAGCACATTGTTCAGATCATTCCCAACCAGCCATTAAGAGCCATTTCTGGTCTGGCGAATCCAGCAGCATCCTCTCCGTTGCCTCGTGAGCAAGGGAGCAGACACGGGGCTCAAGCCTGGCAGCACACAGAGAGAGCAGGTGCTGTAACCTCCCCTCTGCGCTGCAGAAGCAACGCTGAAGGAACACTGCTGGTTTTCATGTGGCACCGGCTGGTGACAGCAAGAGAAGAATCAGCCCTGGAGGCTTGTGATGGTGAAAAGTGACCCCCAAGGAACATGACCAAAGGTGAACTTCACTACTCAAATTATGTACCAGGATTCTTTTTTCCAACCGTTAAGGCAGTCACAGCTTGTTGTGCAGCTGCAGAAATGGACTTGGTAGTGAGTGGAAGGTTAAAACAAGAAAATAAAAGCCCCAAACCAACAACGTTGAACAAAAGGCAGCACTGCCACAGGCCAAGCCCGTTTCTCTGGGCCACCTCCTGGCCCGATGGGCCGCGTGCCCATCAGCGCAGCGTCCCCGGCTGCTCACCCCCCTCCCCGTAACCCCCTGACCCCCCCCGCCAACACACTCACCAAATTCCGACTGTGTCCCCGGGTAGATTATTCTGAAAACGTAATCTGTGGCTTCATCATCTTCCTTGTCGGACGTGGACTCGGAGGAGCCCTGGGGACTTCGCTTCCTCAGCTTGGGAAACACCTTCCCCTAGTGAACAAAACCTGCTCTTCACGAGCTGCCCCACGCCCGACCGCGCGGGCCAGCGCAGTCACTGCCTCGCTCGCCAAACTCCTGCCCAACAACAGCTTCATCGGCCTAGATGAGGTTTGTGTGTTCCCTGGGCCGGAGCAGCCTTTGGACTGAGCTTTCAGTCACCCGGGGGATCGATCAGCCTGTCTGTGCGCAGGGTACGGACAACCCCCGCGGCACGGCCAGCGCTCCCACATGGGTCTGTTTAGCTGGGCAAGGCCCTGAGCTACAGCAAACCAACCTGCCTCAAGCCCACCTTCCTCCTTAGTTTTGGGAGGGGGATTGTTTAAAATGCAGCAGCCGCTAACGTCAAGCAGAGGGTCCCTCCCCAGCAGCTCCGCCCTGAGACCCTGCGCAAGGAACAAGCCCAGTTTTGGGGTGCCTACCTTTCCCCGCTGCGACCAGAGGGGTGGATCCAGCTGCCCGTGGGGCAGGAGGCCGTTCTCCAGGCAGGACAGGAACTGCAGCAAGTGCCCTCCTCTGGGGAACCGCAGCGGGGGCCTCTGAATCCCGTCCTGGCTCACCAAGACGACCGTGCCACCGCTGTCTACTATTAGCAACGGTGACAGCAGAGAGAAGACACAGACGTGAATGAGGGAAACATTACCAGTCAGAAATGCAGAGGGCAGGCAAGAAAGCTCAGGGAATTGTCTTTCTGGTATGGAAAAGACTTTCTTCCTTGTTTGGATTCTTCTCCAAGTCTGTGAGAAGTCTGGGGCCTTGGAGAAGGCTGCTCTGGGATCACACCCTTAAAAACCACAGAGCACTGCTCTGCAGGGAGCACTGCCCGGCCGAGCACCACAGCCAGGAGCTGGTTTAAAGGTTTTCCTAGGCACTTACACAGCAGTGAGCACCCAGAGCTCTGGGCATCTGCCCTGGAGCAGAAGCAGAACATCCCCAGAGGGATCTGATGTCAGGGCGGTAAGAGCCTCCAGCAGCCCCCGCTCTGGCCTTACCTTGCTGGTGGCAGTGCAAATAGACGATCTCCTCCAGGCGAATAGTCATGGCATAGTCCCAGTACACGCTGGAACAGAGAAAGAGAGGAAGTCGTGAGCTTCAGGGATGCAAGAGGTTCTGCTTCTCCTCACATCAGCTCCAGCTACCCTGGCTCCAGGGGAAGCCACAGGAACGGTGAGGTCCCAGCAGCACCGCGACTGCCGCGAAGGCAGCCCGAGTGACAGCGTTCCTCCAGAACCAGCAACTGTCCCTGCCGCTACGGCTCAACCAGGACAAGTCCGATCCCACCTGCCCTGGGCTGTTTCTTTACCCTCACGTCGTTCCCAGACACGGACAATGTTCCCACGGATCCTGGCACGGGCAGGGAGGGATGTGGAGCCCTGCAGAGCTGAGGACTCTCCTCCGGGCACCCCGGAAAGGACTCCCCACCCTGCTGTGGTGCTGGAAGAACCCCACGGCCCTGGTGGGAGCAGCCCCAGAGCCCCAAGGGAACGTGGCAGTGCAGTCCAAGCCCGGGCTGCTCTGCTGAGCTCCTGTCCCTAGTAGAAGGGGAAACAAGGAAACAAACCCTTGCTGCTTTTTTTTTTTTTTCCCCCCCAAAGCTGAAAATATTCGGTCCCACTTGCTTCTGCTTGAGAACTGCACGCCCTCAGCACAGGCACCTCGAGGTGCATGAGCAAATCTAGAAAGTGCTGGGAGAGCTGCTGGTCACCGGGCAGGGCAGAGGGTCAGAGGGTCACCAGAGGAAACCGGGGAAGGAGATCTGGCCAGGACACACGTGGCCTCATGCAGGGTTTCATTTCGGTGGGGAGCCTAGCAAGAGCACTGCTCTGGGAGGGTGCCAGCGTTTAATAACATCCCACTTCTTTGCAGCAAAGCAATTTCCAGATTCTGAGCAGCATCATCTGTCACTTTACAAAAATAGTGCTTAAAATAAAGGCTCATGAAGACAGTTAAGGATGGGGAGGGGTGTGTAAGAGTCACTCCTCGTAGATTCATACTTACTTTGTCATCTGACTCCTCTCTTCCTTGGTCACGTCTTGACACTGGGAAGTTTTAGAGCTTAGGCTGATGCCCAAGTCAAGAACTCAGAAAAGTAGTGTGGAGATGAAAATAGCATTTTAGGGGCAGGGTACCAGGCATAACAGAAAGGCCCAGGGGCCAAGAAGAAAGGGGAGATGAAAAGAACACAGGTAAACAAAACCCCAAAAACTACAATTGAGGATAAACAAAACTGAGAACAAGTTTTGCTGAAGAAGATCTTTATCCTAGATCAAAGAATCACGTGTCCTAATCACTCCAGATTTCCCGAAGCATTTGCTGGTGGAAAGGGATTTTGTTTGCTTTCGTTTCTTGGGCAAATTAGGACGTGGCATGATGCTGTAGTTTGTTGGGAGGACTGCAGCCACCCGAGAAACGCCCGCAGTCCGCGAGGCAATCCCAGGCAACGGGGCATGGCAATACACCCTGCCCAGCGAACCGAGCAGACTTCAACCCTCCTGGGGGAACAAGCTCCAGGGAACCGCTGAGCCCAGGGACTCTGAGTAGCTCAGGTGCAGCCTGCACTGAAGCAGCACCACAGAACGGCCCGCGCCGTGCCCGGGGTACGGTTATCTGGGGACGGCTGGCGGCCCCGCTCTGCAGATACTCCTCCCCTGCTTACGAGCAACTCGGCTCCCCAGATTAAAATAACCAGGATAAACCTGAAAGCACTGTGGAGTGGGTAGAAAGGGCACTCTCCTGAGAAAACCCCCGAGGGCAGCAAATGAAACCACTTCGCATCTCTCGGAACGCGCACCCCCCAGCTCCCTCGCTGAGCGCTTCCCAGCAGAGGGGCACTAGCACAGCACACAGCCCCCCTCCCCTCCCCTGTTACAGACCCGGGGGTGATGGCTTTGCTCTGCAGTCAGTAGGAAAACTCACTGATGGACACCAGATCCGAGCTCTGAACCCGGGGAACATCATTTGCCTCCCCTCTGCCCCGCGGCAGGGCGCACTCGGAGCCAGTCACCTCTTCTCGTAGTCCAGGTCCCCCACGGAGCCGTTCATCAGCTGGTTGGGAGTCCACTTCAGCGCCATGATGTCAGCAGTCTGGTGGAGGGACAGATACCCCGGGATCGCCTCCATGTCGTCCCGCTGCGGAACGGAAAGGCAGGGAGAGCACGGGCTGGTGAGGGCAGGCTGGGTGACGCCACGGGTACGAAGCACGGAGGCCAAGCCGCGGCCTGGGGCCCAGCCCTGGGGCCCAGCACAGCCCGGCCTGCTGCCCCGGAGCCACCCGCTCCCCCCCGGCAGAGACAAGGGGACACCTGCCCGCTGGGAAGAGAGCCGAGCACGGCCCAGGCAAACTCCACCTCAGCAGTTTGCATTTCCCTTATTCAACTAGAGTAAGCAGAAAGGGACAGGAGGTGGGTTCTGTGGCCTCTGCTCGGGGAGAGGAGCCTCTTTCTACTCGGACAGAAAAGCAGAGCTCTTCATTCCACTGGGAGGATCCACACCACCGGAACCTCAATAAACGCAGCCCAGGCACTGCCTTCCCAGATTCAAAACGACTCAGTGCTTCTCCCCGTCAAAGCGCCGCTCGGGACAGAACTACCTGGCGGGGAGCAGAGCAGCGTTTCAAAGCCCAGATGCCCAGCAGGTACTCACTGGCTGCACCAGGACGTTGTTCTTGCCATAGAGGAGCGTGGCTCGGGAATTCTGGTGCAGCGACTCCACGTAGTCCCTGGCAGACAGCGACGGCCGGTCATCCATACTGCCACTCGAATGCCTTTTCTGAATCTGGAACAGAGCCACCCACAAACGTGAGGTGAGCACTGACGCCCTTGCTTTCAAAACGCTTCTCTTGAAAGCTCATTCCCTCCTCATTTATACACTTAGAGAAGTCGCTACTAGAAATCTTCCCCTTTGCGTCCTCTAAGAGGATTCCTGGCTCTGGCCAAGCTCGATTCTGTACTCAGAGAAGCCCCAGGAGTGCACTTTGTTTGCAATAAACAGAGCAGCCTTCAGCTGCCTTTGCTTTTCCTTCATACACGATGTTCTCAAAGGGCAGAGAGCCCGTGAGGCAGTGCTGCGTTGGTCCAGCACACCTGCCAGTCTCCATGGCCCAGATTCCCAGCACTTCTGGCTGGAAGACCTCAGTCAGCTGCCCTTTTCGACCTTCCCTCATCCAGAGGCCTTGCCAGCCCTCTTCCAGCCAGCGCTAGCCGGGGCTGTCCCTCCCACACTCACGCAGAGCGCCGGGCGCTTGGTGGGCGAGTCCTGGCGACAGTGTGAGCTGTGGATCCGGTGCCTCTGGACCAGCTCGTCAGCCGAGGGGTCTGTCCAGAAGTGGTCAGCAGTCTTCATCTTGGTGTACTCCAGCGCACAGGGCCCCACTGCGCCGAGAAGGAAACGGCAAACAGGAGTCAGTGGTGGTGTTCCCACAACCGCGGCCACCTCACAGAATCATCTGGGTTGGAAAAGCCCCTGAAGCTCCTCCAGCCCCACCATGACCCTCCCCCTGACCGTTCCCAACTCCCCCAGATCCCTCAGCGCTGGCTCAGCCCGACTCTTCAACCCCTCCAGGGATCCCGGGGACTCCCCCCTGCCCTGGGCAGCCCATTCCAACGCCCAACAGCCCCTTCTGCATAGAAATCCTTCCTCAGAGCCAGCCTGACCCTGCCCTGGGCAGCTTGAGGCCATTCCCTCGGGGCCTGGCGCTGGGGCCTTGGCTCCAGAGACTCATCCCCCCTCTCTGCCCCCTCCTGGCAGGGAGTTGCAGAGGGCCAGGAGGTCTCCCCTCAGCCTCCTCTGCTCCAGACTGACCCCCCCCAGTTCCCCCAGCCGCTCCCCAGCAGACCTGTGCTCCGGACCCTGCCCCAGCTCCGCTGCCCTCTCAGACCCCCAGTGTCTCAGAGCAGGCAGCAAGCATCAGGCTCAGCACATGCTGCTGCGTTGTGAAAGATCAGAGAAGAATTCAGAGGGTTCGGCAGCCCTGGCAGAGAGCAACAACCCACTGCCCGAGCGGCTGTGCGCACGCCAAGCCCCATGCTGTGGCATGGCACTGCTTCCCAGAGCCCGCCCCAGCCCTGCTCCATGCCTCTCAGAATTACCAAAGCCTGTCAGAATCACTGTGAAGCTTGGGGAAATCCCCAAGCCCAGTTTTGCAACTCTCCATCTCTAGGCACCGCTCCACAGCTGCACAGCACGTGCTCTTTACACGCACGCCACAGGGCTACCTGCACAGAGCTATTAAGTTTTCTGAAGTTCTTACTGGGAAACAAGTGCATTTCACATCCCAGATCACTGCTCTGGAAAACAAGCTATCAAAGGAGGGTAAGAGGAAAGCGTTACCCAGTAAAGATGCAAGAATTGGCCCATCCACAGGATCCATCAGAAGAGCTTCTTTCTCATAGTACTTACTAGTAGGAAAAAACCACAAAGAGAGAGTAGAATACTGTAGCACTTCAGCCCCCTGGGACTACAAAATAATAGAGACAGTGGTTTTAAATCACTGTAATGCCCTTCTCTTTCTGTATCACTCCTTGATGGTGAAAGGGCAAGAAGCCCTTAATAGGCTGTTTCTGCCAGCTCTGAAATTCCTGGGGAATACAGGCCCTCCTGCAGCACACTGCAAGCACCACATCTCCTGACAAACCACCCCCAGGGCTGGAGGTGGCACCTCCCCGGGACAGGACACCTCAGCATGCAGCTGCCAGAAGACAAGGACGACGCAGTCCCCGACAACCCAGCCATCAGCAGGGCGAGCGTGGCCTGTCTTTATTTTAGGGAGCATATGGTGGCCACCGGCAGCAGGGAATCAGAGTCCCTGTGCTGGGCACAGGGCAACACAACGGGCCTGTCCCATCCAGGGAATTCTCCAGCCCGCTGGGACACAGCTCAGCCAGCAACACCTCCAGCACCATCGGAAGGGGCAGGTGCTGGTAGTGAGTTGGGACGGGCGAACGGTTGGCCTGTGCCAGCACTCACCTGCTGTTTTCTACCAAGTAATGCACGATTTTATCCAAGACCTTTTCAAAGAGGGCTGTGCGGATCCAGAGGTGCTTGATGGCTTGAGGAGACAGGTTGGGCAGCTTCGGCATCTTGCGCACGTTCTCCGGGATGCCCTGGACTTGATTTCGTCTTTAGAAGTAAGAAGGCAAAAGACAACAATATCACTGGCTCATCACCGAGCTCTGCGGGCGCCCTCGCAGCATCTCAAGGGGCAGGAGGTTGGTGTTTCAGTGGTGCTGACGGTGCTGGATGGGGGAAGCCCGGGGAACTGCATGGGGACAGGGCCCTGGAGACTGCTCTCTTCATCTATTCCACCCCCTGCTCCAGAAGGCCCACATCTGCAGTTGAAAACTGACTTCACTAAACCAGTTTCCCACTGTAAAAGGCAGCCTAGAACAAGCTCCTGCCTCAGCAGAGTCCTCCAACCCACACACCTTCTCCACCAGTGCCTGAGGACAGAGTTCACAAGCAAAGCAGCTTATCCTAGGACAGCATAACGATTCCTGCCCCCAAGTAGCTGCTCCGTCCATCTCCCTGCTTCCTGACCAAGGATGAGTAAGCCACTCTCAAACAGAAGTTGAAGTAGTGCAGGTTCAAGCCCTGTACATTGAGGCAGACCAAATTTGGTTCCGGTTGGCTTAGCGCACCGGTCCATAAACTGTGCCAGTTCAGGAGCAAACAGGCATGAGACAAGAGGCAGGGGGAGTGAGAACTCGTCCATCCCAGCTTAAACCACAACCGCAACCCTCAAGTTTCCTAGAAAAGCAACCCGTTCAGTCAAGATATCAGAAGTACAGGACAGGACTCTGCTCCCCCGAGAGAGAAATTCCTCCTGTAGAGGCTCAAGCTGGACATCACAACCCACAGCCACACCCGAACTCCACACCCATGCCAAAACACCAGCGACCTGCGGGGTAACAGCAGCGCCGGTGCCTTACGCGTTCTCGATGAGCTGCTCCAGGTCTTGCACTTTCTTGCAAAGCTCCTCTGCCAGAGGAAAGCTCTTTCCCACCTTCATAAACAGCGCCGCGATCTTGTTGCTGCGCAGGAATCCTGCCGCCCTCCGCTTCAAGCCGTACAAGACACAGGCCTCCACCGCAGCTGCAACAGAGCGGAGCCGTTCCTGAAGCAGCAGGAGAGCTCGGGGCTCACGTCACAACAGCCGGTCTCCTGCTGCACCCGCGACCTCACTCCGCAGCAGGAACGGTTCCCAAGAGGAAACCAGTGCCACGTTCTGCTTTTGCCTAAGCAGATGGGAGATTAGGGAACCCAGATGGTTTTTGACCCAAAGCAGTGGTGATGCAGCTTTTCTGCCTGTGGAGTCATCAGTTCTGCTGATTATATAGAGGTACAGCTTTAGTTTTGGAAAACTGAAAACTGAGGTTAGCGCAGTCTGTTGTTCAGTTCAGCTAATCTGGCTTGATGGAACTACACACAAACTGTGGGTGTGCCAAGACTGCTTCAACGGAGAGTGAACTTGTGCCTGCTAAGTAGATCCAGGGTGTCCCTGAAATCACCTGGGATGGACTAGTCAGGCACACTAACTTGTTTTGGACTGGCTTAGCTGACCAAGCACCAGCCCAAAGAGTCCTTGCTAGACTAGTGGTGAAATGGGAACGTGCAGCTTTCGGACCACAAAGGTGGTAGCTCTGGGCCACCAGCAGCGAGCTGGGGGTGCTGGTGTGCCAGGCTGGCAGCCTGGAGGAGGATTTACCAGAGAGCTTTGCTCCTTCATAAAAACAGAGCAGGAGAGAGGACCTGGGCCGCCGTGCTCGCAGCCCTTTGTTCCAGAAGCGCCAGGATCCAGCTCTGCTGCAGGATACCCTGAATGCACATGAATGCTAATGCTGGAAAAATCTCAGCGTGCACGGAGGTCGCATCCTGCTCCCAGGCTGTGCTGGCACAAGCGCTGTTCCCAGAGCGGCGACCGTCCCAGCGGAGGAGCCACGGCTCATGGCGGTACCACACGGGCCAGGAGCTGCCGAGAGCCCGCTCACACGGAGTCACCCAGGCTAAGCCTGTGGGACTGAACAGCTGATCTCTGGTTTAACAACCTGAAGCTAAGCGTGGCTGTACACCACACAGCGACGGGCTGAACACGTCTGAAACGGCTTCAGGCACGGGAGTGGGACAGAGGGCAGGCTGGGGAGGGACTGCCAACCCCGCACCAGACCCGGGTCCCGCTGCAGGCTCAGTGCAGGAGTCCCTCTCCTTCCCCTCCAGCGTGCTCGTCAGTCCAGCCACCATCGTTAATCAGGGGGCTAGATGGACAGATGGGATGTAAAACTTTGATATAAGGCAGAGAACATCCCCACCTGGCCTTCGGAAAAATGTCCTCATCAGACATGCAACAACTGACTGCATCTTCTCCAGGCAGGGTAATTGCTTTGCTATGCAGACAAACAGGCTGACATTCTCCTCGCAGTTTGCAGAGAAACCAAACAACTCCCTGAAGTTTTCCCCTCGGCCCAGTCTGAGGGATGGGTACGGCTGGAACAGGAGCTTTCACCACACTGTGCTGGGATGGTCCCAGTGTGAAGGAGAAAGCTCGGGAGCAAGAGACAGGCACACTGAGGATTTCTAAAGCAGCTGAGGAAATGAGGCAATTTTTTCACAAATAAATCCCAGTGTTTACACAAACGTTTTCCTGAAAAACCTAAAGGCAGTAAAGAACCTGGGAATAAACCCCAGGCAATGCCAGCAGCTCAGTCTGGCGTCAGAGACCCTCCCAGCCGGGCAGTGACTCAGCTGGCTCCTCGTAGCCGGTGCCCGGCAGTTAAGGACCGTGCAAGGCTTCGCCTAACTCCCTGCACTCACCAGACCACAGCGAGTGCCCGGCGAGCACCAGCACCCTGCCCGGGCGGGCAGCGAGGGGCAGGCAGCGAGGGGGAGCCCACAGGCAGCTCTGCCGGCGCCGGGAGACAGCGATGACTCCGCAGAAACCTGCGCACACGTAGCGGCTCCAGAGGCAATCTGTTTGCCAGAGTCCCCTGGGAGGGCGCGGGATGGATGTCTGGTGTCAAACACAGACTTATTAAACAGGCTGATCAAAGCACTGGAAAATTACACGGACCCACAGTTCTGCGGGCTATTGATCTGGGCCTGACAAGAAGCTTTCTGGCGTGGCGGCACCCCTCCTTCCCCAGGAAGCCGAGCCAGCCGCGCTGAGCCTTCCCCGCAGCGGCCCAGCAGATGCTGATTCGCCTCTCGCCTGGAAAGGCATTTTTTCCTACAGCTGAACAACTCTATGGAGACATTAAAAAAGACATTTCATGCAGACCCATCAGCTCGCAGGGCTGCGAGATGCTCTCATTATCCCTGCCCTGCTTAGTGCCATGCCCGAGTTCACCGCCGAGCAGGCAGGGCGGGCGGGCAGCATCTGAGGCGCTGCCAGACATACCCTGTGCTAACAGCAGAAAAGCAACACATTTGGGCCAGCCAAGTCCTCCTCACCCAGTACCAGCCACTGAGAGCTGCTGGATGGATGTCTAGTTTTTAAACAAAGCCCTTCACAAATCTTCCTGAAGCCCAAATACGCTGCAAACACACCCATGCATGGATGGGTCTTACTTGCAGCTGCGAATTAAGACCAGCCAGCTTCCTGGCTTAGGGACCAACCGCAATAAGACCCACGCCTCCCTCACGCACCCCCCAAATCACCCCACCCCACGGCCCTTCATTCATTCGTTCTGTGCTCCAAGGCTGAAATACAAGTGACAGACACAAACAACCCTCCTGCCTGAGACTGCACCCAGTCCTGCCCATTTTAGCGCCCGACCACGGAGCTGGCATCTCCGGAAAGCTCAGCCCTGTCCCCACTGGTAACCTCCCACAGTGGAGTCAACCACAGCCAAGCGAGCTCAGGAGTGAGCTGGAGTGGAACTGGAAGCAGAAAAGCCACAGCTTTGGTTTTGGAATGCAAGGTTACTCTGACTTACAGCCAAAGAAGAAATCACAGCAGCACCTTCAAAACCCGAGACCGAACTGAGGGTGAGGCCTCGGGGACCACACGCCCACGTCAGCCCGTGTCTGCTGCCAGCACCACCTCCCCCTCCTCCAATTTGTACTTTGGGGGATTTCCCTGTTCTCGAGCAGCTCTTTTGAGGGGCCTCAGCCTCCACAGCGAGTGCCAGCCCGGCCGGGCTCCAGCGCTCACCTGGGGCAGCCAGACACGGTGTGAGAGCAGCGCTGGATTTGTGGCAGTCCCAGCTCTGCTAAGCCATCAGCTGTCAAATTAATTATGCTGCCAAGCAGCAACTTATCAGGGCCTAGTTTTCTGCCAGCTGCACGAGGTAACAAGAGGCCAGCAAGGCAATGAGCCCAAAAAGCCCCTCTGTGCCTCACACCCACCCTCGTAGGCCAGAGAGAAAAGTCATGCAAGCAAGCCTTCAGTCATCAGCATCTGTCACCAACGCCATAGACTGACCCTCTCCAAAACGCTTCTCCTGCCAGCAAAGCTACACACAGCTGCGCAGACCCCAAGGAAAAACCCTCCCTGTGCTCTCCCAAGGGCTCATAAACTAAGTGTATCAGGTCCGTGCTAAATCCAGGGATAGTGGTAGATTTTTTTTTTAACCTTATGATTTTTTTAAGCCCAGTTCATAACTTACTGTCACCACTGCAAACAGACACTGCAAAGAGAAAGACTCTCCCCATCCCTACAGCAGAGACTCACAGTGCAGGGGTTCTGTGCAGCTACACCCAGGCAAGGGGGAAGTTTGATTTCTTGGCAAAAGACTAAAGATATTTGAGATCCTGAGAGCGCTCTGGCCCGGCACAATTCAAACGGCTCAGGGGCTGAGTGCGAAGGCAGCCTTGGCACTGATGTGGACAACAAACCCCCCCAGCTCACGCAGGCCCCCAGCCCCGCTGCCAGCTCTCCATCAGCCTCCCAGGGCAGCGTCAACATGACAGATGCCAATCCATGTTTTTCTGCTTCAAACCCTTCCCTTGCAGGCAAAACAGGGCAGCTGCCCTTTCCTGCCAGACCACTGCTCTCATCAGAAAGGGTTTGCGGTACGCTGGCTACACAGAGGATGAGGAGGGCTCAATGAGGAGGGCTCTGCAGGGCAGGTGGCTCTTCCCAGAGAAAAGGGCAGCTCTGCCTAGCCAGAGCCAGGCTTGCAGCACGCTCAGCGTGTCAGATTATTTATAAGCTCACCCAGCTCACGGAGAGCCACGGCACCCAGGAAGGTGCACATACCATCCAAATGAGAGAGCAACAGCAGACGGACCAGAGGGTGTGGACACTAGAAGCCAGTGAACGTGCAGCAGCAGCATTAAGAAGCCAGAAGGAACCAACGAGCCCTCCGTGCCTGGATGCCTCAAGCTCCGTGTCGCAGGAGGCTATAAATAATTCCAGGCTGCAAAGCCTCGTGCTGCACAGAACAGCAGAGAATGAGTCACACCTTGAAGTCTGTTCTGCTCATTCGATGCCATTCGGGCGGCAGTGTACAAAGGCACAGAGGCCTGAAACAAGCATCTGCATGGCTTTTATGTGAGGGCCCAGGAGAAAAAGGAAGACGACAGCCTCTTTGCTCTCTGAAGCAGAAAAGGAGACCTCCCAGCTCCCTCCTCTTCTGTGCCCGTCTGTGGATGCTACTGCCTCATTCAGCAGCGACAGCGCTGCACGAGCCTTCTCCGAGCAACTTCTCCTGAAGCGAGTTGTCATCGCTTCTGTCATTTTCTTCCTAGCCTCCAAATTAGCAAGCTGCCCTTCAGCTATTTGTAAACCGAGGAGTGCGGCTCCCACTCCGCAGGCTGCCTGCAGCGTTTGCTCAGCAGCAGCCACACGGGCCCAGCCTGGGCGTGCGGGAAGAGCCGCTGCCCGTAACTCAGCAAACGTCTCCGCTGAGAGCGACCGGCACGGCAAGCGGGTCAGGCTGCAAAGGGGCACCCCCCTCCCTGGGAGCCAGGGCTCCTGGTGCTGGTCCCCTGGCACCTTCAGTCCTAGGGCTGAGCCACAGGGCCACAGAGGAGCTTCTTGCTTTGCCCTTTAAAGAAACTTTCCAGCCCCCAGAAACCTTCTCCGGTGCTCGGCGCTGGCCTGCTGAGCTCTGCACGGGGCAGGGTGCTGAGACCTGGCCTCAAGGAACGAGGCTGCCCTCTCCTGCTCCACACTACCTTTGAGATCCAAGTACCCCTCCTCTCCTGCTCCACAGCCCTTGCCCAGTGTCCCCCGGCATGTACTGCAGACAAAAGCCAACAGCTCTTCAGGGAGGTTTTTGGAAAACGCTTCGCCAAGGTTTTGATGGACCCGTTCTGAAACACTTCCACATTTACAAAACCGTACACCAGTAGAAAACAAAAAAAAATAGGTGGAAAAAAACAGGTTAAGTGAAAAGCTGCCAGAAAACAAGCCTGAAACCAGCACACGTCAGAGCAGATCTTCCACAAACTCCATTTACAATTCTTTAGCAGCCTCCAGCCTGCTCCTGCACTCGGGCAGAATGAATACTCCTTTCCTTAAATTCCTATTCTCTAATAGCAAAGAAATATTTGGACTTGACCGACTTTCTGTTGAATCAGTTCTTAGGGGAATTAAAAGATTATTTCTAGTATTTCTTAAGTGACTGTATACACTGCCAACATCCCTCCCTCGACGCATCTCAGTATATTTTAAGCGCAGAGCAAGGGCCTCAGAGACTGTGACCGCTGCCAGAACAACTCCTCCTCTGGCACTAACCACCTCCCCAGCCCCAGCACACGGCCCCAGAACCAGAGTGTGTCCCCAGGAACAGCCCTGGCGCCGGGCAGGGCAAGCCCAACGTCAAGAGGATGCTCCAGCCCCCTGTTCACATCCACATCCCACCACTGGAGACTCACCACAGAAGGAGATGATGTGGCTGCTGTCCTCATGCACAAACTTCCTCGTCACCGCCTCCTCCATGATCTGCTTCACCTGTTGGACAGAGGCCGGGTTAGAGAAAACGTTGAATTTCAGCCCCAGGCCAGAGTGAGGAGACCTGTGGTGGAGCAGGTGCGAGATGCTCTGCTGGCTTCGTGTCTGCAAGGAAACCTCTTCTGCTCTCTGACTTTTCTAATCACTCTGATGGCGCAGGAGGTCTCACGGAGAATTAACACAGCTTTGCCTGCTGAGCATCACCGCCTATTTCAAAAAGTCAGGTATGAAAAGAAAAGGGTGTTTTGTTTTTGAGAAACTTCAGAGTAAGAAACCAGCAGAGAATTAACTGCAGGAAGCAAGCATCATTTAGATAAAAGACATCTTAATAAGGGGAACCAAATCTCATACTTAATGCTTTTAGAGCATCGTTATGTTCTTTCATTTTATGGGGATCTAACAAATTCCACGTGAAGTCGCTGTTCCAAAAGTCAATGCCAAATTCAATGATCACCTGGCACTAAATGTGATTGCAGAGCAATGCAATCAGCGCTGCCTTCCCAAATGACTGAGTCTCCACTGCTCGTGTCACATTACTGGCACTCACTGCAGGGCAATTAACCCAGAGGAAGCTGTCGTGTACGCTGCACATCAGGGGCACTATGTGGCGAAGAAAATCAATAGGGACCCATATAAATTAGGAGCGCGGACACAAGGTGGGAGGTCAGACCTGCCAGGTAAGCAGGCTGCAGAGGACGGACTGTGGCCTTGGGGAAGGTCCCAGCACTGTCTGGCTACTCCACAGCAGCAGCTCAGCAGAGCCTGAGGAGCCCAGGACTGCCAGAGCAAAAATCCAAGTATCCCTCTAGCACCGCTGCTCTTCCACGAGTACCCGTCACCGCCAGCACTGGCTCTGCCCCGCTCCCCCCCGCCACGCAGAGCATCCCTCTGGCAGCACAACACCCCTCAGACCTGCCTGGGAGAAACGGGCAGGGTCACCCCGTAAATCAGCGCTGGGGAACTCGTTACACATCCCCTGGGAGCAGCGGGGCCAGCCGCTGCCGTGAGGGGCTTCCCGCGGCTCAGCTCCAGCGGCTCGCCCAGACCAGATCCTCCCCGGCAGGGCTGGCCCCCCGGCAGTGCAGAGCACTCCCACCGTGCCCGAGAGCTCTCCACCTGCCCACGCAGCCCGTGGTGTTTCCGTGGTGGTCTGGAGCTAAAAAAACCTGGGCTAGACCTTTGTTCCACAGCAACTGCAGGTTATAAACTCGAGTCGCTGTCGAAGAGAGGATTTTTTAAGTGCCTTGCTGCCCCATTTCCGATGATCGGCTTCCAACCCAGGTTGCCAGCAGCCTGTCCCCCCCTTGCTGAGGATCTGTGGAAACATGTTGTCCTCCCTCCATGTCTCCCACTGCTCCTGGCAGCGACCTCGCTGCTGTGCTGAACTTGAACTCAGCTCTTCTCTCCAAGGAGGACACTGAAGGCAGCACCTGAGCACATGCTGCTGCTGAGCAGTGATGGGTTTCAGCACCTCGAGCAACTTCGTGCTCTCAACAGAGATGACTTCTCCCGTTCCCACGGGTTGGGGGAACGCTGCTGGGGGTGCTCTGACTTTCAGGGTGAGATTCTGCATGAAACACCCTTAAAGCTGGGTGATGTGGGGGAGTATGGCCCCACAGTCAGGGCAGGGCAGGAACACAGAGCCGCCCCGAGGGCTGCCTCGGCTCTCCAGCAGCTCCGTCTCCATTCGCCCCATGTCCTTTGTAGGACGCAGGAGCCACACACCAGAGACGGGGAGTTCAGTGCTCGGGGGGGGTTCAGCCTTGCTCGGGCGCTGCTGGAGAAGCTGGGTGTTGTTAATGAAGGAGGCAGCCCTAGACTGAGGGCTCTGCCTGCCGCCGTTGCCCACGGCTGCCTGTCCAGCAGAGCCCGGCCAGCTCGGCCCAGCAGAGCCGTGGTACCCCCGCCCGCCCCCATCGCTCCGCAGCCCTGGGCTGAACATTCCAGCCCTGCTCAGGCCCCAGCTGTCGCCCTCCCTGATCCTGCTGAAATCAGCAAAAGTCCAGCTGAATCTTTGGCCCTTAAACAGTCAGTTCCTAACTGGTTTTCCTTTTAAATACGGAGCTGCCAGCGTGCCCGGACCTCATCTTCTAGTGCCTCTATAGCATCTTGCTTTTCACTCTGTGGTTTCAGAAAACGCAGGGGAAAGGGTTCACAGTGCAGAGATGTGGGCGTAGGAGAGGCTCAGCTTATCAAGATGTTCCCTCTGAAGGCACAAGGAGGAGGAGAAAACAGCAGGTCAAGTCTTGGCCAAGCAAACCTTGCATGTATGAGAGACCTTTAATGCATCATCTGGGGAATTAAACTCCTTTGCAAGATATAATCAAGGTCAGATATGCACAGCTGACAGCTCAATAAAGGAAATCCTTTTATGAATATGGATTAAGAAAAAAGTCCTCTCTACAGCCAAAAGCATATCTCTGCATGTCAAAGCAATCAGGTCAGCTCTGCTGCTCTGCTCCGAGGCACGGGGTGACAACGGAGCCTGCTCGTGAACCCTGGGGAGCAGGATGAGCCCAGGGAGTTCACCTGGACCCCGGCAGCTCAGATGAGCTGGCAGCCAGTCAGGAACTCGCAGCTGGGAACGTCACCGAGATGGGGACCTGGGGACCGGAGTGACTCAGAGCTGGGAATTCACCTTGGCACAGCACGATACAGCTCCTGCAGCTCCTGCATCCCGACTCCAGCTGCAGGAAGACCCCGGGCACCGAGGGCTCCGCTTCCAGAGACCTGCCAGAAAGCTCCCTCTGCGCAGGTGGCCACAAACTGCAGCCGTCCCTTATCAGGGCACCGTCCAGCTCGGCGAGGCCAGCGAGCCCTTCATTTCATTACACCCGACATACAGTTTGGCCCCTTGTCCCGCTGCCACGCACCGAGCACCATGGAAGGAGGCAGCTGCAGCCCTCGCTTGGGCTTCACGGCTCCAAGAGCGTTTTAATTTTAAACTTCAACAACGGAAGGAATACCGTGAAACAGAAACAGGGGCAGAGCAAGTCCCAGCAACAGGGAAGGAGTCCCTCTCTAACATCTGCTGCGTTACAGCGAGAGAAATCCCCCGACCTTGGCCGCAGCAGTGGGAAGCAGCACAACCTCTGTCCACCCAGGTGCACACCAAAACAGAGCTCCTCCTTTTCCTCCACCCGACACCACAAGTGTCCAACAAAGACATGCCAATCCCTCCTTTAGGAAACCCCAATTTTCCCAGGAACCATCACCCATCACCCCCTCGTTGCAGCCCTGGCAGAGGTCGTGACGAATGCCTTGGGACCTCAGGAATTCCCCAAAATTGGGCTCTCCCGGCAGGCTGAGCAGCCTTTGCCCAGTCACAGTCCTCACCCAGGCTGAGCTTCCCCTGTCAGCAGGTCACGGGCACTTCTCTCCCACGTACCCAATTAATCTGCTACAAAACAACGAACACACAGATATAAAACGTACCCTCAGGGCAACACTAGTATCGTCCGTATTTTAAACCTCCCAAAAAACACTTGAGAATCAATGCACATAGATAGTTACCAGCTTCTGATTAAATTAGGAATTTACTCAAAATCAAGCAGTCTATTCAAAAATTTGTCAGGCACCTTTCGTGCACGCTGCTGTCCCAGTGCTCGGACACGAGGCCGCAGTCCCCCCCCCAGCACTGCCTTCTGTGGGCAGGGACCATCTGGTCACTCCGTGCCCACGGAGCCACCAGCACAGCGGGACGCTGGCTCTGACCTGGCATCTCAGCGCCAACACGGCACCAACAACCTGCACTCTCCAGGCACCCAACAAAAAAACCCCTTCCAGAGTTTAATGGAAAATTACTCATTAAAAGAGGACAAAAAAAAAAAAAAAAGCGGTGTATGGACTGAGGTTATCACGCTAAACAAAATAAATCAAAGATATCTAAAGAAATAGAAGTGGAAAGGGCGCTGCAACAAGGGCACTCACCTGACATGAAGGGCTAGAGCAGAACGGGAGCAGCTCTACAACAAACACAAACCCCAGCAGACAGACAGACACGCTCTCGTAACAGAAAACAAGAGTTAGAGCGAGAGTTTTCACACAAAACAATTTTATATTTGCTCATAAATGGACCCAGCTGGCATCTCTAGGACAGCTCCAACCCAGAGCACCCCAAAACTCCCGACAGGTCTCCTCTGCTGTTGTCTGCAGAGCCCGAAGGACTCTCCCCCCCGGCCCCCAGCCCCTTGCAGGGACCCCAAGCGCCACAGCAGCACCCGCCGCCGCCGGGCACGGGCCCCGGAGCCTCTGCCGGCAGCGCGGCGCGCTGGGACAGCGCGGGGATGGAGCACGCCAGCTAACCCCCCGCTTGGCTCACTGCGCAGAGAAGACTTGAACAGCCTCTAAATATGCTGCATTCCAGCATTTTAATGCTAATTCTCATATTGTAGCCAGAACAATCTCCACAAATGAAGCTGCCCACTCTTAGAGAAAGCCAGTCTAAGGAAAATGAGATGTTTGCTCTTCTTTTATTAGAAAGGAAATTAAAACAGCAACTAATGATTTAGCTGTAGGTAAACTCGAGAGGAATATCATAAACTACTCCACAACAGTAAACCCACTCCCGGCTCCAGCTGTGAGCACAGGACGAGCCACCCCTGCTCAGGGTCACCCCACAGCCCGGTGTCCACACAAACTCAACGGCATTAACTGCAGTTCCCAGGACACAACAGCAGACAGGCCAGTCTCGACATCACCGCCTGACCCACGGACTCGCGAGCTAGTCCTCCATTGCTTCACGTGCATGTCTGAATTACAAGGAAATCAATTTTTTTTTCCTCTTTGTCTCATCTCCAAAGCCAGACCCATGAGCCACAGGCACTGGGAAGAGCCCTTGGGTAAGAGCACTCATCAGGGGCATCAGGAACCCCAGCACCCCCCCTTCAGAGCAGGGACCCGAGTCGCAGCCCCATTCCGCAGTGGGGCTCCTAATCCCAGAGCCAGCCTCTCTTTTGGCTCCTCCGGGCCTGCCCAGCTCCATCACAGCCAAAACCCTGCTGTTAAAATGCTGTTTGAGTAACCACTTTTGCGTCCCCCTTCAAAAATGAAAACAAAACCTTACCTATGCACCAACCCCCAGAGCCCAATGAGGGGTGCAGGCTCAGATTTTTCTGCTCCAAAACTCCCAGGACTGTGCTTCATCTCAAAGTCCAATTTTCCCATAACAGAGCTTCAAAACCATGGCCAGTCCCAGCTGTCATTTACGTTGGGGGAGCAAGCCAAATATGACAGCAGCTACAATAACCACCGAGGGGCAGAGATCAGGAGCAAACCAATAACTCCGGGTTTAATTAATCTAAGGCAATATTGACTCACAACTCTCTTTTACCTGGCTGAATTTTTCCAGGCAAGTCACCACACAACCTCTACTCCAGATCATTCAGGGATGTTTACAGCCACAGTTTTCCCTGCCACGCTTCTTGCGAAGCCCTGCGCTGGTTATTAAGGCGCTGGTATGGGAGCACAGCGTCTCCCGTGTACTTGGCCATGCTCGTGACTCTGAAATTGTTTATAGCAAGCCAGATGCAGAGTCCCCAGCTCGATCCTTTTCTCTTTACTGGGGGAGGGCTGATTTAGATCAGACCTAAGGAAGAAATTCTCCCCTGTGAGGGGGGTGAGGCCCTGGCACAGGCTGCCCAGAGAAGCTGTGGCTGCCCCCTCCCTGGCAGGGCTCAAGGCCAGGTTGGACGGGGCTTTGGGCAACCTGGGCTGGTGGAAGGTGGCCCTGGTTGGAACTAGATAGTCTTTAAGGTCCCTTCCCACCCAAACCAGCCTGTGATGCTATGATTCATGTAATCCACGTTCTGAAAACAAAAGATTTACAGTAAAAAAATACAGTGGAAATGAAGACATCTTCTGCTGAACATCCACCTCTGCACGGAATGTCAAGCATTTGGGTGGGATGAGCTGATGCCAGACCAGCTGCACTGTCTGTATGCTCTCAGGATCCACCTCGCCTCAGAGGGCAACCAAGCACCGACAACCGTGGTGCCAAACAAAACTACTCTGCTCGCTGGCAGCACTGCAACAGCTCGGAAAAACCCCCAGCAGATACAGGAGGAGCCCTGGAAATCCCTCCCCTCCTTCCCATCCCTCCTTAACAGACTGCAGGAAGATGACTCCCATCCCAAGTAAATATGCAGGGAATCAGAAAGAGCATCCCAATCCCCATCCAGCACAAACAAGCCCTGTGTTCAGGAGCTACAACTGCCACTTGCGGTTCAAGCCTATTCTTTAAATCTCAATGCATTTCTTTTCCATGAGCTTCTTCAATCTGCTCTTCTATATGTTCAAAAACCCCCAAACTAAACAAACAAAAAAACCACCCCACACTGATGATACAGGCTTTAAACTTGGTTTGCTTTTGTATGTTCGCTTTTCAAATTCTTTTATGAGCTGGTGTTTTCTCACTCTCACTGCAGTCTTTAAGGGCTGCTTTGATTATGTATTTGAAAGTTAATTCTATCCCAGTTTTGGCACAGCGAGTCCACATGGGCACTCCTTGATGTAATCTGAGTTTTTCTGTAATTGCTTCTCCGAATCAAGGTCTCTTTCCAGGAATAAGCTCTGGTGAAGCTCCACAGGAAAGCTGCCCATACACAGTGCAAGACTCATCCTCGTAGCACTCCAGTATTATCTCCTCTCAGGTATTATAAAATGCCAAAGGATCACTTAGTGAAGCGGATGCAGTATTGAGACAACCCCAGGCATGTTTGTATTTGCAAGGACAAACGCGATTCCCCCAGTGAACATTTCCTGGCAGAAACCCCAGGTTTGTTTTTGTCTCTGGCTCTTGGCTTGCCTTGCACCAAAGGTGGATCCGTGTCCAAGGCAAAGCAAGCGCAGAATCTCCGGTCAGCCCTAGGACACCAAGACATTTCCCCAAACCCCAGAGTCTTCCACGTCTGGGCTGCCCATGGGAGTGTGCTGGGGATGGTGGAGAGAAAAAACAATACCTGCAATCACACCGCCTGCGCCGCAGCTAAAAGCCACTTTTTCAGCTCAGGCGGAACTTCTCAGCCCGATACCTCTCACAAACCAGATTTACCTTCTCATTCGAACATGAAATGTCGGCCTATCGCCTGTCTTGTTGCTACAACATCCTTTTTTCGCAGACTTGTTTATGAATTCACGTTATTAAACTCAGCGTTGCAAGACACAGTTTCTTATCGTTCCAGCAACAAACACCCTGATTATTCCAACAGCAGGTGCCAGACTTTTCCGGCACCATCACAAGTCACAGCCAAGCTCTGCCACTTATCCACGAGTTCACTAGCTGACCACTAAATAATTCCGGTTAATTGTGCTCCAATCAGTTAAAATACTGCCAGCTTCAGCGTGCATGCCCTATTTATAGGCAGAGACTTCCCGGGCTCTGGCAGCCGTTTGGATGGGGCAGGGGAGAAGAGGGCTGCCCGGCGCCGGGCTCTGCACACACTTGCCCTTAAAACAGCTCCATATTCTTGCTGCCACAGAAACATTGATTGCAATCCTACCAGCTGAGGCCTTCGGCTTTTCTAAAAGTCTTATTTAATTATTTATCACCGCTTACTAAATAAAACATAGCACCTTCTGCAGCTGGGGTATCACCCACGTGACACACGTGGGATTTCCCGGCCAGCCGGCAGACCTTCCCCAGGAACCACGTGTGCTCACGGTTGGGAACTGGGCTGAGTCTCCTTGAGGGGTAAGGAGGAAGAAGGTGTTAATGCATATAAACCCAGAATATTTGAGCAGTTTGCTGGAAAAGAAATCAAAAAGGGATTGAATAGAAGGATTCATAATGCAACATTATACCCTGGGGGAAACAGGAATGATCCCAGTGATGTGTATTTGTTGGCAGTATTTTCCATCAGACTTTCTTCACAGGGCAGCAACTTTTGGCCCAAAATCCATACCTACAACACTAACTTAAGATCACTTAAGATCATGTTATAGCTGGTTCTATTCCTGTTGTGCTTGTCAAACCCAAGTTTCCATGCCATCTGTTGGCACTGCTGCTACCGCTAGCTGTGAGATGCTCAATAAAGACACTGCAACATTTCAAGAAAAACTTTAGTCATTTCTCTGTTTTCAACGCCTGATCTCAAAGCTTTACCCTGTTTTGTTCTGCACCCATCACACCACAAAGCTTCTGTTTTCCGAGTTGCTAAACGTTAAGCTGACAAGCATTTTGGATTCAATTAGCAAACACGGCAAAGACTGACACTCTCTGCACTGAAACCAGGTGCAACTTCCAGCCCAGAATTGCTTTGAAGTCCTGAATCTGTGCAAAACCCAGGTATTTCCATGGCAACGGCCAGGACGCCACAAGGAGAAGAGGATGACATTTTGGCAGCAGAGAGGAGAGGCTGGGTGGGGAGGAAGGAGGCTCCTCTGGCATGCAGATCCTCCTGAACGCCGAGAAGGAAGATGAAGGAAGGAGGAAAGCAGCATGAAACCTGTTCTGGGTATGAAAGATCAAGCCAGGGGTTTCTGGAGCATGAGAGCACTTCTGCACACCACTGCTTTTATCTTCAAAAGGAGAGAAAATGGTCCCCAGCGATTAGTAATACTCTTTTCAGAGGAGATCGATGCGGGCAATCGAGAAATGCCGCATTAAAGCTGTCTGTTTACTTTTGATAGAGGAACATCTGAAAAAGGCTGACCTGGGTGCTTGAGAAACATCAGAAGGTCCCTCTGCAAATAGCAGCTTTCATTACAAACCTGCAGCTTATCATCCTCATCTTCATTTTGCCTGAACAGTTTTGACAGCTATGCAAAGGCCTTTTTTAATTTAAAAAAAAAAAAAAAAAAAAATTGGCCTTGAGAACATTTAAAGCCATCAACATTAATTTTTCAAATCCTAATAACATTAAATTAATTTACAATTTTCTACCAATCCAGAATGAAATAGCTGGCATTGATGCTGGCAATCTGATATTTTGGAACTACAGGCATACATACACGCTCCAGAAAAACAAACCCAAGCTGCAAAAATATTGCTCTTACCAGTCACTCTGTGTTACTTAGCCACAAAGCAGACAACATGGCTGCGTAGCGGGGGCGCATCCTTTAAAGGGTGGGAGGAAGGGAGACTGACTGTTGTCCCTGTGATACACGATGATGGAATTAGTCAACAGCTACACAGTGACAACCATTCAAGCTATTCAAAAATAAAGAATATACCCCACAGGAGACCGCGGGACATCAGCAAGGGAGCAGGCTGTGGTCAGTCAACAGTTTTTAAAGAAATTCTAAGAACAGGCAGCAAAACGTTCAATACAGACACAGCGGTTATGGATGAGTGAAAGACTTAAAGCTGCTTGCTGAGTGGGAAGCTAAATATAAACTAAGTTTCTGCAGAGAATAAACAAGACAACTGTTTACTTTCATATTCCATTCAGCTTTTCACACAACTAATTTTCCAGGCACAGTGTAATACAGCCTGTGCTTCACGGGTAACACCTGCTTCCCCACCTATTCTTGTATGCAGTGCAATTACCTGGAGGTAGTCAGAGACCTCCCACAGGATTCTCCCTTATTAAAAATGAAAACTTGCAAAAGAAGGGGAAGAACATGGGTTGCAAGAAAAGTATTTTTTAGTTGAAAACCCAACACTCTTTTAAACCTGGATATTTCGGGCTCTGGGTTTTTCAAGAAGCCTCACTCCATCTGATAAAAGCTCTAAAAAAAAAAAATCAGAGAAGATTTGGTTATGCTTCTTTATCCTGCAAAGCAGGAAACAGGATTCCTCAGAAAGTCATACTTCCACTCCTTCCCTTGCAGTCCGCTGACAAATATTTGCAGCTTTCAGGATTGGTTTCATTTATCGTGACCAATGGAAAAAACAAAAAAAAGAAAAAGGAAAAAAAGACGGTGATAGCACAACTCATTTCAACCTGTAAATCCACTGCAGAGCAGGACTTCTTCAAAATAAAAATGCACTAACCATGGCAACAACCAAATATCAAAGTCCATTTGCTCATTGCTGTGCTTTGGGTAATTTTGGTTTACTGTTGATCTACATTCTTTAATCAGACCTTGTCCTCGCACTATTTCATTCACTGAGTCACCACACTGGGATGACAGATGTGGGCGGCTTCCCAGGTACGATCTGTGGCCGTCCCCAGGCCCGGGGAGCTCACCTGCACTTGAGGACCTCAGCAGGTCACAGGGAGCCATGGCCGAAGCACAACCAGACACGGTCTACTGAAATGAGCAGCTTTGTGAAAGGCAAAAATTCCACGAGGGGCAGGGGGGGAAGGAGATTTCTGCAGTTGGCCCTTTCTACTCCTCCTTGGAACCTGCACAAGCTCCCAACTTAACCTGAGGTCAGTCTAGGAGGGAAGAAAAAACAAAAGCATGAGCAAAACAGGCCCAATGGCAGGGAACAACAGGCAAAAGAACACCCCACCAGCTCCCAATTTCAGGGATGTTGCTAAACACTTAACTGCGTAACCTATGGGATCACGTTTCCCCAGGGTTTTAAAACCCTAACAGAGCAAAGCCGAGGTGGAGAGCACGCAGAGCACGGGTCTGACAGGGAATTCCCCCCCAGAGCACCCCGCCTCGCTGGACCAAGGCCCCTGCCAGCCTCTGGGACAGTGGGGAGAAACCTGAAGGAAAGTGCAAGCACCCAGCACCTGTGTGGGAAAAGATCCCACCCACAGTGCTGTCCTGAGGCAGAGCCCAGAGCGAGGAGCCCAGCAGGGAAAAAAAAAAAAAAATCTCTGCTCTGCATCAGCACTGCCCTTGCTAAAGGGCTGCTGGAGAGATACTAGACTGTGTCAAACACCCACGTCACGGCACCGTGACGCGTTGGCTGGTGGCATTTCACCAGGGCAGAAGGGCTTTCCCCACACGCCACCTCGCCTTCCATCTTCACCTGCATTCACCAAACCCTCGTACGATACGTTTATTCCACCAAAAGCCAGCGGAAGGGCACGTCACAACCTTCAGCTCTCCTCCCCGAGGCACGAGCTGCGCTTTCCTCAAGCAAAGGAGGAAGAGCAGAGGGAGAGCAGCCCGGTACAGCACGGAAGATGCTCGTGAGCAGTGACAGCTCGCAGAGGCCACAGCGGGCTCTGGGAGGAAGCCCCCGCCCGCTGGGCCAGCGGTTTCAGCAGCACGATGGGCAATCCTCCTCGCTCCCAGCCCGCAGCGGCAGTCGACGCACAGTCTGCTGTTTTGTCTCTCTCCACTCAGGAGGAGTCGCAGACAGACAGCAATAATGAGATGTCAGCTTTATCCCCGACGCTAAATAAATGTCATACCCTTTTTCTGGTTTAATAGCCGTTGCCAAGGCAACAAGTGGTATTCCTTACCACCACACCCAGCACAGGGTGAGAGGTGGGAAGGGGTCTGGCTGAACAGCCAAACACACTGCGCTGTCACCCTCCCCAGACCTACCACCCACCGGCCTTGGTCACCCGAGCAGCGTCTCGGCAGGGACGTTCCACTTTCCAGAGCCCATAAACTGGCTATCAAGATGCTCACAAACCAAACACCACACATCACGCCCTCCAAACTCCCAGGGGAGGTGACCTGCAGGGACAGACCACGGGCAGGAGGTGACAGCAGCTCCCGGCCACCCAACGCTCCACCACTGGGCACAGCAAGCCCAGGTGTCCCTGCTGCAGGTCCCACGACACTCAGGCTCAGCAGGCACGGCCGGGCGGCTCAGACGGCCCCGCCGGGCCACGCACCCACCTCCAGCACCAGCAACACACCAGCTGCGTGGCAGAGCCGGGGGACTCCCGGCTCCCTCTCTGGATCTACCGTCAGCTCACCGGGTTAACGCCACGCACAGTAACAAACACCAAGCTCTGCAAAAAACACAGTATAAACTAAGAGAGTTAAAGATGCCCAGAGAAGAGAGACCAGAGCAAGGAGATGTAAAACGCCATCGCTTTGTGCTGGACACGCACACACACACGTGCATGTTCCCCGTTTTTTCTCCTGCTCCCCGACACCCGGCTGCCTCCCGCCCGGCCAAAGCGCAACGAGGGGTCCGTCCCACCCCAGCTCCCGAGGTCAGCAGCACCCGGAGTCACCCCATTTTCCCCTGCAGAAAAAAAATCACAACTTGAGAAAGCGGCTCTGCCACCGGCAAAAGGCAATTTTCAAAAGATACAGGACACCGGGGTGCTAAAATTCCCCGGTGCCGCGGAGGGATGCTCCCCCACCTCGCCGGGAACCGGGCTGGGCTCCCCCGCAGCCCCGCTCGGGGTTGTGCTTTGGTTTTAGTTGGGTTTTGTGGGTTGTTGGGGTTGGTTTTTTTTTGGGGGGGAAGGGGGGGACACACACACACGACACTGTTAAATTCGCTGCAGCAGCAGCGGCGGGAGCTGCGGGACGCTGCGGGCTGGCGAGCCCGGGGCCGGGGCTCCCCTCCGGGCAGGGTCCCGCCGCATCACCGCGGAGCCGGGGGGCACCGAGCCGCGACCGGGCAGCCGGGGCTGCTCCCGCGGTCCCGCACCCACCTCCTTCTTGACGGTGCGCAGCAGCCGCTGCCGGGTCTCCGTCTCTGTGGGGAGAAGGGGGGGAGAGAGGCCCGTTAGCGCGGCCCGGCCCCACCGGCCCCGCCGCCGCCGCCGCCCCCGGCCCCGCCGCCCTACCCACCCGCCGGAGCCGCCGCCATGGCCGCGCTCCTCCGCTCCGCAGCGCCGGCAGACTGACGGCGGGGCCGCTCCGCGGGGCCGGGCCGGGCCGGGCCGACCGGGCCGCGCCGCCCACCCGCGCCCGCCGGGGTGGGGCCGCCGCCGCCGCCGCCAATCCGCGCCACGGGGCCACCCCGGCAACGGGGCCGGGGGGGGCAGCGCGGAGCGGCCCCGGGCCCCCAGGGACCCGGCGGGGACCCGCACCGGGCTCGGCCCCTCGAGGGGCGGGGGGACCCCGGCCAGGCCCCGGCCCTCGGACGGGCCTCGAGCGGGCCCGGTTCCACGGCACGGGGGGCCCCGGCTAGGCCCAGGCCCCTCCAGCGGGGCCACAGTCGGGCCCAGCGCTCGCCCCCACCAGGGACCCCCACCAGGGACACCCCGCCCCAGCGCTGGCACCCCCCGACCTGGGGCCGAGGTGCCCCCTCAGGGCCCGTGACACGGGGTGACGCGGGGTGACGCGGGGACGGGGCGCAGGCCGAAGCCCGGCCGAGCCCTCGGTGTGTAAACCCCAGTCCTTGTCGAAACAGTCTTTGAGGTAACATGGGGAGCTCGGGGGTCACACGGAGGTGCGAAGCGATGGCGTCCTCGCAGCCCGGGGCCGTCCCGGAGGCTCCCGAGGGCGCTTCCACAGCCGGAGGGCGATCCTGCCCCGCGGTGACCCACTCACAGGAGACCCGAGCTGCCTCCGCCACAGCCCCTCCGGAGAAAGCCCCGCCGAGCAGCTCCCATTAACGCGCCGCCTGTTTTTCTCTTCCCTCGTTTGCTGTTCCAGGACATTTCCATAGAAACAGCATCCCGGCTCCTTCGCAGTCCGGTTTCCCATAACTACAAACCGCATTAGCGCGACCTGGCCACGCTGCACGCCGGCACGCAGCCGCTGGCCACCATCGCACCCCGGCTGGCCCTCGCCGCCCTTGCTTGGGAAGGGACGCGAGCCCGGCGCAGAGAGCGGGGAAGTTGCCGTCCCGTTACAAACTCCCAGCCCCGCCGGCCCCTGCAGCCCTGGGCCGCGGCCCCGGCAGCAGAGCGGCTGCTTTTTGCTCCGTGCTGGTGCTCGGTGGCCCTGAAGACAGCGGGAGCCGCCTGTCCCGCCAGCCCCCGCCAGCCAGGAGAGCAGGAGGGAGCCCTGGACTCAGGATTAATCAGAATTCGGCCCCTTCTGTACTTTACCGCTGGCACAGGGGCCAGGAGAATATATCCATTGTAAAGAAATCCTATTTCCTCGTACTCTATTTGCTTTCCACTGTTTATTTGCTTGCTAAATACCCTGTGAACAGAGGTGGTGGCAGCGCAGACGTTACTGAGCTGCAGCAACAGGGCCAGCTTGCTTGGGTGTGTGTGATTGCTGAGTCAGGTGGATCCCAGCAAGATTCCGGGACCGGGGGGAATCTCGTCTGGGCAGCTCCGGGTGCCACTGGTGGGGGTCACAGCTCCCGTCTGCGGTCACTGAGTGTTGGTTGACCCTCAGAATTCCGCTCTCAGCCCGGGGAATCGCCCCTGGCCTCAGGTGGGGGCATCACACGCCTGGTTTGTCCGTCCGGCTGCAGCTCTGCTCCCCTCGACCACCGGCTGCGGACCCTCGAGGCAGCGAGCCCGGTTGCCCAGTCTCACCACTGCATGTCTCCTGCTTGCGCTGGGGTCTGTCCTGCATATGGGGTCCCCTTCCTCCAAAAGGGGTGCGGGAGGGGGAGGACTGAAGGTGCCACGAGGCAGGAGACTGGGGGTTTTCAGGCCTGGCCGGGCTGTGCTCACGCTGGAGCTCTGCTCCTCCGCAGCCCCACCTGCCATTCCTTGATGACCACGGGCCCTACGGCTTTGAACGGGCAATTAAGACAGGCTAATAAGCAACTGTCACGAAGGCATCGATGTAGGAGCACCATGGGATATCAGCAGTGAATCCAGTCACCAGCTCACGGCCCTGACCCCGAGCCGAGGCTGGGACGGCGGGCAGCCGTTCCCCTTCACACGTGTGGGTGCTGACACCCAAGAGGTGCCCCGTTCCGGGGAGCCGGGACACAGCACGGACACGTCACGCACGGCACCTTGCACATCTCTGGGCTCTCTAAAGCTTCTCCAGCCCAGGGTGAGACTGACTTAAACCGACAGCATGGGCCAGCCAGGAGAGCCTGGGCTGCCTGACAGAGCTTCGAACTTGGCCTCAGGCAGGCAGGTGAGTTTCTCCTGCCTGCTTCTCACTTTTGCTGTTGTGAAAATTATGTTGGAGACATTGCCCTGCCCCTTGGCTGTCAGGGCACACCAGAAATTGCTCAGTTGAGCACCTCAGTCAGGGAAACACATCTGTCCAAGCTGAACCAAAAGGACTTTTCCCAACAAACAAACCAACCCCACTTACTTTAAGAGCCAAGATGAGCCCAAGCAACTTTTAGAGCGCCCAGAACCCCTCGGCAGCTCTGCCGCAGTGCTTGTGCTCCGGACAAGCCCTGCCTGGCCCCCCCCGCGCCCGTACTGGCAGGATGCGGCCGAGGGGCGATGCCGAGGGAGCCCACACCCCCCCTGGGCTCTGCCGAGCTCGGGGGAGCCACGAGTACCTGGGGAGCTCCACTCAGATGCACAGCAGAGGGAAGCCCAGGGGAGCGAGAAGATCATTTCGATTCCTGTTAACGAACCGTGCTGGTTTTATACGATCTTCAGTCCTGTCAATCTCTGCAGCTCTCCAGGCTGACACGGGGTGGGCAGCGTCCACGCGCCCAACAAGCTGGAGAGTTCAGGGGGGTTGGCGGGACTGTGACCCAGTAAGGCAACGCTTAGGCCATTGGAGAGGGACGACGAGCGATTTACCTGTCTTCTTCCCAGGAGCAACTGTGCTATACAGGGGGTGGGAGCCCTAACTCATTTATTACCTTCCTTTGGGGAGAAATTACCTAAAACAAGCCCAGGGACAAAATTTCTATCAGCATCGCTGGTTCCTTTTCCTTGGAAAATTCTGCTTCTCCCTGGATTAAAGATGGGTGGGAGATGCTTGGCCCCTGTTTTCTGAGGTCTGGAGAGCTTAAATGAAAGCACATTGATCTATGCTTAATGTGATTAAGTTACATCTCTGAGTATCATGCTAATTAAATTAAATTTCCCACTGCTGCCTCTGCAGCTTAAACAGGATAGTTGTTTTAAGACCACAATTCACTCCTCTGCATTTCACTGCATGCATGCGCAGGTAGGATAAAAGCAATCTGCTAATCAAATAATCGTACGGTTTAGAAACAACTCCTAACTCGATGGAAATTCAAATTTAAATCTGATTTGAGCTAGATTTAAAGCCTACATTTTAATCTAAAGTGATTTGTGCTTTGAGTAAAGAAAATAACAGGAAAAAGCAAGAGTAAAGTGGTGAAGGAGCGCGCAGAGTCCGTCCGGCTGCGCTGCCCGGGGTATTTAGGCAGCGTGATGGGTGATGCGCGGGGATCAGCCGGTTTTCAGAGCCTGAGCTGCAGCAAAGGAAAGGCAGAGCCGCCGTCACAGCCTCCCCTTCCCCACCACAGGCCAAAAATGAATGCTGGGATCCAGCACCCCTGACTTCAGCTCTGTATTTTTTCAAATGTTACGTAGCCTCCATAGGCTCCTCTCTGAAGCGCTTCTAATCGAATGTCAGATGACAGACAAAAATATTTGGCTGCAGTTGGGAAAATTAACATTTAACATTTAACATTTAATAAACATTTAACCCAGAAAACTCCCTGGTCTGATGTGTCACTGATGGGCACACAGAGCCCCACGCGCTCTACAGTTGATGGGCCAGGCTGGAGCAACACGCAACAGCCCCTTACACCGGGGCTGGAAAACCGTGAGCAGAATAAACAAAACTTGGGGGAAAATTCATCTCTCCGGTGGGTCGCAGAGCCGGGATCCCGCTGGGAGCTCAGTGCTCGCAAGGTGCCGAGGGCTGAGTCTGGGGAGCACAACTCCTCGCAGTGAGGATCATCTCCCAAAGACACCTCTCCCTCTGCCCTCCTCCCGTCTCCAGCAGCCCTGGGAACCTGCCGCGGTTTTTCCAGCTTGCAGCTTCTAAGAAAAAAAAAAAAATAATTGCAATTTCAAAGCTCTCTCCTCATTGATTTGACAGCAGCAGCATTGACCCGATGCCGGAGCAGAGACAGGCACGTTAGTGGGTCGGAGCGGGTGTCACGGGGGGGCGATCGGGCACCCAGGGAGAAGGTGGGAGCTGGGGGGGCGGGATGGGAGCACTGGGGGGGATCTGTCGGGCTGCTGGAACCACCGGCACGGCTGGAGCCGAGCAGCACTGGTGTGCTGGGCAGCCGATGCTGGTTGGTGCTTCGGCGCGGGGAGGTTTTCGCAGCGGACAGGCCGCACGTCCCTGCGCTCAGAACCGGCGTGTGGCTCTGCTCGGAGCTGCTGTGCGAACCGTTAGAGCCGAGTGGGTCCTGCGGGCCCGGCTCTGCCCAGGGTGTGAGCACAAAGCCCACCTTGGGCCTCTCCTCGGTGTCGTTTAAAAGATGACTGTGGAGAAAACAAGAGGCTCTTCAGGGCAGCAAGTAGCTTAGTACTCAAAAGATGTCAGCGTTTGAACCGATGCTGCTTCGCACCCGGGAAGTGGCCGCAGCCCGACACCCCACCCCGAGGGTGCTGGGGGGCACCTGCTCCCCCCAGACCACCTCTCCCACCGCCCGCCAGCTCCTCCCGTCAGGGCTGGGAGCGACCCTGAGCCCGTCTGTTGTGGCTTCCTCGCAGGGAGCAGGACGGGGAGCAGGAGGGTCTCCCCGCTCAGCACACCGAGCCACTGCCTGGGAACTACCCGGGGAAGGGAAGGGTCAGCCACAGAGACAGAGCTTTTGGTTTTTTACAGTTGCTATGGCACCAGCTGTCTCTGTTCTGTCATTTATGCCCTTAAAATGGTTCTTGGTCGGGAGGGATCAATCCTTGCTCCCCCCAGCACGCTCCTCAGACAGATCATGGCGGCAAAGGGGATTTCTCACCTTCATCCCTAAGCGAGGGACCACTGCAGCCCCCCCGACAGCCCCCGCAGCCCTCGCCTTTTGTGACAAGGGCTGCCGCTGAAATTCACGGCTTTGCGCGGCCCCGGGAGGGACACGAATCCTCTGTAAACCCCCAGGAGATTAATTGTCCCTCACCTTCGTGCCAGACCTCAGCTCGGGGGAGAGCCACACCGGCAAACCTGGCGGGGCCACGGAGGGGGGGTTCTGTCTGGCCACAACGGGACCCCCCAACCTCCGCTCGCTCCCCGCTCCGTGTGTGGGATCACCCTGACACCCTCCAGCGAAACCCCCTCACGTGCAGAGAGCTCTTACCAGTCACTCCTCGTAAGCCCACGAGCAGAAAATCGATGCGTTTTCAAACGAAAGGTGTTAAAAGGAATAAGAATTTCACGTTCCTCAAGCAGAGAGGGAGAAGTGGTGCTGAGCACAGCCCCCCCTGCGCAGGGAGGGGGCAGCTCGGGGCTGGACACCCCAAGTTCAACCCTCTGCTGCTGGGGTCCCCGCTCCGGGTCAGGGAATGCCAGGGGGTACACGGTGAGGTGGGGGGGCAGCCAAACGCAGGAGGGGTAGGTGGTTAAGACTAAAAAAATCCCATTCCCAGGGCTCTCGAGCTCACACGGCGCAGGGGAGGAGCCGGGGGGGTGATGTTGTCCCCCGGCAGAGCCGTGTCCCTGTCCCGGGGTGACAGCAAGGCCCAGCCTGTCCAACCTGACTCGCCGCAGCCACCCGGAGCACCGGGTCCAGCACCAGCCCCCGAGCTGCTTGGTCTGACAGCCCCACAGCCAGGGCCAGAAACACAAAAAAAAAAAAAAAAAAAAGTGTTTTTAAGTGGATGTTTCTAATGGGTCTCCATGCGTGTGCCTGAAGGATTAACAGTGTCCAGAGGTTTCCCGTGCTGGGCAGACGCCGGGCGGCTGCGTCACGTCGTCACAGCAACCTGCCAACCCTGGCCCTAAGACCGGCGGTTCCTGGTTTGATCCCTTCTGTGGTTTCTTTTAATTACAGATGAGGGTGCCTGCTAAAGCTGGGGCTGGAGCACCCTGGAGCCCTGAGAGCAGCCGATGGCCCCGGGCTCGCTCAGCACTGGCCCCCCTGTGTCACGGCCGGGGACAAGACACGGGGGCCTGCCCGGGCTGTCAGCCTGCACGGGCACGTTTCGTTTGTGACAAAATTCACTATTAAACTGTCAAACAAGAGAGCAATGGCTGTTGGTACGCTGCCATCCCCTCCCTGATGGCGTCTGAGCTGGAAGAGTTATTTCACTTCTAACAACTCGCCCCCCCCCTCCCCGTGCTACAGAAACCCCCCGGCAAGTCCGTGAGGACAGACGGGGCGATGCGGGACGGCTCAGACCCGGCAGCTCCGGCAGCTCGAGGGGCCGGTGGGCTCACGGCGAGCGCTGGCCCAGTTCGTGCCCTGCACTTGCCTCGTGGCCAGGGGCCATTTCCAGGCCCCACACACTTCACAGGGACCTTCCCCTGCAAGAACGAGGGGTCACCTGCCTTTGGGGGGGTCCGGTGTCATCACTCGCAGAGTAGTAACTGCAGAATACACCAAGGAGAAAGAAATTTTGTCAGGAGGAAGGAGCACCACCTCTGCGTGCACACACGGCCCCGGTTCACCACCCCGACCCCGACACGCACCCACGGGGGGCAGCGGGGGCAGAGCCGCCTGCGGTGAGGCTGGTCCCCGCGCCTCAGCCCTCCGCTCGGAAAACTGCTCCCCCCTCCTGCCTTTGATCAGAGGATGGGTTTCTCTGCCGCCGCTCCGTGCTGTGGGTTTCCAGCGGGAGGTGGGGAAGCGCAGTCAGCCTGACCCTCCCCTCCTCGGATCTGTCATCAGCAACAGAAAAATCCTTCCCGTCCCCAAGTTACTCAGCCTGAACCCTGCAGGATTTGCCGGGGCAGCAGGATGGCAGAGCAGCCCTGCCCGGCGCCCGCCGCCAGCCCACCCTGGCAGGGCACAGCCCCCCGCCCGGCTCCCCCACCCAGCCCCACACCCCCGGGGCCACAAGCCCACCCCAGGGACAAGTGGAGCAAAAAAATGGATTTCCTGCTCTCGGTCATCGGATTCGCCGTCGATCTGGGCAACGTCTGGCGGTTCCCTTACATCTGCTACCAAAACGGAGGGGGTAAGGACGCTGCTGGGATTATTTAAGTCTTCTTTTGGAGGAAAGAAATCTGTTTTCCATCTTTCCAATTCTGAGAAACTCGCTCTTTCTCTTCTTTCTCTGTCTCTAGCTGCTCCTCTCTGGACAGGGCAGTTTAGAGACCGACCCGACTTCTCCTGACCTCTGTCTCTTTTCTGTTTTGTGTCTTTCTCCATTCCAAATCCCCCATTCACTCCTTCCCCGGCGTCATTCGCTCCTTCCCCGGCACGGTTAGAGGTGCCTTAGCAGCTCTAGGATCACAAAGAGAAAACTAGCCTGGTCCAAACTGCATAAAAGGATTAAGAATCTGCAGATTTGGGGTGGGGATGTTCGTACCCTTTATGATATTGTGACTCCGGGGAAGCATCCTTCCTGGTGGTTCCATACAACCCTCGCAAGCATCCCAGCCGCCGACAGGGCTCGGGGCGTTCAGTCCTGGGAGTGATCAACAGAAAGTTAAGATACAAAAGCTCCATGAAGCAAAAAAACCTCGAGTAAGTGACAACGAAATAAATTGCTTTAAATAGAGCAGAGTAGAAAAAAAAAAAAACCACCTTGCATGGAAATTAAAAACGAGGAATGAAAATTTTGTGCTGTTTGCAAAAGCACAGTGGATTTAATTGCCAAAGTCGGCGTTCGGGTAACATCCTCTACTGCTTTGGAAAATTAGGAGGAGATAATTAGTACCATACTCAAGGCTAAAATGTGGATCCCAGGTGCCCACACTGAAGCACAGCTATTTGTGATTTACTCCTGCGGGACTCGGAGAAAACTTTAGCCACTCTTCTTTGATGTGGCTCGGGCAGACGCTTTCCTCCCCCTGCCCAGGAGGGTGAGGGCTTCCACCAGCAGCTCGTGGCAGGGTCAGGACGGGCCCGCAGAGCGGGAGCGCTGGGCCAGGCCGGGGCTGGGCTCCCCCGCCAGCTGGGGACGTCCCTAGAGGAGAACCCTGGAGGGCTGTTGGCAGGAGCACGGGGCCAGCAGCCCTGCCTGGCAATCGGGGGGGGTGCAGGAGGGTGCTGGGGGTGCTGCCCCACCCGCCTCCCCCAGCGCTTGGAGGGCTCTGAGAGAGAGGAGCTGTGGGGGTTAAATTAACTAATCCCAGCAGAGCGGTTCTGAGGAGCCGGTTCCCAAACCTCCATGGGGCACCAGCGTAGGTGACATGGTTATGAATAATGCAGATTACAGCGTTAATTATTTGTGTCTTGGGGTGACTGTGCACATTCAGTGGGACTTTCTCCAAAACTCCTCTAGACCTGAGAGGTGTTGGTGCCCCATCCCCTGCACCCCGATGGTTTCTGTGGCTCTTTGTACCCTCCTGGCCACACGATCCCCCCCCGGCGAAGGGAGCCCGGGAACCTGGGGCACCGAGCGGGGTCCTCACCCCCATGACCCGCTCTGAGCGGACCTTTTGCAAAACACCTTTACAAACACGCATCCGAAGCTGCGCCGGGTCCCGTCCTGGCAGCGTGGGGAGGGAGGGTGGTGGCAGACCCCCCCTGCTCGCCCGCAGCCTGCCTGGGCTCGGTGGTCAGCGCCGCTCTGCTGCTCGCCTGCAGGAGCCTTCCTCATCCCATACACGCTGATGGCTGTTTTCGGAGGAGTGCCCCTCTTCTACATGGAGCTGGCCCTGGGGCAGTTCCACCGGACGGGCGTCATCCCCATCTGGAAGCGCATCTGCCCCATCTTCAAAGGTAAGAGACCCCCAGCGCACGCGGGGCCTGGGCTGGACCAGCGGGGGCTGCTGAGTTTGCCCCCCTCTTTCCCCAGGCATCGGCTTTGCCATTTGCATCATCGGCCTCTACGTCTCCTTCTACTACAACACCATCATTGCCTGGGCTCTCTACTACTTCTACTCGTCCTTCTCGGGCACCCTGCCCTGGGCGAGCTGTGACAACCCCTGGAACACGCCCGACTGCACCAACTACTTCGGGAGGAGCAACGTGACCTGGACCAACTTCTCCAGGTCCCCTGCTGAGGAGTTTTACACGTAAGCGCACGCATGTCCTTGGATGGGTGATGTGTTTAAGCCGGGGCACATCCCCGGGGGGGTCTGCCGCAGGGGGAGCGGGGCCGAGGAGCAGGTTCTCACGTGGGGATGCTCTTGGGGAGCTCATGGTCCCCGTTCCCAGAGTGCTGGGGCGCTGCCTGCCCAGGGCTGAGCCTCCCAGGGCAGAGCTGAGACACCCTCCCCGGCCGTGGGGATCCCTGCCCGCAGGAGGAAGGTCCTGGAGATCCAGAAATCCGGGGGTCTGTACGATGTAGGGGGGATTCACTGGCAGCTGCTCCTCTGCCTCTTCCTCATCTTCACCATCGTCTACTTCAGCCTGTGGAAAGGGGTGAAAACCTCTGGGAAGGTAAGAAAGAGGGGCTCCGGCTCCAGCCATGCCGGAGCCCTGGGCACGTGGGGGCTTGCAGCCGGGCACGCAGCGTCCCCACCGTGGCCAGGGCCAGGCAGGAGGGCCCAAGCCCTGGTGAAGCTGCTTAACCAAGGGGTGTTGCCTCCTCCCGGCACCCCAGCACCAGGCCAGGCCCGACGCGGGCGGTTTGGGTGCTGGGAGGAGCAGCTGTGGGGGTCTGAGGGCCGCGTCTCTCCAGGTGGTGTGGGTGACGGCCACGCTGCCCTACGTCGTCCTCCTCATCCTGCTGGTCCGGGGGGCCACCCTGCCCGGCGCCTGGAGGGGGGTCGTCTTCTACCTGCGCCCAGACTGGGGCAAGCTCCTGAGCACCGCGGTGAGTGCGCGGCGGGACCCCCGGCTGCCCCCCCCGCAGCACCCAGAGCCCTCCCCAGCACACACACCCACCCCTCTGGCCCCGCAGGGCGACGGGCCCCTTGTTCCTACAGAAACAAGACGCCCTGGACAGGCTCTTGGAAATGTAAATCTATAATTGAATCACCCATCTCATCGCCGCTGGGTTTTGTTTGCGCCGTGTTCTCGCCCTGGCCTGACAATAGCCTTCCTGTGGGTAATTACCAGGCAGCACTTGAGAATTCTCATTAAAGGGAATCAGGGCTGCACTGCTGCAACCAACCCGCCCGGGTAGGAGGGGGCATGGGGGTCCTGGGGCTCCCCTTGACTTTGTCCCTGCTCCAGGCACGGGGGAACACAGATGGTGTTGCTTAATTCTGCTGCTGCAGGACCCCGGGGTGGAAACGAGCTCCCTCTGTCCCGTGGCAGCTCCGGGACATCTCACGGGGTCGGGGCAGGCAAAAGAGGAGGTTTGGCAGCGTGTGCCAACGCCGAGCCCATCCCTGTGCCATGGGGTGGGCACATGCCAGGGGTGGGCACATGCCAAGCGGCACCTCCCAGCCCCGGGGTCCCCTGCCCGTTCTCCAGCCTGCCTGTCGCTTCTCCTGCCAGGTTTGGGTAGATGCAGCTGCACAGATTTTCTTCTCCTTGGGCCCTGGATTCGGTGTCCTCCTCGCTCTGGCCAGTTACAACCATTTCCACAACAACTGCTACCGGTGAGCTCCCGCAGCCGTGGGTCCCTGCGGGCACGGGGGCTGCGCCGGCTCCTGCTGCGGAGCCACGTCCCGTCGGCTCCTGCACCGCGGGCTGAGCATCCTTCCCCATTTTACGGAGGGGTTTGGTGTGGGGAGCCAGGGGAGGGAAGTGGCGGGAGTACAGGCGACCAGGGCAGCCAGGCCGGGGCGAGAGCTGAACCAGAGGGGGGTTTCTGTGCCAGGACACGTCTTCTTGGCCGTAACAAGCGCCAGGCCCCGAGGGAACGGCCTCAAGCTGCCCAGGGCAGGGTCAGGCTGGCTCTGAGGAAGGATTTCTGTGCAGAAGGGGCTGTTGGGCGTTGGAATGGGCTGCCCAGGGCAGGGGGGAGTCCCCGGGATCCCTGGAGGGGTTGAAGAGTCGGGCTGAGCCAGCGCTGAGGGATCTGGGGCAGTTGGGAACGGTCAGGGGGAGGGTCATGGTGGGGCTGGAGGAGCTGCAAGGCCCTTTCCAACCCGGATGATTCTGGGATTCTCGCTTTCTGCCTTCCAGGGATGCGCTGGTCACCAGCGTGGTGAACTGCCTCACCAGCTTCCTCTCGGGCTTCGTCATCTTCACCGTGCTGGGCTACATGGCCGAGATGAGGGACGTGGAGGTGGAGGATGTCGCGAGAGATAAAGGTTTGCCCCATCCAGCGCAGCTGCCCCATCCCCGCCCCGCTGTGCCCAGCTGCCCCCGGGCTCCGTGCGCTGCTGCAGCTGATGGGGGCCGGGGGGTGGACGGTGCTGGGGCCGGCCAGGGCGCGGGGGCTTGTGCCTGGGAGCGCAGGGCAGCGGGTGTCCAGCCCCTGTACCCCAGCCGGGGCTGGGCACGGCCGCTCTGGCTTTGGGGCATCATCCCCACACGCCTTCCCACCACTGCTGGGGAATGGCAAACCAGCCCAGTGTCCCTTCCTAGGGCCAAGCCTCCTTTTTATCACCTACCCTGAAGCAATTGCCAACATGGTGGGATCCACCTTCTTCGCCATCGTATTCTTCCTGATGATGATAACACTGGGGCTGGACAGCACGGTAGGGAACTCCGACGAGCACAACAGACCGTGTCCCACGGGGCACAGCGGGGTGACAAGGGGACCTACGGCCTCGGGAAGGAGGGCTGCCTGCCTGAGCCCTCCCAGCGCGGGCATGCAGCCCCCCTCGGAGTCTGCCCCCTCCTGGCAGGGAGTTGCAGAGGGCCAGGAGGTCTCCCCTCAGCCCCCTCTTCTCCAGACTAAACCCCCCCTGCGATTGCTGACACAAGCCAGGATGCCACTGGCCTTCTCGGCCACCTGGGCACACTGCTGGCTCCTGTTCAGCCAGCTGGCAACCAACCCCCCCCCCCCCCCCCCCCGGTCCTTCTCTAAGGTTTTATCCAAGAACAGGACTGGCCCCACAATTCGTTTCTCTGCCTCACGCCATGTTTCCTTTGCAGTTCGGGGGCCTGGAGGCCGTGATCACGGCCGTGATGGATGAGTACCCCCAGGTCCTGGCTGGGCGGCGGGAGGTCTTTGTCCTCGGCCTCATCACAGTCTGTTTCCTGGGCTCCCTGAGCACCCTCACCTACGTGAGTCCCGCCGGGCACCGCTCTGCTCTCATCCCCACCACTCACCCACTCGTTCCTCCAACAACCCCCGGCGCGGGGCTTTGCCAATGAGCATCCCCTCGGGGTCTGCAGCCGCCATCCCCTCCCTTGTGCTCTTCCAGGGGGGCGCCTACGTGGTGAAGCTGCTGGAGGAGTTTGGTGCTGGCTGCTCGATCCTGGCAGTGGTACTACTGGAAACGATAGCTGTCTCCTGGTTTTATGGTAAGAAACGGCCTCTGATATGAAAAAACATCCTGCAGGCACTACACGTGTGTAAGTGCTGGGGCTTGGGGGAAGAAGCACATGTGGGACTGGCATGGGGCACGCAGGGCGTCGTGTCCGTGTCCCTGTAGCCACGTCCTCGGCGGGTCTCCGGGGCCGTGACAGCTCTCTCCTCCGCAGGGATACAGAGGTTCTCCCACGACGTGAAAGCCATGCTGGGCTTCACCCCGGGGCTCTTCTGGAAGGTGTGCTGGGTCGCCATCAGCCCTGCCTTGTTAGCGGTGAGTAGCTGCAGCCTGACCTAGAGACCGGCCTGGCAACCCCCCTCCGAACGCTGCTCTGCCCTCCTCAGCTGCTGCTGCCACGCAGCTCCCCGGGCGCGGGGTGAAGGAGGTGGAGCAGGGTCCCGGCGGGGGCTGGCGGGCCTCGTGCCAGCCCTCCCTGCCCGCTCCCCACGCCGCGGCTCCGGCGATGGGCAACGACAAACTGCCCGCAGCCTCCGCAACGGCGGGTTGCACCAAGGAAAGCAGCTGGAAATACATTTTCCAGCCTCTTCTGCAGCTTCAGGGGAAAGCAGGGAGCCGGCAGCTGGGTGCTCACACGGGCACAAGTGCAGCCTCGTTTCACCCTCCTGGGCCGTGGGTTCCTGCGCTGCGTGAGCGGCCACGGGGGGGGCTCTGGGGGCAGCGCGGGGCTGTGTGCCGGGCTGGATCCGTCCCCTTTGAAACGCCAGCTCCCCCAGCACTTCAAAGGCTGCTGTCTGCGAGAGGCAGAGGGGCCTAATCTCTCCAGATCTGCAGGAGAAGAGGCCTTGTGAGGATTAATTACAGCTCGAAGTGCTTTGCCCAGGTTATTAAGAGAGAAGTGTTATAATCAAAGCAGGCAGCAAACGATTCCAGTTCAGCACAGGGACACGCAGCCTGCGCAGGCCACCGTCTCGGCGGGGTTTGTGAGGTGAAGGCCTCCCAGCCCACGCCTGGCGAGGGGTGACAGCCTGGGAAACGTCCCCGCAGTGTCCACGCTGGCCCCCCGCGGGGAGGGAAGCAGCGGCGGCAGCGGGACAGCCGGTGTTCACCGACAGGACGAGCCGGGGCTGGGGCGATGCCACGGCCCACCTGGGTGCCCGGCTGGCCCAGAAGAGCTTTTCTGGACACCCACATTGTGGTGGTGGGGGGGTGTTGCCGCTGTACAGCCCTGCGCTGCTTGTGCCAGGCAGTGGGGCACATCCTGCCGCGGTCTGGCCCCGCGAGCATCCTCCCCTAACGACCCCCGCTTCGTTCGTTACAGTTCATCGTGATCAGCTCCCTCCTGGAGCAGCCGCCTCTGACGCTCTTCGACTACCAGTACCCCGAGTGGAGCATCTCGGTGGGGTCCCTCATCGGAGCCTCGTCCTTTGTCTGCATCCCTGTCTACATGGTGTACAAGCTCGTCTGGACACCGGGGTCCCTCAAGCAGGTGAGGGGCGGGGTGGGCGATCCACAGCCCCTGTGCGGGCTGGGGGTGGGCAGGGACCCCCACCCGGGTCAGCCCCAGCCCAGGGCACTGGGCAGACGGTTGATGCCTCCTCAGCATCTTTGTACATGTGGCAATTCAATCGCGCCTGGATTGCTGCTTGGAAAAGGGCTCAGAGGAGAGTGGCTCAAGGGCCTGATAATTTTACATCTTATTTCTGAAGCTGTGGTTTTGTCTGGGAGGCAGCGGGGCTACCGTCACCCCTGCTCTCAGCCCAGCTTTGGGACATCTCCTGCCCGCTGCTGCAGCGAGCGAGGTTGTGGTGGGGACAGCTTTGGCGTGGCAGAGCAGGGCAGGCAGCCCCAGACCTCGGTGCAGGAGGGAAACCCATTACCACCTTTTTTCTTTGCCTGCTTACACCCTCCAGCGCCTCGCCGTCTGCATTCGGCCAGAGAAAACAACACGGGGCCCCCAAGCCGAGGCGGTGTGCATGTCACCCGCCCCGTAGCCTGGTGGTGGCACATCCCTGGGGGACCCTTCCTGCTCCTGCCCCACCAGAGCAGCGGGACAGGCAGAAGAGAAGCTGCCGTCACCCTCCCCACAGCAAACCGCCCCTCGCGTCTCCCCCGGCGGCTGCACGTGCCGGCGGCAGCTCCATCGAGTCCAACGAGCGTCTCGATGGAAGCGGCACGGCCAGCACGGCCTGGAAAACCTCTGACCCACGGCAGGGCCCCGCCGCTGCGTCCCGTGGGCTGGGAGCGAAGTTCTGGAGGCGAATCCCGACTCCTGGCGAAGACGGAGGCGCAGCGGCGGGGAATCGCCGTCCGACGGCGCAAGCCCTCACCACGCCCGGCTCAGGGACGCAGGCGGCCTGGCCTCAGCCCCGAGCAGCGCGTGCCCTCGGCCCCGAGTGACATGGAAAATAAACCCGCTACCAGCCACTAGGAGATCAGACAAGGGAGAGGAGCCGGAGCTCGCTGAAGCGCCGCAGCTGAGAGCACAGGGCCAGGCTGGGGGAGGTCGCTGCCCTGACACACAAATATTTCGTTCTGTTGCAAAAAGCAAAAGTCTGGTAAATAAATTATGTGGGCCCCCCCCAAGGAGCGCGCGGGTGCAGCAGGGCTGGTCGGTCCCTCCCGCCGCCCCGCTGCGGCAGCTCTGCTGAGCCAGGGGGGTCAGCTGTGGGAGATGAGGTGGCCCGCGGCATTTTGAAAAAGAAAATGCTGTAACACATCTCATTCACAAACCAGATACTGGGGTCGGGGTGAAGCAGCCACCTGCCGCCTCCCCCCGAATGTGACGTCGCTTCCAAGGTGGCCTCAGCCACGCGGCCTCGAGCGCTCTCAGCAGCTCCTGGGCCTACGAAACGCTCCCCAGCGCCTGCCCCCCCCAACGCCCTCACCCCCCCGTCCCCTCCCCGCGGCTCCCGCGCTCGCTCAGGGCGATGCAGAGCGAAGTGGGGGTGTAGCTGAGAGCTGGGGGATTGGGGGGGGCACAGGGGGCTGCGGGGAAGCACTTGAGGCTTGTGGGGGCACATGGGATTAAGGGGGGGGGCACAGGGGGCTGGGGGATACACACGGGGTTAGGGATACGCATGATGCTGGGGGAAGACACGGGGATTTGGGGGGGCACATGAAGCACACGGGGGTGCAGACCCCCCCGGGACGGCTCCCCGACCCCCCCCAGCCCATCCCGGCCGGTAACACCGGAAGGTCGGGCCCGGCGGGGCGGGGCGGCGGAAGAGGAAGGGCCGGGCCGGGCCCACAAAGGCCCGGGGGGGGGTGACGGTCAGGGAAGGGGGCGGGGGGGGGGATTGGCCGGTGGCGATGGCGTTGGCGACTGTGAGGGGCTGGGCGCTGGCCGCGCTGGCCCTGCTGGCCCCGGCGGAGCGCAGCCGGCCCTACGCGGTGCTGCAGAAGCAGAACCTGGGTAAGGAGCGACCGGGGGCTGGTTCCAGACCCGGCAGCAGCGCTTGGGCATCGTTCTGCTTGGGTTTTGATTTATTTATTTTTAAAGCTCGATTTTGGGGCGACGCCCCAGGGTTCGGGGAGCGGGGGGGTGGACGCATTCACACCCTAACGTGTCGCCCTCCCGCAGTGCTGCTGGGCAGCATCCTCAGCGCCCTCCTGCTCACCATCATCCTCATGGCCGTCTGCGTCTACAAGCCCGTCCGGCGGCGGTAGCGGGGCCCGGGGGGGTCCCTCGGCGTCAGGAATCGCCGCCCTGCCCGGTCGCACCGCCCGGCAGCGAAGGGGGGGGATGTCCCGTGGATTCCCCCGTCGCCGTCGAGGATTCCTGCGTCGCCTCGACCCGTGCAGCCTCGCGTGGCTCCGTCGGGACGGCCCGGCTGGGCGCTGGAAATCAATCACACACACACACACACACCCCCCAAAAAAAAAAATAAAAAAATCACACCCCTGGTCCTCGGCAAAACGCCGGCTGGGCCAACGCGGGGGGGGTGTGAGGCAGGGCTGCAGGTTCCTGCCAAAACGCAGAGTCTGGGCGAGGCGGCTCTGACACGATGCGCTCCAGAGCGGCCCTGGGTCAGGGGGTGCCCCCGGAGCCTCGGGGGGGGCTGCGGGGACTGCTCCGCTCCCCGGGGCGGGTGGGCAGGAGAACGCGGCCAGACTGTCAGCATCGCACCCGAGGAGCCGGCCCCCGCGCTGGACGACACCACGTCTGATTCTGCTTTCTGAGGAATTCTGTCCCTTGAACGTCGAGTCGGGAGAGCGCAGCCTTCAGAAATAATCCCAAGGCAAAAGCTCGGCAGCCCGCGGCGGCTCCCAGCAAAGCTCAGCCAGGTCCTGGTGCGGCTGCTCAGGGCCCCGCGCGTCCCTCCCGGCCTTCGCTTTAACTCTGCCAGAGCAGCCACCGAGAGCCTCGCACCAAACAGCGGCTGCTGAACCCGCAGGGGCTGGGGACGGGGGTCTGTGGCTCACGCTGGGCCCCGGGGGTGGGTTTGTGCTCCCCAGCACGTCCCTGGGAAAGGGGAGCTGGGGGAAGGCTGCGAGCCAGGCGGGCGCTCGAGGCCTCCGGGCTCAGGTTTTGGGGAGAACTGAGTGTTTAAGGCCCAGCCAGCCCCGTTCTGTGCGTTTTCAGTGATGAATTCAAGTGTTTACACTGAAATCACACTTGCGTATGAATGCTGCTATTTTGGTTTGCACTGCTACGAGTAGTAACTGGATTTAGCTTATTATTACTTCAGTATTTAACATAGGGGTGTTTTGGCTAGTAATTTATTTAATGTTTTAAAACTTTAACCTCCAGAATGATTGTGTTGACTTGTTGTCTAAAACCTTGTGCTGCATCTGACCTGTTTTCTGTTCAGTTTGCTTTAAAAGACACTGACCACTCTCATTGCAATGGGGGATTCTCTTTGCTGCTGTTACTAGTAAAATGACAGGAGGAGGCTGACCTAGAACAGACCCAATCCCCAATCTAAGTGAAACATGAAGCAAGGTAACACTGTTCTATTGCTTTCTGAGCCTTTTTTTTTTTTTTTTTTTTCAATCCCCAAATCCTGTATCCCTGATTTCTCTCACCTGATGCGAAGCTGGGTCTGTAGCTGGTGGGTCGAGCTGGCAGCCACAGCTCTGCCTTCCCCGCAGCAGCGTTCCTGTTTACGTTCATTCTTCACTCCCTGCTCTGTCTCTCTGTACAAATAAAAAGCTAAGTCAACAATCCAGGACCCCTGCGGCTCATTCACGTTCTGTTTGTTATTACCACGGCGGGAGCTGGACGGAGGGATGAGGTGGACCCGTTGCCCACCTCCAGGGATCTTGGTTCTTACCCCAAGGGCGAGGGAAGGGGCAGGGCAATGGGGTGAAGCCCCAGTTTCTGTGGCTGTTAGCAAGGAACTGTTAACAATAACCTGACAATAAAAGCTCATCCTGCACGTGTAGCACAGTCACCAGCAGACATTAACAGCTAAAGTTCCATTAACTCAGTTATGAGGACTACTTTGAATCAGAAGGCAGCCAAAAGAAGCTTAATAAGGATTTCCAGATTAAGCACATCATGAATTAATTGCACACTGAAACAGTCCAAAAGCACAAAAAAGTGCACCCTGGGTCTCCCTTTCAGGATCAGCATCACTAACACTCCAGAAATAGCATCAGTTTAAAGAACTCTCAAAGCTAGTTAGAGATTTAGAACAAACTGCAGGTATTTGTAACTCTGAGCTTCTCTTTTTCTACGTAAGCCTCAAGCTTCCTTGGAAAGAGAAGCCAGACTCAGCTTTCATCCAGCAGTCTCAGAATTAATATTAAACACAGCGTGCGACCCTCTGCTGATCTCTGTCCCTCACAAAAAGCTCCGTGCAGGAAGTGCTGAAGAGCACTGAAGTCCGACCCCCACGCTGCCCCTCAACGGGCTGTGGTGAACTGATCCCTGCTTTCAAAATGGGGAGACCCAAAAGTTGGCTGAAAACATCAGAAAAATGTTTCCAGGGATTAGGTGTCCGTTTCAGGCTAAACCAGAACTATCTGTGATGGTTTCATTGATATAACATCACTATTGTACAAAAATGCAACAAGGCGGCAGATAATTATTTAAAAAGACTCCAACTACCGTGTTAAAAAAAAAAAAATACTCACGGGTGTACTGTGACACTGTGCAGTATCTTTGGTTTTTCTTCCAGCACACAGAGGATGATTTTGACACATCCCGTGTAAGACGTAAGCTAGGGTTTAAGAAAAGCAGCACCTGCTTCAGGGAAGCAGAGCCCGCAAGGTTAGACAGAATGATGCAAATGTCACAGAAAGCAATAAAAAAAAACCAAACCACACCCCAATTTTTTTACAGTCCTAGACAAGAAGCAGGAGCGTAACAAAACTTGAACTGAAACTGCCCAATATTCTTTAGTTTACAATATAAAAAAGGGAACAAGTCAGCTTGAAAAAAAGATAATTTGCCCCCCCGGTAACCTTTGGAATGCTTAACAGAACAAAAGCAATGTCAGACAGACAGGTTTATAAAGGCAACAGCACTCTTTATTTCCACTGGAGGAAAAAAACCCCACAGTTTCATCTCCCACCTCACAACCTTGTCAAGAGCTCAATGCGAGGCTTATTCCCTTTTTTTCAACTGTGAAAGTCACAGTAATCCCCTTTTCAAAGAAAGATGCAATTCCAACACAGACCGCTGCCACTGTGCAAGAAAGCCAACATTCCTGCAAACATCAAGTAAGCTATTTCGGGATGCAAGCTGTATCATTAAACAGAAACGATGCAGATATACCAGTTCTAGTGTACGCTGAAGGAATTTTAATCACTTGCTATGTAAAACAATGGATTATTGGTTTGAAATAGGGTTCCAAGTTACCAACCACCTCACTGGTTACAATCAAGTCCGGTTTATAGTGGATTTTATACTGGTTAATAGTTGGTCACCCAGAACCGCCCTGTTTCACCCAAGGACAAATGCAGGATTAGGGAGCAAGATCAGACCGTTTGTACCATAGGTTCGTCACACTTCTGCCAGCCAGGACAGAGGAATATTGCTCACATTTAACTACCCTAAGGCCTTCCCGTGGATGTACATCGTGTACTTGTGGAGTGCACTTGAGAGTCACAGTGGAAGTACTGTAAACACTGGCAGAAGTGCAGATAAAATAGCTACAAATATACTGTATGACGAAAAGACCTGAGGAAAGCTGGTTAAAACATACTTGCGAATTGTTACAATACCATTTTTATGAGTGTAGTCATATTGGCTTGTTTTAAAATCAATAAAAACACTCAGATAAAAAAATATACGTATTCACATGAGGGATGAGCATTTGAATTTTAAAAAGCAACATGCGTTTCCCTTTCAGATGACAGAATTAAAACTTATCTTCCAATAAGCATACGTTAAAATTTCACCTGATTTCTTCTCCTGTTTGAATTTAGCACCCACACCCAGGCACGCACTCATGCACACACACCCAGTGATCTCAAAGAAGCACCTGTATCTATCCCTAATTTTCTTGCTGCCCTCTGACTACAGGAACTAGCTGGTTTTGAATCACTGCAGAAACTGCTACTTTATGAGACAGATGGTCCCATTTTAGGATCTAAAATTTTACTGGCTACTTGTTTTGTCCTTTTTCAGAAAGCACGAGTTTAATCTTGAGCTTGGATTAGCTGTTCAAGTATAAAATTATCCCTCTTAAGCAGGAGCACATGATAAAATCTCAGTAACTAGAGAAAAGATAATCACATATAAACAAAACGAAGAGAAAACCTCTGTCAGCATGAAGAACTACCCTATGTGTGGATATGCGTGTAGATGTTCTTCCATGTAACACCTGGAAGAAACAGACAATGGCTTTGAATTATTCAGAAATGACTAAGCAGATGAATATTCTTTGGTAAGTAATGAAGTTTCCCTCCTGAACTCCCCATAAATCAGATTTTCAAGCTTCGCTGCAATCCTACCTCCTGATGCTAAGCAAAATTTCCATCTGCTCTTCAATAAATACGTTTTGATAAAAGCTTTCCCTTCAAAGCTAAGACTGCACGGTTGGGGAGCCAAACGCAGAGTCCCATGATCTGAAACTCCCTCAAACAAAAAGAAATCAAGAAAACTTTTTGTAGCTGATGATGCCAACTTAGAAGGCAGGTGAAATGTTTACTTAAGCAATCCAGGAGTGGTCTTCAGACTGATAGCTCTGAAAGCCTTCAGTTCTAGGCAGATTTGGTCACCCTTATTTCAGGAGATGGCTTAAGGTTTTATTTTTCCACGAGAGAAAGCTGTAAAACTTGCTGAAGCTCTGCATCTTCCTCTTCACGACGTTGCTTCTCCCGTTCCTCCTGCTCCCGGACAGACAGCTCCATGGCAAGCTGCAAGTCTTTTTCAAAACTGGAAGGTTCACTAGGGGTGCTGCAGTGGGAGTTACCTGAGCTTGTTAGATAGCTCTCCTGCAGTGCCCTGAAGGAGAAAAAGAACTTCAAGAAATAAGAAGAGACAGAGGCTATTTCACATTTCCTGCAATGATCCTTCCTAGCAACTGTTTTCTAACTGCAAACCTGAAAAATCTCTCCCCAGAGGGCAGAAAGCAGTTTTCATGATAAGAAAACAGTTGTTCTAACATCTGTAAAATTCCCAACATAAAACCTGCTCTTTGAAGGAATCTTTCAGAACCTTTCATACGTACTAACAGTTACATTTTCCATGCACTTCTAAAAGCATTCTCACCTAGTTTAAAGGTGATGTGATTTTCCATGTACAAAGGAACCAAGAGGATGCAGTTCTCCGTGTGCACAAAGATTTCTTTGTACTTAACTGCAGAAAAACCCCACAGATACCAGGGCAGATTCTCAAGGGTCCATTAAATATACGTTGCTAAGTTGTTAAGGATTACATAATGATTTTGGAAAGAAAGAAGAGCTACCCTGAAGTGTGCAATATCTAATAAATAAACATTCAACCCAGAGGGACCAAATTCACAGTTTTAAGAACAGGAGGACTGTGTTTATTTGTTGGGTAAAGAATCTGTTATGTGCACAGGCCAGGCCCACAGCAGAGCTAAAGAGCTACTACATAAGCCAGGGAGGCCCAGGTTAGAGTCCGTCCTTCTCGGAAAAGTGAAAGTAAGAAGCAGCACAAGAAAAGAGAACTCAAGTTCTATGCATCTGCTGCCTACACACACACAAAAAAAAAAAAAAATAAATCACAAAATTGCTTTATGCTGCTGTTGGAAGTATTTTTGCTCTCTCACTGCATGGCTTGGTGTGAAAGAAATGAGTTACCTCTGATACTGTATGTTGAAGTCCTGTGAATATGCAACGGCGCCGTTGGAATGCAGCCCCACTTCCTAGAAATGGGGAAAGACAATTCCACAGCAGTTAACAGATCTGCTGAAAGGTAACTCTTAAATCACTCTTATTTCTCCTTTGAAACACATTGCTGTATTTTTCTCTTCTCAGGTTCTTAGAAAAACAAATCCCACGCTGTTTAATCCAGAGATGCAGCCATCACTGCACAGTCTTGTCAAAACCCTCCGACCCGCACCACACACCTTACAGCACACTCACTTTATTTCCACCAGATTCCAACAGACTCTGCTGAATGGCAAACTGCATGATCTCGTTATCTTCATCCTGCACGTGTACGTTCCTACCGTCATCTTGGACGTGGTAAGATTTGGGGATCTCAAACACCGACTGGTCAACCTCGAAATTAGCACCTACAGAAGCCAAACACAATCACAAGCGTGGCGCGGTGTATTTTTACGAGTTGTGACTTAAAAAATTCTGATGAACGTTTATGCATGGGTAAGTTAACCCCCAAAATTCAGTTAAACCACCTGGCTAAATATATCAAAGGGCTTTGAAAGACTTCTGTGGCAAACAAGCACAGCAGTAAGGCAGAGCACAGAGCTCTCACAGGACTCTGGCGAGTGACACAGGTAAAACCAGCGTGAGCAGAGCGCTAAGGTGGCTGAACTCTAACAAAACCCGTCGGGGGGGAAAAAAAAAGTTGCAAAAGATAAATACTGCAGCGGCTCTTCTGAGGCTGCAGAATGGGTCTGCAACAGCTCATAGGACAGGGTATCACTGGATACATGCAGTCATGAGCATCCTGCTCGAACAGAACCCACTCTTTTCTGACGGAGCACGCAGACGTCGCTGTGGCTTACAGCAGTTTAGTATTCCACTTCCCACAGCAATAGCTTGCACCGGAATTTAGACCTCAAAATACTTGGGAAAGCTTGCTGCAGCTCACTTCAGTCAGTCTGGCAGGCATGGAAGGGGCAGAACGGGCCCGGATGGTCAGTGTGGCACGCTCCAGGTCAGCTGTGACGCACTGCAGCTGCCCCTCACCCGTGGAGGTTTCATTCTCTGCACTTAACCCATCTCTCCCGTGCATCCCACTGACAGAAATGTAAGAAGATGCGATCACTGCATCTTTCCACTCCTTACCTGAATCACACTGTGCACCTCCAACTGTCTGTGGTGATGTTTTGTCAGCTGTCCTGCAGCCATTGACATTTTCAAATGTAATTCGGGCATTCAGCACATGAAATAGGGGAATTTCTGTAAGAAAGAGTACAAGATTTCTGTCAAAAAGAGACCTCTCATTCACTTGCACACCTACAGCCACACCAAGCCCTTATATGCTTATTGAACATATTCCACAAGCAGCATCCCGTAATGACAAAGTATAGAGTAACTCAATTCACCAGGAAGTTGCCCTTAGTCATTCTCACTCTCCCCCTACATCTCTTATAATAAGATTTGCCAAATCTAAGGCATTGAAGCTAAGAGGAAAGAGGTAGCAACAGCTCATTCTTACTAAAATGATGCAGTCTTTAAAATGATATTTCTGCACTGGTCACTCAGAATTTGGATTCAATGACCCCAATGCACAAGACATTGTACATCTGGGTTCTCAGTTCTAGATATTAGTGTGACTACTAGTAAAAAACTAGCAGGATTTTTGGAAATATATGCTGCAAAACCAATAGAAAGAAAGGAAATGAAGAAGTTGCTACAATAATAATTGCTAAATATTACCAATTTTGACAGGAAACCCTGGTGGAAATTCCAGAGTAATGAAATCCCTAAGTCTGGCAAAATGAGCGCTAGTTCTGGCCATCAGATCGATGATTGGAGTGACTTGTTCCATAAGAGACAAGGGAAACTCTTCACTCATCCACAAGGTTGCTTTAAATCTGAAAAGAGAAAGTTGCATAAAAACATTCTAAGTTTACAGTTTGGGAACAGACGCAAAGCAAAATAGGCAGCACTGTCACCTGCTTCATATATTTCAAAGCGTCAGAATAGTTATTGCTCTGGGAAACCAAACCACATTCCTGCTCAGACCAACGGCAAAGCACAGGACTAACAAGTTAGAACACTAGGCCAAATGTTTTCTTTGACTTAGTGGAAGAAGAGTTAGACTACAGCTGAATACTTCAAGATCTCTCTCTCGACTAAATTTGAAAACACAGGAAAAACCACATTGGATATTTGTAAAAATGGTTTCCAGAGGTTAGATGACTGGGAAGAGACAAACTAGAAATAGTTAAAAAGTTATTTCTCACTTCTGCGTTCGAATGGTGACTTCTTTTGGTCTTCCTATGTCTCTACCTTTCAAATCAAATTCTGGGTCAAAGTATTCCTCTAGAGTAATAGCAGTAGGATTGTTACTTGCAGCATACTCTGTTGTCTTGGTTGTACTCTATAAGGAAAGAGGGAAAAAAAAACAAAACAACCAACACCAAAAGTACAGAACAAATAGTGGCTACTACAAGAAACTTTTAACTTAACTTAGTTACTTTACCAACTGTGAAGTAACTCGTTCTGTTTTAGACCACCAGTGACACACAGCCATAAATACAAGCATGCACATTTAGGCTGCTTTCTCCCGAGGTTAAAAATTTCCAAGCATTTTAGAGGCAGGAAAAATCTACTTTAACACTTTAAAGCCAGAAACCGGAGATGCACACACAAGCTACAGTATTTCTAGGCTCCAAATACTTTACTAAAGGCAAAGCTTTGATGAGGTATTTGAAACAAAACTCTCTAGATCCGTGTAAGATCTACACCACCACCCTGAGACAGAGCCAGCAGTTGGCAAATCTATTATCTACTGTACTTAAGTGTGTAGAGATGCATGGGAGTTTCTAAAGCCATACAGAAATCACTATGAACGCGTTTCAGACCAGCAGAGGACACGGGGCTTTCCTCCGAGGTGACCACGGGCAGTGTGCTATCGTGTCACTCCACCCCCCCACCTTTCTCCGATGATCTCCGTGCCAGCAGTGTCCCCCACCTGAGGCTCCTGCAGGTCTGTGGACACGTTTTCCCAAATTACTGGTGGGCTGTCACTAAGATCTGTGCTTGCTCCCAGCTACTGCTCTGCTCACACGCCAGCTCTTGCTCTGCTAACAGATTCTACGTCTTGTTCGTAAGAGAGTTCAGAAGGAGGCACGTGCTATTCACACAGAACCTTTGAGGGCCTAAAACCAACAAAAACACCCTCCAGGGAAAATTTAAACCTCATAATGAAAATTGCTGCCAAACTAAGGAAACAAGAGGCGTTTCCACCCACCCAGAATTCCTACTGGCAGAGATCTCCGTGCTGCAGTGACCTGTTTCAAGGTCAAAGACACTCACCTGAGCACCATACTCGTGTTCCACTGTACCCAGAAATGATTCCAGGGGGTTCCTGTCAGCTTCAGAAAACAGGAGGGAAAACCCCAAAAATCTATTACTATTAATTAGCAATAAAATTTACATACACACTAGGCTAACAAACAAGGTTTCTCACCCAAAGCGAAGCAAGCTGTTAATGTTCCTGTAAGCTTTGCCAGGCCAGCCCAGCACCTAAAGCTGACAGCATAAAACGGGTACGATACACAGAAAAGAGGCAAAGATTCGCAGTGGTTTCTGTCTTTAGCAGATAGCTCTGTTATCCACAGTGCCTCTCCCCCTGGGCCCCAAGGTAGGCCAATGAAGGGCAGTGTTTCCATACAAAGTTAAAGGCTGCTCACCCTTTACTCTAGTTTAAATACTAGAAGAAATCAGTGGACCAAAACAAAACAAAAGGTCCAAGGAAACAGAGCCTATGTGAATCTCCACTTCGCTTTGGCCATGATGATAAGGCATGAATACATTCCAGAGCAGGACAAAGCATGGAAAAGTGCAGCCTTTTACAACTTTCAACAGTTCTGAAGGGCTCTTCTCTCCTCTAAATACAGCTAGGATAAATACAGGTTCATTTGTAGGTTAGGGGCCAAGTAATGAGCTACCTCAGACACACAAGGGCAGGGCAAAGTCAGCAAGAAAATTATTTCCCTTGTCTGTCTGCCCAGTTCTTCTGCAGTCACACAGAGAAGGCATCAGAGAGCCAAAAAGTTCTACTTATTTCCAGTTACTCTATAGGAAAATTACCTTTATATCTTTTCTTCTCCTCTTCTGTTAAATGTTCTGTTCGGATTTTTGTGACCACGTTCACATTGTTTGCAATGTATACCTTTAAAAAAAAAAAAAAAAAAAAAAAAGCATAAGGACAAAAGCCAAAAAGCATCACAGGTTAAAAGAGAGAATTCCCTCTAGTAAAACACCATGTACACAAATCTAACGACAGAATAAAGCTGCATGGATCTGCCCCTCATTGAGAAAGGCCTTGATCTTTAACGTGCTGGTGATCAACGGGGAATGCTGCACTTGGGGTTTTTGATACGCTCTGCTATAACGGAAATCCAACATAATACATTCTTGACAGGCCTACACCGAGGCTGAAACTACATGCCACCTGCTGGGCAAGCTGATGAAGGAAGAAACCCTGCAAATCACACCCCACAGCATCTCCAGACAGCATTAATCCTGTGCTGAAAGAATGGAAAAGGAGTTTGATCATCCATTTTGATGGCAACAGAAGTCAGCCTTCGAGGAAGTTCCTGGAAAGCAGATTTAAATGCGCTCTTGTAACTAAGTAAACCAACCTCAAAACGAGACAGGCATTTCCAAGCTTGCTGGAAAGAATTCCCACCGGGGCAGAGATTTTAACAGAGAATGGGGAAGGAAAGTCAGATAATGCTATTTCTAAACTTGTAAAGATCTTCCAGGTGAAATTTAGTAATAGTTTAATTTTGCAGGGACACTAACGAACTCCTTGTCCAACTGAACAGTCTTGCAGTCTTACCAGAAAAAGCCTTCATATAGATGTAGAAACTATAAATAAAATAAATATAAATTAAAAAAATAAATAGTATTTATTCTTCTGTTAAATGAAATTACAAAACGCAATTTATCGCACAAATTCCAAAACCTGGAGTAAACACAGACTTCTGAATCAAGGAAGTTAATTCTTGCGATTCTTAAGTTAAATTCCTAACATAGTGAGGCTGTAAAGTCACCTTCAAAAATATTTCACTGCAGTGAAATGACAGACAAAACCAGCGTCACAGGGAACAAATGTAAGCAACTGTATGACTCATGAGCATGGTCAGGGTCTTTAATTTCCCAGCAGTCTTATATTATTTGAATTCCTGATGCAACTCGTGGCAGCAGGAGGCTGTTCTTTCCTTGCACTACTGTTACTAGAGAGTGCTCAAGGCACTTCACCAATGCGTTCCTCGTCTTCTAAGCAGTGAAAGAACGACAATATTCAGGAATGAGTTACACCCCAGTTTTGGGGATGAAGGGACTTCTAGCAGTTAGAATCTTTTGCCCCTTTTCTCCTGAAACGCTTTGATCCTCCCTCTCCCCTAAAGCTCCTGCAGATGCTCCATCGAGGCATCAGCCCTCCCACAGCCTTGGCAGCCCTGAAGTTCCTCACTCCTGCCCAGTTCTGCTGGCAACACAGCGAAGCTCTCCAGGGAAAGCTTCAAACCTGAAATATTCAGGAAATAAAGGCAAAACACAATCACGCTTCAGTTAGCTCTGAGGTCTCTTACTAGAGTAGAAAGGGCTTTACCTTTGCTTCGTAACCGTTTACACCTTCCGCTTTCTCTGTCCTCCACACCCAGAATCCAGATGTGGTTCTGACAAAAAGGAAACACCGCAAGTGTCTGTACAGTTGCATTTCTACACAATCCCCAGCCCGTTCTTCTAAAACTGATCTTAAACAACATTTGGTAGGTTATTTGATAATTAACCCCAGACAAAAGCACGGGTCTGCCTGTCCTCAGACACACATACCACAGGAGGGATGAGGAGCTGTTTCTGTTCCCGTGCACTCCACGGCCAAAGCACAAAGGCTCAGACAGAGGTCTGAGATTGAGATGGGGGTACCTGAGCCACAGAGGAGGACAACCTCAAAGCTTACCCAATTACTTTGTCTGACAGCCTGGGCATGGCAGCTTCTAGCACAGAGTTTAATTTCAAAAGTAACTTGTCACTGCACTTTGGGAAACTGGATAGCAGCAATACTGCTGTCTCAGAAGTCTTAGTTTCTGGCTGTGTAGATGCTGCAGTTACTAAGGCTCAGCAAACATCACAGAGATTAATTCTGGGCAGCTCTGAAAGGGTACTAAATATTCAGGAGAAAGATGGTGGAATGATACATCTCACTTTGAAAATGCTTGCTCTGTGTGATCCCGGGGTGGTTTACTGCATCACAGAGCACCCCAAAAGGAGTTTCAGAAGGAGGATCATTTGAACTAAGCTGAGAGGCACCTGGATGAACACGTGTAGTAACAAGGAAGACAAATGTATGTCTGTGGAAAGGCACACCTGTTTTTATTTAAAGTGTTAAGGTGAGATTTGAGTGACTTAGCTACAAGATGCAAGTTCTCGCCCATGAGTTTCAGCACCATACATGTGGATTTGGGTGAAATGCAAAGTTGCAATGAGACATTAACATCAATCTCACTAATACCATCAACTGGGAGTTTTCTGCAAGTCAGTTCTTTCAGCAGGAAACTTTTTGCCAAGCAGTAGTGGCAAACTGACCAAGCCAAATTTCTTTATTTAATGGTATGTGAAGCTTAAAAGCAATTTCAGATCTAGCCCTCGAAGTTTTTAATACCAGAGCTTTTGAGTTTATTTTTAAAGCTTTGTTGAAAGTATAATCTTGAAGTGTTTATTTGTTAAGAGAAACTTTGTATCTTACCTTTCAAAAGCAATATTTTTTGTATCAAGGCACGTATTAATAATTGGAGATGTAAGGCGTCTTTCCACATCTTTTCTTTTTGGTGTCATAGATCCCAACGTCAAGCGCTTCATGTGTTGGGAAATCTCAAAACGCTCCGTTGTAACAAACTTCTCATCGTGATTGATCTCAATTAGTTCTGCCCAGCCTCCAGTATCTGTTGGAAATGGTACATCATCTCAATCTAAAAAACCTCACAAACAGTATTCCAGATTGAAAAACTGAGAATATACTGTATATCACATCAGGGTGGACACTGTTCGCTGTATTTTGCACTCAGCTGAGATCAAATCTGGAGCTGTAGCCGAAATGATCTTCTATTTGGGGGGCAGGAGAGCAGAAGGGGGGACACTATGTAAAAGATTGAAGAAAAATTTTAGCCCTATTACCAAATTTTGACTGCAGATTTACTCAAAGAAATTAAGATGTTATGTTAAACGACAAAACAGTATCTCTACGAGACACTCCTGGAATATACATATAAAACTTTCACAAAAATCAGTACTCAGCCTCAACAGGTCTTTCTGTGCGAAAGGAGGATTTCTCATTGCGGCGCACATAGTATTTCATGATCAATGGTGCAGATGAACTAAAATGTTTACCTTCTCCCTTGAAAATTAAACTACGCCTTCCTCTCTCCCAGCTCATGTTTCCAAAGCCCAGTAAAGTGATATCAACACGCAGCTTGGCACCACTTTTCCAGATGCGACAGACATCACTTGGACAAACTCGAGAAACCAGGGGGACTATAAAAGAAAAATGAGAAAAACGTAAATAGAAAATATTCAAGAGACTAAGCGCACAGGAAATCTGAACTCAACAGAAGCTACATCCCTGATACAGGATTGCTCAGTGCTGGGATCATTATTCCAGAGGAGGCAAGATACTGATCTTCTTTAAGCTTTAAGAACAATCTGCTTAGGGACAGAACCCACCAACTTTAATTTAAAGATGACCATGAAAAGGAAGAAGTGATTAGTTCAGACTAGAAGATGTGAAATGGCATTTCCTAGCAGTCTAATAGTTAGCTGTTTGGAAAATTAAGTCAACTGTAAGGCCTAGCATTCATCCCTTTAAAAAAAAAAAAAAAAAAAAAAGCAGGGACCTCCCAAGGAGTCTGTGCATCTATACATATGTACCACTGTCTTACATCATCGATAGCCAGGTAAACAAAACCCCAAGGAAAGTCTTCAGAAATTCTAACAATGGCTAAACTCTCTGTTAAAAAACAAACACAAAACCCAACCATCAGAAAACAAAAAGTAAGTGTGCAACAAAAATATATTTTGAGAGGTGCAGGGATCTGTATTCTGGGGAGCAGGTATTCCTCTGTCTATCTTTTGTGACATTTGTACATAAGCAAGTCCCTTCGTCTATAGTTTAGAAGAGGTAACGATGACCAGGATTCTTACCCCAGCTAGTGAACTCCCATTTCATTTCCACATAGAAGTCAGGAGTCTGAAGAAGGAAAATACTTTATGAATACTTCATGGAGTAGTTTTAATCTAGCATTCAGTACAGCATTTCTTGTGAACATTTTGGATAAAGGAAAACAAAAAAAACCCAGAACTCGAGACGTGATAAATGAAGGTTAAAAAAAATGAAATTGAAACTAAAAAACACAAGACACTGGCCTACCACTGCTGCTTTCTGATAAGCTACTCTTCCTTATTTTACTATAGGAGCAGTGACACCTTCAAGATTCAGCTTCCAATGTTGGAGTTCGTGACTAAGGATTTCAAAGGAACGTCAAGGAAAAAGTCTCCATCTCTCACAGCGGAAGTTGAAACAAAGAACACAACTGCCCATCTGATTTCAGTTAGCTTGAATGAGAACTGCAGTCTGGAGCAAGAGGTTTAAACTAAGTAACTACCTCATTAATCTTTTGGAGTAATTCAGGAACTCCCCCAAGTGTCATAGAGGTCTGCTGGTAGTCCCGATGCTGCAGAATCATTTGTACCATCTCTGGATCTCCTGTACTGACAGCCTCGTGTAAAACTGAAAAAAAAATCCAACAGCAGATAAAAAAAACAAGTTCAGTTTCAGTTTGCTGAGCAAAACACATAATGCAAAAGCTGTCAAAACACAACATCTGCAACTGAAAAGTATTAATGCGCGACTTGTGTTTTCCAAGTTATCTTTACCTGTCCATCCCTGGGCATTCTCCTTAGTGACATCTGCCTTGTGCTGCAGGAGGACTTTGGCAGATTCTATATAACCCAAGGAAACAGCAAGGTGCAGCAAGGTCCGGCCTCGTGGATCCCGTTGATCAACATCCTGTTGAGTATCCGAGAGAGACGTAATGCTGAGGCTGCCCTAGCAAATGCGACTAATCAGAGCACACTGAGAAAAGTTATAGACAAACAAAGCTTGTCAGCAGTAATCCAGGAGTCAATATCCCTCGGTATTCCCACGTATCAGTCTGTGGTGCACAGCCAGCTCAGCTTTCAGACGCTGCTGAGCCCCCTGCTGCACTCCATACAGTGCAGGCTTACTTCCCCACTGAAATGAAAAGAGAAGCAGAAGAGGGCCTATAAAACTGACACGGTAAGAACTGGGATCACTGTAAGATGTGACTGAGTTCTTGTTGATGCTTCTCATTTCTTTTTTTCGGTAATTATTTCCCCTTCTGTCTCCCTTCAGAAGAGGTCTCTTTCAGGAGAAGACGGGAGTTTTAGTCTGCGTGCACTGCACTATGGGCAGTCAACAGCCTGAGAGACCAACAGTTTAACATTCTACAACATAGCGGGGGGGAAGGAAAAAAAAAAATTAACAGGGCATACAACACCAATTTTGTATAGCACTTTTTGAAAGTATAGAAGCAAATGGTATTTTACAAAGCATCCATTTGACTGACACACACAGCACAATGAAGAGCGAGTGCATTTTGTACAAGTCACTAAAAAAAAAAAAAAAGAAAAAAACACAACTACACAGGCATAAATATCCAAAACATGCAAGCACAACATACTCATACCTTACATATTTTTCACTATTAGCTTAGAGATTTGAAACAGAAGAGCATCTATAACTAAAGGAAAAGGGGAAAGTCAATAGCAGAAGAAGAAAGGAAAGTTATTACGCAAGTTAACATGGTTATCTGACAGCATTAAGTTGGAAAAAAATCACACGCAGACTAGGGAAAGCTTCACTTTAAAGCGTTCTCTTTCCACTTCTCTGGTGGAATGGTCATTAATTTGCTTCCCCACTTCCTACAGCTCCAGTGCCTACCGCACTGACAGGTAAAGGGCTCTAAGGCGTCCCTCCCAGTTGTCGGTAGTGCTGTTAACTGGTAACTGCACGTCTACCCGTCATCTGCCACACCAAGGGCAGCTGGCAAGTGTCTTCTGATTCCCTCACGCACCCTCCGACAGCAAGCAGCTTATCCCAAGGAAGCAGGAGGAAACATATCTTTGGAATACTTTAAAAAAAAGAAGGTATTTAAAAGCAGATAAAGGAAGTAAAAGACAGACATATTCCATCTTAACACGTTGCTCGTTTCCTTGTAGTGTTTGAGGTAGGAAGCAGCAATTCACAGGTGTGAACTGCGGCCTCCCACTAACAACCAGCAGAACAATCCTTATTTAAGGACAAAGCTTTCACAGGTGAGAACGTTATTAAAACAGAAATAAGCACACAGAAAGCAACGTGCCAGTAGGGTTAAAGATTTTCTTAAGGAATAAGATCACATGAATTAGATAAAAAGTAACTGCATTCCAAAGATTCTCCTAAAAATAGGCCAGAAGCATGCTCTAAGCAAGCATTAGTAAATTGTGGTGTACCGTTAGAATTGCAGATGATGGTCACTAGTCAGGAGGTGGCACAGCTGATCTTAGGCTCAATACTTGTGGTGTCAGGTATAATGTAATTAATATGCTCTGCTTCTGCAAACTATACTCCACGCTAGCAAATGTCAGAGCTTTTACACAGCATCTCAGCAAGAGGGATGTTTGCTGCTCGAGCTCTGCTGCAGCTTCTCAGCCCGTTCCCTTACGTCATTGCCATTTCTCGCTTGGCCATCCCAGAGAGGGAACAGCTTTGTATTTTTCTACTCTACAGCATGAAACAATGATCCATTTTTTTACTAGAGATGCTGAAAACATTCCAGCATAAAAACGCTGCCCATGGTCTCGGACAGCAACGGAGCTGTAAGAACTGCTGGTCCTCAGCAAGCTCGAGGCTGGTTTAATTTTCGGCAGCAGCAGCCACCTTTGCTGCATGTTGACTCCCCGTTAAGGTAAGCAATTATTTACTGCTTTTCGGGCACAGGAAAAGAAATTAATGTCCATCATATCTGTTCTTCCTGATCTGTTGCAATGACTCCTGCGGCTTTCTATAGAGCTATTCTGCAACCTGCACTCAAATGCTCTGAGCCCAGCTTTACGGATCAGAAGTCAACGTTTAACAGTTTACGTAACAAAAAGTATATTCCTACACCTTCTTACATCACCCCCGCAACCACAAATAAACAGGTAAGGAGAAAGAAGCGCAGCAATCCCGCAAGCCCAGCAAACAGACCCGGCGGTACCATCAGGGTTCCTTCTCCCTCCAAAGGCTCCAAGCGAGGGGCACTAAGCCCTGTATCACGGCACAAGCTCTTTCGGGGTCACCAGCCCCACGACAGCCCCTCTCTCCCCGGGTGTCCCGGTTACCTTGTCCTGCAGCTCCTCGTCCAGGCGCCTGTAGTCATTATTCCAGACCAGGACGTGCAGGGGGAAGGCGCTGCTGGCCCTGCCAGGGGCACTCATCATGCCGCACACCTGCGGGAGCGGGGAACCAGGGAGCCTCCCCTCACCGTGCCCCCTCCCTTCCTCTGGGAGACCCCAACTTACTCAAGCCTTGACCCCTTAATCTTCTCCTCTCTCCTGGCACGCACCTGCCCCAGGTGATGGTGGCGGGGGGAACACTGGGCCAAAACCCCCAACGAGCCCTTCACCCCACTCCCAGGGGTGCCCCATGCAAAATCCCACACCTAGGGGTCCCCTGCTCCCGGGGGTCCCCCCGCCCAGCCGCACACTGCAGACGGCCTCCTCCGCTCCCCCTGACCCCCACACTCCGGGGGGGTCCCTGCTCCTGAGCCCGCCGACCCAGCCCCACACTCCTGAGGGCCTCCTGCTTCCCTCGACCCCCCGCTCCCGAGGGGCTCCCCCGCTCCGGGCCCCCCCAGCCCCACACACGCCCGGGTACCCCCCCCGCGCCGACCCCGCCGCCTCCCTCCTTCCCGTCTCTCTAGGGCAGCGGCCGGGAGGAACCACAGCGCGGCCGATGCGGGGGGGGTGTGTGTGTGTGTGTGTGAAAGGCGCTGCCCCTCGGTTCCCCTCAGCCCGCCGCCACCGGCGAGCCCACGGAAGGAGAAAATTACTGCCCCCCCCGCGGGTGGGCAGATGGAGTGTCCCGCCCGCAGGCTGTCCCACCGCCCTCCGCGCGGGGGGGCACACGGTGGCGCGGCGCTGGCTCGGACGAGGCGCTCAGCACCCCCCCGCTCTGGCAGAGTGTTGGCTTCGGCCGCCCGCTCTCGGCCGCCATAGCGGTTCAGGGCAGAGCAGCCTCTCCCGCCAGGCTCGCGAAGCCGCGCTGCTCCCCGCTCCCCCGGCTCTCCAGCGGCGGGGGCACTTACGGGAGGTCTCTGTGCCCCCCCACAAGAAACGCCGCGCTTTTGCGACGCAGAGCGCAGCCTGAGGCCGGCGCCTGCCAGCGACAAACATGGCCGACCGCGCCATGGCCAGGGCCTCGCCCAGGCTCACTGCCGCCCTTTTGCCCGGAGCGAACATGGCGGCTCGGGGCCGCCTCACCGCCCCGCCCCGCCCCGCCCCGCCCGTTACGCTGGCGTACGCAGCTTGGTGAATAGCGCCGGCGGCGGGGCGGGCGGCGCTGCCGTGCGCCTGCGCGTTGCCGCCTCGGCGCGGGGGCTGGCGGCGGGGACCCGTTAGCGCGGCAGGAAGCGCCCGGTCCCGCCGCCGCCGCGCACCATGTCGAAGCGCCTGAGGAGCAGCGAGGTCTGCGCCGACTGCAGCGCCCAGGGTAGGAACCGGCGGCGCGGCGGGGCCCCCCCAGCGCCCGGGATGAGCCCATCCCCCTCTCCTCAGACCGGGCAGCGGCGCTTCCCCCCCCCCCCCGCCGCTCTCAGGCACCGGGGGGGCGCGGGCAGGTGCCGGCCGTGAGGGGCGGGAAGCGAAGGGGCTCCACCGGGTTCCTGTTGCCGGGGGGCGAGGGGGCTCCTGTCAGCGGGCCCGCACCTTCCCAGCGCTGTTGCGGGGGTGTCACCGCCTTGGAGCGGCCCCCCCCGCCCCTGTCGGTTTTGCCGGGTTTGATGCGGTTTTAGTGTTTTTCCCCGTGTCGGCTTGTTTCGGAAGGACCCGTTCTCGTACCGAACCTCAGTTTGTTCTAATTTGGGTTTTAAAGCACACAGGTAGCCCGGCGGTTACCCGGTCCCCGGGCCAGCCCGGGGGCCCGGCCCGCCCTGAGGGGCCAGGCCGTCGGGGGATGGCCTGCGAACAACGGGCACCCCCTGGTGAAAAGTAAATCTGGAACTCCTCAGCCTCGAAAGGAGGAAGGCTTGCTTAGAGAAATCTAGTCACGGAGCTGAAAGGTCGGCAGTGTGTCACTGAGTGGGACAGCGGCTGTTTCGGGGGCTTGTGAAGGTGAGAGCGGGGCTGCCTGTGGAGACACCCCTTATTCTGAGGGACAGGGGGAAGTAAAACTTAAACTTAAGATCCCCGAGTCCCAAAGAAAGGGTGTTGGAAGTGCCCAGTGAGACTCCTATTGGAAATGTTCAGTGAGCAACATGTTCGGGACATGCACATTGTCTTTCGCAGCGGGTAGGTTTGGGAGGTTATGGAAACAAATCTTGTCTTCAGAAAGTCTGTTGCATCTCCTTTTCTGACCATTTGTAGTTCTTATATTTGAAGCTGTCCGGTTTGTTTTTTTTTTTCTTTTTTTTAAAGCAATTGTCTATATTTGTTGTCTTTTCAAAGTTATGTGGTTTTTTGTTGTGTTCTGTGCTGGTTCTTCCAATATAATTACTTATGTATGCACTGAAATCAATTCAAACAGTGTGATGTAGATAACGTTTGAGTGGCCAGAAGATACGATGTGGGAGAGGGGATAACAGCTTTTATAAAATGGGACTTCTGTTTAAAAAAAATTAGAATAATAAAAATCCCAAATTAACTCCCACAGAGTTACTTTTATCTTCATAGAATTTTGTTTTCACAATAAATAGAGCTTGCATATCTTAGGTAGGCAGTGGTCCTTATCTCGTACAAGGGAGTGTATCTGTGCTTTTAAACATCAGTGGTGTCATGTCTTGAGATTAAGTTGTGTTGCTGTGTTTGTATTCGTTAAACTCGTCAGGAATATGTGGTGTTATCAGAATCACTGTTAGGGTAATCTTGTAAACTGGCCTTTTATTTTGTTGTGTCACGACATTAAGGCATTGTCAGATATTTGGTGAAGAAATCTGCTGGTTTATCTATATATAAAGAAACCTTATTTTAATCCTTTCTTAAAGAAGGGTTTGATTGTTTGGGGTTTTTTTTAATTTTTAATTTTACTTAAACCAGAGAGGATTCGTCAGAGGAGTGTTTGGGAGCTGTGCTGCTGTGCCAGGAGACCTGGGGGCTGCAGCCTGTTCCCCCAGATAGGCGTAGCAAGTGCAGAATGCCAGACTGCTGTCCGAATTAGTGCCTGCCCCTTGAACTCCATCCATGCACGCTTTGTTTCAGTGGCGAAGTGTGAATTTTTTTTTTTTACATGAGGTGATTTTACATGTACTTTTCTGCTACGCTTCCTATTCTCAGGCAGGAGTTCACTTTTCAAACTCACAGTTCAAGCTTGTCTTCATCACACGCTTCCTGTTTTGAATCACTCTGCCATGTTCCTGAAAACAGATTTGATCTATCTTTCTAGCTTCTCCCCTGTTGTATTTTGGTATCAGCTTAAACTTATTTTGATTGTGCCTGTAATTGAATCTTTTTTTTTTTAATTACTCAAATTCCACCACAGACACTTCATTAAATCAAATTTAAAACCAAAATAACAATTTTTTTTCCACAACATGACAACGCTCTCTCCGTTTCTTCAGACTGTCTAACGCTGTTTCTTCTCCCTCTCCCATCCCCATCTGTTATTTGAGAACAAGTAAGTGGTGCTAAGCCAGGTGTGACTTGAATTGAGGGGCTACGAGTTGTTGTGTGGTTTCATTAAAAAAACCCCTTAGTTAAACCAGCGTGACTCAGAAAACAGGTTGTAGTGCTGAACTTCCCACTGCTTTTTGATCAGTCTGCTCTCCACCACACACGCTGTCCTAAACTGGAGCTAAGCTGAGCTGCCTCTCTGGCCTCACCAGCGCTTGCCAGGAGAAAAGAGCATTCCCTTGGCCCAGGGCTGAACTGTGCAGTTCCCTTACCGAATCCATCTGTTGTCTTTCCTTTACTGTTGTCTTTTTTTGCATCACACATTTCCAGTGGTGCCAGTTTTTGACAGATTCTACATAAACATGGACTCTTTCGTATGATTTTTTTTAAGTAGAATGTACAAGCTGAAATTACAAGCATGGCCACAGCTTTTTTCTTCAGAAGAATTTTAAATCCCTGTTTCTGCTCTGAAATGACCAAATAAGCAGTAGCTGGCTTTATCATGGCTTAAATGGCTGTTTGGAGCCAGTTCAGTTAGGTATTGTGGTGGGTGTAAAGAAAAAAATCCTGATGGTGACTGGTAGTCAAAACCAAGTGAGGCTCACAAGCAGCCTGTGACTAGTGATTGAAACAAGAAACGGGATGGCTTGCAGAAGAATCCTGTTAGTTTATGAATGAGCGTGTGATAAGGTCGTCTGTAATGAGAAAGGACTCGACTCATTAATCTGGAAGGCTGCCTCTGGTCTTGGGTTAGGTTAGCACTAGTGCATCTCATTTCATTGTTATTTTTTTTCCTTCTTAGAAGTGAAAGTTGTTAAAATAATGGAATGACTTAATAAGGAGGTTGCGTGCTTGTTATTAATTTGTTTTTTAAATTAGGTTAGGTGTTTTTTTTTTCTAAAACATATGCTTTAATTTGGCTCTGGGCTGTGATAGTTATCATCTGTGAAGAGATGCTCCCAGCCCTGTGGCCCGTGGTTCGAACAGGTTTGCCTGCATTGCCTTCAGCACACACACAACATCAACTCTGCTTAGAAACCACAACTATGATCAGATCTCATGTTTCAGGGATTCAGTAAATTTATTGCATGGGTCAGAGAATACTTTTTTGTGATGCACAGTTGCTTAGATGTATTCTGACAGCATGCAGAAGTTCTCTCATCAGATACCAGGCTCGCTTCCTTAGCCTCCAACTCATCTATGGGATTGAATTTAAGAAGAATTTTTCAACATAGAGATCTTGAATTCCTTTTTCCTTCTCCTGGGATCTGCTAGATCTGAAGATCTGTCTTGCTGCTCAGCTGCCTGTTACTGCAGGGTTCTTGGCACACTGAGTTTCATGTGTCACAGACAGAAAACTGGAATTTCTTCTCAAGACTGGGCCGAGAGCAGCAGAGGGACCTCAGTTCAGTGTCCTGTGGTGCATATATTTAGTTTCAATCTGATGTAACATTCCTAATCAGTTTTATACTTTCTGATGTTTGAAGCTACCTAATAGCCAGTATATATTATTGACTACTTCAACTTCCATCAGTTTTCTTTCTGGTCTGCTTATAAGATGGATCTGCTCAGAGCTGAAGTTAATTTGCTTGACAGGTTTTTATTTTACTGAGCCTTTAACTTGACACATATCTATCTTGCCTTTTTTTTTTTTTTTTTTTACTGTGACACTGGAGTGTTTTTATTATTTAATATGGAAAGGAAAAAAATATTTTAATAATGTAGAACTGGAGACTGAGTAGTATGTGAAAAACCATGACTACTATTACCACTTTTTATTTATAGATCTCTGAGTTTTTCAAAGGAGCAGGTAAGTACTATTAGAAATGGTTTTGTAGGGCACGTACGCACTTCAAGAAGATAGTAAATGTAGTGTCCTGTTATGCTTACAAAGGAAAGTATTTTCATAGGAAGAACTACAAAGAGCGGAGCTTTTTTCCCCAGTTTCCACAGCAGCTCTCCCTGCTGTCCCGGGGCTCCTCCACCCCCCAGCACGAGAGCTGTTCTTTCCCAGCAAGGCTGTAACTTTTACAGGCTCATACAAGGGCTGAGCTGAGGTGAGAAGGCAGGGCTCCTCATTTTAGGCTCTGTGTCTGAAATACAAGGTCATGTTGCCTCCTGAGTTGTAATTACTCGGTTCTCTTTCAGATCCTTGCTGGGCATCTATAAACAGGGGGATTCTGATCTGTGACGAGTGCTGTAGCGTCCATCGAAGTTTGGGGCGTCACATCTCTCAAGTGAGACATCTCAAGCATACACCATGGCCTCCCACACTGCTGCAGGTAAAAAGTAAAACTGTGTCTTCCTTCATTAAACTGGATATATTAATTTTTTTAAGTGTTTTTAATGGAATTTAAATCACTAAGCTTTTGTTTGAGAGGAGCTGGTCCTTTTAAGCTTTCTTTATCTAAGTTAGTCTCCTTTTTTTCTCTTGTTTTCCTCTGATGGACCGCTAAAATCAGAATTGTCTGCACCTTTTTAATTCGATACCTTTATTTTAGAAGGTCACTTTCAACTTTTCTTTCACTTCTACAACGCATCTGCTTCAACCTCAGTTTTCCATCTCTTTCCAGCCTCTCTTTTTCAGAAGAGCTGCTGTTGGGAAGAGTAGAGATTTTTTTAAGGGGGTTCTTACTACGTTCCCCATCCTAACCTCCTAAACATGTGTGTGGTTCTGAGATGCCAGTAGGCTATGGATGCTGGCACACAATAGGAATCCCTGTTGATTTGCTGTCTGCTTGAAAATAATTACAGATATTTGATTAGTCGGTTTGTGCAGCTAGCAGAAAAAATTCTTTACTGCCTGTTTGTATATATCTTGGATTTCAGATGGTTGAGACACTGTATAATAATGGTGCTAACTCCATATGGGAACATTCGTTGCTGGACCCTGCCTCTGTTATGAGTGGAAGGCGCAAGGCTAGCCCACAGGATAAAGTGCAGTAAGTGGAAAATATCGGGGGTTTTATTTTTGTAGAAGCGTGATGATTTTATTCAGCAGTGGCAGAAGCAGCAAGGTATCCATGGGAACCTGTGTATATTTTGTTGTAGGAAGCGAACAGGAGTAAACTAGTTACTTTTTCACTCGTTTTTAATTTTTTTTTTTCATTTCTAGTAATTAATTTTAAATATATAAATTACAGAAATGGAAATACATTTCTTAGATTCTCTAGCTTTGAAGTGAGGACCTTTACTTGTACTTGAATCAATAGATTTCTAATTCTCATGCCACGTGTTTCAGTTAACTGAGCTGCTATGAGATCGGGTTTGGTCAAATTAAAAAAAAAAAAAAAACAAACAGAAAAACCACCACAAAACTGAGAAGATTTCTGTCAGTGAACATGGTGCTTTGTTTTAAAATGTAAATAACTGTATATAGTAGTATAGATCTTCAGTTGGCATAATTTTAAGCTCTGTTTAAGAAATAAACGCTACATCCTACAGTCTGCAGATACTTTGATGTTTGTAACAAAAGTATGCTCTGTATAGTTAGACAATCTGTGCTGAGTTGTTTTTTTTTATTAAAATATTTTTCCATGTCTACCTTTACTAGTAGTAGCATGCAAAGATCTAATGCAATCTGCACTTGTGAATTTTCCTTTTTCTAGAGTGTCGGTATTACTGTGAAAGCACCAATATTTATTTTCTTTCCCTTCTGTTGCTTGGGTGTCTCTTTACAGTCCCAATAAAGCAGAATTCATTAGAGCTAAATATCAAATGTTAGCATTTGTTCATCGCCTGCCATGCCGTGAAGATGACAGTGTTACTGCCAAAGATCTCAGTAAGGTTAGTATGGTTTTTTCTGGCAGTCTGCAGAAACTGCAAATTGTGTGTAACAGTGAAATCTGACTGAATTAAACTAGTTGCTTTTGACTCGGGATAACTATTGCTGTTCTTCAGCACTATTACGTAAACAAATACGGTGTGTTTTCAACTTGAAGCCACTTGTTTTGGGTAATATCTATGGATACTGGAGATGTGGATGGTTGAGAGGCATCAATTCAGGTTAACTTGGAGAAAAGGATTTACACAAAACAGCTGTCCCAAGAATTTTTGCATACCCGTTTCTAAAAGCACGGCTGAAAAAGCAAATGCTGAATCACAGTTACTGCCACTGTCTTAAGGACAATTCTGCTTCTTTTTCAGCAACTCCATTCCAGTGTCAGGACAGGGAACCTGGAGACGTGTTTGCGACTGCTCTCCTTGGGAGCTCAAGCCAACTTCTTTCATCCTGTATGAATGTTTTTTTCATTATTTTGAGATGCAAACTGTAAGAATTGATTGTAATATGTATACTGATTTCAGCTGATATGCATTATATTTCAATCTTCTACTCAGACCTGTTGATTAAGTAGCTATTTTTTTGTAACTTGTAGGAGAAGGGAAACACCCCACTCCACGTTGCTGCTAAGGCAGGACAGACTTTACAAGCAGAATTATTAGCAGTTTATGGTGCTGATCCCGGCACGCAAGATTCCAATGGAAAAACTCCAGTTGACTATGCAAGGTAGAAGGCTCTGACATTTGTGATGTTTTTCTATGTTAACTGATGTTCGTAAGTCACATGGTAAACCTGCTTAGATATGTTTCTGTCCTGAAAATAATTGACTGTTAAATGCTAATAAGTACTTTTTCCAGAAAGAGCAAATGCATAAAGAGTATAAATAAGCATTTTCATTATTTCATAGCCTGTATTCTCCTGGATGCTTGAGACAACAGTTTTGATCCCAGTGAAACAGGCTGTGCCGATCTAGCAGCTCACAGAAAAGTGATCTGAGAAGAGTTTCTGCAAGCTCAGCAAACTGAGTAGACCAGGGGTGGAGACTAACTGTAGGGAATTGCTGTAGGAAAGGTCTGGACTGCCCAGATGGATCGGGGAGCAGGAGGTGGTGACAGTGAACTGTTATGTGCATCCACTACATCAGCTGCACCCTCGGGGAAGCTCTAGGCCTCCCCCGGGCAGACAGCGTCTGTGTCAGGATTAAATGTGAATGTGTCTGCTGATTGTTTGGGCAGTAATGAGGCTCTGCAAGACTTACAGCACAGCGTTGAGGATTTTTTGTGTTGATATGCAAAACTGGACATTACTAATTGACTAGAAGCTGCACGTTTGTGTAAATAAAAAATCCTCATTGCTCTGATTGCTTTTGAATTGGGGCCATAGATGGAATCTGAAGGCTGAATAAATTCACTTGCTTGCAGAATACAACATGCCAGAATATTTCTGTTTCTCAGTGCTATTAATCAAATGTGAAGTTGGGTGATTTCTAAGAAACTGTAGTTCAAGATGGCCGGTATGATCTGATTTTTTTTTTTTTTAGAGCAAAGCAGTAGGCAAAAGCTTCCAGAGTTTTCACTGCCTCATTTTGAGAAGTTCATAAAAGTTTATCTATAGTTTCTTGCCCATTGGAACATACTGTTGGAAATCCTGCTGTGAGTCTGTGCTGTGTTGATACGCTCAAACGTGTGCAGTGATGAACAGTGACTTGTACTACATCTCTTGCTCTGACCATTTTTGAATGTTTTGTACGTCTCAAGATGAATAACTAATGTCACTTTTTTGTGTGTGTGTAAACCAGACAAGGTGGCCATCATGACCTGGCTGAGCGCCTGGTGGAAATTCAGTATGAACTCACAGACAGGTTAGCTTTCTATCTCTGTGGCAGGAAACCAGGTAAGTAGAAAAAAACCACACTCTGAAATCTGTTGATTATAGGACAGTTCAAACAATGATATATAATGTTTGTGTCAGTGTTACTACACTTTTTTTATATGTGTTTCAAATATACTAACATCATATAAAATAGGAAGAACTAAAGAAAGTATAAGCTGTAAGATTGTGATAATGCATTTAAAATACAGATAAAATGCAAGATTGTAAGTATACTTAAGCTTAAAATTAAGTTTCTTTCTGTCTTTTCACAAATGTGTGTCCTATAAATGGCACACCCCTGAAAGCGTGGAGAAACCTACATTTAAGATCAGATGAGTACTGTTTAACTTCAAGGAGTGAATTGCAGGGAGAACAGACATTTTGTGAATGTTGAATAATCTGCAGGAGGTAGTGTAGGAACTCTTTTACATAGATTTTTCCCATTAAAGTGCAAAAGCAGTGGAGTATTCAATTAAGTAGGTACCTTTTGAACACGAGCACACTTAAAAATTTTTAGCCATCAGGTGCTATAAAGGCACCTATGTTAGAACTTTTTTTTTAATGGAATTTTAGTACAGTTGATAGGACGTAACTGGAATCTTTGATAACACCAGGAAATTGTGGTAGGAACCTTCTTTTAAGACTTGCTAGGTTCCTATAATTGGAAACTGAGTAATTACACGCCAGATGAATGATTCTGTTTGCCTGTTGTGTATGTTCTTGGGTTTCTCATTACTGTGTCTTTTAGTAAAACCGAATACCAGCCGTATATCCTGACAACACTGAAAATTATAGTCCAATAACAACCTATTAAAGCGCAATTTGTTTTCAACTCTAGAGCATAAAAATGGACAGCACTTTGTTATACCTCAGATGGCAGACAGGTAAGTTGCTGATTCCATGGCCTGTCTGAAAACATCCAAATAAACCTATTAATTAAGTTTCCTTTCCCTTCTGAAACAACTTTTAAGGTTGTTGTCATTCTGACTTTTTAATGTGCACCCTTACCAATCTTGGACACTTTTTTTTTTTTCTAGAAAGAATATTGTCATTTAAACAAAACCAGAAAATTGTAGACTTTTACTATATTTATTAAAATGCAGGGGGAAGGTGAGACAGTTCTATTAAGGGAACACCCATGGGGATTCCTGGGAAACAGATTTTGTAAATAATATAAGGACCAGTTGAGTTAGTTTCCTGATAGAGCATTTTGAAACTAATGCTTGAAAGGAAGCTGCCTTTTTCTCCAAAAATACTTACGCTTTGGATCATGTGAGTGCTTTTAACTTTTCTTTACAATCGGTGAAATCATACCTGTATAAAACATACCGAGTATTAATCGTCCCTGTTTCTTTTGTTGCTATGCAATTGGAAATAAGACGGCTGTAAGTAAACTATTGTTCAACTTATTGCTTGCAGAATTGCTATGAAAAACTGTAATAAAAATTATAGAAACTATGTAGTAGTTGGTAAAATAGCGTTAACATCTGTAATTTTTTTTTAGATCTGCCATGTTTAGCTATTGGATAAGGTCCTGTGTATTTTCAGGGCGTAGTATTTTGCAGAGCAGGTATTGTTTGCTTCATGCACAGAGAAGGAAGTTGTCCTGCAGAGGAGATGTTCAAAGATGCTGCTCAGATTGCAGAGCCTGCAGTTCAGCCTGACTGTCTTACCCCTCCCTGATGTCCTCCACTGGTCTCTTCTTTTTTTTTTTTTTTTTTTTTTTTTTTTTCTTGTCGAGGTGACTGGCTACACAAACTCTGTGATGTCAGTTAATCACACAGAGGTTTTATTTGAGCACTTCTATCCTTGTAGGTCAGGGGAGTCTTCCCCTGGGTGATACAAATATGGACCCAAAATTTGTCAGCTTCCTGATCTGTGACTCTTATGATAAACTGTTGAACCGCACAATTTCCATCTTGTGCCTCGTGTTCAAGGCTGGAAACCAGTAGAAGAGATTATTTACTAATCAGTACAGAATAATCTTAAGCATGGCCCTGTTGCTGTAGCCATTTTCCAGCCTGATGGTCCCCTACCTCCTGCGGAGTCCAGTGGAATAAATCCTGGGTGTTTTCTGTGGGCTCGAGCTGTGGTCAGAATGATCGTATTGTTCCGATTCCTTACAGAAAGCATTTTGTTGCACTACAGCTTCGCTGCTTCTTGAGCTATGCAAATGTGGGTATTGATATTCCAAAGGATTTTGGGGATTCTTTTGTTTTAAATTTAAGATTGTTGTTTAGAAAAGCTTAGGAATTATACTAGTTGGTATATTAGCAATATTAGTAAGACCAGTGTGTTAAAAACTACATTAAAGATGCTAAAAGATTGATGAGTTTCAAATAAGTGACATTTTAGTCATTGAATTATCACAATGTGGAATTTGTGTATAAGCGGGCTATGAAATGCTGTAGATGTAATGATCACTTTTTTTTTCATAGCAGTCTAGATTTATCAGAACTTGCCAAAGCAGCTAAGAAGAAGCTTCAGTCTGTAAGTAAAGCTGCCAGCGTGCTGTGTGATGCAGCTTTGTCTGGACGTGGCAAACTCTGCACTTCATCTTTCAAGCTGGCTTCAGCTGCTATTAATTCCTGCACAAATAAATGTCAACTCTGTAGCAAGTTAAAAGTCCAGAGAAAAACATGAAAAAATAGGCAGAAATGGAGGAGCGGAGATGATGACAAATCCATGACAGAGAGCAAATACTTGTTGGTCTTGTTTGGGGTGGTGTCTGTAGGTTTGTCTCACCGGTTCAGAGCCTTAAACTTTGCTGTTTGTCCTGCTTTCTTGTATTTTATATAAATCTGTATGTTAAATGTTACTGCTTGCCTTCAGCTTTCTGGTTGTGTTTATTTTCAAGCTGTAATTACTCTCTTCTACCCTTAGCTAAGCAACCACTTATTTGAAGAACTTGCCATGGACGTGTACGATGAAGTTGACAGGAGGGAAACAGATGCAGGTGAATGAGGCTTTCTGGAATGTGTACGAAATAAATCGGAGTTGTTGCCTTACATACGAGATGGTAGTGCAAGCATATGTTCTGTTTAAAGTATTTTTGTGTTCAGTAATTACTGATAATGGTAGTTTCTTTGTCTTGCATTGTCTGAAGGTGATGTTACTTGAAAAAATCTTGGGTTTTTTACAAAGTAGAAAACCCTCTGGGGAAAAGAGCCTTCCTTTGAATTGATTGTGTTTGTGTTTGAAATTGTGGTCTTTTATTCTCTGACAAGAAATTCTGTCAAATAGTACAGGAAGGTTATTTCCTCTTTTTTTTTTTTTTTTTCTTCCCTGAGCAGTTTGGCTTGCTACTCAGAATCATAGTACTCTTGTGACAGAGACCACAGTTGTCCCTTTTCTTCCTGTAAATCCTGAATATTCCTCAACTAGGAATCAGGTATGCAATTTTCTTAATACTGCAAAACTATATTTAATAGGCCAGGTATTCTAAGTAATATTGCTTTACTGTACTTCATCACTGTTGAAGAGTTGCGTCTCCTTGGAGAGAGGTTGAAACAGTTTTGTGTTTCCCCTACCCTGGAGTGTGCACCTGGATAATTTAAATCACACTTTGTGATAAGTGTAATTAAACAATCGGCTCACTCTGAGTGCTGTAGTCTTGATTCTACCTGGGGACTCGGGTGTTCATCTAATACATGATGTACTGCTTTTATTTCTCCATTGTTCTGTAATTCAGGGAAGACAGAAGCTGGCTCGATTCAATGCCCATGAATTTGCTACGCTCGTTATAGATATTTTAAGTGATGCCAAACGAAGACAACAGGGGAATCCTCTCACTGGTTCAAAAGGTGGGGATATTTTTGCTTGTTGGCTCTTCTATGTGCAATTTTCCGGTAGTTTGATACTGTAGCCTCGTTCAGAAGGAGTATATGAGTGAAGAAAGAGATTTATACTGTTTCATAAATGATAAGAACTGGATCATGTGGATAGCAGGCTATTGACAACACGTATTAGGTCACCAAAATAATGCCCGAGTACAGGAAATTTGCTTTTTAAGGTTGATATCTGTAATGCAGTTCAACCAAATGGCATATGTGCCGTTCAGGAGCATCTTTTTATGGTGGTTGTGATTTTTATGATAACTTGGCAAAATTTTCCAGAGTACTGCTGTACAGTTCCAGAGTGATGCTGCTTTTGATTGGTGGCTGGGGTAATGGTGGTGGTTTAGACTCTGGCTTTCCTGGCTGCTCCTACACACAGCACTTTGCTGTAATGTAGACACTCCTGAGCTTCTTGCTAATTTGCCTAAAAATGTCTACTTTCTATATTTCTTGATTACAATACATATCAAAGAATACAAATACCTATGCCAACAACCAGACAGAGCCATAGTTCTAGCCGTGATGTTATGGAACAATAGCTAAACACTAGTTCTCCCTCTGGAGAGTAAATACAAACACTTTTCTAACTTTTAATTTTTGCCTATATTTTTCAGTTGAATGTTGACATCCATTTATTCAGTGTAGTCTGTTCTGGATTTTTTTTTTTCCCCCTTATGTGAATTTTATTAAGCTGCTAAAGCACGATTCTCATCACTTTAATTTGTACAAACACTTACAGAAAATGTCAAAGTTTTATGGCTTTGTCTTTTTGTTTTAGCCAGTAATAATCCATACCTATTAAGTGGATGTAAATTCATTTTTTTTGAACTGGGTTACTCAAGTGGTACTTTATTATGGCACGTCTTGTATTGTCTTGCTTCAGATCTTTTCTGATTTTTTTTTTTTTTTTTTAAATTACTTTAAAACATGCACTTCCATTTCTTCTCCAAACTTACTGGTACATTGTTAAATGGTGTATATTGATCTACAGAAAACGTGGAACTGATACTCAAATCGATCAGCAATCAACATAGTAATGAAAGTCAGGATAATGACCAGCCTGATTATGACAGCGTTGCTTCAGATGAAGATACAGATCTGGAAACAAACGCAGCTAAATCAAACAGACAGAAGGTAGGTTTGAAATACTTATACACACACCAAATTTTATTCATAAAAGTAATCTGCAGTGAATCATTCCCCCTGTGAGGGGATTTCACATGCATAAATGATCAGAAAATGTGTATTTTCGTTTTCAAACTCATTTCAGAATCATGCCTGAGTCTATGAACTTTTACAGAATTAAGTCTTGTGACTTTAGGAATTTATACTGTAAATGAAGTGCTCCTCTAGAAAAGTAATGTGTGCCACTGTGCGTGTCTGGAGTTAAGATATAGATCTGATTGCGCCAATGAAATAATTTGACTTACCAGAACACTCTTAATCAGAAATTCTATGGTATTTCACAAATATTTACTGCTTTCTACTGAAGAAATATTTACAGCAGACCGATAGTGACTGAGTGTTTTAATCCATTCCTGAAAATAATGCAGCATAGTAAAAAGGGGGCAGTAAACCTAATAGTTCTAGTTTAATCTTCCCTGGTGACATGTGCACTGGATATTTAGTAGTCTGCCTTTTATGACTTGCCAATTCTTTACTTCGTATTAAAAAAAAAAAAAAAAAAAAATCTTTATGGAATGGTATTGTGTCACTGAAATGCTGAGAGAAATGTTTTTGTGCATCAAGGAGCTAAGAGTTGGTTGACATCAAATTTCTTCTATATTGGACTAAAATTATTTTAATGAATGGATCTTATTAATTAATTTGAACCGTGATTCCTTTAAGTATATGAAAAGCTGTTGTAATCTCATTGTCTTGTTTCCTTTGGTAATCTGTTTCTCAGGGGTGTAAGTATTGTTCTCTTACTGTTTGCAGAGCCTGGATTCAGACTTGTCAGATGGACCAGTGACAGCCCAAGAATATATGCAAGTTAAAAATGCATTGGTGGCTTCTGAGGTAAAGATTCAGCAGTTAATGAAAGTGAACATCAACTTGAGTGATGAGCTGAGAATCATGCAGAAAAAGGTAACAGGCACAACAGTGTAACCCCTTCATTTATTGATGTGTTTTAACTTGACCAGAATAAAACTGCTGAACCTGAGGATGCAATAACCCAATATCAGGATAGCGAGAGAACTTATTTTAAAACGGAGCTGCTTTGGAATCCGACGAGACTAAATGTATGCGTGCAGCAGATGTTTGGAATGTGTTTTTGTGGGGGTGATGATGATCTGCTCAGTTCACTTTGGCATCATTTTTCCAAGCGGTGAGACAGTTGTTGCGAGTCTTGTACGTTTTCGCTGTCTTGCTTCGAGATAAGCAGCTTTCAGCAACGAGGAAGTGCTAGCACACATCTTAGGTGTGCGCACGTATCTGTATAATGTACTTCCAACTTTTCCAGTATAAATGTGTTTTAGTTTTTTTTTCCATTAATAAGCCTAGTTGGAATGAAGGGAAATAAAAATTCCAATCCGGTTTGGCAGTAGAAAATAATCTGGAATGTGGCAATACAATAGAAAGTTTTTGTATACCAGGAGGCCAAGATTTCTTTCTTTGCTTGCATTTGAATCCGTGGGAAATAGCACATAAAAGATACAGGGGTAAACTCAACTACTGCTTTAAACCTTCAGTGTGGTTTTTGTCTGGAGGAGGAGAAGGTAGAAATACCTCATTTACAGTATGGGTTATTGTGTATAGATAGTCTTATGTAAACAGAAAACTGACTATTTTTGATAAAATCCTTACTTTAAAGCTCAAAAAACCCCTGTTTGGAAGCAAGGCTTTCCAATCCTTAGATGAACAAATCCACAGTTTGTTGAATGCTTTGCCAGTGTCCTGGTAAATAGAGATTTTTGTGGAGTAAAGGAGAATTTATGTCTGTATTGAGTTCACTGTCCTGTCTGTCATCTAGCCTAGCATGGGCTAGCTGCTTCCTCAAATGAATTCCTTTACCTAGAGTTAAAAATCCTGTTTTCCAAATAATGGCATTACTGCAAGAGTCACTCACAGTAAGTGCTGCAGAAAGCTCTCTCCCTGTGGAGGCTGCTCAAGCTGTGCTCCCGCAGCGGCGAACCTGTGCTGAGAGCTTGTTTCCCCGTTGTTTTGGGGCAGGGAGGCTGGTGGTTTGGTGAGTGGTGGGAACTGTTGAGCTCGTAGCATCTGAGGCCAAGCTGATTCAGCAGATTGGAATCTCTCTCTCTGTTAAGTGCCATCCTTCTCTTACAGTCGTGTCCGGCCTTCCAGATCTATAGGAATGGTGAATACTGAGAGGAACCTCAGAGATCTCGGGGTGTTTCCTTGGTCTGTTAACAGCTTGTGCTGGTTAAGCATTTCTCTGCATCAGTTGAATTAACTTTTCACTTATACTGAGTTTCTTTAAACAGATGTAGTCTGTTTAGGATTAAAAAAAATCTTCAGGGCTTATGAATTGATGAGACTCTAGTAGATTTATGTGATGCAGCAGAAGAGAGATCATTGCTGTGCTGCAGCTGAACTTGTTTTGAAAGTTCACCCTGGAGATGAGTTGCACTAATTTTATGTCCTGATGATGTGTATAACCATGGGGCTGCTTTAACCCAAGGTTTAGTGGCCCTGCGATGGGCGAGGAATGGACCCAGCCCTGCGCCAGTGCAGGGTGGGAGGCAGGGTGACAGCTGTCTCAGCTCTGAGCTACTGGAAACTTCAGTACAACCTGGGAACTCTCTGCTGGGTCTTTTGTGACAAGACACCAACGTATTTGTACTACTTTAGCAAATCTGTTGCGTTAGAAGTCACTCAAGAGTGTAGTCTTTTCCATTTTTCTTTTCTGAGCAAGGGCTTAGGAGTTCATAAACTGCAAAAAATTATCCACTGCATGTATCACCTTATTAGCCAACTGTGTATCTAAACTTTTGCGTGGCAATTCCAAAGCAAAAGATGTTAATTAAAGAAGAGGCACTTGATGAATGCCACTTTAGAGTAGATTCTTCCTACGTAAAAATGAAAATCTTTCTGTTAACTTTAATGGGCATTCTAATGGGAAAAATTTATCTTTTTATGCCTACGGATTTTTTTAGGTGCTTATAGGTGGTTAAGATTTTGGTCTGAGTTTACATTAGCTGTTAGCTAAAACTACAACAAAAGCAAGTTTATAAAATGTGGGAGAAGTTTGAAAGAAGGAGACTGCAAAGTTTAGAATTGCCTCTAATGTCAGACTTATTAAAGTAGTAGCTTGGCTCCTGGCTGATCCTCAAATCTTAAGATGTCTCACTCCAGAGTACACAGAAAGTGGGGAGAAAAAGCATAAATCATCTTGATAGAAGTCTGCACGTTGGATTTAGGGTTCTGGGAAGTGCTCTAGGCAAAATAAGATTTTTTTTTTTTTTTTTTTTTTTTTTTTTGGATAATGTTCTTGAAGGTTCATATGATGCAAAGTAAATGCAAATAGTAAACATGCAATTTCCTGTTTAAAAGGCCATCAGCTGTTTAAAATATTATAAATTATTGTTAGAGAATTGCTGATACTGACTTTTTGTACATCTTTTCTTTATGATGTGTTAATATAGCAAACTTATTCCAAGTAACTCCACCAAAAAAAAAAAAAAAAAAATCAGAATCGTTGCATTTTTACTATCCATCAAATACATAATAATAAAAAGCTTTCAAATTATTTCTTGTTGGCTTCTTAGAAAGCAGTAGCTGATACTTCATTTTCATAAGCTAAACTCTCTTCTTGCTTTGCAGAGCAAGCTCTGGTTTTCTTTGCGCTGCCTCTGGTGTCTGCTGTAGTTCTGGCATTTTCAGATTTCATGGGCCTCATGTTAAAGTCCTCTTAAATTCCTATACTGACTGCTGAAATGGGTCACTGTGCTTGAAAAACTGTTTTGTTGGCAGTCCTTCCCCCCACAGCCTCCTTATATGTCACAATTCACGTGCCAGTACAGCCAGGCTGGAAGAAATGGATTGTGTGTTTTTAACTACAACAACCAATTTTAAGATCTCCTTTAGCTTGCATCCCAGCAAAAAGTGCTGGAAATCAGCACATCAGTATTTTCAGACCTGGAACGTAAATGTTTCTGTGCTTATACTGAGCAAGTCAAGTAGATCTTGAAAATGAAATCAAACCCCAGCTACTAGTAATGATTCACTAGTAAAGCTGACAAGCGTGTATTGTACAGTCAGTTTGCTTTTGACGCTTGCTATTAGAAAAACAAAGTCCCACTGCTCAACATTTCTTTCAGCTTCAAACGCTACAGAGTGAAAATACCAACCTCAGAAGACAGGCCACAACCAATATATATCAGGTCCAAAGTGGTTCTGAATACACAGACCCCACCAACAATTCTTCTTTAAAGCGGCGACCGTCTGCGCGGGGTAGCAGACCCATGTCCATGTATGAGACTGGATCGGGTCAGAAACCCTACCTCCCCATGGGAGAGGTCACGTACCCTGAAGAAAGCATAACAAGACTGCAGCCTTTCCCTCCACATGTAAGTAAAACTGCTGATGCTTCTGCATTTCTTATGTTCAGCTTTTCTGTCCATTCCAACTACACTGGCTTACCAAAGCTGCTCAACCGTCCGCTTTGGAGTGAATTTGAACTGTAAGAGTTGTTAATGTTTGCTGTATTAACATGTCTGCGGGAGCTTGATGTTTTGAAAAGTAAAAGCTATAACAATTCTGGAATATGTAAACTGGAGCTTTGGGCTTCTGCTCAGCTGTTTCTTTTAACCACAGTATATATGCCAAATATCAATGTGTGGCTGTTTGAAAACCAGAAGGGGGAAAAATAAATAGTATTCCGAGAAGGTAGGTAAAGTTCATGGATTTCTTTCTTGAGATACACAGGCACGTGCCAGTTTGTGGAACTTCAGAACCGCCTTTCTGCAATAAAATTGAAGTTAAATTTTCACTAGGCCACCAATTTCTTATTTGGGCTGTGGAACTGGAGGCTGAAGGTAGTGTAGATCTGTCAGTGGAACAAATTCCTCTGGCTTCGTATTTTCCTGTATGATGTGGTGCTAGCGGAGAGGGAGTTCTGTGTTAGCCACAAGGGTCTTGGCACTGACGTGTTCACGCTTTAGACAAGTGAACACACTAGTGCTTATTAATTTTTTGTTGAATCTTTTTTAGATTGCCCCGTGGGCGGGAATATGGGACAGTATTTTTTAGGCACGTATTTAACATTTGTGGATTTCTTTCAGTGTGTTTCCCTGTTGGTTGCACTATCTTGTATTTCCTCCCAGATAAACAATTAAGCCCTTTAAAACATATTTGGAAGTTAACAGGTTTTTTGCCTGGCGTGAGGGAGGGCAGATGTTCCACACGCATTCCAAAGATGACAGTTGAGTGCACCAGGGAATTGGTGCAGAACTTTGAATGCTGGGTTTTTCCCTGCCTTCGATTAAATCAATAAGAAGTTTAAATGGTGAAATCTGGATAATTTAAAATTATATTGACATATTGATATAAATGTGGTTCTGGCAGCAAGAAATGTCAGAATTGTCTTGTATATGGCAACGTTTGCAAAACATGACAGTGCTTTGTATAGGTCCTTTGGTCATTTGGGTTGAAATTTGGTGAGAAGTCACGGTTGTGAAGCATTGACTTGCTATCTGGAGTTGGTTCATTTGGTATCATGGCAAATGTATTTTATTATCTGTGGAATTGAGCACCTCTGGAATATCAATATTGGGATTAACATGAAGTCAGTTGTATTTTGAAAGAATTAAGTCCACTCAGGCTTAGTCAAATTCTCAAAATCATTCTTACTTTATGTCATCTCCATGGTTTTAAGAATGTTCCTTTTGTTTCAGTTAAGAATTTATTTGTGTTTTGGTTTTCCCGAGTGTTTTTCTCTTTCCCATTTTTAGATCGGGAGGAGTGCGTTTGTGACCTCCTCTTCATCTCTACCTTCCTTCCCCTCCACGCTTTCCTGGTCAAGGGATGAAAGCACACGAAGGGTTAAGTACCTTCCCAATTGGTCTTTTACCTGGAGGAGGTGGCAATCTCCCTGGAAGCCCTTATGCCTCTGTCTTCTCCCCTTTGACGCTGACTAGCCTTCATGCTTGCATGAAGCAGTATTTCCTCACTTTCCATTTCTTCTGCCACACGCTGTGGATACGTGCCTCTCTCTAACGTCACGACAGCTGAAATCTTTAGCATTTAACACCGTGCACAGTTACTCCAGATCACTTGTTCAACTGCGTAACACTGAAAGCAGCCAGGAGATGAGTTGGTTGCTGCATGGAAAGTAATTTGGCAGGCACTTTCTGGTAGTTCATTAGCCAATATATAACTCTTCCTACTGACTGAAATGCACTGCATGAGGCGTACGAAGCTCACTGGCCCCTCTCTGTGAAGCCTGGTTCCTTTGGGGGCTCTCAGTCTGCACCTGTCCACGTTGATACTGATGGACCGTTTGTTTGAAGCGAGTTCTTTAGGCGTCCAGACAGAACAGTTCATGTTGCCCACCTGTACATTTAGCATCACCTGTTTTCTGCTGACCTTGAGAGACAGAAGACTGAATGAGCATAGGCCTTGTTTTTAGCAGGATTCCTTTCAGGGCAAGATTAAAGACACTGAGAGTGTATAAAGGAAGCCTATATTGGCCTTCCATCAGGATTTACAAAACTTTGTTCTCAGGGGTTTTGTTAGCTGCAGTACTGACTCTATAGAAAAAACTGCAGTGTTACCAAGAAGCATTCTGTAAGCTTTTATTATTCCAGAGCCACTGTCTTTGCTGTGGCCTCATACGTGAGCTAGTAGCTATTTGAAGAAGCCTTGTTCAGCTTCTTAAACTTTTTTTTTAAACACTGTTCTCTTTTTGTAGTGGGACGCTTAAGTCCAGTCTTACTCAAATTCACTTGCTAGAAGTGAGCATAAAGTGTCACCTTGCAAAAGGACACGTTTAGCAAGGCAGACAGTTTGATAGACTAGTCTGTCCACAAGAGCTTCTTTTCAGACTAGGTTTTATTTGGGATCCTTGAACTAATTGCAAGTTACATATTCAAAAGAAGGGAGAAGCACGTGGCATTTGCATCTTTAGAGTAACATCCATTTTTGGCTGCGAAGGGGCTGTGGCTGCAGTAAAGGACCCTGAGCAGGTTGAGCTCAGCGTGTCCCAGACTAACGAATGCTGGGGATGAACACCCGGAGCTTATACACAGCTCTGGCCAGCCTGAGCCTGCACTGCTTGCACAAAGAACCCTCCATCCTCAGGATGAGTCGACTGCGTTTTGAGGTCTTGCTCTGCCTAAACCTATTTAGCTTTGAAGCAAATATCAATATAACCTCCTCTGGGCTCGTTTTAGATGTTTATGTCTCATTTCTTAGAAAATAATGAGTAGCTTATACCCATTTTGTTGTATTACATGTTCAAGATTTAGACTTTGCTTATTTCTGTGTTAAAACAAGACTTTATGAGAGTAAACTTGAGAAATATTTCTTTTTAAGACTTAACTGATTTTGAAAAGGTTTTTCGAGAAAAGTTTTCCCTTCTTGCTCTGCTTTTTCTGTGTGGTTAATATAATGAAATCAGTACTGTTCTGTTTCTTGGACAAGCATAGCAGAGTCTCTGATCAAATTTTGCTATAGAACACTGACATTTTCAAAAAACCTAATTTTTTTTGATTTTGATGTTGAATGGTCATACTCGGGCCTCTTCCTGCCAGGGTAGCCTGCTTTTTAAATCCTGTGTCTCCATTTTATTTTGACTGTGCAGTGTTTGAACAGATCGATCGAGTAAGTGTTTGATTTGCAAGTAGGACTGAATGATAAAACTTACAAGGGAATATCCTGCTTGGTGGAATGCAGATCTGGGTTTGGCTGCAGCTGGTATCAGTGCTGTGCAGGACTGGAAACTTTTAGAAGTTTGGGTGGTTTGTTCTTATTGTACATTGATTCCATTACCGATTCCATAATATCCTGTTCTTGTAATTCATTGTTGTCATTTGTGTTTCTGACCATAGTGTAGAGCTTTGTCACTAATCGTACTGTTCTCTGTACATCCGAGAGAAGGGAAAGGTCAGACCCTACATGTAATAGTTCCATATCTTCAAAATATGTGTCACTTTTTCGAGCTATCCTGAGAGGTGAGCCTTCAAAATATGCTTGTTTCTTCCTTCTGTGCAGAGTAACTTTAAAATGGACTGAAAATGGTCGTAACTCCGGGTGCTTCAGAGCTAAGGATTGTTGATTTTAACGTTAGATGAGTGCTTAGCAAACATACTGGATCTTAACCAACAAAACCCAATTCCGAGTCACATTTTTGATCTGTCCTCAAGGTACAAGCATTATTTCCAAAGCATATGGATCAGGGATGCAAATTGGAGGTGTCCTGTAGAGTCTTAACACTTGAGATCCCTTCATCTTGACCTCAGAGCTTCTGTAGAGTTCCAAGGATGGTTCTTGAATGGGGATTATGAAGGACCCTGTTATGTGAGCGGTGCCTGTGCCTGAGGCAGGAGCTGGTGCAGAGGCTGAGCTGTACGTGGAGTGGCACCAATGTGGTGTACTTGCAAATGGACGAGCTGTAGTAGGCACTTGTGATGAGCTCTGCAATTTTGAAGACTAGAGTAGGCGGGTGTGTGGTGATCCTGGCTGAGCACAGGAGTGTGTGTGCCTCGGGGCTTCAGTCTGCAGATTCCTGGGAACTGCAGATCAGCCTGACAGGAGATATTCAGAGTGTAAACCCACAGGATGTTGCACTGCCTGGGCATAAACCACCCAAGGCAGCTAAACCAGGTCAGAGAAGGGAACTTTGAATCTTGCTGACGGAGGGAGCTGTCTGTTAGCATCTGCAGGGAGAGCACTCTTGAGCTGTCGTGGTGCAAGTATGTTCACTTGTGTTAGCAGCCATCTGAGAGGGTTAAAAAAAAGAAAAGGGGTTTAGGAAAAAAAACTGAGCATCATCCTTGCGGGTGGATTGGATGCTTTACTAGGGTGTGGAGCCAGTCTCTGGGAAGAAGCGTGTGTGCTCAGAGGCAGTGAATGGGCAGTGCACCAGTCCCTGGTGTGGACACGGTCCCTGTATCTCCTCAGGGAATGCCATACAAAGGGGAGAGCAGGAAGGCTCTTGGCCTCTGGCTCTGTATTCTCCACCCTCTGGAGCAGCATTCCACAGTGGGGCCTTCCCTCTGCCATGGTCCTCCCGCTCGAGGTTTGACCTCACCATCCTCACGGGCCTCCCACTTGAGGTTTGACCTCCCACTCCACTGTGGGCCTTCACTCTGGGTTCGGCCTCTGCTGTGGATTTGGCCTCCAAGCTCATTTTGGTATCTTCTTGATTCAACCTTCACTCTTTGTTTGACCTCCAAGGCTCAGTCCGACCTCCACTTCCTCGTGTGCCTCCTGCCCTCATTTTGGCTTCCACTTTGGAATTGGCCTGCCACCCTCATTTTGACACCCTTTCTTCAATGGCCCTCTACCCCTGACGGTTAGGCCTCCCACCCTTGTTTCATCGTACACCCTGCTATGGGCCACAGCTCTCACTTGGCCTCCCCACCTTGTATCACTCTCAGGTGCTCAGTGGGCCTCAGCTCTCCCCATTTTGGCCTCCAATCTGCAACGAGCTCCGTGTCTTATCAGTTCAGCCTCGTACGTGCCCTTTGATCTTCCACCTGCAGTTTGGCCTCCACTCTGCAGTGGGCCTCCCGCCATCGTTTCCATCTCCTGTCTTTGGTTTTGCTTTCCCATTGCAAGGCCCTCAGCCCTTGTTTTGGTCTCCCATCCTGCAGTGGGCTTCCCATGCCCGGGTCAGACCTCCATGCTTGATTCGGCCTCTACTTTGCCATAGGCCTCCCGTGCTCAGTCCAACCTCCTGCTCAGTCCAACCTCCTGCTCCGCCGTGAGCCTCCCACACTTGGTTCAGCCTCCTGCCTTGCGCTGGGCCTCAATGCTCTTTCCAGCCTCCCACGCTCAGTTTGGTTTCCTTTCTGTGCTCAGCCTCCTGCGCTGTGTCTAGCCTCCAATCTGCTGTGGGCCTCCTGTTCTTGGTCTGGCCTCTATTTCTCCTTGGCAGTCCTGCTCTCTCCGTTCGGCCTCTGCTCCCCTGTGGGCCTACCCCTCCGTGCCCACGTGGCCGGGAAGGACGCGGTGCTGTGGCCGTCTGTCCCTCTGCGGGGTGCCAGGGCAGAGCCTTTCCCTCGGGTCCTGCAGGGCCGTGCTGGCAGCGCCCAAGGCCTGGGTGCAAGGTGGCAGCAGGAGTGTGGCACGGGGTGGGGGACACACCGGGCTCCAGGGCAGCGGCCAGCACAGGGGCTGTTGTGCTAAAGAGCGAGTCTGCGGGACGTGGCGCTGGCACAGCTCGGGGCTCTTCTGTCCCGCACAGCGCTAAAATAAATCTGTATTCGTTGCAGGCCTCAAAGCTGGAGAAGCAGAGCAGCGTGTCCGAGAGTGACTATGATAACCCCACCGCCCCCCCGGAGCTGGAGGAGACAGGGTAGGTGTGGTGAGGCAGAGCTGACGGCTCAGCTCCGCGCTGCCGGGACGGGGAGTTGTGAGAGCAGCCGGTTCTGTCCCACAGGGCTGAGCTCAGCTTTGTTCCTTTGCAGGTCGGGCAGGAAGGGCCGGCAGAGGAGCGTCATCTGGCAGGGGGAGGGATCCATCCCTGAAGACGCAGACACAGCCCCCAGCTCCAGTTTGCCCAGTACAGAAGACGTGATTCGGAAAACTGAGCAGATCACTAAGAACATTCAGGAGCTGCTGCGAGCAGCACAAGAGAACAAGCATGACAGGTAAGGTGCGAGTGCTGGAAAAGCTCCGGAGGCTCTGAGAAAAGGAAGAAAATTCAGGTGTTCTCAGAAGTACAACTGGTGCCTGCGTTAGCGCTGGGGATGCTGATTTCACACCGACAAACCGTGTGGGTCCTGGCGTTTCCGGGTGCCCTGGATGGGGACGAGTGACCAGCACAGGCATTGGGAACACGCGCTCCCCTCGAGACAGCCAGTGCAGCCCCCTGCGAGCGGGTTCTGCCTGCTGCCTGCCTGCTGCCTGCCTGGCACAGGGACCGGGAGCAAAGTGCTTGTGAAGCCCTGCTGCAAAGTGCGTGTCGGTTTAGGTGTAAATCAGATTTGTTACAGAAAACTTAGCGGAAGTTTCTCTTGGATCTTCGGACCTCGGTGACCTTCGGTAAGGCTGCCCTGCAGAAGGGTGGTAGTAATGCCAAGTTTTGTTTCAGGGAAAAATTGCGAAGGCAGGGAGGATTTGGCTTTCATACTGAAATATCAGTACAGATAACGTACCAACAAAAGCTATTTTAAGCCTTTGGGTTTAGACACAGGCGTAGCCAACTAAGCAGGAGCCTGCTCATTGGCACACCAGGTAACACGCAGCCTCAGCTCCCTTGGGGAACTTCTTCCCTAACTGAACAATTAATTTCCAGAATAGCCGTGAGTGAATAAAAGGGATACTGCCCTTGACTGATCATCAGGTGGTGCTCCTGCACAGCTCTTGCAACTGTTGTTTACAGTCGTCTACATCTTCCCAGGTATGGAGATGTTTAGGGCTGGAACAGCTTTTGGTCTCCAGAAAATCCGACCTTGGGGACTGGCAGGTCCCACATTCCCTCTCCCATCCCAAGTTCTGTGCCTGCCCTTGCCTGCGAGAAGCAGCTGGCGATTTGTCTTAAGCCCTCACTTCCTGCCTCGCTGAGGAGCGCACAACAGCGGGGCCACTTTTGTTCTGTGTTTTTTCCTTCTTTCCTATTTTTAGAAGGAACGGCGCGCGGCCTCCCCTCACGCTGGATGGCGAGTTCCAGCGTGTTTGTGCTGAGCTTGTTGCCCTTGACCATAACCTTTTCCACTGCAAGCCCTTGTTGCTTGTTTCTCACAAGAGAAGCAACAGTAAGAGAAGCTTTAAGGGAGTTTGGGCTTTAGGTATATCACAGTTTACAGTATTTGAATTATACATTTTTTTTAAAATTCCCCTGCAGCCTGGCTCAGCCTCCTGCTGCTCCGGGCTCTGGCCTTCCTCCTCCTCTCGGCTGCCGCGTGCCCTCGTGCACCGTCTACACGGGGGTCCTTGGTGGTTGTGCAGGAAAGGCTTCGGATGATAAACTGCAAATAGTCCGTACAGAGCGTTAGGAGCCGGCGATGCTGCCTGCTGGGTCGATTTAACAGGGAGCAGAATCGCAGCCTGGAACTGGAACTGTCTCTAGTGTAAAAGATTCTCCTGCCTCTGTTCTGTTCAGTGTCCATCGAGGTAAATTCCAACAACTAACAGCAGAATGTGTGGTTGCTGCTTCTCTTCCTGTTGCAAAAGGAGTGGGAGTTGCCCCATTCCCAGCATTGCACCTCACAGCTTGGGCCTTGAGCTGTGTCAGATGAGATCATCTGTATCTTGAATCAGTGCAAAAGGTGCGTGTTTATATAGAGTATCTTCCAACCTGACCAAAATACTGTTTGTTAATGCCTGAAATAAAATGAAAATTAAGTGAGATGTTCTTTAAAAACAGAACTTCTCAAGTTCTAACCCCAGGTGTTACTGCCAGTGACAAATCCCAGGATTGGAGGGAGAGGTTACAAGTTACTGCTAACAAAGGATTCTTTTTTCCAAGCTTTCACTCCTTGAACATCTCTTACTGGAATGTGGGTAAACTCAACAAATGTGTCATCTTATTTCATCAGCTTACAGGGAGTGTTTAGACTAGAAAATAATGCTGTTTCTCCAAGACATGGTGTAAACTTTGCAGCTAACCTAGAGAAAATATTATGAAATGTGTGTGGTTAATCTTGGTCTCTTTCATTCAAGTTATTCTCAGGGATTTCTCTGCCTTGTTAGCGAAGGGTTTAATCAACAAACTGGCTTTTTAATGAGGTATGGTGCTGTTCAGTGTGGCTTGCAGGGAGCAAATTAATTGTTAACTCAGTAGCAGAATGGGAATTTCAGTGGATTTGGAAGACTTCACTCCACTTCTGGTTTATTTGGAAGAATTAATCTGATTTGGAATAGTCCCTTTTGAAAGCAATTTTCCAGCATTGCCAAAATGACCCGAGTGTTGCTGCTTTCTCAGAGCATTTGCAAATGCCCTGGTTTTGCACCTTCAGTATTGCAAGATGACTGCATAAATAATGACTGGGAGGTTGGTTTTATTGGTTTTGGATTGGTTTTTGCTTGAAAGGGCAATGATCTACCATAATCTACAGATGCTGAATATTTTTCTTGAATGCTTTGTGATTTTTGAGAATTTCTTGCTTAAGATTGAATCCCATTAACTAACGTGCTACAATTGAGTCTTCGAAGCATAAAAACAAGTCTTCTGAAATTAGGCTTTTGACAGACCACACTAGCACAGCACTTCAGAGCAGCTCATGTTGGTTTAAAGATCTGTTTTGAACAGACCAGTTTTCATTTGATATGTAAATCAGAAGTGAGATCTGTGAGGACTAATGGAACCTGCCTTTGTTTTATTAGTTAACAGAATTACCGAACATTTAGCCTGAAACTGTGGCAGTAGTTGGTAGTCTGGAGATGCACGTGTGAGAACTGTGTGTTGTCTGTCTAGTGTGTATAAATCAATCCGAGAAGGCATCTTGGTGTTCTTCAGTTACCTTCACATGATGTTTTTTGTCTTTAGTTAAGCATCACCAAAAAGCAAGGTGTGAGTTCTGTACTGGAAGTTTGGCAAACCCCCTTCTCAGTAGGTGTCTTGACTTTTCACTTTGTGAAATGAGGAGGAAGAAATACTGCATGGTGCTGCATTCTCGGCTTCGGCTGATAATGAACTGATGCAGGGATGCAAATTAATCTCCTTGGAATCGAGGTGTGTCCTCGGCATGTCTGCACCAAGCTGAAGCTCCCCGCCCGGCGCCTGACCCGCCGGGGCACGTGTTTGTGACAGAGGTGGCTCAGAGCACCTGAGGACCAACGAGTTAAAATCTTACGGAGCTCAGACTTCAGGTCTTGCTGCCACCTGTTTTGAATACAGCTTTTTGGGTTTACTGTGTTTGGGTAAAAGTGGGGTTTTTTTTAAAGGCTTTGTAATTTTCACATGGAAAAAAAGCACAGGAAAGTTGAATTGCTTCAGAGGTGTAGGCAAGACAGCCCTATAAATATCAGCACTTGGCTGTCACATTTTAGGAGTTTGGATGGCCAAAATTCAACTCTGAAACATAAAATCAATTGAAACACCTTTGGTTTTTTTAACTTCAGAGATTACTGAATATTTTTAGCTGCTTAGATCCTTAGCAGTTTAAAAACTCTTTTAGTAGTCTGGTTTTATAATCTCTCCGCCTTACAGAGAAAGAGCTCTTTCAAAAAAAATGGGTAGAGATTCCCCTAAAATGGCAGCAAGTTAAAATTACTCAGATCCCATATACAAAGAGGTTTTTAATCCACTTTTGATCATCAGCACTGCACTGAGGAAAAAAAGTTGCTTTTTTTTCCAAAGCCCTTCTGTATCACTGGATTTTACTTCAGTCTTTTCAAGCTGCAGAATCTTACTTTCCTTTGTGCCTGACTGACATGAACCAGTTTGCTTGGGCACGCTCTCTCACATGCAACGATATGTCATCGTGTGTACACCAAGTAGGAGCTGAGCAATTTTCTGTATAATTTGGAGAAGAATTCTAGCATTTGAATAGTCAGGTGAGGGGAGGTCAGGAAACATGAGTTATGAATTAATGAGCAGTTCATATTCATAGGCATGTTTCCATAATCGCATACGAATTGAGACATTCTGACAGTGTTTGGTATAATAGGTGGGGACAGTTGTTCCCTCAAACTTTAATCAAAAAGTAAGGAAAACTTAATTAATTTTGTATTATTGGTGAAGTTCTTGCTTGTTCTGAAGTCGCATAGTTCTGTCCATGCCTGTCTGCAGCATGTAGGGGCTGCTGAGGAGACGCTGCGGGTCACCACATTGTGTCCTGCACCACCTACTTCTGTTGCCTTTGGTGCAGCCCTCAAAGATCTTTTTAGAATCTATACAGGGGTTTTGATACTCAGTTGTTTTTAGAATAGCCACTGGCTAGTAAAATTGAGGAGGAAAGGAGTTTTTGACATAATAAACACTACATTGCATCTTTTTGCAGCTATATACCATGCTCCGAGAGAATACACGTGGCGGTAACAGAAATGGCAGCCTTGTTCCCAAAAGTAAGTACCTTCAGCATTAACATGGGCCTCCTTCCTCATTAGATTTCCCTTCAGTAAATGAAAACCCAAAGCTGGAGGTAGAGAGCAAAAGACTCGGTGTTTTTGTCGCATCTGGCATCCTTGTATTTATCAGTGTGCCGGTTGGGAAGGGTTAATGTGTGAGTCCAGGCCTTTCCTTTTGCTCTTGAACTTCAAACTCTGAGAATTGGCCTGCAGCTCCTCCAAAACTGGAGGCACCTAGCTCGGGGGGTCCTGTGGTTATAGGGGAATTCTGCTGGGCCCCTCAGTCCCTAGCGTCCAGCTGAGCGCCGTTGTCTGAATTTTACTTTGCAGGTATGTTAGATCGCTTATCCATCTACCAAAGTGTTCTGTTTCCTCACAGCAAATTGAAGGAGTGAAATCTCTGATTAAGTTTTTACAAAAACTTGCCTACCTCTATAAAACAGCCAGGAAAAAAAATCTAACGCTCTTGTGCCCACCTGAACTGATCGTCTCATACTTGCTGTGTCAGCCAGGACAAGGGCTGGGTAGCAGTAAATGAGCACTAGAAACTCTGTGTGAGGAACTTCCTAAAAGAGAGTGTGAAGCAGTATTCCCTGCACACTGCCTGGCAGCAGTTTGAAATGTCCCTGAGATGAGTGAGGAGAAATTCTGGGACCTGATTTCATCAGCTCCTACCCCCTGTCTCTGCACCAGCGATGGCTTAGGAGGCCCCGCGGGCAGGGCCTGGGTTAAAGAGCTCCTGGGAGCCGCTCCCGCCTAACCAAAACCGATCCTGAAACGGTTTAGTTGTTCTGTCGGGTTCAACTTCTGCTCTCCTTTCCCAGAAACCCAAATCTGAACTGGTAAGGACTTCTTTGCGCCTGCTGACATCTAGTGCCTACAGACTCCAATGCGAATGCAAAAAGACCCTCCCGGGGGAGCCCTGCCCCGCGCCCGACATCCAGCTGGTCACCCAGCAGGTCATCCAGTGCGCCTACGACATCGCCAAGGCCGCCAAACAGCTGGTTACCATCACAACCAAAGAGAACAACAACTGAGTCACACTTGGCTTTTCAGGCTTGTTTTTTAAGGGTTGGATTTCAAATAGAGGTGTGGAACTATTGAGGGGTTTTTTATGAGGAAAAACTAAAGGGGCAAGGAACTTCTTTTTTTTAAACTCAGTATTATTTTTGCATGTTTTATAACAATTTTATGATTAATTTAACCCACTGCCTTATTTTGTGCCCGTGTTGCCAGTTTAGTTACAGATCATAGCATGTTGCAAATAGCCGTCGAGCCGATACCGCGTCCCAGCGTCGTGTCAAGCTCTTGCTGGCTCTTTCCTTGGGGGCCACGTGCCGCTTTCAGGTAGCACTTTGCAAAAGTCGGCACGTACCAGAGGGCAGGACCTCGCCCCTGCTCTGGCCAGCCCGGAGCCTCGCGTGCCGTGGGGCCACCGACCCGGCCACCCGCAGCACAGCGGGCTCCGAAGGCTCCAGGACTGTAACCCCTACCCAGCGGGAAGAAGGTTGTTGCCCTGGTAACGGAGTACAAGCCAAATATTCTCTGTTCCCGTATCGACTGTTGTGCAATAACGCGTTTTTAGTCTGCTGAAACAATAGTAGTTGTGGGCATCCGAGCTTATTACACGTAACTATACAAGGTCTTTGTCACTTTATCCGTTTTGGAAGGAATTTGAAACTTAATAGTTCTTTCTTTTAGTTGTCACTATGCCGTTAATATACGTTTTGATGTTACTTTAGGGCATTAGTGGTTAAAATACTATCCCTTGTTTCTGAGTTAATAATTCATTCTTAAGTTTCCTACAGAATTTTACTGTCTTCAAGGCACCGTCTTGTTTGCAGCAGCATCGCTCAGTAACTCCAGATGCAATTTCACTAAAGATTTCTGTGATTATTAAACCAACAAAGGAAGTTCAGGAGTGCCAGTGCGGAAGCAGGTGTGTCTGCCATTGCACGTAACCTCTGTACCTCAGCATACCCAAATGTGAAAAGGTTTTCTTCTATCTAGTAAGTTTTATGCAAATCTCTCAATTTTACAAGCTGCCTACGGGGTAACCCACGCTAGGCTGCCTGTCAGAAGGGTGGATGGGTAACAAATGTCACTGTGCGTTTCAGGTTTTTTCATTCATATCCGTTCAAAAAATTCCAAAAATGTCTCCAGTCTATATTTTCAAAAATGAGAGTTTGTTGGGGGGCAAAAAAAAAAAAAAAATATATCGCTAATTATTGCCTTTGCCCATGTCCTGTGTGGAAGTGTGGTGTTGTTTCCAGGGAGCTGCCCGTCCAGGCAGGGTGAGGGGGCTGCAGAGAATGTTTATAGAGGTTTCAGAGAAACCTTGGAGTGGAAATGTCCATCTGCTGCCCCGCAAGCAGGGCTGCAGCACGTGCTCTGCCAACAGCACCCTCTCCTCAAAGCTTCCTGGTGAAAAACTGCCCTGTTGAGGTGAACAAACGAGCTGAAGTCCAGCAGTTGGTCCCTCTTCAAATCGCAGCGAGTTTGTATGTACGTCTACACACAAAGTGCCATAACGCTGGGGGATGCCTCTGTGTTGTCACTAGGTCCCTTTTGAAAGCAGTGCAAGTTTGAGGGAAGGGAGTGGGTAGATGACAAGCCAGTAAATTAATGTTCTTCACTGCAGGGTTTGTTATTTCCTTTCTGCACTTCTGAATTCCAGAACTGTCTGTAAAGGCCCGGGAATGCCGACAGGCTGGGATTAGAACTGTGAAGGACACTTGTAAAACCTACTACGGAATTATGCTACTGGCAATTAAAAACATAGATAACCTGGGAACTTTCCCTTAAATTGGCATCGCTGGAAGGCAGCGGATGGTATTTTTAAATCTCTCAGGACGCCCTTGTATGCTGTTCTTGACCGTATCTTACCTGGTCTCCAAAGCAGGGTAACACTGAGTTATCAGCTCTTTAAACTTGCCCCCGTACCAAAACAAACGGCCGCTCGGGTAACTGCGCGCCCTTGTTCTGCGCCACCTCCAGATTCTCTAAAGCCAGCCCTTCAGCTTAGGGAAAAGACCTGGCTCTAAAATCAGGACCAGCCCCTCACGGGGTGCCCCTGCCGTCGCCCCGAGTCCGCGGGGTGTTCAGGGTGGGGACGGCACGTCCGTGCCATCGCCCTGGAATGGCGGCGCCTGTCCTGCTCCGCGGCTGTGGGTGGGGTGGCAGCACCCCGAGCCTGCGCTGAGGTGCTGTTCACAGGGGCCCTGCGCGGCGGAACTCGAGCCCGCAGCTTGCACGGGGGCAGCAGATTTCTAATACCTGAAATAACAAAGGTGTTTTTTCTCTTTTAGGGCTAGATCTCATCTTTTTCCCCTGTAAACAAACTTGCTCTTTCTTTACCAAATGCTGCATAGGAAAGTACACATTTTTTTGCCTTTTTCCAAAATTTGTATTTATCAGTGTCATTCTGTCTGTACAATATTTTGACTTAATCTTTTGTTTACAGTATTACTATAAAATGCTAAAACCTTTTCAGTGTGCAAAGTTATTTGGGCTTGGCTTACTGCTGGTTCTGTAAGATCTTGGAAGAGGTTTCTGTGGTTGGTGCTGAGGCTGTGCCCGTCTCTGCGATGGCTCCTCGCACGCTGTGACAGGACCCAAGCAAGGAATCAAGTGCCATAATCAGCTACAACTCCCCTCCAGCAGTTTGCTCATAAAGAAACAAGCGGTGTTCAGGTTGTAATTACTAATTACAAAACAAGTAAAAAAAAAAAAAAAGTCTTCACCATCTTCTGGCGAGGAACTGGACATTAAGAATTACAGCCACAGCACACACCATCCATCTCACTGATTTGCAACACATTCTGAATTAACTCCTGAAAGTTTTTGTGCTGTGTGGCCCCGGCGCAGCATGTACCACACTCTATCGTCCCCACTCCTGAGCACGGAGTAGCTGAAGCCGTTCGCTCCCCCAAGGCTGCTCCCACCTCCCAGAAGAAATTTGCTTTTCTGTTCAGCTGTGCCATGGCGATATATTTTCAGGGATCTCCTGGGCTGAGTCTTGGTGTCGTCGTAGGCTATTCCAAACCCACCATTATTTCAGTTCCTTGATTCTTCAGAGTTTGTCTCCTGGAGCCTCATTCCTCAGGCGCAGAGGACAAGAACACTCAGGTCCACGCTGCTTTCGGGTAACTGTAGCACTAAGGGGGTCAAAGCAAAGACTGTAATTAGTTTAGGGGCTCTAGAACTAATCCTGCACCCAGGTGCTGTGTAACTTGGGTAATACTGTGCCCTGGGGAGCAGAGTGTCCTCCAGGAACTGGCACCCTATGAGTTGGTACGTTAAGGGCAGCGATGCCTCTGACTGCGGGAGCTGTTCTCTAGTAAATGACTGAGGTGAGCAACTCCACACGGAGCTCATAGTTTAGTATGAAAAATAGGATCTGGGCATGCATTTTTGGACAGGTTCCTCAAACTCTGCTGGTTTTAGAGCCAGGAAAAACCCAACAGAAGGCATAAAGACAGCGAGCGGCTGAGATGTGCTGTACCGACTGCGTTAACGCAGCTCGTTGTGCTGGAAACCAGTATTTGAGGCTGTTTCAAGGGTTATTTAAATGAGGACCTAAAGCATCAGTATCAGCAAAAGAAAAGCAGTTTCTGAGAGAGCTCTAGCCCTCTGTCAGAACTAGCACCCGGTGAGAACTGTGGGCGATGCTGCCGGGCTGGTGTCAGGGTGAGCCCCCGCTGTGCCACTCCTACCCTGCTGCCATGCCCGTGCTCTGCCAGATGCCCGGCCTCCTGCCACACCAGCTCCTGGCAGCGCTGCCGGGCGGATCGTGCCTCCTCTTCCTCCTCCCTCTGGTGCTGCTCCTCCTCCCGCTGTGGGAAGCGGCGCTCTGTCAGCTGGGCACAGAGACGGGGTGTCACAGCGGGGTCGGGCACCTACCGGGCTGGAGTGGCAACACGTGCTGTACCTGCGCCGCCAGCTCCTGCCCGCGGGTCCTCCTCAGTTCCTCCTCCTGCTCTTTCTCTCGCCTGGTCAGTTCTTTCATCTCTTCCAGGTCTTTAATCAGCTGCTCTCGGTACTTCACAGACTCTTCCTGGGCTCGTCTGTTGAACTCCATCTTCTCTTGGATCTGGCGCTGTCTGCCCGCAAGGACCTTTGGGAAGAGAGAGGATTAAGGAAGAAGTCAAGAATCGGGTCAGACCCAGAACTGGGGCAATCTCAGTGCTGACAGTTAAACCGCTCTCAGGCAGCAGCGCAGCGGAAGGAGAGCTCTGCGCTGGGACCCCGCCGGAGGGCGGCGGGTTGCCGCTGGAGCGACGGCTTCATCGCGCCAAGAGGTCGTCACCTCCTTCATCAGGCGATCTCGGGCTGCTTTCTCCCTTTCCCATTCTGCTTCCCTCTTCTCCCACAGTTTTTTTGCTTCTTCTCTAGAGGAGAGAGGAAGAATTATCTCTAAGGTTATAATGTACAGTGAAACCCCCCGGTGTAGTCCTGGGGCACGGACGAGCTCCCTGGGGCAGTAGCGGAGCGCTCGGGTTCCTCCTGCCTGTGCCACAGACCCGCTCCCACCAGAGGAGGCAACGTGCCAGCGGGCACACTGGCCCACAGCAGGGCCCCTTGGGAGCACACATCTGCCCCAGCAGGACGGGTAGTTAAGGGTGCTGCTAAAGCTGGGAAGTTTTGCAAATCTTCCCTCTTGCCAACAAAACCTTCAACTACAACTTGATGGGAGCACGCGCTGTCCTGCTACCACCAAAAGTGCTCTCTGTGCGGGGGAGAGCGGGAGCTGAACCTGAACAAGGAACCTGAGGCAGCTTTTATCGAGCTGAGCTACAAAAGGGAGTTTGGAGTCACTTAAGCTAAACCCCTCCACGTCAGTAATGCAGAATCATTGCATGCTGGTTACACAGCACACACAACTGAAAGGTCCTTCTTGCTGTCTCTGCGTTACACCTTCTCTTGTTAGTAAAGCTCTTGCATTTGAGCTAATGTAACAGAAGTTACGGACTATGGACTAGGCAGTTGAAAAACAGCCTCAGGTTTTGCTTGCTTTTCCAAGGTACCTGGCCCACAGAATGACCAGCTGCCGTTTTCAGAGCACGTTTAGCAACTGCTAGTGGAGCTGTGCCGACCAGGCAGGAACATTCAGCACGCAGGGGCTCTTCAGATGACACTCAGAGGTGCACAGACTCACCTAAAAATAGTCTGCAGCTCTGCTTCTCTCTCCTTTTCCAACTGGAGCTGTTCTTCAATGACACGTTTCATCCAGGCAACATCTGCAACAGCTTGCTCTCGTCGCACAGGCTGCTGGTGCTGATCCTCATCTTCTTTCTTGAGGAGGGCTACTAAGATTTGCCTGTCTATCTCCTTGAAAAAAGCCACAAGATTAACAACTATCCAACAGGCTTCCAGCCTGCACACAGGGCTACTCCACAAATTCTTGTGAGAAGCATCAAGGAGGACACTCGGGCTGTTGGCTGCTCCTTGATCTTCTTGGTCCAGCCCCGTTTCCAAGCTGGAAGGGGCTTCCTAACTAATTATTTGTAGGCTTTGGAGCCAGACACATAAAACACAAGTTTCTCCAGCACACAGCATCTATAATGGCTAAATCAAGGGGTATTTTCTCTTACCAGCTCCTCTTGTATCTGCTGGGCTCGTCTCTTTAACTGGGCATTACACTGATGCCTCAAAAAGCGACTGAAGGAGAAAAAAAAAAAGAAGAGAACATTCAACCTGACTTTAAAGCCCCATGTTTTTACACCCAGCACTCAAGGAGGTACATCTGTGATGTGACTTACATGCAAGAGGTACCTGCCACCACTAACACAAACAAAAAGGCTCATTGGCTGTTCCGGGCGTTTCCATCAAAACCCAAATATTTACAACCCACCGCTGCTACCTGAAACACCTCACGCTGTGCGCAGACGCAGGAGCAGATTCCATCCAAGCCCTGCTGAAACAAGCTGTCCCCCATCTCGTACCCAAGCTCGCTCTTCTTCCGGTGCTCTTCCATTTGTTTCCTTTCTTCTTCCAAGTTCTCCAGCTCCCACTGCTGCTTTAGTAAACCCTCTAGTTCTTTTTTCAGCTTTGTTGCCTGAAAGGGAAAAACAACCACCAAGAAGGAGTATGTCAGGGAGCCAGGACGTCCCAAGAGTGGCTCTGTGCCGGAGTTTGTACCCCGCTCTGCTCCTCTGCCAGCAGCCAAAACCCTCATGGCACTAAACATTCCACATTAATTTAATTGGTGGCCTCAGAGCACTGAGGAGCTCCAGCTGACAAAGCCTTTGACATGAACCTCTCACACTTAGAAGTTTCTACAGCTCTTTTTCTCATCTGGTGCAGCACAAGAAGGCGCTCGTGTTTCAAGAGGAGCAAACAAAAGCCACTGGGATGCGGTTAATGTGCCAGCGTTCGGGGGGAGGTCTGTATCACTGACAGAAATTACATCACAGCTGACTCTGTTCCAGATTTAACCTGGTGGAAACTGGAGCGAAGAGGTCAGGTCCGTGTTGCTGTATTTCCAAGGGAAACAATGAATTTCTTTCTCAGATGAGGAGAAACTAAAGCTTACCTCCATCTCCTGTAATTTCAGTTCTTCTATTTGTTGAAGCAATACCTCTGCTTGCTTCTTCTCTTCCAGCCGGCGCTTCTCTTCCTCTTGGTTCATTCTTTCCAGCGCTTCCCTTCGTGCAATCTCATACTCACTTTCATGACGTTTTTGCTCTTCAAGTTCAGTTGCTTCTTGCTTTCAGAGACAAAATGAAACATGGCATTTAACGTTAGGCTCACGTAAAGAAACAGCCTCCGGCTCAGGAAATCCACAAATCAAACTCCTTCAAGCCGACACGGATTGGGAAACTATGGAATGAAATATGCTGGGAAGGAACCCAAGGAGAAAGCCGAACTGTGCTCATCACTGCCTGAAAAGGGGGATCAGTCTGCACGGCCTTCACGGGACCCCACTCGACTCTGATGCGAAGCACTGGCAGCCTCACAAATACACTCAGATTTTCCTACTGCAACCTGGATTATTGTTTTTGTTAACTGTGAAATATGTATTTGAAGGCCTTTATCATTATTTTACATCAAAATCACTGTATCCCTGCTGGCTCTGCGCTGCAGCAGCTGTTGGACGAGCACCCAGTGCCCCACTGAATCCTGCCACGGATCCGCTCAGCGGGCAGCGCTGTGCTTTCGAGGAGACAGAAACGACAGCTCTTCATTAAAACATCCGTCCTGTTAACAGCTCCCGTCCTTCTGCCACACCAGAACTCCCCTTCGCTATGGGAATGAGCGCGACGACCTCGGTCATCATTTGGTTTGAGACTGGTGTGAGAAAACGAACAAACAGCCAACTCCTCTTCCTCCCACATCTGAGCCTGCCTACCAGCCATGTCACAAGGCAGAGTCACCCCTCCACCGGCTCACGCGTTTCAGGAGTCGGCCCTAGTGACCACTAACACCAGCCTACCTTGGTTTTTTGACTTAGCTGCTCACCCCAAGCCTCCACCACATGCTTCCTCTGCAGCTCCGACTCCACCTGCAAATGACAACGCTGCCATCAGTGCCAGCGGCTCTGCTGGCCCCAGGAGCTGCCTCCGCAGAGGAGGGCTCGTTGGGGCGTCCTCGGCACCCACCAGGTCCCAAGTTGAGGGTCAGTGTCACGTGCTGGTTCTGGGGAACACTACGGTGACACTGAAACCAGGGCTGGGGCAGCCAGAGCAGCGGGATGAAGAATGGGGAAGCGCCACGGACAGCTTTACAAAGCGCCCGAGATACCTCTGCCATGGGCACTGACAGCCTGCTCTGAGTAGAACACGTTTCTGACTGCTCTTGAAAAATACCAGCTTCGAGGGGACTTCTTACACAGTTAAGCCATTTTTTTTCTTTGCCTTTTGCTTATCAGAACTTAGGGCAACGGCTGCGATTCAAGATGGAATGAACAGTAGATACAGGATGACTTTCGAGCTAAAAACTGGTTTAATAAATGCAAGACAGTGGGGACTCAAAAGTAACATCCCCTGCCGGAGCTCGGCGCTGGTTTGCTTCCAGTGCTCATAAAGCAGCTGCTCAGCAACCTGGAAACACGGGAGTTGGGTTATGCCAGAATACGGAATTGGAGATATTCACCCCCCCGCCCCAAAGAGCCGTTCGGTAAGGGCACGAAGTGCAGAAGAAACGCAGCGCGGGGCCCTTCTGCCCACTCCAGTTTGCCCGTCCGAGGAGCAAGGCAGCGGCCCTAGGAGCTCCTCCACCGGGAGGGACGGGGAACCGACCCCCGGGGAGGCCCCGCCGCCCCCCTCACCTTCCTCCCGGCTCGCAGCTCCTCGCTCCGCCGCCGCATCCCGCCGCCCGCCCGCAGCTCCCGCAGCTCCGCCGCCAGCGCTTCCCGCTCTTGGCCGAGCAGCCGCCGCAGCCGCTCCCGCCGCTCCTCCAGCGGCGCCGCCTCCTCCTCCCGCCGCACCGCGACACACCCGCCGGGTCGGGGCTGGGGCCTCCCGGGGCCCGGCCCGCACCGGGGAGCGCTCCACCGCGCCTGCATGGAGCAGCAAAGGGCGTCCCGGGCGAAGGAGCGGCTGACCCGCTCCCAGCGCTGCCGGCTGCGCTCCTCCAGCTCCCGCCGGCGCTCGGCGGCCCGGCGCTGCGGGGCCCGGCCCCACGCCGCCATCACCGCCGGAACGGCGGGCCGGCGCCACGGCAACGCTCCCCGCCGCTACGGGCGCCGCCGAGGGACAGCCCGCGCCCCGCCGAGCTTCGCGGGGAGGGCCCGCGGCGGCCCGGGCCTTGGGCCGGGATCCAGCTCCCCAGCGGCTTCACGCATTTATCGCGCTGTCAGAAGTTCGGGTGGAGGGGTTTTGTTTATGTCAACAGAAACTCGGGCCGCGCCCAAACAGGCCGGGCCCAGGGACAGGGTCCGGTACCGGCCGCGGCCTCGTGCCAGCCGGAGACGGTATCGCCCCGCCACCTGTTTTTCTAGAAAAACCGGTAAAAACACCAGATCTGGGGCCCAGTCACCAGCGAATGCCCTCCCCACTTGGACGTGGCCGAGCCTCCCCCTGCTCCCCGCGCCGTCCCTCAGCTCGCCCTGCCCGCACGGAGCTCGGTGTCGGTTTTCCACCCCCCCCCCCCCCCTCCCCGCTCCTTTCACGGGAGCGTTTAAAATTAATCGCTCCCGCCTGGGGGCTGAGGTTTGTTTTCCGAGCGCGGGTCAGGCCGCGCGAACTGAACCATCTGCTCCCTATGAAAAATTTATTTCTCCTCAATAATTAACAACCACCGGACAGGAATAACTGTACCCGGCTGGGGGGGGGGGGGGGGGGGGGGGGAGCGGCCGGTGCGGGGCCGAGACGGCGTCAACAACCGCGGCGGGGGATGCTGCGGTTTCCTCCCGCCCCAGCCCCGCCGGCGGCTGAGCCGCGCTGCCCCCGGGCCGCTGCAGGGGGTGAAGCGGGACGGGCCTCGCGGTGGGACCGGGCAGACCGGCCCGGCCCGGGCTGTGGGGCGGGGGGGGCCCCGCTCCGCTCCCGGGGGCTCCGAGGGGAGATAAGCCCCGCCCCCAGCCCCGCCCCGCCGCCTGTCTCTGCATCCCGATTGGCGGGAGGGCGGGGCGCGGCCATTGGTGGGAGCGGCGGTGGGCGGGGCGCGGCGGCGGCGGGCGGCGGGGCCGGGCCGGGCCATGGCGCTGCTGCTGGAACACGAGTTCAGGGCGCTGCCGGCCGACAAGCAGATCGAGACGCTGCCCTTCCTGGAGGCCGTGGCGCACCTGCCGCCCTTCTTCGGTGAGCCCGGGCCGGCCCTCTGCGGGGGGAGGGAGCTACGGCAGGGCCTGGCCCGGTACCGGCCCCGCCGCCGCGCCCAGCTGGGGCTGGCTGCGAGCAGAGGGCCCCGCGGTCCGGGTAGCCCCCCTCCGGTCCTGGGTGGGGCTCCCCCGGTTCTGGTTTGCTCCCCCATCCCCGGTGCTGGATACCCCCCCCCCGCCCCAGTCCCGGCAGCTCCCGGCCCCCGGTGCTCCCCGCGAAAGCAACCAGGGAGGGCCGCGGTTGCATCACGGTCCCGTCAAACCTGCCGAGCAGCCCCGTTGGGAAACATCTCGCCGTCCCCGGGGCCTCACGCCCTGGCAGAGCCGCCGACGCCTCGGCGCAGCCCGGCCGCCTTCCCCCTTCCCGGTACGCCCCGACCGGAGGCATCGCTCGGGGCAGGCAGCTCCCGGCTGGCCCACGGATCCCACCCGCAGCCCTTCACCCCACGGCGGGCTCAGGGCCGTGGGTGTGTGGCCGGCACGGCCGCCCTCATGCCACGCCGGCCTGGTGCCCGCCACAATGTCCGCTATTGTGTGAGGGCTCGGTGGCACGGCTCGGCCGGGCAGGGCACGGGGCTGCCCGCCTGGGGACGGGCAGAGAGTGTCCTGTGCCCGTCGTCCTGCTCCAGACCATCACATCGGGGCCGTGTCCCGGAGCTGGGGGTCAGGGGCTCGCTGGCAGGAGGCAGAGCCATCCCTGAGGGCTCGCTGCGGCCGTGGGCGAAGCCTGACAGGCCCTTTGCTGGCCGGTGTCTCGGTGCTTTGGCTGTGGTTAAGGTGAAGCCTCTTGGTTACAGCTGGGGACTTTGTGGTGTCTCCCGTGTCCCCTAATCTAATCATCCTCCCTCCCTGTTTCCACAGATTGCCTGGGGTCTCCCATCGTCTACTCACCGGTCAAAGCAGACCTGACTGGAAATATCAAGGTAGGAAGGGGCTCAGGAGGGCTCGGAGGGGCTGAACCCCAGTGCAGAGATGCTGTAGGGTTGGAGAGGCAAGACCTGAAAGTGTTTAAAAGGACTTTTCTTCCCGTGGGGGCTTTCGGGCTTGGCAGGAGCTCGTCTTGGTTGTGGGTGTTTGTTAAGCGTGGGGCTCCGTGGACAAAGCCCCAAAGAAACTCTCTGCAGGCACCACGTGTCCCCATGCCGCAGCCCTGAGCACCAGCCCAGTTGCTCTCCGGTGCTGCCTGCTCTGCCCAACAGCTCCCAGGAGCCAACCCCCCTTCTGTGCCCTCAGAAAATCCGGGCGGTTTACGACTCCAACCCCGCCAAGTTCAAAACGCTGCAGAACATCCTGGAGGTGGAGAAGGAGATGCACGGCTCGGCCTGGCCCAAGACGGGCGCGACGCTGGCGCTGATGTGGTTGAAAAGGTGATTCACGGCGTTGGGGGCTGCTGCGGGCTCTGTCCCGGCGCGTGGGGCGCCCGTGAACACCGGCGGGGTGCTGCGTTCCGGGGAGCGTTCCCGTGCGAGCAGGAACACGCAGGGGCAGGCATCAGCTCCGCGACGGGGGGGTGCTGCCGGCGCTGTGGGTTTTGGGGGGAGCCCTGTGTGCGCCAGGCTCAGGGGGTGCCTTGCTGGAGGCTGGGAAGCAGCATCCCCTTCCCCACCCCGATGTCTCCGCTCTTCTCCCAGGGGCCTCAAGTTCATGCTGGTGTTGCTGCAGAGCATCTCCGACGGCGAGCGGGACGAGGAGCACCCGAACCTCATCCGAGTGAACGCCATGAAGGCTTACGAGATCGCGCTGAAGAAATACCACGGCTGGATGCTGCAGAAGCTCTTCGTGGTGAGCGTTCCCCTCGCCGTGGAGGAAAGCTGCCTAACGGAGCTGGGGCAGGGTCCGGAGCACAGGTCTGCTGGGGAGCGGCTGGGGGAACTGGGGGGGTTCAGTCTGGAGAAGAGGAGGCTGAGGGGAGACCTCCTGGCCCTCTGCAACTCCCTGCCAGGAGGGGGCAGAGAGGGGGGATGAGTCTCTGGAGCCAAGGCCCCAGCGCCAGGCCCCGAGGGAATGGCCTCAAGCTGCCCAGGGCAGGGTCAGGCTGGCTCTGAGGAAGGATTTCTGTGCAGAAGGGGCTGTTGGGCGTTGGAATGGGCTGCCCAGGGCAGGGGGGAGTCCCCGGGATCCCTGGAGGGGTTGAAGAGTCGGGCTGAGCCAGCGCTGAGGGATCTGGGGGAGTTGAGAACGGTCAGGGGGGGAGGGTCATGGTTGAGCTGGAGGAGCTTCAGGGGCTTTTCCAACCCAGATGATTCTGGGATTCTTTAAGCCCAGCTGCTCCGTTAGTTGCCCCGAGCAGGGACGTGCTTTTGGGGAAAAGGTTTGGAAGGACGGGAAGCTGCTGAGCTATTTTGAGCAGTATTTCCAGGGGACCCTCTCTGCACATCCCTGCTTCTCCAAGGGTCTGGCCACCATCCCTAAGGCCGTTCCGATGGGAACAACCCAAACCAGAGTCCTGCATGTGGGATGGGGGGGACTTTGGGTTTGTGGGAGCCTGACAGTTCCTCCCCTGTTCTACAGGGCTCTGTCTACGCTCTTCCATACAAATCGGATTTGCTGAAGGCGTTAGAGAAGGGCAGAGAAGTCAAGGAGGAGGAAAGCATCGAGAAGATCCACCAGTTCCTCTCGAGGGTCACCCCCATCCTGGATGCGATTTATGAGATGTACACGAAGATGAACGCCGAGCTGAGCTACAAAGCCTGAGGCTGGCACGGGGCTGGCAGGGCTTAAATAAGGTGTGACGAGTGCTACCGGTGTCTTAATCACCACTGAGGCAGCTGGGGTGGCTCCCGGCTGTCAGGCGACTTTGATTCTCCTCTGGATCTGCAGTGGATGACCTGTTTTCTAAAAAAAAAAAACCCAACAAACCAACATAATTAATTTTCTATTGAGAATGCAGCAATAAAGCAGTTGTACCTCGTGTCAGCGTAGGACTTCCCAAGCTTTTATACTAAAGAGGAAAACCAGCTGTTCCCCACGCTCGGCACCGGGTTCCCGCCTGCCGTGGGACGGGGACGAAGCGTGGCCGGTGCCAGCGTCCCGCCGGTGCCACTGAGGCTCTGCCCTGGCTCCGGGACTGCGCCGCTGCCCCACGGGCGCCCGACGCCGCTCAGCACCCGCGTGATGAGAAACTTCCCAAATGATGCCGGCGGTGCCCACGGCGGAGGAGCCGGTGATTCCCCGGGTGACCCCCCCAGCCCTCCAGCGCGGGAGCGACCCCCCCACTCCGCCGGGACGTCCCGTCTTGGTGGAAGCACGAGTGGCCTCACTAACCCGCCGCTGCCGAGCCCCGCGCCGGCGGGGCAGGGACGCACAATTTAATAAAAACTCACGGTAACCTCGGCCTGGGTGGCTGTTTGGGGGGGGCTGGTCCTGGGGGAGCTGTTATGGGGAGAAAGATTTAGGGGGGGCTTTTTCTGGGGGGAGCTGGTTTTGGGGAGGGTATTTAGGGGGGCTTGTTCCTAGGGGGGGGATGTTTTGGGGTTTGTTCCTGGGGGAACGGTTTTGGGGAGAAAGATTTGGGGGGCTTTTCCTGGGGGGGTTCTGTTTTGAGGAGGGTGTTTGGGGGCTGTTTCGGGGGGGCTGTTCCGGGGCGGGGGCTGCTCCGGGCTGTGCCGGTGCCGGGGGAGGGCGGGGGCCGCTCCGCAGGCGGGTCCCGGTGCCGCCCGCCCCCGGGGCGGGGAGGGGCCGCTCTCCGGGACGGGCCCCGCGGCGACTCGGCGGGACCGGAGCCGGTGGGACCCTTCGCGGGACGAGCCGAGGGTACGGGCCGGGGCGGAGGGGGCGCGGGGTCCCGCAAAAACGGGGGGTGGCCGGGCCGGGACGCAGGGACCGGGGGCGGGACACGGAGACCGGGCAGGGTACAGGGTCCGGGGGCAGGATGGAGCCCCCGGGGCAGTACCTGGGCACCGGGCCAGGATGGAGCCCACCGGGGCAGGATACAGGGACCGAGGCAGAACATGGAGCCCCCCCGGGGGCAGAACACGGGGACCGGGGCAGGATGGAGCCCCCGGAGCAGGATACAGGGACCGGGGGCAGGATGGAGCCCCCGGGGCAGGACCTGGGCACCGGGGCAGGATACAGGGACCGAGGCAGAACATGGAGCCCCCCCGGGGGCAGAACACGGGGACCGGGGCAGGATGGAGCCCCCGGAGCAGGATACAGGGACCGGGGGCAGGATGGAGCCCCTGGGGTGAGGACAGGGCTGGGGGCTGAGCTGGGCAAGGCAGGGTGCAGCCCCATGGGCTCCCCCTGGCACCTGTCTGGCCAGTTTGGGGGGCTCCCCGCTCCGAGGGTGAGGTGCCGGGCACGTTCCCACGGGCTGCTTTGAGGAGGGGGCTGCCAGCGGCTCTGAAACTCCGTTGGACCACGCTGAGTTCATGGCTCTCGCCCAGGGGAGCCCCCGGCGGTGCTGTTTATTTTGGCTGGAGGCTGGTTCACTCTGGGTGAGCGTTTCCACCGGGGCTGAGCGTGAACACGATGTGGTTTGAGTGATTCACTCCTACCCGGAGCCCTTCGTGCTTTAGCTTGAGGAACACATCAATGGGGCAAAACCTGCGCCATCCTCCCTGCCGCCCACCCAGGGCATGTCCCTGCCCAGCCGGGTGTCCATGCCCCCGTGGTGGCCTGGAGCGAGGGACTGACTGGGGATACTGGTCTGGCTGGGAGGTAACTTGGTGGAAAGCCAGGAGAGGTGGGAGTGCACACCGGGGAGCGGGCGGGAGGGTTTGTGTTGGACGCGAGAGCCAGGGCCGTGCCGGCGCGCGCTGAGCTGCGCCTTGACTCATTTATTCCGTGGGGTGAGGAAGTCTGAAAAATAAAAACCCAAATAACTAACAAGCCAAATAAAACCCCATTGACAGCACCTTTCCTGGCAGCGGCTGTGCCCACGGGAGCGCCCGGCCTGACAGCACTGGCCCGTCGCTTCCGACGTGAGCTTCTTGTCCCGGTCGCTGGCAGCAGCTCCAGCTCCCGGCCCCACCTGCCCTTTCCACTTGTCCCCTCACTTCTGCCCCGTGTCCCCGCGGGCTCCGGCCCCGTGTCCCTGCCACCCAGCCGAGTCCCAGGGCCAGTGTTCCCAGCTGGTTCTGTCAGGGAATCATGTCCTGTGCCGGTGGCTCTGCCCCGGGCTCCCACCGTGTGTGACAGCCTGCTCTGTGTTTGGGCTTTTCCCTAAAGCTGAGCTTTTCTGGGACTGGGATTCCCAACACAGCTCCGGGGGGTCAGAGGCTCCGTCCCCAGGTGCAGCCCGCAGGGTCGGTGTGCTCGGCGGTCCCCTCTTCTCTGCTGCCCGATTTAAAATCGGCCGTGCCAGGGCCCGCGTTTGCCCGGGGTCGAGCTGTGGGACCTGCGGGCTTTGGCAGGTGCTTGTGGAATTTCTTGCAGAGAGGGCGATGGCAGGAACGTCAGCAAAGAGGAGAAACCGTGTCGGCTCTGCGGCACGCCCCGCGTCACCCAAGGCTGCACCGTCCCCTCTGGGTGTCCCCCAGGGTGGCGGGGAGGAGGGAACCGCTGCCCGAGGGCCCCCTCACTGCGGCAGGATTCCGGGGCCGTTTGCAGCCCGCATCCCCCGTGCCCACCCCGTGGGCCCCCGCCGTGGGGCTGCCCCGGTGGCTGTGGGACACGCGGCCTCGTTAGAAGTGCGTTATGGGGCAGAGATCCCTGCCCGCCCCGGCGGGGCCCAGCCTGCCATTATGGCTTGTTGCACAGAGCTGCAGCCCAGCAGAAAATGATACGTTTCCCGGCTGCTTTTTCTGTCCTGGGGACGCGCAGGGAGGGCTGAGCTCCCCAGAGGCAGGAGCTGGGCTGAGCCTTAAGGCTGCTGTGTTTCGCTGGGTGTGTTTTGATGGGAAGCGGGGCTGGGGGACAACCCAGGGTCACCCCCCTCCCTGCCGGAGGGACCTGGCGGGCAGGGCACGGCGGTTCCGGTGGCGTGGTGCAGTCCTTTGCTGGCAGCGTGGCTCTCCTGCAGCCCCGTTTCCCTCTGGGAAACCTAAACCAGTCATTTTTTTGTTCTAACCACTGCTCCTGCCCTCCCACAGCCCCCCCGGGCCGCATCCATCCCCCTCCCGGTGCCCAGCGTGGCAGTGCCGGGGCAGGCACCCGGGGCTGGACCCACCGACCACCCCGGTGGGGCATCGGGGACCAGCCCCAGCCCCGCTGCCTCTGGGCGCTGCGGGGTGTATCCCAGGAATGTTTTCTTTCCTTGGGCGGCAGATGGGAGCACACAGGGTCTGCTCTGTGCCCTGGCCTGGGCTGCACCCAAGCTGACCGCAGCAGGGAGAGGCAGCGGGGCCGGACTCGCCCTCGCCCTTTAGGGCTGCGCTTTGAAGCCGGCAGCGCTGCAGAGCTGAGGGGTCCCCAGGGCCGGGCAGGTGGGCACCCAGGAGAGCTGGGGCAGGCAGGAGCGTCCAGGAGACCCTGAGCTGCAGCGGGGGGGTCCCACTGGCCCCATCCGCTGCCCGGGTTGGCGTGGGACCTGCTCCTGCGCGGGGATGTAGTGTCCCGTGGGAGAGGATGGGGAGGGGTTTGGGGATGACACGGGGGTTTTCTCTGCCAGGTCTCCTGCTCTCGCGGACGGAGCTGGGGGTCGCAGCCGCCCAGGCAGGCTGCTCGTGCCTGTGCCCCAGCCAGGGAGCATGGCAGATGCCGAAGACCCCCCCCGTGTCGTTGGTGGCGATGCTGGGGAGGGCCCGGGGGATGACGGGTCCCTCCAGAACGATTCCTTCCCGCTCTCCTCGCTGGCCAACCTGTTTGAGAGCGAGGACACCCCGTCCTCCGCCGAGGCAGCCCGGGGCCCCCCCGGCGCTGGGGATGGAAAGCAAAACCTCCGCATGAAATTCCATGGGGCTTTCCGGAAAGGGGCCCCGAAACCCATGGAGCTGCTGGAGGCCACCATCTACGAGTCAGCCGTGGTCCCTGGGCCCAAGAAAGCCCCCATGGACTCCCTGTTTGACTACGGCACCTACCGCCACCACCCCAGTGAGAACAAGCGCTGGCGCAGGAGGGTCGTGGAGTGAGTACGGAGCGATGGGATGGGGGGGGCCCGGGGTGCAGCGCCGTGGGTACGGGGATACCCGGCAGCTGGGGATGGCAACAGACCCCCCCGGGGGGTCTCAGAGTGGGAATTTGGGGTACTTCGGGCAGGGGGCAGCTCCCAGGCGGTGCCAGCAGCCGCGCTGGGCTGTGCCATGCCGTGGTGGGGGTCTGCAGCCCCACGGGGCTGTGGGGCCGGGAGCGTGGCTCCCCTTCCCCCTTGCCGGTGCCGTGAAAGAGGCTCTGTGCGCCCGGCCGCTCCCCTGGCCGGTGTGGACGTCTGGCTCCCCGGCATGAAAGGGCTTTTCAGGAAGGCCTCCACCCTCCCCGCGCCAGGAAACCAGAGCCCGGCGGGGGGGAGCCCGCGGCCGGGCACACAATGCCCCTCTGTGCCGGGCACCTGGGCCGGCTGCCGTGGCCCCCCGCCACTGTCCCCACCCTGCCTCAGGGCAGTGGGGTGTCCCCGTGGCCCGGTGGGAGCTTGGTCCCCCGGGTGGGCTGGGATGCGGGTGGGCGGAGGGGGGGCTGGGGTGTCCCGTGTGCCCCCAGCCCCAGAGATCCCTGTCTGGGGCAGCCACTGTCCCTCCTCTCCCAGTTCCCAGTGCCCGGAGCTGGCCGGTTGTCCCCAGCCTGTCCCGCTGCCGCCGACTGCTCCAACCGGTCTGGCTTCGCCCACGGCGCTGGAGCGTGACCGTGGCCTGGCACGGCGGGGGGGGCATGGCTGGGGGCCTGAAATGCACCCGCCTGGGAGCTGGCAAGGTGCCCACCAGCCCCTGTGGGCGGTACTGGGAACACTGGGTTGCTGTGGGTGGGGAGGCTGCCCAGCCCCGTGGGTGACCCTGGCTGGGGAGTGGCCGGGGGTCCCTGTGCCCTTCGCCAGCAGATGAGCATCCTCGAGCTCATTACACTGGTGGGAAACTGAGGTGCTGACGCTTCTCCTGCAGGAAGCCGGTGGCGGGCGTGAAGGGGCCGGCTCCCAACCCACCCCCCGTCCTCAAGGTCTTCAACAGACCCATCCTCTTCGACATCGTCTCCCGGGGGTCCCCGGCTGGCCTGGACGGGCTCCTCTCCTTCCTCCTCACCCACAAGAAGCGCCTCACAGATGAGGAGTTTCGAGGTGAGGCCCGGGGGTGGGCCTGCCTGGGGACCCCCGCGGTGCCACCGGTGGTCCCCGTGTCCCCGTGGGGATGGGGATACACCACCCCGACACGGGGAGCTGAGGCGCCCGGGAGGAGCCGGGGATTTGGCCACGGGGTGTGGGGCTGGGCACCCCCATGGCCTGGGGGGGCTCGCTCCGGCCCCCTCCCTCAGCACCCTCCGCTCCCAGAGCCCTCCACGGGGAAGACCTGCCTGCCCAAGGCACTGCTCAACCTGAGCGGGGGCAGGAACGACACCATCCCCGTCCTCCTCGACATCGCCGAGAAGACGGGCAACATGCGGGAGTTCATCAACTCGCCCTTCAGGGACGTCTACTACCGAGGTGGGGGGAGTGGGGCTGCTGCCAGCCCTGCCTGGGCATGGGGGACCCCAGGGAGGTTTGGGGACCGCAGCAGCGGGGACGCTGGGGAGGATGGAGGATGCTGGGGAGGTTGGGGACTGGAGCAGCAGGGACCCTGGGGAGACTGGGGGGCTCCAAGGGGACGTGGGGGCTGGAGCAGCGGGTGTCTGGGAAGGCCGGGGACCCGGGGGGAGCTGCGGGGTGAGGCGGGGGCTGACGGGCGCCGGTGGCGCAGGTCAGACAGCCCTGCACATCGCCATCGAGCGCCGGTGCAAGCACTACGTGGAGCTGCTGGTGGAGAAGGGAGCCGACGTGCATGCCCAGGCCCGCGGCCGCTTCTTCCAGCCCAAGGATGAGGGCGGCTACTTCTACTTCGGTGAGTGGGGAGGGAGCCGGCGGGTCGCCGGGGGGGACCGGCTGCTCCCCGGGGGTGCCCCCGCGCCGGGGTGAGGGTGACGGGCACCCCGGCGGCGTGCTGTCCCCGCAGGAGAGCTGCCCCTCTCGCTGGCCGCCTGCACCAACCAGCCCCACATCGTGCACTACCTGACGGAGAACGGGCACAAGCAGGCGGACCTGCGGCGCCAGGACTCTCGTGGCAACACCGTGCTCCACGCCCTGGTCGCCATCGCCGACAACACCCGCGAGAACACTAAGTTCGTCACCAAAATGTACGACCTGCTCCTCGTCAAGTGCGCCAAGCTCTTCCCCGACACCAACCTGGAGGCGCTGCTCAACAACGACGGCCTCTCCCCGCTCATGATGGCCGCCAAGACGGGCAAGATCGGGGTACGGTGACCCCCCTCTCCCCCTGGAGCTGGGGACCCTCTGCCCTGGTGTCACCGGCTGCAAGGGCTGAGCCCACATCAGCTCTTGGCTGAGCCCTGTCACACTCAGTGCATGTCCCTGCCACGCAAGCGGCACAGCTTCTCTGCAGATGCTGTTGGAAACCTGGGTGTGCTGCTTATTAACCTGGCTAATTACCCCCCCCCCTGCTTTCTGTCCCTTCCCTAATTAACCCCAGCCCCTCAGCACGTCCTGTCCCTTCCCCTGACTTGCCCTTGACCTCCAGTGGTGTGGACGGCGGGGGGGGGTTAAAAACGCAAAAGCTGCAGCATCCTGGGGTGCTGCCTGCTGCGACGGTGCCCCTGCACCCCAGGAGCACCCCGGCCCCCCCTGGGGGGCAGCGGGTGGGTGGGGTGAGCCCTGGCAGAAGGGGAGCTGCCTGGGGAGGGGGGTGGGAGGAAAGCGGGGTGTCCTGGGCAGGCGGGGGGCCGGGTGGGCGAGCGGTCCCTCCCCCCCGGCAGATCTTCCAGCACATCATCCGTCGGGAGATCGTGGACGAGGACGCCCGGCACCTCTCGCGCAAGTTCAAGGACTGGGCGTACGGCCCCGTCTACTCCTCCCTCTACGACCTCTCCTCGCTGGACACCTGCGGGGAGGAGGTGTCTGTGCTGGAGATCCTCGTCTACAACAGCAAGATTGAGGTGCCCGGGGGCTTGGGGGAGGCTGGGGGGGGCCCCCAGGACCCTGCTAACAGCCCCACCCCGTCCCACCAGAACCGCCACGAGATGTTGGCCGTGGAGCCCATCAACGAGCTGCTGCGCGACAAGTGGCGCAAGTTCGGGGCCGTCTCCTTCTACATCAGCGTCGTCTCCTACCTCTGCGCCATGGTCATCTTCACCCTCGTCGCCTACTACCGCCCCATGGAAGGCCCCGTGAGTCCCCCGTGGCCCGGGGAGGGGCTGGGGGGGGTGTTGCCGGGTCTCTGCCTGCCCTGGGGCAGCGGAGCGGCTCAGCTCTGTCCTTTCCCCGCAGCCCCCCTACCCGTACACCACCACCGCCGACTACCTGCGCCTGGCCGGGGAGATCATCACCCTCCTCACCGGCATCCTCTTCTTCTTCACAAACGTCAGTGCGGCGCGGCGGGGGGGTCACCGCCGAGCCAAGCGGGGCCTCGCTCCCCCCACAGCCCCTCCAACCTCTCCCTCTCTCCCCCAGATCAAAGATCTGTTCATGAAGAAGTGCCCAGGCGTGAACTCCTTCTTCATAGACGGCTCCTTCCAGCTGCTTTAGTACGTGGGGAACCCCCAGGGCCCCCCCAGGGCCACAGCAGCCGGGGGTGGCTGTCGGGGCAGGGGCTGACCCTGGCTCTCCTCCAGCTTCATCTACTCGGTGCTGGTGATCGTCACGGCGGGGCTGTACCTGGGCGGCGTCGAGGCGTACTTGGCTGTCATGGTCTTCGCGCTGGTCCTGGGCTGGATGAACGCGCTGTACTTCACCCGGGGGCTCAAGCTGACGGGGACCTACAGCATCATGATCCAGAAGGTCGGGTGGATTCCGGGGGGGTCTTCTCCTTCCCCAGAAGGGCTGGTCCTCCTGGGGATCTGCAGCCCGAAAGGAGGGTCCTCCACGCTCTCTTTAGGGTTTCTTGAGGCTCACCAAAGAGCTCTCCCTGCGGCGTGGCTCGGCAACGGTGCCCCGGCACATGGCTGAGCACCGTGGGCCAGCACGTCTCACCCCGCTCTCCGTCACTTGCAGATCCTCTTCAAAGACCTTTTCCGCTTCCTCCTGGTCTACTTGCTCTTCATGATCGGCTACGCCTCGGGTAGGCACCTGGCCTCAAGCTGCCCAGGGCAGGGTCAGGCTGGCTCTGAGGAAGGATTTCTGTGCAGAAGGGGCTGTTGGGCGTTGGAATGGGCTGCCCAGGGCAGGGGGGAGTCCCCGGGATCCCTGGAGGGGTTGAAGAGTCGGGCTGAGCCAGCGCTGAGGGATCTGGGGGAGTTGGGAACGGTCAGGGGGAGGGTCATGGTGGGGCTGGAGGAGCTTCAGGGGCTTTTCCAACCCAGATGATTCTGGGATGCTGTGAGCCCTGTGGAACAGCACGGCACAGCCTTTGCCTCCTCCTGTGGTGGAGAGGAGCTTGGCCAGCATGGAGCTGCGTGGGGGACCTGTTGTGGACCCTGTCCTCACCGCTGCACCCCATGGACTCGCTGTCCCTGTCCCTCCTCCCCCAGCTCTGGTGTCCCTCCTCAACCCGTGTCCCAGCAGCGAGTCCTGCGGCGAGGAGCCGTCCAACTGCACGGTGCCCACCTACCCGTCCTGCCGGGACAGCCAGACCTTCAGCACCTTCCTGCTCGACCTCTTCAAGCTCACCATCGGCATGGGCGACCTGGAGATGCTCGAGAGCGCCAAGTACCCCGGCGTCTTCATCATCCTCCTCGTCACCTACATCATCCTCACCTTCGTGCTTCTCCTCAACATGCTCATCGCTCTCATGGGTGAGACAGTGGGCCAAGTCTCCAAGGAGAGCAAACACATCTGGAAGCTGCAGGTACCACCCCGGGAGCTGCTGGAGTGGGGGCTCCAGGGGCTGCCTGTGCCTGGGGGGCTGCAGCACCCCAAGCTCCTGGGTGAGGGACCCCCGTCCCTCCATCCGCACACGGCTGAGGGGTCCCTGGTGTTCCCGGCAGTGGGCCACCACCATCCTGGACATCGAGCGCTCCTTCCCGGTGTTCCTGCGGAGAGCCTTCCGCTCGGGGGAGATGGTCACCGTGGGGAAGGGCACCGACGGGACCCCCGACCGCCGCTGGTGCTTCAGGTAAAGGCCAGCGCTGGGAGACCGGACGCAGCCGAGCCCCCCTCACCGCAGCCAGCGCCGTGTCGGGGTGCCGGCGCCGCGTGTCCTTTGCTGGGTAGTTTGTACTAATCTGGAGCCGGGTGGTGGGATGGTTCGGGGGGGCAGAAGCTGCCACCCTGGCTCCCAGTCGCTCCATGTGGCCCCTCTGGGTCTTGCCCTTCCCCGCAGGGTGGACGAGGTGAACTGGTCGCACTGGAACCAGAATCTGGGTATCATCAGTGAGGACCCGGGCAAGAGCGACACGTACCAGTACTACGGCTTTTCCCACACGGTGGGCCGGCTGCGGAGAGGTGAGGGGGGTGCCATGGGCTGGGAGTGTCCCTGGGGGCTGGCAGCTGGGTGGCAACGAGGGGGGAGCAGCCACAGGGTCCCGGCGCTGACCAACTCCCGCTGTCACCCCAGATCGCTGGTCGACGGTGGTGCCGCGCGTGGTGGAGCTCAACAAGAGCTGCCAGCCCGAGGAGGTGGTGGTGCCGCTGGGGACCGTGGGGACGGCGGAGGCACGGGAGCGGCGGCACGGCCAGGCCTCGAGCTCCCCGCTTTAGCCCGACAGGCTCTGCCCCGGGCCCCCGGCACGGCGCCGGCACAGCCGGCACGACGGTGGACTGGGCTGGACGGTGCGTGTCTGCTCCTCAGGGATTCGTGCAGCCTCCGTCCCTCTGCCCCGGCGGGTGTGAGCCCAGACTGGGGGGTCTTGGCCCTGCCCCGGCGGTTCTGGGGGGCTCCGGCTTGCACAGACGAGCTCCAGAGCCGCCGCTTCGCTTCACCGCGCCGGGGCCGTCAGCCGGGCCGGGAACCTCTGCCGCGGGCAGGGTGCGGGGAGCGCGGGCCCCTCCGCCCACCGAGGCCAATGGCTTTTGCCACACGTTTTTGCACAAGATTTATACGACTATTTATTTAGTAATAAAGACTGACCTGCCGCCGCCGCCTCCTCCTGGCATTGACTGATTCCGGCTGGGAGAGCGTCGCTGCAGGGGTCTGCGGGAGGGAGCCAGGAGTTTGCAGCAACCTGTGCTGTGCCGTGCCATGCCGTGCCATGCTGTGCCGTGCTGTGCCGTGGTGTGCCATGCTGTGCTGGGCCGTGCCATGCCGTGCCATGCCGTGCCATGCAGTCCCAGACGGTGACCCAGCACCCTGACCCCACCCTCCTTTGCAGACAGACCCTGCCGTCGTGCCCGGTGATGCCAACCTGGCTGAGCACCCTGTGCCTGTGGAGCCGGGCAGGGGGCACCCAGCAGCAGATGGTGTTGCCCCCCCTCAGCCTTGGCTGATCTGCCCCGGAGAGGGGGAGCGGGGCCCTGGCAGCCCTGCGCTGGGCCAGAGGAGCAAGGCTGGGCTCAGAGCTGGGCACAGGACTGGGCGCAGAGCTGGACTCAAGGCTGGGCTCAGGGCTGGGCTCAGGGCTGGGCTCAGGGCTGGGCGCAGGGCTGAGTGCAGGACTGGGCTCAGGGCTGGGCGCAGGGCTGGGCGCAGGGCTGGGCGCAGAGCTGGACTCAAGGCTGGGCTCAGGACTGGGCGCAGGGCTGGGCGCAGGGCTGGGCGCAGGGCTGGGTGCAGGACTGGGCTCAGGGCTTGGCGCAGGGCTGGGCTCAGGGCTGGGCGCAGGGCTGGGCTCAGGGCTGGGCGCAGGGCTGAGTGCAGGACTGGGCTCAGGGCTGGGCGCAGGGCTGGGTGCAGGGCTGGGCGCAGGGCTGGGTGCAGGGCTGGGCTCAGGGCTGGGCGCAGGGCCGGAGCTGCAGGCTGCGCAGCGCCGTGGCCGGGTGCCGCTGGAGGGCAGCGCAGCCCGCGCAATGCAGGAGGGAGCGGGGAGGCCGCGCCGGGTCCTGCCCCACACCCGGCCGGGCACCTGCCCCGGGGTCCCTCCGCGCCCCCCGGCCCGTCCTCGGCTGGGGATGGGGGTCGCGGGGTGAGGCCCGGCGGCGCTGTCGGGCAGGGAATGGGATGAAGTTTGGGAGCTGGGGGCTGCCTGGCTGCAGCTGGATGAGCTCTCGGTGGGTGGGCAGGGTGGGCAGGGTGCAGCCCATCCCATCCCCATGTCCATCCCTTCAACTTCCCCATCCCCTTCCCCATCTCATCCCCATTCCCATCCCCGTGTTCAACCCTTTCCCTTCCTCTTCCCCATCCCATCCAATCCCCGTTACCATCCCAACCCAATCCCCATATCCATCCCCATTCCCTTTCTCATCCCCATGTCCATCCCTTTCCCTACCCCTTCCCCATCCCTTCCCCTTCCTCATACCCATTCTGTCCCCATCCCATCCCATCCCATCCCATCCCACTCCACATCACCTCTTCAACCGTGATTCTCCTTTCCTACTCATCTCCTTCCCCAGCCAGGGCAGTTTCCATTCGGAGCTGGCCGCTGTGGAGGTGGGAAGGATGGGTTTGGGTGGGCACCGGTGGCACGATGGCACAGTGACACGGTGGCAGAGGCCCTGGCCAGGGCCCTGGCGGCAGCCCCGCTCACTGAGCAAGTGATAGAGCCGAAAGGGGGACACTTCATCTTCAAACCTGATTACTCGCCGTTAGCTTTAACTGCACTGTCTCCGTTTAAATGTGATTTACATATATCTCTCATATTGTGATTTAAGTATTTCCCCAGGGTGAGGGAATGAATAAGTTTCATTATCACTACTTAGGAGAGGCTGTGGTTTCAGCTCTCGGCTCACGCTGCATAATCGAATGAGGCGCTGAGCCCGCTCCCGCTTTCACGCCGCCTGGTATTTGAAAATGATAAACTTCGCTTTCGCCCAGCCAGGCCACCCCGGCGGGGCGGCGGGGGGTTCCCTGGCACAGGCCTCGGCCCCCGGCACAACCGGCTCCATCTGTGGCACCGGAGACGGGATTTTCCAGTGTAATTGGAAATAAACCGATTTTTTTCCCCCCTTTTGTGCAAACTCTGATGTCCCAGAGCCGAGGGGCCGCGTGTGAGCGGGGTTTAAAGCGGTTGGGGTGCAGGAAGGGGGGGACATGGCCGTGCCCCAGCGCCCTGTGCCATCCCGCCGAACCCCGCGGTGGCTCCGTGGGCTTGGGGACACCGCGGCCACGACAGTGACATCCTGGCACAGGGTCCCTCTGCCACCTCCCGGGCTGCACGGCTGGCGTTTGGCCCCTTTACGCCCTGCCCTGCAAAGCCCCCAGCTATTGCACCCTCTGCCTCCAGGCATGGCCGTGGAGAGGGGGGGGGCACCCCGGGGGGGGCAGCGGGGTTGGGGGGGGCTTGGGCACGGCCCCCTCCCGCCCTCCCATCGTGCTGCCTTGCCAGCGATGACAAACCCAACAAAGGCAAGAGAAAAGCACTTGTCATCCAGAATGCGGAGCGCGGAAGCAAATTTATTTTTAGATAAATCTAAAGCTTAATTTGTGAAGCTAATATCAATCAAAATGAGAGATGGGTTTTTTTAAGTCCTTTTGCAGCCGTGCAATTTATACTGCCTGTCTCTTCTCCTCACTCTCAAACAGCAAAGGCGGCCGCTGAGGAAGTTCAGTATCAGCTCCGTGCATACCTGCCTTCGAAATTTATTATTTTTTTTTTTTTTACAGGGAGATATTTGCAGACCACGGCGCTTGTGGGGTGCTGCGCCCGCCTGGGGCGGGGGAGGCTCTGGGGGGTGGTGGCTTCACCCTGGGTGCTGGGATGTGCCTCGGGGGTCCTTGTGTCCCCCCCCCACTTTCCAGCTGGTCTCCGCACGCGTTTTGGGTCCCCCCAGACTCACCCGCGGCAGTCCTGGATGGAGCCAGGCACCCGCCAAGGAAGGAGCCGTTTATTTATTCTGCGTTACGCGTTTGAAGTCTTCCCATGCACGGAGAAATCCTCCTCCGAGAGGGAGCTGGCTGAGGGCAGAACGAACCTGCTAAATAATAAAACCCCCCGCGCACCTCCTAATGAAATGTAACGACTGCGAGACCCGCAAGATGGATCGCGCCGTCGCTCCCAGCCGCTCGCCCTGATTTATGGCAACGTGGGAAATGTGATGGAGGCAGCGCTGGTGAATCCCCCCGCCGAGGGGCAACGGGGCAAAGTTTCTCCCGGGGCCCCCAGTGAGGCTCCTCGGCAGCCCGGGGTCTCCGGAGGGTCCCCCCAGCTTTGGCAGCCCCCAGTGCAGGGGGGGAGCCGCACGGGGGGGCTGCAGCCAGCACCAGCCCCCCGATGCCCAGCACAGGGGGACCCCCCAGACCCGCCGTGCTTCAGCCTCACGGTTCTTTAGCTGCGGCACCTTTTTAATGACCGAGAGCTAAGCAGATATTTCCCCCCAGTTGATGTAATTTTAACGCGCAGGCAGGCAGCGGCATCTCCACCCTCCCCAACCCCGTAACATTAACCTCTGTGAAAATTTCCTTTTGTCCCAATTTCTCTTTGTTCCCCGGATGGGCTGTCACGCCGCTGGCTGCCGGTGACGGAGCGGTCCCCTCCCGACACGCCATCAATACCGGCAGAGCCGCGCGTCGCGGCGAGGGAGCAAAGAACGAGACAAATGGAGCCGCGTGCCCCAGCGCCGTGTCCCTGTCCCCATCCCTGTCCTGGCTGGGGGGGAGAAGCACAAGGGAAAAAAATAATAATTAATAATAATAAAGCTTTGCTCATGGCAAACCACCCGCGGGCAGCGCCACGGGCCCAGAGCCGGCTGGGCAAGTACCTGGTTAAAAATGATCCCAATTCTGCAGGTGGGCAAGTGGAAAATAAAACAAACCCCACCCGTGCGCTCGCAGCCGTGCTGGGGGCCGCGGGCAGCCCCCGCCGCGGGCGGGATGCCGGTGTGACACCCCCTATGTCACCGCCGTGGGACGTGGGGAGCGTCCCCCACCCGCAGCTATTTGGGATTTGATACCATTATCTAACGCAACCGGCTCAGGGTTTGGGCTGCGGGGCTGAGTAAAGAGGGGGGGTGGGCTGGGTTAGGGGAGAGCAGCCCCCCCCAGGCGGAGCGGGGCGGCTGGAGAGGCCCCATCCTGCCCCAGCACCGGGAACCGGGGGACAAACTCGGTGACAAACTCGTCTGGTTGATGGCGGCGGGGGGAGATGCCATCGCTGCGCCGGGATGGGGATGTGGTACCCGGCCCCCCCATCACCCCGCCCTCGGGAGCATCCCGCGGGGGCACGCGGGGCCGCAGCCCTAATCCCGGGGGATTTGGGTGCCCTTTGGGTGCGAGCGGGGGCTGGCGCTGGGGCCGGATTAATGGCTCAGCATCGTTAGCAGGTTATTTATAGGCGCTCCTCCTGCACCTATAAATCTGCGGGGAGCAGCGGGGGGGGGCCCAGCTCTAAAAGGGGGGGGCCCAGGGGAGCCCACAGCAAAGCAAAGAGACTCCAGAGCACACGTCCAGCGATATCCTGGTTTTACTTTGGGAAAAACACCATCCGGACACACAGCTTGCGGGTTTTGTGTTGTTGGTCTTTTTTTTTTTTTTTTTTTTGGATTTTTTTTTTTTCCATTTGTTTTCTCTCATTTTTAAAACAATATAGTGCAGCCAGCACTTCTCACAGTAGAATATAATGGTCAATTTTAGTATAAAAAAAAAACATTCTCAGAGATTTGTAAATGCACTTAGTGCTTGAACAGGCCTTTCAGGGATACAGTACCTCTTTTCCGAGCACAATCACCTTGGGTTTCATCGGGGTATTTTTCTTTTTTTTCCTTTAAACATCAAAACACTTTGTATTTTGTGGTGCGGAGCGTCTTTTTAAATGAATAAATCTATTAAACACATAATTACACATAGTGAATAACGGACCATAATGAGCATTTTGGAACTTTTTTTTTTTAAAAAAAAAAAAAAAAAAGGGAGAAAAAAGGAGGTATGTGAGCACCCTGGTACCGCGGTTGCCTCTAACCCAGAACCAAGGTAGAACTGACAGTAAGGGGGGGAAAAAAACCAGCCTGGAAGTGTGAGATCTGGGTGGGTTCCCGGGGGGGTGCTGGGGGTGGGAGAGGGGCCGGGGGTCCCGCTGGGGGCACCGAACCTCCCGATTGAGTGGGAATAGGAGCCGGTGGCCAAGGCAGGGCTGGGCGAGAGGAGGAGGATGAGGAGGAAGAGGGGTGGGAGGAGACTCTGTAGCAGCCAACAGGTAGATGTACAGCCTAGGCAACTAAAAAAAAAAAAAAAAAAAAAAAATTAAAGAAAGAAAAAAAAAAAATCTGTTCAAGTTTTCAAGTGTTTTTCTTAAATAGCCTCCAGACTGTCCCCAATTATTAGCTTTAATCAAAGCAGTGCAAGTTACGGACTTCAGCTACAGGCCAGGCTCAAGCTCCCTGCGGCCACCACGGCTGCCGGGCTGGCACCGGCTGCGGCGACGCTCCCGGCCGGCCGCGGCACCGGGCTCTGCCCCGCACCGGGCTCTGCCCCGCACCGAGCTGGCCGGGCGCGCGGAGCGGAGCCTCCTCTCCCTGGATAGCAGCAACTCGTAGCGATTCCCTGTTCACATTCGTGGAGATAAAATGATTTCTGAGCTATATAGACAAGCGGTCCCTTCGTCGCTCGGCTTCCAGCGGGTTGCGGGTGTATCCAGTCTGGGGACCCCGGTGAAATGCCAGTGTCCCGGGAGCCCTTTCGGCAGCCGGCCCCGTGTCCCCCTCCCCGTCCCCCCGCCCTCGCCGCCGCGGTCCGGTACCCGCGCGGTGCCGGAGGGGAGCACGGCTCGCGCCAGAGTCCTCGCCCTGGGTTTGGGAAAAGCAGCATCAATTCCTTATCTGTAGACGGGCAGGCGGATGTGGGCGTGCTGGTGGTCCAAGAGCCTTGGCACAGACACGGTCTCGTAGCCCTTGCCCAGCATCTGCTCCTTGATGCAGGGCGGGTGGATGTCGTTGATGAGATACTCCAGGGACTGGAGGCTGCTGCTGAGGATGGAGGTATTGCAGAGCGTCTTGCTGGGCAGCCCCTCGCCGGGGGGCACCCCCAAATCACGGGGCCCGGCCCCCAGCTCCGGCGGGTTGTAACAGTCGCTGTTGGGCGTCACCAAGATGCTGTTCCAAGGCGGGGCGAAGTATTGCCCCACCGAGAAGTTGCCGTGCATGCAGTTCAAGGGGGACGAGCTCACCTTCTCGGCCGCGCCGCCCAGGGCGTAGGGACGCGAGGCACCCGCGCAGGTCTCGGGGGACTTGCTGAGGGCCCCCCCGCCGCCGCTGCCCCCGCTGTACATTCGCAGGTGCTGCTGCTGCTGCTTCTGCTGCCACACCAGGTAGTCCATGCCCTCGGGGTAAACGCCCGCCTTGGCTGCCAGGGCCGGGTTGGAGCCCAGCGCCAGCTCGGCGCCCTTGCGGCACTCCGGCAGGACGGCGCCGGCGTAGGCGGCGGTGCCGGGGAAGGCGCCGTGCTTGGCCGGGCTGGGGTTGGTGGCCACGACGGCCGGGCAGCCCGGCTGGGTGCCCTGCGCCTGGCACTGCTGATTGATCTGGTAGATGATGCTCTGGATGGAGGGCAGGTTGGACGGCGGCAGGGCCAGGCTCCGGCCCGCCAGCGGCAGCACCGAAGCCGCCACCGTCACGTTGGGGGGCACGGGACCCTCCAGCTGCTTCTGGCCGCCGTGGTAGCTCAGCTGCCCGGCGCAGGAGGGACCTTGAGCTAAAGTGCTTGAGGCGGGGTAGGGAGCGACGCCAACCTGGGCGGGCGAGAGCTTAGTCCGCTTCCCCTCCGAATTCTTCACCACGCTTTTGCCGGAGGCTTTGACGATGGCCAGGAGCCCCTGGTAGCCGCCGGCGTGCAGGGGGTAGGGGCTGTAGCGCTGCCCCGTGGTGTCGTAGCCGTTGACCGTCCGGTTAAGGTGCTTGTGCTGGGGGACCCTGATGTTGGTGGGGAAGATCTTGATGGTCAGCGGGCTGTTGGCCACCTTCTGTGCGTAGGCGTCCAGCTCGGCGGGGCTGGGGTAGCGTGGGGAATGCATGGGTGCCGCCGTCTCGCCTGCGGGAGTGAAGCGTAGGGTGAATCCGGTGCCGGCGGGTGGAGGGGGACCCATCACCCCCCCAACCCCCAGCTCCCACCCGCTGCCGGCAGAAACCAGGTCACGGCACCAACCTGCCCCCTCCCGCTGACGGAGTCACTTGTAAGTGGCCTAAAATAAACTCGGTGTGGAGAATGGAAATGTCACTTTACCCAACGGGGGAATCTTTCTCCGAGATTGGATTTAAACTACATTATACAAGCAATTTCATGGGTGCTTTGCGCTGCTACGAGAACCTCACCAAAAATGGAAAAGCATTGCATTTACCAGCCATAAATCAGCAGTTCCTATAATGAGCACAAAAATGTCACTTTTATGCAATTTTACAGATGAACAAAACTGGTGAAATTAACTGTGGTAACCTACTGGAGTCAGCAAAAGCCACCGCAGAAAAAAAAAATTATATATGTATATATTTTTGTTCCTTTCAAACTCTTTCCCGAGCAAGTTTCTGCCATTCTGGTGTGAAAACTCATTTGTCGTACCCATTATACTTTCATTTGGAGTTTATCTTGAGTATCCAATGAGCCACCAACTGTGAAAATGATTAAATCTACAAAATCTATCTAATAGATGGAATAAATTAGGTGTTTAAAATCTCCACACACACACGCGCGCACAGAGGCGCACGCACACACACGCCGGCACGCGGGGGACGATGTTTGCTCCCCAGCTGGTCCCAAAGCCCCGGCCCTGCCAGGGGACGTCCGCAGCACCCCGGAATGCTGGACCCGGGGCCAGGCTTAGCAAGGAAGAGATGGTCAAATCGGGGCGGGGGGATTGGGGCTGGCACCCCCCCACCCAGGAGCCAGGAAATTGTGCCAGCGCAGCCCCACGGTACCCGGGGTGAAGGGGACACCGGGGAGCACTTTGCTCCGGGTGCCACCAGGACCAGCGAGCGATTCCTGATGCCACCACGTGCCCAGTGGCAAAGCCACCGTGTCACGGCCGCACCGCCGGCCGCCTTCCACACACCCAACGAAGTCGTTCAACCCGTCTGCGGCGCCTCGACCCTGCTCCTGAGGATGCTCCGGCACCGCTGCCTGCACGCACGGGCACGCCCGGAGGGACCAGGCACAACGTCAAAACCAGGATTCGGGGGGGACGCGGGGGCACTGGCAGCTGCAGGGCCCGGTGTCACCCCCCCGGGCAGCAGCGTGGCGAGAGGGGAGCCGCTCTCCGTCCTCTCAGCAGAGCGGTGCAGCAGGGATTTAACAGAGCGTTCGCCAGGCAGTCCTCCCATTAAGCTGATGTTACGGGCTTTTTACAGGTGTCTTAAATAGACATTGTTATTAACGAGTATATTAAGCCAATTAAAACCAGGGCCTTTGAGTAGGATTTAATGTAGCTGCCAGGAGACAGGAGGGACGGCAGCAGCAGGTCCCCATGGCGGGACACGTGCAGGCACGCGGCATCCCGGGCTGCGCCGCCGCGCACGTCCCGGGCATCGACCGTCTGACCACCGTAAAGCTCCGGCGCCCGGGTGGCACCTTCAGAGCAGCCCCTGAGCCGCGGGGGTGCGCGCGAGTGTGGGTGCTGGGTGCTGCTGGGCCCCCGCCTGCCCCCCGGCACGGCACGGCGAGCCACGCACATCTGCATTCCCCTTCATGCCGGCACCGCTGTCCTTGGAGGTGGCAGCATCGTGAATACTCAATTAACATGACACTAATTAGCTGGTGACACTTGCAGAATCCCTAATGAGCCCGTTCCACGGAAACGCTCCTTTCCAAGCAAAAATAATTAAAAAAAAAAAGAGCTGCTGGAGGGAGGGACGTGGCATCACCCATGGGCACCGTGGCCCCTTGGTGCGAGTCACCGACACCCCGTCCCCGAGTGCCGGGTCTGTGGGTGACGTTTCTGGGGCAGCCCCCCCGCTGCCCCCCGTGGGACGGGCAGAGCCACCTCACCCGGGCGAGCCCGGCTTGGCCGGGGGCTTCCCACCCACGAGCCCCGGGAGCGCCACGGGCCGACCGCGAGCCAGCCGGGGCGGGGAGGGGGGGACGGGAGCCGCCTTTGTCGCCTTCTTCGCGCCAGCTGGGTTGGCTGTGACAAGCCACCAATTCGGTGTGTTGTCACATATCAGGGTGACGCACCGAACCCCCGCCGGGAAAATTACAGAGCGACCGATTTCCCGGCGGCTCCCGGCGCGCTGGCGGCTGCGCGGCTCTGCCGCTCCCCTCTCCACAGTAATTACTGCTTTCTAACGGGCTGTAATTACTGCGAGATGCAAACTCTCCCGAACCGCCGCCGTCACCCGTCAGGCGCAGGCAGCCCGCCTGACACCAGCCGCTCTCGCCGCCGGCTTCGCCCACCTCCTCTTACACTTGAACCGTCGGAGCCGTCACGCCGGGACTCACCGTGCCCCCCCCCGGCTGGTGGCACACGGGCAGCCCCGGTTCTTGTCACCCCTAAAGCAAACCCAGGCGCTGGCAACGCGCCGCCCGGGGCGCGGGCACCCCCCGCTTCTCCCAGCAGCTGCTTCCCCGGCTCCCCCCTCCCTCGCCGGCATCCCCGCGGGCTGCGGCCGGCACACCCCCAGCTCCGGGCTCCCCCTCCCTCCCTGACCTGCTCTATTTTTCCAGCCTGCACTCAATAACAGCTAAATAATTGAATCTGCTCAGCAGCCAAAGATTTGGTTTGAATTTTATTGGAATTTTAAATTGTTTTGTTTCTTCAGTATTTTATTACTGTAAATGGAAAATGCATCGCCCGCAGTAATAATCCGATGGCTTTTTATATTACTCCAAGCTTCTGCTCAAAGCATTATTGGAAAGCCAGGCAGAAACGAGAAGCCATTATAATGGCAGCACAGGCTTATAAGATTATGCCTCCAGCTAAACAACTTTTTACTTTAGCAAATTGGCCACCAAACCCGGTCTGAGACACAGATGTAAATCCCAGACCCCACCGGTGCCGCGATCCGGAATAAATCTCAGTTTATGGGTCAGGGAGCTCCAGCCCTGCCGTGCCCGGAGCAAGGCGGGTCCGTGCAAAATGTCCGACGGGGATGAGAGGTGGTGGGTGAGGGATGGGGGTGCCCTGAGGAACCCCCCAGAAGACTCCCCTGGTGTGTGCACCTGCTGTCAGCATCCCCCTGCACCCCATCATCCCCCTCATCCCTTCATTCCCTCACCCCCATCGCCTCCTGCACCCCCAGCACCTCCTGCACCCCCAGCACCTCCTGCACCCCCATCGCCTCCTGCACCCCCATCACCTCCTGCACCCCCAGCACCTCCTGCATCCCCATCACCTCCTGCACCCCCATCGCCTCCTGCACCCCCAGCACCTCCTGCACCCCCAGCACCTCCTGCATCCCCATCACCTCCTGCACCCCCATCGCCTCCTGCACCCCCAGCACCTCCTGCACCCCCAGCACCTCCTGCATCCCCATCACCTCCTGCACCCCCATCACCTCCTGCATCCCCATCGCCTCCTGCACCCCCAGCACCTCCTGCACCCCCAGCACCTCCTGCATCCCCATCACCTCCTGCACCCCCATCACCTCCTGCACCCCCAGCACCTCCTGCATCCCCAGCACCTCCTGCACCCCCAGCACCTCCTGCATCCCCAGCACCTCCAGCATCACCAGCATCTCCTGCACCTCCTGCACCCCTGTCGCCCCAGGCCTGCGAGGGCTGGGGAAGAAAAAAAAGATGGGGAGAAAGGAGGGGAGGGGCAGGAGAGACCGAGGCTAACCAGAGGCCGACGATCCGGGGCTTGTGTGGCGCAGGAGTCGGCCAGCACAAACCCACAACAGTCCCCAATTACCCCCGGCCCCGGCTCCGCTGGGACACAATGGGCGCCGGCGGAGCCCAGCTGCTGGGCCCCTAATTAACCCTGATTTTAACTGCACACTTTTAAAGGCACTAAAGCGGTTACAAAGTGGAGAACAAGGCAGGGTTAATAGCGCAGACCTAAATTGCAGGCCCGCGGGGCCCGGGCCCCATAGAAATAATAGACCTGTCTGGGCTGCTCAGCTGTCAGTCAGGCGAACAATTTGGCACCCGAGGAGCTCGGTGACGGTGACGGCACAGGATCGGCAGCATCGGGGCTCTGGCAATCAGTGTCTGCTCGGTTCTGCGAGAGCAAAACGGCGCCAGGAAAGATGCTCAGCACCAGGCAGGATGCTCAGCGCTGGGAAGGGTGCTCATCACCAGGAAGGATGCTCGATAATGGGAAGGATGCTCGATAATGGGAAGGATGCTCGATAATGGCAAGAATGCTTGACACTGTGAAGGATGTTCATGTTCAGGAAGAATGCTAGATCCTGGGAAGGACAGGAAGGATGCTCAGGACCAGGAAGGATGCTCAGCACTGGGATGGATAATCATCATCAGGAAGGATGCTCAATAACGGGAAAGATGCTTGGTAGAAGGAAGGATGCTCAGGACCAGGAAGGCCAGGAGGGATGCTTGGCTCCAGGAAGGATGCTCAGGACCAGGAAGGATGCTCCACATTGCTCCCCCAGCCCAGTTGCCCCAGGTGCCCCCAGCCTGGTGCCAGCGGCAGCATCCCTGGCTGAGCCCCTTCAACCCTGGAGGAGGGCGAGCGTGTGCCGCAGCAATTTATGGCTTTAATTTTCAGGCCACGATGCTGCAGGAGACGCTGCGGTTGCCCCGCTCTGGAAGGGGACAGCGAGCAGGACATCGGGGTGCACAGGGGGTACATCTGGGGATCAGCACCACAGCCCTGAGCCAGGGCTCAGCGGGGCCAAGCCGAGGGGGGATGCGGTGGCAGCACGTGGCACATAACCAGTTAACAGCCGGTGGAAGACACGGCTGCCTCCCTCCCTCCCCTCCATTCCTTTGCTCCTCTGTGAGATAAGATGGGACAAACCTTATTTTTACACATCGAAAGCACTAAAATATTTTGCAACAAATGAAAAAAGTAATCTCGGCCGTAAATCTGAATAACGCTGCCAAAGGGGAAGCCGCAGCTGGAAGGTACCTGGCGCCTCGCCCAGGGCCCCAAAGGAAAATGCTTTTCACCCCAGGGTTTGTCGGCGCTGCCACCGGCAGCGGGACACCCCCACCTCGGGGTAACCCCATCCCGGGGAGGGCGAGATGGCGAGAGCTGCCCAGTGGGACCAGTCTCGTTTTTCTGACTCAAACCACAAGGTGAAGCCCCGGCTGCTCTGCCCACCCCACCCTCCCCTGGCCTGGTCCTGTCACCCCAGTCACCCCGGGAAGGGGCATTTCTGCCCCGAGCATCCTGCCAGACCTCATCCTCATCCTCCCTCCCGGTCCCTCTTACAGGAAAGCGTTGGGGTTTCCAGCTCTGAGCTCCCTTTCCCCTCCTGCTCTGCCTCCCCAAGCCTGCAGGGCAAAAGGGCAGCAATTAGGCAGGATTTTTAATTTGCGCAGGGCCAGGAGGGGGCGGGAAGGGGAGCGGTGCTGAGAGCGCCAGGCGGAGGCAGGAGGAGACGCTGGGGACCCGAGCAGCCGCTCGGTGATCGGCGTGCCAACAGCTCTTATTAAAAAATAATAGTGCTGCAGCCTGCAAATGAATTAAACGTGACAAAAGCTGAGAGCTCATCCCCTGGCTTTGGGATCAGGCTCCCTAGTCCCCTCCCAGCAAGGAGATCCCAATGTCTTCAAAGCTTCAATAAGCATCAGAAACACCCTTTTTCTCAGCCTGCAATGCTGGGAGCAGATTTTGGGAGAGCTAAACCCTAAATATTTGCAAAACACTTGGAAGAAACCTCAATATTTGGAAAACACTTGGAAGAAAACAAACAAAACCTGGTACATTTAACAAATCAATAAAATCCTTGAAGTTTAGGTCCCAGCCCTGGGTGGCAAAGCTGCCTGGGCAGGAATCGGCTGCCCCAGCCCCGCAGGCAGCAGCTCCTGGCAGGACCCCCCCTGCCCGTGGCCAGGGAGCAGGGGCCTGGGACCAGGGACCCCGGCAAGAGCAGGGCGAGTCTCGGGGGGTCCCAGGTAGAGCTGGGGGGGGGTCACTGGGGGATGTTGCCCTGCCGCAGTAACCCACGGGTGTGCAGCCCCCAACACGTGGGCCCCACGTGTCCCCTGAGCTGGTTTTAGGGTGCAGCCGAGCAGAGGGGGTGCAGCCGGTGCCGTGTCCCCCCCCCCAGCCCCGCGCCGCTCGCTCTGCGCCAGGCAGGTTGGGCTGCTGTCACATCGCACCGGCTTTCCCACCCCGTGAAGTGCGGTGGTTTCTATGGTGACGGTGTCCCCAGGATGGGTGGCGCAGAGGCCACCGCGCCGCGGCGGATGCGCCGGGAGGGTGGGGACCCTGACGGTGTAGGGCCCCCCCCTCCAGCAGGGGGGGCAGGGCCACAAGCCACCCGTGACCAGCATCACCACAGCTGCCCCCCAAAATGCTGCATCCCCGCTGCAGAACCCCCCCCACTGCAGGACCCCCCCCCCCCAGCACCCCAGCCCCCAGCGTGGAGCCAGGACAAAAGCATCCTCCGGCAGAGCATCCTCGGCGTGAGGAGCTGAGAGACAAATGCGCCCCGGCTTCGGGGGCTTAAATTAAAACCAACTACAGAAATAATAGCGGGAGAAATCCATCTGAATAAACGTAGGTGGCAAACCCCGCGCGGCAGCCGCGCAGGAGCCGTAATCTGCAAAGACAACAAAATTCATGACAAAGCACAAAGGGAAGCGCCGGGCTTCGCCGTCCCCAGATATTCATCCGTTAACACGTTCCCTTTTTAGGCTGACATGTCATTTCAGACGGGCCTTTTTTTCCTCCCCTTTCTTCTCCCCCTCGACGGCGCGCGGCTCTGCCGAGGCGGCTGCTGAATTGGATCACCTCAGGGCGAGCACTTTATTATCTGCAGTCAAAGCGTCACCACAAATACCCGTCTACACACACACGTGTCACTTCCCATTTGTCTCCTCCACGAGGTATTAGCGCCGCGCGCGCTGCCGTGCCACCGCGTCCACCGGCGCGGCCAAGGCAAAGGAGAGCGCCGGGCGGGAGCTGCGTGGGGAGGGCGGTTCCGTGGCCGTGAGATGCCCCGGTGCCACCCCAAGGCAAACCCTGATGACACCCCAATGCCATCCTGATATTGTCCCAGTGTCACCCCAGTGCTGTCCCAATGCATCCTGATACCTCCCCAACGCCCTCCCCAGTGCCAACCCAATATCGAGCCGATCCTTTTGAGTATCTGCAGCTCCCTGCCAGGAGGGGGCAGAGAGGGGCGATGAGTCTCTGGAGCCAAGGCCCCAGCGCCAGGCCCCGAGGGAATGGCCTCAAGCTGCCCAGGGCAGGGTCAGGCTGGCTCTGAGGAAGGATTTCTGTGCAGAAGGGGCTGTTGGGCGTTGGAATGGGCTGCCCAGGGCAGGGGGGAGTCCCCGGGATCCCTGGGGGGGTTGAAGAGTCGGGCTGAGCCAGCGCTGAGGGATCTGGGGGAGTTGGGAACGGTCACGGGGAGGGTCATGGTGGGGCTGGAGGAGCTTCAGGGGCTTTTCCAGCCCAGATGATTCTGTGATGCCACCCCAGTGCCACCCTTCTGACACCCAACACTGCCCCAACGCCCCCCTACCCGCAGCCACCAAGGAGACCCCAGGACCGGAGGGTCCCGCAGCTCACCCCAGCCACTCCCCGCTCTATCATCGACAGTCAATGAGCATTTGATTAATTTTATCACACGGGCTTTGCACGCTGAACGCACCCGCAACACCCCGTCCCTGCCGAGAGGGGCAGGGTGGGCACCCCTGGCTCTGCAGCCCCACACGGTGCCCGGGGACCGGCGCAATCCCGGGAACGCAACCCAAAACCCCGCTGTGTGCCGGGGCGTTACCGGTGAAACCCACCCAAAGACCAAGGCTGGGACCTGGCGGGAGATCTGGGTCCCACCCAGAGAGCTGCCCCAAGCAGCCCCCCAGCCTCCATCCATCCCCACTGCGCACGTGACCGATCGAAAAGCGGTTTTGCAGCGTTTCCTGGCAGGGAAAGTGCAAGTCAACAGCACATTTTGGGCACGGCAGTTAATTGAACTCCTTTTTATGGCACGTATATAAATACACAGAACCATCATTAACCGATCCCTTCCAGAAACTGAAAATGAAAGAATTAATCTTATTTCACTCATGTGTAACCCCTCATGAAATTAAAATGATATTTTATGGGTGTGTACAAAAGCAGAGCCTTGCTGCAGCTACTTTAATGAAAATGCCCTTGGAATAAGTTGAATTGGGTAACGAGAAGCCATTAAACGGGGCCTTATCCCATCGGCAATTAAACAGTTTTATCACTGATGAGAGTCCCCACGGGCGAGTGGGGAGAGGTCTGGGTGACCCTGGAGCCAGGTCCCCGGCATTTTGCTGCTCTCTGCCCCCCAGCCATCACCTCTCATTAGTGTTTTAATGATCCAGCACGGGGGGGGCTTCCACCACCCCCCAAGAGCCGTGGCTGAGGTGCGAGGTCGCACGGGACCCCCCAGCACCACCCAACCCCTCCCGAAGGATGCACAAGGGTGAGAGGTGGCGGCAAAACGTGACGTCGGCACGGAGGGGGCTCCCCATAACTCCCAGCTCGGTATGGATCCCACATACCCTGCACCCCCCTGCCCAGCCCCGGCAGAGCAGCGCAGGCTGAAGGAGGGCACATGGAAAGTAACGTTTAATTAAATATAAGCCACCACGACATTACTGCAGAGAGCAAGAGCAGCAAAGAGTTTGGCCAAGCTGAGAGTGGTATTATTTGATTTATAATTTAAATAAAGCTCAGGATTCCTGTAATGCGCACAGAATAAAATCAAAAGGGACCAGGCTGCCGGAGTTAATTGGACGTGATATTTTCCTGAGGATGCTGCTTCTCTGCAGGCTCGGCTGGAGGCGGGCAGACACAGGCAGGGCTGGCAGGGCTCCGGGTGCCCTCCTGCATCCTCATCCTCATCCTCACCCACCCACACCCTCCTCGAGGATGCAGCACCCCCCACGCCGGCGGTGCAGCCCCGGGGTTACCGGGGGGAGAAACCGGCAGCGGCGAAGGCACCCGCGGGATGGGGCGCTGACGGGGGGACGGTCGTTAGCAGGAGAGCGAAGGGGTGGTGAAGGTGGCAGGGCCGTCAGCTCCCAGCATGGCCAGGAAAATTAGTCAGCTCACCTTTTACGTGAAATTAATACAAAAATTAATCAGCGGCGCGGGCAGGATAATAGCATTTCACAGTGGTGCCGGGCCAGACGGCCAATGCGCCGAGAGCCAGACTCATTTAATATCGACAGAAACAATGCCAGAGGACAGAAATAAGACCCATAAAGATAATTACTGAGATACTCAGGAGCAAATTAAGTAATCAGAGGCACTTCTAAATTGTGCCTCGTTTTAAGAGAACGCTATCTTTGTCGATTACCTACGCGGGCGTTTAGGAGGCGGCAGGAGGCTCGGCCCCGCGCGCCGGCTCCCATCCCCTCTGCGCCGCGCTTCCCGCGGCTGCCATAAATAAAGGAGGCAAAATCGTATTCCAAACCAGATGCGTGGCCCTGGATGTCACCTGCAATTTAATTTGCACTAGCAGGAGGCAGAGAGGAGCGAGACGTGCTGGATTTGCCCATAATGAGCGGAAGCAGACGGGCAGCTAAACTTTGATTAAGGTGACCTGGCTGGCGGCAGGCGGCGGCGAGCGCGGCGCGGGGGTCCGGCCGGGGAGCTTGGCTGCTGCCACACGCTGCCCGCCCCGGGGGACGTGCCCCGGTGCCTCAAAGATCTCGGGCGAGCGCCGTCCTGCCCTGAGGAATGGGGTGTGATCAGTGAAAAAACCCCGATCTGCCGCTCCCCGATGCTTGCTGGGGGGTCAGACCTCAGCAACCTGCACCCCTCTTGTGTGGCTCAGGGACCCCCCAGGGCTGGGACCCTCCCAGGATTTGGGGGGCTGCATCCAAGAGCAGCTCTCCCCGCCCATGGGTGCTTTGCTGCGTGGTGACACCACGTATGGGCTCCTGCTCTCCAAACCTTATTTTAGCATCATCTATGATGGGAATGCTGGGGAGCACCAACCCCCCTGGCAGGAGGGGGCTCCTGGACCCCGTCCCCTACGAGCCGAGCTGGTTCCTGGCTCCGAGCTGCGACGGGGAAACGCTGCGGGGACGGGCGGGTGTATCCTGAGCTCAGCATCACGCTGGGCTCGACGCAAAGACACCCGGTGCCAAACGCCTCCGGTCTCCTGAAAACCCTGCCGGGCTCAGGCTGGCCACAGGTCTCCGACCGTGTGGGCACAGCTGAGCTAATTAGCCCGTGGCAACGAGGCGCGCCGGGAGCCGGACCCTCGTGCCAGCCCTGCGCCGCCGCACGCCGCTCAGGCGTGACGGATTAGGAATAATTTTACAAGAGCAACATCCGTTTTCCTTCCAGACACTAATAAGAAGGAGACGCGAGCGGCGCCGCGAGCTCCGCCGCGAGCACCCGGGGGTCCAGCACGCACCCACCCGACTCGCCGAGACCCCCCCCCCAGAGCTGGCACCCCGATGGGTGCTCGGGGTGGGGGCAAACAGCTCGGGAGGCTCCGATCCCACCTGCCCCTGTGACCGCCGATGCACAAAGTCCCTCCTCGCCTGCGACGCTGGGATGGGCGGGTGCCCATCACCCTGCCTCTGGCCTGGGTGCCCTGCTCCCTGCAGCGATGCTGCACTGGAGCTTGGGGAGATTCACCCCAAAATAACCCTCCTGGCTGCCAAGAGCGATGCCAAGGGTCCCCAGGGTGGCCGAGCATCACCCAAACCCCACGCCCGGCTCACTCGGGGCACCCAGGTAAGAGGGGAAAAAAATGTCTCCGGGAAAATACAGATCATTAAACAAATGCCTGGGGGCTGTCACAGACTAACAAGCAGAGCTTTAGCAGCTGATTTGTCTTCAGCCGGCAATGTTTAAAAATCCAACTGAGACCAGCAGAAAAATATCCACTCCCCTCTTTAAAACACACATTCATCACTTGAGAATCTTAATGCGTCTTTCCCAGCCGGGGAGGTCAAACACGCCTGCCTAAAGCAGGCTCATTAAATATACATTTAATCACGGTTTGGATTGAGAGACAAAGGCTGGGAGAGACAGGTGCTTTACTGGAGTGACCTTTTGGATCCCATTTTAATGTAACTAGTTTACAGCTTATCTGAAAGGCCAGCTCCTGGGGAAGGCGAGCTGCAGCAAAATGGGGAAAGTAATTAGGGGGGGAAGGGCCGGGGAGGTTTGGGGGGCCGCGGAGCAGGCGACAGCAGCATCCTCTGCCGCCACGCTTCCCAGACAGCTCTGCAACATTTTCTGAAGTTGGACTTATCAACCAGAGCAACCCAATTTAATTTGCTTATCTTGTCTCCTTCCTCCCCCTCCCCGCTCCCCGCTCCTCCCTGCTTCTCCTGCTCTTTTTAATTATTGGTTAAATAAATGTCTTTTTCAATAAGGGAAGCAGCATCAAAGCGGGTGTGGGTGCACACACCCCCCTCGGGCACTTACACTTTCGCGGCTCCAGCGCCTTGTTGGGGCAGGTGAGGTGCTGGGCTGGGGGGTTCTGGGTCCGCTGCAGGCAGGCCAGCATGGTCCGGGTGTCCCGGCGGGCAGCCCCGCCGCCGGCCCTTGCCCTGCCGAGAGAAGAAACACGCTGGTGAGGCGAGGGACCCTGCCCCCCCAACTGCCCACCACCACCCTGCCCACCCAACCACCCCCCAGGCTGGAGGCAGGAGCTCCCAGTGCCAGGCACGCTGCTCCTTTGGAGAGAATAAACCCCTCTGGAAGCCTTAAATAAATATGAAGGTATGTAAAATAAATATGAAGGTATGTAAAATAAATATGAAGGTCTCAGCGGGTGATTTACGCTTCCTGAAAAGCTTTTTGTCTGTCCCACCGGGAACGGGGCAGAGCTGGGGGCTCCCTCCGGCACCGCGCTCCCGGCAGTGCCAGCCCGCGCCAGCCGGCACCTCCCGGCAGTGAGCAACCCCGCTGGCTCCAGCCGAGGAAAAACGGCGTTAAAAATCCCGCTCGGGGTCCTGGGATCCATCGCCAGCTCCCAGCTGGCATCAAAATCTGCTCGACAAAAGCTGGAGGGGTCAGGCCAAAGTCATCGCCGCCACCGCTCCGCTAATTGTACATCCTTCACGAGCCGCCGCGGAGGGCATGAATTATAACCAGTTGCTGCTGACACCCTCCCACTGCTCCGGCTGGCGCGGGGAGCGATATTCCTGCTCGGAGAGGGTAGGGAGACGTGGGCAGGAGCGGCAGAAAAGGCGGCAGCGGTGCCCGTCCGCCAGCGCGGCAGGTTCGGAGCCATCGCTCTCCCAGCTGAACATCCACTGGTGCCACGGCCGGGTGCCAGGGCTGGGTGCGAGTCGCGTCCTCCCGCAGCCATCCGGGACGTTTCCCGCACCCCCAGCGCAGGAGCCGTGCGGTGGCACAGCCCGTGGCCATCACCCACCGGGCAGCAAAGCGCGGGTGGCCGCTCCCCGAGCCGCGCTCCCCCGGGCTCAACGTCCCCGCCGCGGGCACACAGACCACGGTACCGTGGCCGGGCTCTGCCCCAGGGGGCTGCGGGAGTCTCCCCCCGTCCTCCCCCACCGGGGAAGGGAGAGACTCGTTAGCGCAAGGTGTGAGGAGCAGGAGGGGAGGAGGAAGTCATCGAATACCAAGCAGGTGTCTGGAGAACCCAAATTGTGCTGTTTTCTCCTAATAATGAAGTATTCATGAGTAAAAGCCTTTTTCACTACTTTCTTAAGATACTAATTTCACAACAAGCGCCTTGTTACCATGCAATTATTCCAATCGTGCATTTCTCCCAGATTCCATCTGTCCTCACGCTCTCTAAATGAAAGACAATCATGTAACCACCTTTCATTATTCACTATTTTACTTTCAGCAAAGGTACCCTGAAAGAAATGATTTCCTCTGAAAGGGACTTTTATTCAGTTTCAAAACCAATTTTCTCCTATTACTGTCTTAAAAAAAAAAAAAGAGGGGGGCAGGGAGGTGTTTTTATTTCATGCATTACATATCCTTTGTTAACGCAGCTCGCAGTAAAAGCAGCCGTATCCATTTTCTGGCTTCGATTTCTGGTAATTTTAAAATATGCCATTACAATCAGGCAGAAATTATACAGTTTGAAAAGAGAATGAAGTGCTTCTTATTCAGAGGCTCAGCGCACTTGACTGCCAGGGAGCTCGCCTCTCCCCGCCGGGACTCGGGGTTCGTTACGCAGCCCCGCTCCCGGCGCGCCCCGGCTCCCCGGCACGTGCCCACCGGCGGCGGCTGCATCACACTGACCCCGTCCCCGCGGTGGGGACACGTGTCGGGGCACCCACGGCCACGCACCGGGTCCTGTCACGCCTGAGCCTCACCTACGCTGTGACCTCGCCCCCCCCGGCCGTCACCATCTGGCCAATTAACAGGCAGACGTCACCTCCTCACGGGCTCCTTGCCAGGACGCTGCCCCGTTGTCCCTGTCCCCATGTCCCACACGTCAGATCCCTGGGGAGAAGGGGGGGCTGAGAGCAAGGAGGGGATGGTGTACCCCAGAGAGGGGGTGGTGTGGGGTGAGCCAAGAGGCCAACCCATCCCCAGCGGGCAGGATGCGGCTGCCAGCTGGGTACCAAATCCAGGCACCAAATCCAGGTACCAAATCCAGGCACCAAATCCGGGTACCAAATCCAGGTACCAAATCCGGGTACCAAATCCAGGCACCAAATCCAGGCACCAAATCCAGGTACCAAATCCGGGTACCAAATCCGGACACCAAATCCAGGCACCAAATCCAGGTACCAAATCCGGGTACCAAATCCGGACACCAAATCCAGGCACCAAATCCAGGTACCAAATCCGGGTACCAAATCCGGACACCAAATCCGGGCACCAAATCCAGGCACCAAATCCGGGTACCAAATCCAGGCACCAAATCCAGGCACCAAATCCAGGTACCAAATCCGGGCACCAAATCCAGGCACCAAATCCAGGCACCAAATCCGGGTACCAAATCCAGGCACCAAATCCAGGCACCAAATCCAGGCACCAAATCCGGGTACCAAATCCGGGCACCAAATCCGGGTACCAAATCCAGGCACCAAATCCGGGCACCAAATCCGGGCACCAAATCCAGGCACCAAATCCAGGCACCAAATCCGGGTACCAAATCCGGGTACCAAATCCAGGCACCAAATCCAGGCACCAAATCCAGGTACCAAATCTGGGGGTGACAAGAGGGAGGGCAAGGATGCAGGCCCAGGGCAGGGGGTGCTGGTGGTCGGTCACAGGACCTGGTGTGCCCTTGACCCCGGGGACCCCGCAATCCAGGTCCCCTGGGGACACCCCCAGCGCCACTCCCCGGGCCCCGCCACGCACCCACACGCAGCCCAGCACCCTCCCGGGGCTGCCCCGACCTCGGCCACGTGCAGCATTGGCATCAGCCGGGAGAGACACGGGAGCCACACGCCAGACTAAATAAAGCCACCGACTAATTCCGAGCCCAGGTTTACCCCCGTCTCCCAGCGTCACGCAGCGGAGACCGTTCTCCCAACAGCCACGGCGCGCTTCACCCCACCTTAACAACCAGGAGGGCCCCGGTGCTGTGAGACCGTCCCTCCACCCCAGCACCCCACCAGGCACCCCCAGCCCCCCAGAGCACCCGTAGGCGAGCGGGTGGGCGCCCGGCACAATGGGCATCTGTTGCCGCGGTGGCATTTTGTTAATGCCGCTCAGAAAAGCCCCTGAATCAGCTGATGGGAATTGGGCGCTGGGCTGTCCGAACGCTTAGCGCCGGCTTAGTTAGCTCCATCTGCATTTGAACTAATTCCAATCAGCAGGATCCGATTTAGTTCAAGCTGCTCTGGCTCTTTCGTGGCAGGAAAGACAACACTCAGCACTTTTGCCGAACCGCCCCGAGTCTGCACGGCCTCTGCCCAGCCTGCGCCGACATCCCCCCCCCCGCCGTGGCACCGGGTGAGCACGTCCCGCTCTCGGGGGTGCCAGGAGAGGGGTCCCTTGGGGACACCAGGAGTGGGGTCCCCCCAGGAGCCCCCCCGGCACCGCTCCGCAGCCCCAGCATCATCCCCCTCCCTCCTTCCCCAGCCCCTCTCCGACCACTCCTTCCACCCCCCACCCCGAGACAGCTAATTTCAAAGCCCTATCTCTCCATCGCACTATTTATAAGCCCAAGGTCTTTGTGACTTTAATAAAAAAAAAAAAAAACCACACACCACCCTCTATGTCTAAAGCCCCCGTGACGGGAGGGTTTGGCACCTCCTCTGACATCAGCAGCTGATAAGTCGGGCTTATCTTCTCCGAGAGCCCCGCGAAGGTCCCTCCGGCGAGATAAGGCCAGCGCAGCTGTCGATAGAGGCTTTCGCAGGCGAGGATTTAGATAAAAGAAAATGTGACGGGAGGGGGGGAGAAAAAAAAAAAAAAGCAACTTTTAAAGTCTCAGCCTGAACCAGGTCTGTGCCACTGGCCAGGCAGCACAAGGGTGGAGGGGGGGACAGGGGCAGCCCCCTCGCTGGGAAAAGCGAGGGCCAAGGTCTCAGTGCAACGTATGTGCATCCTCCCCCAGGTGTGTTAGCGGGTGCCAAACCCATAAAAAGGGAGTTTTGGGGGCTGGAAGGGGAGCGGGGATGCTGCAAAGCTGTTTGAGTCACGCCGCTGCGTCTCCCCTCAGGTATTAAAGGACAGGGCTGGGTTCGGCACAAGGACAGGAGGTGACCGGGTCACCGCGGCTGGGAGAGGCACAAGAACCTTCTGACAGTGCCAGACAGACAGACGGACGGGCAGCGTGGGAGCAAGGCCAAGGCTGGCAGCAGCCCTCGCAAGCCGGCAGCACCGATAAATTAAACAGAAATCCTCGCCGATCCCCGGCGCGCCGAGTACAACAAACCCACTCGCCACGGTGCCAGGGCTACCTGCCACCGCCAGGGACACCCCTGTCCCTCATCACTGGGACGGAGAGAAACCCACCGCCCTGACGAGGGGCTCCCCGTCCCCGCAGCCCCGGGGACACCGGTGCTACCGGGGGCTGCCACCAGTCCACGGCCACTGGTTTCCCATCAGCTGGCATCCCCCCTGCGAGGGGGAGGAGGTGCTGGAGGAGGAAGGCTCCCCCTCTGCACACCGAGGGTGGCCACCCTACATCAGGGCGAGCGGGATTTCGGCAGCGGCCGTGCCAGCTCGTGCCCACCTCCCATCCGGCAGCAGATTTACGGTCCCCGAGGCCGAGGCGGTGGAGGGGACACGGCGCTCGGCAAGCGACGCCGCAGCTCGGTCCTGCAAGGGGTGAGCGCAGGAAAGGTCACCCCGCCGTAAATCACAGCGAACACCGGATAAAATCAAGCAGAAAGTTTGACGCCGCCGTGCCGAGGGCTGCAATAAAGCACGGCACGGTGCCGCCGGCCGCGCCGCGACCTTCCCCTCGCCCAGCCGCCGCTCCATCCTGCCCGGCTAATCCGCTCCCCTCCGCATGCTCCAGCCCCAGGCCTTTCAGGGGGCCCTGTTAATAATTAAATGTTAATCTAAAAAGCAATTTTAGCTGCAGTGCTGCAGATCTGGTTAGAGATTACATTAGCATGTAAGAGTCAAGGGTAATTTTCTCTAACCCCTCTTGTGATCTTTAAAACCCGCAGATCTTAAAGCAACACCAGCTCCTCTGATTAAAATTGGAAGCTGGGGTTTGCGATGGATAATGATGCTGGAAGTGATTATTCTGCTGCTTGGGATCTCGCTGGGGCGACAGGGGAGCGGGGGGCTGGGGGAGCGACCTGCCCTGACTGAGCAGCTTCTCCCGACCCGAACCCTGCGGATGCGGGGAAGGTGCCCGGGGTGAGCCCAGGACCCAGCTGGCACCGAGCCGAGCTGCACCCTCAGCCTGAGGGTCTGACCTCGGGGTGGCCGCTGCTCCGACATGGTGAGCATCCCCGTCTCCCGCTTCCCTGGAGTCTGCTCTAACTTCTGGAGGGACCATTTTGCTGCCCCGCTGCCAGCAGGACGGTGCCTTTCCGGGGCAGCTGTGGCACACTGCCAGGGACGGAGCGGCACCGGGGCGGGCAGCGAGGGCCACGAGCCCACGGCGGGACCCTGGCGGAGCATCCCCTTGCTGCCGGTATCTTAAGGCAGAAACAAGGAAAAGTGTCTCCTATGCCACCCAGAGCTGAGGTTTCTGCTCCCACTGCGGCTCCACAGAGAAACCCCTTGGACTGTTCAAGAAAATCAACATCAAAAAATATCCCAAAATATCCTTTCGCTCATGAGGCCGGGACGGGGCCACAGCCTGGAGCAGAGGACACGAGCAAATTGCCTTCTGCCTGCTACAAATGACCCGATGGAAGAAATAAGGTATCAGATGTGTCCGTAACGATGGAATTAAAAAAAAAACCACAACAATTCGAGTGCTGTTGAGCATTCGCAGACGTCCTCGTGCAGGGCTCGGGCAGCCTGGTTAAATTTATGTGTCAGCTTTAAGGAGGCCTCTCATCAAATGAGCTATTTTGGGCAGAGATTAAAGATCTATTTTAGCTGCGAGCAGGAACAGCTCTCGAACAGGTTAATAATGATTCTGGAAAGCCGAGCGTCTCCAGCACCTCGACGCTGGGCAGCTGGAGCCCTGGGCAGCGCCGCTGGGGGGTCCCCAAGGGTCCCCGAGCTGGGAGGGCGGGGGACTCTGGTGCCATTTTCCCCCTGACCCGCTGCCATCCTGCCCGCGCTGGGGCTGGGAGGCCGCGGCGCTGAGCGGGTGTGGGTAATTGGAAGTGGCAGACGCTGGCACGTGAGAGGGTCGTGACGTGGGATTGGGAACCCACTGCCAGGAGCGAGGGGGGAGCAAAGGTCAGGGCCCCGCTCGGGCGCCTTCGGTGGTTTTGGCAAATCCCGACCCTGGCCGCGTGCACCAGATCTGCCTCTACCTACAAACCCCCTCCAATCTGGTGCCCCACAGGAGTGCCCGGAGGGGCAGAAAAGCCAAGTGGCTCTGGGGGCACCTCCAGAGCAGCAATTAAAAGCACCCTGGACCCCGACTAGGCAAGACCCCAACCCGGCACCGACATCCACCCCCCAGGCCCGTGAAACACCCACATCCCCCGCTGAGACCCCACAGACTCAACACTGCAGAGACCAAAGCTCCCCGGCACGGCTCCTCCTGCCCCCCGCGGTGCCGGGGCCCCGCCGTGGCTGCGGCAGCACCGCGGTTCCCCGGGGCCGTCCGGCCGCCCGGTGCACGGCAGCCCGGCGCGCGCCGCTCCGTAATTACAGCCCCGAGCGCCTGAGCTGTGAAAGAATCTGACGAAGGAATCCAGGGTAGATCGCGCTGCTGAAATTACTATAATCAAAGGCTTTCACAAAGGCTTCAAATGCAACCAATTACCCTGAAAGGCGAGGCAAGAAAGAAAACAAATTAACGTGTTTGCACAGAGCCTCCGCAGCAGCGCACACATCGCCCTGCGCCGCCCTCGACCCCAGCTGGCCGCTGCTCTCCGTCCCCGGGTCCCGCTGCCCATCCCTGCATCCCGCTGCCCATCCCTGCATCCCGCTCCCCGTCCCTGGGTACCAACTTCCCACCCTGCTCCATCGCCGCTGCCCCTGCTCGCCTCGGGGTGCAGCTGCACACAAAGGGGCTCTGTGCCCGTCCCTCGCCCCGCGGCCGGCCGCTGCCCCGCTGGCAGACAAAAGCCCGGCCTGTGCCAGCGGCCGGGCCTGGCGCAGGCTCAGGGACTTGCCAGGGTGGCCCAGGGCAACCTCCCTGCTTCCTCCTCCTCCCCGGCGCTGAGCGGGTCCCTGGGCGAGGGGAGGTGTGGGGCATCCTCAAAGGCGCCCATCGAGCGCAGCCCCACGTCACCCCGCTGACAGACGGGGAAGCTACTCACAGCGGGGACCCCCCTCAGCCCCCCACCCTCCCTCCTCACGCTACGCTTTGTCTGCGCTGCCAGTCTGGGGGAAAAGAGGGGAGAGGGGAAAAAAAAAAAAAAATCAACTTCTTTCTTTTAATATTTAACGAGAGTCCATCACCCTAAGTCTATTTTGTAATACAAAGCTCTGGAGATTTAAACCCTTCTCACCCGGAGAGATGGAAATGAATGGTGCTCTTTAATGAGCTGGTTCAGCAGAAAAGATAGATTTCTAAGATTACTGTAGGAATTCTTATAATTGATGTGTACTTTTGTAACGAGGATTATACCACCATCCGGTCAAGTAATTCCGACTCTTCCCCCCCCCCTCCCCTTCTCCCAAGCTCACCCTGCTTTTGGGGCTCCCTGGGGGAGAGGGACCAGTTGGTGGCCCTGTGGGGAGAAAGCAACACAAGAGAAGGGGGGTGGGAAAGAGAAAAAGCCAAAGAAATATCATAGAAGCTTTTCTTATTTAGCCATAGATAACCTAACGCAGCCAACGAACGGGGAAAAATAAGGCATCTCTCAAGATTTATATATTTTACAAAGCCTTGCTCTCCCCCACCGATCCGAGGCCGGATGAGCTGCTGAATGCCGAGTAATTAAAAGGAACAGAGAACAATACCCGCGCCTGCCGAAGAACGCGGAGTTTCCCTCAGATGTTTATAGCAATTGTATGAAAATGTACAAGCCGGGATGGCAAGAGCTGACAGCCGCGCCGGAGCAGCCGTGATTGCGAGCTGGCTGCCTCCCCCGGCTGATTGGCATTAATTGTGTGCGTTTGCAAAGCAGAACGGAAAGTCTGACATTAGCTGCAAGCCAACATTTCTTTCTAATAGTCTTAATGATTACGACGAGAGCTGATGATCATTGTGGGGCGTTAATAGTCCGGAGAGCGGCTCTGCGGCGGCTTCTCCCGGTGGGGATGAGAGTCGGGCTGGCCCCGACAGCCCTGTGTGTGCAAGGGATGCCCCCCCCGCGCAGGGTGAGCTCCAGAATGGTCCCATGCAGCCAGAGCCCCCCCCGCCCGGGTGGGGGGACACAGCCCGTCAACCTGTGAAACTCCCCAACGAGGGGATGGGAGGGACAAGAGAGGGGACAGCACCCCATGGGAGTGGGGTGGCTGCGGGGGGGGGGACACACACCAGGAGGGAGAATGTCACCCACCCCAAGACCCCTCCGGGGGAGGGGTGTCCCCAGGGATGCCCCCAGGCTGGCTGTGCCCTGAGGGGGACACCGAGCCACCCTGCTCCCATGGGTGCCCCCAAATGCAGCCGGGTCCCCACAGCCACGTCCTCAGCGGCGCCGCAGGAGGGGCTGGTAGTGCTGCCCCGGGGAGAGCAACCAGCAAAAAATCCACATAACCACCAGAGCCCGTTATTAACGGCTGATTAATGAAACCTGAGTTTTCGAGACTCTCTACACGGCTGTTTTTTTGATGGCCTTGAGTTTCACCGCTGCACAGAGGGGGTGGGCTGCGGACACCAGCACGGGATGCTCCGAGCGCGGCCACGGGAGAGCCGGAGCCAGACGTGCATGAAACCCCCCCCCAGCCCCAACCCGCCCAGGTTTACACGGGAGGAAAAATCAATGGGCCATCGACCCGCCACATGAAGCGGGAGCGCGGCGCTGGCAGGCAGCCGCCTGCTGACCGGTGCTGAGCAGAGGACACGGCTGGGGGTCACCTCGCTGGGGACCGGCGCTGCCCGCGGGGGGGACATGGCTCAGGGTCACATTGCGGGGGGCTGGGGGACACGGCTCGGGGTGCCGGCAGCGCCAAGGGCCACCCCGCAGCAACCAGCGCTGCCAGCCCGTGCGCCACAAACCCTCGCAGCAGCAGTGGGGACACAGCCACGGCGTGTGGGTGGCCCTTGGCCGTGTCCTTGCCGGGACACGGTTGTCACCCACCCAGCTTCCCCCTGGCTACCCCAGGGCTACCACAAAGCCTGCCAGGACGGACAGACAGATGGACACACGGCCTCAGCCCAGCTCCAGGCTGTTTCAGCTTTTTTTTTTTTTTTTTGGTCATCTGTGTTGGCCAGCTAAGGTTTGGGCTTTCTGAGCTCACTAATAATTGCTCCCAGGTGAAAAGAAATAAAGACTCGGTCCCTCTCCTCCTTCCCCCCTTTTCCAAAAAAAAGTCCATAAAGAAGAGCTATAAAAATGGCTTGTTATCTCACCTAGCGAGGCTCAGACTGTATGTTATTGCTAATTGGGTATAACATCCTTGTCTTGTTCTGCTCTCTGAAGCTAAATCAAGAAAGCACCACTGCTGCGAACTAATTATATCTCTGGACTGCAGACTCCAGCTTGTCTTCCCCTTTATTGAGTTAAAAAATGGTCACTAACCTTAATCTCTCATATTCCCAAGCATTAGGGCTGCTGCAATACCACCACTTCCACCTGCATCCCAGTCTACTCTCAAAAAGATGGAGCACGTGGCCCCGGAAAGGGTTTGTGCTGCTCAGGGACCCAGCCCGGGACACGGCCCCGAGCGAGAGCCCGGAGGTGCCCACCCGACCACGGCCCGTGGCACTGCCACGCCGAGCCCACCGCCGACACGGGTCCCTGTGCCGTCGAGTCTTTATCACACACCGCTCGAGGCTTTCTGTGCTGCGTGTGCCCGGAGACTGGTCACTGCTGCTTTTCTACCTCTCCTCCTTACTGGGAAGTTTAAGCTTTTTGTCACTGTGATGTTTTTAGTATCTGAACAGCCCCGGCAGCGTTCCTACGGCGCGAGCTCGGCGGATTGAAGCATCTGGGTCGCGCACGCATGGACCGAGGAGAGCGGGTGCTGCTCCAGTTCACCCCCATCCAGCCCCAGCCCAGGACGGAGCCTGACGGTCCCACTAACACCTGCGGGTCCCCCACGGGACCGAGGACACTGCGGCCACCCGGCTGCACCGCTACAGCCGAACCAGAGTGGCTGCCACGGCACGGACCCCAGCAGCAGCAGGAAAAGAGAGGGGACAACCGGGCCCCCAAAGGGCACCGAGGGGAGCGGCAGGGCTTTGGCACCGCCAGGACAGCCCCATCCCTCCCTGTCCCGGCGCCTCCCTCAGCACCAGCCACGCGGGGTGAGAAATTTAAACAGAAACGTGAGGCTGTGGGTGGGAAACCAAAGAGCTCAGCACCGAGCCTGGCTCCATCCCCCTGCCCGGGGGGACCCACGCAGATGGTGTTGCTTTCCAAAGGGAAAGTCAAGCTCCAGTTCTCCCTCCGAGCCAAGAGCATCCCTTAAAAAATTGATACTTCCCTGACTATTAATTAACCTGAACCACTTAAAACCGCCTTCAATTTGTCAGGTTTAACTGCCAGCTCTTCTCAGTAAATCAAGCGTCGCGTGCAGATGGAGGCTGCGCGCACGCGGCGGAGGGAGCAGGCGGCGAGCGGAGCCCCCCGACCCCGCACCGTGCTCGCCTCCCCGTCCCCCGAGAGCACCGGCGATGACATTCGCACCCCGCAATTAGCCAGGACATGACACAACGCGACGGCGGGGCCGGGCAGGCCAGCGCGGCCGCAGAGCACCCCACGCCGCAGCGTCCCCGTCTCCCCCCCCGGCGCCCTTGTTGTGCAACCGAGGCTGAATTCGAAAGCAATATGAATATTTATTCTGTGACAGGGAAATCTCTCTGCTGCAGGGTATTAAGGCTTTATTAGTGTGTGGTTACTAGCGACGCTAAGCCAGCCCTCGCTCCAGCCTGGAGCGCGGCAGAGATGACCTACAAGAGGCAGATGGCGAAAGCCTTGGAGAGCCCCCTGAGCCCGGCACATGCCTCCCCTCGCCGGGGCGAGGAGGGGGCTGCGCACCCCGGTCCCACACAAGGGGATGGGGCCAGGGCCAAGAGCTAGAACCCCCCACCAAAACACCCCTCCTCACCCAGGGCCGGCCCCTCCAAAACACCTCCCCACGCTGGGGCTGGCCCCCGGCCCCCGCGCCGCGCGGCTTGCCGTTTTGGGTTAAAACGCTGATGTATTCTCTCTTTAGCGAAAGGAGTCCCAGGGGCTATAAAAATTCCCAGCAGGCTCCCGTCAGTCTCAGGTCATTAACTTTCTTTCATTGGGAGTTTGTTTACAGCCAGCCATAAATAGCGGTGCCCGCGCCGCTCGCCAGCCGGGACGGGGCTGCCCACACAGGGGGGTGCAGCACCCCGGGGTGCAGGGTCTGGAGCTCGCCCCCACCACATCAACCTCTCCCGGGCCCCCCGTCTCCCACCGGCACGGCGCTGCCATTTGCCACAAAACCACCCAGGGGGTCACCGGGTGCGCAGCCGGAGGGAGCCATGGCGCTTGGGGCTCAGCCGTGGTCGTTCCTGGAGGAGGAAGAGGAGGAGGAAGGCAACTATCTGAACTGCCCACAGGGGTAACTTGCTCCCTGTGACCCGCCCTGCACCCTCACCCAGCCCAGCACCCGGGGCAGAGGGAGCCCAGCCCTCAGGCCCATCGTGAGCGCCGACCCCTGCGCGTTGGAGATGGCCCAGTCCCGGCACACGGGACCCCAACACCCCTCGTCTCACCGCAACCCCCACCTCAGAGCTCTGCCCTTCCCCAGCGCCCCGAAGGCACCGCGAGGATTCACCCGCACGGAGGCAGAAACCGGCAGGGCCCCGCGCTCCGGCCAGGCTGCTTGGCACACCGGGGCTCCTCCGCACCGCGGCTCGACGCACCCACATCCCGCTGCCCACCCGAAGGGGGCACCCATGGCACCAGGAGCACACCCTGAACCCCACAAACACCTCCGCAGGCTCCGGTGTGCCCCCCGGTTGGGTGCAGGTGCCCAGGGCGAGACCACAGGCCATCGGGGGCTTTATTTGCGGGAAGCTCCATGCGACCCCCAGGCTGCAGCTGGAATAAAGATGCAGGATCTCAGGGTTCCCCAGATCCACGGCTCGGCAGGGCTCACCCAAAGCACCAGACACCCGTTAAATATTTACCCGCCGAAGCACCCGGCACATGGAGGGGGCTGAGCGGGGAACCGCAGAGCCGGGGCTCCCCACCACCAGCACAGCCGCTCCCCAACGCCGCCCCGGTCAGCACCGTCACCCCCAGGCTGGCGGGGATGCCCGGAGCGGGGGCTCGCTGCCCTGACCCCCACCGCGCCTCATCCCAGGCTGCGGAGGGGAGCTCCTGGGGGTAAAGCGCAGCTGGGCCCAGTCGCAGCAGCCAGCCCGCCCCGTTTTATTGCCCGCGATGGCTACAGGAACGATGGGTGCAGGCCAGCAGCACCCCAGGCTGCGCGGCAGGAGGGGTGGGGGGGCTAAGAGATGAAGCCTCAAACTCACGCGTGGTGACTTCTGCTCTTCCACCCGTCCCTGGGAGAGCAGGGACTTGCCAAAAATCACAGCCTCGTCACTCACGGTCCCCCACGTCTATGGAAATATCTATATTTTAAACCATATACTCGCCCAACCTGTAATCAGAGCAACACAAATAGCCCCTGCTTCCCATGTAAATTAAAAACACCCATTAGGCAGATTTCAAAAGATGTCAGTAGGCTTATAATTATACACGACATCCTTCCGAGATAAAAGCGATTACCGGGGATGCAAATCACTTAGCAACCAATCAGTGCCCCCAGAGTGCAAAGCACTGACCAGCCATCCATTTTCGCCTCGTCCTTTTATTCCCTGCATCGAGCAAATACAAACACAGATAAAGAGAGGCACAATAGCTCTTGACACGCAAATAGGTTAACATAATAAAGCCAGCTTTAGCCGGCTCACTCGAGGGAGAAAAGCAATTCTCAGGCAAGCAGGAGGTAATAAAACAGGGCTTTTGTGTTCCTGGCTCCCATTCTCACCCCTGCGCCAGCTTTGCTGCATTAGCTGATAGGCATCGCGGTTTGATTGAATTACCTTTCATGAATATTAGCTTTTTGAGGAATGCGCAGGCAGAAGAGAAAGAAGAAATGTCTTATTTTTGCATGCATGCGCCCGCTGCAGACGGACATGCGGCGGCACAGATGCCGGCGGGGCTGGGAGCGGGGTCCCGGCAGGTGCAACCCCCCCCCCGGCCCACCCCGCCAGCTGCAGCATCCCTGCGGGCAGCACCCCCCCAGGCCTTGGGGGGGTCCCACTCCCCCAGTCCCAGCACCAGAACAGCAGCGAAGGCAAGGACAGCCCGCTCCGTCCCCAAGCGGAGCCGCGGAGGCTCCCGCCACCAACCCCACCGCCCCGGCACCCACCAGGCTCCGGGGTGGGCCCCGCACCCCTGCCCTCCGCACCCCGAGAGCGAGGGTGGGCTGGCTCCCACCAAATATTTCCGAGGCGGTCGCTCCCTGCGCCGCAGGTGGGCCAGGATCAGGCCGGAGAGGGGAGCGGGGCCGCCCGGTTTCCCCGCAAATCTTCCCCGCACAAGTTCAGGTTCACGCAGGAAACCTGCTTCAGGCAAAAATGAACTCTGCCGCCCGGCAGGGATGCAGAGAGGCGGCACTAATCCTGCCCGGCCGGCGGGGAGCGCGGAGCATCGCGCTCAGTGCGACCACCGCCGCGGGGTCGTGGGACCCGGGAGACCCTCGGCCCCTTCCCGGGGCAGGGCAGCAGCCCGCAATTAAAAACCGAGCACCGGGAAGGAACGGGCTCCTCCGCAGCCCGCTCAGGGGTGTTTCAGGCTCTAAAAACACAGATAACCAGAGGGGCTTAAAAAATGAGGTGACGTGGCCTCCCTGGAGGGGCTGTGTCCCCTGGGTCACAGCCCGGCAGCAGCCACCCCATCTCCTCCCTCCGCAGGCTTCTCTGCTCCAGCCTGGGGATAAATATTCACAGCGAGGGATTCAATTTTTAATGATACAGTCAGCCGAAACGGGGCCCATCTCGCAGCCGGCGCTGCTCCGGCACAGAGAACCGGCACCGGGACCGACCCACCGAGCTGGCAGGGAAAAACCGTTCCTAAAGCCGGGAAAATAAGCCAGGCTCCCGCAGCCGGGGAAGGGCTTTTTCTCTTCCCCTGCTCTACACACAAGGTCAGAGGAAGGCACCGCGGCGAGAGTTCCCCTCTCCTTCCGCAACGGCCTCAAGTCGGCCCGACCCGCCGGCACGCTGCTCGCCCCGGCACCGCAAAATCCGCTCCTCAAAGTTTGAAGGATCCTTAATAAGAAAAGTCCCTCCCGAGGGCCTGGGATGCTGGGTGCCCTCTCGCAGGGGTGTTTCCAAGCTCAGCCCTCGGCACTGGGGGCTCGGCGCCGGGTCCCGCCGCAGCGGCACAGGCACGCGTGGCCACCTGGACCGGCAAGCGGCGGCACGTGCCCGGCACGCCGGACTGTAAAACCCCCAAACACGGGCAGGGAAAGGTGTAAAAACTGCCAAATCCCACACAGTCATCCCGAGCAAGAGACGGGACTCTCCCGACCGAGAGAAGGGCCACGTGGCTCTGTCCCCACGGCCACGCGCCCTTCGCACCCTGCCCGCCACAAAACCACGTTGCCCACCCGGGCAAGCTGCCTGCAGCCTCCAAACATCCCCGCAGGATGCACTTACAGACCCAACCAGAGACAGAAAAACTCCCGACGGAGACACCCGCGCCCCGACAACCCGAGCCAGGCGAAGCACCGCTGCCCGACGCCGAGCAAATCCATCCCTGGGAAAACACCCGAGCGCGGCTGTAAAACTTTGCCGCGGCCCCTTCTGGGGAATAAACCCGGGCGGGCCGGGGCGAGCGGCGAGCGCAGGCGGGTGCCCTGTGGCGAGCCGTGCCGCGCCGCCGGCCCTCGGCACCCAGGCCCTGCCTCTCCGGCCATTAATCCCCACGATCTCACGGCTCTCTCCAGAGCTGGATTTGGATGCTGGGGGATGAGCCACCTCCGCCAGCACCGGGAACACCTCGTTTTGTGTCGGGGAGCGAGCCGGAGAGGCGACACGGTCGGCGGATGCTCAGCCACGAGCTCTCGGGGACCACGACGCCTCGTTCCCGGTGAATCATATTCCCAGCGCCGACGGTCCGGCAGGTGCCACAGGGATGCTGCTCCCTCCGCTGCGGAGCTTCTTTGGGCAGCCGGGCTTCGCCCGCAGACGGTTCACCTTCGGCAGAGCTGCCCGGGCGCGGGGGGGGGCGGTCAGGGCGGTGGGATTTTCAATAAAACAGCGCAGGGTGGCTCCTTCCCTCTCCTCTCCTTTGTGACCGGCGGTATCCACACACCAGCGCGGGGTCCACTGCGGGTGTCCGGGCTCCGCCGCCACCCGCTGCGCTGTCCCTGCAGGGTCGGGGGCCGCCTCCCTTCCCCGGGTGGAGGAGGAAAAAAAAAAAATTTTTTTTTTTCTCCCAGGCGGAAAGGGGAAGCCGGGGGTCGGCAGAAAGGCGGCAGCTCCCGGACGGCTCACGCTGGAAGTGTCTCGGCTCTCCTCGTGGAGGCACCCGTGGATATTTTATTTCCACTCACGAGTCAGGCGACCCAAAAAGCCATAAAAAAAAAAAAAAAATTAAAAGAAGGCAGAAAAAAAAAAAAAAAAAAAAGTTGCTCCCGTTCCTCTTCGGTAACGACGGGCGAACCGGTCCCCAGCCGCCGGCGGCTGCGCGGCCGGGGAGAACCGGGCACCGCCGGGCACCGCGCTGCGGCGGCGGCGCCGCCTCCTGATGCTCCCCGGGAGCCGGTCCCCCCCCCGCCGCCCCTCGTGTGTCCCCCCCCCCGCCGGTAACACACGCACCCAGACACACACACACACACACACACACCCCGGTGCCCGCCGCCGCCGGCCCCCCGTTACCGTCAGAGCTGGATCCGGGCCGGCTCCGGCCGCTGCGGTGCGGGGCGCGCCGGGCCGCCCCCCCCGGGCCGCGCAGCAGCAGCGGCGGCGCCCGCCCGGCCCCGCGCCCCGCCGGCGGCCCGCCCCGCCCCGTGCGCGGCCAGCGTGCGGCGGCTCCCGGTGCTCTGCCCCCGGGGGCGGGGAGGGTGAAGAAAAATATCCGGGGAAGAAAAAAAAAAAAAAAAAAAAATTTGAAAAATTAAAAATTAAAAAAAAAATTTAAAATAAATTAAAATAAAATAACCCCCGCGCGGATGGGCTCAGGCGGCGCGGGGACCCCCGGGGGCATCACACCGCGGGTCCCTCCGGTTCCTTTGTGCGGCGGCGATCGGTGCCCGCCGGCCCGTGGCGCAGCGGCGGGGGGGGGGGGACGGGGAGGGGAGGGGGGGGGCAGGGCCGTCCGCGTCTCAGCGCTCCATGGCGGCGGCGGGGCCGGTGCCGGGGTCGGGGCCGGTGTCGGGGCGCGGCCCCCGGGCGCTGCCTCCCGCCCGGTGCGCGGCTGCGGCGACACTGAGCGGCCCCGCGCGGGGCCCGGCGGCCGCACGCGGCTCGGCCCCGCCCCCCGGCGCGTTACCAAGGGGACGCCGCCGCGCGTCCTGCGGGGAGGGGGCGGAGCCGACGCGCCCGCCCCGCCCCGTCCCGCCCCGCCCTCCCCTTAACGCGGGAAAATTCGACGGCTCCCGGCGCGGCGGCGTTTTCCCGGCATGCCCCGCGACACGCCCCCCTCCTTCCCTCCGCGCGGGGGATGATGGGAGTTGTAGTCCCGGCGCCGGAGGGAGGGCGGGGGGGCCCCGGGGTGTCCCATGGCCGCCCAACCGCCCTGACGGCGGCGAGTGCGGCCTGGAACAACTAGCGATACGGGCCGGGTCGCACTGCCCCCGCACGTGGTCCTGTTGTACCCGGCTGTGTGTACCCGGGAGGCTCAAACGGGGGAAATTTTAAGAAATTCTCTTACAAAACAACGTTTAACTTTGTATTTAACAAGGCCTGAGCGATTAAAACGCACAGAGAAAATATCCCGACTTCGAGAACCGACCCATCCCGGCAGACACGCTCCAACGAGGTGCGTAACAGAACAGTCTGGCCGGACAACAGAGCTGGGAAACGTCCGAGGGGAAGAAATTATCCCCAAAAGACCTGTGACCATAAAAGGGAAAAAGGATTTTGGGGGTAACTCCCCAAACAACCCCCCGAAACCCCTGCACGTGCGCAGTGTGGTTTTACAACGCCGGCGTCGAGTAAAGAGTAGCCAGGCGGAGAGGTGGAGACGGCTTGGAAAATGTGTGAATATTCGTGTCTTTAAGGTACATAAAGGATGAACTTTTGGTTTAGTGTGTGTGCGTTAGGTGCAGTGACCCCCCGTGCACCCGGCGCTGCAGTGAAGAAAGGTCTGATTGCTAAAACTCCACAACAACTCGTCGCAGGTTCCTCTGCCCGTGGTTGCGGTAACGGCCCGGGCAGAGCGAGCTGAGCCTGCCCTCACCCGCACGAGTCCCGGAGTCCTTTGTTCTGTCCCCAACCCCAGCGTCACCCCCACTACAGGCGGTGAGAGCAGGAGTGCAAGCGGCTGGAGAGGGTTTAAAGAAGCGGCCCGTTCACTCTTGCCCATAATGACGCCACGGAGCCCTGTGCAGGTGCACGCTCAGCTCCCCAAGCCCCCCGAAGCAGCCCAGCCTGTGCCCCCGAGCTCGCCGCCTTCCCGCCTCCCTCCTCGCCAGCTCCTCCCTTGCAGCGCTGAGTTTTGAGGAGTTTTGGGGGGGGGTTTGGTTTCTCCTCCAGGCCCTCCCGGGGTGTACGGGAGCAGAGCTGAAACCCAGGAGCTGTTTCAGGAGACTCGGTGTCTCCAAACATGTGAAGATGCTCCAGTCACCACTTCTGATCCAGCAAACGCTGAAGGCTGAGAAATTAAAATAATAGCTAGATATGCTTTCAGGAGAGCGATTCCTCTGTGTAATTATAATACGTATTATCCTCCCTGTGAAAATACATTATATTGAATAAATTCCCTCTTTGAGCAGGGCTATTCATACTATTCATTTGTTTCAGTTCAAACATTTTTAGCTCGTATATCTGGCAGGTTCTTGAGCAGCTTTGTACGTTCTCTGCAGCTTATTTATCTGCTTTCTGTGTTGCAATATAGGCCAGCGATAAGAATAAAACCATTATAGATTTGTGAACAGCACTTAGATTTTTCAAAGATAATTTAATCAAAGCTATTAGTAAGTCAGGAAGAAAGATTGCTTTTTATTCGGCACAAAAAAAAAAAAAAAAAAAAAAAAGGAAAGGAGCCCTCGCTCTTCTCAGAAAATGTTTTAACCACCTGAAGTCACTCACAAGGACTTGAAAGGGTGACGGCGTTTTTTTGCTGGGGAAAAGATCCATCTTGAAACAGCCAACTTCAAAAGGTGGGTGTTTCGGCACTGCCTTCAAGAAGATACTGTTAAACAGTTCTGACCTCCCCATTTACATCCTTTTTTTTTTTTTTGAAGACTTTACAGAGGAGGAACACTTTTGTGATTCAGAGAACCCGTGAATACTTTGCCGGAACATAAATTTCACCCGGCGATGTTGGGAACACAAGGAGAGCCTTAATCTGCTAATGAATGAGCTCTGCAAAGTGAGACCGGCCCCGCGTCCGCACCCAGAGGGATTGAATTGCAAAAAGGAAGCGGCCAGCCCTGGCTGCTGGAGGAGAGAGATTTTTTTTAAAAAGTCAATCTGCTTTAGCACAAATAAATAATGCATCGGCCGGATCCGGGGAGGTCCTTCCCCTGCGGCACCGGGGAGCCCACCCGAAGTTTGCCACGCCGGCTGCTGGCCGTAGCCCTCGCCGAGCGGAGAGTCGCGGGCTCCTGACCGCTGATCTCTGAGATGACGGTGTCCCTTTAATTTAATATCATTATTTTTGACTGGCGCTGGCAATCCAGAGCGCTGAGCGTTTTCATCTCTCATCCTGACAAATGCGCGCTGTAATTCTTTGACCAAAATGTCAGTCTGCTCTGGAAATGACTGGCCCTTAGAATGAGAAAGATTTCCAGGGGATTAAAACCGGGCCATTACTCTCCGCTTTAAATGCATTCAAGGCTCTGAAAGCCGTAGCTGCTTTCGTTCCTTTTGTACGAAAAGTTATTGACTTATCAAGGTTAAAATACATTCAGTATGGCCCAATAAAACAGGGATATCTCCGCATTCGTGCTGTCATTTGCAGGTCCGTTTTCATGGCAACAGGGCTCTTTTCTGCACATTAAACGGTTCAGTTGTGCAAAGTTCAGACATTACATAAACAGAGAGGTAACAACAACAAAAAAAAAATCAATGAGCTCATAGGCATGGAAAAAGGAGATAGCATTGATCGGGGCTGACATCGATATTTGGGATCGCTGCCTCCTGCCCCGCTCGCAGCCCTCCCGCGTTGGCAACGGGGACACAAAGGGATGCTGAAGGACACGGCGGGGGCACGGCACCTTTGCGCCCCCCCCCCCCCGCCAGCTCCTGCCTGTCATCAATATCACGGCGGGGCACGGCGAGGGGCGGAGGGGCTGCCCGCCTGCCGGGCTGGGGGTTTAGTGGTGGTAGGAAGGTGCCAGCAGGCAGGTGGGTCCTTGTCGTGGCCGCTTTTTGGCTAAAAAACCCCAGTCCCCACGCCACGGCAAATCCCGGGAGGTTTTTCCCAGCTCCCAGCCGAAGGTGGTTCCCCGAGGAACACCGCTGGGATTGGGTCTGAAGAGGCAAGGACAGGGCATGGGGGGGACATAACAAACACGTCGAGCACCTTCCCGGCGGTGCTGGCACCGTGTCGCGGTGGCTCTGGCGCGGAGGAGCGCGGCGCCGGCAGCCGCGGCGGGGTGCGGGGTGTTTGGGCGAGTGACTTTGATGCTGATGGGAGATGTCAAGCTTTTTGCTTCCCAGTCAAGGGGGCGAGAGAGATTCCAGCGTTAAAATGCTCGTTAGAGGAGAGACACCAACATCTGTTGGGAAAGCAAATGGAGAGCGGGGAGCGGAGTGAGGCGGCCACGGGCAGCCAGGCGTGAAGCGGGAGGAGGAGGAGGAGGAGGAGGAAGGCAGGGGTGGGGGTTTCTCCGAGCTGCTGCTGTGGCATGGAAGATGTGCTGCTCCTCGCTCCATTCCAGCGCATGAGCTCGCTCCTGGGTCCCAAATCTCACCAGTGTGAGAGCGGAGTTTGCCCACTGGGAAGCCCGAGGCGAGAAATTGGTCCCGTGCAGCCCCTTGTTGGGGTCCCCGGGGCCAGAAGCGCCCCGAGTGCCGGGGCCAGAAGCGCCCCGAGTGCCAGGGCCAGGCTGGGAGAGCTGGAGCCGGGGGGGACATGGAGGGCAGGCAGCTGGTCCGGGCATGGAAAGCTCCCGTTTGGGCAAGGAGCCGTGTCCCAGGAGCATCGTCCTTGCTGTCACCCTGGGTGACGCTGCCGTGGGTGGTGGCAGAGCTGGGGGGCAGCGGCCTTGGGTGCTGCAGGGGTCGGGGAGGCGGAGGCTCCTGTGCTCTGCAGTTGCTTTGCCCCCCCCCCCCCCCGCCCCCAGTTTATTTATAGATTCAGCAAGTTATTCAGCTGAAACAAATCCCCGTTTCAGTCAGGTCCTGGGGCCAGCGGCAGGCTGCGTTCTCTCACAGGCAGCCATACATGAGGCAGCACCATTTCTAGGGGGGCATCGGCTGCCCGGCACGGCCAACCTGCGGAGGAAGGGCTTTGCCTGGCCAGGGGGATGGTCCCCAGGGCGCAGGCGGTGGCACAAAGACCACCCTAAGAACACGCCAGGACTGACCGTCCGTGGTGGGAGGAGAACCCCTCAGGGCTCGGGGTGGGCTGGCCAGGGTGTGAGGGGCTGGGGTGCAGCCTGCCTCCCCTAAACAGCCCCCAGCCCCCTTGACAGCAGTGCCAGGAGCGAGTATTCGTTGTCAGCCCGAGTCTATTTTTATTCCCTGCTTAAAAATATCCCCGTCTGGGTCACTGGCACATGATGGATCATCGCTCCTGCGACTTCCCCCAGGGTCTTCCCAGCTCTGAGACGAGGTGTGGAGTCTATTCCCGCAAGAGCACCCCCCACACCCTCCCCACCCCGTAAAAGCACCGAGGGGACATCACAGCACCCACGCTGCGGGCGTGCAAGAAGCACCCGCGGGCTCCCGGGGCTGGGGCACGACAGAGCAGCAGCCCCCAGGGTGTCCTGGCACGGCCCCTTGCCAGCTCTGCATCCCAGCAGCGGCCAGCGAGCACCCCGGGGGCACTGTGTCCTCGCTCTCTGCTGTCCCCACACTGGGTCCCCTGCCAGCCACGGAGCAGATCCCATGCTTTCTAATTCCCTCCCCATTTTGTGGAAAATTCAACCTTGCTCAAAAACCTGGGCAAAAGCCCTTGTGAGCGGGGACGGGAGCAAGGAAGAACAGATTCCAGCCTGCGGTGCATTTTCTAGCCCTATTAAGTCACGAGCCCCTGATGCCACGAGAGATACGGGGCTGACTGACAGGTGATTTGGTTTTATCTCACCTGGGAACATTTAATATCCGGCATGGGGCCGTTTTGCAGCCTCTTTGTGCGGGAGCGCTCAGCAGCATCGCCAGGCTGGGAGGGGGCACAGCCGAGGGGGGTCCCCACAGCAGGCAGCACCATCGCAGAGCAGCGAGGGCACCGCTCCTAGAGAGGGGTCAACAGCCACGGCCACCTCCAGCTGGGGGTTGTCCCCATCTCCCGTGGGCATCTCGTGTCCCCAGGTCCCCCCCCGCGTAGCCCGCAGAGACCCACGAAGCCCAGGGTGCCCCCCACATTTGGCAGGGGGTCAGAGCTCCAGCGCAGGGGATTCAGCAGCTCCTTGGCCAAAACCTTTTGGCTTTCTGAGTGACCAGTTCCAGGAAACCAGACGCTCAGGGCCGGGCACGACGCTGCTTCTGCATTTGCTCCTGCCCCATCCCTTGCCTGCGGTGTTAAGTGCCTCCCTCCTGCACGGATTTTTTTATTTCCCTTCCGTTGCTCTGCAACTAGTTTCCTTCTCCCCCAAACGACTCGATGACGATGCTTAATTGCATTTACGGAGCGGTGCTGGCGTGTGCCGTCAGCCTGGATTACAGAGGGGTGTCTGCCGAGGGGGGCAGCCCCCTGTCTGTGGGAGCGAAATCGGAGCGAGCTGGAGATCCCCAGGAGATCTTCACCTTTAACTTATTTGCTTCTTTCCCCTCCAAATCTGCTGACATTTGGAAAAGCAGAATCATTGCGATTTGCTTGTTTCAGCAAGTTCCCCCTCTCCTCTGTGCCACTCCCGGCTCGGCACGGCTCTGCCAGGCTCTCAGCAGCCCCGGCACTGTGGAGGGCACCGGGCGTGGAGAAGAGGAAGGCGAATGATTCCCAAGGCCTCTGTGGCAGGACAGCCCGGTGCCCGTGGCCCTGAGCAGTGCCCAGTGGCCCCAAGCAATGCCTGGTGGCCCTAAGCAATGGCAAGTGGCCCTGAGAGATGCCCAGTGGCCCCGAGTGATGCCACGCGATGGGACCGGAGCCCCCATGAAGCCCATCAGCAGCAGAACGGGGCTGCCAGGAGAGCCAGCACAACCCCTCAGCCTCTCAGCCGGGGAAGCACCTGATTCAATCCTCCTGACAGTCAAGAATTTAAAATGATTTATTAAAAATGTATAAAGCCCGGTTGTCGGTGTCGCTGCTCTGATAAGAGCATCGTCTCCTGCGCCGTTCCCGTGGCAGGCGCGCTCAGCTCGGGTTTATGTTCCCCTCACTCAAACGGCTCCCGCCGTGGCACCCGTGTGGGGGAGAAGGATTCCCCCCCCCACTCTGCATATTAATTTTCGGCAGACTGCCGCAGGCAAACACATTGAGGCTTCGGGAGGCATCACAGCTGAGCCGTGACCCCCGGGAAGGCAGCATCGTGCCGCAGCCGGGCGAGCACCGCGCTGGCAGAGCGACGGGGAGGAAACCCTTGCCCGACCCCCCGCGGCACCCAGCTCTGCTCCTCCTGCCCCTTCTCCCCCGCTGGCAGGGCTGTGGCTCCTTCTCCCCCCAGGAGTGGGGGGTTCCTTCCCAAGGAGCAGGGCCCGATGACCCGCAGCGCCCGGGGAAGATTAATGGGGACGTATAGAGTGTCCGAGTGGCTCCGTCCCCGCGTGACGTGTTCCAGCCCGCGGCCGTAAATCCGGTTACGGTGGTTGAGTCACAGAGCCCAGGACAGAGGGAGGCAGAGACACCGGCTGCCCCAGCGTGGCAGAGGTCAGTGGGAGCCGCGTGGGGCCAGGATTGATCCGTGGCCCCGCCGTCTCCCTGGATTTTCCCAATGATGTTTATTAGGGGGCACCAGCTCCTGGGAGGATTTATTAGGACAAAGTCAGAAGCAAAGAGAAAGGAGCGGGAAACCTCCTGCATCAGCTGGGAGGCCTTAGGGGAGGGATGGAGGGGCTGTGGCCATGCTGGGGGGGTGTCCCCAGCCCCACAGCCCCCTCTCCAGCCCCCTGGCCTCCACCTGCAGGGACTTGCTCGCCCAAAGATGCTCCAATTTGGACTGTAGGAGTCTGGTCCCTGCTTTGGCGTGGGCTCCCCGGGTGTCAGGGATGATGTGACACAGACGCCAAGAGCCACGGCAGCGGAACGCTTGTCCCGTCCCTGCAGGACGCTGCCTGGCCCCGCTCCGGGTCTCAGCAGGACGAGGCGGGCACAAGGCTGCGAGAGCCCCGGGGAGACCCGGCGATAATGATTGGAATCGATATTTTTGCAGGAGAGAAATAAAAAGCTTCACCGCGTCCATCGGCCAGGACGTTGCAGGGGGAAAGAGAAATCAGACACCGTGGCTCTGCCACCTGCCCGGCCTCGGGTCCTTGCTGTCCCTGCCCCGAACCCTGCCCGGTCCCCAGCAGGGTGTTCCCAAGGCTATTGCCTCCAAGGCAGATAACGGATTTAAACCAGGATTTTTCTTCTGTTTTTTCAAAAGCCGTTTTCTCCGCAGCACTGACGGCCCCGCTGGCAGCATCGGGCAGCCCCAGCCCCGCTCGGGCTGCGATTGCCCCGGTGGGACCATCCTCACCGGCATCCCGCTTGCCACAGCCCAGCCACGCCACCCCCACCACCACTTTACGAGGCCAATTATCGCTTGGAAACCAGCACGATGCCCAGGTGTATGGTCCCAATTAGGCCTGGCTTAAAAACTATTTAAACACCGTGATAAATTTTCCATTTTGGAGCAGGGGATGGCCAGGGAGCAGGGAGGGTGGCTCGGGCTGGGTGCCGGCGGCGCTGCCAGAGCCCGTGCCTTGTGGGAATCATCACCCACACCGTCCCTCCGGGGTGGCTTCCCAGCCCCGAGCTGGAGCCGGTGAGGGCACTGGGGTGCAGGAGGGTGCTGGGGGGTCAGGACAGGGCGCGGGGAGGGCTCAGCTCCCATTGCTCCCATTGCACCCCATGGCAGTGGGAGGTGGCAATGCCAGCTGGTGCTGGGCATCACCGGGAGTCGGGGGGCCTGGGGGGGGGGAGCTGGGGGCCGCAGGGCATTGCGCATCGCTGAGCTTCCCGAGCACTGGCGGGGGCTCCCCCCACCATGACGGGGCTTTGATCCCCACGGTGAAAGAGCAAAGGAGCCGCCTTTGTGCACCGGAAGGCTTTGAAGTCTCCCAAAATGGAGCAGGGGGTGCAGGGGGGGCAGCTGACCCTTCCCTCCTGGCCCGGCCCCCCCTCACTAGCCACACTTTATCTCCTTTTCTATTTCCTTGTTCCCAATTAGGAGCCACCTCCGGCTCAAGCAATAAAACCTGCAAACCTTCCTGAGAGCCCCAGCCGGGGTGCCGGGGGCTGTGCTGGGGGCCGTACCGGACAGGACCCCCCCGGGTGTCCCAGCACGCTCCCTCCCACCCTCCATGGCCACACTGACCTGCTCCCCCCAGCACAGGACCCCCAATTTGAGGTCCCCAAGGGCCTCGCACCCGCTGAAGGTGACAGCAGGCAGGTCCCTGCCCAGGCGGGGGACAGCAATTAGCTCTGTCCTTCATTCACAGCCCGTTTTATCTTTTCTCTTCCAAAGGCAGGAGAAAAGAGAAGCTCTTTTCCACGCCCCCCCCCCCCCTTTTTCCTTTTCAGTGGCCTCGCTCAGCCCCGGGAGGGTGAGCAGAGCCCGGTGGGTACGTGTGAGCCTGTGTTTTTGTGAGAAAAATGCGCATTGATCATTTCTGGGAATCAGACTGTGTTTTTTACTCTGAAGCATCCATTATACACAGCTGCTTAATTGACGAGTGCTGCCTAGTCACCTCAGATGCCGGAGTAAAACAGCCTAAAAGCTCCAGCGCAGAGGAAGTCCACGCTTTATAAATTGATTCAGTGGGAGAGAGAGGGAGCGAGCGAAAAAAAGCATTAATTACAGATGCTTCTGTGGGCACTGTTTTATGGCAGCGAGACCAGGATGTGGGCAATTCTCCTAAATGTGCTGATTAGACAGCACTTCATGTCTCGGAGCACATTAAATGGGCTCTGTAAAGCTATTAAAGATGCAGCGCCATAAAGAATTGAGGAGAGCGAGCGGCAGCGACGCAGCCCCGGGCTCCTGCCCAGCTCCCGCCTGCCGAGCTCGGCAGCAACAAGTCACCCGTGAGCTGCGTGGGTGCCGGGGTGAGCTGGGGTGGTGGGGACGGGTGCTCCTGCCCTGCTGACCCCACCCGAGCCCCCTCACCAGTCCCCGCTGGGGTCACGGGGCTGTCTGTGCCCCCCCTCGTGCCGTCCCATGGCGCCCGTTGGGTCCCATCCCCGCTCTGAACCACCCAGCTCCCTGCTCCAGGCAGCCCCGCTCCCCCAAAATACATCTGGAGCCGGGGTGGTCCCTCTCCTGGCATTCCCGGGAGGGCAGGACCCCAGCCCCGCGATGGAGGGGCTCGGGGGGTGCTGGCGGGGGGGCAGGAGCCGGTGCTACCATCGCCTGGGCACTGGGGAGATGGAACCACCTCTCCCCGGGCTTCCCCTGGCTGCCGTGGAGCCGGGAGGGCCAGGGCAGGTTTGGGGGGGTTTGCTGCCAGCCCAGGGGGTATCACTGGGGGACACCGACACCCTCTTTGCCCGTCCCCATCCCTGCGGGGACTGTCCCCACTCATCCCACCCTCCGGTGCTGAGATTGAGTCTGGCTGCACCATCCCGGCCCTCTCTGGGTCTCTCCTGGTGTGAGCCAGTGGCACTGGAGCATCGTGGCCGTGCTGGCCACCAGCAGCCCTTGGAGTATCCCTGGAGTATCCCTGGAGTATCCCTGGAGCCAAGACTCCTTTCCCACTGCCTGTTGCTCCCATGGTTGGAGACTCTGCTCTGCAGGGGACAGCAGCCCCCAAGCCCAAGCGGGGTGAACACGCGGGGTTTTTGGTGCTGCTTTGGCTTCACCCCCAGTCTCCGGCCACCCCGCTGCAGTCAGGAGCCAACAACGAAGGAGCCGTCCGGCCCCGTGGCTCCGGAATCCGTGACCAGCGTGACCCCCCTGCGCGGCGGGCGCGGGGCTGGCCGGGCGTGCGATGTTAACACAGCCCCGCCGCGTCATCGCGCCGGCAAATCAATTTGTCAGGACGCAGCTCACCAATTAGCGTTTGCTGGGATTATTACTCATTTGCGCACTGCAGGTTTCAAGGAATTAATCAGGGACTCGCCGGGTAGCCGGGACAGCCGGGATGGGAAAGGCAGCACCAGCACCCAGCGTGGCCCGGCATTGCCGACGGTGCCTGGAGCCGTGCCGGAGGCGCCTGGTGCTCTCCCTACACCCAGGGGGAGTTTGGCCCACGGGAGGGACCCTCAGAGGACACCCCAATATACCGATAATTGTCACACCCACACCCACGGGGCCGGATCCTGGCTGCCCCGAGGTGCCGGCACTGCGGTGGGATGTGGAGCGGAAAGAAGTGACCCTGAGGCAGAGTGACACTTCCCATGTCGTCCCCGGGGAAGGTGACGCTGGATGGTGTCACCACCTTGTTCGGGGAGCGCGCGTGGGCCCCCCAAACCTTGCACAGAGCCGCCAGCCCTGAGGGAGGCTGGTGCTGGGGGCTTTTGGCACAGATGGGCTCCCTGGAGCGGGACCGTGAGCCGAGCCACGCACGTGTGAGCAAACAGGACAGGAATTCACAATCGAGGTTATTAAATAAAAAAAGCGCTGAGCCGTGCTGCTCGCTGCTGCAGGGGGATGGGAGCAGCCTCACGGGACCCCCCAGCACCCCAATCTCCAGCACGGGGGGAGCGGACAACCCGCGGGCCCTGGGCCGGGCACCGCCGTGGACGTGGATGGCGGCGATCGCGGTGTGAGCGTCAGGGCCCGACCCTCCCGGGTAATCGATTTCCCCGAGCCGGGGAGAGACTCACTGTCCAAACGCATCAAGCTCTAAATGCCGCCTCTCCTCACACGATTTTACAACCTCTGCTAATTGAGTGGCAGCGAAACTTCCCCCTTCCTCCCTGCAGACCACCCAGAGACCACGTCGTGTTCCCCACAGCACCCTTCTGGGATGAGCCGTGGCCTCGGGGTGCCCTGGGGTGCCAGCACCCCCCCGCTGCCAGCACACAGCCCCCAGGACCGATGCCCGGCTGCCCCAGCACACAGCACCCGCCTCCATCTCCCCGGGGTCCCTGCAGCCGGGCGAGCACCCCCCTGCCCTTCCCCAAGGCCTGGATCAGCCCCAGGAATTATAAATAAAGCCCCGAGCGGAGCAGTGCCACGTCAGGGCAGGATATTTTGGGGGGCTCATGCCCCACCATGAGGCTCCACAACCTCTCCCGGGGGCCAGCAGGATGGCGCAGAGCCCGTCACTGGCTGATGGCGCTGAGACCCTGACACCTTTTTTGTGGGACCAAGACCCCCGGCAGCCCCCCAACCCTGTGCAAGCCCCAGGCCCGGGCTGGGGGTGCAGGGGGGTCTGGCATGGCCATGGGCACGTGCCAGCGGGAGCCCCAGCGCTGCTCAAGGTTAGCGCCGGTAATTAAGGGCTGGGATTTGCATGCAGCAAATGACTCCAGCTAATTACAGGTTTAAAAGGAAAATGATCGGAGAGAGGATTGTTTGCAAAATTGGGGCAGGGCGGAGGAGCGGGCGCTCTGCTCTGCTCTGGAGGTTGCCAGCCTTAACCTGGCTGGCCGAGCCATCGCAGCCACACGTCTGGGGGTGGCACATCTGGGTGGCCGTGGCAATGGCCATGGGGCTGCTGATGGCCCGATGGCCCCGGGGGGCTGGACTGTCAGGTCAGGGAGACCTGAGGGGTGCAGGGTGAACCCCCAGCTCTGGGGGGGCTCCTTGGAGGGCACCGGGTACCCCCCAGCCCCAGGACAGACCCCCCAGTGTGTAGGCAGAGCAAACCTCCAACTTCCCCACCACCACCCCCCCAAAAAAATAGGCACAAATGCCAGGGTGCTGAATTGATTAATTTAATTTTCCCTTCTCATTTGATCAAGAGCAGGGTGACATTTGGCAAAAGTTGCTGATGAGGGATTGAATGATTAATTGTCATGACAACCATTCCTGGTTAATGACAGGGATGAGATTGTGCCGGCATAAAAGACGGAGAGTGGCCTTGAGTGCCGCGGTGCTAAATTACCAGGCATGTCACTGTTTGTGCTTTTGGTAAAACGTGGCCATGCGTTTCTAATGAGAGGTTAACTGTGTCCCCAAAGTAATTACAACTGATTGAAGAGGTAGTTAGTAATTAGAGGATTAACTGTAATGAGTCTCACCTGCAGCAGTTGCCATAGTTACAGTATTTTAGATTATCAGAGTTAAAATAGGACGGAGGACGCAAAGCCAGGAGAGGCAGCTCTGCCCCCCGGGGCACACCGGGGCGTCGTGGGGGTCCTGGGGGTGCTTGGGTGGGCTGGGTGCCCCCCTGCACCCACCGCCCTGTGGCACAGGGTGCCCCACGGCCAGACCCCCCCTGCAGCGCCGTGACCTGTGGCTGGGCTGGGTGTGGACCCTGGGGGGGGGGCACCTACAAGGAACACCCCCCCCCCCCCCCCCCCCGAAAAACCCTCGGGATGGCCGGAGCAGAGCGTCACCCGCCAGCCCCTGGCACCCTGGGCTGTGCTGTACCCTGGGCCGGGGCCGAGCAGCGGGGCCGGCTCTGCCAGAGCGCCATTTCCCAGAGCAGGAAAGTCATTGAAAACGCTTAAATCTCCAAATTCCCAACAGCCCAGGCTGGCTCTTTCCCGCAGCCAGGACGGGGGGACCATGGGCAGGAACGGGGATGTCCCCTCAGCACCGCCGGCGGTGGCATCCCCGGGGCTCTCACGGCCCTGGATGCACCCAGGGGCTGCCTCAGTCACCCAAATTGAAGCTGTTTCAATCCTACTTATTCCCTTACTTCCACGGATGACAATTTACAGGACCATGTAAAACCTCCAAGTACAGATTCTTTAATTATTCCATCCATAAATGATAAGTACCATTCATTTCAGAGCTCTCATTATGAATTTATACCCCTGTTTAATGTGCTCACTAACATCAGACATCCCACAGCTCGCAGAGAAATATTGAACTATCCTTTCTGGAAGAGCTGAGCGGATACCACCGGAGCTATTTTGGACTTGGGAAGAGAGATGGGCAAAGCGGGGGGTACTGGTTTTTAAAATGAAGAGTGACCCCCCTCCCTGGGGAGGCTGGGGGAGGCAGAGGGGCTCTGGGCTGGGATCTGCGGGCGAGCGGCTCCTGGGGCTCAAAGATTTCATCCAGACGCTTCCCAGGTGAAATTCTGCCCCTTTTTTTTTTTTTTTTTTTTTTATGGACATGTCGATGGTTGAAAATAAACTTCATTTTTATATAAGTATAAAAATAGAGCTTCATATATATATATATATATATATGCACAGCTATGGGAAGGCTTTTGCAAAGGCTTAACTTGGAAAAAGAAAAGGAAATCTCAAATATTCGCATTGCAGAGCAAACACGGTGAGTCGGTTCGACCCGGAACCATTTACTTTCTGGATTATTTTCCAGGACAAATGTCAGCGTGCCCTCGGTGTCAAAGCGGCCCCCTTCCACGTGGTTTTTCTTTGGCTACTGAAATGCCGCCCTTCGCTTGCTTTCCCTGTGGGGCAGCGTGCCCTGGGCAAGCTCGGCGTGCTTGGCCACGGCCACGGCCACAGGCAGGGGCAGGGGCAGTCACCGGGCTCTCGGTGCTGCCAGTGGCCTTTGTGTCTCCGGCTTAGCGGGGTGAGCGTGGCTCCCTCCTGGAGGTGAAGCTGGGACTGCAAATCCAATTTGGGAAATTTGATATTTTTCTGCTGGCCAGGGCTCTTCTGGCTGTGCCATGCGGTGCCGGGGCTGTGCCGGGGTGTCCCCGGGTGCCACGTCCCTTCTCTGTGAACAGTCTCCCATGGTTGTGGATCCTGTGTCTGAAATCTCTCATTTATCCCCTCCCTGCAGCCACTGGGGATGGGATGGGGCTCCAGGGCTGGAAACGATTAGGGAGGTTAAAAAGAAAGTTAATCAGGGACGGGCAGGAGGGGCGAGAACAGCCTCCAAATTTCAGGGGAGCAGCGGGGATGGGGGTGAGGATTGGGATGGGGACAGGGGGGCCCAAGTGCTTTTGTGCAGCTCAGCTTTATTTCAAGCAACATTTTTCTCCCACCCACACCGGGGGTTTACCCAACCCCCAAGGCACAATTCGGGGGACGTGCCCTGCCCCTCGCACCCCCCCGACGCCCCACTAAGCCATGAGCCATCGGGTGGCCGTGCCAGGGACCTTGTCCCCATCTCCATCCCCGCGGCGCTGCCGGGCGGGACCGGGGATGGCGCTGAAGGCCTCGACATGCCTTCCCGGGGACGTGGCTTGGTGGCTGGCTGTCCCCGTGCCAGGGCGCTGTGGCCCCGTGTCCCCAGCACACATATATCTTGGGCGTGCCGGGGCTCAGCCGCCGCCTCCCCCACGCTCCTGCCAGCCAAGCACCGGAGGCGTCGCGGCAGATTTTCCTCTCGGCGCGTTCGGTCTGTTTTCGTGGGTAAAACAGCAACACGGCGGGAAAAATCCGGCAGGCAGGCAGGCCCTCGCCTTGGCAGACGGAATGGCTGCCTGCCAGTAGCGTTTTAATGCCATTACACCACGGATACAAGCTCTTAAGCATTAAAGATGGCTTTTATGGTTCATAAAATCTATTATTACCGCTCGCCGCAGTCACTGGAGCAGCAATCGGTGGGGCGCGGGTGCCGCGGGGACTGTCCCCTCCTGCCCCGTCCCACCGGCCATGGCGATGCTGAGTCCCACGGGTGGGACTGTGGTGACGGGGACAAGGAGGGGGCATCATCCAGTCCCACCTCAAACTCCCATCCATCAGCCAAGCTGGTGTTTTCCAGCCAGCAGCAATGAGTCCCCATCGTCCTCCCCGGGCACTGCCCCTGCCCAGGGCCCTGGGGACCCGACTGGGTGTCGGGAGGGGGCAGCTCTCCCCTCCCCGAGGGGCAGGATGGGGCTGAGCCCTGAGCTTTTGGCAAGGACGCGTCTTTACGGAGACTTTTCAAAGCTGCTGGTGAGCCTGAAGGGGAAACGTGCTGTGTCTGCTGCAAATTGAATAAAAAAACCCCAAATGTAAAATAATTAATGGGAATATTTGCACTAAGGTCTTAGGTTTTCTTTGCAAATCTTAAATTTAGGGGCAGATATTACCTGCCAGGGCTCCTTTAAAGAGGAATTAATAGGAGCTGTTGTAATTGCCGACGAGGAGTAGCCTTCTGTGAGAGATAAGCTTATAATAAGCTGTCATTGCCGGATGGCTTTAGAGCATTAACACGGAAGTTAATAAACACGTATAATTGCGTGTCCCCTCTCCAGGGAGGCCTCAGTGATGCTGGTCCCTGCGGCGAGCAGCGTGGCCCCCAGCACCCAGCACCCAGCACCCAGCTGAGCCTGTTAATTAACGTGCGTTCAGGCCGTGCAAGGTGCCCCTTGGTCTAAGAGGATGCTAAAAGGCAGATGGGCCAAATCTCCCTGCTCTGACACCGAGCTGAGGACTGAGCTGGCTCCCTGGGCTGTGCTGCTGGGAAGGTCAGAAATGAGAGGGAATTACTGATGGTGTTTAAAGTGGCGCGGCGGGCAGCGGCCGGGGTTTGGGTGGGTGCTGCCTCACCACTGGCTCTCGGGGGGCTGAGGGGAGCGTCGGCTGTGCCACGGTGCCAAGCCGAGGCGCAAATCCCCCGTGTCTGCCCCGGCTCCTGCCCCCATCCTGGTGCTGGGGCTGGCTGTGATGCTCGCTGGACAGGGGGGTGTGGATGCGCTCCCGGAGGATGCTCCCCCGATGTGACAGTGCCTGAATGTGATGCTCACCAGATGGGATGTCCTTATAGCAGCTCTAGGGACCTTATAGCTCCGGGGAGACCTTAGAGCGGCCCCCCAGGGCTGGAAGGGGCTCCAGGAAAGGCAGGAGGGACTCGTCATCAGGGGGGAGGGATAGGATGAAGGGGAAGGGTTTTAAACTGACAGAGGGGAGATTTAGATGAGATCTGAGGCAGAAATTCTCCCCTGTGAGGGGGGTGAGGCCCTGGCACAGGCTGCCCAGAGCAGCTGTGGCTGCCCCCTCCCTGGAAGGGTTCAAGGCCAGGTTGGACAGGGCTTTGGGCAACCTGGGCTGGTGGAAGGTGGCCCTGCCCGGGGCAGGGAGGTTGGAACAAGATGGTCTTTACTGTCCCTTCCCACCCAAACCAGCCTGTGACTGCAGGACTTTGTGCCGCTTGTGGATGAGACGCTCTCTGGACATGACGCTTGCGGGATGAGCTGCTCTCCAGACCAGCTGCCCGCTGGATGCGGCGCTGCCCGGGTGCAAGGCGGGAGGCTCGCTGGGTGGGATGGGTGCTCGCTGGGTGGGATGGGTGCTTGCTGGGTGGGATGGGTGCTCGCTGGGTGGGATGGGTGTTCACTGGGTGGGATGGGTGCTCACTGGGTGGGATGGATGCTCGCTGGGTGGGATGGGTGCTCACTGGGTGGGATGGATGCTCGCTGGGTGGGATGGGTGCTCACTGGGTGGGATGGGTGTTCACTGGGTGGGATGGGTGCTCGCTGGGTGGGATGGGTGCTCGCTGGGTGGGATGGGTGCTCTCTGGATGTGGAGCTCTCTGGAGGCTCTTTGCTGGACATGGCGCTCCCTGAACGAGTCGCTCTCCAGGCTCGATGCTCCCCAGGCACCCTGGGTGGACCCGACGCCGGATGCGAGGCAGCGTGGCCAGCTCAGCTCTCCGCCGTGGCTCAGCTCCCACCTCCGCCCCAGGCTCCTCCACCTGAGCATCCAGCACAGCTGAGAGGGTCTCAATTATATTAGTGAGAGTTTTCACTGAAATTAAAAATATAATTCATGAAAGCCCTTCTGCTCATGTTGGGCTTGGTAAATGCTCTGTGCTTCCTCCCCCTCCTTTTTAATAAAATCTAAACTGTGAAACTAAACTACTTGACAGAGTCCTTTAAATATGTGCAAATATATATTTGCACTCTTTTTTTTTTTTTTTTTTTCTTTTTCCCGGAGGCTCTTCCATTAGGTAATATTTGTTGCCAACATTAATTTCATTAGATTTTCATGGCATTTTAATAGGAGCCCCAGTGTTTTTTTGCATATATTAGCATGCACAAGGAAGCTAAGATCGACAAATTATAGTAAAGCAAAAAATCCGTTTTAGAGGCAGTAAAGGGAACTTCTCGGGAGCCGCGTGTGAAGCTGGTGAGAAGTGGGGGAGTTGTGCTCCCCGGCCGTGCCCCATCCAGCCGCAGCAACTCAGGACTCTCCTCCCGGCTGGGCACCGTGCGCTTTGCCACCGGCAACTGAGCACCGGCTCCAAAACCCGACAGCCACTTAATGAAGATATTTTCAACCTGATTGTCAGACGCACACACGGAGCCTGATTACAGCCAGAGACCCGAGTGGAAGAACTCACAAATTAAATATGTGTTGATTATGCAAACTTGATCTCGTGTTTATTTCTCATAAATAAAGCATGAGCAGAGGTTCAGCTCTCCGGTGCACGCTTCCGAGGGCGATATTTATTGTATGCAAATTGGGCATGGGGCTGGGAGGAGAAGTAATCAACTGTTTATCAGATGGCTTATACGATCAGCCTGGAAATAATAAGCGGGGTAAGAGTTATACATAGATCGTGATGGAGATTATACGGTCATCACCTTAAATTTATGGCCCCGAGGGCGGGTGGGCACGTGCGGCGGCCGGCGGGTGCCACCTTCTCCACGATGCCGGGTGGGCACAGGGTACAAAATGCCCTCGGGCACCGTGTCCTGGCAGCGAGCCCGGGATCTGCAGCAAGTTTAGGGGGATTTTAGTGTGCAGGAGTGTTTTGTTTTGTATAGGGGGATTTTAGTGTGCATAGGGGCATTTTACTCTGCAAAGGGGTATTTTATTCTACACTGGGATATTTTACTCTGCAAAGGGGTATTTTACTCTACATTGGGATATTTTACTCTGCAAAGGGGTATTTTACTCTGCAGAGGGGTATTTTACTCTGCAAAGGGGTATTTTACTCTGCAGAGGGGTATTTTACTCTGCATACGGGTATTTTACTTTACATTGGGATATTCTGCTCTGCAAAGGGGCATTTTAGTCTGCAAGGTATTTTACTCTGCCCTGGGATATTTTACTCTGCATAGGGGTATTTCACTCTGCACAGGGGTATTTTATCTGCACGGGTGTATTTTACTGTGCACGGGGGCACTTCACTCCATGCTGTGCAGTTCCCCAGGGCCGGGAGGACCGGGAGCTGGGCTCCGGTAGGTCCTGCACCACCTGGATCCCCGCAGGCTCCCGGCAGAATGAAAAATGGCATTTAAAGTTTTTAGAAAAACCCGATCTGGCAGCCTGTGTGGTCCTGCCTGGCGGTGCCACTTCGGGGAAGGTTTGGGAAGGAACCTGTGATGATGATAAATGCATCCAGGGTGATTTTCTTCTTTTTTTTTTTTTTTTTTTTTTTCTCCCCCACATCATTTTATAGGAAATACATGTTGGAAATGAAATTGAAATGAAAATGAATAAATATTTCATAGAATACAATTACCGTGGCTCAGGACCAAGACAACTGCAGCAGATCCCGCTGCACACAGCGCGTTAGCAATTCAGCAGCAACGAATTGCTCTCCTGGCTTTTAATCTGCTTTTTTGCTAACACAAATATTCTCCCCAGCCCCCAGTGGGAAGGTGCCCGTGGCGAGACCCATGGCGAGGGCTGGATCTGGGCAGCACCCATCACCCTGGGAGCACCCTGGGTGCTGCCAGGCCAGGATGGCAGCGCCGCAGGCAGGCTGGTTTCACCACCAGATAGCAAAAAAATCAACTTAAATCCAATTCTTCGCCATAAAATTGAGAAAGGAGGAATAAAAGCAGCAGCAGAACAGCGAGGAAGCGCTCAAATTCGATAAAAGGTGACTTGCTGTCTGCCCTTCCCTGCCGCTGCCGCCCCGGCTCTGCGGGACGGTGACAAACATCCCTACTGGGGCCAGCAGCTCCGTGCCCCGCTCCGGGACACAGCAGTTTCCAGCCACCGCCGGTCAATGGAGAAGAAAAAGAGCTTTTTCCGAAGCACAGCAGGGAGCGGAGGATTTATGGGAAGCAATTTGGTGGCGAGAGTTTATTTTGTTTGTTTGCTTTCACGGCCGGGGTGGTGTGAGACCCTGGGCTGTGACGGCAGCGGGGTCTGGGGACGTGCAACTGCCGGCGTCCTGAGGGGCCCTTTTGGGATCCCCAAATCATTCCTGGGGTGACATGAGCTGCTCTCACTTATGGGTGCCCAAACCAGGGTTGACCAACACCTTGTGGCTCCCAAAACAGCCTCTTCCTCCCTCTCCCCCAGGACCCAGCGGGGAGCCTCTGCGCTGTCTCCCAGCGCGGACGCCTTGCTCGCGCGCTCCCCCCGTCCTCCCCATCCTTCACACCAAAGCAGAACCACGTAACCCCCCCCAACCCCAATCCCCTGGCAGGCTCCCCGGGCCGGGCCCTGCCCGTGCTCCCCGGCAGGGCTGCGTGGGGCGGCCGCGGGGACCAGGCGCTGCCTTTGATGCTCGCGGCAGGCAGCGAGGCGGCAGCGCTTCGCCCGGAGCGGGCGGGAGCGTGGGGCCGGCGGCGACGCTTTGAACAGGCATTACAGGGAAAACTCAACAAAATGGCACAGCCGCCGCGGCTCGGCAGCGTCGTGTTTTCCCAAAGCAGGAATAAAACAGACGCGCAGACAGTACTTTGCAAACAATTTAATTTGCCTGATGCTTTGATATAGATGAGGATGAGGCGAGGCAGGCGCGGAGAGAGATGAAAAGCTCCGCTGGATGCGGGGCGGGGGGGGGGGTGTCCTGCACGGTGTGAGATGAGTGTGACGTGCCCGTGTGCCATGTGCCAGAGCACAGCGTGGGACGTGCCAGGGCGGAGCCTGCGACGCGCCCCACCCCGGGGCTGATGTCGGGGTGACCCCAAGCTCTTGCAGGACCAGGGCTGAGCCCGGCCGCGCCGCCGGAGGCGATGAGCATCACGTGCCAGCGTTGGGGACCCTGCTCTGGTGCCACTTAGGGACACCCCCTGTGTCACCCCGCCCTGCCTGACACCCACGTTGGGTTGGGGCTGTGGGAAACCTCCTCCCCCAGCAGCTGGGGAGCTAAAGAGACAGGGCTGGGCGAGCGTGAGGAGCGCGGCTGTCAGATATGGGGCACGCTGAAATATTAATGGAACTAACATTTCAATTACCTTTTATCTGTACAGGCTCAGGCTGCGGCAAGGGGGTTGGGGCGGCCCCCCCCGAGCGCTGTCACCCAGACATTCATGCTGTGCTGGTTCTTTTTATTGGTTTTCATCACTTTTGACATTGCCAACAATGAACCTTGAAGTAAATTTTCAGTAGTGACTGTGTCAGTGGAAAACCGTCTCCCCGTCATTTTTCTAAATTAGGCAATGATTTGAGTCCTTGGGGCTGGAGCAGGAGGAGAAGTGATGGGGCTGAGGAGGAGGAAGGGGGGGCCATGGGGACCCTCTTCCTGACCTCCCCTGAGCCCAAGCCTGTCCCCGGCAGGATAAGGGGGCTGCTACCCCCCTGCAGTCACCCCTCGCCTCCCTCGTGATGCTGCAAAACCCGCCCCGAGCAGCTTCCAGATGTGCCCGGAGCAGCACCCAGATGTGGCGCAGCAGCGGGGCCGATCACCCACCCCGGCGCTGGCCCCCACACGGCACCTGCGAACCCCCTCCCCGCCGCGCTGGCAGATGCCAGCAATCGGTCACCCGAATTAAGCTGGCACTGCCTTCTCCCCGCGCCGCCCGTCGATGGGTGCGCGGCTGCTCCCCGAGCCGGGGCTGCCTCTCCGTGTTTGCTCGGTCCCCTCTGGCTGCTCTGCGGTGCTGGTCCTCGGGGACATCGCCACGACGGGGGGGACACAGCCTGGCACCGGGTCCGGCCACCGGACACACCGGGGGTGTTTGATCCCGGACTGGGGGCAGCCCCGTCCCCCTCCCAGCATCCAGCACCCTGGTGCAGCTCATGATGCTCTTGGCCCCTCTCATGGGTGCTGGCTGGTCCCTGGAGCCCCCCAGCACTTGGGGCCAAGGCCCCCTCTCTCCAGCAGCACCAAGCTCCATCCCGCACACCGTGGTGATGCCAGGATCAGCCTCCCAGCGTTCGGCTCGTGAGCACACCTCCGCTGAACCACGGCCCCTCCTCGCCCCGGGGGGAGCCTAAGCAGAACTTTAATTTTAATGTTCATTGAGCATGTAAAGGGGAAAAAAAAAAAGAAAAAAAAAAAAATCAATTTAATAACCTCTCTTCACAAACAGTGCCTGGAGGCTGCTCGGCAAACAACGGCTTTGAGAACTTCAGAAAGTCTTTTGTGCTGTTATTTATCGCGGGGGATTAAATGGAGCCGTAAGCGGGAGCAGCTCTGGCATCACCGTGGCTGAGCTGGGTGGGCACGAGGCACCGGAGCCAAAACCCAGCCGAGGTGGGAGGGCACGGGGGGGGTGCGAGGGCAAATACATAGAGCGGGGAAAAATTCCTGGCTTGGCTTTTTCCAAGGGGATGCTGCTCCCCCGCCACCCGCTCCCCGGGAGCATCGTGGGGGGGCCCTGAGGATGCGACAGGAGGGGAGGGTCTGGTAGGAGCTTTGCGGGCACCCAGGGGAAAATTTATCATTAAACTCAATATAATTGGTAAGAGAAATCATTCGGTGAACTCTGTTTGATGCAGGGCAGGAGCCACGATGCTGCGGCTGGAGAATCGGTCTGGTGGGTGGTGCGGTGGGTGCTGTGGGTGCCATGGTGGTGTGGTGGGTGCTGTGGTGGTGTGATAGGAGCCATGGTGCGTGCCCCTCCTCCTTGGTGTCAGCAAGATGTGTGGCTGAGTTTTAGCAAACAAACAAAAAAAAAAAAAAAAGAAAACCCCCCACCCAACCCCTCCCATTCTGCTCCCCTGCGGAGGAGCAGCTCACCTGCAGAGGGGTTGGCGGGGGGCACAGTGGAGCCCCGTGCCAGGGCTGGAACAGGCAGCCAGAGGCCGGGGGACCCTCCCCGTGGCACCCCAAGGCCATGCGGACCCTTTGCCAGCGCAGCTCCGCTAGGGAGCCCAGGGTGCCAGAGCAAAGCGATCGCTTCCTCTGGATACGATTTGGGGTGAAAAAAATTTGGCACTTAAATAATTCCCACCCCTCTCAGTGCCCTGCTGAGTCGGGAGGGGATAGTGCATCTTATTTCTGGCTCGGGCGCTGCCTCCTCTCTCCCGCTCGTCCACGCCGCTCTCGGCACACCCGGCACCCTCCTGGCAGCGCTCCTGCCCCGAGAGCACGGCAACAACCGTTTGCCATCGGCGTTCAGCTACATCCCTTTTTATCTTCACATTTCAGTATCGTTAAAAATCCCAGCGTTATTCAAATTGCATCAATTATTCAATTTCTGCTGCTGGGAGGGTGAAGGGAAGGCGTCGTGACGGCTGGGCAGCACCCACCCGGCCCCCTCGGAGGGATTTGCAATTCCCGTGGGATCCAGCTGAGCCCGTTAACCCGCGCTTTTGGCTTCTCTGAAGTGCTCCAGAACCGCTTTCCAGAGACAATTTGCGGTGGGAATGATTTGAATAAACTTTCTGTTGACTCTGATGGCAATTTTGTCAGCCCGGTGCCTTGTTTTGTGGCTCCGTCCCTCCCGGTCTGGATCCGGCCCCCAGCGCAGGGCGATGTTCCCCATCACTTCCAGAGGGAAAACCCCCCCCAACCCCGTCAGCCCAAGGGTCTCGACCTGCCGGTGCCGCCAGCAAAGGGGCGGCCACGGATCTCCCCCCCGCGCCACCCCCGTTCCTGCCCCCGCAGCTCGGCGCGGGTGACACGCAGATGGATGGTCCTTGTCATCGCCCCCATCCTGCCCCGAGGAGGTGTCACCATGATTTATGACACTATCTGCGGCGGGGCCGCGGTGTGCTCCAGGGGCCGGCAGCCACGCTGTGCCGTGGGGTGCCCGGGGGACGCTGCCGGCCCCAGGACCCCCCCCCCCCCAGGCACCACTTGTCCCCAGGGTCGGGGCTGGGGACCCCGGTGCTGTCCCCATGGGTGCTGCAGGGACCGTGGGTGCTGCCAGCTCTTCCCGCAGGGTGGTGGGTGATGGGGCTGAGAGCCCGCTGGAGAGGTGTAAATAAATCCCATTTCTGGGGGATCGGCCCTCCTTGCTGCTGCGCCCGCAGAGGAAAGGCAGTGGCTTCTCCGGTGGCTGCTACAGGGCTGAGCCCTGGGGAGAGGGAGTCCTTGTCCTTGGTGCAGCCCTTCCACGTCACCACCCTTCTCCTCCGCTCTCAGGGCCGAGATTCCTGATGGGATTGAGAAGGAATAGGTGGGAATGCCCCAGGGATCTGCCCGCTCGCCCCCACAGAGGCTGGAATGTCCTCCCGATGCTCCAGCCCGCAGCCGAGCTCAGGGCCCTCACCCGCCGCTGCTCCTCACACCTCCCATTCGATTTTATTTTCGTGGCTGAAGCCAGGGGCAGGTTTTGCTCGAGATCTCCGATATTGGTTCTTTCCCACTGGGAGAACATTTTGTATAAAATTCAAGAGAAACGGCTGCAGCCAGCGCTGCCAGCCGCAGACCCAGGGCTACTTAGAAATTGCCTTGGTTAAATGAAAGTGAAATAAAATCAGGGACGTGTTTGCCATGCAAAGGTGAGCGGCGGCACGCGGGTCCCCACCGGCCCCTTCCCACCCCGCTCCGTCCCCATCCCACTGCCCGGCTGTGGGGCAATACCGGGGACCTCCACCCTGCTCCCCCACCTGCCAGCGGCCCCCCCCCTGTGTCGCCGCTTCCCCCCCAAACTGGGGGCCCAGATTTCTTTGCTTTCAGTGATTTTTGCCAGGCGCAAGTATGATTAACACATCAAAAGGCTGTTTTGCTTTGCTTAACAATATTATATGCTTAACTGCTTCATTAATTGAATCATGGCAGTGTTTGTTTATTCAGGTTGGTTTCATTGTAACAAGTCTATTTTATTTTGACTACTTTTTGTGTTTTATTAGTATTTTTTAATTCCGGCTCTGCCTCGCGGCGGGCTGGGCAGGGAGAGCAGCCGCTGATGGAGGTGAAGCAGGCCCAGCTTTCCCGCGGTGAAATCCCAGCTCCCAGGTTTGCTGGGGCACCCAAGGGTGGGACTGGCTCGGCGGGACAGGGATAAGTGTCCTGCACCTGCCAGGTGAGTGCTCCGGCCTCAGGTGCCCTCGACGTCCCCCAGCATCCCACTGCCCTCGATGTCGCCAAGCATCCTGCCACCCTCGGTGTCCCCGAGCATCCCATCGCCTTCAATGTCCCTGAGCATCCCACTGCCCTCGGTGTCCCCAAGCATGCCATCACCCTCGGTGTCCCCAAGCATGCCATCACCCTCGATGTCCCCAAGCATCCCATCACCCTCGGTTTCCCTGAGCATCCCATCGTCCTCGACGTCTCTGAGCATCCCACTGCCCCAGGTGTCCCCCTGTCCCACTGTCCTGGGTTGGGTAGATCAAGGGATTCATCCCAGCCCCCCCAGCGCTGGGTACCAGCGTCCTTTTTGCCTTCACAGGTGGCAGATCCCCCCCCCCCCCCCCGGGGCTGGGAGTGTTGTCACCCACCAGGGATGTGCTTCTGGGGGTCCCTCAGCAGGACGTGGGTGGGCTGTGGGGACGGCACAGAGAACACGGGGGCCCTGGAACCCCAGTTCACTTCCCACTTTCCCAGCTCCTCCATTTCAGGGTGGAAACCAAGAAACACAACCAGACTGGGAAAACGGCCCCAGGGGTCCTTCTCAAAGCACCCCCCGACGTTTCCCCCAGCGCGGGGCCTCTGAGACCCCCTTGAGCCCCCCTTGACTCGCTCCCCTCCCCCCCCCCCCCAACTCCCCTTTGCAGGGTGTCGCTCCTGTTCCTGCGCTGAGGCACAAAATCAGATTAAGGGCAGCAGACAAAGCCCCGTGTGGGGACAAACGCGGCGGGAGTGGGACGAGCGGGAAGAGCCCCGGGAGCGGGGTGGCCACAGCGGGACTGGAGGTGGCTGAGCCCCACGTGTCCCCCCCCAGGGTCCCCATCCTGCCCCGGGCAGTGTGGGAACACGAGGATAAACGCACAGGAGACGAAGACAGCATCTTTCTGAGTGGTTAAACCATTTCTGGAGGGTTTCTGGGCTCTCATGAAGCGATCTTGCAAGAGTGATGGAGACGGGGGGGGGGGGCCACATCCCTCCGTGCGGGCATGTCCCGGCTGAGGCCTGGGGACGCAGCGTGGGGACAGTGACCCCGGGACAGGCCACAGCGAGTGGGGTCACGTCCTCACACGCCTCAGCAAAGCGCTGCCGACTGCCTGCTTCATCATTCTGTCCCTGCTCTGGTTCTCCTCCTGTCACTGGCGTTTCAGTCGGGCTGTGGCTGGGGACAGGCTGGGACGAGGTGCCCGACCAGGCTAGGAGGTGCTGGGAAGGACTGGGAGATGCTGGGAAGTGGAGGGAGCCCCAGCCCCAGCCCTGGGAGGAGACGGGATCGCTGGAGAATCCAGACAGCAAATAATCTGGCTATGAAAAGAGCTGCTGATGCCTCATTAGCAACTTTGAAAAGCATCCGGTGTAAAAAATCCCGCTCTGCCCTTGTATTTGGTGTTTTCTGCTCATTCCTCCTCTTGTCCTTGATTAATAAGGACATTTGCATGTAAATTGGCTCCTGGCTCCTTTGGAGCCCTGGCTCCAGTCTGTCCCCACCTGAAGTACCCTCAGTCTGCACCCACTGCCCTGGAAGGCCGGAGTGACCGTGGCACGGCACGGCACGGCACGGCATGGCACGGCACAGCATGGCACGGCACGGCATGGCACAGCAGGGCACAGGCCAGCATGGCGCAGCACGGCCAGAGGGGCACAGCATGGCCAGACGGGCACAGCACGGCATGGCACGCCGAGCTGGGACCCGTCACACCCCTCTGCTCTGCGGTAACTGGCTTGAGTCACCAGCGTCTGCAGGGCTGGGACATGGGACAGGGACATGGGACTAGACACAGGACAAGGTTATGGGACAGGGACATGGGACCAGGACAGAGGGCTGGGACATGGGGCAGGACCATGCAGCTGGGGCACAAGGTTGGGGCATGGCACTGGGACGTGGGACAAGCACACGGAGCCGGAAAGTGGGGCAGGGACACGGGCCAGGCCAGGGAGCTGGGACAAGGGGCAGGGACATGGGGCAGGGAGCAGGGACACGGGGCAGGGAGCAGGTACATGGGGCAGGGACATGGGGCAGGGAGCAGGGACACAGGGCAGGGAGCTGGGACATGGGGCAGGGACACGGGGCAGGGACACGGGGCGGGGAGCAGGGACACGGGGCACACCGGGGAAGCCGCTGCTACTGTCGCCCATCGGCTCTGCGCCGCTGCCCTGCCAGAGCGAGCGGCTCCGCGGTGCCGCCGCCGGTGTTTATCGTACAAAGGCATTTACAATTGTTTGAACAAGTTCCCCGCTCCGCGCCTGCGCTCCCCCGGGACTTCATTTTCAAAAACAAATGCATTTGCTGAATGCATATGGAAAAGTGCCTCTCAGTCGGGCAATCCGTCTGGCTGTTTGATGTCTCGTTCCCACATCATGTCATTTTAAAAGGTAACATTTTGTTAATGGAAAACACCTCGGGGCCGTTCCCTCTCCTCTCTCCCAGCCTCGGCGGACGCGGGATGGGACAGGGGACAGGCTGTGTGACGCGGTGGTGGCCCATGTGCCACCTCTGCCGCCGCCCTCGCCTGTGCCGGGTGCTCTCACCACGACACCCAGGCTGGGCCGGCCCTGTGCGCCCGCTGGGTTTGCCGGGTGGCAAAGTGGGTCCTGGGGGGGGGTGCACTGGTGTCCCCCCTTGTCCCACCTGTGAACGGGAGCATACATTTCTGACAAGGAGCAACAGCGCAGGGAGGAGGAGGTGGGAGAAGCACGGCCCTGACTGTGGGTGCTGTGGGCAGCCGTGCCTGTCCCGCCACTCACGGCAGAGAAGGGGGGCGGGGGGGCTCCCAGGGGACAGGGGTGTCACTTGGCACCCTCCCAGCATCGGGGTACAGCCAGGGCACCTCCAGGGCAGGAGGCTGCTCCTCTGGCGTCCCGCAAAGCTGGGGGGGGGGGCTAACACAGGTTGGCCCCTGCCCTGAGGCATGGCCAGACCCCACCTGCACCCAGACCTTGCACCCCGACCCTGCCTCGGGGACCCCAGTACCCCTGGGGCAACACACTGGGCTACTGAGAAGGCAAAGGCCAGGGTGAGGCAGAGAGCCAGTGGTGACAATAAACGCTGGAGATATTTAAACATCTCCCCCCTGGAGGGAGGAGGGGGGCTATTTTTAGCCCCCTTGGCGACGCTGGGAGCTGGCACCGGGCACGGAGCCACCGGCCGCGGGTGCCGGCGCTGCCACGGCCCAGATGACATTGGTTTTAGAAACGGTGTGTCGCGGGGGGTGATGCTCTCCCGGCACAATAAATTCCCCCGGCTTCTGCTAATCAGGAGTGAGTCCTTAATTGGCGCATTTCTACCTGGCTGGGCTCTCTGCTAAAGAGGGACCCTCGCCACTCCCGGCAGCCCCAGCCCGGAACCTCCCGGCCCTCGACCCGCGGAGCAGCCCGGCGTGGGTGACAGGGTGGGGACATGCAAAGTGACTGGGAGGGCTGGAGCCACCCACGCCGCCTGGCCTTGGTCACATCATTTAGCCTCGGACGGGTGCCCATGGCGGCGTCAGCACCCCTGTGCCTCGGATCCACCCCCCCTCAGAGAGCCGGCGGCGGGGCTGGGCCTGCCAGGGACGGTCGGGCTGCGGGTGCCACGCACGGGGGTGACGCTGGCGCAAGCCCCCGTTTGTGTCGTTCCCAACCTGCCACCGCGAATCAAAGGAGCTGCCACGCACGCTGCAGCCCTTTCTTCTCATATCACTCACACCACTTCCATGCTACATTGTGACAATGGGGTATAATTAAGGTGTCAGCATATCATTTAGCCTTTTCAATATAAAACCAGGAGACAGGCTGGGAAATCTGTAGTCTTCTTTAATGAGGAATGCAGAGGGAAAATAGAGAGGAGGAGAAGAGGAGATAGCGGCTCGGCAAGGGCGAGACAAAAGGCCCCTCGGCAGCGTGAGGTTCGGAGGATGCGCTGCCGCCGCCGCCGGTCCCGCAGCCGGGGGGCAGGAGGGGAGAGGGGACCCCGCCGGGCGCAGCCCCAGCGAAGCAGTTCCCGGGGGGTCCCACCTGGAAGTCGTGCTCGAACGCTGCTCCCGGCCCGCGGGGGCCTGGCAGAGACGGGCGGGACGTGCCACGGGAGCAACCGGCTGCGCGACAAGAGCCGGCGCCGCGTGTGCCGCCAGGCCGCGTCTTCGGTGGGTGCCGGGCCCCCCCGCGCCACCGATGGTTTGCACAACAGCCACCCCAGCCCCGCGAATTTTTTTCCCAAACCCCAGCAGCCGATTTGGTTACAAGGAGGCGAGCCCGGCTGCGTCGAGAGCGGGGTGCCCCGGTTCCCCCACACCGTCCCGCGGGCACCGCGCCGGGGGGGGGCCGGTTCCAATTCAGAGGGCAGCGAGGAGTTCAAGGCCATCAATAATCCCTTGACGGCCATAGAAAGCGCCTTCCCGAGGAATAAATTCTTGCTGCATCAAAAGGAAGCTACAAATCAATGCGCGGGTCGCCCGCTCCTAACGATGGGAACTCGTCTCGCTACAGTGGGAAGCATTAGCCGGGCGCGGGGGGGACGCGGGGCCGGGGCTGGGCCCCCGCTCTCGCCCCACGGCCGTGAGCGTCGCCCCCCTCGGCAAACCAGGGACCAGAATTAACGGTGGGGTGAAACGGGAGCGGGACGAGCCACCCGGGCCGGCACAGCGGCCACGCTCACCCCTGCTGCTGTGCCAGCCCGCGGAGCCACGCGCCGGAGGACACGGCGGCAAACGGCTGCTACCTGGAGCCGGGGGTGCTCAGGGGATTCTTATTTCTATTTCTATTATTTCTATTTCTATTTCTATTTAAATTTAAATTTACATTTACATCTAGGTTTCTTATATATTTATATTTTTAGATTTAGATTTATTTTTGGATATAGATTTAGATTTAGATTTAGGTTGAGGTTTAGATTTAGATTTAGATTTAGGTTTATATCTAGATTCAGATTTATTTATTTTGGGTTTGGTTTTGATTTTGACTCTTTTGATTTTGACTCTTACTGCTGGTCTTATTTTTATTTTTTATTTATTCTTCTTGTATCATGAACCCCGACAACTTTTCTACCCGGTGCCCCTGCCCGGCTGCCGCCACCCAGCTGTGGCTCCGAGCTGGCCCGCGGTGCCGTGGCCGCGCCGGTGGCCCCCGCGCAGCCTCCCACCTCCATCCCAGCCTTTGTCTGCGCCGGCTCCGGCTTTGAGGACAGTTTCGGCGAGATGGATGTGCGGCCCCGCCGAGGCCGACATGTTCCAGGCGAGATCCCGGGAAGAGGTTTCCTTAGCAACAATCATGAAGCGGGAGCGAGAGAAAAGCTCCCGGGGCTCCGCTGCCCCTCGGGTTTGGGAACCTCCGGCAGCAGAAGCGCGTTACACGTGCCCGGGCCGCGGGATCGGTGCCGGTGGGGTCTGGGCTTCGCTCCCCCCGTGTGCCAGGTGGCCAAACCGCGAGGCCTCGGCACCGCCCCAGCACCCCCCTCGCCTCCCAACTGGCCCAGCTGCCCCGGACGGAGCTGAGCCGCGTGTGGGAAACCCCAAACCCCCAATTCAGGGCGACACGACCCCCCCCGGCAGCTCCCGGCGGGATGCTCGGGGAAGGGGCACGCGCTGGAGCACCCCCCCACGAGCCTTGGGGGGTCCCCACCAAGCATTCCCCCCACTGCTGGCCACCGTCACGGGGCCGCCGGCAGCACAGGCGCCGCCTGTAATTGCGAATCTGAGTTTTTAATTATCTCGTTTGAATTGTGTTTCTCCCCTTTCACCTCTCCCTTAATGAAATCACAGGTGAGACGCCCCCCACAATGAATCCATTGCACCGGGGGGGCGTAAGGGGGGCTGAGGGCGGGCCACAGCTTCGTGCAAATCCCCCCCCAGCGGGCTGGGGAAGTTTAATGGGGCTCAGCCAGTGGCTGTTGCTCCCCAATATTTAGTTTTGCCGCAAAGTTGATCAGCACCTCGTCAGCACCGTCCTCCCCCCACCCCTCCTTGCAGCACCCGCCCAGATTCTGGGGGAAAAAACAACCCATCTGGGTTCTTGTTCAGTCTGGCAGCGCCCGGCTGGTGTCTGTCCGCCGAGAAACCTCTGCTGGAGTGAGGGACGGGGTGGGGGGGTCTGCAGGGACAGACCCTGCCCCTCGCCCAGGGTCCGGTGGGACCCTTGGAGCCCCCTGAACCTCCCCCGGATCCCCCTGGGACCCTTTTTTCCCCCCTCCCCGTTGGCTGTGGCAGTTTTCCAGCCTCGCCGCGGAGCGGTGGCGATGCCCCTTCCCCTCCCCGGCCCCGCCGGCTCGCCGGGCGATGGCACTGTGCCTCGAATCACAATTACAGTAAATAAATCCTATTAGAAGGACTTTTACTACCGCATGCGCCTCATTACAACACGCCCAAACCCCCGGCTCCTGGGATCGCCGTCCTAATGAGGCCGGGATGGATGGATGCTGGAAAATTAATGCTTATACGAGTTAATTTGTTTTTATTAGCACGCGTCGCCTGGCAGAGGGGGTGGCGGGGGGGGGGGGGTTGGGTGCCACCTCACCGGAGGGGACACAGGGACAGGGACCCCCCCCAGGGCCATCCCCGTGAGAGCAGCACACAGGCAGCGAGCTGGACCGCTGTGTCCCCCCACCCCAGTCACCGCCCGGTTGAACTTGGCCTTGGGGACACCCCTGCCCCACGCCGGGGCGGGACGGGATCCTCCTGGCAGATGGTGGCGAGGAACCAGCAAGCCGGACGAGGTCACGTCTCATTAATAAAGGCTAATTAAGAGGAAATCATCAAAAAGAGGGGATGGAGTCACGCTAAATAATCCACGCCGGTGCTAGCTGGTAATTAAGCTGTTAGGGCTGTGACAGCTCCAGCGCCCGGTGCGGTACTGGGGGGGTCACCGGGAGCATCCCCGTCACCGTCCCCTGCCCCACGGCCACCGAGCGTCCCCTCGCCCAGCCCGGTGGCACAACTGTCACCAGTCGTACCTGCGGGGACAGCCAGGCCTTCCTCTGGCTTGGAAAATATAGATCGCACCGTTAATAATACATACATTTATTAAAATTAAACCACCAGCAGATATTACATCCAGCAGCACTAAATTATGGATAGACCTCATCCTCAACCTTTGTTTTTAATTAAAAAGCCCCTTTCAGTAATTCCATTAAAGCAGCAGCTTATGTTTTCTTTCTCTTCCCCTTTCAAGCGTGCGATCCGGCAGCATTTGGGTTGCGCTGATGAAACGTCTTTGAAGTTTCATGAATTGCTGATGTAATTGAATAAAAATAATATTAAGGAGAGAGAGAAGAGACTTTTCTCTAAACCTAAATCCTAACGAAATCACCTTACCGCGCCGAGGCGAGTGACAGCGAGACGCTGGATTTGTGCATATTCCCGTAATCCTAAACCCATTAGCCAGGAGGCTCCGTGCGAACCACATGTTGAGGATTACGGCCGGAAAAAAAGGCTCCAACAAAAACCTGAACCTCCCTTAATTCCTGCGGGGAGGCGCAAAGACGCGGGACACCCCCACCCCCCCAAAATGGAGCGCGCCGGGGCTCGGAGCCCTCGACCTCCCCCCTCGGAGCACTAACGAGCCCCTCGCCAGGCCCTTCGTTAGCGCTTTCCTCGGGAATCCTGCGGCCCGCAATTAAGGTGGAGGGCTTTCCAATTATTTTGCCGTGCGCCGTTATTAATGGAAATATTCATTTTGCATTAAGTGCATCTCTCCACCCCTTAAAAAGAAGATTATTTTAAAAGCAGCTGGAAGGAAGCAGCGGGGCTGCAGCCGGCGGCTCCACGGGGACCGTGAGGGTGCTCCCCGCTGCCCCGGCCCCCCCCGGCACCACCTTCCCCCCGTCCCTGCAGAGCCGGGGTGCCAGAGCCCAGCCCGCGTGTCCCCACGCCGGGAAGGGGACCACGCTCACCACGACTGGGAGGACAAACTTGTCTTTCCTTCCTTCTCTCCCTCCTAATTTCTTTCTTCCCAATTTAAACTCCTCTCCAGGATAATGCAATAAAGACATGAAGCACCTAATTTTCATTGGGGGACAACAGACGCAATGGTATATTTACCCAGTCATACCATTATGAAATCCTACAATTAAGGCTTCAATCAGATAAATGCAATTACATAATACGATCTTATACGATATAATTAAAAACATCTGCAATCAAACTGAAGCCGATGGTACAGTAATCCTTAATCAGAAATTACCCACCAGCAGCTCCAGTGGAGAGGTTCTATCCTGGAATCCGGCAGGACGCGGCGCCAGCGTCATGGTCCCCCTCGGGCGCAGCCACCGTGGGAGGGTGACGGGTGGCCATGGGTGACCACGGAGGGCTGACAGGAGCCTCTTGGTCAGCCCGTCCCCCCCCCGGCCTTGCTGTGCCCCCAAACCCGCACCCAGCTCCCATTTAACCCCATGACCTCAGACCCAGACGGACATCCCACCAGTGCTGGCTGGGGACACCGGCTCAGCCGGCACCGCCGCACAGAGATGTTGGGGTTCACCTACGGGTCTCCCCGGCCCTGCTGAGGCCTCGGGCGAGCAGCCCCCCACCTGCAAAGCGACCGGGGGTGCTCCCCGGGATGCGCACGTGGGAACGGGCCGGGCATCGATGGTTGGTTTTGGTTGCACCGGCCACGCCATCACCGGCATCGCTGAGCTGTGCCGGGAGCGGGGCTGGCAAGCGGCAGGGCTGTGTGCCGGCCCTGGCTGCGTCCCCGCGTGCCGCTGCCTGGCACCAAATGAAGATAAATGGGCCGGGTGACACATGAGCATCCGTTAACGGCAGCACCGCGCCGGGGGAGACGCGCCGGAGCTGGCAGGAGCAGCAGCAGCTCCCGGGCCGGTGTGCAGAGCACGGCAACCCCGGGCCCAGCACCTCTTCCACAGGGTCTGGGGGGGCTCAGCAGGGCCAGCGCAGCTTTGGGGGTCGCACGCCGACACCTCGGCTCACCCGGGGCTGTCGGCAAAGGCAGCAGGAGCTGGATGGGGTCACCCCTCGGCGTCAGCATCACTATCAAGTTTTGCTCTTGGAGGCTGAAGCAAACACCGGCTCCTCCTCGCTGTTTTGGGGCACAGGACACCTCTGCCCGCCCGGGGAGCTGCAGGAACCCCACGTTTTGGTGGCAGATGTGCACACCATGAGGGGAGGAGGCGATGGAGCGAGCCGACCTCAGGAGGAGAGAGAGAGAGCAGCCGGGTTTTAAAATGCCCACAGAGAGAGCGTCGCTCTGTTGGCGGAACGTCCCCCGCGCAGGAGGCTGCCCCTCATCCTCCGCACCCAGCTGGGTGTTAGTCCTGCTAAATCAAAAAAAAAAGAGACAGAGAGAGATCATCAGAGCTGCTCCTGATTGCAGCATCAGGGACAGGGCACTTCACGTTTCCTCCAGCACTTGCCAAGCTGCCACCCGGCTCTGCCCTGGTGGCACCAGGCACAGGAGCTCCCCGCTCCTGCCCTCCGAGGGGTGTTTTTGGGGTGCAGACGTGGCTCAGGCATCCCCCAGACAGCACACGGTGCTTCCCCGTGCACCAGCATCAGCCACTGGCAGCCGATATTTGGATGATGCCGCAGCTGCTCGGGGCGGGGGGGGGTCAGGAGGAGCCACGGGGTGAGGCAGGAGCACTGACCCTGCCAAGCTTTTCCACCCCCTGACCTTTCCCGAGCCCCTCTCAGAAATGCCACGGAGCTCCTCGCCCGGCCGGATTAAATGTCAGGGAAGGTGCATTGAATATTTCCAGGCGCCGCGCCGGGTGCTTGTGGGTGGGTTTCCCCAGTGCTGTGGGCATCTCCAATGGGTGCCCAGGCTACGGGTCAGCCTGTCCCCGTCCCTGTCCCCGTCGTCATCCTCGTGCCACCCCAGCGCGGGGCTGGGCCGACCGTGCCGCCGGGATGATCCGCGCTCGGCTGGCTGCGAACGTTTAAGCAGAATTGAGTGTGTGTTCAGGCACTTTCAAACACAAGTAATCTTCATCTGGGAGACGGAAAGTGAAATATGTTATTGCCGGCCGCAGTAAATTACCCGTGCCAGCCCTCGCGTATAAAACATCGCAGTTGCCGGCCAGTGCACTCACTCACCCGCGCTGGGCTGCCTGCCGCCCCCCATAAATTACAAAATAAATGGCTGGTGGTCAGCCCTGACGCGGCGCTGGGGTCTGCGGGGCCACCCCAGCACCGGCACTACCGCCCACCCCGGCACCACCCAGGCAGGCAGGGACCCCGCGCGTTGGGGACCTTTCTGGGGGATCCCCCCCCCAGCTAAAAGCACCCGGTTGGGCCATCGCAGCACCGCCGCCGGCTCCCCGCACCCCTGAAGCTGTGCTGCTGGCTGGGTCACCTCCTGCTCCCCGGGGACAGCCCCCCAGCAAGGTCCCGTGTTGGGGCGTCCTCGGCGTCACGGCGATGGTTGCTGTGCGCCTGCTTCGTTAGGCTAACGAGCTGCCTGAGGAAGGCGGGAGGTGAGCACGCAAGCTCCTGCTGTTTTTTTTTTTTTTTTCCGGTAAAGTCTGTTGGAAAAGCCAAAGCCGAACCCATAAAATAAATAAAATAAAATAAATTCCTGCAACTTTAACAATCATTATGTTGGATTTGGGAGATGTTATTCCTCGTGACAGACAAGGGCAATTATCTGCTATCCGCCAGCAGTTTTAGCCTAATTTCATTACTGCTGTGCAATTCTTCCCGAGCCGCTAGTCTATCACTGTCTCACAGAAAGGATTAGCCGGCACTTTCTTCATCTTCAAATGAATTTTAGCTGTCATGCCCTTGATGAATAGAAGAGGGAGGACTGCTAACCCACGCGAGCGAGCCCAGCGGCCCGGCTCCACCACAAGCGCCTGCGTTGGCCCCGGTGCTCGCCGAGGAGCATCGTTGCCCAAGCTGGGCCCGCCGGGCCCTGGCAGCCGCGGGGGCTACGGGGCCGCTGCGCTGAGCTGGGCTTTCCCCCACGCCCGCCTGCTGCCTGCGGGAGGAACCGGCCGCGGGGTTTTCGTGGGGGAGCACACGCGGGCAGGGCTCTAGACCAGCGCCCCGGCGCAGCCTTTCTGCCGGCATCCAGGAGGGATTAAAATGACAGCATCTGTAATCCGAGGAAATAATGAACACGCCATCTTTCTCCCTCTCCAGAAGATGCTTATCTGTCAGTCCGGGCCACTGAGGAATAGAGAAAAGCAATTTAAACTTCAGAGCTGAAACCGCAGAGGATGCTGCAGGGAGAGATGTCCAGGCGATGGCATCCCACGGGGACCCGCCACGGCCCTGGAGCCACGGGCAAATCGATGCTTCGCTCTCCTGGTCAAACTGGAAAAAAAAAGGCGTAGGGAGCCCGGCTCGAGGGCCTGGCGCTCGCGTGGCAAGGGGACGCGTTGGGGACTCTCGTCCCCAGCAAACAGTGGGGGAGATGGCTGAGCTCAGCCTGGCGAGCCCGGAGGCAGCCCGGGGTTGAGCTCAGCCTGGCGACCCTGGAGGCACCCCGGGGTTGAGCTCAGCCTGGCGAGCCTGGAGGCACCCCGGGGTTGAGCTCAGCCTGGCGACCCTGGAGGCACCCCGGGGTTGAGCTCAGCCTGGCGACCCTGGAGGCACCCCGGGGTTGAGCTCAGCCTGGCGACCCTGGAGGCACCCCGGGGTTGAGCTCAGCCTGGCGACCCTGGAGGCACCCCGGGGTTGAGCTCAGCCTGGCGAGCCCAGAGGCACCCCGGGGTTGAGCTCAGCCTGGCGAGCCTGGAGGCACCCCGGGGTTGAGCTCAGCCTGGCGAGCCCGGAGGCACCCCGGGGTTGAGCTCAGCCTGGCGAGCCTGGAGGCACCCCGGGGTTGAGCTCAGCCTGGCGACCCTGGAGGCACCCCGGGGTTGAGCTCAGCCTGGCGAGCCCGGAGGCACCCCGGGGTTGAGCTCAGCCTGGCGAGCCCGGAGGCACCCCGGGGTTGAGCTCAGCCTGGCGAGCCCGGAGGCACCCGGGGTGCCGGGGGCAGGACAGCGGAGGCGGCTCCCAGGGACCATCCCGGGGTGTGGGACGTCACCTCGAGTAAACGAGAAGCTCCGGAGCCAACTGCCGGCGCCGGGTGCTGGCGGCAGCCCAGAGGCTCCGTTATTTTTGTAAATGTTAATTCCCAACTGGCACACCGTCCTGGCGGAATATTTTAGCACCTTTAATGCAATTTCCTACTCTCTCTGAAATATCATTTCAGTACAACCCAGCCGCACCATATACCTGCTCCCTAATAAACCTCTGCGACTTTAATGAACTAAATAGCAAATTACTTTTTTATTCAAGAATGAAATTTCATCATATTCATAATTCATATTTTATTTCAGACATCTGCTGCTGATTACATTACATTTAACTAAAATTAGATGATGCTCAGAATGTAATTAAGCCCCTGCCAAATTCTCTGGCCCACCAATACCAGCCTCGCTCAGCGGGGGCCGCTTGGAACCTAATATGTAATTAGGAGCTATTTTCTAGCTGTTTTTAAAGTCTGAAAATTAGCTGCCTTTATTAATCACACAGACAAATATAAAGCGGAGCCAACGCTTGCTGAAATTTCTAAAAAGGATTTTTTTTTAATTATACACCACATAGCGCTGAGACTCATTTTGAATGTTGATTTGTTGTGCACTGACATTTTGACAACTAGTTCTCAATTTGTCTGTCGTAGTTAGGCAACAACAAAGCAGACGGTAATACTTAACTTTCAAAACCTTCAGCGTGCCGGGAGGGGAGAGGGAAGGGAGAGACGGGGGGGACGGGCTCCCCGTGGGCGCTCGCCGGGCCGGGGTGCAGCTGGGCAGACCCCGGGAAGGAGGGAGCCTGGAAATCCCCCGTGCTGGGGTGGTGGAGGGCACGGGGAGCCCTTCTGCAGCAGCAGACGCAAAAATCTCCAAATCGTCCTTAAAATGGCACTGAGGGGGTGTCCTGGCTCGCCCAGCACCTTGCTGGGGCACCCCCAACCCCGAGGGGGGACCCCCAGCTGCCCCGAGCGCTCCGGGGGCCCTGTGCAGAGCCGAGCACAGAGCGCAGCAGCAGAGCCCTGCCAGCAGCGCTGGGGAGGCCCCTGACCCCGCTCCCCTCCCAAAATGTGCCCAGGAAGGACCCCGGGAGCCGCGGGGAGCCCCAAGGGTCCCCAGCAGCCCCCCGGCCCCTCCGTGACTGCGCGCTGACATTTCCTCTCTCTCACTGACCCTTTTTCTGTTCTCTCCGTTATCTCAAATAATGTCACTGCCTCTTCAGCATCTATTCACCGGAGCAGAAAGAAGCCTCTGCTGACACAGATTTAAAAAAAAAAACAACAAACCCCCCCCCCCCATCTGTGCCTGGCAGTGGACGGGCAGCACCCACCAGGCCCGACAGGCAGCGAGCGGCGTGGTCTCAGGTCTCGGGGAGACCCCCCGGGTCGGGGGGGACAGGAACCCTCCCAGGGCAGTGTGAGACACCCCGGTGCTGCAGGCAGCGAAGGAAAAAGAAGATTTTGGAAAGGTTTTTTTATACAAAGTGTTTTCTATCTCCCAGTAGAGGAAAGCCCCCCCCGTCTCCCCCAGCCAGGCCGCCCACACCAGCCTGCCCAGCACGCTCCCCGCTGCCACAATTTTTTTTTTTTTTTTTGTGAAAAGCTGGAGCGCAGCTTCCCCTCCCTGTGCCCGCGCTGGCTATTAGAGGCAAACCCAGGATCGTTAGTCTTTCTGCAAAGCTCATAATGTGAAAAATGAAGCTCAAGAAAAATTAGCCAAATTACCAGGCTAATCCTTCAGCGGCAATCGCTGCTCCGCTGCACATCCGTAAAACGAGAGCGGGGAGAGCAGACGGGGCAGCGCGGGCGGGCCGGGGGGGCAGCTGGGGGAGAGGAGGGGATGCCTCCGTGGGGACAACCCGCTTGCTGAGCTGCATTTGTGCTTCAATTTTCCTCCCGAAACAGCAAAGTGCAGGGAGAGAGGCGGCCGCGCCTCTTTCTGCACCCGCCGCGTCCCCCCCGTGGGGGCAGCGGAGTCCTGGGGAACCCACGTCCTGTCCCCCACCTGTCCCGTGTCCCCCCCCCCGACCCCCGGCAGAGCTCAAGGAGTGGCAGGACGGAGTGGAAGTCGGTGCAAGCAAAGGGGAGATTCCGTGCAAAAGTTGGGGTGAGGGATGTGCCCAACGTCCCTCCGGTGAGCGCGTGGCAGCGAGGCCCCTGGGAAGGCTGCGAGGGAGCCGGGGTACAGGGGGGCAACCCAAACTCCCCTCTCTCCTGGCTTCAGCTGGGCAGCTCTGGGCCCTGCAGCACCCTGCTCCCCCAGGACGGCCCTCGAGCCCGGCCCAGCACCACAAGGCCTCAAGAGTTGGTCTATTTAAATCCCTAATTTTAATTACGATTTAAACCAGCCCACGGAGATTTCGATGGGGGTCTTTGCCGCCGTGCGGCTCCAGCAGCCGCGCGCTGACTGCGAGGCTGTTCTCGAGGAAAGCAGCTAATGAGGATCAGCCCCAGACAGGTCGTTTTGAAGCGAAGTTTCTTCGCAGCGAATCTGGCATTTCTTTGTGCTAACCAGGAGGAACTACAGACACATTTAAGCGGTTATAGAGTCAACACGCTTCCAGATATTCACATTGATTACACTGTATTAGAAAACGGTGAATTATTTATCAGGCTTTCTGACTTGTGATTAGTGTAAAGCCGTTCTTGGATGCAAATTGGAATTGTAATTAGACATGTAGAAACCCAGCATCTGAAACCTGTTTTTACTGAAGCGGTGTAAGGTACTTTTTTCCTTTTGTATGCAGCATAATTATCAAAGAACATTTTGCACATAAAAAACCCCATCAATTTATTAAAACCAGAGACAGTTTTACATCCGATCAGTGAACTAAAGCTGGTCATCACGATGTCAGGATTTTAGAGCTAGTACATCTTGACTTCTCACACTTGGTTTTTTATTCCTGCAGTGGAAGAGGAAGGTGAGCTCCCCCACCTCTGTCAATTTATTACTCAGCTTTGAATGAAGCAATTCTTGAACAGAGCTACACTTAAAAATCCCCAGACAAACAGAAAAGGATAAAATCTCTTTGGCAGGCAGAGAAGAGACCACAGCCACTAAGAGTCAGCTTATTACTTCAAGATACTTTGGCTTCAGACACGTACCTGCCAATTCCCTTTAGTTCCGTGATACAATTCATTAAAATTTCACAAGTAAAAACTGCATTTACATTTGCGTAAGAAGTTGAGATGCTTTTAGGTTTTTCTAGTTTGCCAATTCCAAGTTATGGTCAACTTCTGAGGAGGTGGTTTTTGTCGTGTGGGGTTTTTTTTTTCCCTATTTAAAAAACAATTACTTTGAACTAAATCAAATTAGTGTTCTTCCCACTGCCGACCCCCCTCTGCCACCCTGTCTCCCCCCACCTGGGGTGGGGGGAGACAGGGGGGCAGAGGGGGGTCGGCACAGTGGCACATTTCACACACCCAACAACAGGCAAGGTCAAGGGCACGCTCATTTAAGACTGAAGCCAGAGAGATCCCAGAACAGCGATTGCAAGTAGAAATTTTAAGACTGCCCTTGTCCTTAGGCACCCTCCTCGCAGGTGACAGCTCCTGCCTGAACCAGACCTCCAGCAAACAAACAAAAACCAGAGTCTGGCTACGGGACCCTGCTTACCAGCCCAGGCAGAGACTGTGGGCACGAGTGAAAACCGTGATAATTTCATTAGAATTGTGCTGTGTGTTCCATTTTAACTAGACAACTCTTAATTAGTAGCAAGCAAGAGCTGCATTTAAAGGTTTCCTCTCCACCGTGAATTGCAGTCCAGGAGAAAGAGACCTGAGTGTCAAGCCCTGAGCTGCCACGATGCTTTTCACCCGAAAATGTCAAAGCGCTCGGCACATCCACCTTGCCAGCCTCGGCTCACAGGACACCGGGGGAGAAGGGAAGAGACACCACATGCATCTGAAGCAGCAGAACCAAGCAAAGTGTCATTATCTGCGCTGGAATCCAGCCAAGACCCTCTCCTCCTGCCCCTTGGGATTAGCACAGCAGTTGAGTAAGGAAATTCAAAACAGGATTTTGAGAGCCTGGGTCAAATGCCCACCTCGCTCGAGCGCAAGCGGTTGCTCCCAGGTCCTCACCGCAGCCCCCACTCCCCGAGACACCGGGCCCAAAATTGGCTCCACACCCACGTCTAGAGGCCCTCAGCCGCACAGGAGAGCAGGAGAGAAGTTTCCAGGAGTCGGGGGCACACAAAACCATCGCGCTGAGGACACGGTGCCAAGAGCTCAGTCTTGCCAGAGGCAGAAGCTTAACTCTTGGAGAGCGCGTGCAGCACTTCGGCATTTAAAGACGAGGAGGAGTGGAGGGTCACTCCGGGGGCCCCGATATTGGTCTCCCAGCATTCAAATCCACAGGCACATAAGTCTCGCTTGGCTGCTTCCACGGCCAGCGGGGAGGTGTCTGCCAAGAGGAAGGCAAGAGCAGCCAGTTAGTCAGCTCGGCTGCTGCAGGGAGACCGCAACGGGCCACTGCATGTTGGAACACACGCCCCGGGGAACAGGGCCAAGGCCCTGAAGGTCTGACACACATAACCGAACGCACAAAATCACCCCTGCATGAAACCACGCTGCCAGGCGGCTCTGCGAGACACCAGCCCGCGCTCGTGACACGGCTCCACGCCCCACCACAGCCCTACGAGGGTCAGCATCGCATCCTGCTGCTTCCAAACGCGAGCCCCCAGAACGGGGAAGGATGCCCAGGGCGAGCAGAGGGTTACTGACCTGGTCTCAGCAGGGTGATGCCACAGCCGCCCCCGCCGGCCCCCGTCAGCTTGCTATGCAGGCCGTGGGACGCCGTCACCCGGCACAGCCTGTCCAGGGAGGGATGGCCGACTCCGATCACGTTTAAGTGGTGCTGGTTTATATCAAAGAGTTCCTAAAAGCAACCACAAACACACCAGATGAGCACGCACGGTGACAGAGGCTCTTGGCAGCTGTGGCTCGCGGCGCGGGGAGCTGCCCTGCCTTCCCAGCCACCCTCCCTGCAGGGACTTTGGCCACCAGCATCTCAGGGCCCAGCAGCACTGGGCAGTGAGGTCAAGGCCAGAGTCTGAGCCCTTGGCTGCTCATCTGTCCCCATCCCTCTCATGACTTCTGCTGCTGCCCACCACCATGACAGCAGTACAACAGCTTCTGGATCCCCTGAGAAAGTTCTGATCACGGGGCTGACCCAGCGCTGAGGGACGTGGTGGAGTTGGGAACGGGCAGGGTGAGGTTGGACTGGAGGAGCTTCAACTGCTTTTCTAACCAAGAAGATTCTGTGAAGCTGACAGCAGGCGTTTAGTTCAGGCACTAAATCAGAGCTTCCTGATGCCTCCCCACTGCTTCACCTCTCCCCTGTCACACGAGGGTTGAGCAGGAGGCTGTGTGAGCCCCCGCGCTGGCGTGGGAAGGGCGCTGAGCCAGCGCCTCTCATTCCTGGCTGTCACCCTGCCCTGCTCTGCAATCCACCCAGCGTAACTAAATCCAGGGGACTTCTGACACAGCCAAGTCCGAAACAGCATCGCTGGAGAGGCGACGCGGAGTTCCCTCCCCTTGTTTGCATTGTGCAGCACTTCTCCCTCCTCACGGGCAGGGCCTGGGCTGCGAGCCAAGGGGCCTCTCACCAGCACCACGCTGGGAATCTGGCACCCAGCTCCAGTCGGGTTGAGAGGGTCCCTCCTTCGGGGGAGGGCAGCACAAGCCCCTCTCCAAGCAAGGCTGCCCTCCGAGCAGAGCTGCCCAGCTCTGATGAGTGGCAAGCACGTCTCTGCCACGCTGGCCCAGCCAGCCACAAACCCCGCTGCTCCTGGGGAAAGCCGCCACCGGCAGCCAAGTCCAAATGGCCCAAGGGATGGACGACACCACACAGAGGTGGGACTTACAGCTGCTCTCCTTCCAGCACTAGAGGTGAGGAATTACGGAACAGAGGGAAGGGCTTGGCTGGCACTCAGAGCCTGGAGCAGGGCCAGGAACCAACACCAGGCCCCCAGGCATGGCAGCGCCCTCCCAGCTCATCAGCACCATCCCTGGAGGAAGCTCCTTCTCAGCAACGCTGGTCTGGACTCAATCACCTCCCCGGCATGTGGCGGCTCTTCCCCTCGCTGTCCCGGAGGGTGTCACAAGCAGGGAGCCAGCCAAGATGGGACCAGCTCTGTGACAGGAGCCCTGGGCTCCCTCCTCCAGCTGGTGCTACCAAACACTTCCCTGCCTGCATCGTGCGGTGAGCTGGGAGGGGCGCAGCAGCACGGCGGGCGTCAGCCACGTCACCCTCCCTCAGCTCCACACAGGTCTCCTGCCAACACCACGCTGGAGGGGACAATGTAGAAATAATCCCTCTCCCCCTGCCCACTCCAGAGCATTTCTGTACTGCGTTTAGACAAACGCGAGGAGATGAATTAGCCTGTCGCATGCAGAGTGCGTATATCCCAAGTTCTGTGCTGGGTCGGACAGGCGCCCATCTAGAGGCCTCTTTATATGCCTGAGCGAGGGCCTGGCACTGGCTATGATGATCCAAGACACCTGTCATCTCCTGATCCAAAATCTGCCAGGAATCGGATGACAGCTTATGACACAGTAGACTAGTTCGATGGTTCAAATACAATGCTGTCCAGAACTGCACATTTCAGAAACAGCCCCCCCTCAAAAAAAAAACAAACCAACATATCTCTATACGCTGCATCTATAATCAACCGTGCCTCTGCGGGCAATTCAAACCCGAGACAAAACAACAGATTCAAGACAAACCCGCTCACTGCAGTGCTGCTCCCCGGGCACTGTGTACGAGGCTGCTGTGGTGTTTTTCAGGCGAGGATCTCAAAGCACACCTCTTTGCTGTCCCCCACTCTGAGCAATACACACTACGGTGGAGAGGAGCTGTCTGATGTGGCACTGCAGAGGCTCCAGATCTCCCCCCGCTGACACCAGCTCAGCCCTCGTTAGCATCAGCCCACCCTGAGGGGGGCAGAAACCCACCACCCTCTAGGTGCAAAGGGAGCAGAAGGTCTTTGCTCTGAATCCCGCAGTCCCAGCAGCGCCTCACCCCCGGGCGGTGGGGTGCTACCACAGCCCGAAGCCAGGAGAAGGCGGCTGTACCAAGCATCTGCTAACTGCTGCCACAGGGTGAGCTGGGACAGCGGCTCTGTCCCACCCCAGGGCCCTCTCCTGCACCTCCAGAGCACTCTGGTGGCTGTGGAGGGGACAACCTGCCAGCTAGAGCAAGGACAAGCAGAAGTCCTGGTGGGAGAGCTGAGGGGAGGGATCCAGATGCCAACAAAAAACCCACACCACTGGTACCAAATGGCTCTTCATCGTCCAAGTCCCTTGGCACCCAGGGCCAGGGCAGGTTTGTCCCAGCTGGGATGCTGCCACACATCCCTACCCCACGGTCGTACGAATTGGTATTACAGTGCTCTCAGCGATAAACTTCTTCCATTTGGAAGCGTGTTTCCCCCCACCACGGCAGCCTCTCCGACTCTGGACAAAGCCAAGACAAACACAGATCTTTGTATGCACCTCATGCATCAATGTCAGGTCAGCTCTGGGCACAACTCTGTCTGTAATCCTCCGGAGCCAGGATGAGTGCAGAGCGATGGGAGCTGGCTCGGAACCAGCCCATCACAGACCAGTGGCTGCTGGGCTCTCCGCTCCTCATTCCAGCCCTGGCAGTGACAAAGCAGTTGCTTCACAGGCAGCGACTGCCAGAGCGAGCGTGGCTGGCCGGCGGCGCAGGGAGGCCATGTCTCGGCCTGAAATCACTCCACGTTTCTTAGCAAAGGGAAACAAAGCCTCCAGAGCTACAGGTCCACAAAGCACCAGGCCCGCTCCCTCCCTCCCTCCCCGCGTGCTGCTGTGCAGAGACACCACCAGCATTTTCTGTCCCTTGGCTCCGGGAACAGCATTAAGAGCAGCACATACATACCATGGCTTCACTCAGAACTGAACATTTCCTGCTATCAAATTTTTTTCTTAGACCTAACGCTCTTTAAATGACATTTTGATGTTCAACAGTAACAGTGTTCGCCAGTATTTTTAGACAAGCCCCTTACCTCTAGCACAGGGTAATACTCTGGTGATGGATTTGCAGGCATCGCTTCCAGAACACTTTGGCACTCCTGAGAAATTGCATCGATGGAGTCCAGCACGGGGTTCATTATAGCAGGGAACTGAGAAAGGGGGAAGGCAAGATGTGAGAAGACAGCTCGCTAGGCTTCCGATACCACCGTGATGAAACCGGCCCCAGTTTCCTTGAGCTGGACAATTCCCCACCCCATGTGGAGCTACTCATTCACAGAAAAACCCACTGCAGGGCAGGGCAATGGCAAGCTGCTCCCACCTGCAGAAAATGGAGGAAGAGGGGGGAAACAGGCCAGAGGAAGGAACTACTCTTTTCACAGTTGCAAGCTGGTGATTTGTGTGGCAAGCCCTGCGAATGCTGGAGAAAGGGAGGCGGTGAGAGCTGAACCCCCATTCCCAGGGGCCTTCGCCAGCAGCAGGCAGGACTGCAGTGACCACGGGAGGGATCCCCATGAGACCTGCAGTCCCACAGGAGGAGACCCCAGCTCCTAAGGGTGACTCCCCACCCTGCACCAGCCCGCATCTCCATCCCCGCGACCGCCGCACCTTCAGGAGCTTCTCCTTGACACCAGCCACCAGGACCTTGGTGCTTCGAGGGACTTTTGTGTTGGTCAGCAAGATCCTCAGCATCGGCACCCTGGAAGCAAGATGAGACATCTCCTCGCCTCTTCCCTTCGCAGTCCCCCAGCAGCTCTCAAGGCCCAGACAGCTACGGTTTGTTCTGCCTCAAAAGGCCTATTTGTGCAAGTCACCCAAGATAAGGAGTCTCTTAGTTTCTAAAAAGTTAAGCAGGTGCTTACGTGCTGGCTGGGTTCAGGCTTGTTCCTCTTAGATAAAAGGAACAACTGTAATAGCGCTATAAATAGGACTGTAACGTATTTACTGAAATCCTTGTTTTTCAAGCAAAATTTTTCCTTTGAAATACTATCTACGAGACTAGCCAGCAGTAGCCATTAACTGCTAATAGAGCAATTTCATGCACTGTGAAAGATTTTAATGGAGTCAGATTATACTTCATTGGCAGGAGGCAGAGGGAACACGCAGGACCTGAATTCGTCTCTGCAGCTCGGTTTTCACTCAGTCCTACCACCAGGTAAGGAAAAAGTTCCCCCTCCCCACAATGTCATTTGCTGCCAGGAGCAGATCTGTTCCCGCTGCCCATAATGCCATGAAATTAATATTGATCCTTTGCGCTGTGTTCATCTAATGTCAGATAATGACCAAACATTTCATTGTTCCCGTCCACCCCAAACCAAGACAACACTCAAGCTACCCACACCCACAGCAAAATCTGGCCACAAAGCCCTCCTGCCACGCTGTCAGCGATCTCCCATCCACCTCACACCCTACAAGATCCACCCGATGCCTCTTCGACATATTCCACCCACCGCATCTAAGTGTTATTTTTAAACTGGAATATTACCTCTTTAATGGTGTGATTTTTCCTGATTGGTATCTCAGGGCTCCACCTAAAGTAAAATACATGCATTGTCTCAGTACACAGCAAGCTGAGAGATAACAGTGTCGTCAGAGACAGAAGGTTTTTCATCTTTAGAACCTCACCCAGAGCATATGACAGTAATTGCAAGGCACGCCAGCTAAATGAACCATGTTCTCAGAAAGCATGAATCTGCCTAACCCTGCTGACTTAATGAGAGGCTCTGGCCGGACGTAGTTAACCCAGCGCCTTTCCCTTTGGACTCCTCCACTCTGGGACCACATTAAGTATTTTTTTAAAAGGCAAAGAGTTTGGCCAGCATTAAATCTTTACTGAAAACAAGAATCAAGCAGCGATTCCCTGGGGCAGAGCCAAGCACGCAGGTTTCAAACTGGACTGAACGTGTGCACTCATGTCAGCAGCCGTCCTTCAGCACGGAATTTCATTGTCCAGAAGGAATGTTTCACTTGACTCCTACTTTTACAGAGGCATCGCGATTAGGTCTCATTAGAAAGATTATTAAAAGCCTCCAAGGACACTTCCAAAACGCTTGGAAATCTCTGCTAATTGAAACTAAGTGACAGCTGTCCAACTGCATTTTCTACTGCATTATCCTTGGGACAGGATTAGGTTTCTTTGTTCATGCCAGAGTGTTTAAATATCAGTTATTTGCAGCAGGGTCACTGCCCCACGGCACTTGCCTGGGGGATGCAGATCTCTGGTGTTACTGCAGTGAGTCCCCAGCAGCCCAGCTGGCCCCAGTCCCAGCTTGCAGATGGGGCAAAACACGACAGAAGAGGATTACCTCTACTTGGGTCAACGTGGGGACCTGAATTTGGGGAGTTTCTGGTCCCTTTGCTGCACTTCAGCGCAGCGAGGCATCCAGTGTCCCTGCAGCAACCCCAACCCGGCCTTACCACCTCCAAAAATGCAACTTGTGGCATCTGCTCCCCACCTTCCCGCAGCTGATGCGTGCTCTACAGCGGGGCATGGAACCTCACCCGCTGCTCTGCCACCCCGCCAGCCTCCCCTCAGCACCCGCACTCAGTGCCGGGGAGCAGCAAACGCTCACATACCCCAGGTACCAACAGCATTATCCACACCCGAGGGATTGCCATGGATCACCCGCTCCCCTTGGAAGGCCCAGCGGTTAATCAAAGTCAGCTCTTCTTCTGTCCACCTGGAAGGCAAGAAAATGACTCCAATACACAACCGAAACCAGCACACGTGGAGGGAGAGAAGTCCCAGAGGCCGCAGGAGGTACAAAAGCAGAGGGCGGCGTACCAGCTGCTGTGGGAAGCCCCAGTCCTGCCAGTCCCCCTGTGCCCTCTCTCAGCACAGGGCGGGCAGCGCGGTTTCCAGCACCTTACCCTCTCTGCACGGCAGCACAGAGCAACACCCCCAGTCCCCACGCTGCTGCACGGCCAGAGACAGCACGAGGGGAGAGGCGCAACTGCTCCCCAGGGCTCCCGCAGCAGGCCCGCGGCGAGGGAGGGAGAAGATCCTAGCCCTGGCCTAGCTAGATCAGGTCTAACCGAACGCAAGCCCAGACCTATCCCCAACTCCCCGTGTTACCACACATCTTGGCCCGAGATCCCGCTCACCAACAGGCAGAACGGCACATTTATAGACGAAGAAGGCACAACGTGAGAAGAGAACATAAAAGTTGCATTTCACACGTGCAGCTTCAGCCTCTGATTGCCAGCTGCTCAGCTACAGAAGCCTCACAAATTGGGTCAAAAGGTGTAGTTAGAACTGATTTACTGTCTCCAGCAAAGACTTTGATTTTCAGGGATTAACTCCTAACACTTCAAGCTACAGCGGGTGCTGGCACTTAGAGCACAGAAGGGAACCAAATGCAGATCCAGAAGGTGTTATGCTAAAAACACAAAACCAGGTCTTGTCTTAAAAGCAGTCACATAAATTGGTAAGTGCTTTGAGAGTTTAAATGCTGGCACAAAGAGTTTGGTGCTGGGTCAGACTCAGCAAGGATCAAGGCCCCTGACTGAACATACTAATTAATGGGCTGCAGCAACACAAAAAGCAAACGCAGAGCTGCCAGTTACAAAGCAATTGCTGGCTGCAACTTGACCGCAATTCCCGCACAGCCATTTCTCCCCCAGCGCCTCTCAAATCCCCACTGCTCTGGGCCTGCGAGGCACGCACCCACACAGCCCCCCTCCGAGCCCCCCAGCCCATTTCAAACCCACTCCTGGCTCCACGCTGACGGACTCTCCCAAACCCCGGCGCCCCAAGGAAAGCTCAGCGCCCACAGGGAGCCCACAAGCCCTCCCGCACCCTCCTGGGCCACACTCGGACTCACGTGGGCACCCGGACACTCATCTCTGACCCTCCCCGTGACGCAGCACTGCCTGCTTCGCAGTCCAGACACAGAGCGTGGGCTCCAAGGCACCGTTCAAAGGGGCCAATGCACACCGGTGTGGGATCTCCCAGCGATGCTCTGCAGAGCTCAGAGCCGGCGTCTGGCGCAGCCAGAACGTGCAGTCGACAGGTCTTTACAATACGGGGCCCAGAAAAGGTATTACATGATGGAGCAGAAGCACAAACATGGACTTTGGAAAAGCATCACACAGCCTTACATAAAATAACAAGAACTGACTGCTGCTAAGGCGAGGCAGAAATTCTGAGAGCCACCTGCTATGTAGAAGCTGTTTCCTGTAACTCCCCACTTCCCCGGGCCTCAGCTGAATGTCTTTATCCATCTCTACACACCTTTCATTTCCCTTGCCAATATTTAATCTGTGAAGCATTCAGGAAAACAGCTCGCACCACCGCTACTCAAAATAGAAGCGCAGTTTGCTGTAAACCACTTGTTTTTAATCCTCTTTGAGAGGCTGCGATTCTTCTCTACACAGGAGTCATTATATCACGCTGTTCTTTTCTTGCGACGTTAAGCAAAAACCTTCTGAAGTCTGACACCCCCATCTCTCACTTACCCCTCTGCATGCCAGCTGGAAGGAAAAAAAAAAAAATTACACTGTATTCAAGCTGAAGCTAAGAAGCATGAGGAGGGAATGAAGACATCCTCGCTGCCTCGTTTGGAACCGGCCTTTCATTTCTCGTGCCGTGTGACTATTTGGGAGATTTGCCTGAGCACAGCACACAAATGGCTCTGCTCTAGGAACGTGTTTCTGGGTCAGGCTGCAAACTCTGTTTCTGAAGCAGAGCACAGTCACCCCCTCTTGCTGTCTCAGTCCCACAGAAAATCCACAGAAGCCAACCATAAAAGGTTGCACCTGGCACCGAGCGCACAATAGAGGGTTCTGCCACTCCAGCTGTGATACGCATCTTTAAACAGAGCCTCCTCAGACACACAGCAGAGCAGACCAGTTTTTCAAGACTGAACTCCAAGGGAAAGCAACCCAAGGGCAGAAGGAAAGAAAGTTCCTTTCACCAGCCACTGATAAAGGGGAAACTCAGGCAGGAGATCGGGAGGAAATGTACCACATGCGGAAAAAAAATTCACGTGACAATGCAGAGAAACCAGGAAGGATCCTTGACTCCCTGAGGACTCAAACAAAATCTGGAAGATGCTCAGGGCCAGAAAGGAAATTGAGGTTAAAAAAAAATTTCACGTTAAAGTGTGTGTTTTATTTGCTTGGCAAAATAAAGCACTTTTTTTTTTTTTTTAATGCGTATCTCACACTAAACAAAGGAAATGGTGCAATTTTTACAAAGTTTCTGCATCCAGTTGCTTTTACCAGAAGAAGCAAATCGTAAAGCCGGGATTCACAGGTCAGAGCCATGGGAGGGGGCACGAGTGATGGGAGAGGAAGGGGAAGGAGCTGGGCTCAGGGCACCACTGCTGCGGCCACAGCCCAGGACTCAGCCAGAGAGACCAAAAGAGGTGTCCGTGCCAGAATTTGTGCAGGTGAAAGGAAAAACAGGGGCCTGGAGAGCAGAGCTGCCCCTGGCCATGCACCCAAAGCCGGGAGGCTCCCCCAAGCGATGCTGCGTTACCTGGCTGTGGGCTCCCCCTCCTTCAGAGGGCACGAGATGGCTCCGCACGCTGTCAGCAGGGCGGCCGCCAGGCACACGGCGAAGGCAGCACTTGAACCCAGCCCAGCTCCCGTGGGCAGCTCAGACCACACCAGTATGTCCACACTGGGAACATCTCTGAAACACAAACAGGCAGGATGTATCACAACGACCCTGAATTCCATCTCGAGGCAACATTTCAAAGGCAAAAAAAGATGCCAATTAGGGCTCATCATGGGAAAAGCTGGTTGAAAACTGGCAACATCAGCACATGCATACACATCGGAGACACACGGGCTTCACGAGTGCTCAGTTAGCACAGCTGAGTAGCCTTGCTAAGCCATTGTACTAGAACAAAGCCTTGCTGAATTGGATCTATGATTAGCGCAGCTTGTCAAGCTACTAGCAGGGGCACTTAGTAACTAAATACTTGAGTAGCACCATAAAGAGACCCTTCAAAGATTGCTGTAAACATGATTTTAAACACATTTCTAAATAAAGCATAAATAGCCCAAATCCCTAACTGCATAGTTACATCCCACTGGAGCGACAGGCTGATGGGGAAGATGAAACACACACAGATCCATGCCCAGGGGCCCCTTTCCTCCACCAAAGGCATCCGGGTTGTGTTACAGTCTCTAACATCAAACCCAGGAGCTTTTCACGGGCTGGTGAGTGACATGAACTATGACCCGATGGTTTCAGAGCAGGCTGATGACAGCCCCACCAGTGCTATCAACAAGCAACTCGGAGACCGCAAAGCAAAACACGATGAAGACACCCATCATAATCCTTTAACCTTTACTCCTTTGCTACGAATATTAAAGTCGGGTTCTGACTTGGTTTAAAACAGCAAGCAGTGCTGTACTGGACGCTGCCCCGAGCACCCAGGCACTTACTGGTACCATCAGCAGCGCCAGTCAAGTCTAGAAACTAGCCCTCAGCTGCAGTTACCCCAAGTTCTCCTATTTTTAGGGAGATTCAGCCCACAAGAGGGATCAGACTTAGCTCAGACAATGAATTCACAGCTCATCTCTGTCACAGATTTTCCTAACCTAAGCCAGGTTGAAATGAGCTGCCTGCTGGAGGGAGGGGTGTCTGTCTCTGCTTCTGCTGACTGCGCAGAGGGGTGGGATGAACAGCTCTGACTTAAGCACCTAAAAAATGAGAGCAGATGATTCCCAGCCCCCCTGCTTGGGGCACCCGACCCACCCAAACAGTTCAGCTCTGAAGGAGGTCTCCTGAGGTGCTCAGAAGTGAGATTCCTTGTAATTTCTTATTCGGCCTCAAAGATTTGGTGTCTTCCCATGACCTTGTAGAAGCAAATAATGGCGAACAACACTCACGACAGCATGTTTGTTTTGGGGCAGGAAGACAGCCTTACCCATACTTAGCCGAAATAGCCAGGCACAAATAAAGAAAGGCAAGAGTAGCAAGGCTCTCGGGAGCTGAGGCTCCGGCAGCGATTCCAGCAAACTCCCTCAGTGTATCCAGCTGTTCTACGCTGGGGGGCTTAGATTCATCAAAGTCAGCTACGGAAGCAAGCAGGGGAGAGTTTAAACACTTAGAAACCAGGGAATTTTTAAACTTGAACAAGTTCACAAGAACAACTGTTATAGTAGGAAGAAACGGATTGAGCCAATTCCAGATCTCACCTACAAACTTTCTACCTGAGGGTGCATGATAAAATAAAAGCAAAGTCTCCACCAGCCACTCTGAAACCCCTGTATTTCCACACCCCACACCTACGTTGTATGACAGCAATTCTCTCCCTGCCTACACTTCCAGTGCACACCCCCTGTCACTATGTAGAACTTGGCAAGTCACACTCTTTATTTAAGAATGTGGATGTTCTCATGCACTTCACACGAGTCTGAACTCCAAAAGGCCAGGAGCTGGCATCAGCATAAGAGAACTGAACAGTGCTGAGAGAAGTTACTGATGCTCTGACACAGCAGACTGTTCAGCCTTCTGCTATGCAAACGGTGCTCGTGAGGGTCACAGGAGTTAACGCCAGGTCCTCCGGTGGAAAATGGCACAACCACCAGTCAGGGGCTCCACGCAGACGCCGCAGCAATTCCAGCGAGGGCTGGCATGGGGCAGAGAGGCAGGAAAACAGGCCCCGTATCCTGCCTTCCCCAGGAGTCCTCAAATCAGACCAGCTGCAGAGACTCTTTTTTTTGGCCCCCCATCAGCAATACACCTGGATGTGGTGCCTGGCTGGCTCCTGGATGTATTACAACACGCCCTGAGCTACGGCAGCTCTAGGACAAACCCACGGGAACCTGAAACAGGAGGAGACAGCCACGGCAAGGGCCAGTCACAGGTCCCAGAGCGTCAGGCAGGTCAGGAGAGGCACACAGAGGGGGTGCGGGTGCCCGAGTGTGAGTGTGCAGGGACACGTTAGTTCAACACACGCGGAGCGTGGTCAGAGACAACAAGGCCCAGCAACAGTCTGCAGCGGGAACAAATAACCCCCCAGGGGGGGGACACACAGCAGAGACACCCCCCGGGGGTCCCAGCGCAGTGACCGGGCAGGGCCGAGAGCCCCCCACGGCGCAGGGGCAGCGGTTTCCTCCTCCCAGCTCTTGCCTGCAAACCCCCTCCGCAGGGCCTGGAGGCGGAGGGTGTCCCAGCTCCTCACGACGCCGACGCCGGGCAGGCGGACGCACACCCTGCCCTCAGCGCTGGGCCTCAGCCGGAGGAACGTCCGCAGGTCCAGCGCCACGGCCAGGGCCACCTGCGGGCGAGGAGAAGCGGCGTGAGGGGAGGGAGGGCAGCCGGGCCGGAGCCCCGGGAGCCCCCGGCGGCGGCAGGCTCCTTACCTTGCCGTGCACCACGGCGTGCTCCCCGTGCAGGATCACCTTCCCCGGGGCGGACAGCACCAGGCTCCGCTCCCACATCTCGGGGCGCGGCCGCTCAGGGGTCCCGCGGCCGCCTCAGCCGCCCAACTCAGCCTCTCGGATGGACAGCCTTCCTCACCAATAGGAGACGCACTCTGCCCCGCCCGCCTTACCCCGGAGCCAATAGTCGGGATCTCTCAGAGGGCGGGACTCCGGGAAGGCCAATCGGAAGGCGGCGGCGCGGAGTGGTGCGGCGCTGGGGTGACAGCGCGCGTCAGCGCGCGTCAGCGCGCGTGGGCGGGAGGGAGGGACGGCGGCCGCGGAGGGTCAAGGGGCGGCGGCTACGGCGGCCGGCAGGGATGTGGCGGCGGGCGGCGGCCCTGGGCCGGGGCCTGCGGGGGCCGCCGGGGCGGCAGCGGAGCGGGACGGGCAGGTGAGCGCAGGGCAGGGCAGGGCCGGGCCGGGCAGGGCAGGGCCCGGCGCCGCCGCCGCCTCTCACGGCCTGTGTCTCCGCAGCCCCGGCGGCGGCCCCCGCGGCGAGCGGGCCCCGAAGATCTACACGAAGACGGGAGACGCAGGTAGTGCCCGGGGCTGGGGGGGGGACGGACGGACACACCGAGGGTCGGGCAGAGCCCGGCCTGACCTCCGCGGGTCCGCTGGGCCGGGCCTGGCTTCTGAGCGCCTCCCCCGGGCCTTCCCCAAAGGCTTCTCCAGCACCTTCACCGGGGAGCGGAGGCCGAAGGGTGACCGGATCTTCGAAGCCCTGGGAGCCACGGACGAACTGAGCTCGGCCATCGGGTAACCCCCCCCGCCCCGGACCCCGTCCTGCTGCCGGGCCGTGGCGGCCCAGCCGTGTCCTGCCAGGGTGGCCCAGCTTTCTGGGGAACTGGCCACCAGCCCGGGGGGCTCTGGCCCTCCCCAGGCCCCTCGCACGCACAAAGGCCTTGTGACACCGCCCCAGCCCCCTTCTCGGGGGGTCTCCTGGGCCTCCTCTTCCCTTAGGAGCTGCTCTCCCAGTCCCACCGCCCAGCCAGAGGAAAGGGGACACACCGTGGGCCAGACTTCTCTGGAGGGTTGCACTGACAAACAGCCAGCCGTGTCCAAATTCCATGTTTTTCAGATGGTAATTTTGTCATTTCTAGCTAACTCTGTTGTGGTTTTTTTTTTTAACCTAGGCTCGCCGGTGAATTTAGCAGTGAAAAGGGCCACGCGTTTGTGGAACAGCTTCACAAAGTGAGTATTAATGATAAACCCCACGCAGTGCAGTCACTTCATCTGTGCTATTCTTAAAGTCTGTAGTTTTAGACACGGTGCTCCCACCGACACATGGGAATTTAATAAATTTAGTATTAAAATAAATAGCTGCTTAAGACTCTGATCTTTTATTACTCTCTCTAAGAAATAAATTTCTTTAACCAAGGAAGAAATTGGTAGATCAAGTGATTAGTTGTGGGCAGACAAACATACCTCCAGGTTGTTCAGCCCTATTGCTGTACACAGTTCTGGATACAAGTCTTGTCATGTAGCCTCAGATTTGAAACGGTGGCAGAGTAACCACGTGGGCACAAATGGTGGGAGACAGGTCCTGCTGTGGCAGTCTGTGAGTTTTGTTAATTAGCTTTGCCGTGCCCAGGAACACTGCAGGAGCTAGTCAGAGATTTTATAAAGCTTTCCCCAGCTGCCTCTCAAGTACCCTGGGCTGTGGATGGAGAGATGCCCCTCGTGGAAGCGGACGTGACATCAGGCCAGCGCTGTGCTTGTCACTGCTTTTCTTCCAGAGGTTACTGCTTCGGTGTCCTACCAGCAAAGGGATTATGTGAGTGCTCCCCAGCCTGCTTTCTGCAAAGTCAGCCAGGGTGGTTTAATGTGCCAGTGAAAACAAGTACATGCGCTAATCTGGCTTCTCATAAAGCAATTAGGGAGCACTTATCTGATCCCCCCTGCCAGCAGGCTGGGGGATGATGAACAACAAGGGTAGGATCTTCTTTAATCAGCACAACCAGCTGTCGCCTCCCAGAGCTTGCTGCAGTTGTACCGGAGCATCAAAGGCTGCTTAATGGAACCGCTTCTTATTTTTGTCCTGATTGCCACATCTAGGTCCAGTGTATGCTGCAGGATGTGGGCTCCAACATCGCCACGCCTCTCTCCTCAGCCAGGGAGGCTCACTTAAGTAAGCCCCACGGTCCCTTTCCTGGGTTCCTGAATCGCAGCTCTCCTAGAGAGAGGATTGTTTGGGGGTGTGGGGTTAGAGCTGCCCCCGGGCTGCTCCGCGGTGCCTCTCTGGTCCTGAAGGAACGCGCGGTCGCTGCCTCAGCACTGACACCCAGCTGTGGCTGCTGAACGGGGAGCCAGCCCTGCTCTGGCTGGGGGGTATCTTTTTGGGATGCTTTCTTAGGACTCGCTGACCCAAGAAATACGAAAGTAAAGCTCTGTCTCTAAACCGAATCACTTCTGCCTCTCTTTTAGCTGATTCTTCTTTTCCTTCTGTAGAACGAACATCGTTCAGTAAGAAGCCAGTTCTGGAGCTGGAGCAGTGGATTGACAGTTACTCAGAGCAGCTTCCTCCACTCAGAGCTTTCATCTTGCCCGTAGGTACTGCTCCTGCCTCGCTGACTGGAGGAGGCTCACTTGGTTAGGCTAAATCTGCTCCACGCTTGCTGCAGGGAAACAGGTTGCGAGGCCATTATTTGCCTGGACAAATACCGAAAGAAAAGCAGAGAGAAGAACCCGATTAAGTTAAATTTCCACATCCTACTGCATTCAGATATCTCTTCTCAGTTTCCTGGCCACAATACAGGCCTCAGCCGCACGTGTGTGCGAGATGTGATAAGCTTTGCTGCAGTGGTACAATAAGGTGGATGGCTGTATCTGCTGTTGGCAGACACTGACGCGCTGTTTCATTGTTGTTTCAGTCAGGAGGTAAAAGCAGTGCTGCTCTCCATTTTTCCCGAGCTGTCTGCCGCAGAGCTGAAAGGTGGTGAGTGTTGGCTGTAGTGTAACAGCATCAAACTGATAAAAAGCGATCAGAATGCTGTAACAATAGCAAATCGTTGTGGTCAGAGCAGTCAGCCATGGCTGTGCGCTCGGCTAGAGCTCAAGCCAAGCTTCCTGTGTTTGTATTAGTCAAATTCCAGGGATGCAGTCAGCAAAAAGCAAAGTCTCTCTTCCCTCCCTAACTGGGTCATCCGAGCCAAGACCTTCAGAAAGACCAGCCAGGTTTATGATGAGATGAATCCATGTGTTCAGCTCGTACCTGGTTTGCTGAATGTATTTTGTAGGCACACGAGGCAGCTGGGGCACTTGCAGGTGTGAGAGCCAGGGAAGCTGAAGATGTTCCTGCCCACACCTACCTTGTCCCACTTCCCTATTGGAGATGAAAACTCCCGTGGTAAAGCCCAGAGAAGAAAACTCCTGCCTGCTTGTTATATAAATTGCTTCCGTGCAAAGTTCCAAGCTGCTGGGGGTGCTCTGCTGAAGCCCCTGATGTGCAGGAAGAGATTTTTGTGGATGTGCTCCGCTGTGAGGACTGCTGCTCTGACAAGATACACCAGAGCCGTGTGATCTTCAAAAAAACTAACGTCACAGTCAGTGGTTTCTTGTCAAAAGGAAGCTCGAATGAGGGCTGTACAGCAGTCAGGAGGCACGCACGGAACAGCTCTGTTCCCTCAACAAAAGAAGGGTCCCTGTTTACCTGCAGGAAAGGATAACGGTCCTGCAAACCTCTCCCGTTGTTCAGTGATGCTCAGCGATGAGCATCCTCTAGAGTGGAGCTGCTCCTCCAGTCACAGAAATCAGTTGTGTTAAGGCTCCTCTCGGGGCAGTGGAGGGCGTTCACACCTGCTGGCGGGACTCGGACAGGGGGGGCTCGGGTGAGGTTGGGGCGTGGAGGCTGGTGCTCTGACAAATTGCAGCTCTTTGTGCATTCAGAGCTAGAAAGTTAAATACACTGAAATCTTCCTTCTCTTTTTCTAGCGTGGTTCCTTTAGTACAAGCAGGGGAAGCAGATCCAAACGTGGCCAAATATTTGAACAGGTAAAAAAAAAAATCAAATCCCAAACCCTTACCGTGTGCTACTGCCGTGCACCTGGTGGTGTTCCTTTAGTCTTGAGATAAAGCTGCAGGGTTTTACCTCTCGAGAAGCTTCCCTTCTAGAGTAAGATCTTTGAAGTTTCAACAAGCAGCTCGTTAAAAGGGATTCTTGCGAGGGCCACGTGTTTGCAGACGCCGCTTCCGACTTTTTTTACAGGAAGCTGTTTTGGAAAGCTCCTCTTGGGTGGTCTCTCTCTGCTTTCCTTCACCCACGGTTCTTGTCCATTGCTGGGTACAAACACACCTGATGTGGGAAAGGCGTTTCACTGCTCTTCCCTTGGTTTCCAGACTGAGCGACTATCTCTTCGTTTTGGCGCGTTACGCTGCGATGAAGGAAGGGAAGGAAGAGAAAATATATATAAAGCCTGAAGCATAACTGCGAGCCGGAATGTTTGTTTCCTTGATCACGGGAAGCTAAATCCAGCAGACTGCTCGACCCCGTCAAGGAATGGAAAGAGAACAAGCCTGGGTTGGAAACGTGAGCTGCCAAGAACTTTCAGCTTAAACACCGAGAACCTGGTTCATCGCTGGTGTGGGGAGCGGGGCTGTTGTGTGCGCTGGGCCCTGTCCTGCCAGCCCGTGGTTAGCGCGGCGTCGGGGTGCTGGGCCCTGGGTGGGGTGAGGCAGGAGACTTCGGAGAACCACGGCTGGATTCTGGGGGTGTCTTCATGGCCCTGGGCAGGGGCAGGTGCTGCGGGAAGGCTTGAACAGGGCTCTGAGGAACGAAGAAGGGAAAACAATCGGGTTCCCTCTGTAAGTCACAACACTCGTGCGGAACAGCAACTGCACGGAGACGGAGGAACTGTCCACAGGCTTTGAAATAATAAACGTGATTTACTTGTACCAAAGGGCCCCTAACTGTCGTGCTTTAATAGTGAGCCCAGCGTGGTTTTTTTTAAGTTGCTTTCAATCCATCAGCCCCAGCTGAAGCTGAGCTGTGTACATTTACAGGAACACGCTCAGTTCTTTGGCTCGGCTGCCTCTCTCTCTGCGGGTGAAGAACGTCTCCGTGCTGACAACCCGGGGCGTCCCCTGCCAGGAACGGGGCTGGCACAGGACAGAGGGATGAGAGGAGGAAGGGCCAAATCCCCGGCAGGAGGATTCTCCGAGTCTCTTGAGTTCGCAGATAAAGGGGTTGTGCTGAGTGGCAGGGGCCCGGCTGGGGGAGGGAGGTGACACCCAAGGGGGGTGCACGTTAACATCCACACCGACCTGGGGAACGTCGCTGTCACAGAGGCACCAGCACGGGCTGGAGCCTGTCCCGGAGCTCGGGGGATCTGGCTGCAAACCTCCCTGCAGCAGGTGACGGTAACTCCAGCGGAAAAGATCCTCCTCGGTGGAGTGAAAACTGACAAAAACCATCCCCAGGGTGTAAGCTACAGGCACCTGAATGAGTTCGCACCTTCCTACCCACGTTGCGTGGAGAATACGGGCAGCTACAGTCTGAGAGCGAAGTCGAAGCCACTTACAGCTTGGAAATAGAACTGGGACGAGCCTGCAGCAGTTTAAATCCTCCCCTCCTCGCCTCAGGGCAGCCTGGGGGCAGCGGAGTGGTCGCACATCCAGGGCCCTTGTCCTGCACCAAGGCTGCCCCTTGTAGCAGTGGGAGCTTTAAGTCAGTCGTGCAGCTTCCCTCTCTTCACTTATTTAAGTAAAACAACCATAAACTTCCTTCCCGAAAGTCTCTGGCTTTTGTGTTAACTTTTTAATCAGAGTGGGGTCAGAGTGAAGAATGCCCAGTGCTAATAGATATCGCTGTCTCATTACTCACCCTTTTTCTTTTTTTTTTTTTAAACAGATATTTCATGGCTATTGTTAATGCACATTTTTCACAGAGTAATTTTCCGAGCCTTAGCCTGTAACACATCCCAATGACAAATGCTCCTGATTTGGACTGTACCGTCAGCTGCAATGTCACATCAGACATTTTCTCAATGCCTGCTCCAGACAGGCCATCCAGTTTTATGATAGCTCTGTCTCAGTGATCACTATTGAACCTTAGGAATCTAGAGGCTTTTCAAGTTTAATTGAATAAAATTCTTTGCAATATAAATTCTTCATGAATGCTGTATAAATCAGCTCTGGGCTGGATTTATAGTATTTTCTTTTTTTCCATCTGGGGGGAAGAAATCTCACTCCTGTTTTGGGACCGAAGCTGGTATTGTTTTGATTGTGAGGAGAAATAAATTTAGCTACTACACTTTAATGCGATGTAGAGATGAAATTTATGAGGGTGCGCCCAGCTTCCTGCTGCCCCCCTCTCCCTTTCCACCCAAAGCCCCCTGTGCCATTGTCTCGGGGGGGCTGAAGCGGAGGGACGCTGGTGGCTGGGGGGACCCGGCTGTTTCGGTTAAGCGGGCGCAGAGGCCCAGGGCTTGGCTTTAGGAACGACCAGAGACCAGGCTGAGCCTGGCCCCAGCCCCGGGGAGCTTCTGCAGCTCAGCAGAGCAGCGCCGGGCTCCGCAGGAGACAGTTCACCGCGGGCGTCCTCCGCTTCACCACCTCAGCGTGCAGCACCCGGCTGTCGGGAAGGGACCTTCCAGCCCTGAATCCTGTCCCCACGCTGGGCTGGGAGCAGTGAAGTTCCAGCGTGGCCGAGCCGGCCTGCGCGAAGGGAGCGGCGTGCGGGAACGTGCGGGCGAGCCTGGCGCGACAGCGGGCGGGAGGGAGGCGTCGCGAGAAGGAAATTCGGGCTCTAAACCAAATCAAGCTCCGCTGCTGCGGGTTAGCGTTTGTTTTTCCAAGTCCTTTGTCCCCACCCAGCAACATCCAGCCGTACAAGCGTAGGGATTCCAGTGCCTGCACCTCATTAATATAACAGGAAGAAGGCAGATGCTTTGTCCGTCCTGACCGTATGCGGAGCCCAGATACATTCCTGCCTAGCAGGGTTCCTTATTTATGATTACGTTGGAGCTGCCAGCACAGACATATGTTGCTAAGGGTCGTTTATTCTTGTTTGTAAAATGTATGGCTGCTCCTAGCTTACACACTGTCAAAACTGGAAGAACTGGCCCCAAAATCTCTTGCTGCATGATTGGATCAGACGCCTGTACATCTGTTAACGCTGTAGGAGCTGTAAAATGAAATAAGTTTCCCTATAACTCAAGCACCTCTATTACCGCCACAATGTGTAAGCAGCAGAGCCGGCTGCTGCTCTTGCAGAAATGACACAAACGTACATTTTGCCAAGTCATATGTAAATTTATACAAGGCAGCGTTGCTCCTGCGAATGCACAGAAGGAAGGACGAGTCCCTGTGCGCTCCCAACCTCGACAGGATGCGCTGGCCCCCCCCAGCCCATGGTGCTGCACCCAAAAGGTGAGTTTTGGGGTGCACGGCCCCAGCCCTGGGCAGCCAGCAGCAGTCCCGTGCTGCTCCTCTCATGCTGGAGGGCCAGAAGGGACCACATCTGCCACCAAGTCAAGGCCTCCGCAGGCGCAGGGCCATGAAATACCCAGTTTGCCTGGACGTGGTCAAAGAAAAACCCTCCCCACCCAAGCAGCTCGTGCCACAGCAAGGCAAGACCTGACTAGGAAGGGGCAGGCGTGCAGTTACACACCCCGGGGTAAGAGGCACCGTCCCCGCATCAGGTGGAAGCAGATTCAGCCCGTCTGCGTTGAGGAAAGGGCTGTCTCAGCCCCTCAGCCTACGTCTGCTGCAACCAAGCAGAAAGCACCCAGCTCTGTTCCCCGTCCCCGCTACCGCTGCCCGGAGAGGCAGAGTGTCCCAGCTCGTGCTCGAACTGCCCCAGGGGGAAGCTGCAGAAGAAGAATTTGGCCTTAGAAACACATTTTGGAACGGAGAGGCAGCGGTGCCAAGCCAGTGCCAACGTAGGTCTGACCACTCCATCACTAACACACTGCAGTCTCCGTAAACGCGAGCAAAGACAGAAACAAGCTGCAGGAATATCTCACCCCGCTCAGCTGAGGGATGTGGAGACCAGAGCTCGGCACATCTTCCCCCCTCTCTGTGCCCGAACCTGCAACCAGCCCTGGCCAAGGGGTTGTACAAAGCAGCGGCAGCAACCGGAGGGATTACACGTCTGTGCGCGGTGAGCCGCGGGTTGGGACAGGCTGGGGGAGCAGCGAGAAGAGCTGTTGGCTCCCCAACACACCTGCAGGGCAGCAGCGTGTCCCCCGCCAGCACCAGCGAGCTCCAGCGATCCCTCCCAGCGCCTCGGCCACGCTCCCTTGGGTCAGCCCCGAGGCGGCAGCACAGGGAGGCAGCCCCGGCCCGCCGGCGCCGCGCGGATGCAGGCATTTCGCAGGCCTGGCTGCTCGCTGCCAGCTTTCTGCCTTGGCAGCATCTGCTGTGGGGTTTCTTTTTGCTGTTTCTGACGGCGCCATATGCCTCTGTGTCAAAACAATGGCGCTTGCACACTGACTGGGAGCCCTCTCCCTCGCTCCCACCGAGCTCCCTCTCCCCAGCGAAGCCCGAGCGCCCGTCGGGATCAGGCGGGGGGGCCGTGCCGCGCCTCGGCAGCCGGGGGAAGGTGGGGGAAGGCGGTCAGCGACGGTGCCACGTGCCGAACCTGAACTGGGGGGGAAGCTGGAGCAGCAGCGGGCACAGCTCCTCACTCCTACAGGGATGCTCCCCGAGCCAGCGAGGGGAGAAGCACAACAATACCTCCTACAGGCACTGCGCTTCTCCCCTCCCTGTTTAACATCTTCACTGATGATCTAGAGGCGGCCATCGAGGGCCCCCTGTTTGCAGAGGACACCCAGCTGGGTGGGAGTGTTGATCTGCTCGAGGGCAGGGAGGCTGCAGAGAGACCTGGGCAGGCTGGAGCCATGGGCTGAGGCCAACTGGGGGAGTTTTAATAAGGTCAAATGCCGGGGGCTGCCCTTGGGCCACAACAACCCCCAGCAGGGCTACAGGCCTGGGGAGGAGTGGCTGGAGAGCTGCCGGTCAGAGAGGGACCTGGGGGGTGAGAATGAGCCAGAGTGTGCCCAGGGGGCCAAGGAGGGCAACGGCATCCTGGCTTGTGTCAGAAATAGCAGGGGGGTTGAGGCTGAGGGGAGACCTCCTGGCCCTCTGCAACTCCCTGCCAGGAGGGGGCAGAGAGGGGGGATGAGTCTCTGGAGCCAAGGCCCCGGCGCCAGGCCCCGAGGGAATGGCCTCAAGCTGCCCAGGGCAGGGTCAGGCTGGCTCTGAGGAAGGATTTCTGTGCAGAAGGGGCTGTTGGGCGTTGGAATGGGCTGCCCAGGGCAGGGGGGAGTCCCCGGGATCCCTGGAGGGGTTGAAGAGTCGGGCTGAGCCAGCGCTGAGGGATCTGGGGGAGTTGGGAACGGTCAGGGGGAGGGTCATGGTGGGGCTGGGGGAGCTTCAGGGGCTTTTCCAACCCGGATGATTCTGGGATTTTATGTTATTATTAATAACCAACCCCACGTCAGCTGGTGGCTGGTGCTTAGAGCAGCTTCTAGGACACAAAGCGCAGCCTGGCCCCACAAATCCTCATCTCCCTACACCAAGAAACATAAGACTCCTTGGTGCAAAGACACGGACTTGGCCCCACTGGCCGCCCAAGCCCGGTTCCAGCGCCCGCAGCAGAGCCTGAGGGCAGGCAGCTTTGCCACCAGCTCCTGCCCACAGCTGAGCTGCTGGAGAAGAGCTCTGGCCCGATGGGGCGGCCGCCCTGAGCACAGACACACACACTGCTCCACTCTCCTGCACTGGGGGGGTCTTGCTCAGCTTCCCAGTGTGGTTCCCTCCCCCCAGTAGCCCCAGCCACCATTCCCTGCTGACGAGACACGTACAGAGCACTGTGAAGCCCAGCACCTGCCCCAGGCCAGGCTCCCCCCGTTACATCCCAGGAGCACCAGTAACGCTCCGGAAGGTACCAAAGGCTGAAGTCACAGCATCCTGCAGGACCCAGCAGTGCTCCTCCACTCGTATTCCAAGACACAAGAACAAATCCTGCTTCAGATGCCACCGCCAGGTCCCCTCAGGCTCAGAGGCCCTCGCACCACCCCTTCTGCACCCCAAGGAGCACCCCAAGGAGCCCATCTCTCAGGGGCACCTGCACATGCCTGCCAAGAACCAGTCTGGAAAAAAAAAGATTTCTGAGGGACCAGCAGCTCTGTCCACAGCCTGGCAGGTTCCTGGCAGAGGTACCAAGAGGTGCCACTACCCCTGAGCTCTGCTCTCCCCTCTGCTCTGAGCAGGAGTGTTACCCCCAGCTCCTTCCCTGCCCCGAGGGGAAAGGAAGAGGAGACATCCAATCATCTTATTCATACCAGGTTTATTTTTCTCTTCCCTGCATTTCCGATACACGGGATGTAACCAAGGTCTCCACAGCAGCAAGTCTTCTATAGAAAAAAATAGTCATTAATCTCCCGTGGCAAAACCACCCCTGCCCTACAAAGAACACCCGCGCAGAATACAGCAGTGCGGGCAGGGACACCACACATTCACAGCCTCCTGCTCAGGTAAAAACGTATTAAAGCCTCCCACTCACACAGAAATCAGCTACTCGAGAGAAATATCGTTGTTGCGCACGGAGCCACCAGGGCGTTTACTCTAGACGTTTTACACGCTAGCTACAAAATGGGATGTAGTGTCTTGTAGTGCAATAGTGCCAGGTTTGGAGGGACCTGGCTAAGTCTGCCTTAGGATCTTTTCTAGGGATTGTACTCCTGAGGAATGAAGGAAAAAAGGGGAGCAAAGATTTTATGTTGCTGTGTTCAACAACTCACTTGGTTGAACAATCATTGTGCTCTATGTAGACACACTTCCATTTCCCTAGAATAATAATAAGATAAAAAAAGATATCTTGTGTGATATTTTAAACTGTTGTTTAAAGTCAGTGCCTGAACCTCTCAGCTACACAGTCAACAACTGGTTAATGCTGAAATGCTCTATTAAAAAAAAATTAAAAAGAAATTTACTATCATCTTTAATTTCTCTGAGCTCATAGTCCAGTATCTGTATCCAGTATTCCCATCCTCACTAACACTTCTGATCGCTCCTGTTTAATATTACTGAGCTGACAGAGAAAAAGGATCGTGACGTTGCTTTCCAGATGCATTTCCAGGCATTAGTACAAAAAAAAACCCCAACAAACCAAAAAAACAAAAAAAGGGTTACTCCTCTGAAAACCAGCTGAAGCAAAGCCAGAAGAGAAAGATGAAGCAAAGACCATCTCTGTCCTCTCGGCTGGATGGTGCCGAGGGTTTTCTGGGCTGGTTGAAATGTGCAATATATGGTGGTTAAGAGGGACCTTCGGAGCCCAGGGAGCCTGCGCTGTGCGGAGACCTCCCTGCGGGTGGGCCAGGGCGAGCCAGAGGATGAGGTAGGGTACGGCAGCCTCGCGCCAGGGCGGCTGCTGCGAGCCCACTTGTGCACCAAAAGGCTCCCAGCAGGTCTGCCTGGGCAGTGCAGGGGGGCCAGAGCGCAGGGCGGGGGGCACCACCGCCACGGGGAGCTCAGGAGGGGAGGGGAAGCCCAGGGGAGGTACCAGCAGCCTCTGGGGGAGCTCGTTTTATCAGTGAGCAGCAAGAGGGGAAGGGGAGAAGGTTTTTAATCCTGTCCCAAACAGGAGAACGTCGATGGCTTTTCTTTGTGCCAGAAGCCCAGCAAGGACAGAGCAAGCCCAGGAGACAGCACCAGCCTGGGCTGAGGCAGGACTGGCAGCAGGACGAGGGCCCACAGCTGGGAAACTGCAGAGACACTTGAGAAATCAGGCTCTGGACTTCAGAAGAAATGGCAGGGAAGGGTCCACACCTTCCCAACACACACACACACGCACTCCCCTCACTCATACCCTGCCTCTCAGAACAACCTGAAAAAGCTGCCTGCTACAGGCAACCAGCAACTGTTAAAAATAAGGCCAGAAAGAGACAAAGCGACCAAAATAAATAATTTGGCAACAAAGCAAATGTGGCTGTTACACAGAAGCCAAGTCCTGGTTTGAAACAGCACATCTCCCTAACAAAAGAGCCCGCAAACAAAGTGAAACTTCGATCCAAGTGAGAGGAATTTTGCCAGCAGTTTCCAGAGGGCCCTTGGCAGCCCGACACAGTCCCCTGCCAGAGATCACGGGGGGCACCTGCCCAGCGCGAGCGCCGTGCCGGGAAGTGCGGGCTGCCCGCGCCGTGTGCCAGCGCCTGTCCTTTGGAAACGAAACAAAACGAAACCTTTTCTGCTCCTGAGCAAATTCAGACAACCACCCTTTTTGCCCCAAGCACAGGCTCGGGCAAGAGCTTGGCAGAGGCACAGCTGGCTCAGCACGCTGACCCCCAGGCCCGCTGCGTGAGCTCTTAACCCACAGCCCTCCGACACCTTCCTGAGACCGGCGGGGCCCATCTGCTCCCTTTTAGCCTGCTGCTTCTCGAGTCTGGGCAAGTGCTTCGTCCTCCTCCAAACGCCAGGGCCTCGCACGGAGCAAGGGCACCAGGCAGCCCCCGCAGTACCTGTCCTGAGTAAACGGTGCCCGTTTGTGGCACATCCAACGCCGCAGCCTCCTGCTTTTCTCCTTGTCCTGGGCTCTGTCATGTTTCTGCCTTTGTGCAGCTTCCCACAGACTGACTTCCACCCAGTAAGAAAACTGGACCATCTCCTGGGAAAGGAAAAAGAAACGCTCCCGCAGCAGCAGCTGCCCAGACTGCACAGCCTGCTGGGGGGTATTACGGTCACTAATCTGACTGGCACTTTTAATGTTCCTTTTATGCTCCCCCGGGGTTTGCTTTTAAAGACGATTTACGTGGGTGTCAAGTGAAGTGTATTGGGTCAGGCCCATCACCTCCTTCATCCTGGAGCCGTGCCCAAGAAAAGCCAGCCCTGTCTAGCCCAGAAGCTCTTCCTGGTAACCCTCTCCTAGCAGCTGCATCTCTCCAGCCCTCGAGCGAGCAGGCAGCCCCCGCGGAGCCGACCCACCCTCCGTGCACGAGGGCCTCCACCTCCAGCAGCAGTCAGCGGCTCCGAGAGCCCCCGTCGCAGAGTCCAGGCCCACGGCAACTAGGACAGCTCAAACCCAGTGTTCATGCTGATGGCGTAGCGCAGCTTCTCCCGCAGGATGCTCTTCTTGCTGTAGTTGGGAAGCTTGAGGAGGTTAAAACACGTAGAGGAGGTTGGGAGACGCCCGCCTGGCTCTTTTTTGCGGATTGTGAAGAAGCCCCGTAGCACGCTGCCCAGCGTGTCTCCGGTGTCCTGCAACGGGGCAGAAACACATCCCCCCCCTGGACTCCTCTGCTGTGCCCCTGCCAGGTGGGCGCCTACACACGGGGCACCTACACACGGGAGAGAGATGCCAACACAAAACCTGTCTGCTGGGAACAGGGAGAGTCAACCCTCAAAGCCTCGACCCCCACAAGAGCTCGAAAGGAGCTTCTCTTGTAACTGCAACTGCCCTGAGGCACCCCAGGTCCCTTCACAGGGTGTGCAGGGAGTGGGGTCAGAGACACAGGGAGGTCCCGAGGAGAAAACACAACCCTGGAGACAGCCCGAGTGCTGCTGCGTGTAGGAAGAGGTAGGTGTGGCCATATACACACTATTAGGGTAAGGTTGGTTTTGCTGTGCCCTATAGAGTGTAAACCTTTATGTTTTAGAGTTTCCTGGTCAGACAGAGGACGCTGGGCAGGGAAGGGGGCTGCCAGAAGCCTGGCAGGGAACACACGAGAGATTGAGTTAAGCAGGGAGCCTACCTGATCATCAGAGACTTCCACGCAGCGGATGGAAAAAGGAGGCTTGAGGTAGGCAAAGCCCAAAAGTGGAGGCCTGGAGCAGCTGGTAACAAACTGAAAAGGTGATGGATGGTGAAAGGTGGCAGGAGCGAGCGCAGCCTGGCTGTACCGGCCACACGGGCAGCACAGCCACAGCCGCAGGCACCTGAACGCCCCACGGCACAAGGCCACTGAGCTCTCGGGCCCTTTGGAAACTGCCACCTGGGCAAGACTATTCACAGTGACACAAGTGTTTGTAGGAACTCTGCTTCCCGGGCTGCCCCGCTGCTGGGGAGCAGGGTGCAGATTTTAAGGTGTCAAGCATTCTGATACTCCTACCGACTAACTGGAGGAGAACAGCACTAACCCCACCATCCCAGGTTGGGCTGAAACGGCAGCATTTACCTTGAGAAACATGGCTCTCTCCTCAGGGCTGAAGTCATTGGCCAGGATGTCCCACAGCCAGATAATGACCCGGTGACTCCCGTGGAAGCCCCCGTAGTACACCGTGTGTTTTCTGGGGAGAGAAAGGTCGTGACAGGCTGGTGTCCCACTACAGCAGGAGGGTCACAGCTGGTAAGTGCTGGAAGGATCAATACCTGCCACGGGTTCACTGCTACAGCACACCCTGCCAGTACTGAGCCCTCCCCAGTGCTCACTGGGCACGTGATTAGAGAAAAAGGGAGGGCAGAGAGAAACTCTGCTCTCAGGAACCAGCAGAAAGAAAGGATCCTTCCAATTCATTACTACTCTGTCCAAATTAGCTTTAAGGAACATGTTCTTCCGCTCCATTTGTTCCTGTCTGCTCCTCAAATTTCAGTCAGGAGAAGCAGAATGTCGTGAAAGTCTCCTGCAAACCTCCAAACAGCTCTGTACTAAAACGGCTTGGCTTGCTGAGCGAGGGGGCCAGCAGGCCGAGTTGCTCACTTACTTTAAGTCCTCGAGGTCAATCTCAGCATTGTCGCCGGAGATCAGCCGCTGCAACTCTGGCGCAGAAAACATACGAATCCATTCGGGCTTAATGATCGACCTGAACCCACTGATGAGTGCTGCTGTCTGACTCTTGATCTGTGTGTGCATCCGGAAGTGAGCCATGAGGTGGATGTAGCTGATCCTGGGGGTGACAGGGGAGGTGGCAGGGAGCGATACCCACCTTGCCAGTGCAGGAACAAGGTCGCTGACCTGGCTCTCCAGCCCAGAAGGGACTAGCACTGCCTGGAGGTGCATCATACTTCCCCCACCAGGGTGTTGCTCTTTATTTAAGCAGAAAGAGCTGTTGTTCTGCCCAGACTTTGCCCCATTCCCCGTCTCTGGGACTGCCTGCTCATTTCATAGAGCTCCTTCCCGACCCAGGGACGAGCAGGCTCTAATAATCACTTGATCATCCTTAGAGCATGCGTCTAACTGCTCTTTAAAGGATCAGATTCCCAGTCACAGGCACTCCTCTAGGTTTGAAAACCAATTCTCTGGGCTCTGATGCCACCTGCACCAAAACCCATGGCTGGAGAAACAACACACCAAAAACCACTTGGGAGATTTCCACTTCATCCCAGGCGTATGGAAGAGGTGCCCTGGTTATTAGAGGGAGGCACCATCAGGCTTCCCCTTCTCACCAAGAGGCAGAACAGCTTCATCAGTCTGCTCCTAGGCAGATCCCACAGCCCCATCGACTGGGTGTTCAGCCGGGTAACCTCACTCCACCATTACCAGACTCTTTCCAGATTGCTCCCACTTACAGCGCTTCTGCTGCTCCCTCCCAACTGCCAATTTGTGTGCACATCTGCACAAAAGCTTCAAAGTTTCTGCTGTAAGTAGAGCAACACCCAGGACTTTCAACTTTCTCCCTGAGCTGACTTCTGACAAACCAGAGCAAGATCTTTTCAAATGCAAACTCCTCGGTTAGAGCTCAAGAAGGAAAAAGACTGGGAACATCAGATTGCAGAGCACGACTAACAAAGACAAATCCTCAGGTAGGATCCAGCTTTCACTTGCCATTAAAGAGAACAACCCCCAGACTACCAGTTCAAACACACATCTGCTTAATAGATATTTTATCCTGCTTTTACAATCACTGAAGGGTACAGAGAAGAAAAAAAAAAATGAAGGGAACAAAAAGGTGGGTTTGGTTTTCAGGCTCCGGAGTTGACATTTACGATAACTATCTGAAAGCCGGTTATCTGTGAAAATAGCTACAGGGCTCGGTGTCTCCTCTGATTTCCTGTGTCTAAAGTATGACTGTCGACTACATTTGAATTCACCACTGTCTCTTCTGAAGAACAGTGCTTTATACAACTGCCACATGTTATCATTCTGAGAAGATCTGTCTGCTTCAAGGTGTCTTTGAGCATCTGTGCCCTCTATGTTCACGACTGTGTGCCTGAATTGCTTTGAATCCATCTGTCCGTATCTATCACCGTCATTAAATCCTGCAGAATCTCACAGACTGTGTGCCTTTGACCTCAGAAGCGCTGTTTCAAGAAGTAAATTGTCAATTTTTATTTTGCAAATTGAATTTAATACAATTTCTGCCGATGAACTGTAACCAGTAAATTCTATTAAGATATTTATGTGCTCCTTCTACTCCAATCTATCTCAATTCATTCCAGATGCAAGCCCAAGGAACGAGAATAAAGTATTTTGCAGTGGTGACCTTAAAAATCTAATTGCTGTACTTACTTATTTTCATTGGTAACGGGAATGGTCTTCCCTCCAGGAACAAGTTCATGGCAAACAAGCTGAGGGAAGAAATGATTGTATTGCTAATTACTGCCTGGAACCACAACGGAAAGAAATGCCATGCCAAGCTGTTATCTCCCCATAAAACATTTATTTTTACAATAAAACGGTAGGATTTAAAATTTAAGTAATAATCCTGCTTCTGCCTTGAACCAGTTTCACTTAACTATTAACACAGTAATTGAACAGTAGGGACCTGTGACTCTCCCACCAGTGGAGCCAGCCCTTCTCGAGGAAGCCTCCTCTCCAGTCTGATCCATCATTGCTGAACCGCACACAAACCAATTCAAAGAGCCCCGGGGGACTGTCACAATCCCAGAATCCAGAGGCTGAACAAGCTCCGAGCCTTGGCACAGCTTGGTTGAAGAGCACAATCCAAAGCTCTCTGCTCCACAGGTCTCACCTGGGGCCACCCGCGTGGCAGGGCTCCCCGGAGCTGGCTGTCCCACAAGCTGGGCGCTCCAGAAGGCTCCAAGCGGAGAGCTCGGGACGCCAGGGAGCTGTGAAGCAGCATCTCCTCCCCCCCTGCCCGGCCAGGGCCTGGCGCTCAGCCGACAGCTCCGCTCGGAGACAGCGGCGGGGACCCGCCGGGCGCTCGCTACAGCGACAGTCGTGACTCATCTTTGCACCAAGAGGCAGAAAGTCGTTATTCACACACCACGGTGGCCTCTGAGCTTCAGTTCCAGGTGACTTCCAAGGTCGGAAGGGAGCCCAGCACAGGGACAGAGCTCAGCTCCCCTGTCCCCACACCTAGCGGGGACACACAGGTTCACTCAGGAACCACAGGGTTACCTCACCTGGAAAACAGGAGTCCCCTGGTTTATTTTGAAGTTTTGAGCGCTGCAGCCTTCAGCATCTGATGCTTGGCTCTCATATGCTGTTTCCTACCTTCATTTTTCCGGCGGAAAAAAGCCTCAAAGCCGAAACCTCAGCAATCCTGAGGCAGCAGCGAGGTGCTCAACCCGCTGCGCGCTGGATGTGACCTCTCACTCGGGCAGAGCAGGGCTGATCACCACTTTGCTGCCCTCCCAGACACCCTCGCAGCTTTGCGGGTGCATTTGCTGCTGCTGCTGTCGGACGTACCCAAGCTAGGTCTAAACTACACTGGCATAGGGGTAAGAAACTGCAGCGTGAGACACTCCAAAGGACAAGCTGCCCCGGATAAACACTCCACGACTTTGTGGTCTCCGAGCTCCGTGCCATCAGATTTACACTGCTAAGGGTGCTCAGGCTTTGACTAGCTGGGGCCTCCCCACAGAATTTGCAGCAGCAACAGCATACACAGACAGCAAAGGCATTTTTATCTTATCTATCTGTATTTTCCAGCTATGCACACACAGCTTCGCAGAACCCAAGGCACAAGTGCGACCAAGAGCCTTCAAGGTTTCATAAAGGACTGACAAACAGCCTTTTCTTCTCAAGGCCAAGAGACCTCCTGACCCACTTCAAGTTCCTCTGACAGAAACGGCTACGTCTGAAGAAAAGGAATTCCTCCCTACTCACAGAGAATCTTCTCATTAGAAGAGGGGAGACCAGTTATGCAGGGAAAGCACAAAACAATGCTTTTCAACTAGAAAGGAAAAAACCCTGGCAGTAGAAAAATGAAGGGTCAGAGGGCAATCTTTTTTGTGGAAAAAAACTGTTCTCTGCCCACAGCTAAATATTGAACGAAGCCACAGAATCCTACAGCTGAGTTCAGAGAAGCTCTGAAGGTGAGCCAGCCTTTCAACACAGGCATTTTTTTGGTAAAAGGAGAGCAGAGCTAAGCCCTAACCACAATCAAACACAAGGTCATTTACCACTCAGTCCCCTCAGGATTCTCATTCAGATGGGCCACAGAGAGCATCCACCCGACATACTGGGAAACACAAGTACCGGAGTAGAAAGCACTCTGCGCAGCACGAGCTCGGACAGCCAGCCTGGCTTTCAGAGGCTCAAGACCAGCTCTCGGGAAGCTCAGAAGAGAATAACAGCTGCCTTCTGCTGGCAAGTCAGACTGCGGGTGTGCTTCTCTGCTCTAAGGACACTAATGAAAGCCAGGACACCCCTGCTCAGGAGTCAAACCTCGTTCTGCTGCCAACTGCTTACATTCACAACCCACCACTTCTGGCACCACAGGCTTTCCCACGGCAGCAGTCAACGATCCTCAGGACCCCTCTCAGAGCTTCAAAGGCTCTTCCTGGCAGCATCAGCCAGACCAGCGAGGGAGATGCACCTCTGCGGAGCAGCTAGGATCTAACCAGGAGAAAGAGGGACTGCCCGAGCCAGGGCTGTGGGCTCTATCAGTGCCCAGAACTCTGCTCGTCACCACCTAGCATGAAGAGCGTGTTTGGGACAAAGCAGAGAGAAGATCTACCACAGTCACTGAACAAAAACCTACCTGACCCATCACATCTTCATCGTAGGACAGCGTTAAGCCCAAGTCACTGATATCACCATCGTAACGCTAGAGGAACAACAGAGAAAAGGAAAGAAAGTCAGTGTTTAGCAGCAGGAACAGCAGCTCTGTATTTGTGTTACTCTTCCGCTAAGTGATCCCCAGCAGGTAGGAGGCCCCAAAGCACAACAAATACAAGTTGTTCTAGGTTATGGGGAGACTGCACAAGAGCTGAAGCTAAAAGTCAGGATATCCCCATGGCCAGTTCCAGGTTTACACTCAGACTCCTGTCTCATCCCTGCTAGCCCCACTGAAAACACAGGACAGGCACTTGCCAACCTGCCCCAGTCCCACCACTTACTTCCAGGGTGTTTTTAAAGATGATCAGTACCCCAAAGGCATTGGCAAATCTATTATTTCTAACAGCAGCCAGCAATAAGGGAGTTGAACAACAGGAAAAGTTAATGCTCAAACCTTAATCGAAGTGAGATTTTTATAGAACTCAGAGTCCAAGGAGGGAAGTTCATCCACGGAGCTGTAGAAGATGCTGTGGTGGTGCCCCAGCAGCTGACTCAAGAAGAAGGAAGCAAATGGTACATCCACAACTATTCCCTACAGACAAGAACGTGCAGGTAAGGTGGCGCCGCACACTTGTTACGTGCAACAGCTTTGGTTGTCTGAGGCCCGCGGGCAGATCACGTGTTGTGGAACAAGTGCAAAGATGCAAGGCACTGAAATCAGCTAAGGAAACCACATCCTCTTAAAATCCATTAATTTGTGGAGCAGGTGCAAAAAGGCAACAGGGGAACTCTGTGTTTCCCTTAAAAGAACTGCCTTACGTGGAGAGGGCTGTTCTGTCATTTCCATCCTTTTTTAGCCACATGTCCCTTTAAGTAAAGTATCAACAAATGGGATGCTTGTAAGGTGTTAACACCAAAACAACAGACTATAACACTGAAATAGCAGACTGTTCCAGCTAGGGTCCCCAGCAACAAGAAGAACAATTAAGGTATGTCCCAGGTTTTATCTCCAAGATTATTTTTAGTACATACCTGAAGTGTCAGACTGCTCTGCCACCAATGTTTTTATTCAAGGCATTTCTCCCAAACTCGCCTCCCCAGTAACATCCCCCCCAAGCACACGAGAGATGCTCTTGAAGCAAGAGGCACCATCACAGAGCTACATCTGAGCGGTGCTATAGCAGCAGCGACAACACCCTCACCTCATACACAGCCTTCCCAAGCATCTTCCCCACAAACTCAAAGAGCTGTAGGTAGTTCTCATGAATGTAGGACGTTGGGGATGGATAGAGCCTCTCATCACCGCTGGTTGTCTGCACACAGATAGAGAGGAGAGCAGTGAGCCAGTCTGTTTCTGTCTGCAGGGGGCCATCACAGCCAGCACCTGCAGCCCTGCCTCATACCTTGAACAAGTTGAGTGCGGGGTCAAACACCTTCTTTATTATCTCTTCCAGGAACTCTTTGAAGACACCGTCCTGATCAATACCAGCCTCATCGACTCCCAGATCATTCACAAACTTCACTCTGATCACTCCCTTCATGGCGTTCTGGGACAGCTGTCGTAGCTGTTCATATCCATCCTACACAGACCAAAGAGCCAGAGGACAATCGTGCTGGGAGACACGTCAAACACCCATGCAGACGCGCCAGCAGAGACCAGACACACACACACCCCACAGAAATCTGCATTTGCCATTGAATTTTGTATCCCAAAAGACCGACATTTTTCCTAGTCAGAACTGTAGGTTTGCAGCAGCCTGAGCTGAACTAAGGGCCAGCATTTTCCTGCAACATCACTTCGTACAAAAGCAGACAGAACTGGCACCGGGTCCCTCAGCACCCACAGGGAAGGTAAAAACTTATTAACCCTCCGTATTCTTGTCAGGCCAAGTTACTGCCTTGTTGGTTGGCTTCTGCAAGCCAGATCACTCACCTCCAGCATACGTGAGCGGCGGATAGTGATGTGTGTGACGTGAGGCGATGCCGAGCTGGTTTCAACCAGCCCAAGCTTCTCTTTTTCCTTTGTAACCATGTTTCGGAAAAGCAGCACCCTCTTCAAAAGAAAACAAATACAAGTCTTCAACCACAAGGCTCCTTATCCTCCCACACAGCAGGGCTTTCAGATACTCCCGACGCACACCCAGAACTACCTCTTGGTTGTCCTGTTCCCAGCTAGGCCCAACGATGCCGCTGTCACCTACTCACTAGAAATAGTGGGATCTCCATCCTTGTTCCCCAGCGGGGCAGAGAACTCCTTGGAGCTCTGCTTTGGTAGGGACAGGGTGCTGACAATACTGAAAACAAAAGCACCTTTCCTATCGCCAGATAAAAATCTGTCATCTCTGCAGATTTGCTACCTGCAAAAAGACACTCTGCTTTTTTCTCCAAAGCCACGTCACGCGCTGCTGGATGACTCTGTGCAGCTGCCCACACAAATAAGCTCTCTCTCAATGAGAGAAATCAAGACAGTTTAGAGGAAATATATTGGGGAGAATAGGGGGGAAGGAGAAGACTTTTGTTCAACGGGCATTTCAATCACAAGCTCCAAGTCAGAAGCTCAGGACACACATCCCTTCCAGCCCAGGCCAGCCAGGTCACTGGCTTTTCAGCTGCCACCCTCTGCCCCGTCCCACTCACGTTCTTGTGGGGAATGACGTGTGGGATGTACTGCAGGAGCAGCTGGGCTCGTTTCTTGTCCTTGTCCAGCTCCTGGAAAAGCACGCTGGGTTTGAGGTCCCTTTACAAAGAAAGGCACAGATTCAGAGATCCCTGAGAAATGCCCAGGTGTGGTAAATAGCTGGGGGGTGGGAGAGAGAGGAAACCTGTAATGATTTCAAAGACAACTTAAGCGCTCAGGTGCACACATCTAAGAAGGCCAGAGACACTCGAGCTGTTAGGTGCTGAGTCAGTTTTCAAAGCATCACCCTCCAGGAGCAGCAGCTAATCCTTACAAAGCAGAGGAGAAGCACAGCAGGAGGGGTGTCCTTAAACGCCAACCCAGGGAGCAGTTCTGACCTCGATCTCCCAGGCAGAATGAGAGGCTCTCCGTTTAGAGTAAGGAATCCCAAACCAGTCCCCTGCAGGGGAGCCGCTGCACTGGGACAAGCACAGAGCTGCACACACTTACTTGCGTAACCAGTGATCCTCGGGAGCAAAGCGCCTGCGGCAGTCCCTTTCGTACAGGACCATGAGCCAGCCATGGACGGAATGAAACAGCTCCAGGGTCTCCCCTCGGGCATTCTCTGAACAAAAGGAACAAAGCAGCAATGTCCAGGCACCCTAGGCAACAGGAGCGTCCAAGAGCAACACGTGGACCATCTGCCCCACGCTAACGGGACAGGTTTCTCCTAACCCCCACTGCCTTCAGAGGGAAGGAAGAGATTTCGTGCCTTCCAGAAGGCAGACAGTCTCTTCTTTGATCAAAGTGAAAAAACTCTTAGCCACATCAAAGCCATCACAACGGAAATGGATTATCTCATCAAATGACCAGAATTGAGCTGTACCCCAATTATACCAGCACAGAGATCCACACTAGAGAGCTACAGAGATGCTAGCAAGCCTGCTCTGCTCTGTCAAAGCACTATTTCCAAAGCACATTCTCCTCCAACACATGGCCCAGTCATGCTAAACTTAGTGTCTGGCAGAAACCAACATGCCTGTCGTGTCTGTTACCCAAATTCTCACTGGAAATAGAAAAGTTCACTGTATTTGGTGCCAAGCATGATAGTGGCATCTAGATGCCAAAAGACTGGGACATATTCTCATGCCACACAGCGTAGTATGGTTTGGGGTTTTTTTTGGTGCAAAATAATAATTAGCAGAAGCTTCACATTCCAGAATTAATGCCATTTGTAACATCGACTCAAGCTACTAAAAGCACTTACCTACAATTCCATCCCAGATCATCTTAAATACAAAGGAATTCAGAAAAGATGAGATGGTAACAAGCTCTTCCAGTTTGAATGAAATCTGCTCTTCATAGACTTCTATGTCATCAAGAATCCTATCAGAGAAAACAAATGCAAATGCACAAATGTAAATTTAATTCCCTTTTGAAATTTTCATAAAGGCACATTATCCTTTAGCAGCAGCTCTTATTTCTATGACAACTGACACCCACGAGGACCTAAAGTCATAAACAACTAAACCTTATTTATTGATTTTGATCGCTAGCTGACCCTAACAGAAGACAGTATGAAAGGCCTGAGATATGAGCAAAGCCAGTATTTCATAGCTGAAAGGACCTATGCACTCATCTCCAAGAAAACAACTTCATCATTCAAGCTAAGAAAACTGTCTCTGCAGATCAGCAAGGGCAATTTTCCAACGCTTCTCCCATCCTTTGTGTTGTGTAAGTCTGCGAGTGAGACAGCAAAGGAGTTGTAAACAGAAGAACATAAGCTGGGGAGTTTTCTTGCAGCACTATTAAAAATTTTTTTCCTCAAAGCTTATCTGGACCCATCGAAGTGTTTGCTTTGGACTGACACAACTGTTGTCCACAAGCAGCAGAAGAAATGTTTCTTTCCCCTTCCCTAGCCAGTGCTGTAATATTTTGTTACCAGTTTAGCCAGCTGTACGTTGCTGAAGCAGCACGTGGCTGAGGGGGAAAGTCCTTTTGAAGTCCTTTATTTCTCAGGACTCTACCTGAAAAGCTTCTTGCTTTACTCTGCCTAGTTATCTTTATGCAAAGGCAGCAATGCCTTAACTATTCCTCTTGAAATGTAAGGAACACAACAGCTTCACGTTACAAATCTAGAGAGCACCCTCTGCTTGCTACCTACGTGATAAGGTGGCGGGAGCAGTCGCAGAAGAGCATCAACATGGCCAGCAGCCTCTTGGATTCCTCCGTATCATTATTCAAGCACTCCAAGAAGAGTTTTAACCCACCCTGTGGTCCCAGCTCACAGATAAAAGCCCATAATTTGGGCAACAGATCATCCAGGTAAGTGAGGCCTAGCAGTGGAAAAACAGAAAGCACACTCAGTGAAACTTGTTCTGCCTCCTTGTTCATGCAGGCTCAAAGAGATGAACAGCTTGGAGCTGAAAGACCCTTTTGCAAAGCAACACTTGAAGGGAACATAAGCATCACATTTAGCTCCCAAGCCTGCCTGCATTAACGGGAGATGTACAATCCCCAGGAACGCAGAAAGGAAAAAAAAAAAAAAAAAAAAAAAAAAGGCTTTTAAGGAGGCATTAATCGTTTGCACATCTGAAGCCCCTTCCTGCTAATTATTTTGCAGCTTTAGAAAAGAATTAATTGCTGTGATCTGATCACCATTACAGCCATCATCAAGATGAGAACACAAAGGACAGGGTTCTACCTGTGGTCACCATTACAGCCACAGACAAAGCATCCGAGGCTCTGGCCTCACTCCCCTGCTCTAGCCACTCGACCAAAGCAGTGCTTATCTCCTCCTCCATCCATTCCTAAGACAGGTAATTTGTTCTTAAGATGTATGAAAGCATTCAGTGCTTCCACCACATAAAGATTAATATTGCTAGGCTTCTCAAAAACACTGACTCAGTCTGGAGTTTGATATGAAGTAAGCAAGGTTTCATTACAGGAAAACTTGCTTCAATTTGTATTCTGGAGAGTTAACGCTTGATAAAGAAGTGATGAATGTTATTGATCAGATGTATGATCCGGGATGGAACAAGCCTTCCACCCAGCCAGTCAATAAACTGTTGTCAGTAATAAAACTACCAACAAGTCAACAGAATTTAATAAGAAAAATCTTTTTTTTTTTTTTTTTTCTCTTCTCCTCTCCCCATTTTAAGTGATTTGAAAAGCAGAGATGTGCCCTGACCTGTGAGTATCTGCAGGCGGATCTGCGTTAGCGTGGTGAGGGTGGTTTGGTAGAGGACACAGATACTGCACACCTTCTGCACCTCCGCTGAGTCCACCCGCTTGCCTCCCACGGGCTTGAGAATGTTGCGGACAGATGCAGACTTCTGGAAAGCTCTCTTGAAAAGATCTGGATGGCAGAGAAGCATGTGAGACGTTGGCTCAGGACGCAGCAGCGCTATTCCAAACTGCTCATCCTCAGCCACTCGGCAGGCACGTGATAAAGGGGATTTTAAGCAGACTAAGTCATTACACAGACAGCAGGTTCTGGTGGACTTTTCTGGCAGAACAGCGTACGGCTGCTAGCAACACGGAAGCATATTTTCAGTTTCTAAGTCTAGATCTTAACACCTTGCCAGAACAGCAGTAACTAATGACCACAGGATCTAGCTTTACAGGCAGCAGCTAGGGAAGAGCTAGATTACAGCGACTGCATTCCAACCACTCCTCTCCACAATCACCACACACCACAGGTCCACGAGCCCGCTTCACCTTGCTGTTCACCCAGGAAGCTGCCCTCCCATCTTGCCTTAGGAACTATTAATTTATGCAGTAAGCAGTTCAGCTACTTGAGAAACAATAGGGAAAAAAAAAAAAAAAAACAAAACTGCTAAAATAAGCAAATATTTTCACAGCACCAAAGTAAGAGACTTGCCCCAGGTCACAGAGGCATTCTGAGCAGGAATTACAAACAGGACAGGCCATAGCCCCACCTAAGCAGCAGCAGCTGCTGCAAGTAATTACTCAGAGCTTTTAGCATAAGTGGAAAAGTCAAAGCCCTGCAAGCCTGGGAGAAAGACATGTGTACACACACACACAAAAAAAAAAAAAAAAAAAAAAAGCAACCCTCCAGAACTGACTCTTCATAGGAAGGCTGTTCTGAGGGGAAACTGGCTGTGTTGGCAGCTGAGCTATTTCCTGATTCTCCAGCAATTTCTTGCTGAGCACATCACTGAAGAGGATGCGGATCATATGGACTCCCCAGAGATGCTGCAGTTGCTTTGTCAGCAGAGGCATGGACTCATTCAAGCTAAAAGAAAAGTCAAGAGAGACATGTTAGAAGGCAGGCTGGAATAAAACACCCGACAGTGATACTCTGATACATTTAACTCAGAGTCAAAATGGAGTATGTGTCCACCCTACAGACAGTCCTCCCAGGAAGAGCTGATATACAGGTCCTGTATCAGGTGTACCAGCATGGCCACTGTTTACCAGTCTAATTGTTTACCAGTCTAATTGTTTACCAGTCTAACTATACTAAATTAATTTCCGCATGTAATAGTCTGTATGAGTGCAGCGGTTTATACTGTGCAGATATAACCTGAAATATCTGAGAAGTTATTCTGAACAAGGTCACACCGTTCCTCTCAAAACATAAAAACACACTGCAGCATTTAAAAAAAAAAAAAAAAAAAAAAAAAAAGCTTAATCATCTATCAGCATAAGGTTCTCCTCACTTACCCATAATCCACAGTCTGTGAAAACCAGCCCAGAACAGGATGCCAGTGGGTGAGGTTGGATTTTTTCTGTGAAACGTACTTCTGGCAGTAGGAGAGCATGTGAATGAGCACACCCACAAAATGAGCTGTCTCCTCCTCAAGAACTTTATCATTCAGGGAGCCCAGGTACACGAGATTACCTGGCGGAATGACCAGCACAGGAAGACTTGAGAGAGAAACAGATCCTGTGGGACAGTGGTTACAGACATACCAGACTAAATGACCTCACACCCCTTTTCAAATCCAGGAGAGGATTTCTGTGAAGAATGACTACTAGAGGTGACCCTGCAGCAAGCCATTTCCAGCACATATCGGCCACTAAGGTGGCACATCACTTTGGCCACCTTCTCATCTGTGTCACACCAACACCTCTGACTAAGCACCATAAGCTAGCAGAAGATCCATGGTTATTCCCAAGTTCCAACTGTTCCTCTTGCTACTTTTACAGTAACGTGAACGTAAATATTTCAATAGCACATCCATTTAGGGAAGTTAGATTCAAAACTGCTACGCTGCAAGACTTTCCCAGTGTCCAAATGAAAAGCTAGCAGAGATAATACTTCACACTTCAGAAACGATGACATGTATACAAAAGCAAGTCTCCAACCCTTCCTCCATTTGCAAGGGCCTTAAATCATGTTTGCAATATCCCCAGATAAATCTTAATTATTATTTAGAAGCCATCTAAATAAGGATAAAAACTAATGAGTTGGAGGCAGCTCTGACCCAAGAAGATTGGATTCAAGGCTCTCTTCCAAGCACATTAAAAAGAGAGGTGTTACAGGTGCTTACCTAACAAACAAAGAGTGTGACTTCCTTCTAAGCACACACAGACATCTCGGCATTGTGCTTCACGACTCAAAAAGAGGATGAACTTGCGGAAAAGATCATGAGATTCTATCACTGCCAGACGCTGAAAGAGAGAATTTAACTGCCAGTGAGGCTGAGAAGCACCACACACAACAACCACACCCGATCTGCTGTCAGCAATACACGTGGTCTTTTCTTTCCAAATAAAGCAGCAAGTTGAGACTGTTACACTGAAGAGTTTTGATGTGAAGCTGGTCTAGGAAATCAGAAAAACCCTCCAGGTGAACAGGCCATGTTCTAGTTGTAGACAGACCTTTGCAACTGTCTGTCTGCAAAAACACAGAGCACCCATTTGGCACAAAACTTGCCTGTTGGCACCAAAGCGACACAGAGGAGCAGTCAAATTAAATTAGACGAGTGGACACTCTACTAGCTGCCATCACAGATTCTCTGCCCCGCAACAGACCGATTTGTGCTTTGGCTCTGTCTGTGGTTACAGAAACTGAAGAATAAGGACACACAGAGATTGAAGCTGTGTGTCACGTACGCCTTTATTTTTATTTTATTTATTTGTTTTAGGGCAGTTCAGCCCATCATCCCACTGGTGTTAACAACATCTGTGGTATTGGAAACCCAGTGTCTGGAGGGTGCAGGGATCAAGCCCTTCCACAGCAGCACTGGAGGCAGTGAAGAGAGGAATGCCAACGCTCTGTTTCAAGAGCTGATAAAATGGTATAGCAAGTGGTCTTGTGTCTTATTCGGTGGATTTTTGGTACTATTACATCACCCACTTACCTCAGGTGTTAGAGTAGCAAGGTGAGTCATTATAGCAGGCACAGACATGATATGGATCAGAAAGGACCTCAACAGATTGTCTGAAAACTGTGCAGCAACCACAGGGCTAGAGAGAGAGGAATACTTCAGTGCAAGAAACCTGACCTAGCAAAGCCAGAGCAGTCTTTAACCGAGCCATTCAGGGCTGGCTGCTGATTCTACCCTCATCAAGAAGCATCACTGGAAAAAGAACATTCACTTACACTTTTGTTATCGTAGCAAGTTCACAAAACTGCTTGTGACTCAAAGGAACACAAGCCAAACCATTCACAGCACAATGTATTTTTACACAGCACATCTGTACCACCCAGAGCACTGTCAGGCTTCTACAATTCCTCTCCCAAGTTTCCCTTCTCCCCAGTGCCATAAAATCAGTAATTAAATAGTTGTTTTCCTTAGGAAGAAGTTACTCTACTGCTACTCTACTGAACATCACAACCCCATCATCCCAGCAGTGACAGCTACAGAAGGGAACTGGCACACAATTAACCCCTGCAGGCTTACAAGAATGCTTGTGACTGGCTACAAGATTTCCAGAGCGAAGAGGCACCGGCTCTGCAGAGATGAGGTCAGGGCAACAGCATACTTCTCTTATTTTTAAGAGAACAGACTGAACCATTAGGAAGACCTGCACCCAGATCTTGCTTCAGGGACAAACTTTGCCCCCATAAATTGAGTAACAGGTCTATCTGCATCAGCAGTTCATCGTGAAGAGGCACAACCTTATTTATCTAGAGAACTCCAACCCCTTCTGATGGTTTAACAGAAAGACATAAAAATCCTGTACTCTGAACTGGAATTGCACTCCAAAGTCTCGTTAGTCATACTAACACTAATTACTGACTCAGGAGCATTCTGATCTGAAAAAGGATGACAGGGAAGTCAGTTATTTGCCTAAAGCAGCTTTTTTCGTGAGGGTGATACACAATGGCACAGAGACTGGCAGAATGAGAAGTCTTCAAACACACAAGAAACACAACTTGAGCTGCACAGCACGCCCAGCAGCTCTGGCTGCCTTACCGCAGGGCAAGAGAGAAGACGGCGGTTAAAGAGCCTTTGGACAAGGAAGGTCTGGATCTCGCCAAGCCATTAGTTAGCAAAATCTGGAACAAAGAAAAAAAAAAAACCAAACCAACAAACTACAATAAACCCCCCAAAAAACCCCAGGCAGATTATGACTACTCCTGAAAAACATCGTGTTTATTTTCAGAGCAGAGAAAAAGAACACCACCCAAAAACCAGTCACTACAAGTCATTTGGCAGAACTAGAAGGGCTTCAGGTTAATAATGGCATAACAGAGAAATTGAAATCAAATTGGACACTCTGCAGTACTTATTTCTCTAGGATCTGTACTCAGGGTTCCCAGGTCTTTTGAAATTTACAGGCAAGACTCATAGCTGTCTGGTAATATCGTTCTCATTTAAAAGATTAGAAGAATTACGTCAGTTCTTTTCCCCTTCAGAACAGTAAACAAACCAAATCCATACAAAAGGGCAGCAGCAAAGTTTGGAAAAACATTCAAGAGTCCTTCCTGTCCATCTCATTATGAGATGATTAAGTAGGATTTAGATTCAGCCATAGTGACATAAAGGAGACTGTGTATTTGGTCTCAAGTGCTTTGAAGGAAAATATGCCTGCACGCACATCGGCAGCGTTCCACAACCAGCTTCTCCCCAACACACCACCACAGAGATCACAACAGCTTCCCCAGAACGAGGACCACAGCACAGGACTGGGGCTTGCTTGGAATAAAGGGAAGACACAACTGTATCAGCTCGAGACTGACCTGCAGCACAGAATAAAATCCCTTCTGGTTTAGATGTCCCATGATGTTTGCACAGATGTGGTTCATGGCAGGCCTCAGGGTTTCACCTTCCGGGTTAAAACAGATGTTACTCACTCAGCGTCACAGCTCCACTCTTTACTTCCTTACAAACTATAAAACAGTTTGTCAATTCATAAGCCCTTCCTGCACAAAGTCTTCACCTTATAGGCAAACCCACCATTTCAGCAGCATCTCGCATCAAGTCGTGTTTCAGGTCATTATTTCCTCGTGGTATTTGTCTGCCTTTTCTACAAAACCCCAGAGCTAAAACCACATTCCATTATCCTCTGAACACTTCTTGCGCGTGAGATTTTAGAGCATTACAAAAATGTTGTAACTGTTGCTGTTCTAAGGGAAACAGCCTGTCTAATCTCAAGACAATCCTTCCTGCCCCCGTTCTATGCTTTGTGCAAGCACAGAAGCATAATGAATCTTTGTGGTAAGCATGGGGAGAAGAAAATGTGCAGAAACGGCGTTCAGTAGATTTTAACAGCAAATCCCAGAGCAGTGGTTTCAAGTATTGAATTGGATGCACCAACCTTTTCCCCGAAGGATTTTCCACGTAGAAGTATCTGTGAAGGTGACGAGCATTGTGAGGTGCAAATTGACCAGCCTGGAGTCTTGTAAGATGTCTGGCTGCCGTAACAAACACCAGCGTTAATAAATCAAATTAGCTCCGGGCCACACTACAGAACTGTTACTATGCAGGGAGACAAAAACACAAAGAAAATATTTACCTTAAGCTGCTTGAGAAATTCACAGCAGAACCACAAAATGTCTTTGATTTGTTTGATCCATAAGAGCGTCAGGTCCTTGGAGAGTGCCAGTGACACGTACCACACCTGGGGAAGGCAGGATACGAACAGAGTGGTGATTAGTATCCCTGCCACAGACTGGCAGAATACACTATTGCCAGGAAGCTTTGTGACAAAACGACCTCCTCAGCGCCCACTGAACTGGCAGCAGAACTGTTATTTCTCCCCCCAGAATTCACTGGTCAAAGCACGCTACCCACCACAGAAAGAAATTGCCCTTTAACTCCTATAGCTGTACACAGAGTTAAAATATCTGAGGAATACTGAAGAACTTGTCCAAACTTTCACCATGGAATCTCAGCAGCATTCAGGGGTTTTTAGAAGCTAAAACCTCAAATATCACCAACCTAAATCCCCCCACAGAGAGTTAAAGAACATCCAACCCTCCCACCCCCAAACAAAAGGACACCCTGCTGACCTTGGGCTCATTCTCAACATCCATACTACTCAGAATACAACGGCACAGCTTTTCAAATCTCTGGGGGAAAAAAGAGAAAAAAGAAAGGCAGCATTAGTTCTAACTACAGGAAGGGCTATTCTGGAAAAGCACCAGGAACAGCTCAGCAGAGGGAGCAAGATACCTCTGTATCAAAACAACAAATGTTCCGAACACATTCCCTGCAGACAGCGCCAATGGGTCCTGCCCTGAGAGTGCAGCTACACGTCACGCTGCAGCTCTGCAGAAGTTCCCTCCTCAAACACATCAACAGGAGGAACTGCTCAGCCTTCCCTGCTAAACTGACTCCCTCAACAGCACGGGCTGAAGCCAGAAGCATCTTCCTGTTGGGGTTCAGCTAGAGGAGTTTAATGCTAACGAGCGCGGCAGCGTGCTCCAAACTCAAGCTGAACTTGGGAGATCACATCCACAACTCCTGAATTATGATTTCATCCGGTTGTATTTGCCACACGCTTGCTAGTTACAAAGTCATTCTGTGGGTGCTGTGGTTATCCTAACGGAGAGCAGCGCGGGAACGAGCACAGTCTAGTCCTCGGCCCAGCAAGGGACTGACTTGCTGCTGGAAGGGGAAGAAGGGGAAGTAGAACAGACATATTTCAGCAATGCACCCGATTATTGTAAACTTCAAACGGATGCCAGGCACTTAAGAAATTTGTATGTAATATACATATTGGTTTTCTGATGCTGTACATACAGAAAGACTGCACTTGTAGCACTTGCACCATCATCAACGGGAATTTGATGGAACAGAGATTAAAAAAAAGTCACCCGCTGCTGCTGCAATTTAAATATAGCTTTTCATTTTCCCATTGTTTTCCTTATAATTATCCCTCACAGTTTCCTGGGGTAGGCATCATCATTTCACACACGCTACAGCAAAGGGCTTCACTCAGAAACCACAAATTCAGGGCACGGTCAGAAAAGCAGTTGTGACACAAAGAGCCTGTGCACTAGGCTCTGCCAGGACAGCTCTTGGGACCTGGCCACAACGTACCTGCCCGGGGAACCAATGCAGCTGACAAAATCATAAGGCACTGCTTGATTACTGGAGTTGGCACAGTCACCAGGAAAAACATTTGTTAAACTATGCCCTGAATATGGAACCGCTGCTAAAAAACTCAACGGTTCTTCTATTTCGTTCCTACAGGCAGATCTCTCCAAGAAGGGCTGGGGAGGCAGAGATCACATTTCTGAAGGCAAAAATATATCAGAGGAACCTACAGGACCACTAGATAAGTAATTAAAGGCATTTAACATGTTAAATAGTCAAAAGAAGAAAAGCATGTCAGAGTAGCAACCTCACCTCTTTGTCTTCTTTATGATTAAATACAAACAGGAGTTTCCTCGCAATTCTGAAGACAGAAAGAGCACTCCTTTTACTTGAGCTGGATTCATTTGCCCCAAAGAAATCCTCCACTTCTCTCCTTTTGAGAAAAAAAAACGAGCATCAATAGTCAAAAAAAATCAAGCATATCTCTCCAGATAAGAGCAAAGCTGGAAGGTAGAACTTCACAGACCTTATCTCCCTCTGCAGGCGGCATCGGCAGAGAAATCTCCTGATCAAAGCCTGGACCTGGACTGCAGCACGTTCCCTCTCCTTCAGCTCCCTCCGCTCCTCCCGAGCCTGGCGTGCTTTGTCCAGGAACTGGGCTTTGGAGGACTGGCTCGCGCTGAACATTTTTGTAACCTACCAAAAAGTAAATTTAAGGCAACAAAGAATCATTGCAGCAAACGCCTGGAAAACTGGGAGCAGAGTGGACAAAACGCACAGGCAAGGGTAATTCTTTAGATCAGTTCTGAACTGAGTACCTGCACCCAACATTTAAGAAGTGGGAGTACCCAACAGTGTAGAAAGACGAGTGCACAAAATACAGCCTAGGCAAAGCCAGGGTTACTCGTCAGTGGGACTGCAATAATCAGAATCATTCCAGCAAAACCCACAACCTAATGCAGGCAAGTAGATTTTAAGAGGAAAAAAAATCAGTCTTGTCATTGTGTCTGACTCCCTGTACTCCAACTTCCCTTTCCAGTCTTAGTTGTTCTCATTTTCTTGTTTAGAGATAACATATAAGAACAATCCTACAGGCAAGGATAAGAGAGAAAGGGCACACACAGAAGCTGATTTATTGCCACTGAACAAGGCAAAATGCACAGAGTCAACAACAGCTTTATAAATACTTGAGAGTGAACTCACCTGAGAGCTTACTTCTTCAGAAGAATTGTATGAAAATCATTTATACACCAACATGATCCTCATCCACTGGCTCCAGGCAGCTCCTGCACAGATAAGCACATGATCTGAGATTTAGTCTTTACCGTTGCAGATCTAAGGTTTTTTGACCAGACTTACTTCTTGCTACACCCTCAAGAAACTGTGAAGTCAGAAAAGCTTCAGGAGAGGAGAAGCAGCACCACCGCTCAGTTGTGACCACGGGTACACGCAGCTCCCGACACTTCAGCGTGGGGGAAAAAACCAACCTGATGGGTGACAAAAGCAAAGCCCAGCCTCAACCCTGCCAGGGCCCGGCGTGCGGGCGAGCCCCGAGCAGCAGCCGCCCCACCGCAAGCGTTCCCTAATTCACCAGAGCCGGGGCAGGACTCACCTCGGGACCCCCACGCCCCCCCACTTCACCACGAGACCCCACGGGCCCGTCCCAGAGCCCTCGAACCCCAGAGCCCCCCCCCCGGGGCCCAAGCACCGACCCCGCACCCCCCCCTCAGGCCCCACAGCCGCCCCCCACAGCCCGCCGGGCCCTCACCCTCGCCCGCCATGGCCTACACCGCCGGCGGAGGCAGGGCAGCGCGGGGCCGGGCCCAGCACCGCCCGCCGAGGCCCGCAGCCCCGTTGCCCGGCAGCCCCCGCCTCGTACCCCGCGTCCGCGCTCCGGGTCCGGCCGGCAACCCGCACTGCCGCTGCCGTTCCGCCCGCCGGCTCGGCCCGGCCCGAAAAGGGCAGCCGGCTCTAGGGCTCGCTCTGCCGGGTAGGCTGAGCCTAGCTGAGTCAAGCCTAGCCGGGCCAGGCCCAGCCAGAGAGGCGGCAGCGCCCGGGGAGGCCGGGCGGGACACCGGAAGGGTTTGGCGGGTGCACCCGGGCGGTGGCGGAAGTGACGTCAGAAGGGCGGAAGTTCCCCCCGCCCCGGCGCTCCCGCTCGCTCGGTCCGTGGGGCTGCGCTGCGCCGTTCATGGTGAGGCGGCGCGGGGGGGCCGGGGGGCTCCGGGCCGCGGGGCGGGGGGTCTGCGGGGTGCGTGCGTCGGGGGGAGGCTGGTCAGCCGCGGTCGGGGTGCGCGGGTGCGGCTGCAGCCGCCGGGAAGCGGAGGGGGGTTTGGGGATCCGGCCCTCAGGGTGGGGCGCGCGGGGGGTGGGCGCAGTGCGGGCTTTGGGTGGTCTCAGTCGCCAGGGGTGGGGTGGTGGGGAAAAGGAGGGAGGTTGTGGGGTGTGGGGGATCAGCCGGCCTCCGAGGAGCAGGTACAGGGGTCCTGGGTGGGATCCGGCTCCCCCAGGAGTGCCCGCGGTCTGGTCTTCATGCGGGAGGGGAGGGTGGGCTTCCCCCCTTGGCTGGCCCTTGGCCAGAGGCCGGCGTGGTTTGGGGAGGGCAGGCCTGGGGGTCTGTGCCTCGTGGGTGGCAGGGTGCTGGGCTGTGCCCTGCAGGGTGCTGGGCTGTTCCCTGCAGCGCAGGATCCCGCTCAGGGTCCCCGGGTGTGGTTCCCGACCGAGCGCTGCGGCTGTTCAGCCCCGGAGCGTGGGGCTGGGGCTTTTGCACACCAGAGAGCCCTGGGCAGGCTCCGTGGCAGAGGGAACGGTCCCCCGCGGCCACCTCTGCCCATCCCGCTTCCTCACCTTGTGAAACTACAGCTCCGTTCAGATTTGCCATCCCATAGTTCTGCTTTTCACGACAGCGGAACAAACCTCATTCAGTACGGCAGTCAGCCCGCGTGCTCTGGAAGCTGTCAGACCCACTGAGATGGCGGGGTTTAATCATCCCATCCTGTCACGTTGTGAGGCAAAGCAGTTGACCACAGAGACGCAGCTTGATTAAGGATTTATCGTTAGCGGCTCTCGGGGCATTTAGGGTGCTGAGCTAACGTGTTCCTGTTACAGCCTGTGACCTCGTTAGCGGGCTGGCGTCCACTTTGGGGGCTGCGGGCAGAGGTAGGGGGGGAGGTTGGACGCTGCTGAGAAATGTAGGAGGGCAGGGGAGGGAGCGGGAAGCTTGTGTGTGCTTTGAAGAGAAAAAGCCTCAAGAAAATCTGTAGCTGGTCTGCGTTTTAACACACAGGAATCATCTGCTCAAGCTCTGTGTATTGGGAATTGCCCAATTACATACCAGAGTGTCGATGAAGTAAGAGCTTAAGCTTTAGAAGTTGTGAAAGAAATGAGTGCAGTTTTTGTGGGAAAGCACTGGCTTTTGCAGCGTGAAGTGCTGCTCAGCTTTCGCAGCGTTCTGCCCTGGCTGAGTTGATTTATGTTCTCTGGTTGATTTACATCACTGTCAGAAGACAAACACCTAAAACATTTGAGAACTTTACAGTGAGGCAGAGAGGAGCCGAGGCTGATAATGCCCAGCACATCTGTGGCTGTTTCTGTATAAAATAACTGATGGTGACACGAAGTTGGGTGTCACGCAGCGGAGCTGCGGGTCTAACTGGTAACTCCTCGCTCGCAGGAAGAGATGTCGGGAGAAAGTGTGGTGAGCTCAGCAGTGCCGGCGGCTGCGACTCGCACGACCTCCTTCAAAGGGACGAGTCCGAGCTCCAAGTACGTCAAACTGAACATTGGTGGTGCCCTCTACTACACCACCATGCAGACCCTGACCAAGCAGGACACCATGCTCAAGGCCATGTTCAGTGGCCGAATGGAAGTCCTGACCGACAGCGAAGGTAAGGGGCTGCTCCCTCGCGCCTCCTCTTCGGTGAAAATAACTCGGAAGGAGCTGGAGAAAACTGTTAGGGAACAGAAAGGAACATCTAATTGCAGGCCCAAATATTTCTGTTAAAACTCGTAGCTGACACAAGTGAGAAAAGGTGTGGAACAGAGGGCACGTGTGGCTGGGGTAGCTGTCTGACCAAGAGAAAGGCAGTAGGAGGTCCTGAGGCTCCTGGCAGGCCCAGATAGCCCAGGCTGTCTTTTTTCTTTTGAAATACTCACACTCTTAAGCATATGGAAAATGGTGGGGATGGTGATTAAGAAACTATGAGTCAGGACTTGCATATTTACTTTGAAGCTCAGAAGGCCGTTCCCTCATCTTGTTTCCTTACCTCAAATAAAAGTCTAAAATTCGCTCTCAACGTCGCAGGGGATTTATGAGCTAAAAGCTGATTTTTATTTTTTTTTTAAATGAAACTGGTCTCTTGTGAAAGTATTGATGTTGGATTCGCTAAAACAGAACCAGTTGTACCATTTTTAGAAAATTTGCCATAGTATTACTGACAGAAAAAGGAGAGAGCTAGCGAGTGGGTCTCTCCACGTTGTGTCTGGAAGGAAGGAACGTGCAGTATGTCAAACTACAGTTTTCTAAGGGAGCAGTACTCAAATACTTTACTTTCTTACTGGATAATGTTGATTTTATGAGATCCTATAAAAGATTTTTAAATTAATAATATAGCTAAAATGCGTTTGTGATAATTGCAACTGGTAGCACAGTTTTATATCAGCATTCTCGTATTGTGGGAGTGTCACTGAGATGAACTGGAAGTGCAGCTTTCTATTTGTGCGCTGACATTTTGCCCATAACTGTGTTTATGGCCTTGGATACCTTAACTTTAACTATAGGTACTGCATCACTGAGCCTGAGGGTTCAAAACACCTTTCTTGTGACTAGTTAATCACTTGAAATTTTTGTTTGAGCTTGTTGAAAGCATAGAAAATGTAGTATCAGATGAATTGGACTGAGTTTTGAGTGCTTTAGAGCAGTCTGCATTTAGAGGTCATGTGGAACAAGTGAGGGATTTAGTAGGGCTTTTGGGATAAGCTTTCTTGAGACAGGAGTAAGTGGATTTGGAGGAAAAAATTGTAAAAAATACAACCTAATTATCTGACTATTTCTGTTTTAGCCAGGAGTCCTTCTATTTAAGCTGGGGGGTAAAAAGCTGCATTGTTTGAGGTGTTACCCCGTGCCTTTTGCAAGTGTCAGCCCTCCCAACATTGGCACTGCGGGCTCCAGATCAAAGGGTCTCTGGGGTCTGTGCAAGTGGCATAAAAAAGCCAGCCTGTGGGTCAGATTGAAAAAGAAAACCTGTCAAATGGGCATCAGCACCCTTACTGGGAAGACTGGGGGGGTGTTCCAGTGGAAAGGCTGTGCAGCAGTTCATGGAAGACCTCTCCCCAGACAGCTCCAGTGGTATCCTCCCACCCCTCCCTCCCGTGTTTCACAGAATTGGGTAATTTGAGACTTCCCAAGTCCTTCAGTTTGGAAACGGGTTGGAAATTCCAAATTAATTTTGGAAGCCCAGCCTGGCGTGGTCTGAGCACTTCCTCCGGGGCTGGCACCTCGCCTTCCCCAGGCCCTGAGCCCGCGCAGGGACGGTGTGCGGGAGAGCAGCTGCCAATATTACTGCTAACAGGAGGGTAACTGGCATTTAATCTGCTAAAATATCATGCTTGAGACATAGAACCGCCAGTTTATTTTGCTGTGAATCCCACAGTGTCTGTGTGGGATTGTTCCATTTAGCTGGTTTGTGTTTCAGTAGGAATTTGATACTTCCTGTAGGTTGTAACCGAGACACTCCCATCGCAGGAGTTCTTGCTTTATCTCCCCTTGCCCGGCGTGGTGCTGGAAACTGGGACAATAGCATTATAGCTGTTAAAGGAAACTCTTTTTATCTGAAATTCTTCAAAATACTGCTAATTGGTCACACCCAAAATCTGGCACAAACCAAAATGTTCCTTAGGAAAAGAAGCCAGACTTGCAGAAAAACTGGAAAGAGTGAAGTTTTTAAACAGTCTGTGGAATGTGTCACGAGGGGTCCTCCTCTTTGTTTCGATGCATTCTTCTGACCCCAGCACCATCTCCCCAGCTCTTTCTCAAAACTCAACAATTACAGCACGCTGCTGGCTGGGCCGTAGGAGAAAGGACTGGAGTTCTCTGGCCGTGGGTGGCAGATGATTATTTTCCCCTTAGAAACTGTTCATGAACTGTAGCAAATCAGCGTATTTGGAAATTTATATTTTTATGGTAATGAGCAGCTAGAAGGATGTGCGTTTTCCAGGTGCATCCATCTGTTTCCAATTTTCTTCTCTGCAGTATGATATTTTTTTTCTTTCCCCCCCCCCCCCCCCTCACTCCCCACTGCTGTTAACCAGCTGATCGAGATGTGTGGTTTTGTTCAGCTGCTAGAGAGACTGTTGAGCATCAGGCAGTCTTTGGTGTCAGGCTCCTCTTTCATCTGTCAAGGCTTGGTCAGAAAACATGGTCTGGATTAGTTTGAGCGTTTGGATGCCGTCCCTGAGACTTCTTGTAAAACAAAAGATTAATTTCCTGAAAGTCTAATGTGTGTACCTACAGCTCATGGATTATGTATTGCTACCTCAGTAAATGGATCACAGGACATTTTTGTAACACTGCAATTAAAAAACAGCTTTAAAAGACTGTAGCTGAAACCCACTTCTTAGGCTCTGCACAGCTGTGAGAGTGGCAGGAGGGTCGTTTTCCTGTGAGTCATCTCGCTTTGCCTCCACACTTGGCTGTTTCGAAGGTTTTTCGAAAGCTGTTTTAGCAGCCGCTTGTATTTTGCAATGCTGTTCGAAATATTCGCTCATCCCCCGCCATGAAAATGAGTAATTCTGGTTCGGTTTCGCCATCAAGTTGCAGCAGATTTTTACAGCCTGCGGAGGGAACCATAGTGGAGGTGATAACAGTGAGGTTTGGGGATCACAGTTCTGCTCTTTCCCTCCCTACGTGTTGGTGTACTCTTAATAAACTCTGTCAGCACCTGCCTTTGTGGGGTATGGGTGTCCTTCCTACGCTGTCTTGGGCTCCCTCGTCTCTTTAAAACGGGAGATTTGGCTTTAGTACCTCCGCAGTGACAAATGGGCCTTTTTCTGCCCTGGGTGGATGGCTTTACTGTATTCATTAGCCTGGATCAGGCTTTTGTTACTTGATTTCTTCTGCCTCCAGGTTTCCAGTTTGTTATTACAGTCTGTAAAATTACAACAGCGAGCTCACGTTGTGTTTTCTGCAGACAGCAGGGTAACGAGGGAGATGGAAAGCCTGATAGTAAACTGCCGGAGACTCTCTCAGTTTTCCACACAACAGCATGAAAGGGCTGTGTTCACTTTCCAAATTAAACCAAATGTTCAGACTTTACTAGTAATTCCATTCATGCAGAACATACAGGGTCTGCTTTAACCTACTTTCCTTATTTGTCCAAAATATGACTCCTTCCCCACAAGCGTTTCCTCGCTGCATTCCTGAGCCGCAGCCCGTGAGAGTGGCCATCTGTTCGTTTATGGAAACCCGAGCCTCGACGTTGCCTAACATTTCTCAGGGTCCAGCCTGATCCAGGCAACAGACGGGCAGCGAGAGGTGCGGTGCAGAGGCTCTGACCGCCAGCTAGCTGGGAAGCATCGTGGCTGTAGCTCTGTTTTCTTTCCTTCACACCGGTGTCAGTACAGAGCGGTGCTGGGGAGCTCCGGGGCAGGGGCCGTGCGTTACGTTCTGCTGCCGTGTCACGTCTTTCAGCAGTTTGAGGCATTGTGCTAATAACTGCTTTGTTCTACCACATTAATGCAGTTGGGGAATATAGAGACTGAAACAATTTGCTGTGACGCTGCTGAGTCTGTGCTGCCTTTCCCCTGACGGCCTTTTTGTGCATCTCCTGGGTCACAGTGGGTCCCCGCGTTGTGTTCGGGTGCCACAACCTTTACAGGGTCAAGTCTGGTTGGTTTTAGTCGGCTTCTGGAAGAAACAGCCCCACATGTATGTAACAGGGCCCTAAGAGAGCGGGCAAGATAAAAATTTGTCAGGGCTTGGGGAGTAGAGGGAGAACAGGGCTGGTTGGTTTGAGAATGGGAAGGAGTCGTTCCTCTGTTTCACTTAATCATTTGTTACTGGGGAACTGTGAGGAGCAGGTGGGTTTTCTACCTTACTCCCACTAACTCTGTGCTTGAAACACAGGAGGAGCAGTAAATTCTCTGTGCTTTCTGCCCCTCTGCTCGCCAGCTCAGGCAAGGAACTGGAGTTAGCCTCTCTTGGCAGGAGCCTGCTCGGTACAGCAGTCCCAGGCGGGTGTCAAGGCCTTTTGCCACGTTTGCTTCTCCTGCACTGTGGTCTGCTTCTGTCCCTAGGCTGGATCCTGATCGACCGCTGTGGAAAACATTTTGGGACAATACTGAACTACCTGCGGGACGGGGCTGTGCCGCTCCCCGAGAGCCGCAGGGAGATCGAAGAGTTGTTGGCGGAAGCGAAGTACTACCTGGTGCAGGGGCTGGTGGACGAGTGCCAGGCAGCCTTGCAGGTAGGTCGCGGAGCTAAGGAGGACTCGGGTTACTCTGAGGAGGCTGCTCTGGGTGGGAAAGAGCATCTGGGCAGAGCAAGATTTTTCTGCTGGTCTTCTCCACTTGGTGCATTTTTTGAGGCTGGGATGAAATGGAAATGTTTCGTGTGACTGATCTGCTGGAGCCTGGTCACATCCAGAAAAACGTACCGACTTGTTCTCAACGTGAGCAGTTGCTCGCTTCCCTCTGCTGACTCCGGGGAGTGTGTGAGGAGCAGGAGCCTGGCTCCTCTGCAGTGTCCTCTGCTCCTGTCAGGATCTCACCTGGTGAAATGATCCGTCATCAGCGCAAGCTCTGTGACAAAAGTTAATTGTTCCAGCATCAGCCAGAATGGGGTAGGTCCTTGGGCCACACCAGAGCAGCTTCTTGTGGCCACAGGCTGCTGCGAGTCTTTGTTTTCCTCCGCGGTGCTCACCTTAGGTTTGAAGCCACCGTTGCTGGTGCCCTCACCGAGGGAAGCCACATTCCAGTCCCACGGTTTAAATTGGCCCGTGCCATCGAGTCCCTGCGTTTGCAGAGTCGTAGAGAGCAGAAATGAGCACGGACCAGCAGGGACCAACAGCACGCTGAGCTCTTCAGCACGGGGTGTGCAGGCCCTGCCTGCTCAGAGGGTGCCCTAAGGCCTATTTACATTCCACTGCTCTTTGATTCTTGTTTCAGCAGAACAAAGATGCGTATGAACCTTTCTGCAAGGTACCAGTCATCACGTCTTCCAAAGAGGAGCAAAAACTTATAGCCACTTCTAACAAGGTGAGAGAGGCCGGGCTGTGGGGTGGGAGGGTGCTGGCCTGTGGCCCTGGGCTTGCCTGGGACCTTGGCCCAGGTATTCTGTAGAAAATGGTCTTTAGTTTTCATCAACGGGCTTACGCTTCAACTGTTGAGCTGCAAAGCCCTGAAAACCTCCAGCAGACTAAACGTTTCTTCTGAATTCAAAGTCAAATGTTGCTCAGGCTGGGCCTGGCTGTGTGTTTCTCCATTTAAGGTATTAAACCAGCACATAGGCAGCAGCAGGCTGACCGAGCAGATCCTCAGGACTGTTAGATCTTAAGTTTATTTCTCTGCTCTGGTTATTAACGACAGGTGCTTTCTTTAGCCAAGGTGAGTCAGTGAATCTCCTGTTCCTGGAAGCCTGCTCGCCGTGGCAGGGAGAGGGGAGGATGCTGGTGACAACAATTAACCTTGGCAAAAAGGCAGAGGGCGGGTGAGGATAGAGGGTGGTCGAGTCACAGAAGGGGTCGGAAGGGATTGCAGCCCCGCTGCCAACCTGTCTGGGACAGTTTTGTAGCAACAACAACAAAATCCCACCAGGCTTGGGCCCGATGGTGTCGTGTCAGGTCGCAGCTTCTCTGCTGAGGGGTCTGCGCTGGGCTGGGCCTCCAGCCCTTACTGCTCTTCCTGTCCCTGACCTGTGGTTTGTGTTTTACAGCCAGCAGTGAAGCTGCTATATAACAGAAGCAACAACAAGTATTCCTACACCAGGTAAATGACTTCAGCTGGACTTCTTTGAAGGTTTTCATAGACTAAAATCCATGTTAAGCATTTGCTTTTTCTTCACTCAGAACCAATGACAGATTGGTGCTGGCGTGCGCTCAGTTTTTTCCCAATTAATTTCAAACCTGAGTCCAAAGGGAGCCTGCTGTCATCAGTGGCAGGCTAAGCGTGGGCTGGTTCTGTGCCAGAGGAGCTCCTCTAACGCTGAGGTGCAGCTGGCAGAGGCTCCTGCCCAGCTGCTGACCTGCCCTCCCTGGGGGCTGCGGCACATTGGCTGAATACCGGCAGCCTTCCGTGGCGTGCTGTTCTCAATAAGTGGTAAAATCATCAAGTCTGGGACCTTGTCCCCCTTTCCTTATGTCTGTAGGTGTTTCATGACATAATGCTGTTCCCATCCAGCTGGTGCTGAGCTTGAGCTTAGGACTGGTTTTATTTGGGTGATAGAATTTTGTACACAAACAAAATGGTGCAGGGTCCGGAGCACAGGTCTGCTGGGGAGCGGCTGGGGGAACTGGGGGGGTTCAGTCTGGAGCAGAGGAGGCTGAGGGGAGACCTCCTGGCCCTCTGCAACTCCCTGCCAGGAGGGGGCAGAGAGGGGGGATGAGTCTCTGGAGCCAAGGCCCCAGCGCCAGGCCCCGAGGGAATGGCCTCAAGCTGCCCAGGGCAGGGTCAGGCTGGCTCTGAGGAAGGATTTCTGTGCAGAAGGGGCTGTTGGGCGTTGGAATGGGCTGCCCAGGGCAGGGGGGAGTCCCCGGGATCCCTGGGGGGGTTGAAGAGTCGGGCTGAGCCAGCGCTGAGGGATCTGGGGGAGTTGGGAACGGTCAGGGGGAGGGTCATGGTGGGGCTGGAGGAGCTTCAGGGGCTTTTCCAACCCGGATGATTCTGGGATTCTGTGAAGTGGCCTCGGACAGTGTTATTCCCTGTACTGCTGGTGTGTTACTGCTTCCTCAGCAGCAGGTTTTCCTGCTTGTACTAGTCAAAATGAGTTACCCGCTGCAGTCCTGGATACCGGCTTGGTAACGATGCAGTAAGTCAGGAAACGGGCGTGTGGGCTGGGAACTGCTGCCCGACCGCCCCTCCTGCCCCGTGCGCCGCCGTCCCCGCCTGACGGCTGCTGCCCTGGCCTGACCCTGCTCCTTCACCTCCCGCAGCAACTCCGACGACAACATGCTGAAGAACATCGAGCTGTTCGACAAGCTGTCCCTGCGGTTTAACGGGAGGGTGCTCTTTATAAAAGACGTGATTGGAGATGAGATCTGCTGCTGGTCTTTTTACGGGCAGGGGCGGAAGATTGCTGAAGTCTGCTGCACTTCCATTGTTTATGCTACTGAGAAAAAACAGACAAAGGTACGAGTAAACCCCCAGTGCTTCCAGCAAGGGGCCCGGCTGCTCTCAGGCCGGCACCCTGACATCTGCTCCCCTTTGAACACTCCTCTCATTGTTTAGCTTCTCTGTAGAGTAATCAACGGCCTTCAGAGGGGGAGCAGCGCAGTGGGGCTCATCCTGGGGGTCTGTCAGGGCGGGGGCAGCTCCTGTAGGGCAGTTGGGATGTTCCGTATTGCAAGTCTAGTCCAGTTCTTTATCTTCAGACAAACACACATTTAACCAAGTTTGGTTTATGCCCCTGTGTCCAGACACATCCTGGTGAGCAGTGACATCCCTTCCCTGGGCCTTTTTACTTTTCCCAGGAGAAATCTGTCTGAAGCTGCCCCTGTGGGCTGGCCAGTTCTGAAAAAAAACCAAACCCAACCAACCAACCCACCCTGGTTGCTGAGTGTCAAAAGCTGAAAGCAAATAATAGAATTGAAATGATTGTGCTAGGAGGGATTTCTGTGGTTAGGGTGCAATTCAGAAATTTTAAAACCGGAAAGATACTGGGAATTAAAAATGAGGTAACCCGGTGCCTGCGGTGACCGGCAGTGGGTGAGCGTGACCTTCTCTTTCCCGGGGGGCAGGTGGAGTTCCCAGAGGCCCGCATTTACGAGGAGACACTGAACATTCTGCTCTACGAGTCCCAGGACGGGAGGGGCCCCGACAACGCGCTCTTGGAAGCCACGGGAGGGGCAGCTGGTCGCTCCCATCACTTGGAGGAGGACGAGGAGCGGGAGCGCATCGAGCGCGTGCGAAGGATTCACATCAAACGCCCGGATGACAGGGCCCACCTGCACCAGTGAGCCCAGGGCCAGCCCCAGACTGCGCAGCTCTGCCCGGAGGGGGCTGCCCTGCCTCTGACCCGTCCCCTGCAGCGGAGGACCAGGCGGTTTAACTTCTGTTCAGCAAAGTCTGTAAATTATGTTTTGTAACAAACTAGATTATTTGGGGTATTTAAATGCAGTAGTTCTAGGACAAGAATAAATAAGGTTGCTGGGCATGTGATAGACACTGTAAGGACCTATTGAGCATCGGGAGAAATGCCCTGAATTTTTAGCACTCGTCTTTGCTATTTTGGGGCTAGAGAGGAAGAGGGCTGGCTTCCTTTGGATTTAGTAATTATTCTGCACTTTAAAAACAAAACAAGAACAAACAAAGGTCGGTCAGCCGTAGCTCTTCCCTCCGGGCACTCGTGGGCCCTGTCTCCTCCTGGGCGTGGGGGCGAGGGGGCTGGTAGCTCGGGGGTGACTCCCCAAAGGACAAATGACACGTCTTGGCTCGATTCCTGCAGCGCTGGGGGGCAGAGGGAGCCCTGGAGCTGCTTGAGCTCGGCTGGTTGTGGCTCCCTCCAGCTCCTCGAGGGGTTCAGTGGAGCTTCTGTGGTCCTGGGTGTTGGAGCCCCACCCAGTGCAGCTCAAGGCTGGAGGATGTTAAAATTTCTCCAAAAGCAGGGTCGGGAGCAAATTGTATGGAATTGCTGTTCTTAGGGTGGTGTTGGTACCGTTGTGTGCTTCTGCCTGACGCTGGGTCTCAGCTGGGGAGTTTATTTCCATGGGGTCAGTAAGCTGCACGTTCTCTACTACAGGTAGAGCGCTACTCGCTGCCGGTTCCACCGCCCCCCGCGGCCCCGGGTCATTCTGTAACTGATCCAGGAGCATCGTCTTGCTCTGAGCGAGGGCAGCACGAGTACCGCGGGGAGGAGGAGTAGACGGGGGCCCAGCAGCAGTTACTCCTTGTTCAGCTTCATCCTGAGCGTGTTCCAAGTCTTTTCAGAAATGGCAGCTGTGTGTGGAAGGGCAGAGCTGAAGTGTTGTGTAGAGGAGAGCTCCGTGGTTTAGTTTTCTACGCGTACTTTTCTATTATGAATATTTTATCTACCTCCTCATCTCTTGTTGCCTATTGTGGAGTCAAGTAACAGTTGCAGTGGGAGATCGGGTGTTACTCGGTGGTAACGAGCAGAGCCCCGGCTGTAACGGTTCATGTAACAAACCCTGACGGGGAGAGAAGCCCCATGGAGCAAGTCTTAAACTCGCGCTCGGGCCGGCACCTTGGCAGGGCCCAGAGGACTGTGGCCTAGTCTGGAGCTTTTTTTTGGCCCTTCATCTGGGCTGTCTAGCGCTGGCCTTAGGGCCTGGCCTCCCGTCCAGAGCAGCAGCTCCGTGCGCCTGTTCCTCAGCGAGGTGGGTGTTTGCTTTTGCCCAGCTGCCCGCTGCGAGGACTCCGACTCCTGCCTCAGGGCTGTTCACCGGAACAGTTTAAAAACCAAAGGTGTTGCCAACATCACCAGCTCCGTTACTCCAACGCTTCTATTTCGTGCAGCAGTTACACCCCTAGATGATGTTTAGCTTGTCTGTAGACACTAAAATAAAGCATGAAGTGCTCAGTGGTACAATTGTGGATCATCAAGTAAAGCTGTAATGATTTCAAAGTTAGGCTGAGGTCATCTTTCTAGTAGCCAAAGACTTTTTTGAGTTACAGGCAGCTGCTGTCTGTGGCAGATGGGCTGGTGGTACCCATCTCCTCTACTCTTTCTTCTTCAGCTACTAAGAGCTCAACAGTGAACCCTTACCCTGTAGTTCAGCAGCTTCAGTGACATCCTGACAGTTCCGGGCTTGTAGTTTAAGCTGCCTTTCCACGTGCTCGCAACACGCTTCGGGTTTGTGAAGTCCAGAGTGCAGGTTGCTGTGGTGAAGGACCCAGCGTCTCTCCCTCCCGTCCTTCCGTGCTAACCAGGGAGCAGCAGGAAAAGCCTCCGTGTGCTCCAGCCCTCTGGACTTTGACCTTCACAGGCAGGTTTTGGGGCTGGTTGTGGCATTCTGAGCCCTCGGAGGGGTCTGTGCTGGGGGCGGGGGGTGACAGCAGCAAAGCCCCTGACAGCGCAGCGCTGGCATTAACTTCTCTGTAAATAGATTTGTAACTGGCTTCCGACGTTTCCTCTTTCAGGTTTTGCAAATGTAGGTCTTAAAAAAACCAGTGACTGGTTGTTTTGACTCTTCGTACAGCGGTTTATAGAGCCATCGGTTTGGTAAGGCGCAGCGGGAGGGTGGGAGGAGGTTTCAGTTTTGTTCCTGCGTTTAGGGGCAGACTCTGCCCTTACACACCTGAGTGAACCTCGCCGTGCCGGCGTTGGACGCGCTGCTGTCCTGGGCCAACGGCCCTTCCCGGGGCGGGGAGCGGCTTTGGCAAGGCCCTTGCACAAACACTCCCAGCTCCGGGAACTGGTTTTGCCTCTCCTGGGTCCTGGGCAGCCCTGTGGGTGCCCTGGGACTGGCACCTGGTAATGGGGAGCACAGAGGGGGTGGCTTTGACTCCCCAGCACCCCCCAACTGACACTGACGGAGCTAAGAGCTCACTTGCAGGATTTGGCCCATCAGCACAACACTGAGAAGCTGGACTAAAATCCGCAGTGTGGAGCACGGTTTGGGCTGCCCAGGAGCTGCCACAAGCTCGTGGTCGGGGCCTTCACCCCCCCACTTTGTCCGTGGAGCTGTAGCCCCAGAGCAGCTGCACCTGTATTTACACGGGGGGATGTGGATCCCCCCCCACCCCTGGGGAAGGCTCCGAGCTCCAGCAAAGGGGGGGCAGGACCTTTCAGGCTTAAGGCAGTAGCAGCAGATTCTTCTGTTCTGTACAATCATTCCCTCCCACTTTGTACTTATGCACAAAAAAAAGCTTAAGCTGGATTTCTGTGTATGGTTGTTTGCAATATGTACTACTTTTTTTTTTTAAAATATAACACAATAAATTAGAAGATATTTCATATTTACATGTGAGTCACTTTATTACTCGTTTGAAAGGTGCTGTCCTCCGGGTCCATGGAGCTGGAAGGAACTTTCAGGAAGAAATATCAGACGTCAGCCTCAATTTGATCTCCAGCTCTCAGGGCCCTGCAGAGCCCCAGATTTCAGGGCAGCAAGTCGAGACTCCGCAGGCTGGAGGTTCAGCCTAACCCGAGCTGGAGCTCCCCAGGCCTGCCTCACGGTGAGGGGCTGTGCAGCTGCAGCTTCCAGGGAGGAGGCAGCAGCCCGTTCCCAGGGCTGGAGGTGAAGGTTTTTCCAAGGCAGCCCTTCCCTCATTTATGGTTTTGCTTCCACTGCACCGTGTGGAGCTGCTGTGCAGGGAGAACCAGGACAGTGTTACGCTAAAAGCAAAGATCTTTCCCCCGTGTCAGAATCAACAAGCAGCTTTCTGCGTCACAAGAACACCAGCCCCAGCCCTACTGCACATTTAACCATCCCTCCCATCTGCCTGAGAGAAAAGGTGTTTTCAGACCTGGTCTGTGCTTGAGGCAGTTCTGGGGAGCTGGTAGAGCAAAAAAAATGGTTTTACCAGCTGTATCTTAATCCTTCCTAACTGGTCAGAGCTCCCAGCTTTACCAAGCACACAGAGGCAGACATTTTAGGTGTGGAACTGCAACTTTTGGTTTAAACATTTCCCTGTGACAGTGTGATGAGCATCTGTGCTCACTGGAATGTTACAGCATCATAATGGAATTTATTTAGCTACAGTCGAATAGTTTTAAACTATTAAAAAAAAAAAAAAAGAGCCTAAAAGATGCAAGCAAACTCTCAAATCACAGCAGCCCTATGGCATCAAAGATTCCAGGGGAGATGTGAGTGCTGGTCTCATCCTGCAGGCTCCTTTCTGTTCCAGGCCCAGACAGGGACCAGGAACAGGAACTGTTTCTCATCAAGACTTTGCCTGGGTTGACACCTGGGATGAGAAAAGGAAGGAATTGTTAAACCGAGTCCAAGTGATAGTCCCGGAGGTGTCCTGGCTGTGGGAAGAGGTTGGGTCGTTTCTGCCCAACAGTTGGTTTGAAGCAGCGAAGCCCCCCCATTATCTTCCCTCGTTCCTCCCTCCTTTTGCCAGGCTGACAGAACTGCTTTCCCTCCACTCCCCAACCGATTTCAGAAATAACCTGGTTGAGGGAGGCAACAGGAGGTGACAAACGTCACCACCCCAGCCCTCATTTTGCAGCTGCAGGTTGGACTCGGGCTCAGGCTGAGTGACTCTGCCAGGAGAGGGCCTTGCTCCCTCTCCCCCCACGAGCCTGAGAGCAGTGAATCCCCAGGCAGGGCACGCAGCTGCAGCCCCCACCGCAGCACTGATCAGCGCCGGGCGTTATCTCACAGAGGTGGGTACCGACGGGGCAGTTACGTCGTGCCCCCCCCTGCTCCCTAAGAGCAATCGAGTCCTGAGCTCACACAAAAGGCCTCGCAAGAACTCGGCTGTTGCTCTCCGCAGGGGTTGAGCAAAAGGAGACAGCACAAGTCATATCCCCGGCGCTTGGATGAGGCCTTACCACCGTTAATTGTCCATTTTTGGCTTTGAAGACCTGAGGCTCCTGCCCGACGGTGAACACCATCGTCCCTTCCTTCCCAGAGCCAATGCGAAACTGAAGGCTGCAAACACACGGTTACTCGTTAGGTGCTCTCCTCGCAAGAGGCTTTACTCTAAGCCCCCTTTATTTCTGTTCCCTCGGCAAATCTCGTTAGTTTAGAAGATCAGAGCCCTCCAGCTTAGGTAAATTTCCTCCGCAATTGCATTATACCACACAACCCAGAAGGGTTTGATGAATAGAGCATGCCTGCCCGGTCCAGGCATCCGAATTTTCCTGGTGCAATTAAGCACTGGAAGATAAGCAGATCTGACCTGGAGAAAACCACTGAACACACAGAATCTAATTACAATTGAAATGCAAAGGCCAGAGAGAAAAGCTGGGGCAGAAGTACAGGTTTCATATGCCACTTCCAATTCACGTAGAGATTTGAGAGACAGACTGCATCCACCTGCCATTAGCTCGGTGGCGTGACTGAGGCGGTTCTTGTGCTCAGCAATCGCATTTCAGGGCCTCTCAGGCTTTTAGGGAGAGGAGCCTTTATCCCAAAGTGACCCGCAGGCTCAGCCCAGCAGGTTTCCTCAGAGCTGGCGTTAATGAGATCCCTTGTGAAACCACTAAACCCACCACCAGGTCACATCAAGCCTGTAAAAAAAAAGTGGTTTTAGAGCACAAGTCCCCTATAAACAAGTTTTTAGGCAGATGGGTGATGGGCAGCTCTTGGAGCAGAGCAGCACGTTTGCAAGGTGCAAGCCCAAGCACCGTGGAAGCTTTGGTAGCGTGGGGAAGAGGGTGTCGTGATTTTTATTGTATTTTCTTGTTCCAGTGCAGCCCCATCTTGTTCCCTACAGAAGGAAACCATGAAAACCACCGTGCTACTGCAGCAGACCTCATCACCTCGGGGCACCCTCTGCCGGGGTGATGTTAATAGTTTTGATCTAAGTTGGCCAGGCCTAGAAGTTTTTGCAGCAGGTTCTTCCATAAAATACAGCCTGCACAACAGTACCCATCCAGCTTCCTGCCTTACCTTCCCTGCACAACTTTCACGAGGTTTTGCTTATTGGCCAGCATGCAGAGTTTAGTGACCGTCTCGAAGACATGCTCACACTGAAGGATTGCATCTCCCTGAAACAAAGAAACAAACAAAGAAAGAAAAAGGCATAAAATCTAGCACTGCCCCAGCAGGTAAGCAGTCGTGCATTCAGAGAAACTCCTTTCTAATGCCCGAGTAGTGATGGCTGTGCAGAAGCAACACAGCAATTACTACAGGTCACATACAGGTCTGGTCCCCTTCCGGGGACTATTTATGATTCAGAGCAACTGTGGTTCTAAAAAAAAAAAAAAAAAAAAAAAGGAAAGTGAAAGCAAGAATGCAAAGGTCTAGCTGATGACAGAATTATTAGCCATCAGTAATTGTGTAACCCAGTATTTCATAGGAAGATACTAGAAGTGTCAGCCACAAGCTTCTAACCACAAGCCCCCAGTAGCTACATCACAGTTTTCTACCTTCTGTTTGTTGTCCTCGGGAACATGAATGACTACAATCCCATCACTCAGGTTACTGGTGGAAATACCTTCGACAGAAATCAAAAAATTAGAGGAAAAACTACCAGAGGGAGTCCCACAGCACCACCATCACCCTCCCAGCACCAGGGTGCTGTTCCCGCGGGGGCAGCGACTCCAGCCCAGGTTACAGGAGGGAGTCTGGTTCAGGATGGGGGGCTCTGGACTGTACCCAGTGGGAGAAAGCACAGCCCCTCACTTAGGGCAAAATGTAACAAAGCGACCGTTTTGAAGAATTAATCCTGCTGAAGATCACTGTGGCTGTCATCCACGTGTCCATAACACATTCCCAACAGGGGTTATTTAATCACAGCGTGTTAGTTGTTTGCTCCATACCTGTCCACGATACCTTTCTTTTAGTAAGGGAGGGAGGAGAAAGTATATATTCTACCCCTGTAGTTCAGACAATGGCAGGATTAAGATACCTACAAAATGGTAGGAAAGTTTTGTTTGGGTTTTTTTTTTTTCCCCCTCTCTCCCCCCTCTGTCAGCAGAAAGTGGCATTCTCCTGCATTTAAGCATTTCAAAGAACTGCATCCTCTTACTCAGAATTTATACTTCAGGGAACTGCACGCTGACACACAGACCCTTTATCCATCCCTCAGGAAAAAGCGTTCTCAGGTGGATCATTGCTTCAAATATCTCTGACAGACCAAGTTCATCTTTCCCCCGCCAGGGTCTCTGGCAGGAAGGGGAGTCCCCCAGCTCCACCATTACCTTTCAGGGTGGCGTAGTCTATTTTCTGCTTGATCTTGGCCATTTCCACCACATAGGCCGAGGACTGGGTCAGAACAAGTAGTCGGTCTCGCGGTTTGAACCCATTCCTGTCATATTTTATCACGGGGGTCACATACTGAAAACAACGAGGTGGTATCAGCGTCTCTCCCTGCCGCGGGGCCCTGCGCTGGGAGCAGCACCCCGCAGACCCCAAGCACCCCGCAGACCACCTCTGCTTGGAACCATCCGGTTCCTTTGCACGAGGAAATTGAGAGATGGCAGAATCACGCTTGGAGACAGATGGTTTACCTGTGCCCTCTATGCTGTAAGCAGGGGAAGTGCAGTGCACACACCTGCGCTTCTCCGGCCCCTTAGAGCCCAAAACAGGGTCAGTGATGCTTTTTAAGCATTTATTAAAAGGAATTTTTGTCCAGGTGCATTTTAAGACCTGTTTCCAATTTAAAAGCGAGGCAATACTTGCTATGCTGCCCAGCTGCAAGGCAGCCTCGGGGCATCACGGCCCCCCCCAGCCCACGTGGAGCCCAGCACCGGGCTCAGCCGGTTCCAGGGCTGCTGAGCTCCGCCTGCGCTTCCCTTACCTTGATCTTCTCACCTTGGATGAGCTGCAGTACTTTGGGGTTTATATCGTTCTCTTCTGAGGAGCAAAGCAGAAAAATAAACTGAGTGTAGGCGACAGACTCCCACCAGCAAAACACCAGAGAGCTGCGTTAACTGTCTCGTCCTTGTCCCCTCGGCACTCTCGAGACTGAGCGTGTTCACTTCCAGCTACTCCTAAACCCACTCCAGTGATTCTTGCCCCGCCAGGACACTGCTAGAGCTTTCTCCTCACACCTTTACATGCTTAACACCAGCTACACAGATTCCCCAAATTCACACCTCTCCTTCCCAGCAGCTCCAGGCCTTTGGATGGGATCCCCACAGCTGATCCCCACCCAGCCTCCCCGCTCCATCCAGCACAGCGAGGGTGGGTCCTGCCCCAGCCCACAGGGGATTTTGTTTGTTTTTTTTTTTTTTTTCTCTGTCCCAGGAGGGGCTCCAGGTGCCACCCCGAGTTTGAGAACTGAGTCTGGCAGATGGATCGCCACGTTTAGTGCCACTAGACATGACGGGGCGAGGGAATTCAAGTGGTAGGGCCCAAACACAGCAGGTGATGCTGCTTCTGTCAGATGGGAATTTCTCTTAGAAATAATCTGTTTCATCAAACAGAATTTTCCTGAGCAAGGAGCACGTGGCTGGGTCCTTCAGTTCAGGGGTTTGTTGTGTACTCACTTAGCCGGGTGTCCATGAAAGGCTGGGTTATGCTCTGCAGGTAGCCCTCCTTCTTCCCTCTGAAAACAGCACTTGCTACCACTTTTTGCTGTAACTGTTTTGAGAAGGAGCAGCTTTTACCCTCTTGGAGTTTCTCCATCAGCAATACCAGCAGGTACAACACAGGTACCGCACACAGCATCATCCTCTCACTCATGCGGGATCTACCCGACTCACGCTGCATTTCTTCCAGCATCTTTAGGTTATTCCTGTATTACATCAAATAAAGGGGTAGTGGAGACTAAACAGCCCTACAGATTTTTCTTATTTATGGATCTTTTCTAATGATACAAAGGGCAGTTTTAGTGCCGTAAGATTAAGAGCCATGTGTCTGTAGAACTGCACTGCCTGTGACACAGGCCACTGAAACAAACACCTGACTCCAGGCTCAGGAATCTGCTCAGCCAGAGGAGCAGTGGTCTGTCAGGAGGTGGAGCTGCATTTCAGACAGTTCAGAGAGCAGAGATCACAACATGTTGTAACTCACACGTATTCCACCTACTAGATACCTGCACTTTCCTCTCAGCAGGAACACCTCGGCAGTATTTCCTTACTAGGTTCCTAATGCAGATTTTATGCAGCATCTCAGATGTCTACATTAAAAAAGAAGAAAAAAAAAAAAAGTAGTGAAGTTGTGCAAACAGCTCCTGCTGCAGCCCTACCAAACACCTGCCTGGTGCAAGCTGTTTTTAACATCTAGTCACAACTCCCTTTGAGCTCCCCCAGCCCACAGACCCACCTACCAAAGAGCTTTGTTAATCAAAGGTAACCAAGGAGGGTTAATGCCCAGCAGCAGCTGGAGGATGCAGAACACCAAGGCCGAGTCCTCACTAGCGTCACCACAAGCAGCAAACCCCCCCGGTGCCACCCCCGAGGAGGCTGTGGCACTGCACGGGTCGTAGCCTTAGCGCTGCTCCTCCCCTGGCCTTCGGTCTGAGCTCTCAACTTCCCCGGCCCACCGAGCACTGGCCACAGCCAGCACAGGAGTGAGATGGCTACGGGCAGGACCAGAGGGGCCATAACAAATGCCAGCGGCTGTTTCTGACTGAGATGCTGCTGGAAGCCATTAGAGCTGTGCAGTAGCACCGAGGTTACCTGTCCTGCCAAAGCCCAGACGAGATGAAAAGCTCCAGGTCTGTCTGTGCCACAAGCTTAAAACATGGTGGGATTCATTTTGTTTTTAACAGGCTCATTTTTCTGTCAGTACATCTTTCTATTGTTTAAAACAAAAGCACCGAGCTCCCTCCTTTCCCTTGGAAACTTCAGCAAAAGCACCGTTCCTCCCACTCCCACCCTCCTGCTCACGCAGAGGATCTCAAGGTTTTCCAGAGGCTCTGCCATCGTGCCCAAACAGAGGAGAAACCAGCCAGAGATCACTGCTCTTCCCTCCACGAGCTGCGCACGCAGGTGACCACGGAACAGAAGCCTGCAGCCACCCTCACCTCTTCCAGGATGGAAGGAGGTTGAAGCCAGCTCTTATCCAAGACGTTTTTTGGAACGTGGTCTCTGAGCTTCATGAAGTATTTGTACTGCACAAGCTTCACAAATTCAATGTTCTCTGGGCAAAGGGGTTTCTTCCGATTGATGAAGCCATTTATGAATCTGCAGAACACATCCAAACCAGAACTTACATGTTACCTTCAGAAATCAACAGAAATGCAAAGGCAAGTCACAGAAGACACACAACAGGCTCACCGACATTAACTCAGGTGCACTGTCACCTGTGGTACAGCCATGGAAGTCTGAAGTTTTTATAATATTCCAAACATTACCTTTTTTTTTTCAAGTTTCGTTGACCAAAATACAGTGCTTTGGAAGGAGGATCAGCACTACTTGTGGCACAGTATTCAGGAGCTGGGTTTAAGGGAGGGGAGATGGAGGAGCATCTATGAAGAGATCAGGCAGGCACACGAAGGATCGGTTTGGAGATCCCTTCTACCAGTACAAACCAGCAGAGCAACAAGAATTGGTGCAAGTCAGAGAATTCCTGAAGAGGTGACAGGTGTTTCTGAACAACCCCACCTGGCAACGGGCCTCCTAACTGCCATGACAGCTTAAAAACAGGCGTGAAGGAGATGGTTTTGACTCACTGTGCAGAGACCATCACCAGGCTGGGACCCACAACCCTCCCCACGACCACCACGCAGTGTTAATTACTTCCTGATTATCTCAACGGCCCACGTCCTCTTCTTGGCCTCCTTCCGTGCCAGTGCTCCTCGCCAACAAGCCTCCAGCTTGATAGCTGCAAGAATTAATCAGGTCCTTGTATTAGTATCAGAGGTCCTGTGCCATCCTATCCTTTACAGCCACATAACAGAAATTATAACCAGCTCTTTGGCAGCTCTTCCATCAGCTGATCTGTACAGGATGAAGCTGAGAACATTTTCTTCTCTGTCGTGACTGGTTGATCCAGCACTACCTGCACTGTAGAGCTCAACATCACCTCATCAACAATGTAGTGTACACAGCAAAGGCCCCTGAGCCTGCAGCATTATTCATCAGCCTGTCCACCGTGGGGAGAGGGTTTGCTCCCTCCCAGCTGAGTAACTCCTCAGTACCCCAGAACATCCCCACGTGTGCAGCAGAGGGTGCTGCCGCTGCACAGAGCAGCTCCCACAGGTGATGTTTGGGTGGCAGCAATGGGGTGAGGTGCTAAACAGCCCCCTGGGAATGCTTTTCACACAGCCATCACCCACATCCCTGCAGGGAAGCTGCTATCTGCAGCAATATGGATTCGGGACAGAATCCCAGAATCATCTGGGCTGGAAAAGCCCCTGAAGCTCCTCCAGCCCCACCATGACCCTCCCCCTGACCGTTCCCAACTCCCCCAGATCCCTCAGCGCTGGCTCAGCCCGACTCTTCAACCCCCCCAGGGATCCCGGGGACTCCCCCCTGCCCTGGGCAGCCCATTCCAACACCCAACAGCCCCTTCTGCACAGAAATCCTTCCTCAGAGCCAGCCTGACCCTGCCCTGGGCAGCTTGAGGCCATTCCCTCGGGGCCTGGCGCTGGGGCCTTGGCTCCAGAGACTCATCCCCCCTCTCTGCCCCCTCCTGGCAGGGAGTTGCAGAGGGCCAGGAGGTCTCCCCTCAGCCTCCTCTGCTCCAGACTGAACCCCCCCAGTTCCCCCAGCCGCTCCCCAGCAGACCTGTGCTCCAGACCCTGCCCCAGCTCCGTTGCCCTTCTCTGGCCACGCTCGAGTCATTCAATGGCCTTTTTGGGGTGAGGGGTGGCCTCACCAGTGCCAAGCACAGGGCTCAGATCCCTTCCCTGTCCCTGCTGGCCACGCTAGTGCTGATGCAAGCCAGAGGAACCTCCCAAAACAACAACTCCTACTGGAAAGCACAGCCTCGAGGAGACAGTCCTCAGTTCCACAGCTCCTACCTGCTTCTCTCTTCTTCTGGTACTCCCTCTTTCCAAGGCATCCTTTATATTTGGCCTGTAGTCTTGAAACTGGCAAAAAAAAAAAAAAAAGCAGAGACATTGCTCGTATCCAGAGGATCCCAGCATTCAGAAGCTGTGCTCCCAGCACTCACACCGCGGGCTGAGGCACAGGAGGGTTTTGAGGTACAAAGGTGCCAAAACACTGCCAGGACCAGAAGCAGCCTGTAGGTAAATGCAGCTCCATGCAGTTCAAGCAGGTACAAACAGGTAACACCAGGAGGAGACAGATGGGATCCCAATCCCAGGGCAAAGGTGCATCTAGACACTGATCACCAGTTGCTGGAGCTCTCAAGGAGATAATATATCCAGAACTCAAGCAATAGAGCTGGTGATTTCTCCCCACCCTGGGACAAGATTACTGAGTTTTTCCTTGGGCTCTCCAGAGCTTTGCAGACCAGGGGGCTCTGCTCTCACCACGGTGCTTTGGCTGCATGAACCTGGAGCCCAGAAACACAGTTCACCCAGGCTCTGCTTCTTAGTCTATACACAGATAAAGGGAACTGGAACCATACCTAACAGGTGCTTTCTGAATTCAAATGCATCCTCAGTAGCAAACAGAGTCTTTGGGAACCGAATGAATATTTTAGTTCTGAAAAAAAAAGAGAAATGAACAGCTTATTCCTAGTGAGCCATTGTTTCAGCTGCCCTAACCAGGCTCAGAGTCCTCCAACCAGCTGTACTGCTAACGAGCCACATCTTCTTCCATAACCACTCTTCATATGTTTCCCCAGGAGGTGTGGAGCTCAGGATAAGCAGCTGAAACCCAGGGGAAACAGGTTTCCTTGTCTTAGCTACTATCCTGGACAATAACCCACGGATTCTGACAGCCACAGGTTGAAGGTGGCAGTAGAGAGCCCTGCCTTGCCCTGTGCCTTAGCAGGGAGGACAAGGTTGTGGTTCAGGAGTGGCTGCAAAAGGCAGTTAAGAAAAGAACCCAGGCCTAAGCCAGGCAAGTTGCCTCTGGCTGCCCAAGCAAGCAGGGAGACCTGGAACTGAAGCAAGGCAACCCATCTCCCCTAACCCAGGGATGGAAGAAACTCAGCTGGATCGAGCTTCCACAGAAACAGGAAGGGGAAAAAAAAAAGAGAAAATTTATGCATCTGGGCTTTTTTCATCTGTCTCCTGGCTGCTGTGCACTTTATACCTGTGGGCTGAGGTTACTTTGGCCTGTTTTAAGGAAGCCACTACCCAAAAGCCGTCAGGGTCTGCCCAGTTCATGTGGTCAAGGAAGAAGGATCTGTTCACCCCACTACATCTTGCAGCTCTCCGGGAAGGGCCACAGGGTTTGTGGTCACAGACAGGACAGAGGATTGAACATGGCAAACACCCTGCACCTGAGCAGCAGAGATCACAGCCAGAGAAAAGAAATTTACCTTCCTAATTTGTACTCCTCAGGCTTGTAACCGATATGCTTGATGAGCCTCTCCACCCCCTCAGCCGCTGGCCCATGCCAGTGGGGCCAGGTAGCTGGACAGAGGGATTTATACCTGAAACATCAGCAAGACATCAACACAAATAACTTGATATTTGAGGAATCCCTTCCTGAGACTCTCCACCCCCACCCCCTGCCAATCCCTCTGCTTTATTCAAGGCAAAAGATGCCAAAGCAGATCAAAATGGATAGAGACAAGAGACACATACAGAGGTTATCTCTGACGCAGAAGAGTATCTGCTGACACCTCCACATCTCCTGTCACTGGGACTTTGACATTTAAACAAACCTTGCTCTGAAGCCCTCGTGGGAGGGCAAGTTTACCTGGCTAGAGGGCAAAACAGTTCCATTTACCTTTGCAAGAAAAGTTCATATTTCCGCCGATACGCGAAGCCGGCTCGTCTCACCCGCAAGTGCTCCATCAGTCCCAGGTATTTCACCTGGTGTCGGATCAGATAATCATCAAACTTCCCTGTAGGAAGAACACACATTCACTGGTAAACAGCCTGTGGAAGCACACTCACTTGTGTGTGTATTGGGACAAATAAAGAAGGAGTCAAATCCGCAGTTACCCAAGGTGATGATGACTTTACTGCTAGCTTAACTAAGATTTTTACATGTATATATGCTTTGTGTGTATATATAACATATACATGTGCTGTATGTAGCTACAAGCTAAAGTTTCCCTCGCTTCATTCCTTTATCTCAACTGTGTCTTAAGCCCAAAGCCTTACCAGGCTCCTTGTTCTCATTTGGTTTAATGCATCGGACGTAAGAAGGCTCCTTGGACATCAGGATTTCTATAAGACTCATCAGACTGTTTTTGAACTGGGTTGCAACCTAAGATGACATTGAAAGAACTTTCTTAGCTTTGGAACTCATCACTGCAGAACTCATTCCCTGTGCACCCACCTTTAAACTGTAAGTAAAACGCTGACAAAGGCATTAGTACCACAAGGCTTTTGGAGCACAGTGAGCCATAACTTACCCGGACAGAGTGCTGTGCTGGAAGGTTTGAACTCCTGCCAGACAGCCGGACACGCAAGGTAGCCCTTCGGAAACTAACTACTGTTGGATGCTAGGCACAGGGCTCGTTTTAGAAGGATTCATTAATTACAGCATTAAGGTACGTCACTTTGCTAGCTGCTGTCTCAGCAACGTCACTGTTCAACTACCAGGAAGCTAGCAGGGGTGTAACACCAGCCAAAAAAAAAATAAAATAAAAAAAATCCACTGCATTCAGGACTAAAGACTGGATCAGCGGTTCAATCAAGATTTGGGAAGTTGAGTTTGTGGTTGCAAGTTGAGACTAAAGATGAAACTCACAGTCTCTGGTCTCCTCCTGTTGTCCAGTTCTGACAGCAAGAAGCATTCTCTAATGATGCCATTTTTCGAGTTGCACAGCACCTGAAACGGGGGAAGCGAGAAGCTGCCTTATCTCTCATGCCTGCTGCTCCTGCTGCGATGCTTCTACACTTGAGCAGCTCAGCTGGAAGGACACACCTGCAGGTCCCTAAAGAACACTGCTAAGGAGAAATCCGTGCCCTTGTTTGCTACGGAGATTAAACACTTCTGCAAAACAGCTCTGCTTCAAGCAAGGTAGCTTAAGAGAACGGCCTCCCTTTTTTGTTCTTACCTCTTTCAGGTTTCTGTACAGGAGATCATTATTCTTCTCCAGAAATCCTAAAAGAAAAAAGTTTGATTCTTTTTGGAGGCTACACACTTTAGCACGAAGTCTGAAAATTTATATCCTCAAAATTCACAACCGCATGCATGTTTGAGATTTTCAGGTAGCACCTCCAGAGGGCAGATATTTTGTGATTCATCTTCATGTCATGACCTACGACACCGGCTTAAAAGCTCAGGTAACTTCTAGACTGGCACTTTGCCCACACTCACCAACAGCACAGTAAGTGACTTCTCCTGCATAGTGAAGGAGGCGGAAATCCACCCAGTCAATCGATTTCCGTGTTTTCTGGTCTGCAAGCTTGCGACTGCAGGGAAAAAAAAACAAAAACATCAAGAGAAAAATGCAGCAAATGGGCTTTTTCAGCTTGTAGCAAGTCACCTGCACAAAAAGCAGCTGCAGGAGAGCTGGGAGTCTGTCTAATGTCTGTTCTATCAACATGGCTCTGACTATGCAGCTACAGGCAATAATCAAATTATCATCTATCTGCCCATTCTGAACAGCTAACAGCAAAATTCAGTGCTGGAGAACAGAAGTCAGCTAAATAAACTCCTTAAAATATCTGTGACCTACCCACTGCCATTTGGCAATGATCACCCTTTCTAGAAGTATTAAGATTTCCTCCTGTAATGTTCATTTAAATACATCCTCATTACCTACATGGGAGTAAGATCACCAGCTTCCTCAATTTCAAAGTGAAACCAGGGAGAAGGATTGTTTGAGATATTTTTCCCTAGAACAAGAACCCAAATACAAAGGAGGAATCAAAAGAATTCAAGAATAGCAGGAACATTTTAGAAAGCAAGAACTCCTAGGGGAAGGAAAAAAAAAAAAAAAGAAAAGCAAAAGCAAAAAAAAAGAGCAACTTAACAGTTTAAGTTTCAGCTTTATAAGCAGTCACTAACAGCAGAGTTGTGTGTCACAACAGCACATTACTACAATGTTTCCTTCCAAAATTATCACCAAGTACAGATCCCATTTAAGTAACTCTAGCACTTCTATTTAAAGCTTTTAATCAGGCAGAACAGTATTAAGGCACATCGTGGTGACAAGGAAGTTGGCTACAAATTTTCCACTTGGCCGTGATGAACTTCAGAGATGTAGAAGGTGACAATTCAGCAGCGTGACTCTGAATTGACAACTCGTCAAAGCCTTTCAGTGGGCTTCTGCTGGGAACTGCCAGAACAGCCCAACGCCAACATGTTTTCGGGTTCCATTTTGGTGGCAGATGAACATGACAAATGAGTATTAAACCAAAATGCCACTCATCTGGGAGATCTGAGCAGGAGCATGTTTCTTCCCTGTTTGTACCCAAAGCTCACACATATCAAGATGGATTTAAATACTTAGGTGCCCCTCCCAGCCTGGGGCATCAGGCTCCTTTCTGCAGTATCTTCAGCTTCCCCTGGAGTCAGCGGGGGCCAAAGCCATCTAACCTCCCCAGGCCAAAGCCATTTAACCTTTAGTCCCTAAAATTAGCGTGGGGTGAAACCAGACTCAAACTAAAGGAGACAGGATTCCCCCCAACCCCTCCCCAATACCCCAGGTCATATTCTGCCCACATAGCACATTACAATACCAGACAGCAGATGGGCTGCTTGATTTTCTTTGGTACAAAGCAAAAATTGTTCCCTCCCCAGTAATCTGTCACGGGTAAGAGATGGGAAGAGTTTCCTCTGTGGTAGGATACAGAGTGTAAATGCATACGTCACGAAGTGGGCATGATCTCCTACTTTCTCTTCCAGCTTTTCCAAGAAGCTCAAATCAGTTGCTTCACCAGGCCGTAAGCACTCTTCATCCTGAAACAGCAGGTGCTGGATCAAATGCTGCTCTGAACAGACTGCTCCCTCCTTGCTAACATCTAGTAAATTTGTTATGCAAAACCAAAGAGCTTGGTTATAATTTGAGATTAGTTCTATTTTATACAAGCAACTTCCTAGTTAAATAAGCTTTCGTTTATCTGTTTTCAGTAGAACTGTCAAGGTAAATCAAGTTAAGACAAATCTGCCTTTTTTCTTCCAAATCTGGCAATGCACTGCCTTGTCCTTTATTATTTGTAGTTCATTTAAACAAAATCAGGGAGAAAGATTACATCATTAGACACTAAAATTCAGAAGGGCCTGAAGAACTCTTGGTCTGCATGAATCGCAGAGTTGGAGGGGGAAGACAAGCGTAAAGATTATCCTTTTTTAACCCAAGAAACTCCTACAACCCCTTCTGCTCCCCCAGTTGTACTCTGTGTAGAAAAGTCCTGCTGGAAAGGGCAATCCATTGCAATGTGAAGCTAATGCTGAGCTTCAGCAGCACCTTCTCTGGATTACGGCATCCTAATCCTCTGTCTCCCACACCAAGGTGATAATTCTCAGCTTTGTGGACATGTCAGAGGTGGTGGCAAGGGACAACTCAACTTCAAGTTTGGCTACAAGTCTCTACTGGAAGATTACTACGTTTCTTACTAATTCGGGTTTGCATTCAAGAAAGTATCATTCTGGTATCATCTGAGCTTGTGTGCTCAGACTCCTCTCCGTGGAACCGCACATTTATCAAAGCAAAAATCCTTGGACAGCACTGCAGAACAAGCTCCGTGTTAAAGGCTCAGGAGAGAGCTGCCTTCAGCCTCCCCCGTCTCTCCTGCCATCCCTATGAAGGCACAAAGAGGATTTTCTTTAGATCAGTGTTTTAGGAGCCGTCCCAACTAAAGGGCAAGGAGACAAGAGGAGGATGCACAGCTCAAGAAGAGGTAGGCAGCTCTCAGGTTTCTCCCCTAGCTGAGCCCTTCTGAAGCACCAGACGTCAAGGCCAGCAAGTCACAGAAGCAGACAGATGGCAGGAATTCTCTTTCAGCTTTGCAGGAGCCTGGATGTCTGGCTTCAGGTGGCTATGGAGAAGCACTCCTGTGTTCTGTCGTCACCCCAACAGTCCTTGAAGATGCCAGGGTCCCATCCCTGTTGCTGATGGAGCCAGCCAGGTTGCTGCAGGTACCCTCCTTCTACATCTCAGTGTCTCCAGGCAGAGAGTGAAGAGAATGGCCCAGGTCTGCCTTCTCAAGCACTCCGAGCTGCTGTGGAAGCAGCACGCCTCCTTTAAAACCCACAGCTCTCCAGCAAGCAGATCCTCTACCTTAACCTTCTGGGTCTTTGGTTACAAGGTCTATTTGTTTACATTCTGCACAATGCAGTGTCATCACACAATTAGAGGAAAAATACCATTTATGGACACTTACAGCAGGGTACAAGCAGGTATTTTAATTTAAGCAGCACAAACTCTGTTCTTACCAGAATGGAGATTATCCCTTTATGCTTCTGCTCAACCAGGTCACAAATGATCTTGTTGTTAAAATATGGAATTGGTTCCCACTGGAAGTAAGAGAAAACAAGAAAGAAAAGTTTTAGAGGAAGATCTTTTCCTCTCAACTTGTAAGTTCTTCAGAGCCACACTCCCATCCCAGTAAAGATCTGTGTGGTGAATGAGGACTAACCAAGGTGCTGGGGAAAAGAGACACCACAGTGATCTTCCACCCCACCCCATAGTCTTCCTGCTCTCAGCAGCCCAGACCATCCCCTTATTCTGCACATTAACACACTCCACTGGCCAGGTCTACACTGCTGGAGCTCCTCATTTCTACAGGAACATGGTCACAGCTGGGCCTTTTGAGTTTTGGGGAATGTCCTACTCCTTTCTCAGATGATGTAAATTAAGTCTAGGCCAAATTACACTTCAAAGAGAGGTACACAATGAGACCCATGTCTATCTTATACTTCCCATGTGAATAATGCCAACCAAAAAAAAAAAAAAGAAAGCAGGATGCCTTCTTCATTGATGATCTAAAGCATTCAGTTGTAACAGCAGTTCAAAGAAAAAAGGGGAAGGGAAAAATAATAATTACCTCTATTCCTTCCAGTTCATATTCTTCCTGCTCTGCTTTCAAGGTCATCTCAATCAACAATTGCTGGAGCTTCTCATTGCAGTAATTAATGCAGAACTGCTCAAAGCTTCGGAGGGGTTAAATGCACGTTAGTTTTTATTCGTTTCATGGACAGTTTTACTCCTCCCACCACTACCTACCATTTTCAAGCCAAAGAACCCCCTTCTATGCAGATCAAACCCACACACTCCTCCCACACCGTTGTGCCAGTGGCTCAAATCCAGGCCAGATGTCCAAGCTAAAGCTTCCACCAGGGCGTTCAGTCAGCCCAGTGCACTCAGATTTTGCAGGCACCAGTAGCTCACCTTGCTGGGAGCACAGTACACTCCAGAAGCCATGTAGGACTTCAGCGAACAGCCCCGCCAGCATGAGGACAGGTTACCCCAAGCCTCAGGAACTGCAGTTACCTGTTTGTGTCCAGCACTTCAAAACCATAGATATCCAGCAGGCCGATGACTGTCTTCCGAGTTGAATCCTGTTAAAGACACCACTGCTGTGGAACTGCTGCTTCAGCTGATGCTTCTTCCCTGTGTATTTCATGTTATTTCCTTCAGCTAAATTTTAAGCTTTCTCTTTAAGAGCTTTGTATCACATGCCAAGGGAGCAGCCACTTTAAAGCAGGTAATGAACAGCTAGAACTATTTACCATACCACCCTCCACACCTAACTAGTTTTCCAGCTCAGTGCTGTGGGATGCCCTTACATCAATTATCAAGCGTCCAAGATATTTGGTGCTGTAAGGCCTCACTGGAGAAAGTACTTGGCGTGTTAGGAGGACACTAGACAAGAAACCAACCTTGTTGGCTAGAGAGCCATTAATTTTGTTGACTAGCCAAGTGAAAGTTCGTCCGTAAATCGCCTTGGCTACGGCATCCCGAGCGTAGAACGCCAGATCCACGTTCAGTGGGCTTAGGACCTAAAAATATAGATATGACAGAGATGATAAACGCCACAGCTGATCAGAGCAAACTTCTGCAAAGCCAGTTCATGCTTGTGGCTCGGAGAACCAGCCGTAGTGCTGTGTACCACAGCACAGTGCTCAGCCTGAGCCGCAGCTGCCTACAGCTTTATTCACCACCAGCCTTACTTCAGTCAGCTGTACGGCCACGTGCCAGCAGCACTGTGCTACTACCTTTTGGAAAGCACAATTTCGACAAGTGGGGAAAGGATTCCGACTTCCTTTCAGTTTTATTTTATTACAGTTGGTACAAATTACTCTGAGAACAGTTTTTACCAGTGCTTTTCTCTGTTTATGCAGCCCAGTTTCCCAGGAAGCACTCTAGGGACTGAACAAAAGGAAATTGTTTGGCTTAAATATAGGACTGCCTGCAGGTCCCTGTTCTTAGCTTTTTCAGAGTTACTACCTTGTTCAGTAGTAAAACTTTAATACTGGAAATATGTTTTAGTTCAATGTCTCAGGCTAGAAGAGAAGGGGATACACAGGAGAGAGACAGCCAGAGTGATCTGTTTTGACTGAAACACTGCTAAGAACAGGGCTCCTCCTCTGTCACCACCACTAGCCAGGTGGGCTCCCAGCTGCCTGGGGTTACACAGAACTACTCGATACCTCTTCAGATCTGGCTTCGATCTTCCGATGGGTGAGAGATTCCTGCAGAATGGACAAGTGCACACCCAGTAGCTGAAAAAAAAAAAACCCAAAAAAAACTTGCACTCAGAGTACAGCCAGCAGGACACTGTTTAAATAAGCAGTATTGTGTGATCAGTAGGGTGTAACTCCCCAGTTCATTCCCTGTTACGCTCATCTTTGAGCAACGGTAAGTAAGGAAGTTTCAGAGATGTGCTACAGAGTGAAGGGGCCCAGTGATTCAAGACAGCTTATAACAAGAGCTGGGTATTTATTTATAGAGCAATCCCTCTGCTTTTGGGAACAGATGTTTTTGTCCTTAAGAGGAAAACACAGCAAGGTTAAGGCTCTCTTCAAAGCACTTGTAATACCGACACTATCTCAGAAGAGATACCTTTGAAATCCATTTGATCTGCGTGCCGTCGCGAATGATGGCGTGTCCATTGCTATCTTCTTCAAACTGAATGTTCCCGAGGTGCAGCACACTAGCAACAATTCCAAAGAGATGCTAATAACGAGAGATACGCCGTTAGAAAAGAGGTTCCCACAGCTCCACGGGATGGGGCTAACCTTTGCTATGCACCTTAATAAAGAGAATATTGGCTAGGTGGAAGGAGACGAGCCAGCCAGCTTCAGAGATAGGTGCCATCAGGCTGTACCAAGGGACAGAGCTCTTCACCCACCCACTCCCTCAATCCCCCCAAAATAACATCCTATTCCATCCCTAACACCTCTCCCAAGCAAGATTGCTTCCATCACTTTTAAGGAAAGAGTTAAATTCCCTTTGGTAGGCTCAGTCCCATTTAACAAGCATACCTCTATATCTTTTTCAGTAAAGTCAATGATAGAAAAAGCTTTGCGGACTATTTTCCAGTCATTCTTGTCATTAATAGAAAACACTTTGGCACATCGACCCTATAGAGTAAGAGAAAGATGAATTAGTACAATTAATTGGCAAGGCAATTTTATTGTCAGCAACAAACATAGCAAGCTACTGGGCATACTACTTTCATTTCCAGTTTCCAGGCTGTATAGATGCAGTCTGCAACTAGCTAGAAAGTTTATCTCACTCCTGCTGATCCTGGAAGTGGCTCATTTGATCAGATCTTTCAGCTTACACTTAAAGCTTTAGATAATTTCAAGCATTGAGCTTGGATAGTGATTACCATAAAATGGCTGTGTCTTGTGAAGAGCTTGAGCCTATAGCCATCTGCCATTTTTATGGCAATATCATCTTCTGCCCAGGTCTTCTTCATTACCAAGGAAGAAAGGAAACAGAGCACTGCTACGAAATGAGCTGTACACGGCATAACCACACCTGTAAACCTCTCTAACATGAGGTCCATAAATCCTGAGAATCCAGGTCCTGACGGAGGAGACTTAGAAGAGATGCCCTTATACAAAGCAGAACTTGCAGAGAGATAGTGCTCTGCTGTTTAGTAGCTCAGAGTGCTCAACGAGTCAGGAGGTGTCTTGACCACAGCAGAGGGACCTGGGTCATCAAACGATTTACTGACACTTGCTTAAGGGAGTTTCCATCCTCCCAGCAGCAGCACAGATGGCAGCAGAGAGCCATTCTGCACACGCAGAACATGGGGAACACACAATTAATTAGAGACCTGGTGAAAGTGACTTTTCTCTTTTTTTTTTTTTTAAATTCTGACAGACTTGGTGTCACTGGGTCAGGTTGCCCAAAATCTTATTTCTGCCCCCACAACTCTATCAGCTGATCCAATAAAAGATATTACCCCTTATAAGCCATTTATCACTTGCATCCTTAGGCCATCACAGCTAGGACATCTGCCACACAAGCACCCAGGGTAGAACGGTGTCCGGAAACCTCGGAGTAAATGTGTCTGCAACCAACCTGCGTGGCAGTTTTGCTGTAACATGACATCTCTTAGCAGCTCAGCAGTGTGCTCAGTACTTGAGGAAAGCTGCATCTGCAATCCCTACAGTTTGAGATGTAAGACACAGAGAGGGGGGAGAAGCTCTCACTGACCTGGATGAGATATGCATACTTCTGGGGGTTGCGCTCCAGTCCAAGCCAGCAAAGAAGATCCTTGTCTCCACCCTCTAATAATTGGTAGAAAATATGGAAATTCCTTTCTCCGTGGTTCTGGTGGACAACTCTGGATTTCTCAATTAGGTAACTGAGGATGTGCCCTCCCACTGGAGCTCCCTGGCAGAACAAAGCAGTCAGATCAGCACCAAGAGACAAAATAACATCGCTGTGACGGCCGTTCCTCCACATCTAGGAACAAGGAGCAGTGTCAGGAGAAGCACGTTTCTGCTGTTACTCATCTGCCATCTTGTGTTTAAGAGTTAGTATCCAACAACAGTACAAGCTGTATCTAAAGCGTTTGCTGTCTCTCTAGTGTAACTTGTGCTTTACAACAATTTATATTAGCTTTCTACCGAGAGCTAGCGGTAGTGCCAGCAATGTAGGAAGCTTTCAGGATCTATAACAAGTCACTTTACTCGCAAAATGCAACGCCTGTAAAAACAGGGTCAGAAATCTGCAGCGTAAGTTTTAATAAATCCTGTGCTGCCTGGTAAGTGTCCAAGAGATTCACTGATACAGCTCGTTTTAATAGCGGTCCATTAAGTTTGTTCTCACCTTAAAATCGAATTGGATATCCATGTATTTCCCAAATCTACTCGAGTTGTCATTACGCAGAGTTTTTGCATTTCCAAAAGCCTATGGACAAACAGATAGATTAAGGTGCTTCACACCTACTGAGAACCTGACACCCACAGTAGGCCAAAGCTCCAGAAATAAAGATTTGCTGCATCAGCTGAGTCCCACTACTGCATTTAGTGGGATTAAAGAAATACAGGCTTGGCAGTGTTTGGTTTATGGTGGGACTGAATGATCTTCAGGTCTTCTCCAAGCTAAATGATTTTATGATTCTGAAATGTATTTCCCTAGTTTTAAAGGTGGAATTCAGCTAAACAAATTATTGCTCTTTCTTGTATGACCTATAACTGAAGCCATGAGGAACTGTTGTATGCTGTGGTTTTCTTATACTCCCAGGTTCCAGCTATCCTTCATTACAAAGCCCAGGCTTAAATTTCTAAACATATAGTGTTATTAAATCCAAAGCATTCTCTCAGAGGTTGTGCTGCCAAGAGGTCAAATCTATGTTGTTATTTGTGTTATACATGCAGGTGCAAACCCATGTAAAACAGGAGGCCATTACTGGGTGCAGGCATGCAGACCTGCATGAAAAGTCTTGCACAGTGAGGTCATCACTGCCGACTCTCCTGCATTTTGTACCTCCCTTTAGTTTTTACCTCGAGAACAGGATTGGAAAGTAGGAGACGGTCACGGACGATCTGCAGCTGCTCTGTGGTTGGACAGGTTACTGCGTAATACTGCAAGATCTTCTTGGATGCTTCTGTCTTCCCAGCTCCACTCTCCCCAGAGATGAGGATGAAATGGTTGTTGTACTCACTGCACATCACCCGGTAGGCATTGTCAGCTATGGCATATCTGAACAAGGATCACAAGAAGTATTCAGAGGAGAAGCATCCATTAGAAACTGCAACAGGAGGCACGGTATCAGAAGTACTTACTCCTCATCTAACATTACAAGTATTGGATATGACGGGAAAGCAGAGCTCAAAACGCAGGTCTTACTCAAGGTCTCACAGTAAAATCCTGGTCTGTATTTGAGGGACTGACAGGGCTTGTTCTTTTTCCCCCCACTGTTACTGTAGGATTTATATAGGCTGCATGTTTTCCTGGTGAATACAGTTTATACAGAGCAGGGACTCCCTCTTCCAAACAGAGGAGCCACTTTTGATTCCAGTAAAGGGAAGACTTCAACTTCTGCTGATAGAGACAGATAAAATGACAACCAATAGCAGAGCCTTCACCAACATGCCACTTAAAGCAGGAAAAGGAAGAAGAAAGAAAAACCTACTTGGCAAACCACCCAAGAACTTCCAACCCTTTCAGCTCAGAGTTCAGAAGCTCAGGTTTCTTCCTCTCCTGGGAAGTCCAAGGAGAGGCTGTGCGTGAGCCCTGTACTAGTGCTGTGGTTGCCTGCACCAACACAGGGCCTCAGAGGACGAGGCAAAGTGGTTGGTGTTTTGGACAACTGAAGGAAAAGGTGTTGACTTACAGAGACACAGTCAGGCAGTGGTTGGACTAGACCATGTGTAATAAGGAGGACACACTGAGCACTAGTCTGGACAGTTATCCTCAAGATAACCCTTCCCCTGCGTTCTCCCCAACATCACTCCTGCAATCCTTTTGTTTCCCTTTCATTCTCACAGTCAGCTAGAAGACAGAGACTAATACATCCTTACTTACAGGAAGATAAGAATATCAGCATTCACCAGACCTAGTGACTGTGGGTACACATCCTTGTTGCTAGTAAGCAGCAGTACAGAAAAAACCCAATTTTTCAATATAAGCTGAAATCCTCAGGGTTCTACTTACAGATGTGGTGGCAGTTCAAAAAAGTTTACCCCTCGATAAAGCTGCATCTGTGTCACTGTGTAGATATCCAGCTCTTTGTAAGGGTTGACAGATACAAGAAGAGTACCAATATATGTCTGTAGGGGAAAGAACACATACAGGTGGGAAACTTGTTCCATCACCACAACAACAGCTCCCAAAAAAAAGGGGCCAACTACATCATGACAGCATGCAAGAACAACTGAAAAAGATGGTACAGAACTTGTTGAGAGAGGGGAAAAATAAAAGCAAAGCAAAGCCACCCCGCAGGTGTTACTGCTTCAAAGCGAACACCAAAGTTCTTGCCAAATCTAGTTAAGAGTGGAGTTGAACAATAAAAATCAAGCTTAGAGTCTGCTATATACAAGGTTTTGATATCTCATGATGCTTATGGAATTAATTTTTTTCCTACTTAAAGTTGACATCATAATGCATTTACTAACCCAACTCTGTTTCACAAAAAATCACAATAACTAACACTGTGAAGGAAAGCCAAGTAGGATGTTTGTTCCATAGACAGCTGTGCAACAGAGAAAATTCCTTCTTGACTGTGAAAGGTGATTAAATAACACGTTTCAGGACACATTACATTTCCCCTTATGTGAATACATTTTCAGCATATCCGAATTTCCTGGTTCTACCTTCTTTTCAATTATTTCCATTAGTGCTATACAAATATCAGTCTTCATTTGACAAAGGGTGTGTTTAGATACTACTTGTCACTCCTGTAAGCCCAGGTATAAAACCCTGGGGCTTCTGAGAAAAAAAAGACATGGCTGTGAAGTCATCTTAGTTTACACCGTGGAGTACTCAGCACTTCTCATACAAGTCAGACACCACGCTCAGTGCTGCCTGCCTGCAAAGGTAGTAAGGGAACAGGAGAGTGAAATGCTATTTGCTGAATACAGTTTGGATTTTTGCAAGGCAACCCAGCAGGCTGAGACTGTATTTTCATTAGCTAAAGTAGTCAGACTACTACTGGGTGATCACTCTGCTGAGTACTACTGACACGTAGCAATGTGTCTCAGAGCACAACAAAACCAAAGCTGGGAAAGCATTCCCTGTATTGATAGTGCCTCCTGCCCTTGCAGTTTTCATTTGCATCCCATCTAGATGGACAATTTTTTTTCTTATATATCTATATATATGTATACACCCCCCACACACACTTGGAGACATTTCACTGCCAGCGGCTCCGAAAACAAACACGACCAGCACTTACGTAGATGAGGTTCTCCTGGTATCGCTTACGAAGGTTGTTCAGGAAAGCAGTTTCACTGGTGTGGGAGTCCAGAAGCACAAAGTCCTGCACCCCGACTCTGTCCCGGGCTATCAGAGCCCCTTCCATGTTTTCATCAGTGTTATCTTCCACTTCTTCTTTCTACAACACACAGGTTGTATGGTACAGAATTAGAAGAGAGCAGATCAGGACGCCAAGGGTCAGCGAAGTCCTTCCCCACACCCCAGGGCCAGATCAACCTTGCACAGGGGTAATGCCAGAAGATTATTATCCAAGCTGTTCACAACACCTTTCCCAAAGAGGACAATTTCACACCATGAGACTCTGCCTTCCAGCTTCTTTACAGTCAAGATGTCTGAGACTCACTCCCATGACCTGAGAGGAAGACCACAGCTTCCAGGCACCCTCACTAACACAACAGTTGTTTGAGACAGACCCAGCTCCGAATGTGCAGTTACTATCTGGGACACTCCACTAACTCAGCCAAGACAAAGCAGTTGCAAGCACAAAGCTGGAAGTTAACAGTGGAAGATGCCAGACAAATAGTTTTTAACACCACCTGCAATTACTTCATACAGATAGAGCTGTAGAAACGGAGACTCTCCAGAAAAAGCTGCATTTGACTTGACCTTTAGGGAAATAAAAAAAGATTAATCCTAGAGTACCACTCTGCACAAGACTGCTTCATTATTCCTGTTGCCTTCCAGGAGCAGATCGAAGTCAGCTTTCAGGGTCGGGCAGCAGATGTCTCCACACGCCAGCGAGAGACCTGGGCAGGGAGTGGCGAGGCCACCAAGCTGATAAAACTAATCAAAAAGCAATTTGGAGAACCAGCTAAACCTTTACTAGTACACACACCACCTCCTCTTTCTCAAGAGGCTGAAAGATGCAAAAAGGATGTCCCTGACAAAACGTAACTCTTCTGCACACTCCACTGCCCATTCTTTATGGTGGAAGTTGACCTTATCCTGAAAATAGTCACCGCTGAGGATCGAGTGCTTGTTTCCCAGGCTGTAAGAATATATTCCATGCTTTTTATTCAATTTAATCGAGCTGATAATTTCATGCTAGCAAATAGACAAACAGGATATTCTTTTTTCTACAGTAATAAGTGTGTCATGGTGTTTTCAGTTGTGTTTTTTTGTTTGCTTCTTAAAGACACCAAGATTACACAGTTCAGAGAAAAATTCCTACCTTAACGCATAAAATACTTCCCTTACGACCGAAATGAAATTAAGACATTTTGAGCAGCTTACCTTTTAGAGTGCCCAGGCTTTGCAAATTAAGGGAGAGAAATTTGGCTGAGCAGCCGTCAGCTGAACACACAGAGCAGCTCCTTGGGCTCAGGGACGTGCACACAAGCCCAGCACCTTTGCTATTCTCATCCTGCCCTTCATGACATTGGCTTTTTATGTTTTGCTGCTCCACTGCTCAAGAAGATTGTGTGATTGTGTGTAAAATTTTGAACAAGCATTAAAAGGAGGGTGATGGCCTGTTTATGCAGTGCCACATCACTTCCCACCTCCCCCCCCCGCCTTTTTTTTTTTTTTTTAAGCAGAAGCTTTTCAAATTGTAAATAGGCACAATGTTTCTGCTAAGCTTTGGCAAACCCTGACTCTGGGGTTAGGCTTTTGGGATGAGCCTGCACAGCACTGGTAAAAGACGAAAGCACTTTGGACACTAAGGCTTGGTGGATTTAGAAGCAGGGTTTCACTACAGTCAAGAGCAAAGCACAATATTCTTTATGACTGAGCGAACCTCAGAAGAGTCAGCTCAAAGAGGAATTGTAATGTCAGTCTCACTTTTAGCACAGCCTGTTCTTTACATTCATCTGTTTATCGCACTGAAAGAGATCTGAGCTTTGAGATTTAGATTCGGCAGTAACATCACCACAATACTCCAGAGAGGAAGATATTCTGAAAGCATACTATTTAAATCCTATCATAGTTTCAAAATAAATCATACCTATGCACTAACTTCACATACGAGCAATTACTTTTTTGCCTTTTACATCCACTGCCTCCAGGTGACTGTGCTACCAGCTCCAGGCTGAAGAGGCAGCATCCCTCATTCCTCCACAGCCAGACTGTGATCACTTCCTCCTTCTGAGGACAGAAAGATACCTACATTTTTCCCTTTTAATATTAATAGCCTTTTTTTTTTTTTCCTCTCCTCTGCACATGACATACTTTATCCATTTGTTACGCCAGTCCTTAGCTCAGGTTCTGTTGGTTTGGAAGACAATATAAAGGGTGACTTAGCTTCTCAAACTGATTATCTGTGCAGCCCCCACTACTTACATGGGGAAGAACACAGGGGAGGGAGGAAAGAGTTTAAAAATAATCTCCTATTCACTGTCCTATTAAACATTTAATTTGATTCTACGAACTTCAAGAATCTAAGAGGTATTCACACTACTAGTCACGGTCATTACAACTTTCATTCTAAACACTTGCCTCTAAACCAAGTGGCCTGTCCAATACTTGCTAGTGCTGGTGTTCCCACACCACTAGTCACCCCAGTAGTCGTGACATCTCTCAAAAAGATTATTACAGCTTTGCAAAACCATTGGAAGACTTGACAGAATGGCTTTTCAGGGTGCAGTATTAAGTGGGATAATAGTAATCATTTCAGTCTCTCTGTTCTGCACTAATACAGATGACAAAACATTCAGTCATACCTGGGTTTGTATTGAGCATGGTTGCCATGGTAATATCCAATTAAAAAAAAAATCTATTCTGTGAACGTTTTTAGCAATCTTGCAACTTCACTGTATGGCAAATGAGACAAATGGGCAGCTATAGTGCAAATTACCAGAGGAATCATTTTTGCTAACTGTCTATCCCATCCAAGTAGCATTCAATATTATTTGGCAGTGCAGTCTGCAGGTTTTTTGTTACCAAAAGACAAGTGGGGGGTTTTTTTCCTCTAAAAACCACTTTATCTACTCCACATAATTTGCTGTGAGGTTAATATTATTATCTAACAAACACAAGCATACATTTCATAAATAAAATGCCAAAGTTTAGAGACAGATATTTATTATTTCTTTTGCCTCAATACCTTCTTCATCATTTAGTGGGGAAAATTCTGTCTTAATCATCCTGACTTTCTTGATCTCACTACAAGGGCAGCCGAGCGTGGAGCCCAGCCCCTACCAGCAGGGCTGACCTGCCCAGGCTGGGAGGGCACACAACCTTCTTAAGGCCTGACCAAGCTGCATGAGCATTTATCAGGCTTAGCAGAGCAGCTGTTTGTTAGCTCCGGGTCAGGAACAGAAGGAATTTATCATCGTGGCAGACCAGTAAAGACGTGCATCTCTCAAATGAAGCACGCTCAGGCTGTAATAAATCAGTATCCAGTGACAGAGAATTAAGAGCAATCAAACTTATGAAGCCAGGGCTGTTGAATGAGTTCTCAAACTTAAGCATGTTTTACCAGGTAAGAAATGTCTTTAACTGCAAATCCGTTTTGAAAGCAGAGGCTTTGGCCTGCCTGCAGGAACACGGCCTCCGACAGACCCTCTGCCCTGCGCACAGTCAGTGTTTCTCTAGCAAGGCATCAAGATACCTACCCCTGGCACACGTGGCAACTGCTCAGAGCCAGCAGCCTCCAGCACCAGACCAGCATCAACACACCAGAGCTACTCCATCCTGAATTAGACCTACCCAGACGTTTCTGCCACACCACATGCATATGCCCGCGGTGTCCGACTGCCCCACGTTAACGTGCCAGTCTCGTCTGGAGCATCCCCTATCACCTCTTTTAGGGCTATGGTATATGAAGCCTCTTTGTCTTTCTCGACTGTTGCTTTCTTTCAGCTGTCAGTTATTTCTGACAGTCTGAGTAAGGAATCATCTGATCTTTTCTCCTGAGGGTAAAGCAGGTTTTTTTGGCAGAATTACTACAAGCAAAGAGAACACGTGAACAGCTTCACTTTCAAAATATACACACGGTATTAATCAAAATAATAATGCCCCGAAACCCACCTTCCTCTACAGATACCCTGGACCAGGCCAAACAAAGAATTTAAACTGAAAACTTTAAACTGAGATTGACCTAAGGCAGTACAGAACTCAAACCATATCACAGTCTGAACTATTTCCCCTTTTTTCCCCCTCAAACAGTTGATACTCATTTTTTCCACTCCAGTTTGGTCACAGGACAGTGGCTGCCTGACAAGGTTAGAGTTTGTCATTTTACAAGAAAGATGGACTATAAACAACTTAAGGTGGGTTTGCCTTTCTGAGAGAGAACTCAGGACAAGCGACTTTTACATTCTTTCCAAGCCAGGAAGCATGAAAGAATAAGCTTGAAACCACAGTGGCCATCCACCTGATCAGGTTTCCTTAACCTAATTCTCTCACTCGTATGTTAATTGGTAAGTGACACTGTTCCCCGTTAGACAAAAATCCCGTACTCTTTTCTGGGCTACTTTGTGTTCAGATTTTCCACAGTATTTTGCTGTTGCTGAGGTAAGGCAATTTTGTTATCCCAGTACCATTTACTGGCCTGTCCCCCACCCCATTTCCGGAAGTTTACTCGAAGTTTTGTGCTTACCTGGCATCACCAACGGTAAGAGATATCCCCCAGGACTCATCAGTGCACATTACCCCAGCAAGACACTGCTCTTTTTAAAGGATTATTTTCCTTTCCTCAACACTTAAGAGTCAGGAGATTTCTTTCTTGCCTACTGAGATGCAAGCTCTATCAGAAAATCTCTCCCTCGCTACAATGAGGATTTTTTTTTTTTTTTCCTTTTCCCACAGGGATTTGTCTCTCAACACTGAAACTACAAGGAACTTTGTCAGATCACAACATAAATTCATGAGATAGGCAGCTCTTGAAAAAGGGCTAAAATAAGGTCAGAAGCAACAGGCTAGTTCTTTGACAAAGTTTGTACCAGTTTGTAACAAACAAACAAGACTTGGCAAGGAACAGATAGAAAAACATCTTTTTTAAAAAAAAAAAGAAAAAAGCTTTGCAAAAATTATTACTTATCTTTGCCAGAGGCTCAGAACTTCATTTTTCAACAGGCTCCAAAGTTAACTGTCACTGTTTCTTTGGTTTAACACCACAGAATAGAAGAGATTAATGTACAGGGGAAGAGGAGGATCAGTTATGATGCCGCTGCTGTTTTGGAAGCACTAGAACACACAAACCAACCATGCTACATGCAAATACAAACACGAGGCAAGAGCCTCGGGTGGCACTACCTCACCCAGCATATCTTTCAAGCAGCCTTTTACCCACGTAGTCAGGCGAGCACCCTTATTTATAGCAAAATGCCACACAAGCCACCCAACTCCAGATGTGTTGAGTCTACCCATAAGGCCACCAAATCCCATGAGAAGAGCAGGGGACAAAAAAAAAAAAAAAAAAAAAAAAGAGTCTTCTCAGGGATCCTCCATCCCACCTCCCCAAAAACCATCCCAACCTGCCAGAGATGCTGGATTTCCTTATCACCACCCTACAAACTCAGAGATGTTTTTATTTCACACACGCCTCCTCCGTTACCTGCACGCCCCCCGCCGCAGCGTGCCATCTCCCGTCAATCCTTCTCCACCCCGTGCTTCTTCCGTAAAGAGTTAACAGGGCTGAAGTTAAGGCCCACTGACACCAAGTATCATGTGTCGGGCTGTTTGCTCGCCTCCCTCCTTGGGCAGGGATGCTAACATCCTCGCGTTTAATGAATTATCTAACACGCTGTCAGCGCTCCAGCCGCTGGGAGGTTTGTGCCGACGGCACCGCTTGATGAGATTTTAAGATCTCGCTAAAAGACTGAAGACAAGCAATGGACTCTAACCTTTCTGATGGGTAATTTAAGCAAATCCAGGCACAAATATCCACCACTCTTCAACTGAATCCTCACTTCCCGGCTTGGCTCCCCACTAGAGGTCACTGCAAAACCCATTTTAATCTGCAGTTTGAAGTTTTCACGGATTATCCTTTTTTTTTTTTTTCTTTTTTCATCTGCAACAGCCAGTTTCTCTCCCCAAAAATGACTTCTCAGGTTGGACTCCGATTGCTGCTAACTCCCAAAGGATGCCAGCTCCTTCTCCCCCTGCCCAGCTGCCAAAGACAACAACCAATATTTTCTCATGATTGCTTCTCTGCATAAACAACTGCCAACAAAATAAAACCCCTCCGTTCGAGTAGCTGGTGGTCCACGAGCAGCAGCAAGTGACCTCTCAGTTCTGTTCAACCATCCTCCAGGTGATGCTTTCAATCCTGTAAAGATCTCCCTGTTTTAAGAAACTTCACTCCCAAGTCCAACCTCACTGAATAATGACAGTGTCCTCCTAAAGGGACTCCTAGTGAGATCAGGGTCTACAGAAGTGGAAGAACAACCCTTCCTGCACCACAAGATATCTTCCCCTGGTCTTACAGCAACATTCAGAAATTAGATCTCTTACCTCGTGGCTCAGAGTCACTGAGGAAGACAGGCAAAGAGTATGATCCAAGGAGCTGAGTCAGGCAAAGGCACTTCTGACTTATCTTCAGCTAACAAATACTGATTCTGAACAAGAACATTCAAAACTTAATAAAAAAACCCCACCTCAATAAGGTATACTTCCATAGGAAAGGGGAAAGAAACATCTGTTTAACAGACAGCTTATTCAGAACCATCTATTTCCTAACAGAACCAGGTTTTGATAATGGAAAGATCCACAAGAGCACACGTGTTATGACCTCTGCAACAAAACAGCCCATTCCCACCCCCTCTGAAACTCAGAGCCTTATCTAACGCCACACGCAGCGATCCTAAGCGCAGTTCAGCCTGCCTGTTTGGCTCTGTCTCCAGCTGGCATCCTAGGAAATCTGCTGCGATACCAAACATTTGACCTTTTTGCCTGTTCTCCTGTTGTTACACCCCTGAGATGTAAACAAATAGAATTTGTGCCACAGGAACGTAGCACAGTAAACAGACATCTCTGGAGACATCCGATTGAAAAATAGGCATGAGATTTAAAATAAGCATGAGAGTCTCAGGCTTGTGCAGGGCAGATGAGCCTGGAGCAACACTGCTAGTACAGATTCCTTTGGAAATGTCAGAGCTCTGTTTTGGAAATACTCATTTACTGCAAGAAGCAGCGCTCCTTGACCCAGCCCTGCACCCTTCTGCACAACAGGAATTTGCTCATTAAGAGGCCTGAAAACTGGACAGCAGCACAGCGAGGATTACAAGGAAACCAACCCCTTGGGCTCTGCTCCACCTAAGGCTCTCGAGAGAAGTTGGCCAAAAAGGCAGTGACAGTGCTTGACCATAAAAAGTGGTTAAGAAAGATGTTCTGCAAGAGCCTGCCCAGCAAGGTCAGCAGGAGAGCACGGACAGGCCCCGGCAGTCACGTCTCTTCCTTCAGCTCCGGCAGTGACCTCAAGGTCAAGATCACAGCATACCGTAGGGCTGCTGGAAGGGGGCTACAGGCAGCTGCCTGCATGGTGTCTGCTCCAGGAGGAGCCTGGACCCCATCCCTTCATCCCCAAAGAGAACTCAAACCATCAAAGAGGTATATGCTTGGCAACAGGGCTTGGAGCAATACATCATCACCCGACAGTAACAGCGAGCTCAGGGCGACGGGGAAATACTTCCCTCCTCCTGTGAAAACTTTGGTGCGGCTCATAAAAATTAATCTGTTCAGGGTAATTTGCAGATAAATGAGAACTGCACATAAACCAGATTAAAGCAGACCAGATCTCCACCAAGCGACCAAGTTACGGTCATTCGACTGCAAAGTCAACAAAAAGGCAAGATGATTTTTAGATATTTCAGCGAGACTGGCCCCTGGAAACCTCCTCCCCGTTTGTAACGAAACTGAAATGCCATGTATTGACTGTGCTTGAAAAAAGCAGCAGCACCACCGTGGAAAAATGATGTCTTGGGTCTGTAACGAGGAACTTGGGCTGTCTTGCCCTACTGTACACACTTTTCAAGGCAACAGAATTCATAAATACAATTATACTGCAGAAAAATTTACACATTGTAACCTAATTTCTTTTCAAAAGAATACAGAATAAGAGGGTTTTAAGGTTAATCAACAGCCTAGGGAAATGCCAACAGTTCTTAAGGCCTCTTGTCTGTCTCCAGGGCACAGTCTGCTATAGACTTGTTAAAGGGTGACTGTCTGTCTTTCTCAATAGAGGAGAGGTCGAGGTGAACCACTTCACTTTCATAAATCAAAAGAAAGAAAAAAAGTGAGAAAATCTCCAGAGTTCAAACATTTCTTTAAAACCCAAACTTTAAATACTAAATGGGCTTCATGGCTGCCATTTTGAAAAACATTAGTTTGCCAAAGGACCCTTTTGATTTCTATTTGAAATGCGAGCGCTCACAGATAATCCATTGAGAATCAAACCCCCACAAAAGGCTTCCTGAAACAATCGCAGCGCTGGTGAAGGACAACATTTTTGTGCCCAAAATAAAACATTTTAATGCGCTACAATCCATTACACATATATTCCTACATTTCCTTTCAGTAATTATTCATTAGAAAACATTTAACGTCACTGCAGATTTCACACTGGGCAGTCTGCACACAAAGGAGAAGAGTTGGCCCATTTATAAGGGGCTGAGGCCGCCTTTTCTCATCCGAGAAACTCCAAGGCGGTGGGGGCTGCCGGACACAACAGGCAGGCTAAATTGTGCGGTTAACGGTCAAAGCCCCCCTGCCTACTTTGACACTCATTTAAAGATGACGGGGAACAATAGAGATTTGTTCTTAGCAACTCTTTCTTGTTACGCGGGGTCTACATCGGCTGCGCCGGGCGGTTCAAGGCATGAAACCGGTGCTGATGTTCAGTTCCACCTGCCATCGCTCGCCCTGCTCGCTCCTCTTCCCCCCCCCTTCCCCTCTCCCCACTTTAACACAATGAGACAGGTAAAGAATATCATTAAAAGAGTCCCATTCAGCACGTCAGCTTTAATAAAACAATTGCCTGTCAGGTTAATATGAGCAGCTCAAATTTTGTGTTAGTGCCAGGGAGCCTGCTCTTCTGGACCAGGATAGTAAAACCAGCTCTCCTCGCCCTAAAATTCCCAGTTCACCTCCAGGATTCCAGTTTACACCAGTGCTGTCAGCAGGCACCTGACCTAAAGCGTAAACCGCTTCTTTATAACCTTTTAATTGACAAACCCATTAACAACTGCTCGCAAAGATCGTTTTGCTTTATCAGCCTGTTCCGCATGCAGCCGAGCTGCTGCCCAAAGCTCTGCTTTGGCCCCTGCACCCCAGGCCTGCTAGCTTGAGCAAGGAAAGCGACAGCAATTGCACCTCACTCGGGAAATTTAAGACCATGTAAAATCCAGTTACACATCCCGTCAGGCCAGAACACAGACACTTAACCGCTTTCTCAGTGATCACTTTTGAGATAAAAATGACAGAGTTTTCTTCAGCACTGACACGCTTAGATTTATGGCTGCTGCTGGACCAGAGGCAGCTCCTTAATGAATCCTGAATCTTTACTAATTGCAGAATAGGACATATTACTAGAAAGCACAGATTGCTGATAAGCTCCATAAAACATATTCCTAAGCTAACAGAGCACAGCATTCCCAGCTGGAAAGCCAACATTCAGAGTTAAAGCTTCTTGAAATAAGGGAGAGCAGATTTATTCAACTTCTAGGAAGGAAAAGGACAGTCCCTGAGTATCGGACAGTCCCTATGTTACAGGGAGAGTAGCATTAAACAACAGTAAGCTCACGTATTCAAGAGTCCTGCAGATGAACAGCAACACTTTGCTAAGATGCCTTCTGTGTTGGACACAGCACATCTCAGACCTTGATTTTGCTCCAATAACTACAGAGAACACAGAGCAGGACAGGGCCGCCTCCAGAAAAATTTTTAAAACCTCAACCAACCCACCCTAACCAAGCTACGTGGAAGATGTAACAGTTATTTCCTCTGCCTGGATTAGGTTGAAGTCCATGTGCATTTATAATTATTGCTTGTTTGGTCTCAACCAGGGCTTGGGCTGCTCAGAGCAAGCACATCATTATTGGCATAAGAAAGGGAGGCAGAGCAACCTCTCCCAGCTGCGTGGTGGTGTGGGCAGGAGGTCCAGCCCTCCAGCCAGGTTGCACACCTGCACCAGCTGCGCAGAAGTCTAGAAAACCCACCTCTCACACTTTGAACGCTCAGGTTTTCACTATCACAAATCTGCATCCTTACACTACAATTCCAGATGGTTAAAAAAAAAAAAAAAGAAAAAACTCATGACCTCTTAGCGCAGCACTAAGTTTTACTGAAACACATGTGAACTCACCCTGATGGTATTTACAAGTCTTAAAGACAGTCACAAGAGAGAACTAAAGGAAAACTGCACCCAAATACCCACTTCTGAACGCAGCCAGAAGGCCACTGATAAAGTAAGTATTGGTATCACATCTCCCATAGAAGCATTCCAACATTCCAAAGCCTGATGATAAAATCCTTCAGGCATCAGCAAACCAGAAGAAGCTGGCCTGTGTAATCACTCCTCTCAAGGAGGTGACAAGCCACTGTCAAAAGCAGACGGGACAAATATCACCTGGGACAACAAACCGCTGTCCAAAACAAGATTACAACTCAAGTTCCCATAGCAAAAGCCAGTCTTTATCTCTGTACAAGAGTCCCCCCAAAAAGCCAGGGGCTGCTTTGGTAACAGTAACTTGCAGAGGCTGCAACTCAAGGTCTGATTCACATGGATTACAGCAAAGGTCACCCAAATGCTCACATTAATTTAGAACACGCACTTGCTCTGGGCCTGGTCTGTCAGGCTTGAAGTAGCATCAGATGCCAAGGCTGCAGTTTTGCACGCGGGTAGGAGGAACTCAGAGGGTGCATCTGGGGAGGCTGCAAGCACAGACTCATTACCCAGTTGCAAATGTACTGGCAAGTGTAGTATTTCAACAGAGAGGCAGCCACAACGGAGCGGGAAACATGCTTGGGAATAAACAGCGAGCCTTCAAATTGATCCAGAAAACATCTTCATCAGACCCTCCTTGGTTTAGTTTTCCTGGACACCCTTGCACACTTTGCTAACAAGCATTTAAATTCAAAAGTCGAGCACAAAGACATTACCCATAGGCCATATATTTGCTTCATTTGGAAACTACCACCTGAAGTCCCAGGAGGGGCTCTCGCACGCCACAGCCCACACTCACAGAGGGGTTAACAGATTTGCTTTGCAGTCACCTGCAGCATTAAGCAGCAAACAGCCTGGAGAGATTTAACACTGAAGTGTATGCAAAGGAAAGATAGGGTCTTATCTTCAGAAGACATCTTTTTACTACCCCTCATGATACTTTCCAGCACACAAAAGCAATTTTTGAGGGTAAGGTCTGGTCACAGCACCTGTGAGGAGCTTCCATCACTGCCTGCAGCTCTGAAACCAAGTGAGAGAAAAGGTGAGTACTCTGATGCTGACTGGTTACAGCAATGGGGGCAGAGAAGAAGGAAAATGAAGCAGCACAGTGATCCCTCTTAGAGCATTTAAGTTATTTTTACTCCGTAGCCAGTACAAAAGTGGTGGTGGGGGATCTCCAGCATTCTGTGTGCATCAATCACCAAATAGCAGTTATTCTGGTTTTGGTTTTTAGATGAGGATCAAGGTTCTCAAGCAGTGATATTGACGTTACCAGGTATTCTGATGTGCATGTTGCAAGCCCCCTTCTCCACTGCTAAGAAAAAAAAATCAAAATCCCTCTCTTCTCCAAGCAGGTGAAAGGCAACTCCTTCCCTCCTCCTTTGGTCACACTATTCTCTCCAAAACACCCCAGAAACAGTTCTACCACTCTTCCTTTGAGAAAGCAGAAAATCACTGCTACCTACACAATGCAAATCAGGTACTAGTTTGCCAAGACACCTCTCTCTCCTCATTTAGTCGGAAGTCCTCATTTTAAAGCACAAAACCTCACAAAGAGCTCTGAACTTACCCTCACTTCCTCCGTATTGCTACAAAAGGGTAGCCTAGAGCAAACCAAGCAGGAAAGAGGAGAAAAAAAACACCCCCCCCTCCTGAAACACAGACCTACCCACTGTGGGTATGATATGCCACCACAGCAGAGCAGGCTGGAGGCAGAGGTGACTCAGCTGTTTGCTCTTATGGTTAAAAGGCTACTGAGTGGCTGACACAGGGAAACTTAATCATCTGAAACGGGGAAAACCTGTTAAAATAGGTAAAACAGGTAAGTGAAGAGGCATGTTTTAAAGGAGCAACAAAACATGAATCACTTCTTAGACTTTAACAAAATAACTACAGCAGTGCAATTGCTGTAAAACCTCTTTCCTCTTATAGGAAGAAAGTAAGTTTGGGTTGAATATGCTGGCAGTATTTAAGAATAAAATATGATGTTTTCTATATGAAATTATTTTATTTGTGCTTAACAATGATAAAAGAAGAATGAATATACAGAAATCTATACTCTGCTACAAGAAAATTTTTGTATAGAACACTTGAATTTTTTAAAAAATAAACCCTCACCAAACAGGGTAGGTAATTGCTGTCAAAAGTTAGATGGTAACATTGCAGGCTAACAAATGTAAGCCCAATATATCAGCAGATGCTTTTGTATTTTACTATATTGCATATTAGGGGATATGAAATTCTTGGATGGAGGGTCATGTTTGAACCTGAAAGTGTTAGTATTAAAGTATATATTCCTTGACTTGAAAATTAAATCTGTCTAAAATGAACAACTTCTTTTAAAGAGTTGCATACAAGGGTGTAAGTAGCTTTATACATTATTTATCTTGGTTTTTATACTTGGAGCTGAATGTTATTTGAGGAAGTGGGAATAACTACAGTGATTTAGAGGTAAATGCTTTACGTATAAAAAATAAAACAGAGGGGGGGTCTGGAGGAAAAGTCTGTGTCATCTTTATGAACCTGTAAATCTTTCCTCTAAGAACACCTCTTTTCACAGAGGACTATTTACAGTGAATGAAAATTATCCTGGCAATCCAAGTGAGTATTTCCCTTCTGTTAGGAGGTGAGCTAAGAGAGGACGTGGAAGAAAAGCTGCGTAAGTGGGGAGAAAGGAGAAGCCAGGAGCTGCTCTGGCATTCCACCTGCAGCCATCGCTCTGCTCGGGCTCAGGGCAAGCACTCGGCTGTCCCAGCCCCGGAGGAAAGGACAATTATCCCAGCGAGGAATGTGCTGGGCCTGTTTGCTGTAATTCTGTCTCGTGTCATTAATACAGTAAATAACTAGATAGGGAGTCCTGTCGAAGGGGAAAAATAAAAGGCCGTGCCAAGCCCAAGCCATATGTAAGTTGCTGTTTGCTTCTCAGCAGCTCACACTGTAGATAATGTTTTCTTTGTTTTGCCTTTCATTATGTTTGTAAAATCTCCATTTCCATGGCAGGTGGCCACATCCCCCCCCCCCTGCTCCCTGAAGAGCCCCGCGTGTCCCAGCCCAGGCGGAGCGGCGAGCGCAGCGCTCGCTGACACCAGACAGGGAGGGAAGCAAGCTGGATTTTTAATAGCAGAAATTCCTCCACGCCTTGCAGCTCTTTTTGCAAATTCAGAATTCAGTGCTCAGCAAATAGGAGGATGTTGCTCCTGTCCCCGACAGATTAGGGCCAGTTAATAAACTGTTCCAGGAAGGAGGAGCCGGTGGCCTGCCGAGAGGCTTGGGGACACCCGGGCACTGGCACAACGCGAGGGCTCCAGAGTTGGGGAAACATGGGGTGCGGATACACAAAGCTATTGCCTGAGGAATTACTCACGGATCCTGTTAGGATTACCGTGCTGATTTTATGGTCTTTAAAGCTGACCTTCCAAAGGACAAATTGAGAAGGAACAGGGTAACACCATTTTGGGTTTTTTGGAAAGGAGAAATGCAGGTCCTGGCTGGTTTTTTTTTTTCTGTGAGGATGAATAAAGAAGGAGCAGGTTTAACACCAGGAGGGCTAAAGAAGCTGCGTGGGGTTATCTGGCAAGAGCAAATGAGTTTTTCTATGAACATTTGGGATTTTTTTTTCCCTAATAACTGTAACATAACAGTGGGAAGAAAAACTTTCACAGCAAGGTTGCAAAAGCCCTCAGCTACTAAAAGCTGTTAATCAGTCTGGATCTGTCAAACAAATATACATTAAAAGCGAAAGATAAGAATTACTTTTTTTTTTTAATCCGATAAAATACTTTTTTTTTCCTAAGGAGGATTTATTTTTGAGCCTTCTACAACTATTATTAAAAAGAAATTCCCTCATTCCTATATGAGTTTAAAGCCTCAGTGGCAAGCTACCTAGGACATCCCGTGGGCTGTTCTTGTATTTAAGCCTGGATCACTGAACGAGGGGGCTCTGCTGTCTCCCATTCAGCTAAACCACACACTAGTGAGTAGCAACACTGAAAATCACACACAAAGTAAAAAAAAACCCTCAGTGTTGCAATAAGCAGAACACCAACAGGCTTAACAGGATCATTGTGCAGCCAGACACCCACATCACCTCCGAGTTTGGCAGTCGTTACTTTGACTCACTAAAATAGATCCCTTTGCCTCCCTCTCTGGTACTATGACACATCGAAGCAAACCCACTATTGCTTCCTTTCACTCTGTGCTATCGCCAGACGTAAGATGTGGAAGGAATTAATTATGGTTAATTAAAAATTAACTCCTCTCTTGCCTTTGGTCACTGAATTTCCCTCTCTGACTTGCTATCTGCAGCTCAAATGCTCTATTAGGTTCTGCCCTGGTCACCTTCTATTTGGGAATAATTTGCTTACTTCTCTTTGGCTTCAGCATCGAGCTCTGTCATTTGGGCTTCGCAGTGCCAGCTGCAGAGCTCCAGCCTGGCTCCCACCTCTGCTCCGTGCCGCTGCCGCTGCTCCCAGCTGACCACCTTGGCTCCAGCGCCTCTCCCCAGCCACTCAGTGTCACTCCTTCCCGGAACCCCCCCCAGCCTGCAAGGGCCTCCTCCTCCTCATGTACCGAGCTGACTCTCTCCAGCCCCGTCACTTGATGGAGCAGCTCCCTGCCAAGCTTTTCAACCACGGTTCCTCTGCAGACACCACCTCTGCTGCACAACTGACCTTCACGAAACGCATCGTGAGTGGGAACTCTAGTGTCCCTCCCAAACACAGACAACAATTTCCTGTGGGGAAGAGGAGAAAAGGAGGTGCAAAGAAAACTTCTTTCCTTTGAGCAGGTCTCCACACACTGAAGCGTAATAAATCAATGGAGGATTAACCAAGTTTTTTTGCAGCGAGTGGAATGTTTGTCAAGCAGATCAGGAGAATTTCACCATGTCATTCATCCGCTTACGAGTCAGCTCTGGACCAAGACTGTCAATGTTACCTGCATGTCTGTCCTACAGAAACTGTCACCAGGTTTTGTGACGAAATTCGATGGAGATCACTGGAGTCAGTGTCACGCCAAGAATGCGACCAGAGTGGCCAGCTTCAGAACTTCCTAAGAATTCAGAAAGACTAAACGGGACTATTCAAGAAAACAGTCTGTGTTAGTGACGCAGTACTGCGACAGAGGTCTTACAGAATTTTCCCTGGAAGTTTTGCTACAGTCTAAGGCAAGAGAAAGTCATCAGCAGACACTGAGAACCCTGCACCTCAAATGCAAGAGCTGTTATAAACCTCTGAATTTTAATATCTTGTTGGAGAAAAGTAGCTGGTTTGATCCTGGAGTTCCATCTGTCATCTCCTCTGTCAAGGCTTCATTAGCATGCAAGTGAGATGTCACCCCTGTCACAGCTTCCAAGAAATTTCTTTGTCGAAGTCCACTAAATTAAATTAGCCAGCAGAGACAGAAAGTGAACATTTATGAATACACAGGCATCAAGGATAAAAGTCGTTCTTACTGCTGAAGGCGTATTGTCCGAGCTAAACGCAACACACACTTTGGCACCAGGAAGTTTTTGAAATGAGTCTAGATATTTGTGACTGAATTCTATCAGTTGTGTGCTTTATAAAAAGTATTATTTCAAAATCATTATACCACCATCTAGCCTATGGAAATGCACTACTCAAATATTTACTAATGCAGTTAACAGAAATGTCATATGGAACTACATCTCTAGCTAGCTGCAATACATCTATCACTACAGCCACTAATAATTAAAGTTACCTGGGTATCCATCTTGAATGCTGTTAAAGTCAGCTGTTAACAATTATTCCAGCTAAACCATTCAAAAGGTGCTTTGAACTTGTTTAAGGTCCTTCGTAACACTGTGCAGTTAGCTAGGAGACAACGTTCTCACCCTAATGACTACCATCAATAATTTACTGTGGGAGTCAGGGACTTTGTCCTATGGTACCTGCATACATTTAGTGGCCGCTTTTCCAAGATAAGAACTAGAAACTGTATCTTCCTTGAGATTACGTTGCAGGCACTAGTGATCTTTGATGAGTTGGTATAGGCATTATATGTTAATTACGAACTACTGAAATAAGTGAGGGCATCCTTCTGCTCTATTAAAACTGCCCCTGGAGTCAGCCCAATCCAGGACCGTGCCAGTGTTGCAGACCCGGTGGTGGGTGCTCATCTGCTTGTTGAGAAACTGGAATGTTAGAGGCTGTAGGAGCTGACTCGAGCTGAAAGCTTTAAGGTTAATAATGTATATTCTCTTGGTTATAGTATCTCTCTTCCCAGGCTGAGGCTAAGACATGCTTAAAAATTAAAAGTGCAGATATCCTACAAAGGAGGAACAGGTGCTAAGACTACATATTAATCTTTAATGCGGTTCCAGCTCACACACTAAATTTTACTAACTTCCCTGCATTGCTGCAGCCTCTCCCGTCTCTTCACCCCACTGTGCAATGTGCCATTCCCTGCCGTAGGGCACAGGCATGGATACAGACCTAACGTAAAGAAAACGGACTCCAAACAGTGTTAGAATGAATACTCAACTCTCACGTTCACATAATGTATTCTCCTTTTTTCTTCCACAGGGTCCTGACGCGTTTGTAACCAGATCTAAGGAGAGGCAGTCCTACCTCTGCTGGCATCCTCGCTGCACCGTCCTCACGCTCAGTCCCACACACATTAGCTGATGAAAAAGTAGACCTCGAGCTTCAAGCAGTTCCTACAGCCGCTTAAATAAAGACAGAACATTTATTAAATTCTTTCAGGTTTATCTAGCAATTCATTCCCCATTATGTATCGTGTGGTGCATCTAAAGTGCACGTGCGTATTTCTGTGAACCGCAGAGCACGTGGCTGTGCAGAACAAAGAGTGAGGAGGGCTAACGTCAGAAAACTCAGCAGCAAAGGGTCAGGCTAACAGTCCCACAGACTAACCTCTGTAGCCCCACCGTACACTTGCACCATAGGAAATGCTGACAAACACTGCAAAGCCACTCAGTTTAGATCTTTAGACACCTTTCAGGAAAGCGAGAGGAAAATTAAAAAATTAATATAATATGACACAGTATAATACATAGATGAAAAGCATATGAAGGTGTATTATTGGCCTCAGGGCAGAAACATTGAGGAAAATTCATTAGTTCCTGCAGGGCTAGGCAGCAGCGCGGAGCTGGGTGTACCACTGAGCGTTGTGAGAGATGGAAAACCAAAACACGATGCCCAAACTCCGGGAAGCACGTGCTGTATTGATCCCTCACAATCACTTATTTTCCTGACAGAAGTTTTTGTGCCCATCCTCATCCCAAAGTCACTCTCTTTTTACACAGACACTATTTTCAGTAAACTGGCCTGTACTGTTTGATGTGAAAAAACGAGTATGGAATTAAAAGACAAAAGGAAATAATATTCTGTGCTGACAAATGCAAAATGACAATTAATTTTGTACTTGGAGCCACGGTGCTACGATGGGCAGATAGGAATGGGGCTCTTCAAGCAGTCTTTGCAACTCAGGCTTGAGAATTTAACCCAGAATCCTGCTTTACTCCAGCACCCACGTTGGCAAAACCAGAGATGAGTGCACTGCCCTGTGTTCCCACCTGCACGACAGAGCAGTAAGCTCCTTTCTGCAGACAGTTTGCAGAGGTGTCTCACCCAGGAAATCATTTTAACGTGTCCTGTTCTTCTTCAGACATACTGCAAGCACAGCACTTGGGTACCTGGCCTAATTACAGAAGGAATATTTTAGTGGTTGGAAGTGGCTTCATGCTGCAGTACCTTTGTGTAGAGAGATCACCTTCAGTGATTATTTATTTCAGGAGTTCAGATTCCTGCCTGTCTGTGACATGATGAATGACTTTTAAGTAACATAATATCTGGTTTCCTCCTCTTTCACACACCCATTTCATTGTCAGTTGTCTTCAGTGACCAGATCCGAAAGGATTGTTTGCAGTCAAAAGGGAAAGAGAAATTCTTTACCCCATGCCCAGCCTCCTCTTCTTCATATTTAATTGAATTCTTGCTTGTGTTAAAATGGTTATCAATTATTCACCCCTGAACTCATTAATTCCAAACATCCCAAGTAATAAACAGGACTGCTTTTCTGCTCTGTTAAAAATTCCAAAATACTTTTGTTTTCCTTCTTAATCTGTTCTCCACATAACTGCAGGCCAGCCAGTGAATTTTGTGGGGCTTCCCGGTATATATTATTTAAAGAAGAAAGCAGGCTAGCAGACAAGGTCTAATAGTGGTGCTGTGTCAGAGGTAGCACAGGGCAGATTCATCAGCTTCAGACCCGAGTCTCTCCCAACCCTGCTGGGGCCAGTGCTGGCTAAACAGCACTGAGAAAAAGTCCTTTCAAACTGCCAGCTCAGACCCCTCTTTCAGCCTCAGTTTTACCATTTGAAAAGAGTATTTTTTGACTAGCTAAATTAAATCCTTGACATCTTTTGTTTATAACTCACATTCTTTCTCAAGCCAGTTGAGAGGAAACAAACAAAGCAGACAAAAAAACCCCAGAGGGAACAGGAGATGATTTGATCCGGGTAAAATACAGCAAACCTGCAACCTGCTCTCTGTGAGGCTCCCCAAACCACGCCGCGCCTCACTAACAGCACAGTCACACAAGGACGAATATTTCCAGATGCAAAGGCTCTTCTGTCACTTTAAGGTTAGAATACGTTATTTTCATGTTGCATCTAAGGCCCAGCCAGCAATCTCAGCACTGCTGAGCAGGAGATGTGCCATCAATAGACACAACTACTTGACAGAGCCAGGGCAGTCCCCTGGATAGTCAGCACGCCTTAAGATTTAAAACCCTGAAGAAAGGGGCTGTTATAAACAGAAGCCTTTTCTTCTTATAATTCTTTAATATCAATCCAGTATGGCCCTGACAATCCATGAAACTTGGGTAGCAACAAGGGGGTGTAGGTATGATGAAGGTATCCCATTAAAAAGTTCATCTTCACAAGGCAAATGAGAAATCGTGCCAATGTGATACAGCCTACTGAACAAGTCACTGAACGCCTCAGTTTTGCTACCTGTAAAAGGGGCCTCGTTTTACATTTGAATTTTTACTGGCATCACTCAGAGAAGTATTTGGAACAGGAAAATCCACCTTCCCATGGCCTGGGTCTCATGGTCTTCTGGTGGATTTGGCATTCTGGAAAAAAACATAAAAAATAATGTCTGACAAAGTGCTGTCTATACCTTTTACATTGGTCCATGCAATACAATCAACCTTTGTTCTTGTCACTTCTTTTAAAATGAGCATATCCTTCTGTTTGCACTTGGAATTGGAAGGAATTTCTTAGAACAAGGATTTAAAGTTTCACCCTAAACTGGGAAGCATTCAGACAGAAATTTCCCAAGCAAGCAATGCTGTGACTTGACTCGAGTACTGGAACACACGGAAGTTAATTAGCACAACAGATATGGAAGTAATATTTTTGTTAACTTTGCTCGACTGCTAACAACAGAGGGGGTGACACGTGAAGCATTTTAGCTCTGTAGCTGAAAGAGGTCATTATGCTCCCAGAGGAGGTGTCTTGCATCCTTTCTGCCGGCTCTACGCATGTCAGCTCGGGAGCCAGCGGCTCCAGCGTGAGCTGCTGTGCACAAGCTCTCCTGCCTGGCAGCCCAGAAGGGCTCAGCAGGCCAGGCATCATAGTTTCATGAGGACAGAAAAAAAAAACAACAAACCAACAGGTGGCTTAAACAGAGCAGCAAAATTCGATTTTCAAATATGTTTCGATAATAACTGGGAATGATAAATCCATTTATTATAATTTAATAAATGATCTAGGGAGCTTATGTCTGCACAGAAAGGGGACTGATAGGGTGGGTCAGGATTTGTGACACCTGGATGCAGCACACAAGCCTCTAGTGTGAATTTACCCAGAAAATGCTTATTGTACACAGTAATGCTGTACAAAAGCAAGCATGTGTGTAAAAACCCAGCCTGCCTTCGAGGATCCAAGCCACTCAGGTCTACCTCATCTCGATCTTTCCACAGCAGTGTACTCCATCACATAAATACACCCTCAAAGCTTCACTTCCCCATCTGTAAAATATGACTCACAATACTCCCTCTGCCTTGCTCGGCTGTTGTGAATATTCAGATATAAATTGCTGTGCAGTGCCCACATGCTAATGTATGAGGAAGCCATTAAAAATCCCCAACATAGGTACAAGGTTTTTCTAGGGGCACGTAAAGCTGTAATAAATCTATTTCAATCTCACTTCTCATGCAGGTCACTAAATCTGTGCCTATAATATTAGGAGTGTGCTGGCTAACTGGCCACAAGCTATACAAAAGCCTTTTCTCTCCAAGTTCAATCAAAAGGACAACAGCATATGACAGACCCCTTGTATCTTTTGGTATTTTAGCCTGTCACAGCAGGGACCTCCTGCAGTGCTAGGAAAAGAGGGTTTTTCTGCTGGCCAAGCTAAAGCTAACAAAAATACCTAATGAGTAGAAGAGCTGAGAAGCTCGTGCATTTAGCTATGTCTAAAGTAGAATGTGCATACTGAATGTGGGCATGAAAAATTAATTCTAGAGATGCTATCAGATATACCTTCAAGTGAGTGGTTGGACTAAAAAAAAAAATACTATTTTGGTAACTGTTTTTACTTCAATTAAAAATATTTGGGGAGAAATGATACCATTCCCTTACATCCCCATTTTCTCCCTGGAATGGGGGAAAGGGGATTCTGTCCTACAGCCTGAACACCATCACTGACTTGTGTCCTGCAAGCTTCTGGTCTGACTCTTCCCTTCCTTTCTCTAGCACTGGTTTTTCTCCCTGCTAATCTCCAGCCCTCTCCCCCATACCACAGTTTCCACCTGTCTGAGCTACTCCCCTTCCAGCTTCCCATCACTGACCCCAGTGAATTCGCAGGGGGGGAGGATGGGGTGGTTTGAGGAGCTCTGTGCAATGCGGCTACACCTCCGGAGAAGGATGCAGTGAGTTAGAGAAACCCTGCCTTGTGGCTGGGGTTTGGGAATGCAGTGTGTGCCCCTGGAGTGGAGGAGCATTCCCAGGAGAGCTGCAGGTGGGAGAAGGGTGTGACAGTATGTCACAACAGTACTACCTGAGATTCCTAGTAGACTTTCAGCATGGAAAATATTCCCTACTGTTGCTCTAAAACATAAAGTGCCTCCCTGCAAATTAATAAATTGAAAAACAAATCAAATGGTATCTACCACCTGAAAGTGACAGTCAGTCCCCACAGGAAAAATGAAGGTAGAGCAGCCCTTTCATCTATGATGGCACCTTTGTTCAAAAAAAGCAATGCAGGGAGAAAAAGCTAGAGATTCAGTCCAGTAGAACAAACTACTCATTCAGATGTTACTCTATGCTGCAGAAGAAACTTTAGAGACAGCCAGAAGTAAGCCATAACTGACTTTTGGTCTGGAAAGGATGCCTGTGCTCAGGCCAAGGAAAGCAGTTAGAAAGGTACAGTGGCTATATAAACATTGGGTAATCCTCATCCTTTTTATCCAGGACAATCCCAGCCTATAGGCTTGATGACACAGAATTTCCATGATTAAGTATCTGTTAATTAAACACACAATATGTAATTACTAAATGCAAGTTGTTTGAGCTCTTAAGAAGGCTAGAGTTCCTGCCGTTCCAAACAGAAGCATACTTGTCTTGGATTCCTAAACACCCATTTTGTGAAAAACTGTCCAGTTTGATTATGTGTGTCACATCTCATTAGAGAAGTGGTGTAGTTTATTTACGTGACCTTCAAGCAAAGCTGAAGAGGGAGCTACAGCAAATGAAAATATATTAAAGGAAATGTCCTTTGAAAGAAGTATCTGTTAACCTTACCTGTGTAAAGGGAAACTTGCATCTGAAAATCCAATATTTAATCAAAGCCTTCTGTAATTAGGAAACTTGCTTCCACGATCTTTAATCCAAAGAGGAGTATCGTTGATAGATTACCTGCTTCAATAACTCCGGCAAAGCTAAAGATGCAATAAAAATTGACTTTGTCTTGCAGCCCACTGCTGACTCACTGCAAAGAAAGAGCACAGAGAATGATCTTACAAACTCTTGCAGGGCTGAGACTGGCTCCCTCATCAGCATGGATTGGTATGGTCCTTCCAACGAGAAGTCATTCATCTCTAATATTTAGAGCAACATGCACCTGTCTAACTGTCTAATTCTTCTTTATTCAGGGGTGTCTTTGCAGAAAAGCACCACCTAATAGTGACAAAAATGTTTGCTTCATGATAGAAAAAGGCCAGATGCTCCACTACGAAGCAGTAAAAAATGCCCCTGTTGAGGTATACAGAGGTATCTTCATGTTTAGATTCTGAATAAAACTTCCACTCAGGAGTTTTGGGAAAGCTTTCTGATATTCGCACGGCTAGTGACTGTAAATCTGTTTCAAACTAGCTTGGCCATCTATCTCAGACAGTCTGAGCTTATTAGAGAGTAAAGAGTTGCTCATCCCCACCTTATGCCTACATTATGTATAAAAGTATAAAAGTGTGTGTAGTGAAAAGGTTCAACGGGTGCACGATCAGGTCAGATTCTAATTAATGTACGTGTCATCATGCAATAGGCAAGTTTTAAATAACGCAGAGCTCAAAGCTGTAAAACTATGTAAAAGCAAAGCCTGGAAACAAAAACTGTTGTTTCATTAAACTTAAAATACAATTTGACTCTGTCATACCAATGTATATGAGCTATCTGCATTAAATTGTGTTTAATTTAACTCTAGAACTATAGGGCCCAATTAAAAATAATGAGGCCTGTCTCCACCTGTCAGGCTCAATTAGAGATAATGGGAACTGATAGCTCCTGGAATAGATTCATTTTTGTCTGATAGACAAACTGGGGCAGGGGTCTTGGCAGGGGTCATTGGAATAGACCCGGCAACAAAACATGGGTCATTCAAGCTTAAGGAGTCTTAAGGAACCTAGTTATTAAATAAGGAAGTAGGAAGGAAATCAAATCCAAAAGCACATGAATAACTCCAACAGATTCTTTTTTTTTCTGTTGCACACCCGTATATTGGAATTCATCTAACCATTAAACGGCCCGTTCTAGACCAACAAAATATATAATGCAAGAAGGTTATATCTACTCGTCAAGACAAAAATAGAACTAGAAAAATAGGTGCCCAACTTCTTATTCCAGTGCCAATTTTCAGGAGTTTAGCAGGATCAGTATTTTTTTTTTAGGTAATGCTCCAAGGATTGTAGCAAAATTGCTGAGCTTTTCTTTTACTTAAGTGTTATAAAAAAATAAATCCGGGAAAGAGAATTTGAATGTATGAAGAAACTAGCTGTCTTGATAGACATTACAGATGATGAACAGATTACTTCCTATTCAGCCTCAGCAATAAAAATAGGAGAAATCTGTCAGCTTTTGCTAAGCACTTTCAAAGACGTAATTGAACAGTCAGACAAATTCAGAAACGCGCCCAAGAGAAATGAAACCATTTGTCCTTGAAGAAACATGAATGGGCGATACGGCGCCTGACAACTTTTAGGCACTAGACAGTAGCTGTCATTTTAGATGAGTAATTAATCTTGAACCGAGGGGGAGACGTGGAGCCCTGTTGACTGTTTATTTGGCTAGAATGACAGTCAGTGTCTGTCAGCACGGCGTGGACCCTGCCTGGGACTGGTAGCCTCTCCCAGGCGAAGCTTGCCTGCGCATCTATTGTCAGCAGCGATGACTCTGAAGTTGGAGTTGGGCAATCCTGACGCCCCGTGCCTTGGCTCGCCTTTTGTTTCTCTGTGAAGACACTTTTTTAATCTAATGATATCTTTCTCAATGTCTAACGATGCTCGCGCAACGTGCCGCTAATGGCATTTTATCCCCTGCTCCCCTCCCCCCTGACATGTACAGGCCTGCAAAGTCACGCTTTGCATTTTAAATCTGTTCTCTGTGACTTCTGAGGAAAGAAAGAACAGTTGAGCATTTCAGCTTCTCCCCAGCGTGACTTATTCTGAAAGAATGTGCAAATATATAATTTGACCCATTATTTTCCTTCACACTTCCCTTCCTGTACAGAGAGAACCTGACGAGGGGACTCTCTATGGCCACATTAGAACAACACAAACACATCACTGCTAAAATACAACGGAGGAGCAACTATTCCCTTCCTCCAGTGTCTCCTTTGGGTTGAAAGCACCGAGAAACAGTCACCCCACGCTCTGGGTGACAACCTCCTGCACTTGACTGTACCTCTGTCTGCTGCTCAGTGGCCACACTCAGATGGGAATCAACCAACAGAGGCAGGAAGATCTTTGGTGCCTGAGCCATGACTACCTTTGCATCTGTGTAGCACTCAGAAGAACAGGGCGTAGATTTCAATCACAGTCCTCAGAAATGACAGTTATAAAAAACTAATAGAAGAATGTCTGTACTTCCTTCAGTCTGAAGTCTATCCAGCTCACGTCCTGCAGCACTTGGGAAAACAGAAGCACTGAAGGTCTGGAGAATTCTGTTACTTGTAGCAGGTGTTACCTGCACTCAGTAAAAAACTGCTCTTAGGATGCACAGCTGTGTGTCTCTGGTGGGAATTCAGGGGTATGAGTGCAAGGACCTGTGTACATATCCGTATTTACACAAATTGTTGACTGTGGAAGATAACTAATAACTTACAGAGGGATCTCTGTGGCCTTGTCCTCATACACCTGCATACATAGATAAACACACACATCTCTCTCTGTATTTTAAACCCTCCCAAGTATTATTGAATATATTAATTTTTGCACCTTTCACTGGAAGAATCAAATGTTTTGCTAACTTGATTCTCACTTGAGCCCTATGACTTTGGTCAATGCCAAGATGCGTGTTCTGTGAAATTTTCACATCCCTCTGTCCTGGTCTCATCCTGTGAGTCGCACAGGTATGTGGCACCTTTGAAAGACAGATGTAAGCATGGTGAAAAACTCTAACAATGACATTCAATTCCTTATGTCAGAAATCTAAAGCGGGTTAGCATACTGAAGATTTAAAACGTGGCTGAATTAAATTCACAACTTTGAAGGGAGTTCAAGGCACTCATAACAAAAAGATGTCGCATTTCCCAGACAATTGATCTGGAAGAGGTTGCCTACAGATCCCTTTCTGCAACTTTTTCAAAGTCAGAGCCTATTTTTCTGAACAGTGATCATCAGGATTTGTGGAACTGGGCCAAGCTGAATTCATACAACGACTTCTTTTTCTGTGAGGAAATTTAATTTTTTTTCCTTCATTGCAATAGCAAATGATGATGACATTTTTCATTTCTACAGCTTCTTCCATCAAGGCATCTGAAAGTTTTATAAAAACTAATGAAAGAAGCCCTAGCATAGGAAAAGAAAGGGGTGTTACCTGTTTTACAGAAGAGCTGACCACCGCACTGACAACCACATTATGGCACTATCTGCTTAACAGAACTAATCAGTCATTTTAGTGATAAATTCCAAATAGGAAACATTTGAGGGATCAAAGTTTACATTTTCAACACCATGCTGTAAATCTGATTGTTTCTAATAGACCCACGACTGGTATTCCATACACTTTGTGACGTTATTTGCAATCATTGAATTAAGAACTTAACTTCTGTTTCCAGCTCTATCTTTGCTCTTTATTCCAGAGCTCATTTCCTTTCCCACTATCCCGCTCCCCCCAGCTCTCCAGACTTGCCTGGCAGCAGCTTCCCACAGGAGGGGTGCAGGGCGGTAGCCTGGAGCGAGCAACAGGGGATGTTGTGGGATCGGAGCAGGTGGCACAGGCAGGGGCGGGGAAGCTGCTCCCCTGCACCCCAGAGACCAGAGCATGCCCGGAGTCCCAATTCTTCAGAACTGCTTTTCCTATATCGAAGATAAAAACCATGAGAAAGGATGAATTATCCGATTCCCTCAGCTGCTCAAAAATGACCCTCTGCTATATGGGAGGGAGTAAGAAGAACCTTTGGCACCAGTTCTCAATATTCAAGGGAAACAATGAAAAAATGAAAAAGATGGTAAGAAAAGGCATTTGGACTAGATTTCTTTTTTAAAATCATAACTTGAAAGGAAGGTAATGAAACCCTGACATTACACACTAAAAGACATTCTGCAAACATTGTGAAACTTCTTAGTTTTTAGGGAACACTAAAATGTAAACATTTTCTGGTTTAAAGAAGCCTTTTCTTGCTCCATTCCTACGTTAATGGATAAAATATGACAATATATATTCTAATCAGAGCCCTGTATAATAAACTGAACTACTTCAGGCAAGAGTGCATACTACGATGAAGAAAATCTCAAAGAAAGATATAGATGTGCATTCAAAACGATGCTTAAGCAAACCCCCCTGATTACTTATTAAAATTTTAAGTTTGGACCATCACACAGGATCAACTCAAGTGTTTTAAACTGTACTCTAGAAAGTTACAATCATGAAGCAACAACTCCAACAATCCAACAACGCTTGTGTAAGTGCCAAGGGTGTGACAAAATAACAAAAGCCAGGAAAATCAGATTTAATGTCGGAACTCCACGTTTCACACGACACTGAACTATTTTCATTTCACCCGACGGCAGAGTGCCATCATTTTGAATTGCCTGGTATTTTAAATTTGGCTTCACAGAAGGATTCATGGCATTCAAAGTCATGCGTAGGAAAGCACTGAAATAATCCACACAACTGGCAACCAGTAAGGATGAGCACAAATACATCAAAATCCATTTGCCAAGTTGGCCAGGGATAACATTCTGATGCTGAGTAAAAGAAAAAAAAAAAATCACTTCTCCATGCAGCTTCCAAAACGGTGCTACAACCCTGCACTTACAGGGCGCTGAAATAAAAGCAAAGCCAAATGCCAGCTGCTAGATTTCAACTTCCATGTATCAAATCCTACACAGGAGATAATTTTATTTATGGTTAATTCTGCCCCCATGAAACCAGAAATTCTTTGGCTTCAGTGGCCAGGACTAGACCCTTGGTTTCTTTTCAATTTCACAATAAAATCAGCTCACTGTAGTTTGATGGTGTAATCTTTCTTACAGGGCTCAGAATGGGTACACCCGACTTTCTTCAGCATGTGCATCCCCTGAATCGATTCCTATTGCTCCACAGAATGCCCTTAATTTGGAATAAGAAGTGAGATGTTGCTATCACTTAAATCTGAAGACTGTCACCACTAGAATAATCAGATGTTTATCTTACACTGCCATTTGAAGAGAATTCGAAATACAAAGAAACTCAGCAGGCAGTCAATGAATTCCCCCCTGGCCTCATCTTAAAAAAAAAAAAAAGAACCTTATGGAAGGAAGAAGGAAGAGACACATAATTCATCTTGAAGATACCAGAGATTTTCGTTTTTCCTGTGCTAGCTTTGAACAGGCTGTACTGGAGGGCATCGTAGCACCGAGGCACTTCCCACTGTTCAGTGGGTCACCTACGTACTGTAGCAGAAACTGCTGAACAATTGGTTTATTCTCGTGATAGTAACCCAGGAAACAAATCTATGATGACACTGGTACATGCATTCGTGAACTTAGTGGCCTTGTAGGTCACTGGACAAATCTCTCTAAACTGAACTGTTGACAGTTCTTTGCAGGGTTCCCCACAGGAAACCGAAGGTTAATTGACCATTCTTTCAAACCATGAAATGCTTTTGAAAATGTTAGTTTTAAGTCTCATAGCCTAAAATCTGATGAAACAGCGTGTCTGTACTGTGGTGTCTTCTAATTACTGAAATTAAGAATTTTGGTCAGGGAAGGTGCAGAAATGGTTTAATTAGATTTCTGTAAATGTGAAACAACACTCATCTAAATTGCGGTACTGTTTAGAACAGAGATGCTGAGGTAGCAGGATACCTGCTAGAGAAGCTGTGTGTAATAGAAGCGACTACTTCTTGATTATGTTAATTTGATGATGGCCTTATTAAGAGAAGGAATCTTAACTTTTCAGTCTTAGGTCCTGAGAAAAATATGTATGTGCTTATCCTCGCTCTTGTCGATAGTCTCGCTGACTTCAAAGGAATTATCACAGTGTGGGTTTCTGCAGGATACTTCCACCTGTAAAATTATGCAAATACTCCACCCTCAGAACCAGGAATCCCAGAAAACACCCGATGCTCTTGAACGACTGGCAGGAAAATAGATTTGCTTTGATGAGGTACGATACACGTGTAAAACTAGTTACGTGTTCACCTAAGATTTACAGAAGCTAGGAAGAAAATGGAAATCAATCGTTCTGTCACGGATTATGAAAGTTCTTTATGATACTGTATTTGGGCTTTACGTATTTAGAGTATTACCCTGACATCCTATGGGTGTTATTTTTCTTTTGAGATAAAACGTGTCAGTGTATATGCTGAAAATATTGCAGAAACCAAGAAAAAATGGTGTATTTGTTATTAATGTTTTTCTCCAGAAACCTTGAAGAATACTCCACTGAGTATTCCCAGTCATGGTTAATAAGCCTAATGTGATCAAGGAGATTTGAGTTCTGCAAAACTTTAAATCCCAAGCTAGACTCTGGCCTTTCTCTAGCTGTTGTCGCTGGCATTTCTATGTAAGAAATATCGGTTTAAGCATGGCCAGACTGTGATCTTCAGCCTCTCCGTGAGGCTCAGCCTAACGGACTGGGCAAACTTAATTCTGCTCCGCCAAGGTTTGACATCACAGCAGCCTTGCTGCGAGGCAAGGTGGACCAAAGTGGGCTCTCTGCCACTAATCAGTCATGCTCTGGGTGTCCATCGCTCTGTGACACAACCCATTTAATCTTTCAAGGGCTGAAGATTCAGCTGCGTCTCCAACTGAGGCAACAAACGGCCCCTCAGAGATGCATTTCCCAAAGTACTCATGGGCTCAACACTCATTGCTTCTATGACAAAAAGTTGTATATTTACCCAAAGCTGAAAGCAGGAAGCTGCAAAGTTTTCCTCTTCTCTTCTTCCCTATCTTTTCATCTACAAAAAGGAAAAACTTTATGTCAGCGTAGGTATACATAAAAGCATTCACTGCCATTATCAGCACAACGCAATCCACGCAGATTTGCTGAAAACAATCAGAAATATATATTTTAGGACAAGCTCGTTACTACGGTGAAGAAATAGGTGACACCTACACATGACTCTCTGCAGTGTTCTTCAGCTGTAAATAAACCGCAGCCTGCAGGAAGAGTAAGATCAAAACTAACATTTTTGTGCGCAGCATCATCTGTTGCTGAAACAGTCTCTTCCAACGACAACATAAATTATATCCCTCAGTCAGCAGCATATTGATTTCCTTCTAGAATTGAAAAAAAGATCATTGTAAAAGTTTGAGTTTTATCCCCAAAACGCAAAATAAAAGCATTAACAATGTGCTTATATAGTACAGGGATTTGTTCTAACTTCACTGTCTAAATTTAGGCCATCAAAATTTAAGGGTCAGAGTAGGTTTTTATTCCAACCTTTTACACCTACATGTTTTACGAAGGGGATATTGATACTACCTCCTGCACACGCTGATACTAATTGTCATACACGACATCTACAGACAACAGAATGGTTCAAGGAAGCAATTTTAGCTTCGGTCCTAATTTTTCTCATTTCTACAATCCCGCATTAGGCACTGTACTCCTGAAAGTAACTATTTTGCTGGAGGCTAAGTAAAAATATACTGAAACTACATTTCTCCGAGATCACTTTCTCCTTAATAAAATTTTGAGGGTTAAAATTTGCTAACAGCCTGTGATAAGAGCAATTACGTTGGACATTCGAAGTGGTGGAAAACACGCCAGCCAACCAGAATTCTCCTGTCACAACACTTGCTTCGTAATATTGTATATAATAACCACTGCGCTGCACAATTACACTATCTATAAACTACGTTTCGCCCCAAAATAGACACGTATCAAGGCAAAATATTCTTGTAGACCACTCACAAAGATAAAATTGTGCTATGCTCAGGTTTAAGTGGCTAAATTATAAACAGATTGTCGGGCTTTGTGTGTCCTAGTGGGTCTGGTTTTGTGGTTCTGCCAGCTCTTAAGGCAGACACATCACAACGGCTCTGTATTTTTTGTGTTACAGGGGTATTTAGAAGCCCCAGGCTCATTTTTCCAGGCACTCTGCAAATGTACAGCAGGGAGATGGTTTCAGCCTCAAAAGACATTATAAATCATAGTTTTGTTCAGCATTTTACAGAAATTCTAAAAGACATATAATGAGAGGAGTTGAGGTAAACAGAGCAGCCATCCCCAACTATTTTTTTTTTTCCTAAAATTCAGAATTATTCAGTAACACTGCACTCTAAAAACTACACCTTAACCCATAGAAAAATGAAGTCAGGATACCAGCAAAGACACTTCTCCTTCTGATGACACACCTTACCCTAACGAACCCGGACGCACTATGATGGATCACACAGCATGATGGATTTTGTTCCTAAGTGTTAACAATTTCACATTAAAATCAGTGAGTAGGTCAGATGGCAGTTTTAACTTCACGGCTATACAGGGCAGCAGTATCATCTTCATGAGGATGAAGATTAATTTCTTACGGGGCAGACTCCCAGTACTTCAATCAGAGCATGACAGCTTTCTCCCTGCTGAACAGAGAACAGCAGGCATTAGTTTCAGTAACAAGGACAGCGAGAGAAGCTGCCAAACTCCATCTAAAGGAATCACCATTTGTTTGTTGCCTAAAGATGCAATAAAACAAAACAACAGCAACAAAAGAGTGAGAAAAGAGTAACTGCCTTAGAAAGTAAAAATGGGATCCTAAAAGGAGTAAAAAGCAGGTTTCCCTCTGTTTGTGGTGCATGTTATGAATATTTTCAACAATAAAGGCATTTTAGAATGCAGCTTTTTCTGAACAAGCCAGGCACTAGGACCTCCAGCATGTTTTCCTTACCTTAGCCGTGAGGAAGGCCTTTTTGTCCGTTACATCCATGCATGTAATCAGTGATTGTGCCTTTTGTACAACTCAGATTCACCATCTGTATGCTCCCAAGTGGCTAGACGAGTGCTAAAACCCCATCCCCATGGGATTAATCTGCAATTTCACACTAAATGATTTTTAAGTATAATTTGTTACGATACAGTATTCTAAAATAAATAAATAATAAAAAAAAAACGGTCAGTGCTTTTGCATCGTAATAGAAGGAGGAAGCTTGTAAAGTTTCCTGTGTTTAAAATGGGTTGTAGGGAATCCGCTTGCGCATTAGTTTCATTCAGATATGAATGCACATGTCTTGGGAAAAGAACCTTGGGGTAATTGAAATAGCTGCTTTTTATTTCTGAGGGAAAGAATACAAACACCAACTCAGAATCTGTGCGCTGGTGGGGGGGATGAAGTCTAACGTACTTCCCACCTTCTTCAGGCACTGAGAATAGGCGCGATGAAGTTGCCGTTTAAAGTGTAAATAGAATATTTCGCTTTTGTACAGAGGGGAATGGAGGGATGAATTGTAAAGGCCCTGGGTAAATAAAGGAGGAGCTAAAGAATCCACTCTTTCACATAAAACAAAGCTGGCTTGAAGTGTGCAAGGAAATTACTCCTTTTTAAGCAGCACTACCCGCTTTTGGAAGCGCCCTGTTTCACTAGAGGGCACTGATCTTCATTCACACCGTTATTTTCTCCACACATTTTAGATACTCAGCTGAAGAAGGATGAAAACTATAATCAGAAAACATGCCAAGTGAGGAGTAAGAAGATTGAGGGTCAGGACACGCTAATGTCCTTTGACAAAAAAGATGCTGAGTAAACATGAAGCTGCTTTTCAGCCACACTGAGTTCAACATAGAAGCTACAAGTTCCAGTCCAAATTGGTCTGAGGTGGGGGAAATATTTTGATTTTACAGCCTGACTAGATGGAACACGGAGATCATCAAAGTCTTCACAGAGTTCTCATAAATCTCTGCTTTTGAGGGTTCCTCAACTCTCCTGCGCTTTTTTTTTTTTTTTTTTTTTTAATTGTCTCAACGCACACTTGAAAGCTTGGAAAATAAAACAAACTTGTTTTACAATGACCTCAGCTGCTAGCAAAATGAATTCAGTTCATCATCCAAGGGAAGCTACTACAGTTTCAATGATAGTCTATAGAAATTCAAGGTAATTTTAGGAGAAATTCATACACAAGGAAGTCAATGCCTTTACAAAGCAAATCCCTCTTTTGCCTCTCTTGTTTTATTGCATTATTTATTTGCTACAACCTAGTACCTCCAAAGAAAGGAAGAATTTAATTGCTGAACATTATGTTATCTTAAAGACTACGTGTGTCTTTACATGCCACCAAAATAAATTAGGTAGAAACTGGATGAATAGAAATATCTAACATACATTTCTCTGCTAATATTCATTGTAAAAATGACATCAGTTCCATCAGGTGAATTTGCCCTATTCCTTAATGTAGACAAGACTATAAATGATATCTTGTATTCTCTCATTTTAAATCACATAAAGGAACCTAGCTAACATCTGTAAGAAAACAAGACACACTAATACTCCTTTTCATACTATTCTCTTGGACAGCATAACGGCTCCAGTGTAACATTAACTGTCGAGAAAACACCTAAAACAAGGACAAACTGGCTACAGTCGATCTCTCTAAAGCCAATCATCCATTTGCAGTTTACCTGTATTCAAACTCTGAGGTGACATAACACTGAACAGTCAAAAGAATTTCTGAAAAAAATACATGGGATGTAACAGCAAAAACATGCACGGTAACTTCTAAGGCCTGCTGCTTACTGAGCAAACTCTGCTTTTAAATCTGTTTGGTAATTTTAACATTGTTTTAGCTGGCAACTGGCAGACTCCACCACCTGCTCTGCTAAGGAGTCACAACAAATATCCATGTGCCTGTCTCCCAAGAAGTACCACACGCCACCGTTACGGAGTCACAGAGTAATTTAGGTTGGAAGGGACTTCCGAAGGCCTCTGCTCCAAACCTCCGCTCAAAGCAGGGCCAAACATCGATTTGCTCAGAGCTCTGTCCACTCAAATTCTGAATATCCCCAGGGGCAGAGACTCACCATCTCTCTGCGCCCTGCCACAGTGTTGAGCTACCCTCCTTGCGAAAAATTTCTTCGTCATTTTTAACTAGAACGTCCCTTGTTGCAACTTGTGTAACCTTCTGTTTGGAGAACTAAGCTCTTTATCCCCTCACGTTTCAGTTTAAGCTCCCCTAGCGAACAAGACGGGTAAAAGCCACCCTTCCACTCCTTACCTGTTATAATCTGGCCCCTCCAAGCAGGAGGCATGCAAATCACCGGAACGAGAGAAACGAATCCCTGCACTCAACGTCCTGCTACAAGGAAACCAGTCGAGCAAAAAGTTCAACATAACGGCTTGAGCAGATTCCAAGAAAGTCTAAAAGAAATAGTGTATTTTTACCTTTACCCCTCCTGCAAATATTAAGATACAGGAATGCATTTTTTAAAAAGTGTTTTTAAAGTTACAAGGTAAGTATATAATGACTGTATGATGACCTTGTCATGTTACAAAAACAACACAACATAATCACTGTAATTAAGGGAACACTTGCAACTGTGCAAACTCTATGCCTTAGGCTCTAGCAGTACTCTGACTTTTTCTTTTATTCTGCTTTTTGGTTCTTCAGATGTGCCTGGTATAGGCCTTGATGCTGAGAAGTATTGATTACTCTCAATTTCTATTGACAGTAATTAACAGAGAGGGATCTGATGCTCATCAGAGCAAACAGATTCTTATTAACAGCAGAAGAAAGCATCTCCCCTGTCCTCATGTTTCGTTCCCTCTATACCATGAGGTAAACTAGCAAGCACAAGGAAATAAATTTCTCACGAGATCTTCTGGGTTTTCATTCTGCAAGTATTTTAAAGTATTTCCACATTTACGCCTTGCTATGCAGGGTCCAAACGACCTGGTTTCACCACTGATTTCAAACCGCTTCTACATAAAGGCCACTTTTCACGGCAAGTCGGGCCGGTACCTGTTTTGATGATGGGCTAACAGGAAGAAAAATCTGGTCTCAAGAAGACCCAGCAAGCTCCTGGGACTGACCCTCCGCTGGTACAAGGTCTGACCACGGTGCAGGCGTTTGACCCCGTCTCTCTGGTACCTGGAGGTAACGCTGCCCTGCGCTCACGCCTGTACTGCCAGACTGCACTTAAAATCCTCTGGTGAAAAAGTAAGTGAAGTATGGTTGTCAGAATCCTTCTATTTCCGATTTGTTGTTTATGTATTAATTTAGGTAAATAAAGGTGCCCACGCCTACCAGGCACCCCGCAGCCCGGTCCCCAGCCTGCCCAGGGCTCTCCCGGCCGCACCACCCTCAGTCCCCCGGGATGGCCGGGAGCTCCGCGGGCTCCTTCCCTCCCCGCCAGGGAGAAGGCGCTTCCCCTCCGCCTCTGCCCACCGCACAGCGAGGAAAACCCTCTGGCCCCCGCGGCCGCGGGCCCCCGGGGGGAGCCGTCCCCTCTCCGTGAGGGCAGGGACCCGCTTCCTCCTCGCCCCCGCGCCCCGCCATTTTCTCGCCCCCCGCCCCGGCAGCCCGCGCCGGGCCGTCTCCTCGCAGCCCAGCGCCGCGGCCCCTCACCGCTGAGGCGGCGGCGGGACGGCCCCTGCCCCGGCTCCCTTCCCCGGGCGCTGCCCGCCGCCGGGCCCGCCTGAGGGAATCCTGCCGCCGCCGCTCCCGGGCACCTTCCCGCGGAGGGGCAGGGGGTGGCGGCCGGGCCCGGGCCCGGCGGGCCCAGCGGCGGGGAAAGCAGCGGGCGGGCGGGGGAGAGGCGGACCCAGGCGCTGCCTCCCCTCCCCTTCCCGCCGCGGCTCGGCGGGCACCGGGCACCGGCGCAAAGCTCCGTGCGAGGCGCTGCCCCCGCTCCCCCTCACACGTCCCCCCCGCTGCCCGCCCCAACCGCCGGTGCCCGTTTGAACGCGCTGGGTGGGTCCCCCCTCCCCCTTCCCCTTCCCCGTCCTCCCTCTGGAAAGTTGCAAGAAGTTGGCTGGGTCTGTTGTGGGTTGGTTTTTTTTATTATTATTATTTTATATATTTTTAGGGGGCTTTCTTTTGCTTTTAAATCCCCCCGGCCCGCTCGCCCTCCCCACAGCCCGCTCCCCCGGGCGCTGGCGGGGCGGGCCGGGATGAGGAGCGGGGGGGTGCGGGGGGGTCGGGGCTGCGGCGGCTGCCGGGAAACGCCGCGCTCCCCCGGCCCTGCCCCGGCCCTGACCCCGCGGGCGGCCGCGGCCGCGCATGCTCCAGGCTGGACAGCTCCTGAGAGGGAAATTTAAAAACGGGCTGGAGCCCGGCCCCGCCGCCGACTCGCCGCGGCTCCGGGCCGCCGCCGCCGGCTCCATCATCCCCCTCACAGGGCCAGCTCCAACACTACCCCCCTACCCCCCCACCCCCGCTTTTTTTTCTTTTTTTTTTTTTTTTTTTTTTTTCCCGCCCCGCTCCCCCTCAGAGGGAGACCCCGCCGCGCCGGGCCGCAGCCGCGGAGCTCCGGGCGGCCCCCCCCCGGGCCCCGGCCCGTCAGGTTTGTGGAAGGAGCACGGAGCTCTCGGCCGGGAGGTGCGGGCAGGCCGCGGGGCGGGGTGTCGGGGGGCGGCGGGGCCGCGGGGATCCTCCTCGGCTACCAGCGGGCGGCTGCGGGGCCGCCGCCGTGAAGGGCTCGGGAGCGCCCCGGGGCAGCTCCGCCGGCACCGGGGCTCGGCTCCCCCCGGTGGGAGGGAGGGCCGGCGCTCGCTGCCGCAGGTCGCTTTTCCTAAACGCTACGCGGGTGCTTTTCGGGGAGTTTGAGAGCAGCCCCGAGGCGGGAGCGCTCCCCGGCCGCCTCCGGTGCTACCGGTACCGGCAGCCTCCCGACACGCGAACTGCCCCGCCGTGCCCGCAGGCGGTAGATGCTCCTTCCATCGGGGCAAAGTTCTCATCCTGAGCATTATTTTATTTATTTTATTTTCAATTTAATTTTATTTTTCCCCCGTAAAACATTTTACTCCGTTGCCTGGCCCAAGCAAAACCAGTGGGAGGGAAAGGTAATATAAATCGGGCTTGGCTTTCCTGTAGCCCCGGGTTGGAGGGGGGGTGTTGGTCCCCTCCTCAGCTACCCTGCCCGCTGCTGAAGTGCTGGATAGCTACTCCTGCCTGAACGGCTTCTCTCTGTTTTCTTGTCTTTTGCCAAGGAGATGATAGAGAGTGATATCCCGTCCATAATGTCAGGAATCATTAGGAATTCAGGGCAAAATCACCACCCTTCGCAGGAGTACAGGTGAGGCATTTCTCGGTTTCAAAAATACGCGCCGCACTGTCACAGCCTGCTAACTGATGTTGTTTTGTCATTATTTCCTAAAAAAATCCCCCTTAACATATAGAAATCAACTTTTTTTTTTTTTTTTTAAAGTTAACTGCGTTATTTCTCCACTCTAAACTAGACTTCTAAGCTGGTGACCGGTTACAATGCGTTACTTATTTAGAAGCATTCCTATTGAAAGTATTCTGATACCAAACTATGTTTGATAAATACACCTTCAGAGCCTGGGGCTGACCTTCCAGTAAGCTCTCTCTGCTGTATGAGTGTTGCCAGAGAAGGATAGTCTCGTTAAATAATAATTATTTAAAAGTTCCCTTTCGGATCACATTTTGCATTGTTGTGAAGCAGTCACGGAGAGACTAAACCAAGTGCAATAGACAGTAGAAGAGCCTTTTCATTAAAACAAGTATTTCTGCAGTACTCCAAAGCACTGACATGTCAAAGGTCTTCTAATATCGGTGGGAACAAACCAGGACTTGTCAACAGCCTTTGATAATTTACCTATACCGCTATGCCTCCATTTATTGTTTAGAAGTATTGTTACAAGTCACGGGATGGTTCTGCATGAATTACAGTGCGCTGGGTTAAGTTAGGTTACATCTTGTCACATGATGCAAAGTTCCAAGAAATACAGAACAGCAGAACATGATCCAGTTCTCACAGTAAAAAAAAAAAAAAAAAATAATTAAAAAATGTCTTGTTTTAAAATGAGGAGCGAGACACTATCGCCTTCCTCCCAGCCTGAGGGTCTTTTTTACCCATTTCTACGGGTAAAAGTGGTCTGCTGCAGGTATTCTTCTGTCAGCCTCTCTCTATTCAAAATGCAAACACTGCGCTGCAGACTCTTGCAGCTCAACAAGTGATTTGTTATACCCTCTGAAGCCACTGAGGAAAAAGGTTTGTGGAACTCTGTTTTGCTGTTTATTAAAGCGCTGTTTGCTGTAGGCATTTTTGTTGGCTAGGTAAATATTTGGAAAGAAATTATTCAGTATTTAATGAAGGGTGTGTATGAGAGAGACTTCTGGGTACTTAAATATAAGTCTGTATCTCCAGTGCCCTGAGGAACTTACCACCTTAACAAAGACCCTTTTTATGGAGAGAACTATTCTTTAACTCATAGCTGCAGAAAAAAAACCCTCTCTTTTGGGGGGGAGAAAGATAGGATTTATCTTACTGGCAGTAAAGGACTTGTAAGAGTTTCTTCTTCTATTCAGGAATCAGCTGCTTTTAAAAAACTACTTTCAAATCTCTGCTAAACATTTTGCACTCAAAGATCCTAGTTCTCTAAAGTTTTTAACCCACTTGTGATTTCTGTAATGCAGCTTTAAAATGAATTATTTGACCTCATTTAATAGTGGCAAATTCTGATAAAAATGCATAAAATCTGAACTGCACCATAAATGCAGAGCAGTATTTGTCCTACTTCATGAGAAAACACTTTGGATTATGTAAAAGAAAATCTTTTAGACTGAATGATTTTAAGAAAAGAATAGACCTGTCAAATTCTATCAGCTCTGTTTACTCTCCTGCTGTCACCACAGTCCAAGACTGGAACCCACAGTCCCGAGTTCTCCATGGGGGAGCATCAAGGCTCCACAAAATGGGGAATGGCCTCCAATTAGTGAGTGGGAGGCTGGGGCTGTGCGGAGAATACTCTTCTGTCTCACTTGGAATCTTTCAATGGGACAGTGGGACTTGGAGGAGACCAGGCTTTCCTGCGAGAGTGCAGGAGGAAACACTGAAAAGGGAGGGAGCACGTGGGCGTGGAAGCAGGGGATCAAACCACCAAAGACCAATAAGTTTTCATCCAGCTTATGCTTACAGTTTGAAACTATAGGATTTTTAAATTTTTTTTTTAATGGACGAGGAAAAAAAAAAAAATCCCTGATTTTAACAGATCTGTGAATTCTGTGGATCCAAAGCATCTGTAGTGAATTTGATGTAGCACATAGAGCAGTGATGGGGATCAGACTGCTATGCAAAGTCCAGGGACTGTTTGCACCGTAGTAAAATGATTTTAGACAAATATCCCTTCCACCAATGCAGCCGTGGGATATAAACCATCACGTTGTCCGGGAATGATTAAGGGCCATCACAACTTCTCTGATACCTAAGTTTTTATGGCGCTGTCACTGCCTGGCTAGCAATGCAAAGTCATACTTCATATTAGCAAATGCCTCTCACTCTGCTGAAGAAAATACCACTACCTTCAATATTTTCATAACTGTAGTAGAGGCAAATGTTTCTAATGAGTTCTTTTTACATTTCAGGGGATAAAAGCAGAGAATTGTGACACACTGGGATTTTTTAACCCTTAACACTGCATTCTTGTTAATTATAATTAACAATCTAACACTACGTTTTAGCATAAATATTTTGATGTTTAAATCAAAGCAGTAGGCAGACTACAAGTTTACTATGCAGTGGTTCTCTTGTGGTTATTTCAGCACAAAGCTATGTAAATGGTGATAAATTATAGGAGCCAACTCAAAGGCTACTAAACCAGGGGAGAGCTCCCATGGCCTTCAGTGGGCTTGGAGGTGATCTCTGAGAAATGAGGTTCTTCAGCCCATGAATGCAGTGTTTTGAATTGAAATCTGCAATCTATCCTTTTGCAGTCTGATTTGATTTGACATACGTAACTGGTGCGAGAGAAGTACAAGATCTACTGTGGCACACAGAAGTTGCAGAATCAGATTTAACCTGCAGGTCTTGAGCAGTAGAAACCCCAGGGAGGCAGATGTGAGGCCAAGGTGGGCCCGGACTAAGACTGTAAAAACACTTACAGACCTTTATTTCTCTCCTAAAAAAGGCTCGATATTATCCTAATTCAACATTCTGGGGTTTCAAATGCAGCGGCGTGCTTATTTTTCTCAGGGACTATCCCCTTCCCTAACTAGGTACAGTTAAGCGTGGTTTATTATACATCATACAATAAATTCTGACATGAAAAACTGGCCATTAGGAGGGAGGCAAAGAGTAACTTGCTATGGATTATTTGGCATATGTGAAAATCCAAATTTAACGAATCAAATCATCGCTCTGGGTAAAAGTGTGGCATCTGTATTTTGAAGGAAATAACTGAAATATATAATTCTATTTGAAGAAATAACATAACTTAAGATGTAAAGCTAACCCTAGATCAACAAGATAAACTATCTTCGTGTTTTGCAGCTCAATATTTTGTGTACGGACCACATTCTACTTTTTGATATCACTATGTATTTCCAGTTGATAGAAGCCTTATGTAGTATTTTGAAGGCCTTGCAATGCATTTTCTATACACGTTAAGCAGGAATTTGGTTTTAGATAGATATTTTTTTGATCAAAAGTTGTTATTCAATATTACATATTAGTAGGCTACATCCTCCTTCACCCCATTTTAACTGTCCCTCTGGTTCTTAAAAAATTGGTCTATATTCATCAGCTGATTAGATAGTCTGATTAATTTTTTTTGGTACTAACTATGCTAGCCTAGTTTAGCAAAAAATCATATTAAGAAGCATAGGCACATAAACATGCAATGGCTGTATTCCATACATTCCAGACGTGACTGCATTACAGTGGTGAAAAATGTGGAAAGCCTTTCTCTTGAAGACACACAGCACGTTAGCTGCCCTAAGCAGTAGTCTCGTATCTGGTTTTGCACTTTGGTTTCTGGAGAGCGAGCTACAGCTCAGGGCTCCTGACTGTCACCTCTGGAGATGGACGGGGTCTGGGAGTTTGCACGAAGGAAATTTCTACAGACAAAGGGTTACAAATGCATAACTAACGAAACCGTAATTGTTCCTGAAGAAAATGTCAGTGTCCATTCCCTTGACACCATGTGTGTCTGACAGGGAGTGAGATAATGACTCGATGTGTCGGAGGAATTTCATCACAGTAGTTGCTTCATTCTTTCAAAAAAATGTGACAAACCTCCTAGGAATCAGTCAAACTCAGGCCACTGTGGATTGATTTAAGTGGATTAGCTCAACTCTTTCCTATGCAGTTCCTGAAATGTGCTAATCGGTATTAATCAAAAATTGTGGCCCTTGCTCCTCAAATTGTCTTGCAGTTACAAGCAGAGATGGGGAGGACTGGTTTGCACCCGGGCGATATCTTACAGGCTTCAGGCTCGTCTGCCTCCAATGAAACCAGAACAGAGTTCATGTCTTACCTCAAAAAAAGGCACTTGACTTCCCCTTCAAAACAAGGAAGCAGAAAAGAAACGTGGACTTTTCCAGCCTTCCTGTGAGATCTGAGATGCTCAGGGCACCCTACTCTTATTTTACTCATTGAAGAAGTCTCATATGGGCGGACAGCAGAATTGCTGGCGTGCTCTTGCAGACAGCAAGCCAGACGTGTTCTTAAAACAGTGCAAAACAAAGGATAGTATATTTTCTATCCCTTTTACACTGGAGTAAATAACTACACAAGATCCCAGGCAAGTAAATCAGTGCTAATAAACAGCACCTGAAGCAATGCTAAAGGAAAAAATAGCTTTCCAGGTACTGGTTTTTAGAGAAAACATTCCAGCAGTGCCAGGTACTCCAACACATTTTTGCATCGAGGAGAGGCTTATTTGGCCATTAGTCACAGGTTTTGTTTTGGTGTGGGTTGTTTGTGGTGTTCTTTTTTTTAACAAAACAGGTTGCAGAGTCAGATACTGGCTGCATTTGGCAAATCCAAACCTAGGGGTGGTTATGTGGGTAAGGCACAGCAGGGAGCGAGTGGCTGGGAGAGCAGTGCTGACACTGCTGCTAACTTCCTCTCAGGCTTAAGCAAATCATGTAGGTCACTTGTAATTCAGTTTCCCTTCACCTCATACCAAAATGATGTAATGAGGCGTTGTGAAATCCGGAGCTGAAGTGTATAAAAGTCTCCAGGAGCACATCTGTAGCCTGTTCTGTTAGCGCTAAGTACCTTTGCAGAAGGTTTCTGAAGAATCCTCTTCCCTTCTGAACCATGGTGTAAGGAAAGGAGAACAGCAACACCTGACAGGGTAATCGTGTTATTTGCTTTTTCCTCACTAGTTTTGGTTCCTGTAATCCAAAGCTTTTTGAGCTGCAGCTGAGGAGGGACTTTCTGGTTGTCCCTGGAAAGCTGCCTAATTTCTGTTCTTATTTCCAGCAAGGCCAGAAATTATTCAAAGAACTTGAAGACAGGGAGGAGAAAGGTGACCTGGTGGTTTGGGACTGGATAGGGGTTGTGACTTCAAGAGGCAAAGAGGAACCACAGATGGAAAGCAGCAGTGAGAGCAGCTGGCTGAAGCAAGAGAGGAGAGAGGCGGGTAGTTGTGAGTGTGGAAAACAGAACCTAGTGAGGGGAGAAGCACCTGCAAGGGAGGAAGATGGCAAGAGAAGCGCATAGAGGGAAGGAGCAGAGTGGGTGGAGTGAGGAGCAAAAGGAGACGGTGACGTTGGCTCCTTCAATAAAACAGAGAATACTTCTCACTGTGGAAACAGCTGAAGAGTCACCAAACATAAATATTTTCCTTGAGTTGTTTCACACATGAGAAATCACCACGCTTGTTCTGAGGGCATTACGTAAGCCCGGACAAAAGAAAACAGTTTCTCATCACCACTTCAAGAAGAGGTTTTCTTAGGACTCTTCCTGTTCAATTGTCACTCACACTGGATAAACCATTGCAAACAGCTAATTGAGAATTTATCACCCCTGATTGCTCCTACTTGTTGAACAGTTGTATTACTTAAGCACAAACAAAAAGATGTCAGTGCTGGCAATGGTAATAAAACTTGTCCACTGAGTGAGAGACATCTTAAATCTACGGTTGAAGGTGAATATGCCAAATGCAACCACAATGTTTTGGTCTGACTTTGCTCAGGATGGAGGCGATGATGCACTCTAGGATTAGATTCGCCCTACAACATCAACCAGTTTGAGTGCTTTGTATCCTTGGGGACAGACTCCAGAGCAAGCAAGCAGACAGGGTCCTTGAAGTGTGAATGGTTCAATATGCATAGAAATCTGGAACTCTGCATGCCGAATCATGAACTGGAATCCCCAGGTATTGGCTAACCTATCTGGAGATGAAATATCTTCAGGTATGCTTGTCATTGCCGAGCTTTCCTTCAGTCTTAAAAAACTTGTTTGGCAGACTGTTCTGAGACACTGTTGAAGAGATGGTTCCTACAGCCTCTGGTGAGAAGTTCATCATACAGTGGCGTTTGCAGGTCTAGAAGTGGATAGTTCACCTCGACAGCAGTTTCTGCGGTGATGAACTACCTTAGGTCCAGCTCATTAGAACAGCTCAGTGTGAGGAACGATGGTAAAGCTAGATCTATGGATATAGATTTACATTCAGCCCAGATGTTAGTTGCACATTCCCACGAGGTTATGCCAGGAATGAATTTCATCCCATCTAGCTAGCTGTTGTGCCAGCAGTATGTATTTGATGGGGGAAAAAATGTAGAGATATCTTCGGGTATGTCTAACAGATAATTTTGCCCTGCTGACAGGCTCTAGTGAGCTCGGTCAGATGTGCAGGAGTCTGATTTCTTGGTGACTGCAGGCAGGAAAGTCTGGTGCTCAGTATCAGGAGATCTGGAAAGGTTTGTTGTTTTTTTTTTTTTCCCTGATTCTGGAAGAGTAAACTTCATGGGGGCGGGCTGGTGGCCAAGATCTATTGCCCTGACTAAGTAATTATTTTGAGCACTGCATGATGGAGCAGAAAACAAAGACTAAGACACCACGGAGCGTTTCTGTATCACCCATCACAGCTCTCGGGGCACTTTCACAGACAACCAAGACACACATCCACAGCGTCACGTGGATCCGCACTAACACAGGTGCCTTTAGGATAGAAACACATAGAAACAGGGGGAGTTTTCCTGCAGAGATTTGAAAGGAGAGTGGTGGTGGGGGAAAAAACGGAGTTGCGTCATTTCACCGCACCTTTTAAAAATAATATCATGTTTGCAACACGTTTGGTGTGACTGTAACCTTTTCTTCGTAGGGGTTTAGTAGTTCAGCGTCTGTACCAGACGGCCCTGGGGAATGTGCAGCTGGGGACGTTTTCAGTAGTGTGCATTAATTATAGCGTATCACTATTTATCTCATTTACATGCATTGAAAGGAAATGGCTGCTTTTACTACAGTGCCCCATTGTGCCAGGGGCTGTGAACACCCATCTAAAGACAGGATCTCTGACTCCTGAAGTTTACCCTCAAACGTGAGACGAAAAGGGCGGTGGAGGGGAAGAGAATCAAAGTACACATGATATTACAGTACGTACTTCGATATTTGTAGCTGGCTCGGCACAGGCAGTCTTTCAGGTCAGGAAGATTGAACCCTGTAAGATTAAAACATAATTAAAATTAGGGATAGCTCTCTTTCCAGAGGCAGTTAGATTAGTGTTTTTTTCACTACAAGCAGAACCCACATTGAGCCTGCGTGCTGTCAGATAAGCTGGTTTTATGCTGCAGAATATATCTGGGCATTTAAAACACCTCAGTCAGACAGCAACGGGCATGCTGTAAGGGGTTTCACCTGCTTTAAGATCTATGAAATTTCAACATTGGTCTTGAAGACAACCCGAAGAATAATCCTTAAATGTGAAATATTTTATTCTGATTAAATATAACTTTTTCCCCGGTTTTAATGGAAATAGTTGTTCTAACAAATCCGCTTGAAAAAAATGTGTAAGTGAAGAGCCAGAGGTGATTTTAAGAGAACCGTAAGCTCAAATTCAAAGAGCCGTGCCATGTGAGGATGAGGAAGGGAAGGAAACAGCCTTGTCTTGGAAAAAGACAACACGCTTGTCTCGCTGTTACGTATTACTGCGTCTTCACATCTGTTTAAGATGGAGCCTGATGACTGCTGCATCCACTGAAAAGTTCAGTCGCCTTCCTTTCCCCCGCCTTGGATGCCTGGCGAGAGGGAGGGCGCGTGGAGGTTCTGCACCCCGAGGCTGCAGAGCGGGGAAGGCTGCCCGATACCCACTGGCGAGGAGCAGAGTCGTAGCTCGAGCTTCCGAGGGCACATCCAGCCGTGCCCAGGGTACGGCCAGTCACTGCCACGCCTGGAGAGAGCACCAGCGTGAGGGCACCGAGGCTGAATGGGAAGCAGACGCCCTTGTTTTCCCCAAAAACGAAAGCCAGGGGAAGGCTGCGGAGCCCCCCGGCGAGTCCCGCGGTGCGGGGAGGCTCGTCCCGTGCGGAGCAGCGGCGAGGGCATGTGGCGGATTCATGGCCTGACAGGAGGCGTGTGCAGTGGGCGCTGACCCTCGCCGCCCATCTGACCCCGTTATTTGTTGAAGGAGCTGACTTGTCTGGGAGGACTGGCAGGGACTGGGGGTGCCAGATGGCATGTGGATGTGTGTTGTGTGTCGGCTGTCATTCAGCCAGATTAATGTGAAGTTTGTAAAAAGGAGGAGGGGGGGGGGAAAAAAAACAATTAAGCAAGAATCTCAAAAACAATCGAGGCCACGTGCCACCGGGCAGCAGTCGTTGGCCGCACAATGGGTTATCGGCTTCCCATGAATGGGCCCAACTGTTGCAAACGACATGAGCCTGCCCAGTTTTCAAATCATTTAATGCTCTTGTTTACTTCCAATCCAGCCAATCTCGGGGCCGGGAGAGCCATCACCTGATAGTCTTTTTATGTATTTAAGTCCCAGGCCTCACAAAATAACTGAACAGCGGTAACCATGGCAATGCTAATTATTGCACTATAACTACAGTAGGAGAGAGAAAACAGGGTAGGCTGGGAGAGAGATTTGAAGTTGTTTTTTGGCCAGGATTTGAGCTTTTGGCTCCTGGTCAGGTGTTGTGGGTTTTTTTTTCCTTTTCATCTTTTCAAAATCTTTTCACAAACAAATAAATTACATTCTGCTTTAAAGATCTCCCAGATAATAGTTTAGGGAACTTTGATACGTGTTTCTGGAAATCATGAATAGAGGAGCTGAAAGCTCCTGGGCAGCCAGGCACTAGAGTCCTGCCTTGTTCATTTAAGCTGATTTAGAATCGTGTAAAACATAAAAGATGCTTTAGCAAGAGACCAGATTTATTTAAGGCTTCTGCATCGTCATTTGGCAACGAACACGCATTAGTACCACGCAGCTGGCTTCAGCACATCTATGAGAGAGCTCTTTAAAACCTTTGTTTTGAAAGCAAAACCAACTACATCCAACTAAACTATGTTCTTCTGAAAAAGAAAGATGTTTCCCTGGTCCTGAATCCCTTTGGATTTACCCTGGGTATCTAATGATAACTTCCCGACATGCTCTAACTACCGCTTTACTCCTCAAGATACCCGTGACTTGTGTAATACTGTTTAATATTAGTAAAATTAATTTAGCCCTTTATTTGTGACCGCTCTTTTAGTGACTTTAACTGAGAGTTTTTGACCACACAGGAATCTTTGAGTACTGTAAATATATTTCCATATTTCAGTTTTGTACCACGCACTCGATCAGAAGCAAAATAAAGCAGGTGGGATGGAGCATGAAGAACGTACCAAAACCAGAGCTTCAAACCAAAACCAGCCTGTCGTTGTCATGCCTCAGTTTTGTTGCTAAAGGCAGGCTGGGCGTTACCGTGCGTTCAGCCACCAGCTTTTCATTCTGATCACTTAGTATGTCAAAAACTGCCTCAGAAATTGCTCCCTTGTTAAAAGAAATAGGTTCCTTGTTAAGTATCGGTAACTTCAGGTGTCTGAATGGAAAGACATCGTCCTGTAAAGTTTTGTTCGTGAAGCAACTCTCCGCTGATCCACCCGCAGCGGCGGGATGCGGTGCCTGGGAAGAGCCCCCTCGGGGTGGTGCAGCCAGCACACGGGTCCTTGAGGAGTGGGGCACGGAAACTCCCTCCAAGGCTGCTGGTCACGAGATTTCAGGGTTAATGCAAAATTATCAGAGTAAAAAGTCCTGGCAGGTTTCTTCTACATCAAGGCCAAGCAAGTGCAAATTTCTGACAAATGTGAAAATAATGAATCAGCTCTGGTTTTGTTTCTAGGCAGTTTCTCTTCCAGGTTCTTATGCCTTCTTCCCCTACCAATACTGCACAGGAAGTTTTCTTAACCAAAATGTTTCCAGCTGTACCAAGGACCACATGACGAGGTGAAGGGCGACAGTAACCAGCCAGCTGTGAAACCAAAGGTCGTGCCTGAATTCTGCAAACTCACTTCCAGCCTGACGTGTTTTCCCCGCTGACCTACGTGAGCTTCGGCATCCCAGTCATCTCCCCTCTTACCAGGGACAGTGCAGCAGCATCCCCGCTCTCTGCTAACCTTTCGTGCTGTTTTGCAGACTCTTAGCTTCTGACCCCTCCCAGCTGAGTGAAGATGACCTCCCCAGTGACTTACAGTCCTTGTCGTGGCTGACATCTGTTGATGTTCCTCGGTTACAACAGATGGCCAGTGGAAGAATGGATTTCAGCCTTGCTGCCCAGAACGCCATGCTACAACAGACAGGTAAACTGCGAGGATGTTAAATAACCGCTCTTTAAACCACACGGCCTTTCTTCCCCCCCGTCCCCAGGCTAGCTTTCCTCTTAGTAGATTCCTTTTAAGTGCATTTTGCTTCCTGTCAGAAGACCTGGAGCCTGTTGTCTTCTGATAAGGCTGTTGCTGATACATTTCCTTCACGTCAAGAGGCAGAGCACCCTAGCAGTGACAACAGAGATCTTAGCATCCGATTGGCCTTTCTGTTCTGTGCAGTTGCTGGTGCCTTGTTGCGTGAACTTGGGCCAAGGTATTTAAGACTTGCATTTCAGAGGCTTTCAACAGCTTTGAAATTAGGTAATTAGTTTTTCTTGTTTGTTTCAACACTGATAAAATGAAGAGTATCTCATTTGCCCCATCCCTGTTTGCTTCATCTAGATTTACAGCACATGTTCACTGAATGCCTTTCTTTCCTTTGTGAACATCCTTTAGGTAAACACACTCATTCCCTAAGGCATTCTGCTGAGAGACCTCAGCGTATCATCCCGCTTGCTTTGGAGCAGAAATCCTTCTGGGGTACAGATAGTGCTGAATATGTTTCTTTTCCTTTTGTAAGATGCTGTGTCTGTAACACCGCTGTGGACTGTTAAACAGCTGTCATCTTTCATTCCCTGCATAACAAGTTTTAGAAGCAGCTGATGTCATCTGTGCCGTTTGTGAAATGCTCTGGGTTCTTTTGGGATGGAAAGCCACAGAGAGATGTGATTATCCACTCCAGAGCTTAGCTGCCTTCAACTGCGTCTATTAAAAATAAATGTCAGCTCTCTTTTCTGCAGTGTACTTTCACGTGAACATTCTTTGCCTTTGCTTTCTCCAAAACAGGTCCTGTGGCAGGCAACATGCACTCGACAGGCGCACCTGGAGCAATGATTCATGTCCAGGCCAGCCTGCCACAGGGAATCCTGGGGCTGAATTCTATTTCAACACACGGAGCAAATGTAAGAGCAGGCCTCGATGGCTTATTACTGCAACACTTCTTAGGAAAAGATGTTGGTAGTTTCCAGACTGACACGTCTGCTGTCTTTATCTCAGCAGATGAGCCAGTACGCTGTAGGTGGGCAGCCATCTCCCAGTTTACAAACACAGCAACAACTCTTTCCTCCTCCTCATTCGCAGCAAGTGTTTGCCCTGGCGCAGAACACACAACAGGTACTCTTATTTTCTTGTGGTCCGTGTCTTGAAATACCCTCCAAGATCATGTCTAAACCCTTTTAAAAGAAAAACCGTAAAATATCCCTAAACCTCCATACCCGTGGACGTTTTGCATCTGACGTTTTCCTGGTTTTCCTTCTGCATACAGTGTAACCCAGCAGCAATCTACAACACGCCCTACGGGACTCAGCCACACTATGCGCAGCCACGCCTGGCTCCTCACTCTGCCCAGGAACTGCAGCCAAAGCACTATCCCAAGCCCATCTATTCGTATAGGTGAGCAGAGAGCAGAACAGCTTCTTACCTCCAGCCTGTGCTGGGCTGGCTCTCACACTGTGGGTGTGGTAGCACGAGAGCGTTTGGTTCCTTTCAAAGGGAACAAAAGTCCCATCTTCCGCCCAGGAGTTCCGTGGAAGCTGCCTCGGAGGGGTAGCGGGAGTGAACAAGCAAACTGTTTCCTGGACATCAGCACAGGGGTAGAGTAATTCCACAGGGGAGTAAAACCTGCAGGATCACAGGGTGACTTCTGAGCGTTTGAGGAGGGTGATCCCACCATCAGCCAGGTGTTTGTGTCTTAAGAGACAGGCCCCGGGTTGCTAGACCAGAAGGTGGCATGAGGGCTCAGCAGACACAGTCTGTTTTTTCCTGTATTTCTCTGTCCTGTAGCTGTCTGATTGCAATGGCACTGAAGAACAGCAAAACAGGCAGCCTGCCAGTGAGCGAGATCTACAGCTTCATGAAGGAGCACTTCCCCTACTTCAAGGTACGCGTCTGCCTGAAGGTGGGGGGGGACTAGAACACCTCCGAAACTTTACTCATGGCTTCTTTCACTAAAACATCCTCCTGCACCTTTCAGACAGCCCCCGATGGCTGGAAGAACTCTGTGCGCCACAACCTGTCTCTGAATAAGTGTTTTGAGAAGGTGGAGAACAAGATGAGCGGCACCTCCCGCAAAGGGTGCCTGTGGGCCCTCAACCCTGCCAAGATCGACAAGATGGAAGAGGAGATGCAGAAGTGGAAGCGGAAGGATTTAGCTGCTATTCACAGGAGCATGGCCAACCCGGGTAGGGCTGGCGTTACGCTTTCGCTGTGCCCGTGAGAGGCAAGGGGACAAAGGGCTGGTTGACCAGGAACACGGGAATCTTTAAGAAATAAGTTCTGTGGAACAGAGCTGGCTAGTGCAGAGCTCTTGCGCCTCCTCGAGCTGAAACACCCCATGCTCCACACCCAAGTCACTGCTGCTGCCCCGAGGCTGTACCACAGGGCGATGACAGGAGGAGGTAACAGAACTGACGGCTCTTTTCAGGGGCCCTCAGCACAAATCCATCCCCAGCTTCAAAACAGCTTGTCCTTTTCCCCCATGCTAACCTCTGTAGCATGTTCAAGGCCTCCTGAGGAGTTATGCTGCCTCCAGTGTTAGTGTTTAATAGCGTCACGTTTTGATGCAGTTTGTTTGCCGGCTCCTCTGTGAAACTCTCCCTTTATAAATAAGAATGAGAAAGTCGTAGTAAAGACACGTGTTTCTGAAGCTTTCAGGAGTTCAATATTGGCAAAATTTGTAACATACCATCAGTGATAAACTACATTCTCCTTTGCTTAAAAACAAAAGTGCCACTGAAATTGTCAGGAGCCTCTCGTATGACTCTTATTGGCGATACAAGCAGAATTCTGAGCAGCCCTATGAGCTGGAGACCTGCTGAGGATGCTCAGTGCTGCAGCTGCGGGTCAGCTGCCGTCGGTGGTGCCCTGGTTGCCCTGTCTAAGTCTCGTGTGATCATTCCTTTAGCTCAGGTAGGGGTAAGCGTGGAAGGCAACGAGGGTAAGGGCTAAGGGTGGGGAAGTGGGGGCGTTTCTTTGCTCTCTGCCTTCTGTGCTGCATCTCATCCGGTGATGGACGCTGCTGCCTCAGTTTTAGGGCAAAGGCACGTGGCTGTGCTCATTTGTGAAACGCTTTGGCCGGGCTCTGCTTGAACAAATGGGCTAAACTATCTCTTTTTTTTTTTTCCCCCTCGGGACGTGGTGTTGCTTGTGCAGGGGAGCTAGACAAGCTGATCACCGACAGACCCGAGCACTGCAGGCGGCCCAGCAAACAGGCAGAGCCGGAGGTCTCGGCCCTGAACCACCTGGCAGCGGCCCAGGGCCGGCTGCCCATGTCCCAGCTGCAGCCCCAGCCCGTGATGACGCTCTCGCTGCAGTCCATCCCCCTGCACCACCAGATCCAGGCCCAGGCTCGCATCGCCCCCGACTCGCCGGCGCCCGCGCAGACGCCTCCTCTCCACACCCTGCCTGACGTGAGCCGCAGCCCCCTGCCCCACCACCCCCTGGGACGGGCACCTCCCGACTTCCTCAACGTGACGGCAGACATGAGCACCGAGGTGGATGCTCTCGACCCAAGCATTATGGATTTTGCGTTGCAAGGTAAGGGAGAAAGGGGAATCACTGAATATAGAACCAGGATGCTCTGGGGTGGGATGGAACAGCTCAAACCTGGTGCTGGTCCCTGCGGCGTGACCTCCCTGGCCTTGCCCAGGGCGTTTCTGCCCTCTGCTAGATGACAAGCAGCTGCCTGCGTGGTTCAAGGGCAGGCGCTGAGCCGGCTGTGAGTGGGGGCGGCCCTGGACCTGGGACACCACATCCCTCTGCCCCGGGAAACCACAGCTCCTTTTGTGCCTCAGTTTCCCCCTTCTGTAGAAGAACCTCCCTGCCTCGTGGCGATGGCAAGTGTGGCCCCTGGGGTTCTGGTTAGCACGTGGGAGGTAGATGCTGCCTGGAAAGGTCTGGACTCCCGCTGGAATCAGGGGGATTTGGGGGACCAGACTCTCTTACTGCCTTTGTGCTACAGCTGGTAGCATCTGCGGGCAGGAATGGGCCTAAGCGGGGGCTGAAGGCCCTTAGTTATGGACACACAGTGCCCGGGTGGGTTGGATGTGTCACTGTGACCAGAATTTAATTTTTTTTAAAGGTAACATATGGGAGGAAATGAAAGATGACAGCTTCAGCCTCGACACGCTGGGCGCCTTCAGCAACTCGCCGCTCCACCTCTCGGACTGTGACCTGGGTCCCCCCGGCCTCACCCCGGTGTCCAGCGGCAGCGACCGCTCCTTCGCAGACGTGCAGGTCACCGGCCTTTACACCACTTACACCACGCTGGACAACGTGGCGGCCGCCCAGTACATGAACCCCCAGGGCAACAAACCCATCGCTCTGCTCTGAGTCCTGCACCGCTCCACGGAGCTCTGACGCAGGGGACGGTTTCTCCCAGCTGTTAAAATCCGACCTGAAAGCAATAAAAAAAAAAAAAGCTCCTCCTGCAGACATGTGGAACGTGGGGGCTGTTTACCAGGATAAAGCATGTGATGCCAAAATAAATCAAACTGCTACTAGTCGAACCGCTTTCACCCAGGGCAAGACTGAGGAAGGGGCACAGACACTTGGCTGAAGCACTGGTGAGCTCTCAGGAAGGAGCCGGAAGGCATCAGTCAGCAGGAACTTTCACTAGAATGTAACCGAGCTAAAAAATACTCGGATTGAGGTAAATACATTTCATCGACACTGTGATCTGGACTATATGTGGAAACAGTTTGGCCACCACCTCCAGAGAAGCCAACGGGCCGGTCAGCACTGAGTTGGAGTCCAAAACGGTTGATCCTGTACCGTGTAGATCTTTTTTACTTAAATTGCCAAATAACTGTCGCCATGAAACAAAGACCTCACGCGGTTTCTGGAGGCTCCTGCACCACTAACACCTTTCTGACGTAACTATTGCTAATTTATTGTTATGAGGTAGGAAAAAAAGGAGCAAAAATACTAAAAAATGAGAAGTCAGACCCATAGCAGACAACCGTTACATCTAGGTTTAAAAACAAAGTCCTCACCCCAAGAAGGAAGCGGTACTACTGTTAAACTGATCACTGGCTAGAAGATTTTAGGAATTATGCCTATTTTTAGGATTTTTTTATAAAAAGATTAGATTTGTTTATAGTCTTGTGTATTGTGCTTCTGTCTATTCTTGTGCTAGGCAGTATTACTATTTGTAAATTTATTTATATTTATTGTCATGAAGAGAAAAGAAATTATGTAAACTGAGCACTGTTCAATTTTTAAAAATGCTGCAGTAACCCGTTTTACACCCACTAAATTATTCATAATCAAAAATGAAACAATTTTAATCACTGCTGTTACACTACATTTCTTTTAAATAAGCACTTTTGATACTGTGAAACTCATGGGGTTTTTTTAAAAAAATTCAGAGACCAAATATTGTAGCTGGACCATACCGATTCATAATAGTTTTTCCTAATTAACCAAGTCAAATTGATTCTAATGTAGTTTAAATTTTCAAACCCTGCTTTATACTTGGTATCACAACATTGCAAAGAACACACTGAAACATCTGCAAATATAAAACGGAAATTGTATGTTGGAATGTAGCCTTTAGTTTACTTACACCTCTGTGACCACGAAGTGATATTTCTCTCCCACGTTCTGCCTGTTCCTGCGCGTTCCCGCCGTTGTACCCCCGTGCTCGCCGGCTCCCCCCGCCCCGCAGAGCCCGGCTGGGGGCAGAACGTGGCTCCAGCTTCGCTCCACGGACTGAAAACCCCGCGGGGGTGCGGGACGCTGGAACCCCCCCGCTGAAAATCAGGGGCTGGAAAACGCCTGTGCCTGCATCTCCCAAAAGGGCACGCTGCTCCGCCACCTAACTTATTGCTCAAGGACAAATGTGATTAGTGATCGTTTGCTGGGACTGGTGTCATCTGTGATGTCTTTTTTTTTTTTTTTTAAATAAATATTTCTTAGCGCTGAGCCTGGGTCATTCTCGCTGTGCTGCGTTACCACCCCTCTGCCCTGCACCTCGGCCTTCAACAGCAGTTCCCAGGCATCTGCTGCTGGAAATCCAACCCAGCGAGGGAAGAGCTTCACGCAGGTTCCGGAGGGGGACAAACGGACACAGCTCAGACGTGTGTGACCGCAGCCGCCGCCTCCAGGCCCTTCGCTCCAATCGGACTTGGGTGTTGCTGCGCCACCACGGCCAGAAAAGCATCTCGCCGGTACACAAAGTGTCTGTAGCACCCGTCTGCAAGTGGAAGCAAGTGCCCGACTCAAAGAGCAGCTTCCCCCAGGCTCTGGGGCCAGCACAGGCACAACCCCACGGCCACGGCGAGGGTTTGTCCCCGGCACGAATCCTCCAGGAGAACAAGAGCTTACGGGTACGAACCTTTCTGGGTGCTGTTGGCCGGTCCCTGAGCATCCCCAGCTCTGGCTCAGGGAGAGGCCTTGGCAGGAGCTGCCCTCTGTGGGGCGGGGGCTGCACAGCGGCCGAGGCGGCTCAGATCCACACGGTTAGATGTTGGCGAAAGGAGGAGAGGTCAGGAAAGCTTCCTGGAGAGCTGCGCGCGCTTTAGGCGCGGTTTGGCTCCCGTGCAGCGAGCATCAGCCAACCCCCTTCCCTGATCAAGTGCAGTGACACCTTTGAAACCAGAATCATCTCATCAGGCCCTTCCCACACCCCCTCAGGACAGGGAGACCACCCGCAGACCCGGGTGGGACCCCCTCAGCCCAGGCAGGAGCAGGGAGGTGCCCAACATCTCCACACCCTGCCTCGACCCAGGCGTCCGACGCCTTCCCCCGCCACTCGGCGAAGCGACGCACTGGCGAGGACACGCTCGGCGTCCCCTGCCGTGAGCCAAGGTGGAGCAGGGGACAGGGCCGAGCAGCCAGAGCTCACCCTGCCTCCGCGGAGGAACCGGGTCGCTGCGAGCCGCGTCCTCCCTCCTCTCCATCCTCCGCAGGAGCCACGGGCTGAAAACACCCGAAGGAGCTGCGGTGGGAGCCGGGAAGGACACGAGATGGGCAAGAGGAACAGTCGGGTCACTCAAACCGTGGTGGATCCGTTGATGCTCCCCCTGGAACAGCTCCCAGCGTGGCTCGCCGGTGCCTCTTCTGGGCTACCAGCTCCTCCTAGTCACATTTACCAATCGCTCCCCAGCAAGGGGAAGAATGAGACCAACTCACAGTTCCTGAGTTTATTATAAACCGTCAGTCTGAGACTGCTTCTTAAGCAGGGTTACACTTCCTCGTGCCAGTGCCTGGCCAGCTTCCACACGGCCGTACGGACCCTCCGCCTGCGTCCCTCTCCCCCGGGGTGCCTGGGCCGGGCGGTTTGTACCTCCCGCTCTGACCAGTCTCGTGGTGCTTGTTTTAAAGTTTAAGGCCAGGGCTTGCAACTAAAACACAGTGAAAGATTTTTAGAATCTTTTTAAAACCAAACTTCTGCACCAGACTTCGCTTGGGACAAGTTTATCTTCTGCCAAGCTGCCCCTCTGAGGAACGCACCCAGCGCCAGAGGGGACGCTGCACAGGCGGCAAGACCGTATAAACGCTGATTTAGGCAAGTACAAGCCCAAGGCTCCAGCTCAGGGGCTGAGGAACTGGGTGGGGAGGGGAGGTCTGGCCTCTGAGCAGCAGCAGCGTGTCCTGGTGCCCCCCCTGCCCACCCCCAGCTCAAGGTGGGCCGTCGTCACCCATGGCTGACAGGAGCCGGGCGAGCTGGGCCTTCTGGGCGCGGGTGATGTGCTGGGCCATCTGGATGATGCAGTCCACGGCCACCTCGGGGTTGGCCTGGACCAAGCTGCAAGGCAAGAGGGGAGAGGGCAGCTGCCTCGGAGGTTGAAGCAAGAGCTGCTCCATCTCCCCAACCCAGGGGCTGGCCTCGCCCTGCGCATCCCGGCTCCCGCCGCGCTCACCTCTGGACGTGCTTGAGCACGTAGTCCCGCTTCAGGTACTTGATGTTCTCCCGGATGGCCGACTGGGTGCTGTCGTCCTCCCGCAGCTGCTTCTCCAGCCACTCCACCACCACCTGGTTGTTGTCCCAGAGGTAGCCCTGGGGGGAGCAGCACTGTGGGCAGGGGGTCCTGCTGCCTGCACAGCCCGAGCCCCCCCTTTCTGCTGCAGCCTCCAGCTTTCTCCTCCCGTGACAAAACCAGGCAAAAGGATTTTTTTCTTCTCAGTCCTGCACACATGGCACAGCACATCACACTCCCCCCCCTCCCATGTAACAGCCACTGGGTAAAAGGCTTGATCTGAAAATTGAAACTCAGGAAACCTTCATGGATTGTTTAAAACGTAAGAAGTTAAGGAAAAACGTGTTTCCTTTGCACACCCTCACTTCCCAGATCAGCAAGCACAGGACTGACAGTGCGATGCTGTGTCACGGCACCTGCATTTGAGAGCAGCTCAAATGCAAAGGCCCCAAATCTTCCTTCTGCCCTGGGAAGTTTTATCTGATGGTAGAAAATGTCTATTCGAGCACCAGCACCCAACTGAGGTCACCCGATTTGAAGAGACAGCCCCGGCGCTGCTCGGCCGCCCACCCCGGCGCGGGCTGCAGAACGTCGCATGTTCAAACCCTCGAGGAGGCACCAACGAAGTGGCCGAGTGACGGGGCAGCAGGGTGACAGCCCTCGGGGACCCCCTGGCCGCAGGGATGCCGCGGGGAGCCGGGGTCGGGGCTACCTTCGTGGTTCCTTCTGTCTCCATGAACCAGCGCCGCAGCATGGACTGGATGTGGACGTGGCTCAGCTCGCCGTTGGCCTTCAGCACCTCCGCCTTCGCCACCTCCTCCAGCAGCAGCCGGCGCAGCCGCCAGTAGAGGAAGGAGCGGGCGTTCCTCCACTCCAGGATGTCCTGCAGAAACGGGGACACAGCCCACGTTTGCCTCCGCAGAACGAAGGGGAGCTGGCGGGCAGCAGGTTTGAAGGCAGCTCTGCCGGGCTGCGGCAGGGAGCGGCGCCCGGGGAGGACGTTGAGCTGCAGCCCAGCCCCTCGGGAGGGGATTCGGCCTCCTGCCTTCATGCTGCTGCAAACCCCACTGCCTGGAGCCCCCTCCCGCCGCCGCCCCGGCTCACCGTGATGACGCCCTTCTCCTGCATGCGCCCCGGGGTGTCGTGCAGGTCGGCGAAGCGCACGGCCACCTGGTAGTACATGGGCAGGAGGAGCTCCTCCCGGGCCTTGAGCTGCTTCTCCAGGTCGCTGCGCTGCGCCTCGGACAGCTCGGGGGTCCCTGCGGGACACGCCAGGCTGAGCAGCCCACCCGTCACCCCTCAGAGGGAGCCCACAGGCCACTGCGGGGGGTGGGCTCCGCTCCGCGCTCCTACATCAGCCACCCCCACCAGGAAACGCGGCACCCGGCGTCACGGCCCTTCACTTCGGTGCATTTACACCCCGGCCACGGAGGGCCAAGGCCACGGAGGGCTGCACCGTGTTCGGCCCTGCCACGAGAGAGGCGGGAGGTGGCACTCACAGGGACTTTGTGGGACCATGTGGGTCCCACCAGACCTGCAGGCAGGTCACAGGGCGAGAGGAGCCCCGGGCGTGTTAAAGGCTGAGCAGCTCTAACGACTGTGCGGCATCTCACCGGGCACTGATCAGCGTGGCTGTCACCATTCTCGATCTCAGAGCATGGGAGAAAAGTCCAGCACCGTTCATGGACCCCCCAGGAGATCCAGGTGTTTTAAAGTACCACCACATCCTCTTGGCAGGTTCCGCCCTCAGAAAAGCCACACAGAATTCTCCCAGAGGAACACTAAAGGATTTCCTGGTTGCCACTGGGCTGTTTGGGCCTCATGTTTTAACTTACCATGACCAGTGCCCAATTAAGTCAAAACACCCTTCCCTTACCCAGCTGCTCAACGAGCTTGGCACACACTGAATCGATCCTTCTCATGGTCTTCACCAAATCTTTTTTCCTGAATTTGATCTCCACTGTTCCTCCAGGCTCCAAAATGCCCCCCCTGGAAGGAAAGTTTGGTAAGTTAGGGACTGATCTGCACAGGAGAATAAATCCTGGGACAAGAGGTCCAGGCAACTCTCTCTCCTAAGAATTAGGGAGACAGAAAACCTAAAAGGGTTTTGTTTTCCGTCTAGGATTCCTGTCTATCCTCCCATTCCTTGCAGCTTGCTCCAATGTGTTAATTCAGGTTAGAGAAAAGGCCTCCTGACCCCCAGAACCATGTCTGACTGGCCTGCAGCCTTCGCTGGACGCAGGATATCCCCAAGGAGATACCTGCCACGCCGGTCGCAAAGAGCCCCAGAACTTTCAGCTGATGGCTTTGATTAACTCAAGGGTAAAAGAACGCCCATCTCAAGTGACTGGAGGTCTCCGCCAGCAGGACTACGACTCTGCAGACCCCAAGCAGAGGCTCTCACATCTCCACACGCGTTTTCTGGACGCTGACCTGCTCTCCTTGTCCGCGTAGAGCTCCACGTACAGGGGGTTGATGGTGGAGTCGATGACCACCCAGGAGCCTCCCCGCAGCTCCGCGTGCGGTGGGATGTACACCAGGACAGGCTGCTTAAAATCCCGGAGGCTGTCGACAATGAAGGCGCCGAACTTCAGCATTTGGTCGTACATGTCTGAAAGCCAAAGGGACTTAGTGGCTGGGTGTGCTGTGAGCCAGGATATTGCCCTTTGCCTCCTCCTAGTAGCCCAAAGCTGCCTTCTCCATTGCAGAAACCAAACAAGCACCCCAAAACCAGCCCAGCAGGAAGCCACCAAGCCCTGGGACCCGGCTCCTGGCAACGCCCCATCACCTCCCCAGCCCAAGCCCACGTCTCGGCGTGGTGCAGGCAGGATCCTGGTAGGCTGGCTCAGCCCAGGACCCGTGGGGTGGCAGCAGTGCCGGCAGAATGTCACAGCACGGGGGTCTGGGCAGCCCAGGCGCAGGTACCTTTCATGCCGCTGGAGAAGCCTCGCCAGTTGGCAAAGATTATCAGCGGGAGATGCTCCCGGTTGAAGTCCCGAATAGCCTGGGCTGTTTTAAAAGCAGAATCAGGAAACCAGACCTGCCCGGCCTGCTGGATTATCTGCAAAAGATGGCAAGCAGCAGTGCTAGGAGTGGTGCCAGCGCTTCCAGCACACCACCCTGGCAGGTTAGTGGCATGTGGTGTGCAAGAGCTGGAAGAAAACTGACCGAGCACCCTTGGTTTCACATCTCTAAGGAAAATCAAGACATGCCAAAGGATTACACTCAGCTTGCTCCCCTGCTCTCCCCTCCAGGCTCCTCCTCAGCCACTCGGCTGAACGAAGGTCTCCCCACGCACCTTCGCCTCCGACTCCGGGTTGGCAGGGTCCGCGGGTACCGTCACCTCCACGGTGCGGGTCTCAACAGCGATGACACCCACCGGGAGACCTCCCAGCCTGCACAAGGCAGGGTGGTCTCAGCAAAGGCCACTTCCCCTCCGTGCTGCACCCCAGCCCCTCCAGAGAGGTGTTTCCCCCTCCACCACCCCAAAAGCAGAGCCACGACCAGGGTTTGAGCGCTCACTCTCCACCCTCGGGCTCCATCCCCTGCTCCCGGCCGTACCTTGCTCTGCCAACCACAACGGTCTGAGCCCACGGCCTCATGATCTCCAGGAAGCTGCCCTGGTCAAAGAAGCCACTCTGCCATGTCCCCTTGAGAGCTGCAGAGCACAGGAAGAAGCCGAGAGGCACAACGGTGGGAAGGGCTCCCTGCGCACCAACCCACAGCAAGAAGCACCTTTTGTTGCCAGAATGGGGGGTTTGTGGCCACCCAACGCATCTGGGGGCATTGCTGCAGAGGTCTCAGGCTGCCCTCACTTACACGGATGGGGTCTCCCTGCCAGCATCCACCTAGGGTCGTAGGGGACTTTGGAGGGGACAAAATCAATTTCCCTTTCGATGGGGTCACTTATGGCAGTGATGGGCACGGGGCTCCGGTTATCCTGCAGGGGAGAGCCCACAGGGCAGGTCACCAGGCAGGTACGGGGGTAACGGCCCACCCCGCCGTCCCGCAGCACCCTCCTACCTTGGGCATGTACGAAAGCCACTGCAGGATGGTGTAGACCCCTTCAAAGTCATCCGGGACGGTGACATGGGAAACACCGTTGTTGTGCATGATCTGCACGCCTCCCAGCTGGTTATTGGAGGTGTAAACTTCACGTCCCAACACCTAGGCAGGATCATTAACAGAAACACAGATCCCTCTCTGTTAAATCAAACCTCTGTACGGGCACATTCCGTCTGGTTTGAGGCTGAATTTCCACCTCTGCCTACCAGGGTGATGTCAACATGAAAGGACTCTGCTTTAGACACCTAAAGGGACCCACAAGTGCGCTGGTTTAAGCTCAGCAGGTTTCAAATCAGCTCAAACCACTGTGATTCTGCCCAGAAATGGGTCGTGCCCCCAGGACCGGAGCTGAACAGTCCCCGTGGCAGCTCTGCCACCCCGCCCCGGAGCGATGCACCATGAACCGGCCCCGCAGATCCGTGGGGTCACGTTCTCTCAGTTCTCAGCGGGATGAGCACGGCTGCAGCCCCCCTGCAGCTCCTCCAGCAGGTTCCATGAGGTGACCCGCAGGGAACTGCCACCCGCTCCCACGGGCCAGGGCAGGAGCCCACGCAGACAGCGGCGTGAGGGACAGCGCCGCAGCGCGGTACCTTATTGAGAGCCGTGACCCCGGTGAGGATGATGTGGGAGTTCTCCACCTGGATGACGCGCTGGCCCAGCCTCACCAGGTACGCGCCGATCCCGATGGCACGACAGGTCACCTGGGCACACGCACGGGGACACGGGGGGGTTACTGGGGAGAGAGCTGGAGCAGAGCCCGCGAGCACTGGGAGGACGATGCTCTGCAGGGCTCTGCACGGGCAGGCTGCACCAGGCCGGTTGTTGTACCCGGTTATTCCCCACAGGGTGACCTTAAAAGCGAGTAGGAGAGAGGGGAGGAGCGGAGCAGGGGAAGGGCCCACGGCTGTACCATGCTGATGGTCACAATTTCATCGTAAGCGCGAGAGGACTCCCCGGCGATAGTACCAGCAGCTCTCAGGTTTTCCACCCCAAACCCATTGTCCTTCCCGATGATGTCCAGGAGGACGTACCTGCAGGGAAAGCAGAGCCACGGTGGTGTGGGCAGGACAGAGGGAAGCACTCGCTTGCATGAGGCGCGTAGCAGGATGCTGAGCCGGGACGTGGGAGCTGCATCCTGGTGAGGGTTAGGGCAGGGCCTGGCTCTGTGCACCCCCCGGGAGAGCAGAGCTCACCTGGACTCGCCCCCTTCCTCCACGTGCTCACAGTGCACCGAGTTCATGGCACTGATCTTCGTGTAGTCCTGGGGAGTCAGGTAGAGGTACTTGAACCCCTAAAAAAAAAAAAAGAGGAGGAGGAGGAGGAGGAGTGGAGCCCCCCATGTACACACTCCTGTGGGATGCAGCTCTTCTCCAAACCCACCCCACGCATCGGGGACCAGGGATGGGCAGAGCAGCCACGCCAGCACTGGCACCTTTCTCTCCGTGCCACTGGGGAAAGCGGAGGGAAGCGTCTCCACAGCACTGGGTGCGGGCTCACCCCCCAGCACCCATCCCAGCGTTGTATGTCCCAGTTTAGCTGTGATCCGTCCTTCCCCAGATCAAGTCCTCTGTCGTTTTCCGTGATGGCAGCAGGGGAGGTGCTCACACACCTTGTAGGGGTCGGCAGGGTCCACCCAGGCCACCTGGAACATGTTCTTTATCTCGTCGGCAAAGCCGATGCGGGCGCCGCTGTTGGCAGCGATGTAGAGGCGGGGGATGCCCTCGGCCCGCGCCAGCTCGGAGGCCCGCAGGAAGACCAGGTCCTCCTCCGGCCCGAAGGAGCCGATCCTGTGCGTGATGTCGTTGCAGATGAGCACGATGTCCCGGCCTTGTGGATACTCGGGGGTCTTCAGCTTCATTTTGAAAGCAACCATCCCCACCTGCCCCAAAACAGCACGGGGTCACGGGGTGGGCTCCTCCAGGGAAATGGGGTCAGACTGGAGACTGAGTTAGGTGACAGACAAAACATTGGCTTGAGGAGCATCCCCCGGGCGTTAAACACGGCCAGACCGGGGAAGCCACCAGCCACTCCCACCTCCCCCTGCCTTGTTCCTAAATTATCCCCCAGTACCTCGTTCCCTCCAGGGACCCTGTTCATCTGCACCAGCTGCCCCTGCGAGTCCAGCACCAGCTCGGTGTATGTCAGGATGTCCTTGGGGTACAGCTCCGAGGAGCCCCACAGCTTGAAGAGAGCCTGCAGAGACACCACGCGCAGGAGGAGCTGAAAGCGCGGGGCTGCGGCAGCGCCGAGGCTACTGCCGAGCGCAGACACACGCTCCTGCAGCTGGCTGGCACTTGGGCTGGGCAAAACTTTCTGTTAGAGCCTCCACCCTGCTGCAGGCCTCCTTCACACGGGGCTTTCTGGTTCACATCCTCCAGGAGGGCAACTACGGCAATTTGCAAGAGCTTGGAATCAGTTTAGAAATGGTTCATCTAACCCAAAATGTTGGCGCTTGGGCTCTTTTCTTTTTCTCATTTGCCAGCTCAGGGGAGAGGAGTCTTTTCCCCAGACGGGAATACCTGGGAAGGGTGGGGAGGAAAAGAAATTGCAATAATTTGAGCTTCTTTCTGCTCAGCCAGACTCACCTGCTTGATCATCTCTGGGAAATCATACACGTAGGTGGTGCCCAAGGACTGCGCCTGGAACCGCTTGGCCTGGAGCAGGTCCTTGGGGACGTAGGGAGTGTTGATGAGCATCCCGTGCTGCAGCCCCTGCTTGTCCCCGTACGACTGAAACATGATCTGGAGGCAAGCGCAGAGCGTTGGCTGCCGTCCCTCGGCGGGCAGGCGAGTCCTCTCCGCAACACTGCAGTGCGAGAGCCCCGCCAGGCTGGGGCACTGCTGAACTTTGCCTGGCCAAGATACTTGTGCCTGTGGCTCTTCTCGACCAAACAACATGATTTTCCACCCTGCTCTTTGCCATTGAGGGGATGGAGAGCAACACCACTGTGCTGAAAGGACTGGTAATGCCCTAACCTTTACCTTCACCTCTCAAGCCAAAAACTGCCTGACTACACACCAGCAACACCCCTGGGGCTCAGCACCATTTGGGAGCAAAACAGAATCCCAGAGTCATCCCGGTTGGAAAAGCCCCTGCAGCTCCTCCAGCCCCACCATGACCCTCCCCCTGACCGTTCCCAACTCCCCCAGATCCCTCAGCGCTGGCTCAGCCCGACTCTTCAACCCCTCCAGGGATCCCGGGGACTCCCCCCTGCCCTGGGCAGCCCATTCCAACGCCCAACAGCCCCTTCTGCACAGAAATCCTTCCTCAGAGCCAGCCTGACCCTGCCCTGGGCAGCTCAAGGCCATAAACATCACCCTGAGGTGCCCAACTGGACACAGCACAGAGGGGAGTGAAACTGGGCCAGCCCTGGGAACGCTGCTGCAGTCCCGGGGGCTCTGGGACAGACCAGCCTTGCAGGTGCTCGAGGATTTTTTTCAGAAACCACCCCAAAGCTTCACACAAGCAGTCGTGGTTGGGTTCCCGCCCGCAGCCGCCGCCTGCGGTTACTCACGCTGCCGGTGCCGGGGTCCCTCACTTCCTTGTAGAGGCTGATGTCCAGGTAGTACCCGGACTCGGTGCTGAGGAAGAGGCGGATGGGGATGGCGGCGGCAGTGGGCGTCAGGCGGATGTTGATCTTCACCTCGGCCTGCAGGACCCGCAGCTTCCAGAGGCGGCTGCCGTAGCGCATCACCATGGACCGCACCGACTCCTCGATCTGGGCATGGGGTGGCACAGACAGGTCCGTGGCCCCGGGGACAACGCTGTCCTTAAGCCAAGGCTGGAGCAGCCCCGTTGTGTTTCTACCCCAAACAGCCATTTCGGATTTGCTTGGGGCAAGCCCCTGGTGCTACCATCCAGCCTCTCCACCGGGGACTGGGAAAGATGGTGCCTCATACCCTCCTGAAGGGATACAGCCCCCCTCCTGAAGGGATACAGCCCCCCTCCTGAAGGGATACAGCCCCCCTCCTGAAGGGATACAGCCCCCCTCCTGAAGGGATACAGCCCCCCTCCTGAAGGGATACAGCCCCCCTCCTTCAGACTGCACATGGCCTGGGGGAAGAGCCTGCTGCTCACCCTCCTGCTCTCCAGCAAACTGCTTGTCCAAGCCTGTACAAAAAGCCCTGATCATTGCAAAGTGTGAAATCTCAGCATCCCCCCCAGCAAACTGCCCACAGTGAAGGTCTGACACAGCAATTAAGCTGCAGGAACCTCTGGGGCTGTCAAATGCATCCCTCATCCAGCGTCTGGTGGGCACTGGACAGGACCAGGGCTGACAGCCAGCGTGGGGGGCGGCTGCCTGCCTGCGCAGCAGCACCGAGCACGGGGGATAACGCAGCCTCCACCCCCAGATCAGCAACACGCTGACAGCGGGAAGCAGGACACCCAGAAACACACCTTGGAGGGGTCCATGATGACCGTCGGGACGAAGTTGAGGAAGATGTGGTTGCAGTCGGTGCGGACGGCGGTGTTGCTGAAAGCCACCTCCAGCTCATCCATCGCCTCCAGCAGCAGCCGCTCACCCTCGCTCTGCAGGTACTCGAAGGAAGCCTCCTGCAGTCAACCACAGGGTGCTCAGAGGCACCCGCAGCAACCCCTGCACCCAGAACTCTCTCAAACCTCCACCCTCACACCCCAGGGCCGAGGGGGACACCCCGGCGCCGCTTTGCCTTGGTGACGAGGTCCGAGTGGCGCACGATGGCGCGGATGAAGAAGCGGCAGTCGGTGGCCTCGGCGCCCGCCTGCACTTTGGCAGCCCCCAGGTAGAGATGCATCTTGTGGTTGGCGCAGGGAATGGCCGTCAGGTCGAAGTTGCGCATGCGGCTCAGCTCCAGCTGGAAGGCGAGCGCCGGCTCCAGGTGCCGGTAGATGCGATCCTCTGCAAACTGGAGCAGCACGGGGAGGGGTGGGCGAGCGGGCGGGCAGCCAGCACCCGGGGGGCTCTGCCCTGACCACGGCTCTTACCTCGTCCCTGGCTCTGAACGTGAAAAACTTTGGGAATTCTCTCTAGAGGAAAACAGAGAGAGAACACAGTGTGAATCATCCTGAGGATTTTTCCGATTTTCAGTGAATTCATTAAAAATACCCAAACTTGCAGGCTTCCTCCTCCCCTAAAGGGAAAAGAGCTGGGAGTAATCAACAGCTTTTAAAGGCAGCTTAAAGCTATCAAGCACCCACACAGGAACCAGACGTTACTGGAGACATTGGCAGCATAAAGGATAATATCGGAGATAAATCACTCGTCGAATCCCTCATTAATTAATTCCCAACTCCTGATGCACTGTAGGTACTTCCATCACTCAGTGCTACATCTACCAGGTACTTTTAGACGTTTCCAGGTGGTTTAGGGAGGCAGAGGGTCTCAGGGCTCAGCCTGCACTCACCTGCTGGGCGATGAGAAACGTGATTCTGCGGAGGCCACAGTCCATGAGGATGTTTTTCTACATGGAAAGAGAAGACTCAGCTGGTCACAAGAGTATAAACATCTCCACCGAGGGAACAAACAACCCAAGTGGCCGCTGTGGGGTGCAGCTTTTGGGGGGCACCTCGTGGAGATGAGGCAGCGCCTTGGGGTGCGGTGGCCTGGCTTGCAGGGTCTGCAGGGGGGGGGGGGTCTGGCCCCAGCCACAGACCTTGGACTGGGCGAAGGCTCTGAAGATGGGCACCAGCTTCTCATCTTCCACGTGGTCAGCCCAGCGCAGCGCGATGTTGAGGATGTGGATCGGCTCCTCGTGGACGTTCTGGCAACAAAACCCCCGCAGTGAACCCCGAGCAGCAGCCCCGCTGCCACCCCGGCACCACCCGCAGGGGCGGCCGCAGCCTCGCGCCCACCTTGGCCTCCTCCTCCTCGTAGACGGCGGCTCGCGGCTCGCTGAAGAGGACGCTCTCTGAGGGCGGGTTGGTGAAGCACGAGATCACCTCATCGAAGTTCCTGCCCAAACAGTGGGGATGGGGTGACAGGTGAGTGCATTGTGTCCCCCCCCGCCCGAGGGGACAGTCCCAGGGACCCGCAGGTGCTGGCGCAGTGGCCTGGGGGCACGTGCCAGCTCAGCCGGGCTCTGCCAGCCCACAGCAAAGTCACAGCTCTGAGTGCTGCTGGGTTAACGTGCAGAGACGCTTAACCCATGCCAGGACAGCTTCCCCCAGGCTCCCCAAAAGAGGTCACATCCCCAGCAGGTAACTGTGACCCTAAAATAACCCAGCCCCAGCCTCCAGCTGGAACAGGAGCTGCCCCGAGTGCTGCCCAGATGCTGCCACCTTTGGCTCTTCCACCCTCTTTTGCTCTCTAACGACTGCAGCTGCACCCAAAACAAGCGCCAGGCCCCGAGGGAATGGCCTCAAGCTGCCCAGGGCAGGGTCAGGCTGGCTCTGAGGAAGGATTTCTGTGCAGAAGGGGCTGTTGGGCGTTGGAATGGGCTGCCCAGGGCAGGGGGGAGTCCCCGGGATCCCTGGAGGGGTTGAAGAGTCGGGCTGAGCCAGCGCTGAGGGATCTGGGGGAGTTGGGAAGGGTCAGGGGGAGGGTCATGGTGGGGCTGGAGGAGCTTCAGGGGCTTTTCCAACCCAGATGATTCTGGGATTCTGATTCTGTGAAAAGGCACGTGCATGACCAGCTGGGCAGGTCCCCCTGCACCCCCACCTCGTGAAGTCCTCAAATCTGTCGAAGGCCACCATAGCTCCCATCCGCTGGCTCAGGGGAGAAAAGCCACTGTCCATGAAGAGCTCGGTGCTGTGCCGGGCCAGGTCGGGGTTGGAGACGCTGATGGGGACAGACATCCTGCACGGGGGAGCACGGCAGCCATCGGCGGGGGGCAGAGGCTCTGCCCCTGGGTCCGACAGGGACCACACAGGTCCCCCACGGGGCCCTGACCCGGAGAGGGCTCAACCCGCTCCGCTGGCCAAGGGAGAGCACGGCAGGCAGCCCCCTCTGAGCGTCCCCACGGAGGAGATGATACAAACCCAACAGTTTTGCAAAAAGAACCGTGTCCAGGGGAGTGAGACAGGCGCGGGGGGGGCCCCCATACCTGTTGGGGTGGGAGGAGGGCAGCATGAACTGGAACTCTACCAGGCAGGTGCCATCCGAGAGCTGCCGGTGCTGCAGGCTGTTCAGCTCGTAGGCGATGTACCCGCGCCGCACGTACACCTGGGAGGGGGGTGGCAGGAGGTTACCTCCGTGGCCTTGCTGCCCCCCCACACAGCCACGCCACCCCTCAAGGGCTCACATGCCCCCCCCGTGGCCCTCCCCAGCTCTCACCTCCAGCGCTGCCATGCGCACCACCTGGTTGGTGTGGTAGAAGAAGACGGGAAGCACGTCGAAGATGGTGGTTTCCGAGAGGATCAGTTTCTGGGGGAAGAAAGCAAAATTTAGGGCAAGGATGAAACGGGATCCCTGCCTTGCCCTACTGCAGGATGGGGGGAGGCACATTCCAGAGGGGTCCCCTCAATGTGGGGCTGTGTGGGACTGGCCACCAGCCCACCACGGGGACAGCGCCGGACCCAGACGTGGATCCGTGTCAGTCCCCACCAAAGGGGGTGAGGAGCCGGGGACTGGCAGCAACACACTGCAGCAAGGCTTTGCTTGCTTTATCTGGGCTATTTTTAAGGCTAAGTCTCTTGCAGCTAGACCTCCTCCTCCTCACCAAAGCCATCCAGAAGCCAAATTTCCTCTATGGGGAAAAAAAAAAAAAAAAAAAAAAAAAAAAAAAATATCACACAATTCCCAACCTTCAGGTTTTCGGGGCAGTACTCGTGTCCGTACATGTTGATAGCGGAGAGGAAGATGGACTCCACCTGGTTGTGTCGCAGCTCGTAGGAGGGCTGGCTGGAGGCAATGAGCACCTGCAAGGGGAGAGAGAAGAGACTGGGAGAGCAGGGGACAGGGACGGGGACAGGGATGGGGACAGGGACAGGGACGGGCTGGCTGACCTGCCGGGCTCTCAGTGCCACTTTGGAGTGCTCGGTCTTGCTGAGCTGCGTCAGCTCGTGGAGGATGGCCGTCAGCTCGTCCGTCAGCGTGTGGTCACAGCCGCACAGCTGGTCCTGTAACACCCCCCACGGCTCGGGTCGGGCCCCTCGCTGCGGGGTGGCTTCACCCCAACCCCACACGGGCAACAGGGACAAGAGCCGAGGTGATAAAGGGGCAAAATTCTGCTCTTTGAACCAAGTGCTGCAGTGTAATGCTACAGAGGGGAGAAGTCCCCGCAATGAGGCAGGAACAGACACTTGAATGGAAACCCCAAACCCTGGGGATGCAGGAAAGTGATTTCTCAGGTGTCCTCCTGCTTCCAAGGGGAAAGCAGAGGGCTGTGACAGCCACCCACAGCCGCGTCCCGTCCTACAGCGATGCAGTTCGCCTCGGCTTACGGGCTTTTCCCTGCCACCAGCCTTTAGTTCTGGTGGCTCAGGACACGGGCTGTACTCACAATTAACGTGGTCACCAGCAGGTTCTTCTTTGCCACCTGGGCGTGAGAGAAGATGCTTTCCAGCACGGGGGTCATGTCGGGTTTGCACTGCTCCCGCAGGCTGATGACACACTTGTCGTAGTGAGCTGCGGGGCAGAGCATGGTGAGCGCTGCAGACCCCCCCAGAGAGCCCCCCAGACCCCCCCCACCGCGAGCCCTCACCGTGCTGGAACTGGGTCTCCACTTGCAGGTAGCGTCTGAGCAGCTCCAGCACCACTGTCTTCATGTAGCCCCGGATGCCGCTGCGGTACCTGGGGAACGGAGAGCCCAGCGTGCTGCGGGGAGGCGGCAGCGAGGGGACCGGGGGGGTGTCACGGACAGCGCGGGGCTCACCTCTGCACCAGCTGCACCAGGCTCTGCGTGTTCATGAAGAAGACCTCGCGCTCAGCCTTCCTCTGCAGCGTGGCCGCGTGGGCATCCAGCACGTTGGCGATCTGCGAGGAGAGGGCACAGGGTCTGCCGTGGCCGCAGGGCTGCCGGCTGCCCGGGGACAGCGCTGCTGCCCGCAGAGCCTTCTGTTTGGGTTTGGGTTTTTTTTTCCCCCCAAATGAAAAGCGCAACGTGACAAATAAATATGAAAGCACAACTATAAAAGCACAAGCGTAAAACCACAAATGTTTCCCTTGCTCATTTGAATTTTTCTAATATTTCTTAGCAGGGCTAAATACAGGCAGAAACTCTGAATTAGCTAGAAAAGAAACGATGGCCAAGCCGGGGGGGGGGGGCAGCCCCCACGCTGCTCACCTGCTGGCTGGGGAAGCGGCAGAGCACGGAGGTGATGTTGCTGGCGTACTGTGCCATCACCTTCCGGATCGACTTCTCCACGGAGAGAGGGATTCTCCCCGAAATGCTCGTCATGATCTCCTGCAGCTCCAGGAGGGGCAGGGAGGGCTCCCGCATGGTGTTCATCAGCTGTGCCACCCACTCCTTCACCTGTGGGGAGCAGAAGCTGGTGCTGCCCGCACCCATCTCAGCGTCACGGGCAAACGTGAGGCAACGGGGCAGGACGCCTGGATGGCCTTTGCCTCCAGCACCCACCTTGGTGCTGAAGTAGGGCTCGGGCAGGCAGTACCCGTTCATGACGTTGGTGAGATTGTCCAGCACGTTGCGGAGAACCTGGTGCTGCTTCTCGCCGGTGATGGGGAGGGTCTGCTGGGCTGGGAGCCCCCCCGTGAACAGCTGTGCCTGGAGAGAGCAGAAAGAGGTGGGCTGGCCCAGGTCCTTGCCGACATGGGACAGAGGCCCCTGGGACCTGCCCCAGAGAAACCAGCACAACCCCTCCAGTCTCTGCTTTTGGTTAGGTACAGAGGAACATTCAGCTTCATGTCTCTGCCAGTGTCCCATCATGAAAACAATGCGGAAAAACTGGAGATGTAGACGGAGTGCTATAGACACCCTCAAAACTTGCAGGTGAGCTTCTGCCCGCTGAGGCAGTGTGCACGGGATGCTTACACAGAGCAACGCTGCAGCACGTGGAGCAGCCAGGGGAGCCCCAGCGCAGGCGGCCGCGGGACGCAGCACAGCCATACAAACATCACCAGCACGGGGACGCTTCCCTGCTGCTGCCCCGGGCAGCACAGCTCCTGTTTCATCCCCCAGTGCCCTGCGTGATGCTGCATGGGAGGGGACGGCAGCGCGGCCGGGAACCAGCAGACTCACAGGCTTCACTTTGGTGGGATCGTCCAGGTCGAGCCGGGCTATGACGCAGCCCGCCTCCAGCAGCGCGCCCGGGCGCTTGACGTAGTGCACCCGCCCGGCCTCCTCCACCGCCAGCGTCACGACGATCTTCATCACCTGGGTGAGGACGGGTGAAACGGTCACCAAGTGAGCGGCACCCGCACGCTGCGGAGCACCTCGAGCATTGCGGCAACACCGCTGGGTTTCCTTTTGGCTGTCCCCCAGCGTCGCAGGGACAGAGCTCAGAATCAGAACCACAGAATCAGTGAGGTTGGAAAAGCCCTTGCAGCTCCTCCAGCCCCACCACAACCCTCCCCCTGACCGGTCCCAACTCCCCCAGATCCCTCAGCGCTGGCTCAGCCCGACTCTTCAACCCCTCCAGGGATCCCGGGGACTCCCCCCTGCCCTGGGCAGCCCATTCCAACGCCCAACAGCCCCTTCTGCACAGAAATCCTTCCTCAGAGCCAGCCTGACCCTGCCCTGGGCAGCTTGAGGCCATTCCCTCGGGGCCTGGCGCTGGGGCCTTGGCTCCAGAGACTTGTCCCCCCTCTCTGCCCCCTCGGAGTTGCAGAGGGCCAGGAGGTCTCCCCTCAGCTTCCTCTTCTCCAGACTGAACCCCCCCAGTTCCCCCAGCCGCTCCCCAGCAGACCTGTGCTCCAGACCCTGCCCCAGCTCCGTTGCCCTTCTCTGGCCACGCTCGAGTCATTCAATGGCCTTTTTGGGGTGAGGGGCCCAGAACTGAACCCATTCAGCGAGGGGCGGCCTCCCCAGTGCCGAGCACAGGGGTAGGATCCCTTCCCCGTCCCTGCTCCCCCAGGCTCTCCTGCAAAACTTACCTCTATCTCCGCAAAAACGTTCCCCTCGGCTACGTGGCCACCATCATCCACCGTGTACTGCAGCAGCTTCCCCGCGGAAGGCGAGCGCAGCACCGTCGGATCCTTCTCCTTCTCGAAGTCACACGTTTTGTTGCCGATGGTGATCCGGTACCTTAAGGAGAGGCAAAGGTCTCACCAACCAACTGTCGGGCAGCGGGGAGGGCCGGTGGGGGCCCAGCGAGGAGGTACCTGTCAATCTCCTCCTTCATGTAGGTGGTGTAGCTGTTGCCGTCGTAGGAGAGCAGCAGCCCGCCATCGTTCAGCCGGTGCACGTCGATCTCGATGTGAGTGTGGTTCATGATGATGACGTACGTCGTCAGGGACTGGCGGGCGACCTGCGGGTAGCGAGCGGGGGCTCTGAAAGATGTGCAAGGGCCTGTCCGGGGGCTGGTGGGGGGATAGGGGAGCAGCTCCCGTGCTCGGGGCGAGGAGCGGTGAAGGAGCAGCAGACTGTCACAGGACGGGCTGTGCCGGGGAGGGTGGGAGGCAGCAACCTCAGGCTGCACCAGAGAGCTCATTTAACTCACAGCTCACCTGCTGCTTTCATTTTGAGTAGGGAGTTTTTGCATCAAGTTCAACTAATTGAGTTGAAAAAAAGGTTCTTTATTAGACTCGGGGCAACAGGATGTATGAAAACATCCATCTAGTTAAAATGAGGTTATTAACCTCATTTTTAGGTTGCACGTTTTTAAAGGACAACCTCGTATCTATTGCATCTTTCTCCTCGGGGCAGGAGCACACGTCCCCGGGGCCGGTTCAGGAGCAGCAGGGCCCAGCCCTCACCTGGAGAACGTATTTCACACCCTCATAGATGAGCTCCACGTCGACAATGTTCAGCAAGGAGGCTGCGGGCAGCACCTGCCCCCTGAAACACAGCGCCCGGGTCAGGCACCGGGGAGCCTGGTGTGCCAGACGCCAGGGGCACTGCCGGGTCGGGGTCAGGCTGGGTGGGCTCGGAGCTGACTGCGGGACGGTGTGAAGGTGACTGCAGGGGACAAGCTTTAAATGACTCACGTGAGAGCCTTGTAAAAACGTGTCTGGAGACGGGCCAGACACCGGCAAAACGCGCTGCGATGAGGGCGTGGGGGAGAGCCCCGGGCGTCCTCCAAGGCTGGAGGAATAACCTTGGCATTCAAGCGCAAAGCCAAACACAAGCTGTTGTTCAGCCAAGCCGCTTCCCCCTCAGAGCTGTTTTCCCAACAGTGTGGAACTTTTCCTCCTCCTCTCCAGATAAAGCAATAGCTGAGGAGCGGGAGCTGCGGGTCACAGCAGATCCACCCCGTTTCCCAGGCTGCTGTGATGCCACAGGCACTGCCTCTGGATTTGCAAAGCTCTTGCAGCAAAAAGGGGAAGGAAGATGGCCCAGGGAGAGAAAAATTCAGGTCTCCTGACTTGTGAGAGCCACGGGGGCTGCCAGGACACGCAATCCCTGTGACCCCCCACGCCGGGGCAGCCCCCGCTCCGCACCTCTCCAGCGAGTGCAAGAAGTCGGTCATGCAGGTCCTGAAGGCAGCGTCTGCCACGTTCAGGGCACCGCAGACAACACCCAACATCGTGTCTGGCTTCTCTGCCTGCAGGGGGGGGCAAAAAACAGGGTTTGGGTCTTACACCCGAAGGGCAGCAGCGAGCCCGGGGCAGCCAGGCTCCCCCACCTGCACTTTCTCGGCGATGAGATGGTCCAGCCAGCCGGTGTCTATCTCGTTGTTCTGGAAGCTCTCCGTCTCCAGCAGCTTAATGAGATACTCCACTGTGGTCCGGAAATCCCCGCGGATAGACAGCTCTTTCAGGGCGACCACCATGTTCCTTTTAGGGAGCAAAATTCTCCGTTAACGACTGACGAGGTGGCACTTAGATTTCGGCAGAGGAAACCAGGGAAACGCAGGGACTGGGGTGATGAGGTCCCGAGCCCTGGGTGCCCTCACACCTGGATGAAACAGCCCCACTGTCATCACTGACTTATTTAAACACTTAAATGTGGAAGACAGACTCAATACATGTTGCTTAATTACTGAATGAACGAACACTGCTGCTCGCTGGCACCAAGCACGTGCTTGGCAGGTCACTGTGATGTGTTCTTAAGGTTCAGGTTGATGAACTGGGGCTGCAGCACCAAAGTCCAAACATTTTAGTTTTGGCCACACAGTCCCTGCACAGCACAGCAGCACCATTCTGGTTCCTCTCAGATAAAAACCACTTCTCCCAGCTCACGCACTGACTGGGAGTCTTCCCACGGACCCCCGCTCCCCGCCTCACTCACGAGATGGCCTCCTCCCGGTTCTCTCCCCACGAGAAGCAGTGCCCGAACTGGGAATCGGCGAATTCGTGCAGCCCCCCGGCCGCCGCCACGCTGAAGTACCCCCAGACGTTCTTGCTGCTGCGGAAGTTCAGCTCCTGCACCGTCCCCGAGCTGGGCTTGAAACCCTGACCAAAGACAGAGCAGAAGACATGGAGAAACCAGGCCTGAGACTCACGCAGCGTCGACAGGGAAGGGGAAGCCCCGTGTCGTTTATTGCTCTACATGTGGATCAAGGCCCAGGAAGGGTGTCTGGGTGCGCAGGACCGTGCCCGGTTCAACCCCCCGACCCACCTCCTCGGGGTTCTCGCTGGTGATGCGGGCGGCGATGACGTGGCCCCTGGGCACGGGGGTGTTGGTGGGGCTGTGGAAGAGGATGGGTGTATCCCCCCAGGGGCTCTCCCCGTACAGCACCCGGATGTCCTTTATCCTGTGCAAGGGGATACCCATTGCGATCTGCACGAGAAACCAGGAGGATTTTAGCTGCCAGAACAAGACTCTAGCATCAAAATTACAACTGGGAGATATCAATAGATGGTCTGAATGATGAGCGAGGGGAAAAGGCACCACACTGCAGGCAGCTGCTCCCAGGGGGGAGCCAGCGGCAAAGAGGGCTGCTACACTGCTTCTACCTGCACCCTAATGCTGGTATTTGGGGCAGCTTCTCTCCACCAGGCTCCAGCCCAGCACTTCACCCTGAATTCCAAAACTGCTTCACCTCCAAATCCCCCGTGCGCGCTCAGGTACCTGCAGCTGGGCAGCAGGGAGGTTCACATCTGCGATCATCTCCGTGCAAGGGTGCTCCACCTGCAGCCGCGGGTTCAGCTCGAGGAAGTGGAAGCTCCCGTCCTGGCCGTAGAGGTACTCGACGGTGCCCGTGCTCACGTAGCCCACTGTCTGGGCCAGCCGGACCGCGCACTGCGGGAGAGGGCGAGCCCGCCGCGCGCAGCAGTGACCCTCTGGTCAACTGCGCCGGAGCCGGGGTGTCCCCAGCAGCAGTGTCCTTGCACGGACCCACCGAGACGAGCAGGGCTGGGCTCCCTGCTCAGCTCCAGGGGTCCCTCCCTTCTTCCTTTGGAGCCTCGGGTGCCAAACCCCACAATCAACCCAGCAAGGATCAGACCAGTTTCTTACTAAAACCTCGTGCTGCCCCAAGACCAGGGCCACCCACCTGCTCCATCACCTCGATGACGGACGGTGCTGCGATGGTGATGGGGGCCTCCTCAATGATCTTCTGGTGCCGGCGCTGGATGGAGCAGTCACGGCCAAAGAGGGAGATGGCGTTGCCATCCTCATCAGCCAGCACCTGCACCTCCAGGTGCCGCGCGTTCTGCGCCAGCTTCATCAGGAAAATGGGGGAGCCGGGCGCCTCCGCCTGCACCTGCAGCAGGGGAGAAGGTTGTGCTCTGGCATCAGCCCTCAGAATCCATCCCAAGACGGAGGCAGGTCCTGCGGCGAGCGCAGGCGGGAAGTGTGAGATGCCTGGGGAGGAGCAGGCCCTGCTGCGTGCCCAGGGTGGGACGGGGATGGGGGTTCCGGGCACCTCTCACCTGCCGGAAGCAGGTGCCAAATTCCTCCACTGCCTCCACTTTCCGGATGCCTTTGCCCCCGCCGCCTTCTGCTGCCTTGATCATCAGTGGGTAACCAATCCTCTTGGCCACCTGATGGGGGACAAGGACAGGGGTGACTGAAGTGTTCTGGACCCCAACAGTCCACCCTGCCCCAGCCCCGTGCGCCCCCCAGCAGGATTGCCCCGAGGTGCGTCCATGCAGAGGGACAAACTTCCCCTGGAACAGCCTTGCCTCCTGGTTACGTGGACTGGGAGGCTAAAAGGGCCAGGGCACGCAGGCTCCAAGGAGAAATAACGATGGGCAACGACACAACCAGGTGCCCACGGGCTCAGCTTTACCTCCAGGCCTTCCTCCACGTTCTTCACGCAGCCCTGTGTGTACGTCTCCAGGGGGATGCTGATCGTCTGCTGATTCTTCTGGGCCTCCTCGGACCACTTGGCCACCAGACCTGTGGGCACAGGGGTTGCACCAGGGTTACGTGGCTGGGGTGGCAGGCTGGCTGTGCCCAGGGAGCTGGGGACATTGGCACATGTCATTTCCCATTTCCATGCACCCCATGTCCAACCCCCCCCCCACAAACCAGCAGCTGCTCAGCTGCAGTGGGGTCCCTGATATCTGCAGCCAGCTGAGCCGGGGACCCCAACCCTGCTGCTTGGTTTTGGGGAGAAGGAGAGGCAGGGAGGAGAGAAATGAGGGAGTGGGGAGGGTGTGTGGGGCTTTGGGGGAGGCACTTACCGCTCCCGCTCCACGGCAGCGTGGGGATCTGGACTGTCTGAGCCACGATGGTGGAGCAGATTTTGTCCCCCAGCGCCCACATGGCATCGCTGGGAGGACCTTTGAAGAGGAAGGAAAGGGGTGAGCTGGGCCAGCGGGCCCTCCCCATTGCACAGACACTGCAGAAAGCTGCTCCCCACTGAGCTGGCCCCATGAGCCCTTCTGCAAAGAGTGGGGGCGTGGAAAACCCCCCCAAAACCCACTGCCCAGCTCAGGACGGAGCTCAACCCTTCTCCAGAGAGCAGCCCTGGCTGTGCCCTGGCTGGGAAGCCCACGAGGTCCGCTCCCACCCAATACCCTCTGCATCAGCACGAGAACTACAGGGAAAACCCTGAAAACAGCAGAATTCCTGGGACAGCTCCAGAAAACAGGCCTGAGGAGTGCCACGCTGCAGGGCTGCCACGCCAGCCACACAGAGGCACACGCTAGCCCAACGCCGGCTGCTCCCTCTGGCACAGGGAAGGCAGCAAGACCTTACCTAGGAAAGCTATCCCATTTTTCTGCAGCAGCTCGGGCAGCTTGGGGTTTTCCGAGGCATGTCCCCAGCCAGCCCACACCGCCTGGCACAAGAGAAGGAGCAGTGTGAGTCCTTACCCCCCTGTGCTGGCATCCTCCCACCAGCTGCAGCATCGTGCCCAGCTCCTCCGCACGGAGGGATGTGTCCCCCCCGCCCCGAGTGCCCCGTCTGCCCTAGCGGCTTCCCTCAGCAAAGAGGTGGGAGGCCCGCGAGCGGCTGTTACCTGGACTGGGATCCGTTTGGAAATGTCCACGATCAGCTCCACGTTGGCGTAGTTGTTGTTGTTGGCGCCCCCGGGGACGGGCACGTAGTGATCTGCCATTTTGATGTACTCTGCAAGACAGCACATGGTGGCGGGGGGAGCCAGTCCCCCGAGCTGTGACCCACTCACATGCTGCCCTCTGCACCCCCCTCCCCAAATGCTCCATCCCAGAGAGGCTGGAGGGGGGAAAAAATTAATTACCCCTGGATCTGCATGCACAGAAGGGAAGCGTGTGACCCTGCGCTGTGCATAGCCCCCCCCCCACGGCTCAGGCAGCAGCGCAGGGAGAAGGAAAGAGCTGCCCCAGCTCAGCCCCGGGGCAGGGAACTTCCCTCGCTGGGATGTTTTTAGGAATTACCCGCATTAGCCTTGAGGTCTTCGGGGGTCACCATGACCACGAACCGAATGGCGCGCTCGTTTCGGAACATCTCGTAGGCCCAGCGGCGGATGGAGCGCATGCACTTCACGGCGGCGATGCCGTTGTTGGCGATGAGGACCTGGGGGGGACAGGGGGGTGTGGGGTGTCAGGTTGAAACCTCTCCTTGCCGCTGGGGTACAGGGCTGGGTGTGTGGCCCCAAGGGATGGCAACACGGAGGTGAGGGCTGGGCACGGAGCCACGCTAGCACGGGGTGCTTCCCAACAGCCGGCTGTACGTGCGGGAGGAGCAGGAGGCTCCTCAACAGCAGCACTGGGGCTAACGAAGGGGGGGACTTCGGCCTTCCTTTGCAAAGCCACCGCAAGCAGCCTCAGTGCAAGGGCAGTGTTGGGAGGGTTTCCCCTCTCCCAGCCCACAAGAGCGGGTGAAGCCGGGACACAAACAGCTCTGAGCTGCCCCAGACTGTCATCGCTCCGAGCCTGGCGGGCGCGGGAGACTGGGACAACGCTCATGGATGCCGCCGTGAAAAGCAACAACCCCCAACCCGGGCAAAGGCAGGGGCGCGCGGGGAAAGACCTTTTCGATGACACGGTTGCCCCCGAAGCGGGTGACGAACTCTGCTGGCGAGGCGACGGTGAAATCCCGTTGCAGATCCATCTTCCTGTGCTCGCGGCCCCTCTTCGCCAGGTGCAGCCCGGACATACTAGGCCTGCGGAGGGACACGACAGCTGTCAGCGAGCCCGTGTCTGCGTGAGCAAACCCCCACCCGGCACGACGACGTGTGCTGCTGCTGGCTCGGGCTTCCCCGGAGCCACAGATTGCCCGGCAGCCTGCAGCAGGGGGGCTGTGCCCCCTCCACGGTTTCTTCTGAGGAAAGCAATAAAACCCTTCACCCTGCAGGCACACGCAGGGGACACCGGGATTCACCTCCCTTGCTACCAGCTCCCTGTCACACACCAGGATCTCCCCAGCGACATTTAACACCCACTGCAACACTGCAGAGGAAAACTTTCGGCTGAGTTATAGGGGGCAAGCAGTTCGGGGTGAACAGAGCGTGATTTGCAATTAAAACACACCCCCACACCCCCCCCCCAGCACCAACATTCATTCAAACACCGCAACAAGTGGATCTGCAGCCGCAGGGACTAGCCCGAGGCCCCGCTGCAGCAGCCCCAGGGTTTTGGGTTTGGGTTTTTAGGGAGCAAAGAGCTGCTGGGGGTTTTTGGCCAGCGTGTGGGACCGTGCCCAGAGCAGTGCTACTGCTGCAGCATGGCCATGCCCCTTACAGCTGGGAGTGCACCGCGCTCTGCTCCAAGGGGCACGAACAGGGAGGCTCCCCGGGGGCCAAAATGCAGCACCAAGCATAGACACCCCCCCCACATGCTGTGGGGATCGTTACATGCACAAACGCCCCTTTGCAGTGGCCAAGGGCTGCTCCAAAGCCCCCGTGCAGCTCCTGGTTCACACCAACCCCTGTTGCAGAGCTGCATCTACCCCCGACGTCCCCCAGGGACGCCTGGGTGGGTGGCAGGAAGGGCACCAGGCACACGGGATGGCACAGAGCACCCCTTCCCCAGCATCCACAACCCCAGAACACCTCCCTGAGCTCACCACGCTGCCGGCCAGACTCACCCTTCCAGTGGTTTTCCACTGAAGGCATTCCCATGCCCTCCGGAGTCTATGCCTTGCTTCAGAGCCCATCGCACATCCCCGGAGGTCACAGCGGGCTCCGCTGGCAGCGGGACGAGTCCCTCGGCAGGGCTGTGGCCCCAGCAGTGCTATAAGGCAGCCCCCACGCCTCCCACCTCCTGGCATGGCAGCGGCCGGCATGGGAGGGTCTGGCAACACCGGCAGCCCATCGCAGGCAGGCAGGGACCTCCCTGGCAGCCAGGCAAGTGCCTTCCCAGAGTTTTAAGCAACTATTTTAATTAGCAGGTTCACATTTTCCCCCCCCCTACCCCTCATAACTCAGCCAGACTTTGAACTGGTGATTGTTATTCCAGGGATGAATGGAATAAATAAGCAAAGGAAGAAGGTGTAACCCCCCTCCAAATGAACGGATTTTGCACGAGTAGCACTTGACACATTTATTTTAAGGGGAAATGCGCCAAACCCCCCTGGGAGGTTGGGAAATGTCCCAATCTCTCCATGCAGAGTATTTTCCATGCAGCCGGAGCACTGCATCGGGTTTATCGCACTCCGGCGTATCCCCCGCGCTGCTCTGCTCTGCCGGGGCCGGCTCCGCTGCCCGTTTCCCTCCTGCCACCCTGAACCCCAAGACAAAGGTGCCAGCACACCCGCCCCATCCCGCACTGACCGCGGCGGGACTCGGGCAGCGACCGAGGAAATTCCTCCCCCTTAGAGCCCAGTGGAGCAGCAGCGATAGCACAGTGCGGGAAACCACCCACAGCCCCAGCTGGGCAAGGCGACACCGCCGGCCTGACAACTTTCACAACACGTCCCTGCAGCCAAAGGTCTTTTATTTTTAACTCAGAGCAGAGCAGCCAGGAGGAACTGGGCAGCAGCGCTTTGTTTTCAGTGATTTGTAACGGCCGTCCGCTGCAGACGGCGGCGAGCTGCCCCACAGCCCTGCCACTGCTGGGCAGAAGCTGCTGTCAAGGCACCCACAGAGCAAAGCTCATCTATTTTATCTCAACTTATAGCAAATACACTAAAGAGCTGCTTTTCTGCCTTGGATAATTTATCTGCATTAGTTGCAGGGGCAGAGGGAAGGCAGGAGCAGCACCCCATGTACCCCACTCCTCCCCACACGCAATACCAGGGGGTGTGCTAGCATCCCCCCCCCCAGCTGTAGCAGAAGCAAAGCGAACTGGGTCCCTGTGAGATCCAGCCCTGCGGGCACCGAGCAACACCTGCGTGGAAAAATAGTGCAAGTGCCCTGTGAAAAGGCTCAGCTCAGCTTACAGGTTTACATACACCCCGTGAAATGCCCCCAGCAATGCTCATACACCGAACAGGCACGTGGAAGGATGGGGAACGCAGGGAAAACATCAGCAGCACCCGCTGCTGCCTGTCCACATGCTCACCACCTCAACTGACCCCGATTTCATCTTGTCACACAAGGAAATCCCCACTTCCAACGCGCCCCCCAATCCTGTGCCAACCACAGCTCCGGCCAGCGCATCAGCACGGCCTTTCCCAGCACCGGGAGATGGTGCCGGGACAGAGAGAATCAGCAAAACGCAAGAGGAAGCTGTGAGAAAACGGGAGCAACTGGGCCATTTGGCTGCAGTGCTGGGAATTGAGTTTGAAGGAACTAAAAGCACTTTCCACCCCGTTCTTTGACATCCAAAATCCCAGTAACGGCGCAACCCCTGCCCCAGTCCCTGCTGCGCTCGTGCACGTGGAGCTGCTGTCAGTGTCTGCTCTTCCCGGGGTGCAGCTGTTAATATTTTTATCAGGGTTTTTCATGTGGCACCAAGTCACAGAACCATTCAGGTTGGAAAAGCCCCTTGGGATCATCGAGTCCAACCTTCAGCCCAACTCCACAAAGTTTTCCCCTACCCCACATCCCCCACAGCTCATCCCAACGGCCCTGAAACCCCCCCAGGGATGGGGACTCCCCATGCCGGGCAGCCTGTTCCACTCTCGGACCACTCTTGCTGGGAAACATTTTCTCCTCCTGCCCAGCCCGACCCTCCCCTGTGGCAGTTTCCAGCCGTTCCCTCTTGTCCTGTCCCTGATCCCCTGGGAGCAGAGCCCAGCCCCAGCCTCTCTGCAATGTCCTGTCAGGAGCTGCAGAGAGGGATGAGGGCTCCCCTCAGCCTCCTCCTCCTCACACTGAACACTCCCAGCTCCTTCCCTGGCTCCTCACAGGATTGATTCTCCAGGCCCTTCCCCAGCCTCGTTGCCCTCCTCTGCCCTCGCTCCAGCCCCTCCAGATCTCTCTGGGATTGAGGTGCCCAAACCTGGACACAACCCTCCAGGTGTGGCCTCACCAGTGCCGAGCACAGGGGGACTGTCACCTCCCTGCTCCTGCTGGTCACACCAGTGCTGATCCAAGCCAGGATGCCGTTGGCTTTCTTGCCCACCCGGGCACACGCTGGCTCCTGTTCAGCTGCTGCTCAGTGAGAACCCCCAGATCCTTCTCTCCCAACAGCTCCAGCCACCCCTCCCCGAGCCTGTAGCCATGCAGGGGGTTGTTGTGGCCCAAGGGCAGGACCTGGCACTTGCCCTTGTTGAAGCCCATCCCATTGACATTGGCCACGGATCCAATCTATGCAGGTCTCTCTGCAGAGCCTCCCTGTCCTTGTGCAGATCGACATTCCTGCTTAACTTGGTGTCATCTGTGAATTCTATGTCCTTATCAAGATCATCAATAGAGATGCTAAAGTCAAATGAGGCAGGACAGGGGCATCAATTTGGAGTGCTGAGAAGCACCCACACACATACCCCAATTTTATCAACAGGGTCCCTGAGAAACACACCCAAGGAAAAGCATCTGCCCGCCCCAAACAGGGCCTCTCTGCACCACGGCAGCTCCCGACCCCCCGTGCCGTACCTCATGCCAGCAGCGGGCTCCAGCACCGCGGTCACACTGAGGGGCTCGGCGCCGGTGCCCCCCGCCCCGACCAGGCTGCTGCGCCGGCTGCCCACCCTGAAGGCCGTGGCGACCAGCTCATCGTCGGAGGAGTTGTCGTCAAAAGAGCCCAGCACGAATTTGGCCAGGGTCGGCCGGCGGAGCGCGGCGGGGTTGTACACGGCGATCTGCTCCTGCTCCCCCACTGCACACTTGCTGGCCCGTGGCGGCGGGTTGGGGGCCGGGGGGCTCGGCCGTGCCGGGGGCTTGGTGATGGCGGGAGCCACCGGCTGCTCTGCTGGGGTCTGCTCCAGCTCCTCCTCCTCCCCGGGCTGAGGGTTGGACATTTTGGCCCAGACAAGCAGCACCGATACCAGCAGGAAGGTGACCAGTAGCATTCACCTGTGCGGGGGGAGATGCTCTGTCAGGGAGTACCAAGGGCCCCCCCGTCAGACAAGGTCACAGCCCCCCAAAACACCAAGGCCCTTCCCCATTGCTCCCCACACCACAGCCCTAACAACACCAAGCCACCCCCCCTTCAGCCGGGGCAACTGAAGACTCAGCCAGAACTATTTTTACTCCCCAAAACAGGAGCAGCTCTGGGAGGGGGAATAACGGGGGGCACGGCACTGCTCCGCATTCCCGTGGCACTGAGGGGGCTAGAATTACTCCCCGCCTCCCCAGCTGCTCGCAGCATCCTCAGGATGGCACCCCACCAACCCCAGCCCTGGCCCCACGCAGAGGGGGAGCCCTTAAACCAAACCCCCAAATCTCTACAAGCGGGTTAAAGCTGGGGGGCGGTGAGGGAGAACCGCCTCAGGCCGCCATCTTCCCCTCAGCCCCTGCCCCGGGGAAAGGGATCACTCACCATGGGGGCCGAGCCCCTCCGTGCCAGCACCGTGGCTCCCGGTCACGCTGATCTCGGCCGGTCACTCCGTCCACAAGCCACCCCAGTGTGAGGGGCACAGCGGGGGGAGCCCCGGCCCCCCCTCAGCCTCCCCTGACGCCGGCGGCCGCAGCACAGTTGTGCTCTCGCACGTGACGGTAACGTCAAGCAGAAATATTTCCCTGTTAACGCGCCTGGAAAACTTCTGCTGGAGGGGAGGGTGTAAAGCAGCAGCAGGGGGGGCCTGGGCATGGCTGGCCAGGACACCCGATCCTTGGGGGACAAAGGTGCCCTGGCCCCGTGCCTGGTCATGGGGACAAGGACAAGGTCCCGCACCCACAGCTTTGCCTCCTCCAGAGGGAACCCCCCAAAACCAGCACCCCTGGCAGAATCAGGGCCTCACCTCAGGCACCCCCTCCCTCTCTGCATGTTCCTCCCAGTGTAAGATCACACCACAATATAAACAAAGTAATTTTTATTTAAAACTCAATTTGGCAGAAGAAAAAAAAACAAACACAACAACCAAACAAGAAAAAAACCAACACAGCCACAGAAAATAAACTTCACTTGTACTAGTGTTACCTATTGGAACAAATACCAAGGAAAGGTTTACAGGGGTAAACCTTTACCTTTATAAACCTTTACATGTATAAAAAAACAACATTTCCAAACAAACAAGGCACTTCACTTCCTTTAAATTACAAAGTCAAGATGGACTGAAAACCCAGCAGTGCCCAGTCCAACCTTGCCTTCATCCTGAAGTCCCAACAGTTATTTTCAACAGTGGCTAGAAACCTCGATTTGCTCCTGTGAATGCAAAGCACAGAACTCCCTGGTTTAAGATCTTAAAAGATCTTTAATTTGCAACCGTTGGCCCATCAACTGGCAGATCTCAACGAATAAACCTTTGCTGCTGCCATCGGCAGGTGCCACAAAGTTCAGTTACCACAGCTCACCTAAGTGATTAACACACCCAGAAAGAATCTAAAAATTTAAGGTTTTCCTCTCTAAATGCCAACAAAACCACTCAAGAGCATGATCAGAGCCTCGGTCGCAGTCTCCCCTCAGCTGCTGGGGGGATTTACCCTGAAATCTTGAGAGTACAGGTACACCAAGTAACACTTCTGACAGCGTATGGTCTCTGCAGTCCCAAGAGGCCACATTTCTGACAAATCTTGTAATCTGTAGCAAAAAGCTAAAACCAAAAGCATCTGCCTTTCTACCTTGGAGTCAGCTCCACACCTCCTGGACAGGAAATCTGGATTTGCAGAGCAGGAGGCAAAGAAATGGGAGGCACGGCAGGGTATTTACAAAAGGTAAACAGCTTCACCTGTAAGAAGTGACTTCCCCTCACAAGAGCCTGAAAATATATTCCCACTACAACAACAAACACAAATGAGTAGAGAACTCTGGTGGGGTTCTTCTGTGCTTCAAACTAGGCTGAGACCTGTTCAAACAGCAGAATTGTCCATCTAACACTCCAATATGCTCTTTAAAAAAAAAGATTTTTTTAAAATAATGTAACATCTCTGAAAGTTTGGTCATTTGTTCCTTGATCAACATCCAAAGACTAATTCTCAGGCCAACAAAAGTTTTTCAGAAACGAGACGACCCCTGAAACTGGGGCTGTTTCCAACCATTAGACCCCACCAGCTTCTGCACAGAGCTCAGAGCGCTCGCCAGTCGATGGGCTTCTTGCCGGATTTCTTGAGCAATTCATTCGTCTTCGAGAAATGCCGACAGCCAAAAAACCCTCTGTTGACAGAGAGAGGCGAGGGATGAACCGTCTGCAGGACGTGGTGGCGTTTCTGTGAAGCGTTAGAGGAAACGGCCCGTTAGATTTGCATGTTTTCAGCTCCCTGGGCAAGGCTGGCTGCTTCTGCCCCACCAAGCAGGTGTAATTTCCCCTCGGCACCTCCTCAGCCACCAGCCTCAGGACACAAAGAACTGGCCCTGAGGACTGAGACTTTTATCCCACTGAGCAGAGGAGGATGGACTACAGAAAACAGCAGTCATGACCTGGCCATTTTTCAACTGCTGGCATCCTAACAGCAAATTTTATATTTATTCATGAGCCTTTTCCTAGAAAAAAAAAACAAAACCACAGTTCTGTCCTCAGCTGGACACTTTTCTGACAACAGAAGGTTACACTTGCTCCACTTCTGTTGCTTAATTCTGGCAAAGGCTAAGCTGGAACAGAAAGGCAACTGAATTTGACAGCAGAGTTCAAGCAGGGAGAAAACCCCAATTCTGTAAGGAAAGTGCCCTCTAGTGTCCACCCAACTGAAGAAAAAAAAAAATAGAGGGAAGAGATGAGGAGGAACCTGTACCCTGTCAATGGAGCTGCCTTTCTTCTGGGCGTAGGCTCCCCACAGCATGAAGACAACGCCACGCAAGTTCTTGTTGAGCCAGGACACCACCACGTCGGTGAACTGCTCCCAGCCCCTCTCCTTGTGGGAAGTGGCCTGGTGAGCTCGAACCGTGAGGACAGCGTTGAGTAGGAGCACTCCTAGCAACCCAAGCAGACACACAGAGGATGAAACAAACAGAAAAAAGAATTGGAAAAAAAATAAATCAAGCATTAGCTGCTTTCTCCTGCTTCACTAACCCTAAATTTTCAGCCTAAGGTACCTGCTAAGCAACAGGCACTCAAAACTGAATTATTTTTTAAAATTTTTTTTACATATGGACTGTTTCCAACCATGGATCTTTTTTCTAGCTAGGTTTCTTCATGCCCTGTAGTGGGCATGTTACTACAGTGTCTATTCACTCACCTTGTTTGGCCCAGCCAGTTAGATCACCATGACCAGGATGAACAAAGTCCTCAATATCTGTAGACAGTTCTTTGTAAATATTTTCTAAACTGCAGACGGAAACATCAGAAGATTTTAAATGTGCATGTTTAAAGATAAGAGCAAACAGCACCACTTACTGCTCTTACACTAGGCAAGAAGAATACTGATTTCAATCAGTTAAGATAATAAACCCATTTGTAGAAGCAGGGTAACAAGGACCCATCCCTTTGTGTGCCTGGATAGAAGCTTAATGAGGTCTCAGCACAACTGAAAATGCAAATTTATCTCCAGCATGCTCTTCAGAATATCAAACTATATAGAATTATCCATAATTTTGCAGTGATTTTTTTTTTTTCTAGGCAACACACAACTCAAACTTCAGTAGCTGCAACACACTTGCCACCACTTCCCTCACTCACAGCCCTAAGTAACACAGAACTGCAAATAATTTATAAACAAAAGGGATTTTGCAAACTGAGCACTGTTGTACCTGGGGGGAGGCGGAACAGGTTTCTGGACACTGAAACAAAGCCCGTGAGCTTGATTAGGTCCATGATATGGATCTTGTCCCAAAATGACAACCTTTACCTGAAAGCAAACCTTTGTTAGCACCGAGTTATGATCAGTATTATTCCCAAAAGAGAGAAAAAACCAACTTATAACAGATTTATCCTAAAACAAGCACACAAAGAAAACCACAAAACACCAAACCCCAGTAACTGAAGTTAAATCACAAATTACTGACATGTCATTATAAACAAGAACACCGTCCCCACCTCACGCTAAGAATTAACATCACCACAGCTTTGCTGCTAAGATGATGAAGATATTTTCAGTGCAGAAAACCAACATTTTCAAAGAGCCACAATAAAACACCTTGTGAAGGTACTTTCCAAGCAAATTTCCTCACTTTTTACTTTTACACCACACCTGCTGTGATATTTTGGACACAACTTATTGACAATGGGATTAGCTTAAACACTGTCTTTTTTAAAAATTATAGTTCATTACAAATCAGTTAAACAAGAGATGTATGAGATCCAGAAAACAAGTCCTATGTTAGGATGGTCAACTGGAAGTAAGGTCAAAAGTCCAACTAAAGTTTTAAAGGAAATTCTGTGGCCAGGAGGGTAATAAAATAATAAAACCACATCTCAGTATCAGAGATGAAAGAGGAGCCAGGATTTCCAAGTTATTCGAGAAACAACGGCATCCACATCACGTGGGTAGGATTAATCCTCAAGAGACCAAATGCCAAGTGAAGGCGTTTGTGTCCAACTGCACGTTTTCATCGTTTTAAACGCACCAGCAGCTGGTGAGACATCCCCCACCCCTACTCACATCCCTGATGTCACACATCTGTGTCCAGGTAAAGACTTTGTCAGGGGGTGGATAGACCGTGTAGCGCTTCCTCTCTTCTGCTACAAATGCCATCAGCTGCAGGGGAAAAAGGGAGGAAAATGAGGGTGTTACCCAAAAAGCAGATTCGTGCCTGGTGCGTCATAACGCGATTTTAACACACTCAGGAGACTTATTCTATTTATTCAGGCCTGGGCACTCCGTGGACTTTCCCACAAACCAAGCACCCAAACAGCAGGTGTTCATGCTCCTTTTATACACAAAGAAAATCAGAGGTTGGTACTTTTCGAAACACACCTATCTGTTAGTGATTAACATGCAATTAGAATATGGCTTACATAATGATTTTACTACTATGCAGGCTCAGGGAAAGGGTCTTAACCTGGGCAAGGGGGGGTCTTTTTGACCCGTGGGTGTGTTTTTTGGTATTATAACAAAGGTAATTCACTTGCAGGACGCTCAAAAGTGAGTTTCATTGCCGAGTTAACGAACCAAACAGTCACTTTGCCAAGTTGTCAAATAAACTCAGCACAATCCCAGACATTCTCTTTAGGGTTCATAACTTTTTACGTATTTTCTAGGGTTTGGAGACCAAAGCCTATTCTTTATGAATTTCTCCTCGCTCTTCCCCATGCTTCAACATCTCACTTGACCAAGCTTCGAGAGCTCGAAACTGTCCCCATATGGCTAATAACTGTATTCCTGGTACGACCAGTAGCCACGACTACTAGCAAATGTGAAGCACAAGGGAGGAAGGGGAGCGCCCGGGGCCGGCCGGCCCCGCTCACCTCCATGAAGTAGGGCTTCGAAAACTCCTCGCCCAGCTGCCGCCGCCAGCTCTCCCCGAAGCCCGGGGGCACGCTGCGCTCAGCCAGCCGCTGCAACGCCGCCTCCTTGTTCCTCCGGATCCGCTCCAGCTGCTCCGGGCTCAGCGGCGAGGCCTCGCCCGACTCATCCCCCGACGCCTTGGCCTTCTTGGCGGCGCTGACCTGGGCGAAGAAGCGGCTGCAGAGCGGGCGGGGGGCGGCGGCGCGGCCCAGGCGCAGCCCGAGCAGCGGGAGCCGAGCTGCCGCCATTTCCCGGCCCCGCACCGCCCCGCCCGGGGCGGCGCCGCCGCACGCGGGGATTTCGCGGCAAAACAGCGGCGGCACCGCCCCCTGCGCCAAGCGGGTCCCGCCCACAGCGCAAGCTCCCGCTTCCCATTGGCCAGCGGGAAAGCGCCCCCTTCCGTCCTATTGGCTGATCGCAGCCAGCGGAGAGCCGCTCTGCCTAGCAACCGTGACGCGCCAGCGGTGCTCAGCGCCCATTGGGCAGCGGCGGAGCGCTGGCCTCGATTGACAAGTCAGGCAGGCAGCGCCGGTAGCGCGGGGGGTTTTGGAAGCGGCCGCGCGGTGCGTGACCCCCCCCCCCCCCCCCCCCGCCTCAGCATCCACCAGCGCTGCGGGACGCCGCCATCCCCCCCTCCCGCCCCGTGCCGTGCCTCCAGGGCCGCCGGCGCCCCCCGCTCCCCCGTCGTTACCTCCGCATCGCCGCCCGGCTGCGGGGAGCGGCCGCGCTTCCTGGCGGGCGCGGCGCTGAAGAAGGAGTGCAGCGTCCTCTGCCCGATCATGGCGGCGGTGCCGCGCGAGCCGGCGGGACGGCGGTTTGGCGCCAAAGGAAGCGCGCGCGCGCGCCAGGAGGGCGGGGCCTGCCGGCGAGGGGCGGGGCACGGCGCGGTCCTCCCCAGGCGCATGCGCGTTCGCTGCCTCCCCGCCCGCCGGCGGCGTTTCCCGCCGTCTGCGCGCTCCCTCAGGCGGCCGCTCCCGTTACCGGCCGCTCCTCTCCACCGGGAGGTGTCTGCGCGGAGACCGGCACCCCCCCTGCCGTCCCGCTGCCTCCGAGCGGGTGCTGATGGACAGATACGTGCTTAAACGCCCCTCTGGGGAGGCGGGGGGCGGCGGGAAGAGGCCTCGACCGGAGGCGCCCGCCTCAGGGCAGCCCCTCTGGCAGGAGATCCGCGCGGAGGGCCTGAGCTGCGACTACCGGCTCCTCTTCAGCAAGGCCGAGGCTGACGAGATCTTCCAGCAGCTGGAGGAGGAGGTGGAGTATTTCGAAGGTAACGGCCTTGGAGGACCCGGCTTCCAGCCCCCCGTGCCCCTGCCCGGTGAAGTGTTTCCCTGCCCGGCCGGCTCAGGCCGGGTCCCAGAATGATTCCCAGGGCCTGGGCAGAGCTGCCAGATGGTGGAGAGGTTTCTGCAGGCGCCTGGTGTTTGTAAAATCAGGCCCTGAGAAGTGAAGTGCAAGCACAGGGTCTGATCCCACTTGGTTAATTCTGCTTAGCTTGAAACGTGTCTCAAGTGGTTTCAGTCACGTTTTAATGTTTCCAAAGAGCAGGGGTAGGCCTGGAAGGGTGACAGGAGTTTGTTAGTAGATGTAGTATATGAGACGTCCCTGGTTGCATTAACTGAACAGAATATGATGGGGGTGCTTGTCCCATTCATCACATTCAAATGGGATAGTAAAGCAATGTCAGGCTTGAGGGTTACGTCCTTAGTTGGGACAGAAACACTTGAATGTGGCTGACAGCTTTTGGGTTGTCATCAGCATCCTCATTTCTGTTCACAGAAGCTCCAAGTCAAGGAGGCTGTTGAAGCTGTGAACTGCAGAGGCAATACAGAGTTGGTTTTGATCCTTCTCATCTCTTGTTTAAACAGGCGAAATGACAAAATTGCACGTGTTTGGTAAATGGCACGACATTCCGAGGAGGCAGGTAACCTATGGAGACCCTGAGTTAACATACACTTACTCAGGGGTTACCTTCTCTCCTAAGCCGTGGATCCCAGTTCTCAACCGTATCAGAGACCGGGTCACTTTGGACACGGGACATACTTTTAATTTTGTTCTTATTAACAGGTATGTCCATTTTCCTGTTGCATCAAGCAACTTGTTCAAATGAAAAATTGCTTGTGCAACACTATTGACGGGTCACTGACAAGTTGTTTTACACTCGTTTAATTGGATTGGTAGAAGAACTAATTAATCTGTTTTATGTACAGATATAAAGATGGTGGGGACCACATAGGTGAGCATCGAGATGATGAGAGAGAACTGGTTCCACGCAGTCCGATCGCGTCCGTCTCCTTTGGAGCTTGCAGGGACTTTGTTTTCAGGCACTGTGATTCCAGAGGGAAAAACGCAGTGCGCCACATTGAGCCCATCAAGCTGCAGCTCGCCCACGGCAGCCTGCTCCTGATGAAGTACCCCACCAACGTGTACTGGTACCACAGCCTGCCCACCCGCAAGAGAGTACTTGCCCCAAGAATCAACCTCACGTTTCGGAAAGTGATGACTGTAGCCAAGAAGTGAAATACTCAGCCATCAAGCACCAGGCTTTTTGATTCTGAAAATAGAAGCTTTCTTCCCTGACGTTTCTCATTCAAACGCTGTCTTTGATGATCCAAAGTACAAGATTTACAAATTAAACCAGGAGAGGAGATGATAGCCATGATAGTGTACTTGGTAATTTGCTAATAAAGACTGCAGCTACTGATCTTAAATGCCAAGAATCCTTTTTCTCCGTGAAATGTTGCTGTAGTCCTGCTGATACATGTTTTTCATGAATAATATCCTAGTTTTACTCAGAAGAAGTTTGTTCTCAACTGATCTTAATCCAGTTTTCCAAAAAGATCAAAATACTCTATATCCTTGAGATGGTGGTGAAATAGCTTATAAATACCATAAAAGTACAAGATGTGATAATGCAGAGTGAGCCTGGAAGCTGATACTGTTCAACAGGTGACACTTTTCTTGTATGCTCTGTCAATGGGCTATGGTTTGCTTGTTTTTTAAAAAAATAAAATACTAATGAGACTGACATGAAAAAGAGGAGCACTAAAATGTGAATAGAGTGAGTGCAACATGGCTGGCTGCATCTTTTACAGTCACTGTGCTTTTTCTGTGCTTACATTCCTCTGCTGACATGGGAGACTGGGTTCCTTCGCTCGGTAGCGTGGTGGGGTGGGAGGAAGGGGGAGGCCCCCTTCTTCCTCATGTCCTTTGTCTGAACAGAAGCCAGAGAGCATAAGGTGACCTGGGGAAGGACTGGGTGCTTTCATTTATATGGACAATGCAGTGTGAAAGGCTGTAACTTCTGAGAGTGTCTGTTTCTCTGAATAATTATCCCTAGGGATTCCGTTGTGGCTACCTGACAGCCATCACCTTCCATGCTGACAGTGAATCCTGCTGGAATGAGGAGAGATCATCCAAAATCACCAACAGGTCTTGCAGAACCGGGCAGTGGTGAGTACTGAGCGAGAATGTGAACTGATCCCCATGTAAAACCAGGCTACAGGCATCTGGAATAGTCACAGGCTGTATCCTTCAGCAGCAGGGCCGGTAGGAATTAATGTCTGTTTAGATAAATTTGGAGCTGGTACTTCCCCGCTACCAGAAAATTCTGTATTTAGCGTGAAGAGCTTCTCATGAACGCTGCTTATCCAGATTATGTGAAGTTCATATATACTGAACGCAGTTTGGCTTATAGCTGGGTCTTTGTTTCAAGACACTACCACATGTGGACAGCTACTTTTTCTAATAAGTTTGTTCTTTTATTGCTAATGTACAGTTACAAAAATACCCTGAAGTGAAAACACAAACAGCAGTGCAGTGGTTTGATTAGAATATCATACATTTTTTTAAATAATGCACAAAATAAGACAAGGATAACCCAAACACAGAGATGTCATCCCGCAGGTCTTACCTGATATTTTTTTAACCTTCTAAACACCTTCTCCACCATGGAAGCTTGTGAGTAACACGTGACAGCATTTGATGAGCCTCACGTGCCTGCAGAGAGCCCAGAGACTTCCAAAGGGGAGGGTTGGTGGCAGACATCTGCAGAGGTCTTTGGTGCTCCCAGGGGTATCTGGCACAGCTCTGGACCAGGACTGCAGTGCTTGATACTTGCTCCCTTCCTCACGCTGAGGGCTAAGCCAAGACCATCTACTCCTTCCTAACAGGGAAACCTAGAACAAATGCTGACTTACTCAACCCTCATCTTTATCGCCCTTGAGGAAGCTTTCAGAGTAAATCTGCAGCTGAGTGGAACTGAGCAGTTTATCAGTGTTCTACAACGACTGTGCTTTCATCCTCATCAGACCGGCCTGTTGGAAAGCAGCTCTATGCAAAAGAAAAATATATATTGAACATGCAAGCTCGCAGTAATATTTGGCTTTATGTCCCTGCTACAAGCTGATGAGTTTTAAGACTTAGTCTGTCGTGTGCGTATGCTCTGACCCACCTCCAGCATTACTGCTTTCTAAACAAAGTGACCTCTTCAGATGAACTTCACAAAAATTCAGCCTTAAAAGCCTTAAACAGACCCTGTTGACAATAGGTACTGCAGAATATACGCTGCTGGCAGTGGAAATGTTTTGAAGTTCTGAGGTACAAATGGTAGAGCTGCTGGACGCAGATGCTTTGCGTGATGTTTTTTCTCAGCGCTGCTTTACAGAGCTCTCCCGCCCAGAACGGAGAGCTTCTATCTTCTGTGAGTCCCTTAGGGCTTAGTTCTGTGGCCAGGCCATTTTTGGCATTTTTGCATCTTTCTAGGGATTTTTTTTTTTTCTTCTTGTTTTTCCATAACTTAAAATAGAAAGGTTAAAACCACACTACTGCTAGCCTAACACAGAGAGACTTCTCAGAAACTAGTACATCGGTGGGTTTATAAAGACTTCTGTATAATGAGCATCGCTTGGAGCAGGAATTGTGATCCATACTCTGGAATGATGACTTGTGTAAATAGTTTTGCATATACATCCATTACTGCTCCTATTTTGGCTGGTTTTGAGCCTCCCGTGAAGGAACTCTGAACACCTGTGAGCAGCAATATGAATATCTGAGGTACAAAGTTGCCCTAAAAACCGCCAGTTGTTACCATTTGATAATTAGTTGTTGTTTTACACTGAAAAATCTGGTCTGATGAATTAAGTCTTTTTTTTCCCCTCCAAGCTTACAAGGATAGAAAAGAGCTAAATATAGCCTACATACTTTATTCCTGGTGGTTAAAAGCCGTCAAAAGGATAATTGTTCCTGCTTCTCCCTCCCACGCTTTGTTTGGCCTTTATTTTTTTGACATGTCAAACAATCTAGAGCCACAAGGGACACTTTTACTCAGATGGGAAGCTGTATCTAATGCAGTGCCACTGGTCTTTTCAGGCTGCTGTACTACTTCACAGGACAGTCCTGATTCCATTGAGCATGCTCTAAGTTAACACGGGGCTGGGGTTGCTCAGTCACAGCTGGTACAAGCTCTAAGGCTCAGTCGCAAGCCAGGCAGCGTGTGTTGGGAGGGTTGATGAGAAATGGCAGTTTTGAGCATTAAAATAGGAAGGAACACCGATTACAGTAGCCTTGCAATCACAGCATTAAAAGTTGTAGTTAGTACTACAAGCAACTGTATTCAAGAGTTTCAGTGACGAAGGAAATTACAATACGGATTGCTAGCACACACTTCTGTCTCTTGATTTCAGCTATACTCTGAAGATACCGAGCAATGAATCAGGGTCTTGGCTCTTAAATTTGTCTTTTCTCCTGGAAAAGGGGAACTGCACTTTGAATCAGAAGTACTGCTATGATGTATAAAGAACTAAAATACCAGGAAAATGATGTGAACAGGGAAGTTGTTTTTTGGACGGTGCATGTTATGTAGAGATGCCTCACTTTATTAATTAGCTGGGGTATCAGATCTGATTCTGTCAGTAGTTCATCCCGTCATCTTGAGACATTTATCAGAACGCAACCGACATGCAGTGGACTCAGACAGTGGTATGGTAGCTATTCAAATAAGCTCAAGGCACTTTGTTTCTTAAATCATTGCCTTTGATAACAGCAGCTTCCCGTCAACCGCTTCTGGGGCTCCCCTGTTCCAAAACGTCTATGGTGAAATGTGTGGGATTAAGCATCTCTCTTTGAAAATTTACATACACGTCAGAATATGGAAAAGAGCCTTGGGAAGTCTGTTTGAAATGTCTGTTTCAGAGCTGTGATGTTGACAAAATTACTACCTAACAGAATAAATGCTTCTCTAACACAGATATACTTTGGACTGCACAACCTTAGCAGACCAACTTTGGGCAGCGTAATTTTGGTACAAAAACACAACTCCCAGCAGGAGCCAGCCGTTGCCATAGAGGGAGGGGAAAGTTAAAGGGCCTGTGGTGGGTTATTTGCATAACAGACAAGAGGTGCAACGTAGCTCTCAGAGGAATTTTATCAGTTTTTGTCCTTTTGCTCTCTGAATCAGTCTTCAGCCTTCAACTCCAAGCTGTGGTGCTGTACCCTCGAGTGAACGCGCTCGTAAAAAAGCAAGTAAGCGCTGGAAGAAAGGACTTCCTGCAGACTGGCTTTGCGAACGGTGTCATCCGAAATCCAGAGCCACTGAGTGCTGACAGAGAGGGGGCTCTTGGGAGAAGGAGGGGAGCGGCGGTAAGTCACAAAGTGTCCAGAATGCATGTCCCCGTGATGCACTACGACTGCCATCAGACGGTAAAGGTAGACGGGGGAGCTGAAGGAGGAAAGAGAAAAAAAGAAAAGGGTCAGCGGCCCTCGTGGGCAAAACATACCAGAAGCAGCCCCACTTGCTTTTCAGAGCAGATAGCTCAGCAACAGACACGCCGCCTTGCAATTTCAGTGCACCGGGTCTTCGCTGCAGTGATGCCTTATTCCATTATCAAGAAAACCAAACTATTTTAAAAGTTTATGCTTCAGAGGGCTACTATTTTGTACAGCATAACTGATTGAATTTTGCAACAGCGTTCTCCATCCAATCTGCCAATGTGCCGGTGTTTAGTTCTTAAAGCACTGTTATTGGACAGAAAAACTATTCCAGCAGAATGTGCTTTTAACTGAAGAGAAGTAAAATTGCAGTGGGTAACCCACAGATAACAATGGACGCGCTTTCAAGGACTTGCTTTACAACTGTCTTCATAACAAACATTTGGCACAAAATGCTTCCAGGCTTCTCATTTCACACAGTGACTGTGGGAACTGTCTTCCTCACATGGAAAATATGCAACAGCCAATAGAAGAAATGGTACAGAACTAACTATATATTGGCCACCAGCATGAAAATATGTGTTTTCAAAGGCCAAGAGAACAGATAAGCAGGAGAAGAATCAAGGCTGATTTACTAAGCAGAGTCACAGCAGTTGCAACTTAAATCAAGCTTGTTAAGTGTTTGAAAATAATCTGTAAGAGATCTATGCAATAGTTTTAAAGTCAGAGAAAAAAATAGAAGAAAACAGCAAGAATATGGCTATTCAGAAGGATGACCTACTGCACCACGCACCAGAGAAAGAAGACTTTGAGTTTTGCTTGTAATGTGCTCCACTCCTGCCAAAGAGAACCCTTAAAAATCAGCCAGGAAAAAAGCAAAAAATTTCTGCCCAGGAACTAGGGTAGACGTTAAATTCTGTGGCTATGCAGCCTCAAAATAAAGACAGAATAAAGGAAGACGTAATTTGAAGGGACAGAAATTAGAAGATGGGGTACCAATCTCTTAACTTACCTGCATTCAGGGAATGCAGCCAGTGGGAAAGTTCCCGAGGACATTAAAAACGAAGAGGAGCAGGCACCGTTCATGAAGAGTGGTTTAGGACCAGATGGCTGTTCTGCATCTGCAAGAGGAAGTAGACACTCAGTCATTTAACTGAAATGCTACTATTAGTAATGCTAATAACTGCTTCTGTTCCTGCCGTACCTTTCATCAAAGAATATGAAGGTATTTTACTTATTTTAATTCATTACATTCTACAATCCCTTAGAGAGATGCACAGGAGTATACTATCCAAAGCCTGCTAACTGTTTTTACATGACAAATAGGAAAGTAACCGTATTTACAGAATCCCCAAACTAAACAGAATATTGAGCTGCCTAAATGGTAGACCTACTACAGCTAGATTTTTCTAATAGTTTTTTAAGAAGTCACCATTCCCATTCTTGCTGTGCTTGTCCTGAAGCCTTAGAAGAGACCACTAGCAAGATAATCCCTAGGACTTCCCGAGTTCAACATTCCTTTACCCTTTGGACGTAAAATACACAAGTTCTGTGCCATCTGGGATTTTTTGTTTGTTTGTTTAAGTTTTTTTTAATATTTAGTAGAATCAAATTAAATTATCAAAACGGAACTCTAAATGTGGAACGAGGTATCCTAATGCTTGCTGGGAAAGGAATTTCCCCCTGTCCTCTCTGCACAGATCCCAATAATGATACTGCTTTTGCATTCATTCTGCAGATTAGAATGTTTATCACTGAAATGTAGAAATACCTGATATATTTTATTTTCAGTAGTACCTGAAGGTTTTACTGCTGTCCCATCCTTTGTTCCAGGTGTTGTCTCTTCAGAGTTTTTCTGATTCAGCTCATTCTGGCTTGATTTATGAACAGGAATGCGATATTTGTAGATGTCCATGATCAGGAACTCATTGAACTGTACGTGCTCATGACGTTTCAGAGGAGCACCTTGGTTGGACCAGCTCAGTCTTTGCAGATGGATGCACAAACACTGAGGAAGCTTCGGCAACATTGAGTAGAAAAGGAGAGTCAAAATACGTATTAAGTGAAGAGAAGCAGCTGTTCAAGTTAAAAGCATACTGAGGGAATGGGTAAGTCTAGTGGCTAAAGAAATGCACCCCTGACCTGTTCCCTCGCGTGCTGCTCTATCTGTGTGTAAGGTTATTGGTAGTAGTGTCCCTTGGACACGACACAACTCACAGCTCTCTTGAGATTTCTGATAATGCTGCTACTGCTGGCTCCCTAGGCAGCAGGATAGCTAACGTGAATCGTTTTCTTCAAAGAAGAAGAAAAAAAAAAAAAAAAATCGATAAAAACACAGGCATATTCCTAAAAAGCTCACCTGTCAATCTCATCTGTGAGGTAGAAATGAGGACTGCAATCTGTCGGAGTGAGTGGTTGCAAGACGTTTGCTAATACTCACTAAGTAATGGCTTTGCACAGTGAGAGTACCAGGGGAAAAAAAGTCGAGTAGTTACAAATATCAGACATTCAAAGTCCTGCCAGGGTTAACCTCTAGCAATAAGTACATAGTATTATTCATGGCACTGGAGGCTCTTAATTACAGACCAGTGCCCTGTTGTCCTCTGCATTATATGATTACAGAGCAAAAAATGATAAGAGCTTCTCATATAATTACACCTGGTATTTAGCACCATACTCACCTGTTTAAACCCGCTGTATTAAGAACATCTTCATTTCTTTGAAATGTGCAATTGCTAAAGATGCTATTTAATATATATTATATACTGTAATTATATGTATTATCATTATTATTGTAGTTACATATATTGTATATTTAATATATATTATATATTGTAAATATGAATCACTTCACTTACTGAGGAAATCAAGAATTAATGCGAGACACATGAACTGCCACTGAGCCAAACTCACTTGCTGAATAACAGGAGAATACTCAACATTCTTTAAGCTATAGAGTTTGAGGTTTGGCTGAATTGAGGCCTCAGTGCCTACAAATATTTGAAGTATGAGCTTACTTAAGTAAAACACTAGTCTAATACAAAGAACTGGGCATTAAGAGATCAAAGAAAAAATTCACTGTATGACAGGATTTAAAAATAGATTTGGAGGATTAGCTTGCCTCACCTTTCCTAATTTTAATTGCTTCACAAATGTTGTTCTCTGGTTTTCTATGCTCTGTCCATTCAGAGTCCCTTCTGCCTGAATCTGAAATGAAAGGGAAAAAAATAAAGTCATTTGATTAGCTGCTGTATCAGACTATGCATAATAGTGCAGGTCTGCACACTGCAGACAAAAGCAATTGTCTGACTAGAACTATGCTCAGTGCATTAATTTTATCTACAGTTTTCTAGGAATTTTCTCAAGAATTGTTGGCCTGTCTTAACGCATCAGAATTCTAAACCAAAATCAAGCAGAAATGGGCATTTACAGAACAAAGCCCAGCCTCCAGGTTTATGTGTAGTCATAAGCCATTTCTGTTCATCTTCAATCAAGCTTTGGCTCTGTGCTATCATCATATGACAAGCAGCTGTAAAACACTGCTTAAAACACCACAACAAAAAAAATTATCCTAGATATTATCTAAATAATACCTTGTAGTTACGGAGCAAATTATTTGTAATATTAGTAATAAATAAAGCTTCACTCAATTTTAAATATAAAAAAATCCCAGGCAGGCTAGAGGCTTTCCTGAAGTCACCAAGAAAGGACTAGAAAACTGAAGCCATGATTCTGTCAGCAGGCTTAAAACTGAGCTAGAAGGTTATATAAATTAAAATGACATACTTTAGTGCAGTTGTCACACACAACATCCTTTACAGATTCAGAGGAGATGAAATGATGGAGGCAGTGGTCCAGCGTCATAGGACGACCCTTAGTATGAAAAAAACAAAATTATTTGCAGTAATTTTAGGGTGTGCACCACTTAATTTTGTGAAAGGATGTTTCCATCATTTCTTCCATAAAAACTACAGAATCGCAGACTTATTTCTTGGGGAAACTGACAAAATGGCTTTGCATATAGAACAGTGATAATGTAACTATGGGGATTCTTCCTCAGCCTTGATTAAGCATGGAAAACACTGCAGCCTGCAGATAAGAACAATAGCTCTGACTCCCTGTTTGACTCCTTTTGTGGGGTTTTCAACTCCAGTCCTGGCCCTGTTAATATTTTTCTCTAAAGTTCCAGCACTTCATGGGTCACTTCATGCACACTGCCCCTCTACATAGGAGAAACACAGCATTTAATGGAATTTTGGCACTCCTTCCTTGTAAACCGTACTACACACTGCCGAGTACGAGGGGCATAATCCTCAACGATGGCATAAAATAAAATAATGTGTCCAAATCCCAATCCTGGCTGTCCAGGAGTGTATCCTGTAGGTACGCATCACGAGTTTCCATGAATGCAAGTAGTTGCTGCTTGTCTGGAAAGACAAATTGCTAGCAGACATAAAGTAACAAACTGTTCTAGTTCAGAAACATCCTGCACATTTTGCCCCCCAAATCCACAGTGTTTTGTCACTTGAAGTTTTTGAGAACCAAAAAGAAATGAAAACAATTTCTGGTTGAAATCACTTGATCTAAAAGCCTGTATTACTATCACCACAGAGACAGTGCACCCGAAAGTCACCTTCCAAGACTGCCAGAAACAGCCCTCGGGAAACGATCTGGTCTGTTCAGATTACACAGAAAGGCCCCAATCCTCCTCCAGGAGGAACAGAAAACTATGGGTGTCAACAAAGTCATGCTTGTTGTACTCATTGGTAATTTGCACCAAGATGTTAGCGATAAGGTACTGTATTAGCACAACAAGATCATTTATAAAAAGGCAAGAAAATAAACTGTAGCTACTCATTTACACTTAGGCTGTAGCATCTTAAAAAGGCACTGGTGAAGATAAAGCTGGGACGAGAAGGCAACAGGCAGAGCAGCTGGATCATCCATCAGCGAGGGATACGTACCCACACGGCGGCAGGAATACTCAGCGAGAGGCTGTCGAAGGTATCATACCTCACAGGACTCTGCAGAGAAGTATTCCACATACCCAGTGAGCTGGAATTTATAACAGTCCAAAAAAAAAAAAAACAAAACCCCAAACCAACAAACCCCCAACCAGCCTCACCGAAGATGACCACATGCCCTCTGCTGTCCACAATCATCTGGTGGAATCGGGTCAAACCCACCCACTTTCCCAAGCACAGCGCCTGTTTCTGCTGAAGCTGCCCCTGCTCACTTAAATTCCTTCACAAGGTTTTGAAGACTCGAAGTAATAAACGTGCCTTTACGGTTTGATCTACAAATGAGATTTATCTTCCATGTTTTTTCTTTATCCAGGTTACCTTCACCTCCTTACTCTGGATAAGTGGACTGCAACTTTGCATATGCAATCTCAGTACTGCATGCTGAATGAACAGCTCGTCCTAAAACACTACCCACGTGAGTGGATTTGCAGTGGTACTGAATACTAAATATAATAAGACAGCTATTATCCCCACAAAGTGGATCACGTTTCATTTTCTTCAGTATATATAGTGATACATTCTTATTGGTTACCAAAACCATAACAGGTACGGGAAAGAGTAACAGTCTAAGCTGTCACTCCTGCAAACCTTTGCACTGTGTCAGAAACAAGGGATGGTGGTTTCAGCACAGGCTCTGGGTGCCAGACATCCTTTTTCACATACACATATTACCAGACACGCAGTCTTATACCTGGTGTTCACAGTGTTTGCAAACCATGTTGCTCGTCAGCCTTCCGTGAAAAGGATGCTGAGATTTCCAGTGATTTGACACAGGGGGAAGAGACCCTGAAACAAAAAGTTGAAATTGTCCTTTTATTTTCAGTACATCTCTGTTCATCACTACAATTCCACATTTTTGGCCCACAGTAACAAAAGTAACTGCTCTAAAACGTGTTCTGTCCTGCTGACATTTGTTTTTACAGCTGAAGAGATATATTTCAGTCCAATACAGACAAAAATCAATTAATATTATCTCCTTAATAAACAAAGCGACCACATTATGAATATTCATATTTCAGAATGGAAAAAAGCATACCTCTTGTTCTGCAGCTTATTTGCTTTTGGGTTATTTCTGGCTGCTACAGAGGAAGATAAAAGATTTCATTAACCTTACCTTAGAAACCATTAAGTATTAAATATGTTAATTTTTTATCCCCAGTAAACTTTTCTGACATTAGAACAATTGTGGGAGTTTTAGTGTCTCTTTATATTTGAGGAAGACCAAAAAACCTGGTACGCAACAAATTTATAATTGGCACAAAGAACACTTCTAATAAAATGAATGGTTAATCTGCAGAATTCTTTGCCTCAAAGTACAAAAACAAAAACATCACTGATTTTATAAACCTTTTGGATATATTTTAGACAAAAAGAGATAGAAACTTTCCATCTGCAAGAAATTTACTACTAAACGGTAAGATAAATTTCACCTTCAAATGGCCTATTCCATAAATGTCCGTTTTGCAGTTTTCAAACCTCTTTCATGTGTTGAGTCATGCAGATAAGAGTAACTTCTTAAGACAGACTACTGTTCCATTCTAGTATTTCAATCCCTATATTCCAGGGATTTAGGAATGCAAAAGCCCTCATGAAAGTGGTATCACTATAAATTTAAATACATTTGCCTACAAAACCCATTTTTTTATTCTTTAGATTACCTGGCCTATTGATTCGTTTCTATCAGAGTACTAAAGAACAGCTTTATAAACATAACAAAAATATCTTCAGTTTCTAAACAGTCACTTTATACTTGACACATTTAGGAATCCAGGCAGACTATGGAAACTTCTCCCAATAACAAAATAACATTGGTAAAGAAGTCACCTCCAGCGAATGCACATCGAACAGATGTGTCACACGTGGCTGACGATCCCGTTCATCTTCTAACGAAGAGGTAAGGACATGAAATAATTCGTGAGCATCCTATTAAATAGAGGCATAAGACTTAGAGGAAGCAAAAAACAAAAGACATCAAAACATGCCAGGAGTACTGATAACACAGATGACTACATCATTGTAGTAGGAAATTAAAGGGAAAATTACTGCTTAGAGCTCACCTTATGTATTAATAGTAATAATTTGTGCATCTGCTGCCGTTTTGCCACAAAGCTTTTTCTATACAGCTGAACTTTGTAACAGCACACATCATTAAAAATATTCTGGGCCTTATAAACTCAAGAGATACTAAAAGGCTTGGAGGCAAAAAGAAAAGTGAATGCACAAATGCCTGCTTTCCTTGATTTCAATAAAAGCATAATTGACATCTCTGCTGTTTGCTTTGGCTCTGAAATATAAAAGACAGAACCATGTTTTACGAGTGAGGTAACTGGTCGAGTGCGTCGGCCAGCCGCACACACTTAGGGGCTGAAAATACTGAGACCAAGAATTGGACGTCTGGTTTGTTAAGTGTAACTACATTTGGCAATGTCAGAGGAGTCCATCGCTCGATGCAGCGCGGCACCTTAGCCCAGAGCCCTTACCTACAGCCAAGTTTGGGCTGTAGCTGTCCTGTTTGAATATTACTGGCTCCATTCTACCAAACCTGAAGGTAATTATGAGCTTCTGAAGCAGCCAGAGTTTTCATCACGCGTTAATCTAAGCAAACTGAAAACACCATTCATCAATCACATGGTGGCTTTCATTTTTTAAAGCAAACTTTTTTGTGACAGCAACGATTCCCATGTGACGCTCAGGGCTGTTAGTACCACAGCTTCAATTTTCTGTCATTCCATCTCTAAGCACTGGGGTGTGTAGCAGGCAGTCTAACTTCAATTCTGTAATCACCTGCTCTTCAAATGATGAGATCTGCCACCTGTACATTCTTAAAACTTCTAACAGGCAGCTTGCATCCAGGACATCATCTTCTGTTACCTCTTGGCAGGATAAAGCTAGAGACATTGCATTTAAAAACGTTAGAAGGAGCCACAAAAAACAGTTAGAAACACAAATCTGTTTCTTTTAGACCATACGTTACTTATGTATTGTATAACTGATTACTGCAAAGTTATTCTTGATTAAGACAAGGGAGTTACTCTTGATTAAGACAGGTAGGCAATGACAATCAAACTAGTATTTATTAATTACCACTCAACTGACTCAGGCTAACTGACTGCATACATTCTCCTCACCTAATACATAGGCAAAGTGAAAGGTTTCTCAGCTCATACAGAAACAACATAAACACTGTCTGGAAAGACAAATTTTTACTGGTGGATTGGGTAAAAATTGGTACTTTACATGTCACAGAAACCGCAGTATTAATGCCCCATCATCCTTATATCAATACACACTTAAGTGGCACAGTTTTAGTTTGAACAATGTCCTGAGACAGGAAAACGTCCGACGGATTTCCTTTAAAACAAATCCCTGTGAGGGAAGGCAGGGAGAGGCAGCAGATTGCTTAAAAATTTCAAATGCTTAAAGAGGATGTAACTAATACCTGAATTTAACACGGGGGCAAGTCTGAGACAGATTACCAAACTGGGCTTAGAGGCTTTAACATCTGTATCCCACATCATACAAAGTGTGTATTACCAAAAATAGTCCATATTTTTTGGTAAAAGAGCAAGCTTAGAAAAAAATGCTTGAATTATTTTATAATGCATTAATTTTCTTTTATATAGAATTCTGAGTGCCCGTCTAACTGTGATAATATTTTCCTATTTCTTCAATTTTACCGAGTCCAGTTTCATGCAGTTTTAACCATTAATATTCTGTGAACAGCACATGCATCACAGCCTGTGGCAGCAGATGGCATAACCACATTTTCAGCACCCCTGTTGCCCTCTGCCTCGATTTGTTCACCCTGTTGGCAAACAGCTTCTTCGGAGCAACACGCACGATGCTGGCTTGGCTGCTTCTCGATTGCCAGGCGAGTCAAACAAAACCTGAAACCCTTCAGCTCTTGGCCAAGAAACAAACAGCTTTGGGGACACACGGCCTTGCGCTGTTCAGGCTCAGTACAGTAACCTAATACCTCTGGGATTGCTGCCCCTCTGTGAAAGTTAGTTGAATTTGGCCAATGAGTTCAAAAGTGAGTACAGGAAGATTAAAAAGAGAAGAATACGAGACCACATGAGCTTGCTTTCTTGAGGGAAGCAGGCTAGAAGCAATAATGTCGATGCTAAGTATTTTCTTCTTAGTTTATCACATTAAAACGTTCAAATACCTCTTAGGAGATGCAGCAAAGTGACTGACAGGTATCGATGCTCAGTGGACTGGTGCGGGTCTCTCTTGTACTGTGCTGTAAATTCCTCCAGCCACTTGATGAAAGCAGGGCAGGAAGATAAGCCTTGCAGCAAAGAGTTCATGAAACAAGTGTTTCCTAAGTTCAGAAGGCCAGGTACAAGCCCTGCAAATAAATGTGTGAGAGTTTATACCATAAAGTCTAGGAAAACCTTACAATTTTTCAGTAGCAAGTGTTGTGTTAGGCATTAAAATTAAATTTTTTTCCACCTCTTTGGTACTTGCACCCAGTGAAAACGAGATCCTGCTCCAACATTTATACACATGGTGGGCTCTGAGACACCACTAAAATGTTTTTAAATTTTTTTTTTTTTTTTTCCCCGATAGGAGTAAATTTCTACCAACAACACTAAGGTTCAGGATTATCTGCAAGTTACTGTACAAACTGTAAAACTCTTGGTTACAATATGTAGCGTGGGAGCCCCTTACTGTGCAGGTTTCCAGCAGCCTCGGGGGTCAGCGCTGACGCCTCAGCTTGGCTCAGTGAAGCTCTTTTGCTCAGGTGAGTACGTTGTTACGAAAACCCCCGGTTTTTAATCCCCCTCGCCAAGGATTAATAAGTATTTCTGTATGACTCTGCTTAGCAAGAGACTTTCGCTTCTCTTGTGCTAATGCTCACTAAGAGCATGTTTATTTTGCATTCCAAAGTGCAAAATAAAATAAAGCGTGTTATCTGCAGCAGTTCAGTCGTGACTTTACCACAGGGGACAAAAATACAGAGTCACAATTTCAGAGGGATGTCAATCGATATAATTAATAGATTATGTAAGTGACGAAAGTCCTTCGTTCAATTCGTACTTTTAAATTGGTTACATTTCTAAGCAGGAAAGTGACCAAAAGCTTTAGCAAGGGAAAAAAAAATAATAATTTACAGGCGCTAACAATCCAAACCAGCAATAGGTGCGTTTCTAACACCCAGGAGAAACCGGGAAGCGCCGGCCTCAAGTCCCGAGGGTGTCCCGGGGGTGTCCCCGTCCCTCCCGGCCCCTCGGCCCTTCTTACCTTTCCTACGCCTCTTCCTCTCGGCGATGGGACCCCACAGCACGTACAGCCCCGCCGCCAAGGCGGCGGCCACCCCCCCGATAACCCCCCAGTTCTTCATCACTTTATACCTGAAACGGGAAAAAAAAACCAAAACAAAAAAACAAGCGGGGAGTCGCTCCCGCTGCCTGCCGAGACGCGTATCAGACGCGCGGGGGCAGGCGGCGGACGCCCAGCAGGCTCCCGGTGCCCGGTGACCGCCTCGGGAAAGGGATAGAAGGGAAGGGCCGGCCCCGCCGCACCGCCCGGGCCTCCCCCCGCCCGCCGCGGCTCCCCCCGCGCTAACCTGCCCGCCGTCCCGGCCCGCAGCAGCCGCCGCACCGCCCCCTCCGCCTGCGGGGCCCCGCCGGGCAGCATCCCCGTCCCGCCGCCGGAACCAGGGCCCGCGGGCAGGCGGAGGCGGACGGGGCGCTGAGGGGGGGGCACCGGAAGTGGAGCGGGGGGCCGGTTAGCGGGCGGACCGCCCCTAGCAACGGGCGGCGGCGGGCGGACCCCGCCCCTAGCAACGGGCGGCGGCGGGCGCCTGGTCGTTAAGGCCGAGGCGGGGCGGGAAGGGTGGGGGGACACGGGAGTTAGCGGCCCGCTCCGCGCCCGGGGAAAGGCGGGTGTAACGGACACCGAGCCCCGCGCAGCCTCCTGGGGGGACGGCGGGTGTTGGCTTAGAGCTGCGGGGAGGAGGTGGGACGCAAACCCCACAGGCTCAAATGGCGCCAGGGGAGGGTTAAGCTGACTGTTAGGACAGATTTCTGCACCGAAAGGGTTGTGCAGCACCGGGACAGGCTGCCCGGGGAAGGGGCTCGGTCACCGTCCCGTGTAGCGGTGGCGCTGAGGGACGGGGTTTAGCGGTGGCCTTGGCACCGTGGCGTTCACGGTTGGACTCGGCGATCTTAAAGATCTTTTCCAACCTCATGGATTCCGTGAAACCATCCAAGTCCCGCGGAGAGAGAACAGCTCTTACCACCACCTAGCACACGCCAGCGTCGAGGCTCCTCCGTAGGGCCCCTCTCCCTCTGCGCCGGGGATTTGAGGGCCCAGCTCTGTTTGCTTTCCGCTTCATGCTGTTAGGTTTTTTTTGTTTTAACTGATGCACTGTGGGAATTGTTTAGATAAAGAAGGATTTCATGCCCATGCCAGGAAAGGAGGCATCCGGACAGAATGACTGACACATGCAGGTTTTGAGAGCACCTCGAGATGGCAGCTGCTGCTCGTGTCTGGGGGCCTGGCAGGTAACAGGCTCCTGCTTCACACCTCCCCACATTAATTCTAACGACCTTTGTTAGCAAAGTGTCTGGCTGGCTCAGTTCTCCTTCGCCTGACACGGCTCCACGTGTGCAGGAGGCTGTTTGTAAGAGGAGAGCAGCCTGGGGAGTACGAGAGTACAGCAAGAGGCTGAGGGAGACAGGGGAGCTACAGGCAGAAGACAAGAAGGATGTGAAGAAAGAAAATCATCCTGACAGCTGCAGCGTGAGTGTGCAACATGCCCTTCTGAGGAAATATGTGAGACAAAGGAAGCAGCGTGCTTAAGAGGACCCAATCTCACACCTTTACTGGAAAATTGGACCCTATTTAATAAAAAAGTAGTATGGCTGTTGTATTCTACAAAGGAAGTTGTTGCTCATGCAATGAATGTATAAAATGCCATTTTCAAGCAAGTTTTGGGGAGAAACAACCCAGAGCCTCTGTGAACTCGTGTTTTGTGGATAAATCTCATTCTGGAACTCCATCGAGCCGCTCTGATAAAGGCCTACAAAGACTGCTCTGCTCCGGGGCTTTCAGTCCAGTAACTCCTCCTGCCATACTGACGTCTTCTAACGGTTTTTTACCCAATTAAACAGAACAGAATTCTTGGATCATATAAAGCACTGAACTATGGTTTCTTTAACCCACATTTTCTGAAGAGGAAACATAAATCTTGCAGATCATGAAGGTGTTGGTAGACCAGCTTTATCTACTGAGGCCTTTCATTTTTTTATTGTTATGGGCCAGGCTGCCTTTCCTTCCAAATAAACTGCTGAGCTCCTTGATGGTGACAAATAGCTGAAACTCTGCCATTCTTCAGCCCGAACACGTCCCCACCCAATTCAAAGACCAGGGTGTGTGACTGAAGAGTCATGTTGGTTATGGAAATCTGTGTGTCTGTGAAGGATAAGCAGAAAATGGCCACAGAGGTGACAAAGGGGAGAGCAGAAGTAGATAGCAAACACATCCCGAACATGTTCTCAGAACTTGTTCTCTGAAAAAGGCTTTTTTTTAATGTTTTTGAGACTGTATTACAGAACACGCATGCAATTCATGCGGTTAAAGTTGGTTTTCATGACACTTTTTGGGTGGTATTCAGTTGCCCAAGCAGAGGCATCTTGAGCCATGTGAGAGAGCCCTGAGGTGCCCGAGATACCCACATGGTCCTGTGTGATCCACCGGCCAGTCCTGTGCACATCTACAGCTGGAGGCCACAGGAGCTGCACAGTTACCTACAGTGTAGGCATCAAATACCCCTCCTGGCCACAAATACTTCCTGAAACAATTTTTCTCACTCTTTTTAAGGAAGCTGAAGCCCTAGCTAGGTCAGCTGCGAGTCCTTTCTTATAAATACCAAAACCTGCTCACATTGTCAACATTTAGCAATCACAAACGAAATCTGTGTGATAGTTGAACAACCCCCATTCACAGACTGAAGCGTGTTTGGTTTGTCATAGCTAAACCCAAGCCTCTTGCATCATCCGTTGTTCCCTGACCTGAATTTGTACAACTTAATTCCTCTTCTGCTTTTTATGTGTCTTCATTTGATGTTGTCTTGTTGATTTGAGGACATTTATCAAATGTATTTTAAATTTTAATCACGTCAGATGTCTCCTAGTCATCTTCCCAGCATATATTTCCTCTTCATTCTCTCCTGCAGGCCTTTCTCTGCAAAGGATTCTTCTGTAAATGCAGGGGTATGCACAAATAAACTGTCTCTTCCAATTGAAGGAGAAGGCCTGCAGGGATGAGTGTGCCAGGGTGACAGGATATCTTTTCAGGTAAGTAACTGAGATTTTTACAAATTAATCCCGTTCAGCGTCCGAGGAGCGCACGCTCGGAAGCCCTACCGGGTCACTACAAGAGACTGCATACAGGAGCTGCCCTTGGGTTCCTGAAGCCTTCCCTGTAGTAATGTCATTTTCTGTGAAGCCCCTCGCCAAAATTCAGCGCTCAGCTGGTGCCGTGTTCTCCCTTCGCTGGCCTCCTGGGAGCGGAGGCATCTCCGCCAGCTCGCCTTGGCTTTCCTTGCGGATGTCTCCATCCCCTCCTCTTCTCTCCTAGGCAGCGCGATCCCCCGAGCCCGCTCCCTGCCGACGCACGGCCCGTCAGGCGCTGAGCCCCGCGGGGCCGAGGACCCGCGGTGACACGGCCCTGGCCAGGCTGGCAGGTAGCACCCCAGGACCGGCGACGGGAAGGGGAGGGAGCCGCGGGGCCACGGCCGCCTTTGCCCGCCCCGTTGTGCCGAGCCGAGCCTAGCCGAGCCGAGCCTAGCCATTCCCGTGCCGCTCGGTGCGGGCTGCTGGCCGGCGCCGGAGCTGTCCCGCCGCCCGCGCCTGCCTGCCCGCAGCTCCACCATCCCCGGCGTGCGAGAGCGATGAGAGCAGCTTCTGCAGGCGCAGCCCGGCAATGGAGGATGATTTATTCCAGCTGAGACAGCTGCCGTGAGTAGCAGCGTTACAGGGGAGCGGGGATGCGCAGGGCTCCTTCACGACGGCCTGCAGGGACATTGGGAATCCCGGCGATTTTTAAGGGAATTATTTCTAGGAAGTGTCTTAGGCCCCGGGAAGCAGGCCATTTTCCTTATAGAGCTGCCTGGGTTCAGCATCCTGAGGGCATGCAGGGATCCATTCGTTACATAAATTCACTCATTTTTATTTTGTGCATGAACTTGGTGGTAATAGGAATAAGGAGCTGTGGAATAAACCCGTGGAAGTGCCAAAAGATTATTTTTTTTTTTGAGAGGAAACATTACTATTGCATTTGCAAGGTGGGTTGCATCTGTAAATAACGTTGTGCTAGGGAAGGCATCTTCCTCGGCTTCCTCCTTCATTCTGCGAACCGATTGCAGATCACAACCTTTTTTTGCAAAGGTGTGTTTGCAGTGAGCATCGCGGATTATTTGCTAGCTGCATGGTTTGGAGAAGCAAACATTGCTGCACAAGGAAAATGCTGTTGTTTGTGAGGAACTCTTTGCTGCTGGGATGTGGTTGCTGGATCTGTGCGAAAAGGTGATAAAAGCATTGCTGCTTTTTAACGCCAGTATTTCCTCTCCTTTTCATGAATGCAAAATGTTTCCTTTAAAAACAAGTGCATTTCTGCTAATGCTCCATTATCAGGGGCTTTGAAACATAATCCTGTTTATGAATCATTGACTCTGCAAGGCAGGGAATAAATGCTTAAAGTTGATTTTAAATATTAATGAGCTCATGTCAATGACAGAGCAAACTGTCCCATAACATTTCTAATAAGTTGGGAAAATGGACATGAACTCCAGTTATTTTTAAATACTTAGATCGGATGCAGTCAGCTTGTCATTATAAACAATAATACATGATTTCATTAGGCCGTTTTTCCTAATATTTAAAACAAAACACAGAAAAATGTTCTAAAGTACCTTTCAGTGTAGGTGTGATTAGACATATTTGGTGCTGTGAGATCTTACAAACAAATGCAGCCGAGATGTCTCAGCTGTGAAGAATTTTGCAAGTATGGAACAGTAAATATCATTGTGTGGGTTTTTTTTCTTCATTTGTGTCAATTTGTTTCATAGGTTCCTAAGTGATAAACTTTTTTTTTTTTTTTTTTAATTTCCTGTGATGAGGAATGTGGCCAGCTAGCTCTCTACTCAGATTGCTGTTCAAGTATTTACAATTTTTAGATCAGTTGCTGCCTTTGTATAGTGTCTGGAATCACCATCTCCAAAATGGTCAGTTCTGAAGGTCTACTTCAGCAAATATTACAAAATAAGAAACTAATATAGAGGTTTTTTTGATCAGGTACTTTAAAGCCAGGTAGGCTTTTGCTGACATATTTATTTTGCTTAGTAGAAACACTGAACAGTTACCAGCATAGTTTGGATGAATGATTTTCCATCATAATCCCATGGAGTAATGGCATTTTAGACCTCCTGAAATCTGAGGAAGGAGTGTCCATATACTTCAATGAACTTTGCACCAGGCTTTGAGACTGCTGAAGTTAGGTAATAGTCTTCCTTTAAAAAAATACAAATATAAAAGTTTACTTCCTGTAGAGTTAAACCAGGTTCTTGTAGAGCTTTTGCAAATAAGCTATGAATGGTACTTTGATATTAATTGCCCTATGCAATAAAAAAGTCATCTCATGGGCACTCAAATTTCAGTGTTTGTTTGCTGAATGTGTTTTGTAGGTCATATGAGGGTTCTATCTTCACTGACAATTTTAGTATTTGTCCTGTAGGGTCAGCAAAAGAAAATTCAAACCAGGAGGTATTGAGGTTAAAAAAACAATCAGATGAAGAGAGTTTAAAATTCAGTTTCTCAGTGGAACTAAATCTGAACCTGAATTCAGACGAGTTTCATTGTTCTGTCTTTTTTTATAACTGAGTAAAGGATCTCCTGCGTACCCCAAATCAGAATGTGAGATAAACCCTAGTTTTGCTGTCCTCAGGGTAGTTTTCTTGTTCATTTTGAAGAGGCCTGGGGTTTTGTTCTGTGTTCTTACCTTTAAGATCTTCAAATGTTAGAAAACAAAATTTGCAATTCTGTTATTTGTCTGCCAAGAAGACATAAAGGCCAGAGAAAAGCTTTCAGTTTCCTGCTGCAGGTGAGAGCATTACTGAAGTATTCCAAGGAATATTTGCCCCATAGAAATCTTGGAATTCCCTGTTTATCTGAAAAAATCATCCCAAAACATCTCAACAGCCTGCAAAGTAGGCAGTCCTAAGGATGAGTGATAACCTCACAAAATGGTCACAGTACTCTCTCTCTCTCTCCAGGTTACTGCCAGAGTATCATTAGTGACTATGTGCAATTCCCCAGATGGGATGTGGTCAGGGAAATAATATATGTGCCAGGACTGTGAGATGAAAAAAAAAAAAAAAAAAAGTTTTGTATCCCTCTGCTTTCTAAGCTGGACTGAATGGCTGGTCATGGCCAGGACTACTCCTCTCTTTGTGAAAACCCCCGTGGGTGATGGAGGTGGTGGTTCCTCCGTCATCTTGTCCACCGCTGGACCAATATCCATTAACAGGAGCTTTGTAGCTTGCCCATCACTTTACCCTTACATTAAGTGCTGATTTTGTCATCAGCACTTGTAAGAGAAAGTAAGAATCGGGGTCTTGCCAAATATGACAAGTCTTTCAGGTCACCTTTACAAGTGTCATACATGTCAGTTTGCTGCAGCTGCAATTGGCCAGGATGCTGATAGTTTAGTTTTGCTGACACTTAAACCAAAGGATTAAATTAAAGTTCAAGAGGCTCTCAGCTAATCTGTATTGTAGAATTAAAAAGTTCAGGTATTGAAAGTCAGAAGAGGTAGTAGCAAGACTAATTTAATCTATTTCCAAAAAACTATTTCACGGAAGTCCAAGAAATTGCCAGTTGCCAAGGTGAAAAAGTTACACTGATGTTGCAGGTGAAGTGAAGGAAGCTGAGGCATCTGTTACATTAAATATGGTAGATCTGTTCCAAAATATTTGTTTGGTCACAGGAAACAACTTTCTCTATATACACAAGGTGTTGCACAAAATCACTCTAACCAAAATGTGAAGGTTGTGTCCATTTAGCAAAGTTCTGTTTGCACGTCTTATCCTCTCCGTGGCTTTGCTGCAGAGATTAGACAATTAGCTCTCAGTTTGTGCCAGAAATGATGTAAAATACAGAGAGTTGTGAGCAAGACACTCATGTGACAGCCATCATCTGATATGCCAGGGCTGCAACTGGCAGGCAGGTACACTCTTCAGTCTTGACTTGGATTTAATGACAAAAAGATGTGTCCTTTGATTCACTTCCTTATTCTGCCCCACCGCGTTACCAAAGAGTCAAAAAATGCACAAGATGAACCAAGTATTGGAAATCAAATAGTTTCTTAAAATACAGTTATTAAATTAATTACATAATATTAAAGACTTCACTTTAAGATGAGATGAAAGCAGTCGTACTTACAGTCACAAAATTATCATCATCGTGATGGAAAAAAGTTATTCAATTCACTGAATTGTCTTATGAATCGTACTTCATTAAGTAATGTTTCAAAATCTGACAGATGTCAGGAGTTCTGCTTCTCCTAAGACACAAATCACTCTTATGAAAACAATGTGGGAAACTGAATTTGGGCTCTTCCTGCAAGGACAAAGCACCTGAAATTCAATGACACAGCTATGTCTAATTCACAGTAAAAGTCTAGGCACACAAAACATGTTTATCATTAAATATGTATAATTTCATCATATTTTATAACTTGTATGTTTTTATAACTCTATAGTTAGCACAATAACGTCCTCTTTGCACAAAAATGATGACTATGTCACAGAGCAATGTACTCTGCAGTTTTCCCAAAGGCAGCAGCACCAACAGGATACCCTACCTAAAAGCAGATACAGAAAAAAGTCACAGCATTCCCTGGGAGTGTGAAACAGAGACGGGAGGGTGAGGAAAAACCTGTCTGCTGTTTGACCAAATAGGGCTTCAGGACTCACCAGACACAGCTTTGACCTGGAAAAAGACCCTCCAAAGTATTAATCCTTGTTTCTGTGTTCCTAGGGTGGTCAAGTTTCGCCGCACTGGGGAAAGTTCGAGGTCAGATGAGGATGTCATTTCAGGAGAACATGAAGTCCAGATTGAGGGTGTTCGGACAGAGCTAGAGCCTGTTGAGCTAGAGGATGGAGCTGCAGTGCCAAAAGAATTTGCCAACCCAACTGATGGTGAGTAGATTTCTTGTTTTCCTTGAAGGAGAAAGATTTGGCCTCTTCATTTCAGTCATGTTGCAGCCAGGCTGAATACCTTTGTGTTAGAGAAATTAAAGATCCCCAAATAAAAGAAGGAAACAATCACACAGGCAAATTATGTGACACCTGAAAATCATGTTTTAGCTGCCTTGTTCTCTGAGGGATGCTTTGCGTGTTTGTTTTTATATTACCAGTAACAGACCCTTCTAGGGCGTTGTGTATCCAGTTGTCACCACCTATTTTGTACAGGAGGTTTGACTTAGTTTCCTTTAGAAACGATCGGTGCTCCTAAACCATTGCCAGCTTTACTGGAGCAGCCAGACGTGGCTCACCTTCAAGGCTGAGCTTAAAGCCTCTGCAGTGTTCTGTCTCCTCCTTGCCTAGAGGACAAGAGGGACAGAACAAACGTACATCCCCGCCTCTGCTTGCTGCCCAGCAGAGAAGTGCCGGCTGCCCTGAAGGTAACACCAGTTTAGGAGATATAAGAAGTGGTTTTTTTGCCTTAGCTAAACTTCTGTAGGATGACTGTTTACTAGGGACTTATTTATTAACATATTGCTGCTCTGGGAAGCCAGAATACCACAGATGAGCTCAGTGAGTTCTCAGGAGACTCAGTGCATCAGTGCAAGTCTGCAGGTACATGTAGAATTTCAGCTGGCACATCGCCCCTAAAAGAGCAAGTGATGCCACAGCCCAGCATGCCAGGTTTCAGTACCATCACATCAAATGCCTGAGCTGAAGTCACAAACTGAGCGCTTAGGACATCTCTGCTTCATTTTATCAGTTAGATTTTGTTTGATTTCTTCTTGGTTTGTGTTTTTGTCTTTTGCTTTGTGAGGATGTCCAACTCTTAGCTAGATAAAGCTTTTCTGTGGTGAATGTACTTTTTAAACTGCTGAAAGTGTTAAAACTTTGAGACTTAAATGGATTTATCTTGAATATCAAAATGGTTTTTTGTTGTATATTTCATTTTGCACTTGAGCAAAGGAATTTGAGATATCTCATCTTCAGATAGAACAAGATAACGAGGTCATGACAATGTGTGGGAAACAAGAATCATCAACGTTTTTAACAAAAGTATGTTTTCAGATGTACAAGTCTTGGACAAATTCTTGATTAAAGTAATTACAGTTTGACTCTGCATGCAGTAAAATATTCTTCTGCCATTTCCATCACTTGCATAGTGGTGTTGTGTGCTGTTGAGCAGCTTATATACTTCTCACCGGAGGAAGCTACAATCCAGTGGCTGGTGGAGTCACTCCCAGGAGTAACACACTGAACGTTCTGGAGTCATTGGTGCTACGCTGGTTTACTTCTATGGGAATAAAATGTTCTAGGAGAGTTTAGAATTATTTTGGCTTTAGCACAATTCCTGAAGAACACAGAGATTTTCCTGAGTAGGAACTGTGTAAAAGCTAAGTAGCTCTCTGTTTTATATTTTAGATCTCAGTAGGGTAGTAAGTAATAAGTAAACTCAGTAGGCTACTCAATAAGTAATTGAATTCACAGAAAGTGCTGTCTCAAGGGATGGCTCTTACTAGGAGAGGAATACACTTCTGCACTAGAATTGTTTTCTTTCTAGATACTTTCATGGTGGAAGATGCGGTGGAAGCCATTGGATTTGGAAAGTTCCAGTGGAAGCTGTCTGTTATTACTGGATTAGCATGGGCAAGTAGTTGTTATCAAGGTCAACTGCATGATCCTCAGTTAGAGAATCTCAGTGATTTCAAATAACATAGCCGTTCTCTGTTGGCAAAAAGTCTCCAAACAGATAATTGTGTAATAATGAAGGAATTTTACTTGAAATTCTGAAATGACAGCTGGACTCAAACTTGGTATGTGGGGTAATGGGGAACTGATTGATTTCTCTGTCCCTGAAGTTCTTGTAAATCATTTTGATTCTCTACTTCAAATGGTTGGTTCAAATGGAAAGGGTACTAGGCTGTTCCTACAGAAGCAGATCTCAGTTTTCATGCAGTGGTTTTACCACATTCATCCCAATCTCTGTTTTCTGTATTAGTCAGTATTACTGCAATCTCAGTTTCAGGTGCACGGCAACCCAGTGCTTCTAGTTTTAACCCTGATATCAGGAACAGAAAGACAGGCTTTGTTTTCACTGTTCTGCTCTTTCTGAAGCACTATATTTTACATCTACTGTGGTATATTTGAGGGTAGTAATATCTGGAGCCTGTGTTTACCAGCTATCACCTAGGTGTAAGGTTACAATCTGCCATGCTTTAGATCCTAAATCAGTAGTGGAATTTGGATGATGGATGATCTATCAATTTATTTTATACAAATCCAGAAGTAGCGTGTAAGGGAGAAAGGGAGGAAGTTACAAGGTAATTAACAGTTCTGACTGAATCTGTGTGTAAAAGAGTTGAAAGCTCAGCCCTGTACCATCCGATGTGGAAGTGAGTGAACCTGGGTGTCTGACCAGACAAGCCTCCTCGAAATCACACACCAAGAGCTTTCAGTTTGGCTCTTTGAATCGTCTCTGCTGGTGTTACTAAACATTACGACCATCAGAAATTAGTTTAAAAGTGCACCTGTTGCCTTTTTCTCTACACCATGTGCACCCACTGTCCCTTGTGAACATAATTGTTTTGTTTCACCCGCAGAATGGGAATGGCACCAGCAGAAACAAGGTTCATTTCAAGAAATATTATTGACTGCTATGTCAATCTAATTTTCAGGCAGTTACTTATTCTTGTTTCTTTTTTACCCTTCTAGATGGCAGATGCTATGGAAATGATGATTTTAAGTATCCTAGCTCCTCAGCTTCATTGTGAGTGGCGATTACCAAGCTGGCAGGTTGCATTGCTCACATCGGTAGGAAAAATAACCGACAGCTCCTGTATTCTGTAAGGTTTTTCCGCTCATTGTTATTCAGACATTATGCTTTATATCCCAGAGTTTAATCTGTTGATGGCCCTTGCAGATTGCCTTTGGCTCGGAAGAATATAGGAGTCTTTTTTAAAGCCAGAGCTTCAAGAACTGAAACTCAGTGAGAACTGAGGAAATTTTGCAAGTTTCAGGTTCAAAGTTTCAGGAAACTGTATTAGAATTGACTCATCCTAAAATTCAAACCAATTCATTAATTGAAAAGATTGATAAATTTTTACTATATTTCTTGAAAATCTTTCTCTCTCACCAATTTAATCTTGCTTGTACATAGACAGGCTGGGAAGCCGTGAGAGAGAGCAAGCAGTTGCTTTTTGAGGTGGATCATCCAGTGATCTTTGCAAGCAGAGCTCTTACGATACCACCTCGGAGTATGGTGCTGTGATGCTGGAAACATGCAATGCCTTTAGGGATAAGAAAACTAGTTTTGGGACCCTTCTCTCAGCATACACCACTGTTGTGTGGCATGCACTTTAACTCCTACTTTTCTTTTTCCTTCAGCTTTTGATGCCATTTGTGGTGTTGTGTAACTTGGTCAAAATGCTCAGTAGGTTTAATTAAGTTAAGATCGTGTCCTTTCCCCTGCCCGAATGCAGCCAGCCCATCCGAAGGAAGGTCTTGTTCCTTCTTTCAGCTCAGCACAATTTTATTCTTGGTGGGAAAAATCCAGAGGAGAAGGGATCGGTGGACATGAGACAGAAGCTTTGACAAACACAACTGCTTCTTACCCCACTTAGTGCTTGAGTATGCACTTCTTTCTCAGACAAAATTCCTGTGTTTTTAGTCCACTGATGGGGGAAAGGTGCTGGGTTTTGCCGTTATCTTCATTGAGCAGGATTTTATTTCTCCCTCCATCTACAGGAATAAACTATACTTCTTGGTGTCACCTCTGAAAAGGGTACAATACATTTTCCTTGACACCTCGGTCTTTTTTCAGACTTTTCTAAAGTTGTAAGATCTAATTTTATCTCCCAATCTGAGATGACCCGCTGAGAATGGCAATGGGAGACTGGGGGTGAGCTGGCTGAGAAGTCCTGCATCAGCCCTGGGCTCCTGGAACAGCTCTGCCTTGCAGCTCTCAAGCAACACCAGTCAGGTTTTATTCATGAATATGTTCATAGGCACTGGAGTGCTCAGCATCTTCCAGGGCTGGACTCACAGTGTGTATAATACCCGAGTGCACATTCTAGTGTCAGACTGGTTTGTCACTGGATGGAGCTTTTAATTGCAAAGCTGCCTTGAGGGGTGCCGAGTTGCTTCCCTGCTCCAAAGCAGACACTTGCTCCTGTCTCCACTTGCCCGTCCCCTCAGTAATGTTAATGAAACTCTCCGTGGGGCCTTGCTGTGAAGCAGATGAAAGATTTTTTTGTGGATTATGAAAACCCTTCAGCAAAAAAAACCCAACCCAGAAACCAGACAATGATTTCCATTTAATGGCAAATTGTGCTCTCCGGTCATTTCTCATAATTTATTTTCTTCCATTTATCAAAAGCTCAAAACTATTCAGCCCTGGTCTAATTCAGTAGTTCACAAATTATCCGGTAAGATAAGGGTGAGTGATGACAAGTAGCCTGGCAGAGGTTTGGTTTATGGATGTTGTGTTTAGACTGCTGACCTCAACAAAAACAAGGTGACTGCTGAACATGGACCCACCACTGGAAGAAGCTGAGAGACCTTGGCTTGAACAGTGCTGAGACCCATCCCCGTTCCTGAGCAACAGCAAATTCCCTTTCAGGCCAATGGAAGTGAAGTTAGGCTAATGCTGAGTGACTTTTGAAAGATCCCACTCTATGAATAATTACCTTTAATAGTCTCTGCTGCTAAGGAACTGTACCCAGAACACCTGGACATTTTGCTCTGTTGTTAGAGCTGAAATTTTCTACTTTCACTGTGAAGTTTGTTGTCGTATGGAAATTCTCACTTGTCTTGATGTTAAGGGGAGGATTTTTTTTTCTGGTGTTTCACAGGTGGTGTTTGTGGGAATGATGTCCAGCTCCACCCTCTGGGGAAACATTTCAGACCAGTATGGGAGAAAAACAGTAAGTCTTCAGCTCCTACTAGAATATATTTTAATATTTCTACAGTGTGGATGTTTCAGTGCATGATGGTTACAAATGTCACAGTCCACATCTATGAAGCAGAACTAAGCAAAGCCAGAATTGATCTCCCGTGAAATAAAAGGAGTTTGAAGCTCTACTTTACATTTTGTTAATATGTGTTACAGCAGAGACTTTCTTTTCCTCGTGCTTGTTTGTTAAACACAGGGCCTAAAGATCAGCGTGTTGTGGACGCTCTATTATGGGATCCTCAGTGGTTTTGCACCAGTGTACAGCTGGATCTTGGTGCTGCGGGGCCTGGTGGGCTTCGGGATTGGAGGAGTGCCTCAGTCGTAAGTAAATATTCACAAGTCCAGACTTTCTCTTTCCTATTAATTTTTTTAAAAATGCTTATGTCAGACTGAAGACATGCCTCTGTTCAGTTGTCCCAAACCCATTTTTTTCTAAGCGTTTTGGAACCAACATTAAACTCTGAGAAGGCTTTGCAGAAACCTAATACTGAGGTGAATCAGATTTACAGTGGCTTCTATGTGAACAAGCTGGTTTCCTAAATGTAATGTGTTATATGCTTTAAGTGCTTTTAAGCTTCCCTCATTCCCTCAGGTAAACTAGGGTGAAAATGAGAGGCCCAAGGAGCCCACCTAGAAGTGGGTAAAACACAACAGACAGCGTTTTGTAGCTGTGCCTAAGCACAGCATTGCTGGATTGTCTTGGCAGAGTCCATGAGGGATGACGTGGTCTTGTTGCAAGACAGGTCACGACCTAAATGCCAGCATTTAGCAGTAGAGCCCTGACTCCTGATTGTAAAATTGCAGGTTATTGTTCGGTCAGAGCCTGAACTTCCCTGTCTGAACCTGAGCTGGAATTCCAAAACCACCCAGCCCAAACACTGAAGATATCTCGATGGCTCCAACACATTTCTGATAAGAAGGTGGCATCAGAGTATTTCTCTGTTACTGTATCATTCCATTTACTGAAGAGGAGAATCTCTGAATTTTCTGCCTGGAATAAATAACTCTGTCTAGGCTTTTAATTATAAATGTAAAGGGAAGAGTATAGCCATTCTCTCTCTGTGTAGTCTTTTATCTGTATTAATAATTGATATTTTGCCCCATGGAGGTGCTATTTCGGAGTAGTCAGAGTCTAACTTTGATTGGTGGCTCATAGGCTTCTTCACAAGGCAAGTCGATATCCTGTCTTTTCTATCACCGTTCCCAGATAAAAGATTCAGAGCTGAGATGGAACATCACAGTATTATTAATTTTCTTTTACTGCTCTCCTGCCCACCTTTAGAAGCTGCACAGAAGCGAAACGTGTATGTAAAATAGGAGAGTCCTTGTGTTTGACCAACAGTGGGGCAGTTTCTGCCATGCAGTTCCAACCGAGCACAACTGGAGTGAGGAGGGAGAGCAACAAAGACAAAGGATCAGAGTTAATAATGCCTTGTACTGCAGACAGATACTAATGGTGTTCCACAGAGCCCGGCGGAGCCGCTACAGCACAGTAGTGCCCTTTTACAGAGGGGTGGGTGATGACAAAGGCTACGTGATTTAACAAGAGGCAAAGAAGAGCCGGTTACAGAACTCGGAGTGGATTCCATTGCTGCCGAGTCTGTTTCTTGTTCTAACTATAACAGTGATTCCTTTGACAGAGGAGTAAATATGTATGAAGCAGGAAAAGTAGCTCCTTTCTAAGATCCTTAAGTAGGCTGTAGTGCTTTGGAGATGAGTGGCTGAATTTCAGTGGAATGTCACGGGTGTCTCTATAATTGTATACTCCATAATGGGTATGAGAGAGAGAGTTTTATGAAAGGTGCTATTAAAAAGAAAGCACCCAGCAGTAATAAATTAGCTGACTATGGCAGATAGCCCTCTATCTACACCCATGTAGGAGCTGCACCTGAGAAGCTGCAGCCTCCTCTGGGAATTTTCTGCGAGATATTATCTAGCACTGAGTATGACTATTCATTCACAGTGCCAACATCCAGACTTGCAGAGAAGTGGAGTATTCTCTGAAGAAAATACTTCTCTACAGCATTAATCAGCCTCTGTTTTCTGCTGCGGTATATAGGGGACTGCTCTACATTTCATGACGTGATTTTACTTCCTTCTTCTCTTATTCATTGATTTAATAGAATATTGTGTGCAGCTTTGTGCTTCGATGAACTTGCAAGGGCATGTAGGGATAGGACAAAGGGCAATGGCTTTAAACTGACAGAGGGGAGATTTAGATGAGATCTGAGGCAGAAATTCTCCCCTGTGAGGGGGGTGAGGCCCTGGCACAGGCTGCCCAGAGAAGCTGTGGCTGCCCCCTCCCTGGAAGGGCTCAAGGCCAGGTTGGACGGGGCTGTGGGCAGCCTGGGCTGGTGGAAGGTGGCCCTGCCCGGGGCAGGGGGTGGCACTGGATGGGCTTTAAGGTTCCTTCCCACCCAAATTATTCTGTCATTCTATGAACTGAGTTCTGGAAAGCTACTTAGAGATCAATCCACCATTTGTCAAGTTAGCAGAAGTTTTGTCACAAGCATCAAACAAAGCCTGAGGAGTTTAGAGGCAGAAACAGGGTGAGTCAACGAAATGCAAACAGAGTAGGAGCAAAGAATGACAAGTCTCACAAGACAGTTTGAAGAAGACGAGAGCTTTTTGAGTGGCTGCTGGGCCTTGTGTTCATCCTCAGGAAATACTCACAGAGCAGCTGTACCATTACTCTTGGCACAGGTATGAAGCAAAGACTCTGCAGAATTAGATGACTTCTTTTTGAATTTCCACAATAAAAGAATGCAAATTATTTTATACCAGTACAGGATCAAACCTTGAAAGTATTCACCTCTTGGAGAACTGCAGCCTGGCAGAGCAGACTGATGTGAAATTCTCTGAGCCAGTTGTAAAGCCCTAAAGAAATACTTTACGCAGCAAGAGTTTGTGTTGAATACTGGTGGACCACACTGAAAATAACAGGCGTAACGCCTGTCCCAGACCAGAGCAGAGTTGTGAAAACATATGCATCAAGAACTGCTACATTTAGCTAACAGCTATAGGGTTATAAATCACACAGAGCAAACTCTGTCCCACACTGAAATGATGAACTAAAGGGGGTTTGTTCTGAGGTAGAAAGGGGAATCTGAACCAGTGTCCGCAGTCTTGTGGACTCGAAGGGCTAGGAAGGGTTTTGTGTTACTGCTGTGGGTTTGGCAATTTCAATGAAAGGCAAACGAATTCTTTGAACCTCTCTCATTGTGCTAATGTGGCATTTTTCTCAATGTGCTAACATGACATTTTTCTCAATGTTCACTCTTTACAGGGTAACCTTATATGCTGAATTCCTTCCAATGAAAGCCAGAGCAAAATGCATTTTATTAATAGAGGTGAGCAGTGTAGCTGTGCATACTGGTCCCTGGAGGGACAAATTCTGCTGTTGGTTACATCCATTCAATCCTACTGACTGGAAATCTCACACATAGCTGCAGTCAAATCTTGATTGTCCAAGTTAGTGTGGACCTGGGGTTACCCCCATACACTAGTACTAGCCCAGATCCAAAAGCAGCATAAAGCATTCATGTCACACACCATTCTTCTTGTAGAATCTGCCTTGTTGCAAATTCACCCGCATCCAGTGCTGCAGAGGTTACTGCTGTTAGCACCAGGGGACCATTTGGGTGTCACCTAATCTCACAGTGAAATTAATCTACAACTCAGTAATGGATAGGGGAGAACTGACAGTTCAGTAAATGCAGGGCTAAATTCAGCTCCCCATATTCAATCCAAATGTAGCTAAGCCACAGAGAGCAGAATTTTGCCCTATTTAAGGCAAAATTCTCAGCCCTTTAATGGTTGAAGGGTCAGAGAACACAACTATTGCTTGTTTGCATCAGTCAGTTTGGAAGGAACGTCCTTGTGGAAAACCTCACCGAACTGAAACAGCTCCTCAATGTAAAACCAGTCTCCTAAGATATCTGCTGGCTTCTCCTACATTCAGCTGATTAATTTTTCATAAATAGAATTTGGTAGATGAATTACTCCTTTCTGTGTCACTTTTATTCTGCCACAGTTTGGCTGCCTCCGAGCAACCCCGGGTTAGAAATATATTCTGAGTGTTAAAAAATGAGCTGAGTGGATTCATAATGTAAAGGAGAATAATCCTGCATGGGTAGGATATGCAAGAGGATGCCAGCTCCAGTGTTTGCTAAGAAGGTATCAATTCCTTCTTTCATCTACAAGCCGAACTCTGTGGCTTTGGTAGGTTGGTTTTGGTAAGGAAAACAAATACCACAAATCTCATGATGGTAGCTGGGAATAATACTCATAGAGAGATGGATTAATAATCATTCTGCTTAAGAAACACCACGTGCTAAGTCTATTCCTTACGAGAATAACCTGCAGTTAGACACGGAGAGTCTAGAGAAAGTTGATGCCAGGTTTTTAGAAATTATCATTTTAGCTTCTGCAACATTTAAACAAATCCCCATAAAATGTCTGGACTCTATTTCCATACAGTGGTGCATATTTGAAATGTCTCTGGCATTTCTCTCTCCAGCTGTCCCTAGAGAGCACGTCTTGGAATGTTACAAAGAAGGAGGCCTTAAGAGCACTCTTATTCTCATTTGTGACTGTTTCTTTTCCCACTGGCAGGTCTTTTGGGCCATTGGGACTGTGTTTGAAGTCCTTCTAGCAGTGTTGGTGATGCCCACTCTTGGCTGGCGGTGGCTTCTCATTCTTTCTGCCCTCCCACTTCTGCTCTTCGCTGTCCTATGTTTTGTAGGTATTCTCTCAAAGACAAATGTACGTTCCATCAATCCACCACTTCTCGACCTGATTCTGTAACCTGATTGAAGGAAATGTGACAGTTTTGAGCTCTCTGTTGGTGTCTTCTTTGAAACATCTGAATTAATGACAAAAAATGCTGTTGTTTCAACAGGATGCTAGTAAAAACATTCCAGTGAGAGCTGTGTTTATATGACTGTAATTGCTGGAGGACAATGGTGGGCTGGAATTTTGTGAAACCAAATCAGGCCTGGAAACCTCTCCAATTTCATGACTTTGTTTCAACTAAGCTCAGTAGAATGAACATTTTATTAAAAGCTGTTGCTGTTTCCCCGATTGCTCTTTAGATTTTTAAATTTTGTCAAAATCCTAACTTTTATATTTACTATCCACTTTAAAAATCCACCTAAACCAGGGGTAAAATTTGCATAGTGCAGGTCAGATTCTAAAATTAAGACATATATGAGTTAAGACATGAGCTTCAGTGCACTCTTAGGTAATATATTTGCTAATCACTCCCTCTTCTCAAAGACAGATGTCCTTGTCAGGTTGTTTAGCAGCTCTTATTATTCCTTAGTCACTGACATTGTTTTTCAGAAATACCTCCAGTTATGCAGGAGATAACATGCTTGTTTTTAAAAGGAGCTTAAAATGCAAATTTTTGAATGCCTAGAGCATCTTGTTATCTGTCCTGGATGCTTTGCCTTCCCTACTGGGAAGGTGTCCTGCAAAGCACCTGCACAGATGCTTAACATTTCTCAAGAATAAACTCAGAGTAACAGAAGGGAAAGATTTGAGACAGGAGTTCTGACTTTATGGTGAAGGTGGGGTTTTGCAGTTTCTTAAGGCCTAAGGAGGTGTTAGACATTTGTCAGAAAGATGACTTGTTCAAGATTAGTTCTGTAATCCTGTTTTATGTGAGTAGTCTGCTGGGGTCACGGAGATTTCCCACTGTAAGCCCACAAAGAAAATCCCCGGTTTGTTTACTGCTCTGTTTTTGACACCATTGTGCATGTGATCTGCTTTGCTCTCTTAGTGGTTGCCAGAAAGTGCCAGGTATGATGTATTATCTGGAAATCAAGAAAAAGCAATTGCCACTTTAAAGCGGATAGCAACTGAAAATGGAGCTCCAATGCCTTTGGGAAAATTAATTATTTCCAGACAGGTATGTACAGGTAACAGGCACATTAATAACGTGGGATATAATGAAACTGTGCCACATTCATATGTATTTTTATAAGCAAATAATCAATGTTAAGTTTAATTTCAGTGTCTCAACCGGTAATAAAAAAAAATGACAGGTGATCATAGATGCCTCTTTCACAGTGAGGAAGAGTTAGTTTCTCAAGTTTATTTACGTGGAGATCCTGCAAGTCAGAAGTGGGTATTAATGTTATTTAACTTCACTAAGACCCTATTATTAAGGAAAATCAAACCTTGAGGCTACCGAAGAACTCAGATCAGAATTCTCAGATCCGAACTCCTGCAACAAGATGGAGTTTGAGACTCTTTAGCTGTCCCTCAGTTTTAATCTAATCCTGATTTTCTGGAGTGGCAAAGCTGCAAGCTCCTATTCAGTCCTGATGGATGGAATAATTCAGGCTGTTACTTCTGAGCTGCATGTTACTATAGGAATTGCATTGGATTTTTCTTCATTTCAGCTTTATATGGCCAACTTTTCAGCACCCCTGTTAACACATAAAGCAGCTCTGCATCCACAGAACAGAGCAGACTTTTAAAAGAAAGTCATCAAGTTAGCCAGCAAGAAAGGACAGCAGAGGGAGACCTGTAGATTTGAACGAGAGCAAAATTGTAAAGCTAGGCAGGAGCCTCTTGGTAATTACAGCGTCTTACAGAGCTGGAGGTTTGATTTTCTAAGGTCTGGATCAGTGAGGTTTTGAGCTCCTGTGCATTTCACGGATGCTTGGTTCAGTGTCAGTAATTTCGACGGGCCACGCAAGAACGCCCTCCAAGTTTGGGATGGTTTTGTTTTCAGGGTGGGGTGGGAAAGTGCTTTTCCTTAACCACAAGTTTATGGGATGAGCCCTCCACTCTCTCTCTCTCCAAGAACCAGGCAGATTAAAAGGGGTCTGCTGGCAGGAGGGCTGTTCCTCAGTACCTTACCCCAGACCAGAAGCCCTGAGGGGCTGCTCAGATTTACGGGAGCTGGCCCCGAGCCCCGTGACTCATATGCCACCCGTGGATTGGCAAAGTTCTGCTCTCCCTCCTTCCAGCCCCACCTTGTTCTGACAGGTCCTCACCTTCCTTGTGGAGGAGTAGTGTGTGTGTGCCCTGTGCATGAACTGCTTTTGATATCGTTATGCTCCTAGAGAATTCCCCTTGGCAGAGGAATTCTTTACGTGGATCCCAGCTCCTCAGAGAGAGCCCTCAGCTGAAAGCAAACACTCATCCTGAGACACTGCATCCTCCAGTCCAGGACCAGTGAGTGCTCTGCTCCTCTGACTTCTGCTTGTTTTCAACAGGAAGACCGAGGAAAAATGAGGGACCTTTTTACACCCCATTTTAGATGGACCACATTGTTACTCTGGTTTATATGGTAAGAGGAAATCTAAATGGCTCCGTGCCAGCACAATTCTAAATGGTTTTTAATGGACGTATTTTACAGTATCATTAAAATACAGCAACTTCCTCCTCCTCAAAAAAAAAAAAACCAACCCAACCTGTATTGATTTGTAATTTATTAAACCACCCAATCACTAGCATTCTCAATCTAATTGCCCTTTCATTTTCTAAATGCTAGTGGGAAATAGCTTTGAGGTAGCACTTAGTGCAAGTCCTCACGCAGTGGGTTCAGTTTTGATTCATGTTGTTTACTGTAGGTTTGACCAGCTGAGACTTCCTCTCTCATTTTCTTCCTTGCAGGTTTTCCAATGCTTTTTCATATTATGGGTTAGTTTTATTAACTACAGAGTTCTTCCAAGCAGGAGACGTCTGCAGCAGTGAGTACTAGTCCATCTTTTCTTTTCAAATATACTCTGTTAAGTGGTGGAATATCTTTTATTAGATCACCTTCTGCTGTTAGTTTGGAAAGGACTGTGGCTGGCAGACTGAATTTTAAGGCATCCACTTAAAGGGTTACTTATTTTAAACATTTTTGTTAGACTGTTCCTTATCTGCACAATGCAGAGAGGTCCTGCAGTGTTTCTGAGCCCAAAATATAAAACAGCAAGGCAACCTTCAAGGGAGGCCTGTTAGAAAACTTACCCATTCTTCTTGAGAAAAAAGTGATTGAATAAATGTAAGTTTCCAGATTTGACAAGCCTAATTAGTTCTGAGATAGAGATAACTGCTGCTGCTGTGGAGCTCCCAGGTTCTCAAGATGTGAAGACCTGCTGAGAAGAAAGATAGTGGTGGGAAACCATCGCCTTTTTATGGCAGGTTTTTGTGGGTTTTGTTATTGTTTTTTTTTTAAAAAAAAGGTGCTTTGACTGCATTAAGAAGAGCCTTGAAAAGTTTGATTTCCCAGAGGAGGCATGATTGTATTCAGAACACTTGGCAATTAGTGAAAATTGTCTGATAGTTGGAAAGTTATAGAAAGAGGATGGGTAGCAGTGGGAGAAGACATAGATCCCAAGCTTGTACAACAGTGTATTAGCTGTTTGAGAGGTCTGACTCTGGTTAGCCTCCACAAAGGAGCATGCAGCCTTTAAAAATACTGGTTTTACCAAGATACGGTATTATTCAGTCTTCTCAAAGTATAGATGAGATAGTATCCCAATTTATGTAGGGAGAAACGGAATTCTTCCTGTTACTTCTGTTCACTCTCATGAGCCCTGGAGTGAAAAATTATCGCGGCTAAGGAAGCGTAAGCTTTCGTTCCAACAGGGATGGTTGCAGCGGTAAGACATCCTGCCACAAATAACATTGTAAACTGTTCAGTTTCAGCTCTACCTTCCAGGTAGAACAGACCTGCTGTGCAGCAGAGTCTTTTCATTGCATCCCTGCTATCATTTTCAGCAGTGAGAGTGATAAAGACACAGCAGGAGTAAAGGAAGGTGAGAAGAGATTACTTAAATATACTAAATGTTTGGTTTTGTCTTTTTGCTCCCACAGTATCCAGTAGAAGGAAAGAAGTTAAAGCAAAGTGTAGCCTGACCTGTGAGTATCTGACAGAAGAAGACTACACTGATCTCCTCTGGACAACCCTGTCAGAATTCCCTGGTAAGTGGCAACAAGAAGCACCAGTTCTTCGTGGCCAGTGGCTCGGTGTGATTGGAACGGGCTCTGGTAGAAGCGAGGTTGTGGGCTCTTCTCTCTGGTAGAAGCGATGTATTTCCTGTTCCTTGCTTGGCCTGCTGGATGTACACCCAGGAGCTGTAGCTCTCCTCGCTGCCCATGTGATCACTACGGATAAAATCACTGATAATTGCTTTGTGAAGCTATAATGGCCCATCTGACTATGGATTCTATCCAAGCAACTTCATTAGACATTCAGAGGAAGAGTAACAATTAAAGGGGCAGAATCACTTGAACTTTTATCCATAAATTACTTTTTAAATTACTATTTAAAAAGGATCATGGGTATAGTGGATCAATGGAGAACTTGCTCCCTGAAGCTCTGGGTCCAGCCTCAGTCGTGATTTTCAGCCAATTTTCAGTGAATTTCAATGAACAGCAAGGTAGTGTGTAATAGCCAGTGTCTCTTCAGATGTAGAAGATGATCTCTCAGTAGTAATCTGAAATAATACTGCAAGGCAGTGGTCAGGTTATTTTCACTGTTCTAGATTACAGTTTCAGGGAAAAATGCTCAGAGAAGCTGTTTCATTGGTGAAAAGTTATAAGTCTATGACTGACAAATATGTGTCGTCACTACCTAGTAGTGAACTACTGACTGGAGGACTGTCCAGCATAACAGTCATTCTGGGAAGGGTGTCAGTGGACAGGGACAGAAACGAGCATGGTGCTGTAGCTGAAAGGGCTGATTTGATCCTGATATAAGGTAGGGGTAAGAAATATTAACAGGGATAACTGTGAGTATGACACTGGCAACTCTGAACTTTGAATACTCCCCACACTTACTGTACGTCGGCTTTTAAAAGGATCTGGAAAAGTTGCATAAGAGAGAATAGTTAATGTTGTGAGACTTACAGAGCTTGATCTATTTCCTTTCTCAAAGAGCAGGTGAGAAATAATTTGATAACAGCGTATAAATAACACAATGGAAAGAAAACATGAAGTTCTAAAGAGCCCTTAAATATAGCAGTAGTACATGAGTGGGGAACAATGGTCAGAAGTTCACAGAATCCCAGAATCATCTGGGCTGGAAAAGCCCCTGAAGCTCCTCCAGCCCCACCATGACCCTCCCCCTGACCGTTCCCAACTCCCCCAGATCCCTCAGCGCTGGCTCAGCCCGACTCTTCAACCCCTCCAGGGATCCCGGGGACTCCCCCCTGCCCTGGGCAGCCCATTCCAACGCCCAACAGCCCCTTCTGCACAGAAATCCTTCCTCAGAGCCAGCCTGACCCTGCCCTGGGCAGCTTGAGGCCGTTCCCTCGGGGCCTGGCGCTGGGGCCTTGGCTCCAGAGACTCATCCCCCCTCTCTGCCTCCTCCTGGCAGGGAGTTGCAGAGGGCCAGGAGGTCTCCCCTCAGCCTCCTCTTCTCCAGACTGAACCCCCCCAGTTCCCCCAGCCGCTCCCCAGCAGACCTGTGCTCCGGACCCTGCCCCAGCTCCGTTGAACAGGGGTTGTTTGGATGAGCCATAAGTCAGGCAGTTTGAGCATTCCCGTTGGTAATCGCGGCAGGAATCAGTGGGGAGCAGAGCTCAGGGTTGCTCACTCCTGCGTCAGCGCGTGGGCCCTGAGCCTGTGGCTGTGTGGCCCCGGGGGGCTGGGAACAGGGGAGCCACACTCGCCAGCCAGGACCCGCAGCTTCTGTTCTCATGTGGCACCATTGGCTGGGCAATCCATTCTACACCCCAGCCTGATGCCTCTGCCAGCAGAGTCTTTGAGAGAAAGAGAGAACAAAATGTCCAATCTAAACAACCCAGCCTGTGTTAAAAGCTGCTGCAGCCTCCACCTTTGCGCAATTCCCAACAGTCGACTTGTGTCCTTCTGCAGGTGTGTTAGTGACACTGTGGATTATTGATCGGATAGGCCGCAAGAAAACCATGGCCCTGTCCTTTTTTGTCTTCTCATTTTGCAGTCTTCTGCTGTTTCTCTGCGTTGGAAGGTAAGTAAAACACAGTCAACAACTGGTATATCTGATTCATCCATGTTCTCTCTTGATTATGGCAGGAGAACTGGAAGTGGTGGATTAAAAAGCCATGAGAAGGTCGTGCTCAACTGGTGAAAGAATTAAGGATGATGTTAGGTTTTCTCATCAGAGTTTGGAAAGAAACTAGAAGAAGGAGGAGAGGAGAAATCCTTCACTATAATCTTGCAGACAGAACAATGCCAAGGGGAAAATAAGAGCTTGTGACTGAGTAGGAGGTAACCGTTGGACAATTTTAAAGTCAGATCTGATGCCGTGAGCCTCAGTAGCTGGTTCCTGTACTGCTCTCTGGCGTTCCTCACCTCGGTTTCCCCAGGCTGACTGTACCAGGGCAGCTCTTCTCAGCCGAGCCCAGCCTCTGCCTCCCAGCCAGCTGCTCTGGCTGCTCCACTTGTCGTGAGCTCTCGGTGGGCTGGGTGCTACGGCACAATTCCCTGAGAAACTATAGGCACAGCCTGGCACCAGCTCCCAGTTGGATACAGCACGGCTGGGGGAGCTTGATGCTGGCATTGCAGATACACGGGGCCCGACTTTCAGAAGAACTTGGGTTCACATTTTTATATTGTTCAGTATCTGTCCTTCATGCAGATTTTCCAAAGAACAGCTCAGCTGGCAGCTCTGCCCTGAATCTTGATGGTAGCAGATTTCCAGCTGAGCTCTGAGAGTCTGCCTCTGACTGCCTCTGGCCTTCATGCCACATGCGGGCGATGATGTCTGTACCTTGGGGCTGCCAGAGAAGGAAAAGCCCGAACAGCCAGAGGAGAGCTCTCTGGATTTAAACCTCTTCAGGCATCGTACAAAACCTCACAGCACAGGAACCTTGCAATAAGAAACCTTACAAAGTTGCAACTATCCAGGTGGTACGTAGCTTCGTGTTTTTTAAAGAGGAAAGCTGCACTCTCTTTTCCTTCTCATGTGTGCCAGGTTTTTGTTAGCACCGTTCATAATGTGGAATATATTTTTCTTATTTAGATAAGCTTAGGCGTTTGCTGCTTGTTTCAATAAGCCACAGCTGTCAGTTAGAATGAATACACTTAGAAAACTGATGTGATTGTGGGAATGCAGATTGTTTGGCATCATTGCTATACTAAAGGTCCAGAAAAAATGCAAAGGGTTCATTAAAAAACAAAAGGAATCGTTCTAACAAATTTAGCGTTTTTATTGCACTTGCCTCCAAGTTAGATTGTGCAGAACAATCCCAAACACTGCTCTCCTTTTTATTCTCACAGAAATGTTCTTACTGTGCTGCTCTTCATTGCAAGAGCTTTTATTTCAGGAGGATTTCAGGCTGCTTATGTTTACACTCCTGAGGTAAGGAGGTTGTTTTTGTAATGAGAATATTTAAGGGGAGTGAGAACATGGTGGGAAAGTCATTTTTATGACCTCTTCACAATGGACCTTACCCCAGATATGAGTTGATGATCTCATTGTCATTGTCTAACAGAACTTGCTGTAGTACCACTTATTAATTTCCATTGATTTAGGAGACTGGAGGGAAGAGAACTTCCCACTGGGGTTAATGGGCTGATGCTTTGTTCACAGGTTTATCCGACAGCCACGCGTGCTTTGGGCCTGGGAACATGCAGTGGAATGGCTAGAGTGGGAGCCCTCATAACCCCCTTCATTGCACAGGTAAAGCCCCTTTTTTGGAGACTGAAGGCGCAGGAAGGTGACACAGAACCTGCTTTTCCTCTGGAAGGGCCAAACCAAGGATGATCTGGGCACGACGTGTTGAAGGAGAGTTGTTGTTGCCTGTTCCCTGAGGAGAATTCAGGCTCGTTCACTGAACTTACCTCTTGCTCCAGAGTTCTACAGGCTGGGGGATAAATAACCAAGAAGCAGGCTGCTGGGTGGATGTGAGGACACCTTGGAAGCCCCCACCCAGGATGGGATTTGTGAGAGGCGGGGAGTTTCTGTGCATGGTGCAATGCCACCTTTCTCTTGAGATCCCACGCTGGGGTGCTGGGGGCTACAAACCTTCAGGGCATGTGGAAAGAGCCAGGCTCTGCGGGGACAGGACTCGGAAGACTCTCAGCAGCAGTGGCTCTGCAGAGGGCTGGGTCGAAAACTTGTGATTTGCTTAAGTCCCGTCTAATACGTAAGGGCAGCAGCACCTCGTGGCACCTGTAATCCAGACTGTCCTGTCAGTGTTTAACATTGAGGAAAGAAAGCACACAGCAGCGCCCGTTCAACATTTTTTCCAATACTTTAATTAAAATTTCTACTCTTGCATTAGTATTTTTTCTGTGCTAAGGCCCAGGGGTACTATCTTGTATCTTCTGCCTTTTTTTCTTCAGGTGATGTTGGAATCTTCAGTCTATTTAACTCTGGTGGTTTACAGTGGATGTTGCCTGCTGGCTGCTGTGGCTTCCTGCTTCCTGCCCATCGAGACAAAAGGTCGTGGCTTACAGGAGTCCAGCCACAGAGAATGGGGACAGGAGATGGTGGGGAGAGGATCTCATTCTCCAGGGGTCACCAGGTCAAACTCGGGATCACAGGAATGACGGGACATGAAAACTTGCTGAAAGAATGAATGATACGAGCAAGATCTTTCACAAACAATCCAACCCTGAGCATAGAAAGCTGACCATACTGTCACTGCCAATGTCATGTGTCAAACCGCAGGAACTTTTGGGTTGATCCTAAGCAAATTGTGTCTCTGCTGCTCTTTACTCACACTCATAAAAAATTTACTTCTGTATTGAGAGGCATTTGATCCAGATATCATTCCAAGTTTAGCAGGAAGGGTTTTTCTTGAGTCTGTTTTGCTTGCATGGTCAGCTCTTCAGCTTAAAATGTCCCGTGTCAAGCAAATAGCTAACTGAATGCAACTCAGTATAAGCTGTAATTAAAATAATGTACTCTTGATGCCTAAAAACAAAAGATTAATATTTATTGTGTACCTGGCATAGCACACGGTGGATTCCATACACTACAGAATAGGTTTTTTGAATTAGATGCCTGCCTTGCACTTTTTAGCCATCAACAACAACAAAATGTGATAATGGCAAACCAACCAATGCTTTCTTGTTCCCTTGCTTATGGGTTCTGTTCTTTGAGATTTAACAGGCACTGATTGCTGGGAAATGGTTTTCTGAATGTCTCTCCCATCCGATACAGGTAGTTTGAGTCAGTGAGGAGTGGTGTTTGTTGCAGAGATGGAACCTTATCTAAGAAATGTAAATCCTGATAGTTTGGAGCGGAATTTGACTTCTCGAACTTTGCCAGAGTCCTTGGGCGCTCTGTCTGTGCCTCGGTGAAGGTCGCTGCGGCCGTACCGGTGTCTCTTGGTGTGGGGAGATGCTCGCTGGGTTTTCTGTGTGAGGCCAGGTCTGTTTCTGCTCAGTTTGCCTCAGTGTGTTCTCACAGTGGTGTAGCCAAAACCTTTGATAAAAAATGCCTCAGTCTGAACAGCTGGGTGCAGCGCTGTGGGTGGAGCTGCCTTCAGGGCTCTCCCAGCAGAACCTGGCCCCCCGACAGCTGGGCAGAACTTTGTGATAGCTGCTGATTGCACAGTGACTGCGACGTGGAGCCTGGGACAAAGGGATGAGGCTGGCATCATGTCATAAAGGGACAGAAATCATGGGGAGAGCCGAACCACAATCATCCTTCGATGAGGAACTTTGCTCCTTCAGACGTCGCTCCTCGAGGTGGACGATCCCGCTCCTGTCAGAGAATGTAGCAGAGTTCAGGTGAGAAGTTTGTCTTGTTTATCCAAAGCCTGTCACTGTGCAGGAAGTCAGATTTCAGAGCCTGTGGATGTGCAGCGAGGAAACGCATCAGGAAGCTGAGACGTGTCTCATCCACGTCTCAGTTTTATTTTCAGGATTCCAGACGATGGAACACACAACCAAATGTAGGTGAGATGGACTAAATGCTAATCACGAGGCTGTGGGAAGCAATACATTTTTATAGTATGTGTGATCAGTTGTCTCACGTAAACGCAGGTAAGCGTGCAACCAATTTTTGCACAGTAGAATATTTTAAGAATTCTGGGAGCCAGGCCCCTTTTCTGTGGGGCCAGAATAGGTCACCGAGTCCGTGTTTGCGTGCAATACAAATGGACACGGCGTTCAGCTTTCACGGAGGGTTTTACAGCACTGTAGAGCAGTATAATGCTCCAAGACGTGTTTGTCTGTTTGTAGCACTGAAGGAAAATTAGAAGCGGATAATTCCTTAAAGAAACCGAGGAAACTCAGAGTAATAAATAAAAAAAAAAAAGGCCAAAGAGGTTATTGATATTTTGTGTGGGGGAATCTTCTGCTGAGAAAAGTTCCAAGTTTGACAAGGCACCAAAATGTCTGTCCGTTCGTTTACCACTCGGTGGTGGTGACTGCACGGAAAGACTCTGAGGTGGTTTGGTCTAGACAGGGAAACTTTCCTTTTCCCAGGAACAGGGAAATGCAGTTCAGCTGGCAGGGGATCCCACCGTGCCTGTGGCTGGTGGCCCAGAGACTCCCAGTCCTTCCGGTGGCCGTTGCCGTGTGCTGGTTTGGTTGTCTCTGTCTCTGCTGTCTCTGTCTCCCCTGTGCTCAGCTCCAGCCGATCCCCAGTAGACAGACAGGGTTCTCACGGTGTAAAAAATTTGTTTTCACCTCCTTCTGTCAGGTTGTAGCTGGATAATCCTCCCGAGTGCGCTGTGGGCTGCCTCAGAGTAGAGGTGGATGAGCTTGTTTCCCTTGGGCCGTCCCTCCGATGGGCGAGGGGTGCCCAGGCCATCCTGGACAGGTTTAGGTCAGCTCTTACACCACACGTGTGACCAGCGAGCTCGGAAACCCGCGTTGCCTTTGCACGGCGTGGCCCGCTCACCCTTTAGTGACAGTGCTACCATCATCTTCCTCCTGCTGGTGAAGGCACTTGAGAGGAAGGCAGCCCACACCTCTCGCCGTGGGGGCTCGCCGTCGGCCGTGTTTGCACACCCCAGAGGGGATGGCCTCGAGGACAGTCCCGCCGCCCGGGAGCCCCTGTTAGAGGTGAGAAGGAATACAGGGCACGTGACGTCCCTGGCCTGATGGAATGGCCCTTGCAGCTGAGCTGTGAGGTTTGTGTGTCTGTTATTGAGCGCCTTTAGCTAAAATTCTGCTTTTCCAGTGCTAATGTTCACATATCACTTCACTTTTCTGTTCTGAGTCAATATTCAACAGGTTTAAAGGACTGTGTTGTGATGGCCTTCGAAGGGTGCGTTCAGAGGGGCTTAGGGGAAGTATCTATGTCTCATAAATTTGCACATATGTTACTTCAGAGAAAATATTTCCCAGGTAAAGATCTATAGGTAATGCAAAACCTTTTGATGCTGTTGAGGAGTTCAGTTTTAACCTGTGACATTTACAGTAGTGAAAAAAAAAAAAAAAAATTGAAGGCATTTTTGCTTTTTACTTTTTCCGAATTCTTCATTGAAAATGTATTTAATGATAGAAATGGGTCCTGCTGAGACATCTTCATACTCTGGGTCTTTGATTTGGAGGCAGCCATGTGCCTAAGGCACCACCCAAAGCTCACTGAAGTCCGGGAGAATCTCCCGGTGGATATTTGTGGGCTTTGGATCAGCTGAATAGAGGAGGCCAGGCAGGATCAATCCCACCGCTGCCGAAAGCAGCGGGAGCCTCTTGGGCACCGAAGAAACTGAAGTTCAGGTTTTGCAGGTCCTTGCGTGTTACTGATAATGGAAGGACATTTTAGATTGTTCACTGGAAAACTGGAAGAACGTTTGGGTTGACACACAATAGCCTATAAATAATCACAAGTCATATTTTGTTATATGGCAACACCATTGATGTATATAATAAGCTTCCAAAGATTGTTTTACACACTAGCAAGTATTTTTCACCGATAAAGGAATTAATATAGCTCGTTCATTTAAAACAATAAAGTGAGATAATTTTGAATTAAAATCCAGAGCAAACAGAATTGTGGGATTCAGAGATTTGCTAATTGTGGGATTCAGAGATTTTTGCTAACTGTCCAATATATTAATGTGCAAAGCGGTTGTGGGAAAAATAATTCTCCAGGTGTGCTTTGATGGAATGATTTATTATTCCTAAATGCTTGCCGAAAGAACGTTGAATGTTTTCCTGTGTTTGAATGTACAGTTTCTAAGCTGGATACATTTTAATGTTTAAAAACTTTGTGTGTATCAAGCTTGTTGTAAAATACTCCCTTCGTTCCTATGTTACTGATGCAACATTGGATAGTTTAATTCCACACTAGATATTTTATGTTAAACAAATAAATAGTTTTTTCAGTAAAAATGCTTTTGGCTGTTTTACGGAACTTTTACGAAGGGTCAGTAACTTTTTTGTCTTGGTGTTCAGAGATTTGAGGTGTATGCTGCTCTGTGGACTCCGCTGGATACACAAGGGCTCAGCACTTTGCAGATCTCTCTCATTTTTCTGTGTTTTGAGCATTTGGTCATAAAAAGTCACAGGATTCACGTTCGCATTATAACTAACCTCACAGATAACTACAGCTGAAGATTTTTTTAAATGATCTTTTAAGATCTTTAGTTGCTTTTTGCATTTCATTCAGTTTGGACAATAAAAACCAGTTTTGCTTCTTGCCTGTGGGTAATTTCTAGCAATATGTGAGGGTAGATCACAAACGCATGTTGGGAGGGGGGAGCCAGACTTCAGGGCAGGGAGGGCTCCTTCTATTTATTTACTTTTAAATGTAAACTTTTCTTCTACCTACCTTGTTTTTACAAAATAGAATTAAGTGCAGAACCCTGACTGTATTCCTCCACCCTTTAAATGATATCCTTATTTTGACATGCAGTGATTTACAAACATAAGGTTGTTCATGTCTGAGTCAAAGTGACTAACGATCTGCAAATCCTCTGCGTGCCAATACAGCCTGTTCTCATCCCGGCGTGCATCCATCTTCCCTCTCACAGCTTCTGCAGCCGCTGACAGGCCGCTGGGATGAAGAGTCTTATTTCTGGGAACAGTTGGTGAGTACAGAAGGGTTTGCATCGTGGTACTTCGGGAGAATATTCATTTTTCTGTGTTTTCTGTGAACTTTTTGGCATCCTCGAGCATTTCTAAAGCTCGTTCTGTTTTCCAAAATGCCAAAGCTGCTGTTTGCTTACAGAGGAAAACTTTACTGATACTTGATGTATTTCCAGCTTTGTTCTGTGTCACAGGCAATCGTTGTTGGGAACTGTGAGTTCGTAAAATGTGCTGATGCCGGCCGCTGGAGATGGCGGGTTGTGCTGGTCAAGAAAACGCGTGCAGTGGCTGTCCAGGCACCCCTCTGCCTCTCTCCTGCCTTCCTCTTGCTGCAGAAGTGACTCTTCTGTCCCGAGGTGTTTCATCTGTGGCTGCCAACGGTGTAAAGCACCTTTCCTGCTGCTCTACTCTAACCGGAGTCATCAGCAAGAAAAAAACCATTGAGAAAGTCCCAAATGTTTCTGTCTGGGAGTGTGAGTTCACAGCATCCCAGAATCATCCGGGTTGGAAAAGCCCTTGCAGCTCCTCCAGCCCCACCATGACCCTCCCCCTGACCGTTCCCAACTCCCCCAGATCCCTCAGCGCTGGCTCAGCCCGACTCTTCAACCCCTCAACGGGCCGGGGGCTACTGACAACACCACGTGGGCAACCATGTAACCACAGGATGGTATTTCAGGCTCGTTTGCTCAGAAGCTGAAGAGGCGGCTCTTCCTTCTGCAGGAAAAATGCATGCGGACACGTGAAATGATCCATCTAGAGGGATGTTTCTATGGAATTAGTACTCGAGGCCCTATCCATGCCATCACTTAGAAGAAAAAGCATCACGCACAAGATACCTGAATATTACATTTATTGTGCATATTAAATTGTGGCCTTTTAGAAAAAAAAAAGCCAAATTAGCCTGCAAATAAAATCACACATCTCATAATTTCTGCCTGTTTCTCCAAGAGGCTGTGCCGGATCACAGCACAGCTGCTCCTGCAGGCTCTCAGACCAGAAGAATCAACGGTTTATCACAGGCTGGGCAGTGACTTGCTGCACCCCCGTGAATCCAGCGGAGCTCCTCTGGAACCGCTTTGGCTGTTGGATTGACAGCTCTGCCAAGGGGAGGAGAACACGGTCCTTAACAGCTCGGATTTGGAATCAGTGAAATGGAGCAGATGCCGTTTTACGGAAGCAATATCACAGACCATTAGGTTTAGCATGAATTAATGGTAATTTTTCTCCAGCTATTGTTTTCTTTTTTCCATCCTTTTCATGATTATACTCCTTTGAACGTGGCTGCAGTAAATCAGGTGAGCTGCCAGATAAAGTGGGAAACCCTTTTGACAGACAGACTAGACATGACAGGGGCTCCTAACTTTCCTAATTTTAAATTTCCTTTTTTTTTAAGCACGCTGTAGAGGTGCGTCAGCTACTGGGCAACGACAGGCTCCTGAACGCACCCCCCGGCTCCGCTGCCTGCTGAGGACGGGCAGGGCTCTGCCTGAACCTGGGCCACCACACTGCAGCAGCCCACGGAGTCTCCCGTCACCTCTGGCAGCTGCCCAGGCCTGGCCTAAGTGACTGTGTCCTGCAGTCCAGCGACAACCAGAAAGTGCTTTGTGCTTCTCAAGGTCGTGAGGAGCCGCTGGTGTTGGGCCCAAAATCGCAGCCAGAGGCACTTCAGCACCTGCTCTCCTCGGTGCCTTCGACAGCAAGTTGTTGCCTTGGACTCGAGTGCTACAGGCGTGAGAATTCCCCCTGCAGCTTCGCTCTGGCAGCGCTGCGGGGTCGTAGCAGAGGCCAAACACGACCCTCCCGTGCCTTTACAAAAAGAAGAGAGGAAGGGAAGGGGATTGGGCGGCAGCCGCTGAGAAATCCTGGCCCTTAGGGTGAGACTAACCATTGCTGCTCTTGTAAACGGGCAGACAGTGAGCAGATGCACTCAGCAAAGCTCGGGGGGTGTAAACTGGAGAAGCACACAACAGTCTGACAGGGCTCAGTGGGAAATGAGGTGGCTGGAAGGTCTCGCAGGGGCTGTGCTGGCACGGTGACCTCGGCGCTGCTGACAGCCAGACCAGCCTTGTGTGCACCCACGAGGCAGCAGCTCTCCCGTGCACGGACCCCAGCAGCACCCAGTGCTCATCGCTGCCTACAAAACCTTCACGAGTTTCTCTTTTCCTCGGCAAAACTGAAGCAGGACGTCAGGAGACGGGTCAGAGCGACGGCGGGGCCAGGCTGTGGCTGGAAAACGCCCCTTTTTCACGGGACTGTTTTAAATCCAGATGGCCAGGAGGTAAAATGAGCCCAGCTGCACCGCAGCATCTCTCATTCACATCACAAACCAGGCTGATGAGCTACTTCTGGCACGTGGAGTCGGAGGGAGAGAGAAGCTGCATCACAGATGAGTAAGAAACAGTTGGCTTATGCACAGAGGAGTGCGAGCCAGGCACCGTGTGCGGGGCTCGGGACAACCGCCAGCCTTCGGGTCTGAGGCTGATGCTTCTTGACCATTCAGCATCTCCTCTGTGATGGTGTATTTCAGAGCAGGAAGGACACACGGCGTGGAAAAATCGGCCAAAAATCTTCAGAACAGGGCTTTGGGTCCCTAGCAGCATCACTGAACAGCCCTGAAAAGTCACCCCCTCCTGGGAGCTGCCCCCAGGGCCTTCGGGAGGCACAAACCTGCCCCGAGGCGGCTCCTCTCAGAGCTGCTGCTCCAGCCCTGTCTCACGGCTGGAGGAAAGGAGAAACTGAAGGGCCCGTGGGAGTTTTAGGGACCAGAACAGCTATTTTGTGTATGCTCTCTGCTATATATAGAGCCTGGCAAGGACGCAGGGCTGGAACATGTTGCTTTTGTTGCTAAAAACATCATTTGGAAAGCCCATTTTAGGCAACGGCTGCTGTCTATTGCTAGATACACTAACCAGGTGCTGGAGACCCGTGCTTTGCCCTGGCACGAGCGTAAGAAAAGCTATTGTAACTGAAGCACGTGCTTTTGGAGCTGTTGTTACTTCCCTGGGAGCTTCAAAGCTTCTTCCTACTAAGGAGCTTTTGCCTCCTGGGGGAAGTTTGCAAATCTAATTTCATGCTGGGTGTCGGAGCAGCCCGTGAGGACCTCAGGTGGCACCGGCTCAGTTTCGGGCCCTGTCCCACTGCGCAGATAAACTGTGGGACTGCCAGGATTTCGGCTGAACCCTGCCTGCCCTTTGCAGGCTGATCCTCAGGACAGAAGTTGCGCTTTGCCACAGATAATTAGTCTGTATTTTAAAGCACTTCCTTTAGGGAGGCTGTGTGAGGCCGGGCTGGAGGGAACAAAACCATCTGGCGGACGGCAGCAACCTGACAACAGGACACTAGGAAGCAGTGCTGGAGCTGGCGGGAGGATGGCCCGGGTGTATTGCTGTGTTATTGGCATCTTTCTGCTGCGATTTCTGAGCTACCGCTGTCATGATAATCCCGGGGTGAGGAGGCAACTCAGAGGCGGGGCTGTGGCGGCCCAGCCAGCAGCTGCTCCTGGAGGATGGTCCCAAGGAGCCTGGCTGCTGCCATGGCACAGCCCCAGTGGATGGTGATCCCGAACCCGCCGTGGCCGTAGTTGTGGATCACCTGGGGGAGGAGAGAAGGGATCAGTGCTGGGAAAGCTGCGCTGGAGCCCTTTGGGGCTCAGGGACAGGGAATATCCTCGATGTCTTTACAGAATCCCAGAATCATCCGGGTTGGAAAAGCCCCTGCAGCTCCTCCAGCCCCACCATGACCCTCCCCCTGACCGTTCCCAACTCCCCCAGATCCCTCAGCGCTGGCTCAGCCCGACTCTTCAACCCCTCCAGGGATCCCGGGGACTCCCCCCTGCCCTGGGCAGCCCATTCCAACGCCCAACAGCCCCTTCTGCACAGAAATCCTTCCTCAGAGCCAGCCTGACCCTGCCCTGGGCAGCTTGAGGCCATTCCCTCGGGGCCTGGCGCTGGGGCCTTGGCTCCAGAGACTCATCCCCCCTCTCTGCCCCCTCCTGGCAGGGAGTTGCAGAGGGCCAGGAGGTCTCCCCTCAGCCTCCTCTTCTCCAGACTGAACCCCCCCAGTTCCCCCAGCCGCTCCCCAGCAGACCTGTGCTCCAGAAAAATAAAAAAACTTCAACAAAGCTGGTGAATGCCTGCAGCACACGATTGACCCTTCGTTCTGGGAGCTGCTGGTGCTCAGCTCAGCGACCCGCTGCTCTTTCCCTCCCTACAAAAGCCACTGGGGGAGGCAAGAGAAACTCTGCATGGTTCAGCAGGGCCCTGGAGCATCCTCCGCACCCGCTGCTCCAGCCACCCCCACAGGCAGCCGCAGGGCTCTCGGCCGCGTTCCTGGGAGCACAACCTGCTGCATCCTCCCAAATGTTTGTTCCTGCCAAGGTAAATCACAGCGCTTCAGCTCCTCGCTGCCCTCCACAGCTCCACCTCTGCCTGCCAGGGCAGCGCAGGTCCCCTGTGCTGGTAAAGGAACAAGAGCAACCCACAAGGTAATTCACACCCAGCGTCGCTTCGAACCGCTCTGGGCTTGGCCTAAATACATCGTTTTCTCCCCGAGACTTTCCGACTGAAAACAGAATATATTTTCATAAACTCGTGCCATCCCCAGTCTCCTTTCTCTCAAAAGATATATTAGCAGAGCGCGGCAATTTGAAGAGCCATTTCCCTGGGGAGGTTCCACACCAGACACCCAGCTTTAGCTACGCAGAGGCAGCTGAAGTTTTCAGCCCCACCAGCGTCCCCCTGAGCCTTCACCACGTTTCCTTTCATGCTGCTGCTGAGCTTCAAACTGGGAGGAACCTCGAGAAGTCCAAACTTTTTTGCACCGACAACCTGGTGTCAGCGCTGGAGGCTCCGAGCATTTCATTAAAAACTGCTTATTGGGTTTTATTAAACAGAGACATGAAGCTTACCTGCACAAGGGCTGTAGACTTATGGGCTGCCAGCGGCTACTTTAAATGCTGACACCAAAACACGCTTTGCGTGTGCCTCGCGTGATTCTGGGAGCAGCAGAGCCTCTGCCAAGGTTTTCTCTCATATGGGTTTTTTGTAAGGACTAAGCTCCAGCTGCAGGTTTTCCTTTGGCAGGAGCACTCCCTGCCCACTCTCCCCATAAAATCCATCCAAACTAAGTATCTTCAACACTTATCTCTGACACTGGGCTGAAACTGTCTCAAAGCTTCACCCATTATTGGAGGGGAGAGGGAGCGAGGCCCTGCTGGACGCGGGGCTGAAGAGCCCCTGTGTGAGCTGGGTGTTGGTGCTGTGCTGCCACGGTCGCAGTGACTGATGCACAATTAATTAGCAACCGAGGCACAATTAGCAACTGATGCACAATTAGCGTGGTGGTTAATGGCGCTGGGCGGCCGGGGGCTGCGCACGGTACCTCTGCCTGGAACTGCCCGTGGCGGAGGGTCTCCCGCTCCAGGCGAACCCGGGGCCGCGTCGGTCTCAAGCCGCTCCACTCCTCTACGATCTTTGCTTTCTGAAAGCAAAACCACGTCAGCACCTGCACAACGTTTCTCCAAATTATGCGGCCAAACGTCGCGGCACCGAGCGATCTGTGAGGTGGGGGGGAGCAGGGACTGAGGCTCCCCCCTCCCTGCTGCTGCACCGGCTCCCGTGATGCTGCGAGGGGCGACTGGGCTGAAGAACCCGCCCCAGCCTGTCTCTGATGCAGAGACACACCAGGACCAAAGGGCTGGGACCTCCCAAAGCTTTCATTCTCATTTTTTACCAGCTATATGAGTAATTACTTTTTCCTCCAGACCTTGTCTCAAAAGCCCCAGACCCCAATCGGCCACGTGTAGAGCCCGAGATGTGCCATGACAAACGCAGCCAGGCCCACACAAGCACCGAGCCGTGCCACCCCCCAGGATTTACCCTCGCCGAGTGCCACGTGCTGCCGTGGGGTGCACACAAACAGCCCAGGGTTACTCTGTGTGCACACTTCACCCACCGTTGGCACATTTCTCAGCGCGGCGGCTGACGCTGCGTAAGCAACAGCCGCTTTGCACAAACCCCTCGGCTCCCCCGGCCCGCTCAGGTGCCAACTGTTCCTCACATCAAGAGGTTTTGTGCTTTGTCCTCGGTGCCCGACTGCACCTGGGCTCTCTGAGCCCCCTCTCTACCTCCTGGTGGTGGACACCAGGTCAGGGTCACCCACCTGCAGAGCGGGGAGCAGCCTGCAGCAGTTCTCCCAGATGGTTTTGTGATCCTGGGCGTTGTTTTCTTCGTTCCAGTTGCCATGTTGATTGATCCCTCCCAAGATGGTGAACTCACTCCTGCACCAAAAGCCAGAGGAGACAAATGGTGGTGAGTGTCCCCAGACCCCCCTCGGCGTGGGTGTCATGTCTGGATCCTGCTATGCCCTGAGCCTGCAACGTATTCCTGCCAGAGAAACTCCTGCCTGCGAGTCTGTTCCCAAGTCAGGCATTAAATACTATCGGCCCCCAAAAGGCCCTTGCTTGGGGAAACCAAAAAGCTGATTTCATCGTCTATCAGACAGGTCTGCTCCTGCCTAGCTGGGGAAGAGAGCGGGAGGGAAGAGGATGCTGTGGTGAGGAACACAAGGAAACTGATTGCTGCGGCCACCGCTTCAAAACTCCTGCAGATCAACAGAGGATGAGAGACAGGTTAAGGCTGGGGCAAGCTGGGGGTGGTTGGACCTGCTGGGCCCTTCTAAAACCTTCCAAAACCTGGGAAGCACAAAGACAAAAGGGATGAAGGCTGGGGCACGCAGGAGGGGAGCCCCAGGGCTGAGCTCTCCAGCATGGAAGAGGTGAAATCCATGTGCAAGCACTGGAGCCGGCTGCTTCCTCTGGGAGGCTGGTGCCCAGCTACGACAGCTCAAGCTAAAATAAACACAGGGAGAGGAATTCATATGTAGCTGCGTCTGTGATCAGAAATCAACATGGAATACTTTGCTTGGGGGCTGTGAGCATTCAAAGTTCCCATTTACATAATGGCTTATTGCCGAATCCTGAAATATTAGCACAATGGGAAGTGCCAGAAATGCAGCATTTTAGTTACAGCTTAAAAAACCCCTCGCCATTGCCAAAGAGGGGTAGATGGCTGCTCTGGGGAGGAAACAGAGGCGGGATGAACAGCAAACATGTATTTATTTATCCTGCAATTTAGCTCCCTGGGTACACGCACACGCTGCCGTCTCCAATAGATCCCAACTCCCCTGAGGAAGCTGCTGGTGGGAAGCAGGTGGAAAGTGCAAAATAAATGCTGGAAGCTGGGTTTTGCCCAGGCGCTCGCTGAGCTTGGGAGATGGTGCTTTTGGGGCTGGGATCTTGTTTCAGCCTTTCTCACCCCTGTGGGGACATGGCAATAAGGTTTTCCCCTGGGATTTCTCCTCGGCTCCCTCAGGGAGGTGGCAGGGAGGTGCTAAACCTGTTGAGATGCCCTCAGGAGACGCCTCGCCAACAGCCACAGGCATGCTCAGGGTAACAGGGAGGGGAAGGCTGAGCTTTTTACTGGAGGCTTTTATTCATGTAAAAAGGGTTCCTGGCACTGGTTTCAATGGGAGGATGAACTGGAAGTGTCTTTCCCCACCGTGAGCTGCAGTTTTGCCAACACTATTGATAAAAAAAACCACAGGGCTTCAAGGTCCCTGGTCCTGTCCTTTTCTGAGGGGCAAATCCCACCAAAGCAAAACACCAATCCTGGCCAGGTCCTCTAAAGAGCCAATATTCTGGGGGAAATCTTTTGTCTCTACATTCGTATCCATGGTTTTTTTTGAAGCCCTGTGGTGCTGCCTGATCCGAGAGCCCAGGACCAGCCCAGCCCCGCTCACACCTGAGAGCCGAGGCGGGGTCTGTGCAGGGAGCTGGCGCTTTCTGTGCCAGCCAGGGAGCCCCCTCGCTTTGCCACGTCCTCCCACTCCCCTCCTATGCAGAAAATCAGCCGGGTGTGAACCCAGGCCTGGGCTGCAGCGGGGCAGATGCCAGCGGGGAGCTGCCCCCGAGCCGGAGCTGTGGGAGCAGAGCGTGGCTCACGGCAGCCGGAGCCTCGCCCGCCCGCACCTACCCCGGGATGACGTACGGCGAGTTGTAGATACCAGAGCTGATGTCGTGAGTGATGATGAAATGCTTCACCCATGGCGCCAGGACCTGGGAGACGAAGGGGAGAGGGTCAGGGAGAGCTGGAGAGTGGGGTCCCCAGCTCGGGGAGGCAGCAGGAGGGCAGGCAGGCAAGCGGAGGAGGAGTCTGTGTTTCCCCAAATAATCATCCTCTTCCCCCAAGAATTTTATGGTTTTTTATTATTAGCATTATGCCTCTGGCTCCCTGCACCTTCACCCAACGAAACAGGCTGGGGACTCGGGGCTCCCCCATGGCTGAACCAGAAACAGGGTCCAGGTTTTCTGCTCTGGGTCCCTCCCACACGAGGGTTTCACCCAACCATCGTTTGCTGGGAATCAGGACCCGAGCCCAGCGTGGGTGCAGCCCACAAGCCCACGATTCGCCCCCAAGGTGGCTAACGGATGGCTCCTCTGAAAAAAAGAGTGGGGACACAAGCCCTGCACCCACCTCACCTTTATGACCTGTCCACGGCCGGGCTGTAGCTCCGGGTCAGGCTGCAGCTCCCCCGCACGCACCCCGGTGCAGTTTATTACAACATCCACGCCCTGGGCAAACACCTACCGAGAGACAGACACGGTGAGCAGCGCACACGCAGCGACGCTTCCGAGGATGCTGCGCACAGAGGACACGAGATTCCTGCATCAAAGTCAAGCCAAGGCCTCGGTCCAACACTCCGGTCAGGAATAAACGTAAGGGCCGGATCCGGCTCCTGCAGGGACCCCGTGAGTGCAGGCAAGGAGAATGTTTTTAAGGAAAGCTGTGCTGCTGATGCTTGGCTGCGTCGTCAGCCAAAGGCTCTACCCTGTCCCCTCTCAGCCACCTCTTGATGCCCAAGAGCCTTTATCTGTCCTGGTAGAATTTGTTTCCTAGATCTTGGTGTAGTCTTGTCGCTGTCCCCTGGCCTATTGCTCATAGAATCACAGAATCATCCGGGTTGGAAAAGACCTTGAAGATCATCTAGTCAAACCACAAACCTCACACTGACCGATAACTCGTGCCGAGGGACACCCCGGAGCAGCACGTGCTTGCTGGATGCTGCTGCCCGCTGCCCTGGCTTGACATCACCACTCACCTCCTGGAAAGATTCAACCTTCTTCTGGAAAAACTTCACCCCTCTCTGCATTAACCTGGGAAGAACGGGTTCATTTGTGACCACCAAATTAAAAGCAAATGTACCGTTCAAATTAGCACCCATAATTGATACCCAGAGTAGGAACGGCGTGTTGCTCCGTGCCGTGAACAGCCGTGCTCTTCTCAGCGGTTCCTAACGGTCTCCAGTCACGGGCTCATTTCCCGAACGGCCCCGAGCTAGCGAGGGCGAGCAGCTAAGCCCTGTGTCAGAGCCCTCCTGCTGTGGATAGGGCACCCGCTCCACGTTAGAAATGACAAGAACAAAACCAAGTCCCAAACACTCCTGTAGCTCAAAGCGCTCAGATGCAGCTCCAAGTGTCCCATCACTTTCATTTCTGTTACACAAAAATCCACTCCTGGGCTAACGGTGAAAGTGGGGAGACTGATACCCCACTGAGGCAATGAGCTGGAATTCCAGACCCTTTTCCCAGCTTCCCAGGGATGCATCCCTGCCTCCCCTCTCCTCCGGCTCATCCCTGTGCTGCGGGGCACAGGGTGAGGGTTGCTGAGGGCAGGGGAGGACACTCGGGTGCCCCGTGGGTGCCGTCACGTGGAAGCCATCAGCACCTTCAAGCTGAGCAGGTCAGAAGCAGAGCAGGACACAGGACAGCCACCTAAAATGAGCGCTGCCTAAACTCAGCCACCAGCTTGGCAGGAGAGGAAGATCCGGGGCAACACTTGAGGTGCAGGAGGAAAATCCACGCCTGCCTCCCATGTCTTGCTGGTGAAACTGGGGGGAGCAGCAGCCCTCCCACACCAGCCCCAGCGCTGGGGCAGCTCCTCACTCACCTCTGGGTGAGCCACGGCAGGTACCTCCTGCCCTCCAGCATCAGCGATGTGTTGAACCACCCGTAGCTGAAACCAGGAGAGGAGAGGAAACTGTACGGACGAGTTTACAGGAGCAGGGGCCTCCTGCCCGGCGCTCCCGACAGCCGCTGCAGACCCCGCTTCCCCTCCGCACAAGTGCCTGTTTTTTTCCCCTCTGTTTACAGCATAAAAAACCTCCTGGTGATTTTCTTCCCTCAGTTTGACAATATCTGGTGAAGTAAGAGAGGGGCTGGAACAGTTTATAGGCTGGGCTGCTGCTTTTTTGGTTTGTTTGAGGTGTTTCCTGCTTATTTTAAGGGAAGCAGCTGTAATGGAGCAAGGCCACTTGGGTGCCCACAGTTTCTCGTCCTCGACAGGGACCATCCAGCTGTACCTGTCCTGCCTGGGGGGAAATCTCATCAGTGACCCTCCAAAAACCAGACTGATAAATACCTGTAACCAGGGAAGAGTTCGAGCTCTTTCGGTGTCAAGTTCCTGAATCCCAGGACAATGTTCTTCCAAGATGGGTCCTGCAGCAGGAAAAAGGTCTGAGCTCATTAATGAACCTGAATTGCAGTGCCATCGCGGGACAGAAGCCGTGGGGGGGACACGGCCCGCCCCAAAGGAGCACGGGCAGGCGGGTGGCTGTGGCACACCACGGCTGGCTCCCACCCTCGGAGGGCTCAGCCCTTACTTCATACCAGTATCACATCGGGGGCACAGAAAACACCGTGTCCTGGGCAAACTGTCACAAGACAAACTTGGAAGGATTCGGGAGCATTCAGAGCATCGTTTGGGAAGAAGTACAACCCTGCCCACCCCCGGGCAGCCTCCGAGCTGGAGCCCTTCCCAGCCCTGGCTGTGACTTGCTCCTTACCGGCACCGGCTGTGTAAACAGGTTGTAGCCAGAAATTAGGAAAAGTCCCATCTCCTTCGCTGCCGGTGAGCCCAGGTGCCCAAGGAGGTAGTCGAAGGTCTCTTTATTCCAGAGCCTGGGATGGAAACAGGAGAGTGGTGGCTCTGCCAGCCCCACAGAGCTGTGCCCGGGCAGTTCAGTGCCTCGTGTATGCCCAGGGGGACACGACACCAGCCTCTTCCTCCTCCTCCTCCTCCTCCTCCTCCTCCTCACTTACGTCTCCTGCAGGTTGCCGCGGTCGGTCAGGTAGGGCTGCCACAAGCCGGCCGCCCCGTCGCTGGTGGTGTGGGGTGTGGAACGGTCTGCGTAGACCTCCACTTCCAGGGAGGGCACCAGGCCGTGGTACTGCTGGTGGATGCAGAGGGCGGTGGAGAGGCCGATCACGCCGGCCCCGATGACGGCCACGCGCATGGCTCCGGCTCCCTGCAGCGGGGAAACGCCTGGAGGGCAGCGCTGGGGCTGGGGGGCTGCTTGGACACGTTGGGGCTTCCCGGGACCCAAGACCCGAGCTGGCCTCGGCTCTGCTGCGGGGGCAGAGCTGGGCTGCGGGGAAGGGGCTGGGCTGCTCTTGGAGCATTTGTGTTTCTTGTCAAGCCTCCCAGCCCCCCTTCAACACCTGCCAGCGCTGAGCAGGGACTGAATTCCCGGGTGGGGAGGGAGTGTAGTTTGCCACGGTGGTAGGGGAACGTATCTCCATTGCTCCAGCCCTTGTGCTCCGGGTGACATCGCTGGCTCTACCCTTGGGCACGCTGTAGCCGCGGGCGAGCAGAAAAGCTGCGGCTCAGCTGCCCACGGCCACACTCCTCCGCCTGGCAGAAAAAGCCACGGTTGCTTCGTGCCCTGCGGCAGCGTGGGACAGAGCGGCACAGCCATCGGCATCCTCCTCTCCCCTCCAGCTAGCCAGCACGCCACGGGCAAGCAGGCGGGGAGAGGTGGAAGCCCTCCACACCCAGCGACCCAGCACCACTCCAGGGCCCTCCTGATTCTCCCCAACCCCTGGCACGGGCTGGAGACAAGAGGTGGGCATGGAGGAAAGAAACGGGGAACAGCGGGTGTCTTCCAGGAGCAATGCGAGGATGGCTCCTCACGCTGCTGTTGCCCTCAGGGCTGCTGGCACATGAGGGTGGCTGTGCCAGCACCCCAAACCCTCCCCAGCTGGGAGAACTGCTGTTTGTAAACACCAGCTGCAAAGAGGGTCTGCAGCCCCCCTTGCTCCCCTCACTCTTCCCTCTTGACGGAGCTTTCCTGCCTTATGGCCTGGAAAAGCCTTGCAGCCACCGAGTGGGCAGAGAGAACCAAGGACTGATTCAAAGAAGGGCTGGGGGTACAACGGGGCACGTCACCTCAGCCTGGGTCCCATCCCTGGATGCAGCGTCAGGGGGGGAGGATGGAGACCCGCAGCCAGACCTGGCTCTGGGCAGCACGAATCAATTCTAGTCCCCAGTTTGCTTTGGGCAAGGGGAAGCGCAGCATCTCTGCTGTGAAAGGCAGCTCGCAGCGGGGCTGACATTTGCTGGGATGGAGGGATGAGTCATCCCGACCCGCGCTGCTTCCCATCTGCTGTGGTTTTATAACCCAAGGCCCGTGAGCACCGGCGCTGCCTCCTCTACCTGCAGCCCCAGGGACTCATCCTGGGCTGCCCCTGCAGCTCCAGCCAAGGAGGTACCCGCCTCGCTGGTCAATAAATAACAGAAACACACAGTTTTCACCAGCTTACCTGCAGAGTGCGGGGTCCTCGGGGCAGCCGCTGCGGTTTTTGGAGACTTTGACAGAGCCCCCTTCCCAGGGCAGGTTGTTTACAGCCCAGCAAACCACCCGCAGTGCAAGGTCTAAGGGCCAAGTGCAGCAGGATCGCAGCCTGGCCCCGGGTAACGGGGCCAAAGTCTTTGCCCTGGACCCGGGGAGGTGGAGTCCCCCGCGCCGGACCCCATGTGCCGCTGGCAGCTGGCCCGGGTCGCTCTTCTGGAAAGAAAACGGGGTCACCACAGTCCGTGGCAAAACGCCATCACTGACACTTGTCACCATGGTGACTGCGGGTCCTGGCAGAGGGGGGACACGGGGATGGGACTCCCCAGCCACCGGATTCCTGTGGGATCTGAGAAAATCCGATGCCTTGGTCTTGATTTTCACATGGTAAGAGAGAAACGGCATTGCCTCCCTCCCGACAGACCCCAGGAGCCGTGCTGCCCAGCTTCCCCCTCTCAGGGGTCAGATGGCTTCATTTCTTGTTTCTGAGCTGCTTCTCCCTTCGCAAAACCCACAGCTTTGGGTTCTGGGCTGAAAAACCAGGTTTCTGTTGGTGTGGATACCATTAGCAGCAGCGGAGGCAGCCCCACGTGGTGTTTGGGCAGAGTTGCTACAATCAGGGATTTTAGCGTGCTTCATGCTTTTGTAAAAGAGGTAATGAGGATAAAGGAACGGGGAACTCATCTCCTGCAGAATCAGCTTGCAGATGCGTCTCTGGAGTCCTGGGCCCAGGGTTTCAGCCATGCAGCACAACCCACTGCAGGCGACGGGAATTTGGTCCCACAGAAGGCAGAGGGGAGGCGCAGAAGGATGCTCTACCCCGAGAGGTCCCGGGGACGGCACGGGAGGGTCAAGTCTGCAGGGTCAGAGGGCTTAAACACCTGCTCCCTGTAATGTTTTTGGTAGCAGAGCGCTGCTCAGACATTTCTGACCCCGAGCATCGTTGTGGGGGCTGGATCAGCAACACCAGTGAGTGACTGGCCCCATCCAGGCAGCCCGGCCAGCTCTTGCCGAAGACACAACTTGGGAGATCCCGCTCCTGGTGCCACGAAGCAGGAGGCTCATCCCCAACATGTGCCGCCCCACGGTCGCATCCTCCTGGGGATGCAGCCGGGAGAAACCCCCCGGGGCTGAGGGCGGCCAAGCCCCGGGCATCCAGCCCCTCGCACCCCACAGCTCCCCTCGGCAGCGTGGCGGGGCGCAGGGGGGAGGCAGTCCCCGACGCCTGAATTTATTAAGGGCTTTACATACAACCAGCAAAGCCTCTTACACTAATTACCCCATTACCCTGCCTCTTGCTTTCGGCACCGCTGAGCCCTCGCACTTTCTTCGCCCGCTTTGGAGGACGCTCCCGGCTGCCGCGCCCCGCAGCCCTTCAGCGGCTCTCGGGGTGAAGCTCAGACCCTCCCGACATTTTGGGGGGCCGCGGGGAGGGCCCGCACCCCGCTCCCCTCTCCCGGGGGCGGGGGGGGAAGCACCGCCCCGGGGCCGCCCCGGCGGCCTCGCTCCTCCCCGCGGTAGCGGCGGCCGGGCGGGCTGCGCAGCCGCCGGGGCGGTGGAGGCGGCCGGCGCCCCGCAGCCGCCGCTGGTAGCCGGGCCCCGCCGCCGCCATGGCGCTGGTCACGCTGCAGCGCTCGCCGACCCCCAGCGCCGCCTCCTCGGCCAGCACCAGCGAGGTGAGCCGGGCCGGGCCGGGCCGGGCGGGCCCCGGCGGCGGGGGGACGGGGAAACGGGGAAACGGGGCGGGACGCGGCCCCTCAGCGCCTCGGCCCTCACGGCCCGCAGCGCCCGACGGCCCCGCGCAGCGCCAGGCCCGCCACGGCCCCGCACGGCCCCCGGCCTCCCCTCAGAGCCTCAGAGCCCCCCGGCCCCCCTCAGACCCGCCTGGGTCCCCTCAGAGCCCCCTCGGAGCCCCCCCGGCCGCCCCAGCCCCTCCTGGGTCCCCTCAGAGCCGCTCCTGGACCTCCAGCCCCTCCGAGCCCTTCCCGGGCCTCTTCAGCCCCTCCTGACTCCCCTCAGAGCCCCCCCCCGGCCATCCCAGCCCCTCCTGGCTTCCCCCAGAGCCCCTCAGCTCTCGCAGCCCCGTCCCCTCGCAGCCCCCCGACACTGCCCAGCCCTTCCTCAGCCCCCAGCCCTTCGGTGCTGCCAGGCCGAACCGGGCCCGGCGCCATCCCGCCGGCTCCCCGCTCTGCCCGGCCCCTCCTGGCAGCCCCACCGCCCGGCCTTAGCTCGGGCTGGCTAAACCCCGGGGCAGCTCGCCTCGCTCTGCTCTGCCAGGTAAATCCCCGGGCGGCGCGCTGGGCTTGTCTTGGGGGGGCAGCTGTGCTCGCTGGCCCCTTGGCCCCCGGACGTTCTCCCTCCCTGACACCCCCCAGCCACCGCCTCCTGCCCCGGGGACGCTCTGCTTTACCCCCCGCGTTACCCCCCTGTCCCTCTGCACCGCCTTTCCCCTGCCTGCTGCAGCCTCTGCCCCACGGGGCGCTCACGCCAGCCCTTCCCCGAGGCAGCTGTGGTCAGTCCGTGTCCCCAGGCCGTGCTGCTGCCCTCTCCTTCCCTCCTGGCCCCGCGCTGCTCCGCCTGTCCCTGCCCTGCCCGGACAGGCCCCCTGCGTGTCCCCGCTCCGCTGCGCACCCCCTTCGCGCTGGTACCTCAGAAACGCCTTCTCCTGCCTCTGCCGAGCCTCGGGCTTCGGGCTTCCCTCACCTCAGCTCCCGGGTGCCATCCAAACCCAGCAGCACCCTCCAATTTATTTTTCTTCTTCCCCGCGCATCCTTTTCCTTTCCTCCTAACCCATCTCTTTCGAGACAGGCCCAGTGTTTCTCTGCATGTCCTTCCTGTGCATCCCTCTCCCCCCCCCCATCTCTTCCCTTCGATGCTCGCTGCCCTTGGCTTCGCTCTGTCCCCGTTCCTGCCGGGTAAACAATCGTGTTTGTCACCTGCCAGGTGCCTGTGACTTCCCCGATTAGCTGGGCCCAGGGGGGAGGCTCACAGGCACCTTTGCAGGGCCCTCGCTGGAGACGCGACTCATCCCTTCCTTTCGCCGTGGATCCGTGTCTGTGTGCTTTGGCCTCTTGACCTGCAGGCACCCCGTGTCAGGACCGCGCTGTGTTCGTTGAGAAACTTGGGAGACAGGGCTTGTGCTTCTCCGGGGATTTTTTTTTTTTTCAGATGGGATTTTATTGCGTTCTGGTTTAGACAGTCTTAAACGAGACGTAGCGGCCACCTGATCTACACAGATGGAAATGAGCTGTACCCCTTGCTGCAGGCAGTGGAATTTAGTCTGGATTTAACTGGTGCAGGTGGGAGAGGAGTCGAAGCAGGATGCCTCTCACCTCGCTATGTGTATCTGCGTTAGGCGTTGCACTGGGTAGGAGCTCTGGGTCGGTTATTATTTTTTCAGTGGGGTGACCGTACGATTCTCCCTTCTCAAAAATGCTGCCGCAAACTTGCTGCCTGGGGTTGTCCCTTCTGCTGCCACCATCCATGGCTCAGGTGTACTCCGGTGCCTCCCAGAGGAAGACATCAGTTCCCGTTCTGTTTGAATGTTCATGCCCTTCTGGTATGAAATACCATAAAACTATAAATTTTTCCAAATTTAGCGTGTTATTTTTAAAAAGTAAATTTCAATGAAAAATCCATGAAAAAGTGCCAGCCTGCTCCCTGATCTTTCTTGCAAGGAAAATGGGGGCTCTTTGAGGCTTTTAGCCTATGTAAATAATTAGATTTTTTTTTTTTGATGGAAGATTATGACCATACGTCCTTGCTAATTGTGAGTACGCTGCTGCAGCCTCTCTTAATTCATGAGCCTGAAGGAATTTATAAGATAGATGCTGCTGCCTGTACGAGGTTTGCTGCTGCGTTCATGTAGCGTGCCGTGAATTCTGAGGAAGAGAGAGCAGTTCATACACACCTGCAAACTTGCACACTCTTGTTAGTTCTGCTGCCATCTCCCTCCCACACCACGTCCCGCTCGCAGCGTGCCCGGGAAGGGGGTGGCTGGTGGAGGTCTGGCCCCAGTGTTGGTGTCTGTGGGACCCCACGGTGCTGGTGAGCGGCTGCGGGTCCGTGGCATCCCGCTGCGGTGCGCCGTAAAACCTGCCAGCTTGATGGGATGCTCTCACCAAAACAAGGCAGAAGACTCGGCATGGCAGACAACAAGGTTGTCTGCGTGCTTCTGCCTTGTTTTGGTTTTATTGCACCTTTTTAATAGGTAATACAGAGAGGATCGACTTTGAAAGCTTCTGCACAAGATGAGCCTGCAGCAGATTCAGGGGCTGGCCCTGCTGCTGAGCCTCAGCTGACAACATTCATGACTTCACAGACGTTTGAAAAGAAAAAAAGTTTTTCTGCCCCTCGTTGCTACGTGAGAGACCCCAACAAGCAGCAGGGTGACCTTCCAAAGGCCAAAAGCCTCCCAGACCTTCCCAGGGCTGGGGGGATCTGCTGGTGGGGGGCACTGGGGCTCGGGGTGTTCCTGGGGCTCTGCCTGCTGCCCCGGCCAGGCTGGCTCTGCGCTGCCACTGCACAGTGTAAACAGCCTAAAAATAGCGATGGTATGTTTCTGGCCATCAGCTGCAGTCATTTTGGATGGGCTTTGTGTATCTCTTTCCCTCCAAATGGCTATATTTCTAATATCCGGCCTGTTTGGTTTTTTTTCCTGGTGTTACATGGTTCTCGCAGACTGTAAACAGAGCAGCTCCTGTGCTCCCTGGCCCTCCTGAGTCTTAACTTGGGGGGTTACAGAGCAGCCCGGGTCCTGCACACGCATAAAACTCGAAGCTCGAACGTTTTACGCAGAGCTATTTGCTATTTTAAACTTCTACAAAACCACCTGGAAACAAGCAACCCTTAGGGTTGCTCTTACTTGATGTGGGTTTTAAGCAATGTTGTAAATAACAAAACGGTCCCTGGGTGTTAGTGCTGGTGGAGCACAATTTCTGAAAGGTCTGTGTCCCTCCAGCTCCACTGGGCTCTGGTGTGCTGCAAGTTTGAAGGTTTTCCTACTGCAGGGTGATTGTAAGGTCCCTGCTTCGCTCCTTGGGTCCAAACCATCTCCCCAGTGCAACTTTGCCCTCTGAGGGGATGCTCCTGGCCCTTTCTCTTCTACTTCTACAGGACCAAAGGAGGAAAATTATCTTTGAGCTTTTTTTTTTTTTTTTTTCCCCCCAGTCGGCTCAGGATGCAGTTAGCCCCAACTCTGTTTTTCTTTAACACGGAGTTTTGTCCAGAAGCTAATGGAGAAGTTGAAGGAGGTGGCTGGAAAGCATGGCTACGTGAAAATTTTCTCTCTGAAAGCAGGCCTGAGTCAGCAGCACGCTCCTGTTGTAAGGAGAGTAAATAACGTGTGAGGGTCAGTAGTGTCACCTGAGCAGCCAAATTTGCTTCCAGGGGGACTTTCCTCCAGCGTCTGGTGGAAAAGTGGCCGTTTTAATAAGCGCCTGCCATCAGAGCAGTGTGTTTGTCGGGAAGGCAGCAGATGTAGGACTAGTTGATGGCTTGGGCAACCAGGCGGGCATCGTCCTAGCCTCAGGACACGTCTCCTGCCAGTGTCAGGGTGGAGGTGGCCTCGCTGGCCCGGCAGCAGCTCCGAGATGGCGGAGGGGCCCCACCAGTGTGTCACCAGAGGGGCAGATCGGTGCCAGGTTGGGGTCGGATGCTGGAGGTTGGGTCAGTCCCAGCTGGAGGGTTTTGGCCGTCTCCACCGGAGGGCACTTGCGCTGTCGCTGCGCACCCTGGAGGAGGGGATGAATTTGTGCCCGGCTCTGCGTTAGCAGCCTGTCGCGGGGGACAAGTTCTGCCCTCACGTGTGCGCTCAGTGGGAGTGATGTGTGTGCACTCTTGGTGACGTCGAGGTTGGTGATCTTCAAACTGATCTGCTCTCTAGGGCCAGCTTGCAGGATTAGGATCTAATAGCTTTAACACCCCCGTGAGCCCCTTTGTCACCCGGCTCCGGGTGCTGGTGCCATACAGGGAGTCTCCTTTATCCCTGGCACCAGAAAGAAAAACCCTTCTGGAAAAGAACCACCCAAAACCTGTTATTGCAGGAATGGTTTTAAAAAGCGTGGGGATTTTTTAAAAAAATTGTAATACAGGGATTTTTTTAAAAAGTTGTAATATGGAAACAACCAGCATGTAACTTTCTCTGTATCCTTCTTTTCTCCCTTCAGCTGGAGGTTGGCAGTGATGAAGAGCGTAAATTAAATGTGAGGTAAGCGGAGCTATTTGGCTCTAAACGTCGTTTCCATCGTTGTTAATTGTCTGCTGCGTATCTGAGTCCTGATCCTGCACAGGACTCTGGCCTGGAGTGTGTGTGCTTGCCCGGAGGGGGTTGCATGGTCTGCAGAGAGCTGAGCACTGGGGCTGCTCTCTCCCTTATCAGTTCAGTTTGGAGACGAGTGCTTAATGAACTTAAAACATACAAGAGGGTTTGTGGTGGTTTGTTTTGTTTTGTTTTTTTTTCCTGGTGGGAAGAAACTGGAAAATTGCTCATTAGCTCTGGGCACAGCACTCAACTGTTATCGCAGCATCTCTGCCTGCTGCTGCTCTCTGAGGTTGGGGCTCTGGGTCGGGAGGGGAGAGCTCTGTTTATTCCTGGGTATTAACCATCAGGAATTCGACTCCTTTGATACTGGGGTTGTGTAGAGCCCCTTTTGTGCAGGAGGGAGGAAAAGGCTGAGATATCCTGCTGCAGAAGAGAAAGGCTTCTCTCACTGACGTTGTGCAGGGATCAGAAGTATAATGATAAATCGGGTTTGGTGGGTCCCTGGCCTCGTGGGGCTCTGAGTAACGATGTGGATCGTTCACTCTAAACCTGTTGCAGCCAGTTCTTACCCTCTTAACCACAGTCCGAGAGATAAAGGGTAAAAACACAACAGTGGTTCAGCACGCTTGGTCTCTTCTTGTTACTACTTCCTACTTTAATTATCCTGGTTTCAGGTAAAAGCAAAGCCACTTGTGGTGCTGCTTAAGTACAGGCTTGTTGTTTCTATCCCATTTTATGCTTTGAGACCTACTGTTGCAGAGGTACAAAACTGAGACACAGGGGCAGTGGGTTTTCTGTTGCAGTTTGAAGGACTGAGACGGGGACAAAGGGGAGTTGTTGATTTGAAGTCTGGTTAACCTTGTGGTTTTGGGAGCAGCAAGTGGATGTGAGGGTATAGACGGCCTTTACCCTGCAAGTGAAAGAGCAGAAAAGCAAAATTGCTCCTTTACAGAGTTGGACAGTGCCAGGCCTTGCTGTTTCTGTGTCCTGAGGGATTTGTCGTGGCTGCAGCCTGTCTGGCGTTTGGTGGCTGTCCTCCTTGCGAGCCCGCGGGCCAGAAGTGGAGTACGTTTGGTTACTGTGTGGTCTCCTGCATTTAATGACAGTCTGTAATGTCATTCGTTAGCTTATTTTCTGGAGAATGCGTTTTGTATCGGGTAAAGCAAAATTCAGGATTCCTGGTTCTTCTCCCAGCTTGCTTGTGGGCTTACGGTGCAGTTGAGGGCTCGAGCAGGAGCCTGCTGAAGTCATGAATAGCAACACATCCTTAACTCTTGTGCTTTTTCCCATGTTGTATTAATTAGTAACGCTTCAGCAGTATGATAATCTCTTCTTTCGTGTATTTGGGTCTTGTGCTGAAAGAGGGAATACTTCGTCCCTTTTCATTACAAATCGACTCCTGACAATGTACAGATGAATCGCAGGGAGGTGGCTGGTTTTGTGGCCACCTTTGGTCTCTCTGGCCTTTTTTCAAGCCAGACGTGTGCATCTGTCACCGAGCAGAGCAACCGTTGGGGGGGGGTGTAGAGAGACTGGCCTCAAAGGCTGGTGCTTTTCTGCTGGCCGTCGAAAAATGCTGCAGAAACGTGAAGACGACAGAGGAAGCTCTTGGGATCTCACGATCCAAAGGATCGTGAGATCCCAAGAGCTTCCTCTGTCCTTCCATCCCTTGGGGCTGCTTTTCTCTATACAGTTTTCAGGATAAGAATCTGGTAATTAAATCGTGAGATAGACCTCCAGAATAGGACGGCTCTAGTGCAGAGCCTTTGCTGTACTCGGGGGGTGGGGAAGGGACTGGAGAAGACGTGTGGCCCTAGTGTGGACACAGCGTAGGTGATAAATGAAGCTCCTCTCACGGGGAGGTAGGTGAGTAGGTCCTGTCCCCTTCCTGCCCACAGCTGCTCCAGATCAATTTGCTGAGACTTTATCCAGTGCCCATGGGGTGGCAGAATTGTTCAACTTCGTTGCACTGCTTCTCCCAACAGTTGAGTTCAGGTCTCCTCTGAAAAAAATGAAGGAACGGCCTGTGATGATATTTATGAATCTTTAAATCCTGGTCTAGCCTTGGTGGAGACTGAGGTGAGAGCTGGGCTTTGTCACACGACCCCTGAGCGCAGGGGTCGGCAGCCCAGTGCCTGACTTTGCAGACCTCGAAGATCCTGACAGAAGGAGGAAAGGTTGTTGGGAACGAGACCCCATCTTGCTGCCAGCTCAAACTGCGTTTCATCGATACAGGATGGATGTGCTGTTACACGTTTATGGCATACCGTATTCATCCACTTGATGAGCAGATTATTTTCATTCCAAAAAATTCCCGGATTTTCATTTGAGGCAGCATAGTTGGATCTGGTTATATGAGCTGTCTGATTTTTTTTTTTTTTTTTTTCCTGAAGGGACAGTTCTGCTTTATGGTTTTATAACCAGCCATGAGTCTTGCTGCTCTCTGGTCTAAGAGCACCAGACTTTCCTTATGGTTTCTGTCATTCCAAAATGCTTTTCTTTCTGTTTTGTCCCTGAAACAACCTCGACCCTAAAATAAACCAAGGGGCCGTGTTCTAGGTTCAGCTTTTCTCTCAAAGGTATTTTGTTGCCATCTGCGCTTTCTTAGACATGAATGTGCTTTAAAGTCTTCTCTCACTTTCCAAACATTTTGCAGAAGCCTCGATAAGGTGACATCCACACTGTTTCCAGCAAGCAGCCAGGAGTCCATTTTGCTCCGCAGTGAGTAAAGATTCATATCAGAAGAAAAAGTAAGAGCACAGGCTCAGATCTAACAGCCCAGTTGGGCTCAGTGCAGCTGGTGCAGGCAAGAGCTTGCATGTCTGATCCTCTGTTACCTGTGTCTGCCGAAATCTTCCTTCCCAAATGCCGATCAGCCACGGGGTGTTGTGGCTTGATCCCTTTTTTCCCCTAATGATGCAGCGCACCCACAGAACCTTGAGACATCTCACCCAAATCTTAATGAAACTGCTGGCACGGTTACGCCAGGTCCATGGGAGCGTGCGTTAGCTTAGAGTTAGGCACAGCCTTCAGTTTTACAAGATCGGGGTCCGCTGAGTTCAGTACGAGCCTTGTGTGCGCGGTGCCTGCCGCCTTATCGCAGAGCCACCTCGTGCTCTTCTACCTCAGAACAACCACGGAGAGGATGATGTCAAGTGCGGAGGAGACCGAGAGCAGAGCTGAGCTCTTTCCAGGCAGACTGCTCTGGGAGAACGGGCTGTGTGGAATTTTTCCTCCTTTTGGTGTAACCCGATTGACTTTCATCACTCACCGGCTCTCTAGCACTAAGTCAGAGGAGATGTTTGACAAAGCCAGTCGTGTTGTGAGTCTTGGCTGCTTCTCAGATGCGGTTGGCAAATGCAGCAAGATAATCACTGGTTTTAATTACAAACACAAGTAAGTTTGTTTAGCCAGTCATTCTGTAATCTTTGCCTTTATTGGCTTTCCCATGGCAATCTGAATGTGGTCAGACACAGGGCCGGGTGAGTGGTTTTTGGGCACCTTCTGCAGGGAGATGGAGGCTGAGCTGCTGCAGAAGGACCTGCGAGTTAGATGTCTCCAGCCTCTGATCGAGCCTGAAGATTGTTACGGAAAGAACTGTTCTTGTTTGGCACTGCTAAACCCAGTTTTAAGAGCTGGCAAGAGCAGCTGTGGGAGGTAAAAGTTTTTGGGGTTGGGCCTGTGTGTATTTGCAGAGTCTTTTAATGGCAGACGCTGCCCTGGTGCTTCTCCACGTGCTGCGTGGCCACGGGGGAGTGCGGAGCAGAGACCCTGCATTCAGAGCGCTGCCCGGAGCGTCCCGTGTCCTGCTGAACAGGGAAGTGGTAGAGGAAGAAGAGGACACTGGGGGGTCTTCCTCTCTCTGCTGATGCCAACCCGTGTTACTTAATGTTCCCAAGCCCCTCTCTCCCACCTGCAGCCTGGCAGGTGACTATTAGCTCATCTTCTGAAACACTCCAAGTGTTAGGTCTGTTCGGTTTTATTTGGCATTAAAACCTTTCAGCTGTAAGAGTGTATGGCTTTTGAGCTCTGAGGAACCTATGGCTGTTTGTGAGGGGTCAAAGGTACCACATCCCTCTTGCTTTCCACCTTGCTAACCCACCTTTGTTTTCCTCAATTACCTGGTCAGGAACGAACATGCTCCACCACGCTGGTTTGATAATCAGCTCTACAATTCCTTTAGTTACTTCTTTTTTTGTTGTTGTAGTTTAATGAGGTAAAGTAATTTTCTGGTTTGAACGTAGCAGAGTGACACTGGGCGTTGGTTTGACTTGGTTTTGTGTTTGCTGCAGGAATTAGTGGAGTCCTCAGGTTGATGAAAAGTCCCTTTGCAGCTCAGTGATCAGCAGGAGGAGTAATTGCTGCAGACAGACTCTTTACAGCGCATCATCAGGTTTAGATTGGATATTAGGACAGATTTCTGCACCGAAAGGGTTGTGCAGCACCGGGACAGGCTGCCCGGGGAAGGGGCTCGGTCGCCGTCCCGTGTAGCGGTGGCGCTGAGGGACGGGGTTTAGCGGTGGCCTTGGCACCGTGGCGTTCACGGTTGGACTCGGCGATCTTAAAGATCTTTTCCAACCTCATGGATTCTGTGATTCTGTGCTCATCCCGGCTGGCACGCAGCAGAGGACTCGTTACAAGGAGGCTGTTTGGTTAAAATCACTGTAATAAGCCGAATTCCACGCTGGCAGTGGCCTCTTCAGTGGGGAAAACTAGAAGAGCAAACCCAGCTCCGGGCACTGTTCAGGCTCTCTGAGTGCCCACCCCAGCTAGGGATGTTTATACATTATACTTTATTGTATATTATATTTTAATTCACCAAAAATTATTTATTAACGCCGCGATCTTTAACTTTTTTAGGGATTTATGAGCGTGTTTTTCTGGAGGCAGCACAGAGCGAGCGGCTTGCATCCGCAGGGTTGAGTGGCCGTGTTTGTGGCACCAGGAAGGTGCACGGGGCTGGGGGTACGACGGGGCAGCTGTCTTGAGGATTTATTTGCGGGGACAGCAGCTCATTACATACTTGACAAGCCCTGCTCGCTGCAGAATTTATTGTCTCCCAGTTATTTGGTGGGAGATCTTGGGGCAGAAGTTGCTGACTTTATTAACTGTTCAAAACAGGACGCTGAATCACATCCTGGCAAGGCTGCAGCATCCTGCCTTAGCGTGCTCCATACAATGGGGAGGCGAATTCACAGGCTCGTGACCCTCGGTAACTTTCTGGCCCGTAGGTGTGGCCGTGGAAGCTGATGGAGATATAATTAGGCCTTTACATTTTGTCGTGGGTTGTGTGGGGACGTTCAAAGACCATGGAGCCGAGGAAGCGTGCACTTATTTGACACTTATTTAAGATCTGGCCTCTCCAGGAAACTGTTGCCGACTTGAAGTTGAGCAACGTGAGGAGTTTACTTGGATGTAAGTAGAGGAACAGCAGGAGGCCTGCCAGTTTGAAGATGTGGTGATTAGCCCCTTTTCAGAATTGTATATAAATCTCCTTTCTTTTTTTTTCTATGAAACCTTAGCAGTTTGGCAAAAAAACCCGAAACAACTGGCCCTGTTATCAAAGGTACTGGCTTTGCGCTGAACGTTTTTTCTTTCTCTAAAAGGCCGGTGTGGTTACTGTTTATTTAGGTGTTAGAGCTGGGTCAGAAAAATATTTGGGTTCCAAATGCCTCTTGATTTTTAAATACCTTAACCTCTGATTATTGGTTGCCAAGATCTGTGAGTCAAGGATTTCTCATACGAATCAGAGCTGTGGTCTGCCTGTCAAGTGCTCTTGAGATGTTTTCAAAGAATGTAGAATGGACAGAACACCTTCGTAGGCATGGCTTTACTTTTAATGGAGAGGGTTGAGTTTTTTTATTTCCCAAACGTTTACGTCTCCCTCTGCAGCGTTGGAATCCCTGATGCAGGAGCACTCTGCTGCTACACAAAATATCAGAAAGCAAACTAAGCCCAGCCTTGAATGGATGAGAATGCAAACTGCCTCTGTTAGTTGTTTAGGTTTATCCAGGATCAGAAGGACTCTGCAGAGCCTTACCTGTGATTCTTGAAGAAATCCTTACCGCAGGAATTTCTGCTGAAGGCAGCTGCTGGGGGATCTGTGGCAGTGTGCTGCTGGCCGCTGGGCAGAAAACCTCTGGGGCTTAGCATCGGGAGCCAAGGCATCCAGAAATGCAGGGAATGAGACAGAATGTCCCTTTCAGGTTTTCCAGAGAGCTGCCAGGTTGGTTGTTTGCCCTGTCTGCCATCCAGACGGTCACATCCAACACTCACATCCCTGCGGAGGCGGCTGCCTGGGGGGCTGCTCACAGCCTGCCACCTGTGGGCATCTCCCTCCCAGCCCTGGAAAACTGCTCGGACTACACGTCTGCTTTGCTCTGCAGCACCAATTCTGCTTGTAAAAGATGGGTTTGGAGTGGACGGGGAAAAAGAAGGATGATCCTGAGGTTTTTAGCAACGCTTTTCTGTCTCGAGGTAGCTTTGCCCCTGGCTGGCAGTCTCCGAATTTCTGGGGTGCTGCTGCATACCCTTGGTGGAGCCAGGAAGACAGGCTGAGGTCTGGCTAAACGCTCAAGGGGATGTCAGGGCTGAGCTAGAACTTTTCTCGTTCTGCTTTTACTCTGCATGATCTGTCCAGATTTATTTTATTTTCTTTTTACGCCTTACCAATGTGTCAAGTGCTCCCTGGTCTCTGCTGCCTTTTTTGGAGTCATTCTAAAACCCAGCAGCTAAGCTCTTTTTTGGGTTGCTGTGCCACCGCTGCCTGTAGGGTTCTCAGTCGTGCTTCCTACACCGTTGTCCGTGTCCTGGCTGACCTTCGTGCATGCCACTTGGAAGCTGCTTTCTTAATCCTTCAAACTATTATTCACCTTCCTTTTCTTTTCCAGTGGCGCCGTTGGAGAGTTTCCACTTGTTTCTCTGGCCTGTCTCCGGGAGACATCGCTGAGTGGGTGAAGTGGGGTGACTTAATAAGATAGTTTAAAGGATTAAAACAATGAGTTGACAGGAGGAATGCAGGAGGATCGGCCCGATGTGCCGGCAGCTCGGCTGGGGAGGAGGATGGGAGCAGGGTCGGCTCCTGCCCGGGTGCACGGGCGGGAGGCTCAGCCTTTGATGTGCCCTCCACGGCAGGAGCCTGGGGGCCAGCATCATCCCGCCTCTCCTTTAGCTTGGACCACGGCTCCGGGACACCTCCCCGGCACTCCCGGGCTTGTGGTCTGGCCTCCTCCCTACCTGCCATCACGGAACAGCTATGGCAGTAACATGGCAACAACATCATCCAAAAAGTGTGACTTGTAGGAAAACACAGGGTGTCTTTTGAGTCTTTTAGTGTGGGGAAAGAAGGGAGCCAGTGTTTTGGGAATAGCTGGCTTCCCTCAGACCGCCAGGACGCTGCATGGCAGAGGGTGCACTAGGTTGGAAACCCGCATTGTTGCTAGTGCTGGCGCCTCTGTATACGCCTCTTGTGCTTCCCTGTGCCGGCTGCTGCTTTTCCCAGCCTTGGCTTTTGAGTCTCCGAGTCCAGGCAAGCGTTAGCCGCTCCGTGTAGCTGTGGGGAGAAGCACTGCTCAGCCCTCACCACAGGGCACACGGATGCTGGGAGTCTGTAGGGTTAATATTCCAAAGAGTGGGAGAAATGTTTCTTTCTAGCAGTTAAATGAGCAGTGGTACAGGCTGAGGTTCGGAGAGGATCTGGCCCCGGCCTCCTGAGACAGCAGCTATCACAGAAATGACATCACTTCTCAGTGGGAATCTCAGAAATGCCCGTTGCGATTCAAAAGGTTAGTTCGAAGCACATCGCATGGCTGGATGATGCTGCGATCAGCCTCGTGCCTTTTTGAACTCTGCGATTAATGGGATGAGCAAAAAGGATTTCTTTTCCTTGTGAAACAATCTCTTATTTTATTTGGCTTTTCACTATCCAAGTACTAGGGATTCCTAGAATTTTCTCTTTCCCGGCAGTTTGGGAGCCGTTCTGCTAACTTACGTTGCGCAAGTCTGCTGGAACAGGGAATAATCCTGCTAATTTGTTTGCTTCCCCCTTCCTGCCCTTTCTCTTGGATGGTTTATCCAAGCTGCTCCTGCGTTGCCTGCAGGCACAGCCCGGGTCGTGCTCTGCCCCGGGAGCTGGGCGCTGCTGACCCGCCTCGGCTCCGTGCGGAGAGCCCGGGGCATCGCTCGCCCGGTGCGCAGGAGCGGGCTGGAGGCACATCAGCAGCCGTCTATTTATGTTAGGAAATTAGCTTTTGTGGGCTTCATGATTGATTTCGTGATTTTTTTTTTTTTTTTTTTTTTTTCTTTTTACTCTTTGTGCTCGAGGAGCGTTTGTATCTGGCGCTGTGAATGGCCTGCAGTGTCTCAAACCCTTCTTAGCATTCTTGCGCTGGGGATGTGGCCCACGCCTTTCAACTGAACAATACATGTTCAGACTCCCCTTTTGTTGCTGCGCTGCTAAAAACACGAGAGCGAAGCCTGCCGGGTCTTCCTGCCTGCCTGACCATCTCGCTTCTCCTTTGAAATAGCTGGAGAGATGTTTGCCCCTGTGGGGAGGCGTTACAAGACCCCCCCTCAGTGTGGGCTGTTGCCCGACCCCTGGAAGCAATTTGCATTGTGTGATGGTGCCCCGGTTGCACCTGAGGAAGGGGAATATTCTCTGTGGGTCTGAAGAAATGTCAGACCTTGCTGTGGTTGGAGAAGAGAAGGCTCCGGGGAGACCTGAGAGCAGCCTCTCAGGACTGAAAGGGGCTGCAGGAAAGGGGGGAGGGACTCTTGATCAGGGGGGAGGGATAGGATGAGGGTAACGGGTTTAAACTGACAGAGGGGAGATTTAGATCAGACCTAAGGAAGAAATTCTCCCCTGTGAGGGGGGTGAGGCCCTGGCACAGGCTGCCCAGAGAAGCTGTGGCTGCCCCCTCCCTGGCAGGGCTCAAGGCCGGGTTGGACGGGGCTTTGGGCAACCTGGGCTGGTGGAAGGTGGCCCTGCCCGCGGCAGGGAGGTTGGAACGAGATGGTCTTTACTGTCCCTTCCCACCCAAACCAGCCTGCGATTCTTTGTCGTTCACAACTTAACGTTTTGGGTTTCTTCTTGAGGTGACTTGTCTTCAGCTCAGGAAGTCTGAGAAGTCCTGAGTTTCTATAACCCATCCAAGCTGCACCCTGTTTTTTTGTAATAAAATAATATTTCAGAAGACAAACATTTCCAAAAGTTGCCCTGCAGGTAGCTGCCTCCACCCCAGATGCATCACAGAGATTTCTGCAGAGGTAGAGCACCGCAGCCCGAGCGATGCTGGCAGCTCTCACCGACCAGCGGGTGTCTTGGGCACCTGCAGCTCTGATCACGGGTCGGTTTATCAGCACATCACAAAGCCGACACGTGTATGCGATAGTGCTTTGGTTTAAAACAACATTTAATGCGTTGGAGCTGGGTCTTCCGTGGCCCTGCTGCATGGGGAGCACTCTGCTTGCCCCTCCGTGTGGCGAGAAGCGTTGCGTGAAGCAGGGATGGTTGTGGACGTACTCTCAGCCATATTTGTGAAGGTGATTCCTTTGTTTCATTTAATCTTTCTGTGGCACCGGACTCTGTGTGACGGGGGGGTGTGTGACACAGAGCAAAGGCCACTTGGAAACACTAAGTACTTTTTTAAAAAAGCATGAGAAACGACCTGCTGCTGCTTTTTAAAGCTCCCGTTTCTGTTTCTCAGGTTGTACAGTAGCATGTGAGCGAGTAGCTTTGAAGTTCCCTTTTCCCTGGCGCTGTTTTGTGTTGCCCAGACCCCTTCTGAAGGCCCCTGTCTCGGTCAGGAAGCGTTATCTGATGTGCCTCCTATCAAGCCAAAGCAAGCAGTCGGTGTGCTTTAATTGTCACTTGGCTGGGGAAGCAGGGGCCGTGCAGCTGCTGCCTTGTCTTCCTGCTATTTCTCTCCCCGCATCTTCCTTTCTATTTGATGTGCTCATTTCCAGTTTAGTTTATGTTGCTATTTTGGTCCAGCTGCGTGACGGCCCTTTGGCTCGCTGCGGCGCTGCCCTGGCTTCAAACCCACCCTCTGGCCTGGTGAGGGCCTGGCTGGGCTGTGGGAGCGCCCGGGGGACTGGCTGGGTCCCCGAGCTGCGGCACCACGGCAGAGGGGTGCACGGGGAGGCCCCTCTGGGGCTGCCTTTCATTCTTAATTCCCTGGAGGTGGCTGGGCTTTTCCCAGAGTGAGCAGAAAATGGGGTGGGGTGGGGTGTGAAGAAAAGGGGGGGGGGGAATAATAATCAGTTCTTTTCCTCCTTATCAAGGGGCCTGTGGAAAAGGGAAGCATGTTTAATTTTGTGGCACTTGGGAGGCCTGTTTTTTCCTCACCTTATCAGTTTGGAAACATTTTGAGCAGAAGGTGCCGTAAAATCCAAGGAACCAGGAGGCACTACAGTGTTTGTGCCTTTTTAAAATTGCGACCAATTTTGAAAGAAGCAAATACTGCTCTTTTTTTTTTTTTTCTTTTTTTATTTTTTTTTTTTGCCTAAAACCCAGACCTGGCTGCAGGAGGGCAGCTCCTCTGGGCACGGGGAGAGGTCTGCGTGTGGCGGGTAGGAAGGGCAGGACGAGCGTGGTGGCGTTGATGGATGTCGGGGTGAGGGGGTGCTCCTGCTCCAGCACGTCTGGGCTGTCAGATGAGCCCAGAGGCCATCGCTGGCCCCCGAGCACTCCAGCTCAACCCTGATGGATAGGTGACCTTCTCTGCCCCCGTGCCACGCGTTCGTTTTGTTCCATTAGTGAGGGGGAAATTAAGAAATTTAATTTGACAGAGATTTAGTGCCCGGAGAGCGTGATGGTAGCCCTGTGCCTGGGCAGGGCTTCGTTGCAGGGCTTTTCTGGCACATGGAGCTCGGCGCCCGAGCTGCACAAGCACCCGGCACGCAGCAGTGAGAGAGCTGCTCGAGGTGAAAGGTTAAATAGAAACAGAGAAAGCTTCAGGTGGGGGTAGTAGATATCTTGAAAGGACATTTGGAATATTGTATCTTTGGGAGAGGGGAGGGATAACTTCAGCGTAGAGGCCAACTCCAAACGTTAGCTGAAGCAAGGTTTGAGACCCATCAGGTGCACGTGCCTCGGTTCTGGGGTGATGGTGGGGACAGCCTGTGTGAGGAGCAGCTCCCCTCTGCCCCCTGAGCTCCCTGCCCTCAGCCCTGCCTCTGGCTCTCGCATCCCCGAGGAGAATGTGGGGCGAAGCCGGGCAGGGTGACAGTCTGCTCTTGTTCCCTGCTAAAGTGTGCTCTAAGCGTAGAGCTGTAAGCAAGCAGATCGGAACGGCGCTCGCACGAAACGGGCCTCGCGGTTGTGATCAGCGTCAAACGCAGAGGTAACGGGTTCATTCACAGCTCCAGAAGTCCCCAGGGTGGTTGCGGGTGTGGTGAGAAGCCTTGGGCATCCCGCAGCAGTTCTGGGAGCAGCAGGGATACCCGCACAGACACAGACTCTGATGTTTCTGTGTTCTGCCTCCTTGAGCCAGGTACTAGTTTTTAATTCTTAGACTAGCGAGAGACTGCTGAATCAACCTCAGGCTTGGCTGTGTCTTCCCAGCAAAAGTGGTTTTCTCTCTGCTAACTTCTGTGTATGGATATTTATTTTGAGATGAGTTATGTAGTTATAAGATATATTAATGGTTTTCTTGTATCCTGCAAGATGATTACATCTTATGTGAGATTTCCTATTAAAACAGGGAATTCAGATAACCAGGGTTTCTTCATGGGACACACCATAGCCTGAGCCACAATGGCAAAGCAAACTGCTTAGGGCAAACTGTTCTGTGACGGGCAGCTGGCTTCCAGCTCACTCTGTCTGTCCAGTAACGCGAGCAGCTCTGTCTCTTGTCCCAAACCCCAGTGTTTTCAACAGATTGCTTATTGGCATTTGTGGACCCCGGGGGGCAGCATTTTGTAATGATTAAAAGGCAATGCCTATTGTGTTCTTAAGCAACTCGAAATGTAATTGATGTGTGTTGCAGCCATGCTCTTCTGGAGCTTTCCCAAAGGGGAAGAAATATTTCCTTTTCAAGTTGAGCAGTGTGGAGCCAACGGATGGAGCAAGGGACGGTGAAGCAAGAGACGCTCCTCGCCTGCCCCTGGGTGCCACCCCTCTGGGCCCCAGCTTTAGGGACAGCAAAGCACTGTATCTGTCTGCACCCTCCCGCTGCCACTCTTGGCATTTCCCAGATGCTTGTAAGCAGAGGTTTCACCTCCCTTAGGGGGTTAATGCCATCAGTTTGGTAAGCAGAGGTCATGGAGTGGAAGCGGGGATGCAGCTGTACTGGAGCACCAGGGTCCTGGGGCTGTGACAAAACTCGTGGGCTCTGCGTTTGAGAGCCTGGAGTGAAGTAGCTGCGCTGGGCAGGATTCCTGGAAGGGCATCCAGGGAACGGGTGGTTTCTGTTGTGCGTGCCAGTGGGGCCGGGTGAAAATTGAACGGAAAGCTGCTTCTCCCCCTGGTTAGTACTGGTGAAACGAGAGCGTGGCGTTCTGGTTTAAGCCTAGAGAAAGAATTAGGGGTCTGCAAGGAACAAGATTTGATTATAGCCAGGCACTAACAAATAAATACCAAGCCACCTGAAGGACTGTCTTGTTCAGTAGTAGCTCAGTAACTCGTGACTCACTCTGAAAATCAAACCGTGGTGGCTGTACAGTAAGGGAAGAAGCATTTTAATTTGACAGCTAATGCCTTTGTCATATCTGTGTTACAGTGGTGACATGCGGGGTTTTAATTACAAAGGAACAAACAGGCATTAGTTGATACGATGCTTTTCATCTAGTCCTGTCCCAGGGAATATGGACTGTGCACAGCGACGGGCTGCTGATAGGCGCTGCCTTGCCTTCAGAGCATGCGGGCGGAAGCAAACAAACAAACAAGTCTGGAGGAGGGAGATGATTAGACGAGCCTCAGCTGGTTTTTTCCCCTCCTGAATGGCCCTCTTTCATCAGGATATGTTAGGACAAGTGCTTTTTCAAGCCAGGATATCAGTGGAAGACAGAGTGTTCTGTAAAAGTCATCCAGTTCCTGGGTAGCATCAACAGACGCGATTTCTCTGCTCCGCACAGAATATACGGTCGACCTTTTCTTTTCCTTCTTTTCTTTTTTTTGTTTTTAAATGGGTTTAGAAGCAAAAGGATGTGAGTTTTACAGCTAGTTATGAATCTTTTCGAATTTACTGACTTCTGTCTGACGCTTGGGCCGGCACAATGCTTCTGCTGTTCAAAGAAAACCAGTCCAAATTAGTATGTATAAGCCACTCGTTTTTATGCTGCTAACAAATGCTGCTTACTAGGGCATTTATCACTGGTGCCGAGGGTCAAAAGTTGGGGGATGTTCTTTAATGATAGGATTTTTCTGTTCTGTAGGAGATTTTTTTCACAAAGGCTGGAGTTTTAGTTGTTTACTGGAACGGCAAGATTTAAAAGAGTCTTTTAAAACTGGGTTGGGATATTGTGCCTTGCCTTTTTCTCACTTGTATTTCGGTAGCTGTCTTTTAGAGCAGTTTTATGAAGCGGCTGAGAGCAAAGAGTGTTCCTAGAGCGGAGATAAGGCACGGTGTTGGGTAATGTTGCTGTTTCAGAGTGGTGTAAAACAGGAGCTTTCTCGGAGGCGCTTGGCTGCGTTACCTCTGTACGGCACCGCGCTGGCCGTACGGAAACGTGTGGAAATGGGGGAGCACGGGTAGTGCTGGGGGGTACGGTCTGAGTCACGACACGCTGGGCTTTGTAAGGTTAGGATGCGGTTTAGGGAACAAACATTTAAATTAAAAACGAAATCTTGCTTTCAACAGGTTCTTTGGCTTTGCTTTCCGGTTCATTTCCATGCAGATGGATACACGGTGACAAAAATGCGATGTGGGTTGTCCTTTTCCTTCAATCTCTCTCTGCTCCTGCAGCGCAGATTTCTTATTTGCCTGCAACTGGGAATATTCTGCTTTATTGTAGAAGATTTCCTGACTGCAAGAGAGGAGAACATCGGGCGAGATGAACGATCAGAGCAGGAGTTGCCGATGCCTTTGGGAAGAAGCTCTGGCTCTTCCAAGGTTCTCCCTGCTGTAGAAATCCCAGTCAGTACTTCATTAGGGGTAAAAGAATATCCTTTGGGATATTTTTTGACTTTCCCAAAGAAATATTTCTCAAAATTCTTGGGCCAGGAGTACTGTGAATTATCTCCTCGTGTGTTACCAAACCATTCCCTTCCTCTTGCCGAAAAAGCAGACAAGTGCGCGTAAAGCCTGTATGTAGCCAAATGTCCTATACGTTGTGTTGGCGTCACTGCTTTTGCGTAACTCCTGGCCTTTTTTAACGCTTTCCTGTGAGATCTGGTGTGTGAAGGAAACAAGACTCTTCCTGGCTTACTTACGGGATGAAGCGAATTCCCGTTTGCAGCAGTTGTCGCCGTTAGCGCGTGTGCCAGGCGGAGCGGAGCCGGCGCTTCGGGTCACAACTCTGGGAACTCTGCGCGGCTCCTGCTCTGACACAACTTGCTAGAAGCGAGTGGTGGTGAGTGCTGGAATGCTGCGGGAGTGTCAATGGAGAAAAGCTTGTTTTAATTAGAGTGCAGTTGTCCTGATGGCATTTTATTGATCTATGACTTGTAGAGCCTGGAACTTTGGTGAAAACTTTAGTTCACTTGAAGGCAGTTGAGATCTCCAATTTAAACCTGATCCAGGTCTCTCTGGGAATTTTGTACCTTGAAGATTCAGTTGAAAAATTGAGAAAGCTTTGCCTGGGAACTTTGTCTGTGTTCTCAGAGAAGGGAAAAGCTGAACTTGCAGCAAAAGCTGACGTGAAATTTATGTCTGTCTTAACAAAAACACTACGGTAGAACGGAGCATTAGTGCTCGCTTCTGCTCAAAGGCAAAGACCCCAGATAAAGTACAGAACAGATGAGTGCTGGGAGTAGTAACTCCTGTGGGATCATTTTCTGTAGCATAAGTAACTCCCGTGTAGCACAATCTTGTAATGGAGCATTTATATTTAGTAGATAGCAGACAGTAATTAATGATGATCTATGTTTGGAAGTGTAGGGCGGCAGAAAATTGGGCTTTGTAACAAGGAATGTCTCTTGTGATGTTTTGCGCGGGGTAGGAAATGCAGTGTAAGCAGTTACTGCGGCCAACTAAAAGGTAGCTTAGTAGATGTTGATTTTCAGCCTTGTGGGAAATGTGAACTTTACTGCTTATGTCCAAGTCTATTTCTAAAACGCCCGCGAGTGCGTTATGGTACTGTGTAATTAGCCTTGTGCTGGTGCTTGCTGTAACTACTGATTTTGTTCAGCCTTCTCCCTAGTTACGTTCTGGGGCCTCTGTGTCCTTCGACTCTGTGGAAATATCGTTACGTATTTGCACATACTGCGACCTGCTGCCTTATCAGTCGTGTTTTCCAGGATGGCTGTATCTAGCCAGAGCAAAGCAAAATCTATGCTATTGTGTCGGTTGTTTTTTTTCCCCTGAGGTTTCAGTGCCGTTTCCTTTCTGTGATGTGCAGGTTTCATCTGCCCTCCCTTCCTCTTTAAATCTACAGAGCGTTTATGGTTGCATGTTCTTGTTTTTGCGTTCCAAAGAAATCTCAAGAACTGAAATCGGTAGGAACTGATTGACTCAGATTCTCATCTTCAGTCATTTTACAGGTCTAAGCCTGTAAAAAGTCTTACCCTCTACGGTTTTTTAATTGCAGAATTTGACAATCAAATGATAGTCATTTTCAGCCCATGACAGCTCAGGCAAGTATCTCCTGCAACGGTCAAGTAATAAAACGTTGGTGGGAAATGACACGTGAATAATCCATGAATAATCCTGCAGCCGTGCTGTGCAAGTGGCAGGACCAGACCCTGGGAACAGCTTCTCATGGCAAAGTCCTGCTACGTTTTAGTGAGGGGAAGCCCTTCCTTTCCTAGGCGTACAGACCTGAGCACGCATTTTGCTGATATTTCTTTCCAGCTGACTTCCTCTGTCATTTGTTTTCCAGCCTAAGCGAGAGCTTTTTCATGGTGAAAGGTGCAGCCCTTTTCTTACAACAAGGAAACAGCTCCCAGGGCCAGCGAAGTCTCCAGCATCCTCACAAACATGCAGGTAGTAGATGAAATCACCTACTGAAATTCTTTTTCCCTCTTGCTTTGCTGCTCATCCCGTCCGTGCAGGTTAATAGCACCCGTGGGTGGGTGGATGACTCCTCTAATTGTCATAGTGGGCCTTGTACAACCTGCTGGGTAAAACCAGGTTTGCAGCCCACCTGCTTCGAATGGGAACGTGTGATTATTGAGTCTTTGTTTAAATTTTTGTCGTTATCTCGGAACTGTAACTGGAGCAGAAATTTATTCTCTGCAGACACCATGGCATTCAGCACGGCGCTCTTTCGGCAGGGAAGCCTGCTGAGCCAGGAGGTCTCTGCTGAACGTGTCTCCCTGTTTCCCGTAGCCGCAGATGAAGAAATGTCCCTTGTGCTTCAGTGATTTGATCTTTGCCCTTTGGCCTGTGGGGAGGAAAATGGGATGGGCTGAGTCACAGGGCTCCAGCACCTCTTCTGTAGCGATCGAGGTCCCGATGCAGCACGGCAGGGACGTTTCTCCGAGTGCTCTCCCAGCCTCCAGTAATCTGAAGCTTGGGACTTTTGGTGCCAGCTGACAGCATTTGTTCTTTTGAAACTACCTGTTGCTGTGTTGGTTTGATGTTGCTGGTAAGAGTGAGGAACATTTTAACAGGATTTGGGTCTCTGGATAGATGTACATTTCTTAGCTCCTTATATCTCCTTTCCTGGTTTCAGGAAAATCCCCTTTTCAGTTAACTCGCCACAATTTGGCCTGTAAGAATTCAACACGGTTAAAGAACAGACTGTCCTTCTTCCCCCAGTCCCTTCCAGTGTGCCAAACTGGTGGGAAGAAACAGCAGGGAGTTGTATGGTGAGTGTACGTGAGGATTGATGAGCAGACAAGAGGGTTCAGGAAAGTGGATTCTACTCACCCCATGTCTTTATGCCTTCTGTCTTTGACAGTTTGGGAGTAAGTGATTACTGGGAAAGAAGAAATAAGATCATCGGGGCACTCTGAGAGCAGGAGCATGTGGGAAAGGCACAGTGTGGTACTGTGTGTCTGCTGCTTAGTAAACACTCCAAGCACAAAGAGGGTGTTTGAATGCCAAGCTTGGCTTTGGGTTTCTTTAATTGTCAGCAATTTCATATACCCAACAAACATCCTACGGAAGGAATTTTATCTTGTATGGAAAGTTATGAGTGCATTACCCAGTTATTCGATGTGAACTTGTTTTGTTTTCTTGTAGATTGGTTGTTCCTTTCACTTGCTTTCACCAGACAGAAACGTACCCACCGCTCTAGAGCCCAGGGGACTTGTTGCACGAGCAGCACTTTGTTTGACATAAGAAGGGATCCATCACCCAAACAAGCCAAAGTTTTTCTTTTCTCCTTTGTGTTATTTTTTTTCCGATCATTGTTCCTTCTGCCTCTTCCTCCCCTGTCCTCAGTGCCCATATCTTTGTCTTCTCTGAGGTGCTGTAACAGGCAGTGTCATCATTTGAGCCAGTCACAGGTGGTCTCAATTTATTTGGTACCTTCCAAATGCCGTAAGGTCGCGTTCTCGCCCAGCCAGCCAGTGGCCACCCAAGCAGCTCACTTCTGTTACTGTTCTCTGGGACAGCAGAGTTCATTGGCCTCCCTGAAATGGTATTTTTTGACTTAGAAACATCCAGTTTCATGAAAGGTCAAGGCTTTGCCCATTCTTAGTGCAGCAAGTGAGACCCTTTCTGATTATTTCTCTGCTTTCTCTGCAGGTGATTTGCCCCAGCACCTCCAGGTGATGATCAACCTCCTTCGCTGTGAGGATAGGATCAAACTAGTAAGAAAAGATGTTTTGGTTGGTTTTTTTTTTTCCCCTCTCCTTTCTGTTGGAGGTGTTTGAAACAGACCTGTAGAGGTTCATGAAAAGCATTGGCAAATCCTAGGTTTAAGAGTCAGCTTAACTCTGTGCTGGTTGCCAGCCCTCCTGCGTTTTCCTGTCCACGCCTTTTGCCCTGGTCCTTACATCCAGGTAATGAGTTGGGTCAGGCAACTGATCTCTCTGAAGTGTGTTTTGTTAGATTTAATTTTCCAGTCAGCTGACGATATACAGGAGAAGGGACAGGAGCTTGCTGATGCTAATGGATGCCCTTAAGTCGGTCTTGAAGTTGCATCCAAATGAGACTGGGCTTTCTTTTAAAGAAATCTTCAGATTAGATAGAATCTTCAGGTTACATTTTGTAGTATTTGTCCAAGCTGGGGCAGGTGATCTCTGCTGACCTGCTCCCACCCTGATGCCAAGTCAAACTGGCAGCTGGCCTTGCTGGAGGATGGGCCACCTCCCCCTCTGTCTTTCATACTGCAGCTAAATAAAGCTTTTGGGCACAATTACTTCTAAAAAAAAAAAAAATACTAGGCAGCAATGGAAGACAACTGTCCAAAAGCTAATTTGCAGAGCTTGATGACCTTTTTCTAGGCTGTCCGTTTAGAAAGTGTGTGGACAGACCGAGTCCGGTACATGGTGGTTGTATACAGCAGTGGACGACAGGACACAGAGGAGAATATTCTACTGGGCGTGGATTTTTCCAGCAAGGAGAGGTATGTCTGAGGCAAGGCTGGGCTTGGAAATCGGGCAGGCTGGGTTCTCTGGAAAGCCTGTCAACACCAAACTGTCCCCAAGCACTTGGTTTACATGTATCTGCAAATTCTAGCAAGAGAAAGGACATGTGTGAGTTTTCTGACCAGTTATGAGGGTGATTTTTGTTCCAGAAAGGTTTTGGTCTCCTTGGGATCTCTGGGCAGCTGTGAGCAAAGCATCCACGTGTAATTCACCTGTAGGGCTGTGGCATCTACCTCACCTGTGGTAGTTTGCTGTCTGCTCACGACAGAATGCTCTTGCAGACACATTTGCAAAACTGGAACTTATTCTATCACCAGACTTCCAATCTGTTGATGGTATGATGCAATGGAGCTGGGTTTTGGGGGGAGGGAGTAGCTTAGCTGCCAACTAACATCAAAAAACAATACTGCAAAAGTACCTCCAAAACCAACAAACAAATGTGTCAGTAGTGAGCTGTTTCTTTTATCTAACTGATAAGAGCACGTAATATTTTGAAAGGCAAATAAAATATTTTGTTATCGCAGACCCTCTCGCATTATTCCAGTTCTAGGTGAGTAAACCAAGGCAGAAAAGCTTTTGGCTCAGAGAGACAGGGCTGGATTGGCAGAGCTGGAGTTAGAAGTCCGAGCTTCCAGACTGTTGTTTCTGTCCTCCGATGATTTAGCAGGCTGCCATGCTGTGCTGGCGCAGCCAGCGTGACTTTTGTTTTCTTTTTGGAAAACTTCGTGGTTGTCTCCAGTGCTCTAAGTGGAAGGGGGGAGCTTTTTGTGCTGCAGTGAGACATGCAGGGAAGCTTGTAGCCGTGCCTTCCTAGTAAGATGATTGTCACTGGCATCGATGCTGCCTCTAGTATCGCTCTTAAACAAACTGCTGAGGGTGTAACGGGGGAAACTCTGAGGGAGCGTTTCCTTGTGGCACGCTTAGTGTGCAACAGCAGTGAACGCTGGCTCTGTCACCTTCACATCTGAAACAACCTGGGAGTAATTTGCTCCTGGTGATTATTGATGTGAGACAAGAGGAAAGATGGAAAAGTTACGACAAATCCATTCTAACTGTAAGGTGAGCTGCCAGTTCAGTTACTGTTTCCTCTGAAAGTCAAAAGTTTTTTGTTAACTAATGGTAAGTCTCATGCATAAAGAAGTCAGTTGGCATTAGCAGCTCTGTCAGTGACTCCATGGCTCTGTGTTGGGGCTGAAATGTCACTGCTGAGCCGTAAGTGTTCTGACTGCTGACAGTTTGACTAGTTGGGTGCTTTTGTGGGTTTTATTCCTTTTACATGTGTTTAATAAAAACCATTTTTTCTTGCAAAGCTCTAAAGTGCACATTGTCCACATGTGTGTTCAAACTGGCCTGTCAGATCCTTTGATCTGCTGTGGAAAGCAGCTGAAGGCTTAAAAAAGAAAGGAAAAGAACAAAACAAAACCCGAGTTCTTTGCTAACTGGCTGTTGCTGTATGCATCCCAATTTCCTTTAAAACTTTAATATCTCAGTAGTTTAATTATTTATTAGTTGAACATTACTGGCTTCCATTATAGTAGGGTTTTCTTGCCAGATTGCCTCTCTGAAATGGAAGTGTTCTTTTGGGTTAGGTAAACTCATAAAATCCACTTTTTGTCTTTTCTACCAGCCAGAGTGATGAAGTGAAACTCGAACACGCAGAAAGGCCCCTCGGGTGCTCTTTGGAAGGGGCAGGCGGCTGCTCTGCCACCTACCAGGACTTGCTTTCAGCCCCGCTTTAGCGAGCTGCACCTCTGCAGCCGCATCAGCGTGATCTGCTCGTGTGTCCTCGCGGGGAACCGCCTCGCGCTGAGCTCACGAGGGTTGAGAGAGCAGGAAGATGCGGGGGCAAAGACTGCGGGGCTCTCTGGCAGGCTCTGAGGGGGAGAGAAGAGCTGGTGATTTGGATTTTTGCCTCTGTGACGTTTCTCCAGCCCTGCAGAGCAGTCGGCATGCTAATGTCAGAGCAGACCTTTAGACTTCAGCTGCCAGTCTCCTTGTGTCTTATGCATTTGATAGCCCAAGACATTACTAGGAATTACTAGAGCAAGACTTGAGGATTTTAAAAATTAAAGAGTATTAATAATTTAGGATATTGGCGTGACCGCATTGTGGCCTATATTTAACATCCTGTATAACAATCTCTCTTCCAGTAAAAGCTGCACTATAGGAATGGTTCTTCGTCTGTGGAGTGATACTAAAATCCATCTCGACGGTGATGGGTAAGAAACCACATTCAAAGGATAAATGTGAATGTCCTTCCCTACTTGGGGGCTGCTCTAGGAGAGATTCTCCATCACCTTGCAAATGAAGTTTCGATTTTGGATTCATGGCTGCACTCCTCTTATTCAGACAGTGAGGTTTTGTCTTGCTGCCCTCCAACTGCTGGGTGGAACCTGTGATACCCAGTGAGTGCCCTCAGAGCTCCCATTCCTGGCAGCCCACCCTGGGAAGGGTGTCTGCTTCCCATTCGGATTTGGGAGGATGTTGGAAAATGGGTGATACAAATGCTCATCCCTGATTCTTTTTGACTGTGAGTGCCCCTAGAGCTGCCTCGCAGTAGCTCTTTGTAGAGTGCAGCTTGTGATGCAGAGAAGAGCAGTTTCTGAGTGTTTTTTTCTTTTTTTCTCTCTCTCTGTTAGTGGCTTCAGCGTGAGCACTGCAGGGAGAATGCACATCTTCAAGCCAGTGTCGGTGCAAGCCATGTGGTATGTGTGTTAATGAGCTGTATTGAGAAAGAGGCTGTCATTTCTGTGAATAAATGAAAACCAAATAAACAAAGTGCGTTTTAGCATTCTCCATAACTGGTATTTGGTGAGATGCTGCTTCCCTGTGTCAGCAGGTAGCAGGGCTGGCATAAAGGGGCTGTGAGAATATTGATCCGAAACCAGGATCTTCTGCTTCAGCTGGGAGCTGCCATGTGCTCTGCAGTATTAAGGGAAGTGGCACTGGTGGGATGAATAAATATGAGAAAGACCAACTTGAATTCATCAGGCTGCAAACCCAGTCTTTCCTCTCTGTGCATATTTTCCGAGCTGGCTGAAGGAGGAGTCTCGGGACCCGCTGCCAATCTGATGGCATTCCCCATGTTCTGCCTCCTTCCTGGGGCCAGCCTGGGGTTTCTGCTGCACGGAAACTTTCCGTGCCGCCCCGGGTGCCTGTTCACCTTTCAGCTCCTGTCACCCCTCCCATGTGCAGGGATTCCAAAACACCGAAACAGAGGTGGCTGAATCAGCAGCGGCGGTGCCAGCAAATTCCTCCTTGAAGAGGCTGTTACCCAGCCCCGCGCGGAACAAACGCGTCTCTCTTGGCCTGGGCAGTTTGCTGGCTCCTGCTGGAGCCTCGAGAGATCCCTGTCCTTGTGGCGTCTGATGGGGAAAAGATACAGATGTAGAGAAGGATGTCGTGCTAGGGATGATTTGGTGCAGAAACAAATGAAACTCTTGTTCCTGTCATTTTTGAACTCGGCCCCTCCTGTTGGCAACCTTAGATGTGGTTAATGTGTTCAGTAGAATGACATCTTCGGAGTAGAGCCTTAAAAGAAGGGGGAAAAAAAAAAAAAAAAGAAAAAAATGAGGAGGGAAGGAAAGAAAAAGTAATGCTAGAATTTACAAAAACAAATGACCCAATCTGGGCCTTGTCCCTGGAGCATGTCAGGGGCCAAGAATGCTGGTAAATATGCATTTGACTCCTTGCTGAGGGTGGTTTGAAAATTGTCCATGTTCTTTATTTTCCTTTGGTCTGGCTTTACAAGTTAGCTAATGATTAGATCCCAGAGCGACTTGGGCCTTGTGCTTGCCTGCTAATCAGGAGAAGATTTCAGCCTCTGCCTTGGACCGGCTCTTGAGAAGGCCTCCAAGGTGCAGTTTGTGCCCTCTTTGAACTCTGATACAATAAATCATCTGCTCTCAAAAAGCAAACTGCGACAGACAATGTTGAAAACCGTTTTTCTCTGTGAAAATCTGTCAGATCCCGCTCTCTCTGTTCCTGGCGCTCACATCTACACAAATTTCTTCTCCCAACTTGCAGGTCTGCCTTACAGATCCTCCATAAAGCCTGTGAAGTTGCAAGAAGGTACAACTACTTCCCGGGGGGGATGGCCTTGGTGTGGGCCACGTACTACGAAAGCTGCATCAGCTCCGACCAGAGCTGCATCAACGAGTGGAACGCGATGCAGGACCTGGAGTCCACCCGCCCCGACTCTCCAGCCCTGTTTGTTGACAAGTCAGTTCTGAATTTTCTTATAAAAATTTGCCTTGACTCATGAGAGAAATCTCCCCTTCTCCTTTTTCTTCCTCCAGTGGTTCATTTCCTTTATTTTCATAAATGTCTTCAAATGTGTTTCTTCCATTATTCTCATAAAAATTGCTTTTAATACAAGTCTTTACCACGGCTCCTCTGTACTGTACGAGTTGTGCTGTAGGTTTCCTGCCAGCTTGGAGACATCCCCTCCTTTTCCTTTTCAGGCCAACCGAAAGAGAACGAACAGAACGGCTCATTAAAGCCAAACTCCGGAGCATCATGATGAGCAAAGACCTGGAAAATGTGACTTCTAAGGAGGTGAATGTAACAATTCCTGTTATCTTACCCCTCTTGCTAGACTCCATTTCCAGAGAGTGCTGACTGGGTGTCAGTGGCTTCTGAATCTGTGTTTCCAGCCATTCCATCAAGGCCGTGCTCTTTGGCTTTGCTTCTACCCCCATCTCCCCAGCGGGAAAATCAGGATAATACCAGCTTCAGAGCGCGTTTTTCAAGACCTTAGTAACAAGTATGTGACTTTCCAGTGCATAAGGCCTGGTTCTTCGCCAGAAAAGTGGCGTCAGAGGTGATGCCGGTGCCACGGCTGGTTGTAGCACACGTAGGCAGGGCCAAGCAGTGAATTTGCAGACACTTTTTCCTCGATGCATCCCTGGGAATTACGTGAGCAAAGGCAGCCCTGGCAAAAGGGGCAGTTGGTGTTGGATGAGTGTCCCAACATTGACTCACTCACCAACAGTGCAAAGTGCCTTGTTTTCTCCTGTTGGCTTCATTTTAAGGTTTTATTTTCTTTGCTCCTGAAGAAATATCAGAGGGGCTTGCAGACAGCGTTTGGCTAATGAGTTTATGGATGGAAAATCACAAATCAAGGCAAAGGCTAGTTGGGATCCATCCCAAAGGCCGGTGTAAATGCATCCAGCCACAGCTCAGACATATTCAGAGCAAATGGAAATAATTCTTTCAGGGTTGGGTTTTTGTTTGTTTGTCCAGGGGGGCTGTTAACATGCAGGACTTCCCTTCCTAAAGCTTAGCACTGAGGGCTTCGCATGCTCTCGTGTAACAGCAGCGTGACCAGGTGTAAGCTGAGAACTCGTCTGTCTGCGTACGTGTTCTTAATTCTTGGTGCAGTCAAGATGCTTCCATTTTGCTGCCACCATCTTCCGCCGTGGGTTAACCAACGTTGTGCTGCTTTGCTTTGTGCCTTCCCAAAGCTGAGGTGCAGTGAGAACTGTAGGACTGTTTTAAAATGGGAGAGGACTGGAAAGCTCTCTCTTCCCCAACGCTGCTGCCATTAGTCACTCCTTGCTTCTAATGGGTTTTACATTTTTTTTTTCTTAGCTGCTCTCCAAGGTCTTGTTTTTTACAGATCTTCAACTTGGGGGCCTGGGATACTTGGAGAGATGTCAGTAGTGAGATTCCTTGGCTCCTAAAGGTCGAATCCCTTTTGCTGTTTTTAATGAAGTACAGAAAAAATGTTTTGCAAAGGAGAGCCAACAAATATTTCTGCTGGACAGACGTGATTCTAGGTGGCATCTTTTGTTTTCTGCTCTGCAGATACGAAACGAGCTGGAGAAACACATGAATTGCAACTTGAAGGAATTCAAGGAATTTATAGACAACGAAATGCTGCTTATCCTGGGTCAGATGGACAAACCATCTCTGATTTTTGATCATTTATATCTGGTAAGCTGCTGTGTTAGGAGCTCCAGAATAGCAGGAGGCTCAGTGGGGAGTGATCTGACAAGTCATTGGGCTCAGAGGAAGGTGGGTTTGGTGTCAGGGCTGACGTGGGCGAGAGGTGCAGCCTGCTATCCCGCCCTTTGCACACACTTTACTCCAGGACCTACGTGGCTTTTAAAAGCCCGCAGTAGAGAAGCCCTTTTTTCTAGCTACTTCTTCTTTCTGGGACTTGACTGATTCTTTCGTGACAGGTTGATCCTGTTTCAGGACGAGCCGTGGCACAGCTCGAGTTTCTCTGTGCACGTTCATTTTCTATTTCTAGCAACGGAGATTTTCTTTTATGACAAGCAGAGGGTCTGGCTGTGGGTGCTGCCCCGGCATGACAGCCGTTTGCTCTTTGATTCGGGGGGCTGTGTTGTTTTTCTCGATTGAGCCCATGAAGCCCTGCAGGCACGGCCAGAGCTGTACGGAGTGAGGCCGAGGGCGATGTGCTGCTCCAGCCTGCGCAGAAGCAGAGCGGCCTGGGCTTTGTCTGATCCTTTGCCACTAGATGGTACTCCAAGCAAAACCAGGCGCTGCCATCTGGAACAAAGACTTGCTTGAGATCAACACATTTGGCTGTTATGCTTGGGTCTTTTTTTGTTGTTGTTGTTCTGGAGAGAGTGAGAGGAAGTGCTCATGTCTGAGGGCAGAACCTGCTTTTTAAAGCCTTTCTAGCTTTCTGGTTTGCAGGTATGGGGGGGATCTGAGGTGTAACCACCCCCACAGCTTGCAGGTTTTGCCTCGCTTCCCTTATACCTGCGATCCCAGCCACGCCACACGTAATCTATTCCCCTGCACTATTTATCTCTGTGATTAAAAATCCAGAGTGGCCGGGGACAGTGATTTGGGACGCGCTGGGTCACAGGCTGGCCTAGAACTGACTCCTTGGGTGGGGATGTAGTGCCCTTGTCCCCTCCTTCGGGGATCAGGACGGGCCATCTCTGTGCTGAGCTGCAGAGCTGGCTGCCCCGCTGCCGTGTTCCTGTTTCAGGGGTTCTTACCAGTATTTCTGTCAGCAGCTAAGGAAGATTGCTGAGGCTGGGGGATTATTGCAGAGCCTTAGGAAGGAGGGAGGCTCTCGGGCTCCTTTGAAATGTGTGTTTTGTGGCTGTTGCAGGGCTCGGAGTGGAACGCCTCCAACCTGGAGGAGCTGCAGGGCTCGGGGTGAGTACTGCACCTTCCAAGCACCAGCCTTAGACTCTGAAACCTCCAGTTCTTTCCCTTTAACTTCAGGTTTCTCGAGGTGACATACGATGTTTGTAGACCATAGGGATGAGTTTGGGCCCATTCCCAGCGATGTGGGTAACTTACCGTCAGGACCTCGGTCGTGAAACCATTCCTACCTCATTTCTATCAATAACACGTAGAGCAAAAATAACAAAACGTTTTGTTTGTGTGAAGTACATCAACATCTCCAACCCCCCCCCCCCACCCTGTAACGTGTAGCAGCCGAGCGTGCAGTGGCCGTACGTATTGTTGTGTCAGGTGTGAATTCCTGCAGGCTGCAGAAGAGCAACTATTACAGCACTAAGCTTAGGGGGGGGGGGAAAAAACTAAAAAAAAAAAACTAAATGGAGCAGAACTTCCTGTGGGTGAGCAACCTCCATCTCACCTGCCCAGACAGGCCGCTGCAGGGCTGTCTTTCACCACGCTCTCATCACCGCACCACTTCTTGGCTTGATTTACTTTCACGCTTTTTGGACGAGTGAGAATTTTGCATATAAATATTTGCTGCTTGCCCAAGGCGTACACCAACCCTGATGTGAGAAACTGAAAAATATTGCTCAACAGCATGACTGAAAATGTTTAATTTGGAGTCCTTGGGAACAGATGTCTGAACATCTTTAAACAAGTAAATCGACCAGCGCGTTAATACTTCTGATCTGCGGGGAAGGCAGCTTGACGTGCAGTGTCTAAAAGTCAAAGATGGACAAATTCTGAAACAAATATCCTGTGTCCTTGATTTGTCTGAATGATACGAGGTAATAAATCAATATGGGCATTTGTTCTCCCTGGGTACATTGTAATCCCTGCTGTAATATTTGGCAGGAATCAAGAGATACCATGTGACTCTCGTTTCATATTTTTGGTCAGAAAGAAGAGAAAAGGATGGTTTTGCAGCTAAAGCCTGCAGTTGAAACTTGTGATTCCTGGGGTCTGTTCCCAGCTCTTGCCCAAGCGAATCACTCGCAGCCGATGCACTTTTCTTCTTCCAGCATCCCAGAAGCTGCGCGTGGCACAGAGTGAGGAGTCTGAGTAGGTTACAAAGCCTCAGCAGATGGAATAAAATACACTTTTCCCTCCTGCACCCAGGGTCTTTTGACGCTTCGAAGGGGATCTGGTGGTGGTGAGAGGTGAATGGAATGGCCCCGCACGCCACGTGTGTGACCGGTGTCACCCGAGGCCCAGAGGTTCAGGATTAGGGCTGCAGATAAAATCTTACAGCTAGCGTTGGGTTATATTTCGTGGACTTTGCAGTGTGTGCCAGTTCCCTTTCATGACCACAGCAGCTCAACTTTATTTTTTCTCTTCATTCTCCACAGCATTGATTACATTTTGAACGTCACCAGGGAAATTGATAATTTTTTCCCGGGTTTGTTTGCGTATCACAACATCCGCGTGTACGACGAGGAGACGACAGACCTCCTGGCTCACTGGAACGAGGCCTACCACTTCATCAACAAGGCCAAGTAAGTGGGCCGGGAGACATGACTTCGGGTGATAGCACGTCCGGGGCAGGGGGGTGACACCGGCCCCACGGCGTCACCCCGCGCGGAGCTGGAGCCGCACCGCCTCCGCGTGACTGCTTCTGCCAGGGGGTTTCTGTGTCCCTGGAACTTCCCCCTCCTTCTCTTCCTGGACTGGCATTAACCTGTTCGCGGCCTGTGATTTTTATTTTTTTTTTTTTATTATTATTATTATTTTGTTTTGCTTCCAAAAGGAAATGAGGACATTTCCTGGTCTGGAAATAATCCAACACCCGTCCGTGTTGGACTAACCCCAGCTGTCTCTGCAGACAAGAGATGGTGACAGAGCCCGTCAGACTCTGCTGGGCTTTTACACTCTGGCCATTCCTGCTTATCCCTGTATCCAAAGACTCGGGTGAGCAGGAGGCTTCATGGTGGTCCCTGAAATAGCAGCACAATTGAGCCGTAACCTCCAGTTTTTCTGGAGATTCTTCTCATGACCCACTCAATCCAAAATATTTCTGGCATACTGAGGCGTGTAGTCAGGAGGACAAAGTCCTGTCCCTCCACCGTGTAAAATGGTAACAACCAGCACCGTAACCAGAAAGATGAGACAGATTTTCCTGTTTGTCCCTTCTGCAGGAAGAATCACTCCAAGTGCCTGGTGCACTGCAAAATGGGTGTGAGCCGCTCGGCATCTACCGTCATAGCTTACGCCATGAAGGAGTTCGGCTGGTCGCTGGAAAAGGCTTATAATTACGTGAAGCAAAAACGCAGCATCGCGAGGCCCAACGCAGGCTTCATGAGACAGCTTTTGGAGTATGAAGGCATTTTAGATGCGAGGTAAGGCGACGGGATGAATGGAAAGGTGACTCGCAGGGTGTAAAAGAGCCGGTTGTAGGCAAGCTCTTGGGTTTTTGTGTCGCAAAACGCGAGTCGCTCTCCCTGGAGCTCTGTTCAGGCAGTAGGTTTTTTCATCCGTGTCTTGCACACGTGTGTCGTGCTCAGACACAGGCAGAGTGTGCGTGGTGCTCTGGTCTGAAGGGTCTTTAGAAGGGCAGATGCCTCTGCTAATTTTGTTTTTTCTAAACCTTTTCTATGCCAGGCCTCCCTGGATGGAAATTAGCTGTCTTGTAGGGAGATCTGCTCTGGTTTAATTCAGTGAGCGTTTCTCTGCGTTGGGGAAGGGTTTTCGTATTTCTCAGCAGCCAGTACTGTTCAGCGAAACATTGTTCTTGTTTTATGAGGCAGAACTGAGCTCAGACAGTGTTGGAGGCAAATCATTTGCAGCTCTGGGTGACAGTGCCAATCACAAATCTTTCTCATTGCAAGTGCTTAGTGTCTCATAAGGGTTTCTGCGTGTTCTGTTGGTCTCTGCTCTACGGGGAGAAGAGGAGGAAAATTTTTCACTCTGGTTCAGTAGGAACTGTGCAGTGAGAAGTGCAGAGACCTTGGTTCAGTATGTTTTGCTCTGACAGAGGGCTCGGTGCCCCTCTGCCCCAGGGGACACCCCCCGAGGGCTGCTCCCCTCCTGCATGCGGGGCAGGGCACTGGGCCAAAGAGACTGGATCGGGCAGGTGGGAGGGACAAAATCCTGACACTAAAGCCCAAGGAACTGCCAGGCTGGGCCCAGCAGTCAGCCCTTCAGTTCCAGGTTGTGGAAAAGGATGAATTTACTGTGTTCGGTTTTGGGCCCCTCACCCCGAAAAGGCCATTGAATGACTCGAACGTGGCCAGAGAAGGGCAACGGAGCTGGGGCAGGGTCTGGAGCACAGGTCTGCTGGGGAGCGGCTGGGGGAACTGGGGGGGTTCAGTCTGGAGCAGAGGAGGCTGAGGGGAGACCTCCTGGCCCTCTGCAACTCCCTGCCAGGAGGGGGCAGAGAGGGGGGATGAGTCTCTGGAGCCAAGGCCCCAGCGCCAGGCCCCGAGGGAATGGCCTCAAGCTGCCCAGGGCAGGGTCAGGCTGGCTCTGAGGAAGGATTTCTGTGCAGAAGGGGCTGTTGGGCGTTGGGATGGGCTGCCCAGGGCAGGGGGGAGTCCCCGGGATCCCTGGGGGGGTTGAAGAGTCGGGCTGAGCCAGCGCTGAGGGATCTGGGGGAGTTGGGAACGGTCAGGGGGAGGGTCATGGTGGGGCTGGAGGAGCTTCAGGGGCTTTTCCAACCTGGATGATTCTGGGATTCTGTGAATGTTCTGGGACTAAGCATCCTACAGTTCAGTGGGAGTCACTGGTGTCTTTGTCCTTTCCCCCAGCAAGCAGCGCCACAATAAGCTGTGGAAGCAGCAGGCAGAGAGCAACCTCCCCCAGAACACAGACGGCACCCCGGGGTCGGGCGACTTCTTGCTCGAGAGCTTGGACATCGACCTAGAAAACCGCCTGGCTGACCTGGACACGCCTTCACAGTCGGCGTTCCTGGACAACCGTGCCGGCACGGAAGTGTCCGTGGGGTTTAATTACTGCTTCCGGCGCCTCTCGGACACGCTGCTGGAGAACAAGATTCCCGGGGACAGGGGAGGGTTTTTCCACGTGGAGGAGCTGGAGCGGGAAGCGCTCGCGGAGCAGCGCGCTGCCTCGCTGGCAGGACAACCTCCATCGGCAGCTTCGGAGACGGGGAAAGCCCTGGAGACAGCAGAGCTGAGCAGCTTCACCGAGAAGGAGGTGAAGAAGAAACTGGACTTCAGCCCCCGGAAGGGAAGGATGGTGCTGGGCCCCGGAGAGCCGGGGGAGGATGGCGTCAGGGAGGAAAATCCGATGGAGAAGTGGAAGCGGCGTCTGTCCACGCACAAGGAGGAGAGCAGGCTTAATAGGGAGAACTTGAATAACAACAACAGCAAAAGGAGTTGCCCGGAGGATTTTGAGGTGCGTATGGAGGTGAAATGTAGGTGATTAGCATGGCTGACTCTACTGCAAGTGAAACTGCTCTTCTCATCTTCATAGCACGGTTTCATTTGACTTGGATAAAGGCTTTCATTCCATGACGAGCTTCTTCCTTTTCGAAGTGCTTCTGAACATGGCTTTGCTTGCCCAAGCTGTGGATTTAGATGCCAGAGAGCGAGCGCACACACGCGGGTGCCCTATAAACTGCTTTGGGCAACTCGCTTGCATGACCATCGCTTGAAACGGTAGGTATTCTTCCGTTGGAGATACTGTCTGCTGAGAAAGTACATGGCTTTTATTCCTGCTGCAGGGCCTTAGAAGTGGAGACGGGCTTCCTTTCAGATCTGCTTGGCTGTAAATTTGTCTTGTGGTCTGTGCCTCTCACTCTGCTGATTGCTGATGCACGTTTATCTGTACCTCTTTTTCTTTTTTTTTTTTTTCAGCACGATGCCGTGTTTGGGATCCTCAGTAAGGTCAAGCCTTCCTATCAGTCTTGTGCTGACTGTATGTATTCCTCGGGCAGTTTGTCCCCCGACTCCTTTGGGGAGCAATGTGAGAAGCTGAACGCCAGCACCGCGCGTCGCAGCACCACCATCTGCACGCAGCCAGCCCTCCTCTCCCACATCAACTCCAACTTGGCCGACCACCTGCCCAGCAAGACACGCTCCGAGGAAGCAATCAGAACTAAAAATAACGAGGCTGCGCTTCCTCTGTCGGCAGGAACTGGTATGCTGGAGCCTGGCACTTGCAAATCACTCGATCAACCCTGCGGTGTTTTGGAGAAAGGAAAAGATGCGCCAAGAACCCCGGTCAGAACTCTGCTGCCCAGGAGAAACTCGCACTGTGACAGGAGCCTCCTTAATGCAGAAGTGGTAAAAGAAGAGGCTCTAGCCAGAAAAGACAGCAAACCCAGCAAGGAGCTGAAGTACTTGTTCAGCAAAGACTTGGAAAAGCCAAGTGCAAACAGTTACTTGATGCAGCACCAGGAGTCTCTCATTCAGCTGCAGAAGGCGGGCCTGGTGAGGAAGCACACCAAAGAGCTGGAGCGGCTGAAGAGCCTGCCCTCGGCCGCCGCCTCGCTGCTCAGAGACAGCCCCCTGAGCAGGGTCGACTCCAGCATCGCGGAGGAAAACGAGGATCTGGTTCCACCTCACGGCCTCGTGCCCCTGCTGGGAGCGGCACCGCTGATCCCCGGAGACTCAGAAAACGACGTGGAGAAGTTAGAGGTGAAACGCGTCTTGGAGGGGATCTCTCAGAAAACCTCCACGCCTGTCGCGTGTCGGTTGGAGCACACGAGCAGTTTCACCAAGGACTTCCTGAAGACCATCTGCTACACCCCCTCCTCCTCCCGGAGCTCCAACCTGACGCGCAGCTCCAGCAGCGACAGCATCCACAGCGTGCGGGGCAAACCCGGCCTGGTGAAGCAGCGGACTCAGGAGATCGAGACCAGGCTGCGGCTGGCCGGCTTGACTGTGTCCTCTCCTCTGAAAAGGTCCAACTCCCTCGCCAAGCTCGGATGTCTGAACTTGTCCTCCGAGGACTTATCGAGTGACATGGATGTGTCAACCGTGACGGACTCAAAAGAGGCCGTTTCAAGCGAGTCTTCTGTGCTCTGTGAGCCACAGGCCGCGCTGAGGAGCGCAGACGTCGCCGCCAAGCTGGCAGCGAAGCCGGCGGTCGGGAACTTGAAGAACACGCTTTGGATGGGCAAAAGTTGATGCCTTCTGCGGGGGGAGCAGGGGGGTGGATTTGGGTATTTTTTTATGGCGTTTATTCATTGCACCGATGCAGTTTTATCATCTGACTTGCAGTAGTTGATCTGATGCCCCCTCTTCTTCCCCTCCTTGTAGTCGAAGTGGGGAGAAAAAAAAAAAAAACAAAACACATAATGGGTCATGATGAATGGCACAAGGGAAAATAAAATGTATTGCATGGCTTAGAAGAGGACTTTGTGAGTTGCCTGTTGTCCTGCAGGATGCTATTTCTAGTACTGTTTGCCAAGTATAAGAATGTGGTTTTGTGTGTGTGTATATATAGATAGATATTTGTATCTATTTATCTATCTATCTATATATATAAAATGCTGAAATATCCTGTTTCAAAGACTCAACAAAATAATTAGTCATGACTTTTTTTTTTTTTTTTTACGGAACGCAAGTCTCGAGTTAAAACAGGGCACTTGTGGAAAAATCCTTAAAATGGTGACATGAACACTACCTCTGTTCTTGCCGACTTTAGTCTTGATTTGTTGTTTGTGTTTGGTTTTTTCTTTAAAAAAAGGCTTTTCCCACAGTACTTACCGTTGTTTGAAGGTTTTCCCTTAGCTGTAAAGGCCGGGAGGAGCGTGGAGCCGGAGGCTTTGCGGCGCCGCGTGACCTGGCTGTGATGTGAAGGAGTGTCGAGCTGTGTGGGTGTGGGCTGTGACCTGCTGGACTTGGTCCCTATTCGCTGCGTGACCGGGTGACTCGTCACAGCCTCCCCTTGGGGCCGGGGTGACCCCCAGACTGTGTCGTTGTTGCGGGCTTACGCTCACATGGAGAGGCGTCGTGTTCTTTGGGTGTTTTTGCTGTCGTGTATTGTCGTGTCGCGATGACTCGTGACGAGCCTGGCCAGTAAGTGCCCGTGGAGGCTAGTGAAGCTTTGTGTGATGCTGTGTTGGTGTCGTGGATCCTTGTGGGGACCTTCTTCGCCGGGGTGGTGGTGACCAGCGGGAGGGCTGGCGCTCCCGGTGTCCCCCGCCTTTGAAATCCCAGTAGGCGATAGGGGAACGTGTCTCTTTTCTGATCGTTGCTGTTGGTTTGGCAGAACAATTCCTGGCGCCTTGGTGTGCCGGTGGCCTGTGGACGCAATCCGGGGCGGGGCGTTATTGGTGCTGGGTGGCCCCAGCGCAGGTGTCCCGTGTCCCAGCTCTTGTGGGGCTGCACCCACCTCCTGCCCGGGGTGACGACGTGTAAATCCTGCCCCCCTTCGGGGCAGGGGTGAGGGGCAGGCAAACAGAAATACGGGCGCTCCCCAAAGAGCGCGAGCTCTCCCGTGGGAGGAAGGCTGGCGGGAGCACGGGGAGCGCGGACGCTGGGTTTTGGGGACCACTCTCAGACCAGTGTTCCCGTGTGCTGCTCCTGGTGCCGTGGGGGACGCTGGAAACGCAGCAGCTGGCAGGTGCTCCATGGACTGAACGTTTTCTCGGTATTTGGGGCGGGCAGCCAGGTGAAGGAGCGCCCTGTGCAGGGTGCACCGGCCACGGCGCGAGGGAGGAGCTGGAGGTGCGTGTAGGGGATGTGCTCCGAGTCCCGCCGCGCTCCCTGCTGGCTGCTTGTGCCTTCAGGGGGATATTTTGCAGCAGGCTTTGGGGTCAGAACAGATCTCAGGGGTCAGCAGTGGCAAATGGGTGGATTTGCTCCTATAACAACCAGGCTGGGAGGTGAGCTCGCTCCTGTTTTAGGATTCCCATCAAAAGCCATTCTGGAAAGTCCCCTCTTTGAGGCGGGGGAGAGAGCGGTCGTTCTGAGTCTGTACTGATCAAAAATCCACTGTCTTGAGAAAGGGAGCCATGTGTTTTACTGTCCTAAATGCCCAGAGTTGACTTTTTTTTTTCCTTAAGCTAAGACCCCACATTTTTATATTAAACCTGAGGAATTGTAGGGACTGGCAATCAGTAAATAAACGTCCCTCCTTAAAGAGTCTTAAATTCGATGTACGTTATTACTTAAGGCGCAACTTCCCGTTTCACCCCTGAAAGCTGGTTTGAAGCAAAAGCTGCTGTGGTGAGGAAACCCTGAAAAACCTGCGCAAGCTTTTGCTTTTTAGGGCCGAGAAAACACTGGGCCGTGTTCAGAGCCCAGTGATGGGGTGGGTGGCCCTGGGGCCGGTTGGTGGCCCCGGGGCTGGGAGCAGCTGCCTGGGAGGGCCCGTGTGGCCCCGGCCCGGCGAGGCTCACGAGGGCCACTCACACCCTTATTTTTCTCCGCTCTACGTTACACCGGCACCTTTCTCAGCGCCGCAGACGCTTCACGGGCCAGGGAAGAAGCGAGGGTCGGATTTAAATAAATTCAGAAAAATTCCGTTAACTGATGTGAGCGAACATAATCTATTTCCTTCCTGTTTTCTTGAGTGCCTGCCAAGCTCTGCCGCCGACAAACCGCTGCTTTCCCGGGGCCTGGCTCACCGTCCCCCTGCCCGGCGCTGGGACTCGGCTCTGGCTCCTGGGGCGGGGGGCTGCGGCGTCGCGACGCCGTCGGGATAGCGGCGCGGTTTGGGGGGGGTCGGGCTCGAAGCCGCCGTGCGCCAGAAGCACTCGTGTGCCATTTCGAGGGGTTTTGTAGCCAAAGCTGCGATGCTTGCAGACTTGTTTAGATTCGTTGCATGAGCAGGTAGATGTGTTTGTCCTCTCCCACGTATCGTAATTGTTCTTTTACAATTGAGTGCCTTAATAATAGTTTACAAATACTGTGTATTTATGCTGAGCTGTTAAATTCTGCTGTTTGCTGTTCTGTTCTTTTTTCTTTTTTTTTTTTTTTTGGTGCTTTCGGTGTTTCCGGTGGCAGTGAGACCATTTTTACTCTGTGTTACCGCTGGCGGCCCCGCTGAGCTCAGCACCGCTCACCACTTCCCTCCTGCTCTGCTCACGGCCCAACCAAAGGGCCGCAGCCCCCAGGGCCCCCCCCTTTCTCTATGCAGCGCCGCAGAAACACGCACGGGGCGGGAGGTGGGGGTCTGAGGAGACACCCCATCGCCCTCTGGACATGAATCCCAACCCGAGTGCCGGGTGTGAATCCCAAACCCAGTCACGTTCTGTCAGAAAACCCAAAATGCACAGAACTGGCTCCTCGTTGCCAGGCCGGGTGCTGTGGGTCTGTGCGGTGGCAGGAGCCGCCCTCCCGCTCGTCCTCGCCTCGCTCGGGCGCGTCCCGCCGGCTCCCCGGAGGTGACCACAGACCCGGAGAGGAGGGTGGGTGAGTAACGTGTCACCGTTCCAGTGATTGCTGTACCCCATAACAACAACGTTCCTTCTATTTCATGGTATTTCTTAATTCTGGTTTTATATTTAAATACGCAGTATTTTTTGTACTGTACGTTCGCGGTAAGGGATGCATAATGCACTTTTTTTTTTACTTTTGTTTGTAAAAATGTACTGTATATTTTATGTGCTTCTTGTGAGAAAAAATAAACTTTTTTGTTTTCCTTTTACAAATGAGGTTTGCAGCGTTTTTTTGGAAGTGGGGAAGGATCAGCCTGGCCACGGGGAACAGGCCCGGAGGGGGCGGGAAGAAAAGGAGGCGCCGGGCCTGTATCATGGGAGCAGCAGCCGCTGCCCCGCTCCCGCGTTATCTCCTCACGTCTGCCCTGGCTGCGCTCCCCTTGTTTTGGGCTGTTTTCTGCCACCCCCGAAGGCCACATCGGGAGCTGCCTTTGTCCCTCGGTTGTGTCCTTGCAGCGCTGGACACGTGTCAGCTGCCCTGCCAGGACGGCGAGCGCTGCAGAACGCACCCGAGTCACGGCCTGGGCTCACTTGCATGTTTTTTAAGGGGAAAAGGGAAGGAAATAGAACAATGCTTCAGTCCTGGAGGCAGAACTGAACCTGTAATCCTCCGCCTAACCTCTGTCCAGAGACCCCAGCTGGGTTTAAGCTGCGGGTGTTTTGGTGTCTGTTCCCCAGCACTGCGTGGGCCTTGGCAGCGCAAAGCAACGTGAGCCCTCCCAGCACGGCGCACGGAAAAGGACTTATTTGGAGAGGAGCTCGGTGCTACTGCAGCAACGTGGGCTTTTAAATTCCCCCAGCCCGGAGCCACAGTCCCCTCGGAGGAGCAGAGCCCGGCTGTGTGGAAGCTGAGGAGGTAAATCCTGCAATGTGGCTCTTCCCCCCTTCCCCGAGCTGATCCTGCTGCCGCCCCGCGATCCACCCGAGGTGGGATCAGCCCTTCCAGGGCATTCACCAAATTTTGCCTTTAAAGGCAAACAGCAAGCGTCTGCCTCGGGTGCCCGCGAGGAGCCTTGTTGCTGCCTGGGATTGTTCTCGCTCTCAGAGCAGCTTCAGGGAGGAACATGTCAGTGTTTACCTTGGCAGGGGAGCAATGCGCAGGCTGGGGATGCTCTCCAGCTTTGGCACACTTGCTAATTGCCTCCAAGAGTCGTTAACCCCCACCAGAAATAGTTGCTTTTTAGGGTGGGTTTTTTGGGGGTTAATTTGGCTTGGAGTTGGCAGCTGTCTGTCACCCGGCCCGGCCGCCCGAGGAGCAGGAACCTTCTCGACGCATCCAACCGGCCGGGCCTGGGCAGGAACCAGCACTTGCTGCTAATCGACCAACCCCTCGTGCGTGCAGAGCTCCGCTGCGAACTTTTTGGGGTGAATTAAGTGATTTAAGTCCTGCTGAGGCCGGGTTTGATTCCGGTGCAATAAGGGTGTGTGACAGCGAGGGGCTGGGGGACGTTTTCCTTTCCCCTCACAGCCGAGCGTGCCCCTGGAGCCCCGTGGGACATGTGCTGGCTGATGCCACTTCGTGTCACCGGCGCATTTCTGGGCCGCGCTCGCAGCCTTCAGGGACTCGTGCACTGGCTGGGAAAATAATCTGTGACTGATGGAGGACGGAGCCTCCCTGGGGTGGGTTTGGGGGTGGTTTTGGTCTTTTTCTCGTACCCGAGGGCATCTGCAGTGGCCGCGTGGCTCTGCCTGGCGGCGGGAGGGGGTGCTGGGCCGGGCTGTCGCTGTGCAGGCAGGTACCTGCTGCGGGAGCTGGAACCGGCGTCTGACGCTGCCCTGGTGGAGGACAGAGACCCCGGGCTGAGTCGCCCAGCACAGAGCGCTTGGCTTTGTGTCAAGGCCTCCCGAGAGTTGCCCAGACACGCTTACGTGTGTGTGTGTGTACAGCTTTTACACCCCGGGGTTAACTCTCTCCAGCGCTGAGCCGCAGCAGAGCTGGAAGCTCTTGTGCTGAGCCGGCAGCCCCAGCGCTCCAGTCTGGGCAGACAAGAGCTTCTGAGGTCCTTGGGACGGAGTCTGTCCCTCAGCCGCTGCCATTTTGGGGTCAGATGTTTGCTCTTGGCTCACTGAATTCACACTTTCCTTGGCTGATTCACCAGATGACGCTCCCTGCTCATCTCAGCTCCCCAAAGATGGAGATCTCCCCGCCGTAGCCGTCGGCGGATTTGTGTGTCAGGGTTGTACGTTAGAGAGGCACCACAAGAGGACTGTGAGATGACCAGAGGGTGCCCTGGGACTGCCGGTAAGTTTGTGTGTCTTTTTTTTTTTTTTTTTTTTCTGGTTAGGATTGAAAGTGGCTTCTTTTCAGAGCGGTTGTAGTTATGGCCAAATGTTACATCCTGTTGTGATGTTGCTATGGCAAAGCCAGGCAACATCTGGAGCAACACAAATTCTCTCCGGCGACCGTCGGAGGGTTTATTTATAGCCTCGCTGGCGAAAGGAGATGCCTGAGCGTGAAGTCTCCATGGGCAGATCATGGCGGGGGCAGCCTGGCGCTGGGCGCTCACCTGGCTGGGACCCGGGGTGGTGGGAAGAGGTGAGGTCTGGCTGGTCCCGAGCAGCCATCAGAAAGGAGCAGACTCCCTCGAGGACCCTCCAACTCCGTTCTTTGCCCCTGATGGGGGGATGATGGTTCCCTACCAGCGTTTCCCAGTTTTACGTTGGGGTTGGGTGACCGGAGGGATGTGAGCAGATATTTTCACGATGGTATTGGGGGGAAAAGATTGGGTTTGGCAGGTGAGCAAGGCTGCGTTTAGTGAACAAAGTGACGTGCACAGAAAAGCAACAGGAAGGAAGCAAAGGGCCACAGCTGCACCTCAGCACCAGCAGCTCACCGCAGCAAAGGGCAGAAGCTGCTGCACTGGCAGCAGGTCTCCAGCTGCCTGCAGCCCTGGGGTTTTAGGGAAGGGTTAGACTGGCTCTGAGGAAGGATTTCTGTGCAGAAGGGGCTGTTGGGCGTTGGGATGGGCTGCCCAGGGCAGGGGGGAGTCCCCGGGATCCCTGGGGGGGTTGAAGAGTCGGGCTGAGCCAGCGCTGAGGGATCTGGGGGAGTTGGGAACGGTCAGGGGGAGGTTAATGCTTGGACTGGAGGAGCTTCAAGGGCTTTTCCAACGAAGATGATTCTGTTATGCCTCCGTGTCTATTTACGCTGGGCGGTGGCTGGACGGCCACACTGGCCTCTGAAGAGGTAGAAATGTAAATATTTTTCTAAGCAGAAGCTGAGCGTCGGTGCTGCCGATGGGAGACGAGCTGGCTACTGCAGCGGGCGCGGGCTGAGCCGCGCTGCCGGCGCGGTTCCCTCTCTGCTCGCTCGTTGCAAACGTGCTGCTGCCAGAGTTCCTGCCGTGGCAGGTCCCCTCCGCGTGCACACACACGCACACGCACGCATTTCGGGTGGCTTCACCACAGCTCTGCTGCTCGGCCGGGGAGTGGCTGAAGAGCTAGTCGGGTTTGCTCCAGCCTTGGCCCTTGCCCTGGGCATTGCATATTCCCTAAAAGTCTCTTCCTCTCTGCTTTGAAGGATGGGGCAGCAGCGACGACGTTGCTGCAGCTGCCATTTCCTTTTATGCAGACGCTTCAGGAGCAGAATCCACGTTGCTCCTGTGTCAGACTGTCCTGAGTGTTTAACAAGCAGCTCACAGGACAGTGGTGCAAAAGGCTGTGGGGCAGGGCAAACCCAGGTCCAACAACCCATCCTGGGCTTTGCAATCCTCACACAAGCCAAGCCAAAAAAATCAGGGTGATGTGTCCAAATCATGAGAGTTTGTGAAAAACTTAGAGGGTATTGTGCTTTGGCAAGGGTGTTGGCGCGAGGGGAAGAACCCTGAATTATTGATCAGCTATTTGTGCCAACGTCAGGCGTGCCTGAGTCTGGCGAGTTTATCCCGTGGAGAGGTGACACGGCTTTAAAAATGTGTCCCTCACGTGACTGTCAGCAAATCTTGCTGCAGCATTTTGTTACCTGGGGGGACTGGTCCCCAACACCACTGGTGTCGGCGGGGAGTATTGCCTGCTCCCAGTTCGGCTCGGGAGCCCAGCCCTTGGTCCTGCTGGGAAGCGGTTGTGTTTGTTTTGGGAGCCTCAGCAAGGATTTAAGACTTCCAGTGGTAACAAATGGCGTTTTGTCTCGCTCAGAGCAGCTCTGCAATGTGCATTGATAAAAAACTGTCCCTGCGAGCATGGGCCTGGCTGGCTCCCGGGCTGATAAGGGCTGGGGTAACCATCATCCCTTGACAGCGGCTGGCACAGGGGGTGGCATCGGGAGAGCTGGTGGTCCACGCGTCACCCACGCCGCCTGTGAGAGCACGTTGGCTGTGCTGGGGGCTGCCGGGGTCCCAGGGGGCTCTGGCTGAGGCCCTGGGAGGTTTTCCAGCCCCACCGACACTGTTAGCCTGGAGCCAGGGCGCAGGTCGCTGGGGGCTCTTTGCAAACCCTTCAGGGTGATCTTGGGGTAAACTCAGCTGCTGCTGGGAAGCAGCACCCAGCTGAGCCCCAGCACCCCGGAGGTGTGGGACCATCTAGGTGTTTTCCTGCATCCCGCTTCGGGATGCTGCCCTGGGATGGGGATCAGGCAGCCGGCACCTCGTGCACCATAAAAGGCAAAAGCGCTGGGGAAGAGCTGCTGGGGCGGCCGCGGCGGCTCGCTGCAATGCCAGGCATCCCGGCTGTGTATAAACGGATTAAAGCCCTCCAGCTCTCCTGCTCCCCCTCCTTCCGGAGAGTCCACGGGAGCCCGTTTGGCAGAAGGATTATCCAAAGGGAGGAACTTTCTGTTCGGAGGGTTGTTTAGAGAAATGCCCGAAGCGTTAATAGGGATTTTTGCTAAGTTGTGTATTGGAGTCTCCTCAGGGAAACTTGTTTCTGAGGGTGCTGTCGGGGTTCTCTGTTTATCTCGGGCACTCTTTTCTATGTCACAGCAACTCCTTTAGCAAGAACGTATTCCCACAGATCACTCCAGCCGACCCGGCTCTGCCCTGCGTGCTCGGTGCAGGCAGTATCTCTTCCCCGAAACACTGGGACGCAGACCAAGGCTGCGCGCTGCTTCCAAGGAAGGAGCTCTGCGTCCGTCGGGCGCGGGGCAGGGAGGCAGGGAAGAGCGCCAGGGGCACGGCTGCGGGTTTGCAAACTCTCCGGGGAACCCACGAAGGAGCTGAGGGAGGTGATCCTGCCCAGATGAGCCGCAGCAAATCACTGGGGAAGCAGCGAGATCGGAGGGAAGCCAGGGAGGATTGCTGCACGGGAGCACAGGGAGTTATTGCTGCGGCAGGTTGGGGAAGAGAGGAGAGTCCCTGAAGAAAGATTCAGATGGGCAGCAAGTCCTGGCCGGGAAGTGCTGTGGACCAGTGAATTGGAAGCCAGGGGGTGCTTCTGCAGTTATTCAGGTGGGATATATTTGGGTAGGGACCAGCGTAGCATCAACTCTGACAGCTGTTGTGTTAGGAGAGAGCCTCCTGCCCTGCCGCAGAGGATGGGCTCCATCGTGCCAATGTGCATTTTCATCTCTGCTGGCCATGAGGCTAAAAACCGTCGGTTCACATGACCCAGGCACGGAGGCTTCCAAGCTGCCTCCGTCTCTCCCAGTAGTGGAGGAAGGAGAAGGCGGTGCTGAAAGTCTGCCGGGACGCAAGGTGGGAAGAAATCTTGGCTGGCCACTTTCAAAGCATTTGGACCAGGAATTAAGGAATTACGGTGACTGAGCTGCTGGCCATGGAAGCCTCCACCTGGCAGTACTACGGATATTTACGGGATGACACAAGTAAGGCGAGGGGGAGAGACTGTGCTACTTCCCGGGGAGCCTCTGCAGGGACGTGTGAGGATTATACTCGGCTGCAACTCGGGCAGGAGGGCCTGGGGCACAGGCTGGAGAGGGGGGACCTTCCCGACCCTGGCAGCGACACGCCAGCCCCTGCCAAGAAGTCAGAGATAAGCAGCAGCGGGCAGAGAGGGCAGGGGGGGCTGGCAGGGGACCTGTGCTTGGAAGAGCACCCCGTGTCGACAGGGTGCGGGAGAGGGGAGGAGGGAGAAGCCCCTCTGAAGGTGTACAAAATGGAGGTCAGGCACCAGCGAGCGGGCACGGGCCGGACGGTGAAGCCGGTGGTGTACAGGTTGGAGGAGAGCGAGTACAGGCGCCTGATCGAAGAGGCAGAAACAGAACCTGAGGAGGAATGGGAAGCGGCAGAGCACCAGGTACCTGTGATTCAGGAGGGCTACCCAGGGGATGGGAAGGCGGCAAGTCCGAGGCTAAACAGGCTCAACTCTTTCCAAGGAGTCCTGAGGAGGCAGATAAGCCGTTCAGACTCTGAAAGCAGTGCAGAGAGCAGGCAAGTGAATAAACTGACCCTGAACTCTCCCTCGGAGAGAAACAAGCCGAGTGTCCCCATCAGGTCAGATAGCTTCGAGCGAAACGCCATGCTCATGGATTACATTTTGCAAAGCAAACAGGAGGCAACAACATCTGTTTCCTACGTCCCCAGAGAAAGCAGCAAGGCAGCTGAAAGCTTCAGGCAGGCGGTGAGCTTCGCCCCCTGGCCTGATGGCGCTCCAGACCTTTGCCAGAACGGCGAGGAGGATCCAGCCAGGAAGCCCGAGCCAGACAAGCAGGTAGCGAAGAGCCTCGAGAGGATGGTCTCTGCGGTTGCAAATTATGCCTCAGTGGCTAGAGGCACTGAAAAGCTTTCGAGACAGAGCAGCAGCCAGCTCCTTGAGAGCAGGGAACAGCTCGGAGGTGAGGCAGATGCAGGGATACTCGATTCATACATCCAGCAAAAAACCCCACCGGCCCCTCCTGTCAGGTCCCACAGCAAAGAGAGCCTGGCTTTGAGTATGAGCAAGACTGTGGCGATGACGGAGGCGCTGCTGGAGCCCCGCAGCGATGCAGCGAAGCCTGCCAAGGAGCAGTGGGCAGCTGCAGGCGCGGAGCAGCTAACTGGAGGCAGGACTGCAGGAGGAGGGGGCTCGGAGGAGCCCGAGCGGAAGGGGAGGAAGAGTCAGGAGGATGAGAAAGTGCTTAAAGTTGCCGACGCAAAGAAAACCTTCGAAAAGCCCAAGGCGGCGGAGGGGAAGGCAGCGACGCCACCGCCCAGCGCTGCCAGGAAAGGTGAGGTGTGACGGCTCTGCCAGGGGCGGGCGGGCACCCCCGGCTCTGCCTCGTGGGGCCAGAGTGGCTCCGGAGCACGCTGCAGCCCCGGGCTGGCGGCGACGGGAGATGGGGACGCGGCGGTGGGGAGGTTTTCAGAAACTAGCTGCCTTGTCATAGCCGAGCAACAGATGGGATGCACTCAGGGCACGTTTGGTGATCTACGGTCGTAACGAGGCAGGATGAAAATCAGGTGTTGCTTCACGTCTACTATCCGCTTGGTAAAAGTACTTCTTGTAGTGAAACTGTTTTGTGAGTAAGAGATTTGCTTTTGAAGACTCTCCTGTATATAAATAATATCCAGTACTCCTATACTGCTTCTCATGGACAGATGCAATGCAGAAGTGCCCATACGATACTTTCTCCCACTGTCATGTGTGATTATTCAGCTTTGCCTCTCCAGGCACTGGGTGAGCCAATATAATTTTATTTTAGTTGTGGCACAGAAAGGAGGTTTTATTTTCCTTAGGTTCTTTTTCTCCCGCACTGTGACTTAGCTGAATAAGCCTTTCAGAAGAATGACATCAACTTGGAAACCCTTTGACTGAAAAACTACGGATAAATGACCATTGTTGAAATTTTACGGGTAAAACGGCAGTTGTGCAGAAACAGGGAGGGGTTAGAAACGGGTGTCTGGAAGTTTGAATCCTGCAAGGATGTGTCGACCCATGCTGGTTGACTTGCATCTTCTGTTTATCGACAATCTGTGATTGTGGATTTCCTTATAAGGGAGAATAAACGTGTTAAGGCACAGGAAATCTATGCTAGCTTTTAACTGAATAGCATGTTTGTTTAAAAAATAGGTGTGATGATGCCACCATGCTTGGTACATTGTGCTGTCCATTACTCTCGTTTGCAGAAGTCACAAACCCGAGTCAGAATATGAACATTGCCGCAGAGTTTGTGTGTGTGAGTGAGTGATAACAAAAAGCCTTACAGCGATGAAAAGTAGATCCTATCCTCTCAGGAAGCATCTAAGACACATGATCATTCTCATGATGCAAAGAAACAGGGTTGTGAAATATTTGTCACTGTGAACTATCTGCCACCTGACAGACTCGGGCTCTGTACACGAGCAGGGATGGTACTGGCGTTATCGGGGCGTCTGGAGCGACGCAGCCTCCCCGCTCCTCGAGTGGGAGATTCGCCTGACTCAGTGGTGGGGCTGACACGGCGTGTTTTCCCCAGCCAGCTCAGCCGAGGGATGTTTCCATCAGCAGTGAGGCACGGCTCCTTTGCGGGGAATAGATGGAGCAGGTGGATGCAGTAGGTGATCTTACAGAGGCAGGGGGTGAGAAGGGACTGCAGGGAATGGGGCTCCATCCCTAAAGCAATGCTGGCTACAGCTAAATCAGTCCTGACAGGTGTCGACCTGCTTGTTCTTCAGAAGAAATAGGGAGGGAGGGTCAGGACAATCTATTCCAGTGCTGAACTGTGAAAATGTTGCAATAAAGAAGAGCAGGAATAGCTTCTCATTTTGCTATATCCTGTTGTTTTTTTTAAAAATCTGTTCCTAAACATACATCTTCCCAGCTGTCACGCCGCCTAACTGAACACGAACATCTCGCACATACTTACCATTATACGATTCCTTTCTTGTACCTCTGACTTTTCCAGCACCTTTGGTCCAACTTGATCCTAGACAGCAGGGAGAGAAACAGAATGAGATGGCGAAAGGATTCAAAACTGGCTGAATAATGAGGCCAAGACTAGGATATGTGATGAGTGTAACATGGAATGCTGCAGGAATCACAGCGCCAAGCCTCACGTCACCGCTCACTGCTCAAAGCCCCTGCTCGTTACGTGGTGCCTGGCTAATTTTTTTTCTGCTCTACAGAAAGATAGGAAGTGTGAATCCAAGGTTATTCATGTTGTAAATAAAATATAGCTTGCTTTTTACTTTTTTTTTTTTTTTTTTTTTTGTGTGTGTGTGTGTCCTGCTTTCTTGTCTCTCTCTTCCTAGCTAATCATCTGGTGTAGTGGAGATAGCAACAAAGAAAATCCCATCTGTTGCAACTAATTGCTTCATTTTTATTTGGTGTCCCAGCATTTTAATTAGGTATTGGGACCACCTCCCTTTTATCACAGAAATGGGAAAAAAGAAAGAAAAATATACTTCACGGTCCTGTACAATGATGAAGGAAAATACATGAGGAAACAGACTAGCTGGAAATTAATTTAGAGATTTCCTTTCTCTGTAAAACCTGAGGGCAGCCTGGATCTCTGTGCCTTTCCTACAGAGGAGCTGGCAGGGATGTGTATGACATCTGCATTACTGCGTATGACATGCGTGAGAGTGTGTATATGCAGCAATCAATGTGCTTTATGAAATGTAAATCATTAATAACGATAGCATGAATTATTAATATCCATCCTGACCTAATGTTCAGTTATTCTTCCTTATCAATCTCCAGCCTCCCGTCCGTGCCACGCAGCACGCAGACGATGTCATGGCAAGCGCTTGCTCGCCACAGCGGATTTCTGTTACCCTTTGGGGAGGGGGCTTGCGATCTGACCCCGATTTACTGGGTCTGGAAGTAGCGCAGGGACGCGTTCGATGTCATGCAGAAAGGTGAAGCAGACCCGGGATTAAACCTAAGGCGCGCTGACTCCTCACCCTCTGCTTTAACTCACGTGTTCCTCTTCCCTCCCTGTCCGCAGGCTCTGATACACTCCCGCACACTTCTCCCTTCCTGGCTGTTATTTTTAAAAATCTGATTGAACATATTGCTCTCCTTATCTTCATTCCATAATTCTACAGCTCCCCTTTCTGGCCAAGGATTGAATAAGGCCAGACCAAATGGATTTTTGCTCTCTCACTCTCTCTCCAGGCAAACGCTTTGCTGGGTCTGGGGAACAGATCAGCACAGGGCAGCGCTTCCCTGGGCAGAGCACGTAATCCTGTCCAAGAGACAGAATTGATTAAGCCATAATCAAGAGCTGTTCCGTGGTGGTTGTTAGGACAATTTTGTCTTGGCCGCTGCTCAGCGTTTTGATGATCATTGAAATGTCCCTTAAAAGCCAGCCCTGTGAGCAGTTTAATAAAGCTACCCTTGCCCTTCGCTATGTGTCCAGTGGATGTTGAGAAAATGAGGCAAAAAGAGTAAATCTAATGCTATTCCACGCACAGAAGATGGCTTGGTTGTTTTTGTTTTTCATTGCCATCGGTTCAGATTTTCCTGCATAAAAAAAAAGCCCTACATTCCAGTAATGTTAAGTGAAACGTAAGATCACATCACCGATTTCAACAGGAGCAGCTGAATCTGGCCTTGCCTACCTAAATCACGAGAGCCGTGGGAGAAGAAATATAAAAATAGGCAACCTTCAAGTGGGAGAACCTCGTGCTTCCTGTAAAGTTGTTTAAGTATAATAATAAATCAAAAGGCTTCAAGAAATAAATAGATAAACAGCAGACACAAATTTCCTTTAAAAGTTGTATAACTTGGATGTCTGCAGACCCAAGGGCCAAAACAAAAACTGTTGTGTCTGGCATATTTTACGTGACTTAGTTAAGCTGCAAAATAACAGGACTTTAAATTGCTGATCTCTCTAAACCCTCCCTAAGCCGTTTTCCTTCATTCAGAATATATTTAGCGATGAGGATTTAAGCAAATTGAAATGTTCGCGACAAATTCATCCCTTGAGTGATTTGACTGGCTCTGAGTGACTGGGTTTGCCGTCCATCTAAGATTGCTCAGAGCCAAGTTGCATAATATCAGCTGAAGGCCGAAGAAGCCATCAAAATTTCTCCTAGAAAGAGGTGCCTCAGGTGTTTGTGTCTTTCTTTACCTTTTTTTTAACTAATAACACCACACGGGCAAGGAAAGCTGTGGGGCATACCGAACGCGTTGGTTATAAGGCACGTCAAGATCATCACAGGAACAAACCAGCGTGATTTATTGCAGCGACAGAATCGATGCATATTTGCAAGGAAGCTAAATTTAGCTGCTGACATAAGTTTCAGAGGTGGAGTCTGCAGACACGGTGCTGTTTCCGTATAAAGACTGTGAGATAGACTGACTGCAGCAATCGTGCATCGATGTAGCGGAGGGTGAAATATGTGGGATGGGTAAAACTAGTGAAATGTATTTTTGAATAAATTCTGAATCTTTTCTGCAACGTTTAATAGGCGTGCTGGTACTGATAAAATAGAAGGACAAACTTTGTTGTGTGGTTCCTGTAGCTGCAAGCATTTGGTAATGGGATATTTTCCTTTACAAAAATTAGGATTTGTGACATATTTTGACAAGCTGTTAGGCTTACATCACTCCGGCTATAATTTAAGTACTGTTTGTTAGAACGATGTTATTTAGCTGAAGTGATGAAGATTACTGTTTACAGTGGAACCAGAGAGCGTGTGTAAAGCTCAGCCATTCCTTCTGCTGATGAAGACTTCAGCCTGAAATGTATGCCATTCCTTCATTGCCTTGTAGGGTGAGCCGCTGCCACCTAAACGGCTCATTAATCCAGGTCGGGATCTGAGTGATCTTTGGAGCGTTTCCATCGAAATGCTTAAGGAAGCACTAGTGAAAATTCAACAGGTATCGCTTCCTTCTGAGTCTGTCCTTTGTGACTCTCCCAACGCCGCGCCGGGGCGAGCCAGGAACCGGCCGTTTGGGTGGCAGTTGTGGAGAGGATTAGCTGTCACTCAGATTTCTCAGGACAAATTTCGCTGTGCGTCTTCTGCGTGTCGCTTCTCTTTTTAGATGGATGCCAAAAATCTTCCTTGGTTGCTCTTCCAAGCTGTTGCATAGTGCTGGGTGCTGCTGCCTTCGCTCTTTTCCAATCCAGGGTAAAAACATCGCCTGGTACATGATTAAAATATCATTTCAAGCTTGCCCACTGTTTTGAGCTAGAAGGAGCTATACATACGTATATTTTTAGGTATGATTTGATATGCTTTTATTAATAGTTTTTTCCTAAAGTTTTAAGCCACATGCACAGGTTTGAGACTCCTAATAAATTAGTGGCCGTGGGACTGGCAGTCAAGACACTCAGTTCTATCACTGACTCATTGTGTGACCTTCAGCAAGTCACGTACTTACGTGGAAAATATGAATCACGGCCCAAACCCACTGAACTACAGATTACCTGTAGGTCTGCTGCAAGGCTGCCAAACTGCTTTGCTTTTCTTCTTTTTTAGCTTTAAAGAGATTGTTTGAGGGAGGAGGGTGGAGAGTAAGTGTGCTGGGCTGGCTTTCAGAAGGAAGGTATTAATTTCACGGTAATTGGTGCCGCGGGCAGTGCGTGGCAGGGATGCAGGCTTGCAACTCTAATCTTTGGGTGTATAATTTTTTTATCAAGGTGTTGTTCACTAGGTAGGAGACTCCAGCTTATTCACTCAGTGGTTACACTCGTGTCAAAGTTTAACACTTTAGATAGCATTTGTTTGTTTAATTTGTAGCTACTTTGGCATCTGATGTTTCCACCAGCTGTAATCACCAGCAAAACCACCACACATGTATCAGCGAGGCTTTTTGCATGTTTTAACACCCAGCTATCACTTAACAGGGAGTAGTTCACAGTCCTGTTGCAGTTTCACAGGGGAAAAGGAGGGTTCTCAGCTCATCACCACACACATATTTCTCTAAACTCTGAAGGATTATCAGGGGAGTTACGGATGTGTCGCTCCCCTGAAAAATTAGGCCCCTTAAGTACCTAACCACATGCAAATGAATTTGCAAATATTGGCCAAAACGTATAAGGAAGCTAGACTAGCTTTTGGTTTTGGCCATGTATGGTAAATACTGTGCAACGTGGGCACCGATCTAGCATCACTCATCCGCTCCTCAAGTTCCCCGGAGGAACAGAAACACGCAGCCTCCGAGAGTGGCATTACCCTGCGTGCCTTGAGGCGTTCCCGTGCAGGTACTCAGCTTCTTGCTCTTTATTGTGTCGTTGACTAATAACTTAGCTTCTTTCACTGAACAGCGGAGATAAAAACCCTCTTTACAACCACATAAGCCAGCATCCCCAGAAGCAGCTTTACCGTTAGCGCGGCGGGGAGAACTTTCAGTTTCAAGCTGCTGTCCTGCGCCTCTCATCAAGGCGTGATTTTTAGCAGGGGTTTAAGCTCGCCTTTTGTCACCGCCTTGCTGGCAGTGCCATTTCCTACAGGCCCCAGCAGGTCGGCGGGACAAAACGAGGCGACGGGGTCGTTTTTCTTGCAGAGCTGTCGCTTCTCTCCAGCGTTGCTTTTGCCCACAGCAAGGCTCTAGCTGCGCCCTGCCTGGCCGAGGGCTCACCAGGAGCCGCATCCGCGCCTTCGCTCATCCCGGTTGTCGGTTTGGTTGGGCTCAGTGCCTCCAAAACCCCCTCGGCCTTCGGCCGGGCCACCCCTCCCTTTGCTCGCACCTTGAGGGGCCGAAGCAGAGGACGGAGGTGCCGTCCCGGCGCCGCCGGGCCTGCGGGGGGCAGAGGCCTGAGGCCGGCTGGCGAGGTGCGGGGGTCAGCGGCGCGGGGCTGAGCGCCCGGGGGGAACCGGGCTGCCGCCAGGGGGAGCGGGGACGGGCGGGGGGACCCCCGCTCCCCTCAGGGGGGTCTCGCGGCTGCCGGGGCGCGCGAGGCGCACGGAGGAAGGGCGCCAAAGCCAGCGAGCGCGGCGGCGCGGCCGCTCATTGGCTAAGCGGGCCGCCACTCACACTCGTCGCCCACACCCCACCCCCCCCGCGAACGCGCGGTGCCAGTGAAGGAGGGGGCGTGGCCCGCGCTGGCGCGGCGGCGGTTGGGGGCGTGGCTACGAGGAGGCGGGGTTTGTCGCCGGCCCCGCCCACCCCGCCCCGCGGCCGTCGGTCGGTCAGTCGGGCGGCGGCGGCGGCGGCGGCGGCAGCAGCGGCGGAGGCTCCGCCGGGCTGAGGAGCGGACGCGGGGAGGCGGTTCGGGATCGCGGTGCGCGCCACGGGGCTGGGCGGCGGGATGAGGGGGGAGAGAAAGAGGAACCGGGGAGCGGGAGGGCGGCGGTGCCGGCGGGAGGGCGGCGGGCACCGGGAGGGCGAGGCGGGGGTGGGGGGGCCCGGCCGGGCCGGCTCCTCCCGCGCGGGGCCGGCCGTTGCCGCCGAGCCCTTTGGTGAGGCGGCGGCCGCTGTCAGCGCCGGGGCCTGCGGGGGGAAGCGCCCTCCCCGCGCCCGGCGGTTGGGCGCCGCGCTCAGCCCGGGGCTTCACCCGCCCCCCCGGCCCGGTTCCCTCCTTATTAGGTAGCGGAGCGGCTCGGGGTCGCCGCCGGCTCCCGGCATCCGGCCGGGGCTCGCAGGTTGCCGGCGGGACGTGCCCGAGGCGGGGCCGGGCTCTCCCGCCGCGGCGGGGGCAGCCCCAGCGCCCCGCACACCTGATGCCCGCAGCCAGCCCCGGCCGCTCCTGCAAGGAGAGAATTTTTATTTATTTTTTTTTTATTCGCCAGGTTTTCCTCCTTTTATTTTTTCTTTTATTCGTCAGGTTTTTCTCCTCCTCCCCTCCCTTTTTTTTTTTTTTTTTTTTTTTCATGGCGCTGCAGCAGCAGCTCGATGGCACCGGTGGCTGCGTGTGTGTGTGTGTGTGTGTCCCCCTCCCCCGGAGCGCCGCGTCCCCGCTGCCACCGTGTAACGTTGCAGAGGACAAAAGATGACTCGAGGGTTTAGTTTTGTGTTTTATTTCTTGCCGCTCCGTGTCACGCCGTGGCTCTTCGGAGCCTGTTCGGGAGATGCATGAAGTCCTTGGGTTGGATGACATGTTCCTGGGCTTTTTTTTTTTTTTTGTCTGTGCAGAAAGTCGCGTTGTTTTAATAGCGATATGTCAAAGGCCTGAATTGAAAGGTTAGTCCTTGTCTGTGCTTTGTGAAATTAGCTGCTTCTCCGCTCCCGATGCACGGAAAAGCAGCCAACGTGCGACCCCACCAACGTTCAGCTGGAGTACCCCGCTCCAGACAATGTGATGCTGTGACTGCACAGGAGACAGGTCTGGAAAAAAAAAAAAAAAAAAGAAAAAAAGACTGAAAGCTGACTGGGAACAAAAGTAAAACTGATTGATGCAGTTTTATTGTTAAGTGATATGCATTAGTGGTGGGGTTTTTTTAATAGCTGTAGCTTCAGTCCCGTACGTGTTTGTTTGAGCAGGTCCATTGAGCCTATTCATGCGTGTGGATTAGTATAAGCAAGACCAAGGGTGACAGCGAAATGAAAGAGTGACATTTTGAATATACTGGGGTTTTTTTTTTGCAGTTTGCTGATATCGATTCTGGTTTAATTTTAGGCCGGGCTGTCTCCAAATCACCTGCCGCTATCCTCTGGCTTCGCGTGCCTCTCTAAGCACGTGGGGGAAGCAGCTCTGTGCCTGCTGGAAGTGTGGGGGAAAATGGTGTGAATTGGCACAGCCCGGCCTGTGAGAAGCGTGTCCGTATGTGCTGGATGCGCGATGGCTGGAGAAAACAGCGGGTATCTTGTGCGTGAGGCAGGAGAGGATAGATGTGATTTTCATTTGAATAACAAGCATTGAATCATCTTTTCTGCTCAAGGGGGGGAAAAAAAAAAACCCAGATGGCTGTGCACTCACCGAGACGTTTCAGTGCAGCTAATAGTCGTGTTTGCTAAAGACTGTGTGCACGGAAGTAGATCAAATACTGTTGTGATAAAGTCAACGCATGTTTATGTAGTGTATATACATTTTTAGTATTTTCAGTAGCCATAGGAAGACCCGACACGCTTAGGTACGTGTTGGGGAACATTTGCTTTGTGTTTGTTTTAATATAGCTCTCTGTAATAGTAATTTTTCGATGGTCACTTGTAGCCTTTTATACGGATTGCTTTAATCAGCATTTGTGTGTCTCCATGTTCTCTGTTGGCATTACTCTGTCTTCTAGCGAGCTGCCTTTTCAAACATCATTGGATTTTTTCAAGTTAAATCTTCATGCTTATTGCATCTGTCACTTCTGGGATTCACTCCAAGCAAAAGGCAGAGATTCAGTTTAATGGCAATGAGAAGGAATGCACAGAAGGGTAAAATATCAGCTTTCCTGAGTGATGCAGCAAAGGACGCTGAGAGATCTGTCCTCAGGAACTGTTCCATGCATCATGTTCAAGTTTAATATTAGACTTTAGTGACGGCTTCATAAAATGGCTCATTAAGGCACGACGCTGCGTTCTGATTGTAAGAGAATTGATGTTATTGGTTTTAATGGGATTATCGATCCCGACGAGTCTAACTCGGATGCCAGCTTCCTATTTTGAAGACATGAGCAAAACACTTCCTGGCCCGAGTTTGCAGCTTGGTGAGGTCATCAGCGCACCACTCCCAGGGCTAGGAATGTCCTTTTAGGCAAACTCACAGGCATATTTTCACTTGACTTTTAAAGTATGGGTTTGTTTGTTTTGTTTTTTGTTTTACCGAAGCTTTTGTGATAATCTCAGTCCTTCTCTAAGGATGTGTTGGAACAGAAACTCACTGAGGATTTGAAGTGCCCCAGTTTAAGCGTTTACAGGGCATATGAGCAAGAATTAAATGTCTCTGTTCTCCTCTAGCTCTTTCCCTGTAGTCTCCCCCACCTAGTATTTTTGGTCTGTTTATATTCTGGTTGTTAACTCTGAAATTAGTCTGATTGGAAACTGCTTACGGCTTCAGTTCACAGTCACCCTGGTTATGAAGCCACGTGTGAGAAGTCAGATTGTCGGTGGCTTTAGGCTGACAGGATGCAAGCTGGTCTTTTTTTCTGTCGCGATATGCACAAATGCAGGTGGTGGTAGGGTGAGCGCCAGGTCAAAACTAAGGCAAAAAGGTTTAGATTAGCTGAAATGACTCGGGAAAGGTAGCAGTGGAAGTGAATTAATATACCGGTATAGTTGGGAATCAGTTACTGGGCCATTTCTTTCTATTTGCTAATAGGATTGCTTTGTTCTGTTTTTCCTCACATGAGGAACTATACTAAGAATGGATGATTTGGTTTTTTTTGAGGTTATAACCATTCAGTACATGACTTTCTGTGGTTTTAGATGATGGTGTCAGGCATTAAAATACAAGGGTGACCCTAGAATTGCTCAGCTTCTCAGCGTAGCAGTGACAGGCCCGAGAGGTCCCACTGGTAGGTCTGGCTTTGTGCGGGAGGACTCTGTGATGCTGGGTCTGGTGCTGATGGTCCTCGGAGGAGTAAAGTGTCTGGAGAGGTTCCTCATGGAACATACCGGCCGTTAGTTGTGTTACCAACATTCAGGTTTGCGTCGTGAATACAAACCTGGTCGGAATGAACGGCTGGATGTGAGCGGAGGCGATGATGTGGCTGTAAAGCAGAAGGTGACTGTTAGGCAAATGGATAATTCTACTCTACACCTCTCCCGTGTAGTTCTTCATGCCAATAAGACAGGTGTAATCTCTTTACAGCAGACATCTTCGTAACGGGTTGCAAAGTACTCCTGAAATGGAAAAGGCTTTTATGATGGAATACTAGAAAAGCTTTCAAGTCCTGCTCTGTAGATCAGGAACTTGACAGAGAAAGAATGAAAACGGTATCTGCTGCTGCCTCTTAAGGGGAAGAAAACCCATGTTGTTCTTTTGAAGGTCGCCAGCCTGCTGGTGCTCATCGACAGAAGAGGTCTCCTTGGTTTAGAGGTGACAGAATAAAACAGGGGCTCTTTGACCATTTTTTTTCCCCTTTGCTTTGCTTCTTCGTTAACGAGTTAGATACCAAGGTAGAACCGCCTGCCTTGGAGATAGGCAGATAGCATTTCTTCAACATTATCACTTCGCTTCTTCAACGTTATTTTCTTTGATCCCGATTTTGTTGATGATAACAGTAAATGATATATAATATGCTTTTTGTATGAGCGTGTAATGACTCTTGAGGTCTGGCTTTCAGTGGGAGAAGCTGGATGGGATTGAATTGGTTATAGTGACTCTGTTTGAGCTGGGCCTCTCAGTCCATCATAATTAGGTTTTTTCTTGTTTTTCCTTTTAATAATTTAATTTGAAAAAGCAGTGGAAATAAAACAGTGGTGGGATCTGACTTAAAGAGATTAAGGTTAAGCCTGATGCGGTCAGGCGTGCCGAGATGAGCTGGCAGCTTTCATCTGGAGCATTGCTGAGCTGCGCTTAAGGCCAGGTGTTCCCTTTAGGAAGGATCACGGTTTCCCTGTGGCTCTCCAAATCTTGGCTGGCCGTAGCATTTTTGTGTGTAATCTATGTGAATTTTTTCTTAGGTGAATATTAAGGCAACCATTTCTGCAGTCTTATCAAATATCCCTGAGCAGATTTCGTAAAACCAGAGGGGAGCAGCGTGCCTAAAACTAGACTATTTGCATCCATGCATGAACCTAGGCAACGCATTTCACCTGCAGTTCCTGGTATAAGCCGTCCCTGGAAAATGGACTTCAAATCACTCTGCTTGGAGTATTTAGAAATGTGGGAACTTCCCTCCCTCCCTCTCCGTCCCCCTAGTTCTGCCTATAGTTGCCATAGAGACTGTGTTCTGGAGTCCTTGAAAATCCATTGTTTATCTCGCCTAAATATATAAACCTGCTGTATTGAAACATCACCTTAGAAGCATCCCCTTCCCGTGCAAATCTGATAGGGATTTGACATCGTACAGTACTGCACGTTTCGATATTGGACATGCGTCAGGCACAATCAGACAGACTGATAATGGGTATAATTAGCACCACGAGGGATTAGCAGGCAATAACAAATTCAAGCCGTAGTAAGCACTCTGTCCCTTGGGAGCCGGGCGAACTGGCAGTGCTGGGCAGATCATCACTTGATATGGAAGATAGTCATCAGCAAAGGCTCCATGGCGAGGGACTCAGCTCAGGGCTAGTATTACCTCTTGAAATAGCCTTTTTTTTTTTTTTTTTTGGTCACCCCCTTTCATTTTAAATACCTAAAACCTCACAGTTTGTGAGTTCACGCTGGAATCTTGAACACCCAACTGACTCGGGGTATACACTTGCCATTTATTTGGCTTTTTTCATCGAACGGTGGCCAGTCAGCGATGCAGTTGTTTCTTGAAGTTACCCATGTGAAACAGATTGACATCGTTGTTTCCAGATTGGAAATGGGAGGTTAAGCGTTTTGCTCAGGGTCTCGCAGGTACTAGGCTGGGAATTCTTCTGGCGTATAATACGAAGTGTACACTTGTTCACTTGTTGTTTTACAGATGGTTCCTGTAGTTGCACCAGCACACACGGGGGGGGGGTGTGTGTGTGCAGATAAATGGCCATTCTTACACCTGATATTTCAACTGTTAATTTTGCACTACCGTACTTAACATTAATTATACTCTATGTTGGAGGTTGGAGTAAATAGGCACAAAGCCGTCTTGTTCAGAACAGGAGGTGGATTAATTTTTTTTGAGTTTTCAGTGAATATATATATTTTAAAGGTTTATTTTCATTTTTGAATCTGCTGAGATCAGTTTGCAAGGCAGGAAAAAATCCTGAGCCAGCTCAGACAAATATGAGTTGCCAGACGTACTTCAGCAATATATACTTCTGCTTTAGCACAGCGTGAAGTGTAGGCACAGAACACTTCTAACTTGAGTGTCATTGTGCCTTCCAACATCTTTTTCCCGGCCACTGCTGCTTTCTGGAGCAATTTGTTAAAATTTCCGCATGGTGTTTTAAGGTGCTGGCGTTTAAAGATGGGCTACCCTGGTTTGGGCTCCTGTTTCACCGTGCTTTGGATGCGCGTGTGTTATCTCTATACTCTTCGCTTCGCTCCCTCACGTTTCTTTGGGGATAAAGGTTATCTTTTTGTTCTTTATATGCAGTGCTTGCCACATTGATCTTCTGGTCTACTAGGGAAATTCTTAATCATGAAAGATCACCTAAAAGCCAGCTGGGGTTTATCTCAGTGTAATACTGCCTGTTGTTTTGGCTGGTCTCCTCAAGATCTGCTCTAGGCGCCCCAGTGACTCTCCAAGGGCTGGAAGTGTGGGTTGCACGTGCAGTAACGTGACTGTCAAACCAACAGGTAAGTAAAGCTTAAAGGTCATCAAACACAGGCTGCAATTCTTCATGCCCCTTATTGAAAACAAGCTCCTCAGCTGAGGGGGTCCCTTCCCCAAGAAATCAGCCTTTGCCCCGCGTGTATGGGGGTGTGATTCTCCCCGTCAGGCAGGCAGAGAGCTGCCGTGGGAGAGCTGGGGACAACAGGTACACCCCTCGTCCTTGGCACACGCGGCCTGTGGGTGTAGGAAGGTGTTTTTCCTTCTTACATCTGAAATCTTTCTCCGTAGTGTAGCAGGAATGTTTATTAAAGCTGCTTACTAAACTAAATACGCTTTCCTACATCTTTTTTTTTTCTTGCCTGCCTAGAGACGTGAGAAACGGGCTCTGTGTCACACTCGGGGTTTGACACCAGCTCACCCAGGCTGTTGCCCTCTTCGCTGCGGCGCGTGGCAGCCGGGGACGCTGCCGCAGCACAGGACAGCAGCCTGGGCCTGAAACGGATCAATGACAAAGAACATCTGTAGGACAGAGGAAATGTGTTTGAACTTGGAACCCTTTGCTAAAGCAGATGTTGGAGGGGCTGTAATTGGTACCACAAGATAGGGATTTAAAATCAAGTTAGCAGATTGAGCTATCTGGATTGGAGTTTCAGCCTCCTCTAGTCCCTTCCTCCCTCCCCCAGCCCTCATTTCAAATTGCATGTTACGGAAACGGGACAGAATGACAATGGTACTCTTTGAATTATAGGCTGCTTGGCCAGAAGAGCTGGCAGGACAGCAAATGGAAATCTGGAGAACTATGCGCCAGTTCCAACTATGAGAATTGAGATTCATTTTGCTGCTTATTTGTACGGCGTTAAAATCTGAAGCGTGTTTGCGTTGTCCAGCCTGAACCTTCCGTGTTCTTCAATGCTGAGGATATTGTCTTGTCTTGGACAATTAACCATTGTGGGTTTTATTTGGAGAACATCAAAAATTCAGCGCGAGTGCCTGACCTGTTGGATGGGTGTTAGTGAACAGCTTGAGACGTGAAAGTTGCTAAATTGGGCTCGGATTTAGGCAGTGTTTGGATGAAGGTGTTTCTTAGGGGACACTAACCGAGCCCGTTCCTACTTTTGGGAGTAGAGTGTCTCCATTCAACACTGCAGGATGGACCATACTGGTCTGGGCTGTAACTCCAGTCTAACCGTGACACTGGCCAGCTCACTTGCCGTTACGGCCGCAGTGCTGGTCCAGGCAGTGCTGCCGTGACACTTGGCCATCCCGCTCCTCTCCCATCGCATCCCCCAAGGCCGCGGTGTCTCCTCAGCAGGCTGCCGGCAGGTCTGGGGGTTGTGCTCCATCCAGCAGACCAGCGGAGCCGCTGTGGTCAGGCAGGGCCATCTGGAGAATGCTGCATCCTCGCTTGGTCAGTCTGACTCACACTTGGCCGGTCTGTTTGTGAGCCTCGGTTGTGCTGATCTGTTGTTTCTGCTTTATTTCTAGGTTGTGAGGAATCTGCGTCCCAGCTAACTCGGTGTTTATAGCGGGAGGGCTTTCTGTAGGTTTTGGTTTCCTGGTGGTGGCTCTCGGGCTGCGGGTGCCACGGTGCTCTTGAAGAACTGGGACCTCTGACCTTTTACCTACGAGACCGTTTTACCTCCTTAAAATATCTTTAGCATTTATAGTTTCTTCCCATGGATACCGCAGCGTGTTGTAATGAGGAGGAATAGAAAACAGTTATCAAGACCTTTGGAGATTTTTTGGATACATCTTCTTGTCATATTTTTAAGAAAATTAACTGTAAGCAAGGAGCAGCAGTGTAATGTTTCCAATAATGTCTTAAAACCACCGGAGTTTAACAGGAAATGTGCTTACCTTAGAAAATACTGTCTTAATCAACTTACCTTCATGTTTGCACCTTTTCTTGACTTTTGCCGAGTGGGGAATCTGCACGTGTTACCCTTTCTGTGCTTTATGCTCCCAGCACCTGGGTACTGCTGTCTGCTTCTGCCTTAAGTGCATCCCTGAAGAGGACAGACTACGTCCTGTATCAGGAGTTGGAGTTTCGGGTCTAGTGGCTACTGGAGCTCCTCTGTCACACACAGAGTGACAGAGTTATGTTTGCCATTTATTTCATTTGGGCGTGTTTGATTGCTTCAGGTTGTAGGAGAAAAGGCAGTTGTTTTCCGCTGTTAGCGCTCTGTCGTGTTAGAAGTGTTTGTGCCTTAGCTGGGAAAGGTGGAACCTGGCGGTGAATTTGGTGAGAAATTAATGGAGCTATGGTGGGCAAGAGCCACAATCCTTAGCTGGTACTAAGCTTTTGCCTAAAACTAGGTTTAAAAAAACCCTCAACTTGCGATGTGTCTGAGGAACGCGGTCTGGAAGAAGCTTGCATGTAACCTTCAAGAGAGCAGAAGAATTCAGTAAATTGGGGTAGCAGCTCTGAACAGATTGATACTTCCTTGTTAGCTCTGTTGCACTGATAAGAGAACTAGGTCAGCTCTGTGGAGAAAGCATTTTATCTGCATACTTCTCTTAACTGGAATCCCGGTGCTTGGCTGTTGTAACAGGCTTGCTGACTTGCAGCTCTGCGCGGGGGGTTGTGCTCTCCCTCTCGTGTTTTCCTCAGGGTCCGAGCGTGGTCTGAAGCCCTGTTGTTTTCCTCTCGGTGGCATGTGCTGCTTTTACTGCGGGGGGGAAAGGGGGGTGATGCAGTCAGTCCCCAGGGGTCTAAGTAGCATCTTCCATGGTGCTGGTGTGATGTGTCTGGCTGAGGTTCAGCTCTGGAAGTCCATCGCTCCATCTCTTGGCAGAGCATGAGGATACAGCGTGTGAAGAAGCATCCCTGGTGTTTATTCCAGTGGAGGAGAATGAAGGCTCTTGGAGGGGAGCATCTGAAAGGCTGTGGGCAGCTGCTGGAGCAGCGGTGGGTGTCTCAGGGTGGGAGTGTGTCTACTCCAGAGCAAGGTTTCCCTTTCCTTACCCAGTAAATCTCTTCGGTGCCGGCCGACTGCACTGAGGCATCAGGGCTGCTTAACCCACAGGTACCCTAGTCCTCTTTTCCCCATGTATTCCGTATGTTACTTGCCTCTCTGAGGTTTTGTCCTGGGTTTCAGTGCTTTTTTTTTTTCCTCTGATTTGCTCACCTGTCTTCTGTTTTCATATTTACTGACCTTTTTTGCCCAGTGTGTGCTAAATTGCCATCATGCAAATATCCCCCAATACATCACACTTCACCACCTCCGAGGTTGGCACCTTTAGTGCCACTTGACAGAAGATACTGTAAAAAGAAATAAAGAAATAAAAAACCCAAACGAGGAGGTTGGTTTGGAGGTGGTTGCTCTGGCACCCGTTCCTGCTCCTCAGCTGCCTCGCCGTTTCAGATCCAGAGTTTGTGTAACTGCTCCGGTGTTTCCCTTTGCTGGTTACCCATCCCATTACGGCATCCTGATAAATCATTTTGTGTAATGATTTTTGTGTGCATTCATTGCTCTAGCTTTATGGTAGATGACACAGATTAAATGAAGCCAGACAATGCTCTCCGTTTGGGGTAATGACTTTCAACTGCGGTGTCCTTTTGTCACCGTAAATTATGATAAATGATGTGATGTTAGATCAGAACGCTACAAGCTACAAAATGTGTGAGAGTAAGATCCCCCAAGAAGATGAATTACATACCTGGAAATCTTGAAGTGAAAAAGAGCCATTGCATCCCTACGTGCATGTGAAAGGAGTGTCAGCCACAGCGTGGGAGATGTGCTCCTGAGACACATGTGCACAGGGTAAACCCTTGGGAGATAACACGTGCTTCTTGATGGTGCCTTGAAGATTTAAGTATTACAGGCCCTTCTGACTTCGAGTTCTTCGTATTATAACGGTCTTAGAACGATCGTTTCAGGGCACAGCTCTAAAAAACAGAATCGTATCAAGTATTTCACAGGTTAGAACCAACACCTTGCACTTTGTCCAGAACAGCAATTTCAGCTTATTTTAAGTTTGGGTTGTGTTACATTTTTGAATGTGCTGGGCTCCCCAGTTGAGATATAATCGAATTCCCTGGTAGTTTGTGGTTTAGGTTCCCATCCCAAAATAGAATCTCACCAGCGGTATAACAGCTGGAAATTTCAGTATTATGTTCATATTCCAGCTTTTTGTCTTTAAAATGAAGTGAAATCAGATGGCAGGGTCTTGCTCAAACTAGGCTAAAGTAACCAAAGACTGAAAATAATCTGTGCACAAATATGATGTATTTTGGAATTGTGACCATCTGTAGTAGTGTTCACCCTTGGTTTAAATAACTCTGAGCATCTGAAAACAAAAGTTCTGTCAGCAATGGACTTAATATGAATTGATTTGAAATGGTATACCATAGAGGGAATAGCACTCTGTTTAAAAGTAGAGGACTGCATCGAGGTATTTGTCCTTTTTTTCCGCCAGAGGTTTCACGTGAAGTCCTAGGGCGAGCTGAAATTTTTGTGGCCGTGTGATTTTTTTTTTTTTTTTTTTTTTTTTTTTTCCGCTTCCTCCCTCGCCCAAATATTGCAAGACTTAATATCATGAGACTGAGCTCATGGATTCCCTTGATACTTGGAGAAGGAGACGAGGTCCTCCTTCAGCCTTGCTGGTGGCACACTGGTTCTCCACTGTGAGAGTGGTGGCAATTTACTGCTCTCGTGGTCTAACGCCAGTCGTGGCCCTGACCTCGCCGTAGCTCGCCTTGGTCTCGCGTGGTAGGTAGCGTGTTCTTTTGGGGCTTGTCAGTCCGTGCTCAGTTGCTTTCAGAGAACGGATGGTCTTTGCTGTCCTTGCTGTCTGCGTGGCTCAGCTGGTGGAGCCGGCAGCAGGCGCGTGCCTGCCTGCTCCCCCCACGGATGTGTCTCGCTTTCCTTCCTCCGCCAAAGGTGCGCTCAAAAATGCTGGCCTTAAAATGATCTGGCAGACTTTTCTTTTAGATGAGTGAGTCTGGAAGACTGTCCTGTGCAGTACGGGAAGGCTGTGAAGTGTTTCTATGTGCAGCTAGACTAAGCAGGAGGCGGGGTGTATCCACAGGCACACGTGTGTGTGTACAACGGGCCGTGCACACGCGTGGGTTACAGAGAACCTGCAGAGCTTGCACAACCAAGTGCTCTGAAGAAATGCCAGAAGTGAGCAATTAGGTAATAACCTGGGTAATATTTGTTCCCTTTTTCACATGTGGTGGGGTACGGCTGTGAGCTCAGGCCCCGCTCCGCGGCCCCTTGCTCTGCCGGGCATGTAGCGATGGTGGGACAGAGCCCTCCTTTGCCCCTGGAGCAGGACAGTGGTCTCTTCATGGCTTTAAACCCTCTGAATGCTTATATCCTCCATTCCATATGCGGCTCCGTACCTTATCTACCATATGATGTTCAAAGTGCTCTGAAGAGTGAATTACTAGATTCCTTGTGGGCTTTTCTCCGGTGCTTATCTCCGTGATGGCCAACTGCTCCACAGATGTGGCTCAGCCCTGCGGTGTTTTCCCCGTGCTGGGGGCACTTAAGCCTCAGGTTGAAACATCTATGGCCTGACTATTGGTTTAGGATTATAAAACAATTATTTTTTAAAAAAAAAAAAAAAAAAAGGATTGAGCTCTGAGCATACATCGCTTTAGCAGATGAGGCCCAAGCATCTCAGCCCAGGTGTTCAGAAAGACCTTGGGCTGCTCAGTCAATGCGTCAGTACTCGAGAAACCTCTGGGCTTCCCTGTGTCAGGCTCCCGTGGCGTGGGCTGCCTTGTCTTGTGGTTTCACCAGCGGGACTGTCCCCTCTCCCTGCTGGCCCCAGCACCCTGCCTGACCCACAGCAAGCGAGGCAGGTGTCCTCTCATATTAATCATCGTTCGTAGTCGGTGCTGGTGGTGTTGCCTATAGTGTATCTTTCTTTTTTTTTCCTCCTTATCTGCTTCTCATTTGTTAATAGTTCTCTGAGACTGTACATTTATTCCAAAGCTGCCGTTGATGTGTACTGTACGTGACCTCTTCAATAAGGCTCTGAGTTTGGGGGCTCACCATCCACAGCTGCAACTTATCTTGACGTTTCCACGCCTTTCCAGTCCGAAGTACCAACCTTTTATAAACGCTGTTCTCCCTATCCAGTGGATTTGTATCTCCTCACCCCGCTTGAACAGTAGCCTCCGGCTGCCTGTGACTTAAACTGGCCTTTTATTTCAAATGCCTCCCTTTCCAGAAGGGATCACAATCACATGGGCTGAGCAGGATTTTGTCATTAGTGGGGGGTTTTCCTGTAAGTGTTCCCTAGCAGGATGCGTTTCCTCTTGCATAAGCAGGCTGAAAACCCTCCGAAGCCACAGAAATACATCTGTTGGATTCTTGAGACAGATAAATCCTTTATAAACAGGAAAATGGGCAAACTCATGGTAACTCTTGTGACACATCATGATGGGAGATCAGAAAGAAACGGAATGAAAAGTGTCACTGTGCAAGCACGGCTGACGGCATCCTGCATTTCTAAGGTCCATTTAAATGCTGATACAAAGGCCAGCGGCTGAGCTGTGCAGCGGGCACAGAGTGGGAGACGAAGTCAAATGTTTGGTAAAATTCAGCTGGAAGTCACTTGACATTTGGGTGAGGGAGAAAAAAAACAACAACAAAAAAAAAAAAAAAAAAAAGAAAAGGTTTTGAAGGCTCTTTCCTCTGTTCCCGCCAGGACGTGTAAGATGCCGTGTGTCGCGGAGCGGGATCCAGGAGATCAGCGCGCTCGTAGATCTGTCAGCACTTCTATTGTAGTGGTCTTTGCAGGGTGTCTAACGCTTCTGTTTTAATTTTGCTGAGGGCTGTAACTCTGGCAAAATTTAAACTCCTTTCAACTCCTAGCTGTGAGGTTTTAAATCCTCCAAATTAGTACTTTACCCAAAAAAAAAAAAAAAAAGGAAAATATTTCCTGTCTAGCAAGTGTATGGAGATCGTTCCAGCTCCTTAGCTAAGATTTAACAGCACAGACAATGATCTGATTAACTTCCTTCTTCAAAATTCTTCTCCGAGTCCCCTTCCTAAGAGCAAATCCCTAGCACAGCCCCACCGACCATGCATGTGCTTGCTTGCCCACTCTGGTATTTCCAAAGTCACTTCCCAAGGGTCCCGGCTCATAGTTTTGCATATGGGGCTGAATCAGTCTCTCCTTATGGTGAATCATCTCAGATGTTGGTGTCTCACCTGATAATCCTACAAGTAGCCAACCTGGGAGCCCCTGCCTGCAACGCGGCCCTGCTGAGAGAACCTGTGGCGACCAAATTCAGCTGTGGTTGTCTCGCAGATGGAGGAGGGAACCCTTCGCACTGCAGTATTGAGAAACAAATGAGGATACTAAATGCCCTTCATGTTTTCCCGAGAGGCTGGGGTCGAGAGAAGATGACTTTTTGGTGCTCAAGATCAAGCTTAACCCTGTTTTGTTTTTCACCTGCTGGCTTTCTGTGGTGCGCTGAAAGATCCAGAGCCACTGCTCTTTATAAGTACAGCCTGCACATTTCCAAATCCCCCCCCCCCCCCCTTCCCCTTCTCTTTGGAGAGCAGCCAGATCAAAATGGCTGTGATCCAACGCCAAGCATCACTCCCTTTGCTATGGAAATGAGGACTTGGAGGCTGCTCACCATGTGTTCATCAGAGAGTTCCTGCTAAGGATGATGAGCTGTAGGTGGGGAAGAGGGCAGCGAAGGTGTGCTCGAATAAATCCGTTTGGAACAAACAAGGGTATTTTTGGATACATCTGACTCTTTGCATTTTTTTTTTTTTAAAAAAGTCATGCATAGAAAACCAAAAAATTACCCTTTCCATCCAATGGTAAAAATGAGGGAAATAAAGGAGTAGAATTTCCCCATAGGGTAAAGGGTGTTTCTCTGCCATTAGAGTACAAGGGGGGGGCAGACCTCCCAGTATCTGATATTTGAGAGAAGTTGTTTTTTTCTTTGTGGTGTTCTGGTATTGTTCAAGCGAAGGAAAGATATAATTATCCAAGCTATACAAATAATTATTCTTCTTAGCTATCATATCATATTCCCAGCATTAAAGCAGACAAATTACAAAACCCCTGGGTACACGACACCTTGACACCGGGCAATTTGCTGCACGTTAACTCAGCAAGGCAGGTTTAAACCCTCGCTTTACCTTCTTCAAAACCATCAGATTTTAATCTTGATGCACAGTGGGATGGGAACATTGCCAGTGGGTGAACAGTCATGAAAACTGACTGTGCACAAAGCAGAGGACTTTTCCCTTCTCCTAGTCGAGTTACACGCCCCAGGCAGAGGAGCGAGTAGGGTTTTGCTGCAAGGTTTTCAAGAGGGAAAGGGTTGAGGTGGTTGCAAGCTTCCTATGGTGTTGCAGCACGCTGGGGCTTTGCAAGACCATCCCTGCTTCTTTGGGGTGGCCTGGCGTCACCTCGCCTGCCGGCGGGGGACGGAGGTGGCCGAGAAGGAGGAAGGAAGGGGGTGATGCTGCTCTTGCAGGGTGCTCGCCGCAGGACTTGGCGGGGTCGAAGCTGTGGATGCAGCACCCAGAGTGCTGACGGCTGGGAGGAGCCCTCTCAGGATGAAAATGTCTGACAGGTCTCTGAATGAGTCTACGCAATAAATTAGTAACTGGGTGTGGAACTGCATTTTTTTATGATGTATCTTAATTGGGCCTCGGGCAGCTTGATAGTACAACGTGTTTTTTGTCTTTCGGGGATCTTTGAGTTGAAATTCGCTGTTTCTTTGTGCGTGATTCAGCGGGGCTGGGGCTCGGCTGGGTTCCTGCTCTGAATCCACGCAGGGAACGGGGCTGGTGTCCCTGGATGGAGCTGTGTCCTGTCTCACCCTCCCTCCCTCCCCGCCGGGGACGGCCACGCTGCATCCCCGGGGAGCCCACCGAGCCGCCTGCGCTGGCAGCGCTCCACCTCGGGGCACGACGTACCATCTGCTTCGGCAGAGTTTCTCCCATCCGTTTTGGAGAACTTCATCTCTGCCTTTGCCTGCAAAGAACACAAAATCCCACATCGTGCTGTGAGCGGCGCAGTTGGATTCCCCCTCCCCTGCGATGGGTGCCCTTCGCTGGCAGGTGATTATTTATCTGTCCCGTGTGCGTGATGGTTTGCTCCCATTGCACTGTACTGCCTGTCCTACAGCTTCACCTGCTCCGGGCAGCTGTAGGGGCCGAACGTGAACTCTCTGGGTGTTGCTGTGCGTTGTGAGCGTGAAAAGAAATCGGTGTCTGGATTTTGCACTCCTTCCTGGAGCTGGAGAGCAGCTCCTGCTTTATGACTTCCCATTGCACTTTGGTGTCACTGGGTGTGTCCAGCGTGGGCCGGGCCTTTTATTTGTGTTGTGAGTTAAATAGTTGACAGAAAGCGTAGTATGCAGTTCTATTAAGTGATGTAAAGTACAGAGGAAGCCCGAGTTCGTCTGTAATATGATGGTAATCGTTAATAATTTACACAGAGCTTTTTTCACGTGGACATCTCCAACGCGCCAATCGTTCGCAAAATTTTGCATTTAAAAGCTACGCCCGTTTATTCTTAAACCGTGCGAGCTCTCAGTAAAATGGTGTTTGTGGTCCTTCTGTAGCTTTGAAATATCCGAGTTAATCGGGGAGAGTTACCATTTCGGTATTGATGTATTGAATCGCTGCAGGGAAAACCCACCCACTCGCCGTGGCTGGAAATGAAGGCCGAGCCCTCAGTGCCTGTGTCAGGGCAGCGGTGGCTGCAAGCCACTGCCATCTGCTTGGCCCTGGTGAAAGCGGTCGGTGGCCTCCAGCCCACACCTGGGGACAGATGTCCCCAGCGCAAAACCGACCCCGTAATCGCCGCGTTGATCTTCCGTGTCTGCAGAGGAGCCGGCTTTTCCCCGAAGGGGTGACTCTGGCCTGGGCTGTGCTCCCGCCGTCACGCTGGTGGCTCTGATGGCACTTGCACCTCGGCAGCGGGGCCGTGTCGGCAGCACCTGCCCCGACTGGAGACGGAGCCGCTGTGGACGTGGCCAAGGCCAATTCCCAAATGCTTTGGGTGCACGTGGTCGGGGCGGGGGGGAGCTGGAAAACAAATACTCTTTTTTTTTTTTTTTTCCTCTTATCTATGCAGAAACTGTAGTATTTCACTCGATAGCTGTTATGTTAATGGTAACATTTTTCTTCTCTTCAAATATACTACCTGACTGCTTATTTCCCAGCTCTGATGAGTGCTTTCTGCTAGTTATTCAGCTTTTTGTTGCTGTTAATTTTATTTTTTTTTTAAACCTCCGAGACTACAAAACAGCCATCATTCTGAAGTCTCTTTTTCTCTGCGCTTTCAGGCAAAGCCTTTTCAGTTAGAGACAGACGTCAAACCTTTTATCACTTCTGCTGCAGACAGGCTGTGCAGAGGGAGTCGTGCTGGAGCTGCGTTCAGAGTCTCTCACTTGAGAGCATCAGGCTGGTGGGGCTGGAGCAAGAATCTCCGTGAAGCTTGAGCAGTTTTTCCCAGCCTCTGCATGTGCTTGGGGACCTACTGGGAGGCGAGATAGGAGGTGGACTCTGCTTATTTTTATTTTTTTTAAATTTTTTTTGCTTTCCCCCGAGACTGAGGCAGAAATATTTTTCTCATATGTAAAAGCAAGATGCTATATGGAGGCTCCTCTTCCTCCTGCGAGCACCATCTGAGGGAAAAAATCTTGTATGATGGGAAAAGCCCTTCCCAGATGCGAGGGCGCTGTAAGGTTGTGTACGTGGAAGGCAGGACAGTCGCTCGCTTCCAGGGTTGGTGTCCACATGCGGTGTTGTGCCCGTGTCTTCTTCCAGGGCTCGAGTGCTGGAATTTTCCATGTCAGTCCCTTTCCCTCTATTCTAACTCAAGCCTTCTTGAAAATTATTTTTCTCAAGAGAAGGAGAAGTGCTACAGACACACTAAGTTAATTTGAGTCATTAGCTTGTTTCCATTACTCCTTTCTGCCTAGGAGACTTAATTTTATTATTTTTCAGTGAGATTTTGGAGTTAGAAGAAAGAAATGGAAGCTAGCAAACATGTGGAACCACTTCACAGGAACACCGGATTTTCAGAGCTTGCATTTTTATTTACATCTTCTGGACCCTGTCTGACTTGAAAGTAAACAAGTTCAATCTGAGACCAGATTTATCCCCGAAAATATGTGGAGACTTGTCTAAAAACTGCTTTTAGGATTAGGAACTTCCTTTACTGCAATAAGAGAATACATTTACAATGGGAAAACTGATGCTTAACCAGCAAATTCTTTCTGTAAAGCACCCTTGGAAATGCAGTTCAGTTGTTTGGTGCAAGACAGCCCAAAACTTTATTTAAAACAAAAAACCAAACCAAAACCCAAGGCAAAACTGGCTGAGAACTTAGCAGGTCCAAAGCAAGGTGCAGGAGCAGTGAGTGAGGCTGTATTTCTATTTTTCCTGTGTTGCTGGAAGCTGGGTGATGGCGCAGATGAGCGGGTCCGTGGAGGTCCTTGGCGGGCAAGCAGGAGGTCCCTGCACCTGTAACTGATCTCCTTCTTTTGACGTTCCTCTTCTCTGCAGACACAATGAGGCGAGTGGTACGACAGAGCAAATTTCGGCACGTGTTTGGCCAAGCGGTGAAAAACGATCAGTGTTACGACGACATCCGCGTTTCCCGTGTTACTTGGGATAGCTCCTTTTGTGCAGTAAACCCCCGATTTGTTGCAATAATTGTAGATGCTAGCGGTGGCGGAGCCTTCCTGGTGCTGCCTTTGCACAAGGTAAGTGCTTTTTGAAAGTTTTTTTTTTTTTTTGCTGTTACACGCTCAGCTTCGTTGTCATTTCAGCACTTGTTTATGAATAACATTAAGGCTGTGAAGTCTGTGCCGTGTTGTGACAAATCCTGCTCGGCAGTGCCATGTAAGAATCTATTTAATGTCTCTGTAATCAGTGTAATGCTTCCTGTACATTAAACACAGTAAATAAGTGGTTTGCTTGACTAATCTGAGCCAGTTCTTTATGGCAGAAGTTTTTACGTAGACTCATGCTCCTAATGAAGCCTCTTTGTTTATGATAGCAATGACCAGGTTTTTCCACTGTCAGGGCTTCAGCTTTGAGCTCTGTGAGCATCACTTAATTCAGGAATGCACCTGAGCCAAACTACTCCTTGTAGCCCCGTATCAGATGGATAGGAAGGAGTGAGCTGGTTCCAAGAAGAGCTGGTCTAGGCACCTGCCAGCCCCTTCAGTTACTCTTTACATGATATAAGAATAATCTTGGTAAGAAAACAGCACCTCCGGGTACCATCGCAGCTGTCCTGCAGGTCTCCCAGATCATAGGGCTGTGTCTAGGCTTTATTATACTTCAGGCAATTCTTGTTATCCCCAGTACCTGACATACCAAGGAGAAGGGGCTTCCTCTGATCTTAGGCAGGGAAACACCCCTTATGTTCTCTGCTGTGCACAGTGCCTCTAAGTCTCCAATAAATAACCTCTCAGCGAGCCCGTATATACACTTTACTTCTTTCTCTTACACTTTGAATTTATTTGTAGAATCCCAGGGGTGTGATTTGCAAAACACACAGAAAAGTTAGGTTCCTGTCTGTTAGCCACGAGAATGGCCGGATCAAAGGTTTGGAAGGAGGCTGAAGAGATGGGTACAAAAGCCTTCCTGGCAGGCTCTTACAATGCTGTGGTATAAAAGCACACAAATGAGCAGGAGTGGTGTCTCAGACTGAAACAAATTCCTGTTTCTCCCTGATACACCGTGGAAAAAAAATGGCAGAGCATCTTCCTTCCACCCTTGTTGGAGAGCAGTGCTCTCATCTCCCCTTTCCGATGCAAATTCTTGTGATGAAAGTCTTTTTCTGTGACATTATTTTGTGACCCTCAAGCTTCTGTCTTAACTATAGACTTCAGATATCCTCAGTCTGTCATCAGCCCTGTCCTTTTTTCCCCGAGCTCCGTTTGCAGATCTGCCCTGTTTATATATAGAAATAGTGACCAGAATTGAATATAGCATCCCACATGGCGAGTGCGTTACAGGAACAGAGGCAGCGAGTTCTCACTTATGCCTCAGTTGTGCTAAGCGAGGCAAGCCAAACCCCTAGCCTCCTTAAATAGCTCTCCATTTTGCTCATCTTATTTAACAGCCCTTCTTTGCAAGCATTCTGGTCTGCACTCGTCTTCGGGCCACGTGTCCTGCTCTTTCCTGAGCCACGCGCGACGGCGCAGATCTCGATTTGCAATTCCTCGCTCACTCGCGTTGCATCAGGGCACAAGCAAACGCCGATGCCAGAGGGCACACGTCCCTTTTTCTTCCTCTTATTTCCCAATGTTTTCTCAGTCCCTGGCAGAAATTCTTAATTCTGAGTGATTTTTTTTTTTGTTTTTTTGTTTTTAAGTGCCATCTTACGTTTGGGGTTTTTTAGGTGTATTCAATTATTCCTCCCGCCTTCCTATTTGTCATTGCCTTTGTGCCCTCAACCACGTTTCTGTCTTACACAGCTATTTAATATTCATATATAAGGTTTCACGCAAAGCTGGAGGAACTCTGTTCCTAAACTCCCCCAGCCTGACACTTCCTTTCGCAACGCATTTGCTGGCTTTGCTCTAGCCCGTTCCTGCGTTTCTCATTTATTTTAATAGCCTCAGCTGATGAAACTGTTCCTCCAGTGCCTTCAACACCCAAACCCTTTTGATTTCAGTTTGAGCCCCTTTAGCCGAGGTTCTCACAGAGCTCCTCCAGCAAGATCCTCGCTGTTGTATTCGCAAGGATTGAGGAGGGGGGGGGAAGAAAGTTTTCTCTTTTTAAGCGAGTTTTAACCCAGGGTTTGGGTATGCTTTTAAAATTGAGCTGTAAGAACACGCTGGCTGCTCCTCAGAGCTCTCAGGCGGGGAGAGCGGCCCCGCAGGATCTGAGCTGCACTCCGCGTTCATTCTCGTGTGGGCTGCCCGCCCGCGAGGGCTGAGCCGAGCCCGCTCCTCCAAGGGCCCGTGTCACCGCACACAGGCAGGTTTTCACTCATTGGAACTGTGTTGGTGGTTTGGGTTTTTTTGTTTTTTTGTTTTTTTGTTTTTTTTCCCCAAGTTTCGGTCAGGACTGTGTTTTTTCTGTCGCGGCGCTGGCTCCTGGCTGCCCGGCGGGCGGGTCCCGGCCCCGGGCGGGGGCTGGGGCTGGTTTTTAGGGCGGGCGGAGCCCCCCGGACCCCGCTCCGCGCACCCACCATGTGCTGCGGCGGCCGCGCTGGCCCCGCCCCGCCGCGCGCGCGCACCCGCTCCCGCCGCAGCGGCACTGCGGCGGCCGCGGCTTTTTACCTAATATGGTCATGGCAGCGCTCGCGGCCGCCGCGCTGATTGGCGGGGGCGGGGGCGCGGCAAGTGCGCGGCCCCTTAACCCCTGCGCGGCCGCGGCGCCGCCCGCCCCGCCCCGCCCCTTCCGCCGCCACACGCGGGGACACGGTCACACAGAGACACGGACACACAGAGACACACACGCATGGACACAGACACACGGACACACAGACACATGGACACAGACACACGGACACACAGATGGACACAGACACGGACAGAGACACAGAGAGACACGGACACACGGACAGACACACAGACAGACAGACACGGACACACACGGACAGACACAGCCACACAGACACAGCCACACGGACACACACGGACACAGACACACATGGACACAGACACAGACACACAGACACACACAAGAGACACATGGACACACGGACACAGACAGACAGACATGGACACAGACAGACAGACACAGAGACAGACATGGACACAGACAGAGACACAGACACACACGGACACACAGAGACACACACATGGACACAGACAGACACGGACACACACACACGGACACAGACACAGAGACATGGACACATGGACGGACACGGACACACACACAGAGACAGACAGACGCGCACACCACCCACCCCCACCCCCCGTGCTGGCGAGGGGGGCTGCGTCCTCCCTGCGTGTCCCCCCACCTTCCAGCCCTGTGTGTTCCTCCCGGGGTGTCCACCCACATCTCTCCCTTCCATCGTCCCCGCGTGTCCCCCTCATCCCCCTCCTTTCCATCCTTGCGTGCTCGTGTGTCCCCCAGCTCCATCCCCGTGTATCGGTGTCCCCCCCTCAGCCCCATCTATTTCTGTCCCCCCAACTCCTCCCCTGGCTGGTGCAGCCAAGCGGGGTTTGGCCCTGGAAACACTTTGTCTGAGCCTCCTGTTTTCTTGCGGGCACACGTGCCGGGGCTGTGCCAGGAGCTCGCCGTTCCCGTGCTCCAGCCAGAGCCACGGCCACCGTCGGGCTTGCTGAACGTGGCAGCGCCGCAGGTCGGTGGGGCTGCAGGGGATGGCCTCTGTCGGGATGAGCCACGTACTTCCATAAAGCTGTAATTTCTATCGGTAAATGGCGTGGGGATGGTGAGGGAAGCTGATCAGCACACACCGGGGGAAAGCACTGAAGCCTCGCCTGCTCTTTCTGGGCCGCGGGCGACTGTGGGTTAGTGTAGAATATCGCCAACAAAGTGGAAGGTTGCAGGCTGTCAGGTTTGATTTTCTTTCAGCCTTATCCAGGCAGAACAGTGGATGCACAGGGAGGGAACCCCAGGATAAAACTCTTCAATCAAGCGGTGTGTGCCTCGGCCTTCACTTGCCGGCGGGCACGTGCCCAGCATCGGATTAGATGGAGATCGCCTCATCACCCAGGTTAGGTGGAGATCGCCTCATCACCCAGGTTAGATGGAGATCGCCTCATCACCCAGGTTAGATGGAGATCACCTCATCACCCAGGTTAGATGGAGATCACCTCATCACCCAGGTTAGGTGGAGATCGCCTCATCACCCGGGTTAGGTGGAGATCGCCTCATCACCCGGGTTAGGTGGAGATCACCTCATCACCCGGGTTAGGGGGAGATCACCTCATCACCCAGGTTAGGTGGAGATCACCCAGGTTAGGTGGAGATCGCCTCATCACCCGGGTTAGATGGAGATCGCCTCATCACCCAGGTTAGATGGAGATCACCTCATCACCCGGGTTAGGTGGAGATCACCCAGGTTAGATGGAGATCACCTCATCACCCAGGTTAGGTGGAGATCGCCTCATCATCCATCACCTCAGCATGGTGGGGAGTCTTTCAGGGAATTAGGGAAGAGTCAAACAAGTAAGGGAAGAAGCGATTCTCCTCGCATCCCCCAGAGATCTCTGGTTTGAGATCAGTTTTGGCCCTCTCTGTACAAAAAAGATGTGGCCAGGTTGGGGAGGGCCCAGAGAAGGGCTACAAAGATCATCAAGGGACTGGGAACCCGTGTGAGGAAATGCCGGAAGAATTGGGTTTGTTCAGCCTTGAGGAAAGAAGGCTCAGGGAGTCCTTAGCACCGTGTTCCAGTATTTAAAGGGTGTCTACGAAGAAGGTGGAAACTCCCTTTTACAAGGAGTCCCATGGAAAAGATGAGGATCATGGATACAAGTTACTCCTGGGGAGTTTCCGATTGGACGCAAAAGGAAAATTTTTCACAGTGAGAACAATCGGCCACTGGAATAATCTCCCCAGGGAGGTGGTGGATTCACCAACATCAGGCACTTTTAAGTTACGGCTGGACAGGGGGCAGGGTCAGCCTGTTTGGACTCTGCTTTTGCCCAGAAGCGTTGGCCCGGCTGCTCCTCGCGGTCCCTTCCCACCCGGGGTGCCGGGCTGGGTGTGTGCTCGGTGGCAGGTTGGGTGCTTTCACAACAGCGTTGTGCAAGGGCCGAGAGTCGGTTCTGCCTTGTTGTTCTGCCTTGCTTCTGCATGTCATTCCCAGCAGAACCAGCTCAGGAGCGCAGGTTATCCTCCGGGATGCTCTTAGGACGGGCTGCTCGTTTCCCGTTGGAGATCTCCCTGCCTCTGCTGTCGGAGGAGAGGGCTTGGGGGGGATCTACTGGCCCAATTTGATGGGTGATCCCCGTTTTACAGCCCAGATGAAAATTTTGTGGGTTTCTCGATGTGCTGAGGAAAGTGACTTGCAGATACCTGGGTTTAGTGCCGTGGTTCTGGTGCTGGATCAACATTACAGCAGAACAGGATACAATAATTTTTTTTTCCCCTCCTCAAATAATCTTTGCCGTTTGTATCTTTGAAGAAAAAAAAAAAAAAAAAGCTGTTGCAAAGAGTTCCTTTTCATCTAGGAAGATGCCTTCAGCTGAAAGTCATGTTACGTAAGGCCTTTAGAAGAGCTTGTTCAGTCCCCTTTGGATATAGCTTTTATTAGATTTTTCCATTTGTGTGCCTGGCTTCTCCTCGCCCTCCCTGCGCATAGGCAGCGCTCCTGCAGAAGCCGTGATCAGATGGGTGCCCTGAGAGGCGATTAGCCTGTGGGTGGGTGAGTGCACACCTCAGGAATGATCTTCTCGAAGGAGTATGTTGTTTTGCAAGTGACATGCCTTAGTGTTCAACCATGGCATGTGTAAGTTGTTAATCAGCTCTTCCAGATTCTCGTTCCTCCAGGAAGGGCTTAGGGGGGAAAAAAAAAAAACAACAAACCAAACAACAAACCAAAACAAACATCCTTTTCTGAATTGTGTGTAAAATAAAGCTGTGATGGGCTCGTTGAGCCTTTCCAGCAATTTTAGGGAGAGTGTGGAGGAAAGATATGAATTAAAATGAGTTAATGCTGTCTTGACTTTGGCTGCCACGGAGCCCCTGTCAGTCCCAGTCCTGTAGGTCTATCTCACAGCAACGTCCCTGTGAGAGAAGTTTGCAAGGTTGAAGACTATGAAGGGATATTTCCCCCTAAATTCTGGTCATTCTTCCATGCAGCTCCAAGTAGTTTTGAACGTTGGGTGGAGGACATTAAAATTCAAGGCATCTCTGCAGCAGCTTAATAAAAAAGCAAGACGTTGGTGGTTTTGAAAGATCTAAGTTACCTTGTGAACCAGTGGAACTGCTAAAACTTGGTTTCTCATGGATTTTTCCTACATCCTCTCTGCACAGAGCAAATGTTCCCCAGCTCCTTTACACGTCCTTTCGGGCAGTGCCCACCTCCTGTGGGTGCCTCACTACCCCATCAGGGTGCCTGTGCCACTCAGGGGGGGGACGTGGGCTTGAGTTATAACTGAGCCTTCCCTAGTGGGGCACTAATTTGGATTTCTTTCTTTTATTTCACCTTGGATGTTTCTCTAGAGCTGATTTTTAAAAAAATAATTTATCCCTGTCAGTTCAATTCTAACAGATTATCAGGTTCAGGTGTACTAAGGAAGAGAGAGCAGGCAGTGTGGCTAATAAATCTCATTTCTCCAGGAAAGCAAGCAACAGATACTGTCCCCTGTCTTACAGACAACCAATGGTCTATACAAATATTGCTGCAGTTTTAAGGCCTTGTCCAATAATGAAAATAGAAGTTGCACTTTGATAGTTTTGTCTGCAAGCGGGTACAAAAGAGAGATTGTTGTGCTTGGAGAGCACTACGTGTGATCCACATCCGCCGCCTTGGCTGCATGCAGTGGTTAAAACGGAGTGTAAGGTGTGGAGTAAGTCCTTATAAGTTGTGTATTTGTCCAACGTTCAGATGAAAAATAACGTTGCTCTACCAGCAGCATGAATTTCCGAGTAGTTGTCTCCATGGTGTAACGTCACTGGTTTACGTAGGACACAAGCGTCTATACACAAACCGTACGTGTAAGCACACTTACAGCAGGGTTACAGGCGGGCTTCAAATGGAGTAAAGTCCTGGTTTAGCTGTTTAAAACCAACTAAACTGAAATCTTGGAAGTTCAGGGACAAAATGAGTTCAACAGAAGCGATTGGAACAGAATGGCTCCTTACCCGGGTTCTGTCCAGACGTTCTTCTGTCTCCTCCTTCTCTGTCTGCATTTTTACTGGTTCCAGTTTATTTCACAGTGACTGATGCTGGAGTCCCGGCTTGTCTGTGCCCAGCTCTCAGGGATGAGCGTGTTTGGGTGACTGTTGCTCCCCGTGGATCCTTCGTGGGCACTGCTCCTTGCTCAGCAGCTCTGCCCTCCGCACGGCTGCTCGTCTCCCACCACCCCTGAACCACAGGGGGGTTTTACCACTTTACCCCAGAACCCTAAACTTTTAGGACCCCGATTAATTTTCCCTCAGTTGTAAAGGCAGTACCCCTGTTTTACTAACAGGGGAATTAACTGCTTTTGAAATCATACTTGAGGAATGGAACAGAAGAGCCACTCGGTATCTTTTTATATTAATATTAATTGTAATGTGATTTCTGGGCAACAGGTCTCTTTGTTTTGAATCTCTGCATCGTCTGCCCGAAGGGTTTCCTCAGATAAAAGTTTGCTGAACCTGAAGTTTAATTTTGAGGTGTGTTTAGAGCTTTCCTCTAGAAACTGGGATGGACGTTAGCTGAAATGCTGGAGCTGTGCTGCCCACCCAGCTCCGAGGGATTGGAGTTAACACTTAGGGTTGGGGGGCTGTTTATGTTGGGTTTTTTTTTTCCTTTTTTTGCAGCCAGAATGCGAGTAGCTGATTGTTGCGGTTAATTTTGTGAAGGATTCCGCAGCTAAACATACATTTTTTCAGTGTAGAGCATCCTGCAGTTTCAACCAGCTCTTACCTCTCCGGTCACCTGCACACCCTGACGCGGGAGGAAACTTCTGCAGCTCCTCTCCCAGCTCTGTCAGACGAACCTCACCACAGCTGCCTGAAACCCTCCAAACTGTGCTTTGAGCTGCAATGCCAAATCTGCCGGGGCCGTGCAGTGCCAGGGTTTTTAAAGCCCTGCTCGGGCAGGCTTGGCTTTGTGCTGGATTCCTGTCCGTCACCGTGGTTTTCTTCCCTCCTCTTTGTGCATCCATTTAGGTGTGGGCGCTCCGGAACAAGGGCTTTTGTCTCTGTTCTGTAGCAGGCTGTAACATGGACTGTAATGTCACAGCCCCGCAGCTGTCAAGGTGATAAAACAAGAACAGGAGCACTGCTGAGGAATTTTTGGAGGGCACAAGCGATCTTTATAGCGGTCTGGTTTGAAAGCCGTATGTAGTTATGAATGCCTGGAAGCCTCTTATTGCATGACATTACAGTAGACCTTTGGGGAGTACCACTTTTCATAATGTTCCAAATTAGTTATGGATGCCTTGATTGGTTTGCTGGGTGACTAATGACTATTTGTCATGGTCACGAGAGAGCAATGCACTTTCATTACATCCTACTGCAGTATTTTCTCCCAACTGCCTCCTGCCTGCCCAGCTGCTACAACCAGAGGTGGAAGTTCAGTGGCCAGAGCACATTAAACTTCACTCAAAGCTGCACTTTGTGAAACTTGAGTTTGTTGTAAGGAAAACACACAATTTAGCTAAGAAAAACGGAATATTTTTCTCTAACAAAAGGTGCTAGTTGGTTTGTATTTCAAACTTCGCAGTTGTGACCTGATTTCCTTCCTCAAACTTCTGCAAAGTAAGGGTGGGGGGAATTGCTTTTGCTTGTGCAACTCGATGCCACTTCCCTATTTTAAATGGCGATTTTAATGAGCGCAACCATGGGCTGGGGGAAGCAGCTGTTCTCCGTGATATTTTTACTGTAATCCATGAGCTGCTTCCTGCAACCAATTGCCCTTTTCTGGCAGAGAAGCGATCATAAGGCAGTCAAATGAATTCATGAAACTGCCACTTTTAGGAACACTTTTCCTGTGCTGCTTATCTGTCCCTTCTGAATTTAATGACAAATTATTTTTTTTTTCTTCTCATTATCTTTTTTTTTTTTTTTTTTTCTGATCTGGGAGACATGAAAGTACTAAATGAATTCATTCATTTGGAAAGGTCAGCTTACCGACCTGTTGAAGGACCTGAATATTGAGTGTGCTTCTAGTCAATGCCATCCAGCATATTAAAAGTAATCCTCAAATTCACCTTTTTGGCTAACTTTCTGTAAAATACAACTCTGAGTTTCCAGTGTTGTTACTGTGATGTGTTGCTCAGCCAGAGTCATAACGGATTATGAGAAGGGTTTAATTTCTTGAAGTTGTACCGAGTTAATTTTAAGCGGTGTATCAGCACTTGAGATTTATTTTAAATCCTTAACTAATTAAAAGATTACACTTTAGAAATAAATAAATAAATCCCCAAACCCGCAAGTATTACGGTAGCATGAAAATGCACCCATTTGGCAGCAAAGTCGCAAACCTCGTGGTGCTTTTATGGCAGAGGAGTCTTTTAAAAGGAATTGCATTAAGAAATGTTGAATTTGGGAATTTTACAGGCTGGTGGTTTTTTTAATACCCTACTGCAGGCTTTCTGGTCTTTCCCTTTTGGCAAAGCCCCACAAATAATTGTTTTTAAAGCTCTTCTGTGCACAGCAAGTCCCACACGATGCCAGGAATAGGGGTCCCCTGCTCCGGAGAGGGGAACGCTGCCGGGAGGAGGAAGCCTGCGGTGTAGCCTGCACAGACACTATTTGCAAACCTGGCTTAGAAGTGTGGCAAAGTTACACATTTGAGTTCAAAACCTGCTTGTTTTTCACCCTGCGGGGTGGCTGGGGGGAAGGTGTGCTGGGTCAGGACCTGGGGTGGTGACATGGGTTATTGTCCTTTGACCAATCCCCGTTGAAGGGTCACGCTTTCTAATAAAATTGTTTTTTTAAAAAAAAAAAAAAAAAGTGAAACAGATGAAGTGCATTTAGAAGCGTTGCTGAGGAGAGCTTTTGCTCAGTGCTAAGTGTTCAGGAAAACACCATGGTTTCCTCTGCCCTGGGAAGACAGTTTTGTGTCTCTGACCACAAGTCAGTAGCTTCTCTGAAAGTGGTTGGACTTCCCCTTAGCCAAACCACAGCTCCGAGCAGCACGGCAGCCTTTTGACAGTAAGCCCTTCTGTCCATTTTCATCCTTATTTATTCTCATTTTGCTCTTTTGACGCTATTCTTCGTGGACCCTGGTGAGCACCTGAGTTGGTCCTCTCGTGTCGGGGTTGGTGCTGTGGGGCTGTGCATCTCCCCAGCGTTGTCTTCCTCTGCCAGACTCTGGGGAGCTGTTGTGTTTGCAGGCAGTGGGACATCTTCTCTTGTTTGTACTCTGCTTGCTTGGTTTTGTAATTTTTTGTGAATAAATATGCTCGAGGTTGCTTGAAGTTAGTTCATCTCCCACATTGCTTCGAAATAACGTCTCGCTTTCCCCACCCTTACTCTGTTCCCTGGTTAGAAATGGTTTTCATATGTCACTATCCGCATTCAGGCAGGAAAAAGGTGCGCTTTATAGAGGATGCAGATAAGCATCTATTCCCCTAGAACATGGTGCAAAGATATTTCTGCTCAGTTTGGTTTAACTTCCCCTTAGTGCATCTGCTAATTTCTTCTTGATGCAGATAGCCCTGGCCTGAGAAATGTGTGCTGTCCTTGTCCAAAACAGCCATGCCTGTGCATCCATCTCAGTCCTTCAGCTTGATGACAGGACTGAGTTTTATTCTAGCTTGGTGACAAGACTGAGCTTTACTCTTGCTGGCTGCTTCGCCTGCTGGGGGAAGAGGACTCGCTCCCCCGGGGGAGCTGGAAGCCGGTGGTTGCGCTGGTCCCTTCTGCTTTCGGGCATGGGGAGCTCACACAGAGCCTCCATCATCTCCTTTTCCTCGCTGCCCTCGGAGCCCCGCCGTTTAGTGAGCTAATGCAAGTACAAGAGAGCTGGTTTAAAAAACGAGCTCCGGTTTAGGTGATCAAAAGCAGGCGGTGGGGTTGCCTGGTCCCTGCGGTCAGCTGGCTGTCACAGGCAGTTGGCGGCTGCTGCTCGTGCTGTTCAGGTTCATCGTGATCAAAACTGAAAGGTGAAGTTTGTGGTTTAATTTGTTCAAATTGAGTTGTGTTTTTTTTCTTTTTTTTTCCCCCCTCCCTGCAGTAATAAATTACTGTAAAAACTCTAAACTAAACTGACAAGCGCTCGTGCTGCCTGCAAATAATTACCATAGGCTCCTCTTAGAGGATTACTCTGAGCCCTGTCTAGGAGCAAGAACAGGTAGTCACTGATGTCTTGCAATATTAGTCATATTTTTTCTTTTGATTTAGTTCTATATTTGTATTTAGCCTGTAATGTGACTTCTGAAATATGTCCACGCGCATATGTTCTGCATGGTTCTTTTTTTAATTAGATAAATTAAAATGGATGTACTATACATGTCAGTCGGATGTATTAATTTCTTTAAATCCCATTTCGCGTTATGGCATCCAAGAGGGATTACACAGACTTTAATTTCTGGATGTCTGGTTTATGGTTTTTCATCTACAACACTTTCACTTTTAATAATTTCAAAAGCATTTGAATCACGGAGACAGGTTTTTTGGGTTGGTTTTTTGTTGGTTTTTTTTTTGAAAGCTAATTTTGGCCATTTAGGAAATAGTGGTTGTTTTGTTTCTATAATTTAGTCTGTTTGGATCTATATCTTGGTTTGCTCTAGTAGAGGTCTGCAGGTCAGTAGTCTTCAAAAGCCAGTGTCCAGCATTATTCTGATCCTTTGTGAGTAAACCAGCGTTGAATAGGACCAGCCTTCTGCACGGAGATGGGTAGGAGGCATATATTAAGAGATGTAACCTCCAAGGTTGGGGAATGTTATCGTCAGATGGCAGAAATGAAATGCCAGCCATATCTTCTGCGTGTTTAGACACAAAAGAAGACCACCCCGGCCCAGACCTCTCCCTCCTGTCTCTCTTCTCCCATCGCTCATGAAAAGGCCATTCCCTGGAAACAAAACCCCTTGGAGCGGGACCCGGGTTCTGGCCCTGGAAGCACAGGAGTCTCCAGTGTATGTGTCGTCATGTATTTTAAATATTGCTTCCTCTGTGTGCAAGACTTGATCAAGAGCGGTAACGAGGATTGGCTAGAGTGATTTTTATTTCCTTTCACACAGAGGAACCTGGAGTATTAGGTGCATCAGCAGTTTGGGGGGGCTCAGGTGCTTCAAGACTCCACCAGCGAAATATAGAGCCGGTTGGCAAAGTTGGTGCCTTTGCAACAACTACATTGGCATCACTAGATTTGTCTCAGTTCAGACGGGAACATCTCATTAGCTTGTACTCTTGGAAAGTTTATCTGTGTAGTGAGCTTGGCTTTGGCAGCCTGCTGGTGGCCTTGGTCCTCCAGCCATAGAGGGGCAGGTACACATCAGGGGTGGGTGGCTGTGGCAGTCTGGGTCAGCAGTGTTTGTTCCTGAAAACAGTATTTTACTTAGCACAACTGTGTCCTAAAAACGTTCCATCTGAGCAAAATACTTCTGTGATGAAAACAAGCATACTTGGTAAATTCAATGACCAACAACACCCTTCAATTAAGATTTTAGCTTGGTTATCTTTAGCTGGCGCTGGCCACCGTGGTGAAGCACAGCCAAAACCAGAGCTCCACTGGTCAGGCAGAGCCCTCTTCCTGAAACACTAAGGTTGGATGAAGGGACTGCGTCGTAGCAAATCCTGAGACACGGGCAGCAAAGCCCCTCCGGTGCTGAACCAGTTGATGCTGGAGAAGAGAGTTGCTGGTTTGTTTCCTCTACGGATGCATGAGACGATTCAAATGTCATGAAATTGTGAATACTGAAAGAGTTAATGGAGAAGGAGGAAGCATCTTCCTCCACTCTGTCTGTGTATTACAGCTCTTTTTCTTGTTTCCCCCCTTCAGACAGGCAGGATTGACAAGTCCTACCCAACAGTGTGTGGCCACACAGGTCCGGTGCTGGACATAGACTGGTGTCCTCATAATGACCAGGTCATCGCCAGTGGCTCGGAGGACTGCACCGTCATGGTAAGGGTATTTCATTTATCTCGTGGGCTGGAGTTTGCTTCATGCCAAGAATGCTGCTGCAGACCACATTTGTATTTCTGAAGACATCTCCTGTTCTGAGGCCGAGGGCAGAGTCCTTGCTGATGGGCTTTCTGCCTGTTTGGTCCCGGTTTAAGGAATGATGCTGTCTTGGCTGCAGGACCTAGCTAAAAATTGGAGCAAAACTAGCCAAGTGAGCTTTATTACCTGTGTAACAGCAGAATTTGCTCTCACAGTTGGTGCTTTCTTCTCGTGTTACTGTCTGAGAAGGTGCAACCTCAGGCTTCTGAGAAGAGTCTCTTCAGCACTGAGATGGGACTTTGTGTAATGGACTTGGCCTGTGTCTTCCTGGCTTTGTCTTCAATTGTTCTTCCATTTTCCCTTCCCCTGGGGCTTCGTCTGATGTTTGGGAAGAGGAAAGAGGAGAAAGAGTGCCAGGCAGTGGTGAGGTGTTTTGTTTTTCAGCGCTTGGCAGAAGGCAGTGGTGGTTCCTTACCTCATTATCCTAATGGATGCAGTGGTGTGTGTTGGGAAGAGGTGGGGACTGGAGGCAGAGAAGCCCATCGGCTTTCAGAATTACTTCAGCCCTCAATTTAAGGGTGATGTGCTTTAATTTTTTTTTTTTTCCTATATCTGCAGGTTGTGAGTAGATGTCAGGAGGGCTTTTTTTAATAAATAAAAAATAATCCAAATTCTGCACCTGCCAACCTTGGTCCTGAGACCTATTTTACCTCAGTCAGAGCTCACTGAACAATAGACGACCTTGCTCTGTGATGGATGTGGAATCCTGTGTATGCAAACACAGCAGAATAAGTGAAAGAAAATCCTTGTAAGATGAAATAACGCCAAATAACTTCAGTGATCTTTGGCCATATTTAGAAATGCTGTAGGCTGAATGTTATATTGAAATCTTATTATAGATCATGTCAGATAAATTCCTTTGCTTCTGTTCATCGTTAAAATGTTTGGGAGGGGATTCATCCCAAGAGGCTTATCCTGGGACAGCTCTTGCCTGTGATCTCTCAGTCTTGGAAGCTGAAGCATGTTAACAAAATGTACTATATTTAATATTAAACAAAACAACAAGCTTCTGTGTTTGTAATGTTCACTACGGGGCTAGAATGAAGCTTTGAAGGATGCAGGAATATTTCTCCAGAAACCAGGATCCCGAAGGCTGCGCATCGGAAGGGAAGGTCGCTGAAACATGAGCGTCCGCAGAAGCGGGCGAAGCTGAGGTCCATCGCTTCCTTCTTGGCAAAATCAGTCTCTAATCCAAGTGCGATGAGAAGTATGTTGCGAGGCTCCAGAGGGATTGAATTACGTAGAAAAAGCAACAGCGTTCAATTACAAGTTGTCCAAATGCTCCTAATGCAGACACAAACTGTCTGCAAGAATCTGAGCCTCCGACGGCGCGCGCAAGCTCCGTGGGGAGGGCGCTCGCGGCGGGTTGTCTGCTCATCTGCTCACACCAAAGCGGGGAGGTGAGTGTCCCCTCCCTCCCTGGAGGCAACAGGCCTGGGGACAGACACAGCACAACGTGTCTGTCCCCACATGGCGCACGTGGCTGGCTGTGAGGCTGCACCTCGCGTTCGCGTGCGGTACCCGTTGGCGTGACCGTGACTCGAGTGGAAGGGAGCGGGCAGCTGCGAGGGTGAGATAAGTGAGTCCGTGCTGTGCTTGAAGGAACAAGCTGATGCAGCTCACGATTTGGAAGGTGTTAGGTGCACGTTAGCTGGAGGTTTAGAGAGCGGTGAAGCCGAGTAGCCATGAAGAAAGCAGAGAGGAGCTGAAGGCTGAAGTTGAATCTCCCGTTAAGTACCAGGTAACTTCTGATGGGAAATGATGTATCCCAGATCGTTTGGGACAGTTGTTAGCTGGGCTGGACAGAGCTAGAGTATGTAGGGTAAAGAACAACCCTGGCCTGGACTGTTTGGAAACAAACTGGATGAGCTAATGAGCCTTCCCATTTTCAATTGCTTTTCTGTCCTGGCACGAGTAATTTAGCATCCTGTTTTCTTTGCTTTTCTTCAATAAAGGTTCTGGAGTCCTGCTTCCTGAACAGCCTGTCACTGAATAAATTCCTCTTACTTTAAAGGATATGTGGTTGTTCATCAGCTCTGAACTCTTCATTAGCCAATGTGAAATGAGAAAAAGTGATGTTGTAGCGGAAATCACGCAGCTTTCTGCAGAAGCGCCAGCTGCTTTTAAAAAAATACCAAATGTTTGTAAAAACCATCTGTGCCTTGGCACTCAAGGATTTAGGATCTTGCCCTCTGCCACAAAAGATCTCATCAGCTAGATAGGTGTTGAGGGGAGGGAGCAGGGCTTTGAGATGCTCTCTCTGGGATGAAGAGGGCTGATTCCCTGCAGCTGTAACTTTGAACTGTCTGCAGCCTTTGTGTTCCACAAGGAAGGTTACCTCGGCCCTTTCAAAAGCTGGAAGCATTTTCATATAAATAAAAACTCAAGATTTGTGGCGGGTGGAAAGACCCTGTGAGCTGCATATAGACCTTGGACAGGTATTCGAGCTCCTTAGATTAGGGGTTGAAATCAGGGACTGGGAAAGACATCTTTTTCTGATACTGTTGGGCTTCGTAGTTTGGAGAGCTTTGGAGGTTTAACTCTTTATAGCTGCATCGAGATTTTTCTGATGAAAGGCACTTGATAGGTTCAGGTTATACGCTCATTAATTCTGTTGTCACATCCGATGCATTCAGAAATCATTTGGAGGTAGAGAAGAAAAAGATGGTGGAGGGCAACGCTTAGGACATCTCACCCTCGCAAGACCACCTTTGTGCAGGTCGTGGTGCCAGTGGGTATAAGCACGTCGCTGGCTGATCCCAGCAGAGGAAGAAGTAGAACGGACCCCTCCAAAACACTGCCTGCTTTCTTCTCTGGGGGAGCGTAGGCTCGTGGAGGAGAGAACACTCTTCCTTCATCCCACGCCGGGTATTCCTCGGGGCACGCGTTGGCCTCCGTCCCCTCCTGCCCTTGCCAGTTGGGAGTGTGAAGCCAACAGATTCCTTTTGAGTTGGCAAATACAACTCCCTTGAAGTGGTTCGAGATATAAAGAAATACTTGTAGTCTGCAAGTGTTTAAATATTTCCTCTTTATGCCTTGTTCTCGGTTCTCCAGAACGTGGCCCACTTCATACATGGAGTGTAACACGAGAGCCCCGATCAGACACACGGTGTGATGTGGGAAATGGCAGTAGCCTCTCTGCCCCATTTCCTGGTTCCTTGTTGAATTTTTCTCTTCTTTTGCAGAAGAGTGGAGTGGGGAGTCCCCATCTCCTTCACTCTGAATTGCTCTCAGACAGACTTTCTTTAAAACGCCGCGGCATGCAGATACCTTCTGCGGCCTCTTCTGGTGTGCTCTTTGAAGAATTGTTTTCTCGTGCCAACAAATAAGGAATTACTTAAATATTCATGCTCGATATTCTGTTGAACGACTGTAATGTACTGCAGGTTTTTTAATTCAGCTGGAAAAATGTTTGATTATAAAAAGGCTTGTAGATGGTATCAGAGGGCCTTTCTCAGATAGCGATAATTTGCTTCATCAGAAGGTGAATACTAATGAGTTTGCACGTAATGGCTGGAGTAGAGCTCTTTTGATTGAGCAAATTGTTCTAAAAAGTCAACCAGAGCCCTTGCAGTGACCTGGGACTCCAGGCTGTTAGACAGTTAGGACGTGGTGCCAGGACCGTGTGGAGAAGGTCTTACAGCTACAGAAAATGGATGCACGAAGGGCCTTTTCCTGCAGCGATACCAGAGCAGGGATGTAGATAAAACCCAGGGCTCAAACTCATTTATTTCCTCACATAATGTGAATTTAGGAATTGATGTTGTTTTCTAGAAATTGAGTTAATCTTCTCTGCAGGTTGGTGCAGAGCCAGAGAGACAGGTTGTGATTGTCTTTAAAGGGTATAAAAGAAGTGCTGAAAAGGTTTGCTTTATTTTCTTTCTCACGTGCTGTTTGTGTAAAACCTTTTCCCTCCTGCTCTTCCTCTGAGACCCAAACCTCTACACACCACGGTGGCGTGACTTCACTTCCTCGATCACAAAAAAACCAAGCCATGCTAATTTAAAAAAAAAACAACCACAATACCATAAAAAAACCCCAACAACCCAAACACCCCCCCACACACACAAGTGGGAGAGCTGACAAACCTTAACTGATGCCCAGTTAATATATTTTAATAGTTAATATATTGCAATATTTTATGGTTTCCTTTGTGTACTGATCCCAGGTCCTCACCTCCAGCAGGCTGGGTCCTGCATCCAAAGTGAAAGTGCCTTAATTTGCCTTGTGAATCTAATTTCATCCCACGCTGAAGACAGGCACCCCACCCTATGCAGGAATGAGTGGGCCAGGTCGCTTGGGAGCATACCCTGACCTTTCACACTCCTAGCTTTTTTTTATTATTTTTTTTTTTCAATACCAAGCAGGATTATTAGGTCAATAGTTTCTGTAATCTGCAGAGGGTTCCACTTGTCTGTAAACTATAGGGGCTTTCCCTTAAAGAAAAAAAAAATTGTCTGTCCTCCAGAGGCTTCTAAAAAATCCTTTTTATTGGTGTTTTGCCACTTTCCTGCACTTGCTGGCTCACGTTTAAACTTGGTGCTGGACTTTTCTGGCACACAAGTTCCTTTGCTCCGGCTGTGCTTGCACGGGAGGATCCCTGATGGCAGAGACAGCACAAAACAAACGGGGATCTCGGGGTCCTGGACCCTTTGCTCTGGCTGCCCCGCGGCAGGGATGAGGTTGGCTGCAGGTGTAGAAGCTGCTCGGTCCTTGCGTGCTTTCTCTGCAGGTCACACTTGGCCCAGAAGCTTGTGCTTCTCCTGGGTCGTCTTGTGAATAAATTCAAGTTTCAAAGCTTCCCCCACAAAGAGAGTGAGGCTGAGAGAGCTGGGACAGGCTGTTTTATCCCACCGTTTCTCTCAGGGGAAGAAATGGCCATGCTCTCAAGGCTTGGCATTTTTAAGGGCTCGTCGAGACTCCGGGATAACCCTGTCTGGCTCCCTGTTTAATCCTCAGTATAACACCCATCTTGCCTAGGTCAGTCTTGCCTCTCATGGCCTTTTCATCTACTGGAGAAGCGGTTTGGGTGGTTTTTTTTCTGTTTCTCATGCCCATGTCAGCTGTGCCCCAACGTCGCTGTCAGACCCGAGCAGCTCGTGTCGAGCATCCTCTGCCCCTGCCCTGGTGTCACCCAGCGCTCTGCCCGGCACCTCCCGTACCCTGGTGGCAGAGCCCCTGGCTCTCCTGCATTGCCTCTTCTCCTGGGATCTCCCAGCTCTCATGTTTTCTTTCCAACTTTCTTACTGGTTTAGGTAATACCTGTTTCTGCAGCATTGTGTTAGGATGTTGGGGGGAAGGGGGGGTTTGGAGGTGGTTTGTCTGAGACCTGAAAGTTCTCCTGTCAGCAGACGTGTTTTAAACTCTTGCTACTGTCAGGTTGTTATTCCCTGACTGGCAAGAAGAAAGCTGCTTCTGTAAAAATTGGCAGCTTTGTCACCCACTTTTATCGTGTAGTGGGGAGGTGAAATGATTTGTTGCTGTTCACGAGCAGCACAGCCCTCTGCGAGCGTCCTGTGGCTGCAGGTGTGGAATTGGAAACGAGCAGGACAAACATCCTGCTTCTCCAGGCTGAACAGCTCCAGTTTCCAATTTTTAAAACACGACTGCTGGTAAAAGCCTCAGTTTGTGTCATCGTCTTGTTGCTAGCGCTGGTCCATCAGGCAGGAGGAGAAAGAGGGATTTTTTCAACCCTCGCAGAGCAATTGTCCGCTGGGGTTCGTGCCCGTCGCAGGTCATTCCTGCTGGGATGCTGAGGGTGCTGAGAGCTGCCTTGGTGAAAAGTGAAATCATTTTAGGGTTATTTAGAGGTGAGCTGGTACGCGCTGAGAATGTCTGCATTTCAGAGGGGTTTATTTGAGCAGCAGCCATCCCTGTGGGAAGGGAGAAACTGGGATTAGCGCAGCAATCCTGTCTTGGCCGTACGCATGTCTGTCTGCATCCCTTCCAAAATGTGCTCAGCTCGCATCTGCTGGCTCTGACAGCTTGCTTGGACATGGTGGGCAGGGTCTGGCAAGCCCTGTTCTCTCACTCCAGAAAAAGCAAACAATAGAAAGCGAAGCAAATGTGCTCTAATGCTGCCACCTATCTATAGGGAGCTATAATTGCTCGCTGATGGGCTTTCCACTGTTTTAATACACTGTATGTAGGTCAAATTCAGTTCAAAGATGGTTGTCCAGTGCTGAATTTCAGGAATAGTTTCGGTAGGGCTGATCCTGCCTTGGGGCATGGGGTGATGGGTTAGTCTCTCCCACCCCTGGTCCCTGCCAGTTGGGGAAGCTGCCTCCTTCGGTGCATAAACCTGCTCTGCCTCCGCAGCTGGAATTCCAGTGCTCTGCCATCCTTGGGGGTCTCTTCCCCCTCCCGCTGGCACTTTCCTGAAGAAAGGTTGTGTAACCAAGCAGGCGAGAAGTGAACGGGCAGTTTGCTGCCTTCAAAGGGAGTTTCTGCAATGCCAACGTGGGCTGCTTTAACCTTTGCCAGGACCAAACTGCTCTCCCCCATTTGGACAGCATCTGAAAGGAGGCTCTAAACATAATGTGCAAACTCATAAAAGCAGGCACCAGTATAGCTGCAATATCGTCCCTCTGAGGGACCAGCATAATTTGAAGAGACAGCAGCTTGTTCAGATGGAATTTGAGCTGCAAGGCAGATTTTTTTGATTCCTCCTCAGGCAGCATCTAAGATGAATGGATCTCTGGACACGGCGGTAACGGGGCGTTTGCGGCGTAAGGAGCCGGTGGTTACGTGCCGGCAGCCCAAGTGGGGAAGGATGTTACAGCCCGAGTGAAGGTTTCTTGGTGGCTGGGAACGGTTCCCTCCTCGATTCTCTCTTCCTGTTTATATTGAGAAGTGACAACTCGGCCTTCTGCCGCGGCACGGCGCAGGACGCAGGAAGCAAACGGGTTACACGCTCTTCAGAGGGGGTGGCCCTTGGCTAACCATCTTTCCTTTCCCCTTTCCAGGTGTGGCAGATTCCCGAGAACGGGCTCACCCTGTCCCTGACAGAGCCGGTGGTGGTGTTAGAAGGTCATTCCAAGAGAGTCGGCATCGTGGCTTGGCATCCGACGGCACGCAACGTGCTGCTGAGCGCAGGTACGGTGCCTCGGGGCTCTGGCCTCAACAAGCATCTCTCCCTTGCATTTTGCTTCCACGCCAGGTGTTTCGGAGAAGAGCTTGTTCACTCCTTTTTCCTTCTTTCCTCTCCCAGCTGCTCAGGGCTGGTGGATCACAAGACTAGTGGCAGAGCCTGGGGACACGTGGCTGACAGTCCCCCCTCCCTTATCTTGGCCTTTTATTACCTTCAGTTCACAGGGACAAGAGCCAGGAAATCGTCTGGAGGCATGAATTACAGTATTAAAATTGTTTCAGACTTTATTTTATCTGCAAGCTTCATCTGCTAACTATTTACATCTGCACTCTCCTCATCCCCGTTTCCATACAGTTTTATAAAAAGCCCAACTGTTCCTCCTTTTCGCTGATCTCTGCAAGGTATCCCAGAGCCTGGCTGTTCCTTCCACACGCTTTCATTTTCAGTGTTCTCCAAATCATCTTCTGGACGGGTGTGATCTATGCAATGAGATTCTTTTGACCACTGAAAAAGAGTCGCATCATTATGGAAATAAAATGGATATAAGTCATTATCCATTAGCACGGCCTGAGGCTTTCCTAGCATGACCTTTAGGTTGAAGCCCAGTAAAAGAAGCCAGTCCTTCCGGCTGGACTGTCAGATGGGCTGTGTGTTTTCTGTTGATATCAATGTTTTCTGAGGTACCCGTTTGGTTTTGATCTCGTTTCCCCAAAAATGCTTAGAGTGGCAGAACTTGTGGCAATTAACGTAACAAAACTCTGTGTGAAAATGTACAAAAGGAGAAGGTGATATTATTTTTTTTTAGGTAGTTTCCTCAAACTCCTGTACTCACAAGTAGCAAGATGTGTGTCCAGGCTCTCCGGCCAGGATTACTCCTACAAAACACAAAGGACAAGGGGAGCTGTTAGGTCGTTGCAGTCTCCAGGGTTCCTCCTGGTGACAACACACTGATTTTGGATGTCTTTTGTGCCCTTTGGGAGTTCAGTGATTGTTATCTTTTGCCTCGTTACATATTTTCACCCCTCCAGAACCTTAGGAGGAATTGCTGTCACACATTGTGCTTTCCTTCCCTTACCTGGTACTCCAGTCCTGTTCTTTATTTTGCTGTCATCTTATTTTAGGTTTTATTCTTTGTCTTCTTGCTGTCCGGGCCTCGAACAAAACCACCCACCTGATGGCTTGTAGTCCTGGTGCAACTGCTGACCTCAGCTTTTGCTGCCTGCCACTCTTTTTTCTCTTTGTTCTGCTCTTTCTCCTGCTCTCAGCTGCCTGTTTTCCATCTCTGCCACTTCTACTCTTTCTACCACAAATCTCTCTGCTCTGAGAAGTCAAGGACTGGCTGCCAGCCAGGATTCTCACCTATGGAGTTGTAAGAACATCGCTTCTTGCCCTTGGTAGTCTCTTCCCCTGGAGTCCTGCAGCTGAGCCAGGACCCAAGAGCTTCTGCACGAAGCTCCTGCAATAGCGGTGGCCAGGGCACGTTTCACGGACCTTTGGCTGCACCAGGACCTCCTGCTTTTCCCTTCGGCTTCCTCTCTGCCGGGGACCTTTCCTGACCCTCCTGCCCGCCCCGTGCATGCAGGCAGTGGTGGTGGCCAGCTGTGGAACCGGTGCCCAAATACTCCCAAATAAACTGCCTTTCTTTGGGACAGCTACAGCACCTCCGAGAAGGTGCTTGGCAATATCAAGTTTTGTGCTTGCTCCAGCTGCTTGGTCCCTGCTCTGAGCCTGTATTTGAGTGAGGATGTGCTGCCTGGGCTCTGCCTACATGATGGTGCACAGAGCGTGTTTAAGAGTCAGTATCTGAGGCTTTGGAGCTGCAGCAGATTTTATTCCTGCTGCTGGTTTGGTGTTTTTTTCTGCCCACACCAGTGTTGTGACTTCAGTTGCTGTTTTCTTTTTTAGGTTGTGATAATGCAATCATCATCTGGAATGTGGGAACAGGTGAAGCCCTCATAAACTTGGATGACATGCACGTGGATATGATTTACAATGTGAGCTGGAATCGCAACGGCAGCCTAATCTGTACATCTTCCAAAGACAAAAAAGTTCGGGTTATTGACCCCAGGAAACAAGAAATTGTTGCTGTAAGTCTGTGTGATAATTAAAGAAGCAACTTGGGGTTTGCTGCAGCAGAGAGTTCCAAGAGCATACAGAGAAGGAGCCTTTTTGCTTAGTGTATACCATGTTTAGTCATGTTTTTCAAAGTGAGGAAGAAATTACAGGAGGGATAGCAGTGGTTGAAGGATTTGTCTGGGTTTATTTGGATTAGTGTTTGAACTAGGATTTTATAGGGCTCAGTTTTAAAACCTGCAGGAGTGTAATTCCACGTCTAATCCTTCTGTATAATTACAGTTCCAAACTTGTGTGTGCAAAGTGGAGATTTAGCAGCCTGCATATGTGTCGTAGCTTGCAAAGAAGTCTTCCTTCAAGCCTGCAAGAGTCTGATAGGCAGAGCTGAAGCGAGCCAGGGGTGACCACTTCTTTTGTAGTTTTGTAATTGCTTTCTTCCCTCAAGCATCGGGCAAAGAGTTTTGTAGTCGGCATCCTGCATGGAGGATTCTGCAGAGGCAGAAGAGAAGCCATCCCTGGTGGCTATTTCTTAGGTCCTATTCCTTGCTCGAGGCTGATCTGTAAATCTCTTTCAGGAGAAAGAGAAAACCCACGAGGGAGCCCGGCCCATGCGAGCCATTTTCCTCGCTGATGGAAACATCTTCACAACTGGCTTCAGCCGCATGAGCGAACGGCAGCTTGCCCTTTGGAATCCAGTAGGTTCCTGTCCCGTCACTACTTTGCTGTTGTAGCATCTGTTGAGTTAGGTCCGTAATCACCCACTAAATTCATGGTTCGTCTCCCTGAGCACATTCCCCCTCCCATCTCCCGTGCCAGCAGGCCTTGCCGTTCTTCGGGCTGGGGGTTGGCTCTGTAAGGGCCGTCAGTTCTCTTGGACCGATCCCTGCCTCGCCAGGAGCAGCGATGCAGCTGGGACCTGCGCTTTTGAAATGCCTGAGAAGGTGTTCAGAGGGCAGAGTGGCTCTGGGAAATCTCCTCATTTCATAGTTACATGTGCAGAGCAAGGCAGCAGCGATCCCTTCGCGCTGGCACAAGACCCTTACTGACATGACTACGTCACATCTTTCCCTTGACTTCGTGAATTTTCTTTGGGTCCTGCTTTTATTGTGTTTTGTGATCAAAATGTCCTCGGGGAATGAATAAGCTTGTGAACATTCAGAGCGTTTATTATTGTAACACACAGATCCTTCGGGGTGGTGAAGACACCCCTGCGTGTTCACTAGCTACAAAGAACTGTTCATTTAGATCCCGCATTAACCTGAGCTTTTCCATTCTTCATTAACATCACTGGATTATTTTTTTTTATTTCCAGAAAAACATGGAGGAACCAATAGCCCTTCATGAGATGGACACCAGCAACGGGGTCCTGCTGCCATTCTACGATCCAGATACCAACATTATTTACCTATGTGGCAAGGTAAAGAGAAGCTTTTGGTGTGACTTGGGTGTATTTAAGGGGAGACTCCTCTTGAACAACTGATGCCTGTGAAACGTTCCCCAAGTGTCTCACTGAGAAAGGTAGAACCAGAAGTTAGCACTGTGGTGATGGTCGGGGCTGCAGGCAAATCAGGCTGCTCTGCACTTGGTTTGGTCCTCACTCTGCAGAGAGCCTGTGAAGGTCTGGTTTGTAATTGGGCGTTTCTCTGAGATGGATTAACTTAGGTAAAGCTCCTCTTAATGAAACAACTCCGATACCATCAACTCTTGTTGGTCTTGACCCAAATTGTTGTACGTTAATGTGGAAGGTACAATTCAGATCTTATCCCCCTTGTGCTTGAAGGCGATGGAGCATGTAGCAACACTCGCTGTAATGTTGTGGGGTTAAATAATAGAAATTGGAATCATGTGCTTCTTTCTAAAAGCAATTTGTAGGCATTAAGTGCTCTAAAGTGCCCCCTTCTGATGCCACAGCTTTAGACTTCCTACAAATAGGAGCTGAAGACAAGATGAACGAGTAATTACAAAGGAGGATCCAAAGGGGGGGGGATTCTCCCCCTCTGCTCCACTCTGGGAGACCCCCCTGCAGGGCTGGGTCCAGCTCTGGGGCACCAACAGCAGAAGGACACGGACCTGCTGGAGCGGGGCCAGAGGAGGCCACGGAGATGCTGGGGGGGCTGGAGCCCCCCCTGTGAGGACAGGCTGGGAGAGTTGGGGGGTTCAGCTGGAGGAGAGAAGGCTCCGGGGAGACCTTAGAGCGGCCCCCCAGGGCTGAAAGGGGCTGCGGGAAAGGGGGGAGGGACTCATCATCAGGGGGTGTAGGGATAGGATGAGGGGCAACAGTTTTAAACTGACAGAGGGCAGATTTAGATGAGATCTGAGGCAGAAATTCTCCCCTGTGAGGGGGGTGAGGCCCTGGCACAGGCTGCCCAGAGCAGCTGTGGCTGCCCCCTCCCTGGAAGGGCTCAAGGCCAGGTTGGACGGGGCTTTGGGCAACCTGGGCTGGTAGAAGGTGGCCCTGCCCGGGGCAGGGGGGTGGGACTGGATGGGCTTTAAGGAACTAGATGATCTTTCCAAGCCAAACCATTCTGTGATTCTATAACGTACTTGATCTGCTTTGTGGTAGCTGTGCTGATGCTGTCTGGAGAGCGGGAGCACAGCCGTGTGCCGTCCCCTGTTCGACCGGCAAGCGATGGATGTTTTACCCTGAAAAATAAAATGGCTATAAACTGTGCATTGCTCTGTGGCAGCGTTCTGGGAAGGAAAAGCTGTCAGGAGAGACTGATGGCTGCCCAGCCTCGCAGGGAGCAGGCATGAGGGCAGGGGGAGCGCTGGCCCCTCAGAGTGACCCTCCTTTGTTCCTCGCAGGGTGACAGCAGCATTCGCTATTTTGAGATCACGGACGAATCCCCCTACGTTCACTACCTCAACACCTTCAGCAGCAAGGAGCCGCAGAGGGGCATGGGGTTCATGCCAAAGAGGGGCCTGGATGTGAACAAGTGTGAGATTGCCAGGTAAGGGGAGGGGCTGGCAGGGCGGGTGTCAGGCAGCCACCCGGTCGCGAGCTCCGACGTTCAGAAACGGTGCAGGACCCCGCTACTGCCTCTGCAGTGTCTGCTGGGACCTGGGACGTGAAGTGACACTTGTGCTGGGCATAACATGATATAACCTTAAAATATGCTGGGTCTTAGGCTGAGTCTGTTCTCAATGGGTGAGTGGTATCTACCAGAACACATTGTCTGCCAAGATTGGGTGTCAGGCCGGTTACAGCCGGCACTGTCAACGTATCGATGGTAAACTCTTGGTGCCTAAATCTGGGATCAGTCTCCAGCTTGTACACAGCAAGCGGGCTGGAAGCTGGTTTCAGGAAGGGCAACGGAGCTGGGGCAGGGTCTGGAGCACAGGTCTGCTGGGGAGCGGCTGGGGGAACTGGGGGCTTCAGTCTGGAGAAGAGGAGGCTGAGGGGAGACCTCCTGGCCCTCTGCAACTCCCTGCCAGGAGGGGGCAGAGAGGGGGGATGAGTCTCTGGAGCCAAGGCCCCAGCGCCAGGCCCCGAGGGAATGGCCTCAAGCTGCCCAGGGCAGGGTCAGGCTGGCTCTGAGGAAGGATTTCTGTGCAGAAGGGGCTGTTGGGCGTTGGAATGGGCTGCCCAGGGCAGGGGGGAGTCCCCGGGATCCCTGGAGGGGTTGAAGAGTCGGGCTGAGCCAGCGCTGAGGGATCTGGGGGAGTTGGGACCGGTCAGGGGGAGGGTCATGGTGGGGCTGGAGGAGCTTCAGGGGCTTTTCCAACCCAGATGATTCTGGGTTTCTGCGAATTTAGAGAGTAATTAAAACAGCAGTGCAGTGGCCAGAGGAACTGGCAGGGAAAACACAGCAAAGGAAGAAGGCAGCACCTCAGGAAAGCAGTTTTGTGTCACCGAAGCACATGGGCATTTTGGGAGCAGGGGCCAGGCTGAGGACGGTGGAGCTTGCGGCCCAAAGCAGGACTGCAAGGGGTGACCAGAGTGTGGAGGCACACGTGAGCCGAAGGCTGGCCGGCGTGTACCTGTAAATCACTGCTGTGCCTGAGCGGCGGAACCGAGGCCTCCTTGGCACAGCGTGTGGCTCTCCTCACGTTGAAGTCACACTGTTGGGTTTTTTTTGTTTTTTTTTTTTTTTCTTTGAAAGGTTCTTCAAGCTTCACGAGAGGAAATGTGAGCCCATCATCATGACGGTTCCTCGAAAGGTGAGCACTGCCTCCCGGTTATGTGGTTTGAAGCCAGCTCGTGCCTTCCAGCCCCAAAGCACTTGACCAATTCATCTCTTGTGCTTTGCAGTCGGACCTCTTCCAGGATGACCTGTACCCCGATACAGCCGGCCCAGAAGCAGCTCTGGAAGCAGAGGAGTGGTTTGAGGGGAAGAATGCTGATCCCCTTCTCATCTCCTTGAAGCATGGGTACATTCCAGGCAAGAACAGGGACCTCAAGGTGGTCAAGAAGAACATACTGGACAACAAGCCTGCCGCAAACAAGAAAAGTGATCTCATAAATGCTCCAAAGAAAGCAGCTGATGCCTCAAACACTGTGAGTAAAATCCACACGTTTTGGGGGATGGAAGCCTTGATTACCAGGGTGCTGTGTCCTCAGAATTAGTTATAACAAAGCTCAAGCATATAGGATTTGGGTTTCCCAGCACTTGGGTGCCAGTGGGTGACCTGGAGTTGAGGTGGCGCGCGAGTTGCGCCGTTCCAGGCGAGGTTTCTGTAGCTGTGGGAATTGTGACACAAAGAAAAGCTTGGCTTGTTGGTCCAGCCACCCTCCCGCTTGGGAGAGCTGCTGTGCACTGATTTTTTTGCGTAAAACCCAGCGCAGACAGTGGGATAAATTAACCTCAGGTCTGGAAGATTGTACAAATCCATAACTGGGGGCTGTGTAATATGGAGATATGGAAGTGACAGTCAAGTAGGTCTTTATTAAACGCTGTTGAAGAGCAGATACCGGTCCTGTATGTCCTCAAAGCTTGTGCTGCTGCTGCTGGAAAGGCTGGTCCATGCCCTGAGCCTCCCATCCCGAGGAGCCCCTTGCCTTGAAAACTCCGCTCTGCAGAGCGCGTCCCCCCCCCCCCGGCTCTCCTGACAAACACGGGTCTTGTCTTATCTTCCAGCAAAACGAAGCCAAATTGGATGAGATTTTGAAAGAGCTGAAATCTATAAAAGACACGATCACCAACCAAGACGAGCGCATTTCCAAGCTGGAGCAGCAGATGGCCAAGATCGCGGACTGAGCGGGGCAAGCGGCGCTGGCCCGGCCGCCAGCCCAGGCACATTCCAGTTCCCCAGTTCGGCCAGCAGCAGCCCGCAGCATTCCAGTACGAGCTTTCCTGTTCTCCTAAATTCACGTCAACGAGAGCTGATGATTAAAAGCCAAGCTTTTTAGTGAATTTTTTTTTTTTTCCTGTTGTTTTAATGAATTTATGTGACTGTGTCAAACAAGTCAAAAAGAATAAGTGCTACTTTTACAGTCTTTTTTTTTTTTTTTTTTTTTTTTCCAGATGTTATGAATTCTTGAAAACAAATCCATTCTGACTTTCAATGTTGTGCCCAAATATCTTTTTCTAGATTTAGGGACCAATGCCACATTGTTCTTAACCATTTTTTAAAGTTGCCAAAAAAAAAAAAAAAAAAAAAAAAAAGTTGCTTTTTATTTTTCTTATTTGCCACTTTGCAGTATTTGTGTTTTAAATTTAAAGGGACAGCACTGCGTGTGGGTGCGTGTGTGTGTGCGGGAGCGTGGTGGGTGTTTATACTGTTCAGAGAACAAAACTGAAGCTATTTTGTATAAATCTTCGATTTCAAACAATCAGAGGTCGCTTTCCTTTGCGGTGTGGCCGAGGCTGCTGCTGAGACCCCTCGGAGATCGTAGAAGCTGCCTTTCCTGCCGCCCTAACGTATCCCCATCACCGTTGTCTGGCAGTTTAAAGGAAAAAAAAAAAAAACATAGTTCTGAACAAGGTGAAAATGCCTCTTCTCCTTTTTACACCCTGAAGAACTTTTAATCTAATGTGTTGCCCTTTCAAAATAGTGCCATGTTTTGGATTCCTCTAGCCACGTCCAAACGGGCGTGTTTTACTTGCTGTTGGTTTGTTGGTTTTTTTTTTGTTTTGTTTTTTTGGTTTTTTTAAAATCTTGAGGCAGAAGTTACTTTCATGCGGGAAATATTTTTACATATTTATCCACGGAGTACAGAGTTGAAGATGTGCCCTGGGAGAGGCGAGGGACTCTGGCAGTCACCAGGTTCTCCGTGGTGTCCGTTCCAGCTGTACGTGCTGCTGTAAATACTTTTTTCTGCACTAGAGCTGCACCACCGTGCTCTTCGGCTCATTGACTTCAAAAAGCTTTTAAAAATCTGCGAGCTTGCAATTCCCTGACCCCTAGAAATGTAGACTCTGCTTCCAAAGCAGCATTAGCAGTAGCTAGGTGACTTTATCATGACGGGTCTGCGGAAACAAAATGCCTCTTTTTTTTTTTTTTTTTTTTTTTTTAAATAATGTTTTCCTCTCCATCATTCCTGCCTCACCACCCCACCACGCTGTAAAACTTTGCAGGAAATTATTTGTTCCCAGATCCGGATGAGTGACCTCCATCCCCAAGACCCCCCTGTGCTCCCAGGCCTTCAGAGTGGAAGGAACTGGGGAGGGTGGTTTTGATCCCAGTTTGGAGAACTGGTTTCTCACAGGATCCTCACACAGTTTCTCCCGAGACAGACCCAGGTCCCTGCTCGTGGGCTCCGTGCCCCCCGCCACGGTGAGCTGGGCCAGGCTGGGTCGGTGCAGCCCAGCCCGGCCCCGCCGTGCCGGGAAGCGAAAAAAAAAGTGTGAGGAGCCCCAGGACTTGTCCTGGCGGGGGGGGGTGATCCCCGAGGCAGCTCACTGCCCCCCAACTCTGCGTGCATGTCGGTGTGCTTGGGACCCCCTGCACCAGAGCAGCGTCCCCCGCCCAGGACCTCCCCGGCGGGGGGACACGTCCCTTCATCCAGGCTGAAGTGATTTTTTTTTTTTTTTTTTCCTTTTTAAAAATATTTCTTTTTCCATTAGATTAGCTAGAAATCCTCCAATTCTCCATTTTTTTTTTCCCAGTGTTTGCATGTTCAGACTTTACAGATTAAGGATTCTCTGTTCTGGAGGGATGTCTGTGTGTGTGAAGGCAAAAGCACCGTCGGGACGGCCGGGCCACGTAGCTGGAGAGAGCACGGGACGAAGAGACAGAGGATGTGTTCTAGGATGTGTTCTAATCGCATGAAAGCTTCGTAAAAGTGGTTTTTCTTTGTTTTAAGTGGCCAGCACAGCCACAGGAGGGACGAGCATCCCCTACCCTGTGTCCCTGACCACTGATGCTGGATTCCAAGTCCAGACGCTCCGGGTTATTTGAATGTTTGGTGACGTTTTTGTATCGCAGTAAATGGCTGAGATGATGTTTTGGGGTTTTGTTTTATTCTTTTATTCTTTTTTTTTTTTTTTTTTTTAAAAATGCTCCCCCAAATGGTGATCTCTGTGTTGATTTGTATGTGTGACTTCAAGGTTGTGTGCTTGGGGACCTTTTGGGTTTTTTTTTTTCTAATTGGAGGGAAATAAGTTTTCTGAGACGCTGGATTGAAATGCCCAGAGAAGATCGGTGTGTGGTAGACGGTCCGAGGAGGGCGGAGGAAAGGCCGCCCTGGTTTTTAGTTTCTAGCCTGTATTTTATTTAAATGAACTGATGCCTAGCCAGGCTCAACCGGAGTCAGTGCCTGAAGCTTTTTGTAGCCGTGATATCCCAGAAGAGAACCAGCGAAGTCCTGAAAGATGCGCTCTTATAGAGCGGCCATAGTATCTGTCCAAATATTTGCTTCCATTTTCAAAAGATAAAAAGTCATTGATTATAAACTTCCTCTGGTTTGCTTTTTCTTTGACTCTCCGCGTCCTGCACCCACCGCTGCCCCTTAGCACTTGTGGTTTAGGTTTTATCAGTAACCAGGTTATTCAACGGTGGCACTACCCGAGCGGGTGGGATTGGGGCTGAGCAGGGTCTGTCCTCAGCCCCCTCCCCTCTCTGCTCTGTCCCACAAGAGCTGGGGACTGTCCCTGGGCTCTCGCCGGTCATTTCCCTGCGAGGGAACCCAGGCGCTTGGCTGGATGCGGGACACGATGGCATAGACTTGCCTGGGGGGGTGCAGTCTTGGGGTAACTGGGATGGGGGTGACCTGGGCCCTGGATGACCCTGGGGGCTGCCCGGGAGCTGGGGAGAGATTGTTCTGCTCTTGCTTGGTTGAAATCTGCTTCGGGGGTGTGGGAAAGACAAAGAAATGGCATCGCTCAGTCCTGGTCTGGCTTTGAGATCCTCGCCCCGGCGCGGCCTCCCTGGCGCCGCAGCGTTTCACAGCCGCCTCCGGCCCACCCCGATCCCGGCACAGCCCCAGTTCTGGCCGGGGCGGGGGTGCTCGCGGCTGGGTGATGCTCCCTGGCACCCCCACACACCCCTGACCCAGCCGCTCCCACAGACCTGAACCCCCTTTTCTCTGCCTGTTTTCCCCGCGTGTGCTCTGGAGGCAACAGAACCCGTGACCCGCTACCAGCCCCCATGGCCGGGAGGTTTCCAGAAGGGATGGGGGTGAGTCTGGCCCCGGCGGGGGGGTCGCGGTGCTGCCAGGGGGCAGGCGGAGGTGGAGGGGGGTTGTTTACAGCCCCGGGCAGCAGCCGCAGGGCGTTTGCTGCGGATGTGCTCTTGCAGCACCCTTCCTGCGGCCGCACCTCTGCCTGCTGCCGCGCCGGTGCTCGCGGTTGAGGCCGGGTATTTCCCAGCCGGGGCTGCACCATGTGCCCGCGTAACACGGCCGGGACAACGCCCGGCGGCCCCCACAGCCCCCCCCGAGGGCTGCCCGGCCGCTCGCTGCCATCCTGGGGGGGTCGGTGTGAGAGACGGGCCCTGGCGCATTGAGCCAGGCCTTCTCCCTCCTCCTCCTCTTCCTCCTCTTGAGTGCGAAGGCCATTTCCCGGTGTTGGGGTACCACCATGCTCTGCCCTCCCCATCCTGTTTGTGCCCACACTGTGCCCGGGGGGGGAGCTGGCAGCCCCGGCACCAGGTTTGCCGTCACTTCTGCTTTCGGGGCGGCGCGAGCCCCGGTGCACAGCTCGGCAGAGCCACTGATGGGGCTGGGCCGGCCAGGGGGGCTCCCACCGCACCAGGGAGGGCCAGGAAGCCATTTCTGGGGGTGAATCCCACATCCCAGCCACCCTTCCCGGTGGGCACACGCAGCCCCCGGCCCCTCAGTGTCCCGGCTCCTGCCGTGACATCATTCCCCCGCCGGGTTCTCCGAAACCACCGCCGCCCTTCCGCGCCCGCCTTCCCCTCCCTGCCCGGGCGGGAGGTGCAGGCGGGGTGCGGCCCACGACGCCCTGTGGGTTTCGGCAGTTGCCCAGCGCTGGGGCTGCCCTCGTGCCCCCCGTGCTGGCGCTGCCGGGCCCTTGCTGGTAATGGCCACCGGCGCTGCAGCTCGGGGTCCCGCGGCGTCCCCCAGCAGAGGTGAGCCCCCGTGTGGGGATACGGGGGGGGTGGCAGATCGGGGCTGAGCCCCCGGGGGTGGTGGGGGTGCAAAGGCGATGCGCAGGGTCCCCCTTGGGACATGCAGGGGGGCTGTGGTGACCCTGGGGGTTTTTAGGAGGCGCTTTGGGGGTGTGGGAGCTCCCAGGGGAGCATTTGGATACTGCTGGATGCCGCAGGGACCTCGCTGGATTCTGCTCCCTGGGGCTGGAGGGGGGGTATCAGTGATCAGGGGGGGAGGTTTGCCTCTCCTCCCACTCTGGCACACGGTGGCCTCGGCCCAGGAGCCCCGCGCCAGCCCGGCCGGCGGAGGGGGAGAACAGGGAGCGTGAGGGGGTCAGTCGAAGCGGGTACGACATCTCTGAGGTTTCGTTTCTGTGCGGGGAAATCATCCTGCAACAGACATCTCTGTCACGGCTCGTCTCCCATTTCCAGACACTCAACTTCCTTTTCAAAACTTTCCTCTCTAGCAGAGATGGTGGGGCTCAGCTCCCACAGGTGGGAGCAGCCTGGGGCCACCGGCCACGGCTGCAGGAGGCCACTGGTCCCATCCTCCAGCCCCCCCAAACGCAGGGTCCCCCTCTCTGGGTGGGGAGGAGGATGCTTTGCTCAAGCCCGATCCCTCCGTGGGGCCATCTCCAGGCTACACGATGGAGCTCAGCATCCCCTCGCAGATGGGATTTCATCTGCCCCCTCTGTTCCCCCCGCAGGTCCCCTGACGCCGGGCTGGGCCGTGCTGGTGGTGCTGGTGCTGGTGCTGAGCAGCCTGTGGGCGTGCGGGGCCGCGCCGCCGCCGGAGCCGGGGCAGCACCGGGGCCCGCGGTGGGTCTGGGGGGCGGCCGGGCAGGCGCAGGCCGAGCCCCCGCCGCTCTCTCGCAGGAAAAGGGCCGAGGGTGGGCCCCAGCCCAGCGCCGCTGCAGCCACGCCGGGGCACGGCGCCAACAAGACCGATTCCCCCCGGCACGACCCGCTGCGGGGCCCTGCGCCGGCGGTGGGGCCCAGCACCGCTGCCAGCCTGCGCCAGGCCCTCGCCGCGACGACCATGGCCGATCCCCTGGACGAGACCGACTCCCCCGAGCCTGACTCGTTGCCCAGCTCCGCGCCAGAGCCCAGCACCAGCCCACCCCGGGCATTCGTGGTGCCAACCACAGCCAATCCCCTGGATGAGACCGATTCCCCTGAGCCCGACTCGTTGCCAAGCTCCGCACCAGAGCCCAGCACCAGCCCACCCCGGGCACTCGTGGTGCCAGCCACAGCCGATCCCCTGGATGAGACCGATTCCCCTGAGCCCGACTTGTTGTCCATCTCCACGCCAGAGCCCGGCACTAACACCGGCCCACCACGGGCACTCGTGGTGCCAGCCACAGCCGATCCCCTGGATGAGACTGATTCCCCTGAGCCCGACTTGTTGTCCATCTCCACGCCAGAGCCCGGCACTAACACCGGCCCACCACGGGCACTCGTGGTGCCAACCACAGCTGATCCCCTGGATGAGACCGATTCCCCCGAGCCCGACCAGCTGCTGAGCTCTGAGTCACCGGCAGCACCTGGCACACAGGCAGCACCCCAAAAGGGCATCACCACCCTCCCCATCTGGCTCATGTCTCTGGGCAAGGAGGAGACGGTGGCCTACGGCACGGACAGCAGTTCCTCCACGGAGCCACGCTCGGTGACCCCCCAGGCCCTCAGCCCCACCGCCACCGGTTACAAGAAAGTCCGAAAAGCCGGAGTTACCCCAGCACCGACTCATCTGACCCCTCGGGGTACAAATCCCGGGGGGACCGTGGCACCGGTCCCCTGGGACCCCACCAGGGTGATGAGCAAGTGCCTGTTGGCCATCCTGCTGCTGGCGCTGGTGGCCGCCACCTTCATGGTGTGCACGGGGGTGCTGGGGGCCCGGCTCTGGCGGCGGGCACGGACGGCCCATCGCCGCCTCAGCCCCACCGAGATGGTCTGCATCTCCTCCCTGCTGCCCGACGGCGAGGTGGCCACCAACGGCCCCAAGACCGGCCCGGCCCGGCGGCAGAAGCCGCTGCTCGACGGCGGCTCCGAGGCCGACGGCGACACCCTGACTCTCAGCAGTTTCCTGCCGGAGCACGCCTGAGCCGCGGAGACGGGGTCCTGCTGCGGGCAGGGCCCCCCATCCCCTTGGGTTTGTGTTTTGACCTGAACCGGCGCGATGGGGAGATGCTTTCCCCCGGGGTGAGCTCAGCCCTCGAGGCCCACCCCATTAAAGCGTTACCCGGACACGGTGGTCTCTTCCTGGTGGGATTGGCGCCCACCAGCCCCTTTCCCTGCGCCGCCGCCTGCCCACATCCCCCCCCCAGGCAAAATTTCACTTCTCCATCCTCCTCCACCAGCAGCAGCTCCAGCCCCACCCGGAGAGGGAGCAGAAATGAAACCTGTGGCCACCCCTCGCCAGCCCCACGGCTGGGGGGACTGGGGACCCCCTCCCCGCGTGGGGCTCAGCTTCGTGCCGCAGCGTGGGAGTGGAAAGTGGCGGTGCCGGGGCGGAAGTGCTGGGGTGGGGGGGGGACAGGGACAGGGACGGGGACGGGTGCGCTTGTGGCGTAACATGTTCCTGCCCTGCGGTCGCCTGCAGCGCGGTGACGCCTCCGGGACCGTCACGGCCCGTCGGGGTGGTCCTGTGGCTGCAGGAGTGCCCAGGGCTCGTCCCCAGAGAGCAAATGGTGGTCACGGGCTGTTGGGCTCGTAGGGTGGCGTTGTCCTTGCCGGGTTGTGGCTGGGAGGGATGGGGAGAGCAAAGCCATGAGCAGCCAGCGAGGGTCCCACAATCTTGCTTGTACCCAGGGGCTCAGGTTTGCTCCCAGGTCCCACCTCTCCAAGGGTGCAGGTGTCAGTCACCCCTCAGCCACCAGCCTGACCCCTGCCCTCTGCCCAGCCCTGGGGGACCCACCCAAGGGAGGAGAAACGGCCCAGGGTTGTCTCTGCCCTGCCAGGCTCCATGTCCCCACGTTCTCACCTCTGCCCCAGCCGGGCTCAGCATCCCCATCCCCACATGCCCATCCCTGCCCTGGCCAGGCTCAGTGTCCCCATCTCTCCATCCCCACCTCGGAATCCCTGCCCGATTCCCACATCCCCACATCCCCATCCCCACATCCCCATCCCCACATCCCCATCCCCACCCCGCTGGGCCGCTCACACCATCCTCGAAGGCTGCAGCTCACCCCTGGGCAGTGAAGCATTCCAGCCCAGGCTCGCTGGGCTGCCCCGTCCCCGAGCTGAGCCCTGGCTGTGCAGCCGCCTCGAAAAGTGCTTTTGGGGGTGTCTGTCCTGCGAGGGGGGCACTGGCAGCGCGGCGGCTCACCTGCACCCCGGCCCCGACGCCTGTTTACATTCACGCTGTGCTTCGGATATTTTCCATCTGGGGCCGAGCAGCCTCCGCGGCCCCGCTCCCTCCGGCAAATGTAAATGTTTACGGGTGAGTCAGCGCGGGCGCAGGGACCCGCAGCCGGCGGCGGTGGCCGGTCCCTGGATGGGTCATCCCGGCCATGTGCTCCCGCCGCTGCCACCCTGCTCTGACCCCACCGTGTTCCTGCCAGCACCTTGTTGTGCCGAGAAGCAGCCGCGGGAGTTCACGGCGCAGCGGTTCATGGGCCTCTGGGCTGTCGGGGCTGGGCTGGGGAGTGGGACCACGCAGGGACCAGTGTCACCCCCAGCCCCACTTTATTTTGGAGGTGAAGGGCTTCAGCGTCCAGCCTCTGCGCCCCAGTCCAGGTGAGGATGAGGCTGGCAGGGCCCGAGCATGCGGATGGGAGCAGGGCGGAGGGATTAATCCTGCTCCTGCCCAGCCCCACGCCTGCCCTGCGCCTGCCGCTCGGGAGCAGGAGCTCAGCGAGGATAAACTTTCCTCCACCGCTGGAGCACAAACCGGCTGCCAGGAGCCGGGAATCGCCCTATTTGGCATCATCAGCAGGTCCTGTCGAGCTGCCATCTCCCAGCTCACGGCAGAGGAATCCGCGGGGAGACAGCACGGTGGCACAGCAGGAGCCTCGGCAAAGCCCCGCGCCGGCAGCGTGTGGTGCACGGGGCTGCACGTGGGGCCGGGCACCGTGGTGGCACGATGCTGCATGGGTGGCACGATGCTGCGCGTGGGGCTCTGCACGCTGGTGCAGCTCCACAGGATCAGAGCGTGTGTGTGTGTGTGTGTGTGTGTGTGTGTGTGTGTGTGTGTCGTCCCCCCCACAGCAGAGATTTTGCTGGCACAGCAGAGCTCGGCCCCGCTGAAGTAAATTACAAGCAGAGCAGGGCCGAAATGTCTCAAATTGCAGGTTACCTCGGGCTGGCTGGGCCGCCGAGCCGAGCCCTGCGGGTCCCCACGTTCCAGCTGCCCCAAATTACAAAGTGGGGCGCGGGCGGCACGGCCCTGCCCAGCGCCGAGGGGCTGAGCCCTCCCCAGCCGCAGGCAAAAACGGCATCGTAATGGCCGGTGTGCGCTGGCACCGGGGGCTGCCCGTCCCCACACCCCCTCACCCCCGGGCAGAGCCCAGCGCAGGGATGGGGACCCCAGAGAGGGGCAGTGGGGACCACGACTGGGGACACTGGCCAGGGTGGGGACCCTGGGTGAGGAGGGGTGGGTGCCCTGGCCAGGGTGGGGCGGGGACCCCAGAGGAGGGGGCTCAGCCCGATGCTGGGCGCACGGTGGGGGAGGAAAATCGCAGCCCCCTCCCCATCGGGGCTGCAGGAACGAGTCCGGATGCTGCCGGAGCTCCTCCAGGCCGCTTGGCCTCAGCAGTGCGGCCACCCTCACCCCCCCCATCCCCTCCCCTTGCCCCCCTTCCCCTCTAAGATTTCAGCACTGATCGTTTAAGGCCAGGAAAAGCCGCCCCAGCAGCTGCGCGGAGCCGCCGGCTGCAGACAGACGGACGGACCCGTTATTTCTGGGAGCCACGATCCCCTTTCGGCGACGCCAGGAGAAACCCAAACGGCGCCGGTTGCCCTCCGGCCTCCCGGTGCCAGCGGCGATGGGGGACGGGCACCCTGACCCCCCAGCCCCGCAGTGGCTGCAGTCCCCGGGCTTTGGTGGTGCCTTTTTTTGGGGGGGGGCTCTTGGCCGGGTCCCCGGGGAGGCAAAGAGGAGAATAGCAAGGGGATGAGGTCACCCCCCGCCGGCTGCGGCCTCTTGAGCAACTTCAGTCCGGGCAGAGGGGACTGGGGGGGTGGGGGGAGACCCAGGCGATGCCCCTGCACCCCCAGCCTGGGGACATGCCCTGGGGACCTGCCACACGGGCCTGGGGAGCCGCAGGGGTGGTTTCCTGCACCCCGAGGCAGAGGTGCCCGCGCTGGAGCGTTTCCAGGCTGGGATGTTTAGGAAATGGTGTCCTGAAATCAAAGGGAGGGGGGTCCCCAAGCCCTGTTTGCTGCCGTGCCACACTGCCAGCCCCCCAGTAATGCCGGGGCACCCAGCCCAAAACGCTCACTGTCCCCCTCGGACTCTGGGTGCTGTGTGGACTTGGTCGCCGTGGCCTGGCAGGGTACCAGGGCAGGATCCGGCCCTGGGACCATGAGGGGCCCAGGAGCAGAGTGAGAAGCAGCTGGGGGGGGCCTGGGCTTGCTCCCAGGAGGCATTTTTGGGGTGTCAGCACCCCTGTCTCACCGTGGGCTCAGCCACATGACTGCGGATGGGAACTTTCCTCCGCTCTCGTGGATGAAAACACCTTGTGACCTCCCTTCCATGCTTGCACCCCAAAAAATGGCTCCTTCCAGTGGCATGATGAGGGGCACTGGGGGTCCCCACTTCGCTGGCAGGGCGAGAGGCTGGGAAGTCCCCCCAGCTCCCAGCTGGATTTGGGCTGGGAGGGGGCTGGGGGCCGCCTGCCCCTCACTGGCCTCCCACACTCCCTCCCCAAACCAGCCCTAATGAGAACAAGCTGGTCCTGGGCTGCAGCGCAGGAGGAGGAGAAGGAGGAGGAGGAGGAGGAGGAGGAGGAGAAGGAGAAGGGGAAGGAGGAGGCTCCATCCCAGCAGGCAGCAGAAAGGGGCGCGAGGAGGCGAGGTGCGTGGGACAGACCCTGTCCTCCCGGCTCCCTCCCGCCGACGCGGCGGCTGCGGGTGAGGTGAGGATCCTGCCCCCCAGTTCTGGGGTGGCTCCCAGCGGGGCGCAGGCGGCCCCAGGGCCGGGGGTGCTGGGCAGGGTCCGGGATGGGGCCAGGCACAGTTCGGGGGGATGCTGCGCCTGGACAACGTCCAAATTTGCCTTTCCCGAGCGTTTGGGGAGCCGAGCGGGGTTCGTCCGCGTCCCGCCAAGCCAGAGCTGGGGACGCGCTGTGGGTCTGGGGGTGGGCGAGGATGAGGATGGGATGGGATGAAGACGGTGATGGCCACGGTGACGGGCCCTGCTCTTGGCAGATTTGGGCTCCAGTCACCCCCTTCGCGGCCGCTCGCTGGCTCTGCTCCCTAATGGCGAATTTAATGCCTTCGCCTTCCCCAGGACCCCCCTCCCCGCCGCGGCCGAGGGGCCCCGCTCTGCCGTGAAGGGTGAGGGGGCTCGTCCCACCCCCCCAAACCCCTGGTTCTGGCGGTGCTGGTTACTGCAGCGAGCCCAGAGCCCATGGCAGCGGCGACGCCTGCGGCGAGCCGGGAGGGTCGGGGGGTCCGGGGTCACCTCCCGCCTCCGCCGCCGTTTGTTTGCTCCGGTTTAATACAAACCAGATTTTTGCAGCCTGGAAGCCAAGTCCTGCTGCTGGAGTCCCTCCCGGTCTGCAGCGCTGGTGGGTTGGGTTTGTTTGGGAAGAAAATGGGATTTTTTGGGGCGGGACGGGGGGTTCCCCGCTGACCGATCTGGGGAGCTGCTTCGTGAGACCTTCCCGTGGGGGTGTGCGAAGGGCGAAGAGCTCTGGGAAGGGCTCGTGATGTGGCGCAGCCGAAACGCGCTGCCGTCCCGCGGGGACCCCCCCGGGGGTTCAGTCACACCCCGTCCCTGAGCCCCGCGGGGGTGCAGAGCCCGCCTGGGGGGCTCCTCGCTTTAGGCCACAGGTAGGGACAGGAGATGTTTGTCCCACATCCAACGTCTGGCAGATCCAGCCCCGGGGAGCAGCGAGGGGACGCTCGGGCAGCTGGGACCCCCCGTTCACTGCACCCCCAGCTCCGTGTTACCCCTCTGCAAAGTCTCTGGGGGGGGGTCCTCTGCCCCGTCCCGTCCCCACTCGGCCGCCGCAGCGGCACCGGGGTGAAATCCTGCTGCCAACCTATTTTTAGCCGCTCTCAAGCTGGGAATGGTTTGTAACGGTCCGGGACGAGCGGTTGGGAAACGCCGGGGGCCGGCCCCTCTGCAGCGTCGCCTGTGTCAAAGTTTCCACTGGAAACCTCAATTTTTCAGGAATTTTCTAATCAGCCAACTGACCGCTGTCTGAAGCCGGTTGTTGGCAGCAGCCCCGGTCCCCTCGCCGCGCACGCAGCGTCCCCCAGGCTTGAGCAATTCGATTCAGCTGGTTTCCATCTATTTTTTTTTTTCGCAGCGCCTCGTTGCAAAAACAAACGCAGACCTTTCTGCTCGGTGTCGGGGGGGGGGGCGGCGAGGAAACCGGAGCTGAGTTTTTGTTTTTCTGAAGGAAATTGTAACGGTTTGATGCTTGGGCTTGTCCCTCCGTGCCGGGTTGCAGTGCTCGGGGTATTGCTCTGAGGGTGTTGAATTTTTTTTTTAATGTTTTGCCCCCCACTCTGCATCCCGCAGGCCGCCGGGCACGACCGCCGGGGGAAGATGATGGCGATGGGTGCGTGGCTGCTGCTGCTGCTGCTGGCGGCCGCCCCGGTGCGCTCGGCAGCTCCCCGGCACGCCGCGGCCTTGCCCGATGGCGGGGGCAGCGGTGACGGGGAGGAGGTGTCGGCCGTGCCCCCCGTCCGGCGCGTGACGCCGGGGATGGGCCCGACGACGGTGGGGGAGGCGGCGGGGACCACGGTCACCAACAGCTCGGCGCCGGGCGGGGTGTTGGACGGGCTGGTGGATTTCTTCAAGGAGTACATGCTGCTGGTGGTGGTGGTGGGCTCGCTGGCCTTCGTCCTCCTCTTCATCATCTGCGCCGCCGTCATCGTCCGGCAGAAGCACAAAGCATCCGCCTACTACCCCTCCTCCTTCCCCAAGAAGAAATACGTGGACCAACGGGACAAGGCCGGGGGGGTCCGGGCTTTCAGTGAGGTGCCAGAAAAAGCCCCCGACCCCGACGCCGAGGAGCCCCTGGACTGCAGCCGGCAGCTGCAGGCCGACATCCTCGCCGCGGCCCAGAACCTCAAATCCCCCCCAGCCAAGGCACCGCTGGCCAACGGGGCCCGGGGGGAGCCAACCGCCCCCCCTGAGAAGGAAGAGAAAGAAGAAGGAAGCAAAAAATTGGGGGATGAGCAACACACCAAGCCCCCTCCCCAAAATCTAGGTGATGAGGAGGCAGCGGCTGCAACAGGAGGGGGGGGTGAGGGGGCCCCTGACGCGCCCCACGATGGCCCCTCGGCCCCCCCCAGCATTTAGGGCAGGGACCCAGTCCCGGGCGAGCCGCAGGAGCCGCCGGCTCGGGGTGGAGGGGGGGGACACCCCACAGGCACGCGATGGACACGGTGCTTTGTTGCTCCATGGGTACGTGGTGGCTCAGAGAAGCCCCGATGAAGCCCCCCCTGCTCCCTGCCTGCCCCCCTCTCAGCCCCCCGGCGGGACGCGGGGGCAAAGCCACGGGGATTTTTGGCACACGGTGTTTTGGCACCCTCAGCCCCCCGCTCCTGCTGCCCAAGGGGCTTTTCCCACCCCCGGGACACAGGGTGGGTGCATCCCCCCCACTCCCAGCTCCAGCTCTGCCCCCCACCCAGTGCTGTGCCCGGCAGCCCTTGTCCCCCCCCTCCCCAAACCACCAGCTTTCTCCCAAATGTATTTTTTACTAATTAGCAGCACCCTGGTCCGTGCGGGGAGCTGCAGCCCTCCGGGCTGAGGTGTGGGACCACGGCCTGGGGCTGGCGGGGGGGGGTGTCTGTGCAGCTGCGCCCCAACTCTGGGGAGCAGGGCGGGAGCTCACTGTGGCCTCAGGCACCGTGGGCTGGCTTTGCTGGTTGCTGTGACCACCGAGGCAAGGAGGACTTGGCCATCCTTGCCCAGCTATGGGGAGGAAGGGAAGAGGATTTAGCAACAAGGACCCGTTTTCCTGCCCCGAAGCCCCGACCTGAGCGCAGCCCAGAGCCCGGCTGGACTTTTCCTTTATTTTCTTAACCCCTTCAGCTAATAATAAAAACATTTCCTACGCAGATCTCCTCTCCCGTGTGTTTCTGCAGCTTATGGGGTGGCCAGGGCCCCCCCTTTGCTCGTTCAGGGCCCTCCCTGCCTCCCACTGATGTTGGGGTGCAGCCGGTTTCAGCTCCAGCCCCGTGGGGGTCCACATGAGCCCCCAGACAACACAGCCAGCCCGGCCGTGCTTCAGGGGAAGGTTTTCTGCGTGGGTGAAACCCCAGGAGCTGGGGGAAACTCTTATCATCCAGACAATCTGTACATCAACACGCCGTTTCTTGGAAACTTTTATCTCACACCCCACAGCTGAAGGCGGGGGGGTGGGGGGAGCTGGGGTGCTGCTGCACACCTCGAGGCAGCTGTACCCGGCAGGCAAACCTGGGACAAAAAAGAGGTTTTTCTGCCTGGAAAGGAACACATTCCCGTATCCCTGTATCCCACATCCCTGCATGTGCAGATTTTGTCCCAGCCATGGGGCAGGCAGGGATGTGTCCCCCCCATCCTGGCCTCGGGCCAACCTTTCCCCTCTGGAAAAGCTTTTATCTCCCCTTTTGCTTTTTGTCGGGAGCACAATGAACCGATTCTGCCCCAAAGCGGACGGACGTGGGCGTCTGAAGTTTCCCCGATTTTTAAAAAAATTTTTTTTTTTTTTAACTGGGAAACCACAGGACTGTTCCCAGGGAGCAAAGCACATTCCTTGCTGCAGGAGACAGGGGCCACGCCGAGGGCCGAGCCGAGGTACCGCAAGAGCGGTCTTGTGAGCGACAAACCACAGCAGCAACACGTGGCCTGCTCTGCATTAAAAAACAGGAAAAAAAAAAAAGTGGTGGATAGATTTATCAGAATGAGCCACTTATTTTTAAAGGCATTTTTTAGTCTTTATAAAACACCCTAGGTATGAAAAAAAGGCAACTGAGGTTTCTTGGGTGGTTTTAAAATCTTCAAGGAGTTTTTAAATGTGGTTTTCATTTGTTTTGGAAATCTATGGAAATACTCTCCTGGAAAAGAACAACCACCAGAAGGCAAAGGAGAGCACAGTGGCCTGGAGCACAGAGGGTAAAGCCATGCCAGATCCACTCCAAAACATTTAATTTTCAAATTAAAAAATTATGAATTTTTAAATTCCACTCCCCACCCCAGCGACGCTATTCCCCTCCTGGGTTCCAACCCCAGGGGTCATTTACTCTCTTTTAACAGAGGACTCAGCCAATCCAAAGGTTAAATTCTTACAGAAGACACTCTAAAATTAGGATTGTTCCTCTAACAGGAGCCTAGAAAAAAAACCCCAGCAAGCGTTAAGTGGTGCCAGGATGTGAAAAACAGCGCTGGGTCTGCGCTTCCTGGAGCGGTGGCAACCAGCACCCAGCTGCTACTTGCCAGTCGCCCAGCAGCACAGTGCCAGTGCCCTCCAGCGCCCGCTGAAGCGTCCCAGCAGCCCGGGGAGGAGGAACTCGCACACGGATTGTGAAACAAAACTCTGACACAGCTGTAGTTTGCAGGCAGAGGCGCTGCCCCACGTTTGTATATAGCATCGATACACAGAGTGATCCGCAGTTCTCACATAAACGTTAAGACCAAGGCAACGTTTCCCGCTAAATTCTGTAAAAGATTAGGCAAAAACTATACATCTTCCAAGAAAAAAGAAAAAAAAGTGCAGCCCTTCCAGTACCAGAACAGCAGGATTTTCCCTCCTGAGAGAAGCCACCACGTTCTCCGCAGCTGAGCAGTCTTGTCGCTCTAATATTTCAAACACAGTCGCGACAGGACGCAGGCTGCTGAGACAGCCCCGTCCCAGTCGTGTAAGCACTACAGGAGTGGCTGTACACAAATGAACAGTGACACGTTGTGCGTAAGTTGTGCGTATCTTACAGCTTCATTTAGTAGTGCACAGGATCCTACTAACAGCTAGAATAATTGCACTGCAAATTTAACTGGAATAAGAACAAGCTTTACAGTCAGTTCAGGCGTTGTTTGCTTTCTTCTCTGGCTCTTCTTTGTTTGGATCTTGCTTCAACTTGTAATCAGCCAAGGCAGCCTTGATTGCATCTTCAGCCAGCACTACAAACAAAACGAGTATTTCAAGGACAACGAAGAGGCACTTAGAACAAAAGAAGCCATAAAAGCAAGAGCAGCCGGCAGTGACCACTGCAGGCAGTGCCCATCGGCATCTTAAGACACAGAATGTCAGAATCTGAACGCTTATTATCAGTCTGCTGAGCTACAGAGTCCCAAAGATCTGAAAATTCTTAAAATCACCCCAAAATCTGAACATAAGCAAGCTTCCCTCATGGGCCAACCTTCATGTTCCTTGTGTAGAAAATTTTGGAAAACAACATTTAAAAGCATCTGCGCTATTCCCAGAAGTGTCCCTCTCAAATACAAGTTTGTGTTTGTACTTTCACTGTTTGGTCCTTTACTTACTGGAGCAGTGCAGTTTGACGGGGGGAAGGCAGAGTTCTTTAGCAATATCTGTGTTCTTGATTTGCAACGCTTCGTCAACCTGAAACGCAATTAGCGTGCAGTCACCGGTCACGCGAGGTACGACACGGGTTACAAAGGTGTTTGTTAAGAGAAATTTAGTGCTCCAGAGCCAGCAGAACCCACACGGAAGAACATCAAGTGCCAAGGCAGTGCAGGGTGCCAGAATGCAGGTGTCTCAGACCAAGCAGGGGTGGGAACAAACCAAAACACACCAGTGTTAGAGACCGAGTGCTGCTGGAGGGGTCGTTCGCGCGTACCTTTTATCATCATTTAGAAACACATTTCTCATAGAAAAAGAGTATAAATAATCTAAAAGCACTCCGTAACTAAACTTTCTTTCAGAACCGGTGATTAGCACTTTTTTTTCTTTCTGCACAAGACACAACGTACTTCCCTGCAGATTAACGGAGATTCCTGAAAAAGGCAACTATTGCCATCAGGCCACCCACAGCTGCTGTACCACACTGCGCAAAGTCCCTACTGGGACTGCTAGGGAGCTGTTTTCTCCACAGAGAACACAGGCAGGTTGAAAACTTGGGAGGCTCTCCACGGTGTCACCTCCAGCCCTGGCAGAGACTCTTACCGTTTTCCCTTTCACCCACTCCGTTGCCAGCGAACTCGAGGCTATCGCTGATCCGCAGCCAAAGGTTTTGAAACGGGCATCGACGATCTTCCCGTTCTCGTCCACTTCCACCTGCCAGAGCATTGGTGGCACCTCAGCAGCCGGCTCAGCTCCGCCAGTTGCCCAGAGCCACCTTCTAGGCAGGGCCCTGGCTCCCACCGCGCCCCGGGGAGAGGGACAGGGCCTGCCCGGGCCCCAGGGCACAGCTCGGAGCGGAGGGGTGTGAGGAGGGAGGGCCGCGCAGCCCCCCTGAGGGGACGGGGGGCAGATTTAGGCCTCGCAGCAGCCCCGGGCCACCCCCTCCCTCGGTGCCCAAAGTCACCTGCAGCTTCATGACGTCGCCGCAGGCCGGGGCACCCACCAGGCCGGTGCCCACGTTCTTGGCGTTCCGGTCGAGAGAGCCGACATTGCGCGGGTTCTCGTAGTGATCCACCACCTGCGAGGGCACCGCATCACCACCGGGCACCGCCTGGCTCCCCCTCTTCCCCCCGCACCGGCTCCCCGCGGCCCCTCGCCCCTCACCTTCTTGTGGTAGCCCAGCCTGGCCGCCGCCTCCCCGCCGCGGGGCCGCAGCAGCGCCGCCCCCGCCGCCCTCAGCGCCGCCATCTTGAGCCTGACGGGGGGCCGCGCGCCCCGGCCACGCCCCCGCGCGGCCTCAGGCCCCGCGCCCACGTTTCACGCCGAGCGCGGCGGGCGGAGGGGCCGAGCGCTGGGGGCCGCCTGCGGGAGGGGCTCCGCGCTGTCGCGAAAACGATCAATAAACGCTGTTCCCGGTCGCGACACCGCTCCTATCGCGACACCCGGCGCGTGTGAAGGCCGCGGCGGCCACACTCAATATGGCGGGAGGGCGGTACCGCGCACGCCGCGGGCCTCCTCGGAGGCCCCCAGACGGGCAGGCCCTGAGGCGGCCGCAGCGCAGCCTGCGCCTGAGCGGAGAAGACGAAGGGTCCGGGCCCGGCGGCACTCACCGAAGCGCGGCCCCGGTGCGGAGATGAGCGTGCGGTGTAGCGGGAGGCGGCTCGCCCCTCTTCCCGCAGCGGTCGCCCGGCGACTGTGCGCGGCGGCGGGACAGGCGCGGCGCTGGCAGCCCCGGCGGCCGGCGGAGCGCGGCTGGCTGCGGAGGGAGCTGCATAAGATGGCGGCGGCGGGAGCCGAGGCGGCTGCGGTGGCGGCGGAGGAGGAGAAGCGGCTGCCGGAGGGTGACCCCGAGTCGGGGGGCGACTCGGAGGATGAGGGTGACTCGGACTCGTCTGGCGATGGTGAAGATGAGGAGAAGGAGAATGAGGCCGAGATCCAGCGGCTGGAGGAGCAGGTGGGGCCCGGCTGGGCCGGCGGCGGCGTGGGGAGGGGGCGATGGGGCAGCGCCGCGGCCTCCATCCAGCCCAGGCCTTAGGCCGGGGGAAGCGGCGTAGAGGCCGGGCCGGGCCCTGCGCTGGTGGCCCGCCCGCGTTGCTATGAGAGACGCGTCAGCCCCGGGCGCCCCGCGGGAGCTGCCCCGGGGTTCTGGGGAGCCTCGTCCCGGAGAACTGAGGCCTCCCCTCTAGAAGACTTTAGAGTGGGGGGAGACCCGGCCTTTGTGGGGTTTTCTTTTTCGTGTCTGCCTGCTGGAGCAGCTGCGGTGGTATTGGGAAGAAAAAAAAAAAATCTATGGCTGCTCGTGTAGTTTGATGCTGGGAACTGTCGCGATGTTAACGTTTGGAGTCTGAAGTGAAAATTAAGCGTTTTGGGTGTTTTTTTTCAGAGGGAAATTGGAGAGGGGAGCCCTAGTGCACAGTTTGTACTCGTCAAAAAAAAAGTTTGCTCGCTGCCTGGGTTTTTTTTAATTGTCTTTGAAGAAATTAAACTACATTTGGCCCTATTGAAGAAGGTTCTATTTATTTTGCACTCCGTGGTCAGTTTCTGCAGCTGGTAGCTGCTGTACGTCTGGTGCTGGTATTTGCACTGCTGAGCAGTAACCTTTAGAGCTTACAGCTGTAAGATAAGCTCTAAGCTTAAATTTAAATCTCTGTTAAACTTGGAAGCGTTTTTTGTAAATGTCTGCTTGTGACCTGAAAGTGTTTTGCAGACAATAGTGAAGTGTGGTGCAACTCTGTACGGGGTGGTAGGTGTTGTCTCGGGTATGTGAACACACGATGGCTTTTGTATGCCCCAAAACAGAGTGAGATGATCTGTTCTGCTGAACGTTTTCTGATTTCTTCGTTTCCATTGCTCAACAGTACTTTTAAAAAAACCCCTTTTTTCTTTTTTTTTTTTTTTTTTTTGAAGCTTTCCATCAATGCTTTTGATTATAACTGTCACTTGGATCTGATAAAGCTGCTCCGCCAGGAGGGAGAGCTGGTAAAGCTCAGAAGAGCTCGTCAGAAGATGAGTGAACTCTTTCCACTTACTGAAGGTACAGAGCATTTTCTCATGTTGCAGCTGATACAGCTTAAGCATCATCCATGTAACATACCATTGATTCAGTAGTGAAGTAATGCCAGGCTTCAACAACATTGTTCCAGTCCAGAGAAACCTAGAAGAACAGATTTGGGACTTCTTAAACTGAATGCTGCAGGTGTTGATGACCAGCATTGAGCCTGGCCTCTGGCAGACGTGGGGTAACAAGCCCGTTGCAGGAATTTTGAGTCCTTGTGACTGCGCCGACCTGCCCTGGCCTCTGCCAGAGGCTGCTGTGGTAGCGTGGAACTGGTGGATGGGGGTGTTTGTATGTGCCCACCTACTCCAGTCTCTGGCCTGTCTGTTTGTCTGTCAGCTGGGTGAGTCGCTGCCAGGATGTGCCCCGCTGTGGCCCAGGGACAGGCGTATGTTTGCTTGTGGTGCCTTTGCTGTGGGGCTGGTAATGAATGTACAGCTGTGGGATGGCAGTACTGAAACGGCTGCAGTCACCCAGTGAGTGTGACTCAGAGACAAACTCCTGCCAAAAGTTAAATTTCACAGTCAAGCAGCAAAAAAAAAAAATTGTTGGTGGAAGTTGTAGGTAGCCCTTGAAGTGGGTGTTTCTTTTTTACTCATAACATAGAGGCAGTGTAAATACTGCAGAGGCTGCTCTGCCAGTGTGCTTTTAGCCTTGGCAAGGGAAGATTTCCTTCTATATGTGTGGAAACGTGCAGTCTCTAAAGCCATTTACTATTTCTTGTAAAAGTGTGAGGCAAGGTGTACCTCTGGCTGCCTCTTTGGTTGCTAGTACAGACTGATCCTCTGCCCGAGGTACTGATAAATTGCTGCTTGCAACTTCTGCTCTTTTTAAATAAAAGGGTGCTTGTTTGGTATCAGTTTGCAAAGGTCTCTACCAAACTTTTCATTAAAATTAATTGTGAGTAGTTGTGGAGGCTGAAATCGCTCTCTTCTTCCCCTTTGGCCCTCTCCCTGTTTTTAAGTCTGTTACTAAAAACTCACATAAAAAATTCAACAAGTGGATTTAACTTTCTGAACATTGGTATTCTAAACTTCTTCCTTTCAGAAATTTGGCTGGACTGGTTGAAGGATGAGATAAAAATGGCTTCTGAAAGCTCTGAGCGAGAGAAGGTTTATGAGCTGTTTGAGAGAGCTGTCAAAGATTACATCTGTAAGTTGTTAAGACATTCTATAAAATGTATTGTGTTGAATTCAGATTGTGGCTTTCTTTTTCTAGGAAAGTGTCTTCCTTCTGTCATAATGCAGAAGTTGGATCAAAAATATTAGTGTGAAGTGATCCTCAGTTTTTTCTGAAGCTTTGGAGTTAAGGCCATTCAAAGGCAATGCTTTAAGTGCCACTGCAGCCTTTAAGATCTTCTAAGCAAATGTCATAAAAAGTTTTAAGTGCCTATTTGGCACTTCTCTAACCTCTAAAAGCATAGGTTCTTTAGCTCTTTCTCCAAGGAAAGTGAATGCTTTTAAAAGGCTCATTTCTAGTCCCATCTTCTGTGTTGGTTAGCACTGTCTTTGCTGCCACTTCCACTGTGTGACAGCTCTTTCAGAACAGCTCGTAACTGCTGTCTGGGAGACAGTGTTCTTGAAACCCTGTGAAGTAGGTAACCCTCGCCGTGCTGCAGCACCAGGCTCTGATCGTCCTCGTTAAAAGAGAGAAGTACGGGGTGTCTTGTCTCTCCGTTTGTCAGGAGCTGTCGGCAGCTGTAGCTTAACACTTTTAGCTTAAATCCCCGAGTAACTGTGTGCTCTTCGGGTGTTGTGGTAAGGTGCTGAAAAGTGAAGCCTGAAGCAGCAGAGGGCTGGGTAACATGGAGGCAAATCCCTTGCAAAAGCTGTAGATAAAATGTCACTACAGCACCGGCACAGCTGGCCGAGGGTGTTGGTGATCCTTCAGGAAGAAGGAACAGGGAGATGAACTGAGAGGATGTATCCTAGATCTGCTGGATGGATTGCACTTGGGGTTTGGGAAGGGCTTCTGGAGCCTGAGATGTGCAATCTGCCATCCCTTGGTTGGACAGGCTCTACTGGGGGTCCCTGAGCCTGATTTCCTCAGAGACTGGTGTTGGTGGGAGAGGTGCTGGGCAGCTAACGCTGTTCTAGCACCTCCTCCTCACCTCGTGATTTTGCTGCTTCAGCACTTGCTGAACAGGCAAGTATAGGAGTCTGGAAAGAGAAGAAGGACCTACTTTAATCTGAGTTATGTAGGAGTGCAACAGCTTTGTGTTCCCAGCTCTGCACATGGGCTCAAGAACAATGAAGTTGCTGTTGGGGGGGTCTTGATGCATCTCTGATGCAGCTTGTGCACCAGAGGTGGCTTGACAGGAGTCAGGCGGTGTCAGTAACAACCACAAGAATCACTACTTTCAGAAGAAAACTCTAGCTGCTGGTGCTGAAGTAAGGGCGTAGAATAAAATATTTTAACTTTCTTTACTACATTGTATGGTAAAGAAAAATGTCACGGGTTGGTCTCTTTATATGCAGCAAATGAGGTGTTTGGGAAGCAGAGGGATGCCTTTTTTTCTAATTTTTGAGGGGATTAGGTCATCTGTTTCTTATAATCTCGTTTAGGTCCTGAAATTTGGTTGGAATATGCCCAGTATTCAATTGGTGGCATTGGTCAGGAAGGAGGAATTGAGAAAGTTCGCTCAATATTTGAGAGAGCGTTAACTGCAGTTGGCCTGCACGTGACGAAAGGAACAGCTTTATGGGAAGCCTACCGTGAGTTTGAGAATGCCATCCTGGAAACGGCGCAGGTAAGGCCGCTCTCCTGGGCTCTTGTCAGACAAAACGAGTTGTGGTCTGGTTTCCAGAGTCATCTTGTGCTGCCCCCTCATCAGTCTCCTCTGAGAAAAAGGGCTGTAATGTCACGCGGTTGTTTCTTTTCAGCTGCAGAAACTGACCCCTTTGGTCTGGGAAAAATGTTTTCTGTATTTAGTTGATAAATTAGTGGATTTGTGTTTAAATAAAATGGTAAAATCTCATATCCAGAAGCAAAGTTTCACTCTGCTGCTTTAGCTTGAACTGACAAGAACAGCTTTAAATGGAGTAGCTTCATTATTAGATGATGTTCTTGCCAGTGAATATTTTTGCACATAGTCAATCATGTTTACATTTCTAGACTGTTTTCTACTTCAGAGTTTAACTCGTTCGTTATTTCACACTTTTTGTGATTTTTGATTTTTTTTTTTTTTTTTTTTTTTTTTTTTTGGATGATAGTTTGTTATCCCTGGAACATACAGCCTGACATCTGCCAACGATACCTTTACAAGATGGCCCAAATGTGAATAATTCTTCTGATTTTTTTGTAGCTTACTACATAAGAGATGGAAGTTAAAAGATGTCTCTGCCCACAGTAGGTGGAGGTGAAACTAGATGATCTTTAAAGTTCCTTTCCAACCCCATTCTATGAAGTGCTCTACCGAAGGAGTAGTGGGAGAACACCCTTTCATTCACAAACAGAAAGAAAGGTGGAAGTTTTAAATCATCTGTGCACACACCAGGGATTTACTGAAAAACTATTTGGCAGCCTTGTGGGTTTGTGAAATGGCATGGGCACATGCTGCTTACTTTTTCTTCAGGTTATCATTTCCCTATACGTGTGTCAGCTTTCAATAAAGAATGATTTTCACATTCATCCAGCTTCTGAGTCTAGCAATTTCCAAGTTTTAGCTTTCACAGCGGTGACCTGAAATGCAAGTTGGTTGTGTCTGTTCTTCAAGGATCATGTAATCGTTTGGAGCCCAGATCCTCCAACTCATAAACAATACCCCATCATGTTCATCAGCTCAGGCTTGAGGGAACTGATTAAATTTCAATCCTTCTGTTTGTAGCCAGCTCCTGGCAGCGTTCCATCTCCTGAGCAGCAGCAGATGCTCTGCAGCCAGCTTGAGAAGATCCACACGCTGTTCAGGCGCCAGCTGGGGATCCCGCTGTTAGGTAAGAGCCGGTGCACTTGGGGAGATGGCGTGGATAAGCTGTGTTCCAGTGATCCAGGCATTAGTCATGATTATTCTTTCGGTAGGGCCACACAAACTGCAGCTGTAGTACTTGTGTATTCCTTAATCAATGACGTTTGCCTGTCTTTAGGGCCTCTTGAATGATGCACAGATCTCTTTTTGTTCAGAAATCTTTTTACTCGTTGAAACTTGGTTTATCTGTTTCTTCAGTACATAATTTGAGGGCATTTAAAGTATACAAGTAATGAGCACAAACATGACCATTAGGAAGTTGGAATTCAGCTGTGAGGATCACTACCTAAGAACCCTGGTTGGTAGGGAGTGGTACGCGCTGACAGCTGGACTCTTCGAATCCTTGGTTCATGCTTTAAACTCCTTCAGTCCCTTTTCTTGCTGCTTTGCTTAGAGGAGAAAGTTAAGCACAGTTCTTGGACTTCCTCATTTGCATAGCGAAAGAATTTTGGCTTGATCTCTCTTCTTTAAAGCTTTAAGGAAAATCTTGCCACTTTGGTTTTCTAAATCAAAATCAGTAGCTTTAATTGGCCCTGAGTTTGTGTTGTAGAGCATTGTATAAAATGAAGTGTCTGAACCCTTCAAGCCTGCGGTAGTGTGGCAGTTAAGATACAAAAATGCAAATAGAAACACAAATGTGTTGGAATCAAATTCAGGTTGAATTCTGTTTGTTTAGTTCAGTGAGTTGTCGCTGATGGGCTTTCATGTCTGTTTTAATAGATATGGAGGCTTCATATGCTGAATACGAGGAGTGGTCAGAAGATCCAATTCCAGAAACAATACTAAAGAATTATAAAAAAGCTCTACAGCAGTTGGAGAAGTGTAAACCATATGAAGAGGCACTGGTAATGCTGTTACTTATACCATCCTTTAAAACTAAGAGTTAGTTGCTTTGGGGCGTTCCACCCGCAATTGTATTATTTTTCTAGTCACAGAGGTAAAGCAGCTGAGTATTGCTAGGTGACTCTTCCAGCTGTGAGCAATGTGGGGCAAAAAGACTCACAACTGGTTATACTGGAAATTATTGAATCTTTTGACTGCGTCAGGCCACCCTGGGGTGCCCGTGAGTGCTGTGGCTGTTTCCTGTAGCACTGATGAGTACGTGGGCTAAGAGGAATAAAAAGTAGAGATCTGAATGGCTTCAGAACCAGGGTGGTATTCAGAGATACGTGAAAATCAAAACCTCTTGATATTTAGAGGCCAAACTCTTGTCTGAAACTGTGCATGAGACCTACTCTGAGTAACAACTGAACTGTTTGAATCGTGCTTTGTTTAGAACGTTTTAATTTTTTGTATCCCTGTTTTATAGCTGGGTGCTGAAACACCAAAGCTAGCAGAATATCAAGCTTACATTGATTTTGAAATGAAAGCAGGTGATCCAGCTCGCATTCAGTTGATCTATGAGAGGGCTTTGGCTGAGAACTGCCTTGTGCCAGATCTTTGGGCACGCTACAATCAGTATTTGGTAAGGAAAAAAACCCCAGATGTTTGCAGTTTCATTTCCTTGGGTTTTTTTTAGCTTTAGTGGCTGATAAACGACCAGTAAGTTCTATCTCAATCCTGTCTCATAGTCTTTAAATTCTTCAGAAACTGTTTTTCACCTTGCCTTTGCTTTCTTGCTGTGTTCAGAGGTATGTTTATTGATCAAGGCAGCATTTACTCACTTTTTCCTCTAGCTGTGTGTTTTCTCCGCCGAATTAAACTGGGTGTGGGCATCGAGGCTTGTGCTATCTGGCCCAGAGTTGTGTAGGTGTAACCAGCTGCACTGTAAGCCCTGGCATTGTCTCTGGTAGCTGGTCATCCAGGGACATTGCTTCTGGGGATGTCCCTCCTTTTTCCTTCTAGCTTTTGTAGGGAAGGCAGTTCGGTGCTGTCTGAATCACTGGGGAGCCTGCCTGTCCTTCAGGAGGCCCTGATAAATTAACGAAACTCCTTGTTTGAGGGCTGCCAGTGCTCTCTTGAACGTTCTACGGCGGAGAACAAAACACTAACTTACCAACGAGCTGAAGCAAACACAGATGTTCAGCCTGTATTTACATGTGGGTGAGTTAGTGCAGTTTGAAAGTCACATTGAACTTGAGAGACAGGGCTTTTCATGTGGACAGAAGGTCGATCTATTAAGAGGTCTGTGTGGCTCGCTACAGGGGAGCTTATCTAGGCTGAGTTGCTTCGTCTCTTTATCTTACCAGCCTGAGACAGCAGGTTGTGGGTGGAACAGCGCCTGCCTGAGTAGGCTGTGTGTGCAATTCCTTGCATCTTTTCCTCCTTTCTTCTTAATACACTAAGAACAGTTGGTGATTTACTTGGTGCCTTTATTATGTTTATCTCATTGGCAGAAAATACCTAACTGGCTTGGTTAGGAGCAGACAGTCGGGTATTGCAGACTGAATATGGCATGGAGTTCTCATTTGTGTTGCTCCTGAGCACATCCTTCTTGTTTTGAAGATGTTCGGTGGGTTTTTAGGAGTGTAGAACTTAAAATACCCGTCTTGTCGTCTTATATCTCTTTCAAATATAAAGTAAAAGCATGGTTTTTTAAGGTGTTAGCTTTCTATAAGCTGGTGTTTGTCAGATGGTCTCTCTGGCTAACAGGAATTTACAGCTTTGTTGTATGGTATTTCAGGACCGGCAGCTGAAAGTGAAAGAACTGGTCTTGTCTGCTCATGACCGTGCTGTTAGGAACTGTCCCTGGACGGTTGGGCTGTGGATTAGATATCTTCTGGCAATGGAGAGGCACAGAGTCGATCACGGCATTATTTCTGGTAAAGACCGATCTTTTTTTGGCAAAACTTCTTTACAGTACTGAATGCTTTCTGCTCTCTGAATAATGTGTGACAAACACAGTGATCTGTAGGGTGCTCTAGGACTTTTTTTTTTTTATCCTGCTGCAACAGTCTTAAAGCTGATGAAATGTCCAGTAGCGTGCTTCTAAGGCAAAGCTGCTTTTGTTGAGCAGCTTCAATTCCGAGCAAAGCAATGAACAACCTTGCATGAACATTACTGAATTAAACTGGCTTTTCAATTCAATTCTTAAACCAATTTACCCTATGTAGGATTTCTTCTATTTTTCCTGTCTTCCTAGAAATGTAAGGCGTATATACTTTTTTTTGTGCTGTACACTGCAGCTTGCTAATTTTGTCAGTATCTGAAAAGTAAATATGTTTGTGGGGGTGTCTTCCCCATTTTCTTTCAGAAATGTTTGAAAAAGCTCTGAATGCGGGTTTTATTCAGGCAACGGACTACGTAGAAATCTGGCAGGCGTATCTTGATTACCTGAGAAGAAGGGTGGATTTTACACAAGGTATGTATAATATACGTGTGAATAAATATTTAAACTGTTGTCTGTGTACCTCTCTGAAACAGTGGTATTACTACTTTAAAAATTTTAACAGTAGGTTCGTATCTTTCACAAAAATTACTTTCTGGCCAATTAGTGTCTATAAAATATATGAACTTAGTTGGTTTAAAGTAGCTTCTTGCTGACAGAATAGATTGTGCTGTTGTGAAAATGCTCTGCCTTGTAGTTCAGGTACTTGATGGTTTTTTATGATGCATGTCGTGAGTTTTACTGAAGTAATCAATTTTGGCTCTCCCCGCCCCTCCAGTAAAGCCATTGTGGGTGTTAGGGAAGAGGCTTTAGTGGATGAGAGATGAAAATTAAATTATTATTTTAAGGCAAGTCTTTCTTTTTTCTAAAGACTCTAGTAAAGAACTAGAAGAGCTGCGGTCTGCATTTGCACGTGCTGTGGAGTATTTGAAACAAGAAGTAGAAGAGCGTAAGTTAAATCATTCAATATGTTGTTTTCTCTTGTTCAGAATAATTTTTAGAAGATCAGTTCTCCACACAGTGTTTAACTTGTATTCAAGTGTCTCAAACATTTTAGGAAAGCCAAAGATAAACATTTCATCTGCAGTGTAGAACTTGTTTAATAAACACTTTATTTCCAAGAGCCATTCGTAAACTACTTATTTTTACTCCCAGGGTTCAGTGAGAGTGGAGATCCGTCCTGCACCATCATGCAGAACTGGGCAAGAGTTGAGGTGATGTTTCCACCTGCTGCGTTTAAATTGATTGATTTCCTCTAATCTAGCGTTTTAATGTTCCAGCCACAGAATGCGATCCTCTTGTACTCTGGTGTTTTGTTGGGTAATGTCAGTGAGGAAATGTTTCTCCTGCCACTCCTGTGTCTGGATGGGGCAGCACACAGTGCTCGAGGCACGCCATCACAGGGAGGGACCAGCGTTCTCCGAGGAAGCTGTCGGGACTGGTGGCACGTTTGTACTGCTGTGACTGCAGTGTGGCACAGAGACGTGCGAGCAGCTTGGTTAGCAGCTGCAGTGGCTTGGAACCGACCACTTGGCCTTGAGTCCTGTCTGATTTAGTGCTGCATACGCTAATTAGTTTCAGACTAGCACAGGTGTCGGTGTCCTGGTGCAGTCGCTGCCTGCGAGGGGATGTTTTCTTTTCCCTCCTTTGCCCCAGGCTCATACAAATTAGGATAAGTCATTACTTTTGTGCTGGAATTTCTCTGGGTATAATGCACAGGATGGCTTGCCAAAGTCTCAGGCATTGGAATCCTGAACAGTGTGGGCCTGAATCTGAATTCATTACTTTCTGTCCACTTAGTGGAGGGACAAAGCAGGCACTTCCAGGTGTGATTGGGCTTATGCTAAAGCAGTTCTAATAAATCAGGTGTCTGGTGTTCCCGTGTGCCTCTGCGGTGAGGTTGGGTGTCTTAATCCATTTCCCCTCTTTGCTTGTTCTCCCAGTTGAAGAGGCTCAGGGCAGTGACAGAAATGAAGCACTTCTCTTAAACTGAGAACTGCTTTTGTGGTTCAAGTGCTGCATTAGGTACGTTCCTGAATAATGACAAAAGGAAAAATTCAGAAACAACTATCTAATTTTTTTATAATGACCAAAATGAAACCCGTGTGGGAGCCAGAAACCAAGATTGCTCTAAGAGGTGGGCAGGGAAGTATTATTCAGTAGTAGGATTGCATTAGGTGTTCACTTTGATCCCTCTAAGGAGCAGATGCATCTTCCTGGGTTTATGTGCGTGATCTGTGGTGTTTTCTTGTTGGGGGGGGAGGGAAATGGTGTTGAACAAATAATCCTAAATTCCATGGAGTGCTTTGGATGCTCTGTTTCAGGCCCGCTTATGTAACAACATGCAGAAAGCCAGAGAACTCTGGGACAACATTATGACTAAAGGGAATGCCAAATACGCTAACATGTGGCTGGAGTATTATAACCTAGAGAGGTGAGTGCTTGGCTGGTTGGAAGAATTAATTAATTTTGTAGTTTCCTCATCTGTGTGAGACGGGCCATAGATGGGTATACTTCATCTGGGTTTATAATATGCTTTGGAGGTTCTTACAACAGCTCTGCAGTATATTTCAGCAGTGTTACAGCAACAATGTGTAGTGCCAGTTTGCTAGGGAAGGAGGGGAGACCTTTGCATGGATTGTAGTTACCTGTGCTGGAGGATTGGCTCCTTACGGCCGTGGTTTCTCTGCTGCAGAGCTCACGGGGACACTCAGCACTGCAGGAAGGCCTTGCACCGAGCTGTGCAGTGCACAAGTGACTACCCAGAGCACGTCTGCGAGGTGCTGCTCACCCTGGAGAGAATAGAAGGTAACTAACTGTACGTCGTCTCGTCTTACCCAGCCTAGTTCTTGTACAACAATGCGGAGTGAATTTTGATCTAGTGTTTTGTGTTCTGGTGAAGGCTTATTTTCTTTTCACCACTGTAGTATACACAAGCAGCTCTTCTTTTTTACTTCTTTTCTGGCCTGACTTAGAGCCTGCTGATATTACTGGGTTTTTCCATGCCTTTTTGCAGTGTTGTTTGATAAATGAGAGGTTTCTGCTCTGCTTGGGGTTTGTTTTCTTTTTCTTTGAAGCCTACTCATATTTAGAATTTTCATGTGAAATACTTAATATTAAAAGCAAGTTCCATGAATGCATCATCAACTCTTATTTTTCCAGAATTGTATTTTCAGATTATGGGAAAGCTAAATACAAGGCTTTTTTTTTTTTTTTTTTATCCTTTAGGAACATTGGAAGACTGGGATGCAGCTGTTCAAAAAACAGAAAACAGATTAGCTCGAGTTAATGAACAAAGAGCAAAGGTCAGAACTTTCTGTGAGCTACCTAAGCAGTTTATAGGAAATACCCATATTAAGATCATGCTTGTCTGAAAGTCAGGTTTCTAATGTGGGTTCCCGTAGATAAGCCTGAACTGTCTTAAACTAAAATCAACAGTTCTGAAGACTTAAGACTTTTTGATGCTTTTTATCTTTCTCCTTTTGACCCTTGGATGGATACGAGGGTTCCGTGCGCTCCAGGAAAGCTGTAAGAGCAAACAATTGAGATGTGCTTTAAATGATGATGCCATTAGCGCTGTGTTTAATGTAGCTTAGGAGAAAACCCTCCAGCTGCAGTAGTCTAAAAAATGCTCTGCAATCTGCCGTCGTTAGAAAAAAAATCTTGCATATTTGTAGGCTGCTGAGAAAGAAGCTGCTCTGGCAAAGCAGGAGGAGGAGAAAGCTGAACAACGAAAGCAGGCTCGGGCAGAAAAGAAAGCTTCCAAAAAAGCTAAAAAACCCAGGATTGGAGACAAGCGCAAAGCAGATGATGATGATGAGGGTGAATGGGGACAAGAAGAAGAAGGTAAAAAAATAAAAATCTTCAGACCCCTGGTAACAGGGTTATCAGTTGTCTCCCTTCTGTTAGAGACAGGTGAGGACATGCCATCACTGCTGTCCCCAGAGCTGCTGCATTTTCAGGGTCTCTCTTCTAGGACATCTTCACTGTGGTAATGAAATGAAAGCAAGACCAAGTGTTTTTTGACAGAAGTATATGTTTATAAGAACTTCTAGAGGTTTTTTTAGTTTTTTCTTATTTCAGAGAAATACTGTGATTTAGGATTTTTTGTCATCTTTGCTTTTTTTGAAAAAAAAAAAAAGTCACTTTCCTGACTCATCGAGTGATGCTGAGGCGTGTGTCTAAATTGGGTAATTCAGTATTGTAGCAGCCTCTTGGAAGGTGGTAACAGAAGATTTTTTAATAGATTGCTGCCCCTGGGAGTTTTGGGAGCTTTTAGATTTTTGGTTTTACTTTAAAAAACGCCCTAACATTAAAAAAAAATATTAGCGAGAACATGAATCAGTAGTTGTACCTGACAGAAAAAAAGAAAAAATATTCCTGTTGCTTTCATATAAATTTTTCCTGTCTTGGTCAAGTAATCATTATTAAAAACCTGAGGGAGGGTTTTATTTTGTGTCTTTAAGACCTGGCGTTGTCACTGTGGTTTCACATGCCATTTCCAGACTCCCTAGTGATGGAAGACAGCTTAATTTTAATGGTGAATGAAATGGTGTGATTTTTTTTTCTAGTAAGGCTTTCCATGTCATTAATCAGCAGAGCAGCCCAGCAAGAGGCACAAGGGAGATGGTGATGGTGTACTTGAAGAAGACATGGAGGTAGAAATGGGGCTCTTTGGAAGAAGTGGACCTGAAAAGCCAGATCACCCAGCAAACCAGAAGGAAAAGGCATCTACCAGTCGAAAAGACATCCCCAAGGTTTTACATGACAGCACTAAAGATAACGTCACCGTTTTTGTCAGCAACCTTTCCTACAACATGGCAGATCCTGAAGGGAAACTGAAAGAGCTCTTTGAGAGCTGCGGGGAGGTAGCAGAAATCCGTCCAGTGTTCAGCAACAAGGGGACTTTCCGGGGCTACTGCTACGTAGAATTCAAGGAAGAAAAATCTGCTCTCCAAGCTCTTGGTTTGGATCGTAAAGTGGTGGAGGGAAGACCAATGTTTGTTTCTCCGTGTGTTGACAAGAACAAGAATCCAGACTTTAAGGTAAACTTTTATTCTTTCAAGTAATAGGTGGAAGAGTGGGACAGCCTAGGAAGGCTGGCAGGGCACGCTGTGTCCAGAGTGCTTGCATCTGATGACTTCACGTGTTAGTTTGGAATGGTAATGTATGACTTGGCATAATAAAACTTTTCTGGGAGTTCTTGCATCTTACATTACTTGAACCAGGATTGACAGGAGCAGATTTCTGCAAATCTTGAGTAAGCTAATCCGAGCAGCTTGTTAATGGTGTGAGGTACCCACATTCCTTCTTGAGCATCTCAATCTGTAAAGTACTTTTTTCGTTGAGTCCCTTCAGCTGTGGGCATTTATGACACAACCCACTGGTTCTTGGTTTGTACTGGAGATCAGTTGTATAATCGGTGGTTTTCTGCGTTATGGAGTTATTGTGCTGAAAAACTTCATGGTTTGGATAGTGATAATGTTGTCTTGCTCACTTGAAAGAAGACACAAACATTTGGAAGCATTACTTGCAAGTCCTTAGTGTATGTCTGTGTGTTTATATGCAAATATCTTCCGAGATACTACTCATGACCTGAAGGTATTTTTGTATGACACAAATTCATGAAGCACTCTGAGCTTTTGGAGGTGTAATAGGTTGAAATCCTTGGAGTCTCTGACTGGTTTGGCACCTGACAGCCTTTTTGTTTCTTCAGGTGTTCAGGTATAGCACTACACTGGAGAAACATAAACTCTTTATATCTGGTTTGCCGTTTTCCTGCACTAAGGAAGAACTGGAAGATGTGTGTAAAGCACATGGGAATGTGAAAGACATTCGGCTGGTCACCAACCGAGCTGGAAAACCCAAGGTAGGCATCCTTAATGCACTCTTTAATTTTAAGAAATCCCTCAAAAAGGAGTAAATCATGGAGTTTGGATACAAAAAGTAGGTTTTGTATTTTAAGTTGCCAGTCTGGCTTTGCATTCAAACTTGTAGAAATGCTTGGATTTATACAGCCCAGTGTGCCTTTGGGCCAACAAATAAGAAATAGGAGGAACTTTTCCAGAATACTTAAATTGCCCAAGAAGAATGTGTGATATAAATGGGGTGGAGGGGAAGATCTTTACAGCTCTTTCAGCCTAGTAAAAATAGGCATTAGTAAGGCTGCAGAGAACATTTGTTTTTAGAGTAACTGACTCGATAGGGCTCACCTGGTGTAACTGATTCCCCTCCTCCCTTTCTTCAGTTTCTTGAGGTTATTGTTCGTAACATCTGCTGCAATAATAGATTTGCCAGTCAGAAATGAGCCACCTCTCTGTGACAGGGCTCATTATTTCCATCCTGGAATAAATGACTCCTTGTTAAATAAGAGACTCTAAACCAGCTGCTGCTCTGCCAAAATTCTACCTGACACCTCAGCCATGTCTGCATGTCAGGCTCTTCTAACAGGTGCCATCCTGGTGAAATGCATGTGTTTTTTAAAAACGTATTTTCTAGCTCTTGGCAGTATCTCAGGTATAATTCCTGTTGCATGCACCTTGTAACGAGCTCTCTCCTGTGTACCCCAAGTCTTGCGAGTCCTGTTCTGAGCTTAGTTTGATTCTGTCTAAACCACAAATAAATGCACTTCGACTGTTATATAAAATCTGATGTGTTTCCTGTGAAACGGAATAAAAATACAGCTGAAGGGTTTGAATGGCATTTAGAAGAACAACAGAACTGGAAGGTGATGCCTCCCAACGAGTGTACCTGCTGTAGGAGCCCGCTGCAGCAGATGCTGGGGGTGCCCTTTTGTCCACTTGCTGGAAATAAGACCCCACTACTGAAGGTGCACCAGCGGTGGCTGGCAGCTGGTTACCAGGGTGGCTAGCAGCTGCTACTGCATGAAGCCAACACAGATCCGTTTCCTGCAAAGAACACTTTTGTCACCAGTCACTGTTCTTAGGGCAGCAATATCAGTTTCTTTTTGCCTGTCAGTCCTGTAAGAGCTGCTTAAAATGGTCTTTTCTGCTCTTGAAACCAAGGTGGCTGCAACAATGACCCTGTTTTAGCAGACTTGATTCCTTAGTTACGAGTTGTAGCTTAGTGAAGAGTCACAGGAGGGTTTGTGTCGATCTTTCTATACTAGCTCCATAGATTGATTTATCTTTATTTCCCCTATGAATGCACATCTGTCCAATTCCAGATTCAGCCTGGATATATGTATAATACACATTTAGAATTGAAGACTTGCCACTGATGCAGTACTTCATTATATAATATTTACTTGCATTGTGGTTTTCTTTTTTTTTAATACCTCTTCCACAAATTAGGGCATGGTCAATGGGAGTCAAGAATTGCAGGCTGTAGATCTGTGTAGATAAGAATTTTGTTAGCTAAAGAATACTGATACTTAGTCATGTTTAGGTCTGTTTTCTCTATGATTTTCTTAGCAGTTGGCCAAATTATTCACAAAAGCTGTTGCGCAGAGAAAGAAAACCTAAAACTAATAAGAGTTTACCCCGTCTTCTTATTTAGGGCTTGGCCTACGTGGAATATGAAAACGAAGCTCAGGCCTCGCAGGCTGTGCTGAAAATGGATGGTCTGACAGTTAAGGAACACGTCATCAAGGTGGCCATCAGTAACCCCCCTCTGCGCAAGCTGCCGGACAAGGCGGAGGCAGGCAGAGCCGCGCAGTTTGCGGTACCGCGGCAGATTTACGGAGCGTGAGTATTGGCGAGGGAGACTGGTGATGCTTGAAATGGAAACGCTGGGTTTGTTTCTAGGCTGAAATGTAGGAATCTCATCTTAGGAGGAGCGATTGGAGGAGCTGGGAGTGTTCAGTGTGAGGAGGAGGAGGCTGAGGGGAGCCCTCATCCCTCTCTGCAGCTCCTGACGGGACATTGCAGAGAGGCTGGGGCTGGGCTCTGCTCCCAGGGGATCAGGGACAGGACAAGAGGGAACGGCTGGAAACTGCCCCAGGGGAGGCTCAGGCTGGGCAGGAGGAGAAAATGTTTCCCAGCAAGAGTGGTCCGAGAGTGGAACAGGCTGCCCAGGGAGGGAGGAGTCCCCATCCCTGGGGGGGTTTCAGGGCTGTTGGGATGAGCTGTGGGGGGATGTGGGGTAGGGGAGAACTTTGTGGAGTCGGGCTGAGGGTTGGACTCGATGATCCTGAGGGGCTTTTCCAGCCTGAATCATTCCATGATCTAGAATATGAGAGAACATTTAAAAGGTGCTGAACCATAAAAGATGGGGTTGTTGGATTGATGAGGAGAAGCAGATTTTTCTTCTTCACCGATAGAAAGAGGCCTGGTGCCTGATACTCTCCACCACTGCAGACATCCCGCTGGATCCACTGTCAGCACCGGGGTGTGAATAACTTCCCTGTTCTCTCGTTGTGGAGAGCCAGCCATTGCTCACAGTGAGCTCACGTTAAGGCTGCTCTTTCATGTTTTAGAGCGCTCCTGCTGCTGAGCACTGCACTGATGCTGTACGTGCCCCATAGATAAACACCGAGCTTCGGTTTCCGGGGACTGTTGGGCAGTTGTTTCCTGCCAGGACGTAGGTAGAGTGTTTCAGAGGGCACCCATTAAAAGCTTTGCGCTACTTATTACTGAAACAAATGACAGGAATAATATTTTAAATGAGTGTTCCTCTTAGTGAACAAAGTCCTTTTTTTTGTTTTTCCCCAAGCGAAAACAGTATGTTCAAAGAGCACTGGGAGATTTTTAAACGTCGCTTTTCGTTCTGCAGGCGAGGGAAGGGAAGGACGCAGCTCTCAATGATGCCTCGTGCGTTACAGCGCCAGAGTAACCCTGTGGCTAAAGCTGAGAATGGGATGGTCCAGAACTCACCAGCAACTTCATCTGAACCCCCTGAGGAGCCTAAAAAGATGTCCAATGCTGATTTTGCCAAGATGCTACTGAAAAAGTGAGCAAAAAAAAAAAAAAAGTCTGCAATCAGCGGGTCTGGTAAAATGTGAAATGCCTTTATGGAAGCCATGTTGTGTCCTTATGCTAGCAAGGAGAGAACGCCCATCACAATCACGTGTAAATACTGTTCTGGACTGCTGCATTCATCGAGATCAGTGTAGGATGGTACAAATCCAGTTTTTTTTTCCTCTGTTTCTAAGAGCAAAGAGTTATACTGTTCTGGTAAAATGGCGTTATATGATTCCTCATATTGAGGGTACCGAGGGGGGAAATATTTCCTGTACAGGTTGGATGGCACATCGAGTTTTATGAATACTTTACAAATATTTCTCTTTCATTAACGAATGAGATGCAATGTGAAAGCCTAGTGATAACTCCTAGTGTCTCGTGTCAAGCTCCACTGGTCAGTTCGGATTGTGATTGCAGTCATTCTCTCTGACAACGAACCCATTTTACACCCAGACACCCACACGCAGGGACATTCATCTCCTTCCATTAAGAGTTAAATGGCAGATGCTAGTAACTTCACCACAATGGCCTATTTTAGTATTGGGAGAGTTTCTATACATATGTGCGTATATGTATATACACAAATATACATATAAATGTATTCAGTTAATGTTCTGTTTGAGTCGACCTGTTTTTTATATTGTGTATTTGTAAAAGACATTCAAATTATTATTTTTAAGTGTCATGAAGTAATACTTCCATCTGGTAACTTTTGTTTCCCATAAAAGCTGTACATGCTGTTGCTGAGGACCATTTTGGGGTTGGTTTTCTTTTTTTTTTTTTTTTTTTGGGGGGGGGGGTTGTTTTTGCTAGCTAGCTCATACGTCTTTTGCAGGTGGTTTCTGTATGGTTTTGTACAAATGTGAAGTGCAAGCTGACGTTTCTTGGTTTATTAAACTCAAGTTCCTAAAGGTTTTCTATAAATACTGTTGCTTTTGTTTAAATGTGGGTGTTGGAATTGCACTTATCCTCTGGCAGCTGGGTAACACTGTACCTCGCCTCTCAGGCGCCCTGCGATACAGTGTCACTTACATACCTTGAAGTAGCTCATTCCATCTAGTAGGAATATCTTGGAACCACTTCAGTAATCACCTCAGAATTTAAAATAATCTGGTACGTGATCTTGGATAGAAATATTTCTGCTCGTCTGGCTAAAAGTGCTGCTAACTCTGGAAGTCAACACACACGGGGGCTGAATGTGAGGGGGGGACCCCGGTACCGAGTTCACTTGTACACCATGAGCACTGCTGCAAATAAACACTATTTTCAGTGCTTACATTGTGCTGATTTGACTTGGCTTTACTTTTAAAATGACGAGTCTGCTTCGTAGCTTTGACCCACGTGCTGTCGGCAGTTGTGGGGAGGCAGCATGGGATGGGTGGTGGTTCTTGGCTCTTCTGGGCTGGATGCTTGGGCTAGCTACTGTGCTGGTGATACAGGGGGGTTGTAGCTCAAAATCAGCTTGGAAACACTCTATGCTTTAATAGGGAGCTTTTTGACTCGAGGGTGGGAATGCTGAGGCTGGCTGTGGTGATCTCTGGTTCCCTTTGGCTGCTGAGGGTGGACTGGCTGTGTCAGAGCCGGCCAGGGGTGGGTGTAGGCAGGGACAGGTACCCTCTAACTCGCTGCTCCACAGCCTGAACCGCGACTGCTGCTTGATTTACTGCACAGAAAAGTCTTGAGAACAGCCTATGCCAAACAAAGACTTTAATATTAAAATAGTTTTATTAGTTACTAAAATAACATTTATTTTTTTTTTCCCCAGAGTTCTAAAGTGCGGATTTTTATTTATACTCGCCTTGTACTACACCAATAAGCATGCTTTGTAAGGACAGAATAACCTTCCTCACTTATTGTTTCCCTGGCAGCAGCAACCAGTACATAAGCATGGAGTGGTGCTGTAGGATACAGGTAACTCCCAGTCTTGTCTGACTGCCTGCCTGTATAAAACATGTCCTAACTACCTCGCAGGGAAGAGAGTTAGGAGGGAAAAAACTTAACACTGGTCTGGAACAGTCTTAAGTTTAAGCTTAACAGCACTCTAAACTGGATTGACTCAAAGCTTTCTGAATTTAGAGGGTTTGGGATCAATTATGCTGTCGCACAACTGGCAGAGAGGGGCAGGGGAATTGTTATTCTGTGTTAGGCTGCAGGTGCTTTTACCTTAAAAGGAAAAATTAAAGTGCTTCTTGGGATTGCCCAGCAGCTTCCAGGTACTGCAGCAGAGGCCTCCTGTGATTCTTGATGTGTTTATCACCATAATAACATGACCTACTAATTAATTGTGAAAAGTTCTCTTGTGTGGATTGAAGAACCTTAAGATTTCAGCAAAGTTGCTAGACATAATCTTACCAAATTGGCACAGATGATAAAGGTTGTCTTGCAGTTATGTATCAACCTTTCCTGCCCCCAGCTTTACAGAATTTAACCCATTTTCAAAGACTGAACTGCACTGGGGTCCGAGGCAAGGACTGGGAGCACGAGGCAGTCCTGTCGGAAGCACAGCAAAAGCACCTCCCAGGTCAGTGAATTCAGTCAGGATTTCTTGTTCCAGTCACATCAGCTGCAGTCTTAAACCAAACACTTCCCCCTTGTGAAAAAAAAACAAACCACAAACACCTCACCCTAGGAAAGGCAACTGAAAGTAAACACACAAAGTGCAACTGAAAACAGAAATGGGAGGGGAGAGAAGCCTTTGCTGAGCTGGAGTGTGGCCTCCTTCCTGATCAAACTTGTATAACTGACAGGAAAGGGTCAGATTAATGTAGCTGCAGAGTGCTACTGCTGCAAGGGGTTTTTGTCCTGGGGTTTGGTGGGTGGTGTTTGTTTTTTTTTTTTTAACGGGGAAGAGGTAACACAAAAGCAACAACTCAGTTAAGACTTTGTCTTACCTAGCAGCTCCTTGACAAGGTAAGACACTGCAGTTGACCAACTAGGTGAAGGGTTGTGATTGAAGCAGCTTCTCAAAGCTTAATTTTAAGGAGAAATCTAATTCTACTTCAGCCTGTTGAACCCTTCTGACATCTCTCCCCACCTCCTTCCAATAACACAAGTAAGTTCTAGCACACAGTCAATGTCAACGGTTCACACTTCAGCTTGGCATGATGTATATAAATAAATTATATTAATTTAATCAAATGTAAGACACTTTAAATAAATGAAATGCTGAAGAGTGACACCTCCTGTCGAGTTATTTCCCAGCAGGAATACTGAGCGCCTTGGCATTCTGTTCTCCCGTGCGTTCGCTGGCTTCTGAACGTCCACAACCCTCAAGTCTTGACGGGGATGGTTTGTCTGCACCCGGCGGTGCTGCCATCTGCCTCAGGTAAGCCCACGGAATATTCCGTGGTGGCGATGAGCAGCATGTCCAGAGTGGTCTCGGTACACTTGGCAATAAAGCGTATGAAAGGCCTCACGTCGCCCTCGTTGGCTACTTCCAAGACGTGGTAGTACTCGGCCCGTTGCTCCTTGCGGATGGTGATGGGCGGGTAGCCCGCCTGCATCAGGATGAGGTTCATTAACAGGCGCGAGGTCCTCCCGTTGCCATCTACAAACGGGTGGATGTAAACCAACTTGTAGTGGGCTAACGCAGCAAATTCCACGGGGTGCAAGCTCATGGCGTCTTCCGAGTTAAGCCACTGCACAAACTCCTGCATCTGTTTCTCGACGTCCTGGGGATGGGGGGGTATGTGATGTCCTACAAACACCTGAGTACTCCTGAACCGCCCTGCCTCCACGGGGTCGGCGTAGCCCAGCACCCGCCGGTGTATCTCCAGGATGTCCCCACTGGTGACAGAGCCTATCCGTGACACCAGCGTGGTGTTGACATATTTCAAAGCCGCGTGCATGCCGATCACCTCGTTCTGCTCCACTAAGCTTTTTCCAGGAACAGCATATCTGGTCTCGATGATGTGTCGTATTTCTGAGAGCGTCAGGGTGTTCCCTTCGATAGCAACCGTGTGGTAGATGTGATGGTAGTAGGACTCCTCCATCACTCGGCGCAGGGCGGAGTTGCCTTTGGGGATCGCCATCACTTTCTTAACCTTGCTGTCAATAATACTGAAATACCTCTGATCTATCTCTTCAACTAAAGGTAGCGTCCGGTCCCGATTGATCAGAGCCTTCTCGTTGCAGGGAGAAATGGTGAGTGCTTTGGAGTACAAATAGTCGGCTCGAAGAATGTCTTTTTCCTCTTCGGAAAAGATACCAAATTCATTCAGAGCATCCACGTAATCAGGGTCCATTTTGAGGGCGTAGACAAAAAGTTTGTGGGCTTTCTCCCGCTTGCCTTGGCGCTTCATTTCGAGGGCTTGATTCAGAGCCGCTTTCGCTTCTAACTTCACTTCTGAAATGCAACAATAATGCTTAGATAACAGGGTAGGGAATTTTACCAAGAATCTCTGGAAACAGTCACTGTTTACCGATATAAAAATTAATTAAAACCACTCTGCAAGAACTAAGAGAGAACTCATTTTCCAGCCTTTGCAGGCTACAAGCGCAGAGGCTCATGCCACGTTTGCAGGCCGAGTGTGTGGCAGTGGAGCTGTTCCTGGCAGGCAACACCCTGAGGCAGGAGCTGCGAGCAGTGTGGCTCGAGCTGGCCCCAGGCCTGTGGCCATCCTGGCAAAACTCCCTTTGGCCACCAGACTGCTTTGTGTGGGAGGACATAGTCTTAAATACATTCTCTTAACAAAACCGGCCAGTTCTCTTGCTAGAAGCACTAACAGCACCTCTGTTTTTTTTGTCACAGAACTATCAGATGTCTTCCCAGCAATAACAGCTTTAATGCAAACAAAGATACAGGGCTGGAATTTGTTTCAATTCCCTCACGTGTTTTCCAAATTAACATCCTGGGCAATAAAGGCAACAACCACAGGCTGTTGTTGCCAGAAGGGCTGGGCTGTGACATCCAGGATTTCAGGGTTAAGGCCGTGTATCCCAGGTTACTGGGTATTAAAACAGCACTCTGTATTCCAGTTACCTTAACAGAACTTACTAGTAAGAAAAGCACGAGAAAAAACTTCTGAGAGACAGAGCAGGGCTGAGAGAAGGCCAGTGCATCGCCCTGCTGCAGCGCAGGGCAAGGGAATGTGGTCAGGCTTGTCTGACCTCTGGGTCATTTCCAGCTGATGATCATTTGCAGTTGGGCAGTGAGAGCTCATTAGGGGGTACAGGAGATCATCAGGTGGGGGGGGGGCACAGACCTCCAGATTACACAGCAGCTCAGCTGCTTCCCTGCACCCTCACCTGGGGGGGCTTTGCCTTTCAGCACCAGCAGCTCCAGCCCGTTGGAGGTGACGCTCAGCCCTGTGGTTTGTCCCGTGTATCTGGTGACCCCCGAGGAGCCTGCGCCCAGTTTACTTTTCAGGAAGGAGAGTCCTTTGAGCACCGCATGGCACTGGTCTTCCACGGCAGCCAGCGGGAGCAGCAGCATCACCAGCAAGCTCAGGAGGAGCAGGAGCATGGCCGCCCACCTGACGCGGACCCACAGGGTTATCCATTTCACCTCGGGATCTGTCGCCATAGACACGAGATTCATCCTGCTTCCAGCGCAGACACGAGGAACATCTCCTTCCCCGCCGCTCCCACCTGGGAACAGAAACAGCTTTAGCCAGAGCCCCGTGGCAGGTGTCGGGCTGGAGCTGTGGCACCTGAGCGGCCTGGGTTTGTGTCCCAGCTGTCGGGGGTGTCCCCAGACACCCGCCCTTCCCTGCCACCTCCGAGCACAGCAGGGCAGGGGGCGCGCAGTGTTCAGTGGAACACACCCTGACGGGCTCCGCGGCGGGAGGCCATACCGCTGCCCCTGCTCAGCGCGGGCAGCGGGCTCTGCCAGCCGGCCCCGCGGGGGGGAACGAGCGCTGCCCCGTACCCCTACGGCACCGCCGCCCGCCTTCTCCACGCCTGCGACCCCCGAAGCTCCAGGCTCCTGCGCATCCTCCCCAGCCCCCCCGTTCCCGCCGCCGCCCCTCCTCCAGCACCGCGCCCGCCCCGGGCCTCCTTCCCCTCCGCCGGGCCCCGCTTCACCCCAGCTCCTCCCCGCCCGGGCCCCCCGGTGCTCCCCGCAGCCCCCCTCCGCCGACCTCAGTGTCCCCTCAGGCCGGGACCCGCCTCGGCCCGGGCCCCCAGCGTCCCCCCATCACCTTTGCCGCCTCCCGGAGCCGCCGGCTGCCGGCTACAGTAGCCCCGCCCTCTGGGATCCCGCCCTCCGCGCTCTGCTATTGGCTGAGCCGTCTCTATTCTCATTTTCTATTGGCGCTCACAGCGGATCCGGCTCTTATGTCCCGCCCCCCTCCTACTCTCGCCTTCCTGTGGCGTCTTCCGGGTAGCGCCACACCCCCGGCGCGGGAGAGGTTCGTGGAGGGTGAGAACTGGTGAGCGCTCACGCCAATCATAGGAGGAGCGGCCAATGAGAAGGGAAAATGGAGGGGGCGGGGCCACTCGCTATTTAAAAGCGGGGAATCCGCACCCGGTTGCTACGCGACGGCGGCGGCTGAGGAGGGAGCGGGTGGGCGTCGCGCTCCCCTCAGCCCCGGGGCCGCTCCCGCCACCGCTCCCCCTGCCCGCCATCGCTCCCCTCAGCCCCGGGGCCGCTCCCGCCATCGCTCCCCCTGCCCGCCATTGCTCCCCTCAGCCCCGGGGCCGCTCCCGCCATCGCTCCCCTCAGCCCCGGGGCCGCTCCCGCCATCGCTCCCCCTGCCCGCCATCGCTCCCCTCAGCCCCGGGGCCGCTCCCGCCATCGCTCCCCCTGCCCGCCATCGCTCCCCTCAGCCCCGGGGCCGCTCCCGCCATCGCTCCCCCTGCCCGCCATTGCTCCCCTCAGCCCCGGGGCCGCTCCCGCCATCGCTCCCCTCAGCCCCGGGGCCGCTCCCGCCATCGCTCCCCCTGCCCGCCATCGCTCCCCTCAGCCCCGGGGCCGCTCCCGCCATCGCTCCCCCTGCCCGCCATCGCTCCCCTCAGCCCCGGGGCAGGGCCCTGCGGGCCGGGCAGGGCTCCGGGGAGCCGCCGCCGCGCGATGGCGCAGGGCCGGGGATGGCGGCTGGGCTCTGCTGGGGCGAGGTGCTGTGGGCAGCACTGCAAACCGCCCTCACTGCTCGCAGCTTGTTTATTTGCATGGTAGAATAAGCTTCTGCTCGATAGAAGCGTTCTTGTCATTTGTCCCTTGCCTTTCTGGAAAAGTACTCTTTTGTAAATTTATTTTTTCCCTTAAGGCAGCGGAGTGTGTCAGTAGGCAATATATCTTGGCGCTCCGCAGCGGGGCTGTACCTCTCCTCTCTCTCACGATCTGGAGACCAAGAGTGAGGAGAGGTTTGACTAAAGTCAACAGAAAAGAGAATGTTTTAGGGAATTGCATTTTTCAGATTTCAGTATCGAGCAAGATAGAGTTTTCCAGCAGACACTTATACAGCAAATCAACAAGCAGGGAAAAAATAACCTGGTTTGGCTGAAAGAAACTGTGGCAATGAAAACTGCTTTTCTTATTTGTAACTGTCGATAGTGAAAGAGCAGGTTGGGCAAACAGCTCTTGTGCTGCAAGGTTTGGAGCTCTCCCCTACGATGTGCCCTGAGGAAGGTTGAAGAAGATGGGTTGCTGCAGGCAGTGGACACCGTGTTTCTGTGCAGCACAGACTTCAGCAGCGTTCTTCAGCTGCGGGGTGTTTCAGGGGGAGGTTTTACCAGCATCTGTCTTTTCTGCTTTTTCATACTGTTACAGCACCGGCTGGGGTGAAGGAGCACAGAACAGGTCTAAAACTTGCACGTGGTACCGGATTGGGTTTGTTGGCAAGAGCTTGGGAAGAAAAAGGAGCTGATTTAAATTATTTTAGTAAAATGAACAAACATTCTTAAACGTGAAGAAAGGCAAGTACTGCATTTGGGAAGAGGAATTCTGGCCCAGTACATGCCCTAATGCCTGCCCATGTGTTTGCCTCCGCACAGGCTGTCCCTTGTGGAGCCTCGGAGAAGAGCCGGCTCTGAGATCCCTCCGGATGGTTTGAGCACCAGTGCGGTATTCCCTCCTTCTCGGATACTGTCCCTCACAGCCCTGCGTGTCCCTCACACCTGTTGGGAATCCACCAAAGGTCCCTTCCCTGAGCGGTGACTTCAAACCAAACCTATCAGCGGAACTGCTGGTTCGGTGGTCTCTGCGTGGGGGACTTCCAACGACGAGGACGAGCCGCCTTTGTGCCCGAATGATCAAGGAACACGTTGCCAGCTCTTAAGTAAGAGCATAGTACGGGAATGCTGTCCCACACTATGGATGTGGTAGCTCTGTGTTGCCCTATGCCGTCTGCTTCCTCTACAAACAGCTCGGAGCTGGGCTGATATCACGTAACACGGAGGTTTCTACAGACAGCCTTCCTTTTCTTGCTCGTTTTCAGTGGGAAAGGCAGTAACCACTCCCTCAGTGCCGGGATGCTCTCAGATGTTTATTGATTTTACCAGGATTGACAAAAGCAGCTTGATGAGCTCGGTTCAACCAGCATCCCTAAAAAGAGACTGACAGCACCTCAGCTTGGAGAGCTCTTGGCAGCAAACGGAGCCCAAGGCGATTCCTGCAGCACAAAATTACCATGTCCCCCAGCCATTTGGAGCCTGCCAGAGCCCGTTAATGCTGAAAGATAAGTTTGGGGGATAATTAGCATTTGAAGGATGAACAAATCTGTCTGCCCTTCAAGAGGAAGCGTTGACAGAAATGTGTATTTTCCTTAGCGCAAGTGATATGGCACCCAAGCCTAATTATGGAATAATTACAGAGCGATGATGTATTTTCCTTTTTAAAATGGTAAGAAGCATATTTAGAATCTGTTCACCAATTAAATCTGATCCAACAGAGGAGAACAACGCTGATAGCCAGGAATGCCTGGCATCTCATCCTGGCTTTGACGCCTCTCGGTAGCCTTGGAGCGGGTATTTCTTTGTGAGTGCTGTGCTAGAGCTGACGTTCCACGCTGTCCCTCGGGGATGCCAGCAGCACTGCTCCTACTTGGCTTTTCTACAGCTCTTCCTCAGCGCGGACCCGGCCCAGCTCAAGGATTGCCATTGCCAGTATCTCCTACATCATCTGGGTGATTTCTGTCAGGGATAGCGAAGGCAGATCCTGATGTAGATGGTAGGAAGGAGAAGGGCTGTGAAGCGCTGGAGCTGTAGCCCTGGGGTTGGCCTGCTGGGGTTCCCTGGCAGCTCTCAGCGTGGTTGGATGTGTCCAGAGCCACGGTTGTGCCGAAGAGCTCCAATCTAGACCCGAAGGGCTCCGATCTAGACCCTGAACCTCTAGGGGGAATTTGTATTTGAAATGGTGCCTCTGGTTGGTTACGGCGTTGCAGAGGGACACTGGAAACGTTATGGTTGTGTCATGGGAGAGGCTGGTTCTTATCACTTAATATTTGAGGCTGAATCTGGTGAATGTGGAAGCAGAGGGGTCCCTGCAGCCGGTAGATGGCACTGACTCATTTCACTGCTCTGTAGAAACCTCCCAGTGATCACGAAAAGCATATTTTAACATTGAGTAAGGCTCTGGCTTCCTTTTGGAACTGTTTGTACTGGGCTAAATATGGCCTTTCTGTGCACTAAAGGAGGTTTGGGGGGATCTATTCCTGATGAGGTGTAACAGTGGCTGGCAGCACAGACCTTGTGTTTCTCTGAAGCTTGCACAGTGCTGGGTCTGATGGTGGCTGTTAGGCTGATCCTTGTGATAATCTTGCCTGATTTGGAAGATGTGATAAGGCAGAAACGTTAGTGTTGTTCCTTTCTGTCTTTCCCTGGCTGTGTGTTCAAAGGAAACTTCCAGCCGGGAGTCTGGCCGTGCCACAGAGCAGCTGGAGGTGGAGCGCGGCAGGCCCAGTGTCCCCGCAAGCTGTGCCATGCTGGGGGTGCTGGTGGTCTTTTTTTTGTGGTGTGTGTCCCCCCCCCCCAGCCTGGGTTTCACCTCTTCTATTTCCTGTGCTCTTGGGCAGTGTGTCAGGGCTTGGTGGTGACTGGTTGCCCCTGAGTTGTTGGGTTGACCCAAGGCAGTGAGGAGACAGTGATGTGCTTGAGGAGCATCACTTGGGAAAGGCTCCTTGTCTGTGTGAGAGTCTTGCTGTCGGGAGAAGCTACTGGATGCAGAGACAGAACTGCATACTGAAGTGTGGGATTTTAATCAATGAACAGATGGGCAAGTAAGAGATCAACTGCCTGGTGGTAAAGCTGTCACCCAGGTCAGAGCAAGGTTGTTGTGAAAAATGGTTCTGGCGTTCTCCGCTGCGCTGTTTGCAAGGCAAATGGAAGCCACGTCCCGGATCCAAGTGCATGACCAAAGGGATTTGTAATTAAACAGAAAATAGAAGGGTAAGCAAAAAGCAAGTGCTAGATTGCGCTATGGTGATTACTTCTAACTGCAAACACACTGAGGGAGGGGGCTCAAGGCTAAGTGAACGATTTCCAGCTCTTAGTGCAAACATGGAGAAGCACAAACAGAAGACTGAATAGATAGCTGAAAACAAAGCTCCGAGAGGGCGCGGGGACAGAGGGCTTTGTTGGCTCTCTTAACGAATAATGAGGAATGAGCTTCTCAGACAGATTGGTTTGCGGCGCTGGGAGTAAATGGACAAAAGGAGAAGTTTCAAAGCAATACTGCAGCTGAGCGTGGCGTTATTTCAGCTAAGCTGGGACAGAGCTGTTCTAACATTAGACCAGTGAGCTTGTTTCAAGCAGCAGGTCCCAAGCAAAGCCACTCTGCAATGTCTGGGTATGAGGAATGCAGTTTAGAGGGAGGAAGGGAATGAGGAGTCCCGTCTGCGTGGAAGAAAAGCCCTGTCGTTATTGTGGTCAGCACCGTTTTCCCATCAGCTGTGTGTTGCTGGTGGTTTGAAGGTCTGGAAGGCAGTGGGGGCACAGAAATAACCATCCAGAGGGAGCAGAGTGTGCTACTGGGCTGGCACCGTCCCCAGGCAGGGACAGAGGTGGAAATGGCAGCGCTTGGAACACCTCCCTCTTGTAGTATTTGTGAAGAGTTTTCAGTCATGGTGCTGGGAGCTTTGGAGAATGGGGAGCAAAGCTGAAAAATCTTGGAAAAAACCAACATATTTTAGGGGAGAGGACATTGTTTCTTGTGGCAGTTCCTGTCCTTGCTGGCTGTCCTGCCCTGGAGTAAGAAACATCAGCATTATGGAAGTTGAGGGCTGTAGGAACTGCAGTCGTGTATGTTCCCAAGGATGAAGGGGATGATTCTTGGGCACCTCAGCCTGTTTCGAACACCAACTCCCCTCACTAGGGACTTCTCAGCCATTTACTCGCAGTCCCCAAACCCCAGGGGAGTCCTGCCTCAGCAGGGAGCTGGGAGAGGGGTAAGGCAAGTGGCTGCACGTTCATCTCCAGCCTGCCCTTGAAGCCGAGGTGGAAATGCTGACTCTAATAAGAGTCATTTTGGACTAACTGCCACATATACTTGACTAATGTGACTCCACGCCAGGCAGTCTGGAAATATATTAAACCTGTGAGCTGCTGCAGCGATGATTTGCATGTCAATAACAGAAGGGAAAGTGCCTCCCACAGTCTCCTCTCCGGGTTTTGATCCTGCCAAGTCCCAGGTATCCCCAGCTCCAGTCCATTGAATTGATTCCTGGAGGCAGTGGAGACCTCCTGGGATAATGAGGCCTTCTGGGGTAAGATGCTCAGTTAATCTCTTGCTTTTACCTCCCTGCTGCTCTGGCTGAGTGAAGGGGGGTTTCAGGTAAAAATAAAAAAAAAAAAAAGTGATGCTTGTTAAGAGGGATTTAGTGTTGAAGTTACGTAGGTGCATACTCCAGCTCTCCATCCTCCTGGCACGCTGCACAGAGCTTAATCAGTCTCTGACTGAGTATCAGGGAGCACGGAAACACGCTTAGGACGTGGCACAAGGAAGAGCAGCCTCCTGATAGCCATCAAGGGGTGAAAACAACCTCCTGACCCTTCCCAGGTGCCAGAGGAGCCGCCGGACCAGGGCAGCGCTCGCAGTGCAGCCTGGCAGAGAGGGTGGAGACCCGTCTGCGCTCACCCGGGACGCGTTCCCAAGATGCATCGTTTAATAGTTAAAAACTCTGCACACTTGCTGTCTCCGGGACTCGTAATCTAGGACAAGGAGGGCTAAAACAGGCAAGAGGGTAGGTGTTTTGTAGGAGCGGATTACAAAAGGAGCTATTTTACCTTGTAAGATTCTCAGCTCGCCCCCTGCTAAGGTAGTGACAGCTGTCGGAGCTTAGCGGGTGTCCCCGCAGAGATTTGGGAGGACAAGGCAACAGCTTGTCAGACTTGGAGGTGGCACTTCTCCTTGCTGATGCTGTGGTGGGACAGACTTGGCTGAAGATGGTCCTTCCCACAGGTGGGGAGACCCCCGGGGTCTCGGGGGGGCCTGTGTGCGTGCCCAGGGCAATGCCAACACCGTCGGCTGTAGCGGGGCTGGAGGTCGTGGTAGCCACAGGCACCACACTGGGGCTCTCTGTGCTCAGAGATCCTCTTCCAGTCTTAGATGCCCTCAAGCTCTTCCTGTCTTGATTAAAAAACCCACCCTGTTTAGATTTGGGAATGGATAGATTTTTACGTTTTTTTCTTGGTGACGTTCCACTGCAGGAGGCTTTTGGCAGCTGGTGAATGGAGCCCGTGGTGTTTCGGCCACAACAACCCCCAGCAGTGCCACAGGCTTGGGGAGGGGTGGCTGGAGAGAGACCTGGGGGGTTGATTTCTAGCTGGCTGAACAGGAGCCAGCAGAGTGCCCAGGGGGCCAAGAAGGCCAAATGCATCCTGACTTGTGTCAGCACTGGCGTGGCCAGCAGGGACAGGGACATCTGAGCCCTGTGCTCGGCACTGGGGAGGCCGCCCCTCAATTCCTGGGTTCAGTTTTGGGCCCCTCACCCCGAAAAGGCCATTGAATGACTCGAGCGTGGCCAGAGAAGGGCAACGGAGCTGGTGCAGGGTCTGGAGCACAGGTCTGCTGGGGAGCGGCTGGGGGAACTGGGGGGGTTCAGTCTGGAGAAGAGGAGGCTGAGGGGAGACCTCCTGGCCCTCTGCAACTCCCTGCCAGGAGGGGGCAGAGAGGGGGGACGAGTCTCTGGAGCCAAGGCCCCAGCGCCAGGCCCCGAGGGAATGGCCTCAAGCTGCCCAGGGCAGGGTCAGGCTGGCTCTGAGGAAGGATTTCTGTGCAGAAGGGGCTGTTGGGCGTTGGAATGGGCTGCCCAGGGCAGGGGGGAGTCCCCGGGATCCCTGGAGGGGTTGAAGAGTCGGGCTGAGCCAGCGCTGAGGGATCTGGGGGAGTTGGGAACGGTCAGGGGGAGGGTCATGGTGGGGCTGGACGAGCTACAAGGGCTTTTCCAACCCAGATGATTCTGGGATTCTGTCCTCACAGGCAGCTGTCCCCATCCTGCCTGCTGTAGCCTGGGGCACCAGGGTGTCCTGCTGCTGCCTCCTAGAGCCCTGCCTGCAGGATGTGACCAGGGGAGAGGCAGAATCTGAGGGTGATGGTCTGGGGACAGCCGTGTGCTATGGAGGGCCATGGGTAGCTGCAGAACAAGGGGACATTTGTCCTTAAAGTTGCCAGGAGAGGGGACGATGCTCGGTCACCATGGCAACTGCAGCCAGCGCAGGGATGCTGGGGAGCAGCAGCGTGTCCTGGCAGAGGTGCCGGGGGATGCTCAGGGAGATGTTTGTGAGCCCGGGCCGGGGGCTGGAGGCCAGCATGTCCTGGGCCCGGGCTGATTGCCAACATTTCAATCTTTTGATGGGTGTGGATTGCCTGCGAGGGTCTCTGTGCAGCCGGGACTGCCCTGAGCAGCACTTGGCAATGGGGATGCTCCCCGAGGACAGTCTTTAAGAACTATTTAAGTTCCTAAATCCCAGGCAAAGAATCAGGGGCTCCAGAGCAGGGCCCCAGTAACTGCCGGCCACGCTGGCTTTGTTTCTCTATGGATCTACGTTTCCAAAGGCTCCCAGAGCCTGGGATATTCAGATGGCTCTTTATATGTGCTGATTGTTAAAAACACAAACCAAAGCAAGTGGACGAGGTTTTATAAATCACAAAGCATCTCCGGGGTTAGTAACACTGATACGGAGATCTGATCTCAGGAACTCTGGACGACTGTTTTCTCAGTCCCTATGCTCAGAAACAAGACAAGAGTTGGAAGAAATGGATTGGCAAAGCGATCAGTGCTCAGCCGCTGACTCCCGGAAACAGGGAGAAAGAGTGTGTAGTTCACAGCTTTCCGTGGCTCTCTGTTGATGTTCCTGCACGCTGCGAAATAAAATGTGTCCTCTGAAATGCCTCCAAATTAAAACCCAGGGTCTCCTCTCCCCCCTGCCAGTAAGGGCGAAGAGAACAGCCCCTGTTTATTACCAGCAGTGTAACTCCATCTTTATCAGGTTCCTCCAGCGCTCTGCGAAGCTCAGAGTTGTTACACATTTCACTTTATATGGCTGGATTTAATTACTTTGGAGATGGAATGTTCAATCTCCGCTGTTGGGCTTTATGGCTTTCAACAGGAAGAGGCTGAGCTGGCACAGGAGCTGCGTGGGAATCTCTCTCCGGGCTGGGATGGGGGCTGAGCACGGCGAGCAGCTTTTGCCAGCGCTCAGCATCGCGCGGAAGCTCCTTGACGCGCCAGACACGGGCAGCTCTTCCCTGCAGGCACCAGGCACCACTCGGGGCTCGCCCTGTCCCCTCCTGAGCCCTCGCTGCTGGCTGCCTGTTCCCAAAAAGGGCTGATGGTGCTGCAGGGACAGGAAGAGCTGAGTGCGGTGTGCTCTGGCCAGGCCTCGTCCTGCAGGCTGTGGGTGCAGCGTGTTGGCGGAGCAGGACCGAGCTGTGCCTCTCCCCAGGGATGTGATGCAGACGCTGTGGAAATAAATCCAGCGCAGCGAGGGCACGCACACGCGGGCTCATGCCTTGTCTGTCAGCTCAGGTGGTTTGTCTAAACCCACACTCTCTCTTAGCCATGGGGAAGCCTTTCTGGTGAAGCGCAGTTGTTATCGCTTCTTGCCTCGTAGCCAACTTGTTACCCGTTCTCTGGTACTCGAGCCTCATGCCTGTGACCCTCTGCGTGCTGCCCCCTCCCTGCAGCTCCCCGGGCTGCAGCTTCCCCATCCCTGGAGGGGTTGAAGAGTCGGGCTGACCCCGCGCTGAGGGATCTGGGGGAGTTGGGAACGGTCAGGGGGAGGGTCATGGTTGGGCTGGAGGAGCTTCAGGGGCTTTTCCAACCCAGATGATTCTGGGATTCCTCACCTGCCTCTTGCTCATCTCCAGAAGTTACAGCTCACATCTGTGCTGTTTGTAGCTAATGATCAGCTAGTGCCAGGTGAAACTAAACCCCAGCCCATGATGCTGGCAGCCGGATGCAGTTCAGGTCCTGGAAGTGGTGACACATCTGTTGCTTTTGCTGGCTGGCCCAGCACCCGGCCTTTGCACAAAGCAGCGAGGTGCCTCTTTTCTCTGACATGGCAAATGGCTTCAGGCAAGAGCTAAGAGCTGGGTGGAATTATTTCGGTGGAGTTTATTCTTGCTGAATGTTTGGATAAATGGCCAATGCTGGGTCATAATTGAGTGCAGCTCCTCCGGGGATGGAGCTGTGGTTTGGCCAGCAGTGCTGCACGGCGTCGCAAGCCAGGACGATGCTCTCTGCTTTGGTGGGGATCAACGTTCAAGGGCTTTTTACTCTAGAGGGAAACAGGAATGTTCCTCCTGGTTCTGCGTTCATGGATTCCTGGCTGGTGGTACATCTGTGTCATATATCCAGGGCTACCAAGGAACAGAAAAGCCTGAGGATGGAGCTGGCCCTTTGCTGTCCTGCTGAGCTGTGGTCTGAGAAGATGCCTGGTGACTACTTGGCCTCCGCTCTGGAAGGGCTGAGGCCCTCGTTAGTCCAGCTACCAAATTAGTGACAGTGCAGAAACCAGCCTGGGAACCCCTGAATGTCAGGAGTAAGTAGTAGCCTCATCTTTTATAGTTACTTTATTTGTAGGCGTTTAATTGAGGCTCCTGCTGACGTTTGGGTTATGTGCCTCGCCGGCGTGGGCAGCAGGCTCCCCGGCCCCCCAGAGCATGAACCTGCTAATAACTGGGCTTCTGCAGCACCCAATCTTCTCTGCGTTTTTGTTCTTGTTTAGTCATTACATTTAGTCTCTAGTGACTACAGAGCGGACAGCTGGTAAAGATTTGCATATGGCATGAAATTAAGTGAGTACATTTTAATGTCTAATCTGCGCAAAGCTGAAATTTGGTTTCTAAAAGCCTTGCTTTGCCTTATCATTGCTGGCACATCTGCTTCATGCTTTAGCCTTTTGATTTAGAAAAGTTTATTTTCCCTGTATTTCACCAGAACGAACAATTAGAGCAGATCTTTGCAATTTGATGTAAATTTGCTTTAACACCAGAGCTCGGGATCCTCTGGGGCGTGCAGCAAGAGTCCTGCCGAGGAACATCCCTTCCATTTCCAGCGTGTCTTTGTGCTGGGCTCCTTGCAGCAGCGATCTGCCAGGAGAAGCTCCCCTGGCCCTTGCTGCCTCAGCACGTTCGGCAGCGTACGCTGGGATTACACAACGCCAGCCATCAGCGGGCTCCTTCCAGCCAGCGCTGCTTTGATGTGCCTCCCTCGAGCGTGCAAAAGTTACTTCTAAGCTTTCGCTTGTCCTCAAAGCCTGACACCGGTGTCAGAACTGGGCTCTGCTATTTATTTCAGTTTCTCTTCGGTCTCTTCTCGTTCACCTCTTGTGCGAAGTGTTGAGAGGGGAAACCAGCTGTGCCCAGTGTGGGGTACGGAGGGGAAATTGCTCTCAGAGCTCATCTACACTTGGGGAATGCAATTTCTCAAGTGCGGGGAGTCCTGCAGCTCGTAGCATTCCCACCTCTCTGTCCCTGAGATCAGAGCGTGCCCTGTCAGGGGTGTTTTGGGGCTCAGGGATGAGGCAGCAGGTAAAAGTGATGTACGAGAGGTTGAAATAACACGGCTGCTGCTGAAGCCGAGCCAGTGCCTTGACTTCATATCTAACAGGGCTGTTTATGGGTATTCTAAGAGCACAGAAAATGCTGGATGGATGTTGTAAATGCTTTGTAGGAGCTGTTTCCTTCAGTATCAATGAGCTGGTGGACTGGCCTTCCAGTACGCCGTGCTCGTGTGCCCAGCTTCGGGAGAAGGTGACAAAAGCATCTGGCAGGAGCATCTGATGTTTGTGAGATGTCGCTTCTGATTCAGGTCTCTGTCCCAGGAGTGTTTGGAGGATCTGGGAGTGCAGATGGAGCACTTGAAAGGAGGTTCTTGAGTATTTCCAGTTGGGAGAGAAGTGCAAAATACTCTGAGTCTCCAGAAGTGAGTGCTGAGGAGACATCCATCCAGCTGTGGCCCCGGAGCAGAGCTTTTGCGAGCTGTTGCTCTTAACGCAGACCAAAATGGCTCAGGCTTGCTCGTGTGCTGAAGAGCTCAGATCCAGATGGCAGAGAAGGGGGATGCTGGGGCAGAGATGCTGGAAGCAGACGGGTGGGACTCGGCTGGGCTGGCCAAGATGTGTCCCTACGGGCTCCCTCTGGCACCACCGTGATTCCGGAACGCTGAAGTTCAAGAGAGCGCTCGACTTGCCTTTTTTTCTCCTGTTCCACACCAAAGTTCTTGGCGTCATTCAGCTAACCAGCTCCTCGGGATGTGTCTCCTTCTCCTTCACCTGTTCCACCGGGGCAGGCGAAGCCTGGGCTGGTGAGAGGACAGACTGTGTCACGCAGCTGTGAAGCTGGGGCAGGGCTCAGGTAGCATGGAGTGCCCTGCCACAGCGCCGGCCTCCCCGCGTGCTCCGGGTATGTGGTCTCTGCTTGAAGAAGAGGCTGGAAGAAGAAGCAGGGAGTGGATTTGACAAGAGCGCAGTAGTTTTGGCTTCGTGTAATGAGCTGGAATTGCAAACCTTGTGAATCTAGTGATGAGAAAAGAGTAGAGCTCGCTGCAGTTGTCTCCATGGGAGGTCTGACCTTTAGGAGCTTGAAATTCAGTTCTGAGGAAGCAAAATCCCTGCTTTTTGGCAAATTATATGAGTTTTCCTCCAGACCATCTGGAATGGAGCTTGGGGTTGCTTTTTGGGTTGTTTTTTTATTTTTTGCTTTAAAGTGTCTTTTACATAGCAGACAAAGACATCTAGAGACTGGGTAAGGAATCAGACAGGGGCGGGAAAAGCAGCAGCTCTTTCACAGAAGCCGTTTGCAAAGGCTGTGATGCTGCAGAACAGCCTCTTGCTCTTTAGCCTCCCCAGCACCACCAAGAGAGGAGCCGAAGGGCTCTTGCCTGCTCTTTGGTGTCAGCAGGGTCCAGAGGCAGCTCTGCCCCATCCCTCCCGCACTCGGGCCTCACAGGATGCCACCAAGCACCCAGGTTTGCCTTTCACTGGCCGAAGAGCCAGACCTGGATTTGAAGAGTCCCCAGTGCCCATCACTTGGTGATCCCAAGTGACCTGGGCAGGGTCTGAACCCTGGCATCTGCATAGGGCCAAAGGGACGTGGTGGGGGAGCTGCACGTTGGTGTCATCAAAGGCCCAGGGAGTCAGAGTAGAGTAAATCTGTTTAGTCTGGAGAAGAGGAGGCTGAGGGGAGACCTCCTGGCCCTCTGCAACTCCCTGCCAGGAGGGGGCAGAGAGGGGGGATGAGTCTCTGGAGCCAAGGCCCCAGCGCCAGGCCCCGAGGGAATGGCCTCAAGCTGCCCAGGGCAGGGTCAGGCTGGCTCTGAGGAAGGATTTCTGTGCAGAAGGGGCTGTTGGGCGTTGGAATGGGCTGCCCAGGGCAGGGGGGAGTCCCCGGGATCCCTGGGGGGGTTGAAGAGTCGGGCTGAGCCAGCGCTGAGGGATCTGGGGGAGTTGGGAACGGTCAGAGGGAGGGTCATGGTGGGGCTGGAAGAGCTTCAAGGGCTTTTCCAACCCAGACGATTCTGGGATTCTATGATTCTATGAAATCTTGTTTGTAGAGGAAGAGCAGGTTCTAGCAGAGATGGGTTGTGCCTCGGGCTCACACAGGCTGCGGTGGGGTCATGCATGCCTCCTCTTTGCTGGTGTTTATTAGGACTGTCGCTGGAAAGATCTCGGTGTAAATAAGGCTCTCGGCTCAGGCGGCTGCTCATGCGAAGAAATAATTTCAATTAAATTGGCCTGGGTGGAGGTGCAATACGGGTGTGGAAGGCTGAGGCAGAGGGCTGTAAATCCTGCTTTCTGCAGCGCTGGGGCTGCCGCTGCGCTTTCCGGCTTCTCCCTTTCTCTGAAATCAAACCCCTTTGCCAGCTCCTTCCCTCGTCCTTGCTTCTGCTCTTCTTCAGGAGGAGAGGAGGTTGGCAGGGCAAGAATTGCAGAGCAGGAGAGCCCATAAATCGTCGCTGTACTTTGCAGGGACCCCCACGGGGCTGTGTGCTCCCACCGCGGGCAGCGCTGCGACCCACACCCCGCAAAAGCAGCCGAGGGGGCAGCTCTGCTGAGAGCTCCTTCCCCCATGCCAAAGAAACGCTAATTTCCTAGGAGTCATTTATTTTGCAGTGGGTTTGCTGCTTGGGGGGCAATAAAAGCAGGCAGGTTGATCTCAGCTGTGTTTGAGTGCAGCTTCCCTGCCGGCTTCTGCATGTAACGGCCGCTGCGGCTGGATTCCCTGCTCCGCCAGGACTGAGCAAAACCACACAAACAGCTCCTGGGTTAATGAGATTAAATGCGTCCAGTGGAACATCTCTGTTTGGCTGGAGTCTGCTGCTTGTCCAGGCGCTATTTAAATACGTGTTTGAAGTCATGAGGCTTTGCAAATCCGCCTCTCCGTGGGCAAAAACTCTTTAAATTTGGGTCTGAAGAGGGGTTGAAATTTCCCTCTTGGGCTCATCAAAGGTTTCCTGGGTGCTGAGCCGTGCCAGCAGGCAGCCGAGGGGCTGATCCCCCGACCCAGGGGCACCGGTTTTAACGCTGCCGGTAGCTCCCTGCGCTTCTTTGGCAGCTGAATGGGACGAGTGGGGATTTTGAAATAAGCACAGCAGGGAAGAAAACCCCATGATCTAAAGCAAGCAAGCAAAATCTCATTTTCTCCTTGAATTTCAGAGGGCTGAGCAGCAAACAATTATTTCCCCACGATTTTGCTGGGAAGATCTATAATTCTTGAGTGACAGGGGACCAGTGCTCCAAAAGCGAGCTGCTGGCTGATGGATAACCCTGGCGACGGTGGGACGATGCTCTGCCGGCACAGCTGATCCGCTCCCACCGTCTGCCGCACGGTAAATCAGAGCGGCGGGGAGAGGTGACCTCAGGGGCTGCAGAAATGCCTCCACCCCTCGCTCCTGGGGCCCATGGTGGTTTGCTGAGCCTCGGAGGTGCGGGGCCGAGGTCTGGGAAGGCAGAAAATAGCAATGCTACGAAGCGATGCGTGGAAGGAGCGAGCGATGCCGTGTTGCTTCTCCCCAACCCCGCTCCGTGCACAGAGTTTGATGTGCTGTAAAATTTGTCCTGTGATTGGAAATGGCATTTTGGCTGGGGTTTGTGCAAGGGAGCGCTGCTAAATATAAATAAAAGGCAGTTGCTATTTCTTTCAAGCATAGCTTTAATTTTTCTCTAATCCCGTGGCACAGGAATTCAAATCCTGTTCTTTTGTGGGGAAAGAAGATGCCGTTTCCCCTGCCTCTCTCAGCAGTCATTTTTAAAATTGGAAATAATCGGAGAGGTTCCAGGGAGCTCGCTGCTGCTGGGCAGGGGGTTGGGTTGGCTTGGGTTGGGAGCAGGACAGTGCCCTGAGGTCCCCGGGGACGGCTCCGGCTCCCTGCTGCAGCCAGCAGCAGCCTGGTGAGCAGTTTTAATTTCCGAGGAAAATCAGCAAAAAACCTCCCAGCCCAACTGGCTCTTTTCTGGTGTTCCTGTGATGTGCAAGTCAGTTCTCTGCTTAATTAGCTTGTAAATATTACTGCAAGGCTTTTTTTTTTTTTTTTTTTTCTCTTTTTAGGCCAAGCACACAGCGTTAGACAGTAAGTGGAAGGAGAAATACATTATGCAAACCACGAGGGAAAAGCATCTGTTTCCCTCTCTCCCGCCCCCAGCACAACCTGCTGCTTAAACGGAACAAAGACACAGCTCTGGGAAGCACCTCCTCTTGTTGGGGAGGAGAGAGAGACTTTAGGGTGTGGGTACTGAAGTTTCTCTGAAGGACCATGCGTCTGGGGCATAAAATGTGCGGGGAACCACGGCAGAGGGTGGGAAACGCACCGTTGTGTTAGCAGGGGGGAACCTCGCGGGGTGCGTAGGGCAGGAGCAGGGTGAAATCCCACAGAAGATGCATCAGCCTTAGTAAAAGTGTTGGACAGTCACGCTCCTGCAGGAATTAGGGAGGTGTCCGTGTGTTGGCCGAGTTGCCTGTGCCTGATGGTGCTGGAGAACAGGACTGGGGTCCCCTGGGTGCCCCCCGCCCATGCCGATCATCCCTCACTCTGCCCCTGCTCGTGGCTTTCACCGGGGAGAGCTGCTGTGCTGGGCAGGGCTGGGGCTGTGCCTGGAGGTTGAGGCTGGAGAAATGCAATTTAGCACCGTAGCTTCTGATTAAAATGACTTCCCGGGGTTGGGAGCAGCGCTGGCAGAGGCAGAGCTGGCAGCGTCCGTGGGGCACACGGGGACGAAGCTTGGCCTCAAACTGCGCTGGCCTCCCACCCTCCTGTCCCTTTCCCATTTCAGTTTTGATTTTCCCGACAAAGCCCTGAGTTTGGGCAGCTCTTGGCTTCTGGAGTCATTGGAGAAGCTGTGGTATTTCTTGTTTTTAAGCTTAAAATAGCCTGGAATCGGCTCTTCATGTTTCCTGGAGTCTGCTTCACTTTCCAAACCTAAGCGAGAGTCACCACGACGCAAGCAGGAATTCAAAGCTGTTGCAAGCCCTGGTTTGAAGTCCATGTGTATTTTACAAGCCTGCGACAGCTACCTCAGGAGCTGTTCCCCCGATAAGCATTATTTTGGATCCCAATAAAAGCCACATTAGATCAAGGCTTTTGGCAAGACTCATTTTATAGTCGTTATTAAAGGCTGAAGGGAACTGCTTGGGGATGGGCCCCAGGGTGCATCAGTAAACAGAGAAAGCAGAGGATCAAATAAAATGAAACATGTTTTGGGCCTCTGAAAACCATCTTTAGAAAGAGCTTGGCATTATTATTATTTTCAATCTAATGTTGTTTTCTGCCTAAGTAATGTCGGGGAAGTGTCTTGAATAGCTTCCTAATTTGTGAGGGTCCCAAAGGCACAACGTTCGCAAGGAATTGGATTAACACATGAAAAATAAATTACAGGCTGAGTGCTCGTTAGATGATTTTGAATTAATTTATTGATCTGAGGCTGGAGTGTTAGAAAATAGAAGGGAACAATAACTGACAGCACTTTATCCCCAAACACACGCAGTTCTTTCACTCAATAAACAAAGGGATCGGGCAGCGGTTTTCTGGCAACCCCTTTGATTTGACGAGCTTGTCGGGCAGAGCCGCTGGGCTCAGGGCTCCCACGGACCCATCGGGGCAGGGGGAAAAGCCCGGGGGGCTTTGCTGGCTTTGGCAGTTCGTGGTGGTGCCCCAGGGGAAGAGCGGGGGGCCGGGCCCTGCTCTGTCACACACAGCGATAAATCTCCCTCCCGGAGCTGCTGGCGTCCTGCGGGAGTGGGGTGGTAGAGGAGATGGAGCCAGGCTCTTCCTGGAGGTGCAGGGTGAAGGCAAAAGGCAGAAGGCAGGAGGGGATGTGCCCAGTAGGCATGAGGAAAAAAACCCCTTTGTGGTGGTGGGGATCACCCCTGGGATGGGGGCTGGAGCGGTGCGGGGCTCTCCATCCTCAGAGATGCTCAGAGCTCACCTGGGCCCCTCACCCCAGAAAGGCCATTGAATGACTCGAGCGTGGCCAGAGAAGGGCAACGGAGCTGGGGCAGGGTCTGGAGCACAGGTCTGCTGGGGAGCAGCTGGGGGAACTGGGGGGGTTCAGTCTGGAGCAGAGGAGGCTGAGGGGAGACCTCCTGGCCCTCTGCAACTCCCTGCCAGGAGGGGGCAGAGAGGGGGGATGAGTCTCTGGAGCCAAGGCCCCAGCGCCAGGCCCCGAGGGAATGGCCTCAAGCTGCCCAGGGCAGGGTCAGGCTGGCTCTGAGGAAGGATTTCTGTGCAGAAGGGGCTGTTGGGCGTTGGAATGGGCTGCCCAGGGCAGGGGGGAGTCCCCGGGATCCCTGGGGGGGTTGAAGAGTCGGGCTGAGCCAGCGCTGAGGGATCTGGGGGAGTTGGGACCGGTCAGGGGGAGGGTCATGGTGGGGCTGGAGGAGCTTCAGGGGCTTTTCCAGCCCAGATGATTCTGGGATGCTGTGAGAAGGTCCTGAGCTGCCTGCTGCACTGGGAGGCTGGCTCTGCTTTGAGCTGAGGCTCGGGCCAGATGATCTCCAAGGTCCCTTCCAACCTCAATTAATCTATGAATAACACAAATAGCTCCAGATACAAACGTGCTTTCACCCGGCTCACCTGGCCTTGGTGACCGCGGCAGCTGGCCAGCTCGCAGGAGCAAGAGGTGGACTAGCAGAGCGCAAACCATGAGCATCTTGTGCAAAAGGCACCCAAACAGGGTTGGCTTGAGCAGCAACAGGGCTTTTTTTGGCCAAGTATTTGTGGAAACAGTAACAGGCGTTCGCCATTCAGTGCAATTTTCTTTTTTATTGCTGCTTTCTCTGTCTGGGCAAGCTGTGCCCTCTCCGGAGGTGCTCTCTGCCTTTTGCTGTCCTGCTACAGCAAAATAAGTTTCAGTGAAAGCTGGAAACTTGGCAAACTTCTGCGGTATAAAGTGAAACGGCTATTTCTTTTTAAAGGCTGAAAGCAAATACATCCCAGGAGCTGACAGTCCATTAAAAACAAAGATAAGAGAGTCTCTGGGTGCCTCTCTGCTGACAGTCGTCTGGCTTCCCATATTTACTCAATAACGTGATGGCTAGCGCAGCAGGCACCGATATCTAAAAATAAATGAGGGAGCTCTGGGTTGATCTGGTTGGGGGAAAACTGGTGCATAGCGCGAGCTTGGGAAATCGCACTACTCCTTTTTCACCATGAAGTAGGATTCGCGGTGCCGCGCCGTGTAAATGAAGAGCAGCCGTAAATGAGATTTTATCACAAGGCACATGGTGTGTTTTCCTATGTGAGTCAGTGCGGGTGTGCGTCCCACCACGCTGCTCTTACTGGTGTTACTGGTCCTGTTCTCAGTGAGGTTTTGGTTCCAACACGCTTGTTCAGGGCTCCCTGCCCCGGGGTCGGTGCGATCCCTCTTGCCGTGGCATTGCTTGGAGCAGGTCAGCGGTGCCCGCCCAGCCTCAGCCCTACTGGTTTGTACTGGAAGCTGTGGGGCGTGCCTATCGCTGACCCCAGGACCTTGGATATCCCGGGAGGATTTGTCTGCCCTGACGGCTCCTGTGGCAGTGATCTGGGGAGCGATGGCTGGGCTCTGCTCGCGCCGCCGGCCGTGGGGTTTGTCCAGCGACAAGGTGGCCGCTGCTTGGCGTGGGCTGGCCCCACCCTGGCAAGAGCCGAGTCCCCATGGGGCATGTGGGGCCCCTCGGTGGCCGAGTCTGCCAGGATGAGCGTGGGGTCCTCCAGCTGCGGCAGCAGCGTCGCTAATTTACAGCCCGCTCTCCGCAGCACAGACGCCCTGGACCATAACCCGCTTATTACAGTCGATTAACTCATTAACTCCGCGTGCAGGGAGCTTTGTCTTAAAAACTAAAGAAAGTGAAATTTTCACTCCGAACTGGGTCAGAAGCTTTTCCTTCCTTTTTTATATTTTTTTTTCCCCTCTTTCTGTCCTGGAGGCAGGTTTGGACTTTTTTCGGCAGCAGCAGCCGGCGGGTCGGCTGCGGGGATCTCACATTCTTCCTCGACAGCAGGCAGAAATGCTCCCGAAGGAAGAGGAAGGGGAAATACGCTGGTGCCAAGCCGCTGCCATAAATCCGGCTGCGGGGAAGCCAGGGCCGTGCCGGGAGCTCTCCCACGGCGAGCGGCGCTGCCGGGGCTGTTTTGGGGTCTGAGCATGAGTGTGAGGGAGACGGGGTGTCCTCAAGGAGGAACAACACTTCGGATTAAAGGATTTGCCAACGTCTAATGAAACAAGAGCCTCCAGGCTTCAATTAATTAATAAATTAGCTCATCAAGAGTTTCCCTAATTTGTCGAATATAAAGCTGCCCTATTAATTGAACAAGAGGACAGATTTTAATTTGCACATTTAATTGATAAATGACTCACTTAAACGGTTCTTAGTGAAAGTTTCCAGAAGAGGCGATGGGGGATGAGGGAGGTGTCAAACCGGGTTCCTCTGGGCACGCGGTGCGTGAGCCACTGCGTCGTGCCGTGCTCCCCCGTGTGCCAGGGGCTCGGGGAGCACCACCCATCCCCTGCTGCTGCTGCTGATCCCACCACCTCTCCTCCTGCCAGCCAGTGTTTAATTGACCCATCCACTAATTGGGTCTGATTACATCCAACCGCTTGTTCCTCTTCTCCTAAATCCCCTTAGCTCGGTGTTTTCCACGGCTGGGAAATTATTTAGCAGACGCTCCGCACTGACTGCTCACCGGTGGGGCTGAGGGTTTGCTGGCGTTGAGGAGATGCTGGGCTGGGGGTGGTGGGTGCCCTGGCACACGGGTGAAGTGCTTGAGGATGGGGTGCCCAGGGAAATGCTTTCCCTCGGGAATTACAGCCCCATCGTTCCCTCCTTGAAGGCAGCTTCGAAAGACCCGTGCCCGTTCGTGCTCCCTGCTAGCGATAAAAGCAGCTCACCGCGCTCTCTCAGCCCCACGGCTGGAATTTCTTCCTCTGCTTAAAGGCTGGGGATAAATCAGAGTTCTCCTGACATTCAGATGATCCCCGCGTGGGATTAATTGCTCACAGAACATCTCCCCGGCCAGATGTGTTGGGGAAGCAACATCAAGCTGGGATACCCCAGGTTCCTCTTTACCAACCTTTTTTTTTTTTTTTTTTTTTTTTTTTTTTCCCCAAAAAAAGTAAAGAGAAGTCTTAACAGGAGCGCGGGTGAATTATGTGGAGTCCTGCCTGAGTTTTCAATTTAGCTCTATTGATTTATAAGGTCTTTTCAATTACTGAATCCTCCTCGGCAGCAGCGTGTGGAGCAGCTGTACGTGAGCTTCATGCTCCATCGGGCCAGGCGCTGCGGCGGGGACCTTCTGCGTCTGCTCCAGCCCGACCGAGGCACAAATAATGAGGATTTCCTCTGCAACATTTAGTAAATAAAGATCAGGAATTCATTAGCACAAGAACTTGTCTGATATGAAGAAAAGACTGGAGGAAAATGGGAAGTGCGGGAGTTATCATGAGCATAATATATGAAGCAATTTGAATTCAGGAGAAGGCAATTTGAAATCTTATTAATATTTTTTTTTTTTTTATTGTGTGGGCATGCTTGGGCGATTTCTGAGGGAGCTGGAGATTAATAAAGTACGTGGACAAGAAGAAGTGACCTTCCCTCACTGCTGGGCTTGGGCCATCCCCGACGCCTCGTGGCTCTCGGGAGGGAGCTGCTGGCTGGGGAAGACACGAGGGCTCAGGAGCCTGAAAAGCTCTGAAATCCACCCAAAACCAGAGCAGCCCATGCCTGATCATTTCACTTTTTTTTTTTTTTTTTTTTTCCTAGAGAGTGCTGGAGTATTAATAACCTTTTGGTGTAAAATTACTCCATTTTAAAAATTTCATTATGTCTCTATATCATGGGACATAAAGCAGAGGCAAACCTAATTAATTTATGGAGAATTAAACTGCCGGCCCCTCCAGCAAAGCCTGAGGGGAGGTGGTTGATATCTCCAGCTTTACAAGGGCTCTGATTTACTCAGCTCAGCTCTTCTCCCACCAAATCTGGAGCCGAGGTGCTCGGAGCCATCCCTTGTTTCTCCGTAATTGTTCCACGCGTTTATACCACGGGGCTGGTCGCGATGCCGGGGGACTGGTACCCTCTCCCCTGACCATGACCCACCCCCCTGCCCCCATGAGGATGGAGCCACCCCAAAGTCACCTGCTTCAGCTGAAATTTCACTTGGTGCTGCAAGGAGGACACTTTTAGGCCGGGGAATAATATTTCTCCCCACCAGGGACTACCAGCCACAACAAATAAACAGCAGCTCTGCAAGGAAAAACGCTGGGGAGATAATTACAACTTGTGCCGAGGGCTCCGGAGCACGGTATCGCGCTGGGGAGGTGGCTGATAAACCCCGCGCTCCCCGGGGAGCAGCATCTCGGCGAGGTGCCCAAGGACACCACGTCCACCAGGGCCGGCACCGGCGCGGCGATGCCGCGTGGCATCGGGTCCCCGAGGGCGCCCGGCGCGTCGCCGCCGGATCTCGGGTGGGCGTTCGGTGTGTGAAATGCCTTTTCTCCAAGTGGCAGCGTTGGAGGGAGCCACGCTGGCCTCTGCCTTACCTGTCATGACCTTTTCAAGCTAAACTTCCAGCCGTTTAGATATATATATTTATATATTTTTAGTAATAATGTCATTTTCAAACTAAACTTCCAGCCATTTATATATATTAATTTATATATTTTTAATAATAATGTCATTTTCAAACTAAACTTACAGCCATTTATATATATTAATTTATATATTTTTAATAATAATGTCATTTTCAAACTAAACTTCCAGCCATTTATATATATTAATTTATATATTTTTAATAATAATGTCATTTTCAAACTAAACTTACAGCCATTTATATATATTTATATTTTGTTAATAAATTTTCAAACTAAACTTACAGCCACTTATATATATATTTATAATTTTTTAATAATAGTGACGTTTTCAAACTAAACTTCCAGCCATTTATATATATTTATATATTTTTAATAATAATGACATTTTCAAACTAATCTTCCAGCCATTTTTATATATATATATATTTATAATTTTTTAATAATAATGACATTTTCAAACTAAACTTCCAGCCATTTTTATATATATATATATTTATATTTATATTTTGTTAATAATATTTTTAAACTAAACTTACAGCCACTTATATATATATTTATAATTTTTTAATAATAATGACGTTTTCAAACTAAACTTCCAGCCATTTATATATATTTATAATTTTTTAATAATAATGACATTTTCAAACTAAACTTCCAGCCATTTTTATATATATATATATATTTATATTTTGTTAATAATATTTTCAAACTAAACTTCCAGCCATTTATATATATATTTTTATATTTTTTAATAATAATATTTTCAAACTAAACTTCCAGCCATTTATATATATATTTTTATATTTTTAATAATAATATTTTCAAACTAAACTTCCAGCCATTTATATGTATATTTATAATTTTTTTATAATAATGACATTTTCAAACCAAACTTCCAGCCATTTATATATATATATTTATTTATTTATTAATAATAATATTTTCAAACTAAACTTCCAGCCATTTATATATATGTATATTGTTTATATATATATATATTTATTCTTTTTTAATATCAGCTCAGTGTATCAGCAGCAGGGTCGCCCTGCTCAGCACCCGCCGTGCACAGCCGGGATGATGGGTGCGGGGACACCCATCCACCCGTGTTCTTTGGGCCCCAAAGGCAGGGCCGTGCCGGTGCTGACTTGGCAGGCTGGCAGCACGTCCCCTTTCTTTGACCGTGCGTCCCCCATAAACCATATTTTTGGGCAAATGTGAACCCAAGAAGTTCCCATTTTCTGCCCCGGTTGATAATGGAGACGGTAAATGTAGCTCATGTGTTTTTCGCCGCTGCGGTTTGATACCTGTTACTCAGGTTAGAGCCCTTTCTTCCAAGGTAAAAAAAAAAAAAAAAAGCAAAATTGAAGTGATTTAAATAGACAGTTTATGCTGCTGGTGTGCCAGCAGCTATCACCAGCTCTGTTTGGTGCGTTATGTATTATTTATGAGATTTCATTAATATGCAAACCTGCAGCACTTGATTGGCTCTCCTGGCATGCTTCCAAGGCCCTTATAAATTCTAGAAGTGCCTGGCTGCCTGGTCCCACTGCCCCACTGGGGCTGGGGCAACTGGGGGGCGAGCGGGGGGCTGGAGCTGCCGCCGGTGCCTTGCCCAGCTCTGCTCTGCTCCCGCCAGCCCGGCGTCTCCCCCCGAGCCCCCATTTTTCTCTCCTGCTTTTCCCCACTCCGGTCTCTTTGCAGATAAACCCAAGGGTCGGCGTTGCGTTTCCCGAGCTGTGCTACTGACGGGGGCTCAGGATTGTTGGATCAGCTCTGCCTCCGCCGCGGGATGCGAGCGAGGCGCTGGGAAGCCGGGGGTCCCTCCCTACAGAGGAGGAGAGGAAAAAAATCCCCCCAAAACCTGCAGCTGGCACCAGTGCTTGGTGGTTTCTCTCCCAGTCCCCAACGCAGAGCGTTGTGTCTTTTCCACGGGCTCCTACCAGCAGGCAGCGGGGAACTGCGCCTCATCCCGCGCATCCGGGATAAAAGTCGCGATGCAGATGCATCCGTAGATTAATTAAGAGCGAGCGGGTTTCCCGGCGTGAACCCCACGCTTCCAACCCTGCAGCCGCGGGCAGAAACCTTCTCCGTCTCTAACGTGGGATGGGGGAAACATCCCAAGAGCTACATCAGCCCTTTGCTAATTTTCTGCCCAGCTGCAAAGGTGTGAGCAGCGCACGGCGAGCGGCCCTTTGCCCAGCGCTGAGCTCCGGCAGGGAGATTCCCAGGCTCCGGAGGACACGCGGTTGTGGAAAATTAAAGCTGGATAACTGCAGAAGACCTCTGGTGAGGCATGTAATTAAAGCGAGGATTTGACAGCGGGTGGATGAGGGCAGGTCTCCCGCCTGGGCCCAGAGGGTTGACAGGGTGGGAAATAGCTTCTGCTTGGGAATAAAAAAACGAAGACGGAAAATATCGCTTCTGCAGGGGATAAAACATGAGCAATGATCGTCCTGCTGCTCCCCGGGCAGCGTTTTCCCTTGCTCCTTCTTTAAGTGCACACAGATTTGAGAGCAGAACCCCGTGGCAGGAGCCCAGCAGAGCTGCTCCGGATTTACACCGAGGGAGCGGGGCAGGGTGGGGGCAGCCCTGGTGCCAGCGGGATCCGCAGCATCCCGGGGATGCCTCTCGCCAGCCGTCTGTCTGTCCAGGAGCAATCTCCTCGGAGGAGGGATGGGTTCCCCTTGGCGTGGGGAGCCTCGAGCTGTCGGTTTGCCGGCTGGGACCGAGAGGAACCGCACCGAGCCTCCGGCTCCAGCACTGGGGTCTGGGGATTCGGGGACCAACACGGGCGTGCAGGAACCAGTGACCTCAAAACCTCATCGGGGCACTTCAGGCCCCAGCTGGGACATAGGTCTGAGCTGAACATCAAGGGAGCCCAAGCCCCAGATTTTAAATTATTCCAGTGGCCAATTTAATTTGCAGGCGGCAGCGAGAAGGCGGCAGCGATCCCGACATCACCCACCCCACGCCTGCACTCTGGTGCTGCTGCTGCTGCTGAGCTGCTGGGGCCCTACGCAGACAGGAACTGGAGAGAAAAAAAACAGAAAATGTCACTTCCCCGTGGGGGGGTTCTGTGGGAAGCGCTGCCAGAGCTGCCCGTCCCTCCCTGCATCGCTGCCGGCGGCTCCTGGTCCCTGTCCGTGCCGGGGGGGCTTTCCTGCTCTGCCGGGGGATGTGTTTATGATGAATTAATCTCTGTCAAATGAAAATGGTGATTTTTCCCACCTGGCAGATGCCACTTTGACTGCAGGTCTGGCAGCGGGTAAACATTAATTGCGGCACGCCTTTAAATAGAAACAAAAAGTGACAGGACTGAATTACTTCACTCTGGTCCCCTGATGCCAGGGTATAAATCACGCGCTGGAGTTTACAGAGACTTTATGTGTCTTGGGCTGGGCAGGATCAAAATTTTCTGAAGAATAATGACATGTTAATAATAGCCTGCCTCAGAGATAAAATTAGCAGAGGGTTTTGGTTTGTTTTTTTTTTTTTTTTACTTCTATTAAAGTCAAAGCTGGGTTCTTTCGCCTTCGTATTGGCCTCTTACATGGAGAGAGATCCCTCGTGGGGTTGGATGAAATGATGCTGAGCTCTTTCCAGTGAGGGATGGTGAGCCCAGAGAGTCACCAGTGTGTCACCAGTGCGGTTAGGAACTGGTACATCCATTAGCTCAGCCATCAACTCTCCAGTATCTGAGCAAGTTGCTCATTTATGAATGTTTTCTCGTGACATCCCCTTGTCATCACAGCACAGGCTTGATGCGCATTTAGCCTGGCTGTTGCTGGTGAGAGCATGTGTTGTCCGTGGCAGTGGTTGGGCAGGGGTGGGTGTGCTGGCTGCCCACTTTACACCCTCTTTAACCCTCAAAAACTCACATTTTCCCACCCTCGGGTCACGCAGCCCATCATGGCCTGGGGGATCTGGCAAACCCGCCCTGAAGGAGCGTCACCGTTGGGATGAGGGGATGTCCCCATCTCTCTGCCACCCGCTGCAAGACTTGTAAGGGTGCAAAACTCATGGGTTCGAGCTGAGACCCCCTTAGCTCGTCACACGTGTGTGTGTTCAAAGCCAGCCATCGCCTCCGCATTCCCTGGGAGCCGCCACGAGCCTGTGCCCCAAAACCCGCCGTGCAGCACATCCCGCCCGGCGGTGGGTGTTAAATCACTGCGAGCAACAGAGGTGACTCGTTTCAGTGCCGCTCCTGGGGGGCTGCCAGCTGCTCCCCACCCTCCCACCCCTCCAGCCCCCTACTTGGCCCCGGGGCTGGTCCTGACCCAGCCTCGGCCAGGAGGTTCATCCCAGGCACCCCCCCCAGCTCCTGGGGTGATGCCACACTCCGGATGAACTGCGCATCTGAGAACAAAGCTGAAATTATGTTTTTCCCCTAATTAAAAACACATTCTTCATTATTCGCCGCTGCTCTGCCAGCATGTGCAGTGTGTGCCAGGGTGTCCTGCTGCCTGTGCCCGCCCTGTCCCTCACCCTGGGGCGCCTCAGCTGCAGGGATGCTCTTGCCTCTCATTCCTGTGCCAGGTTTGCGGGCGCTGCGGGATCAGCCTGGTTGGGATAATCCTGAAGGTGCTTTTCCAGTGCAGGATGCAGCCCTCTGCGGTCATAAAAAACGTTTCAAACCATCCCCCTGAGTCAGAAGAAGGGGAAGGGCGGTGTTTTCCAGCCAGGCTGTAAACAGGCACACGAGCCTCTGGGATGCAGGGAAGGGGGCTCCGGGTCTGCTTGTGTTGCTCTGTCCTGTCTTACAGACAGACGGACGGATGGGTGGGGATGGATCAGGCTTGGAATGGTCGGGATGGATGGATGGACAGGAAGCATTGGGTGCACGGCCAGAAGGGTGAGTCTGAGCAGGTTCAGAGTGGTCCAGAGGGACGGACGATGTTGGAGTGGTCTGGACAGATGGACAGACGGACAAACAACACCGGGGTGCTCCGGCCAGAAAAGGGCACTGACAGCCAGAGCCGGCAAAGGTGACGGTGGCCACACGTTTCACCTCTTCCTCACCTTAAATCTCCTTGGCGATAGATGATGGATTTGATGGCAAGGCTGTGGTTTCCACCTGGATGGAGTCGACTCCACACCTGGCTGGAGCTGCGGCAAACGCCTCCCGGGGCTTTGCAGATCGGAGCCGGAACGAGGCAGGGATTTACGGCTGCTATCGAGAGAGGCGAGGGGCTCTGCTCCCCCCAAAGTCCCCCCTGGGTTAGATTAGGCTGTCTGTGAAGAAACTTAATTGATTCTTTAGGTTAAAGCCTTTTCATCTGCGGAGACAAGCTGAAGCATTAATTCTGCATAATGTGACACGGAACATTTGCGTGCAGCTCTGCGGCGTGGCTCTCCCCTCCCCATGCTCCCTTTTGGGATCTGGCTTCCATCAACAGCGCTAATTAATCCCTTTTGATAGATCCCAAAATTTATTTATTTAAAAAAATAATTCTCAGTTAATGGGTGCATTTCGGGAGGAGGCTGCGTTGTGCCAGTCCCAGGGGAGGATTGCATCCAGCCTGCCCAGTGCTGAGCTTTGGACATCAGGATGCTTGAGCCACACCTGGCCACGTGAATAAGCTGTGGGGGGACCCCGGTGAGGGCTCAGGTATCCCCACGGCTCCCCCGGCATCGCCGAGCGACTCTCTCACCACTCCAGAAATATCCCCCCCACTGGCACGGGCTCAGGAATAAAACATATTTTGCTGTTATTTTGAACGGTGTGAGGGGAAGCGCAGCCCTGGGGACCTGCACCAAGGCCACCCCCCGGCCAAAACCAGACCGAAAATGGCATCGCTCGCTCGGAGCCGACAGCCGGAGCAGCGGGACGGGGAAGGGTGCTGAGCCTTCCCGCAAGGAAGCGGCGGCCGAGCCCCTTCCCAGCCCGGCACCCCGCAGCCCCCGCGCCCGTCCCCACCGCCGGCCAGCCATGGGGACGAGGCCCTTGGCACCAGCCAACCCCCAAAACACTCGTCTCTGCAAAGCCTTGCTCCGTGAAGAGGCGATTGCCCAGAAATTAATTGCAAAGAAAGCTGGTTTTATTTATTTAGAAAAAAAAAAAAACCAAACCAAAACCAACAAACCATAAAGAAGGTTTTCGTATTGGTGTTTGGGAAGTTGAAGCCCTTTGCTGTTATTAAGACAAATCCAGCCGGTGCCTTAAATAATTGTGTGTTTCCTGAGGGGTTTATCAGCCGTGCCACATCAATGTTTCTATTTTTGCCGTGGGCTTACAGGAATATTCGCCTCTATCTGTATTTTATATCTGGCCGCTGCAGTCCCTGTGCACAGGACACAGGCTGTGGGAGAAGCCCGGCTTGCAGATTTTTCGGGTGATGCTGAAGTGTAGCCCGAAAGATGAGCCTGTATGAAGCTCCAGCAGTTTCGTGGTCAACGCAAGCCATTAAAGACCTGTCAGCATCCTCATGTCCCCGGTGGGATACTCAGCATCCAAACCCAGAGCCCTGGCACGGCTGCGTTTAACCCCTCTCCATCCTAAATTCCCCCAGGGCCAGGGGTTGGTGGCCACTGGGCCACCAAAAGGAGGACACAGGGACCTCAGGAGAGGGCAGGGGTGCTGACACCAAGCCTCGTCCTTGCACCCACCCAAGTCTGGAGGAGGGGGCTGAGCTTTGCACCATCACAGATGCCTGATTCTTCCCGCTTTCCAAACCTAGAGCTTGTGGGTTTCTTTTTCTTCTGAGATGCACACACAAGCAGCCCAGGCCTGAAGTGGTTTCCCACAAAAGATGTCACATTTAAAAAAAACATCCTAAGTGAGAGAAAAAGAGGCGAATGGCAGATTTTCTGCAGGAAAGGGTTTCAGGGTGATGCAGTGCCTGGAGAAAACACTCAGTTCTAGCAGAATTAACAATTTGGGGGTAAATCGGGCATGCTGAGCCGGAAAGACCTGTGCTGATGTCAAAGCTGTGTGGCCACAAACCTCTTTTAAGGATAATAAAAGCCCCCCCCCCAGCATCCCCCGTGTGCCAGCTTGCTCTGCCCATAGCGAGCTGCGCAGCCGTTGCCTCCCACCTCTGCTAAACAGCTGGGGGATAAAAAAAATCTTCAAAATCAGATAAATGGAGGAGCAGCAGCACACTTGGAAATTCAACTTTCTGGCCCTCATGTTTCCAAACCACCTTCCAGGAGGAGGAGAGTGTGGAGGAGTTTGTTACACCACACCGGCGTGTAAAGGGCCCCGGGGAAACCCGTTTGTGAGTGTGAATCCCAGAGGACTGGGCCGTATGTTCACTCGGAGTATTTATGGAAAAGAGCTCGTTGGGGTTTTTTCTAGATTTATAGCTATGTCCCAAGGTAACAAATATAATTTTATATTCACCATTAATCTTGTACAACAAAACACACGGAGAGGGTCCTGCCGGGAATTCTAATTAATTGATGGAGGCAGGTAACTCTCAGAAAGGAACTGAAATGGGTGTTTAAATCCTTTACTCGACGGCCTCGTTTCGTGGTGTCCCTGCTGCATCCGTACGGCCGGCGGATGGGATGGACGACCCACCGGCACCTGCTGCCTCTCTTTCCTTGGTGGGAAAGAAAATAACCTAATTTTCTCCTTTATTAATGAAATCCAGCCAGAACCAGCCCCCTTCCCTGGCACAGGGATTTTCTTTCTGCTGCGAGGGGTTTTAATCATGGAGTTTCTTAATTTCACTCATGCTGTAAAAAACCAACCAACCAAACAAACGAGAACCCGGAGAAGGGAATCAAAGGAACCTCTTTAAAACCAAGGTGTCACATTAAGATATTCGTCTTTTTAACCTAAAGCTTCGTCCTGCAGATGAGCACGATGAAGTTCTACCCTTGTGCCTGTCCACACGCCCATCCGGGAGCTGATGAGTCTCCTCGGCTGAAGGTTTATCCTGAAGCATCTCCTGCAACTTGGGATTTATTAAGGGTGGATCAGCTGTGTCCTTACCAGAGTGTCATTAAATTTGCAGAAATTAGAAGCATGAGAGAGAATTTAAATGACAAATAGTTTCCAGTGAGTGGTGGGGCAGTCTCCTGGGGCTGGGAGCAGAGTATTTCAAAGCTCAGAGGTGTCTCAGCATCGCTGAGAGGCACGGGGTTTACAGCAAGGGAACTAGAGACCCTCCGGAGACAGGAAATAAAAGTAATTTTGAGAAGACAAATACAAGGAATTTTATTTTGTCAGCTGCTCTGAGCGAACAGAAACGCCCTGCTCTTGTGGTGTGGTTTTGGGCTGCCAGGTGGCTCCAGGACCCTGGGGTGGATGAAGATGCTGTGCTGGGGTGGATGAAGATGCTCTGCTGGGGTGATGAAGATGCTGCGCTGGGGTGATGAAGATGCCCTGCTGGGGTGGATGAAGATGCTGCGCTGGGGTGATGAAGATGCTGCGCTGGTCAAAAGTGGGTGGGGGTGGATGCCAAAGGAAGATTCAATTATGCGACGGATGAAGCACATCTCTGGCACATGGGGGAAAAAAGCAAAACCCAAACCAGTCCCATGGTTTTGTAATGAATCAAGCTGCGGGAGAGAGAACTGCAGACTGAAGCTGTGCAGATGCCCAGCGTGGATGCACCAAAGCCTTTCGCTCTGCCCCAGGAGGGAGACAGATGAGATGAGACTGGCTCGAGTTTAATGACGTGCTCGTTACCAGAGTAATCGCTTCCTTGGCTGATGTGGTGTGAGCGGGGCTGGGTCACCCGCCCCCCTGGGTGGGGGATCAGCGTGGGGCTGCAGGCCCAGGGAGCCCGGGCAGGGGGCCTGGTGATGCTCAGGACGTTTCACCTCCTGCTTTTCACCTCAGCTGCAACGTCCCCTCATTCCCACGGAAGCTTATTGAGAGCCCTGAGCCCCTCAGGAGCCCTGGGGGATGAAGTGCTGTGTACCAGTGCTGCTCCTTGTCTCTCCCTTTGCAACGGGAATTGTTATTCCCCCTTGGGTTTTATGGCTCCAAATATTTTATTTTTTTTTTGGTGGAAAGATGTAGGAAACTCTTGCTCTCACCCCCTCCCACGGCTCTGAGCAGAGGCAGGGCCTCCCGTGGGAAAGGGGTGAGGCTGGTTGGTGGTTCCTGCTGAGCAACAAGCAGCTGCTCATCCCAAATTTCCCTTGCTGTCCTGGGGACTGAAAGTGGTTCCTGGTGAGGACAGACAGACCCCGGGGTGCTGCTGGATCCGGCCATCCCAAGCACCGGTGCTCCCCGTGGAGAGGGACCTCAGCTGGGATGTGATGCCAAGAGCCACCTCTGCTCGTAAATCCCTGGCTCGGTGACATCCTGTCTTGTCACCCACTGCGGGGCTCAAAGGCAGGGAACAAGTGACTTGATAATTCTGGAAAGGATGCCCTGGGCTGGGGTTTAAAACTAAAACAAAGTGCCGGTGCCCAGCAACCCCTCATCCCCGCTCCTGGAGCTGTTGGTGGCTCTTGCCAGCTCCTGCGCAAATCAGAAACCACCAACAAATCGCCCAGCGTGGGCAGCGCCATCAGTGCCCCAGCTCAGCCACTCTCCCGGGGGTGAGCTGTCATCCTGCCCCCGCGACAGCTTCTCAGCCCCTTTTAGGATGGAAGCGGGTGGGTGGGAGCTGATGGGTGGGGGTGTGGATGGGGCAGGGTCCTGCTGGCAGCAAGAGCTGCGCGCTGGGAGTATTTCCAACCTGTTGCATCATCTTGGCTTTGCAAAGCGTGTTTTTCAGGGGGAGGGGAGTGAGAAGTGGCAGTGCTGGAGCAGTACCCCAGCCCGCGGGTGGGCATTGCTCTCCTGCATGTGCCACTCGTGTTTCTGAGCGTGGCTCAAGTGCCTGAGAGAGGGGAAAAATGCTGCAGAATTGGTGTCAAACAGGTGGGGAAGGTACCAGGAGTGCTGCAGGCAGCGGTACCGGGAGGGCGATTTGGGGCTCAAACAGCAGCTCTGGGTGCAAGTCTTGCAGCCTGGCACGGGTGCAGGGATGCCCTGGGGGCTGGCACCGTCCCGGCGATGGGATGCGGTGGGATGAACACGGTGGGATGAACACGGTGGGATGACCACGGTGCCTCCTGCAACCAGCAGCACCACTGCCAGCCTGGGCACTGCGGTGGGTTTCGCAGACGGCTGTGCGAGCCCTGCTGGGTTCCCGCGCCGCGTTGCTATTTATAAGCCCCGAGTTGCACAAGGTTGGGACTGTTTTTGCCGTGATTGTATCAAATCAGCGAAATGGGGAAGGCGAGCAGTCTATTTGACATCCTGTATGTGGGTTTTTTTATTTGCGCAGTGAGTTCTCATTTCCACTTGGACGGCGAGGCGGTGAGGGGATGTGCAGCCCGTTACCGCAGAGGGTGATGGAGCCAGGAGCGGGAGGGATGAGCTCCCCACAGCCCGCCCGTGGGAAAGGCAGGGCAACCGTTATCCGTGGGGATAAACCCAGCCCTGAAACAGGTTTGGGCCTGGGAAATGTGGTGGGAGCACCAAGTCGTGTCCTCCCAGCTGAACCCAACTCCCTTTCCAGCCATTTCGTGTGGTCTTTTTTCCCCGCGGCTCTGCCCGGGGTGAGGGAGAGAGCTGCTGAATGACAGAGAAAGCTCCCCCGGCGAGGGAAAAGCTTGATGCAATTTCTTCCACATTAAGCGTGACATCTGCTTTGGGATGACTCAGGCAGGTTCCCACCGCCCGCACAGGAGAGCAGAGGAGGGCGAGCGCCCGCGCCGGCTGGGTCGGACCCGCTGGGCTCGGCCCTTTCACCCCGGCTCAGCAGGGAGGTGTTTGGGGGTTTAGAATAAACCTAAATCACCCAGTTCCTGATATCACTGAATTTAGAGCTAGAATTGCTTTGCTCGGTGTGGGTGGCACTCGCTGTGCTTGCCAGGGACATGAGGGATGATGCCAAAGCCTCCGTTGGTGTTGGTGCCCGGAGTGGCCGCGGGGGCTGCCAGGCCCGTGCACGGAGCCGTTCCCCCCGGGTGCTCCTTTCTGCGTCCGTGGGAACGGGGTGTCTGTCCTTCCGCAGCCCGCTGCTCTTCGCAGTGCTTTGCTGAGCAGGCGATGCTGAGCGTCTCGGAGGGAAACCCCAAACCACGGCTCAAGGCAGACGCTCAGGATGTGACATTTTACCCCAAGTCAGTGTGGTTTTTAACTTCACCAGCTTGCAGGAAAAAGGGCCTGTGGGCAGGGTCCTGCATCCTGCCTCACCCTGTGGAAGTGGCAGGTGCCTGGGAAAGGCCTCGGTGGCGAAGGGATGGACTAATCCTGCCCAAGCACATCGCCCAGCGCCGCGGGGGCTGCGCGGCTCAGCCTTGCTGGGGAAACCGAGGCTGTGGTGCGTTGTGGCTCAGGAGCCCTCGGTGCTGCGGGGCTGACTGTCATCCAGCACGGCAAGGATGACAGAGCATCCTTGGCTGAGTACCCCCAGGTTTTTGGGAGCCCCCAGCTCCCGCCACGCTGCCAGTGTCACGCTCGGGCTGTGCTGCCCGGTGCTGCTGGGGGCTCTGCATCTTTCCGGGCCTCATCCAGGACCTGGTCTGCAGTCACAGTGTTTGACACTGAAGGAGACAACATTAGTTTGGTTTTTTCCCCCCCTTGCTGGCTTGGTCTGTAGGATGCTTCGTGGGCTGTCTTTACAGCCAAGGATAATTAATTAACCTTAATTACCCTTAATGTATGAACATCCTTTCTGCTAGGGACATGGTGAGCTGGCTGGTGCAAACCCAGTGCAACACTGGGGCCACTTGAGCTGGTGCTGGTGTGTCCCAATGGGACGAATCCTGCTCCTTTCTCAGGCTGCGTCCTGCCAGTGGGAGGAAAATAAAATGGGGGCATCACCCCCAAACCTCCTTGTGCCTCTGAGGCGATGCCTTCGCCCCCGAACTGCGGGGACCCAAACCCTGCGCTGGCTCTTCTCCCAGCTGGGTTAAATGCCGGGGCTGGGGCAGCTGTGGCTGAGGAGCGCGGGGGCTGTGTGAGGAGGGGAGGGATTTTTCTCGGTGCCACATCAAGCGTGGGGTTATCTGAGCCTCCTACTCCGGATGGGTGGGGGCTGGCCTGGAAAACCTCCTGGTCTCCTCCCCATTTGGGGCTGGGGACTGGGGTCCCCCCCGTAAACCCCCATCCCTGCATCCAGCCTTGCCCATCCCTCCTGCCTGGGGGAGCCCGGTGCCTCTCCCAGCCCCTCGGTGCCCCCCCAAAAGAGTTTCTTTGCATGTGTTAATGGATCTGTGGGGGGAGGATGGAGCTGCCACCGCAGAGCCCCCCCTGCCGTGGGCTGGTGAGCGGGGCTGGGGGTGCTGCCTGGAAGCAGCTGCTGCATCCTGGGGGTAATGAAAGCCATGGGGGGAACCAGCCCCCGAGCAGCAGCCGCAGCGTTTGGGAGCCAGATTTGACGAAGGGAAGTGACTCAACGTCTTGGAAGGAGTTGGGGGCGGCGGGGGGGGGACGACAGTGGTGGAGGACAGCGGGTGACCCAGGGTGGGGACAGCGCAGCGGGGTGGCTGGTAGCCACCTGCCTCCCCTCAGGGTCCCCAGCCGGGGCCAGCATCACTCCAGGACCCTCTGTGCTTCGTTAGTCCTCGTTAGGGCGGCCTGGCCGGGGGGGACGGGACAGGAAAAGAGGCCCCTTGGGAAGCGGCGTGTTGCTTCCTCGTGCTGGGTCGCGGCAGGATCCAGGCCAGCGTTCCCAGCTCCTGGCGTCACACCCTCTCCCAGCTGTTGCTCGCCGAGCATCGTGCTGCCAAGAAAACGCCGGTGATGGATGCTGCCGCCACTCCTTCCCCCTCCCCTCGCCCTTAAAACCGGCAGCATCGTGCCTGCGCCTGGCCCCGCCGCACCGGGGTCCGCTCGGGGATGAGAGCCCGCTTGCTCCCGGGGAGCCTTTGGCGGCGGGGTTGGGCTGAGCAGCTCCTCTTCCTCGCCGGGCAGGGGCTGGCCCTGGCACCTCGACCTCGTCCTCCCCAGCACGGAGCAGCGGGAGAGCGTGGCACCGCACGAGGTATTGGGAAAGGTCGCTGGAAGGCTTGAGAGGGGGATACTGGGGGGACTGGGGTGTGTTGCTGTGGGAGAGGACAGGGTTGGCTCTGCCGGTTGGCTCTGCAACCTGCCCCAGCCTGGACCATGTTTCTCGTGGTTTTTTTATTGCTTTTGGGAGCGAACTGTGTTTACCACTGAGGTGGGGGGACTGCGTCGCCTGGGCGCATCGGGGTGCGACAGGTTTGCATCCTGCTGGGGACCTGTCACATCCCCCGAATGCCACGAGCTTGGCCGGACTCTGCATCACTGCTGGCACCCAGCACCCCGTGGAGCTGCTGCCCCATCCCAGGGGTCCCACGAGGCCCTGGGAGCAGGGTGCCAGCGTGACAGTCATGAGCCCCCCGAGCTGGCGCATCCCTGGCGCAGAGGTCTGGGCTTTTTGTGTCTCTTCTCCTTTCTCCAATCCGGACCCGCTGATCTGGGCACATCAGCAAGTTTCCTCCTGATTCAGCTGCAGGGGGATGTTGTAACACGACGTTGTGCAAAGGCGGACGTCAGCCTGGGCTCCAGTTCCTCTTTTTAGCTCCTGTGGGAGATCGGCTATGTGTGACAGGGGTTAATGTCCCCACTTGTACAGGGCATGGTGTGACCACAAGCTCCCCAGAGGCATCGCTCCTCACCGGGCATCGCCCGCTGTCCCCTGGGTCACACTTGGGCGGCAGTTTTCCAAATTCCGGTGCCACCACTCTGAGGAAACTGGGATTAATCCCTTGTGCATGGCTGAAGCTGCGAGCTGGAAAAAAAGTTGATATTGATGATGTGGAGCGGGTGGGGGCTCTGCCCCAGGATTGCTGCTGGCTCTGACTGACCGTGATGCTCCGATGCTCCAGATGCAGGTTGTGGTTCCGAATTTTGGTCCAGCCACGTGTGTCTGTATTTTTAGTGTCCGTCTCCCTCTGGATGGGCTTCCCTGGCTCGGGGTGGAGGTTTGTGGCCATCCCGGCTCAGCCCATGCCGGATCACCGCCGGCACAGGGCCGAGGCCAGGCCCAGCTGGACAAACAGCTGGGAACAGGCAGGACCTGGCGAGCGTGTCGGAGGGGGTGGCACAACGAAGCAGGGCTGGGGGGGACGCGCTCCCCTTCTGCCATGTGCCGCAGGGTTACCCCTGTCCTACGTGTGCGAGGCCGGGAGCAGCCCAGGAGCTGGGGCGGGGATGTGGGGCAGCCCGGGGTGGAGATGCCCCAGCCCGGATCGCAGGGGACCCTTTGGCTGCGCTCACCCCTCACCAAGAGCCACAAGACCACGGGGGTTTTTTACACCGATGAGGGGTGCCCAAACCCTGCCCAAGGGATCCCGCAGGACTCCTGAGCCAGCCACGGGGGCCGTGGTGGCTGGGACAGAGCAGCGCCTGCCCTGTCCCCTCTCCGTGTCCAGCTGAACTGTGCAAGAAAGCGCCTCTACCCGAGGTCCCAAGTTCTCATGTGCTACCACCCAGCATCGCTTCCCCCTTCCTGAGCGCTGCCCAACTCCGCGCCGAGCCCGGCAGCTGGTTTATGCCACCGGCTGTGGTTGTTTGTTTTTTTTCCTTGTGGCCTCCCATCAGCAGTACGTGCGTGTCCTTCTCGGGATGAGAAAGCTCAGCAATATCCACGGCGCCCTCCGCTCGGGCGCCGAAGCGACGTAACCCCAGGGTGGTTTGATGCCAGCCCTGACGAGGTTATAGGAGAAGCGGAGATGTGCAATCCAGCCCCCGTGTGCTCGAAGCACTGGGGGATTTATCAAGCTCAGGTAAATACCTCCGGGTTTTTATATATATGTATGAATTTATATATTTTTATCTATATTTGGGAGGGAGGGTTTTGCTACAGCCAGCTCTAAATCATTGCTTTGCTCAAGGGATTTGCAACCAGTTGAGGTTTTTTGCTCCTCTGTTATTATAAAGTGGGTTTGGAGTTTTTGGGTGGAGGACAGCGGGTGGAGGTGATCCCCAGGGTCCCGACTCACACTACACACTGAAACCCTGGAGGTCATCACCACCCATCGTTCTCTGCCCCAAATCCCTATTTTTTTCTAATTTTCCATTAAAACCCCCAGCTCTTTTGGAGATGGGTTTTGCAGCCTGCGGTGATGGGAGCCCCCATGGTGGCTTTGCACGTGGGAAAGCTGCACGGAGGGAGAGGATTGGGTGTGAATTTGGGAGGGGGGGAGTGGGTGGGTGATGTCCTTATAGTGTGGCAGTGTCCCCTCGGGGGGGACAGGGAGAACAGGGGGCTTTTCTTTGCCGTGCTGATCAGCATGCAGCTGGGAGCGCCGCACGCAGCTGCGAGCCGGGGGCTGGAGGATGCTCCTGCGGATCCGGGGTGACTTTTCTCACTTGGTGAGGGGGTGTGGGAGCTGAGCTCTGCCAGCCCTGACTGTCCCCCATCCCTGGCACGGTCACGTCCGTCCCTCCGGCAGCAGGAGGGACAGATTTATTTCCTTTTTCTTGGTTTCCTTCCTCTTTCTACCCTTGAAATCCCAAGCGGTTGAGAGCAGCCCCGCAGGTGGCACGCGAGCTGCTGCCTTTCGCCTCTGCGCCCTGTCCCCAAGGCCTGTGCTGGCTTTGTCCCCCAGAAACCATGATAAAGCCCGGGCCATGGTTAGGGACACCCTCGCTGGGCTGAGGCAGGTCCTGGAGCCCTGAAGGGGAGGATGCAAATCCCCTGGGATCGGTGTTCCATGCCCTGTCTCACCTGCCTGCGCTGCTGCGACGCGGTGGGGAGGATGCTCAGAAAAAGGGAGTTTTATTGGCCTTTTTATTGTCTGCAAATGCCAGGAGAGCCTAGGATTAATAGCAACCTATATATATACAAGAAAAAAAAAAAAAAAAGAGAGAGAGAAGAGGAGATGAAAAGAACTTTTATTATCTTGGAAGCAGCTCGAGTCATTTTAAGCAGCACAGAAACACAAACTGCCCTTTTTAAAGAAAATCTTTGCCTGTGTAAGTACAAACGCCCAAGATTTTCTCCTTTAATACTCAACCCTCACAAGAACAGAAAGGACAGAGAGCAAAGGGCCAGGCTCTTACTATCGGGGCGTCTCTTCACAACCTGGGTGCTTCGTGCCAGGTTCCTTTGCCCGGCTCCTGCAGGAGTTACACCCTCGGAAGAGCCTCGTGTGACCTGTGTGTTGAGGTTAAATTCTGGCAGGACTGGGGTACGCTCTGCATCGGCGTGACCCCACACCGTGGCGGGGGGCAGCTCATGGAGACCCCTCCCATCCCGACCCGTCCTGTCCCGCGCAGCCTGGCCGGCTCTGCCCAGACAAACACTGACTCATGCTGTTATTCTGTCCCACCCTGGGCACAGCCGGCTTTTTTTAAGGCTGCCTTTTCCAGCTATTCCTTTTTTTTTTTTTTTTTTTTTTTCCTGTTCACACGGGTGGGGGACGAAGCTTTAGCTGGTGTTGCGGGGAGCAGCCGGGGGTGCTGAAGGCTGCCAGGCGTGGGGGTCCCGGCGGAGCGAGGAGGCGAGGGCAGCTCCGTGGCGGTGAAGCGGGGATGTGTCCGGGTGCCGTGGGTGCAGGTAGGGCTCAGGCTTCCCCCCGTCCTGCAGCCAGCCTTGGGGCAGAGCTCTGTGCCTCAGTTTCTCCTGCGGGTGCTGGCTTCGTCCCTTCCCTTTGCTTTGGGGGTCTGAGGGTTGGGGCTTCATCCCTGGGCATCCTTGGGACCGGGATGCTGCGCATCAGCTCTCCCTGTGGCAGCTGTTGCCATGGCAATTGCTGGCTAAAATAAGGGTGAATTGAAGCTGGGTACCCAGAGCTGCTTCCCCATTCCTTTTGTTTTCTTGCTCCCCCCACCCTGAGCTCTGGCAGTCCCCAGCGTGGGAGCTGCCGCCGCGGGGCTGGAGGCTGGATCCCAGCGGGGACATCCCCCCGCCCCGTGTGGCCCCAGGCTGGAAAAATGTGGGTGCCGGAGGGATGGATGGGTGGCCTCGGGTGCCATCCTGGCATCTTCCCCAGGACAAGCTCCCACCGGCAGCAACGGGAGCTCGCTGCGCTCAGGATCTGGCCCTCAGGGTGGGACTTGAGCTCGACCAGAGCAAAAAGCCCCCACGGGACTGGGACCAGCATCCCCTCCTGGGGGAAATAAATCCAGGGCTGCAGCAGGGCTCAGAGGGGACCAGCGCGGTCCGGGGGGGGGTGGGGGGGGGGTGGGATGCTGCTTCGCCCCGTGCCCTTCCTGGAGCTCCTCGGATGAGCGACCATGTGTGTCCCCCAGACATCTGCCCGCAATTCCCGTCTCCGGGAGCCGGGCCGGGGCTGCGGGCGGGCGTGGGCAGCCTGCCTGCGCTCCCCCACCCCGGAGGAAGCGGGTTGGGGTTTGGGGTGCGCTGGGACCTCGGAAACCGCTGCTGGGGCGGGGGGGAGGAGAAATGCTGAACTGAAAAAAAGGCAGAGCAGCTGCCCCGGGGGTGGCAGCAGCTGTGCGGGCAGGGGCGCAGGCCGGGATGCAGGCAGGGGCGCAGACAGGGATGCAGGCAGGGGAGCAGGCAGGGGCACAGGCAGGGATGCAGGCAGGGTGCAGGCAGGGGCACAGGCAGGGATGCAGGCAGGGTGCAGGCAGGGGCACAGGCAGGGATGCAGGCAGGGATGCAGGCAGGGTGCAGGCAGGGGCACAGGCAGGGATGCAGGCAGGGGCGCAGGCAGGGTGCAGGCAGGGGCACAGGCAGGGTGCAGGCAGGGGCGCAGGCAGGGTGCAGGCAGGGGCACAGGCAGGGTGCAGGCAGGGGCGCAGGCAGGGCGCAGGCAGGGGCGCAGGCAGGGTGCAGGCAGGGGAGCAGCACACAGGGGCTGGCAGTGGCCAGCAAAGCCCCCCCTGGTCATCCACCTGCCTCCCGGGGGGGTTTGTCTGTCCTGCCCCCAAGTGTCCCTTGCACCCTGGGGGTGCTGTGGGGGGGACAAACACTAACCCAAGGGCACCCCCAGTTTTCCCAGCGTTGGGGGAGAGCTTGTGGGGACCCCTGCCCAGGCACACGCTGGTCCCAGCCCCGTTTCATAGCATCATGCCGGTAAGAGCACGATGCCCTTTGACAGCTCAGGCAGGATCTTGTGTGCTCAAAAGCCTGTCTCTTTTTTTTTTTTTTTTTTTTTTTTTTAACATTTTATTTTTTCTTCCCCCAACCTGTATCACTACCTCCAGTAAAAGCATTTCCCACAGGCGTCGGGGGAGGCAGAAGCAGTGCTGGCAGCCTGCCTGTCTTCAGCAAAGCCTGGTGCAGGCAGGTGAGAGCTGGGGCAGCCCCCGTGCCCGGGAGCTGAGCATCCTCTGCCCTCCCTGGGCACGGCCCTGGCTCCGGCGTGCGGATCTGGCCGAACTGTCCCCATTTCCCTGGTCACATCCGTCCCCCACCCGTCTGGGCCAGCCACGGAAGAGCTTTTGCCCAGAAAAGCTGGATTTGAACATTTTCTGCTGTTCTCTCCGTTTCCTGTTGCCTTCCCAAGAACAACATCCCTGACCTCATCCTCCCCCGGTACACGCCGGGATGCAGCCGATGCGCGAGTCGCCCGTCGGGAATCCCAGGCCGGCGCCCGCAGGCCGGACTCAACCTTCCCTGGGTACCAAGACAAATACAGCTGCGGGAATGACGGGGCTGGCTGGACTCAAAGGCTATTTTGGGTAGATCCTGTGCTCATTTTTGTTGAGGTAGGAGGACAAAGATGAATAGACCAAATGGAGAGCGAAGCGGTTTTGGCTCAAGCTGGGTATTTTCAACCCAGAGAGAGGAGCATTGAAACACGCTTATGAGCATGTGGCTTGGTTTTTTTTTTTTCCAAACTATAAGGTTTTTTGCAGTGACAAATGGGGAGGAAGTTTCGTGCAGCTGCCCCTCAGGCTCTCCATTTTTGGGAGGGTTTGGGCAGGCAGGTGGGAATTTACTGGATGATTTTGCAGTGGGTCTGGGCTCCAGCTCCCGGTGCCCATCCCGGTCCCAGTGCCCAGAACCATCCCAGGATGTTCCTGGTGGGTCTGGCAGCTGCCTGTCCGCTGCCTCGGGAGTTGCAATAGCTCCTCACCAGCCCTGGAAACAAACCCATTATCTGCCAAACCCCGTGGGGAAACAGAGCCCTGCTGCTCCTGCTGCTCTCCGAACATCCTCACCCCGTCATCCCAAGCGGGGATCGGGGCCACCTCACTCCCCAGCCTGGCAGAGGTCTGGGTGGGTTCTTCTACATCACCTGCCTTGTCTGTCTGCCTTGAGAAGGGCAAATGTTAAAGCCAAAAAAAAAAAAATTAAAAGAAGGAAGTAAGCTGAGGGTAGGGGAGAAAAGCAAAATAAACCGAATTCAAATAAATAATCCATTAAATTCAGCTCTGAAATGTCAAGCTGAATGTCATGGCTCTCGCTGAGCTCAGCGATTAAAAAATAATAATAAAGAGGAGATTTTACATTAAAAATATATAAGTGGACACAGTCGGAAGAGGACCCTGTAAAGCTGGAGGAATCCCTGATGGGCGCTGCAGTGAACACGGGGTCTGGCTGAGCTTGTGGTGGTGAGGGACAGTGCTCAGGCCCTGGGGGTCCCTCGCTCACCCCACGGGTGACACCGGGGTGGCAGTGGCAGGCAGGTGGCACTTCTCGGGGGTTTCTCCCTGGTGGCAGAAAAAGTACCAGGGAGCTTTGGAGCTGAGGGTGGTGGGATGGGATGGGATGGGATGGGGTGGGATGGGATGGGATGGGATGGGGTGGGATGGGATGGGATGGGAGGGGATGGGATGGGATGGGATGGGGTAGGATGGGATGGAAATAGGGCTCCGGGCTCCCTCACCTTTCTGTGGCTTTGCCTTTGGAAAGGTGATGACACAGAAACTGCTGGTCTGTAAAGGCAGCGGTCAGGGTGGCTCATTACCCAGGAACATTAACACCAGTTCTGCTGATACTGTTCCTTCCACCGGATCATCAACTTTAATTCATCCTTTTGATGATCAAGGTTTTACCAGGGCAAGGCCTCCTTCCAGCTCAAACTAATTCACAAGCTTTTCACTAAAACCTTATTTATTCTGGCTGCTTATCAGCTCCTGGAGCTCGGCGAGGGGGGAGGCGATGGGTCTGTGATACAAGCCCCTGGCCAGGGATTTTGCAGCGATGGGAGCAGCAGCAATTGCAGGAAGGAACAAGAGGAAAAGCCCAGGGAGAAACAATAGGTTACAACACAAACAGCACAGGAATTTCAAGGCAGGGCTGGAGGGGAGGGTGGTGCTCAGGGGGACCTTTGAACTGAAATTCCCCCAAAACAGGAGGGTCCAGCCTGGATGGACAGAGCCACGTCCCTCCTGGAAGGACAAGGTCAGGTGCGATGCCCTGTGCCTGGGTTCACACAGCTCTTGCCCCTCTCTCCTTGGGCTCTGCTAATCGGCTTTGGTGGCTCTTGGCTTTAACCCCCCGATGACTGTTCACAGGGGAGTGGTTGAACTCATTTACCACAGGGCTCTAAGTGGCTGGTGGAGACCGGCTTCTGATTATGGCAAACGACGCTCTTAGTTATCGCAATTAACATTTTAAAACACGCAGGGCACTGATTTAATCAGAGAAATAACTGTATGAGAGTCCAGGCACCTCACGCCTATTTATGGCTTTAATTATTCATAATAACATTACCGTGGGCTTGATTGTAGGGTTCTTTGTGCATACCTACTGATCCTGGCTCAGGGTGGATGCTTGTACCGAGTGCATGGTACAGCATTTTTGTGCTGGGTTATCCCAAAAGCTTCTGGGATCGTGATAGGCCCCCCACTTCACTAGATCCATGGTGGGGGGCTCCCCAGGCCAGCACAGCCCTGCACCAGCCTGCTGAGGAGGCCGCACAGGGTTAAATCGCAGCAGCGGCTGCATTTCTGTTTCCTCCCTTAACCCCACATCTGAGGAGGGTGAGTGGCCTTCGTTTGATCTCAGTTTTCATCTTGCAGCTCCGTCCCTAGACCCGCGCGGAGGGAGCTGCCTTTGTGCCGTGGGACGCTGAGCCGCCGCCTCTTCCCGCCGTCCCGCTGGGCGCCCAGCGCAGAGGTGAGAGCCTGGGACGCACCACCGGGCGCCTGGCATCAGCGGGGCGCCCGGTGGGCTGCAGTGCTGGATTTTTCAGTCTGATTTGCTGGGTGCTCGGGAGAAAAAAAAGAGAAGAGCCATAATATTTTGCAGATTGCAAGGTCTCGAAGCTGTTAATGAGCTGTTAATAAGCATCGGTCTAGTTTTTCCCCTGGAAGTAGGCGGGTAATAGACAATTTTTTTAGGATGAGGCTACAGCCACATCCTGGTGGAGACAAGGGGCTGAATCACGTCCTGTGGTGCAGGGAGCTGATGTCTCTTGGTCAGGGGGTAGAAACCCAGTGAGGAGCCACGGGAGCATCTTCCTCCGGGGCCAGCAGCGGGGTCCCCACAGGATCCTCTGTACCCATGTGCTGTCTCCCCTCTCTCCATGGCCCCTTGTACCCGTGTGTGCTGGGGGCGGGCGGTGTCCGTCCTGTGGGTGTGATTAACACCATGTGTTTGCTGAGCAGAAACACACACAGAAACATCACCCGCCGGAGAGCCCGGGACTGACCAGGCTGTGGTTTATTTACAGATAATGGCATTTTCCAATTTGTCCAGTTACTTGGATGATGTCGATAACTACAGCGACTACCCAGATTACATCTACGAGGAGACCAGCAGCGTGTGGACAGACCCGTCCCACGACCCGAAGGATATTGCGAGGATTCTCTCCGTCGTCATCTACAGCGTGTCCTGCGTGTTGGGCGTCCTGGGGAATGGCCTCGTCATCGCAATCATAACTCTGAAGATGAAGAAGTCGGTCAATGCCATCTGGTTCCTCAACTTGGCCATCGCCGACTTCCTCTTCAACATCTTCCTGCCCATAAACATCGCTTACACGGCCATGCGGTACAACTGGATCTTTGGGACGGTCATGTGCAAGTTGAATTCTTTCCTCCTCATCCTCAACATGTACACCAGTGTCCTTCTGCTCACCACCATCAGCTTCGATCGCTACGTGTCAGTGGTTTTTCCTGTCTGGTCTCAAAACCATCGGTCGACCAACCTGGCCTATTTAGTTTGCTTGATTATCTGGACTGTCGGCATCATTATGAGCTGCCCGTCTCTCATCTTCCGAGACACAGCACAAACCCGCAACTCTGTGATTTGTTTTAGCAACTTTTCCCTCTCCAGAAATAAGTCTTACCAAGCCCTGGCACTAATGAGGCACCGAACAGTGAACATCACCAGGTTCCTCGCTGGGTACATCCTTCCCATAACCATCATCACTTTCTGCTACATCGCTATTGTCTTCAACTTGCGTCGAAACCGCCTCGCCAAGTCTAAAAAGCCCTTCAAGATCATCGTCACCATTATAGTCACCTTCTTCCTTTGCTGGAGTCCCTACCACCTGCTGAACCTCCTGGAAACAGAGCCCGACATGATCCCGCACTCCGTGTTTGAGATCAGCATCCCCTTAACCACAGCGCTCGCTGCCTCCAACAGCTGCATGAACCCCGTCCTCTACGTCTTCATGGGCCAGGACTTTAAGAAGTTTAAGGTCACCATCCTTTCCAGACTGGTGAACGCCCTCAGTGAGGAGACAGGCCACTCCAGCATCGTTCACAGGAGCTTCTCCAAGATGTCTTCAATGACTGAGAAGGAGACGACAGTCCTCTAACTCAACCTAGATGCCTGCGGGAGGGCCGTAGTCCTCCAGTGTTGCCCATGCCCATCACTATGATGGTGGCCACCATGGAAGTGGCCCCTGGTGTGGGACGAGCATGGTCCAACGCTGTCCTATAGCGCATTCTTTGACTGGTCTTGCTGCCTGGGGACTGGCAGAAGTTGGAGATCAGTGCCCTGTGCACGTGAAGAGATCCAACGGCCTTCCTTTGCGATTGCAAAGATTGCACAAAACTATTTAAGAAAACATTTCAGGGCATTCCTACCTAATCTATGCATTGCCTGGCCTGGCAAGGGTGTTCCTGCCATTTCCAGAGACACCGTTATGAGGAGATGGGGTGGAGGATGGGTCTGGGAAGGCACCTCCACTGCCAGGCTCCTGCGATGGGTGGCTGGGTGAGCACTGGCCATGGACGATACCTGCTACGGCAAAACTGGTCACAGTTTTCCTATGTCCTATGTATGCATACAGCTACTCCTGTTAAAGTTCTAAGTGTATTGGTACTCGCACAATATGTTTTTAACTGTGTCGGGAGCATTTTGTTCCCAAAGAGCTCCCAAGAAGTGCCTTCATAAGAGGGGCTTGAATATCCCAACCTTGACGAACCAGGAAATCTCACGTGTCTTCTAAGTGATCCAGACCCAGGGCCACCTGCCAGGGTGGGGATTGGTCTCATGCACAGGGTCACCGACTTGGGAAACCAGGAGAAAAAAGAGGGAAAGATTCATCCTAAGTGTCTTTTGAACAAACCCCACTCTGATGGGGTTTCACACGATGCGTTTCACAGAGTGTTTGATGCTTGGGCCTGTAAGTCCCAGTGGCTCCATGCAAAGTGGCACCGGGGAGCAGGTCCATGGGCTGGGGACTGTGGTCCTGGGGGAGGAGCTGCTGTCCCCTCCCGCATCCAGGTTGTCCTGGTTCAGCTAGGATAGGGTAAAGTTTCCCCAGCAGAGAGAGAGGGGGAAGGGATCTCCAGCCGGGTTATTCATACCATGCTGACGTCAGGTCCAGGGGCTGAAACTTTTTCCTTTGTGGCTCTGGTGGCGGGAAGCGCACGTCAGGCTTGTTCCGTGTCCATTGCGGTATTTCTCTGTATATCTTTTGTCTTGTTCACTGTTATTGCTGTTTATTGTTGTCATCATTGCTACTGCTGTTGTTCAGATTGTTTATCACACTGTTGTATTAAATTTCTTCTTATTTTAACCCGGGGTTTGTGCTTCACTTCCAGCCCGACCGGCTGAGGGTGGGGTAGGGGCAACAGCAACGTGGTCTCTGGTCCCGGCAGGGCTTAAACCACCACACAGGACGACCTGGGGACTGGTTCCACTGATGTCTGCTCCCTGGTGTGATCAGTTGGTCCTATGGGAAGATTTTGCCTCTTCCCAACCAGGCAACAAGCCCATTGCCTGTGGGAGACTCTGCCGCTGCACAAACTTCTGCGGTAAAGGATTGGCCAAGACACCACCTCTATCCATGCACAGTTAATTTGGGAGATCCTTCACCATTTGGGCTTCTTGACTATGACACCGGTGTCACTCATATTCATGTGTTGGTTTCTCCGTGTCACCCACGCCCAGGAAAGTGAGGAACGATTGAGTCCCCCACCTGCACCAGGTGCTGGAGCCGATCCGATCCCTGGAGCTGGGTCTGAACAGTCCCCAGTGGCACCAGGGATGTTTCGGGGGAACCCTGGGGATCCCAGCTCATGCAAAAATATTCCCCAAAAAATGGGAATAGAGGGACACGATGCTGCCTGCAGCATCCCTGCCCAGTGCTGCCAGCCCGAGGCACTGCCTGCATCACCCCTGGGATGGGGATGCTGATGATTATGGTCCATTTGTCTGCGGTTTTGGTGCTGCTGGATGGTGGCATGTTTATCCCCCACACCAGGGCAGGGAGGATCCAATCCTCACCAGTGTTGTGTTGGATGCTGCGGATCTAGTCTGCTAAAAGGGGGGTGCAGAGGGCTGGGGGGTTTATTCTGAAAACAAAAGCTGTCCAGCCTGAGCCCAGAAAGGAACACAATGGGAAAATGGGGATTATAATGGAAATTAATGGCAGATTGGTGACTGTCACCTGTTGGGTGCTGCTCTCAAGAGCACGGGGTGGCTGCAGGGCACCCAGCACCCAGCTTCAGGCATCTCCACATCCCTGAGGGGCTGGGAACTGGCAGACCGAGCCACGGCCCTTGGAAGATGCTTTGGCCGAGGAGGCTGCAGGGGAGGAAGGTTTGGTGGTGGGAGGAGGCTCCCCTCGCTCATGTTACACACTATTTTATTACCTGCTGAGAGGTCTATCGGCAGTCAGACAGGACGGACGGACAGACAAGCAGCTCAGGGAGGCGAAGGGGACATGCATAACGAACAGGGGCAGAGCAGAAGCCCCCCATTGGGGGGACGGGGTGTGCCCCAGAGCCAGCAGCCACTGATGCTTTTTGAGCTCAGGGTTTGGGGCAGCTGAAGAGCTGGGGCAGGAACAGCCGGTGTGTCTGGGCTCACCTTTCCCTCCCATGGGACGGGTTTGAGGGCAGTGTGGGGGGAAACTGGGCAGCCAGTGTCCCTCGAGGAGCCAGGGCCATACCACTGCCCCGTGGGCCGCTGCCGTGATGCTCCCAGGCCAAGCTGGACTGGGGATGCTCCTGGCTAATTTTCATGGCTGGATTTTGCAAGCCCATCTATTATTACCGCAAACAGACAGCTTTCCAAAAAAAAAAAAAAAAAAAAAAGTGATGGCTTGGTACATAACCTTGGGTTAAATCATCATTATAATGACAGCTTGGGAAACCTAATATTTGAGTTCGTCTTTGTAGGTGTTTGCCTATTTAATAAAAAAACCCGTTTTACATACAGATACCCGCTCAAGCTTGTTGCGTGGAGCGGGAAGGATCCCAGGGCTTTTCTGTAAGCTGTTGCTTCCCAGGGTGTTTTCCTCATCCGTGGCGTTAAATTCAGGATTGCAGGAACGCAGCCGGGAGCAGAGGGGCACAGGGATGCGGGGCTGGGGCTCTCTGACCAGGAGCCGGCGGCTCAAACAGGAGCGTGGTGCTCCAAGCCCCTCACATGGGAGGTCTTCCAGAGGTTCTCTCTGTGGGTTTCTCCCTTTAATTTGTACCTGAAGAGGTCAAATGGCTTTTTTTTTTTTTTGGGGGGGGGGGGGAAACAAAAGTATCTGTGCCAAAAAAAAAAAAAAAAAAAAAGCAGCTGAAAGAGCATCGTTTCCCCTGTGCCCGCATGTGGCGCTGAGTCTGGCAGCGGGGGCCGATGTCTGCTCCCCCCCGCCAGCCTCTCCCCCCGCCGATTCCTGTCAGCCCGACATTCTGTCTGTCAGATAAGATCTGGCAAAATCTCTGTTATACTGATCTGAAAGAGGAATTATTAATGCTGGCGCTGAGATGTTGAGTTCTCTGCATCTCCCCACCATCTCCTGCACCCCACGAGCCCCCCCACTGACCCACCCTGTCCCTGGAGCTGTTTGGGGGAACGGGGCAGCAGGGAGGGGGTTGGTTCCTGCACACCAGTGGGTGCCCCCCCACCTCAACATCCATCCAGACACTCCAGGACAAGCAGCACGTGGCTGCTCCATCCCCTCCCGCTGCTGGTTCCCCCCATCCCTGCAGGGTTTGGGATGAGGATGGGGAAGAGGAAAAAAATCCCTGAGTTCTGCCGGCGGGACCCCGTAACCCACCAGGCACCGAGCAAGCCCCCCCCGGGGAAAACCGGTGATTTCTGTTCCCACGTCGCCCGTCGAAGCAGGCAGTAAACAGATCAAACAGAGAGCATTAAAAATGCATATATACAAAACAGAAACAGGGCAGAAATATTCATCATTAAAACTTCAGCAGCAGAACCGCTCCGTGCGCACGAGCTTCTGATTCAGCTTTTTCTTTCCCTTTTGGCAGCGTGGCAAACAAATGCAGCTCAATATTGCCCCAATTCCTCGGATATTGCCTCAGTTCTGCAGGAACCGCTGCCACAGCCCCGGCGTCTCGTGGGGTGGGTGAAGATGCAGCTTTTCAGCTCTCTTCTTTTTTTTTTTTTGCAGTGCCGGGGATTGTGTTCATCCAGGGGAGGGAAGCTCGTGCTGCCGTGTCGCCTGCGGTGATGGGAAGGGCCAAAAATTAAATTGTGGGTCCTTGGAAGCGTCCTGCTGAGCCCAGTCCACCCCACTCTTGTGGGGACTGATAGACTCGCTGCTGAGCTGGGAGATGTCCTTCGCTATGAATTAACGCGGTCCTCGTGATTAATGCCGCAGGCGGGTAACGACACCGCGGCCAGCCCCAGGGCGACGTGCACAAACTGTGATTAGCATCGAGGGACGGGGCTCGGTGGGACCCCCAACTCCGGGTCTGGGTGGCCCAGCCAGCCCCGCTCTGTGCTGGTGTGGTGGCAGGCGCCCAGCCAGGCCCCGTGGCCCTTTTGGGGCAAGAAGCGACGAAATCGGTAACTGAGGGTTTAGCATCTAAGAGTCGAGGGGTGAATGGGACCCAGAGCCACCACCATCCCCATGAGACCTGCGATTAAGGCTGTCGTGGGGATCGTGATTTTAGGTCAGGCATGGCCAGGAGGGAAGAGCAGCAGGTTTTACCCAGCCCTGGGACCCTGACCCCCATTCCAGGACCCCCACCCCACTCCAGAACCCCCCTGTCAAGCCCTGAGACCCCAAACCCTGTCCCAGGACCCCATTCCCCAGCCACAGCCACCCCCCCTTCTCCCTATCCCCCGAGCCCATCGTGTGCCAAACCGTCCTCGTGCCTCTCCATGCCCCCTCCGTGCTGCTGCCTCCCCGGAATCACCTGCTGCCCGCAGGGCCCCGAAACTTGGGGCTGGGTCTCGTTTCACACAAACGGTTGGGAAATTACTCCAGAACAGACCAAAATCATTTCTGTGGAACACATTACCCTCCTTAATGACTGCTCTTTTTCAATTAGCTGTCACGGCCCTGAAATAAAGCTGTGCTTTCCTTCTCCAATAAATCACTGCCTTTATTTGGAATTGGAATTAAGGAAAAAAAAAAAAAAAAAAAAAAGAAAAAGAGAATAAACATGTTACCCTTTCCCTTTCCTCGATGCCAGGCGGGTTGGAGCCATGTTTAAATTATCTCTGCTGCATTCAGGCAGAATTGTCACAGTAAATTTTACAGAAAACAGTAAAGCCAATAAATAAACATGCTTCTTTTGTCAGGGATGAATATTACTGCTGCTCAGATTTATAACTCGCTTCTCTCCCGCATTATAGTGCTTTCGTGAAAGCGCTGTCGCAGCTCCTGTATTATGCTGCTGGGGTGGGGTGTCTCCCTCTCTGTTAAAGAGCAGCAGGAACTTCTTGTGAGATTAAATTTGAGAGGAAGGGCAGCCCCTTCCCTCTGACCTGCTCTGAGCCCTCCCAGCATCAGTTGCATCGCTGGGGTCATTGCTCAGCACCCCCTGGATTCACCCCAAAGGGGCATCCACTGCCCCGGCTGGGAAAGGGAGCCCTGACCTGAGCCGTTCCCCAGCATCATCTCCTCCAGCATTACCTCCTGCATCGCAAGGACCGGCCTGCTGAGCACAAAACCCACACAGAATTGGGGGAAATGCAGGGAGTTTTGGTGCAGACGCCGTTGCCAGGGCAACAGCTGAGTAACCCATCCAGCCCGGGAGGGAGGATGCTGCAGCCTCTGCCAGCACTGAGGAGGCAGAAAAACACCCCCGGGGATGAGAGATTGCAGAAAATAGCTGATTTTTAGTGCAGAAAGCTGGGGAGGGTGGTCAAGATCCCCCCCTGGCAGCCCCCAGCCTCACGGGCTGCTCCCACCCAGGGATGCTCGGGGCTCGCTGAGGCTGAGTCAAGTGGAAAGATTCGCTGCTGTTAAAAAATCATCGTGGAAACACGGAGCGTTGCCTGCCCATCTCAGTGCTCTCCAACGAGCCAGGCTAATGGCATTAAAGAGGCAGCTGAGCAGGGCGGCTATTAAATGTCAAGAGCTTTGCACATGAAAATGATGCAGAAAGGCTGGTTGGCTTCTTTTTTTTTTTTTTTCCAGGAGGAATATAAATTTTATTATTGCACGCCAGTCCTGTGTGGTAAAAATATAGCTTGGCGTTTAATAAATAAATAAAAATCAAATAAAATAAGCCATAAACCTTCGGCTTCTGCTTGTGGCTTGGCTGTGAGTGTGGGGAGAGCAGGGGCTGGCAGGACAGGGATGGTGCAAAGGCACCGACCCTCCTAAAATGGAGGGGGGGGGTGTGGGATGTGTGTGCAGCCAGACGTGCAGCACACACTTACGGGGAGGTAGTGATGTCCAATTGCTCCATTTCATTGCAAAATTAAGGAAAAAAAAAAAAAAAAAGAGCAACTGTGGTGAAATAAAAGCATTAAGCTTCAGTGAACCTTAAAGCCACAGTGGGGAGAAAAAAAAAAAAAAAAGAGGTTATCTGCCCCGGGTGGTGCTCAGGGAGTTTTCTCTGTCCTTTCGGCTCTGAAGGTGGAGGCGGGGATGCCCCCAAGGTGTGCAGATGGGGGGGGTCCCCCTGTCCCTGCTCCCCACACCTCCCCTTCACCTTACAAGCTGCAGCCCAGCACCCCGGAGCATGTTGGCTGCACGTGATGGTGCCTCTTAATTGTTTTATCCTGGAGATTAATTGGCTTTTGGGGTTTAGTTACTTCCAAGGGGCGGGAGGAAACGCTGCCCCTTCCTCAGATGATGCCTGTCAGAGCAAAGCACGCTCGGCGTGCGCCTCGATGGCTGCAAACCCAACGGTGCTTAAAAAAAAAAAAAAAAGGGATTTCACCGACTCCAGATAAGAAGGCGATCGGCCAAGAGAAAAGAAATAAATTGCACCGAGCCTGCTCTTGCTCTGGAGCCGAGGAAGGACGGGAGGCAACGGGAATAAAGCCTGCAGTAAATCTCCCCGCTCCCACCACGCAGCCGAATAAACCTGTCTTTAAGGGCACTATAAAGGTAATAAACCCCCCAAGAAGGAGCCGCTTTGGTTGCGTGGTCGGTGGTTTAGCTGCAGGAACACATTAATGGGATTAAAGTCAGGGGGGAGAGGTCGCTCCCACGTCCCGGGGGACATCCAGCCCCTGGTCTGGGATGGGTGGCGGGTGCTGGGGTGGCCCCACAAACACACGGCAAGGCAGAATAGCAACAAAAACTCTCCTTTAATAGCTGGATTGACCTGAGGATTTGTTCTGACCGAGGTAGGCAGCCCCGGGGCCACTGTGAGCGAAGGAGCGTGGGGTCAGCTCGATCCCCACTGCCGGGACGGGGCTCACCCGCTCTGCTAGAAAACCTCCAGCCGTTTGTCAAGGGAAGAGTTAAAAACAGGGCAGCTGCTCCCTATAAACACATTCATCCACCTCCGTGCAAAGAAACGGGGACCGGGAGCCCCTCAGCCTTGGCATCGTTGCCCATGTCCGCTCCGCACGCATGTTAGAAAAATATATTTTATTTAAATTCTCCTTTTTCTCCGTGGAGTTTTCTTCTCTCTCTTTTTGAATATAGATTGAGCGGTGTCTCTAGATTTCGACCTGTGCATGTGTTTCTATCAAGATCAAGAGTTAAAAGCCAATCATTGAACACCTAACTCTAGAAAAGGCTGCGTACAATATTATGGCTTTTGCACCTACATCCAAAGGGGACTTGCAGGTTGGAAGGAGGGGTGGGAGCTTGTTTGCGGCAAAGCCAGGATGGGGAGGGATGGGGGGCGACGGCTGGGGACCGCATGCAGCTCTGCACAAAGCCAGCCCGGCGAACGGCGTCGTCCCGACGCGCACGGAGATCCTTTGGTTTCGCTTGCTCGTCAGCAGGCAGCGGGCGAGGGCGCGGGCAAAGCGAGGGGACCCGGCGCAGGACTGGATTCGGCTGGAGGGACACCTAAAACAGCCCCGGGATTTGCTCCCCACTGCTGGGGGCGTTTGATGCGGCTGGGCTGGAGCATGTTCCCTGCTCGTGGCCCCCAAAACTGCTTCTGGGGGGGCTCTTCTGGTTTGTAAATTTTTGGAATGAGGCACGGACGAGCTTGTGGGTCCTGTAAGCTCTTCTGTCCAGGGCCAACGTTGCCCTCTCAGGCATCACCCACAGGCATGGGGGTGGCTCCCACCCACAGCCCCCCTGGGTGGGGGTCACGGGCCCCTCCCCGGCACAGCGGGGCTGGAGCAGTGACCGCACGGACAGAGCAGCAACGCTGCCCGGTGCTGTGGCTGGGGACACCGGCCTTGTCCTGGGGACACCCCCTGTCCTCAGGCTCGGGGAGGGTCCCCAAGAAACCAAGGGAGGGTGTGCGGGGGGGACACAGCCACCTCACTGGGATGCAGCGCTCTCCCCAGCGCAGCCTTCCCCATTTCCATTAACTCCAACTGGGATCCACGGGAGCATCACCCATGTGGTGCCAACCCCATCCTTGGTCTCTCCTCCCTTGGGAAGGGCGATGGGCTCCATCCGGGGACGGGCAGCAGCCTTCCAGGGCTGGCCAAGGAGCGACAGAAATTTGGGGACACCCACCCCGGGGGAGCTCAGCTCCTGCAGCACCGCGGCGGTGCCCGGGGAGGGGGGACGGGGTGTGTGTGTCAGGCACAGCACAAGCAACGCAGCGTCCCCCCAAGGGATGGGCACAAATAACCCGTTGCGTTGCCAGGGAGGGTTGCGGCAGCCCGAACAGGAGCGGGATGGAGCAGGAATCCTGCGGTGCGGAAGGCACCTGCATCCCCTCGGCGGTGCCGCCGCGCCTGGGTCCGCATCGGCGTCGGCCAAGCAAGCTCAGCGATGGCTGGGGACCGTTCGTTGCTCATGCAGGGAGTTGATTAACAGCTAATAGCAGCAGATGGAGACTTAAAAAGAAAAGCCACCCACTGGGTGGAAGTAGGCAGAGGCTGGGAAGACCGAGCCTTTCCTCGCCACGCAGGGTCAGGTCCCCCCGCCCTCGTCACCATCATCTCGGGTAATAATCATCCGGGACCCCTGAAAGATTTCGGAGTTTCAGAGCCGTGTCCACCGTTCTGATGTAGCCGCTGATCATCTTCCTCATCTCGGGGGTGTAGGGGTCGTACTCCAATTTTCTCAAGCCGGATCGCTTGAAGTTGCCGTCCTTCTGTCCCTCGACGCAGAGCAGCCGGTCCTCGCAGGCGGCGATGCCCAGCAGCCCCACCATCCGCTGCAGCTGGACGAAGAGGTCCCGCTTCAGGTCCTCGAAGTGAACCACCAGCACCTTCTTGCCGTAGCGCAGCCAGTCGAGGGTGTGGGTAGCCCACCACGGTGCGTAGTTTGCCACAAACTCTGGCCACTCTGGAAGAAGCAGAGGTTAGTGGGTGTCCCCGCCGTGTCCTCCCACATCCCCCATCTCAGGGCCGCTCCCTGCTGAAATCTTTCAATTATCCTTCTTGCTAATTGATCCTCCCATAAAAATCAGGTGATAAAAGGGATAATGAAACATCAGTTATAAGCCACAACTCTCCCGGCAGTGCCGTATCCATCTATCCCGTGACGCATAAAAGCTCTGGGTATCTGCCTCTTCCTCTTGTCCTCCCCCAGAAACCAATGCCTGATTAATAGCTTAACTGTATTTAATTCCCCAAAGAATCATTAAACACAGTATCTGTTTCATTAAACAGATACAGGACAATTCACCTTGTGTAATCATATCACATAAAACTTTGCTTTGGAACCGCTCCAGGGATATCGTAAAATTAATGTCACGGAACCAAACAGGGGTTTCACGGCGCCTGCGGGCTCCACGCAGGGCTGACAACGGGGAGGGGGAAGGAAAACCCGCCCCACACCCCCTGCCCCAGCACCGGCAGCTGTGGGCAAGGCTGGGGAGAGGGCTCAGCTTTTTTTCCAAAATTGCCTCAAAACTAGTTCCTGAGAGGAGTAAACAGTTTGGAGAGCCGCGCTGCAGGGAGCAAGGGGCTTTCCGCAGGGAGGGCTGGTTGTGGGACCCCCATGTCCTGTCTTAATTAGTCGCCTTTAATCCCTTTTTTTTTTTTTTTTTTTCTTGTTCTCTGGGTGATTTATTTAACCACGCACCCGAGCGCTAATTGCAAACCTGGCACAAACGAGCTGTCCCCGCTGAGGGTTCGCTTCCTGCGCTGGTGGGAGGGCAGGGTGGGTGCTGATGGTTCCACAGGGACCCTGGGGCTCCACAGCCGGGTCCTCCACAAGCTGAGCAAAAATGGGGGGCTCTGACCCCTCCCCGGTGCCAAACCCCAGCTCTCAGCAACTCTCCGAGCCCGATTAAAGCCCTCAAGTGATGGAAAATCTCCATCTTTCCAAGCAAGTTGTTCCAATGGTTAATTAACCTGACAATTAACCCATCAGGTAATTACACCGTACATCTTCTGGAAAGAATTTGGTGATGTATTTTGATGTGGGTCCAAATTGGACTGTGCTGGGGTAGAGGGAAGGGTCCCCTCTGCCTGCCCCTGCGCTCCCAACCCTTGGGGACACAAAGTGTGGGGCAGGCCGCCGGGGTTTGGGACCGGGAAAGCGCAGGAGGGTGCCCGTGGGACTGTCCTGCACCCCCCGACTCGGCTGTATCTACATTTTGCCATTGTGCTTTGGGGTGCAGCACACGAGGATAAAAATCTAGCAAGAGGCTCGTACCCCTCCACGGCGGGGGAAATGCCAGCCCAGGGACCTGCCTGGGGAGAAAAGCCACTGAGGAAGGAGTGGGATGTTTCTCTCCCCTGATTATATGGGATGGGGTGGGGCTGGGCCATCTCCGGCACGGCAAGCACATGGCGATAACGAAATCCAGGCACATAACAGCAACAAGAGCAAAAGCTCCCCTTAAATAAACTCTGAATTAAGGGTAGCAGATGTTCAATCAAGCTAAATATTTTAACTCTTTCCAATGAAGTCAATTCCACAACAGCAATTTGTAAATTGCTATAATTAACAAGCCTCCACACTACGCCTGTTCGTGGGAAAGGTAGCGTCTCCGGAGCAGCTGGGCGACAGAAATAACCCCCCCCCACTGCTAATGTCCCCCCGGCAGAGGGGCTGGGGGCTTCCCCGAGGTCTGGGCCATTCTCCTGTGCCTCCGCCTTGGGGAAGGACAGATAACGAGGGCTCGGAGGAGATTTCCTTCCTCCCGCTAATTAGAAATTTGGGGGGGTGTGAGATGGCGCTGGACGGGCAGAGAGGGAGGCAGGTGGGTGAGCTGGCAGCAGCAGGCAGGACCCTGGGAGTTATGGGGTTTATTTCCACCCCCTGGGTGCTGCCTGTGGCAGGGCTGGCTCTGCTGGGGAGCAGGGCTGCCCATCCCCTCCTGACCCCCCCCCAGGCAAGGTGGTCCTGCTGGGACCCTGCTTCACTGGCAGCGTGGAGATGCTGCAGCCCCACACCGATGTGTGCACCCACCAGGTGACGGATGGAGATGTCTGATGGATCCTGTTATTATTTTAACCTCCCCTTGCATTCAGGCCAGCTGCCCTTGGCCTCAAAGAGCTGCTCTGAAGAAGGGGCAGAGTTTGGGTCCTCAGGTTCCTGCCCACCCAGAATCATCCGGTTGGAAAAGCCCTTGCAGCTCCTCCAGCCCCACCATGACCCTCCCCCTGAGCGTTCCCAACTCCCCCAGATCCCTCAGCGCTGGCTCAGCCCGACTCTTCAACCCCTCCAGGGATCCCGGGGACTCCCCCCTGCCCTGGGCAGCCCATTCCAACGCCCAACAGCCCCTTCTGCACAGAAATCCTTCCTCAGAGCCAGCCTGACCCTGCCCTGGGCAGCTTGAGGCCATTCCCTCGGGGCCTGGCGCTGGGGCCTTGGCTCCAGAGACTCATCCCCCCTCTCTGCCCCCTCCTGGCAGGGAGTTGCAGAGGGCCAGGAGGTCTCCCCTCAGCCTCCTCTTCTCCAGACTGAACCCCCCCAGTTCCCCCAGCCGCTCCCCAGCAGACCTGTGCTCCAGACCCTGCCCCAGCTCCGTTGCCCTTCTCTGGACACGCTCGAGTCATTCAATGGCCTTTTCGGGGTGAGGGGCCCAAAACTGAACCCAGGAATCGAGGGGCGGCCTCCCCAGTGCCGAGCACAGGGTCAAGATCACTTCCCCCAACCCATCCCCTCCCCGCTGGCACCAGGCTGCTGTCAGCCCTGTGTCCCCAGCCAGGCACTGCCACCTCTCTCTGTGTCTGTCCTTGTGACCCAACACCAAAGAGCTGAACATCTTCCCCATCCCATCCCATCCCATCCCATCCCATCCCATCCCATCCCATCCATGCAGGAGCCCTCAGCCGTGCTAGATGATGCCGCAGGTCATGCTGGCTTCAAGCCCAGATGTCCCTCCAACACAGGGATCCCAAAGGGGTGGCACAGCCCACACTTCCCCCATGGGGACCGGACTTGGGCGCTGCTGGGCTTTACCAACAGCTTTATGGCTCCGGCAGCCAGGCTGGAGCTCGCCACCCGGGTTCTGTGAGAGTGGGACAGGGGTGGCCGAGCCCACCAGCCCACCTTTGCCCTTCCAGTGGGCGTGAGCCGCGAAGCCGATGTGTCCCCCGTATTTGCGGTTGAACTCCGCCATCAGGGCCTTGTAGGGGTTTCGGATGAGCAGGATGGCCGAATCAAAGGATTCGATCTCCTTCTGGCCACTCTCGTGAGTCTTGATGCAAATCGTCCTCCCGCTTCGCCAGTGGTCCCTCTCGCCCTTGAACCCTGCCGGGACAGAGCAAGCGGGTGCCTGAGTTAATAAAAATAATAAAAGCAGGCTGGGGAAAGGGAACGATGCGGGGATATCGGGTTGCAAAATAGTCGGATAAAAGCAACTGAGGCTTGAAGTAGAATTTGCATCCCTCTCCCAGATGGAAATAATTTATTTTTCCAAGTTATGAGTCCCATGAAATTCATGTATGAGAGGGTGGGTAGCAGGCACTGGGACCGAGCGGGGCTGCCTCCTCCCCGGCCATGCTCAGCTCTTCTCAGCGCAGGGGTCTGCAACAGCCTGATATTGCACAGCCCATTAAATAACTGCATACTGCATTAACGTACTTTATGCTTGTACTGGGGGGTCAAGAACCTATTTTTATAGCTATAATCTCCCTGACCACAGTGTTTAAACTCTCCCAATAAATTAAGAAGAGGAAAAAAGCTGTGCTCGGGGCAGATGGGCTGCAGTGATGCCATGGAGGGGTCCAGAGAGAGGATCACCATCCCCTGTGCTCCTGCACGGAGTATTGGGGCTGAGCCCAGCATCACGCTCAGCCCCTTTGCACCCCCAGCCCCTGCAAAGCACAACCCAAACTACCTGGGAACAAGGCGGCACCAGCAGAGCTGAGCCGAGGAGGGAGATAAGCTGTAAGTAGCTGTACTACATCAATTATAGATGTGTAATTTGCTTTCAGCAGCCATGCTGTGCGACGCAGGGACGTGATGGCTAATCTGCCAGTTGCCTGGATACCTCCGGGCCCCTCCGACGCGTTCAGCCCAGAATAAACATGAAACCCATGCGCGGTCGGATGAGCAAAACCTCCCCGAGGCTTTTGCCCTGAGGATGCTCCCACCCGTGGGAGGTGTGATGCCGGCTGCACCCCGGGGTGGGTGCCAGTGCCCGGGCTGATAGACTCCAGGCTCCCTCCCTCAGCGCAGAGCATCTCTAAATTTGGCAAATCTTGAAGAAATGGGTGATGCTGCCTTTAGCAGGGCTTTAGGGGGTCCCGTGGGTACAAACCCTGGCCGGCTGCACAGGTACCCCAGGTACAGACCCCACCAGCTATGTGGGTACCCCAGGTACAGAGCCCAACGCCACCATGGCCGAGGAGAGAAGGAGGATTTCCTCTCAAAGCCACAAAAGGGGAAGGAAAAGCAGGAGAAACCTTCAAGATCTACAAATAAAACTACTGTAAATGGCTATAAAATGGGGGCAACTGGTGTTTTCTCTCCCCCTTGCTATCTGGTGGGTTATTGGGAGGAGCTGGCTTCTGCCTGGAAAAGCTTCATGCCCGCCTCAAGATTTTTTTTGGCTTGAAACTTATCCTCGCTGCTTAATTCAGGGTCCCCAAAGCCCACGTGCTATCGGCCCTGGCACCAACACGGTGGGCAGAGCACTGCTGCTTTGCCCCAGAGGGAACAACAGCATTCCTCCTCCGTTAAATATTTACTGGGCAAATACCTGTGTCCCTCAGGACGGGAAGATGAATCTCCAGCAAACGCTTCAGCCCAAGGAGAACAGGCAAATGAGATCAGCTCCCTCCTCCACCCCACCCCATGAGCTCATCGGAGCTTTTTTGAGCTGTGAATATTCATTAATTTGGGTGTCGGTGTTCCCCGGGTGCTGACACATGTTGTTATTTTTATCTGCAGCTCCTTGGGAAGCACGTGGGGACATTTGTCCTCCAGGATACTGGTGCCACCAGCACCACCCGCTCCCAAATCCTGAAGCTGGAAGGCTGCGCGAGTCCTCCTCACCACACAGCTGTGGCTTTCTTTTGCTTCTTAATTTATGCATCCCGAGACAAGAGTGCCAAGCTCGTGGGGAAATCTGATCAAAAAACCACAGTTGGCCTTTTCTTGGGGCAAAAAACTCAGGAACTGCTTTGTTTGCCAGGGTTGGAGCTGCTCTGCTTCCTCCTCTAGAAAATTCCAACCCCCACAGCAGGTTAAAAACCACCAGTGTGATGGAGAAAACCCAGTTCTTCCCCAAATCAGTCCTGGGCAAGGTTAGTGGGCAGCACAGGGAGGTTATGGGCAGGGCACACGCGATGCCCAAACCATCCCACGCAGCAGCATCGGTGGCACCCGGCTCTGGCCCCCCCCTTCCTGCAGACCCAAGGGATGGCACCGGGACCTTCTCCCAGCTCAGGTGGGACTGGTGCACCCCCAGCAACGAACCCCCATCTCACCTTTGTTGTAGAGAGACCCATCAAAGTAGTAGCTGCCGGTGTAGAAGCCGGTGGCCAGCTCGATCAGGTGGCGAGCCCAGGTGTTGCCGGCACCGGGGAAGCTGGCCAGGGCCACCAGCTGCTTGGCACGGGTGGGGAGAAACCTCCGGTCCATGCAGCGGTTGTCTGCAGCAAGAACCAGCCAAGACACGTCAGGGATGTGGCACGGGAACGTGCTTTTCCCACAGAGCTTTCCCGCTCCCTCACGGCGCGATGCTGTCTCCCGGGAAGGTGCTGGGGCAGGGTGTGAAGGAGGTGGCCACTATAGGGAAAGGCGCCCTGCCTAAAGCACGTAGGGACACCCCAAAGAGTCCTAAACACCCCAAAAAAATCCTCAGAAGAGGGCCGGAGGCGTTTTGCATTACCAGCTGCCTGCGTGATTAGGGGAGAGTGAGTAACACGGGTGCATTTGCCAAGCAACGCTCCTGCTTTTAATATCAACAAATGGACAAGAGTTTCCAGCGCCACCTCAAACGCCGAAGCAGGGATCGTGTTGAGACTGAGCCGCTCTGAAGTGAAACCACCTGAATTTGGGAGCTCAGTTGCTCCGTTCAGCCCTTTCCTCTCCCAGTCACAGGTTTTCCCCTTGCCCTGTGCTTCCCTTTCCCCACTGGCCCCACCACTGGGACCTGCAGGGCAGGGGGGGACAGGAGCCCTCTCCGTGCAGCCTCCCGGGGACTTTTTGCCTGGTGACAGGTATTTTCTCCCATATTTTTTCCCAGAACCTGTCCCCTCTGGCTAGCAAAGCCCCAGTGGGTTCACTGGCCGACTGTAGGCTCTGGCTTGCCGGTACTGCCAGTGACAAGGAGGGACAAGCACCCGCAGGGAGGGATCCTGCCAGAGGCAGATGGCAAACCGCTCTCTCCTGCCGCTGAGTCAGGCAGTAATTAAAGCTGTTTGTTCAGGGGAGGATTGATTTCCCAGGAAATTAAAATAAATGGTAATTTTTAATGAAAGCCAACTAGATGCTGCAAGCTCACACGCACTTTCTGTCGGTGTGCCTGGGAAGGGGTTGGGAAACTGGTGCCAGTGCCCAGGTTGGAGCGGTCCCTGCCTGTCCCCTTGCCTGGCAGCAGGCAGGGCAAGCCCAGCGCCAGCTCAAAGCCCAGCGCCAGCTCACCTTGCACCTGGGTCTGGTAGACGAGGAGGTATTCGGCGGTGCCGCAGCTCTCGAACTCCTCGCCGGCGCATTTCTGGGCGCAGAGCTGCTCGTCCTCGCGCTCGTGCAGGGTGAAGAGCGTGGTGGGGAAGCCGCAGTGGCAGGTGGTGCCGGCCAGGGCGGACAGCGGGTACTCCTGCGGGGACGGGCGGAGGGAGGGCAGCCAGCAGCACTGGCCTCAGCCCCCTCAGCCCCTTCCTCTGCCCCCCGCACTCATCCTCACCGCCCCGGCCCCGCTGTGCAGCGTGGGGCTGTTTGCAGCGTCCCCGGTTGCACAAGCAGCTCGTTGCAGACACCCAAAACCACCCGAGCCCCGACTTATCCGTGGCACAGCCAAGCAGCCAGCAGTGCTGGTGCTCCCGGCAGAGCCGTGGCACCATCATTTGTGAGTTTGCCACCTGCAACGAGGTCACTCAGAGTCCACGGATGACCCCGTGGTGGCCTCACCCGCATTTCCAAGCCCGGAGTCACAAGGCCCATTCGGTGGCTGACGTGATTGATTGCCAGGCTGCGGCAGCGCCGGGTTAATCGAGGCGCTGTGGTTATTTCCACCTCCCAGCCCCGGCCCTCCCAGCACTGATGGGAAAGTGGAGCCAGCGATGGAGCAGCCACTCGTATTTAACTGGTGGGATTGCTTATTCCCCACCTTCCTCTTCTGGGGAGGCCATGAAGGACTGTCCACACCTGCAGGTCTTTCTCTTCCTCTGCCTTATCATTTACTTAATTTTAATTAATAAATACCCAGCAATGCCCACTGCCAGCCTTTCCTTTCCTGCTTATAGGCATCGCGCCTCAGGAGCAAACGGCATCGCAGCATCCCTGGAGCAGAGCAGGGCCAGTGTGACCCTTTCTGATGATGATTTAGGTGATTAAGTTTTCCACCTGCACCCCCCCGGCCCCCGGGTACCTTCTCGGTGCAGAAATCCACACACTTGTCCACTGACATGTTCAGCATGAGCTGGCTGACGGGCAAGGCGATGGAGATGTTGTTCGGCCGGTGGAAGCACCCCCGAAATATTGCACTGCCATCTGTGGGGGAGAGAGGCCACCACGGGGCTGGGAGCGATGCTGACCCGGCCACAAGGAGCCGGGGCTGCACCCCAGAAACGATGCCAGTGCCAGCCCGTGCGCCCCAGGCTTGGGAGCAAGAGCCTCTGCATGCCCCAGCATCCCCGTCCCTGTCTCCCACCGCTCCTCTTCAGCCACCCATCAGCACAGTGGCTGCTTTTCTCCAGCTCTCGTCACCCTCCGGCTGTGAAGCCACGTTTGCTGACAAATCTGAGTCATTTTTAGCCATGCCAAAACAAGGGCAGACGCGATGGGCCGTGGGAGCCCCATCACGCTCCCAGCCGCTCGCTCGGCTGCTTACGGTGCAAAATCAGAGCAAAAGCAAAGTTGAGTTTATTTTTTCCTCCCTATTTTTATCAAGTCACTGATCCCAGACTGTATGAGCAATGGAGCCGGTAAGGAGAGCAGAACTGGGACTGGCTTGGTCCCCCCACACCAGCACTGGTGCCCCAAGGGGTCCCATCCCAGGTCCTCGCCCACCACTGCATGTACCCGGGCACCCTCAGCCCCTCCCCAGGGCAGTCACTCTACCAGGTGCCTGGTGGTGGGAGCTCTGAGAACTGCCACCTTCCTTCCCATCGCCTGGGGATGAGGAAAGAAAAGCAGCAAGTGTGGGTAATTATAGTGCTGCCTAATTGGGAGCCAAATGAGCTCTTCTGATGAGGAGAACCCTCGGCTCTTCCTGGAGCTCCCGCACGTCCTCAGCCTGCAGCCAGCTCTGAATACGATGATGGTCCTGTCTGGCCATCAGGAAAGAGTTCTTCATCCAAAATGCCCTGAACAGGAGTTCAGGTCCTTGGGGCTCCCTGCCTCACCCAGCAGTCATCCCCGCAGGGGGTTCCCCACGATGTGCAGGAGCAAAACTACCCCAGTCACAGACCTGAACCGCCTCCAAACCACCTCTCTTGAGCCATGACCTGGCTGACGCAGCACGGGGATGCCAGGGACCACCCCCAGCAGCACCATCGGGGGCTCCCCTAATTTGGGGCTGAGCCGGGAGCCGCATCGATGCCGCCAACTTACATCTCCGGGCCGACTCCTGGGCCAGCTCCAGGCGGTAGATGGAGAGGCGGTTGACCCCGCCGCAGATGTTGCTCCTCTCCCCCTTGCACTCCATGTTGCACTCGGACTCGCTGGCGTTCGATGCCTGGACCTTGTGCCCACAGTAGCACTCGGCGCCAAATTCCAGCCCAGCATAGAGGTAACCCCTGGGGGGAGAGGGAGACAGAGGGGTGCTCAGCACGTCCCCAGGCACCCCCCCGGCTCCGTGGGGTTTCACAGGAGCATCCCTGCTGCAGGAAACTCCCACCCAGCGCTGGAAGCAGCACTGCATCCCAAGGGTGCGTTGTTGGACAAGATGATCATTGCAGGTCCCTTCCAGCTGAAAATATGCTAGTCTAGTCTAGTCTAGTCTAGTTCTATTCCATTCCCTTTCATTCTGTTTCGTTCCATTTTCATCTAGTCTATTCCTATTCCATTCTAATCTAGTCTAGTCCTGTTCTATTCTAGTCTAGTCTATTCCTATTCCATTCTAGTCTAGACTAGTCCTGTTCCATTCTATTCTATTCTATTCTATTCTATTCTAGTCTAGTCTAGTCTAGTCTAGTCTCTTCCTATTCCATTCTAGTCTAGTCTAGTCCTGTTCCATTCTATTCTATTCTAGTCTAGTCTATTCCCATTACATTCTAGTCTAGTCTAGTCCTGTTCCATTCTAGTCTAGTCTAGTCTAGTCTATTCCCATTCCATTCTAGTCTAGACTAGTCCTGTTTCATTCTAGTCTAGTCTAGTCTAGTCTAGTCTAGTCTAGTCTCTTCCTATTCCATTCTAGTCTAGTCTAGTCTAGTTTATTTTCTATTCTAGTCCAGTCCAGTCCAAGGGAAGGGGCTCCACAGGCTGCAGAGATCATGAAGCACAAAACAGCGACATTTCTTACAGGTAGGGAGGATGTAACGGGTGGTGGCAGAGCAGGAAGAAGTGACAGGGGCTTTGCTGGGCTTCAAAGTGGGGCAGCTGTGCTGTTTGCTACAGACTGGAGCTGGAAGCGGGGGATTGCAGCAGGTGCTTGCCAAGTGCCAGCGGCGCTGGAAACCCTCTGGAAAGGGGCAGTGCTGGTGCTGCGGGGGGGCTCTGGCGTGGAGCAGCCCCGTGTCAGCACAACCGTTGGTTCGGCTCACGGCGAGCGTCTTGCTGAGGTGGGTGAGCCCTGCGTGGGGACGTGCCACTGCCCCGGTGACCGGCGATGGCCCTTTGCAGCAACGTCCCCCCGTGCCGTGGGATGCGGCACAGACGGGCTTCAGCTCTGAGGGAGTTTGGAGGCAGCAAAGTGCCACTCGCTCCCGCCGGCACAGACCACGTCTAGGGCACATCCTTCGTGTGACGCTGGGAAAAGGAGAAAAATTCTGCAGCAAGGAATCCGTTTGTCTCCCCAACTGCTCGCGGAGGCACTTTGACAGCTGGGAAGGTCTGGGGAGGGCGTTTTGGTGGGGCCAGCCCTGGGTGGGAGCGCTCAAGGCTCCCTCAGCACCAAAACAGAGCCCTCACACCCCCCTGCCCTGCACGAGGATGGAACACATCATCCCCCCTGACCTTTTTCTAGGGGTCCTGGAAAACACCAGTAAATTGAAAAAAAAAAAAAAAAGACATAAATCTAAATAAAACAGAAGGAAGGCGAGAGGAAAGGGAAGGGAGCAGCCAGGGCAGGGAACTGTGACAGCAGAGAAACGCTGGTGTGTGTGGGGGAATTGATGGAGACACGGTGCCCGTCTCCCGCCCTACCGTTCGGCACAGTTGTCCTGGCAACGGAAGACTGTCATCTTCTTGTAGTCGAAGAAGGACACGCCGCGCAGCGTTCGCCGGCGAGTGTTGTCCACGTAGCAGCCGATGTATCTTGCTGGGGGGAGGGTAGAGGAGAGGGGGGTAAGAATCAGCCAGGGCTGAGCCCACTGATTCCCAATGCCCCCCTCTTTGGATTTTTCCCTCAGTAGGAATGTGCAGCAACGTGCCCTGCTTGTTTGTGTTAGAAACACACGTGCTCTGGGTACGTCCTGCAAGAAAAAAAAAAAAAAAAAGAAAAGAAAAAAGGTGAAGCCCAGAAACACCCACTACAGATAGAAAGGACACTGGGGCTCTGCACTGAGGCTCCTTCTCTCTGTCCTCTTCCTTCCCACCAGCCTTAAAACCGAGCAAAGCAGCTCCAAAACCAGATGAGTTACGTGGTAAAATAACCAATCCTCTTCACTCTGCCCTGCCGGGAACACAGGGGTGGGCAGAATGGAGAAAGATGGTTTAAAACAAATTTTCCTCAGCCAGCAGCTCGCTTTCCCCAGCCCCAGCCATCAATGCAGAGGGTATTTGCCCAGTGCTAACACTTGGCAAAGAGAAGGTTGATGCCTGTGCTGAGAGCAAATGAAGATGCCGGTAGACAGGGAATAGAGCTGAATAAATAGTTAGGATGAAATCATTTATTTGACAAATGTAGCCTTTTCCAATAATCTGAAAATAAACAGCCGTCTCCTCCCTGGCGTTGCCTGTTGCAATGCTCCGTGTCGGCTGTGGGATCGTGTTAGGGGTGAGCAGGTCCACGAGCTGTCCCTGCTCAGTTTCCTCGTTAGGTGCCCTCATTAGCACCCTCGTTAGTGCCCTCATTAGTGTCCTGCTCCTGCTCCCACCTGAGCATTTGCTCCGGGGAAGAGGTATTGCTGCGATGCAGGGATGTGGTGCTGGGGCAGGGATGCTCAGCATCCTCACTGCCCCTGCTGCCCGATGAGGATGGGGGGGTCCAGGAGCTGGTGGGATTAACCATCCGGTAATCAGCTAACGAGGTGTTGGGGCTTGAGGATGTGCAGGTCAGCCACGCAGTATGGGTGTCCCAGGGGAGGGTGGCCCCAGGGACCAGTGGCAGGGTCTTACCAGCTCAGGACCGATGGCAGAGCTGGCTTGGAATCCCAAACCAGTCAGGTTCACCTCATTCCCTGTTTTGGGTATGCATCCTCGATGAATACAGTGGCAATCTTTCACTTTTCTTAATCCTGAAATTCTGCTCCACTCTCGGGGTATCAGCTGCAGGACGCTGGCAGAGGGCGACCCTGTCCTGGAGTAAATCCAGGTGGTGGCCACTGGCCTCTGGCTTTGAGCTGCTGCTGCAGAGCCTCAGCACGGGGATACAAAAGGAGAGGCTCCTGTCCTTTCAGGGCCACTGGACCCCAAGCCAAGGAGTTGTTTTTCACAGCACCAAACACCCCTCCAGCTGCGCCACCCAGGGCTCTGGTCTCAGCACCCCAGCCAAAGGGCTTTGGGAAAGCACCGGGCTACCCGGCAGCACAGGACTGGGCAGGAGCAGTGGTGAGGGCTCCCCTGCTCTGCTCAAGAGTGCAGCCGTTGCTCTAGGCAAGAAAGCTGCACCTTCCTGCACACAATAACCACCCCGTGTCTCTCCTTCCTTCTCCACGTCTCCCATCACACACGGAATTATCCCTCCAAGTACAGAGCGTCTCCACACGTCCCACTCCAGCACCAAACCACACCATGGGGTAATTCTTCTCACCTTCCGCTTGCACTTTGCATCTGGTGGGGGGGTCCCTGACCCCACTCCACGTGTACACCCCATCAATGGTGCACCCACCACCCTCCCCACCACCCCACAGGGTGCAGACCCCACCAGCGCTGCAAACCGGCTTCCCCAAGCCAGTCTGGGGGAAGGTGGAGCAGAAAGGGTGAGAGAAATATGCCTGATAGAGCTTTAACCACCAAAGAGCCATAACTCACTGCTCCCAATTACTCTCAGCACAACGTGGCATTTCCGCAGCGCTGAGCAGGTTTCAGCAGGTCAGCTCATTTTGGTCGTGACAGACCTAACCGGTGCAGGATTACTCCAGTCATCTGTGCAGAGCCGGTGACTGATGTGCATTACCTTCAATCCATCGCTCTTGACATATGCGTGCTGTAACTTATTAGGAAGGCAACTGGAATAATTAGGGAGATGCGAGGACAATAAGTGAAGGAGGAGCGAGCAGGGGGAGATGCTGAGAGGTGTGTGGTTGGGTTAGGTGGAGCTTGCTGGAGGGTGCTGAGCAGTGAGAGGGGGACCTGACCCAGCACGCAGGGGCCAAGAGGAATTTTGGAGAAGGCTGGAAACAGGCATGTGGAAAGACACACAGATCCACCCAGCAATAGTCACTCAATTCCCCAGACATCTCACTCTTCACAGAATCCCAGAATCATCTGGGTTGGAAAAGCCCCTGAAGCTCCTCCAGCCCCACCATGACCCTCCCCCTGACCGTTCCCAACTCCCCCAGATCCCTCAGCGCTGGCTCAGCCCGACTCTTCAACCCCTCCAGGGATCCCGGGGACTCCCCCCTGCCCTGGGCAGCCCATTCCAACGCCCAACAGCCCCTTCTGCACAGAAATCCTTCCTCAGAGCCAGCCTGACCCTGCCCTGGGCAGCTTGAGGCCATTCCCTCGGGGCCTGGCGCTGGGGCCTTGGCTCCAGAGACTCATCCCCCCTCTCTGCCCCCTCCTGGCAGGGAGTTGCAGAGGGCCAGGAGGTCTCCCCTCAGCCTCCTCTTCTCCAGACTGAACCCCCCCAGTTCCCCCAGCCGCTCCCCAGCAGACCTGTGCTCCGGACCCTGCCCCAGCTCCGTTGCCCTTCTCTGGCCACGCTCGAGTCATTCAATGGCCTTTTTGGGGTGAGGGGCCCAAAACTGAACCCCCTCAGCGAGGGGCGGCCTCCCCAGTGCCGAGCACAGGGGTAAGACCCTTCCGTGTCCCTGCTGGCCACACTATTGCTGATGCTTCCAGGAGCTAGGCTTGGTCACTGGGGCTGTTGGCATTACAAATTCATGTTTAACATCTGAACATAAAGCTTAACGTAAAGCTTGGTCTTCCAGAGGGCGCCGGAGCTCTTGGCTGCGGTGCAGCACATGAGCACAAACCACTTTGGTGCTGGAGTCCTGGTTGGGTGCAGGCATGGGGTGCAAGTATGGATCCCTCGGTCAATGTGCCCGTGCTTAGGGCCAACTGGTCACCCCGCTTGCATGGGGAAGTGAGTTGTACCCCTGCCATGCCACCCCGACCCATGGGGTGCACTCTGGGCTGCTCCCCTGCCCCAACAGCAATAGCTTTGGGTCACTGATGACCCCTCTGGGGACCATCCCAGCAAATCCACCAGCCACACTCTCCAGAGAGGTGCCGCCACCCAGCTCCTGTGAGCCAGGAGTTGGCACTGGTCTGTCTGGGAGCAACATCCTCCCTCTCTGCTTGAGCAGCCCCAGCCCCTCGCCGGCCTCTCCCAGCACCCACCGCTGCCGTTTAGCGAGCTAAAGTTGGAACAGAAATGTTTTCACAGGGCTCTGCTGCGGGGTGATGCTTGAAACAAATATCTACCCTTGATTTTCCAGCTGGTTGATCAAAAGCCTTGCGCTGGGCACAAAGCCCTCGCAGCCCCTCGACGGCAGCATTCTGCCCCACAGAGCACCGACAGCTCACCAGCGATGGGCTGGGGGCTCGTCCCCGCTGCCTCAGTGCAAATCCAGTGTGTGAGGAGGGAAATGCTCCACGTGAGCATGGGAGAGAGCAGGTGGGTGTTGGTGGCAGCAGCTTCAGGAAGGGTGGCCCATGCTGACCACCCCTGGGACAACTGTGGTGGTGGTGGAACGTAGAGGGACATCTTCGGCTGCGTGCCTGGGGTGGCTGCTCTCCCTTTCTTCATGGCACTGCTGGCTCGTGTGTCACAGGGAGCCCAGCCCTGGCTAGGAATGGCTGGAGACGTCCAGCAAAGGACCAGAGATGGCAGAGAGGACACCAGGCGTGGCCAGGCTGGGGCTGGTGCTTGCTCCCTCCAGCTTTACCCTCCAAAAATGCCCCCGGATTTGAGGCAGGAGATGTGCCTTCGCACGAGGATGCAGACAAGGTGAAGCGGACAGGGCTGCCCTCGACCTGCACCTTGGCCTGACCCTGAGGCTCCACCAGTGCGGCCAGGAGAGGGAGGAGGAGGAAGATGAGGAGGAGGAGGGAGGCACAGCGCCCCGGCAAGCCAGAGCCGTGCATCACGCTAAGCTAAACCAGCGCTGATTTTAGGAGCAGCATTCCCTCTGGAATTTCACGTGGCAGAGCCTCCACAGCTGCCTTGTTAAACCATCCCCTGCTTAATTACCACTGCCATTAAAATCTGCCCGCTCCTGCCAGACAGCCTGGGGAAGCAGTGGGCACTTCAGAGGGGAGCAGGGGAGCAAGGCGGGTGCTCAGCGCCCGTCCCCCGAGGCTCCGCCAGCCCCACAGGCACGTTGGGCTCAGGGGATTTCTCAATCTGGAGAATTTCTCCATCCTGCTCGGGAGCTGCCGAACATCTCGTGTGGTGGCACCATGTCCCCTCCAGCTGCCAGCTCTGCGCTGGCTCATGAACCGCTGCCCTCGCCGAGCCTTCCCACGCGAGATTAAAAACGGGAAAGACCATATTCCCAGACCACCTACGAGCCACTAAAGCCAGCGATGCCCAAGCCCAGCATCCCTCCCTGTCCCTCGCAGCCCCCGCTGTGCCCGGGCACCGGCAGAGGTTAATGGTGGTGGACACTTTGCATATGGCCGGGGCCGGGAGCGCTGCTTGGGGGTTTTATAGTGACCGACAGCTCGGGCTCGTGAACCATCTGGTGAGGATTCGCTAAATGTCACTTTGCATTAATGGAGCCACGCGGCCACACGCACCTCAGAAACGCTCCCGGAGACTCCTCAGCACAGGGGCACGACAGGGAAACCCCCTTTCATCCCATTTTAGCATGAGAAAGTCCCTTAAGCACCACGTGACATTTTTCCTCCATCTTCCAAGCCTGGACAGTGCATCTTGTCCAGAGTGAACAGGAGCACAGACCTGCTGTGGGGCTGGTGGCCGAGGAGGAGCAGCCCGGGGCGGGGGGACCAAGACCAGCTCAGCCTGTGAAACCCCCAATTTTGCACAGGGTTGGGGGTTCCTGCTTCTCTCCTGCTCCATCAAGGCTCCAGGGAGCTGTGGCTCCCAGCCCGGGATGCCCAGGGAACTGCGAGTCTGCGGCAGCTCCTGAGCAAGCTCGGCTTTGGGGCACAGACTTCCTCACAGAAATCAGCCTTCACAGGCATCGGGGCTCCCCACCGGCGTGCACCCCCCATCCTGGAGCTCAGGAGAGGGGACTGAGCAGAGAAGAGCGCGGCAGCATCCCAACACCTCTCCAGCAGTTCCCGCTCCCAATTCCCTTCCAAATTTCCTCGAGGGGCCGAAGCTGTCCTGTACACCCAGGCACCCCGCACGCCGCTGCGCGGGGCTGGAGCTCGGAGCTGGATTGTTCCTTCTCGCCAGCCCACGTCAGTAACAACAACACATTGTAATGGCTTTCACAGCAGCTGAAGGCGTGAGATGCTCCCTCGCTGGGGGGAGGGCTGCAGAGCCAGCAGAGAGGGGACCAGGAGGGTGTTTGGGTGACATTTGCTGGCACTGGGTGCTCGTGGGTGCCAGTGAGGGAGGCGATGAGCCGAATAACCACTGGGATGTGAAAAGCCCTGATGGGCAGCTCTCAGGCACCCAAATTCAGAGCGGGCGGGCAAGTCTGTCTGCACACAGCTGCCTTCAGGATAAATAGATGACATTTTAAAAATCAATGAGATCTACTATATTCGCTTATCCTTGTTCATTAATAATGGTCCCACTCGACAATACACCCCACAGCCCAGGCAGCGGCCAGACAGGGATGTCCTGGCTTGAAAGGTCAAACCCCAGCCCTGCCTGCACCCACGCCTGCCCGCACTTCAGTGTCTGCCAGGCAACGGCAGCCAGCCCCTGCCTGAACACCCCAGCAATGCAAATAACAGGTCACAAATCTGGTTTTAACGTTCATTGGGAACCACAAATGAAATGAATTTGGCCCACGGCACAACCAAAGGATGGGATGATGAAGGGGTGCAGCCTCTCCCCAGCCGGCACCCCCAGAAGTGTCTGTCCCAGCAAGGTGTGACTCAGAGCTTGATGATGCACAAATTGGGAAGATTGAAAATGGAAAAAGGAAAGTGGGTTACCGGCACTTGGGGAGGGAGGAAGGAGGGGAAGGAGGGAGAAGATCTTTCTGGGAACATCCTCTGGAGCAGCGGTCTCCAAAGCGGGGTGCTGCGCCCCAGGGGATGCGCGGGGCAACCTGTTGGGGCGCGGGAAGGAAATCTTAGCGCTCGAGTAGCACGGGCATATGGTTTATAAATAAATAAACACATATTTACTGGGGGCGCGTGCTCACAAATTTGTCCCTGGTAGGGGTGCGCGACAAAACCAGCTCAGAGACCACTGCCCCGGTGCAGGAGGCTTTCCCCGGGAGAGGCCAAGAGGAGGGACCCCCACCCAGACACGTGTCCCCCCAACCCTTACCTCTGTCCTCCTCCTTCTCGCGGCCGCTCCTGCCCCTGAGTGCCCGGCTCCGGGTGCTGCCATAGTCTCCGGCTTTGCCCCTCTCCGCCGGTTCCTTGGAGGTGCTTTTGAACCAGGGTCCGTGCCGCCGTCCCCCCTCCGGCATCGTCGCCGCCGCCTTGAAGCCGCGGCTCAGCTGCATCACCCCCAGGTAGGGCAGCCCAGGCCCCTCGCCAGCCCCGGGGCTGCGCTGGCTCCCCGTCACCGTGGGCTCCCCGGTGAAGCCCGAGTGCAGGAAAACCAAACTGCCGGCCGCCAGGTAGAGAGCCAGCAGCGTGAAGAAACGCACGGGTTTTCGCCGAAAATACCGCTGGAGTTTTACCAATAATTTGGCCATAGCGTCTTCATCCCTTCCCCGGCAGCAGGGGAGCTGCTCTCCGGCCCCAGGGATGCCCCGAGGGGGGGTTTTGCCACCCCCCCGGGATAGAGGCAGCTCCTGGGGTGCCCTGGGGGAGCAGACAGGTTCCCCAAAGCTTGGCGGGGGCTGCAGGGTGAGGCCGTGCAAAGCTATTGCCCGATCCTAAAAAGTCTGGGAGAGCTGGGGAAGGCAGCGGGGGCGGATTTGGAGCCCCCCCCTCCGCCGTGCACAGGGGGTTTCTCCAGCGCTGGCTGTCGCCGTCGTCCCCAGTTTATTCTCCTGCCGGCAAAGCCCCCCGGCCGTGCCCCGGAGACTCGGCTGATGGAGGGATCATGTTAAGGAAATCGAGGGTTTGAAGGTGATTTGAAAGCCGATCAGCTGACACAGCTCTTCTTGCTCGCCTTTCCGCTCGGCGGCACCGGCTCTCGCAAGCATCTCTCTAATGGAAACGGCACCGTCGCCCTTTCAGACAAAGAATGAAAAGTCCCTGGACGCGTCTCGGGGCCTGAAACGCTGACTGGGACCCTTTGTCTAAGGAAGCCCCATTCATCTCACTCCCAGGGCAAGAAATCTCCACCTGCAATCAAAGAGAAAGGCACGCTTAGGAAAGCATCCCAGGACGCGGGGAGGATCGCAGCCCCCGGCCCAGACACCGGGGCTCTCCTTCGCCTTTTGGCCCCGCACAGGGGCGGTTCAACCCCCCCCGGCACGAGGATGCGGGAGAGGAGGGAGATGTCGGGGTGATGGGAGCCGTGACGGGGATGTGGGGGTGAGTCCTGACTCCTGAGCCCCACATCTCTGCCTTGTCGTGCAAGAGAGGGGTTGCAGGATGGTGCTGGGGCACGTGGCGGATTTCTGATTTCACCTGATTTCACCTGATTTCACCCGCAAGAGGATGAGCTCTGCACGCACACTCATGCACCGGCATTTCACCCCTAGATCTGAAGGTTTCTGGGCACCAGCCGGCCCCAAGCGAAGCCCCCGAGCCCTGCGAGCCGGGTGGGCAGCGGGGCAAGAGGCTGCCACAAGCTGCTGCTCCCACCCAGGCACCCCACAATGCTGGGATGCCCCTCGCGAGCCTGATGTCCCCACATTGTCCCCAGCGTGGCTCTCCCGTGGCTGCATTTCAGCCCAACATGCCCCCAGAGAGGTTTTTACAGACATTGAAGCCGTGGCATCCTCTATTCTCCAGCTGGGACTGGAGGGGTGATCGTCCTCGCTCACACCCTGTCAGCCGGATCAACACGGAGCTGCCTCGGGAACGCCGCAGCCGGGGCTACCACGGCCATCCCTGGTGGCTCTCAGCATGGGGAGACAGCCAAGCTTTTCCCTCTGGGAGGAGGATTTCTCTCCTCCAAACTCCCCAGCTATAGAGGATTCTCCCCAGCCCTGCCCAGGATAACGCCATGCCAGGCTACGTGGTGGCTTCACGGTGGGAAATGCCACCGTCCCCGCATTTGCCCCCGTGCCTGGGGTGTGCTGCCTGTCATGGGCTCGTCTTACTTTAGGAAAGGAGACTAAAATAAATGGAAAGACAAAGTGCCATTAGTTTAATGGCCTCTATGTTCTTGCCATCTGTCTTCAGTTGATTAAATAAAAAATATTGGTGGAACATATGGCATGAATTATACATAAATATTTTAATTTGGGTTCCCAGAGTGGTTATTCAAATACCTCTGGCTCCGCCAGGTGAACTTTTGAGGAGCTCAGGGCTGGGCAGGCTGCATGGGGCAGATCGCTGGTGGGGCCTGAGCCCCTCAGGCTCCCCCAAACAGCCCCTTCCCCAGCCACACTTGGGGCCTACACACCCTGAGTAAACGCTGAGTAAACTCAGAGTAGCAGCCAAGCAAGAAGACTGCTTGCTCTTCAGGCTTTTGCGTCTGCAGGCACCTCTGTGGCAGGACGAAGGCACAGGCAGGACCCCGGCACAGCCAGGGCGGGTGGTCCGGCCCCCGCCACGGTGGGCGAGCAGCCCCCAGCCCGGCGGTCCCAGGGACCTGTCGGCACTTGGCCACTCTCCCAGGCTCCCTGGCCAGTGGCCAGCAGGGAAGGGCCGCTCCGTGGGAACTCACAGCTTCTCCTCCCGTGCCGGCACAAGCTGCTGTTTGGCGCTTCAACCCACTTTCCTGGGGCTTTATAAGGGCGCTGAGTACAGGGTAGTTTGGGGTGCAAACTGGTCCCCAGTATCCCCTACTGCCACCCGCCCTCCTCCCTGCCTGAGCTTGGTCCTGCCGGGCTATGGCAAGGAAGCATGGCATATAAAGAAGGGGCTTAAATTACTATCATTAAGCCATCTGGAGCTCATCCTTCTCCATCATGAACTGCGGAGTCGCAGGTCAATTACTGCACATTTGCATATATTCCATTAATGCTTCTGCTAATTGTCTGGAGGAGATAATGCGCTCGGCTTACGGCTCCCTCGTTGGCTATGGCTTACAAACAGCGAGCGCGGCAAACAGAGCCAGCGCCAGTGCTCCCAGTATGAGCGGGGGCTTGGGACATCGTGGGGGGGTGTGCCCGGGGGGGCCTCACCTTGCTGATAGCCATCAGGATGGGGGATGCTGGCCGCACCCCACAACGCTGCCCCGTGCGCCCCACCAGCCCTCCCTTGTCTTGGAAGGACAGATCCACCCCCCCGGTGGGAAGGACCGGCCACCATGGCGGGACCCCACGGGTCCCCAACATCTCCCACCACCTGCAACGGCGAGTGTCCCCCGGGGGTCGCATCCTGCCCCCCCGCTGCCTGCCCCCCTGTGCCGCTCCTGCCAGGGCTGCGGGTCAGAAGCAGAGCTGGTGCCAGCCCAGCCTGCGGCACGGCTAGAGAACAGCAGTGACACACTTTACCAGCCAAACTAACCAAGGTAACGGGGACGTTAATCAGCCAGCGCGGTGCAGCGGGCAGCAGCAAAACGGAGCTTCTCCAAGAATGATTCCCCCATGGCTGGAAATGTCCCCACGGCTGGCAGCACCGGGGCTGGGGCATCCTCCCTGCTCCCCCAGAGCCCACTGGCACCCAGAGCCAAAGCCGGAGGGGGAATCCTTTCCACAAGCAGTCAGGGGGGCTGGTTCCTCGCCTGCTTCCATCACCACGCTCCTGCCAAGAGCCAAAATCCTCGTGGCGGCAGCGGGATGCCCGGCCGAGCATCACTCCGCACCCAACCCACCTCCCTCTGCGCCGGCAGCAGCACCGAGGCCGGCAGGAAGCAGGCAAGCTCTGCCCGCAGGTTTGGGGCTCTGCAATTACTTGTTGTGGGGCCAAGAAAATCCTCATTAATTTTCAAGGTTTATCTTGCACACACACACACACACACACACCGATGCGCGGGGAGGTGGGCACAGGTCCTGAGGGGGCTCTGCCGAGCAGAGTGAGCTTCTCCGCGACCACTCGTGACCGGGATGAATGAAATGCCGATAAATTATACATTTGGGTCTTGTCTCCAAATTGCTCTGCAATTATTGAGCACCAAGGTTCAGTTGCCTTCAAGCACCACCTCACATCTGACCACGGCAAAACACGCTGAAGGGCTCACGTGGTTCCCCCAGCACAGGAGAACAATCAGCCCATTAAAAACAGCAAATTAACGAACACAAGAGTTCCATTAGGAGGAGAAGGCGACCGAACTATCCAATTTCATCACATCATTAGCATTTCTTATCAGAGGGACAGGGAAAGAATAGGGCTTTAAAATACAGAGGGATGGGATGGAGTCTAATGACCACAACAGGGCAACGTGCCCGGGGGCACCTGTCCCGCCGGAGGGACACTGTGGGCACCAACTTGGGTCCCATGGGGGAGAGCATAGTCCTGCACCCGCCTGAGCACCCTTGGGTGCCCAGCACAGCTTCCCCACAAAAGGCCTCTGCTGAGGTCTGGAAACGCAGCGGCGTGCAGGACCCTGTGCTTGGCGTGAAAGATCCAGTGCTTGGCGTGCTCCCGGGACCTGCTGTCACCCCAAAGCCACTCCTCTTTGATGCAGGGACCATGTGCCTTCTCACAGAACGATTCAGGTAGGAAAAGCCCCTCGGGATCATCGAGTCCAACCCTCAGCCCGACTCCACAAAGTTCTCCCCTACCCCACATCCCCCCACAGCTCATCCCAACGGCCCTGAAACCCCCCCAGGGATGGGGACTCCCCCCACCAGGCAGCCTGTTCCACTCTCGGACCACTTTTGCTGGGAAACATTTTCTCCTCCTGCCCAGCCCGACCCTCCCCTGTGGCAGTTTCCAGCCGTTCCCTCTTGTCCTGTCCCTGATCCCCTGGGAGCAGAGCCCAGCCCCAGCCTCTCTGCAATGTCCTGGCAGGAGCTGCAGAGAGGGATGAGGGCTCCCCTCAGCCTCCTCCTCCTCACACTGAACACTCCCAGCTCCTTCCCTGGCTCCTCACAGGATTGATTCTCCAGGCCCTTCCCCAGCCTCGTTGCCCTCCTCTGCCCTCGCTCCAGCCCCTCCAGATCTCTCTGGGATTGAGGTGCCCAAACCTGGACACAACCCTCCAGGTGTGGCCTCACCAGTGCCGAGCACAGGGGGACTGTCACCTCCCTGCTCCTGCTGGTCACACCAGTGCTGATCCAAGCCAGGATGTCGTTGGCTTTCTTGCCCACCCGGGCACACGCTGGCTCCTGTTCAGCTGCTGCTCAGTGAGAACCCCCAGACCCTTCTCTCCCAGAGGAAGCCCCGTGTCCCTCCATCCCCACCCTCGGCTCCACAGGGTGTCTGCTGCCAACACAAAGCATCTCCCGCAGCTTCACACCCTCGAGCTTTCCCTGGCGCAGGCGACGGCACCAACCAGTGACACCAGCATGAACACCCAGGGGCACTGGGCACCCTTGGGGCTGGCATCCCTCAAGCCTTTCAGCCTCCATCTCCAGGAGCAAACTGCGGTGGGAGCTGGGCTTGGCTGTCTGGGCAACTCCAGGTAAACCTGCCACCTTCCTCTTCAGCCCCCCAAAAATGGATTTTCACCCTTACTCACTCTTTAAAACTGAAGCAGCACATGAATGTAAACACCAGTACTGCCGGGAACAAAACTGAGTAAACTGGGATGTTGAAAATCGAGGTTTCCATCACAGCAGGGCATGTCTGACGCATCTTCCCAAAGCACCCAGCACCCACTGGAGCGCACCCCGCAGTCAGCTGCCTTTAAATCGAAGCAAAGTTTATTTATTCAGCTGCTCCCTGCCTTAATTTTGCCAAGAAACCTCTTTGTGCATCCCCTCCTCTGGGAGGAGTGTGGAGGAAAGGTCGGTGTGTGCTTAGAAAGAGCTGACTTGGCACTTTTTGGGTGTCACAGCGAGCGGTGGCTGCTCAGTCCCTGCCTGCCCCAGGGACCTGCGTGGGGCAGGCATGTGCTTCCCTGCGGAGCTTTTAAATCCCTTCCATAGGGCAAACCACCAAGATATGCAAAGGAAAAAAACCTCTTATTTGGGATTTATTGGCCTGATTTGTTAAATCCAGAGCAGGACTTGCCCATTGGCTGATAGATTTTCAGGCAGGGTTTCCAAGCGTGTTGCAGGGTTTGTAAATCTTCCTCCTCGCTGGGAATCGATGGAGGGGTTTAGGCTGAAATTAGGCGGCTGACTTTCTCGCTTATGGGCAAAAACTGATTTTTAAATATTCTGGAGAAGATTTATCGACAGTCTCAGCACTTGCCCAGGGCGAGGGGAAGCCGCAGGCACAAGCCCAGCTGGGCACGAGGCACCGACCTCGGGAAGTATCACAGATCCTTTTGTCCGGAGGGATGAGTCTGCCCCAGACTAATTGATTAATGTCTGTAAAAGGCCTCGAGAGCCACAGAAACGGGGCCGTGCTAATTGCACAGCCTCCTATTAGCGCTCCCTCCACTCTCCAGAGGATGAAAACCCGCCGAGGGCCAAATTATAAATAAATCCCATGGTGACAGGCTGGATCCTGCTCTGGGTTATTTCGATGCACCAAGAATGACCGGCCAGCACTATGCAGAGAAGCCCAGGGGCTGCAGCACGTCCCAGAAGGGCTATTTTATTTAACCAAGCTGATTTAGCAATCTTAACCCCATTTTTAAATCTTACATTTGCTGTTGAGCTACCCAAGCACTCCAAATTCCCACAACCGCCCTAGCCCCCCCACCCAGGGGATGCTCGTCCCCCTTCAGACCCCGCAGCCATCAGACTGAAACAAATCCAAGCCAGGGTGCAGCGGGGTCATCCAGCCCCTGAAAGCAAAGAAATGCAGTTACCTTCAGGCCACTGATTTCCAAATAATCCCACCTCTGCAGCATGCAGAAGCTTGCGGGGCTCTGCTCTTCCCATGTATTTTGCTTTACAATGGCCCAAACGTTGGTTTTTTGTTGGGGTTTTTTTTTGTTTTGCCTGGCGCTCTGTTCTTCCACAGGCAACTACATCAAAGCCCCTTCCAGCCTCCTGTAGAATGAATTCCCCTTGCAAGTGGGAAAGTGGCTCATAAAGAAAAATGTTTCAAGCCAAGAATCATTTAAAAAACACACGCCACGATGCCGAGGGCAGAGAAGGAAATAGTTGCGTATTCCGGAGATTTTGGCGGGCGGAGGATACCGGGGAATCGGTGGGGTGATTTAAATGAGCTGGCAGGGCAGAGGTGCTGCAGCCGTTGTACCCAGTATCCCCATCCCAGCTGCTGAAATTCACCCTATCTTACAGCATGATTATTATTTTAATTAATCTGCAACAATCCCAAGCCCGTGTGTTATCTGACTCTCTCCGTCAGCGTTATCCCATCTGCCAGCACCCGGGTTTCCTTTGGCCGGGCCAGAGCGTGTTTGTGGAAGGAGCAGGGAGCTCCCTCGTTAGCTGCTGTGGCTAATTGCACTGGAGAGCCAGGCACGGGGTGGGCGCTGGGGAGGGGGCAGGACCTGTCTGTGCTTTCAGCAATGGAAACTAATAACCCAGCTCAACCCTCTCCTGCCACATCCCCGAACATCCCTCCCCGAGCATCCCTGCTGCCCGCGGCTGCCCCATCTCCACGTGCAGTGCTGAGAAACCTCTATTTCCTCATTATTTCCATGTTTTTCCTTGCCAGGCCAGAGCGGGAGCTCCATTTGGACGTGAACAGTGTCAGGCCTGTGTCGGTGGTGACATACGTTGGTATTTGGGAGAGGTGACCCCGGGGAGGTCTCGGTGACGCTAAGGGATGAGCCCCGGGCTGCCGCTCCCTCTCCCCCTCCTTGCCCTCCTCGCCCGTGGCACCCTTTTGACAACTAAGCCCTGTGAAAAAGGTGATTTAACCTCATTCAGATGGCGCTGTGTGTCTGTAAATGGGCTTAACCTAATGAGTTTTAATACGTATTATGTTTTAGGTATTTTATGCCCAGTCTGCAAAATCCAGTTATGGTTTTCAATAAGACTTACTGAGCCGAGACGTGAACTGGAGTGGATGCGTGCTCACACCGGGCTGCTCCAAACTGGGCAAAGAGGAGGAGGAGGGCAGGAGGAAGGCAGGGGGTGTCTCCTAGGGAGACACAGCTGGATCCCAGCCAGGTGCTGGCTCAGCAAAGCCCCCCCCCTACCCCCCCAGACCAAGCGCTGCCTGCAGCCACCTCCAGCAGCCGGGGAGGATGAGGCTGAAGGCACAAGGGCTGGCCTCCGGCTGCACTGCAGCAACCACAACCAGGCACCGTCCTGCGGCAGGGAAGGCAGCGGGCAGCCGGCCCCCAGGGGGGGGTGCACGGCCCCCCATGCCTGTCCGGCTCTGGTGGAGGCACCGCTCATGGTCCCCAAAGCCTTCAGCTGCTCCTGCGCTGGCTGGGCCCTACCCTGGTACAGGCAGAGGGGACAGCGCGGGCAGAGCCCGGGGACACCTGCACCGTCCCCTCTGTGGTGGTGAAGCAACACTGAACCCCCCAACCCCCCCATCCAGAGCCTGCGGGCTCCTTCTTTCAGAGAAGGCCACGCTGCTGCTCTTGCTCTCTCTTGGGCTTAACCATGAGGGACAAACCCCGCAGCCTGGTTTTATCCCGAGGTTTTGAGCACCAGAGCCAGTCCCAGCTCCCGGATTCACGGGAGGTGACAAGACTCAGCTGCCACACGCCGCAGGGAGATTCCCCAGGGGAAAACCAGACGCACCCCACCAGCAGCACCTATGGGACCACCCCCTCCTGGTACCTATAGCAGCATAAATCCCACAGACACCCTGACAGGGTCCATGGGGGCCACCGCTTGGGAGCTGGGAGATGTGACCCCCCTCCAGGAGGGCTGGCTCAGCCCCACAGAAACATCTTCCATGGGTACCGTGGCAGAGCACGGCATGTTCGGTCCACAGTGAATCCCCACGCGCCTCCCAGGCAGGGAAGAACCAAAACTAATTTGCCTGTAAAACCCACGCTCAGCTCCCGTAGCCACGGAGACTTTGCTCAGCCCTCAGTAATCTGGGATTATACACGGCGCTGGGGCAATTAAGAAAAACAGCTTTTCAAGCAGCAGACAATGCCTTCTGCAGCCTATTTAAATTAATATAGTGAGAAAGGTGATTTCTTGCAGCCCTTGGTTTAAAGCCTCCTCTCCCGGGGGGGCTGATTTCTTTCTTTGCCTGCACACCCAGCAGCACTGCAGCCTGCTGCACGAGGGAGATGGAGGCCCAGTTTGGGAAGAGATCTGCCTTTCCCGGGAAAGCTGCAGGCTCAGGAGGGACCGAGATTACCCTGAGCCAGGGGGCCAGGCCGGGCTGGGAGCGGGTGAGCAGGGCAGGGGACAGTGACTGCCCCTGCTTGTCCCCATGGGATGGAGGTGTCACACAGCAGCCATCTCCCCCCAGCCCCCCCTGGCAATGCTGCCGGACCCCTGCACACCGCAGAAAACCCAGCACATCCCAGGCTTTTTCTTGGAGAGCTTCCTGAAAAACACCCAGCTGAGAGGGAAAGCCCCAGCCCCGCCTCAGGGGCAGCGCCCCCCACAGCTCGGGGGATGCCCGGGGATCACTGCAGCTCCACAGCGAGAGCAGGTGGCTCCCCACATCACACCCCGACCCCCTGATGTAACCCCCGGGGTCCCCCCACACTGTCCCTCGGGTCCCAGAGATCCCCATCCCACCCGGGGCGATGGAGCAGCGGTGAGTGGTGTCCCCCTGCCCCATGCTCATCCCCCCATCCCAGGCTGAGCTCTTGGCTCCAAAGGGACAACACGAAGGAGTTCCCAAAGCACAGAGATTTCTAACCCCGACCAGAGCCAGCTCCCTGCACAGCTTGGGGGGACTGAGGATTTGGGGGGGGGTTAGAAGAAGTCAAAGCCTTCCTGGGGTCTGCTGGTCAGCAGGGACAGAGCTGGGAGAGATGCTGAACCCCCAGGGAGGCTGTAACCCCCCACGGGGCAAAGCTGGGAGAGAGGGGATCCTGCCTCAGACCTGGAAAGACTTTGGGTGGGAGGGTGGAGGGCCGGGGGGTGGCCTTGGGGACCCAGCCCAGCCTTGTGTGGGGGACACGGTGCCGGGCAGAGGTTTGGCTCCAACATGAGGCTGCAGCGAGCATGAAAGGGAAATAGCGGCGAAGGAAACCTCAGAGCACGGTGCAGCTGGAAGGCGGGGGGGAGGTAACCCCGTCCCAGCCTGGCTGGAGCCCACGGGCTAGTGGCCAGGGTGAGAGCGAGAGCAGCTCGCTGGGGCACTGCGGGGCTGGTGGCACCCCCGTCTGCTGCCAGAGCTGGGGGAAAAGATCCCCCGGGACGGACCAGGCTCCTTTTATCTCTGGGAGAGGAAAAGCAGCCGCAGGCTCTGGCTGGGCTCGAGGGGTCGAGAGCATCAGGGACCCTAAAGCCAGGGGTGAGATTTGGGCAGGGGTGAACCCGGCACCCGGGCTCTGGGAAAGCCACCCAAACCCTGAGCAAAACCCCCCGGGGAATTCTCCCCGGGCACACACCGCTGCCCCCAGCCAGGCCCACGCAACCCCCTCCTCTCACGGGCATGCAAGAAATTAATAATAATCGCTAACGAACCCCAGCTCGGAGGAGGAGCGCCTCGTGCTTAGCCATGGCGGGGACCAGCCCGCACTCGCCATCCTGCCAGGCCGGCAGATTCCCGAGCCCAGGGAAGGGGCAGCCGCTGTAAACTCGGGGCAAATCCCCCGACAGGGGAAGCTTACGGCCCTCGCAGGGTGGGAGGGTGCAGGTGGGCCAGGGCCAGGCTGGGTGGTGGCACCCCAAGGCCGAGGGCTTGGTCCCCACTGGCGGATTGGGCTCCCCAGCTCCGGATTGCCAAGAAACTTTATTTAATCCTGCCGTCACGGAAGAAATGTTTTCTAATGCTCAGCTCAAGGTAACCTTCACGCCGTTCTCCAACTGCCTCTGCTTTTTCTGCAGATGGGTTTTTTTGTTGTTGTTTTTTTTTTTTTTAATTTTAACTTTATATTAAAATATTCCAATAAGTTGTCAGCGTGGAGATCGAAAGAAGAAAACAAACAGGGGAGGGCTCTTTGGAAGGATTGCCATCTCTCCCCATTTCCCTTGCTGAGATGCTCCTGCACAAAGTCTCGGGAGGAGGAAGAGGAGGAGGAGGAGGAGGAGGAGGAGGAGGAAGAGCTCTCTCCCCGCCTGTCTCCCGCTCCTCTCCGAACCCTTTCGCAAGCAGCGCGATACAGAGCGAAAAATCTCTGCCAAGGCGACAATTATTAACAAAATTCCCGCAAAGCATCCTTAACCCCCGGGGGGGCGGCGGGCTCTCCCACCTCCTCCCCAACTTCCCCGCACCCTACACCCCCCCCCACCCCCCCTCCCTTTATAAAGATTATTTTAAATCTTTACCCCCCCCCCCGTGTTTAACCCGTTTTCCCCCCGCCTGCAGCGCGGTTGCCCCCCCGCTTCCCCCCAACTTGCCGGCGCAGCCCCCCCCGCCGCCTCCTACCCGCACCGGCCGCTCTCCCCGGCCGCCGCCGCCGCCGCCGCCGCTCCATCGGGGGGGTGTGGGGGGGTGTGGGGGGGTGGAACCGGGGAGGGGGGGGGTGTCCGCCGGTCGCTCACTGCGGCTCGGCCCCCGCCGGCCCTGCCCCGCCGCCGGGGCTCGGCTCATACCGGCCGGGGCTGGGGGGGGCGGCGGGGGGGGGCGGCCCGGCGCGGCGGCTGCCGCTCGGTTCTGCCCGGGGCCGCTCCCGGGCGCCGTTACTTAACGGCTCCATCCAGCCCCGCTGCGGCTCCGCTCCCTCCGCCGGCCTGCAGCGCTGCCTGCGCTTAACCCCTTCCCTCCCGGCCCCGCGCCGCCGCCCGCATCAACGCCTCAAGATTTTTATTATTTAATTTTTTTTTTTTTTTTTCTCGTGTTTAGGAACGAGGTTGGTGATGGAGAAACGGCTCCCGGTCAGCCCCGGCCCCGCCGGTGTAGCTCGAGGGTGAGGGGTGCGGAGTGTGTGTGTGTGTCCCACATACCCCCCCCCAACCCCCGGGATGCGCCCCCAGCCCTGCCCCGAGCCCCGGCACTCGGGTCCAGCCAGAGATTTAGTGAACGGGGCCAGCAAGAAAAAAAAAAAAAAATCTATTTATGATATATAAAAATAATTATAAATAATGCCATCTCGTATAATAAATAATGTGTAGATGTAATTTTTTATAATACTGCGTATTGGTATACAATAAATAATATATATTCACATATCAACATATAAATAAATAATGGATAAATATAATCTTGCAAAGATATATAAAAATATAATTATATAAAGATACCTATCTAAAAATTAAAACCAATATATTTATACATATTTGTATCAGATCAACGAAAAACGAATTTGAAAAATTCCTGACTCGGGGAGTCGGAAAAAAAATGACAACTGTGAAGCGATTAAGGTGAGAGGGGGTTCCCCCCACACCCTTTGTTGGCGTTTGGGGGGATTTTTAAGGTGTGTGGGGGCAGCGGGAAGCCCCATCGCCTGCCTCCCGCCCCCCCCCGCAGCACACACCGAGTCCCTCCGGGTCAGGAGATAATTAAAAAAGGATCTAGAGAAAATCCCGCTGCCTTAACGGGCTTAAGGCAACAACCTTCCGTGGGACCTTTCTCCCGCAAGCACCTTGGCTGAAGGCGGGGGGGACGGGCTCAGAGGGCGGCATTTTTCTGGGTGCCCCCGGGGGCGCGGGGGGGACCCCGAGCCATTTGCCCTCAGTGGGTGCGATTTGCTGGGGTCTGGGGATCCCAATGTCCCGCCGGCAGCCGAGCGGGGAGGCCGGGATTTTCGGGGAGGCAGAGGCTGAGGGGAGGGATGGATCCTGCTGCTGTCCCCGCCGAGGCAAACTGCGGCCTCAGCTGCGTCCAGGTGCCGTCGAGAGCACCCACGTGCGAGGGAGCCATCCCCAACCGCCGCAGGCCGCCGCAGGCAGGCACATGGACCACGGCGCCTTGTTTCCATAGGAAACCAGGCTGGCGAGTGCTGCCTCAGCTCCACGCTGGGGGCTGAAGAGCTCTTTGTACTATTTTTATCCTCCCCGTACTCAGTTTCTTGGGTTTGGCCATGCAAACGCCCCAGCAGCGTGTTTTGCCGACTGGGGGGGGTTGGAGCCAAGACCTGTCATCAGCTGACATCGGCAGCAGCAGCCACGCAGTCCCCTGCCCGGACACCCCCACGCTGGGTCGGTGGATCCCACCACCCAAGGGCTTTCCCTGCTTCCAAACTGTTATAATCAGACAAAGCCAATTTTTATAAAAATATATATTTTTTATTTGGGTTCAATCAATTTAGGGTGGGAAGCAATAGGCAAAGCAGCGCTGGGTGCATGGAGAGCCGCAACTCTGCCACACGCACCCTGAGTTCAAAAAACCAGAGGTTTTTTTATACTTCTGTGCCACCGTCTTTAACCAATCCTCTCTCATCAGATGATTGTCCTGCTTTTTCTCCATTGGGTCCTTTGAGATGCTTGGGTCTTCGTCCTCCTCCTGTGGGGTCTTTTGGAAGTCTCGAAGCTTTGGTCTCTTGGCACGCTTTTCTCCTGTTGGATCTTTTAAAAGCCTCATGATCCCGTCTTTCGGCAGGCTTTTCTTCAAGCAGCCAAGACCTGTCATCAGCTGACATCAGCAGCAGCAGCCACGCAGTCCCCTGCCCGGAGACCCCCACGCTGGGTCGGTGGATCCCACCACCCAAGGCCTTTCCCTGTTTCCAAACGGTCCCGTTTTCCCCACAAACCCAGCGATTCTGCCTTGCATTTTGTAAAACCAGAGGTGTCTCCTCCGCAGCTCCCCAGAGGGATGTTCACAAATATTCCACATCTCCCAGTGGGCTGCACGGGACCTTCCCCCTGGACGAGAGTCCATCAGAACAAAGTTTGCTTCCTGCAAATACCTTGTTGGCTTTTCTTTACACCCTCTCCTGCACCCTGGGCTGGAGTATGCACGGAGGGTGCTGCAGGCAGGCGAGAGGCAGCGGTGAGGGAAGCTGCCGAGCAATGCCAGCACATGCCGGGGGGGGATTTTGCAGAGCCCACAGGCCAGAGGAACAAGAATTTGGCCAGTTCTGGCAGACGAGCCACTCAACAGCCATTTTGATGTGTGCGAGGCAAAATTTAGAGTCATTGGTTTACAATAGCGCTCACAAAAACAACTTTCAAAGACTGTTTTATTTTGCTTTTTCAGGGCTAGGCTTGTCCCAAGAGCAATCAGGGATCGTCCTGAAACATCAGATTTATTTTCCTTATTGACCCTGACGTAAATGAAGCTGCTCCAAATCGCTCTCAGCAGCCTGAGTGGCTCCCGGCGATGCTGCACCAGAAGGACCCAGTTCTACAGGGCTGGAAGGGTGATTTTTTTTTTTTTTTTTTTCACCGCAAAGACCTCGAGGTTATTGCCAGGGGACTTTTGACATTGGCCTTAAGTGTCCCCAAGTACATCAAATAAATCCCTACGTCAGGGCCGGCGGGTTTTGAGCCAAAAGCGACTGCTGAGGTTTCTGCAGACGGCTTGATCCGGGGGAGCGGAGCCCACGGCGCGCGGTGCCCGGGCACCGGGGTGACTTTCACTGTGGAAGGGCTCGGGGTGAACGCCGGGTCCCCGCTGCCGTGGGGACACTGGAGCAGCCATCCCCTCCTCCCTGCCAAGGCAGCAGGCTGCAGCCCTCATTTATGGGTCTTTTCAGAAACTTCTAATTACCCAGCCTGTCTCAGGAGGAAAAAAAAAAAAAAAAAAAGAGGATGTGGTGCATTATAATAGTCAAAAAAAGCTGCATAAAATCTCATTTTGAGGATTATGAAGTGCCAGCACAAAAAAGCTGTAAACAGGATGTCTGAAAAGATCTTAAGCGTAAAGGTCAGAATCTACAATTTAAATGGGTTGCTTGTTGCTTTCTTGCTCTGTGCCACTAATGAGCCGGGATGTAGAAAAACAAGTTTGGTTTTGAAGCCACATTTTGGTCCTTTTGTGATTTGACGTGTCAACTTTTTAGGCAGTAAATTTTTTACCCGGGGAGGGTGGAGGGGGGGTGCAGTGCTGCAGCTGCAAGGGGTTTCTCTCCCCCTGGTCCCCGGCATCCCCATGGCAGCAGTGGGGAGGGGACAGGGATGCTCCAGCTTTTGGGGGTGGGTGATGCTGCAGCAGCATCCCAGCGCCTGGGCCATGGCACCAGGCTCTGCCTTCCTCCTGAGGATGAGGCTGGTGCTTGCAGACGTTACTAAGGCGGTGCCATCCAAAGAACGGCAGGATAAGGAGCCTCATTTGAGTCATTTACTTATTTATACACTTGCTGAGTGCCCGATGTGCTTGTCCGGGGGCTCCCACCTCCCAGGGAGTGGAAAATGTGGCTGCAGTCCCGGCTTTCCTGGGGGTTTCAGTGCCTGGCGAGGGGGAGCTGGGCCGGGTTATCAGGGAGCAGCTGATTAAAAGTCAATAATTCAGCAAATCTCGTGCTCTCGGTGCTTGTCTCTGCTTCGACCAACCTGCGCAATGTGGGGCGGAAAACGGGGAGCACCTAGAAATAACGAACGCTGCAAACTGATGAGCTTCTGTGGGCAATGCGATGCCTTTCCTCCCCTTCTTTTTCATTTACATTTTCTGTCGTTACAACTTTGGCAGGAGCAAGCCAAAGTAGCTGAAATGGGGGCAAGGCAGGGCTGCCCCAGTTGGTTTTTCATTGCTTGAGGGGGGAGTTTTGGGGTCTGCGAGGTGTTGGAGGCAGGAGGGGTGTGTGAGCTACAGCACCCCGAGCATCACTCACATCCCCGGCACCATCCTGGGCACTGGAAAGCAGGGGCCAACCCTTGGCAGGTGGTGGGGGGAATATTGTGAAGCAGCTCTTTTTGGCACGGGAAATCATGCCCCGTGACCCCCACCAGCAGCCACCAGATGCTTGAGAGTCCTCCCCAACGCCGGCATCTCCCCGGCCCCCCGGGAAGCAGCTGTGTGGCCGCCATCCCCTGGGACCAACACGAACATCTCCTGCATCTCCCAGTAACCATCCCCTGAGGACTCACACCTCTCTTGCCCTGATTTTTCTTCATTAACTCATTAGGATGCCAGCGACAGTGATGCGAGTCTCCTGGGAGGGACCTGCTCTCCCGATGTAGGCAGCGACAGCTGCCTGGGCCCTGCTGCCTGCAAGCTCAAGAAATACCTGTGGCTGCAAATTGAGGGGGTCATTTTAGGGTAAGAGAAGGAAAAAAAATAAAGAAGAGGGATGTTGTAATGCTGAGACAGGCTTCTGCGGTCGCTGGATGGAGCCGCAGGGCTGGGAGGATGGACACAGGCCTCCTGTGTCTTGGTGGTGGTTTTGTGATTATTTGGAGTAGGGGGGAATTAATAATAAAAAAACCCAACAAACAAGAAAGAGGCAACCGTGTGGATTAAAGCTGGAAGGAAGAGGATTAAGAGACTGAAGGGAAAAGAAGTGCAGAGAATGCAGATGGAGGGGATATTTCCCCTTTCAGCCATTCTGCCTTTGGAAAAAGGGGGGGAAAAAAAGATTTTGATAAACTCTTTTAAAAATTCATGAGGTTTCCATTTCTCTGTTTATTTATTTGTTTCTCATCATAAACTCCTGAAATACAACATCTCATTTGTCAGCGGGTCCCAGGGGAGCAGGGCATAAATCAGATTGCCCTACTAATAAATTATAAAAAGCTAACACTCTGCAAACTGGGCTGCCATGCTGGCCCGGGGCAGGAGGGGAGATTTTGGGGCAGAAGGGGATGGTTTGGGGCAGGATGGGATGGTTTGGGGCAGAAGGGGATGGTTTGGGGCAGAAGGGGACATTTTGGGGCAGAAGGGGATGGTTTGGGGCAGAAGGGGACATTTTGGGGCAGAAGGGGATGGTTTGGGGCAGGATGGGATGGTTCAGGGCAGAAGGGGATGGTTTGGGGCAGGAGGGGACATTTTGGGGCAGAAGGGGATGGTTTGGGGCAGGAGAAATCTCACCAGAAACGGGCGTTTTGCAATCGATGGGGCTGCCATCGGGTGACCTTGGGCCTAGTGTTTAATTCTGGGCTGGTGCAGTCTAAAATGCAGATGAAAATACCTCCCAGGGGTGTCCTGAGGCTTGATGAGGATGGGAGAGATGTCCTGAGAGCAGCACTGCAGTCTGCACGCCCCCCCCACACAGCCTCTGTGACACAGCCCAACCAACACCACCTGGTAAAATTCAAGAAGAGATTTAATTTTCATTTCTTTCCACTCACTGATGGATCTGGTTTTGTCTTTTACACGTTTTGTAGCTTGAAAACTTCCCGTTGGAGCGCAGCGGGTGGCCAGGCTGTAGCCGGTGCCACCAAACCCTTTCTCGTAGCTGCCGAGCAGCTTCTCCATGGTGAGAATTTCTTCCTGCTCTGTGAATCTCTGGCTTTTGGGGAAAAAAAAAAAGCATTTGAGAGAGGGTATTTTCATGCCCTTTGGAGGGTCTGCAAGGATCCCCCAGTAGCCCCCACCCCGGAGAACACGGTCTATGCAGAGGGGATGGCAGCAGCACGTCCAGGGCTTGAGCAGTTGGGATGTGGGAACATAAATCATCGGGGCTGAACGGTGCCGGCAGCAAGTCCTGGGGCAGAGCGGGTCTCAGGCACGGGTCACGCGTGATTAAACACCCGGGAGGACAGTGATGGATGTGGGGAAGGGCTGGGGCAGGGCCACGGGCGATGCTCTGCCCTCTGCTCCACGGCAGCAGCTGGCCCTGGCCCGGGCAGGGGGCATCTCCGCAGATCTTAAATCACAGAGGGAGAGGGTGTATGGCAGAGCAGTAAATTTGCTGGTGATCAATTTATCCCCACATCTAGAAGCGTTTGGGCTCAGCCTGCGACTGGCCATGTGTTGGTGGGACAGGGCATCCCCCCTCTGAATGGGTCCCCAAATCCCGGTGGCAGCAGGGGAGGCAGCGCAGGTGTTTCGCTGAAGGAGGAACAAAAAAAAACCATCTGCGAGCACAGGTTCATCCTGATGCTTCAAGGGAGGAGCAGGTCTGGAGGTGAAATCGCTTCGCGTGGCTTTGCTATGGGATTTGTGCGTCTTGGTTTAGCGCTGGCTGATAACTGAGCCGGCTGCTCCCCCGTGCTGTGCCAGGCGGTGCCGGGCGCTGCTGCGGAGGAGAAGCAGAACCCAGGGATGCTCCTTGCCCTCCCCGGCTCTGGTTTGCACTCCAGATGACACTGGATGGTAAAAAGATGGGGCACAGCAAAGCAAGCCCAGCCCTATTACTGCTTGGAATAGGGAAACTCATGAAAACCTTCCAAAATTCCCATTTTCACCCCATTTTGCCATCCTCCCCTGGCAGGTCCCGCATGGCGATGGTCAGTGTTTGCTGCTGGTGGAGTGAGTCACTCTGATCTCCTCTTCGCTGGTGAGGAGCATCCGAGGGCTGGGATGAGGGCAGGGCGATGGCCCAGCTCCGTTTTGGGAATTAGGGCTGGCACGGGGATGGAGCAGCCTCTCCACACAAGTGCAGCTCTCCTCTTCTTTCTTGCAAAAGAAACAAGCCGTGCCTGTGCCATCTGGAGTCACGCTCCTTATGTCGAGGGTGGCCATTTTATTATTATTATTATTATTATTATAACTATTATTATTATTATTATTATTTACTCCTACTCCTGTGCACCTGGCTGAGAGCACCTATTTTCAGGAAAAAAACCCTGTTTTGAGCTGCCTGCCCCTCTGCAGAGCCGTGGCCAGAACCGTGGCATTGCGGGTGGGAAGGAGGAAGGGACACGTGGCCATCACTGCCCGGCGGTCCCCAGGCACAGGTGACATTGCTGCAGGTCCCACAAAGCCCAAGCGCTTCAAATGGGATGAGGGGCTCCCTGGGGGTGGCCACCCCCTCCAGTCCCCCCCTGCTGCCAGCAGAGCAGGATCTGGAGCCCGTGCAGCGCTCGGACACCCGGCAAACTTGTGCCCGCTGCTCCCTGCCCGGAGGGCTGCCGGCACGCAGCCTCCCCGCCCCGACCGATGGCAGGAGATTACTGTAGCTTTGGAGCAGACACGTGTAATGGCTGTGTCCTAGTTTTTGAGAGCGGAATCCAGCATAAAAAAAAAAAAAAGCAAAAAAAAAAAAAGCGCCACATTCGTGGTGAGAGCAAATATAGTAACTCGCTCTCACTCCAGCTCTTCGAGTGTTACTAGCTGTAAAGCCATACCAGGGTCACATCCTCGCAGGCAGGCATGTCCCCTAGGAAAATGGAAAGTGGTTTGTTTGTTTGTCCCCCACCTTCTCCTCCTCCCCAGTGGAAAAGCATCTCCAGACATGTTTCTGGTTGTGTCTGACACAACCAGGCAGTTGTCTCACCTCCTTCGGAGGCAGCAGTCAAGTCACCTCTCTGGCAGTGTCCCCATCTCTGTCCCTGTGCCCCTTCCTGTTCTCATCCCTGTTCCCATTCCTGTTCTTGTTCTTGTCCCCATCCCCATTCCCCATTTCCTTCCCCATCCCATCCCATCCCATCCCCTCCCCATCTCCACCCCATCCCCATCCCATCCCTTCCTCATCCCATAAGGCACAGCTCATCCCCGTTAAAAGGGAAGTGTTAATTTCACCATTGTTACTAATTGCTAATTACTAATTGAGAGCCCTAACTCCCTCAGAGCAGAGGCTCTCGGGAAGGCACAGGCGGGCTCTACTCTTATTTTGGCACATCTCACCCAGATCGCCCACCTCGGCTGGAAGCATCAACCAAAAATGTACCACGGTGGCTAAATCTAACATCCTCACCTGGACGCCCAAATTATAAGAATCATTTAAAGCCACTTAATCACCAACTGGTGGCAAAAGGGAGCTGGACTGGGGTGGGGGCAGTGAGTGCTGCTGGGGTGCACCCATTGTGCCCCCCAACATCACCGCCCCGGGATGCTGTCGCTGAGCTGAATGTGGCTTTGCTGCCTCTGCTCCATTATCACCAATCAATAGAACAGTTACTACTTAATGGGCTAAAATTGTCATTCTAATGTCCCAGATCTGCATGTTACAGCGCAGCTAATTGGTACAGAACTGATTCGGGGGGCTTAATGAAAATGTAAATTCAGGCACATTAATCAAACAATTATTTTGTAACCACGAGACAGACATTGCTAAACCGAATTAAGAAACAAACAAAGTTAATCAGCGAACAGAAAACATTTACTAATCAAATAGATATGTTGCAAGAAAGAAATATTAGGGAATAATTTATTAAAGATTCCCAAACCTGCTCCTCTTCTTAATAACCCGGTGCTCTGGCTTCCAGGAAGCACCATCTCGGTTTTATTAAAGCATTTGTTCTGCTTTAAGGTCTGCTGGGCACCAGAGAACAAAAAATATATTACTCTGCAAGATGAATAATTGCATCGATTTAAAATAATAGGGCCGGGGACTGAACGAGGATGTGTGGGTGACACCTAACGTTGAGATCGATGCATTTTGGGCTTAATTATCAGTGGTTAGTGCTTTTGAGCTCAAAAGTTAATTCTGATCCAGACATAAAAATTGCAAAAAGACATAAAGATGAAAGCCAGTGGCATTTCTCTTTCCTCCGCCTGTTTATAGCTTCTTGTCAAAACTTGCTTGTCTGGCATAATTTCTGTACATAAATTGGAATATTTCTCCCCAAACTTCCTCCTGCCCGGTGCTGATTCCCACTGTGAGGTGATTTAAATTCCTGTAGCACCGCTCTGCTCCCTGCAGAAGGCTGCCAGGCTGCGGGGTCCCATCGCCGAGCATCCTCGGGGGTCTGGCCCTGCTTTTGGCACAGGGGGACCACCCGGTGTCCCCCCCCCAGCTCCCCGACTGTGTCGGTGAGACAAAATGGAGCTGCCAAGGTTTCCTGCACCCTCCCTGAACCAGCCCTGATGGATTCAACACGGAGCCCTTGGTGCCGGCGGGGATGGAAAGCAGATGTTATCCCAGGGCGGTGGGGTGGCTCCAAGCAAACCGTTGCCCTCGCTGCTCTTCCACGGGATGGTTTTTATGGGTTTTCACTGCAGATTGGAAAGGAAGTAAATTTCTGAAATATCAGTTTCCCAGCAAACCATCACTCACAGAACGCTGCCCCAGCTGGGATTCACCACACCCACCAAATGCCATCGAGGGGGTCCCCATGGCCCTGATTTCAGCATCCACTTACCCAGGGGAAGCAGAAGAGCCTCATCCACACCCCAACACTGTTTTTTGGGGTGATCCAATCTTTTGGGGCTGCCCCATTGTGGGCACGCACAAGCCTTGCTCTCAGGGCAAGGTGAAACCTGCCTGGGAAAACCGCTCAGCTCTGCCAAAAACACCTTCTGCGTTTTCTTCGGCACAAGGTTTTCCCCAATATCCAATATTTGTGGTCCCAAAGCTGCATTTTAGTTTCCCCTTTGGCCCCGGAGCAGCACTGGGACGTGGCCCTTGGGTTTTATCCATGAATCCCTCGCTGGGCAGGATTTTGGTGCTCCCACCCCATTCCTGCTCCTCTGCCATCTCCGGGATGAAGGAGGGGGGGGGGGGTGGGGGTGGGATGGGGCTGAGAACCACTGAGCTCGGGGGGCTGGTAGCAGACCCCAGCACTGCCCTGGATGCCCCCCCAAGCCCACCATCACTCCTTCCACTTCTTTTTTTTGTGTGTGTGTGTCTCTCCCCAGAGCCATTATTAAGTCCATTTTCCCCACAGCCAGGCTAAGCTGTTTATCAAAAGCCTCCATCATTAGGTTAATGATTCTCAGCAAATTATTTCATACACAGCCCGGTTCATCCAGAAAATGGAGCAGCAGCATTGACAGCTCCATCGGCTGCAGGGGGGACAGCTGCCTGAGCTGCGGGGTGCTCGGCACCGCTGCACCCCCCTTTGATACCCCGCGATGTGCAACATGCCCGGTGCTGCTCAGGACCCTGATCCCAGCTCCAGCAGCACATCTTTTCCCTGGAAAAACAGACCCACCACGGATGGTTTCTTTCTCCCTCCATCCCAGCCTGCCACTGGGCATTTTATTCTGGCACACGACTTACTCATCAGACACAGAAGCATCCGGCTCTGTTTGACAGCTGGAGCTGACGGGGGGGGGGTCATGAACCCAGCACCCCTGCAGCTTCACAGGAGCATTGCAACATGGTGGGGGGCACTAAAAAATAGGGGGGACAAAGCAGCTTTGCTTCAGCTGCAGCCTCCATCCTCCTGCTTCCCAGGCTGGGGGCCAACTCGCCAGCTTTCCAGGGGGATGTGCCACCTCCTTGCGCCCCGCCATACCGGGAGCATCCCTCCAGCAAAGCCTGGGAGCAGCCCTGGGACAGCAGGAGCAGGCGAAAGGCCCGGATGCTGCAAAGACAACCCAGGGTAGCTCAGCAATCCTCCAGCATCAGAGGCACCCCAGGACCCAGCGACAAGGTCTATTTGCCCACCAGCCCCCTGGGTGCTCCTTGTCCTGAAAGCATCTCGTGTCATCACTCATGTCCCCAAGACCACGGCATCAATTGCATCTATTCCGAACCGGGCAACTTGGCTCCCAGGGCTTCAAAACTCAGTTTGGTTCTTCTGGGAATGGGCCACGCCCCAGGGATCGAGGTGGCATCGGTTGGGTGGGGGAGAAGGATTCCGTTTTCAGTTTTCTGGGCCCAAACGGTGGCTGCTGTTGCTGCTCTGCCGCACTGGCCTCGTTGGCATTCACCGGTGGTGCTGCACGCCCGGTGGGACCAGCAGCCGCTGCAGAGCCTGAATTATTCAGCTCAAGCCGGGCCCGTTTGCTGATGGAGCAAGCAAGGACTCGTGAGCAGGGCTGAGTGCTCGGCTGTGTCGGGAAGCTGTTTCTTGGGCGAGCTCCTGCGTCAGTGCCCTCCCTCCTCCCTCCCTCCCCGGGCCGTGTGGGGCTGGCACACATCCCGGTCCCTGGCCTCCGAGCGGGTCCGTGGCACCGGCACGATGTGGGAGAAAGCCCAGATCTGCTGGCTGGATGCTGCTGTCATGATCTCAGCAGCAATAGATCCCAGGCACTGGTCACACCTTGTCCTAATAAGTATCTGTCTAAAAAAATATAAATAAAAAGCTGGGGGGGGGGGGAAGAACATAAATAAATTGCTGTGTTTAAAAATGTCCCTTTCTATGCTGAGGAAAAAAGACATAAATAAGTTGCCACATTTAAAAAGACCCTTTCCACACTAATGCTTAAAATGTCCCCCCAGCGCAGATGTGTGCCTTCCGCCCTGTCACAAATTAATCGGAATTTAAGGAGGTGCAGTTTTAGGTCACCTTGTTCCCAATCAGACAAGGACTGACCTTTCCATGAGCTAAGGCAGGGCGATGGGTTTCCACCCCACCGTAGGTCTTGTCCCTTGGTCTCCAGAAAACCTCTGTCCTCTGTGTCTGGGAGGGGGTCTAAGAGGTCCCTGTCTCACCCGGCCCCCAGACGGGGTGTGGGTCTGACACCAGCGTCACTGCCTGGGCCCAGGACCGCAGCTCCCAGGGACTGACCCAGGGTCCCCTTCCCAGCACCAGCCACGAACCCAACCCCACACCGACCATCGTCACCCCGACAGCCCAGACCTGCTGCTCCCCAGGGGAGAGGGGCTGGCGCTGGCTCACTGCCACCGCTGTGACATTTCAAGTGGCCACCACGATGTTCAAGGGGGCCTTAGTGGCATCTCGGCATGTACCGGGTGGCCAGCGCTGCTGGAAACGCTGCTGGAAACGCTCTCAGCCATCCCCCAGGGTTTACTGGGACGTGCCCATGATGGATGGCATGAAAGGGCCGAAAATCAATCCAGGCATCTGCCAGCGTCCAGCCTGAGCTGCTAATTCACCCAATTGCTTAAGTGCCAGGGGAACGTCACTCTGGCCCGATGGAGCTGGAAATGCTGCAGCTGGGAAGAGCGGCTTTTAAAGCCATTTTTGTCAGGCTAATGCTATTAAAGTGCCTGGGAAGGGATGGCAGCAGCCGAGCCTGGCCCTGTCCGCCAGCAGTCCCTGTCAGGACACGTGTAGCCCCGGCAGCCTGGTTGTTCCCGGGTCGCTGGAGGGGGCTGGGTCAGTTCCTTCACACAAGGACGTGTCCCCAAGTCTCTCCCATCACCCCAAGAAAACGCTCCCGGCAATGCTCCCGGCTCACTTTGGGAAGTGGGTTAAATGCTCCTGGGTTTGTACTTGTGGAGGGTCCAAGTTAGTGGCTCAGCTGTTGCCACCTCTGCTGTCACCCTGCGGATGCCATCCCCTCCCCTGGGGACAGCGTGCAGGTGGGGACAGCCTGCCAGGGCTGCTCCCCAAACCACAGGCAATGCCGGGGAAACTGCACCTCCAAAGATCTGCCAAAATTTGGGGGGCCCCCAAATCCTCTTGCTAGTTTTAGTCCCCACCTTTGCAGACCTCCTGCTACCCAGACAGGGCTGAGCAAACGTGGGGAGATCAGGGGGAGCAGGAAGAGAGCTGGTGATTTCTGATTTATGCCACAAGGTATTTTTGAACAAGCAGCATAAAGCCACTGTGAATTGGACATCTCAGGGGGAAAAAAAAAAATTAAAAAAATGAAGTGGAGGGAGTTTTTCTTCAAGCACCAGTGGCAGCTGAGGCTAAAGAGAGCTGCCAGGTTGGGCGGGGTAAGAGGGGCCATGGTGGGGAGCTCCCTGCACAGTCGGGGGGAGCAGAGATGGCACAGGATGGACCGCTTGGGTCCGGTCAGGGGAAGGACATGTGACAGCCGGCCGAATGACAGAGGTGACCTGCCACGTCTCCTCTCCCCTGCAATCTGATGATTAAACCAACCTGCTGCCAGCGGCCTCCAAACCCCGTCCTGCCGGGTGCCCTGGGCCAGCCCCGCGCTCCAGCGCAGGCGCGGGACATGCGCTAGACCCCCGTCACACCCCGCCGAGGACACCCCCCACCCCCCCCGCACCCCTGGGGCTGGAGTCACCCGTGAGGCTTTTTATTAAGCTTTTAGCTTGACCCGTACCACAACCCCAATGTCACCTTTTGCTCCCCCTGTCCCCAGATGCCTTTTCAAAAGCAGGTCCTGGCCAGGGGTATTGCACCCCTGGGGTGAATGTCTACCCCACAGCCCAGGGGCAGACCAGCATCCCCCTAACCACAGCTCTCCCGTGCTCTTGACTGCAGCTGGTTGGCACCAGAATAGTAATTTTTAACTCTATTTCAGCCTAAATCCTCGTCTGAATTAAATGTCAGCACACTCCACCTCCCTCTGCACGCTCCCTGCGTAGGATGTCAACAAGTGTCTTATGTTGATTAGGAAGAGACACCGGAGATAAACTGGGACAAATAAACATTGTACCACCACTGTTCCTACAGATGGGTGGCCCCGATGCACCCGCTGCCTCCCCACCTCCCCGTCACGCTCTGCCCCAGGGACAGCAGCCAAAGCCCCATCTGCCAGCGGCTGCTTCCACCAGCACAGGAAACTTTGCAGCACCCTTATTCACCCCATGGGTGCTGCAGGACTGAGAGCTGCTGGCAACCAGGACGGCGTGGAGGGGCCAACACCGTCCCCCGTAGCACGGGGGCTCTGCGGTGCTGGCAGCGTCCCCCCGGCACCGTGCAGGTCCCCAACCTGTTGATCAGCATCTCCCCGCACCGCCGGCAGCACCACCTGACCGGTGTTCAGATTGCCAGGGCACAAATGCCTTTCCCGTGTCATTTTTCAAATGATTAAATATAAAAAGACGCAAGTGCAGCTCATATTTCAGTGTTAATGTTGCTGCCAAATATTATCACGTCAAGGCCGCTTGTAAAACAAAAGCAATCGATAACATTATCCCTCCAGGAGAGCCACTGCGGCGCAGGATTATCCTCATGTGCACCAAGACATGGTACCAGTGCCTGTTGGCTCAACACCGGAGCTCCACTCTGCACCCCTGCACCGGGAACTTTCTGGGTTTTGTTTTCCCTTTTGCTGGGTTTTTAATTCGGCAGATGGTTAATGCGCTTTGCTTCGTGCTCCTGCTTTCTAATGAGAGCTGCACCCAGCCTGGCTCTAACCCAGAGCAGCCTGTGGGTCGAGATGATGAGTGATGGGGAGGCCGCTGGGTGTTTAGAAGTTTGCAGGTGTTTCTGCGGCCGGAGGAAAGGGGTTTCCCCAGGCAGGGAGGAGAAGGCGTGATTTGGGTGCAGAGATGAGCCCACGGTGGGCACTCGGGACCCGCGCAGGTCCCCGTCACCCCCTCCTGCTGCTGTGAGCAAACACGGCCATAAAAAACAAACCGTTTGCCCACTGCATATGAAAACTGAGCTCATGTCTCCCTCTGAATTATTCACGCTTGGCTCTGTTTTCACTAATATTAAAAAGCTGCTGTTGTGGGAAATGTTGTCGCTTTTTTTTCCCAGACGTTGTTCCAGACGGTTCTGCTCAAGCCCTTCACTGAAGAGCAAACTGCAGCTCGGTATTTCTGTTCCCTGTGTCCAAGAAGCTCAAAGTGGGGCAGAGAGGAAGAGAAGGGCTGAGGAAGGGGGTCCAGAGCGTGGTGAGCTCTTTCTCCTTGTGCACACAGGGCCCACGCACATGACGGGCAGCACAGGTCGGCTGCATGGGAAGCGTGTCCTGTGCCACCGCCGCCTCCATCGCCTGCCTCTGTCCCGACCAACACATCTTCTCTCCTGGTTGGTGTAGGGGGCACGTGAGGACCAGATTGGGGTACACCAGAACCCCATGGCAGGTCTGCCGGGTAAGAGCATCACCCTGCAAGCTCAGCTTTGCAAAACCTGCCCTCCAGGCCAGCCTTAAAACCAGAGTGGATCCAGGGCTTGCCATGCAAAATGGGGCAGGAATAAGGTCCCCAAATCCTGGAATTATTTCGAGTCCATCTACAGGCCAAGCTTGGAGAGAAATCCTGGACTTTGGGGACATGGCAAGGCCAAGATTCCAGCTGTGGGGAGGCTTCCTGACACAGGAAGATGAAATCCTGGCTTCTCCCCACCATGAGAAGAGAAGATCCGAGATGCCTGTGAGCATCCTGCTCTCCCCTGCATCACTTAGTGTGGTATCTCCACCAAGATGTGGCTTCTTTGGGCAGCAGAGCCTCTGTGGCAGGGTGGCAGGATGTTTCCAAGCATCCTTCCTTGTGAGGAACGGATCACTTCAGGGTAATCCTGAGCATCCTGCCTGGGATGTAGCGATTCCTACGTTAAAACCCCTGCACGTATGGAAACAGGTGGGAAAAGTGGTTCAGGACTTGCTAGAAACTGCTGCATGGAGCAGGCTGGATTCAGGGGCCTCAGGTGTAAATAAATACTATATATTCAATAGAGAGAGCAGGTTTTGATCTACTTTCCTCTGGACTGGCAGAATCGTTCTCACTTAGGCGGGTTTTCCTGCCTAGTTTTCCTGCCTAGCTGTGTCAAAAAGCTTGTTTCCCTGAAAACTTTCGAGTTACTGGATCAGAGCAAGTTTTCAGGGCCAGGCCATTAAATACGCAAAGGGCTGGGGAAGAAAGTGATGCCTGAGCGTGAACACCAGCAAGGTGAGGGCAGAGCTGGGCGTTCATTAACACCCCGTCCTTGGGGACAGGCAGAGCTTAGGAGATAAGGCACATAGCCGAGACATGCTGAATTCAGCCCCTGGAGATCCCACCTGCCTTTCACAGCCGAGCGGGAGTCATGCATATCTGAATAATTTGGATTTTCAAAGGAAAATACTCTTTGTTAGCGGGCTGAATAAAAGCCTGATCTGCTGAGGCTCTTGAGATCTTGGCTGTACCACTCCGGGTTTCCATGGCAGGGCTCTTATCGGGTAGATAACAATCAGCTATTCCGCTCTGCTTATCTGGCCCTTAATTAATAATGCTGACCCTCATCCCAGGAACAAAGAGGAGTGATAGAGACACCCATGAATTTCTTAGGCTCCTTCTTTCTCAAATTCAGCCCATCCTGTTTACAAATACCCTGTGCTTTTATTTTCCAGTTTTGACCTGATCGAGATGAGTCTTTTTTTTTTTTTTTTTTTTTTTTTGCTTTGACAGTTTTTGGAAGGAGCTAGTTTGCTGAGATTTTTTTTTTTTTTTCCCAGCGCCGCCAGAAAACCTGAGAAATCAGTTATCTCTGCAACGCTAATGGATTCAGACAGAGAACCTGCTCAGCTCTCTAAATGCAGATAACTTCAGTTTCCATCTTGACTCCGGTTACTCAGTTCAGCTCTGAAGGCAGGAGCTGCGCTCCTGCTGTCTCCTCTGCCCGGGGCAACGTGGCAGCTTGCCCGCTCCTTGCCCAGGCTGCTGCTGGAGAAGAGAGCAGGCCATGACCTGAGGTGAAGGGCTTTGATTCATGGCCTAGCATCCCTAAAAAGGTGTCCTCTGCGTGCTGCCTACGCCGTGGGGTGAGGATGCAAAAAGAGGTTTGCGTTACCCTCCGCAGCAGTGACACCCTGGCAAAGCCTCCACGACGTCCCGCAGCTTCCCAGCTCCCATCACCTTTCCTGCCAGGCCCACGTTCTGCAAGAAACTGTTCCCAGATAATATTAACTCCACCTGGGTTACAGTCAAATACAATTTCCCACCTCTGACTCAGTGCAAGGGGCTGGACCAGCATGGCAGAGAATGGCAGGTGGGGGCGAGCCCCTTCCCACCCCCACGGGGACTGTGGGATGCTCCGGTACCACAAAATCCATTTTAGTCTTGCAAAGGGTTCTCAATCAGAATTTTTTGATTATTTATTCACTTGTTTTCTGCCAAGCCCTGGCTACTTGCAACCATGTGTTTTAATCCAAATCCCGGTTTTGAGTTTTTTTCAATTTCAGCTGTCATATAATTTAATCCGTACTGATTAGATTAACGGAGGTATCACCTCCATTAAAGCAAAGATCAAGTAAGGACAGCCCGCCTCAACCTTTGCAGAGAGATGCTTTTAGGAAAGATGAGCTGAAAGCAGTGGCCTCACTTCCAGCATCACCTCAGGGACTGTCACAACCCAGTACTGGTACCCAGCACCCCACCTTCAACGCCCAGCTGTCCCACTGGGCTGCATCCCATCCGGAGGGGATCCACCTCAAACACCCATGGGAGCACACAAAAAAATGCTGCTCGTTGGAAACGCAGCCCCCGGGGGAAAGCTCTGGCTCCTGGTGCTGAGATGGGCTCAGGGTGACAATCAAGCTTTGAAAAAAATGGTGTTGACTGGAAACCAGCAAAGCCACTGACCTGAATCCACGAACCCGTGAAGCTCAGACCTACGTGTTTCCTCCATCTTCTCCTCCCAGCTGGGTGACATTGGCCAGCGTAGGGTGTGCGATTAGCAGGTACACAATTTTATTAAGGTTGAGGCTGGCATCAATCCAGTTCCCACGTGCCAGACTGCCCCATCCCACACTGGCAGAAATACCACAAGGGTTAGTGCATTCGTTATCCCGACGCTGTCAGCTGGAGGCAGGCACACCTTCTGGGGCCTCTGCCTGTACAAGAAAATCAGCATTATGCCCCGATAATATTCAAGTAGTGATTAATCAAAATTTTCTACTCCCTGTTCCAATTATGCTCGCTGTTTGCCTGTCCATCCTTTACTTTTGTTTAAGTGCAAGCGGAGTCTATTGGAATTGGGGATTTATGGTAGCTGCCAAGCACTCCACTCTCCGATGGCAATAAGTTATATTCCTATTATGCAGCGTGCAATAAAAAAAAGCTGATATTTATTCTGTGGATATTTTTCTTTCCCGAGAAAGTCGCTGAAACTCACACAACCACTAAAACGTGGCTCCATATTTCACAGGCGATGTCACCGCAGCCACCGGTGCGGCAGGGAGGTGGTTGGGAAGAGGTGACCATCACCCAGGTGTCTTCGCTGGCCAGCTCGGCTCGGCACCTAACGTCACCCTGCAGAAACGAGATAACCCAAACCATCATCTTCCCCCTGGGAAAGGCTTTGTGGACACTCCAGACCCCATCACAGACTGTCGCCAGCCCCGTGGCCACTCATAAATGGTTCTGCAGTGGGCCAGTAGCCCAGAGGAGTTGCTAGCCTCAGCTCTGTGCAGCTGAGTGAAAGAATAACAGTTTATTTTTAGGCTGAGAACCGATGAGATGGAGGCCATTGATCTGAGCTCATAATTACATCGTTATCTGTGCCCTACAAGATAAAGAGATTTCTAGCTGCAGGCTTTTTGAAAAGCTGGGCTTGAAAGCAGATAGAAGAGGGATTTATTTAGTTGAGCTTCTCTGTTTTTTAAGCAAAATGTTAAATAGTAAAAGTTTGCTTTTATTTATTTTCTTTTTTTTTTTTTTTCCCCAGAAGATGGAAAGCTGTGGAAAGTTTCTCTCCCGCTCAGTGCAGCAGGAGAGCCTCAGTGCCCTCCTGACACCCTGGGATCATCCAAGACATGTTATCAGAGCTCCATTACATGTTCTTTTTATGAATTATACCCCAAGGCAATAGGGTAGAAGAGAGCACTATAGGATGCTGGCATGAGTTGGGTCACTGGATGCTGCCATGACCTTCTGGAGCAACTTGCACCTTGGAGAGGAGCCGTTTGGCCATACCCTGTGTTTTGCATCTCTCCCTCCAGGAGAGGAGCGAGAGCCCAACACTTTGTCAACGTCTTCAGTCTGGTCATTCAGCGGGAGAGGTCTTCTCCATTCACTGGTCCTGGAGCTTTTCCTCTCTGATTGTACTGGCCACTCTTCAAGACCAGCAAGGGACCTGCTCCCATGTCAACTGCTTAGCATGCCTGACGTCACCGTGTTTTACAGCTCTCTCAATGAAGAGCAAATCTGTATTGATTTCAGAACAACTGGAGCTGTAAATTACTGGTCATGACTGGCTTGGCCAGTACCAAGATAAGAATCTATTGATTTTACTGAAGGTCTAAATCTAGTTAGCACACAAGGAAACTGGTTGGAACAGCAGAATGATTCAGATGTTCTGAGGTGTAATTAAAACTGTAAAGCCACCTACAGAAGCAGAACATGCAAATAATGGTTCCGATCAAGCGTGGTTTGCAATCCAAGGGCTTCCTTTTCAGAGAGGCTGAGGAGAAAAGGGGACCAGAAATATGAATCAGGGGCAACAAAGGACCCTCTTTTATCTCCATGGGCTTGCTCAGAATGCCTCCTCCTCTCTTTTGAAGCACTTTCCATTCAGGACCTCACAGCTGGCCACAGCTGGCACTGCCTGGCCCACAGTTAATCAAGGTAGCCTCTTAATTGCAGGGGATAGAGGAGATGCTTGCTCTGGTGCTCGGCCTGAGCTGGGTGGACTCTCCACTGGAACCTCTTGGCTGGGACTTCTCAGCTGGGACCCAGCGCTGGGCAGCAGAGGAGAGGAATAATCTATGGGAAGCTCTCATGCTGAAAAACACTAATAAAAGGAAGTTAAAGCTCAGCTTTAAGGCTGTTAGATATTTCTGGGAGCTATTTTTTCAGAGGATGAAGACCCAAATATTTCCTGCCACTAAAGGTTTGGGAGAGAATGAGCTTTAGCAACAGAAAAAGGGGGGGGGGGGGATGAAACTGGCCCCGCTGTTCTCCGTGCAGCTGGTAGTTACGGGGCCGGTGGTTTGCTCTTTCTTCCACCCACCCCACCTAAAATACCACCACTAGGAGCAAGTAGATGTACAGCTTCGCCCTTTCTGGAAAATGACCCATTTTTGCTGCTCAAGCCTCTTAGCATCCAGCATGACATAACCAAAGAGCTTTGTGCTCGTTGTCCTCAAGAGCCATGGCCCTCCTTGTCCTCTGAAGAGATGTCAACGCATCCTGCAGCTCACCAGGAGCCACTGTGATTTGCCTCCTTTTCCTTGGAGTTTTCCCCCAAAGAGGAGATCACCTCAGACAGTCCAGTCACTGCCGTGTGTGTTTAACTGTCACCGTGTGTGAGAACATGAGGGCTTCTGACTGGTGGGCGAGCTGAGGGTCCTCGCTAAGAGCAGTACATACAGACACCGCATGACAATTTTAAACATCTTCGGGATTTTTAATACCAATCATTGCTGCTGTCTCTTACACAAATGCTCTAATTACCACAAAGTGGTATCTAACTTGCCATTTTGACCTTTTGGCTCCAAGGTGAGTCCAGCTGACTGCTAGTGGTTCTGGGAAAGGGGGTCCCTGGGGAAGCTCCACCCCCCCCCCCAAGGCTGTCATCCATGGAGGCTCAGCCACAGCTTGTGTGAAGACAACTTTGGGGGCCACCACCGCCACCACGATGGGTGCTACTGAAGGGGTGAGGGGTCCCACCACCGAGATGGGCGAGACTGAAGGGGCCCCACCACCAGGATGGAGGGGGCTGAGATGCCACCAGCCCTGGTTGTGAGCAATCCTTCTGGCACCTCCTGCCCGCCCTCCCCGTGCCAAACCTGGAGCATCAGTGACATCTGCTGCTGTCTCTGGGCATCGGCACCGGACCCGCCACGCAGCCACCTTCCACTGCGCAGCTCCATCCCCACGGGCCCTTTCTGGGTACACGGAGGGTGTGGGTGTCCCCAGAAAGGCGAGGCCACCACTCACATCCCCCTGCCCAGGGCTGGGGCATGGCCCCTGCAGAGCCACCGCCTGCTGTCGTTCCAGGGTCTCCCACCATCCCAGCGTGGCCTTCCCTGGAGCCTGCACCTCAGGATCTGCTGGAAATCAAGCCTAAAAATGCCAAAATGTTTTTAAAAATAATAATAAAAAGGAGAAAAAACGTGTTTGGGTGGTGCAGCAGCCAGAGGGGGGTTTCCCTGCGGTGACGTAACAGGAGCTGCAGCTACACGGGGCAACAACTCCTTGTCCCCCAGTGTGGGGAGAAGGGCTGGGGCATGGGGAAGGGCACCGGGAGGTTCATTTCTCAGGGGGTGGGTTTTGCTTTTCGAGGGGACACACCAGAAGCACCGGCACAAAGCCGCAGCAACCACCTCTCCACGTGCCCCCGTCTTCCCCAGCAGTGCGCGGCCATCGCCTTTGCCCGCGCCGAGGCCAGGGGGAACCCACGGACGTATCGCCTGTGCATGAAGGATTTGAACCCAGGCTGTTCCCCAACACCCGTGTCATCCCCGTTACCCCCAAGGGTGCAGGAGAGCCAAGCCGAGCTCCACAGAGCTGGGCTGCACCCCACCATCCCAAACTCCTCCTCGACCTCTTGAACCCAACACAACTTTCCAGAACTGCCAGGCCCACCATAAATTCCCACAACCCGGACAACTGACCACCCCAACCAGCCCGTGCTGGGGTTCGTATTCCCTCGGGGAATGAAAGAAGCCAGAAAACATCGTGTTTTGTTTTGTTTTGTTTTTTTTTTCTTTTCCAATAGTCTCACTTTATTAGATACCACATCAAGAGAGGATGTTGTGCTGCATGCAGCGGAAGACTCGAGTAGTTCTAGTTCCTGTGTAACATTTTCTTTTTCTCTTAATAGTTGTAAACTGATATTTTGCTGTAAAATCACTGCATGCGAGTTTGAATGCAAACAGCAGTAGAAGAGGCTTTTTTTCTTCTTTTTTTTTTTTTTCTTGCACCATTCCCAATCCATATGTGCATGCTTTATTTACAACGAAAATAAGTCATTCAGGGCAGAAATTACCATCAGAAAAACTGAGAAGAGGGCGGCAGAGACGAGGACTGTGGTTTGCACAATACCGCGAGGGGGATTGGCAAGTTGCACTTTATTTTTATGGGTGCAAAGACATGATTTGAGTATCATTTATCTGAAAGGAAAGCAGGCTGAGCAGAGAATGTCAATACAGGACATGGCTAAAGGCAACCTTAATTTAATTGTTCTGCACACACAAAGGAGGCTGGGCTGCTGCAGGTCTGGAATAAATTAAGGAATTGCTCAGATTTTTAAAATTTTGGGTTTTTTTAAAAAGGTAGTTTCATCCCAATGCCATATTTACCCAGCACAGCTCAGAAACACACCGTGCCCAGCTGCTGCTCTGAGAGATAGAGGCAAGGGCTGTGCAAAGGTTTGGGGCAGGTCCCTCACTCTGGAAGGGATGATGGCAGCATCCTACACCCAAAACACCTCAGCCCAGCAGGGTGAGGTTCCAGGCATGGCTGCACGGGACACAGAAGGAAACAATCCGAAGGATCCAGGTCATCTGAGTCTGGGTCCTCTGCAGAGCCAGGCGAGGGAAGCATGGCTTGGGCTTGCCGGGATGTTGCCCTTACTGCTGCAGAGTCAATAAGTGCCTGAAAGGGAGGGGAAAGCCATTTTTGGAGTGTCCTGCCCCATTATACTCTGCCCCAGGCAGCTCTCAGCTCAGTAGCCAGCCCAAGAGCTGCCCCAGCTCAGGCTGAAGGGAGCAGCAGATGCCCAACGCTGGTTGGGTTGGTTTCCCCATCCGTGGTCCAAGCGTGTCTCTGGGTGGAAAGCTGGCTCCAAGGAGCTGGCAGTGCCCAGGCAGGGCTGGGAGGGGGGGAAGCAGACGGCCTTGGACGTGCAAGCCTGGCAGGGGGGGCTGGGGTAAGGCTGCTCTGCAGCAGCAGCATCGCTTGGCACACAGAGGGGTGAGCACCACGCAGCGACGGCGGCGACGCTCAGCACCCAGCCCTCGCCTGCTGCGGGAAGCGCAGCCCTGCAGAGATGCTCAGAGCAAAGTCTGCTGGGGGAGGGTGGGAAAAAAAAATTAAAAATAATCTAGAAGAAGAAAATAACTCATCCAATTCAAACGAAAGAGCTCTGTGGTACAGCGGAATTGAGAACATGCCACGCAGCAGCACGCCAGAGGACCAGAGCAGCGGTTGCAGGGGAAGTCATGGGACGACAGCGTGACCCGAAGGGGCTGGGTTCAGGTTTCATACAACATGCGCAGTGTGTAGCAGACCCACAAGATATTCCAGCAGTGCTTATTGTGCTACTAACGATGGTGCTAGGCTTGAGGTTGTCCAGAGACAGCAAGTGATACCAAACCCGACCAGCATCAGTCTGAGAGCCCCTTGACTCTCCCGCCATCGAGAGCAAATCAAACACCTCCAGGTGATCATTAAAGAGCAGGTTGAAGACGATGGTTCTTGTGCAGAATTGAAAAAAAAAAAAAAAACAACAACCAAAACCAAAAAAACAAACCCAACAAACCACAAACCCAAAGTTTGGAAGACCTCTAACTGTTCCAGCTAATTTCAGTATTTGTGGTATTTTAAAGCGATAATCCTTGCACACATCAGCTAGTTGGTGGGAAGTATCTTCTCCCCCAGCTCCCCTTCTGCGTGTGGTGCAAAAGGGTGGACAACGGAAAGGGCAGTCGGAGGAGGGCCCAGGGCCTGCCCTCAGGGTTCAGACAGTCACTACTGCGCAGCTAGGACGTGAAGAGGAGGTAGTCACAAGCTTGAAACACGGGTGGGCTCCTACAGCAACGGAGCGTCTGAGTTTCTGGGGCAAAAGGAACCGCACGTGGCAGCTGGAAACAAACACGAACCAACCCAAACCTCTGTTTCCCTGCGAGCACACAGTGGCTCCCTATTATCTTATTGTTATTGGGTTACTGGTGGATCTTCTCAGCAAAGGATGTACCACAATATTGCTCAAGTGTACCAAATCAGAACTAAAGCTCAAGCAGGACTCGCAGGATTACATCAGTGACACAGGCTTTAGCCTAATCACAACAACACAGATACCAGGCTACGGTTACGACCCACACCAAAGCCAAACAGCTTTTTCATTATTGCAACTGAGGTATCGATATCACACAAGCAGAACGGGTCGATGCTCTGACACCGGCGCTCAACCCCACTACGCCGGGCGAGAACACGGCTGGGTCAGTGGCCACGGGTCCCGCTGGGAGAGAAAGGAGCCACGAGCTGGTGGGGACGGGACGAGCCGCGCGAGCGGAGGCTGGAGGAACACAGAGCATCACACACACAACAGGAACGCTATCACGGCGTGCGTGAGACTAGTGAGAAAGAGGAACAGTCAGAGGGTAACTATTGCTTGACAAAATTACACACCAGGATAATTCAATGACACCCCACCCCCCAAAAAAGGGGAAAAAAAAAAAAAAAAAAGGAAGAGAATATAAAAGATCTGGGTTAGTTTTTGGGTGGGAGGACACAGAGGATGCTTGGAGGAGGCAGGAGAGCGTCGCTGCCCTGGGACCAGAGGCGTGTAGCAAGGCATGACTGCACTGGAAGACGGACATCAGAGATCTACAGGGGCTTGGCAGAGGATGGGCTGTTCGGGGAGGTTCAGGCAGCGACTCCCTTTAATCACTGGCAACGTGGTTCTCGTTTTGGAGGGTGTGCCAGCGTTCAATTTTCTTGTCCTTGTTCTTCAAACATTCATACCAGTGTTTCAAGCGCTCTCCCTTAGCCGTAATGCCAAGCTGACAGCCACCTGGAATTAAAGGGAGGAGAAGAGACACCCTGTTCAGACGTGATGCTGGTGGTCCAGGAAACTAATTCCATGGGGACAGAGCCCACGTTTGCAGCGTTTCCTCCCACCTCCTGGATTTAAAATGTAGTAGAAACAACTAGAGCTGCTCTGTCTGCACAGAAGGACCCCCTGGGATGCTGGAGATGGGGCGGTACGGTGGGTGCGCTGTATGTGATGGCCTGATAACAGCACCCAACCCACCTGCACGGTCTCACCTCAAAGCTCAGCCTGGGGTTCCTCACAGGGCAGGTGATCTACACACCCCTCCCGTACTGTAACGGGCATCAAAACCCCACCCCAGAGCAGCTCACCGATGTAATCATTTGATTTTCCGATGTCATAATCCCAGACGGAAATGTCCAGTGACTTCTTGGCCAGATCGCTGTGTTTTATATCATAGAAGAACTCCTGCAGAAGAATAACACCCACAATCACCCCACACGCCCCAGGAAAAAACACACCCAGAAAACTCCAGTTAAGGAATTGCAAGTGATCTCCCTGTACAGCCTGAATTCAAAACCCAGTGAGATAATATTTAAAACACACTCATATGGAGCAGATGCCCCTTCCCTGTGGCACCCCTCCTCGCAGACCACAGCGTGCTGCACAAACCCATAAGCTGAGCTCGCCCCTTGTATCTAAGTGAGCACCTTGCTGGTGTCCCATCAAAGCAGCACCAGCCACAGGACCGCCCCGGGGGTGCTCGTCCCACCCACACCCCTGCCCGTGGTGACGCGGAGTCGGCAGCACCAGCAGCAGGGAGGTTTTGGGGTGTATGGTGCTGCCCAGCACCCAACTGGGGAGATCTCCCACGGCAAAGTCCTTCCTAAAATACTCCTGGGTGCAGAGCGGGGAAAGGAGCCTGAGAGAGGAACCAAACCTTGGGGAGTTTGTCTTCTGTCTCCTCCACATGACATAGTGATTAGCCAAATTGATTTAATAAGATAAAAATACATCCATCCTTACCTCATTAAACTCAGGATTCAATGTTTTCTTCTTGATCTGTGTCTTGTGCTTGGCCTTTTTTCCCATGTCAGGTTTCAGCCAACTGGGGGCAACAGAAAACAGCTCAAAACTCTAGTGCAAGAACAGTGTGAGCTTATAAGCTTAAAAAGTGAGGTTTGGGGCTAGGGAAAAAAAAAACCTCAAAACAGAAAATATTTATTTAAGGCAAAGAAACGGGTTAGCCACTCTCCCTTCCCACCTTCTAAAATTATCTGAAATAAATGTAAAATGAGTAAAATCCTGTTTATTCTTTTTTTTTTTTTCCCCTTGGATAGCCAGATGAGACATGGGAAACCATAAAGACCTGCTTTGTACTGAGCGCTGAGCTCAGCAGAAACTTTTCTGGGGGAGCATCTCTTGCTCAGAGCAGTTGGGTCACGGTCAGACGCCAGAAAGCAGCGAGCCTGCACACGCCTCGACGTCCTTCCGAACCATGCACCGGTCCCAAGGGTTTTTGCCCCAAGACATGCTAAGAGAAATGGTCGTAGGTGTTTTACGGAGCAAAAACAGGTGAACTTTGCATTTCGCAGGGGAAGAACCTGCTGAGGCTGACAGCGGGGAGCAGCTAAAACAGTCAGGGAATGTGGAAAATGAGCAGCCAGGGTTGTCACCAGCAGACGAGGGCAATGGCACGGCCGGTCACTGAGCCTGTCCTCTGGAAAACCCAACCGAGAAAGTGTGAGCACAGACAGAGATGGGGAGAAATAGGAAAAAAAATAAAATTTTTTTAAAAAAATAGCCTGTTAGTGTTTAATACCACACAGACTAGTGTACTCAGGCAGGTAGGTTCACCTAGAGACTATATGAAAAATTAAGGCTCAGGCTTTGCAGCCTCACCGCAGACCCAGAAGGAAATTGTAGAGTTGGCATTAATTGGATCGATGTTGGAAGTTGATTTACAAACAGAAAGCCACCATCTTCTGTTTGTGGGAATGGAAAAAGATAAAACAATAAGAGAGAGACTGAGAAGGAAAACTATTCCGTTCCACTCCGCTACAAAAAGCTGTGCAAAATGTTCAACGCAAGAGTCATTGAATGACTTTTAGGGAGAATACAGGTTTGTTGGGTTTTGGTTTTTTTTTCCTGAAGGCAAAGAGAAAACAGCAATGAAAACCCATCTGCAGCCACAGCTGCGAGCGGGGATGACTCCAGGGTCCTCTCTGTGTGGCAGTTTATGAGGTTGGAGTGAAAACAATCCGATTCCCCCACGTTCGCAGGAGCCACCTGACCAGCGCCGCTCCCCCGTCACCTGCCTCCGCAGCCGAGAGCGCCCACGGGCACGCTGCTGCTCCTGCTCCGCGCCACGGCAAGGCATCGCCAGCACCTGCTGCGGCCAACGCTCCTCTCTCCATGAATTAAGTTTGCAGAGAAGACACGGCACGGGGCAGGGAGAGCTCGGCCATCCCTGGGCTCCCGCTACAACCAGCGCGGGGACACGTGCTCCTTGTCACGCACGGAGCGACATCAAGTCCTCCCCACCCTGCAGGCACGGGGAGGGGGGGGGGCAAAGCCAAGGAGAGGGACCCCTTGTCCTCCAGCTCGGCACCTACAATGTGCCTGTTGGGTCTGTGCGTTTGGGAACCTCCAGGGTGTAAAAGGAATAAGCTTTAGAAATCTCTTTTCTCTTAGGATGTTATTAATAGCAGGAATATGAATAAATAGATATTGGTTTGTACAGCACAGGTGCTCTAGGAACCATACTAACAGTTCAGTGCAGTAAGCACGGGTGCTCTAGGAACAATACTGAAGATAATTAACCATGATGACCAAAGACTGCATCAGTGAGCAGTGATGTCAGAAGAGGAACCAGAGTGGGACGAGAAGAACTAGTCGGAGCTGCGGAATATTTTGAAATTGGTGATGAATTAGTATTGTGTTACATGTTACGAAGAATCATATAAATATAAGACGCTTTTTGTCAGCTGTTGCCACTCACTGAGTTGTTAATAAAGCCAGCCCAGAGGTACCCGCAGTCTGGTGAAATCCTTTAACACCTCAGGGAGTGGTCCAGCCACACGGAGCTTCGGCCACGGCAGGGCCACCCCGCGCAGAGCGTCACCACCCTGCACGGGTGGGCAGCTCAGACCTGCGGGAGGTCTCCAGGTGCTTGGGAAACGCTCTCCTCTCTCCAGCAGTTTTGGAAGGAGCTCTCAGCCCTTGGGCCACTGCCCAAGGATGGTGGGTGGCCCCGTGACCACGCGTTACCGCACTATGCCAGCCCCAGGCCCCCCACTTACAGTTTAACGAAAGGGTCCGAGTATCCGTTGGCGTCCATGGCTGCTAAATGCACGCAGCGTACGATGCCGACGATCAGGCCGCCCTGCTGGGTGCTGTACATGAGGGACACGAGGATCTTCCCACGCTCCTCTATGTCCCCACCACGATCTACCTGCGAGAGGAAGCGACCAGAGATGGGACACAGGGGCTGAGCGAGGAAAACGCTCAACTGCAGAGCAGATGAGACGAGATGGATACAAAGGAACCTCAGGGGGGGTGGAAAAAAGGCGCTTCTACATGAGAGACGATGGGTGAAATGTGAATGGAGCATCTGGTCCTCCACGGACTCTTACCTCCTCTTCGTACAGTGCCATCCCACGGGATGAGCCGGTCGTTCCCGCACGCTTCATCTTGGATGGGGAAGGGAAAAGAGAGGCTGCCATGAGTGACCACAGCTGGGAGAGGCACCATGCTACAGCAAAAACTCCCCCAGGAGCCCAGCCCAGCTCTCTCACTGGCCTCGGGAGAGGAAGGGGGCTCAAGTACGTTCATGTGCTCCATCAGCCTTCACCTCAGCACCTCACCCACAACACTGGGGAGGAGAACTCAGGAATGGAGCAACCTGCCCTCTCCTCCACAGTGACATACGTCAGCATAGGCTGGCAACGCCACCGGGGAGGTCCTCAGAGTCGTTTCCCAGGGATTCCCACCATGCTCTTATCTCCTGGCCTTGACGTGTCAGATCAGCCCAGACACGGGTGGGAATCCAGCTCCTAAGGACAGCAGTGAAGTCAGACACCTACAGCTCTTGGCTGGTTCCACCCCCAAGCTCACCACTAACTCGCTCACATGCCATTTGTTATCAACCTCAACGTTAAGGGTAGCAGAAAAAAAATTCCACATAAACTCACTGGTATTACTCTCTCCAAGCAGATGTTGAAGTTCTTTTTCTGATTGGCTTTGAGTTTTTTCAAGGAAACTCTAGTTTCTCCAATAAACTCATTGTGGCCAAATTTGTCTTCATCACACACGGAGATCCTGAAGGGAACAGGAAAGGTGAATATCAATCAGACTGGAGCAGCAGTACCTGACTCCGGAGCACAAAACCACTCCGGCAAGGGGGTGGACAAAGCAAAGCCCCACCAAAGCCTCCATCCCTCTGGCTCTCCTCTGACCAAAAGCAGTCAGAAAATGGAAATTCCGTTTTGCGAGAAAAATCAACAGTTTAATACGTTCTCTGCAATGGGGCAAGAAATCAAAAGGTGGAAGCTTCCTGTAGGAAGGAGATGCCAAAAATTTTTAGAGACATCTCAACGTTTTGCTGAGATACAGTCAAATGATGCACAGATATACAAATCTCTACGCTGATCAGAATAATAATAATAATAATAATAATAATAATAATTTAATATTAAATGTCAGGGTTAAAATGCCTTTCCCTCTCTTTTTAAAAGGACCATCAAAATCGGCACGTTCATAGGAAGCACGTTGGTTTTGACCAAAATCTCCACATTTCCAGGTGCCCTAAACTTTGCTGCCAGTGCCCTCCTGTGGAAGGTTGGTCCCCTGCGAGGGGACCCACGGTCCCCATCCCACCACACCGCAGATACCGCAGCTCCTCGGCTTGCCTGAGGGTTTTCCTTTGCATGTCCTCGTCTGTGATGCCATGGTACACCAGGGTCTCATTCCACACGGGGTTACGGGTGTTGCGCAGCGTCTTCGTCCTCAGCTTATTCGACTGCAGCATCGAAATGAAACGCAGCGTAATTACAGCCCTGAGCTCATCCCCACCTAAATTTCAGCTCCTGGCAGAGGAGCGTAAATTAGATGCTCCATCACTTCTGGCTCATGAGAGGTGGTTTGGCTGGGCTCTGCAGGACGTCACCACTGCCTAGGCAAGCCATCAGCTCCAGGTGAGCATCACCAACCCAACAAGGGGGACCTTTAGGCAAGCACCGGGGACTCAGTTGCCCGCAGTGGCCAGGGGCAGCCTTCACCAGCCGGCTTCTTCCACTCTCTGGGGTCTACCCCCTCAAGGGCACTTGTACAAGAAAAAAGTAGCACAGGGCAGGCTGTGCGGGGCTCGGGTAACGGCTCTCGTGGTCTGCGGGAGATGATAGCGTTGGAAATGGGGAGCTCTGACACTCATTCATGTGTCTTTTACAAACAGACATGCGAAATAAAAAAATTAAAAGATCGGCAAACAAGGGAGCCATAGAAATCAAAGCAATTCCCCAGATCACGGCACCTTGATTTACTCTACACAAGATCAGAAAGTCCCCGGACATAAAGTAAACCTGTAAATACCAATCCAATGGTTTTATTATCAGGTTTTTTTCGCCTTGTTTTACACTTATTTCCTCTGAACAAAATTCAGCTGCAGGGAAAAGCTTTGCAGCCCCCGAGCAAGGATCCAGCGTCCCTCGGGCACCAGGTCAGTGGTGGTCATCCCTTTCTCAAAGATTTCCCCCCACTGAGATCAGCTTAGCTGGGCTGGGGAGTGAGATTTCCGGGCTTGCTTTGATGGAGGGAGTCAGAGTTTACTCTTCACAGACCTAATGAGAACATGCTGCAGCTTTAAAGCAAACAGATCATTCCAACTCTGGTAAGGATGAGATTTTGTGTCAGGTGCTTTGCGATGCATTATCAGTGTCACCTCCTCTGGAGCTCCCCTCCATCCCTAAAGAGATCCCTCTCTGCAGGATGAGCTCTTCCTTGAGTACAAGAGAGCATCTGCAGGCATCATCACTTTTCAGAGATACCTCCTGGGTAAAATAGCAGCAGTTGAGCGACTGAGCAGAGAAATCAAGGGGAGGAAGTCTGACACAAGGAAGGGACCTCAGGGGCTTTGAGAAACCTCTGCTCCATCTCCAGCCCAAACCCAGGCAAAGCCTCACCTTGCTGGCTCCAGGCAAGAGGTGCAGTTTGACGTAAGGATCTGCCAGGCCGTTTGAATCCATTGGTTTTAAGCCCTAAAAAATAATAAAGAAACCATGATGCATGACTCCCCCTTAAGCAGAGCCAGGGAAGAGAAAAAGCTATCCATGAAGCAACTCGGTAAAGAGAAAACATGTTCAGCAAGCCAAAAGCCTCATTCTCTGCCCTGAGAAAGTGTGGGTGCCACGACGTGCTGAAAAATAAGATTCACTCATGCAAAAGCCCCACAGACCCAGCCAGGACCAGCAGTGCTAGGCTGGGTCTAGCAGAGAAGCAGCCTCTGCCAGCAGCCACGCTGCTTCCATCTCGTCACACCAGGGGAGCTGGATGGACTTAAATCGGTGAAAGAAGGGGAGAAAAAAAAAAAAAAAAAAGAGGGGACCACTTACTTTGGCCTTGATGAGGGTGCAGTGCAAGGAGCTGTTCTCCTGGTCGTAGAGCAGGCTGAACTCCAGCGCTCCCAGCGTAGCTGACAGCGAGAGAGAGGAGGAGGAGGAGGAAGAGTTGGAAACAGCACCTCGTTAAAACCCCAGCCAGTAACTGTGTTTAATCAGCCCTGATTAGTAATAATTAGAAAGATTTGTGGTTCAAATGCAAAGGCCATTTAATCCATGTGAGATTGCGCTTGGCATCAGCCAAACTGCCGCACAAAAATCCAACCAGAGTCACGAGCTCTGGATGTCAAAGCCTTACAGAGGTGGAACTGCCCAGGGAGGGCAGTTTGGGGCTTTTAATAGTTAATTTATCAAATTAAATAAACTACTAATAATTAATTTTTAATACTTTTTTTTTAGTATTTGCCAGGCAAAGGAGGATGTAACCCGAGAAACCCTTCCCAGGGCAATGCCACCCCACGACTACCCTGAGGGGGTGTTTCAGCACGGGGGGCCGACATCTCCTCCCCACAAGGCTTGGGGCTCAGCGTTTGGCCCCCGTTTTTGACACGTTTGGAAAGCAGCTCTCGCTCGTGTTCACGTGCTCGCCAGGAAAAGAGCACAGGGACAGAGAGTTTGCACAGAACCTCAGCTGGGTCCATCTGCTCCCATCTGAGCACAATTTCCTGGCTCTTCCCATCCTGGGTGGGAACAGGCTGGACAGAAGAACTGCCCTGCTCCAGATGCTCGACCTCACGTGGTAAATTCACAGAATCCCAGAATGATTCAGGCTGGAAAAGCCCCTTGGGATCATCGAGTCCAACCCTCAGCCCGACTCCACAAAGTTCTCCCCTACCCCACATCCCCCACAGCTCATCCCAACGGCCCTGAAACCCCCCCAGGGATGGGGACTCCCCATGCCGGGCAGCCTGTTCCCTCCTTAGGGGAGCAAACAACTGAACACGGAGATCTCACAGCGCAGAGGTGCGGAAGCCACCACCAAGTGGCAGGTCTGGTGGTGTTTCTCGCAGCGAAGGCTGCTCTGATGGAAAGAGGCAGCCGCCTTCAGGACTCAGATTTGGAAATGGGAAGGTTGTGTGAGCACAGAGCCTAAACCAGCCCGCGTCAGAGCCATTTGGTGCAAAACTGACTGCAGATCCTGCGCTGAAGGGAGTGAGCAGGGACAGCCTGCGAGCCCCTTCCCAGGGGAAACAGCACTCCTCAAGCCATGGTCCCGCAGCAACGACTGCCTCAAAATCCCAGATTTCCCAAAGAAACCGCTCCCTCCCCTCCGGCCGGGCGCCCCGGGTACGTACTGCCTTCATCAGAGTCGTAGCTGTTGGCGTCCTCCTCCTCTTCCTCCTGGGGGGGCTGCCGCAGCGGGGCAGCAGGCGCCGGGGGGACGGCGGGGGGCTGTGAGAAAGCGGGGGGCTGCGGGAAGGTGGGGGGCTGCCGGGCTGGCCTCTCCTCTCTGGCGGGGGGCACGGTGTAGCCCCCTCCTCGCTCCTCCCTGGCAGCAGCACGGGCCAGCTCTGGGGGTCCCAGCGGTGGGCTCGCTGTGGGAGGGACCCCATTAGCCCCCCCCCAGTGCGTTCTGCCCCCCAGCCCCTCGCAGGCAGCCGAGTTTTACCTTGTCTTTCTGGGAACCGGCCGGCCACCCCAGGACCCGGTCTCCCCGCTGCTGGTGGCACTGGGGACAGACGCAGCATTACAGGGGCATTAGTCTGGGTGATGCCCTCCATCCCTCCCTCACCCCAGCACTGGCATCGTCCCGAGCAGGGAGGGGTCCCCACCCACAGCAGGGCATCGGGGTGTCCCCGCAGGGACCGAGCATCCTGGTCACATCCCCCTCATGTCCTACCTGGGGGTGCTGCTGGACTGGGACCAGGACTGGGGCCGGCAGCGGCTGGTGGGGGTGGCCGTGGGGCTTGCAGGGAGTTGGTCCTCTTCACGCCTGCAAAGAGAGAAGAGGGTCAGGAATGGGGTTTTGGACCCCAGGGGCTTTGCTTGTGTTGAGGAGGGGGGTTACAGCCAGAATCGGCCAGGGAGAGGCAGCGGAGAGGATAGAGGTTTGGCCGATGGATGGAGATAACGGCTCAGCCCCACACGCTTTTGGGGTCAGCGCTGCGGGGAGCGGGTGCAGCGTGGGCTGGAGTGGGGAGCATTTCACCAGGGGGACCTCGTGCCATGCCCCTCTGCCCCCCAAAAAAAAGGGAGATACAGGAGAGGTGGAACAAGGAGGACGGACGTGGTTGTGACCAGGCACTGGGCTGGGCTGGAAGGGGAACAGACCCATGAGCATCGCTGTGATGCCCGTCACACCCTCACATCCCCCTGCACGCCCGACCAGCAGCAACACCCCTGGGGTGCACTCACATCCCGGGGCAGCGATGGGGCATGGGTGCACAAGGGTTACCCACCCAAACACGAATTAAAACACTGGTTTCCCCCAGGTAGCCCTGAACATCCTTCTCCAGCTATTACCCAGCTATCCTGCCACTGAATATTCCTTCCTTCCCCAAGGAATTAAAGAGGATTTGGACATTTTCCAGCCACTTTTAGCTTCACCAATTAAATTTGCAAGCTCAGCTCCTGGATGAAAAGGGGTCTCTGCAAGTGTCTTTCCCTTTCTGGAGGCACCTGGGGAGGATCCAGGCCCCACCGAACGCTGTCAGCCACCCGTTCATATCACAGGCATTTACAAAAGCTTGGAGCGCATCAAATTTTCATGAAACAAGAAACACCATCCCCAGCCAGGCCCCCACCAGCGAAGCACGGGCTCCCACAGGCAGGGCTGGCCCATGCCAGCTCCTGGCAGTGAGGTGGGGGCACAGCAGCATGAAAAATGCTTCTGCTCACGATCCCAACTCAGTTGCATTTCATCTCTGCTTAAAATTCGTGTGGTAAGCGCTGAGCCTGCTTCTCTTTACACTTCCAGCTCTCACGTGGCGCATGAGGATTTTCAAATTCATGTCCTTGCACAGGCCAGGAGATGTCCCTTTGCAGGGAGAAGCCCAGCAGGATCCTGCCTCTCCTCCCTGCACGCTGGAGAAGGAACGGGGATCCCCCCTCCACGCCTCCCCCCAATCCCACTAACACCCCCAGACCTCCCCATCAGCAAACCCCACAGAGCAGAGTAAAACACCAGACACGGGCGCTCTGCGAAATCCCCCAGCATCACATCGTGCAGACAACAACCCTCGTACAGCTGCCGGCCTCGTGCCCCCCAGCCCTCTCCGTCCAAGCCCCTCACCGGGGCTCCTGCTGGCCCCGCTCTCGGCAGCGTGGCTGCGGCTCTCGGTGTCCCCGCCGGCGTGTTCGCTGCCGCACGGGCCCGGCCTGCCCTCGGCCAGCCTGCGGCCGGGCACCGCGGAGCCCCCCCGGGCAGCCGCCGTCGCGTCGCTGCCTGCGGAGAGAGGGATAAAGGCAGCGGTGAGGCTTGCGCCCCCACCACCCCTCCGTCCCCAAAACTGGCTTGGGGAGGAGCTGCTTGGGTGATGCCCAGCCTGGGCATGAGCAGGAGGAGGAGGAGGAGGAGGAAGAGGAGGATGGGTACGGCTGCTGCAGCGTCAGTCCCAGAGCACTGGGGACTGCGGCCATCCAGCATCCGTGGTTGGGAAAGCCCAAAGGACACTCCAAAGGACACGGCAAACCACAGGGACAACAGGAGACAGGAGCCCCCCATGGGAAAACAAGGCCAGAAGCATCCATCAACTGGTCCTCAGCACCCATCAAACCCCTAATGGCATTCCAGCTCCACGGTCCCTGGGACAGGGGGATCATATTTTCTTTTTGCTGATTATCTTCCATTTATTAGAGAGACAACGGTGACAGCTGCCTCTGCCTCTCGCTTCCATCCACCCAGCAGCAGCTGTCCCAGCGGATAAATCCCAGCCGCACGCGCCAGGGTGCTGAGACCTCTTCGCAGTGATAAATTGCAACCCACGGATGTGATGGAAAAGGTCTTGGTGCTCACCTGGCTTGTGCCGGAGGCACCAGGTATAAATCTTTGCGGTGACATAAATGGGATGTTTATCCTTGGCCGGGCTCTCAGGGTCACCGCGCCCAAGGTGAAAGCAAAATGCAACAGATTGCAGGTGGGGGAGAGGAGGCGGGGTGGGGGGTAAAAGTGCCACGATGCTGGAGAGGATGGAGGAGGGGCAATGAGCATCCCCAACCAGGAGCCCCGTGGTGCAGAAATAGCAGTGCAATAAATAATTTTCCAAGGGAGCTTTAGGAAAATCACGGGCGTGTCATGAGCATGCTGATCACCGGGAGGGAGCCGCGGAGCTGACAAACCCTCCCCAACTGGCAGGCGAGCCGGCAGCTTAATAAAAGCAGCCTGTTGTGGGGCCGGGAAGCTTAACAGCACCAGCTACCATCACGATTAAATAGTCTTAATTAAGTGGTTTCCCCAACTGCTGCTGCGTGGGAAGATGAAGATCATCACTCAGCACAACCGGGCTGGGCACTGCCAAGGCTCAGCCCGAGCCCCCCCGCCAGAGCTGGGAGCTGGAGTATGGGCTGTGGCTGAGCCCGGGTCCCCCCTCCATGGGTACCCCAGCCCATGTACCCCGCCATGGGTACTCCAGCCCCAAGCTCACCCCAACACCAGCCCCCAGATGCGTCCCCATTGCTGCAGGGTGGGGGGAGCACAGCGGGGCACAGGCTGTGGCCCCCACGCTGCCCGCTGAGACGCTGCCTGCCCACAGCCCTCCCCGCGGCCCCGGGCGGTTAAACCAGCCCTTAAAACCTCCTGCACACCCACAGCCATCTGGGCTACCGCTGCCACAACAGCCCTTGGGCTAAAGGAAGGGTGGGATGGAAGGGACTGCTCCAGGGGGGTTGTGTCCTCAGCCCCCCGCCACCTCCTCCACGCAGCTGAGGAAGGGGAGAGGAAGAGGAGGGTTTGCAGACACTGGGCTGCTCCCTGCCTGATCGTTGCCCAGCTGGGAGCAGCAGATGCTGGAGGGGTGGGGGGGGGTGTGTGTGTTGGGGGGGGTCAGGTCATCTCATTGCCCTGGCGCTTTGATGCTGAACTCTGAAAATGGGGGCTCTCCTTCCAAATTAAGTCCCAGCAGTGGAGCTGCTCCAGGAGCCCAGACCCTGGCTCCTGCTGGTGCCGGCAGCAGAATCCAGGGGATGTGAGTCCAGAGCAGCTCAGGGCATATATATGAGGTTAGAAATTGGGGAGCCCTGGCGAGGAACCCGGCTTTGCTCCCACAAGCAGGAGGCACCTGCAGCATAACACAGCCCCCTGGGCCGGCATCACATTAAACACACGTCAGAGCCTCAGGGGGCTGCGAGTGCTGGAGGGGGCAAGGTATAAGCATAAAAAAAAAAAAAAAAAAAGACTGTTCCATCCTCACCTTGCTCTGGTAGCCACGCACAGCCCAAGCCTGGGCCCGTGGGGGACACTGATGTGGCCAGAGCAGAGCAGCTGGGCTGCTCCATCCCTCGCAGACATGCCCAAACCCCCCGCCAGCTTGCTAAAGTTTCCACTGGAGGTTTTCTAAGGACTGCCATTAAATAACCAGAGAAAAACACCTGCCAATCAGCACCAGGAAACACCACCTACGGAGGCAATTCTGCTCAGCACTTTCAATCGCAGCGCTTCAGCCCAGGCGTGTGCAGTAGGTGGGGAAGCCCCAGAATAACTCGGTCCCTGCGCGGTGGGTGGCAGCAGCAAGGAGAGGTCCTGCCGCTGCAGCCGCCCGTGGGAAACCCTGCGGGAAAACACCGCCGGGAGAGCAGGGAGGGAGGGAGGGGGCTCAGCACAGGCAGCACCCAGGCAGCGGCACAGGGGAGGGTGCGGAGGCCGGTGCTTACCATGGGAGTCCTGCTCGGCCGGGGGCCTGGCGTCCGCCTGGCCTTGGGGGCACAAACAGAGCGAGAAGCAGTGAAGCTGCAGCCCATCCGTCCCGCCACCGCCAACCCAGGACCTGCTGCCGCGCTTTCCCCACGTTTCCTTTTTGTAGTCTTAATTTTTCTAGGCTTCTGCATCACTATGTTCATACCCAGGCTCTGCCCGAACCCCTGGCCAGGCGTCCCAGATCACAGAATCATCTGGGCTGGAAAAGCCCCTGAAGCTCCTCCAGCCCCACCATGACCCTCCCCCTGACCGTTCCCAGCTCCCCCAGATCCCTCAGCGCTGGGTCAGCCTGACTCTTCAACCCCTCCAGGGATCCCGGGGACTCCCCCCTGCCCTGGGCAGCCCATTCCAAGGCCCAACAGCCCCTTCTGCACAGAAATCCTTCCTCAGAGCCAGCCTGACCCTGCCCTGGGCAGCTTGAGGCCATTCCCTTGGGGCCTGGCGCTGGGGCCTTGGCTCCAGAGACTCATCCCCCCTCTCTGCCCCCTCCTGGCAAGGAGTTGCAGAGGGCCAGGAGGTCTCCCCTCAGCCTCCTCTTCTCCAGACTGAACCCCCCCAGTTCCCCCAGCCGCTCCCCAGCAGACCTGTGCTCCAGACCCTGCCCCAGCTCCGTTGCCCTTCTCTGGCCACGCTCGAGTCATTCAATGGCCTTTTTGGGGTGAGGGGCCCAAAACTGAACCCACTCATCGAGGTGCGGCCTCAATCCCCACCACCCAGGGCTGCTTGGCTTGAGGATGTCCCTGCAAACTCAGCCACCCTGATCAGCACAGCTCAGAGAAAGCCTCCGCAGGCAGGGAGGGCGGCGGGGTGATTTCTGCACCCTTTACAAAACAAACTCCACAATTGCTCTGGCTGCTTTTCACTAGGGCTCGCCCTTGCAAACAATGGGGAGGAGACCCACCACCTCGCTGGCAGGACCCCTGCCCCTCGCAGTGAGGGAGGGGATCAGCACCCTCTGTCACCTACCTCGGGTAGGCGCACGGGAGGGGAGTTTCTGGTCCTGGGTGGGCAGCTCCGACGGGCCGGGCTCGCTCGGAGGTTGGGGTCCCTTGTTCTTGCTGACGGGCATCGGTTGGGGCAGCACTTGCTTGGGCAAACCCTTGAAGAACCAGGCGCCGGAGCGCTTCCACACCTGGGGGGTGCAGGCAGCGGGGTGGCACCCATGTCTCGGGGGGATGCTGGGTGCAGACCTGGCAGTCTTCACCCCCCTGCATCACTGGGGTCCTCCTCCAGCAGGCAACGTGGAGGACATGCACCTCACTACCCCACAGCCCATCCTGCTAATTAATTAACTCTTCAACTGGCACACTGTGGGTGGCACGGAACCCATCTCTGGCCACAACAGCCTCTTCAACCTCAAGATTTTGTTTTCAAGAAAACAAACAAACAAACAAAAAGGCATTTTATGTAAAAAAAAAATATCATCCTCTAAGAAGTAGATTTAAGTAACTGGGGAAGGTCTAGAGGTGCTGGGGGACAGACAGGACCACCCCCCAGTTTGGAACTGGTCCCATCTGAGGTCTGGGGGGGGGGACAGTGCACAGGGTGAACCCAAGGGCAGGGACCGTGTCCCCCGCACCGGTGTAAAGCCCCGGGGTTACCCCGCTCACCTCCCGCTGCTCGCTGCATATCTTGCAGAGCCAGATGGCGTGGGGCCGGCTGTTGGTGGTCTCCACCCCGCACTTGGTGCAGACGTTCTGCAGAGAAAATACAGATGAAATCGCAGATGATTCTGTGATAATAAAGCACCGGGTGGCAGCGGGGATGCTGGGGCCACCGAAAGATCCCACCACACCAGCATCACCGCTTAGGAGCATGAGGTTAACGAGAGCTGGTTAACAAGAGCTCTCCCCACACAAACATCAGCGACTGCAGACCCCCCCCCCGGGGATGTGCCCTCGTGCAAAACACTCACCAAAAGCTCACGGTGCCCATTTTTGCACCAAGGGAGGCTGTGTGGGTCCGAGGGGGGCTGCCCCCGGCCGTGGGGTGATGTCTCACCTTCTTGCAGTCCTCGCAGACGACGCAGGCGGAGCCGCGTGGCCCCAGCTGCTCCCCGCAGAGGATGCAGCGGTTCACCCCGTCCCCCAGCACGCTCCGGCGCATGTCCTCCAGCCGGCTCATCAGGCGCCTGGCAGAGAGGGGACAACGGGGGCTGTCAGGAGAAGCATCCTGCCGCTTTTCGGGATGTGGGGGTCCCGCTCCCAAGGGGGCAGCTGCTGCCTTTGGTCCAGCCGCTCCTTCTCCTGGCTCCCACCAGAGCCTCTCCTCTTCCCACTATGGGAATGCGACCAGGGGAAAAAGACACATCCCAGGTGATGTGTCCGAGTGTTATATTCCCCCATAGCTTTATATCACATGACTTTTGACTTCCACCGACACTGCCGGAGAGCGGATACCGGCCCCAGCTCCCACATACACACACGTGCATAAAATCGATCCCATTCAGCAGCTTTGCACAGAGCTGTTTGCTGTCAGTGAAGCGTTTTTTTTACCCCCAAAAACCTTTCCCCTCAGTCCCAGCGACGGCCCACGGAAGAGCAGCGAGAGGAGATCTTGGAAGAGCTCTGGTGGGAGGACCGAATGAATTAATTAGTTGTCTCTTTTTTTCTAAGGAAAAAATGGCATATAATTTACTTTATGCCAATTCTTAGCCCTTTGAGTAAAATGCAAAAAGCCCACTGGAGAACAGGCTATAAAAACACATCTGTTTACTGCAAAGGTGAAAAACCTGAACAGTTAAGCAACTTCTGAACAACACCAGCGCCGGCAAAAGCACTTTGCGAAGCAGGAGGAGCAGGGGCGAGCTGCCTGCTGAGCACCCAAGAGCTGGCAGTGAGTTGTACGCTCAGTTAACCCAGAATCTTGGCCCTAAAAATAGCACTAAAGGGAAAAAGGATGCATTATTTATGCCATTCAGCCAGGAAGGAGAGGGAATGAAGAAAAGGAGGAGGAGACCCAAGCCCACCGGCGGGAGCAGCAGCCCCCTTCGCCGCAGGGCTGCCATCCGCTCCCGTGGCAGCCTGACCCAAATCTGACAAAGCTGCTAACCCGGTGTGCCATAAAAAACACCCGACATTTAAAAGACATTTTCCCACATGTCTGACGACAGCTTCAGATTTATGGCAGCTCGGCTGCCAGCACCTCTGAATCGCTCACAGACAATGTCAGAGCTCCCCTCCACACAGGGTGTCTCTGCGGTTGGTCTCCAGCCGCTCGAAGGGTGGTTGGCATCCCGCGGGAACACGATGGTGTTATTGTACACGGGGGCTTGGTAAAGGAACAGCAGCAAGGGGGGGAAAAAAAAAACCATCATGGAACACGCAACCTATTACAGTTCATAAAATGCCCCACGGGAAACTCGCTGCAGTCAACGGGAGCATCTCGAAGCACTTCATCAGCCACTGAGTCAAGCCCAAAGCAGGGACGCGGCTCCGTGACTCAGCATGCGTTACCCAACCAAAGCTGTGCTATTACAACAGCTCCTTTAGGTGGAAGACATCGGCCGGGCTAAAACCCACTGGAGAATTTCCCAGCTAAAACCCACTGGAGAATTTCCCACTCCTCCCCACGCCCGGGCTCGAGGCCTGCCGATGCGGCGGTGCCTCCTGACAGTTATTAATGAACCCGCAGCCCATCTCCAGCCAGGGGACAGGAAAGCTGGGCTGGGCAGCCAGCGGGGCCAGACGGAGCCAGCAGCTGGGAGGAATCGTTATCTTTACAGCTACGGTGTCACCAGACAGCAGATGGGCGAGCTTGCAAGTTCCTTCACTCTCCATCGCCTGAAGCGTCGGCGGCGACATGACCACGGGCTCTAAATAGAGCAATTCTGGTTCTCACCCTTTTGCTGAAAAATACCATCGGCAGACCGCAGCAAGGTGCTGCCATGGCTTTCCGCTTCGCTCTTACCAGGGAAACTATCTGCTAGCCCCACTCCCTGCTCCAGCATTATTCCCGAGGGATGTGCCTGTCTCTCCCTGCCCTTCAGCATCTCTTACTGCTTTGCAGATGATCCACAGGTGATTTCTTCCTACGGAATAAATCAGCTGCTGGAATCACCATCCGCCCTTGGTGCCTTCCCACGCTGCGTGGCCGATACACCCTGCTGCAATCACGAAGGGCCCAGTGATTTCAAGAGAGCTGCATCATCCCCTAAACGCCCAGCCAGCAACGAGCAGCGTGCCAATTAAAACCGGGAAACTGGCTGTTCCCCAAACATTTCTTCTTTAAATGAAATGAATCACGCCATGGTTGCTCCCAGCCCACGTCCCACCACATGCAATGCAGGGTCCCCATGAAGAGCCCCCAACAGCAAATAACCAACAACATCCAGCTCCTGCCGCAGAACACTGCTCCCACCTCAACAGGGGAAATATTTGGGGGGCAAAACCTTTCTTTTCATAGCAGAGGACGGGTACAAGCCCTGTATCTTCTGCAGTTTCCCCCTCACTGTGCTGCAAGAGCTCTGCTCCAAGAGAAGCAGCTTCCAGTTTGAAATCTGCAAGCCCAAACAAACTTATTATAGAAACTAGAACAAATGGCACAATCAAAGGGGGAAAAAAAAAAAAAAAAAAAAGCCTTTGCATTTCAAAAGATTCATTATTTAGCTGCAAAAATCTTTCCCAGTCTCTCATTTACCAGAAGCAGCTTCTTAAGAGGGGTTGGTTTTTTGTTTTTTTTTTTTAAACCAGTGGAAGAGCTTCTGCAGTCAGTACACACCTGTGGCCCCGGTTTCAAACAAAACACATTTGCCTAATTACAACATCCATTCAAGTCAGGGAAATTGGGCTGCTTTTCTGAATCAAACGCTGCTGTCAGAGGACTGTATAAAAAGTTAAAATTTAAGTCCTGGCGTGAACCTGGCAGAAAGAGGGCAGGACCTGGGAAAGAGGGTATCTCACCGAGACCCACGGGCTGGGAAGCTCCTGACTAAGGTGATAACAAGGAGCAAAAAGCCCAGATTTCTCTTCAATTCCATCCAGCACCACCCTACACATGGGCCAGAGCCCCATGCACGTGCTGTTCTCCCCCTGATAACCAGAGGGATGCCCTGCTCTTCCCAGGGAGCAGCCAGGAACAAGTTTTCTGCCTTCCCAAAAGCTTTTCTCTCTCTTAGACGTCACTGGTTTCTCATTTTGACTGCACATAAAGGGGCCATCCGATCCATCACTCTCCCTTGCACATCTCTAGGACTACAGCAACATCTTCCTTACCTTTAAGCCCATCCCTCTGGCCTCTGTAAGACTAATTTTAACGAGCAGGAAATAGGCTTCAGATTGTTCAAACAGGGGGAAAAAATACCCAAGAGAGGAGTAATTGGAGCCGGTGGCAGGGAGCTGGCTAAGCCCAGCACCCGGGAGCATCGCCGAGCCTGGAGACAGCCCTGCGGAGAGGGAGAGCATCCGTCATCTGCCAAAGACATACGTATTAGTCACTGATGGGAGCGAGATATGAGCACTGGGCAATAGGCTGTATCTGAAATGCTTAACATGCACCTGAGATAACAGCAATAAACCAGTCCCCTGATAATGTAATATCTGCCTGGCCCCATAAATATGGTTTGGAAGAGAAAGGCGAGCAGCCCCAGGGCAGCGAGGGCTGGTGGGAGCCCTCCCCTGCCACCTCCTGCCCACACCTGGGAGCCCCAGCGTGGGCAGAGGAAAGGCTCGTGTCTGCAGGAAGCCCCTAAAACCCCCTCCCGGGGCTTCGGGCAGGTGGAGGGTCCCCCAGGGATGCAGCAAAGGCTGCTCGCCAGGCTGAGGGACATCCCAGGCTGGGCTGAATCTGGGATAGGACAGAAACTCGCCGTGCTCCAGCATCAGTATTTGCTCCTGCTCTAGGAGCAGAGCGATCCAGAGAGGGATGGAGAGTCAGTGGCGTTAAGTGCTGATGATCTCGGGAAACATGACTTAACAGCGGGGCAGGCACGCAAGAGTGTGTTGTGTTTAAATATTCATTTCCACTCTGCAGAAACGAATGGCTAAAGATGCGCCTAATGGGTTCTAAATCACATCAGGGAAGACATTTAATGCAGCAGATGACAAAGTGCTGCACGGGGGCAGGAGAAGGACCTGACCTGTGAGGAAGGACCTGATCTGTGAGCCAGGTGCCCCCCCAGCCCCACGCGGGAACAGACACAGCCACCACTTGGGCGGCAAAAAGAAATTCAACACAAAGGAGGTCACAGAGTGCCTCCAGAATTAAGCACTGACTTGCCTCCGTGGGGAAATCATGTGCCTTAAAGGGCTGAATATTAAATTAAGGCTAATTTCAATGGTATAAGAGAGACAAGGTAAGAAGCCAAGCTACAGATTAAAGAAAACGTAATTGAAATCAGGGTGAAAAATTAGAAGCAATTTTCTTCCCTGACAAGCGCACGGGTAACTAAAGGTAAAGCATCGTTTGAGCTTTTACAGGTCGACTTTCAGAAGCTGTGAGCCCTCACTATGGCAGGAAGGTGCCCAGGGAGGCTCGGGGGGACTCCTGCATTTCACAGTGTCCCCCTTCACGCTAGCGCATCACTCCAGGTGCTTCTGCCTCCTGTGATGTGTTACAGGAGGGCTGTAATCCTGCAGGTTCACCCCAGACTCAAAAATAAGAGAGCAGGGTTGGTTGGGGTTTTTTTTGGAAAAAAACAAAACCCCACAAAAATTCGAGAAGCCTGTGAACTGTCTTCTGGCCATGAATTAACCTAATCTCTTCTAGAAGCTGGCATCTCAGGAGACATTTCTGTCTGCCTCCAGCAACTACCCTGCCCTTCCCAGCCCCTATTTTTATTTTTGTGTTGTCTGAACACGAGGAAGAAAATATGAGACTGTGGCCCCCAGAGAACATCTCTGCTGCTGGCCACCACGGTTAATGACTTAATCCCCTGTGATTCCAGCCATCTGCTCCAGCATTACGCACGTGTCATCCCAGCAATAAGCAGCCAAATTAAAATGCAATCCTGCTTGATAGCTGGTCCTCTTGGGGGGGAAAAGGTGAGAGGCTGCGGCCCTCGGGGAGACAGTCAAACCATCGCCCTGTCAGAGGGGACTGGAGGGAAGGGAAGAGCTGCTCCCAGGCAGGGGCACGGCCGGATCCAGGACCCGTGTGTCACGTCACCCCGGGGAGAACCGGCTCCGTGCCGCAAGGCGCTCTCCAGAAACTGAGATTTCTAACTTTGGGTGCTTAAAGAGATTTCCTTCGATGCCGAAAGCACGATGGACCTCATTAGGCAGCGGAGCAGACTTGGTGGGTTATTGATGGCACCCAATTATAGGTGCATAACAGAGCCAATTAGTGCCTGCAGGTGCTCCCACATCAGCGAGGAGGAACAGGCTCCTCGCAGGCTGCAGCTGGAGCATCATCACCGCTCAGAGCTGCCGCAGGGACCCCCTGAGCACCAGCCCAGGCCATGAAGGGAGAGAGAAAGGATGAGAATGGATCCATCCCTGCCACAGGTCTGCTTTGCCCTCCGGCTTTCAGCCCCTGCGCTTCTAAACTTGCCCAAAAGATCATCCCAACCCCCAGGCAGTTGCAAAGCCCTTCATCGACTCGCACTCGATGCCCTCTCACTGTATCACTGTTTAAGATCATTTCAGCTCCTATTTTCCTTCTCTTCTATGAGACAACGACCCAGCCGAAAAAAAAAAACAACCCACACACCAAAGTGCCCCTGTCCTACAGTCCTCATCAGCATCCAGATCACGTATCCCACAGGCCTCCATCCACCCCTGGTGCTAAAAATACCCTTTTGCTAAGATTAATTTGAGCTGGCTTTGACACGAAGTCCGATTCCACAAACATCTCAACAAGCAGCATTGATTTGTCCCCACCCTCCCCGCTGAGGTAAGGGGCTCGTGGGACGGCGGATGCAGGAGAGGGGACACGAGAGGGCAGGAGATGGAGGAGACGGATGGCACTAAATCAGGAAGGACTTCAAGGCATGAGGAGGTTCGTTTGCAGCCAGCACTAAGCTGTAGGCTTCATGATTGCTCAAATATTATACGTAAAGCTCAAATGCAGCCCCTCAGACACATCCGCTTATTAAAACAACTCCAAGTATTTACTGCATGTTCCCCCTTTGGAAGGCACATTCACTTCAAGTAAGCTATTCCTTATATTAACCCAAACCAGGTTTTTTTAACGGATGTTCCTTTTTTTTCCCCTTACAGGAACAGAAACTCCCAAAAAAATCGCCGAAAATGACGCTTTCCAGGAGCATCTCCCAAGAGCAGCTTGTGTGACTGAGGGACACTGTCACAACCACTGCATCCCTGCCAGAGGCCAGCCTGGCAAACCCGGATTATTTTGTAATATAAGGAGCTATTCTGGATAACATCCGAGCAGCTCCTGAACGGGTGATTCTGTACAAGACTGATATAGACACTGTCCCATATTTCTGTAGCTGCACATCCTACAGCTCTTGTTGTGCAAGCCAACAAACACAAAGGAGCTGGCAGGGCTCCTGCTACGCCTACACGCAGGAGGCAAATCAGCTGCGACTGCACATCCGCCAGCCTTCCCCTGCTCTACTCCGAGTACAGCACCAAGTCCCCCGCCCGGCTTTTTTCATGAATGAGGATGAGAAAACCTCCTCCGACTCGACTAAGCAAGGTAAAAGGGAGAGTTTCTGCAGGTTTGCAAACAGCTGCAGGAATGCACGATGAAAAAAAAAAAAACAACCAAATTAATAAAATAATTAAAAAAAAAAAAAATCGCTTTCCCCCACTGCTGAAGTTGATTTAAGCATAACCCAGAGAGCATCACGTTTGAGAGTAATTCTTACTGGGCTGCAAAAGGGCAAAGCTGGGAAAATGCTGTTTGTAAGCACTTTTGGGGAATGAATCACCCCCATTCATAGCTGCTTTCACCTGGTTTCTGCCAGAAAGCCCGGAGAAGAAAGCATTGCACATTGCAACGTGAGGCAGTGCCAGTTGGGGAGCCCCCCCCAGCCTGGGGGAGCAGCACATCCACGGGGCACACGCTGAGCCCAGGCAGCACCAACAGCTGCTGTCGAGGCAATACCTGCCTAAACTGTTCCCAGACCCGCTCCTAACAAAGCAGTTCTAAAACCGAGTAAATAAATCCACCTCTTAGGAGGCCACGGGCTGCAGCCACCCCTCCGTGCTGCAGCTGGATCACCCCGTGACCGCATCGCAAACGCACGCTCAGTATTTAAGTGTTATTAAGCAGCCGGGGTGATGGATTAAAGCTCCAGCTGCAGCGTGAGGCTCCGCGGGCACAGGCAGGTCCTCGCAGCGTTTCACCAAGCAGCTGCCCTGCAGGGCCACGCGCCTGTTTGCTGAGCAAAGCTTCAGGAGGGGCTTTGGAGAGCACTGGGCCTGAGGATTTTCCCTGCAAGGGGGAAAAAAAAATTTAAAAATAAAATAAATAAATAAAAAGGCAGTCGATGCTTAAACTCAGCGAGAATAAAATGCTCCTCTGTAATGAGAAAAGGGATGATACCTCACAAACGGGATTATGGAGATCCCCTCCGGAAAACCAGCCCCAGCAGAGCAAGTCGATACTTAATTATTAGGATTATTTCGCCTGGCACCTTTGCCCAGGCAAGGTAGAGATGCAGTCAAAGCAAACACGGCACTTCTCACCCTCAGGGATGCCCCCAGCGACTGTGGGTACCCCACTGTGGGTGCGGCGGGGCAGTGTCAGCCCCCCCAGGAGCTGGTCCCGACACACGGGGCCAGCCCCGAGGCTGGGCATCGCTCAGACCTGCTCAGCTTCACAAACAGCTCATTTTTGGGTGGCAGGAGGGATTAACCACCCGGACACGCAGCTGGAGGGGGTGACAGATCCACCCCTGTTCCCAAAACAAGACAAACCACCTTTTGGTGAGCCGTGGTTTTGCCCACACTCACAGGTGCTCGGGGTCAGGACAGGGCGAGCAGCTTCACTCCACAAAATGAGTTGTTATTAACGATCCCTTCTGGACCAAATTGGAAAAAAAAAAAAAAAAGAAAAATCGATGAGACTATAAATTCTTGGTCCAGAACACAGCGGCAGCGGCACACAGAGCAGCTCCCTCCCCTGCTTTCAGGTTCCTCCTGGCCAAGGACCAACGCCAGCTCAAAAAGATCCCCCGCAGGCTCCCTTTCAGGAGAAACACTGCAGTGCAGTAGCTGCTGGCCAGGAAAGCAGCCAAGGCAGCGCTTCCCCCGCGGGCACCGGCGAGGCTGGGGGGTCCCTCCCGTCCCCCCGCCGCCGCCACCTCACCCGATGCGCTCCTGCTCCATCTCCTCCATCTTCTCGGCCCGGGCGATGACTCGGTTGATGATTTCCTTCTCCTCGTCCGTCAGCTCCTCGCTCTTGCGTGGCCGGTCGGGCTGGCCGCCCCGCGCTGCCCAGCCGGCGGGGAGCCTGGGGGGAGAAGGGGCCCAGGGCATCATCCGCACACGCACACCCGTCTGCATCCACGCGCGTGCGTGTGTGTGGGGGCAATAGCCAGGCACCAACCCCCGAGCCCAGCAAGAAGGGGTACGATGCCCCCGAGCTCTCTTCTAGCAGGAAGCCTGCAAACAGCCCCCACCCACCAGGTGGAAGCTTTTATTTCCATTTTTGGGGAGACTCAGATGGCAACACTTGTTCCATATGGATAAACCAAGTTTCCTTTTCAAAAATATTCTGAGTATTTCCATGTGAAGTGTCAACGGATGGTTAATTTTGCACCCTGCTCTCCGCCGTGTAACACGGGGTTTGCCCACGAGCTGCAGTACCAGGGCGATGGCCACAGGAGCAGATGTTTCTTTGGGTACATCTCACCAAACAGGGGAGTTTTTCCTCCCCTAACATCATTTCCAAAGATCCTTTCACACAACCTGGGCCTCGGGCAGCTTTAACCTGGTGACACGGTAACATCTGCCACTCAGCCTTGCAGGTATCAATCCTAACAAGGGATGCAAAAGGCAAACTCCCCTCATCTCTCTGCTCATCTAAAGACTTTTTCTGGGCCTTTTTCCCCCTGGGCTGAGCAGACCTGCACGGCCTCAAACCTTAAATTCATTAAAAGCGTGTGCAACGCTTCCCAAAATTAATTGCTTTTATTTTTCTTGCATCCAGAGCAAGGTTTTTCCTGTTCTCTCAAGACCGTCAGAGCACAAGGTAAAGAGCAATAGGCCAGAAAAAAAAAAAAAAAAAGTGAGATACTTACTGCTCCTTCTCGCTGCTGGGAGGCACAGAGAAAGAGAGGGAACAAGGATTAGGTGAGAGAAGGGACAAGGACAGCTCAGCCCAGGCACAGTCTCTCTCCATGGACTTCCCCTGCTCCTCCAAAGCAGAAAGCCCCAAACACGAGCTTTGCCCAGCCCCTGCATCATCCAAGCACCCAAACCCAGCACCCAGGGGTGCTGCCACCCCCCATCCAGCCGAGACAGAGATCTGCCATGCGGCAGGATGTGGCATCACCCTGCACGGCGCCAGGACGGACGGACAGGGCTCCTGGTCGGGACCGGGGCGCGTGCGCACCCGCGGGTCTGTCCCCACCACTTTTCTCAGGGGCTTGAGGAGGCAACAGGGCAAAATGTCCCCATCCCACCAGCGCAACCCCAATTCCCAACTCCCCCAGAGGATGAACCGGGGTGGCTGCACCCGCATCACCTCCCACCCCGCAGGGACCCTCTTCCCTCTCGCACCCAGCAGCGTCCCGCAGCCCCCGGCCTTCCCGTCTCACCTGGCCCGGAGAGACATGGTCCTGTCGCTGGGGCACATCCACCGGTCAGAGCTGCCGCCCACCACCGCGTCGGTCATCGCTGGCTGCCCAGGGCACGCGGGGAGGGGGTTTGGGCACCCCGGTGCTCCGCCGAGTCGGCGTCAAGCACTGTGCTCCTCTGCCCGTGCTCTCAGAGAGCAGCGATGCTGATGGAGGTAACCCGGTGAGCTTTCAGCCAGGCTGTAGGGAAAAAAACCCAAACAAACAAACAACAAAAAAACACAAAATCACACTGGGCAGGGCGTTATTTTTGGTTTTAAGAGGAGCAAGAGCAGAGAGACGAACAGGAATGTCACCTCAGTCACTGTCTCGGTATCATGTGTGAGCCGCAGGAGCCTACAACCACCACTCTCCCAGGAGGGCAATGCAGCTGCGCTCGGCACGGATGTAATTAATGAGATACCCGACCTCACATTAATTATGAGGCTTCAGAGCAGGGAGGGAAGAGGATGTTTCCGTTTCAGAGACAAATCTACAAACTAGGAAACTTTCTCCCCAAAACCCAGCACGTCTCGCTGTCCTCCTCCGAACCACGTTCCCTCTGGAACATAACTCCTCCTTTTCCATTTTTATTTACTAAAGTTCTTGCAAAATGAAACCGGGAGCGAGACACTGAAGGAGGATGTGGCAACAGGACCCAAACATGACATTCTGTCTACTCATCTCCAACAGATTCATCAAGAAAGGGACCTCTTCAAACCCTTCTCCTTTCAGCAAAACCGACAGCTTTTATTAAAAACCAAATGGATGCAAAATCCAGAGCCTGAGTGCTAGTTTATTCCCAGTTTCTGGGGGTGTTTTAACCCACCGCCCCTATTCACTGCATGGGGATGGGGACTAGACAGCAAAGCCCAAGCTGATGCTGACTAGCATCATCCACATACAGGGATGGATCCATCCAGCCCATCATCTCTTCTGGGGGAAAATCAGTGCTTTTAAACACCGCAGTGTCCCCCAGCCCAGGGCAGGGCAGGATCCAGCCCCCTGCCCGGCCCGTGGGACGCTGTGATGACACTGTGAGTCACTGTCCCACCTGCACCGCTCTCAGGAGGCTCCCCAAGAGCAGAGGGTGCAGCTTGTGGGTCCACGGACAGCATCACCCACGAGATCTCGCTTCGCAAAGGGAGAAGCACAGGTCGAGCCTCCCTTTACAGTCATTAAGGTGGAAATAAAAGAGAAAAAGCAATCCATCCCCACAGGGCTCGGCATTGCTGCAGCGCTAATGAGAGTGCAAGGCACCGAGGAGACAAATCACCCCTTCGTTAGGGCACCCTGTTGATGGGGGAAGTTTTTGTGAGCTCAACTATTTCCCATCTGTGGGTTTTTCCCTCCCTGCCCATCTCCTTCCCATAGCACTGAAGCAGGGCCAGCATGGGGCACCCACTGGGACCCCCCAGCACCAGCCTCCCACCTGCATTACTCGCTGCCGCTGCGTTTGAATTGCTTTCTCCTGCCTGCAGCAGAACTACAAAAAAAAAAAAAAAAAAGAAAACTCACAGAAACCCAAACTGCTCTGCAGAGCCCAGCCCATGGGCCATTCATCCTCCCAAATCTGCTGTCCCGGGAAGATGCAGCACAGAAGGGTCTGTTGAGCTGTCTGCATGCCACCAGGTCCCAGCACCGAAACCAGCGTCCCAGAGCTGCCAGGGGGTCCCAGCAGGACCAGAGCTCAGCCCAGACCCCACAAACGCACCTTTGCGGGGCACAAAGCAACTCCAGCTCTCAGCAAAACTCCAGCAGAGGCACCAGGGAGGCTGTCCCGAGGAGATGATGGAAAACAGGAGCTTGTAAAACCGCCCCACTGAAACCACAAACTCTGAGCCACGAAAAAAAAAAATAAAAAAAATGCGCAGCTATCCCAGAAAGGGGAAAAAATATAACACCCACCCTCCACTTTGTGCTTGCAATGTTTCAGGGGTTTCTCAGTCACTCTCTGAAGTGATGAGCGGAGATTTGAGGCTCACCTTTGCTTCACTGCTAACTTCCAAAAATACATACATATTAAAAAAAACCCAACCAAAACCAAAAGAAACAAAACACGTGGGGTAATTAGCGCTCTGCTGGTTTCATACAGCAACTATTCCTGTGCCAAACCAACAGGATCTGATTGACAAGGTCAGTTAAATAAGCAAATTGTTCATTTAAGTCCCCACCGCCACAACCTGCAGTGCAGCAGCAAACTGCTGCTGGGGACGGAGGGTCCCGCCGTGGCTGGGAGCAGAGGGGGGGGTCTCATGGGGCTGGACACAGATTTAATGGGGTGTCCTGGGAGGAAGGGCAGCACCGTGCCAGCAACACCCATTTTTGGGATGATGCGGGTGAATAAGGGACTTGCCCAAGGTCATACGGTGCAGGAGCAGCCACCCCAACCCCACAAATAGGGGAAAAAATCCCTGGGTTTTCCTAACAGGGTAGAGGGAGAACTGGCACTTCAGCCAGCGGGGAGGAAAACTCCTTCTCCCAACTAGAACTTTCTGCTAACAGAGAGGCCGCGGGTGTTTCGCTTTGTTGCGGATAGAGAAGAGCCCAGGGATGGCTCCTGGAGGAATACACAAGCCTTTCCTTCCCCTTATAAATAATAGATTTTTGGAGATCTGCTTTGCATGACTTCCAGCAACTACTCTTGCTTGTCCTAATGCTTGCTGCTGCATTTTTAGCGCACGGTAAATAATGAAATAACAGCTTACAGTGGCTTTTTTCTCTCCCCACCAAATCCTTGCTCACAAGCAAAAAGATGTGGCAAACCAAGTTGTGATCGATGGGATGCAGCAGCGTTTAGTTCATGAAATGGGAATATCCCATCCTAGGAGGATGCTGAGAACTTCCAGGGCTCCCAAAGGGTCCCAGGACCTGCTCCCCCCCAGGTCTGCCATCAGCAGGGGTGCGAGGGGCCCTCTCGTCCCCACGCGACGTCGGCTGCTCAAGATTCCCCCGGACGCGGCGCGTCCCGGGCAGAGCCAGGAATAGAAGCGAGGTTTTAATTTTTGGCCTTAAGGAAGAGCCACATGACTCTAATCACACCGCTCCATTACTTCTGTGTGACGGAGCCCATGAATTTGATCATGCCTTAACAAAAAAAGGATTGAATGCCTTCCGTGAATCGCTCTGCCTCTCCCCGAGCCAAGAGGTGCCGATTCACGGGCCCATCGCCAGCACCCAAAGCCCGGCAGATGCGGTGTCAGCAACCAGCAGGTCCCCGTCCCCTTCCACCAGCCCTGGTGGGCAGGGAAAGGAGGCACGAGCCCCATGGCATGAGCCCATCCTGCCCCACAGGCGCCAGGAGGAACACGGAGCTGCTGGTGCCCGGGGCAGGACCTGATGCCACCGGTGCCACCCACACCACCACCAACCCCCGGGCATCTGCAGAGAGAGACCGTTACAGGGTTGCCCAAAAACCCTGGTTTAGCCAGCTGGAAATAACATAGCAGGGTAGAAAACAGAAAATTCAGTATTTTAAAGACTCCCAGTGCAATAATCAGGATTTTACAGCGAGCTCAACATTTCACACTTGGCGGTGCCTGCAGAGATCGTCTCCACCAGCAAAGACACTGACACAGGCAGCCTATTTCTCCAGCCTTCTCAGCTCTGCAATGCAGCTTTCTTAAATATTGAATAAGTCTGCTGCTCTACACCACCTGCCAGTGCCAATGATGAGGTAATTTTTGCATTGACAAAGCCTAATGTGATTAATCTGGTTTGAAAGAGCAGGTTTCAGAGCCCATCCATTCACTCGGTGAAACACACTCGCAGACAGAGCATCGGTGGCAGCTTGTTATTCACTGCCGGTAGCCAGACCCCAAACAAATAACCCAAACTGCTGCTCGGGTGCCAAGTGAGAGATTATTTCTGCGTGTCATCACCAAACGGGAGGTTTTGAACTCAAACAGATTCAAACAGCATCCTCCGTCAGGCTGATGGGGTTTTCACGCCAGCTCTGGGGCCAGCCCGGGCACAGGAGCTGATTTACACGCCCCGGTTGGATGGTGGAGCCGGGGATGGGGAAGGAAAAATAGGGTACGAGCCTGATGGGGCTCCCCAGCCCCACACCCGGGGAGAAGGGGTGAGTATTTTGGAGTGACAAGACCCCAATAGGAACCCCTCCCCAAGCCAAGCGGTGAGAAGAGCAAATGCAGCACCCAGGAACCGTCCCTCCGCACTGCTCAGCACACACACAAGTCCCCAAGCACCTTTTTTAGCTGGAGCTCTCTCCCAGCTCGTAGTGACATTTGCCACCATCTCACAAGTCCATCGGGGCTGGATCCTCCACGCCTGGCACCCAGGAGTGCTGTGAGAACCCCAGGGGACCCCCAGGTCCCGAGCGGGGACCTGGTACAGACACTGCACACCCCACGTCCACCTCTGGCCCGAGCATCTCGCAACACCTGGGTTCTTCCTTTCCCAAGAAAAAGAGTTTGCCCAGTGCAGGAGCCACACACCCCCCGTAGCATCCCCTAGGGCACATGTAGGGGTCACGCAGAGCTGCCCGAGCAGACAGCAGGCTGCTCACTCCCCTCCACGGTCAGGCAGGATTTGGTACTACTGGATTTACCTGCAGGGGTGGCAGGGGGGGAAAAGGTGTAAATAGCCCCCACCAAAAGCTGCCGAAACAGCGGTGTAATGCTGCAAAACAACTAGATGGAGGGGCAGGAGGGCAGCTCAGCCCTGCAGGGTCCCCTGCATCAAAACTCCCCCCAATCCCGATGTCCCTGGGCAGCCAGTCTCCACGCTTTGTCTCATCTCAGATGCAAATCATTTGAGAAAGTTCGGGCAAAATTGGGAAGCTGCTTTATGGATGGCGCTTCCGGAAACAGCCCACGTTCGAGACTTTCCTTTAAAAAAAGAAAGCAGCGAGGCAGACCTCAGCTGGCAGAAATGCGTGGAAGCAGCAAATTGAAGCTGCTCAGCCTGGAGCCACCCGCGGCCACCGGACAGGTCTGGCATCGGGGCACGGGACAGCGGGACAGTCACCCCGCGTCTCCAGGTGAAGCATCGAGCAACCCACGGCTGTGGCAGCATGTGCTGACCGCGCTCCCACGGTTTGGGACCCACGTGCCCCAAACACCCAGCAACGCTGCTCCGGTGCGAGGTGGGACCAGACCCCGAGGTGCAGAGCCCTCCAACTACACTGCAGGAAAGTGAGGAAACAGCTTCTGGGAAATTCAGCTTCTGGGAAAGACCCAGAACCAGTGAGTCCTAAACCCAGGGCCATTGCATCCTTCGGCCCCATGCCAGACCCTTACGGGGAAAAGAGGCCCTGCAGTTTCCCAGACACTAGGTGGTTAATTAAGGCTAAACGTGGCTCCGCAGAGGCTGCAGTCCACAGGTGACATCGACCCACAGACCAGAGGTGAACAAGAAACACAAAGCAATGAAAGTCCTGGCCATCCTCTGGTGCCCCGACCCCATGGCTGCCCCTGCAAGCCCAGCCACAGCACCCACCCTGCCCCACGGCACCCACCCAGTCCCACGGCACCCACGGATAGGACTTGGCACGCTGCATTCGGCCATGTGGGAGCCCCTGGGGCTGCTCCTGCCTCAGCCACCCTCCAGCCAAATCCCCACCACAGCCCAGCGCTGGGAGCCCTCCCGAATGCCGATGCCTTTGGTTTGGCCAATGCGTCTGCTGCCTTTAAATTCACATAAGGTGCTGAGAGATGCTTTTTTTTTTTTCCCTCCCCCTTTAATTCCCATCTCCCCATCATCCTCCCCAGATCCATCCCAAGGCAGCTGAGCAGCAGCGCACAGTCAATTTTATTTAAGCAGCACGTTGACATTTCCTCCAGCAGCTCCTTCTCCAACCCAACGCCGTTACGATGCTGTCACAAGAATTTACTCACGTTGATTAATTGCACAAAAGACAATGGTGATTTAAAAAAAAATAAAGCTTCTGGGTTTATATAAACTTACCTGTGGCTGCTGGAGCTGGGGGGGTCCCCATCCAGGTGATGCCCAAGCGCACCCCAAGCCTACCCAGCGCTAGTAAACGCCGCGGCAGCGTTGCCATTGCTCCTCTCGCCGTGGCAGAGCTGCTCCAAAGGCTGCTTAGCAACAGATCGCTGCACATCCCGGCGGCTTCGGGCACCGCTGGGGACCGGGCGTGTGGCCGAAGCCACCGGGCTGAACCAGCCCCCCCTGGGATGCCGGCGCAGGGACCCCCGGCGGCGGCAGCTGATGGAAGCTGAGCGACGTGGAAAGGTTGGGAAGCGCCCGCCAGCCCGGCGATGCAAAGCGTGCTCGGGGGCAGGAGCAGGTCCTGCTCGCTGCCAGGGGACGTTTCCCAAAGGCAGTGACAGTCCCTGCGAGCTGCCCCCGCGGCGGGCGAGGAGCTCGGCGTCGCGCCGTGCCACAGGACCACCCATCCCCAGACCACGACCCCGAGGGGAGGATGCTCAGGGCTGCAAACCTGCCCTCCTTGGTGCCCACCTAGGGCAGAGGAGCCACAGGGAGTCAGGCACCCCGTCTTAAGCCTGAGCAGAGCGGGGGGAGCCCCCAGCACTGCAGCCTGACCCTCCCCAAGAGCCACGGGGAGCCCAGGCACCGGCAGAGAGGAGCAGCAGCCGCCCAGCTCAGCATCTGCACCACCCTGGGAGATGCTGGGCTCCCAACATCCCCCGTCGCTAAAGGCAGCTCCTTTCTCTCCCCACACACCCTCGTTAAGCATCTGGTTTCACCCAGCCAGACGTGCCCCCCCACCACCGAGGCGTCAGGCCCAAACCGGCGAGCCCGTACCCACCTCCCTGGGCTGGAGGAGAGCGATGCTGCTCAGACCCATGCAGGTACAGCCAGGGATGGAGCCAGGGCATCCTCCAGCACCTTATAAACCATCAGCCACTCCCCAGTCTCCAGCTTAATGGGAGAATTAATCAGGCTGGCCTTGGGGGGCACTGCCTCCAGGAGCAGAGCCCTCCTCCCTGCCCAGACGGCGAGAGCTCAGCTGGGACCACCTGGAGCAGCAATTCGTTACCTCTCGGCACTAATTGGCAATGACTGCAGTGACATCGTCACCTGTCTGCGGGCTGGAGGAGGGCACTGGGCCGGGGCCACCAGCTGCGCTGGCAAGCTGGTCCCCACTGCCAGCACAGCCACCGGGACCTGCAGCGGGCACAGAGGACCATCTCGTTTTCAGGTCCCAAAGAAAGTCCCTCAAAACTTAAGCACAAAAAGAGACTCCAGAGCCAAGGCCTCTCACCCTTCCTCAGCAGTTTCTTCTCCTCTTGCCCTTTTTAAAACAGTTTAACGCCGGCACACACGTACCCCCACGAACACGGCGGCACAGCAGAGTCCCGCAAGGAGCTCCCGGGTTTCACCCTCGCTGCAAAGGGTGCTCCACACCAAAAAAAAAAAAAAAAAAGTGCTTTTTCCACATTCAGCATGCTTTTTGGCTCTCCTCAGGAACCAGGGCAGTGCAAATGCAAGGCTGTGAAGGAGGAGCGAGCCAGTGCCGAGCAGGGGATGGTATTTGCACCCAGGTGGGTCGCTCCTAACGGGGCTGGGGGGGTCTGATGCGGGGGGGGGGGGGGTGCTGGAAGCCCACCCCACAGTCCAGGCACACAGGCAACAGCAAAAAGCTCCCACCGCAGCGCCTGGATACAGCACAACCCGCCCGGCTGCTGCGGACCAGCGTCACCCCCCACAACGCTGCCCTCCTGGGGGATGCCCAAAGCGCCCGCAGGATGCTCCAGCAACCCCCAAATTCAGGCCGTGGGGCTCAGACCCACAGCTCCACGTCCCCGAGGTTGATCCCCACGGAAGGGCTGAACGCAGATCTCCTGAGTCAGCCCCTCCAGCAAAAGGGAGCAGCTCGCTAAATCCCTACCAGATGAACGATGCATTATCAAATAAAGCCCAGTACCACAACATTAACAATATTTATTTTCAGGCTAAGCTGCAGCCTGGGCTTTTGATACCAGTAATTAAAGCAAATGGTTCATCTGTTATCATCTTTGCATCCCTGGAGCCAACTGTCCGCGTTTTGAAGCCCTGTGTTATCTTTTTTTATTGCAGCCTCCCGGGAAGCGAGGGGGGATCAGGCTGATCCACACACACACTTTTTAGATCCCAGGAGCAGTGTAGCACGGACCGAGCCTAAAGCCAAGCCGCGTTCCCGGCAGCCACCTTGTTCGGAGTGTAATGAAGTGTTAATTGTTCAAACTACTGCTCTGGTTTATACCTGAAACCAGAATTAATAGAAAGACACCAGCAAAAATAATCAGGTCCCCTCTCTGAATCCAGCCGTCCCTGGGAGCAGCGTTAGCAGCCTCAGCCTGTTTTCTGAGGTGGCTGGTTCCAGGCTACAACTCCAAACAGCTTTTAACACCGTTTGCAACACTTCTGCGCTGGGAAAGGTGCAGAGAAGGCACCTGCTCCATCCCTTGAGCCAGCCCTGAGCCGGGCAGCGATGCCCTTTCACAGGCCAAACCGGGAGCAGAAAACCCAGAGCAGCCTCGCAGGGTGCCCAGGACGGTCCCTGCACCCCCCCGCTGCCAGGCACCCAGGGATGGGGCTCAGCTCCGGCTCCCACCGCAGCTCCCCCTGTTCCCACTCCGGGAAAAGGGTCAAGAGACAATTTTAGAGGCTTATACACCCCCCCACCCCCCCACCCCAAGCACCCAGCACTCTCCGAAGTTGCTCAGCACACCGCAAAGTCCAGAAGCAAGGACCAGAGCAACCCTCCCCCTGCGAGAAGGCTCCCGAGGGGCGATGCCAACCCCACGCACCTCCCGGGCACCGGCTCCGGCCGCTGCCACCGGGCTCCCACGGGAGACGCGGCCGTGGGCAGGTCACCCCCCACCCGCGCAGCTCCGGGACGCTGCAACTTCCCCCGCCCGGGCGAGCTGGGCCATGGGGATTTGCGGATTTGCCTTCAGCCGAGCATCCCCCCTCCCTGCCCCTCCGGAGCGGGGACACCCCGATTCCCCCCCCCCCCCGCCCAGCCCGGGGGGAGAAAAGCGGCGAGATCCCCCCCCCCCGCGGCTCTCCCCGCTCGCCCCAGCGCCGTGGGGGACCCCCGATCCCCCCTTACCTGGGCCGGGGTCCCGCCGGGCCGGGGGCCGCGGCGCCGCCAGCCTCTGCCCCCCCCCCCCCCGGCTGGGCTGGGCTCTGCTGGGCCGGGCTCAGCTAGGCTGGGCGCAGCACGGCTCCACCGGCAGCACTGCGGAGCGGCGTGGGGGAGGCGCGGGGAGGGGACACGGCCGGGGACCGCCCCGGGGCGCAGCCCCTTTGCAAAGCGGGGCGGGACCCCCGGGACCCCCCCACCGCCTCCGGCTCCCGCAGCGAGCTGCGGGGGGGGGTCGGAGGCAGCTGCACTCGCCCTCTGCCCTGCCCCATCCTCTCCCACCCCCTCCCTCCCCATCCTTGGGGGACACAGCAGGTTTTGGCGCACACACACACACCCCCCCGGGAAAAAATGGGCTTTGGGCATCTCCCCCAGCCCTGTCCGACGCCCCCCCAGCTGCCTGCCCCTGCACCTCCCCACCCACACGTGGGGGCCCGAAGTGGGGCAGAGGCTTCCCCCAACATCAGCCAAAATCTGGGGGAGCTGCCTGCCCCCCCCCCGGGCTGCCCCTCACCGGGTTTTGGCGCCGTACGCTCGGGTTTAAGCGGCACAGGGGATCCCACAACCTGGTAGGTCTTGCCTAGATTGACCCTAAACCCCAGCCTGAGCCCCACTCGGGGGTGGGGAGCACGCTGCCTCTGGCCAAGCTCTGCGGGGCCTTTAGCACTGCTCCGGGAGAGCTCCCATCCCACCCGCAGCACCAGTCACGGCAGGGAACTGGGAAAGCGGGTGATTTGGGGCACAGCGGGAACCCCGTCCCTGAGCTGAGGCACCCACGGCCTCAGAAACTGAGAGGGGCAGCAGCCTGAACCCACCCCCAGGCACCACCTCGCTCCCCCCGGGCAGAGATCCCCAACCTCCCTCCCGCTGCAGCACTGGGGGGGGCTCAGCCCACGGCCTGGAGCGAGCTAGAGCCGGGCTGGGATGGAGCCCAGCTCACCAACATGCTTTCCTGCCAAGTTCATCAGCTCCAGCAGCTCCATTTTACCTGCTCTCGATATTCCCGGGGGGGACCCGTTACACCCTCGGGCTTTCATGACTTCCCAAAAGATCTGCCAGTTGCTCCTGCATCATCTCCCGCCGGGTGGAGCGAGGTGGATGGATCATCTGCTGGCAGGAGGGGATGGAAATCAGGGCTGGCCTGATGCCCCGGCACAAGCGGCTGAGGAGGGGAAGTTAATTAAAAAGTTTGATAAAAGGATGCTGCGAGACGAAGCCGAAGGGGTGAAACATGGCTCTGGCATTCCTCGGCGAGCAGGAGGAGACCAACAGGTTTTGAGCAACGCTCAGCCACGGCCAAGGATGCGATGCCTGAGTCAAGGAGGGAAGGCAAGTGTCTCATTCCTGTAGCTGGATTTCACCACTTTTATATACAATATTTTTAACCAGCTGCAGGCAAACCTTTCATGAAAATCCTACTTTCTTTTTTTTTTTTTTTTTTTTTGATTTAAAAAGAAATCCCCAAAGAGACAGAAATCCTTGAAGGATGGAGCATGTTTCTGCCTTCAGCAAGGGAAGTATTCCACCACTCGAGGCTGAATGTTGATTGGCGTTCATCTAGATGTTTGATGGACACCTTCTCTTCCAGGCTCAACTATGTATTTTTATTTAGTGAGAGAATGCCTCGCTTATGCAAAGCAGTTGGGGAGACAAGCACAGTACTTTCAAGCTGATCTGTCTTGACACCTTCCTTGGAGATTCACAAAAAGAAACAGCGTGTGCAGAAATTTGAAAATCAGATCTAAAACTCGCTTTCCAAAAAGGAAAATAAAAAAAAAAAAAAAGCAACACCTGCAATTCTCTGTTCTGAATACCTGGCACTTTCACTCCCCTTTTTTAGCCCATCTTCTAAAAATAAAAGAGCTGGTTTGATTTTTGTCGAATTATAAATACATCTTGGCAGTCTGGCATCTCCTGCAGCAGATCAAAGCATGGGAGTTTTATTTATTTATTTCCTCTCAGGTTTATTTTTATGTTCGCCAGCCCTCTAATTCTCAAAGATTTGTTATATTTCCCCTTGTGATCCGACTCAGCATGCAGAAAAACGCTCAGTGCAACCCCAGAGCCATCCTGCCCGGAGGCTCGGATGGAGCCCGTCTGCAGTGCTTGGCCCCAGCACCGTGCACTGGCAGCTCCTGCCTGCACACTCAAGTTCAAGTGCAGAGGCAAAAACCCTGGAGGTTATGAGGGCAGCGCAGCGTTTCCTTGCCCGAGGTTGGAGAAGCTCAGGCTGGATGCACCCGGGACACGGCTGCATCGAGCGAGCCTCTGTCCTGTGGTACCTACGGCCTTGGGTCATTACTGTCGGTGACTCCACTGATTCAGTGGGAATAACTGAGGAATAAAACCAAGTTCATGGCTACAGACAGCTCCAGGCATCAAATCAGCACCAGAACCAGAACTGGAGGTGGCAGGGCTGGGCTCTGCCTCACCTCCAGCCTTCTCCTGTCCTTGGCTGCAGCTGGTGATGGGAATGGAGCTGGAGATGGAGTCAGGGATGGAGCTGGGATGGAGCTGGGGATGAAGCCAGGGATGAGGCTGAGGATGGAGCCGGTGATGGAGCTGAGGATGAAGCCAGGAATGGAGCTGGGATGGAGCTGAGGATGGAGCTGGGGATGAAGCCAGGGATGGAGCTGGATTGAAGCCAAGGATGGAGCTGGGATGGAGCCAAGGGTGGAACCAGGAATGGAGCTGAGATGGAGCTGGGGATGAAGCCAGGGATGGAGCCAAGGCTAAAGCTGGGATGGAGCCAGGAATGGAGCTCTTTCCCATGGGAAGCATGGCCGCACACGCACAGCCTGATGGCAGGGCGCTGCAAACGCGCCTGCACCTGCAAATTAAAGCATCAAAAGCGCGGCACGTGCCTTACTGCTGACTCAGCTATTGCCGCCCTTGCACTGCTGCTCAGATGCTCGGGGAGGAAACCTCTCCCCTTATTTTACAGCCCAATTAGTCGCATCTAATTGAAGTGCTGGACAGGAGATCGGGAGCGGTGAGCCAGTGCCAGGCTGGGGTTATCCCTCTGATGTCTGCAGAGTCAGGCAGTCCAGTGGAAAAAGGAATATGAGCTTTATGAAACATTTTTTTCTTCACCGTTTTTAATTAGGATTAAAAGCATTTCAGTGGAAATCTATAAACTCTCAGAGCTCGAGCACACAAAAGCTCTGAATAACAGCTGCCGTCGCTGCCTCCAGTCAAGGGGAAAATAAACCAGGAGCACGTCAAGCCCTCCCCTCGCAGCCGCAGCTCCAAGCAGTTGCATGAGTTAAATTAAAATGATTGATGGTGGCTCGGGCGCCCAAGAGAGCATTTTTCGCTTCTGTAAATCACTGAAAGCTGAGCTGCTCGCCCCTCCCAAGCCTGCCTGGCCACAGATCCCGACAGATGCCCCCAGGATCTCCCTGGGACACGACAGCAAGAAACACGCAGCGGTTGCATCGTAACTCACCGCCGGGCGCCTTGGCACGTGCTCTCCACCGCACTCGACCCCAGCGCTTTAGTGCTGACTTAATTATTTGACATGCAAGAGAGATGGGAAAGGACCCACCGTCTGACACCTGGAATCCATAACCAGCTGCCCGGCGCAGCCAGCACAGCTCCTCTCCGTTAAATGATGGTTTGGAGAAAGAGGTGGAGGAGAGAAGAGGGAGAGGAGGATGGAGATGGGGGTGATGGGCACCGGCCTGAGCTCTCCGAGCAGCAGGACAGACCCTGGCAGCTGAAACTGGAGGGGGTTATGCCCAGCATCTTTGGGAACTGGGACGTTTGCAACTGCTTTTTCAAGAAGAGAAAACACAAAGCCAAGATTTAGGTCACAGCAGGAAAAAAACATCCCTCAGACTCTCCCCTGGGACCTGCACGAGATGCAGCCGGATCCCCACTATTTAATTAACAGCTTGTCCCCCTCCAGCCCACCCTCCTGCTGGCTCACAAAATAACAAGCAAGACACAAGCCAGCGGAGACATCCTCCATTAATGCCCCCGATTAAATTGCCAGAATTAAAAAAAAAAAAAAATTAAGAAGGAAGAAGGAAAAGAAAGGAAGTTCCCCGCCTTGGCACTTGATTTGGGTGCCGGGGTGTCACAAGGAACCCAGCTGCCCCAAGAGCTGGTGATGGGATTTGCTCTTCTGCAGGAGTGGCTGGAGAAACAGAGGAAAAGCACCTCGTGAGGGACATTTTTAACCATTCCCTGTGCCTCTCCACGGCGCGTCAGCCCTCGCTGGCCCCATCCCTGCCAGAGACACAGGAGAGCATCAGCAGCATCACAGCCTGCTCCCACCCGTCCCAGGTGCCAGCAACCCCAGGAAAAAAAAACCCTCCCCAGCCCAGTTACCACCTCACCCCAGTCCCGAGAAAACCCACAAATCCCACTCCAGCACCCTCGTCTCCCCTTCCCACAGCCCCCGCAGTGGCACGGGCAGGATCTGGACCCCCAGCTCAGCCCTGGGGGGGCTCAGCCCCTGGTCCCAGCAGCGATGCGCAGCCCCAAGCTCAGCAGGCCCAGCTCAATCATGTAGGCAGCTCATTACACTCCTTTAATAAGATATGTGCTAGTTTTACATTCATTTTTCATTTCTGATAACGCTCTGTCCTATATAACTGCACTATTATCCTTGGCGAGGTGAGGGGAAGAATATATTTCCTAAAAGACTGCCTGCATTAATTTTTCAGTAAAGTGCCATAAAAGATTTAATCTCCAGCTTCTCTTTTGTTAATGGGATTAGTGTAAGTTATTTACTGATTTAATTAATTGGCGTGTCTTCCACTCTGCCGAATACAGTGTTTCAGAAACTTACTGGTTTCGGCTGGGAGTAACTGGGCTTCATTTCATTTTAGAGACTGCAAAGAGCACCTGCCTGCAAGCTTTAAATTATTTGAATTATTTCTGATAGGGCACATTAAAAAGAAGGGAGGAAGATGCTTTATCTCCCTTTCTACCCCTGAACATGGAGCACAGGCTGTGCTACATCACTGCCAATATATATTTGATAACAGTTATTGCTGGTAACACCCTCCAGAGCCGGGAGGGACCCGTGGGACCTGCCCGCAGCCCACCCGCTGCATCCCTGCGTGCCCGGCTACGCCGCATCCTCGCCAAACGGGTGGTTTATTCCTTTCTCCATCTCCCATCCCCTCTGAAGCCCAGAGCAACGGTGCTCAGGGTGCCCACGGAAGGGTCCCGAGCTGCAGCCCCAGGGCTGGGGGCCCGACACCCCCCAACACCGCTTCCATCCCTTTATATAGGTCACCCCGTGCTTGGCGGCACGGCAGCCACGCTCGTAGCGGGGGAGGTTGGACTTCACACTCTTGCTCTCCGAGCTGCTTTTCTAGGTCACCAACCCACAGCGGTGTATTAAAATAGAGCCTCTCCACTTCCCATTTCCCACGGCCGTAGGCTGAGCTGCCTGGGCTGGCGCAGCCGCCAGCCGAAGGGGAAGGGGTGCGAGAGGGCGGCTGCACCCCCGGGGTCCCTGCACGCTCCGTCCTCGCCCCTCCGGGCACCCACAGCCACGCGTGGGGCAGGCTGGGGGAGGCAATGCTGCACCCCTAAAATAACCAACTCCAAGGGCGTTTGGGGTGGGTGTAGCAAGATGTGCTCATACGTGGGGCCACCACCAAGGCCAGTTGGGGACCCCAAAAAGGGACCCGGTGCCCAGCCCATCCCCGTGGCACTGGGTCTTCCCTCCATGCCCCAGTGGGTGACCGAGGAGAACCGCCCCGTGCCAGTTTTTATATAAGGAGATAACAGATACCAACCCCCAGCTCAGCCTGGGAGGTGCAGCCTCCAGCAGCGATTTTTGTTCGATCTGCAATAATTAACTCACAGCAAATAGCGATGTCCAGGCAGGCGGCCACATTCCCAGCCGGGCACAGAAACCTGGAAACGCTCTCCCGCGGAGAGGTGGGCTGCTCCGCTTTGAAGCAGAAAAGCATCACCCTGCTCTTATCTCATTCTCCAGCAGCTTCCAAATGGAAATTTTACACCAGGAAAGAAAAGCCCAGCCCGGCAGCAAATGGCAACACGCAGGTGTCTGCTCGCTCGCTCCCCAGCCTGACTCCAAGAATATCTTCCCGTTCTGCCAACACACGCGGCAGATTTTGGCTGGCGGCTCCCCCACCTCTCCCCAGCCAGGGACTCGTGCACAGAACCCGCAGGACAGAGGCAGAAAGGCTGCTCGGGAGGTGACAGCACCAGGTCACCACCGCACACCTCACCAAGACACCAGAGACACCACGGCTGTCCCTGAGCCAGACCGACGGCATAAATAATTTCTTGGTCTTTTCAAGTAGCGGTGACCGTGACCGCGGGTCGTTATCGCATCCAAGGGCTCCCTGGAGGGGTGTGTTGGGTCTTGCCCTTTTGGGTTCATTTGTTATTATTTCTCTTCTCTTTGATTTTTAGAGCGCTCCTTTTCCTGCACCCTGGGTGTGCTGCTCTGCCCCTTGTTTCAAGATGTCAACCCTGGCAGAAGGTTCCCTCTTAGAAAAAAGGAAAACAGTATTTAAAAACTCCAAGGAGCCTCAGGGAATCATTCCTAGAGTGCTCCAGGACTGAGCATCGTCCCCTGCCCTGCCAGACCCGCCGTGCCCAGGGGCTGAGGTCCCTTCCCAGCGCTGGGAGGTGTCTGTGTGACAGCAGGTTTTGTGGGGACCCATCTCTGTGCCACATGTGCTCCTTTTTCCGTATGAATCCACAGCAAAAGCCTCAGCAAGTCTGAGCACCCCAAAATCTCTATTCTTCACACAGCGACCGTGAGGTTAAATCAGCACACGTTACGTTCACACGGGGACTAAGCGGGAAGGGACATTTTCCAGCGAGCTCAGCTTGTGAACAAGCCTCAAAAATCAATCCTGCCGCCAAGTCCTACCCAAGCGACAGCGCGAGTGAGCCGCCGCTGCAGAGGGGGTTGGCTCTCAACTCTGCCCAGCACCGAGCCGTTTGCTGGGGCTGAACCCAGGGGCAAATCCCAACCCAGGTGGGCAGCCCCATGGGGGGGTGGAGGGTCCAAGGGCTGCGATTTGGGTCCCTGGGGAGCACCAGCTCAGCGTTCCCTCGCACCCACGGGACAGGCTCAGGCTCAGCCTGAAGCCACCAGCCACCGTCTTCTACGAAGGGCTGGTTTCCAGCTTGTTTTATTTCCCAGCCAAACCTGCAGGATATCGATCGCTGCTCAGGCCGCTGCCTTGAGGGTAACGATTTGCTTTGAAAAATTAAAGCAGCAGCAGCTGAGTTTCTCACGCGACTGGGAGACGGGGCTGCAAGTGGAAAGGTTGCTTGGGCGGTAGCGCAAGGCTTTAACTCAGGAGCTGAAAACTGGCTGGTTGGAGCTCCCAGGACACGCGGATGGGGTATTTACAGCTGCCCTCGCCACCAGCCTGCCCTGCTTCGGGAAGAAACCCAGCAGACATCCCTCATCCCCTGCCCAAGGCAGGCAGCAGACTGGGCTAAGAGCAGCCTGCCAAGATGCTCCACTCGCCCAGCGAGGACAAGCAGCTCCTTGCAGCCAGCCACGGAGCAAGCTGGAGCCTCTGCAAATCTCCCAGCACCTGGGAAGGGTTAAACCTGGAGTATCGCTGCATGAATATTCTCACCACCACCTGCATCTCATCCGCAGGGAAGGGAGAGGAGAGTTTTTGAGATATGCCAGAGCTAGTTGCTTTGATCTTTAGTGCTGTGGAGTCTTATTGCTGCTGCTTAAAGGAAAAACAACCTCCGAGGGCTTTGATATTGTGGAATACACAAACACTCGGAGAAAACAGCAGGCTGAAAAACACTCCCTAGTTGTTAACGTGTATTCACACTCAGTCCTGTTAATCTGGGTAAAGAGGTCTGTCGTGAACAAACCCCGGCTTCAACCTGAGCATCCTCACAGGAGGGGACTTGTACGATTCCTCTTCCAGGAGAAATGTGCAGAAGGTCAGAGAAAGTCACCCAGATCAGAGCAATAAATACGAGTTACCCATCGCTGGGCAAACTGCAGTCGGTTAGTTGAGATCTATAGCTCTGAGGTTTCGTACTGAAGATAAAATGCTGTTACTGGACTTGTGACCCAAGGAAGGGGCACAGCGTGGAAGCCACGTACTAAAATATATTGCTGGGTGTTTGCTGGATGGACAGACACACACGGCCAACGTCCCTCCTGGACACAGCAGCGAGTGATTAATTTTCGCATTGCTGCCCAAGAACCACCTCCCATGTGGGGATTTCCAGGCTTTGCCCTGGCTCTGGGCAGTATCTCCTCAGGCGAGTGGCTGCTCCTGCTGTAACACTGCAAACGCAGATTTCCCGGCTCCACGGCAGCAGGGACGGTTGCAGGGAAGAGGGTTAAGGCAGGACACAGACAGCCTGAGCTCAGCGCTTGGTCTGACAGACCTCATTTGATCCCACTCCCCAGAGGATGCTCCAGCAGGAGGCTGCCAGCATGGGGCTGTCCACCAGCCACAGGGTCACGGGCAGCACCTTCCCACCACACACTGCAACAGGAGCACAAATGCACCTGCAAACTCTGACTTGGAATTTCCATGCAAAAACCTGACCACAATTTGCAGTTCTTTCCCAGAGGATCAGATCTGGGTGTTCTGGTGAATTTGATCTTTGCTCCAGCAGACGCAGCCAAAGATGGATGCTCCCTCCCAACTATTGCATTGGGAAATTATAAGATACAGTAATAACATTCTGTTTGGACCAAGAGATAACTGAGGAAGAGCAAGTGACTTAGAAATAGCTACAGCCCATGCCCAGCTACAGAGATTTGTCCGGGGGCAGCACAAGGTCCTTGGAGCAGCCGGCAGCGCTGGGAGAAGGTGCCGGTAGTGCCAGCACCGCGCTGCCTGATGGATTAGGAGTGACACCCGGGGGCCCTGCAGCTATAAATCTCTGCACATCTATGGAAGTCAGCGAAGATTCACAAGATGCTGACCCATCTCTGCATCCCTGCTTGGGAAGTGGGAGATAAAGGGCAGGAAGGAAGAAGTTCAGCCGTGAGGAGGAGCTGCCCGGGGTTTGGCACACGGTGCTTCCAGGGGGACCCTCAGCCAACAGCACCAAAGGTTGGCACCAATGAAAAGACGGCACGGACTGCCCTCACTGCAAGAAAAACTGCCTCCATCCCGATTATTTTCTCCTTACAGAAAGTCAGCGTTGAGCACAGCAAGACACCATCCTGGCTTACACGGAGTGGGATGGAGAAGGCGTCTCCACTGGCCAGGAATTCCGCCATGGCCCAGAGCTCAGGAACTGGAGGGGAGATCTGGATGGAGCTGTGGGGCTGGCTGGCCCCAGCCCCCACGCCTGGACCACCCCTGGCACCATCACCATGGTCAGGAGGGATTTCCGAGGTGCCTCCCCACACCACCACGGGAGAAGTGACCGTCAGGACCAGCCTCTCACTAAATTAGCAAAGGCAAACGTGCACACTGCAACGTGCTCCATCACCCGTCCCATTCTCCTGCAAAGCCCAGCCAAAACACAGCCCACCTACATCAGCAGCTCCCAGCCAGCACCCGAGCGTCTACATCTGACTGCCCGAACGCCCTCACAGCTACTGCTCTCAAAAACATTTGTGAAAACTGTTTTTTCTTCCAGGAACAGATTATAGTGACCTGATTTCCAAGACTGCTCAGATGCACCTGCATCCATTGTACGGACCTTGCTATTCATTATTTCCTGAGCTACCCAGCTACGTGGTCTGCAGGGCTGCTGCTGGCCACGTTCCACTGCTCTGCAGCCCCCTTCCCTCCTCTGCTTGTCCCCACGGCTGGTCTGAAAGTGTTTGCAGAAGGAAGAGCAGGATTCCTGGTTATGGCTGGATGGGCCACCTCTTGCCTGCGATCACTAGAGGAAGAGCTGAGCGGCCTCTTCCCAGCTTTGGAAGCAAAAGGAGTTACATGTCCTCCTTAATCTGTCTTCAGCCAGAAGCAGTGGCTGTAAATCTGCGGCCGTGCTGCAGCCCTGGTGTCCCAATGACATCTCAGGGACACCTCAGCCACAGCTTCGACACGTGGCCGATGGTGCATCCTGATGGGTGGCCTAAATCTCTCTCCACGTCCCCCTCCAGCTCCAGCACATCCCCGGCCGCAGGCAGGAGCTGACCCAGTTGGACACACGCACACACACTCACACACGTCTCCCAGAGCCTCAGGCCTTTGGCTAAAGCATCCCGGGTGCCAGGTCCTGTGCCCGTGCCTGGCTGCCCCCGAGGGCCAGGTCCAGGTAGGGAGGGCGACCCGTAACCACATCACAGCATCCAGACAGCATCCCTCGGGCCTCTCACAAACAGAACCAGCCTGTCCTAGAGCCACCTCCTCTTAAAACAGCAGGAAAAGAAACCTTAAAATAACCCAGGATGAGCTTATCTCCCTGGACACCCCCCGCCACAGGACTGTGCCCACAAATGCACCTGCAAAGCTGACCTGAATTTCCATGCAAAACTTGACCGCAATTTGCAATTCAGCGGATCAGATCTGGGTGTTTGGGTGAATTTGATCTTTGCTTTGGCAGCATCACTGTTCCTCGTCCTCTCCCGCAGGCTCAGCAGGGCTGTGCACCCTCGCAGCACCCTGTGCCACTTCCCATCACCGTGTCCCAGCACCCCAGGGTGGCACTGGGGACAGGCAGGACCGAGCGTGGCTGCGCTCGGCGGCTGCTGCCAGCGCCACCGGATCAATAACTTTTAACTGCATCATTATGCGCCTTTGCAGTGAAATAAATTAGCCATGCAGGACACCGACCAGCCAGCGTCGAGCCTTGTGCCGTGGGATAAAACATCTCCTTATCCATCCCAACAGTCGAGGCGCGAATCCAAGCCAGCAGAAGACACTGCACGCCCAGAACTGGAAGTCAACTCTGATCCTGCGCAATCCTCTGCTTTTGTCTGGATTTCTTCATGTCCTTTGGTTTCTCTGACTTCTAGACCCTTGTATGAAATGGGCCAGGGGAGCTTTCCCCGTGGGGCAGATGGAGAAATGCCATCCTGCTGCCAGCTGGGGGAAGGTTCTCCCCAGACCTTCCTTGGACGTTGACTTGAGAAACCCACGGAGTCACCCGAGCTGCTGGGGATGGATGGGAGGCACCGAGCAGGGCCCCGCTCCAACCAGGCAGCTGCTCAAGGAGTGTAAAACCTACCTGCTGGGAAAAAAAATGGAAGGAAAGAAAAAGAAAAAAGGATAAAAGAAAGAAGGAGGAAAAGAAAGAATAAAGTAGGAAGGAAGAGAAAGAAGGAGGGGAAAAAGAAGGGGAAAAAAGGAAAGAAAACAGAAAAGAAGGAAAGAAGAAGAAAAAAGAAGGGGAAAAGGAAGGAAAACAAAAAAAGAAGGAATAAAGGAAAACAAAAAAGAAGGGAAAACAGAAAAAAAGAAGGGAAAACAGAAGGAAAACAGAAAAAGGAAGGAAAATAAAAAAAGAAGGAAAACAAAAAAAAAGAAGGAAAACAAAAAAAGAAGGAAAACAAAAAAAAGAAGGGAAACAAAAAAAAGAAGGGAAAACGGAAGGAAAACAGAAAAAGGGAGGGAAAACAGAAAAAATGAGGGAAAACAGAAAAAAAGAAGGGAAAACAGAAAAAAAGAAGGGAAAACAGAAAAGAAGGAAAACAGAGAAGAAAGAAGGGGGGGAAAGAAGGAAAAAATAAAAGAAAGAAAAAGAAAGAAGGAAAAAGTACACAACCACGGGCAGAGAACGGCTGCAGCAGCAGCAGTCCCGTGTTTCTGCGTTGACCCGGCTCTGAGCAGGGAGGTCTGCACAGACCGACAGGGATAGCTCACGCTGCACAGCACTAATTAAACACAAAATTGTTTTCCCATTCCCGTGGAAGAGGAAGAAAAGGCAGGAGCCGGCGCTGTCAACTCCCGCCTGCTCGCAACAACCTGCGAGGCGAGAGCTCGCCTTCCTCTTCCCCTTTATGAAGACAGAGCTCTACGACCTCAGCCTCAATATTTTTTGGCGAAAAAAGCGCCCAACGGCTGAAAACTGACGTCCTATCATAGGAAAGGCCGAGCACCTTGAGCAAGGAGCAGCACAACCGGCCCCTGACTGCAAGAAAAATTGGGCTCTGGGTGCGTTTCAAGCTGGGCAGAAGCGGTGGCGGTGGCCGAGCAGGATGCCCACGGCCGGGCGAGCGCCGGCGATGCTCCGTCCAGGGCGGGAATCACCAAACCTGCAACCGCAAACAGACTTTTACACATTTTTGCACCCATCCGCTTTCCCAAACGCAGCTTGCTCTGAGCTAACAGCGTCACAGAGCCCCCAGAAACACCCAAATCCCTTCCCAGGAACCGCCGGTGTAGCCTGAAAACAGCTTCTCTTTCCCTCCTCCCAGCCCACCCGAGCAGGTTCCTGTAGCCTTTTCTTTTCCAGGGCTGTAAATCCTGACACAGAGCTTTTTTTTTTTTTTTTTCTCCCCCCTGTTTTTTACTGTTTGGCAGCCGTTCAGGTTGTATTTGTGTTTTGGCTGCCAGCAATGCAGCATTTACAAACCTGCCCTGGATTTATCTGCTGCTGCATCGGCCGCTAAATTAACAAATACAAAAGTCGGGGATGTTTTGGAAACAACAATTTTATCAGAGCCGAGATGCATGCCGGCCCTTGCTCACCCACATCACACTTCTCCCGCCTCGATTCATTCCTCCTTACAGTGTCAGGCAGCTTCGGTTTCCCCCAAAATGGATTTAACACACATTTTGCTTTTCTCTCCTCCCTCCCAGCTGGGTTTGCCCGGTGCAGACCCCATGAAACAGCTCCAGCAGCACTTCCCCATGGGTCAGTGACCCCCCCCCAGACCTCCTTAATTTTGGGGCTCTCCCAGAGACCATGTGGCACCACAGACTTCCCCCCTGTGGGGTTCTGAGTAGATTCTCTAGTGGCTAATAAAGACTGAGCACCTGCTCCAACATCTCGCTGGCAGACGTGGTTTTCCTCTGCCTTGCCATTTAAGCACACCAACTTGTAGGAGTTTAATTACTTTTGAAACCTTTAATGCTTCATCAAGTGGCTCGACAGTTCACATGGCGCTGGAGAATGGGGACAAGGCAGCAGAGCAGTCATGTCAGAGGGCGTTTTTGGGGAAAGCAGGTTCAGGGAAGGTTCTGCAGGTGCCCAGGGCTGACACTCGGGAGGGCCCATTCCTGTAGTGATACCACACCAGGGCTGCAGACACTGATGGGCCAGCCCTGCCAGAGCACACTGAACCCCAGACGGACACACTTTGTCCATTTTCAGCTCATCCCTGCTTGGTTTAGCTTGGAGGAGTGAAGCTGGAGCTGATGACTGTACCCAGCGTGGCTGTGGCAGGCACTGCTGGCTCACCCCACATCCCACCACCCTGGGAGCATCCCGGGAGCATCCTGGGGACCGCCAGCAGTGATTTCCAGTGCCACCATGACTCAGCTCTCCCCCCCGAGGAGCCCAGCCCATTGCCAGCACATTTTGGCCATCCCAAGAGCGTTTCCAATCCGCATGCTGAGGAGCAGACAGTGGCGACGCAAAGTTACCATCCACCCAACGCCAATAAGCAGAGGATTTCACCCAAAAAAGGGGATTTTTCTGGGCTCCTCAGAGTCTCATTGCGAAGTCAAAGCCCTGTGCTTGCCAAATTGGGCACCCTGGGAAAATTTTTGCACGCTTTGAGAGTGAAGGAAGAAGCTTTACACGGAGGAAATAAAAGCTCCCGTCTCCTCCCTGCGTACAGTCTGTTCCTCTATAACATGGACACACATCGAGGATCAGCCTCGGGATTAACACTGCTTATTTAGACCTTCACCCCTCCTCCCAGGTTTCCTCTGCGGGATTTGATCTCTCTGCTCGTTCCCGCAGAGCTCTGTAGGATACACACCGTGTGTCCCGGCGGCTTCCTCGCAGCGTTCAGATTTTTGGAGAAATGTCACCGCGGATGGGGCGAGACGCAGCCCACGTCATAGCAGACTCCATGGTGAGCCAGGGCACAGCAAGGCCCTGGGGGGAACGGCTTTAAGGTGCTGGCACATGCAGTCCCTATCCCTGGGAGTCCCCTGGAGAGGGCGGCAGGGCCATGCTGGGACATCTCCTCGGATGGATGCTCGTCCGGTTCACTTAGAGTGAAGCCAAAAGCGCGATGACACCCAGGGCAGGAGCTGCTGTGAAGTGCCAGAGCTGTTCCCAAGGGCTTTGCCCACGACACAGACATTGTGCTCCGTAATTCAAAGCAGCAGAAAGCAGGGAGGGTTTGGGGGATGTCACTCCTTCCCCCAGGCACAGAGGCTCAGCATCAGGATCACGCCCAGGTACTGACTCTTGCTCCAAGCCCTGCACCCATTGAACAGATCCGAGAGGATCCAGCACTGAGGGAGGCCCGAGAAGCACAGCTGAACCAGGGATGATCTTTGCACCATCCCACGATGGTCAGCAGCCCCAGTCTGCTGCCAGAGCCACCGCCGAGGCTGGGAGAGCACCACCCTCCCTGCTGCCAGCGGAGCCGAGCCAAGAGGTTAAACACAAACTCATCAGCTGCCCAGATTCAATCTCTTCAGTGATTTAGTTCTGCACTATCAAAGCCGATTTATAAAAGAAAGAGGTTTCCCTTCAAGAACTGTCAAAAAATCATTAAAACGGTGACTGGTAACCCCCAAACCCAAGCTCTGCTACAGTGCTTGGGGCAGAGCCTGCAAACGCTGGAGCCAACGGTGCTGGGCGTAGCTCTTGGCCAACCTACACCTACATTTGAGTTTAGGGGGTTTAATGGCTACATGAAAGAAAACAGCAAGCGCTATTAAACTTAATAGAGAGAAAATGGAGCTCAAATGCAAACAGTAAAGATGAAATTTAGAAGGGCTAAATGCTCTTCAAATCCTAAATGGCCAGGACAAATAGAACATCAATAACCCCCAGCGACTTGGCAAGAGGCAGGATTCTTGCAAAGAAAATTGGTGGCTCCTTTTTTCTAATCAGAGCTGATGGGGACGAGCCAGAGGAGACGGGGACTTTGCAGGGAAGATCAGGATTTTGGTGCATTAGCCTGCAGGACGAAGACCCAGCCAGATCCACTCTTTTTAGCTGGGGGGACTAGCACAGCCTGAGGTGTCCGAAGACGAAGCAGTGAGACAAGCTGGAGAGCACGAAGGTGCCAGCAAAGACTGAGCAATGAAAGTCCGAGCAGACACCAGCTCTGCCTGCGCCCCAAAGCAGGATGGTGCTCAGCGTGTGACATCCTCAACTTCCCCAGCCCAGGAGACCAGAGACCTGCGTCTCCAGCTAATCTAGTTTTTAAAGTCTCTGAACTGCCAGCTCCTCACTCTCTTTGCCTCCAGGGTTTAATGGTCAGGGTTGCCTCTGCACAACCATGACCCTGATGGTCAGAAGAAGACAAAAACAAGCTTAATTCCGCCTCCATCGCTCAGCTGGGTCCTGATCTCTTGACACCAGCATCAACCTAAAGCCGCCGTTTACTTCCCTGGAGCAACTCCTCATTTACATCAGCATAACTGGTATTCTGGCTCGTTAGGTTTTAATGCACAGCTTCAAGAGCTTATATAAAATTCATTGAAGCTTCCCCACTCGAAAGGAATTAAGACCCAAAAAAAAAAAAAAAAAAGTGTGTTTGTGGAATTCTGCAAAGCCCCAAAGACAGAAGGGCCCAACGTCTCCATCTGCTCCGCAGTGCAGCGGGAGCAGGGCTGTAGTAAATCAAGACGGGGTGACGCAGTGATCCCTCCCGCAGAGGCTTCGGCAGCCACCGCTGCTCCTCTCCTGCCAGCACAGATGGTGGACCTGGGGTGGGAGAAACCCCCCACGAGCTGGAAGAAACCCCCGAACTTCTTCCTGGTGTCTCCCAAAGAGGGAGAACCACCTCCGGGCTGGCAGGTGGACACTGCCCCAAGTAAAGGCAGGGAGATAAAATCATAGGATCACAGACCGGTTTGGGTTGGAAGGGGCATTAAAGATCATCTTAATTCTGACCCTCCTGCCCCGGGCAGGGCCACCTTCCACCAGCCCAGGTTGCCCAAAGCCCCGTCCAACCTGGCCTTGAACCCTGCCAGGGAGGGGGCAGCCACAGCTGCTCTGAGCAGCCTGTGCCAGGGCCTCACCCCCCTCACAGGGGAGAATTTCTGCCTCAGATCTCATCTAAATCTCCCCTTTGTCAGTTTAAAACTGTTGCCCCTCATCCTATCCCTACACCCCCCGATCCAGAGTCCCTCCCCCCGTTCCCTCAGCCCCTTTCAGCCCTGGGGGGCCGCTCTAAGGTCTCCCCGGAGCCTTCTCTCCTCCAGCTGAACCCCGCAACTCTCCCAGCCTGTCCTCACAGGGGGGGCTCCAGCCCCCCCAGCATCTCCGTGGCCTCCTCTGGCCCCGCTCCAGCAGGTCCGTGTCCTTCTGCTGTTGGTGCCCCAGAGCTGGACCCAGCCCTGCAGGGGGGTCTCCCAGAGAGGAGCAGAGGGGGAGAATCCCCCCCTGGCCCTGTGCCCACCCTGCTCTGGGTGCAGCCCAGGAGAGTTGTAACAGTTGTACCAGAGGTGGGTGAGAGGATGGAAAAAGAAATTAGAAGGATGTTAAAACCCTGAAGGACTGTCACGGACTATGCACCTTCTTCCCAACTAAACTGCCCTGCGAGGCTGAAGCATTTCTTCCCCCTTTCTTCTTCCACCTCAGAAGAAAAGAAAAATAAGAGGGGAACAAACCAAGCGCATATTTCAGAGCAAATCACTTTAAAAGCACACTTAAAACTCTCCTAGCGCAGTTTAAGAAATGTAACGCGTCCTCTCAAAGGAGATGGATTTTTCCCCCCATAAAATGATCCACTAACAGCTTTCCAAATGCACCGCATGAGAATAATCTAAAGGCATAGAAACACTTGCCGGAGGCAGATTCTGTCGGATGTGTTTGTCAACAGCTCCCCTGCCATGCCCGCACCCCCTGCACGCTCACACCCTGCGCCTGGAAAACCCAAGGGAGGGGGAGTCAGGGATGGGGATGTGGCTGTGGGTGCCCCCCAAAACCCCCGGACACAAGGTTGGATTTTTGTGCTGTTCCCCCTCCCAAAACTTACACAGGCATCAGCTTTCTACAAAGTCCAAAGGGACCATGAGGTCCAGCCCACGCACCGCCAGCCCCAAGCGCCTTCCCCAGGGCTGCTCCCAGCAAACGCAGCCCCTGAAAAGCTAAAATAGATCCCAAAAGCAGGTTTAAACTGAGGAAAGCAAAGGGAGACTCAAGGAGCAGCAGGGAGACAGCATTTACATTTTAAGACCAAGTGAAGCTAACGCTGGCTCGGCTTTCTCGTCTCTCAAGGCAAATAAAGCAGCAGACAGGTACTCGAAGCCTTTCCGTGGCTGTCCAAAAGGATGGGGGTTTGTGCATCGAGCTTTGCAAGTGCATCAGGCACAAATAAAGTCTGAACTGACACAGTCACACACACACAAACACATCCTCTCTGTTTTTAAAAGGCCAATAACACGAAAGCTGGAGACATTGGTGAGCCGGGTCAGCTAGGAGAAAGAATTTATAAAAAAAAAAAGAATTTGGAAAAAATAAGAGAACTGGACACTGCTTACGGACATTTACATAATGATTTGACAAGCTGTAAAGAAAGAAATTCATACAAGCCTCGCTTAGAAGCCAAGTGTAGACAGGCTTTAAAAGTTTTTTTTAAAAAAATACAATATATAGAACTAGATAGTTGCTAGCAGCTGAATTAGAAAGTGAGGAAAAGCAGCGAGAGCAAGCAGGGCTCGGAACAAATCTGTGGTCCCACTGTCGAGCCCGATGAGGTTAGGTATGGAGAAACCCAAGCAGAGGTGTCAGCCCTGTCATCAACAGACGGGGTGGAAATGCTGATGATAATGCAGAGAAATTGAGTTTATTTAACATGGAAGAGGAAGAATGAGATGATGTATTCATGCCATAGTACGATGAGACATTTTGTATTGTAACACGAACTAAAATAAATGAATAAATAGAGATTACTAATGCCAAATTAACTTTTTAAAAATCGGCAAGATCTGGAGCAATTGAATCAAAGATGCTTTAAAGAGTTGGCCAAGGAGTTTTTTTCTAGATTTCTTTTTTTTTTTTCTTCTTAGGTCCTTTTTAAATGCTACTTGCAGTTACAGCAGTATTATTTATTTCCTTGTACATTAAAACAATCCATGTTGACTTCCAAATCGTTGAGCTGACATTGAAGTCGGGCAAAACCAGGGAAGATCTGAAACAAGACTCACTTAATGAAGTAGTGGAATTTAATTAGTGCCAATCAGCACACGTTTATGAAAAGCAGATTTCATTAAACGAACCTGAGGTGTTTTTTATGAGATCCCAAAATGAGTTTACCAGCGCGACAGGGCGTTGGATGCAGCTGCGGGTGACATTTTGATGAAGAAGCTGGAACAATATAAAAATCAACACCAGGACTTGCTAAATCTCCAAACAGCTGGTTAACACACAGCTGCCCAAATGTCAGGCGAAGGAAGCAATCGCCACTGACAGGGATGCTCTGCTGGCTGACGACTCACTAAATAACGAGGGTAATAACAAATGCAGGGAAAGCAGTTTTACAGCCGGGGTAATACCGAAGATCAGGCTAAAAGAATTTTCTGGCTTTAAAAACCAGTAGTACTGAGGGCTGGGGAAAGGGGAAACATCTGGTGGAAAGAGCACAGGGGTTTCTCTCTCCTCCCCCCCCTGTCCGGACGCAGACGCACGTCGCCGTGTTGCTGCGGCTTCACACAGGGCTCCATCCTCGGCGCAGTGAATCTGCCCACTGATGGTTATTTTCCATGCTGTTCCAGCTCTTATTCCTCTCCCGGGAAATCAGTAGCAAGCTCTGCAACAGGCAACAAAAAAAAACAAAAAAAAAGAAATCACTTATTAGGACAATCAGGAAAGGAAAGTGCTGGAAATCGGGCTGCCCGCCTCATCCGAACGCACGCAAGGCTGCGAGCAAGGGCAGCAGAGATGCTGCCAGTGCCGCCTGGCGTGGGAAAGGGAGCTTAAACTGCAGCAAAACGGGAGCCTATCAACAGACCTGGGCTTTCGGGGGAGTTTTCTGTAGTTGCCACACGGTGGGTGGAACAACACACGGGTTAGATCCAAGCCCTGCGCTGAGAGCTGGCGTTTCTCACCCCGCGGCCTCGGGAGTGAGGCAGGACGTGGCAGAGCCACGCTGCCCACATCTGGGCATTGCTGCTTCTGGTCCTGTTTTGGTCCTAACGAGTTTCCCCTCCTGGAGAGGGCACGGGGCTCACCCAGCCCCATCAGAGCACGGGGCTCACCAGCCCCACCAGAGCCCGCTCACCTCTTTGGTTTATTTTTTTTTTTACCCAATTTGTTGGGTTTGGGTTTTTTTTTTTTTACCCAAATTGCAGGTGTTAGGAAGCCTCCTCCCCATGTGTGGAGGTTCCCCAGGGTCACCGGGCTCTGGGTGTGGGGACATCACCCCCTGGAGATGCAACAACCACGGTCCCGGCCCGTTACGGACCCACCGCAGCCCAAAGTGCTTCCTACTCCTACACAGGAGATGCCCTGGCTTAGGTTGTTCTTCATCATTGCTAATTACTGCAGGGAATTTTCTGCACACCCACACACTCCCCTCCCCTCCAACAGCATCTCCAAGGGAAGGACGTGCCGAAGCCCAGAGCCACTGTCCTGGCTGGCTGCCACCCCCATCTCCTTGCAAAGTCCCTTTGACACTTTACAACCTTCGCCGCGGGGGGAAAGTCATCGCTCTGCTCAGTGCAGTCGATGCATGAAAGGCTCTGGCTGCTGCCCTCGCCTGTGGCAGAGGAGTAGGGGTGGCCTGGGGATGTATTTGGGGTGAAAGCCAGCAGGATAGGGACAAAAGAGCCTCAGAGCTTGGGGGGAAATGCAGGAGGATTTTACATCAGCCCCAGGGTAACAGCCACGCAAACCAGGCACAGGGACTGGGGAGGGGACAGAAAAGCCACTGTCCTGCCTGGCCTCATGGTGGCTGAAGGTGACAGGGAGGGGTGGGGGTGGCAGGAGGAAGGATGGGGGGAGCGGGGAGCTGCAGGGAGCAGGCAGGTATTAGCACAGAGGGGTGAGCTCCAGGCTGAGCCTTGGAATCTCTTTAAAATCTGGTGCCTTTATACCACCCAGGGAGAAGGTTTTCTCCCAAAGGCACCGGCAAACTTGGGCAACCAGCTCCTGCTTTGCGTTTGCCCCTACGAGCAGCATCGCAGGGAGCGCCAAAAAAAAAAAAAAAAAATAATAGCAGGTCTGTGCTTCTGGGCATGCGGAGGCACCTTCCTCCCCAGCCTCCGCTCCTCTGCAAAACCTTCACGTCTCTGAACAGGCGCAGGCGGAGATGCAAACACTCCTCCCGCCGCTGATGAGCCCTTTTGTACCCAGCCCGCGCGCTCCTTTACCTTTGGGCAGGGATAATGGGAGAGCCCGAGCCAGGCGGCGGCTGCAAATGTCACCGCTTTGGAGAGGAGGACAGGGGGTGGCCGCCGTGCTGCAGCTCATCAGCGCTCTTGTCTGGAAGGAGCTGTGACAAAAGGAATGAATTAATCTTGAAAACTCAAGGTGGTGTCTTTGATTTTGGGGCCCTGGAGCATCCGCCACTCCCTGCGCTCTGCGAGGTGCTGGGAGCAGCGGGGACCCAAAAGCATCCCCGTGGTGATGCACCCCCGACCTCGCATCGTCCTCCCTCCCCGGGCCTGCCCAGAGACCTTTCACAAACTGGGATTGATTTCAACAAAGCCGGCAGTGACAACCTGAGGCTGGAACTTCCTGAGGGCTCAGGGGCACATCTCCTCCCCACCGTGCTCCTGAACGGCCACAGCCAGCCCATTTACAAAGCCCAAACCCTCTCCTCGCTCCTCCCTGTAAAGTTTTCCACTCAGACTTGACCTTCTGGTTCACCTCCAGGCTGTGGCCGTTGGTTGCTCTTCCCCGCTTCCCTTTCCTCCTCCTCCTCCAGGCAAAAACAGGAGAGAGGAACACGAAGGACACGTGTCGCATCAGGCACCTGGTCCGATGCTCAGAGACACGAAAGCTCCGGAGCAGAGTGCAAGAACCACTGGGTTAGACGAGGCCTCCCGAGGTGACTCAGGCCCCGGGGAGGACGCTGAAGGCTGCGCGTTACAGGTCTCCATCCAAGCTCTCCGGCTCCAATGACCCATAAATACGTCGCTCGCTCCACCACTGCGGCATTTCCGTGCTCTGCTCTCACCGGAGGGATGCTCCCGAGGAAAAGTTGACCTGAACGCTGCAATACAGCAAGTCCAAGCAGCACTGGGGCAGACTGGCCAGAAACCAGCTCCTCCAGGGAACGGAGAGGCAGCACACAGGATGCGCCCGGTGCCAGACCACCCCGAGAAGCAGAGGGTCCCAGTTCCCAAAAGCAGAAGCATCCTTCCCGTTAGCACTCATCCCTCTGGCTTTGGAGCTGGTGGGACACAAGGCAGAGACTCGATGAGCCACATCTCTGTCCACCAAGCCCTTTTGGAAATTTCCAGTGCTTCCCAGTGACCTCTCCCACCCCCTTCTCTCCTGCTGGGGATTTATCACAGACCCGGAGCAACAATCTCACACCAACAGCCTCCGACAATGTAAATTAGTCCAGTCATCTTCTATACATAAAGCCTCCTTCAGCTTGCTGTATTAATCTGTGCAATTAATTAGGCATTTGCCAATTAAAATTTAAACATCGTTTTAGTTTAGTTCAAGGAGGGGGGGGGGGGGGGAGATTTCCATTTTCTGTTTGGTTTTGTTGTGGTTTTTTTTTTTGTTTGTTTGTTTTTTATTACAAGAAAAGCGAGTAAAGCCCTAACGACAGGAATGATTAAAGACAGGCTGGCAAACAATCCCTTAGAAGACACGGAGCTGCAGTCAGCTCAGATCACACCTCTCTCATCTCTAACTAAAAAATAATCATCATCATCACAGCATCATTGCAAAGTCAATAACTTTAAGACAGTCGAGAATTACTTCCACTTGCTTCACCATCACTTATCCCCACGTAGGAAAGCAAGCTGAGAGCATTCTCCAGGTAGAGAAAAAGCATTTTGTCCTCATCTTCCCTTTGGGGGAGGAACCCGACACGGCAGAGCGGAGCTGTCGGGGTGGGGAGCAGTTGCTCTTCCAACCAGATGAGTTCACGGGTAACCGTGACCAGGGGGAGCTTCCTTCCATCACTGGGTGAAACATGTTTTGCTCAGCAAGGTACAAACCTTCTGGCTCTTCACGGACAAGCCCTGGCCCCCGAGAGCCCTGTGGGAGAACAGAAATTGTCCCATTTCCCCATCACCGATGGGACCCGAGGATGCGGGGTGCCAGGATGGCGCCGTCTTCCCTTTTCTGTCCCGCACGAGCTGTTAAATCCACACAAAGAAGCAATTGTCATCTATACCACCCAGGTACAAGGCAGGGATGGGCCACTGCCATGGTGGAAAACTGATCCAGCAACAGAGGATAAAGATTATTTGAAATCCAGACAAGTATTTAAAGGCAACCCAGCGGCAGTCACAGATCAAACCCACGACCATTGCGTCCAGGCTTCATCTCTCATCTAAAGCCATCAAAAGACCCTGCTAAAGGCAATTAATTAGATTCACCTTCCCTGAGAAGATTATCACCTTTTGTTGTTTTCCAAGAGCAGGGAAGGTAAAAGAAAAAAAAAATAATTAAAAAATAAATCACAAAGCACCACTGCTTTCATCCAAATTATTTTAAAAGGCGATTACAAAGGATAATCCTCTGAAAAAATAGGTGATGGATTTCCACTGAACCTGTTCTTCATTCACCTGTTCAAGGGTCTCCATCAGCCCAGTGTGCGTGTCCCCACCCAGGTGAGTGGGGTGCCAGCCTCCCCTTCCCACTCAACCAGCCCACACCATCGCAGCTGCTCCTTGGATTTTTCGCTTTTCCTCCAATTTAAAGTAGAAAATGGATAAAACACCAATTAAAAAAAAAAAAAAAGGCAAGTTGTAGTTTGTCTCGGCTTAAGCTGGAGTTTTCAAAGGATATCATCCCAGTCCGTTGGAAATCAAGAGCAATGGAGCTCTGCAGCAGCCTCGACATTCGACACCTTTGAAAATCCCAGCCTGGATTTTCATTTTGTGGTCTGGGTTTGAGCTGAAAGCAGGAGGAACACCAAGGGATGGTTTCATCCCCCAGGAATCAGGCTGCCTGCTCAAACAGGGCCACACGTGCTGCCAGGGCAGCGTCCCGGCTTGTCCAGCCCCCTGCTGTAGTTACAACTCTCAGTTTGTGCCCAGTGGGAGAAATGTTATTAAAATCCAAATGCTCAGTAACAGGATTAAAAAATAATCACCCGGGTAGACCTGATGGCCAAAGAGGTTTTTTTCTCAGGCCACTGAGCCTGGCCTGCTTGGAGATGTGCCCCATGCTTGGGAGAGGGGTGCGTTTAGAGATAAGGTTTAGAGTTGGGATTAGAAAGAGCATTCCTGAAGGGGGGGGGGGGGGAAGAGGATTATTGATTTATTCCACCAAATATTTTAGATGTCTCGCTGCCAAGCCCCACTGCCAGGGGTGGTTCTCCATCAAAGCCCTCCAGATGTGCTGCGGGACACACACTCAACTGCAGACACCAACCACAGCGTGGTACTGAGAGCATCCTCCCATTTTTCTCAATAAAGACCATTCTCAACAGGGAAGCTTGTGAAGACAACAACTCCAGAAGCCATCGAGTTTCTGATGAGTTTGACCCATTCTATGCATAGAAACGACCCTCGCTCTTCCCCCCAGGGCTGTTATCCTGATGACTACATGAGCGATGGAGGAGTGTTGGTTTGACGAGCTGCTCAGGGCAGGAACATTCCCTCTCTCCACCTTGCCCAGAAAAGCTGCTGCCTTAAACTAAAACCTGATCTGAACCAGGTTGTTTCCAGGAGCAGATGATTTTCTTTGCAGAGATAGACTTGAGTAGCACAAAGCTCTTGACAAACACAACTGGGGAACCTGCCCTACTCCCAGCTAGTCCTGACTTGACACCTGCCCCTCCTACAAGCTGCTGGTTGAGAGGAATTTCAGAAAAGCCAAGCGTTTCATTAGACGACTGTTGGGTAAAGCTCGAGGCTGCTCTCAGCAGCATCTCCACACCGAGAGCAAGAAGAGACATGACTCAACACAGCTCTGCTTACGCGGCCTCACAGCCAGCAGGGAGAAGTTTGCAAACTAAACGCAAAATCTGGCCCCAGCCCTCTGAGAGAGTTCAACCAGCATCACTGGAGAGCCATCACCCACCCAGAAAGGCTCAGGCAGCATGTTGGAAAGAGCAAACCTGCTGTCATAGCGCGACAGGGCAGACAGCAAGTCACGCTGGAACGCCATGCTGACCTTTACAAAGCTGATTTGTTTTTTCTCCCCCACGTCCCACTCTCCAGTCCCGGGTGCAGCCAGAGCAGGACATTCATCACCGTTTCCCATCAGGAGGGGGTGGGAAGCGGAAGGGCACCGTGATTAGGCAACTGTGTTCGGCACTCGTGGTCCCATCTCCGCTTCCCATTTGTCGTGGCAGAAATAATAAGCAAGCGAAGCCGGCTGTAACGATCCGGCCTCTTCGTAAAAATACGCATCGTTAACAGCAGCTTCCTCGCTGCCAGCCCAAACGGTGGCCTCTGCCTTCCTGAGCTTCCCCAGGATGCGTCAGAGATGCACGGAGGGGACGCGCTGAAGCACGGAGCCCACCAGGACCCCCGCTGCGGGTGGCTGCAGCGGTGAACGTCTGCTCCTCTGAATGGGAGAGGTTAATTACTGCGATCAAAAATATCCAGAAGGGGGGGAAAAAAAAAAAGTTACACCAGATATTACCAATTAACCCAGAAATCTAAACATCACAATTGCTGCAATTAATAGGATCTTACACTTGTGCTAATTACCAGTCTGCGCGAGAGGCGGCTGCGCCAGGAGGGAGGGAGGGAGCCTGTGGACCTGCTGGGGCGGCGGATCCCGGCACTGACTGGGGATGCTACAGGGAGTCCCATCTAGAGTCGTGACAAAATAGAAGTGGCAGGGGTGCCTGGAGGGCTCCAGGGGGTCTCCTGCCTTCAGAGCTATGCCAGCGCACTCAGGGCCTTGCACAAAGCTCTTTAAACCTCCAGCAAGTCAAACTCATTCCCAGTGGCATCGCTTGAAACCTGGAACTGATCCTGTAGCCAGGCTCACCCCTGGCATGATCCTCCCGGGGTACAGTGGGCTTCAGACCACACCACGGCCATGCCAGGGGTGTCACCATGTGCCACCAGGGTACTGGGGAAAGCACTGGACACGGAGGACACCATGTCTGCTCCACATTTCCAGTGGCCAGCGTAGAAGTTACTCTGTCTCCTCATTTCAGGAGTGTTAAAAGCACAAAAACATTGAGAAAGGCAGCGTAAAACAAAAACCTGACACCTTTTCCTTCCTGCCCTAGGAGCGCAGCTCCGACACGGCCCCATCACATCCCCATCAGAAAGCAGAGCCGCCCATCCTCCTCCCGTCAGGCTTAAGGAGGAAGGACGATCCTGCTTCCTATCAGCACTTTTATAACATTTTAGCTCATTTAGAAAGGGGTTCCTCTGTAGAGAGCAAAATTCTCCCACTAACAGCTGCTTTGCTCTAAGTAACCTGTTGGTCCTTCCTCCCAGCATGCAAATTCAGCTAGAGAGGGCAAGGCGATGCAATATAATGGATGTGATGTCAAGAAAAATTAAATCAAACGTCAGGATAAAATTCCTAGGGGGAATATACTTTTATGATTCATAATGCCGACCAATTATCCCCGTGACAGGCCAAACGGGATCATTTTATCATGCCTAGCAGCCTGGAAAGGGAGTTGTGCAAATCGGTTCATAAAAAGATCCTTTAACAAACTCGGCGGACGTTGTAACCATCACCAGCACACGCTTCATTTTTCAGCCCTAAAATGACAAAAGAAGAAACCCCAGCACCCGGCGTGTGCCAGAGCTGATGGATTCCCAAGAGAAAAAAAACCACCTCAGCTGGGGGAACACTCCGGGGGTTTTGCTCTCTCCTCTGCCCTATCCGCCGGCGCTGGAGATCTCTCCCTTCTCCCACCAGCACGGGCAGGGCTCAGCCATCCGTCCTAGAACACTACAGATCTTTCTATTTTCAACAGCTGACATGCTTCAGCGCTACTTGCTTTGGGCACCGAGACATAAAAACCGAGGTTACATTTCCATCAGAAATACGAAGTCATTTAATATCTCTACCAGGTACGAAACATTGCCCTTGGTGATGCCTGCCCCCAAAATTACAGCAGCTGATGTGATGCAGCGGGGGATCAGCCAGGCACAACGGCCAGACGCGGCAGCAGGCCAAGCGGCGCTAACACAGTCTATCGAGGACAAATATATTTTGTTTATGCACAACATTTACCCCGGTGTCTCAGCGCTGGAAGGGCGGTGGCAGGAGATGTCAGCCTGATGGGAAGCCACCGTGCTGAGACCAAGCCAGCAGGTCGCAGCAGAAAGCCCACGCAGGCTCCGGGTCAGGCTGTAACGCAGGATACCCTCAGAAAAAAAATCCTCTAAATACCAAGGTTTGATGTACAAAATACAGCATTAAGTGCAAAACAGAGCGCAGGGCTAACGGGAGTCAAGCCATCAAAACCCAAGAAAAATGTCAGTGTTATTTTTAATCCCCGGCACAACCACACTGAAAAGCGAGGGAAAAATCTCAGGAAGGAAAAAGCTGCCCGCACTGGAAGTATTTGTCTTGCACGGAAGAGTTTGCAAGATGGCTTAAACTTGTTATTTTGTAGGACCTACAAAAATGTTTCATGCTTCGATGCGCTAAAGTGCAGAAAGAAAGGAGGCAGTTGTATCTCTGCCAGTAAAGGTGGAGGCATTTTCATGAGCAATTGCTACATAAACCAGAGCATTTTAAGGAAAGAGCCAACCCTGCAGCCCAGCGCTGCCTCTGTCCAACAGGAGGAAAAGCCTGGGGTGAAAACCAGCAGAACTGTTCTGGCTCAGAAAAAGGGTATTTGGACTAAGAGAGGGAAAGACAAATTCCACCTATTAAACCAAACCTGCCACTAGGACTTGGACACTCTCAGCAGCTGCTCTTCCCCAAATGGTTTTTGCCTTTTTTTTTTTTTTAACTCCCCCCTTCTAGAAAGAAACCCAAAGTTGTGCTCAGGACCTCCCTCTGCACCAGGGCAGGGAGCCAGCGACCACCTGGGGGCTGGGGGCTCTCCCTGCACCCCGAGATGCCCAGCTGTGGGCAAAGATGCTGGGTGGACCTTTGCCCAGCCCTCGTTTGCGTTCCACAGACCTTTTCCAGATGAGCAGGTGAAATATTTGCATCCTGGAGATACAAAAGAAAAACCCAGCCCTCACCAGGCGGGTCCCCGAGGAAGAATTTTCTGATGCTTTCCATCGCTGCTAATAAAATATAACTCCTGGCTGGTCCAGGATCATTTTGGAGAGGTGTTTAATTGGTGTTTATTGCGGGAGCACTGCAGTCCCCTGCCAGGATGGGCCAGTTAATGAAGCGGGCAGCAGCTGCTCCCACTCCATCCCAGTAACAACGGGGTTGTCGGAGGCAGCACCAAGGCACCGCCGCCTGCACGCACGCACGGACACCGACCCAGCTCCCCCACCGCCCCCAGGCAGGCGCAGGGTCTACGGCAAAGGGAATTTTTTTTTTTTTTTTGGCCTGTTTGTTCCCAGCCCTGGGCCCGCTGGAGGAGAAGCTGAGCCCGGGTGGTGACAGGCTGCTGCTCCCACCGCTGCTCGGCGTGACGGGGCCAGGAGCACCTCTCCTTTGCCTCGCGACTTCCACTCCGACCGTTCCTCTACGAGAAACAAAAGCAAAGACGTTGCAGCAAGGTACAGGGAGGAAATCGAGTCAACAACTCTCTGACAAAAGAGGGGAGAGGTAGCTGTGCTTACAAAGCCCCGTTCCACACCAGGACTGGCATCCCCATGGCATAAACCACACTTCTCAGCAGGTTTTAGCACCGTACCTCAGTCTTTTGGCCATCCACAGACCTCCAGGGCGCTCCCATCATCCCGACTCTAGAGGGATGGAGCTGGGTACCTTTCAACCCCCCCCAAACACGCTTTCCCCCCCTCTTCCAGGAGCTGGCTGGCACCAAGGGGTCACCCACAGCCATCACACAGGAGCCTCAGCATCCCCCAGCTGCAGCACGGAGCCCCTGAGCACCCTGCACGGGTAGGTTTGCGTCCCGCTGCCACATGACACAGCACCCAAACGGCCTTAAAATAAACTTCCCCTCCTTTCTCATGCGTGATGAAGCTTCCTCCCGAAAGCAGGCACATCCGTGCACGCACATGTGCATACACACACACACACACACACACGCTCCCCACCGCGCCGGCACCGTAGGCAGCAGCGCACTCATTACGTTTTAAATAAAGCATTTTTAAAATCTCTCAGAATTTAGCAACAAATTGCCATGGATACCAATCACTGAAATCCCTCTGTTACTATGGCAACACCTTTCCCATCCTGCCTATTTATCCTGGAACTGACACACCATTTATCGTGAGTGATAGGAAGAGAATTTGAAAGCAACCTTCTCCAAGCGCACGGAAGCATGAAAATCCTCAGTGAGGAAATAACTATTAATAGAGATAAAACAGCTACTGCCCGTATTAGCCCCAGACCGACGGCACACGGGGCGCGTTTTGTGCCTGCCGCATCACTGCTCAGCGCTGAGGACAACACCAGCAAAACAGCCTCCAGTGAAAGGGAAGGCAAGTGGGGTCAGTAAAGCTGACTAATGGAAAACACAGATATTTTTGCACATAAATAATTAATGCAAGAGCCCGTAAGAGCGAAACTTTGTGCTGCAAAGGGACGGGGGTAACGGTGGCTCGGGGATGCTTTAGCAAACGCTGCTCACAGCCTCCCTGAAAGCCCATGGGCGGTGGTGGGGGCTCGCAGCAAAGCCCTCACCGTGTCCAACAGCACCAGAGTATGAAATTACCTCCTTGCTCCAGCAAAGGGGTTCCAGGGGAGCGGAGTCGGCGATCCAGCCAGGTGAACCATACATAAACATCTCACGTTAGGTACTTACGGTGCCTGCTAGGGTAATATTTGAGAGGCCTGAGATCTCCACAGTGTTTATTTTCACAGTATACCTGGCAAGTCAGCACAGTCTATTATTCCCCACATCTCCGAGGGTCAAACTCAGCAGAGCCGGAGCCTGTGGTGAATTAACTCAACCCGTTGCCCCAAAGCTCAGAGGAGCTGAACGCGTTAAGCACAGAGGCTCCTGAAGTGGAGCTACAAGTGTTCACGTGCAAGAGCCTCCGGGGCTCTTCTGCACCAGCCACCAGGCCGTTTGTGGCACAGATGGGAACAAACCCTCTCCCGGGCGATTCTGACCCCACGCCAGAGCGATGAGTGTCAAAGGCTCAGTGACTGGCCAGAGAAAGGGGAGGAAGCCTTGCAGAAGGAATCCCACCACCACCGCCGCCCTTCTTCCCACACCACTCATGAAATAGGGGGGGGAAAAAAAGGCTCCAAGCCCCTGGGAGAGAGATTAGTCCTGCTGGGACCCTCCTGTCCTTCAGCTTAAGGCACAGCGATGCTGGCTGGGGGGAAGGACAGCAAAAATGAGGCAAGTCCAAGTGTTGGCCAGGACAAGGGCTCCACCTGCAATTTCATTCCCCAAGCTGTGCTACCATTAAGACTGTAACTCATCCTGAAGAGCTTCACGCTCAAAGGGAGCTACAGGGAGTGGAACCCCAACTCTTCCTTCAGGACAGAGCAAGGGCTGTCACAGCTGACCACCCCGAGGACACACTTATTTCTACTGCAGGGTGACAGCAACACGTTGGCTCCATCCTTTGGTTTTCCTCAATGGCAGGCACTGAGTATTTGAGAAAGCAGCTTCATATTTTTCTCGTGCCTCTGATAAAAGCACTGAGATCCAGACTGAGTCCATCCAGTGACCTGTGCTTGGGAAGAGCACGTTGAGTAAGAGAGTCTGTTGCTTTTCCACATTACGCAGAAACGCCTCTCCGCAACGGAAGTCACCACTCAAAGCCTTTTGATTGATTCAGCTCGAATTTTAGGAGCAGATTGTCCAGACACTGATATTACTATGCAGATCTAGGCCTGGGAAATGGACCAAAGCTAATAGAAATTCAGTGCAGCCACTGATGATTTGTACAATTATGAGCTGCTGTGAATCAAAAGGTTAACTCTCAGACAGATCCTTGTGGGAGAACCCTTGGAGATTGATCTCCAATTTCATCCAGTATTTATTTAAATCTCTTTATTAGGGGACAACAGCAGCCTCCAAATCACAGAAATGAGAAGGCTGAAGGCTCCACAGAGGTTAACGCAGGACACCTGCAGGGACAGCAGCCGGGAGAGATCCAGCACGGATGCTCTGAAGTGCTGCGCTTCCCCAAGCTCACGAGCCATGAGGAATGTGAAGCGACTGCAAGGTGCAGAAAGGCTGTTAATTACAACAACACAAGTCACCGCAAACATCTGTGATTAACAAGAGGACTCCAGGAGACCGAAGGAAGGGGAGCAGATCCATCACCAACACAACACCCCTCGCCGTCGAGGGAAAGACCCGCAAAGCGCGGAGCCTGCGTGCCTGAGAAGTGCCAGGGAGGTTTGCTGTTTGCACAAAAGCCTACACAAAGAAAGAATATCCCAATTAAAGCAGCTTTCTGCTAGGCTAAATTAGGACAGTGCTACAAGTGGGATCAGCTCCTGTCAAAGGATGCCAGAAGCAGCAGGAAAGCAGCAGGAGGACGTGTCCACGTGCAGGTCTGTACCCCACGCACAGGCCCCCATGGGACACCAACTCTCACGGGAAGGCCAGGGTGGCCAAATATATATAGACCAAGCCAGGCTTGCTGTGCTCAGGCAGGAGCTGAGGTCAGGCTTAGCTGAAACAGCGAGCGCAATCAATCTTGACTAGCCAGGCTTTGACCTGCTCTGTGTACCCACAGCCCAGCCACCAGGAAGGACAGAGCCGTGCCTTTCCTTCAGACGGGCACTCACCCGCTCTACAAACACGAAACCTTAAGTGTGCAAGATAAAAATGAGATCAAGGAGTTTGAAAAAGCCACTCCTTACATGTTATTTCTCTCTCTTGTTTCTTATACAGCGCTTTATATCCCTTTAGCTATCATTCATAGTTGTAAATATACACAGGACTTTCACAGATCTATAAAACTAAAGATTGCGGCCAGAAAAAACAATCGTAAACTAAGCTCAGACATAAGACTATTAAATAAAAAGACCAGAAGGAATCACAGCATCTTCCAGCCTGATTTCCAGCACAAGAGAGACTAGGGAGTTCCTCCCCCTCCCATTTCACATCCAATGACACAAAGAAGGAAACAGAGAAGCACCAGCATACGAATCCAAAGATCTTTCCTCCATTAGGAGCAAACTTGCACACAGTCAGGAAAAACAGTGAGTTGTCAAGTTGATGCACACTAAAAATGTAGCAGCCCCTCCAATACTTGGAGGCATTCACTGGGAGACCTGCTTGCTTTTTTTTTTTTTTTTTTTCTCCAAATCAAACGTTTTGATCTACGAATTGTTATTCTGAGTCTTACTCCGTGGGGAAAACAGGAAGCAATCAGCATATTAAGAATCCTTTGAAGGTGTCTTTCCCAACTATTACAAAAGAAAAAGGGGAAAAAATAGATACACATTTGAGCCTCAGGCCCCAGCTCCAGGCAAAGGAAGATTTTGGAGACTCAAAGCACAAGTACCATGCAATGGGCTCCAGGGTGATCCCAAGTGAAGGGACGAACACACGAAGGCTTAAAAAGCTCAACCAGGTGCAACACCGGGACACGAACCACCAATTGTTACCCTGAAAATGGAACCTGATTTGCACCAGCTCTGCGAAGAGAGATGTGCTGGAAAAAATGTTTTCTTCGGAAAGGATAAATATTTGATTGAGAGAGACCTTCATTTTTCCTGACCTGTTCAGCTCTGCTTGCTACAGGATCAGAAGATAGTGCGACACACACGGGATGTAACGGGAGGCACGTGTCACAATTCACCCAACCTAAAGGCTAACTGCACAGGAATTCATGCTGAAGAAGAGTCAGCCAAAGTTTCACAGTTTTAAGGAGATAAATTTGCCCTTGAGCAATATCTTATCATCTAGGTTTGAATAAACACCAAGAGCGCTGTGAGAATAAATTCTATTCATACCTACCCACACAGGGCAAGGAAAAACGCAACCCAACAGCCTGGGAGAAAGCAGAAGGGGCTACAGGCATTGCCACACCACTATCACTTTCAATCTTGGTCAAAATTCTCAGATTGGGCCAGTCCCCCTCCCTCCTCAATCCTGACACAGATTATAAAACCCTTGCTACACACAGAGATGGATGCAAACTCTTAGATGCATTCATAAAAAAAAAAAAAAAAAAAAAACACAAAACTGACTCTGCAAGATAATCGCCTTAAAACCAAGCTGCTCTACATAGCTACTGTCCTCATTTGAATTCAGCTTGTACGTGAATCTGCAGAGGCCTCAACCATAAGGCTTTGCCTCCTTCCTGGCATTTCAGTAGATTATCTCTATGCTTTGCCATTGCCTTGAGATTAAGCTTGTTTTACTACAAATTCAGCTGATATTTGCTCTGCGTTCAACCAGCACTACTCGTGTCACCTGCGTTACAACATACAGCATTTGCTTCCTAAAAAGTTGCAGGATGGCTCGGCTGCATTTTTACCATTCAGCCCCGAAAGCAGGATCGAGGGGAGAGCTAATGCTTAGTGGAACTTTTCCCTGAATTAAAAACCCTTCATCTCAGGCTGTCTAGTTTCAGGGAATCAGTAGCAGCAATGACATGCCTAGTGGGAACATTCCCAATGGCTTTAAGAAAGAAAAAAGCAGTATTAATGGACCTAAAATTAGACTGATATGCAATACTTAGGGGCACGTGTACGCTCTTCTGCTGCAGGCTAGAGAACAGGTAGGACATTACATTTTTGGAAGTGTCTAGCTCCAAGTGCTACAGAGAGTCAGAAATTCTGATAGCTTTTGAAGTATGGTAGCAGCAGCTGGCAGAAAGGAGCCTGGGGTGCCATACAGCTCCTTTTCAAAGCACCAGGCCCTCTCTTTTGAGTCACTGCATGGCACTGGCATAAAAGGACCTCAGGAAACAGCAGAGCCCCAAAGACAAATGGTGCAAGAGATGAAAGATCTGGAAAGCAGGAGCAGCAGGAATGGGAGCAACAGCTTGCTGTGCCCTCATCCCAGAAGAACCAGTTGCAGCTAAGTGTGATGTGGATAAAGAACAGGATTGTCTTTCCCTTCCCCAATTAAAACAGATTGTACACTAACAGCAAAAAAAGAGGCCAATCCCCGTCCCATCCCAGCTTTGAGTAAAGTTGCACACCAAGTTCCAAAATCAGGAAAGAAACGACGAGGGTCAGTTATCTGGAGGTGGAAAAGCAGCAGGGACACAAGGGCAGGAGTCCCAGGAGAAGAGCCACCGAGGGCAGCTGGAGAGGCAGTACCTGGACAGCAGGGAGAGCCTTCCACGGGGCAGCCAGCGGGCAGCGGGGGGGAGGCACACGCAGGTGGCAGCTCGTGTTCATCCTGTTTAACAGGAGCTTTGCTGCCCTGGCTCTCGGGAAGGAGAGCTGCTCTCTTCAACAGCTCCTCATCCCGCGGGGGGCTCTGCGGCATGGCGCGGAAGCGCTACGGTCTAGACTGGAAGACGAGTGCCCACACAACAGCATCTTCTCTGACTGCAAGCTGGAAAACAGAGTAACTGACACGCCATCTTAACAAAATGATTTTTATTTTTTTTTTTTTAATTTCTTTTTTCCCTTTTTTTTTTTTTCCCTGGAAGTTCCAATGTTTACAGATATGCTTTTATTTCTGATAATAGAGCTTTGCAGCAATAAAAATCACAACGCAGCTAGCAGAGCAGCTGAACTAAGACCCATAAATACCAGCACAGAAAACAATGGACAACCACCAATATTTCTATACATGAACTATTATTTTAATGTCACATTTTGACAATTGTAAATGGTCTACAGAATGTATGTGGGCAAAAGGCAATAAGTGAGTCTTTTGAAACACTAGATGTATAATAAACAGCGCATTATCAACATTTACATGATTCACATCAAATTGATGACATCCTAAATGTATTCCTTTTAAAGGATAGAGATTTTTCAATAAAATATTACATTTCATTTAATACTCTGGTACAATACTTCATACACTGCAGGAAAAAAAAAAATAAATGCAAGGTCTACTCCACCTAATAAGAGAATCCTTTTTCATTAGTCTTTAGTACTGTAACAAAAAAAAAAAATCACAATAATGTCATAAATAAACAGGCTCGAAATTATTAATTACGTTTCACTATTTAAAAGGGAGAAATTAAAAATTAATTTGAGATAATGAAGTTACGGGTAGAAAATCAAAACCTGACAACACATCCTAGTACCAGCTGTGATTTTTCCCATCCCTACAACAAAAAAGGAAACAGGTTTTATACCTTTGTTAGCTGTAACCTAGTTAAACGTGTTTCAAACACATATCTTAAGAGGAAAAAGTAAAGTTTGGTCAGGATTAATAGGAGAACCAATCAGTCCTAACAACAGTTAGCTGAAATTAAAGTGTATGCTATAAAACATTCAGTAAATGAAGTCCGCAGCAAATTCATGCTGGCATAAATTATTGTGCCTTCAGAGTTGGGTTAAAGTTTCCCTTGTGGTATAAAGTCTTCTACAACAGAACACTTCAGAACTGCATCCCTTTTCCATGCCATTGATACAGCAAAAGCTTGTAAATCAATGCTTAAGGTTTATCCTCTAAAAACTCACTAGAAATACACGAAACCCACATTCACTTATCTCCCCTGAACCAAAGGGCGTTTGTCTTTTCTTGCTTCATCTGTCATAAACCCCAGTCCTTGTTTAAAATAATTTTTAAAATGCTTTAAGAATCATCCCTCTCTTGCCGGTGCATGAAGGGCAGACAGATTTTATTTTGCAAGGTCTCCCCTTTGGTATTCAGCAGGGCCTCAGCCTCCAGTTAGGAGAGGAGTATTTATTCACAATCTTTCAGATTCTGTTCCCCCCCTCATTGACATTCTTCCACCATATGCTGCCCAGGATTAATACACATTCTGCAGTAAGAATTCCCTGGTTCCAAGAAAAAAGGAGAAAAAAAAAAATAAATCCTACAGCGGCAGGTTCTAAACAGCTAAAATGAGGTCATAAGAGGCAACTTCATGTTGGCCATGTAACTGATTGCTGCTTACACAGGTCAATCTTTTAAGACACATCACATTAACTGAGTTCACAGAGTTCAGATTCGTTCAGGATCCTTCTCTCATTTCTCTTGACTTTTCCCCTGACTTTTCAGTTTGGTGCAGAATAGCTCCAAACCTGAACATGTGTTTCACCTTGCTATAAGGTATGAAGTATAGAATTTGTCTAAATTTGTCCAAGTTTTAGACAAATATTTAATTGCTGTCAGTCGCTCTATACAAATACCAACACTTATAACTGATCTCTGTTCAGCAGGATGAAGCTGTAAGTAGGGCCAGGAGAGGAAGCAGGCAACATAGAATAGGTATCTCACTACCAAATGAATAAATTTCTCTCTCATTGTTACTAGAAATTTTAGATCTAGAAAAGGGCACAGGTATTTATGACTAGAGTATAAGGCTGTGAGATTAAAACACATATTATGGTATGCTGGTGACAGGAGTTCCAAAAAAGAAAACCCAAAGCCTCAAAAGACAAAAAGGACAATAGGCAAAGTAACAAAACTCTGCTTAACATTAAAGAAGCACCTTCATTCGGTTCAAACAAAGTGTTCAAATATTTGATTTTGCAAAGCACTCTCAGGAAAAGGTAAAGAAATCTCCCACTTAACCTTTCACAACGCTGCATTAATTACAATCCAGGCTTTAGCATAATTTCACTAGTACGGCCAATAACACAATTCCATTGGCCCTGCACCCTTTCATCCAGCAATTTAATGCAGCGTTCACCCTCTGCACCTGCTGTCTGAGAACGGCAATCCTTCCTTACCACCTAGAGTCACAGAATTTCCCCAGGAACCTGGGGAAAGACACTGGTAAGATGCAACCGGTACCCGCTCCGAGGGACCGACTCTGCCATTAATGCACACACGCAGCTGCTAACGGCTTCAAGGGGAGCTTCTGGTCCAGGTAATTGGACAGAGCAAACAAAGTGAAGAAATCCAATTAACTGGCGGCTTAACAGCAGTTCTTCATCCTAGAGTCTCGAGAAGAGGACTTTGTCTCGCTGACAACAATCAGAAGTGGTTTCAGCTGAACGTGATTTTGTAATCGAATAGGGACAGCAAATTCAACGCAGCTCTGAAAGGCACTTCAGGTAGAACGGTGATAAACTCCTGCCTGATGAAGCAAACCAGAACAAGCCTGCTGGCCTTGCTGCCCCTGCTGCCCTTCTCAACTAAGGCAATTTTAGTGGATAGCTAGCTTCCATGCACTGCCTTCCCCACACAATCTGAATTCAGCCACTTGCACTAGCATAAGGCCTTACTAAAAAACCAGAAGGCTCAACAGCTTCCACCCCCCCAGCAGAAGGGGAAGAGGGTTACCTTATCCTAAGGTAACAGCCTGCACAGTTAATTGTTTCACTGGTTTTAATATGTTGTCACGGTGTCATCATGCAACTTTTAAAAATACCTTAACTCTACACATTCAATCTCTTGCTTAATAGACAAACACAGACAAATTAAGACAGTGTCCTCAGAAACCATTAGGCCACTGTGTCTTTTGAGAGATACAGTAGATTTCTATTTTGGGTAGAGATCATGTAAAAGAAATTTTGTTTGATGTAAAGGCTACCTTGCATAATTACTCAAAAATAGCCCATCCAGCCACTCATCTAAATCGTAATCAAAGTCATCAGTTATCACAAAAAGCACCTTCATATCAGTAACTGCTCACCCCCTCTGAAACTCAGTCTGAGTTTGAAATGTATTAGGACTAATTTTATCATGTAGCTGATTCTATTCACGCTGGTCATCCACTGTTTTCAAACAATCAAGTATTGTTCCCATCAGTATTTTACATTAGCGTAACGGATTTACCCATATCGTTGCTCTCCCACCACCCCCCCTCCCGCCAAATAAAAACCAAACATCCCACAACTGCTCAAATAAGGAAAAAAAAAACCAAAACAAACAACTAATAGCCATACTGTGAAACAAAAATACTATTTAAAAAACAAATGGATAACAGTCCAACAGGTTGCGGGATTCAAAACTGACTCTACAAAGTAGTTGTCTACATTGTAGAAAGGATTTCCTTTTATTTGGAAAATGAGCAATTGTAAATCACGGAGAGAAGAGATATAAACAATCTTTAGATGGTCTTAAGTTTTGCCTACTGTTGAAGGATTAAAACCGTAAATAAAAAGGTACCAAGCCCTCAGAGTTCACCGTTCATGTGAAGCTTCTTCCATCTCTTTCTTGACCTTTTTAAAAAACATGTTCATTTCTGGGAAAGGAAGGAGAAGCAAAATGAGAAATTATTTAGGAAAAAAAACCCCAGCAGTTATTTCTTATTCTGATGTTATAGCAAAGCGGTCAGTTTTGACTTAACAAAACCTTAAACTCAACCAAAAGTCTCAAACCTTGCTTATAAACTGTGTGGTACTTTGGCAGTAGAAGATGAGATTGTGTCTAAACTTGGAGATGGCTCATGGACTAAATGGATGAAACACACGGTTTCCAAATGGAAAAGGGAAAATAGGATTTCTGAGGGCTTTAAAAACACAGGGGGAGAGATGACAAAAAGCTTTAATTCGAATCTAAAAGAAGTTAATGATTAAAGACACCTTGAATTCAAAGGTATTCCTCTGCTGTATTCACAGCCCATTAACAGATGTATCGGATAAATTTCCTAGCTAATAACCTCTATACATCTATTCAGTTGTCTGATTGCAAGAACCAAATTGCAACAGAGATTTAACAAAGAGAATCTACAGTCTTCTCTCCTGGCAAAAGCAAGGATTTAATTTTTACTAGTATGACAACAACACTACACCAACTGCTCACGGCACACAGGCACAGCAGTTAACTCTGCTCATCACACCTTTTACAAGGCTGAGCGTGAGATTAAGTGTTCTTTGAATCTCTTTAGATGCACACAAGTCCTTATCGTCAACCAGGAGCAAAGGCCACTTTTAAAAGACATGGGAAGTTCAGACCAGTTGCTACTCATCTTTTGCTAGCACGCAGAATTTCAGTCTCCTAAATAATAAAGACATCCAACTTATGTCACTGGAGAGTCAGGATATGAGAACAAAGGCCAAACTACCAAGCTAACGTTCCACGTGGTTTTGAAAAGGGGAGACAGATGGAACTCAATCAAAATTCGCTTCTGGAATTTAAATGCCCTAAGAGGGATAGGTTACATGAACTTTTGGCATTAGAAAGTCACCGTTTGGGTTCCAAACACCACACCTGCAGGCTGGATGCACACCCTCACTCCTGAACATACATACCCGCCTTTGCATGGAAGTCTCTGTACATCTTCTCATCTGAAACTTTTCTGCTGTTGCATCAGCCCCACATTTTCATATACTCTAGCACTATCTTCTCTCATTCTGAAACAAATATTTACAGTCTGAATAATCTAGTTTGAAAAACACGTATTTGGATACACAACAGAATTCAGTGACAATTTATTTTGTTCAACTCATTTTAAGAGCACAGCACAGGGCAACAGTCTAGGGCAGATTCTGTGATAACTCGTTCTCATTCGAGGTCCCTGAAGATCAGTTAATACAGTTCAAAACTTACACACTAACAACAGAAGCAAACTTACTCTGGACACGTTGGGGTTGGGGTACAGGGTGGAAGAGGGCTCTGATCCCCACTTGTCTGGTCCGATAAAGAATATTTAATGTTTGTGTATTCGTGACCTTTTCTCTTACTCTTCTGTGAAGCAAAACACACCAAAAAAGCCAGGTTGTGAATGACTACTAGAAACAATCATTGAAGCAGCACAGAAATTAGATGTGTAACTAATCATGTACGTTTTTAGAAGGAAGGTTTGTATATGAGGAGGAGAGAGCTCAACTCTCTATAGAGAACACACAATATGGACAAGGTCTTGTCCAAAGACCTAAAGGTCAGCTTTACCTATTGGTTTTAAGACCTGAAAAGCCTCATTTTGCAATATTCCCCTTTCCACCAGCAGAATATACCAACCTCATGAACCAGCACTCATACACAGTCTTCGTCTTACTTGGCAGAAGAAACCACACTTCATTCTTTAATAGACAGTACCAGCCAGTGGGCTTCCCACTGACCTTATTTCCAGCTTGGAGATGTGGCCAAATGAGTTACAACGTTGTTTGCAAGATCTCTAATAAAATAACATCTTAGCCCATTAGGTTTGATATAAAAAGAACCCAAGCTGTTATTTGTATTCTGCAGCATATGTTACAAGCTGCAGCCAATTGTGCCGGCATTCATCTAAAGATACCGAAGGCTCCAGCAAGCAGAGCTACACCAGGAAAGAAAGGGGATGTGGCTTTCTTCTATTTTTTTGTCTTTTCAGGACAAACATTCAAAACACACACATACACCGAAACCTACATATAAATTAAAGCCTCGCTTTAAAGTTTTACAGGGTACTGGGGTTTAGGGGTATTTTTTTTGATGGGGTTGGTTTTTGGTTTTGTGTGCTCGAACAAGTACTAAATAACCGGCCTGAATCAATCTCACAGCAGAGGTTGCTGGAGCCTTTAGGGAGCTCTGGCTGCTGAGTTTCCATTAAGAACGCTCTGTATAGCAATGTAGGTTGAAATTTTTCCAAGACGGCCTTCTGAGACTTGCTCAAAACTTGCTCAACTTGTTCTGTTATTTTGCTGAACTTCTTCCCTCTCAGCTTCCTTACTCCCAACAAATCACTTTCAAACAGATCAATTACCTGGAAGGTTAATGCTAAAAAATAAAATTTTAACAAAAAATGCAAAGGTTCAAACTCTGCTGCATTCTACAGTGTTATGGCTATAAACCCCTCACCTGCCAATAACATTCTGAAGCCCAAAACTAGGGCTTGATTTCCAACCCCCAATCCCCCAAACTCTGTGATGAATGGCAGTTCAAGTTACAGTAAAAACAATTTAAAAAAACGTAATTAGTCAGTTCTTCTATTACTTAAGCCGACTGAAACAGATAAGCCAAGAAAAAGTAGATATCTGGCTTCTCGTGCTTAATTCACTGTAACTATCCTTTCTAATTCAGAATAATAGAAACGTGGTAAGAATAGAAATGTTACCCAGATGTAAGAGAATACACACATTTCCACAGGAAAAAAAAAAATTCACTTTGCTTTTCTACACTTGTAAGAAGACAGGCAATATTTAACACAACCCTTAACTCTAAAAAATCTTGAGGCTCTCAGCATTGCAATGCAAGAGGGAATGCTGGCAGAGCAAGGATATTTTTCCTCAAATACAAACAAAAAGCAGGCATATCTCTGTGAACGGATGCAGCTACTCACATATCCACTTCTTCAGGCCAGCTGGTTAAAGTCCTGCATGCCAACAGACTAGCTAATGTGACTACCTAATTCCTTATCAGAGCTGGCTTGTGTTCAGCCAGACTGAAAAGCAGACAGGGAGCATGACCTCATATTGTTTCCTATCAAGGTGCCCTAATTGACTTCACCAGTTGTTTTGTGTTGGTTTGGTTTTTTTTTTCTAACTTCCACTGCTTGCAACTGCAATCAAAGCAAGCATAGAAAAGAAGGTCTCAGAAGTTAAAGTTTCTCAAAACACAGCAATTCATTCCCAAACTGTCTTATTGGGGTGAGATTCAAGCATTCTGCACAGTATTCTACTCCTCAGCCAATTTTTTTTTTTTTTTTTCTGCTCTGTCAAAACATGCTTTGGAGCATCCCCAATTCACCATGTTTTTTTCAGGACACTGGTTCCTACAGTCACCACAACACTGTGCTTTTGTCTGAGAAGTTCTATACTGTTTTATTCATGTAGCTGCCACTAGCCCTAGTTGGGGGTCAAGACCTCCTGAAGTAAAGCAACGCTCTGTTTTCTGTTTCTTAAACTTTTATACCCATACCTTCTGAGCTAGTAATGGAATATAGAGGATGAAACACAACTAACTGAGCCTCATCACTACAGGAGAAATACACCGCTCCATTCAGTATCAAAACACTATTCAGAACCCATTACAATGATCAAGAGTTACACATCTACTTTGTAAATGGCAGAGGCAGAAAAAGACCATATTGAAAAAAGCTGAGGACACAAGGCTCGCATAATTACCCACACACAGATATGAGGCAGCTCTAAGGTGAAGTGAGACACCAAAGCCAGGAAAAAAAGCACACCTGAGGGATTTCTTGTCCTTCACTTTGTGTCTAATCACCATCAGAGCACACAACAGCTGTCCTAGGGAGAGGAATAAAGTCTCTACCCTCTGCTGAACAGCGCATCTACATCATGTAGGCAAATAAAAAAATAAGCTCTGCCACACTCCAAAGCAGGCAGAAGCCACACAGGAGTGCCAAGCCCGAGCTGGCACACTCCATCTCTAACCAGGGATTACACCTCACACCCGGCGCTGCGCTAACCACGCTGCTCCCCACGTCTGCCTCATCACCTGTGGGGTTTACCTCCTTCTGAGCAGCGAGCCAGCTGCAAAAGGAAAGATACTGCAATTCTGAAACAAAAAATATAAAAATCCCAGATGACCAGAGGTTAGGGCAGAGCATGAAAGCAACGGTGAGTTGCAGTTCTGTCTTAAAAAAGGAGGTAACTTCTGTAAAAGACTGCAGAACTTCCGAGCAATGAAGTAAAACAGGAAGAGTAAGGTGAAGGCTTGTGGTTGTCACCACATATTCTGAAAACTTTTCTCATCTTACCACACCAAATCGCTCCTCGAACTGCTTTTTGTTGGACACTGTACTGAAGAGCACCACACTCATTCTTTAATCTTCTAGTCCAACATACTTACCTCTGAATAATAAAACATATACTGTAAGAGTCCAAAATTGGTATTAAGAGTGTCTAGCGTTTGAATTTGCTTATCATACTTTAGAAATACAGTTAACAGATTGGAAGTCTCTTCAAAACTCAGAGCACAAGGTTCTGTATTAACTAACAGAGCCTTACTTTCTACTCTTCTTGCACAGAAAATTAGATCTTATTAAAGGAACTGGAGAGCTGGGTGCAGGGACTGGGGCACAGGGAGGACAGGCCCCCACACACGCAAGCATTTTCATGGAAGGGAAACCAGCACTAGTTGCAGCCATACAGAGAAGCTTCTCAGACTGCTGATTTTCTTCCTCCACCAGTGGCCAAACACAGTTTCTATTTTACAGTTTTCTAATTCCACCTCACAGTTTAAGTAATTCTGAAGCATAACGAATTGAGATACAGGCTAACTTCTCTGCACAGGGTTAACGGGTTACAGACCCAGCCTTTCCACAATGCATTGGTTACCCAGTCAGTCACACCTCCCAAAGTCACAGGCAGCAAACAAACGACTCTGCTCCCCGTTCAAACAATAATGTGTTCCTTTGTGACATTTTATACTTCAGACAAATGTACCTGCTCCTCTTCGATTCTGCGCTGTAGCGTTTCAATGTAGTGCTGTACTGCCATGTAAATAAATCTGTATTGTGCTTCTGTCTGAACCATTCCTGACCGTTGTGACCTCACCATCTGAATGGTCTTTGGAACATCAATATCACAGTCCACACCTAAGGAAGAACCATCATGTTAAGAACAGCAAAATAAACTCTGTCTTTAGAGGAGAGATTGTCCTCATCTTCCAGCAGAAGACAGCGTAGTTGAATGATCCTGCAATAAGCAAGATTGCTAACGTTTAACACAGAGGATTTGTCCTTGGCTATTAATATACAGATCTGTAGAACTGTGGCATAACAGGGAAAGCTGTCCTGAGGGAGAAAACTGCATCAGTTCCCGATGTTCCAGGATGACTTTAAATGCAACCCAGCTCAACATACATGCCGAGTTAGTGTTTATGGCAGTTTATACTTAAGTACAACACCGTGCTCCAAAAACAATTTACTCAAATTCAGCATGCATGAGTACACTGACAGCCACACACTCATGAATTATTTTAAAAGAGAAAAATAAATAATATAAATAATAATAAGAAAAACATAATCAGACTCTGGCTAATCCTCAGTTTTGATTATGCTGAAATGGAGCAGGGTTTCAGCACTTGGATTCCAGCTAAGTCAAGTGGAATGAGCAAGTCCTTTCTATGCCAAACACACACACATCTAACGTGTAGCATCACTAGAATCCTCTATTCTGTCAGCACTCCTGTTGTTTTACTGTGGTATCTCTGTCAGTGTCCCACAGGAAAATAAAACTCGAGGGGGCAGAACCTACCTTTTTCTCTGATTATGTCAATAAGAATATCAATCACAATGAAAGTTCCTGTTCGCCCAATCCCAGCACTGTAAAAAGAGAAGGGAAAAAGAAAGTGAATTGTTTTGCTCTTTCTGAGCAGACATCAAAACGACAATCCAAGAGTAACATTAAGAGACATTAGACTCCCACATTATAGCCAGAGCCAAACCAAGCCATGCAGCCAAAACTAGAGACTTAATCAGCTTAACACAGAAGAGACAGAAGTCACTTCTGTACCTCAGCATTTATTAATGTCCTCGAATCAGAAAAAAAAATCTACAAGGTCATATCTAACATTTCTTTGCCTTATAAAAAACATCTCATTTATGAGTCAAGACTGAGGACAGAGCAGTCACAGGAGGTGGAATGAGATACTAGAATTTCCATGAGCCTGTACCTGAAATGTATCAGCCAAGACTGGTAACACCTTCTCCTACAATATCAGAAATTCTTATTCATAGAGACATGCACACTCTGAAAGACAGCCTCTCCAAAAGGTAACCATTGGACAGCTATCTCGAATATATCATTTTGCAAAACAAAGCACTAACGCCTTGACAGATCAAAGTTTGAGGAGCTCTCAGGGAAAGCTGTCTTCTTTTAAAAGAAGTTAGGTGGATTTTTTTGGTGGGGAGAGCTGAAAAGGATCCAGCATCCAACAGAACTCCAAAGGCACAGAGAGGGTTTGTCTGAGTAGCCGAGGAGGCACAGTGCATCGCCTTACCTGCAGTGGACCACAACAGGTCCCGCGTCAGAAATGCTCTCCTGCTTATGGTGCACCTCCTCCAGAAAGTCCAGTACCCCACCGGGGTCGCTCGGGACTCCATGGTCAGGCCAAGTTCTGAAGTGGTATTGCCAGACTGTTCTCTCTGTGTTCCCCTGGAAGGAAGATGCCGAACAAAATCCTTCAGATCAAAATCCAGCTAAAAGGATTATGTGGCAAAGTTGAGTCAGATCAGAAGGCAGCATATCCAACCTGCTGCTCGGTACCCACGGCACCACAACTCTCTTAAAGGAGGGAACAACCCAGAGTTCTTCCTGGCCTGACAAGCCAATTACACCACTTGCTTGCTCAGTTCTCTCTTTCTCATGCAACTGTTTCTGAGAACGTTTCCAGCTACACCTTTAGAAGCCATGGAAAAGTTTTGTCCCAAAGGCCCTTTACCTGTCACACTGACTATTGGTACCTAGCAGCACTTACCTTACACACACCTTCCCGCTCAGTTCCATCCCAGGGACCTACCAACACATCCTGATTAATTGCTTCTTACACAATTCATTTTGCACCCTGATCCAATTTGTTCCTTAACAAGGAAGTGCTATTTCTACACGAGTTAACTGTTTCCTTCCTCATCTTTTGTATTCCTTAAGTCTTTTTTCTACATACTGGACCCACACACAACCATTTTCTTCTAGTACAACCATCTCCTTGAAAGGGAGCCAATACCAGCTAAACTTAAGTGTGATTACCTAAAAGCATCATCCCTCTTTCCAGATTTCCTCAAAGCTCTGCAGCCATGCATCTTCTGCCAAGAAGTGCTTAGGTATAAGAACCTTCAATTATTCCAAGGACAAAGAGAAAGATGTATGGAACTAAACCTGGAGCTTCAAAGAGACAGGGCTCAATTTATTAATCTCTTAGTGCTTTTATTGATTCCAAAGAAAGTCTATTTCTGTAATTTTTTTTTTTTCCTGTGATCTGCAACCTACAATAAAAGGACAGAGTTATTAAAATACTTACTTGCCCAACTTTAGAAAGTTTAAGTTCTCTTAGTGTGTAATCGTGTGCTGCACTCTCCTTCACATTTCTAACACGCATAACACCATACTCCTTTAGGGAATATTCATCAGGCCAGTACTTTACACACTTACTCTGCAAGATTAAAAGAGGGATAAAAAAAAAAAAAAAAAAAAAAAAGAGAGTAATCAATAAAAGGCAGGCTGGTTCATAAACTGGTTAACAAACACATTTCTGAATACATACACAATTCCTAGCTAGCTGACAAGATGAAGTACATTTTAGGGGGAAGTTTCTCTTCCCCGTAACAAACGCCAGATGATTTCAGAAAAACAGGCACAGGCAATCTCTCCTTTTAGCAGCTTTCGTAATCATTTTAGTACCTGCTTTTCTTTGATAGTTTCAAAACCCAGAGATTAAAGTATTGTTACTTTTATCTTCAGCCAGCTACAGGTTTCAAAATACTGAGAACTTCCAGTGGAAAGCTGTAGCCTTACAGGCTATTCTACAATCAAAACCCAGCAGGTTGCAAAATAAATACCGAAGGCATAAGCCATTTTTAGTGGCAATGAAAGGTGGATGCTTGCTCTTCCATCACTTAGAGCAGAAAGGGCTAACGTAGCCCTCTAATTCGATCACCAAAGGAACAAAGAAGCGTTCCCTGTGCCAGGGGAGTGAAGTCTGATGTGTTTGTTGCAGCTTTTGAAATTTAGAGCTTTTGGTGTGCTGCTTTTCTCTCATCTTTGGCCAGGGATATATTCCATCCACTGAAGAATAGGTTCACCTATTACTACTTGGATTTGGTTCCTGTGACAGTTCAAGGAAGAGCAACAACTCCTGTTAGCCTGGGAATGTAACCCAAGTCCCCACAACATCGGATGAGAAATTACAGTGCATAGAAAGATGCAGCTTCCAGCAACAGCAAATGCAGACCAAACACCGAATACTATGGAGAAACATTTCTTATTTGCAGCTACTACTGCATATGTATGAGAAGACATGGCAACAAGAAAGTTCCTTCTGCCAACACAAGATACAGTAAGAGATGACGGAACACATGCTTTCCAGCCTTCTCTGGCAACAAGATGCTTTTCTGTTCCTTTTGCCCTTCTTTCCCTGCCATCTCCAAAAGGGTACAAGATAAAAGATGTTGATCTTAGCATATGCCAACATAACTTGCCGTTTCAATACAGAACTCTGAACACAAGAGCAGTTGGTGTAGCAAGTCTGAACAGTAACACGCAATGTTAAAATAAGCATTAGTCTGATAGAGGAGATGCATGTATTATTGGCTCAATGGACTGCCTCCAAAACACCACTATTTTAATTTGCAAGTATTCGCTGCTCCTGCAGTGCATTCTAAAGCATATTCAGATCTCTCTGCAGATCTGAGATGTTTCATAGTTCCTCACTTCCTTAGGCAACGTGCTCTTGAAGTCATCTCTGATGCAGAGGTTTCTCTCCTCTCTGCAGAGCTGAAAGCATCTTGGCCTGAGATAAAAAAAGCTTTTATATCAGGGCTGTTATCTGCAAATCTTAAAAGTAGTGAAAAAGGCATCAAGAAAAAGAAAAAAATGAAAAAACAAAATCAATGCATGTAGCACCAATTAAGCAATCAGACATTAAAATGGTTTATACTGCCAGAGCACAGAGAACAGGCTTAGCAAAATTTGGAAAGAATCATGGAGAAACTGCAGAGGAGCCCAGGCCATTCAGTAGGTTATCAAAAAAAAAAAAAAAAAATTATTCAAGTCAACTCTGCCAAAATAACCCCATAATTTATTTATCTTCTTCCAAGAGAAAGTTCTAAGAGGAAGGTCACTGGAAAGAGGTAGTTTCTCCCTCCTTCAGTGCATTCTCTGGAAGGAAACACAAATCATGCCCCTTTATATGGGTAATGAATGGGCAGAAGTTCACCAAGCCTAAAAAAATCCACAAGAAAAGTCTAATGGTTTCTACAAACAGCACCAATGGCAGCTTTGATACCTAGATTAGAAACAGCAGCCCATACAATCCACTGCTATTTATCTTCAGTACATATACACAAAGCCTCTTTTTTTGTGGCAGTGGTAAGGAACACCCACAATTATCAATCACCCAAAGAAAAACACGAGCTATACTTTCAATCCCGTTTTCTTCAAAAGTAACAGTCATCTACCAAGATAACAGCTTTCCATTCAGAAACAGATCATCAGGTTATTGAAAAAGGTGGATAATAGTACATGAAAAGGCAGAGAAACTTTGAAAAGGAAAAAAAAAGAGATAATAGAAACTGTTTACCAAAGAGGGAAAAAAAAATAATCAGAAGCAACACATTCCAAAGATAAAACTATCCTATATATAGGAAGTGGTACATGACTTGCCACAATATCAGTATTCAACTATTTCCTATACTTTCCTGCCATGTCATTAGAACACAGAAACAGATTAATAGCCTCAGATGTGCCAGAAGACAGTGAATAAGACAAGATCTCTGTACTCAAAAGGTAAAACGGAGGTTCTTGGGATACACCATTGCAGGAAAATTTCCTCTTTTGGAGTTTTAAATACTGCCAAAGCAGTTCACGAGGAGTTTTCAGATTACCAAGGCTGAACAGGCAGCTGCGTTCATGCAAACAGGGCAAAGGACCTGAATTCAGGAATAAAAGTGCTAAATCACACCTGGCTGGGGGCTTTCTAACCAGGTACAGTATCAGCTGTAACCACTAGCTCAGCACGTACTAAGAATGTTGGCAAATTCAAGCACAGAAAGTAAAGTCAGAAGAGAGCATTCGAGTTAGTAGTCTAGTAAATGTGACTCGACTAAGATGAATCTGGGGCAACCACTTTAACATATTGTAGTTTTTAGAGAAGCAGCAATATTATAAGAATGAACGTAGATGATAAAGTCCCACAATTCTGCTTTTCTAGTAAAATCTATACCAGCTTGGTAAACTAAAAGAAATGGCAATGCTTTTGTTACAGGAACAAGGATTTTACCCCTTCAAGTTCGCAGAATGCGTGTGGCTGCATCTCACATTCCAGTGCCTCAATCCCTAAGTAATTTTAAAATACACAGACTCACATTCAGTAGCTAAAATTTAATCGGTCAACCCTTAAAAAAGGGAGGCCTGATGATATGAGTATACCCTCAGTTGCCACAGGCACCAATAAAAAGGACACCCAGCACCTTCCAGGTCTCCACACACACCAGATTTCAGCATATAAATGAATATAACCAAGTCAGTTTAGTCCTTACTTGCATTCAAATGTCATGACCTTCCCCAAGGCCAGCTTAAGAGTCTGTTTTTACCTTTCCTCTTTCAACTTCTTTTGTTGTCATAACAATAACTCGGGAATTCTCCTGGAACACCATCCTCCAAAAATCGTTCACTGTATTCTGTAGGCAACCTTGAGTAGCAATGTAGCTTTTTTTTGGCTTTGAGTTGTTGCACTTGGTTTCAAACTCAGGCTAGAGAAAAAACAATTTAACGAATGGTGACAAATGGTACAAGACTAACTTGGATTTAAGAGAGTGTGTTAAAGAAGAGATATAAGCTGTACCAACAAGGCTTCTGTAGGTAGGAGTATACTTACCATAATAATATTAGCATTGATATAGTCTGAAACAGGCTCATTTGGATCACCATCATGTAGAACAACTCTGGTATGATCAACTGGAAGAATATATATGAATGTTAAGCATTTGCATCCTATGGGTGCGAACACACAGCTGTTTTTAAATATTTAAATATACACAGACAGGTACATTTCTTACTGCTACCAGAATTCATTAAGTCCTCAAACTCATTAAATTAGAGGCTAGAATATTCAAGCTTTCCTCTTTTGCCATTTCTTAAAACAAGTGGCCAATTCACAGCAAGCTAGACCAAAATATGTGTTCATGCCCCCTAGTAACTCATGAGTACACGGACAGTCAAGGCAAATGGCCCCTGGATTTGCACTATGCAGTCTTGTACCACAAATTAATCCTCTTAAATTGAAGCATTCCAGTTTGCTGAATCGCAGTTTAAGGATGTGATGCTTTTAAACAAAAGCTGAAGATAAAGACAATATTGAGGAATCAAAATATCGGTATCTACAAAGTGCAAACATCTGAACACAAATTGGAAATTGCACAGGCTAATGCTGAACAACATAAGAGGGAAATTATCACTAAAGAGTAGAAAAAGCACAGTGGTGCTTAATTAACCCTGTATTTACAAAGTAAGAGAAGAAAGAGTAGAAAGGTAGCAGGCTTACACTATAATGAAAAAAATCAATACTTACAGGGTAAAATGTTTTTGTATCTATTTTTGTTTTTGTTTTCTTGACGCTGACCTTCTTTACGACTATAGAGAAGTTTGCATTCTTGCTGCTGTAAAGTCTAAATGAAAACAGCACAAACAACTGGTTTTAATAAAAGCAGTACGGACCGTTTCACCATCATGATAGCAATCCTTTCTCACAAAAATGATGATGCTTGATTGTAACACCAGATAGTCACAGAGAGATACTGGATTTCTCCATTCAGACTCAGTACAGCATGGCTTCCAAGGTCTATAAGAAACACAGCAGCATGAGTGACAAGGCAAGCTATTTTCCACCTGATAAACACCTACGAATTCAAAACTTCTTTAAACTACAACCAGCAAGTCCTCATGACACTGTTCTGGCCAAGCAGACACAAGCTGCTCCCTTAAAGCTTTCAGCTGTAAAAGGAAAACTTAAGTGGTTATAGAGGACCACAACTAAATTTTTGCCTGTGGAAATGCAGCCATCTTAGAAGGGAATGCTAAATAAACCAACCACCACCAGCAGCGTTCTACAGAGCAGGCCCAAATAAACTTATTAATCACTATGTCTTTCTCACCAAGTGTAAAACTCAGGATTACTATCATCTTTCTCTTTTGCTGAATCAGGCCGGTAAAGAGATGAAAACTTTCCACTGAACCAGCATTAGCTTTAGTATTCATGAAGATTAGTAACCAATGCACAGACAACATTGCCAACCTGCAAAGGAGTAAGGCACTTTGTGATGCAGTGCTTCTGTCCCTCATCCGTATTGAATTCCTCCAGACCTCACCAGTCTCCTCCCGCTCCTTCAGCTACAGCGTGTCTGTAGTGATGCTGCTGGAAAGCCCCCAAGAAGTCCCTGAGGTTACAAGGGCTGTTCCAGCAACGCCACAAGAGCGGATCCGTGCGAGCTGCAGGCAGCCCAACTCTAGACAGCCACAGGGGAGGAAGGGACATACAGGAAACCCAGCAAAGCACAACACAAGCAACTAACTGTATTTAAGTATCAGGCACAAGGAAAAGTCCTTCGGTGGTTAGAAGCAGCATATTAGGAAGATATTCTTGTCTGTTGCCCCAAAACAAAAGTCCACGTGGGAATGCTACAGTATTGTCAAAGGAATGGATGAGCAGGGTACAATTCAACGTACAACCCACAGCCACACACCACTAAGTGCTCTAATTATTCTCTTCTACCAACACAAGGCCATTACACTAAATCGGTACAAAATTTTGCGCAGACTTTCTCATGTTCCCCTGTTGGGAGAAGGAAGGGGGGCAATTAGGTAACTACAAACAGGGTTATCCACAAAACATTCCACTGCAGAAACAATAAATCTGCATGGGGATTTCTCCCGTTGGCAAGGAGTTAATTTCTCAGTGCCTGGTTCACAGTTAAGAAGAGAGGGACAACAGCAATTCCATACTTCACAGCCACGCAGCTTAGTAGCAAGTCTCCCTCCTTGCAATGAAGCTGGAGGGACCAGAATCTCAATGTCTTTGTTCCAAGTTTTAATCCCAAAAGCAGTACTGGCCTGACTACAAGGAAGACTCAGGCTTTGGAAGCTGCTCCCCTTGTTATTAACACCCCTAATACTCTTGCAGAGATTGCTTTTACTTCAAAGCTTGGGCACGTCAGGCACATTTGCTCACTTCTATTTCAGTCTCTGTTATTGTTAGTGCCTCACTTAGTGACCTTGGACAATTAGGCTCATCCTAAAGACAGGGAAACCAAAGAACAAAAGCAATACAGGAGAGCTGTGAGGTTTCATGCTTATGAAGCAAAGACAGAAAACACATCACCATAAAACATTGCTTGCTATTACTACCAACAGGTGAAACAGCACTTGGCAGTAAGATCACCTCCTGCCACACTGCAAGGGTCTTTCAAATGCCATTGTCAGAGAGCACCTTTAGATAATTTTAACACTTTTGAGTCTCAGCCAAGTGAAACGCCAAGCAGAAGAACTGAAAGTTAAACTTCGCTAGCACGTTAAAAAATGGAAACAATTAAGTGTGTGGAAACCATAGCTTCAAACACATCTTCACTTCATACAGTTAATTATTATTGCTTTGAGCATCCCTGAGGAGAGATCTATGAGCAGTGGTGACTTCTAACAAGCCCATTAAGAGATGCACACAACGCGACAATAAATCTGAAACACAGTCCTCAATTCCACTACAACACCCAAGCATTAAGCTCACCAAACAGCCATTTTTCAGAAGCAAAAACATTACAAGGACTGTCAACATTTCTGTCTAGTGGTTCATGGGACGAGAGGTACATTCTTAAATATGCCTGAAGACAAGTAATTTATAACTACCATCTGGACTGCCAAATCATAAACAGCACAGGCAGAGATCCATGGACAACCTGGAGTTTGCCCCCCCCGCCTCCTGCCACCAAGGTTGACAGCTATAGCTGAGGTGAATGAAAAAGCATGACATGAACTGCTAGGAGATTGCTTCATTTCCAAAAACACAGTGGAAAAAAAAAAAAAAGGCTTAGTGCTGACCTCACTAACAGCAGTGAAAGGGAACAAGAAGTGGAATGTCTCACAGTTAAAATCTCTCACTTCTTACATTTGCTTTTTCTCTAAGACTTCTGGCTCGCTAGCAAATACTCTTCAGGAAAGTACCTTGCTTCTAAAGACCAAAAAATCCATTACAAGACAAATTTATTCAATAAAGACCGGAGGTCAGAAAAGAAGTCGTGTCAAGTAATAGTTCAGTCATATTTTGACAAATCAACAATCCATCCCTAAACACTCCGCACAAGAATGCTTCCCTCAAGAAAAAAAAAAACAAACCCAAAGAAAACCGACATTAATTCACAAGGCTTCTAGTAAGCCAGCACCAGTTACAAGAAGGGCAAGCCAAGAGAGCTATGCCCTCTGAATAAGAGTAAGGTAAGATATGCTCAGAATCTCCAGGGAAGCCAAAAGAATTTGTAAATGTACGTTCAGGCAGTGATCACAGGCAATCTACACAACTGTGTCATGACTGGATCAAGCACACCACTAATCAGTCTTTGGAAAAAGCAGTTAATTCCCATATTCAAGTTTTAGCCATTAGAGCAGGCGTGGCTAATCTTCCCGACCCTTCAGGCCCCGTATCAAAGTTCACGCATTGAACTCTGCGAAGCAATTCAAAGGTTGAGGCTCTTTTACCTCCAGGTGAGGTTCACAAGCAATAGATGAGCACTGCTCCCCAGGGAAGGATCCACCACTCTACTGTCAGGGTACAGCAGAGCCCCAGGTCCTCAGCAGTGGCCAGAGCACACTCTGCTGCCTTGTTTCCCCCTCCAGATGGGATTCTCACCCCCAAACTGAGCAAGGGGGAAGAGCAAGGAGAAACTTTAATCCTCATTTTATGATCTCCCCACTGCCATGGCCTCACTTTCTTATATATTCCATCCACATTCATAGTGAAATGTGTTACCCCTTCAGTAAAAGTCTTTTGCTTTTCATGGCTTTATTTTTCTCCTCCTGACAATAATCTCAGAACAGACTGGAAAGTACATTCAGCTTATGAATACGTCTGATCAAAAAAGAATTTCTTCAAGAATGGTTGCTCTGCAAATCCATCACTATTCAAGAAGTTTCTCAAAATAGCCTCGCTCTCAAAGACCAGGACTTTCCAGTTTCCTGTTGCCATCTGCTGGTGGAGTTCCAGACTCCACTGTGGTTTTCTTATGTATGTGTGGCATAAACCAGTCCATTATACTTCAGACGTTTGTAAGATTTTGGCTATGACCATCACACACAGGCAGCTGTCAAGTGACTCCATTTGTCAGAGAAGGGTTAGGACCCAGGCTAGACTCAAGCAATTTGGAATATGTCAGTTAATTTGCTCTACTCAAGAATTTAGCAGTTTCACCAGTATTTTCTTTCAAACATAAATAGCTCCCTGAAATCATTAGGATTTAAAAGAAGGGGAGAGCTGGCCAGCACAGCTATGTGACACACACGAGATGCACACGGATAAGACAGAACGAAAGGCAATGCTACTATCTAGAAGGGAAATGGAATTCTGGCCACAGGCAGAAGCGAAACAGCCAAACAAAACAAAAATAAATCTTCAGGAGTCTAAGGAATACACAATCAATGGTGCTTCATCTCAGAGCTTGCTACCGCTACCGCTTCACAATAGCTTTAAGATCCCCAAAACCAGCTATCAAAAAGCCACAAACTCAAGGGCAAGAGCATATATTGACTGAGAAATCACACGGAAGTTACCTTAAAGCAGTGGTACCCAACCTCCCAAACACAGCAGAGTGCAATCTGAAACACCCTCTGCACCAAGACATGCAAGAGAAAGCACAGTGCAGTTCCCTTCACACACACAACCCGACACGTTCCAGCTGCATCGGCTGTCGCTGCTGTACTGGGACTCGGGCCACCAAGAGTGACTGAGGCTGGGAATTGGTTCTTTGCCTCCAGAAACATTAATCCAGCCTACAGACCTCTTCCTGCCCGTGCGAAGAAAAGGAACGCAGGAATGAACCTGATTTAATCGTCCTGGTAGGCCAGATACAGTTGCACATACAGCTCCCTCATGGCAGGGAGGATATTCAGAAGGGATTGCGCTGGCATTGAAGAACACAATTAGCTCTCAGAATCAGGAAAAGAGGCAAATATTTCAGACGTTTTACTAGCAGACACAAGAACGAAACTGGTAAAATTTTAACACTTGCTGTACCTGACCGGAGGTGGAAGCAAGAACAGGGATATGAAGCGAGAGAGGGGGGAGATGACAAAATATCAGGAAGGCAGCAAACCTAACTTTTCAGTAGTGTAAAGATTTAATACCGTAACACTTGGAATGTAATGAAGTACCTCAAATTCTTCCCAGAAGCCCTGCTTGACTTTATCTGTAGTCTCTGCTAGCTTGCTCAGCTCTCGCACTCTGCTTTCAATCTCTGCGGCATTAATACGGGTCGTATTCAGAGGCTAAGAAAGATACGAACATTAAACAAAGGTATAACAAATGACACCTGTGAGAAGAGAGTTAAAACACAAATATCCTACGCTAAGTTTATTTTATATAGGCAATTCTAGGATCCAGGCATCTATTTGGGCTTCAAAACTTTACAATTCATACAACGAAGGGCAGCGAGGAAGGGGGCAGGGAACAATTGCTTTGAGATAAAGTCTCACGGTTGTTCTTCAATACATTAAGTTGTCTCATTTCTGGACTAGTCCTGCAATCCCTACGGACCACGATGACACCGAGAGAAGTTCTGCATGCATCACAGACAAGAGTCTATCCTTCACAGGCATATAAAAACCTGTTCCCGTTTAAACGACTGACTTCTTCATCCAGTTTCACGAAGTTTAAATCTTCATTTTTTGCATTAGGAAAGAAAAAAAATGATGTCTCACAGAACACACGGAAAAGCCTGCACTTCAACAATATATGCTAAAGGTAACGAAGCTTAGTGGTGTCTTCTCCATTCACTCACCTGCTTGAGTTGCAATACTGTGCCCAAAGTTTCTACCATAGGGTTCTTCTTGTAATGTTCCACTAGATCTGTCAGAGAGTCAAATTTTTCCCCTCCACCAACATCGTATTTTAGATCCTTGAAAGATAGATGCTCATCAAAATAAACGCACTTCATACAACAACATCTACACTAACATCTTTAGGCTACGCAACATAGGAGAAATTCTCTTTAAAACCATATATAAAAGAATCTAGTAAAAATCCTTCTGCTAAGGGATGGTAGAATTTTAACAAAAAGACACACATACAATATGGAGGACATTACCCTTTTTGTCATCTAATTGAAAATCATTTTATCTGCCTTTTCAGAAGAGCTGATTCCTTCTGAACAGAGGTTTGGGCAGCTCAAGCAGGCTACCTATGCCGTGTGACCAGAATCCAGGAGATAGCTTTGGAAATCAATTCAAATTCCTATCGCTGGGAACCATCGGGTCCTGAAAGGCTGGTATTGACTGGCATCAGCCCTATTTTAAGGAAGTAATGCTGAGTTATTTTTCTCACTGTCAAAAATGCTACTAGTAGTTAACTGCAAATCAAAGAGATTTTCCTGAAAAAGAAAAATGTTCTGGTAGTTTAGCTTTTGCAGTCTTCGCAGGCCATTTCTACCTCCAGATTATTTCTGTTATTGCAACTGAGTTGTTTTTAAACAACTAAGTTGTTTAATTGTCTTTTAGAATAAAGAAGAAAAAGAAAATAACAAAAATCTATGGGTTTTTTAAATAGCGACCCATGGGCTTTTATGAAAACATCAAAAGACCGTAATTTAATAATACTTCAGTGAAGAACTACCCTATATTCAACTCAAGCTTTAGATTTAAAAATACTCCTTGGATTCAATACTCAAAATTTTCACAGAATGTTGACCATCTATCAGGTGCAACTTTACAAACTGACTGGAGAAGCAAATATATTTGGATAGATCTCTATTTGCCCAATTACTCCTATTTTTATATAATTCATCCAGGAGACTGCAACTCGCTTAAGAAGATTCATGAACACGAAAGGCTCCGTCAGCAGAGCTTTTGAGACAGACTTCTGATGCATTCAAAAGCAAATCTATTAGAAGGTACTTGACAGCATAGTGTAGCGTGACATGATTCAGTCAGGCAAGCAGTCAAAAACAATAAAACCCTAATAGAATTTTGATACTATCAAATTAGTCAATTTGATCAAACAGATGATATATAGCATATACAGTACCACAGGGAAAGGGAAAATGTATTCAGCTCTCCGTAGCAAAGTGCAAGATGGCGTCCTGCTAGAATAAACTCACTGCCTGTGGAAGTAGCCCTGTTAAAGAAGCTCTTGCTTCATCATACCTGGCAGTGAATCATGACATGTGTCACTTTAGATTTCCCATCATTACTCTCTCCTTTATCATCTCCTGTCCGGACAGAAAGAACAAAGTCCCCAGGGTGGCTTTGACTCTCACGCACAAGAAAGCTTCCATGTTTTCCTTTTTCTGTTAATAGTTTTTCAGCTTCTCTTCCAGAGAGATGTCCATGAAACCACCTTTAAATAAAGAAAGATATAGACAGGTACCCTACTTGTCATTCCAGCCATGGCTGAATCTTCTTGTTCTAAATATTTATAACAGAAGTAAAACACTCGTACTAAGTTATAGACAGAACAAGTGTCCGGGTCTACAGAAAGCCTCAGTTTATAAAAATAAAAAAAACCAAAATAAGCCTTGGAAGTGTACCTGCAACATACACACCAGTGATTACAGAAACACATCAAAGCAAGCACTTCCATAAGCCCTGAAATTTGCATTTCACACAAGCTTCAAATGAAGCTTTAATTTGGATCCTTTACAATAATCCAAGTGGCGGTCAGTAAACACAAGCTTGTACTGCAACCTTCTCCTCAGTCAAGGCATTTATTCTTTTCTTTCCTTCACGAGGATGCACTTTGCTGATAAACCTGTGGGAATTTAGCATCTTTGAGACCCTATCCTTCCATCAGATTAGGAACTGGAGAGGATAATCGCCTCAATCTCATTTCTTCAAGAAATGTGGCCAAAAAGGCAATAAGCCTCCTCGCTACTGTTAAATAAAAGCCATTCGGAGGAATGAGAGAACTTGTTTGAATATTTTCCCTTTTTTTTTTTTTTTTTTCACTTCTGAGAATAAACTGCTATCTACGGGCCATAGAGGTTTATTTCTGACATCCACACACTCCCTTAGTATACGTCTGAAGTCTCAGATTCTCCTTATCAGCCACACTCCTCAAAACACGAGTTTCACCAATTTGAGGGTTTCTGTGTCATTCACTTTCTTACACATATGCCCACTGCTGGAAAAATCACATAAAGTTATGTCCAGAAATAGACCTGGGCAGTAATAACAGCTTCAGGAAGCTTCGGGAGAACTTCTGTAACAAAACATGCTCCCAGTAAAAATAAAGGGAACCATGCCCTCTTTTTTAGTATTTTATCACACCAGGAGAACGCTGAAGAAAACAGGTTCTGAGGCTTAGATTGCTTTACCTTTAGTCATGTGTATTAGTCTGCTTTGCAGGTAACTTCTCTGAAATTAGTGGGACCACTTTTTGTACAAGACAGTGGTCAACCTTTCATCAAATGGAAGCTGACTGCAGTGTTAATAGGGTTAGACACATGCACGTGCATGGACACTGAGGTTTTCACCACCATTTCTCTGACCTTTCAGATGTAGGATCAGCACAGTTCAGTGGATATTTCAACTCTATAACATCTCCATTCTTTTCCTTGAGCTGTCCATGATGTTCCATATAATACTGGACTAACTCAGCCAACGTAGCAAACTTCTCTCCTCCATAGAGATCGTAGTAGTCTCCCGTGTTCTGGATCTTGATGTGGGTGACAGCTCCAGTTCGTCTAATATTTGAAACAAAGGAAAAAAACCCACAGGAGTCAGCTGATATCTAATCAATCACTTGTATATTTAGTGTTCTGTTGTCTGAGTTGGAGAAATCCATACTTACATTTGCATCGCTTTCCAACTGAAATACTGCAGAAGAGCTAAGCTAGCGCACCTCTGCAGTGTGCTTCAGCCACATTTCAGTGGCTTGCAAGAAGGGGAAGTAGCTGTCCAACAGCCAGGAAGAACAGGGAAAGAAAAAAATCTTAATTCTGTAATGAAGGGATCCCTGAAGTCAGTGTAAGCTCTGCAGCCTCACGATCTCCAACAGAAACCCCTCAAACCCCCAAGAACTGCACACACAAACACAAGGGTTGGAGGGGTGAGGAGAATTCAGCATATACAAGACACCCATCAAAGCCTGTTTACTCCTTTCCCCAGAATTTCACACTAACTGCTAAGTCTCCCCTTCAGTAAACAGTTGCCTTTGCCTGATACAAGACATTTGCTCTCACAGTCTCTAGCATTAACGCGGAACAGCTCTCTAACAGTCCCCTTCTGTTCAGCAAGGCCCATTATCTCAAAGGTATCCCAGAAGCATTACTCTTATCACCAATCCCACTTTTCCTTTTTTCCTTTATCTACTTCCTCCTGCCGTCCTTTCCCCATCCCTACCACTATACACACAGCGTCAGGGGACAAGCGTTACAAAAGGCCTATTTTGGAAGCTGAAACAGCACCGCAGTCGCCCTTAAAAACTTGCTGGCTTTTCCTGTAAGAAGAGAGACTGGAGAGCATTTCCTTGCACGCGCTGCATCAGTAATTCCTATCATCTCCGCTACTTTCAGATAGTTACCGAACAGATTTTCAAAGGGCTAAAAGTAATGCTATTATGAATCTACTTCTGCTTCCCTTTATCTTTTCTGTCTCTCTGCAGAATCAGAATTCACTGTTCTCCAACCAATAGTTTCCCCAAGTTGGGTAAAAGCATTTGAGAACCTCTGCGTGGAAAATGGGAGAAAAAGAGAGGAAAACAGTGAACAACAGACTAAAAAGTGATCCATGCACTCTTTCATCTCTTAGAAGCAGTTCATTTACAACTCTTTCCCCATAGAACAGCACCAAATGAAAACCTTTACCAATTTGGGGAGAAAGACCAAAAAAACCCATTTAAACTCACCTAACAGAGAGTGTAAAGTCTCCTGGGTTACTTTTGCTGGGCCGTGCCAAAAAGCTGCCATCCACTCCTCTTGTTAACAGCAGGTTTTCTGCTTCCACTCCAGTAATATTTGGATGAAACCATCTAGAAGAGGTTAAAAATAAAGAGTGTTAATAAATAAAGAGAAGATCTTCTGGTTTTCGGAGTTAACTTACGCGACAAGACTAAATAGAAAAATTCAACAGCTTCAAAACCAGGAAGTACTGAATTTTGTTTCTAAACAATTAAGAATCTGTATCTTAGAAAGTATAAATTGTCCGTTTCGTATTACATTGCAATTTTACATATTGCTAAGAGATGTTTTGTAAGTGGAAGAGCTGTACCTATACTGAATGGATTAAAAGAGAATCAAAGGCATACAGTGTGAACAGCAACCCCAAGTCATGCACTTTCCTTACTCCAGAAAGACACGACACACAGAGAAACTGAAAGACGATCCAGAAAAATACTTCAAAAAAGAAAACAAAACTTCCAAAGTGACAACTTAACAACATTTTAAAGGTTAAAAATTTAACAGAACCTCATGCTTTAGGGCACAGGCTGAGCACCAGCTGATAGGGGTCAGGAAGGAGCTTCACTTGTGGACAACCTACGTGGTTGTCTTGTCTTCTTCCACCGTCCTCAACAGACCGTGGTGCTGCCCGCTGCCAGAGCGCCGCTCTGCCTTCGAACTACCATGGCAATTTCTCTGGTCCGAATATATCCCACTTAAATACAAACACCGAGGAATCTCATATTGATATTCACCACCCACAAACAGCCTTCTGAATGACTAATATAGTGCCCTGCCAAAGGAGAGCTCTATATGGTCTATATCCAAGAAGCTCAGTGTCCCCACCTATGGCATTAAGTTCGGAGAGACAATTTATTCTTAGCCATTCTGTTAACGCATCTGTGTTTTCTCTTATCTATAATTGAGGATTTTTATTGCCCTCTTGCAGTACTAAACTACATCTGTGTGTTCTGGATGACAGGAGTTTTTAATGAGGCAGGATTTTAGAAGGCAAACTTAAAAAAAAAAAATAAACCAAACACCAAACCAACCACCACACAGCCCAGAGACAGAGATGTGAATGCAGCAACTAAGCTTTAGTGGCTTTGTCAGACTTGTATTTGGCAATTAAAAGATCACCTTTATTTTTCAGAGTTGCCATAAATTAGACTGTGCAGGGCACAAGTGAAAATGCACATCCATATCTGCAGAAAGAACACAGACTACTTCTCTTTGTACACCAGGTTCTTAGTTTCTCCAAAGTAAAGCAAAATATTAAGGCAAATGACTCTGCAACCAATCTCATTACATATATGAGTGCTACATCTAAAAAAAAAATTGAACAGCATTTCTGATCCTACCCAATACAGTCAGCATTTCGTGCTAAATTGCTAAAACAGCAAAATATGCGTATGCATGTCTAAATTTAGGGTTATTACTGTAATTGTTTCAGCAATTCCTTCTGTAGTGAAAAGTCAACAGTATTCCCACCAAGGCCTTAGCCAGCCTATTCTCTTCAGAAACAGATTCTCACAGAACCAGCCTGCGGAGTTTTAGAGATTCTAGAATATCCAAACTCCTAGCAAATCATTCGAATGGGAATTAGGATTACTCATGTATCAGTTCCACTTCAGAAGTAAATTATTCTTCCTGTTAATCTTGCTTTTTTGTCTAGTTACATCAAGAAAATCTAGTGAACACTACTACATCTTTAACCAAAGAACAACAAAAAAATAATCAAACTTATGCAGCACAGGTCATGAAAAAAATATTTTAAAATACTTCAAGTTATTACAGCAAATGGGAATGAATTAATAAATGATGCTACGCTTATTTAATGACTACTCCAACTTTAAGAAAAGTCTCACAAAAGAAACCGCACAAGCATCGGTACCTGGTATGAACCGAACACTAAATACGACATTTCAGAATATGACAGGATGGCCTGCAGAAGCTGATAATGGATTTGCCACACTTCCACACCTAAAATTTTACTTCCATTAGGAGAAAACAAAAAACAACCAAACAAAAAGTGCAGGACCATTGTGAAGAGTTTATAAGCCTTTGAAACACAGATAGGATCCAAGAGACACCTTTGCAAGTTTCTGAGTCTATATGCAAAAATGGATAAATATACAAAGGAGAAATTATTGGGATCAATTCTACAAATTTATGGTATTGCAACATTCCATAAACTGTAATTAATACAATATCTTCTGTATCTTATCCTAAACCCTAATGCACCTGCAATTAACTGCACACAAGTTGCTAAAAAGATGTAAAATAACAGAAAAATAGTAACTTAATAAAGAGAAGGGACTACAAAGAACTTGTGCTTAAAGGAGAGGTTAAAAAGACGATAGATTGTTTAAAAACAAAAATCTCACCCCAACACGTACACACACTCCTATGAAAACGGCAAAAAGCAAGCAAGTGTAGCAAAAGAAAAGCTACATCTGGGAGAGCGATGGAGTTTATTGCACTTTATGTAACTTTTGTTCTAATGGTAACTCGTACTCCTGCTCTCTCTCATCTTTATATTTTTGGCTTTGAGTAGGAAGATGCATTTGTCAGCCACCCCAAATAGAAAAATGGGGGTGTTAGCGATCTCTGTTAAATGGTTCCGGACCGGTGATCGAGATGGTTTCATTTGAAGTACTGCCATCACATGTGCTTTGAACCTCGGGGGCTACATCCCTCCCAAAACCGGAGGAGAGAGCAAAGGGGACTGCAGACACCGACACCAGTAACATAAGCCCTACAGAGAACTTTCTCTTGCACTTCCTTTTATAGGGATGGAATGCAATTTCGATTTTTTTTTCTACTTTCCTTCTCCAACCTCTATTATGAGCAGGTGCAGAGGCTATCCCAAGCAAAGGACATCACAGCCATTAAATACAATCAAGAAAGTAACACACGCACACGTAAACCCACGCTCTAATTAAACTAGCTGTCCTCACTATGCACGGCATACTCCTTACAGCAATTCTGATTTGGGGGGTTCAGCAGCCCACCATTCCAAGTCCCTTATTAGTTTACAGTAAGACAAAAATGTTGGCAGAAAGGTAACCAGTGAAATACCGGGGATCTCATTTACAATAATTACAAAACTAAGGGGATATTCACCAAGCAAGAAACTTTTTGATGAAAACTAACACATGGTAAGAAATACAGTTTTGCTACAATTATCTCTCTTTTTTTTTTTTTGTTAGCACAGTCCAGAAAAGATCATCAGTATCTGTCTTTTGTAAGTCACACATCGCCAGCATATTTCTCTCTTACCAAACTGAAGAGAGAAAATAATAAAATCAATACATTTTTCCATGCTGCGATTGGGCTTTTCTAATCACCTTTTTAAGAGCAGGAGAGATTAAATCAGTTCTGAGTCTCAGCTGTCACAACCATAGCATTCAGGGAGGCGGTGACTGGTAGTTTAATTACACCTATTTATAGGCTCATCAGTTTATATTTCTCATCTTTTTTCAGTCTCCCTCACAAGTTACAATTTAAAGTCCTGAGCAGAATATGAGGATTATTCTCAACAACAAGGAAATTCGCAAGTGTCTCCAAAGGTAACTTGTATACTCAAGCCAGTGTGTGAGTAGGAACATTCAGAAAAACCCAACATACGCTAGAAATCTCCTACATGCCTCAAGACCCCAAACCCAAATTTAACTATAAATGGCCACGGACTGAAAACACCCTGTCTAGTTCCACCACCTTAAGCAGAAGAAGAAAGAGGACAACCCACTGTTGAATAAGTTGTATTTTAATAGATATTACTTAGAAAGACGTGTCGAATTTCAGAATAGGAATGTTTGATAAGAATATGTTTATATTTTTCCTTTTCGTGACAGTAATTCCTCTCAAGACTAACATTTACCTTAACCCTTCAGCCCAAAAAGGGCTGCTAAACTAAGACAAACATCAAAATACATTGACAGCGAGAAGCTAAACAAAGAAAACAGATTCACCTGTTCACCGTGCTGACTTTGCAACCCCACAAGGTTTTGAAATCAGACCCAATGCTGTCAAATAAACTGAGAGCCCAGACCCGTTTACAAACTCTAGTTCTAAAGTTGGCTGATGGTTTCCTTTCAGGAACGTCACTAGTGCTGGACTGCCGAGAGCAGCACGACCCTCCCTGGCCTCGGACACTCGACCGACCGGTTGCCACACGAATTAAATTCATTTCTCAGCTCCGGTTGAAGCCCCCCACGAAACCAACGTTAATGTGGCAGCTCCGGCCTCTGCACGGGGGTCGGCGGAGCCCCAGGCCAGCCGCCCCCCGCCCCAACGGGTCCCCCGGAGAGGAGGGGCGTCCCCCGCCGCGCCGGCTGGGTGAGGGTCGGCTCACCGGGGAAAGCGAGGCGAGGGGCGGGGAGCCGACCGAGCCAGGCCCCGACTGGAGCCGAGGCGGCGGCCGCAGCCCCACGGCGGCGGGAGCGGGGACATCCCACCCCAGGGACGGGCGGGGAGAGGGGCTGGGATGCGGCTGCAGGCAGCGGGGCCGGGGGGGGGCTGCCCCTACACCACAGCCCCGGGGCGCGGGACACCCTACCCGGCCAGGAGGGCCGCGGGGAAGAGAAGGCCCGAGCCGAGGGTCTCCCGAGAGCGGGCGCCGAGGGGCCCGATCCCTGCGCGCCCCCGGGGACAAGCAGCCCCCTGCCCGCCACCGTCCCCCCTCCCCCGCCGGGCTCGGCGCCGCTCGCTCCCGCCTCACCTCCGCGATGTCATTTTTCTCCCGTGGCACCGGCGGGTCGCGGTGCGCCCGGCCGCCTCCCCCCCCCCCCCCCGGCTCCTCCTCGACGGCCGCCTCTCACATCGGGGGGGCCCCCCCGCGCGGGCCGCGGCCTACGGGCGCCCAGAAGGGAGCGTGAACAACGGCCGCCTCAGGCCCCGGAGGCGCACGGAGCGCGGCGCGGCCCGCCCTGCGTCACCCGCCCGGGCGTCATCGGGCTGCGACGCCGCCCCGCCCCCAACTTAAAACGGGGGCGCGGCGGCCCCCCCCGGCCCCCTCCGCCCCGGGAGCGGCCCCCGGTGTCCCCCGCCCCGGGAGCAGCGGAGCCTGGCCGGGTGTCGGCGGAGCCTCATCTCGAGGTGGAGGGAGGGCCAGGCCGCGGCAGGGCGGCGAGCCCCGCTCTCGGAACCGCTGGCCACGGCACAGCTCCCCCCCCCGGGGCCGGGATGCGGGGGGTGGCCGGTGCTGCCTCCCCGGTGACCCGGGGCCTGGCTCGGGCCTCGCCGCACCCGCCCGGACCACAAATCCCAGCGTGCTCCGCGGCCGGCGCGGTGACGTCAGACGCCGCGCTCGCTTTATTCCGCTCGTACCCGGACGTGGGTCCCTTTCCCTCCCCGGAAGGTAAGGATGGCGGAGCGGCGGCGGGCAGGGCCGGGCCCGGCGGGCGCCATCCGCCGCCATCTGCCCTCGGGTGGCCGCGCTGGGCTCACGGGCCCAGCCCGGTGCCCTCGCGGACGCGGCGATGGCGCCCGGAGGGGGCGATGTGGGGACGGAGCGGGAGGTGCAGCCGTCTCCGGCCAGGCCAGGCCGCGGCTGGCTGCGGAGCCCGGTCTGGGCCGCGACCGGAACCCGTGAGCCCGGTGGGCTGCGGCCGGTGCTGGAGGCCTCCGCGGGGTTTGAGCGGTAGCTCGGGGAAGACCGGCGTAGGCCCGTGGTGAGGCAGAGCCCTGTGGGGCTGAGGGGAGCCCCGAGCATCCTTGGGGGCAGAGGGGTGGCTGCGGCCTGGGCCTGTGCGTTTTCCAGGGCTTGGCGGTGGAGGGGGAGGTGGAGGAGCTCGTACCTGCAGGAAGCGGCGCGCAGGAGCATTTTGCGTTACGGCGGGGCCCGCAGCAGACCGAGCTTTTGGTTCTGTAGTGTCTCGGTTAGGCATGGTTGCAGGAGGTGGCTGACAGCCGTTAGAATGGTGTAAAGGATCAAATTCTGATGGCGTTCTTTTATTTCTGCGGTCTAGTCCTCGGCACACTTTGTCCTAAATTATAATTTTCATTTTACTCGGATCCACAGATGGCGGGTGAGAAGGCAGCCGCTGAGAAAAAGCCAGGCGAGAAGGCGGCTGGTGAGAAAAAGCCAGGCAAGAAGAAGACAAGTGAGAAGCCGCCAGCTGAGCAGAAAGGAAGCCAGAAGGAAGCTGGTGAGAAGAAAAAGAAGGTTAGGAAGCATCATGCCAGCCGTAACCCTGTCCTGGCCCGGGGTATCGGGAGGTATTCCCGCTCAGCCATGTATGCCAGGAAAGCTCTGTACAAGCGCAAGTATACTGCTCCGGAAACAAAGGTAAGATAAAAACCGCGGTCTTTGAATAATCATGGGTTTTGTGAGGACTTTGATTTGAAACATCATACGTTTTCCCTTTTTCTTGTGTACAGATAGAAAAGAAAAGGAAAGAAAAGCCACGCGCAACCATCACCAAGCCGGTGGGTGGAGACAAGAATGGAGGCAGCCGTGTGGTTAAAATCCGCAAAATGGTAAGAAACAGGACTCGGACGTGCAGAGTTTAAGGCTGTTACGTGTCGGTTTTGACCAGACAATGCACCTCTTGGCTGGGGCAAGAGCAGCCTCGGCCCGTGCCGTGCTTTGCTGAAGTGCCGGCTGTTCTCTCCCCGAGATACGGACCTGGTGTTTGTCGGGTTTGGGGGAGGTGCTGGTGATTTAGAGGATGGTCAGTAGGCAAGAGCGGGGCCTCCTCTGCTTCTTGTATCGCTGGGCTGAACTGGAAGCACGTGTGGAAATACAGCGCTGGTGTCAACTTTTGCTGTTGCGTAATTGGACAGAAAATATTCCGTGTGTTCCTGAAGTGTTGGTTGCAGCAGGGAAAAAAAAAAAATCCAGAAAGGTCGTCTTTGGGGAAAACAGTATCTTTTACAAATGGAAAACTGTAGTGCAGGCTTTCTGTCCTGTGGAGTACATGGGGTACAACATTTTGCTTTTCTTTTTCCAGCCCAGATATTACCCCACTGAGGATGTTCCTCGCAAGCTTTTAAGTCACGGCAAAAAGCCCTTTTGCCAGCACAAGAGGCGGCTGCGGGCCTCTATTACTCCAGGAACCGTTCTGATCCTTCTGACCGGTCGTCACAGAGGCAAGGTAACCCCGGGCTTCTTCCTGTTGGCTCCCTCGGTGGTTTTGCAGCATTTCTGTGCTGAAACCGTTTGGACCGAGCAGAAGTATCAGAGATTTACCAGCTGATTGCACGGGATGCTGCTCAGTCAGGAGATGCAAATATGTTTTTTCTGTGAATTTTGTCTAGATGCTTTCTCTCATCCTGCCTTTAGGGAAAACAGGCTTTAAACTAATACTCCTCTACACAGAGCTGGAAGTAAAGCAGGCTGGTCCAGTTGCTTAGAATTGCAGTGCAGAAAAGCCTGTAGATTCCTGCCGTGCTAACGTTGTGCTGCAGAATGTCGGGCCCAATGCCCGCTTCTAACTATTGGCAATGAGGACGAAACTTCATCTTGGAGTAGTGATTGCACAGGAAAAATTACACTTTCGTTAATCTAATTATCAAGGTAACAGTTGATTGGTAAATATGAAGACGTGTTCTTCATCTTAATGATGTTTACTAACAGGTCTTAACTGGTTTCATTTATTTTATTGAATTCTTTGGCTTTGATGTCACATTATTTAATGTTGTTCAGAGAAGGAAAACTTGTGCAGAAAGAACAAGATGCAACTGGGGGATGGCTCTGACCGTGGGATATGTTGTGGTGCCCTTCTGGTTTTTTATCTAGTCCCTCCCTTTAACTCGTACACAGAACGTGGGTGACAAGATGGCTGCCTCGCCATCCTGTAGATTAAGCAAAGATTCAAAAACGAACTAATTAGCTCAGCCTTGACTGATAGAGCACGCGGAGAGTTGCAGCCTGTCCTAGGTGAGGAAACTCTGGCAGGGCTGTACTCCGAGAACGTTGGCAGCTTGTCTCAGGTGGTGGCGGCTTCCCAGGTCGTGCAGTTGGCCCGTGCCCGGGTGCTTTGTGCTTACACCCGCAGCGCAGGCTGAGTGCGGGCATGGTCCTGGCCCCCAGTACGTGAGTGCTGGCACCTGAGGACTGATGTCACATCTCAGATATCTCTTTCCAGCGTGTGGTCTTCTTGAAGCAGCTTGCTACTGGCCTTTTGCTTGTTACAGGTAAAAAAACTTTCATATAAACGTAATAATTTTGGTTTTGTTTGTTTTGGGGGGGGTTTTGTGGATTTGGGTGGTTGGTTTTAAGTTCAGGTTTCCCTCCGTTGTCTGTAGCGCTGCAGATTTGTGTACGGGTGGTTTGGCACATCATGTCTTCACGTGATTACGTGGAGTCACATTCTGTGACTTTCTAGGGAGGTTCAGGAGAGAACATTAAGCTTCAGTATCTGATAAGGAGCATTTTTTTTTGCTTTTCTGGAGTTTGTGGGGAAGGGGTTTGTGGATTGTTCAGATTTTAGCTGTAGGCATCTCTGAAGAAACTAGTCATCTCATACCCTACAAAAAGTCAACTTAGAAGCAGTGGGTTTTGCCAGGAGAGCTAACCTTGTTCTTTCTTCTGTCTTCACTCTGCCTTTAGGACCTTTGGTTATCAACCGTGTCCCTCTGCGTAGGGCCCATCAGAAATTTGTCATCGCTACGTCTACAAAGGTTGATATCTCTGGAGTGAAAATTCCCAAGCATCTCACTGATGCGTACTTTAAGAAGAAGAGGCTGCGTAAGCCCAAGCACCAGGAAGGCGAGATCTTTGACACTGAAAAAGAAGTAAGGAATATGGTTATTCACTCCTTCTGAGTGCCTTGGTACCTAAAGCCAGGCTGGAAAGGGGGGAAATACCCTGAATGGACAATTAAATTTTAAGTGGTCCTCAATAAAGTGAGGTAATGCCATTAAAATGAATTAATAACAGCAGCATTGAGATCACCCTTTTTAATTGGGGGACTATTTTCTGCTACTACCTTAGAACAGCAGCAGTGATTATTCAAGTTAAATGTCTTTTTGGACCAAGAAACACCTTTATTGTTTTGATACTGCCAACAGCACGCTGCTGGCTCTCAGATCTACAACATAAGCCAAACAGTGGCTTCAGTTCTCTGCCACCTCCGGTCTCCTACCACTTTCCCCAAATTTAGAACAAATGGAGAAAAGATTTCCTGAAAATGCCAGAACTCAGGGTTTGCCCTGAATTTTCTCATCTCCGTAGAAAAGTCTGAAGTCGCTCTGTGGGATTTTAACATTTTTCTTTGTACTTTCTAGAAATACGAGCTAACGGAGCAACGCAAGTCAGACCAGAAGGCAGTGGATTCGCAGATCCTCGCGCGAATCAAGAAGGTGCCTCAGCTCCGTGGGTACCTACGTTCTACGTTCTGCCTCTCAAATGGAGTCTATCCTCACAAATTGGTGTTCTAACTGTTCTGAAAGCACCACATTAAATCCGAAGGGAAAAAAGCAAGGATTTCTGGTGTCTTTATTGCAATCCATAATGGGATGTGTTGCGCAGATCTTGCAGTGCATGTTATTTGATGGGTAAGAAAACTGCTTGTGGCATGAAATTCTGAGGGACTGTATGTAGATGACTGGGTTTTGAGTGTGTAACGGTTTGGGGTGGGATTTTTTTTTTTCTGATTTGGTATAACTAGAAAGGAATTGGCACTTGAATTTTTCTTAACTACGAATGAGTTGGGGAGGGGAAAAAAAAAAGCAAACTATTTTCTTTTGGGAAAGAGGGATACGTGCTGGATCAGCTAGCCAACTGGACACATTCCAGAAGAAACATCCAGGCCAGTGCCTGTGCTGGTGTACTTCTGCACCCTTACTGCTTCAGGTGTCTTGTGTCTTGGGAAGAACCAGCACTGCTAGGTAACTCGTTACCATTTTAAAGCTCCGTTGAGATGGTATTTCTGACAAATTGCTTTGATCCATCAATCACCACGCAAACCACAGCTAATATAGAAACTTTTTAGAGCCGTTTCAGGAGCTGTGCCTTGCATTTTGAACGAAGTTCAAAGTTTTGCAGGGTTATTTATCAACACAAGAACCATAACAGTATTTAGAATGTACGTCCCTTCCCAAATCCCGTCTGTTTTTTCCTGTTCTTTGTTTATCCACGTGGGATGTAATGCTTTTAGTTGGGAAGAATACCACCTGCTTAGATCAAAAAGCGTGAGTCCTAATTCTGTAGGTTTAGAAATGAGTTGAAATCTGTGAAAGGCAAGTATTTTTCTGTCCTGGGAGACTTCCAGAATCTCAACCATTTTTTCTGCCTCAAAAACTGGTAGAAACTGAGTTAAGAAAGTTAGTGCTGTCTGTTTTGTTTATCTGTTGAGGTCAGTTACCAGATATCTGGAAGAGGATGCTTGGGTAGCGATAGCTCTGCTCTTAGAAAAACCAAGGATGTACATATTAACAAATCTGGCACGCTTGAGCTCTTTCTTAGCCAGACTTAGGCAGGAAACGAGGCTTATATAACTGCACCATCTGTCTTCCTATTAATTCTTAGCTGAAAGTAGCCAATGGGGTCAAACTTGACGGGGAGTAGAGATTTCATCAAATTCATACAAGCTTCAGGAAAAAGGGATAGAAAAGGGAGTAGTATGACCCTCACTGAGGCAGAAGTCTGCAACATGCCACGTTCATGGGGGAAGAGGGATTGGGCTTTGGGTGTTCCAGAGCTGAGGAAGGAACAAGAATAGCTGGCTCAGTGGATTCCTGCACCAAGGGACTGTGGTCATCCTTACAGCTGATGCTGGCTGGTGTTAAAGAGTATGGAAGTATATAGCACTGGTTACTCTTCCACCATCTTCCTCTTGGTAATTAACATATTGAATATTAGTGTGGTTCAGCAGAGGGAGCCAGAGAGCAAGCTGAGCCCAAACCCAGAACTGGCTGGGTGTGCTGTGCATCTCGTGTTGCTCTGTGCTAGGTTCTGCCCTGTGGTACTCCAGGTTCTTTGTTTTTCAGTGTCATTATAACTCATCACAGCTGTAGTTCCATGTTCTGTTGTACGTGGTTTGGTGGATAATGGGTATAGTCAAAAGGTTTCTTAAGTTGTTTTGCTGCAGTGATGGGACTGGCCTGTTTATATGAATCAGCTCTAAAAAGATAAAAAACTGTTGCACGTATCTCTCTGCTAGTTCTAAGATAAGTTTACTGATAGCTTAGAAAGCTCACTTAAAGTAAAAATTGTACATCAGATGGGAAAAGTCCAAAATGAGTGAATAGACCTCTTAATCAGAATAGCATGTGGTATCACAAAGGCTGCAAACAGATTTGGTCACACAGTTGTCTGAGAGAACACCTGAGAGGTAGTAGTGCTTCAGACATTCCCTTTTATGATACATTCCTCATTTGTGTATCAGAAATCATGAAATGATACTTAAAACCATTAACCTTTTTTACTGACTGGGGAGGTTTTGTCTCCCAGTGTGCTGTCAGGAAGTGATTCGGTAACATAATTCAGTTGTCTCAATAGGTCCCGGCGTGGAGAAACGGTCTCACGTGCTGCCGTCGCCTCCCTCGCCCCAGCCCTGTCACTTGTCTGACTGGGTGATGGCCAGTAACACAGCCCTGCAAGGTGGGGAGAGGGGGAGGAATTGAGTATTTTCCTGCTGGTTTAGATCCCTGAACTGAGTCACTGTGGGACCAGATGAATGTTGGTGTCGGCACAAAGGGGCGTGGGAGCGGGCCTGCTTCTGGAGGCGCTAGCTGTTAAGTCAAATTTTAACACCAAATCATGCCTTCCCAGGGCCGAGCAGCTCCTCGGGCTCTGCTGCAGAAAATGGAGACAGCAAAATACTCTCAGGGAAAGGCAGCTGGTGGACAGCTGTGATTTGTCTCTCTCTTAACCTCTAAAATATTTTCCTTGAGTTCTGTGGAATCTGGTGTTTTTTCTGAAATGCTCTGGGGTGGGGGGATGGAAAAAGAGAAAAAAACCAAGGACTGTAGAGATGACCGACACAGGAACAAAGTGAATATTCAGAAGGATTTTTCAATCTAGATAATACTGTCCACTACCTGAAAGATACTTCCACCACATAAAGAGCTTTTGTGTGTGTTCTCGCTGTCCCGCAGCTTTTCTCATTCTGAGCATGTAAACAGTTCTGCAGTCCTGGCTCGCTGAGTCATTGCTTTCCACCGAGCATCCCCCACAGAAGAAGCTAGAGACATCCAAAGCCTCAGTCACCCAATCAAAAGTGCTGGAGATGTGCAAGTCCAAAAATAGTGACAGACTCAACCACAGCAGCACTTCATTAGCATCAAATGTGCTCTTTGCTTCAGCTGCCTAATAAAGTGATATGTAATTATAATAAAGCATCCTTTTGAGAGGAAAGATAGAGGGATGTTGGCTTTCTCGGGGAATTGGTAATAAGATGCAATGCCTCATTATCTACAGGCACCTATTTTTATCTATTAGCTGCCCCTGTGAAATGACCTGGTGGCTTCAGTCCAGCCCAGAGAGGCTCTGTCCCAGCTGCCGTGCTGGCCGCAGCCTTGCGGAGGCAGACAGCAGCCTCCCTGCTGGGATTTAGAGCTTTAGGAGAAACTGAGGCTTATTTGCAAGACAAAGTAGTGAACGGGACCTCTGGCATTTCAGGTGTGACACAATCAGTTTAAATGTTAATTAAGACCACGCTAGGGCTGCAGCGTGAAGGGGCTTTCACAGGACTGCCCCACGTAGCATTTTGGCCAAGTGTTGATGAAAATATGCCAAATATACCCAGATTTCCAGCGACCAGCTACTCAGTTCCCCTATGCTATAGGATACCTGTAAGATGTGCCTTGTCACGCAGGGGCAGCCGAGCCTTTTTCCACCAGTGTATTTTCACCTGATCCCTGTTCTTCCTCTCCTCGTAGCTCACAGAACTTCTGCCACTTCTCATACCCAGCCCAGCTTCTGCAAAAAGTAATTCTGGAGCTTTCCACAAGCTCAATAAAGAATAAACAGAATTTGAGGACAGCTGGTCATTACCACCTGGAAGAAGCTCTGCTTTAGCCTCACAGAAAATGCAGGCAAGATCAGCTGAGAAACCATTCATAGAGGAGAGCTGGCCCAGGCAGCCTTTGTCTAGCAAATGCTAGAGAACTCCTTCTACTCTCCTCCAAATGCTGATTCCCATCTCATTTTCAATGATTCAAGCATTAGAAACCCCATCCAAATGGATTTTACTAACAGAATTTGTTCCAGATTCTCTGTATATTCTTCATTCAGTACATTTTGTTTCTTGTCTTTCAGTGCAGAGGACTTCCTGGTCTGTCCTTACTAAAATCAATTGATTTTTAAGATCAAAACTGTTCTTTACAGGTTTCTAACTCCAGGCGAGCAACTACCCTGCTCAGTTTGAAACTGGACAGGAGAGTTCTGCCCCGTCCCTGGCTCACTGTGAAGGCTGTGTTACTGACCTCTAATCTTAAAGTTCCACTGGGATAAGAGATGGCACCATTTCCTCATGCTGTTTAGGAGATGAAGCAGTATATTGAGCTATAAATATCAGTGCCCCTACGATTTTATCAGCTACAACAACAGTTACGAGGTGGGCACACAGACAGCTTAGTCCAAGAGATCTAGAACCACGTAGGAGTCATGTAAACTCTACTACATGTTCTTCTGTCATTACACGTAATGTCACATAAATGACATAATCATATGGCTACAGGATTGAGAGCTCCCGCTTCTATTCTGGTTTGGAGACAGGAGCTGAAGTGCCCGGAGACTTGTGTGGGAACATGGGGATGCAGGCAAAGGAGAACTATTTACCTGTTAATTTGACTTCCTCAGTTCTGCATTACAGTCTGCACTAAGCACTTGACAACTCATTGTTGAAGCCAATTAGAGCAATTAAATCCGTATTTTTATAAGGATCTTATTCATAATAGTTCTCGGTATTTTTTTTCCTCATTGTTCAGGAAGCCACTAATTAAACAAAGCGAGCCAGTCCCACTGGCTGCAGTCACCACTCGCACTGAGTCATGCAGGAGGGTTGGTCTCTGATGGTTATGGGTGGCATTTAACATGCCTGCCAGTAAGCAACCATGGGATTTCTTACTTGATTCTTTTGCATTGTTTGTTTGTTGTTTGGGGTTTTTTTAGATCAGACCAGTTTAATGACCCTCTAGCAGATGAAGAGTCAAAAAATATTTTTGTCAGCTGACTGCCTTTTGGGGCTCATTTTATCCTCGTTTGTTTTGTTTTTTTTTTTCCCCTATTATTTCAATGTTTATCTTTCTCAGTGGAAATGACTTCACATGATAGATTGTACACACAGCCAGCAATTTCTGTGATCTAACCATGGTTCACACTATACCAGACATAAATACTTATTAGTAGTAATAAGGATAAGGAGAGAGGAAGCATGCTAGTCAAAATATTACCTGAGATAAATAAATTAATATTTTTTTTCTCAGCTCTGTTGATTTTCTGTGTGATCCTGAGTGAGTAACTTAATTTCATTGAGGTCAGTGCTCACATACCTGCAGAACAGCAGTAATACTTTCTCATATTGGGTCTCAAGAAGTGTTTTAAACTATTGCAGACGTACGATTTATGACAATGCTCTAAAGTACCTAAAAGAATAAAAAATCTGTGCTTGGATGACTCTAAGGAGGGAACCTGATCCATGATTCTAATCTTCCCCCACTGAAATCGTATCAACATTTAATACTAAAAATTCAAAACATTGTGTGGTGTTGAAGACTGGCACAGGTGGCATGAAGAATAAATGTTTTCATACTCCTATTTATCAACTGTGATAAATAATCCATTATATTTGTACAGGACAATACAGCTAAAAGATGTAGACTCTGATGCCATTCTGTGTTTCTGCATTTTGCCCCATTAGCAGTTCCTAGCACTTTGCCTGCAGAATTCTTTTAATGATCATCATAAACAACTTCTTATACTTTACATACACTGAGCACATTGGGCTCGTGGTAACCCAGCAGAGGCAAAAACTGCCGTTGTAACATCGAGAAACTGTACACAAAAGTAAAATCATTTATTCAGTCCACTGGAACAAGTCAGTGGGATGCAGAGAACCACACCAAGCAGCGCTAGGAAAGGCTTTAAACCTCATGAAGGAAACAGGAGACTAAACTAGAAGCAATTATATCTTCATGTATTTTGTCAGTCCGGCTTGAACTAGAGGTTTTTCACTCACTTGACAGATGCACATAGGACGTAATTGTTTTTAAAATTAAGGCTTTCAGATATCACCATGTGCTATACACGGTATCCTATTGTTCAGAATGCCCATTTTCACATGAGGAAATAAAATACAAAGATAAAATGTACAAAAACAATCCTCGGCAGCAAGCTTGTGTCCTTGATTTACAAGGGAGGAAGGTTATCTTTCAGAACAAGGAAATATGAAGGCCCTAAAAAGAATGATGAACCCTCAAAATGTTTCACTGGAGGAGTTTAGGTAAAATCAGTGTTCAAGTTACTGGTGTGAATGTCCTGCTAAACTGAAATGAAAGCCTGTTTCATGGAATTTCATAGAAATTGGTGGGTAACCGTAACTGTTCCTTAAAATAAGCACAAAAAATAAACAAATGCCCCTCTAGAATCAGAGAACCGAAACAACGGCAACTCAAATGACAGGCACATGACAAAGCTTCTGTAGATTGCACATTATCCGCATGGCTTCCCTCTGGACTGACACAGAAGGTGCAAAAAGGGCATTTGAAATCTGGAGCTTTGTGTTCGTGTGAGAGAAAAAAAAAAAAACAAACAACCAGCAAACATGCACATACTAGGGACACAGAGGGAGAAAAAGGAAAACTGCATTTTGAGACTGCTGATGCAAGAGAAAGCTTTGGGAGTGCTTCTTTTGGTCAAAATACTGGCTTTGGTCAAAGGACTGTGCACAAAAATCTGGTTTACTTAATCTAACTCTCTAGGAAAGACAACTTTTTTATGCTCTGTAAATAAACAGGACTTCATCAAGGCAATGTCTAGTATCATTGTGTAACTGTCTTCTAACACAAGCAACCTATTAATCTCCAAAATGGCCAACAGTCTGAATCCAAAAAATGAAAAAAATACAAATAACAACACAAATTATGTGGCTTGAACTTACTTGAAGTAACAGCTGATTTCACAAGTACCTGAGAAGGGTGTCCCAGCAGCTGTATCCCAGGGATTTTTAAGACTACCCATTAGAATTTCTATCATTCTTCCTATCCTGTCACCCCTAGCTGCAACTTTCCATGTCAGTCAACTGACCAAGCCTGCAGAGACTGGAAAATCAAACCTAAAAAATGGCTTTTTTATGCGGTTGTCCTGCACAGTGACAACATTGATGACAACAATCTGGAAGAATGGAGGAATGAGCACAAGACACGTACTATGGTCACTGCGTTGCGTTGTGAAGGGCTGGGCTGATACCGTCTATTTGTGAACTAATGAAGGTGGTGATGCTGGTATCCTCCAAACCGTCGTTTGGCTTTGGATGACTGACAAAGCACTGCTCTCCGTTCTTCTGTTGATTGATTGCTCGTGGAGTTATTTTAGTTGAAGGGCAATTAACTGTTCTTCATGGTTTATCTGCAGGCTGCTTGTGATGTTGTTCTTTTTAAAGAAATGTTGCTGTGTTGATAAGCATAAAGTCAAGGGTTGATAAAACAATTCCAGAAAAGACTGACTCTTACCTGTCAAGACCAGGATTTTATTAGCACTTGACATTCCACTGCAGCATTCATAAACTCAGCTCTGCGATATTACAGTTGAAGAAACTGGCCTACCTATAGCAGCATGAAAAGACTTTCAACCATCCTGGCTTCATCTGGGGGCCAGTCCATCACAAATCTGTGGAATGATGAGTTACTTGGCCTTTGCTGATTTATGCCATCTGGCTGTAAGGAACAGAGGGAAAAACAGGTGAGTCACAGTGAGAAATCTGCAACATCCCTTCACTAACAAAACCAGAGTAGACCTCTATATCCTTTCTTGTCTCCCTTATATCTATACCCCATCAAGTTGTTCAGTCGCTGTGACAAGTATTGTATCATAGTTCTTACTTTTCCTTTAAAAGTAGATTATTGGCTGGAAATTATATGAAAGAGATACTGGAAAAAAATGGAGAAATGCTTCAAGAAAGAAAGGAAGGGGAGGTAGGCACTATGGGAAGAGCACCTTTGGAGATGTGGGCGCTTATAACTGCAAAACAACACACACACAGAGCAAAATTGCTCTCCCCAGAGGAAAAGGCATTCCATTTGCTCTGCATGGTTTCGGTTTTCAATTAGTGGCTTTCAGTTTTAAGTTTGTTTTGAATGCCTGTCACCATTGAAGAGAAAATCAGTACAGAGTATGGTTTCCCAGGCCAGGGATTCACTGACCTGGCTTCCTTTCTTTAAGAAAAAAGGGTAGTTGGTGCTGCAATGCCTGTGAAAACCTGCTAATTAAGACCTCACAGGATCTTGGAACTGATTTTGTGAATTTCAAGTAAAAGAAAGATGATAAAAGTTCAAAAGCCAGCTCATTTAAAATCCTGCTTTGCCTCTTCTTTGGTGTCCTGTTGTTTCAGACTCCAATCGCTATCATCCCTTTCGTCACACCTCACAAGTCACCCTTACTTAGAGCTGGGCTTATGAAAGGATGTGCTTATGAAAAGCAGGTCATTTTGAGACAAATAACATGTAATGAGTTGTGGGGTTTATTCCCAATATTGCTAACTCAGCATGAATGGATTTTTTTTTGGTCAGGATTGGCATACCTTTATCTAAAACTTATACAAAGACCCAGCTCTGAGCTTTCGTAGTAAACAGCTGCCTCAGGCCTTTCATTCTGGATGACACCAACAGAACATGGCTGACGGAAGCAAGCTGGGAAAATTCTGTTTCTTGTCATCTTTGAGTAATTCCTCCATCATTCTCTCCATCGTTACTTCTTGCTGTGGACAAGCTATTACATGACATTCTAAAGTTGCTTTTTTTTTGGTCTTTGTCCTTCCTACAGGTCTTTCTGCTTTCTCCCTGACGTTGTTATGCAAATTACTTTGAATAGAATATAGAAAATAGCAAATGGACTATGAAAACCGTCTAATCCTGCATGCTGAGATCAGCTAAGTCCCCATCAGGCCCAACAGATACTTACCCAGGCATTGCCAAAGCCCTCCGCTAACAGATCCCACAACCTCGGAGGCAGCCCAGTCCCCTCCTGAACACGCCACAGCAGCAGGAAATGTTTCCTATGTCTGCGCTGTATCTCCTCAGCTGCAGTCTAAGCCCATGACTTTTTGTCCTGTCAACAGCAGCTTTTGCTTCTCTCTCTGCTTCAGCCTTTCACACATTCGTTCCCAAGTCTTGTCTCAGCCTTCTCTTCTCGAGACTGAACGTATCAAATCCTGTCCAGTCGTAGTAGTCCCTGGTTTCCACTCACTTACCTATTCATACATTTCATTTTACTCTATTTATTATGTGTTATTTTAAACTCTCCGTGTCAAAATATTCCTAACCTTACCATAGGATGGATTTAGAACTAAGATATATGAATAAAACGAAACTAACCTAATAAGTTTTCCTAGACAGTTTGACTTTCTGGTACTCTAAAAGGCCAATGAAAACGTCTTAAGTTGTTTTACTTCTAAAGTGTTTTCAATCACACATGAAGATTTTTATCAACAAGAAATTTAAAAGCCAAGATGCCTTCATTTCTTTTTTTTTTTTTGAGTAGTTCTGCTCTGCCACAGAGGCAAAGCATCCTTATTGCGAAGAGCTGCTCCTGAATTGGAATAGTTTGAAATCTGTTTAGGGTAGGCTGATTATTACTGTAGCAGAAAAACGCCTGATGCAAATATTTAGACATGAGACAAATGGGTATGATGGGATATTTATGTAAGAAATACAAGTTACAGAATACCCGTAGTAGTTAATTCCTTTTTTTTCTTGATCTGACCTCTACAGTTCATGGGAAACACACCTTTCCACTAGCACACAAAGGATATGAGCACACGGACCTACCTATCCTTCTGACTTCTCATTTACCAGTTACCAGTTCAGTTCAGTGAGGCCTTGTTGACAATGTTAAAGTTAAAAGAAAAAAAGGAAAAAAAAAAAAAAAAAGGTGACAGAACTATCTAGTGTCTTGGTGTCTGTCAGATTGGGCAGATGCCTTCACAAGTCAATAGAGTCCTCCCCATATTCATGGCTTTGTGCCAGTACAGACCATCCATCCCAGAGTGAAAGAAAAGTGCTGTACTGGGAAGCTTCTCCCAGGAATTTTTATTTGTGGTTCTGATGGGATGACTGGGATGTAAAAAGGATGTAAAAAGGTACTAGAATATATGTAGTATAATTTAAAAATCTCCTTTGTTGCCAGTAATGATATAAATAAGGATAAATCAATTATAAATAAAATACAAACTCCTGTAGATGCCACAACAATATTTTTCTGCAACACTACACAGACTGTCCTTAAGCCAGTTTTAACGATATGGGAGATTTTAAGAAAACGTACAGCTGGCAGAAAATTTGCCAGTAATTGAAATCAACTCATCCTGTGACTGAGTCATATTTAACAAAACTTTATTTTGAAAAAAAATAAAGTAGAATGTTAAAACAGGTTTTTGGAGTTTTCATTTCAATATTAATTTTATTCAGCAGCAAAATTATGAAGAAATTTTATCGAACAAAAATAAATTAAACAACATTAAATAAAAATCTTACATAGTACAAAGTAAAATCGGAATAAAAAGAAAACTGAAATTAATTGTCCTGAAATGTGTTTTTTTCCCCTGAAATGTTACACTACAAATGTCAATATTTCAGCTTTTTATTCCGATGGGGATTAAACACTTTTTAGAAAACTCTGCCCAGTTCTCAGTCAACTTTAAAACAATGTCTGTGCGGGGCCATCCTATGGGGAGACAGAACTCATTTCTCTCAGGGATATATATTTGAAATATAGATCTTGTTCATTATGGCTCTTGTTCACTATAAAGAAAGATGAACCCAGCCTCCCCACCCACACCGTGACCTTAGCCAGCTAGTTAACCAGCTGGTTAGTTAAGCAGGGGCAGATTTCCCGTGGCAGAGTGTGGTGGCCCAGCCCCAGGGAGCTCTTCCCCCTCAGCATCTCCAAGTAGAAGGCAGGATGCTGCCCCGCCTCCCGCCGCAGCTGCAGCTCCCATCCCTGCACCTCACGCTTCCATCAGGCGTCGGGGATGCGAACATCCTCATCCTCCCCCGGGAGGTGTGTTGGCAGGTTTGACAACACGCTTCAATCAGCGCTGAAGGAACGTTTCGGGGAGTCTAGTGAATGAGAGGGAAAAAGCCTGGCACATCACCACAGGAGTCCTGGACGAGGAGCCGGGGGCCCTGCGCTGGGGCACCAGTGTGAAGTGTTCACACTGTTTAATGTGAAGGAGGAAAATACATCCAATTTCAAGATGAGAGGGCTTTAACACGCTTAACCGATCCGTTCTCATTTTTTAACTGTCAGAAATTTAAAATCATGATACAGGGCTGCGACTCCGAGTGCGACTTACACCGATTTTACTAAAATGAAAGCTGAGGTCTTTTAACACAAAATAGCAAAAAAATAATTGGACATTTTAGATGTCTGCGTTGGAACAAAGGACATCTTTGAGTGACAAGGGGATGCTCCTAGAAGAAAAAACCAAAAGTCTGTATGTTCTGTGTCAGTAATTGGAATCCTTTCTTGTTACCAGTGAATAAGCTCTCAAACATGGACATTTGCAGGATTATCATTTCAACCAATTTACTTGGGAAATGATAGAAAATTATTGAAATACAAACGTAGAAGCTCAAACTATTTCTTGATAGTCTAATAGATAAACCAGCTTATGCTACTCCTTCTTTCCAAGAGTTTTAAATAAAACTTTAGGTAAAATATGGGGTAAATATGAAGCTAAAGATCGTTCTGATGAAAGATATATTTTGTATTTGTGTCTAAATATCAGCCCCTTCTCTGTGCTGACCACTTTCGGCATTACAATGGCATTGCCAAGGAGTCCTCCTCTCTTTTACAAAAGAAAACACCGCCAATCCTGCAGCACACATCGATTAAAAAACCCTGCCTTTTTTATATATTCTCAAGAACTAATTTTAAACTCCTCAGATTTCAGCCAAGCTATTAGGGATTTTGTCAATTTAACATTACAAACCCTGAGAAACACTTTATAAAGTGGACCTTGTAATAATTTGTATAAATTATATAAATCCACCTTGTTCCATTTATATTTTTACAATATTGAGCAGAATATTGTAGCAGGCGCTTTCCCCCCCCCCCCCCCCCCTCGTTTTCCTGCACCAGTTTTCAGGGAGGTTGAATTTTAAAACAGTACCGAATAGCTGTATTTAAAACCTACCTATTTTGGGATATTAATAATGAGTCTTCTGAGACATTAGAGATTCAGAAATTCAGGACAACCACTAAGGGATCTGTTGAGCTCTCAACCACTCTTTCTCACTGATGGGCAGCATTTAAATACTTCCCTCCTTAAAAGGCTACTTGCGTTAAATTCTTGAATAAGAAAATGAGACATGAGATTAACGAGAGTTATGCTAAATGCCAGCTTGCTTTGTTCCTGCATGTGAAATACCACAAACAGAATTTAAGCCTAAATTGTTATTTCATTTACAAGCTCAGTCTGAGTCAACGATATCATACAGCTGCAGAGAAAGCAAAGATGATACTGAGACACTTGACAGGAGTGTTGCATAGAAGACACGGGAATCTGTCCAAACCACTTCTCACTGGTTAAGGCTTCATCTAAAGTACCAGCAGCTCACGAGAGATGTGGACAAATTGGAGGAAATCCCAAAGAGCAGAAGAATGATCAAGACTTTCAGAGTACAGAGCCTACAGAGAAAGTTTGAAAGGATGGGGATTATTTAGCGCAGAGACGATGGAGAGGAACTGTGGTCACAGCCTTCGCACATCAAAAAAGACTGCACATAGGAGGAAGGAACGAAACTGTTCTCTGTGCCTACAAAGCTGAAAAAAATGAAAAGGCTTAAATTACAGTAACACAAGTTCAATTAAGCATTAGGAAACTCCCTAACTGTAATGACAGTTCAACAATGGAAGAGATTGCGGGTGGAGTCTCCATCACTCTAAATGGGACAAGTAAGGGTCACAAGGAGTGTACTCGCCGCCCGGGTCACAGCACTGGATGAGGTTGCCTCTAAGAAAACATTCCAGCATTTTTAGTATGATTCTATAATTTACATTTATTTCATGTCCAATTTAGCTAAGGCTATGTTTGCCAGGTAGGTGATTCATACTCATGTTTCCTATAATAAAATTGCCCTTATTCATTTTATTAAAAATCTCTTTTTATTTGATCTTCCTTCCTCAAGCCTACCTTGCTATCAGTCAGAGCCCTCTTTGGAGATTATTGCTCATATATCAAAATGAGAAAAATGTGAAAATTTTTCCTTTGCAATTAAAATACATTCCTGAAGTTTGAAATTATTTTATTTCAGTCTCGGTTTTGTTCTTTCTCCTCGGTCAAATACTGATTTTTTTTTTTCCACTTCAGTCCTTTCTAAGTTTTACATGAAGAAATAAGAAGAAACTGTATTTATTAATCATAGTTAGCATGCCAAGAAATGCCAGTATTCCCTGCATAGTGGTCTTATTAATGATGGCATTCGGGCTTTCTAAATAACATGTACTAGGCAGAGGAGCCAGAATTCAGGGTATGGAAATCTGGTTATTGCAGACCACATAAAAATAGCAACTGTTTCTTCTCTTTCACACATTTCTCAGTGCCACAATGGTCATTAAAACTAAAACTGCCATTTCTAAATTAACAGAAAGACGTACAGCAAAGCCTTAGGACAAAAAGAATTTCCACCATATGTTATAGCTGTTAATATAAAATTAAACTGGAGGGCGAGACAGTGTTCCTTTAAATTCCATTACGTAATAGGCAAATGGTCAATTCGAAGCATGAATAGTGACTTTCCGTTTTCAGCTCACAGGGCTGAATTTTTGCTCGCAGACCGTGAGGATCTTCTGCTAAATCTCAGTAACGGGGATGCCCAGGGAAGCACAAGGGCACATTCTGCTGCAGGACCTGCCCACGAAGCGGCTCTCTCCGGAATCCGGCCACCAGAGGCAGACACAACCACGGCCGCAGCAGCCTGAGGCTGCTGACCCATCTGCTCCAAAATTATGAAAGCAAAAGACTGGTTTTCTGCACAAGCCTGTTTACAAGTTAAGGGGTTTATTTCTTCCGCCTGATGATTTGTGTCACAAAGTTATTGTGGTCTGGTTTTTAAGGCACAGCATCTCCCATAACGTAGTACAAGATTTTGTAGTTCCTGCAGTCTACCTCTGAATGCTACATTAAAGTTACAGTGGCTGACGTTTTCTGGTGACGTGCAGAACAAAAATAATAATTTTTTTTTTTCATTATATTATACAACACCTTCTGCAGCAGATGCCAAACAAACTGCATTATATTTACTGAATTCATTACAGGATCAAGGCCCTAATAGCAAAAAAAATCATGTGGCATCCATGCTATGTCAGCATTCCATGCCATGTAAGCTTATAGATTGTACAATACTGTTAATTCCTGAGTGGCAGGCATGTAAGATAGTTTAGTAAATGTTACATTTACTAGTAATTATTTTATTTACCTGCACTGAGGCAGGACAGGACACGTTTCTCAGTTTCATGGCATGAGATTAATTCAATAACTGATCTGTAACTTTGAATTGTCATATCAGTATAGCTCAGAAGAACTCCAAATATGCAAATAAATAACTATAAAATGGCAAACACCCCCTGTGTTCAGCTCGGGGTGTTGTCACACAGATATGGCTGAAAGGGATTTCTAAAACATCCGCACAATCTCCGGTTCACAGTGAAGGGGCCTGCTTTTCACTCAGGGCCAGCTCAGGTTACCCACCACACAAAACCGCATGGATCAGGATCCTCACCGTGAGAAATTGTTCGCCAACCCCCAGTCAAATGACAAAGCAGAGCCTCTGACCAGTGTATATAATTCAGCCACGCACCTCTTTCTGTGCTTAGCCTGCTACGCATGCATCCCGAGTTACACATACCTCCCTCTACCTCTGAGTCAGCTCCTTATTCAAATACGAGGCCTTGGTTTGTATTTCAAAGCAATTAGTGGATTGAATCGACAGCTATATCAAACCCCGATTCTCCATCTGGGAGCTACTGTGACAACCATATTCCTCTGGGATAAAGCAGTCCAGAAGGCCTTGGAAAGGGCACGTGAAAGCTGGAGACAATCAATTTTCAGGCTGGGGGATACCCAGCCTATGAAAGAGTCCTTTAGAGAAGAACAGATACATCCAAAACTCAGCCGCCTCTACAAAACACTGCAAATCCTCTCTGTTGAGAAGCCTTCCTGGTGTGAGTGTTGCTTGTGAAGTGAACGTCTCATTCCCAGCTCTGCTATTTGTATCGATTTTGTGGAAGATACTCAACCGGTACCATGATAGTATTACAAAATCTAAAAGCAGAAATTTTTTTTGTGTTACTCCCACTAAAACGTATACACACTTTGCGTTTCTCTTCCTGTGTTCCTGTTTGATGTGAATGAATGAAAACAATGTAGAACTACTCTGGTAACAAAACAACACCACCAGTTACTATCTTGCAATGAAAAATTGTGATTAAACAAACCTCAGCAGCCTTCCCATTCCTCCAAGGAGACCTTGAGAGAACAGCTTATCTCAACTACCAGAACTCAGCTGCCATGTCCCACCTGCCATGAAATCTTTGAATCTCAGCATTCTCTCTCTGCTGAGCAGGGCTCCCGCGGGAGGATCAGGGTGGATTTCCTATCTGTGGATATGTCCGTCTGCAGCCGTTGTTCTCTGAGTCATGTCTTGACCAGGAATGACATGCCCATGAATGGTCTCTCCCTTACAAAAACCTTTTGATACCAACTCTCCACACTCTCCCTGTTCAAAAATTACACGCTCTAGCGCAGAGGCAAATAATGCCACTTTCGATAATAAAACCAAGCGTGGAGAGACTCTTCTGCTCTCCAATACAAGAATGACAGTGATATCCCACCAAATATAGTGTACTGAGCTATCACACAGATCTGTGAACAACTGCTCATATGAACTTACCTGAACCCTATGTTGCCTGAACTGGCCTCAAAGACAAACTACAGCATTGTGTGAATGCTCATGCTGCTCTGTCAGCAATACAAAGACACTTTGTGTGGGTCGTCAGTTGGGTGGTGGTCCATGACATGGGAAAAACGCTTCTTCCCAACCAGATTTAATAGGACATAAAGCACTGGTGGTAGACCTCATTTTAACAACAGCTTTGAATACTCCTTTCCTCCAGTACCACAGCGCTCCTGTTACAATGCATGAATATATTAAACAAAATCAAACAGGTAAATAAATCTGTAGCGCTCCATCTCTGTTCTGTTGTGCAGAGTTTCATGAAAAGCAGCCACTTGCAACGGGAATCCCCACAGTAATTATACACTAAAAATATTTAACATTTATCATCATGTCTTTCTCATTAACATGATTTGTCTCACAAGCACGTACTTCGCTGAACAGTCAGGTACAGCTGCCTCCGACACTTTGTGTGCCTCTGGGTGGAGGGCTGAGGCAAACGAACGTGGAATTAAGACTGATGGGAAATGGGGAAGGTTACGTGATGCTGCCCAGAAGAGAGACTGAGGGAGAGAAGGGTCAATTTTTCCTTGGATCGCTTTTTTTCCACACACACACTGTGGCGGTGCAAAGCTTTTGCTTCACTCCCTGTGGCATCCTCATTACACAGATAAACCTGGAGGTGCGGATTTTAAGGGACGTACCTGGTTGTTCACAAGGCCTCCTTCAGGAAAATGGTTCCTGAGAGGTGACTGGAGTCCTTTGAGGAGGTGACGGAGGGGCAGACAAGGGAGGGGAAGGGAGAAAGAGAGGTCATTTTGGAAAGAGAGGGCAGCGGACAAAAAAAGGGGTGACCAGAGGTGCCCAGAGAGGAACAACTACCCTGTGGGGGACATGAGGCACCAAGAGGGATCAGTCGTTGAAGGAAACGGGTAGTTTTGGAGGGGCTCTGACTAGCCAAGGTGGTGAGGCTGAAGAAGCTGAGGAGAACGGCCTCACCTCGGGGTCAGTCGCTGAGGGAGCAGCTCTCGGACGAGGGCCTGAGGAGAGCGGCCTTTGGGGGAGGGAGGTGAGGCCCGGAGGGGAGCGGCCATTGCCTGAGGGGGGTGAGGCGCTGAGGGGAGCGGCCCGGGGGGGTCGCGGCGCTGAGGGGAGCGGCGGGGATCGCCCCTGGGCGCGGAGCGGGGCGCTGAGGGGAGCGGCGGGGATCGCCCCTGGGCGCGGAGCGGGGCGCTGAGGGGAGCCGCTCCCGGGGGTGCGGGGGGGGGGCAGCGGGAGCCGCCCTTGAGGGCGGGGGTCGGGGGCGTGGCTCGGACCCGGGGGGCGGCACCGAGGGGCGCCTGGGGGGCGTGGCCGGCGAGGGAGGGGCGCGGCGGGGGGCGTGGCCGCGCGGGGCTGGGAGGGGGGAGGGTGTATTGTTCCCCGCGCGGTGCATGCCGGGCCCGCCTCAGCCCCCAACATGGCGTCGCGCTGTCACCTGTGTGTGTGAGGAGGGAGCGGGACGCGGTGGCTGCGGGCGGGCACGGCGGCTCCCGGAGGTCCCCGCTCCGCTGGCGCCGCGGTGGCAACGCGCCGCTCCTCGCTGCTGCCCACCGCGCTCCGGCTGTCCGGCACCCAGGCCGCTGGGGACCCCCCTGCCCCCGCCCTGCCCCCGCCATGGGGGGGTAGCGGGACCCGCCTCGCCTCAGCCCTGCGGAGCCCCCCCGCCGTCCGCGCCATGGGGTCCCCGGCGGGCGCCTCGGCGGCGGCGGCCACCGACTCGGCCCAGTGGCTGTCGGTGAAGGAGGAGACCATCTTCCTGCACGACGGGCTGATCCGGGTCACCGACCTGGCCGAGCTGCCCAGCGAGATCATTGGGGTGGCCGAGCCCGGCGACACCGAGCTGGAGGTGAGCCGGGCCCGCGGCGTCACCCCCCCCGAGCCGAGGGGAGGGACGGGGGCGGTGAGGAGGGTGCCCTCGGGGGAGGAGGGACAGTGCCTCTGAGGGCCTGAGGCGGAGGATGGTCTTGGAAAGGGGGGGGGTGTGTGTGTGCAGGGAGAATGACTAGGGGAGGATGGGGGGGCCGGGGTGGAGAATGGTGGATGCGGATGCAGGGTGATGGATTTGGGCTATGGAGCCAGCTGGTATTAAGGCAGTTCTACTTGTTCTAAGTCAATTTAATTTTATTTCCAATAATGGTGAAAGTGGAGCTGGGCAGGAGGGTGGCGAGGCGCTAGTGAAGATGGAGGGTGAAGTGTTGGTGCTGTCTCCTTGTTTTGAAGCACCAGGGTTTGGAAATCCGAACCACGCTCATGTATTTCAAGGTGGCCTTTGGCTCACTTATTTTTATTTATGCTTTTGTATCTTTTTTGCTGTTACTTTTAGATGGTTTGTAATTAATCTGCCTTACAAGAAGGTGCTTAGAGTGCTGGGGTGTCTGGGTGTTTTATTTAGGCTGTTGACAGTGATGATTATTAAAGAGCCCGGAGGGCAGCTGAGATTTTTCATTCCAGCTTTTTACCTTCTCAAAACTGTTGGGGTTTTGGCTGCAGGCAGATGGTACAGCTGTTTTATGAGGAGACGGTGAAGGACTGAATGTCACGGATTGTAGGTTGCATCTATTTTGTAGACTGCATTTTATTATTTTTTTTTTCCCTGTGTGCCTCCCTTCTCTTCTTTCACCCCGCCCTCTTCTCCAGCAGTGTGGCTTGCAATGACACAGGGTCTTTGTCAGAGGAGCTGAGTGGTGTGAGCTGAGAGAGGATGGTTCAGCAGGAGCTTTATCTGTGTGCTAGGTTAGGTCACAAGCATTTAGGCCGCAAAAGCCTTTAGTGAGGCTTTGGCTGCGAACTGGGGTGTTGCTAAGAAGAACCCATGAGCCAGGCTTGCAGTTCTGAGAACATCATTGTTCACCTTGTGACGTGAGGTCTTTATGGTGTTTTTGAAAACTTCCCACAGCCTTATCTAAGGAAAGATATTTTTTGCTGAACATGCATTTTCTTTTCTGCGTGATGTGACACTGCGGATTGGGATGGGAACATTAGCTGCACCCATGAAATGGATGTTGGCAAATATTGCATGAACAGGCAAAGAGAGACTTTTAATTTTTAAGGTGGATGTCGTATCTCTATGTGTATAAACACAGAATGATTCTCCCTTGTGATCAGTGTCCACTCTGGTATTCAATGCAGCTTGTATTCAAGAAAATATTTTGATTCCATGACATAGTTCTAGAAGCAGCATCAAGTCTAATAACTGTGTTAGAAAAAGACATGCTCCCACAGTGTTATTCTTGTTATATCGTAATAAAGGAGGATATCCTTTAAAAAAACAAACTGAAACCCAAACCAAACCTTATATTTAAGATCTTGCAACCTAGACCAGAAGTATGTTCCAGCATGAAACTTGATACACAGCTTCACTTGACAAACACTTCAGCTCTGGAGAATTTTTTGTAAGTGCTAGGAACGCCTGTAAAACTAGAATTGCATGGGGGAGATAGGGATGAAATTAGCGTTACTGTGTCTTACCCTTTATGACACTCATTCTAGTGTTTCAGCAACCCAGTGCTACAGATTCACAGAATTTTTTCGGTGCCAGAGATTTTTTTTTTTTTGCTCTCGTGCATGTTCACGGTGTGAAACTTTAAAATAAATAAATAAATAAGACTTTTTGCTATGGTGCTTATTTTGGTCTATAGTCTTAAGTGGCGGAATGTGAAAGCATTTTGTTTCATTCCACTGAAAGAAATGACCACAAGTGACTTATTTTTCAGATCTTGCTTGTAAAATGGTTTATAGTTTTTGGTATTGAGGGGGGAGGGTTAAAAAAAAAAAAGTGAAATTTCACGTGGTGTTAATGTAAACTGTTTAGCTCGTAACTTTTCTCTGCCTTTTTTTGTTAATGTTTTTTAAAATAAAGGGCTACCTTGGTAAACTGGAATGGCTTTGAGGAGCCATTTTGTGGAAATAGGTGCATGCATCTTATTGAAGTGTGGCCATGCAATCGACTGATACACTGAATAGCTCATTTGCACTGTTTCTACTCCTACATGCAATGTAATAAATACATTTGAAAATGGTCCAAATAGAAATCTCTTGGGATATGTGATTGGACAAGGGTAGGAGATGCTGCAGCTGCTGCTTTGATTAGTAAACTTCTTTAATATACTTCTTGTGCTTCATCAATGGTGGTGAGAACCCTGACTGAATTTATGGTATGGCATGCTTAATTAAAAGATACAGTGTGCCTAAATGGGAAAGGAAAAGGGGAAGGAAAAGGAAAGGGGAAATATCATTCTGGTCTGTTTTGCTTGAATCCCTTTAAAGAGTTTATTGGTGAATAATCTCGGTGTATTTGGATGTGTTTTCTTTGTCTTTCTGTTCAAAGGTTTTGTCTTTTTATAAAAAGAAAAGCAGAGGAAAAAATGTTACGGTACTGGTATGTGAATGTTATGGTATAAAAAAGGCTTGTGAAAAATTTATTATTTTCCTGTTTGGACTCCCATACAACTTTTAATTATTTTTTATGTATTTATATGTGTGTGTATATACTTATTTTTTTCCTTAATGGTAGGTTATAGAAGTGTTAATATACTTTTTCCCGTGAAGGTGATTTGTTCAAAGAGTATCTTTAGGTTTAAAGAGTGTGAGGGTTTCTGTTTTGTTTTTAGTTTTTATGTGATGTGAACACGTATGCCAACTTCTTAGACTGTCTTATCAGCATATTTACAAAGAATATGTATTACCAAAAAGAAAAGGGGCACTTTTTAAAAAAAAAATTGATTAGAATTTTGTAATGATGTGCATACGAAAAGCTGCTCCTGCTATGGGTTTCCCAATAAAATCTTCTGGTCAAGAGACCTAGATTAGTTAGCAATTATGCGAGCCTTTGGACCCTTATTTTAAAGCCTTTCGTACAGAGAAATGACTTTCAAAGTGCAAAGTCTTCTGCTTCTTGGAGACAACCTTACGTGACTAACAACTGAAGCTGTTGCCATGACATTTTGTCTGGTCTCTGCCCTGGATGTCAATGCCTGCACAGGAGGGACAGCTTAATGGAAGATGAGCTGTTCTTTAATGTGCCACAATGGAAACTGCAGCACTTCCAGAATTCCTCCCAATCAAACGTCTTTCACCGAGACAGTAACCCCTGGGAGCAGGGGCAAGAGGCATGTCTGAAGGTAGAGGTCCCTTAAACCACGTAGTTTTAAGCTGCCGCTACACCAGAGTCAACGTGCTGCGATTTATGAGAGCGCCAGCAATGTAAATTGATGTGTTCACCCTTGGTAACTTCAGAAGGACACAGCTGAACAGCGGTTGTTCACGTTGACTGCCACATAGCCATCAGATGATGGCAAAAAAGCATTCACTCATAGCTAAACCATTTGGTTTGGTTGCCATACGTTACCAGTCTAGTCCTTCCATTTGAGGAAGTCTTCTTTCTGATCTTCAAATTTGTAGCTGGTATTTTCATTAGTTTTAAATTTGCAGTATCGGCAATTTTTCAACTAACTAGAGATAGGCTCAGTTATTTTTTTTCTACAAGGAAATAAGTGGGAAGAAAGACAAATCTTCAGTATATAGTCACAGTATAAAGTAGAACAACCTTATGTGTCACTCCACTTAACTCGTAAGCACTCTGTTTTACATAACAGCCCAACAGAGGGAATAGTCATCTGGATATCTCTTCTTGCTGCTCTCTTTCATAGCCTGGAAAAGTTGGGGGGTTTTCTTTAATATTTTTTTTACTTTAATTTTCTTTTTTCTGCAGTATTTTTTTTAATGTGTCGCTCCTCCCTCAATAACTGTCTGGATCATGTATGTATCTGTCCTCATCTGATGTTTTGACTCTCGTCAAGCTCTGTTGTTATAGGACAAAGTATGAGATGCCACTGGGCAGCTGTTGATCTGTACTGCAGATGTGTATTTTGAATTAAATGTAAGTGTAAAAACTTAAAAAAAAAAAAAAAAAAAAAAAAAGTGGTGTCCTTTCATCTTCCCCCCAGTATGGTCTGGTTTCCCTCTGGGGAGAAGTTGAACAACTGAAGTCCAGTGCTATTGTAGCAGCATGTGCCAACCTTGTGAATAATTTGTGTTTTCTGTCAAAGTGATTTAGGCTTGAAGGTACCTGTTAAACTTGAAGCTTTCACCCATTTTTCCTGATGGACTAGAAGAAACGTTTTGTCACTTCTCCCTGACTGCTGAAAGAGAAAGTAGTTCTCTGTAATTATCTAGGTCAGAGCTTCCCAAATCTTTCTGGTTGTGACCTTACTTCCATCTACAAGCTTCACCTCTGTCAAGATAGAAACCCCTAATACCAGCATAAACAACTAATTGACTTTTACTAAGTGGATGACCCCTCTTGGGGTTATGACCTCTAGCTTGGGAACTGCTGATCCAGGCATGTACATCAGGCTTATAACTTTCCTAGTCCTGCCTTTTGCATCCCCTTCCATGTCAAATACTCCAGTATCCTTCTTGGAGAGTGTTCATTTCTTTCAGAGTAATGCCAGATTAAGCTAGTTCTTGAAGCTAATTCTGCCCAGGAAGATAACCTTCCAAATGTGAGCCTTGGCTCACTCTTTTTGCACAGGAATTGGTGGCATTCTTTCAGGCACCGCTGTAAATCTCTCACTTGCCCTTTGAGAGGACTCGGAAATCTTTATGACTTTCCTTTTAAAGCTCACTTTCATTAGATATAGTGTAAACCACCAATATTGTGTGATTTAATCTCCAGCAGAGTTGCTGTTGTTATCATCAATTGTCATAAAATGGCATGTTTGAATTTATTAGACTTTTAGAATAAGGACTACCATACCTCTTGGTTTTTTCCTTTTAAATTCATGTTTCAGTTATCCTAAAAGAGAAATACTTAGAAATCTTCTTCTAAAGGATGATTTTGCAAATATGTTTCCCAGATACAGTTCTTATTACCAATTGCAGTTGATAAGTTTGGTGATCTGCACTCTCAGTTGTTTAAATGACAAAGACTTTTCTTTACCTTTCACAGACATTTTAATCTACTACTTAAAAGCCAAAGAAATATTTTAATAAATGAACAAATAAAGAAACAATGCTTTCTTTTATAGCACTTTTTGTGTGTTTACAGCTTGCCTGTACTCTGTAATTCATCTGGGGTATCACCATGATTCGGTAAATTTGTTACCAAAAAAATTGGTACAATGTTGTGTGTGCAGTGAAAGATAAAGGTTTCTTAGTGCTTATTTCTGAGCAAGTAATGAGGTTTCTAACGCTTTCACAAGGGAAAAGAGCTCATGCTTTTAGCTGAGTTGTTAAAAAGCTGTGCTGCTCTATGTACAGGATTATGAATCAGTAGAGGCTTTGAACAAGGCGATAGGTTAAAATTTCTTGGGGCAGAAAAAATCAGAACAATCTCGAAACTTTTAGTTTTCAACTGCAACAGTGAAAGCATAACGTAAAGCATGCAGCAGCTGCTAAGATTACCCCTAAAATTTCAATGCCTAAGACATCAGGATGAAAACGTTTGCACATATTTATATATTTTACAAACGCACGAGCATATCAAACAAAAAGCCTTACAGAGGTTAAGAAAAATGTTTTAAAAGAAATCAAGGCAGTGTTTGCACTAAGATCTCTTCCTACTGTGTGTCTTCAGAAATTGCCACGGGCAGAAACGCTGTTACCCAGCAGAGCAACAGCAAGTGGAAGACTAGGAGTAGGTACACAGCGTTGTTTATGGGAGCGGTTTAAATTCTGATGTGTATTTCAGTTTTCAGGGTACCTTTAAAACTGTCAATTCTGGTATTTCTCTTATCGAATAATCTATAAATCTTGTAATTCAGTCTTTTTTACATGACTTTATTTGTATTTCTAGAGATAAAAGAACCAAGTAAACAAGTGGTGCTCTGTGTATGTTAACTGTGCGGTACGAGAGGAATGGCATTATAGCTGTAACATGGTGTTGGAAGTAGTATAGTTAAGATTTTCATGCTGCTGTTCAAGATACCTTATGATTTTGAGGTTGGTTCTGGTTTGTGCCTCCTGTGAGATGGGAATAATACTTGTTTAATACTCAGGGGGCTATTAGAGATCTAATTGATATCGGTAAATGTACCGTCTTCAAGAAGTTGTGGTCTTTGTGCGAAGTTCAGCCGGTTATGTAGAGAAAGAATTAAATGCTATTTTGGAGATTTCAAGTCTTTCACCTGCAATATGTAACTTGAGGAAAAAACACCCCTTTGTGAACGGTTTCATTGCTCATCAATTCCCTATGTAGTGGAATTAAAACTGATCAATGAAACCAGCATATTTAGCCCGAGACTGTCAGTTAAGCTACTGGGAGAGCTGCTGCAAAAAGTCCTTGTTCACATCTGTCACTGGCCAGGCATTTTCTTCTTTCTTTTCCATTCTACTTCTTTCCATTCTACCTGCAACTTTCCATTCTAGAATGCTTTCCGTTTTACATCAGGGAATTGGTCTAAACCAAGAAATCTAGATTAAAAAAACCCCAAAACCAAAAAACCCTGAACCCACCAAAGCCCCAAAACAAACACACACACCCCCTGCCCCCAGTCATTACTGTCAGCACCAGGGAGAGGATGAAGGGGCAGGAATTTTAGCCAGAGGAAAAAGCTGCCTTTTAGTGGCAGCTCACTTAAATTTACTTAATGTGGTCATAAAACCTCAGGCTAAAACTTTTCGTGTAGATTAGCATGTCTTAATTGTAGTGCATCCGGTATTTAATATCGGTAGAGAAACACTTTACCCTAATAATAGTGCACGGGAGTGACTGCTTTCTGGAGCACTGTTGGCAAAAATATTGTTTAATGGGAAGAAGTATCTGGTTAGGGTCACGTAGTAAGATGAAAACAGGACAAAAATGTAGTAGGAAAGATGACATCCTCTGCATAGTTGATGGTCTGAAATTATATACTTTTGTGCCTCTCAATGTTGAAGATGATGTCAACAACCAGAGAGATTGAACTTTGGATCGACTACTTTCTAATTAAAATATGTATTGAGATTTATTTTAAATATTTTTATATTTAAGGACATATTTATTTATAAATATTTATATTGAAGGACAAGATACTGCAAAATTAGAATAGTGGCAAACTTTTTACTAACACAGTTCTTAATTATATGTAACTTCAGGCTGTTAAGCGTGAGACTTTAAAAATCAGAACTTTTCAAATGTCTTTACTAACTAGAAGTAGACAAAGTTGGCAAATAAGTGATGATCACAGTCACAGCACATGAACTAATTTCAAAAGTGACTGAAGAGTAGGTTTCTCATTTGCGAAACTGTCAATGTGATGTATACCCTGTTGGCAAAACCAGATACAGAAAAAGATCATCTTAAAAAGTGGTGAAGTTTTATTTCTTCCCCTAATTCTAGTGTCCTAGTTACTTTAGAATTTATATTAGAATTACTTGGTTACGTTAAATTCCACTTTTTGCACTGACTGCTTTTTTTTTGGTGGTTGTTCTTTAGAAGTTACTCTTTAAACCTTTACATTTTGTTATAAAGTGGGTTTTTTGGTAAATATTATTGATTGTTCCTAAGGAAAATGTTAATATGTCTTACCTAAAAGCAGAAGGACTAATTAACACTACCAGTGTACATAAGGTAGACAGACTTCAAATTTTCTCTCAATTCTCTTTACGTTTTAACTGCTACTAAGCAGCTTAACATTTTCCTGTCCTTCTTTTCATAGTATCATTTCTGTAGCTTGGCTAGTTGTCTTTTGCTAATTCTGAATATAATCTATACGTTCAGATTTTGTTTAGTGTTCTTCCTTTAAGCATATGTTTGTGTTTCTAGCTTGACGGTGTGACTGTTAGGCTGCTATTTCTGTTAGAGGTTGTCTTTTCAGATCTAAGTAGATACTTGGGTAACTGGTTTCATAGCAAGGCAGTGTGACTGTTATATCCTTTCATCCTCTTAGATTCTGTTTAAGCCTTGTTAGCCAAAAATGATTGGTGCTGTGAAGTGCCTGATGATTTACTGGTGCGGGTGACTGCTTGTGATGTGCCTGAGATCTCCCCAAGTGTGGCGTATCAAGGCAGGGTGCCCAAACACCACTAAGAAAAGGATGCTGGAGATCAGTCCTAAATCAGAGCTCAAACCTAAGTGTAAATACTGAGGCGTCAGGGAGGCAGGGGAAAGGGAGTTTTACCTCTTGCTGAATGAGAAATAGTTGTTCAGTGAAGTGTTGGAGAGGACAGCTTGAGGAGCAGACATGTGCATCTGCAGGGAAATGGATCTGTGCTTAAGGTAACAAAGAGAATGGTCACATCTCCTGGATACCAAGAGAATAAACTCATCCTGGGGGAGAAGGATTAAATTTTGCTGAGGGATTTAAAAAGGGAGATTTGGCAGAGTACACCAGCTTTTATAGCCTGAAGAAACCTCCTGTAGTGGGTGCAGCCTGGGGCAAAAGGTGTTCTGAATGGCAGCCTCGACAGCCATGTGCCAGGGAGGGCTGCGGTAAATCAGCTGGTAGAGGACGGGGAATAGCTTTCTGATTCAACCTTAGTACAAGTTATTTTAGCACAGATTTTCCTTTCTTTACCTGTGTCTTTTATGAACGCTAGTAGTTGTACTGTCTGTTTCAGAATCTGTGAATAAATGTGGTGGGTGTTGGTTTTTTTTTTTTTTCCTTGCATTTTACTTTAACTTGCTTTGACTTCAGGTAGCTTCAAGATAACAAGCTTTGCCTGAAGATATGAGAAAACTGTAGTCAGTGTGCTGAGGAAACCTTGGCAAGGGCTGTGATTCCTTTGTGAAGCCTTCAGACTATCCGAAGGGAAGCGGTGCATGTGGCATGGGCCAAACGTGTAGGGTTAGAGGAGTGTTTTGCTAACCAGTGAGAACCAGGATGGTTCCCCCTGTGCAGCAAGGTCTTAGAGGAGCGTGTCTGAACCCCGAAAGCTCCCAGGTTGTTTGTGACAGTCAGTCACTGTGAAAACTGGCTTTCGAAACTCCTTTTTGGAGATACCTCTGATATTCACCTCTAGTGAGGGAAATGGCTGTTGAGGAAAACAGACTTAAAGACAATCTTCTGAAGACTCCCGTATAGTAGATGACCTTACACCTTTCTCCTAATATCCTGTTATTTTCTGGAAGTGCAAATGCCTATTTAAAGACTTCTAGATTACATTGAATAAAGTTTTTTTCACTGGTTCCATAAGCTGTGTATGAAAACCGGATGATGTAAATGGCTTTATTTTCCAAAAACTATAAGTCCCATTTTAGAATCCAGTATACTTCATATCTCTAACCCAAATTAATGCATATTTCCTTTATGAAAGACCAAAGCAAAACACTCTTAACAGTTCCAGACAGACCATACTATGCTTATAAAGCGAACAGTGAGAAAATAAAGCTTCAGTAGGGAAAGGCTTTTCATCAGCATATCTGCAAATACTTGACACTGGCTTCTTGTCTTGATTTATACAAAACAGACTCAGAGATGTAGAGCAATATCAAAAATAAAAAAAATCCATCTTCCTGCGAAAATGTAGGACCTCAGGAATGAGAGTGTGTGAAACGACGTGACTAGTTTTCATAAGTGTGCCTTCAGTTGGATCCTAATGAGTGACAAAATTTGCAAGGTTAAATTATATCCAAAATGTGGACCTTTGCAACAATTTGATTACAGGTTTTTTTTGAGAACCCACCAAACATAACATTGGTAACTTGAAGGAAACTTGGAAAAAAGTTCATCAGTTGCAATTGGGACTCAGTCTTTGGTTGCCTTTGCAATTTGGTTGTAATAAAGCAATTTTCCTGTGTTTGAATATTTAAACTTTCTGCTTATTATTACACACTGGGTACAGATTTGGCTCAAAGTCCACATGAGGTTGGACTAAATTTATGAATTAATTGTTATAATTTAGGTGGCCGCAACTTTTTTGAAATATTATCTGGCATGAATTCCAGGTTTCCACTATGTTTATAGGAAGAGGAGAAGACTATAAGCAGCTCCCCCGCAATGGAAGTGTGGTCTAAAAGGGAAAGCCAACTGAGCATACCACAACTTGTCTTTTGTGGTGTCTTTGTTATTAGTATAGCCAAAGACCATAAACCTCTTCAGCATGTAATTCTCAAGATGGAAACATTAATTCTCTATTTCCTTCATTTCTGCAGCTTGTCATCACTTAGTTGAGGATCCATCGTGTCTTTAGTTTAGTTCAAGAAAGTCAAAACCAAACTTTTAGACAATGATTGCATCTATAACAGGAAACAAAATTATTTTTGTGAAAAAGAACGCACAAATTAACATGAGATGGTTATTTTAAATGTATATGTGGTTTAGAGATTAATATTCTTAATTTCCTTGAAGAAATTAAATAAGAGGTTCATTATTTTAGGAAGATCCAATACTAACATCTATTCAAGTGTAATTATTATGTGAATTACCTTAAAGTGAACTTTTCACGACTCTAATGATAAGTTTTCTTCTAAAAATCTGCTTCATTGACTCTAGTAAGGGTGTTTGTAGAAATGGCAGATGTGATTTGTCCTGAAGCCTTTTATCAAGCTGTTCAAAATTCTACAATTAGACATAAACATCTATTTTGTATTTTGTATGACTACTGCCTACAATTAAAAAAAACCAACAACCAACCCTGTATGAAAATTCCCATTGCATCTCTTAATCTCTCACATTCTTCTTCCCTTTCCTTTTTTTTTTTTTTTATTTGTTTTTAATTAAATGAGGGAAGGACAGCTTTACAGCATAAAGATGGGCCAAAGAGAGTGTGTTTGAGGGTGGATGAGATGAGGCAGTGTGGCACGAAGGCAGAAGCCCTTTGGACACTGGATCCAAAGTATCAGAAAATGTTTGGCTTGCTGCTTTCCTTGGGGTTGCCATAGCTTAAGTGACTTTGCTGATCTCAGCTGTGGTTGTATGCTGTAGGGAGAAAACCTGCCTGTAATTACTTAACAGTCTGAGTTCTTTCAAGTACCAGGCTGGGTACTAACCCATAAATATGTTTCTTTCTGTCATGGTTTATTTGTTTTCTGTTGTTCTAACTTTGTCTCCAGTTTTCCTTAGAAGTGCCGAAAAGGCCTCTTTCTTCTGTCTGAAATGATGATGATGAGACTTTTAGGTTTTTAAACTATGGCAGCAAGTGGAAATATTTTGAGAAAGGTGTAGCTAAGTGCAGTGTGATAAAATTGAGGAGGGGAAAAAAAAAAAACCAAACATGGTAGGGATTGCTTACAGCAAAACTCTTGGTTCATTTCAGAGAACTGGCTGGTTTGTTTGAAAAAGCTCTAAAACTAGAAGATATACATTCTTACTACAAAATATCATTGACCTATTAGTTTCCATGGAAGGACTTTAAACTCAGCCTCTGGGACCCTCCAACCCCTCAGTCTTTTTGAAGTTCTTTGCAAAATTGCCTCAATTACAAAAAAAAAAAAAAAGTGCTCCAGGGAAAGCGAGCCTTTATTTTCAAAGATAACTATTTGTATGTATTTTTCTTTTAAGATCTATATTTCTGTTGGTTTAGCATCACAATCGAAAGCTGAAAAATCTCTGTCAGCAACCCCCAAGCCGGGGTTTCAGCGATAATGCTGACTCGGCAGTAACAGACTCTACCACTTGCGTGCTCTTTGGCCTCCAGTGTTACTTTATTCACGCTCAGAGATTTAAAAAATAATAATGATTACACGATTTGTTGTAGAGGACAGCTGTTCTAGAAATCATACAGCAAGCATATGTTAATTTTAAAAATTTTTTTTCCTTTAAGATGAAGAAAACCTATATAAATAGCAACTTTTTCCCTCCTTTCAGATACTAACGTTTGAGACCAAAAATCCGACGGAGCTGGCTGAGCGCTTACGATCCGTGTGTGGAAACCAGAGCAATGCTTATGCTCGGCTGCTGGAGTATCGCCTGAACGCTCTGCGGGGACTCTGGAACGCTCAGCGCCAGCTGGCCCTGGAGGAGCAGCATGACCGGGAGAGCTCAGGGGATGAAGAAGCCCTGGCCTTGCTCAAGCGTCAGGGCTTGTTACAGCAGCCTGAACAGGCACCGTTTACTTCACGGATGGGGCTTCTTTTGGTCTTTCCCCTCATTCAGTCTCAAAGTAGAACAGACCCTTCTCTCTGTAACATAACTGCTGAGGTGCTATTGAATTGCCTTCGAGACTGCCAGCCTTTGAGTTTGACTAAGGAACCAGCTGACTGTCTTAATGGGATAGAGTCTTTGCTGTGCTCCTGGCTGGAAGACACTTCTGCTTCAGGCCAACAGATTCCATATAAGCAAAAAGAAAATGCTGCTGCTGCCCTAGTTGCCTTGGCTTGTGCAAGGTAAGGAAGCTGTACTGATACACGTTGTGGTTGATATTGGTGGTAAGTGTTTGTATTTAAACATAAGAATCAAAAATGATGTGACCACGCTGTTGATACTAATTTTTTTTGGTTTACACTAGTCTTTTCCTTTCTAATATTTAAATATTGGTTTGGTAAGTGTTTGTATTTAAACATAAGAATCAAAAATGATATGACCACGCTGTTGATACTAATTTTTGGTTTACACTAGTCTTTTCCTTTCTAATATTTAAATATTGGTTTGGAAAGGGTGAAGCTGATAAGCTAAGCGTTTATTTTTTGCATGTGTTTAGCATATGTAAAAACAGAAGGATCTAGGTTAGAAATGCCTCTTGTGCATATTGCTGCTTCTACTGCAGTGATCTGTTCTAGGAATGGTTCCAAATGTTTTTAGCGTGGAGGGGAGTTGTCTCATTTTCCCTTTGTACTGCCCCTTTAATCCTGTGGTTTATGCACCTTCATTTGGCTGTAGAAGGCATTATTGCCAAGTTTCGGGCAATTAATTTCAGATTTCAGTGTTGCCTGTGAGACATCTGGAGGCATTTATTTCGTTCTGTGGTAGTGAAGAGTTCAACCAGTGTAGGCTGAACCATCCCGTGCCCTGTATGGGTTTAGTACAACATCAGGTGATTGAGGACAAAGTGGCCTTAATTGCTTTTAATAAAAACTTGCACTTTTTAGAGGATGAGGTGTGGGGAGAGGGGGAGGAGTATATAGAGCTTAGCTTCTGCAAAGCCACATGGACGTGGTGGGTCTAAAGTCACTACCAGCCTTTTGAAAATCTTGACTTAATGTTTCTTAGATTGCAGTCTTGTCTGTCAAGTTTCACTGATTTAAGATGTTTAAGTTCTCAGAAGATGTCATATTTGCTTTAGAAAAAGGTTTATTCAGATGAAGAACACTTAATTTCTAGTGTACTTGTTCTAATGAAGTCAATGAGAAATCTACTGTATGTGGCAAACTCTTCTGCACTGACAACCGCCTTTTCTAAAAGGCAGTGTACTTGAACAAAGCTCAGATAAATTGGATTTGATAAACACGATCTCATTAATTTTTTTTTTTCCAGATGTCAATTTTCAGGAGGTATAGAATGTTCTTTTACAGCTGAATTTGTAAAAGGACTAAATTTCTAATACACCTTTTGATATGAAGGTTGATCTTATATTTTCTTTGCAAGTCTGTCTTGCATTGCTTACAAAGTTGTAACATCCTGACGTGCTTTGTTCCCTATGAAAGCCTTGCGTTTTTCTTTTAAATATATAAGTCATGTTGGGTGCCATTATGAAGAAAAAGCCTTAAAAATGAGACTATTATTGAGATTTCTACTTACAGTCTCAGGTGCTTCATATTACTAAGAATAAAACAACAGGGTAAATATTGCTTTAAATAATTAATTGAGGTGTTTTGAAGTATTCGGTGTCATTTGTCTCCAAGCTGAGATTTATCAGTGGAAGTATAGAGCTGAAAATGATAGTGGGGGGGTGGGAAACAGTTTGGGGTGTGGAGTAGGAAAGTTAAAGAGCTAAAGGCTGACCGTGTGTGACAGGGAGCGAAAGGCTATATTCATTAGGGAGCATGGAAAGGATTCTTCAATTGATCAGTCATGCTTCTAAACAAATCAGTTCATAACTGACTGCTGTCATGCCTAAGATGCAGTCAAGTCTCTCACATTTAGCTAGGCTATTATACCTGGAAATAAAGCCACCACATCTTCCAGAAAAAAACTTTTCCTAATACCCCAACCTTTAAAACAGAAACTGTGAAATATATATATATATTTTTAAAGACCTCTGTATTTCTTTCTTTCTACAAAAACCAGGTGTTTCCCACTCTACTTATGTACAGGTTTCATAGGTTCTCCAAAAAAAGCATTCAACTTATGAATGAACAAGAATTATAGTTACAAACTCCATGTATAGATTTTAAAGCAACACACTTTTAGGCAAGATTAGAAACAAGTCTTACTTCAGTTTAATTTTGTTTTCGGAAGTATCTAGTCATTATATACGTTTAAATGCATCACTTCAGAAGGGGAAAAGCTTCCAAATTTGTGTTTGGAAGTAAAAGTAATCAGCATCTTGGTAATAAATTAATTAGTCTGGTCTTTTCTATTTTAGTCAAGAAAGCCAGCTCTAGCTATGTCTACAGCAGCTCTTACTAATGCTTTGGCTCAGCCCCAGGAAGACCCGCAGCTTGTATTTGGAGATTTTAAATATGATTAATCAGCTACAAGAATAGTGAAAGTAGCTGTCTAATAGAGGCAAGATGGAGGTATTTTATCACGTGCCTAGATTGCCTTTCCTGTACGTGGTGTTTATGACGCAGCCCATGGGTGCTGATCTCCCTACCTGCACGGTGGGTCATCCTCTCCCAAAATCCTAGTGTGATTTAGACCAGCAGTTCGCCAGCATTCTTCCTTTATGTTACCCTCTCTTCCTCTTTTCACTTCCTCCACAAAAGAATGAAAAGCATCCAGAAAAGAAATGCAAATTAGGAAAGAAGCTTGATGACATATCTTGGATGTTCTCTCTTTATGCTACTGGATCTTATATTCTACATAGATGCTGTTGTCTGTGTGCGTTCAGTCTTGGTTCAATAGACATCTTTAATTCATGTTTTTCTTATCCTTTTAGAGGGTCGCTGAAAACCTTTGTTCATACAGTACATCTATTACAGAAACAGACTGATCTAGGATCCTTGCCTGTGGCTGATGTATTGTACAGGTTGGTAGTGACTTTTCTAATTGTAGCACTTTCACATCAGCTCTGAAAATATGTAAGTGCATTTACAGATAAATGTTTTTATTTGATTAAATGTGATTAAAAGGCTTTAGAGTTACTGAAAGCTCCAGGAAAGATCAAAATTTAGTCAATTGCAGAAGGAAGATGTTAGAAAGTCAAATCTAAAAGGTTCTACTAATTGTTTTGGGGTGTTAAGTTTTAATTTTTTTAAAAAAATATTGATGATTCCTTTAAGTGGCTTCTGAACTCTGACAGAGAGTGTATCTTCATCTCAACTTTTGATTTAGCTAGTTTTTGCTATCAGCTGTCACTGTTCTCTGTGCATCTTACTTTATTTTCTGCTTCAAGGTTGTTGCTTTTGGAGGGAGGACCTGGCTCACCCTCTTGTTTGCTTGGAGGAAAGCATATAGTGTCTTGGGGCTTTGAAGACATGTTACCTGCGCCCGATGCCAACAGTAGTTCCAGCAGTGAAAACAAAGGTGAATTATTTCATGACTGTCAATATTAGCAGGGGAAGAGATGATGCTTTTAGCTGCGATAATGGTTTAAAAACTAATGTAAGGCTTTAGAGTTGGAAAGGATTTCTCCTTTTCTGTTGGAAGTAATGTAAAAGCAAGTAGAGTAGATATCAAATAACTGAATGCCGAAGGGTTTGGAAGGACCATCTGGAGAGAGAACTGGGCATCACAGGAGTGTCTTGAAGCCTGATACACAATGAGAGGGGGAGGGCAGCAACTCTGTGGTCTTAGTCTGTACGTTCAAAACCGAAGTTTTCAAAACATGCACCTAATTTACAGGAGTACTAAATTGTTTACATTGTTTGGCTTGCCATACCTATTCTCATTAAGTTAATCTAATGAGATATGTAAATGATTTGGTTTGCTTTTTTTTTTAAAGTTGATTTGGGAATCAGATGGAAAACATCATCCTGTTTTTATATTAAAATTAAGAGGCTAAATCTTAAGTCTGGTGTGTTAATGATAGTATGGCCTTTTTTTTTTTTTTAATTAGCAGCATAATGGGGTTCAGAAAATACTGCTTTTCAGTTGCTGAAGATCAGATGGTGTTTTAAACTGTCTGGTAATCAGGCTGTAGGAAATCAATCAAAAGCCATAGATACAGTGACCCACCGTGACTTCAGTGGGAATTTTGCAGAGAGGTCAAACTGAGTTTGGGTGTTATCCACTCGTTAGTCTCTCAGTAAGCGTAACTTATTTGTCCTGTGCAGTATCACTGTATTCAGTAGCCAGCTATCTCTGGCAGAGCATGTTTATTTTTAGAAGTACAAGTTCATTGCTTTCTTTTTTTGGGTTCCCTTTTCCTACTCTCCTTTTGTTTCTGTCCAATATTTTGTATGGGGGGTTTTATGCCTTCTCTTGTATTTCTTTCCCTGAATTAACTCAGTTTTTGCTGCTTTGTTTGCTTACTACTTTTTGCACTAAATGAGAGAGTTCATATTGTTTCAGAAATATTATTTCAAGCTTTGACATCTCATTAAGTTTAATGCAAGCCATAGGAATTTACAGAGCTGAGTTGTCATTTTAGGCTATCTGCAAATTTAATGAAGACATCTATATTTCAAAGAGGTTTGTTTGCTATGGGAGTGGCTAGATGTATTTTTTTTTTTTTCCTTTCCCTAGCTGACTGTTCAGAAACTGTGACCTTAAATAGGTTGACTGGACTGGTTTATTGACATCCCTGTTACAAGGCTTTGCCTTGTGTGTACCATCTTGATGTTAATAATTACTACTTTGAGTGAGAAAGCTATGTTTGAAGTATATTTTTGTCTTAATTTAACAGTGGTCAGAGGTGGAAAGTCCTGCTTACTAGCTTTAAGAGAAGCACAAAGTTGTACCAGGAATTAGATGAAGGCTCGATATTGGATTATTCCTTCCTCACAAACAATTATGTTATACCAGCAATCCTGAGCAAGAAGGCTTGCACAGTCATAAGCCTTGCTTGTATTTTATCTTGCTACCAGTTCTGAGTTCAGAACAGCATTAACTGTTGCAAAATTGGAAGAGCATGGTCTTCTACTCCTTTGCATCATTCTGAAGGCATTTAATAGCAAATACTCAACTTGTTTTATATTTTAGTGAAGGAATTTTCCGCCTGAAATGCTTTAGGTTGAATAGTCTTGTGTTCCTGAGCATGGCTGGGTATGCTGCTCTAGTTCCTACTGTATAGTTTTGAATAGTGTGCAGAAAAAGCAAGTTCAGGCTTTCTGTTTGTTTGTTTATTTTTTTTACAGCAACTTGGGCCATAATACCCAAAGACAGGTCTTGAACACTGAAATGAGAACACAACACAGGAAAAATAAATTATTGTTAAATGAATGATGTAAATCTGAATCATGAAAAAGCAGCATTAATGTCACTTATCTCAAAAGAGAAGCTGAGTGACTAGCATCTAATTCTTGTTAAGTTTATTTGGCAACAGCAGGAGGTTTTAAATAGTATAGAATAGTATTTGTGTGAGTGTGGTGTGATCTGGGCACAGGAAGAAATGTAAAGAAACTACTGTAAAAAGAGTGGACTTTGACTATGTTACTGTACCTCTCAGAACACGAACATTCAGTATTAAAAAAAAAAAATGGTTCTGACCTGTTGGTAGCGATCTGTCATGAGCATCTGTTGGTTTTCAGTTGCTGTGGTAGCTACCACAGAAGCGTTAATGACCACGGAGAATTTCCAGTTTGGCATGTTACAGAGGAGGTCTCTGCTCTATTCTTTCTTCCCGATTCAGATGCAGACTTAGGGCGCTGTCTTGCAGCAGATGGGCTCTATCTTTATACAACGAATTCAGTGGGCAGAGGAATAAGCAAATTAGGATCTGGATTACATGGTACTTTGCGGTAAGTGACAGTTGAATATTTGCTATTCTGCAGATCTGTTGTTTTTTTAAAAAAAATATTTATTGTCTCGGTAAACCTCTCTCAGATGTTAGGTGCAACAAGATTAGAGCATATTATGCATTTTCATTCAATGCTATTTTACTGCTTTGGTTTTCTCATCTGAAATTCTTATCGAGTATATTTTTCTCTAGATCTGTAGAATAATTTAGGTTGAAAGGGACCTCTGGAGGTCATCCAGTCCAACCTCCTGCAAAGAGGTATACTAGCAGAGTAGCTGGTATTTTAAATGTTAATTAATTTTGTTAATGTATAGTAAGTCGGTTTATTTTTTGCTGAGAGGGATATACTGCAGACTAGTTCGATGACCTTTTTATTTGTAGTTGCACAGTTGCTGAATTTCTAAGTATTTGTTTTCTAATTATATCATTCATTATATAAATGATTAGTATGGAGGTGACTCACTCTACCTTCTTGCTTCCTTATTGCTTGGAAATCATGAGGCTTCTTATGCCTTAGGTCTTTTACAGTAGAAATCGCTGCCTTACGCTGACATGAATTTATATTCAAAGTTCAAGAATGTGCTTACGAGTTGTTTGTAAAAAAAAAAAAAAATATCACAGGGTTTTAAAGCGTTTTAACATACTGCTTTTTTACCAGAGGTTTTGTGTACTGCCGTAATGAGGAGCTGGAGACCGGGTGGGTTGCTTTTGGCAACAGCAAACTTCTCCATCGGCCCGTCTCTTTTGATAATAAACCTCACTCCCTTTTCCAGGTCGTGGATCAGCATACCCTTCAGGTAAATGGAACTGTTCATTGCAGAGTTGTAGTAGAGTAAGATGTTCCTAATCACAATCATGTCTAGCTTTCATTAGTTTTGTCCTTAAAGTTTCTTTTTTTTTTTTTTTTACCTTGTGAAACTACCTTTTTATAACCCCCCATTGAAAGCATTGCATGATAGAGCTTGTAAGTTGTGTGGCAGATATTACTGTTTCCATGTGCTAGAGCATGTATATGTGTGTATATACATACATGTGTATGCACATACAGACTTAGACTGTACTATATTATGATAGTGTTGCAAGAGCTAGAATATAGCATGGTCACATCATCAAACAACCAAAACAATAGCAAAATGGACTCAAACTGAAAGCATAACCTTCCTGAACAGCTCATCATTGTTTTAATGTAACAAAATTCAGGTATTTTTTCTGACCTAATTGTGTTTCGTAGATCAATAACTGTCATCCTTTGTAAAAACGGATAGTTTGTTTACCTTGAGTTTTCTCCTGCTGTGGTTTTAAGGATGGATATGCACATTTATGTCCAGTGTCTTTCCTGAAAATGAGAATGTTTCTGCTTTTCTCCCAAAGCTTTGAATAATGTTTCAGAGAAGTTGCAGAAAGCAGATAACTCTTTAGCATGTATACTTTCCTTTAGGTACTGTGGGTATGCTCTCAATCATTAGAGAGGAGATGATCCTTTTATTTTTAGGTATGTTAAATGTTTAGATATATAAGCCGTGTTGTATGCAGTAGATCCATTTGACAAACATTACAGAATACCTCTTTGTAACAAATAATTGTAATAGTACTACTACGTCCAACAGTAAACCTCTTCTGGACTAACTGCGCTTGATCTTAATTTATTTAAATACACTGTTAATATTCATAAGAACAGATTTCAAAATAAGAACTGTTAAGATACTCTCCTTCTTGTAGGTATGTCAGATAATCCCAATGCCAGTAAATCACTTCCCAGTTGGCAGTACTATGACTACCGTGCATCTTTCTTCAGATGGTACATATTTCTACTGGATTTGGTCTCCTGCAAGTCTCAATGAAAAAACACCAAAAGGCCACTCTGTCTTTATGGATATTTTTGAACTTATAGTAAGCAAATTATGTGTTTTCTATGACTTCGTAGTTGGTGACATGACTACTGCTTAATTAAGTAGTAGTGTTTTCAAATCAACATGTCGTCGGGTTTGAACATTGATATGTGTAATCTGAATAGCTGTTTGTAACGTGTTCATGAAATAACTTTGAACCGAACAGAAGGCATGATGTTTAGCTCTGTCTTCAGAGGACGTACGACCATTGTACTCCAGCAGTATGAATTGTCTTGTAACGTAAAATGTTTTATTATAATTAGCAGTTAAGTTTTGCGCTGGGACAGTAATTCAATGTATTAGGATGTAAAACGTTGTTTACTGTGGATCTGCCTCATTGTGTTAAAAGCCAATCAAATACAATTGGTTTTGTCTACATTGCATTTTATAGCCTTTTTTTTTTTTTTACATCGTATGACTACCATTGGTTTTAGTGTAAAACCAAATGCATTCAAAATATTAAGTCTAGAGACATGTATCGGTAGTTTGAACTCCTTTTTATCTCAGTGGCTTACATATGTGTATATATACATACGTATATATGCTTGCATTTGTGTACGTGTGTGTATTTCGACAGTGAAGCATCTCAGTCTAAAATTTTATTAATTTATACAGCAGAGCTGACAGCAATTCATAGACCTCTAATACTGCTAGTTGAAATTGTACGAGGATTGAGCTTTGCTGGAGTATTTTGGGCGCAGTGTCTGTATATCTGCTCAGCTAGAAGTGGTAGGCTATAGTAGTACAACTTGTGGAAAATGCCTAAAGCTGTAAATCAGATCTTAATGAAGATAAGAGATGCGTTCTTCAGTAACACGTCCTCTGAAGATTATGGTCTAAGAAAATCATTGCTTCTGCTTTTTGGCTGGCAAATGATTTAGAGGCCTCTTTTTACAAAACTTGCCAGTTTTGTAAATCATTAAGAATACAGGGAAGTTAAATATTTTTAAGGAGACTTCCATAAATAAATTTAAAATTATGACAAGCAGCTCTGACTTTGAGGACAGACAAAATAGAAGATACTATATTGAACCACGGAGTTGCAAACAAACCAAATACTCATCTGTCTAGCTTTTATAACACTTTTTTTGTAAGAAATTCTGCCAGCAGGGTTTAAGTTTATATCCCTACTTGATATATTGTGGTGTTCAATTTTACTGTAAGTTAAGGTAGTCTGTCTCCTACAGATTTTAATACCTAAAAATGTTTTTTTTTTTCTCCATTTTGATAGGTAGAAAATGGAGTATGTATAGCAAATCCTCTACAGGAACGAATTATATTAATGAGAAAAGAGGGTGAATCTGCAAAGAGTATAAATGAGATGCTCCTGAGTAGGCTGTCTAGGTACAGAGCCTCCCCGTCAGCAACACTGGCTGCTCTCACTGGCTCTACAATCTCCAACACGTTGAAAGAAGACCAAGCAGGTCAGAAGAGGTTTTACTGACTTTCAGTAATTTTTCACGGTTTGTTTCTTAACACATACAGTATCAGTTCTAGTAATTACTGATCCCTTAGGATATATTAAAAAGTGTCCGTTTTCTTTTTTCCAAAATAAGTGTTTGAGGTTTATGTGCAGTATTTGCTTAATGCTTGAATGACAAGTTCCTTTGCTAAATTAGGCATTGATTGTGAGAAAAGTTTAAGAATGAAAACCAGGAAGGGTATTTGTGGCACCCTTTTTTCTCCATGTATTCAATTACAGGACTGGTTTATGCTGTATAATAACTATATTACACTTATAATTATATAATATTATGAATTGGAGGTAGTTTTGCTTTTTTGAGGTAATTTGTGCAATGTTTGGGTATTCTTTTATGGACTTGCTGAAACTACCCAAGTAAATTAAGGAATCTTGAATGAACAGCATTGATGGCTTTCAGGATGATCTGGAGCTTTGTAAGATTTGTCTTAAGATAAGATTCTGTTCCGTTTTTATCCTAATTACTTCTCTTCTTCATGTGCACACGCATTTGCTTTCTTCGGTATTAAACAATTAAAGGTATTTCCATAAAAATAAATTATACAGGAAATTGATATGTTTACAGGGAAGCTGGCAAAGAGTTAGCTCGAAGAGCTATTTTAAAGGCTGTATTTTGCCAGTTAACAACTAGAGTGCTACAGAAGAAGAAGAAGAAGGAGTGGTTATTCTTGGATAATTCTTTAGTCAGTGCTCAGAAAAGTGTTGATCAGCTGTGCAGGAGCTAGATCATTATGACTGTATACGTTTCATGTGGAGCAGGAGAACTTAAAATAGTAAATGCGTAGTGAATCTCAAATGATCTCTTCATGTCAAAAGATTTTTTGGCTCTAAGATAACTGCTTTCAATATGTTTATCATCATACAATTCTCAAAACAGTTTTGTTTGTACTTAAATCTTTAAGCTGCTAATTTTCCTGCTTTGACAATTAGAGATTGCTGTCTTTTTTTTTTTTTTTTCCCTTAAATTTTTCCCTTTAGTTAAATAACCTGTGAAACTATATGCTGCTGGGTATTGGTGCTGAACTTGTGGAATTGAGGCCACCCCTACGTACAACTCCTTAATGCAGCTGCAAAATGTAGCTTAAATGAATTTCCATATTGACTTATTTGAAGCCCTAAATACAAATCAGCCTTGCTTGCTACCTGTGACTATGAGTTTTTAATGTTATGAAGAAACACATGTTTGTGTTCTGTTTTTCTGTTTAATATTTCAGCTGCAAACACCAGCTGTGGGCTGCCACTGAAAATGTTACGGAAGACTCCAATATACACGTGTGGAACGTACTTGGTGATGTTGGTCCCACCCCCGGGTGGATCGGGCAGTTCTGCAACACGCTCCCTCTTTGGAGGAACAAGTGCTTTGTCGTCTTTAAAAAGTAAGTCAGATAAGTTTGGGGCAGATTTGAAGTCCTTTGTTTTTTGAAATATAATAAACTTTATTGGAGATTGTTTTTTTCTATTTAGTCCTTGCTTCAAGCTTGGTGTTCAATATTTCGGATGGACAGTTCACAAGCCGAGCAGATCTCATCGATGCTGCAGGAAGTTCTCTTGGACGTGGTGCTCTAGTTCCAGGGCTTGGTAAGAATTAGATTTCTCTTCTGGGAATATTAACAGAACTCGACATACCCAACCATTAGATTCTAAATAGTCTATCTGGATTTTAATTTGCGGTGAGCAACTCTGCAGCTGGTGGAGTTTCATGTCTGTGGTGAAATTTTGTAAATTTAACATTTTGGGAAGTTTCGAATTCCCTGATGGAATTTCCAGTATCTTGCTTTGGCAGTTTCAGCTGCACACAAGCTCAGGCAAAGTGTTTTATATAGCAGGAAAGAATCTTGAAAGAAGTCTGATTTTTATACCCTGCTTATGCTTTAAGGTGCTACAAAGTTCTGAGTGTCGTATCTCTATATTTGAAAATCCGTAACTGAATCTTAGCTGGAAAGATGATGTAGGTATTTCCATATCACTTTATGATATAAAGCGATTTCCATATCGCTTTATGACTGAAACGTCATGAGTGTTTTCTTCAGGACTTTTTTTTTTTTTTTTTGAACCTGTTTGGTATAAGGAAATAATCTTCTGAACAGTGTCCATGCTACTTAAACACTGTGTATCATTGCTAGTGTTTTAATAAGCAGTGGTTTTGTGGCCTAAGAAAAAATGTATTTCTTTAAAATGTTTGAGATAAATAGCATTTAAAATATTACTTAAAACTAGGATAGGTGTAACTGTATATTAACCTGTTAGCTTGTTACTAGAGATTTACCTCAGTCATTTGACACGTGTGGACAAACAGGTTATTTTTTAACCTTTCAAGTATGGTAAAGGCCTCTATTGTACAACAGTTGTGTCTCTAATCCACTCATCTCTTTCCTTTTATTGTTTTGGACCTGCTTGTGTTTGTAGGCTTTAAGCTTTTTAGGAGATGAGTCTAATAAATCTTTTTTTACAGTTGCACCATGCAAGCTGTCAGTTTTATTAAAGCTATTATGTTTTTACCACAAGGCCTTTCGTACAAATTCTAAGGTTCTTAATTTATTTTACTTAAAGCTATTGACAATTTGGAACCTTTTCTCCTCTACTTTTTTTCTATAAAAAGTTAGAAAATTAGAAGTTATCTGATGCCAGACTCGACTGTTTTTAGTTGATGCGCTGTGGCAGCGTTGTGGAGGAATGATATATGTTATAGACTTAGAAATAATGAGCACTGGAGTATTTACCTGAAACAGATGCTGTTCTACATTTACCTGAAACATCAAAAGGGATGTGCATTGGCTTAATTCCGTTGTTGAGAAATCTCCCTTTAATGTTTTTCATTCCCATGCATGGTTACTAAGTTGCTGTCACGGAACAGAACTTTCAAAGCAAATAACTTGGATTTATACCTGCTATAAAAATATTTCAGTCTGGTTTTCTAACAAATATTCTGAAATTGGATGTGCAAAATAATTTTCTTCTCTTAGGTGCCTGTTATGATACCATGAATAACATGATATGGACATGCTCTAATGATTATATTGATCAGTGGTGTAATCCTGGGAACCAGGCGTTCCATTGTGTCTGTCAGAGACTGGGAGTGAGCCATGTCATTACAGAGCCCAAAGGTGAGGTGAACCTACAAGTCAGCGTTTTATACAAAGCAGGAGTGAAATCTACGATTACCATAGAATAAATATACAGAAACTACCTTCTGAAGCTTTCTGTTAAAAGCTGCCTTCATTCTTGAAAAACTCTTTATAAAAACTGGTCATGGTTTAGCTTTGCTTTAAGAAAGGAAAAAGCAGAAAGCAAGATGTGTTTGGAAGTTTCCAGATTCTTGCTACCTTTAGCACATTAAGTGATGTGGGTAATTCTTTTGTTTATCATGTGGGCGGGTGTCCTGAAGTTAGAGACGATGATGACGTGCTGCGTTTCAGAAGCAAATCCTGATGCTATAGTCTGTGTTTGCAGACAGCATTTGAACTGCTTTTCTTCTAGGGGATGCAACGACCACAAATGAGGTTATTAACCAGTTACTGCACCATGTTGGTGCCATGTGTATCCACCAACTCAACCTGCTTGCAGCCAGCAACAATCTTCCCATAACAAATTTTTTGGGCAAGCAACATCCAATTGAAGCACATCATCTCAGCAGTATTTGTGACATTATGGAAAAAGCTATGGTGAATGGAGATACTTGTATAATACGCTGCATCCTTGTTGTCTTTCAGGTACAAGGGCATCTTAAATGTACTTCACAATAAACACTAACAGAAAAGTTGCTTTAGAATACAGGCAAACACTTGATTTTATTAGGGTTTGGGTTTTTTTCTTCATTGCATTCAATTTAATGGAGATTGACTTAGCAGTGGCTTTGCAGTATCTTACACACCCATTTAAGTATCCCACTATAAATGTAATTGCCACCTTTACACACTAAAATAAAATCCAGAGAGGTTACTTCCTTATTTATTTGGATTTTTTCTTTTTTTTTTTTTTATCCAAAGTCAGTTTCTGACTCTCAGATTTCTAGTGACCTAGATAAATAGTTTGAGAAACTGACTGCTGAAGAAGAGTTAATGTGGACAGTGTTCAAGTCTTTAATATTGTTGTGTTTAATTTTGTCTTAGGTGGTTTTTAAATTCTTCTTCAGCCCGCAAACCGAAAGAAACAGAGATATTGTTAGAAGGTCTGGCCTGTTACTTTGGCAGTTACTGATGGCACCAAGGGATCAGATTTGCTCTGAAATCCAGAAGGAGGTTTGCTTGGCTATTAGGTAAATTGTTGTCAAATTAAACCTAATTTAGATTTTAGATTATTTGAAAATGTTGTAACAGATGGAACAGTCAAATTGTATTCAGCAGTTTAATTTAAAATTAATTTGATAAAATTTAGGTTGACATTGTATTTATATCTGCGGAAGAAAGGAAATGCAATGTGTTTGTCATGATGACAGTGAAATAACAGGTAGTAATTACTTTCTATACTTTTCATTTGTTGCTTTTTATTGGCTTTATTTAGCTTTTCAAAAAATGTTTGATATAATACAGCTGCTAAATTCAAGCAGAGTTTTCTGCATCTCAGTGAAGGCTAGAATAATTTCAGTATTTAGCTTATGTAGTTTATTGGTGTTCTGGAATAGGCAAAGCTGATGTCAGCTGTTACACCAGTGTTTCAAGTGACAATACTGAAATTCTCCTAAACAAAGGGAATGTAAGAGGAAGCAGAATGAATAACACTTGAGGAATGCTGTAATATCAAAGGCCCAGAGGAAGACACGGACAGGGTAATAAGGCTGTCTTAAAGTCAGGTTTATGTTTAGAAAACAGGAATCTATTTTGGTAGAAGGGTGGGCATTATGCCTCCGGGCTGGTACACCAGGTCATCAAACACTTAAGCATGATGGTTGCTTTAGCTCCACATCATATTAGCTACTGTGTCTCTTGAACCTGATGCTGTGCAATTTCCTTTCTCCGGCTTGTCAAAATAGCAGAATGACTAAGTACAGGGTAGCGAGCAAAAAAGTGTGATTGTGTATCACGAAAACAAGATAATGTAAATCTCAAGGACGAGGAATGCTGTCTCAAACGTCCTAAGTACAAATATAATCTGCTTTCAAGTGGGAAGTGCTCCAAAGGTTGAGAACAAAATCTTCTGAAGATCAACCTGCATTTTTTGTGTGTGAATCATGACATTCCAAATTTCAGTGGCTTTATGCAACTCTGAGTGAATAAAGAAGAGTATATCTTTAGTATGACTAGTTAGCATTTTCAGGGCCTTACTTTTTGACTTTTTGAGGAAAAAGTGTATCCCATCAGCTGTATGGACAGCTCCTGCATTTTTCCCTTGTTTAACCCTGTATCCTCCAAAAAAAAAAAAAAAACCAGAGGTGGGGTTTAGGTAATATCTGTTTTCTCCTGTTTTCTCACTGGGGGATTCTGATAGCAATGGAAACCTTAAACTTAGCTTGCAATGTATGATAACTTTTCCTGATGTTTATATCACAAGTTGATCAGCATGAGCCAGAGGGAAGGAAGCTGTAATAATCTCTCAGTGTGAAGCTGATAAAGATACTGGTTTTCTTTTCTACAAGAGTGTTATTTAAAAACAAAAGGGAAAAAGAAAAGAAGAGAATGTCTGCATAATAGTGTCAACACTTAAGACAGTCACACAGTACTCGTTTGAAGTTACTGTGATCTTCTGTCTTGATGTGGTAGTTTCTGTAGAAAGGACAAAGTTCATCACAAGTCTACCTCCAGAGTCCCCCCTCTACGGGGAGAAATATCTCCAGAAGGAGTATTTATGCACAGCTGTGTTGTTCCCGAAGCACTAGTTCTAGAATCTTCTTTGCTTAAACTAAGACTTCTATAACGAGCCAGTCTTTAAATATAAAACTGTAACAGTAGTGACTTCTTGATTACTCTCTTGCTTTTTCCATTGTTCTTGTCACAGATAAGCTACAGCTCTTACCCTCTACCAGAGTTGTCTGAATCATTCTCTAAGCCATCATCCATTTTTTTTTCTCACATCTGTCGGTTTCTTGAAAAAATGATTGTGCTGTCGTATATACAAATCAACATGGAGTTGCTCAGAAGGAAGCAAATAGCTCTTGAAAGCAGCTTTGGGACCTAAACAATAAAATATAGTTGACTACAAGAGATTTTTGGAGAAAGCAACTGCTTACTATATGGCTAATATAAATGTTAAAATACGGAGGATGCTTTTCTAAGTTGGGAGAAGCTATTACGTCGTTGTTCTAAATGTTACATAGGATACTAAGCTGAGATTCCGTGGTGCCATTTTTCACACGTGCATCGAAATTCTTTTTTTCACTTTTGAATACGTTAAGTAATACATGGTTTTATTTTTTTTCTTTAGCTCTGGTTTAAATATCCTGTATCCTGGAGAAGCAGAAATCAATAACTTATTGAAATTGGTCTTAACTGAAGGTGAGAATGTCTTATTTACGTGTGAGAGTGTGTTTTTTTCTAATTGAAAACAAAAAGTGAAAATACTTCTCAACCTCTGGAGGGAGAACAGCTCTGAATATTGAGCACTAGTGCTGTTAGGAAGTTATGGAATGCTTCAGATTCTGCCTTCTGATGGGCTCCATGGCCAAACGTATGTTAGGTGTAGAAAAGGAAAATTTGTCTCAATCTGACAGCTGTTTGAAAAGGATTAAAGTTCTCTTTAGTCACTATTAGCAACGTTTCTTGTCCAGGTTGTATTTTAGAACACCTAGTTAGCAGTTAGTGTTACCCACGGCAATTACACAGTTAAGAGAGGTAATTTTAGTCCTTAGTGAAACAGGAATAATCTACTTGCATTCACCATGAAATGGGAGTCTGGACTTAGAAGCAGCTGATGTGCAGCAATTTGTTACTCCATAGGAACATGTTCATGTGTCGGAGTCTTTGGAATTTAAGATAGTGCTATGTGCAGAGTAAGTTTTAACAGTCTGTAATATCAACAGGGAATTGGGTTACACTGTAAATACAGTAATTTCTGCGAAGTTGCATATATTAAGCAAGATATCTGAGGAAATAAAAAGAAATGAATTCTGTAAAATGCTGTTTTGCAAAAGTTTTTGCATTCCATTTTAGGAGAGAGAAATAGCGGTCTCTCTCAACTTCGCGACGTTATCCTGACAAATTTAGCTGAACAGCTTCAGAACAACAGATTTGGAAGTGAAGACGACGATCATTATAGGTAAAATGCAACAATATGCTTCCCCTCCTCCCCATTTATAATGTACCTTTCTGTTATTTGCTTTAGGTAGACTTGCATAAAATTCTGCTGAAATTGCTTGTTATCTCACTGGCTGTGTGACCTGAAATACCATCTTTGTGTCTGTAGGGGAAACTTTAGAGAGTTTTTAGAGAGTTTTGCACACAGACTTAGTTTTGAATTCCCTGCTACTTGCCACGTATATGGTAAATGCGGATGATAATTCCTAAGTGTGATGTGACGCTGCTGTCCACATCACTAGGTTAGGTGACTGTTCAGCAGAAAAACTGTCAGTCTCTAGTACCTGTTCAAGTTGGGAGGAATGTTTTTGTAGGAGGCATTAGAAGTCATAGATTTCTATCCGTCCAGTGCAGGAAATCACTGGCAATCTGTTGCATTGATTGTTGTTAAACACTTCAGGCTTGGTTTTCTTTGTGTCAGAATCTTTGAAGTTGAACAGATGTTTGTTTGGATTTCACATAATTTATGATACAGCTTGCAGTGACTTTTGAGATGAGCTGTACAAAATACACCATAATTAGACTGTTAACATTTTACATCTTCCCTCCATTTTTTGAAGGCTGAATGATGAGCTGTTGCACTACATTCTCAAGATTGTTGTCCGAGAATCTTGTGTCTTAATCACCAAGTGCCAAACTGTATCTAAAGATGATTTTCAAAGGCTTCTTTCAACTGTGCCTGTAAGTAAAATGTATTTTGATAAAGTATATTTGCCTTTGGCTTCTTTTCATCCTTAAATCTATCAACTTCACTGAGTATATAGAGGTGAAACTGTTACGGTTGTGTGTCAACAAATAGGGAGAGAATCTTTTGTTTATGCTGCGCAGGGAAGGAAGAAACAATTTCTTACAGTGAGGTAAATTGTACAGTAATGCTAAAACAGTTTTATATGTGGGTATATTTTCCAGTTGCTCTGGTAGCTGTTTCAATTTAAAGGAAGTTTGCGTATCTCAATCTTCAAAGTCTTAACTTAAAAACCAAAGTAAACTCTTCCTACGGTTGGGTATAATGATTCCTACAAGCAGAACAGATTATCATTTACAGATGAACATGAGTGAAAGCTGTCATTATGTAATGGTAAGGGTACGCATAGCTGTTCTCAGCAGGATCAGCTCCCTGACCTGGCTGATGGCAAAGGCGGGGGAGCTTGCATACAAACACTGGGGAGGGGGGAAGAAGTCATGGCCTGTGCTGCAGGGGGCTGGGAGAGGATTAGTAGCATGGAACCACCACCTTCAGGAACGTGGATTAAATTTAGCTCTGGTGGCGTTATCTTTTAAGAATTAATTAATGTTAGAGTACTTGAATATTACTATAACGTTACATAGCTGAGTAAAATGGTACTGCTTCATGTGTTTGCTAAGTTGTTTCACAAAATTCAGTGTTTTGCAACCAGTTTCTTCTCTTAAGCATGTATTAACAAACTTGTGTTAAATCAGCAAAAAAAAAATTTTTGTTCTGGGGGAATTATTTTTTGATTTTGCTTGTCCTCTCCCTCAACTCTTTTTCTTCTTCTATATTTCAAAGTACAAGGATTGCCTGAATCAAAGTTGATTAAAGGCTTTTGATAATGTGAAGTGTATTTATTTATGTTAAAGGCTGCATCTTCGTGTTTGCGGTATCTGATGGCCGTACAGAACCACCTCCTCAGTAACACTATTTTGATTAAACCTGATGAAAATGATGACAGTGACAGCTCCTTGCAGGGAGAGACATTGAAGGTACAGGTAAACACCGAGTTTTATTCTAGTATGGCTCTCTACAGTCAGTGTTCCCGTGACACCTCTTGTTTCTGCAGTGCATTCTACTTACACTGTTTTGTTGGTTCTTTTTTCTCTTGGTATAGTTAAATGACTGTAGACAGTTTTTTTCTTGTTCTGCAGCTGAAGTCTGCAATTGTTCTGTGTTCAGTATTCCAGCCTGGGTTCTGTGTTGTCAGTGAGAGCAGACACTTCACTTTCTAAATATAGTATAAGGAGGTTTAAAATGTATTTTAATTCGTATGTGCTAGTAAGAAAAATCATGGGCCAGGAATCTTTTTTGGGCATATAACCCCACCACCTTGTCTTCTCCAAATCATTTAGGTGGTCCTTGAAAAAAGGTGTTTCAGATTTAAATAAGAAAGGGTTTTCTCATTTGCCTCACCTGGCTTCTGCCTTTTTGCAGTTTTAACTTACAAATCTCATGTCGAACCACCTACATCTGTTCTCTGAAAACGCGTGAATCATGTTTGTGGCAAGGAAACTGTTAGAGGAGAGGGTCTGCGGACAGTGGTTGTTTTGTTTGGTACAAGGTTTATTAAAATAGTGTCGTTTCATATTACTGTTGGAATAGTCTTGAATGAACTCACAGAAGCCAGACTTGTCCTAGCATGCAGGCTGTCTTGTCCTAGCACTTTTTTTATTAACAGTAACAATTTTTCTATAATGGTGTGGACTTCTGAATTTCTGGTATTGTTTGTTAAGCTGGCTTTGTCTGCTGCTCTTTGAGACTTTGTGTGCTTGTAATCTGCTGCACTTGAAAGTTATTTGTTCAGGCTGATTGAGTAAATGCTAAAATATCGTAGTACTTTTCTTGTCTCGGTATTCACCCATGTTTTCATTGTTCAGTTTCTCTCTCTACAGTGATCCTCATACCTGCTAGGACATTCTGTCACCAATGCTGTACCTTGGCTGGCTGACAGCTCTCTCTCCTGTGCTGGACTTGGGGATTCCTTCCCTCTAGAAACTGGATGTGCATCCTGTAAAATATGCACCTAGTTTCTCCCAGCACTTTGGGCTTAGCATTAATCAAATTTAAGTCATGGATGAATCTACTGCTGCAGGCCTGCCAGGTCACATTATCATTATTTTAATTTGGAAATCCATCGTTTTGTTCTGTTGTCCTTTTTTATATTCTCTAAGAATTTAAGTATCCTATAACTCTTTTTGTACCTAGGAGCTAAAGGCCAGCATTTTGTCTCTTGCTACACAAATTCTGACAGGATGTGATGAAGTCTTAGAAATGCTGCAACAAGTCACTACAGCGCTGATTAACAGTGACATTTCTGACAGAGAGCAAAGGTAAGACAAGTATGAGTATGCTAACTTGAAAACAGTAAACTTGCTTTTTTGTGGCATATTGTACAAGCACAGTATTACTTTAGAACTTCGTACTTGAGCTTCGAATGTATGGGAACTGTTTCTTACTATAGCATTTGTTTAGCACTTAACTTTTGAAGAATTTAAACTCAGACTCTTCGTGTTAGTACTGCTAGCTTGATAATCTACAGAAACTTCAAATTGGTAAGGTTTTAGTCCATTGCAGTGGTATTTGTGAGCAGGGTAATTGGAAACAAACGGTAGTTACGCCTGGGAATATTCCTGTAAACTGGGGCAAATTTTTAAAAAAATTTTTATATTTCTGACTATTACATCTCTAGTAGCTGGATGACATATTTTATCCCTGACAAGTCCTGGGTGTTGTTATGATATCCTTCATCAGATTGTGTCACCTTGCCCTTCCCTGTTTCTCTTCCACTTAAAAATATATGTTGGGAATGGGACACGAACAAAAAGCTGTGAACCTTTTCTCTCACCAAACACACACCTTCCCCTCCAACTTGCATTTCAGGTTTCAGTTTCTATGCTTTTCAGTGCCTGCAAGATTAGTTTTGGTTTTTAACAATACACAATTCCTTTGAGATGTTTTTCAGATAGGTTTCATGCTCAAACGGATTTTTGTGGATACAGATTCTTTTAAAGTACTTTGAGCTAAGTGTGCTAGGAGCCTGATGTACCTACTGAACAAAGACATTTGTGTTTGATGTGGACTTTAATCCCCTGCCCATGGGAGCTTATAATTTTCTAAGTAATTATTAAACTCTTGGTTTACTGTCTTCTGGTCTATCATTGTTTAGTAAGAATTGATAGCAAAGACTAGGATGCTAACACTTTGGAGAAATTGCAATGTTTTCAAAATACTTATTTTTTGGGGGGTTTGGTTTTTTAGTATAATGTAAATGTTCTCTGCTAGATCTTGAATTGCCTACTTGTACAGTCTGTTACAAGATAAAACAGATGACTTAAAATAGTAGTGATACTCTGAAAATAACCGTTACTAAGTAAACCTTGACTCTCCTTACAGATTAAAAGGCCTGGAGCAAATTACAAAGGCTACTATGCTTGGTCACCTTCTTCCCGTCCTGCTGACGTCTCTGATGCACCCAAATTTGCAAACTCTAACTATGGCTGATGCCTTGATGCCTCAGCTGGTGCAGCTGGTTCTTTACACGAGTCAGGTATGGTCTTTGTGTCAGCAGTTGCCTACAAAGGAAGAAAGATATTGCATGCAGGCCTTGCTCAACAGCTGCTAATAATGATTTATTGTCATTAACAACATACAGTGTGGTTGTTAAGATATTTCAGTGAAAAGATCTTAAAATGATTTACTGTTTGCCTGCTTCTAACACTGTATTTTGTGCCACAGACTGCACTGCTGCTTAAAACTCAGTCTCCAGTTTTCTCAGAACTAAACAGTTCCCCCAGTGGTGCATCAGATCAGAAAGGGAAGCTGTTACCTGATGAGAGGTGATTTTTCTTTATGTTTGGGTCTTTTCATGGGGTAAAATCGTAGCTGTAATGTTCATTTGACTGTTGCTGTGTGGTGAATCTTAAAGCAGCAATTTTTACTTTTTTTTTTTTTTTAAGGCAAAGCTGTTTTTTACAGTTATATATGCCTTACAAAAGGCAATTAGTTCTATATTTTTTTGCATATAGAATTAAATTAGTAATTTCTTCAGGTTGTTTGCACAGAGTATGGTTTGTTTTGTTTTTCCCCTTGCCTCAAACATTAGAAATTAATTCTAAATGTTCCTCTTACAATAAATTAGGCTAAGGAAGGCCATCATGAGAAAATGTAAATTGCTCTGGCAGCATGAGATACAGTATTAAAACCATTGGAAAGATATTAAATGGTTTCATTTACATAGAGAAATATGGTGGGTTTAAGTTCTGCATTCTAAGCTGCAACACAGGATTTAAATTATACAGCTTCTGCTTGGAAACAGAAACAAGCAGCTAAATTAAATAAAAAATGCTATCGTAGCTATTTTGCAGCGTTGCAGAATTTGTAGTATTGAACAACTTGTGATAATATGCTGTGTGAACACTGAAGAATTTATTTTAAATCCTCTGAATTCTACACTTGAGTGAAATATTAGGCATATTGTTTTATGACAGTGTAATCAGTTTTGGGTGCTGTCGCAGGAGGGAAGGTGTTTGGGTTTTTTTTATGCTACCAGTCGTGTGTTAGAATCCATGTATCATATCATTTACTCTTTTATGGTGCTACTTAGCTGGTTTACCGTAACTTGGAAATTGGAAAGCATAGGGAAAAGCTCAGATTTTACAGGTCAGAGATTCTGTAGTTATTCTAACGTTCAGAGTTCATGCTATTTAAGTTCTGTGTGTTCCCTCAATACAGTTACGCCTAAAATGAGGAGTCAATGCTTTGTGTCGCTGTGTATCAATATTGAGAGGTGATTTGAAGTACTTTATATTCAAACATCAAGCTGATAGGTCTCCGCGTTGAATTTTAGGACTAATTTTTCACTCTAATTACAGAATGTTGGAAGAGAAAGAAGAACCAGGTTTTCTTACGGGTTTGAAGATCCCTGCTCCCTGGGCTGCTGGGAAGACTGTAGAAACAGTTCATCCCGTCAGGGATAACTATAAATTTAAAGAAACTGTACATATTCCAGGAGCCCGCTGTTTATATCTTAGATTTGACAACCGATGTTCTTCACAATATGATTATGATAAGGTAAGCAAGGGCCAATTCAGAAATTCTCTTGTGTATATTTTCGTCAGCAGCAGTTCCCGTTTTCATCTTTTCTGTCCCTTGTCTTTCATGGCACCTTATTTCCAGTGCTCAGGATCATGCAGGAGGTTTTTATTGATAGGAGCTTATTAGTGTGCACTGTAACATCAGTCTTAATTACTTCAAGGCTGTAAAGTCCTGCGGTGCAGAGGGGTAATACCTTGTGTGGTAGGAGTGTGAATAACTTATCCAAACAATTCTTGAGTTTCACCTTAAGACTAGATTAGCAAAATGATAAAAAAAGTACAAAGAGTTGTTGACATGAAAAGTCAGGAAGATGAAGATAAATGGTTTGTGTTTATATTATTCTTGAAGAAACAATCCAAAAAGAATATATGCTTAAATCTTCCTGTGTATTGCTTCAGAACGTAATATCCGGAGATTACTTCAATATTTAAAACCTATCAGTTACGAGGATCTTTTGTTAAGAGTTAGGCTCTGTGATTAAGAAGTTTCCTGAAAAGATGTCAGAAGTAGTGGTACTTACAAAATAAGAGAAATATAATAGGCTCCAGAGCTATGGGGTTTGGGGGGGGAAGGCGGTTTGATTTTTTTTTTTTTTTTTTTTTTTAACCCCTCTTAAAAATTCATGCCAACTGTTACTTTTTTTTTTAAGTTCATTTCATGATGGCTCAGATTGTCAAAGTTTGACTTCCTTCTCATTTTTGCTGTTGTGTCCCTTATTTCTCAAATTTTAATCTAGCTGCCTCCTTTGTAGATCAGCCCAGTGTGTTTAAACTGGGCAGAACTGGAAAAGTTACTTTTTTCTTCCCTAATGATAAATGGCTTGTTTACATGGATTAATATGAACTCAATTTCAAGAACACAACTAATAGCACTTACTTTGTATAATCAAAGAGCTACTTGTGCTGCTTACTAATTGTTGACATATGTTCTTTGCTACAGAGCAAGTCCTGTGATACTCACTCCTGTTTATTATTTTTAAGTGTTTTTAATATTAATGTCACCCATTACTGGTTAAACTCCTCCAGAAGACTCTGGGCCTCATCGTGTTCCCACAGAAGTCACTGACTAAATACTAACTTTGATGGGAGCAGGATCAATCCAATTATTAATAGAGAGGCAATATGCTCTAGTTAGCTCAGCACGAGGACTGGAAGTTAGGATTTCTCCTGATTTCTGCTCCCAGTTCTGCTGCTGACTTGCTGTGTGACCTCAGGGGCAAGTCACTCAATTTCCTCTCTGCCTCAGTTTCCCCATCTGTAAAATGGGGATAATAATACTTGCCTACTCACCTCACAGGGCTGTTGTGAGGATTTGTTAATGTTTATAAAGCGCTTTGAAAATATAAAGCGCGGTGTAAGTGCTAAGTATTATTATTATTATTAGATTTTCTTGTTTTTCTCTTACAGTCTAACAGTGTATTTTATGTTTTGAAGTTGGTGATCTATGCTGGTCCTAACACAAACAGTAGGAAGGTTGCTGAGTATGGAGGCAATACACTGGGATATGGCAGCCGTAGTGTCTTAGGAACTGGTTGGCCGAAAGACTTAGTAAAGGTACAGTATTATAATCCAACAATATTTCACCTAGAAAAATCCCCTTTGGAAACCATGTCAAGTCCATTTTAACCCTTATAGCGATGAAGTCTAAGCTCTTAAGTGTACGGTTTATCCATGATGAGATCACTTCTTAAGTGGGCTCTTACGTCCTTGGGGAATGACTTTAAACTCAACTGTATGTTATGTGTGATGCTTCTCTCTTGAGCTTATCTTGTTTTGTTATGTCTTACTGGATTTCATTACTGGTGTGTTTCAGTCCTGGAGTCTCTAATGGCACTGCTGTTCTCATAAGTATATCTTCCTAGGAATAAATTCTTGCACAGTCTGAGGATGTGCATATTTTCTTAGGGTCCATGGGCATGACTGCATTTTTTTTTTAACAGTAACCCACAAATATAACAAGTCGTAAGTGTAGCGACTCTCCAACCATTTGTTGGGTTTTAGAATAACATTTTGTCAGTAAAACTAAGACATCAAAAGCCCTCAAACTTCTTGAAACCACAATATTTCAAGAATTTTGCAGGATGTTCCCTCAGATTGGATGCAATATGATATTTTTCTTATGTGTTTGTGCTGCTGCATTGTCCCACACTAAAATGGGACTAATATACGTAACAAAAAATAACTTAAAAACCTCCCCTCAGGGAGTAATAAACTGTCAAGCAATTTCAGACAAGCGCTCAGTTGTTCACAATTAATGGAATTGCGTTAATTTTTCAGACACAGATTTTTGTACTGCTCTTATAGCAAACTCTTCTATTAATGTGCTGACATTCTTCTCCTTGAAGAGCTTGTCTGTCTTCCTTCAGGAAGAGAACTGTTGGTTATTGCATGGTTTCTTGCAGATAAATAATGAAAGAGTTTTGATGAAAATCAAGGCCAAGTAACACAGACTGATAAATTGATTCTACAACTATGGTGGTATTCTTTGTTTTACTGTAGCTGGCCGGCAGCAAAACTCAAATCAAATTGTCCACTAGAAGTTATCCTTAGAAAAAGGGAAGGATCTTAAATCAGAGTATATAATCGGAGATAAAAATAATACTTAGATAACTGTCATTAAAAACATTAATCCATAAAATAAGCCACTTTTATGAAAAGCCTGTTTGTTTGCCTCAATTCTTAAATTTATCTTCTTTTTTTTTTTTTTTTTTTTCCCCCTCCTTCCCATCAAAATTTGAAGGTGGAAGGAGATACAGTCACCTTCTCCTTTGAAATGCGGAGTGGTCGTGAGCACAACACTCCAGACAAAGCTATGTGGGGCTTTGCTTGCACTGTTCGAGCACAGGTACTCAAACATGACAGATTCCATGGGATAGGCTCAGCTTCACTTTATCTGCTGTCTGTCACGCACTTCGGATCAAATAGAAATGTACTTCAAAGTTGGAAGTTAACGTTTGAAATATAAAGCAGTAATAGTTTACTCATTTTGGCAATGACAAAGCATCCTTAGGAAAGGACCTAAGTTTTAGACATTTGGCTTCCTTAGCTAGAGATACCCTGGGGCATGGTCTGTAGCTTGCTTAGGGGCTTCTGAAGACAGATTTTTACCAAATATGCCTTACCTGTCTCTTGTCATTGGCACTGGACTTGGATGAAGTCACTTTAATGTCTCTTGCTGCTTGTAGAGCAGGATTTCTTTGGAGAGATGGCTATCTTGTAACAACCTGGAAATCAGAGATTTAATGAGGGATTAATGCTTCCAGCCTATAAAGGAGAGAGGGGAGGGATGCTGGGATCAAGCAAAAGGAAACTGAAATCCCACTACTGGGAAGCCAGGACTAGGCCTGTGAGATGACAGATCTGCAGGCCAAAGAATGACTGAACCAAAAATAACTTTATTTTTTCTTTTCTTTCTTGGTTCAGGAAAATAATGCTGAAATCCATTGTTCTTTGTCTTGAGTTGTTTTTATATATTGCTTTTAATGGTTAGGCGTTTTTTCAGTGTACCTCTGTGTAAGAGATGTATGATATATATCTATATCTTTTATATATAAGATTATATATAAAAATATAAAATCTCCTGTCTTGAAATATATTGAGGAAGGACTTCATGGTTGATTGATTAGTGCAACTTATCACTATTCCTACTACAGGAGTCTTCAGAGGATGTGTCAGGAGGCTTGCCATTCTTAGTTGACCTGGCCCTTGGCCTTTCTGTGTTAGCTTGTTCTATGCTGCGAATATTATACAATGGACCAGAAATTACCAAAGATGAAGAAACCTGTCAAGAGCTTTTAAGATCTAAACTGTTACAAAGGTAAAAAAAAAAAAATAAAAAAAATTCTCTGAGTCCCCATGTAGGTTTTTTTCTGAAGGAAGGTGACTTTTGTAGTTCTGCTCAAGTCTTGTGTTTTATGGTGATGTTCTGATAATTCTTCCTGCAGTTTGTTCAGCAGTTCTGTGTTGCCTAAAACTAAAGGAATATTCTCTAGAATAGAGGTTTTCTTTAGAGTAAGTAGAGGAGGATTGGGCTATGCTTGGTACAAGTCACACTTAGTATGTCTGTCTCTCTAAAATGTTGTTGACAAACGTGTCTTTCTGACTGAGGGGGGGGAGAGTTAGCAAGGTGGAAACCCAGTATTTTTCATCTGTTTTTATTTATTTTTCCAGGTGCCAGTGGCAGGTGGAAGCTAACGGTGTAATATCTCCAGCCCTTACACCAAGTCCTTCTCCATTGCCTCTTACTATAGATGAAGATAGAGAATTTACATATCCCTCTGATGTTCTAGTGCCTCCCGTTGGACACTATTTTGATCTGCCTAGGATTAGGCTGCCTCCAGGAATCATGATAAAACTCAGGGAAATTTCTGGACGTGCTCGGCCTCAATTTAGACCTAGTATAAAGTAAGTAGTCATTGTTCTGCTCTATTTTTCTGACTGGACTTCTATTGTTCAAAATGTTTTGTGCCAAAGTGAGTGAGCTAATTAAAGCAACGGTGAGGAAGTGGCACGCCTGTCGTGTATGGTGGAATGCATTTAATGTTCTGTAAATACTTGGTGAATGCAGAATCTGGTCAGCTGTAAGTGTGAATTAAAGTTTGTTTGTTATTTGTACGTAATCGCTTTGGCTTTACCTATAACCCTAGGGAAGTGATTCAGCCAGAAGTAATGGAGGAGATGGTAGTTTCATGTGTGATTAAACATCTGAATTTGGTTGATGCGCTCCAGTCCCTGATAAATTTCCAGTATCAGGAAGAACATGCTGAAGAATATGATTTACTTTGTAAAATTATGGGAGAGACCTTTAAGAAGCTAAATGCCATGGAGAGACAATTACAGGTAAAAATAAAATGACATCAAAAACCAGAAGGCTAATTGTGAGAATGAAGGTGTGTTAACAGCATTTTAGAAACACAAAATGTACTCACATTTCTTAAGATGAACAAGTGTAATAAGTGTCATTTTTGTCTCTTTATTAGAGTGTGGCCGAGCTGGAGCAGAAATGGCAGAGTGAGGTAGATGATGCCATGCATGGGAAGCTGGAGAACAATGTCCCATTCTTTTATGATTATCACTTCAATGAGGTGAGCACTGTGGCTGCTGTGTGGGCTCATGCTTCGCGCTGCTCTCTCCGTACCTGCTCATCATTTTCCTTCACTTTGTTTAGAGCAAGATGAAAGAACTAGAACTTCTGTGTTCAATGAAAGAAGTTTCTTTTGATGGAAGTGATCTCGAGAATGTGGTCCTGGCGTTAAGGTTAGTAGCTTTGGGCAGCTTTAAGCAGCTGTGGAATTCCAGTGAGTTCCAACAGTAGTTATGGAGGGTTAAAGTTGCACACATACGTAAACGCTTATTGAAATAGGCACTTGAATCTCAGTGTACCCTGTGACACTTAATGATGTGAAACAGAAGCTGGCACTAAATGTTTCAAAAACATTGTATGTAGAATTCCATTAAAGGCTGGTAGACCTGTAGAAAGAAAACAATATTTGTGAGCAGGAACATCCAGATGAACTTTTAATCAGGGATGCAAATGCTTTAAAACTTAATTTTCTTCTCTGTCTAGCAATATCTGATTAAAATTGTAAATATATTAAGTACTTACTATCAAATCACTTGTTGATTTCTTCAGTTTTTCTGCTTTCTACTTTATTGGCGTAGAATGGATTGATGCCATATGTCATCTTTTAAATATCCTTTCTCACTAACACTTCATTTCAGAAGGCATTAAAGTAATTGAGTTTACTTCTTTCATTTTTCTTTCATAATCTTAGGGAGAAGTTTTTTCAAGAGGTGAATTCACTGATACAGAAGACCTCTCATCCCCTAGCAAAAACAAAAACGTTAGTTAAGAGCTTGATGAACAGAGCAGAGCTGTTATTACATGTCACTATTGCAGCACAGTCTGGTATCACAAGAAGTATATCTGGTACCCCTGCAGAGACTCCAGGTATATGTTTCATTACCAGCATTGTACTTTATTTTTTCTGTTTTTGTAAAGATAGAATTTATTCCTTTTGTTTTACTCTCCCACTTAAATTAAAAGGAAAACTTTTTTTTACTTTTTCAAATTATTTTTTTTTTTACAGTACATGAAGTTGAGTCTTTGTTTTCCGATTGCTGTAATGATGGTAAATTAAGGTCTGAGTAATAATATGTGGGATTTAAACTTTAGTCTCCTGAGTTATTGGGAAACAATGCTTAACCTAATCAAAAGAAAAGTAATGTGAAACGATACCTGAAAATGAGAAAGTCCTCAGAACTGGATTGCAAGTTTTTGCTTAGACTGTTTTTCTCCCACCCTGTGTTAACTTTTGCTGGAGTGTCCACAGTGATTTTATAAAAAACCATTTGTAAATAACCTCCTACACCAAGAGTGACATTCTTTCATATTGTGTAATATTGCAGCCTGCAAATCAGCATCTGAAACAAAGGTGATCTCTCACGCAGTCCGCCAGCCCGTCTTCCTTCGCAGCATGTCAGCACCCTCTGACTTGGAAATGATTGGTAACGAAGATCTCGAGTTTGCTAGATCAAGTCAAAGGTATACAAGGGTTTATTCCACTAAGCTGCTTTTCAGTAACATGGCCTGTGTTAAAATCCTTATAAACTTTGCAAGCGTAGCACGTTTGGTTTTTAAATGGGATCAGCTTACTGGTGCCAGGTGTAATTACCCCATATTCTCACAGGCGCCGCCACGTCACCAGCCACAGAAGTAGCTCCTTCACTCTTCTGCAGTCCCTGACCATCGAGGACAGCAGAGATAAGCCCACGTACAGTGTCTTACTGGGACAACTGTTTGCTTTCATTGGGACAAATCCTGACCAAGCGGTATGGCATTTTTAAACGCACTAAATCATTGTGTTTTCAAACTTAAACCCTTCGCAAGGAAGGAAAGTGTCCTGTGTCTCTAACAAAACCAAGCGAAATCTCATAGGTATCCAGCAGCAGTTTTCTGCTAGCTGCTCAGACGAGGTGGCGGCGTGGCAATACGAGGAAACAAGCCCTAGTGCATATGAGAGAGTTGCTGACGGCAGCGGTTCGGGTTGGAGGTGTGACACATCTCGTGGGCCCTGTGACCATGGTACTTCAGGGGGGACCAAGGTTTGTTTATTTCTCTCAAAGTAATTAAATGTTTTGCTCTCTGTAGAAGATAGGAAATTGCTTTGCGCAAAGAAAAACTCTGAGAAGCGACTAGCTGTGAGGGCTCGAGTTTGCAGAACAAAGCTTGCAACAGCCACTTTGGCCCTTGTGGGGTAAACAGGCAGAAACTTCTAGGAAAAGCTTTAATTTGGCAGTAGATGAACTTTCCTTCCATACTGGGATGATGTGTCCACAAATACCTATATAGGTTATCTCACTCTCCTGACTTTATTCTGAATTCTTGTTAATTAGGTAATAGTGATAGATTTAGCTGATACTAATACAGTCATCTAAATTTGATAAATATTTTAGAAATATTTTGTTTGGAGTCAAATTTAAATTGTCTCTGAGCTAAAACTAGCATACTATCTTGTTTACCTGTGCTCATATTAAAACACTGTGACTTGCAGTTTTGCTTATAAATCTTTCTTTCTTAACTCTTAATATGTGCTGATTATTTTTTTTTTTAAAGTCATATTTGGAAGTTTGCTCGTTTTATTTAAGCCAGAAAGCCTTTACCATTTCAAATTTCTAACTGCCAACAGAATTGAAGAGCTCACGTGTGGCGGGATGGTGGAACAAGTCCAGGAAGCTTTTGGAGAGACTATGACATCTGTGGTCTCGCTGTGTGCTCGCTACCCCATTGCTTGTGCAAATAGCATTGGCCTCTTATGCACTATTCCCTACACGAGGTATGGAAATAGTGTGAAATGGTGAATATGAAAGGGAAAGAGGACATCCATTAAGGTTTTGCCTTAAGGAAAAGCATTATCTAGCAGAATTGTACTCCCTTTCTCCACAACGAGAGAAGTATCTGAGAACGTGCTGTTAAATTCTCACAGAATTTCATCTAGGGAGGGCAAGGCAGAAGGCAGAACTGTCTTTGTGCAAAGTGAAGTTATTAACTGCGGAGTTAAGAGCAAGTTCTGGAATTTCATTGCGTCTTGTTGTTAGTGACTGAAAAGTTACTTAAGTAAAATCTGAATTTCTCCTCCACAGGAGCGAAGAGAAGTGTTTGGTACGTAGTGGCCTGGTACAGCTTATGGACCGGCTTTGCAGTTTAAGCAGCCAGACAGAATCCAGTTCGAATGAAAAACAAACTAAGAAACAAAAGGTGGCCACCATGGCTTGGGCTGCCTTCCAGGTGCTAGCCAATCGGTGTGTTGAATGGGAGAAAGAAGAAGGTAGGAATGCTGCCAGATGTATTTCTGTTGTGTGCTTTAGAATTGCCCAGGTGCCTGGGGAGTGGTATAAGTGTTTTTAAAACAGGGCATCGCTCACCACAGCTTCCGTGCTGTGTGGGTTCTAAAGAACACAGAAGTGGATACAAAAATAAGTTGATTTTCTTTGTTTGTTTGTTTGTTGTTTTTTTTTTTAAATTCTAGCTGCTTTTTCTCCTCGTGGGAGTGTTTATGTTGCAGATATTTTAAAGTCTGCCACTTGGTTCTGTCTAGACATAACCAGAGAACCCAGAGACCCTGAGTGATCACTTTCTCCTGTGATAGGATTCACCCATAACATACATAAACTTACAGACACGTGGCTATTTGCTAATGGGACGTAGAAGTTGTATCGATTTTTATTTTTAATGAAAGACGTTTTAATTTGGTTACTACTTTACGGGTAAGGAATTTGTAGACGTGTACATTCATTTTTGTTAATTCCAGTTGTGTGCTCTTGCATTGCTTTTAAAGGTGGTTCAACAGAAGCTGTTCACTCTGGTCTGGCTCGTCAGGTCTCCAGCCTTCTTACCAACCACCTCGCACGAGCTACGGAGTGTTGTGGCAATCAAGCTGCAGGAAATGATGCGCTTCAAGATGTTCTCAGTCTTCTTAATGACCTGTCAAGGTACTAGGCCTTTGTCTTTGGAGTTATTTTTTTTTTATTATGGATGAAAGCAGGTGGGGGCTCTTTTGGGGATTGTTGGGGTTTTTTTGTTTTGTTTTGTTTTTGACAGTAGTGAAGGTAAGTAACTTTCAAAACCATTCTAAAATTTGATTGTAAACTGACACTCAATCTTAGGATTTAATCACTGTTAGCATGTTACATAAGAATTGTTGCAGGTAAAGTGTTGTCCGATGCTGTTTTTCTTTTTACTTGCATCTTTTAAATAATAAATTGTTTTTAATTCCAAGAGCATCTTCAAACAATCAAAAAAATTTTTTTTTTTCGAACAGCAGCTACCTATTCTTTCTCCCTTTCAGGAGTCACATAGGTAAAGCAATCCTCAGCCAGCCTGCCTGTGTGTCCAAGCTTTTGTCACTTCTCTTGGATCAGCGTCCTTCTCCAAAGCTGGTCCTTATCATCCTCCAGTTGTGTCGTGCTGCACTGCCTCTCATGAGTGTTGAGGACTGTGGAAATGTGGAATTGCCTCCCTGGAGTTACTCAGTACCCTCTCTGAACAGCGAACAGGATGATCCCAGTGACCCAGCCTCCAAGATTGCCTCTCTGCTCTTGGCAAAGCTGGCGGATTATGTAGTACCAGGTACCAGCATCTTTTTGATGTGGTGCTAATTTGAGAAATTGCCAAGCAAGTCATGTTTCTGCAGGGAGCTTTTGTACTGACAGAAAGCTTAAGCAGGAAAAGGTACATGATATGTCAGTATCGAAAGACAGGATATTTCTGTGACATCCCATCTGCCTCTTAATTTAACTGTTCTCAGACGAAAGTGTGTGTCCCAGTGATGTTTTAGATGCATCTCGGGTGTATTAGCATTAGTTTCAAGGTCAGGAAAGTTTGTTGATAGAGCTCATGGTTGTGTGTTTTCCTTTGCTCTTCAAGGATGCCAGACAGTTCTTTCTCCAACTGCCTCTGAGCCGGATACTACTTTGGCAAAAGCCAGTCCTAAAAATTCTATAAAAGGTGATAAAGATCCTGGAGAAGAAAGCGAGGCAGTGGATGGTAAACTTTCCATTTTTATTCATAAACGGGAAGATCAGTCATCCCATGAAGTCCTTCAGCCATTACTAAGGTAATCTTAATTTGCTGGATTGGAATTAGCAACCTATTTCACCAGTACCATTTCTCTTTTTTTTTTTTGGTGCTACAGCTGTAGAAAAACACATTCTAGATCTAATAGTAAATGGGAAAGCAAAATGTCTTCCCAGTTTGTCGTGTTTACTGGCAAAACAATAAGATAATGCAAAAAAAGGTTTATAGGGCTGATGCTTAGTGTGCTGTTACCTGGATAAAAGTGCATACCACTATACTGCATTTGTGGTGAGGCAGCAGCAGAATGAATCTAAATCCCAATGCTTCCTGGACTTGTCTGCTTTGTAGAAGACTGTTTAGCAAAGATGAGGGCAGCAGAGCTGAAACAGAGCAGATTATACAGATGTATACAAGGTGGAGGGGGATATGAAGTGTGATGTTTTGGTTTTGGCTTCCTTACAAGCCATGTCAGCCACTAGCAAAGGAACAAAAAAAGGTCTTTTAATCTATCTAAAAACAATCACATGAAAAAATATCTTCTTAAATGAGACTCCATCAGAAAAATTTAATGTATCTTGTTATGATATTACAGCCTGTGTAGGACTGACAAATAGAACTATCAAAGCAAAATGGCTTTAAAAGCATTGCTTTTAATAATGCATACACTGGATAATCATTTACTATTACAGCTTCTTTACTATTCTTAATACCCACCTGGATTTTGAGGCCTCTGAATGTCAAACAGACAACATTATCATCTCTTGCATTTTGTGCTATTTGTTTCCTCTTCTCCCACTCCACGAGTTCAAAACCAAGTTGCCCTAAAAATGATACTGGGTGCTCTGAGGTGAAAGGTTAACTCGGAGCCCTTGGGCATTTGTGTTCAGTAAAAAGCCAATTTCATGATGCTTCTTTTTGAGAGGGGAAGAATTAAGTTGCTGTGCAAATCACTCCACTCGATAGTACTAAATTCCTTTTGTAAAGTACAGTGCAGTTGGGTATGTCCTTAACTATCGAGTATTTCTGTTACTGTTGAGCAGTTTAGTTGCATGGGTTGCTTTCAAATAATTTCAAACTATGCATAATAGTTTGAAATTAGACTGTATAGTTCAGCTGTTTTTTCCACCAGTGAAAACAAAGCTCATGTGTTTTGTTTTCACTTTTACAGTAGCTCAGAAGGTCGTCCATTCCGACTAGGAACTGGTGCCAATATGGAGAAAGTGGTGAAAATGGATCGAGACATGACAAAAGTAAGAAAAAGGAATAACTAAAGAATTATTCAACGTTGTAAAAATCGGTGGCCAGTCATAATTCTTGTTTTTATTGATGTTAAATCCCTGTTGGTTAAATGTTTAGTTTAGAACTGTTCAGAAAGATAGCTTTATATGTAATGGTAGCATTATATAGTTATTGATGTAAATACAGGGGTAAATGACAAAGAAGAATTTTAGCTAATGCTTTCTCCGACCATTGTAGATCATCTTTCAGCCCCTTTAAACTTCAGGAACAAGAATATTAATGCACAGTGATAGTATGAATTTTATTAAACCATATATTTAAATTAAATTTTCGTGTATATCTTCAGACATACTTCTTGAGTATTTCTGGTGCAAATACTCATGTGTGACTTTTTGATCAGGGAAGAGAAACCATCCTGTTAAGCTAAAAATGGGATATTAGAGGCAATGAATCCATGTTGATCTCCAATCTCTTTGTAGAGCAGGAAAAGCAACAGAAAGAATTTGTCTTGTGACTGTGACTAATACATGCACAGGAGGATGTTCTGATGTGTTCTTAGTACTTTTACATATGCAGAGGGATGAGAATTAAATGCATCTCACAGTGTGGCCAAATAAAGTTAACATTGGTATTTGTCTTATATGGCAATTTTCTCTTCAGAGTGGCTGCTGTGAAGTTATTACAGAAGAAGCTGCTGCAGCTCTTCGAAAGGCAACTAAGTGGGCACAGTCTGGTCTAATAGTTAGTGTTGGGCCACCCATAGAAACTGTCAATCCAGAAACTACTAGTGGGTTGTCCACTGGGGACAAAAAGAAGACTGCACAAACATCTATTTGCAGAGAGAGGAATTCTGAGCTTGCCAGGTCAGTCACTTTGATTCTATACTCAGAGTCTAGATTCTGCTTTTCTGAATACCAGTGCTCTGAAAAATAATCCAGGTGTTCATAAACTTCCCTTTTTTTTTCTTTTTTTTTTTTTTCTGCTGTATATTGTTGTTAACAATTGAAGCTTCTTTTCCTTCTCTTGTTTTGAAATTAATAGGCAAATTGCTTTCTACTCCTGTACAGGACGGATCCTGTGAGGCCATTCATTAGTGGCCATGTTGCCAACAGCATGGCAGCAGAGGTGATTGCTTTGCTGCATAGCTTGCTGATGGCACCAGAATCAAATGCAGCTCAGATATGGACAACAACTGCTGAAAAAGTAAGCAAGCAGAAGATTAAATATCAAATTCTACACCAAGCATGTACTGAGTAACTAAGAGAACTTAATTATTAGCGATTTCCTAAGCTACTCCTTTCTGATTTGCTATTTCTAATACTTCAGACTGGGATGTGTAACTGCACAGAAGCAGCCCTTTCTAGTAGTAGACGGTATCTATCTGATAGGTGGAATAAATAATCAAAAATTACCTGGCCTTAGGGAATGTGTTGTCATTCTGTAATTCACTGTTTGTTTAGGGAATTATCTTCTCTTTGCCAGGTAATTATTCTGCCTTTGCCATTCAGCCCTCTTTGCCACGACCTCTGAGGGTTTGAAGCGTTGGCTGGAAAGTAGAGCACATTGCTTTTATGTTCCTCTGAGTTCTGTGGCACCTAATCTGTTGCTTAGGCTAAATCCTTGAGCAAAGACTTTTGCTAAGATTACATATGTGACTGCGATTCTAAAAGTTATTAGGGAACAGAGCTGGCTTTGGTGTTCACGCTTCAGAGAACTTGGAATATTCCGAGTTATATAATTCTCTTCAAGAACAAAAATAATTCTTCTGAGACTGTGTGTGGGCTGGAGGCTTGGGGCGTTGGGTTTTGTTTGAATTGTCCTTTGAAGTCATTCTCTGGTATTTTTGGTTGTGTCTTCAGGTTCTGTCTCGGGCTCTGATGTACATTCCCCAACTTGGGAAATATGCAGAGAGTATTTTGGAGAACGGGAGTAGCAGTGGAAGGAAACTCGCTAAACTTCAAAGAATTGCTCGGCAGGCAGTAGCTGCCCTTTGTGCTCTGGGTGGCTTTAAGGAGACGATTAAAATAGGTTCTGAAGTTCAGGTAATTTAGCACCATTCACATTTTATATCTTAAATGAGAGTTGGTGCTTTTGATGATGTTTTGCCTGCATCGACGTACTTGTGGAGCAATTGCCTGCAATCGTGAAGCAGTTGCAATAACACGTGCTATTGTGTGTTATTCCTGTTTCCTAAAATACCCAGCTCTGTAATTGTGTTGAGTTGCTGTGTGGTGTTTAAACGCTCAGTGTTTGTTGTTTGTAAAGCCTTAAATCTTACGCGGCCCTTCTTTGGTTGTAGGTTTTAGGTAAAGGAATAGCAGGAAGCATTGGAGTTGTGGCATCTATTAATGAACAAGAAGGTATAGCAACGGTCAAATTTCCACCTACCAGTATAGACAGTAGAAAGACCTCACAAGCATCAGACACATTAACTATTCCATTATCTAGGCTCTGTGTTCCAAGATCTGAGGTACGGTAGTTTTAAGAATCCAATATTAAGTATAATATCAATTATTTATATTTTTGTCACAGCATACTGGCAATGAATCTACAGCATGTAAAAAGTCTGTTTCATCTTTGATTAAATATTATTTGGAAAGTTTGCCTCATTGTTTTAAACACAGCTTAACTATCTGTATTTATGTTCTCATTTGAGTAACATCAATAGTCATCTTTTGGTGCTTAAAGATGTTCCATTGCATACTGTGTTAGCTTTTTGGTTTTGTTTCGGGTTGTTTTGGTTTTTTTTTTTTAACTGGTGTTTGGTGCTGGTTTTGTGATAGTACAAAATAAGAATTAACTCCAGGTAATAAAACACCCTCATTTCTTAGAAACTAACTACTTGAATTTAACTTTTTACCGTGCCCCCCCACCATCAGGCATTGCCTCTTCATAAACTGTCCATTACTGAGAAGGTAGTACAGGCAGTCCAGTCCATGTTGCTTCCTCAGGAGGGAAGTCTATCTATTCACACCTCACTTCCTGCAACAGGAGATGGCTCAACTCCAGTAATGGCAGTGGTCCGGCTTCTTGCTGAAATAAGAACCAGGTGAGTTGCTGTTTTTTGTGCAGCACCTCAGTCTGTTTTGACACTTCACACAAACGTTCAAGGAAATTGCATGGGGTTTTGTTTTCTTCCTCTGTGGGTATTGGCATATGACAGCAGGAGACAATGCAAAAATTACTGTTTGCTTCCTTAAGTACATTTAGTGTCTGGATGATGTTAAAATGAGCACCAAAAATAAAGTGTCCCCTGTAATACAATGACAATGCATTGAGCAAATACATCATCTAAGTAAATGTTATGAAGCAGGGGGAGGCTGTCATTGTGGAAGTTCCAACAGATAGCTAGGCAACCAGATAAAGAAGTAGATCAGTCGGTGTGCTGTCTTTTAAAATAGTCTTGAATTCAGTACATGTAAAGACAACTTTGATGTCAACGTACAGTTTTGTAATGCTTTAAACATATTATTTTTCCATTAAGAGCATGCCTGGTGATGGCTCAGCTGTTAGAAGACAGCTCTTTCTGTGAAGAATTCATTCAACAGTGTCCAGCTGCTGTAGAAGTTCTTAATTTAGTAGCGCAGGAGTGCAGCCCTGGTAGGTATTGAACGTGTTTGTGCAGCTTCATTGTCATATTCAGTTCAGAGACATAACAGCCTTTAAAATCATTTCAGTGTTTTGTCTTCCAGCTGCTTAGGGTTTGATAGCTAGCACAGTACAGCATGTCCTATCATAGCTGCAGAGCTGTTAACATAAGAGTAGCTGATAATCAGACTAAACAATTTTAACATTAGGCATAGATTTTAGGCCAGAACATGATTACCCTGTGGATCACAGAAGATGCAAGTCCCAGGGCTAGCTCTCTAGTACTACTCTTCTGAATGCTCTCCGCTGTTGTTTCCAGTGTCACCTACTCTGGATTCCATGACGTTATCATTTGTCTGTTTTCTTTTTATGACCTTTCTGCTGTTTTTCACAATGCTTTCTTATATTCCTTATCCTTGAGTTCTTGATTTCCTTCCCTTTTGTTTAAGGATAAGCAGTGGGCCCAGCATAAGTCTTAGTTCAAGGCAAGTTTTAGGAACATGTCAGAGCTGTTCATGGGAGGGATGGCTGAAGTGAAGGATGTCAGGGTAGGAACCAAGTGGATTTTGGTACGATCTCCAGTGTAAAAGGATTTTTTGACAGCAGGCATAAGTTCTTTTGACTTCCTGCCTTTGCTGGGTCATAAACATGCTCACTAACTTTATATCTTAACTAATGTAACAGTGTCTTTGCTAACCAAATATAAATTAAACATGGGGGAAAACAATTGCTTGTATACATTCGGGTTTGTCCTTAGTTTATCCTTATTAGGTGAGATTATTTGATCGGATCTCTTAACTTGCAAATGTAATGTTTGTTTGTATTTAGTGGTGTTAAGATTGCATTGTTGGACTCATAATTAGACTGGCTTGGAACCTCATGACTTGGTTTGTTGTTACAGGGGAGAGGCTCCTTGTTGTAGAAATGCAGTGTGAAAGGTTACGGATGTTGTATCGTGACTGTGCTCGACCTCCCCCTCCTCCCCTCCAAGCGGACAGGAGACAGGTGAGCACAGAAACACTGCTGAGTCTTCTGCCCCTTGCAAGTGAAGGCAGCCACTGTCTGCAGAGGGCCTGCCTGTGGGGATGGAGCCGGACTGGCTAAATTCTTATTTAAGTATTTAATTTAATACGAATTCCTGTAATGGGATGTAATTTGTGATTGCAGTCGTGGTAATTGCCTGTGTTAAATTAAGTGTGCACTTTGTAAAAGAACGTGTCGTTGGATTTCAGTAGATGACTTCAAGTGGAATTGGTAGAATAAAACGTTCTGTTCCTGTTTGTAGCCCAAAGAAATCACTTGGAGCCCATCAAGAGTGTTTCCCCCTGTGCGAGCGTGCATGTTTTCATCGCATCTCACAGCTGTGACCTTTTTGGCTGATCCTAGTGCAGGTGGGGGACTTCCTCGGGGCACATTTATCTATGCCACTTCACCAGTTCCAGTACAGGTAAGAACACATGACTGTACAACAGTCTCCATCGTTTAATATTCAACAGCACATGAAAAGAAAAAGAAAATTTTCTATTTTACCTATGTTTTGTAAGTAATTTTTAAAAATAAGTTGTTATTGTTACTTCTAGGCACCATCATTCTACTGGGAAATTGAAATAGTTTCCTATGGAGATACAGATGATGACACCGGACCGATCGTTTCATTTGGATTTGCTACAGAAGCTGAAAAAAGAGATGGTGCTTGGACAAACCCAGTGGGCACTTGTCTTTTTCATAAGTACGTTGAAGTACACCAGAAATCCTGCCCTTTCTCAGTACCTCAGCATGCTCCTTAGGGAGCCGTTATTGTGAGCACGTTGTAGTAGGCAATGTGTATGTTTTAACTGAAATGTTAAAATGCTGAACTAGAATATCTTGAGTTGCCTTTTGTGAGTGTCACAGCTACCTCGACTTCGGCTGGTAGCGAGGTGTAATCCTGATTTGTTTCGGTGCTCTTCTTGATTTTCTTCTTGTGTTACTTCTCAGCAATGGGCGAGCGGTGCATTACAATGGGTCCAGCTTGCTGCAGTGGAAGAGTGTGAGATTGGATGTGACTCTTTCTCCTGGTATGTAAGAGTACAGCTGACTTGCTCATCTGGTAAATCAGAATAAGGGAAATGGTGGTTGAGAAAACAGGACTAAATCCATGTTGTTCTTTGGATGATTATATTTTACTACAGGTGATGTAGCAGGAATTGGATGGGAAAGAACAGAAGGAACTCCACCCCCTCCAGGGCAGCCAGCTAAAGGCAGAGTTTATTTTACATATTGTGGGCAGCGACTTGGACCATATCTAGAAGATGTCTCTGGTGGAATGTGGCCAGTTGTCCACATTCAGAAAAAGGCAAGTTTTTAACAGAATTATGTTGCTTGATATATATTCTCTCAGAAATATTAAAACCATTAAATAGACAGTATTGAGCCTGCTTACGTATCTATAAAAAAGTAGAGTGATAGTTTTTACCTTTATTAAGTTAGGTTGATGTATTCCATTACCCTTTGCAGGTGTATATGTGTTCTGTTATTATTTTGAGCCTTTTCTGCCCATTAGGACACTAATGAGCAGCTGGCTTGATGAGATGGCCCTATTCTGTGGTAGTAGCCCTTCTGTTAGTATTCCTTCCCAGAAATGACTTTGCTTCAGAGTATCCTAGCTAAGTATGCTGTATCTTGAAGCTAGAAAACAGGCAAGTTCAAAGTTTATGTTCAGAAGCTTAATAATTTCCCTGCTGCATCCAGTTTTAGAGCTAGTGGTGCTGGGAAAACTGTACGGCAGGGAGATGTCATCAGTTTATCCCTTTGGCTGAGTTTCTTAAAAAGAGCAAAGAGGAGGATCAAAACAATTCACAACTTCTAATTCTTTTCTGTGTGTCTTCTTTCAGAACACGAAAGTCCGGGCTAACTTTGGATCTCGGCAGTTTGCCTACGCTGAGGGACAGGCTCACCGGAACGCTGCCGACCTCTGTATTGACCTGGCGGAGGAAATAAGTGCCAACTTTGAAGCGTTGCCTTTTGCCATGGCTTCTGATAGTGATAACGATGCTGGCACCAGCATAGCTTCTGATCCTGGGACCCATGGACCTCCTTGTAGAATCGCTGCTGTTGCTACGGCTCAACAACGTAAAGTGATGATTAGCATTTTATTTTATTTTATTAAATCTCAGGAGAAATTTCGATTAAGTAAATAGGATTTAAGCACGTCCTGGCTGCAGTCCTTAAGGACTGCCTGTTTAGGTAAAGCAGCACAGCAAAGGTTGTTAAATTGCTCATTTGTTTTTCAGACAAGGCAATTTAAAAAAAAAAAAAAAAAATAGATCTTACTTTGGTCTTTATTTATATGGATGCATTAATTATTCCCAATTAATGCAACCACAATGAGAAATGACCTTATCAGGGCTTTGAATACAATAAGATATTATACTTGATTGAATCAGCCAGTTGCCAAAAGGCACCACATTTCCACAGACCAATTGGAAACCGTGGAATGCAATTTATCTAGGACCTCCTGGAATATTTTTGCATGCCTTCCAGTGCGTTACGATCTCTGTATTTCCATGTGTCTTTTGCAGAGTACGACAGCGACACATCTTGCCACTATAAAATGGAACTAAGCTACGAGAACTTCATCACGTCGGGCCCCGACCCTCATCCCCCTCCTATTGCAGATGATGAAAGTGATGATGATGATGACGATGATATTCCCCGGGTGAGGAGCATGGCAAGCTCTGCCTGCTGCAATCTGTAGTCTAAATACAGATTCTAGAATTCAGATTTTTAAGTTTAGCCACACAGGGGTTTTCCCTGCTTCCTTAAGGAAAATATAGCTGTTGTTAACTTTTCTTTCTTCTTGATGTTCTAAATAACTTTTGTCTTTGTAGGAGGATCATTATGCCCTGTTGGTTAAAGCCTGGGAAACTAAAGTTTTCCCTACAATTAGAAGAAGATTCCGTAATGAGGCTGAGAGGAAGTCTGGGCTGGATCAGATTAAAGGAGCTTTACAGTTAGGTATGGCTACGTTTACTTTCAAGCACATTGTTTTATATGATGTGCAATAAGTGTGAACATAACACCTGTGTTTCTTGTGTTTTACTGTATTCAGGGATGGAAAAATTAAATAAGAAAATAAAATTCTCTTGCTGTTAGTGAAGTATTTAGAATTTGTTTTGTCTTGTTGGACAATTTAAATAAGGAAAATGTTTTCAGAAATCGTGGCAGAATCTGTTGTGATGTGGATGCAGAAATTTGGAATAATAGTTGGGGAAGAAATTATCTACGTGCATTTTCTGTCTATATTTTAAGGCAAAACTTTTGAGGAACTTCTTAATAAGGGGGGATTTGTAAATGAATACTGTTCTGGCAAGACAACCTGTCTGTGGAAAAGTCCCAGTAAGAGCAAAGAAAGAAATCTGAGGCCTAATGAGAAGCATACAAGTGTGTCTCAGGGAAGCTTCTCTCCCTATCTATCAGCCTGACTGAAAGAATATTTAAGTAATTAGCTCATCTGCTTATGATGTTAATGAGAGGAAGAACTTATTTCAGGTGGCTGGGGAAAATAACTAGCGCTTCCTTCTGTCTACCAGGAATGGTTGATATAGCACGACAAACTGTAGAATTCCTCTATGAGGAAAATGGTGGCATCCCAAGAGACCTCTACCTTCCTACCATTGAGGATATCAAAGATGAAGCAAACAAATTTACAATTGATAAAGTACGAAAAGGTAAGGTCAGCAAAAACTATCTTGAGGGGAAAATAAAAGCTCAGAAGCTTTGGTACTTGGTTTTTACTGCATAAATTATCAGTCTGAGGAAAATGCTGTACCTTAAAAATTGCATTGTCCCTTTCTGTCCAGGTCTCACGGTGGTGACTCGCTCTCCTGACAGTAACAACGTTACCAGTAGTGCTGTTGGAACAGCTTTACCCAAGTTTGCTATTCGTGGGATGCTGAAGACATTTGGTCTTCACGGTGTTGTTCTGGATGTTGATTCAGTGAGTAAAGATACATTGGGGAGGGCTTTTAATGTATCGGCATCACACGTCTCTGAGAAAATATCATTGAGTGTACTAAACCGCTTAGAATGTGGATTTGGTGTACTTTTGGAAGGAAAAAGATGGTATCTTTGATTGACAGTGTTGGTTTTGGTGTTCCAGGTAAATGAGCTAGTACAAGTAGAGACGTATCTCAGAAGTGAAGGAGTTCTGGTAAGGTACTGGTATCCTATTGACATGTTAGAAAGGCCACCGGCTGGTTATAGGAGGACTGCAACCAATGGCTTGGTTACCCTGGATAACACCAATATCCAAATCCACAGGTAAAAAAAAAAAAAAAGAAATGTAGTTAGAAGGCATTTGTATTATCTGACTTGATCTACAGCATTTCCTATAGTACAATTATCCACTGCAACCTTGTCTTGAGCAGTAGCAAACTTCTGAATCTTATTGTAGTTGTATTAAAGCTGACAGGGGTTCATTATATCTTCGTGTTTGAGTAGTGGGCTTTTGGTTTGGAGTTTTTAGAGGGTTTTTGTAATAAAAGAAATGTATTATGATTGTCTTGTTGGAAGAATTTTACCTAGTCGTGTGAGAGTGGTTTTATACATGCTGGTCTAACAGGTACCTTGCTTGAGGTTTCTTGTACCATCAGCCAGTTGCTACCTAAAAGCTCAAGAACTCTCAACTGTCCTTGTGGAGAGTTGGCTTCTAGTTCAGGTGCCTTAATTTGGTACCAGAATTAGATGGGCTGAGTGCAATCTTAAGTGAATAAGAAAGATTTGGGTCTACCTGAACCTTTAAAATAAGAATAAATTAGATGTGTATGCTCAGATTCAGAGGCAGGTCGCTGGATATGGTTTATTTGAAGTATGGTGAGGTAATTTTATGTTTGGATGTTTGTGTTTTCTAGAGAGCTTTTACGAAGTGAAGCTTCTCTGGCCAAGCTGTACTGCCGCATGGCTCTCCTTAATATTTTTGCCCCCAAATCTCCCCATATGTTTACTCGTCTGTTCCATATTCCTGCCATCCGTGATATCACTCTGGAGCACCTGCAGTTGCTATCCAACCAACTTCTTGCACCACCTCTTCCTGGTAAACACTAATTTTTTATCACAGCTCTTTCCTGGTACAATAGTTTTCTGGGGACAAAAAAAACCCCAACAAACCAAATTAATTTGGCACTTACTGATTAGTTAGTAATGATGGGATTCGAAATAATATCTCGATGGACTCCTGGCCTTAGTGATAGGGGGCTGAACTAAAATTCTTGCTAATGATCTGATGAAAAGTGTTCAAAAGTGTTCAGAATCCCTCTTAAGACTCCATTCAGTGTGCTTTTGTCCCTTTGCCATCGGTGATCTGTCTGGGGAGGGGGGAAAGTATCCATGTGGGATGCTTGCAGGGAGTTGAGAATGTTTTCTAGTTTGAATCCAGGGTAGTAAAACTAAATGCCAGTTGGGTCTCAGTTTGCAAAATTCAACTCTTCTTCATTTCACAAAGTGGTTTGTCCTTTTCCTACTGGAATCACAGATCTGATTAGAGAATGTATGTGCTGAATCATGGAAAAGAATCTTTGGCTAATTCAAGTGAGTGTTGACAAAGACAATTATCGTGACAAAGCTATTCTGCATGCAAAGAAACGTGTGTAACGTGGCTGGAGCAGAAGGAGGAAGTAGGAAGTGCTAAATATAGGCTATTAATAACTGAAAGTAATTACTTACCATTGGAAAGAGTCCTGTGCCCTCCTCCAATTACTTTGAAACTTGGCTACCTCTAACAGATGCCGCATTGTAGAAGATCCTCTTGCAGAGTACAGCACTACTTTGCATGGCTTTGAGAATAATTTTACAAGCTTTTATTTAGTTTTTCCTCTTTAGAATATGTCTAATTCAAGTCCTGCTAATACGTACCGTTTCCAAACTGGCATTTTGGTGAATTACCCACTCCTTTGTGCACTTCACTTTGTTTTTCTTTTGACTTTTCCCATTAGCTCCAGAACGACAGCCATGAGATGTCGGGGTTTGCGACCCACTTGAGGCCCCTTAAAAGCTTTGTTTGTATCTGGGGCAAGCTTGAGAACAGATAAAGCTGCTTTCACCTCATCTAGAATGAGTGGGGAAGAGAGTGCTTCTGGTCACTTGTCCTCACTGTACTTGTGCAGTAAATTGAAATATTTCTGCCTTCATACATGGGCTGAGGCTGCTGTGACCCCCCAGCTCGGGGTGTCTGGCAGAGCTCCCTCAGGGTTAGCCTAAGGGAGGTGAAGAACACAGCTGGCATTTAGAGAGCCACCCCGTCTGCACCCAACTGTGCCAGGGGTGCAAGTCTAGTTTGGGTGAATCCTTTCTACTGCTGACCTTTGGGGGGAGTTTTGCACTTGCTCAGGAGTGAAAATAAAAGCTTGTCATCCTCCAAGTGTTTTAAAACTCTTTCCGCTGTCTGTTTCGCAGGCTACGTAAACATGTTGAAGTGATCTTGGGATCTGTCTTATCTCACTTGTTGTTACAGATGGAACAATCAGTTCAAGTTCAATTCTTTTGGCCCAGTCCCTGCAACACTGCGTCCATTCCCAGAACTGTGCTGCCACAGACCTCTTCTACCAGGGCAATTCGCAAGCCATCAGAGAGTGGCTTACTGTGGCCATCACTCGGACACTCCATCAAGGAGAGGAGAGTCTGTTAGACCTCACTAAACAGATCTGCTCCTTTTTGCAGGTAAAATATTTACTCCTGTTGTATGAGCAGGGGTGTTTCTGTTTCTAAGGAGCCCTTGCTTTATGTGTGATTCTAAACTCCAGAATACTGTCCCTCTCAACGAATCGTTTCTCTAGGTGGGTTGTATTCCTGTTCCTATCGTAGTGGGCACGCTGAAAACACAAGCAGTACTCTGGATCATATTAAAACAAAGTGGCCTCACACTGTGTCATTATTTACAATGCTGTATTTTATTTGAAAGAAGAAGAGGGAGGTGGTTTTCTGCTGCCTGGGGGCTTTCATTATAAAACATTCTGTTACAGACGGCACCAGAACAGTTTCCTGCTGAAGAATTTCCAATTTCAGAATCCAAAGTCAATATGGATGTTAATTTTCCTGGGGCTGCATTTGTAATTGTGTCCTGTAAGGAAAGTCAGTCTGGATTCCGCAAAGAGTAAGTAATTGAGGGACCAAGGATGACAAAGATTAAAGATGTGCCACTGAGCCTCTGTGAACACAGAGTTGTTGCTCTGTGGTTGCTTTTTTTTTATTATTATTATTAGATTTTTTTTCTCTTCTCAGAGACTCATTTTCTGGGTGGTGGGATGAATACCACAGTGTGTTTCATCTTTCTGGGATTGGGTTGGCATTTTCAGTAGCTGGTTCCATTCTAACCGAACTGTTCTTGACTTTTTTTTTTTTTTTTTCAGTTCATCCCTGTATAAAGCTCCGTGGGCTCGAGTGCTGGTTTATGGGCTTGGGCATAAAGTGAAAAGAAATGGTCAGTTAAACCTGATTGAAGCAGTGTGCTACCCTCGGGATGCCTCTCCAACCAACACAGGCCTAACGCCTCCCCCAACCACCAATCAGTACCCTTCAGTGATCACCCCTACGGACAAGGTCCACATCAAATTAGGTAAAAAAAATAAATTTAAAAACCTTTTTTAGCTGTGTTCTCAGAAGTGAAACAAGCATCGTCATTTGCCTCTGTGTAGGAGCTTCCTATATTACCAGTCCTGCTGTTGGTTAAGACAGTATTTTTGTACAAGGTATTAAGAAACGTCTCCTAGCAGAAATAGGCAATCATTCTTAAGCAAGAAAACACGGTTTTAGAAACGTTGCAAGCCATCTGACTGATTTTGTTAGTTCTGTTACTTCTGTTAGGATCTGATTTTTCCCGAGTTTTGTCTTCTGTGAGTTCACAGAGCAGCACTTCTGAATATTTCTGCAGTGTTCAAGTTGGTGCTATTGCTCTTTGAGATGCTGTGTTGCAGATGGAAATCTTTTTTTTCTTTTTTTGCTTTTCTAGGTGATTGTAGGGGCCTTTAATATGCAGAGTAATACATAGGTCACCCCAGCTTCTCAAGCAAGAGCAATTATTAATATTCTTTTTACCCTTTCAGCCTAAGGAAGAGACAGTGGGATTTATTTAGAGCAGTGAAGGTGACTGAGCTGCAGTAGACTCTTAAAACTTCAGACTGGAGGTCTTTAAGTTCTTTTGCTGGACGACAGCATCTCTGATGTTTTTATCAATACTGATCACACACATCATACTACAAAGAAATGGCTTTGTAAAAGTCCTGTATGTATTTAGTTATGAAATAAGATTGGTTTTAGCTGTACGTATGTCATGTAAACAAAACGTTATCTGTATTTTTTCTAATTATAAATTATATCAACACATCATTAGCAATAAACATTCCTATTTGTTTATTACAAGGTACTTAATAGAGAAAATTCTCACTTAACATAAATTTAGCCTCAAAAAAATCCTAAAAGATATGACACTACTTTTACTTCACAAATGCCTAGAGTCATGATAAGTATTTTCTCTGACCTTTTTGCTTAGGAGTGTCTCCTCCTCCTGGAGCTGTGTTGGTCCTGCATTCTCTCCCTCTTGAATTCCCCCTGGCAATGGCATTTGCAGAACAGCTGTTAACTTGGAAATTGGAAGATGGGGATGGAAAATCAGAAGATGAACTGGATACTATTCCTGCTTCAGTTCTCTTGCAAGTAGTGGAATTTTTAGGTGAGAATGCAGTATTTCCTTAGTAATGAGCACCAATAATGGGCTAGCTTAGATGGAGCTTAGGCAAAACCAAAAAATTATAGTCACAAAGTATTTCTGAGCTCTTCCATTACACCGAAGTTATATTCAAACTCCAGAAACTTTCTGTTGATATGCGCTTCTTGTACTGGCTTTCCTGTCTGTCTTACTGCTGACATACAGCCATTGAAATGACGTTTTCTTGTGCTTTTATTTAATGTTACTGTTCCAATTCATGTAATTAAGCTACTAAGAGTGAAATACTGCTGACTCCCACATCTTGCCTTCCCCACACAGGGAACTTTCTCTGGACCACTGATATGGCAGCATGTGTGAAGGAATTAATATTTCATCTCTTGGCTGAGTTGCTTCGCAAAATTCACAATCTGGAGCAGAAAAAAAACCCAGCAGGATTGTCATCTTCCATTGCCCTTCAGCTAAATCCCTGTCTAGCTATGCTTATGGCCCTGCAGTCAGAACTTCACAAGCTGTATGATGAAGAAACGCAAAACTGGGTGTCTGGAAATGCGTGTGGCGGTTCTGGTGTCGGAGGGGCTGACCAGGGAAGATTTTCAACCTACTTCCACGCTCTGATGGAGGTCTGCCTCGCTGTGGCAGAAGTAACCTTACCTATCAATATGAGTGTCACAGCTACTGTCATGTCTTCAACAAGTGCCCCAAATCTTAGTGACTCTTCGTCCTCGTCTTCATCTTCTCCAGGACAGACGCCGCAGAGTCCAAGCTTGCTGTCAAAGAGGAAAAAAGTCAAAATGAAGCGGGAAAAGACATCGTCTTCAGGCAAACGGTCCTCATCCAGAGCGGCTGAAACGGACGCTGCGATCCTCAGCATCGGAGGGAGCAAGCCTGAGGACATGTTATGGTTTCACAGAGCGCTGACTCTGCTGATAATTCTCAGACACCTGACTAAAAAGGACCCCCAAGGATTGGGGGTGACAAACGATGCTGTGGCAGATGCGTGTCAGGCACTAGTAGGTCCCACGGCTCACAGCCGCTTGCTCGTCATCTCTGGGATACCAACGCACCTGGAGGAGAGCACGGTCAGAAGCGCCATCAGGAAGGCGTGTAACGCCCACGGTGGGGTCTTCAAAGATGAGATCTACATCCCTCTGCAGGAAGAGGATCCCAAAAAAATCAAGGACAAAGCGGAAGGAGGAGAATGCAGAACGGAACTGGAAAAACCGACTGTTTCGAGCAGTGCAGACAGTTTGGATATCAGCAGCTCCAGCAGTGTCACACCTGCCATGAGCGTTAGTGCTTCAGCCTCTACCAGCCAGGCCTCCCTCTGCAGCTCCCAGGGTTTGTCTCGGACCGTTAGCGATATCTCTGTTGACCAGTTTCAAGCAGGACTGGAACTGGCCATCCCGCCAGGCTTGCTAGAACCACACGTTGTTTCCAGCCAGGAGAGTTTGGATCTTTCACACTGCAGTACCGGGAGCCTCGGCAGCCTGGGCAGCCTCGGGGAACCGCTTGACAACGTAGAAACAGCTTCTGTGTCTGATGTTGGATCCATGTACACAGTCACATCTCTGGACAACCAGCCGCTTCTGGCACGGCCCATCAAAGGTTTTGCTGTAGTAGAGGTAATAGCTTTTAATCAGGAGAGGGGCCTTTTGGGTCGTTTTTTTTCTGAAAGAATGAGATCTGATTCTAGGAAGTATTCTAACCTCTGGCTTTGAGAAATATTGTATTTCTTGTGGTTTGTGTGTAACAATAGATACTATAGACTGGCTCTGAGGAAGGATTTCTGTGCAGAAGGGGCTGTTGGGCGTTGGAATGGGCTGCCCAGGGCAGGGGGGAGTCCCCGGGATCCCTGGAGGGGTTGAAGAGTCGGGCTGAGCCAGCGCTGAGGGATCTGGGGCAGTTGGGAACGGTCAGGGGGAGGGTCATGGTGGGGCTGGAGGAGCTTCAGGGGCTTTTCCAGCCCAGATAATTCTGGGATTCTGAAACACCTTGATTTGACTGTCAAGGAAAAAAATGTGCTGTATGTTTTCTTCTGTAAAGATTCTTCTGCTTGGCTGAGGCCACAACTTGAATGAGGGGGAGCACAAGGCACTGTTAGCAAGGTGTAGCTCAGCATAGGTCATGGCTGCAGAATAAAAATAAGTCAATGTGCATGTGAGACTAAGGAGGTTAGGAATTCTCAGTCTGGGCAGGATGGCTGAGCAACACCAAGCTTCATTCTCCGTTGAGTCTCCCTGTACCGTTCACAGCCTTAGAAGCATTCTCTGTCCCTCGAAGGACAGAGGGGACCTGGTAGCGGAGTTACCAAGTGGCAATTTTAAAACAGAAGGAAGTACTCTTGCACATTCCGAGTTGTAGAGCTCGTTACCACAAGGTGTTGCAGAAGCCGGGAGTGTAAATGAACTCAGAAGGGATTAAGTTCATGGAGGATGTGCGAATTGGCAGCTATTAAGTATAACAGTCAATGCAGCCTTCAGTTTAGGAAATCTTTTAAGCTGCTGATTTCTGGAGGCTGAGAAAATATGTAAAGGAAAAGATCTGTTCATTTCCTCTTTTATGTAGCTTTCTTCAAAAATTTGCTACTGGCCGCTGCTGGAGATAAATTTACAGATAGGTGGCCCTTTGGTTTGACCCACAAAGCAATTAATGCTTAATGACTACATTTTCACATATTTTAAACTATTCCTCTACAAAGTTACTTCAGAAGAGATGATAAATTTTGTTGCTGTCTGGTTCCAAATTAATTTTTAAAAGCATTGTGGGTGGCTGTCATTGCCAGATCACTCCAGGTTTTTCAGCTCCACACAAGAAGCCTTCCTCCCTGTTGTTCCACGAACTGCGTGCTGCAGATTGATCAGAAGCTTGCGAAAGCACAGCCCTTTCTGATAGCTTGGGAATGCAGAGGGACGTTTTTGCATAGTCTGGGATTGTATCAGTTTCCCTTTCAGAAAAAAAAAAAATCAGCTTATTCAGATAGAAAATCTTCAGTTGCTATTCTTAAGCTGTTAATTGACAGGAAGGCACCAGAGTTGAAATAAATGATCAAGTGTGTACAGAAAGCTGTCAGCGTACTCGCATGGAAACCTACGCCGAGTCTGTAGCTGCTCTGATAATGATGGCATGGTGGTTATTCTGGGAATCAAAGGAAGTTATTGTTCCTGTTCCCAGTTTGTGTAGCTGAGACTTCAAGGCCTGTGCTAATTTAGATGTATTTTTCTAAAGGGAGAATGGAAGCAAGGACAGCCGAGTTGCAAATAATGACAGGTTACCTAGCTGAAACTTTCAGCTTTTTGTTTGATATTTCTAAAGGCTGTCTCCGGACTAAGAAATGGAATAGCTGGTTCAGAGCTGTGCCTGATTAACACACAGCGTGGTGATTTCAGTGCCCAGATGTTCTTAGAAAGGATGACGCTGACCCTGAATTCTGGTATCAAATTATTGATGTAGGAGAATGTTGGAAGAGATGTGATCGTGGTTACCTACATGAGGAGGGGAGGAAGTTTAAGACTTAAATTCATATAAATGGAAGTTAATTTGTCGGAATTCCTGTTAACTAATTTCATTATTTGTACAGATAAGGTCAAGAGCCAAAATAGAGAAAATCCGAGCCAGTCTATTTAATAGTAGTGATCTCATTGGTTTGTCAAGTCTGGATGGTGAAGATGAACTGATGGAAATGTCAACAGAAGAGATTTTAACTGTTTCTACTGTAAATCAGAGTTTATTTGACACACAAGGGAGCCCAGCACTAGAAGATTATTTCAATGATAAGTCAATCAAAGGTATGTGGTTTTCATATTAGCATCATATTTCATATTATCTCACTTGTACTGTACATTTTTGGGGGTGATGGAGGAGTCAGATTCTCCTCGCTGGTGTAAATTCAGTGTATCTCCGTAATTGATGGGTGACAATGAGGGGGAGCCAGGGAGTAATTTCAGAGCAAGTTTCCTCCCTCTCATCAGTTGGCAGGCAGCTATTTGCAACCTGAACATTGCTCAGCTGTCTTCACAGCTAGTCAAACAGCAGAAAAAAAGAAAAACACCACAAAACCCACAAAAAACTCCCCACCAAAAAACTACGGAGTTATTGAGTGATTTTTTTTTTTTTTTTTTTTGAGAAAATCACCACTGTAATAATTTACCATTTTTAGACACAGCATAATTTGAGAGTTGAAACTGTTGAAGTAGAACAGCTAATAATTTATATTCTCTAACAACACGAAAGCTGTACAGACACTAATACGCTTGAAATGGGCCCGAATCAGGGGTCGGAGGGATAATATTTGGAGGAGGTTCAGTTGACTATTTGCTCAGTTGGTAGGTGTTGGTGTGTAGCTACACAACATAGTTTTTACACTGGTGTCATAAACAATCTACTTCTTTCATTACCACTGCAGTCACGGTCAAATAATAATTACAATAGCTTGCCAAAATGGGAGAAGGCATCCGATTCTCTCTCATAAATGGGGTATTGGAGTGCAGAAAGGTCGGCTAGTAGAATTTTTCTGAGTGATTTTCCTCTCTGAGCAGCATGTGTTGCAATATTTTAGCTGAATGTCAAATGTTTTTTCATGGTTCAAATTCAAAACAGGTGTCATGGTATATTGTACCGTGTTGCTCTTTTTGTTTTAATTAGGTGAGAAATTGGTCCCAGGTGCTCGGGAAGTTCTCACAGAAATATTTAAAAGCTGTGTCCACTCTGAACAAATGCTGAGCCTAACTCCAGCGAAACCCATTAAGGTTGCAGATATCTATCTTAGTAAAGAGCAGATAAATTCTCAGACTCCTGGAAACCTTCTCCATGTGTTCTTCACAAACGTCCGCCCTCCAAAGAAAGTACTGGAGGACCAGCTTACTCAGGTAGCACTCTGAAAACTATTTTCAGCATCTTTTTTTTTTTGTGTCACTTGGAAGCATTGGGTAATTATTCACTTTCTGTGTTGGAAGATTTTAAGGAAATACGGTGTGCCCAAGCCAAAATTTGACAAGAGCAAGTACAACAAGGCGGGCAAAGAACAGCACCCAGTGAAAGTTGTGAGCACCAAGCGCCCGGTTACTAAACCACCTACGAAGGAAAAGTCTATGCTCAACAGTGTCAGGTTGGTGTCTTCAGCCTTTTGACAGTTGCAAAACATTTGATTACTCTTCAGGAATCCAGATTTTTATTTCTCTTCCCTCTGTATTTCCATGTATGGATTCGGAGGAGGGAAATGCAACTTTGAGATTATAAAAGACCCCTCCAAGGAATGTTTTGGTTTCTTGAACAGACTATAATAAATAAAATTTAATAAATTTTTTTACAAGCCCCTTTTTTTGATAAAATAAAACTTTTATCCTAACATTTGCTTTGTCCCTTAGCCGAACAGCCTTAAGTGAGAAGAAACCTACCGTAAAGCCAAAATCTCCTGAGAAGAGCAAACCTGAAGAGAAAGACCCTGAAAAGTCTCCCACAAAGAAACAGGAAGGTAATAGCTGTAGAGAATTTTTCTGTAGTGTTATATTGTAGAAAAGAAAGACATTATTTTTGCATTGGCATGCTTATGTGATATCATCATAGATCTGTTTTTGTTTTCAATGAGGCTAACTTATCTTTTTTTAAATAGCGATTAAAATGCTGCTTTTATCTGTCTATCTGTGAATCTGGACTCATCAACGTAAGCGAGAGCAAACCGTGGTCACACAGTTCATGCAACGGTGTGCGTAGGCCGTGTGCATCCATTGGGCAGAGAACTGGCTTCCTAAGGGGTGTAGATAGTTTCTAGGCTTTTTTTTTTTCTACAGGGTGAGATTAGGATAGCGTGGGGTTGAACTATGTGGTTTTAAATGGTGTTTCTCAACTTATGTGGCAAAATTATTAAGTTACAAGAGGAAAATTGGATGAAAGAGTAGCTTCATAACTAGTCTATCTGTGGAGGGGACAGCACAGCTGTGCCATGACAGGGGTTAGTTCCAGGGATTTGCTTGATGTTTCTTTCTCTGGTCTGGTGGCAGAGTGAGTAGACACGAGTTTGGAGTCTGCTCTTCACTGTAGGAGATTCCAGGTTGGGTCAGAAAAGGGGAATTTCAGTGTTCAGCCAAGGATGGATCCTTGATACCTGGTTAGATACATTGGTGGAACGATTCCGGATTTGTGTCCTTGAGAGGAAAGGATGAGTGTCGGTTACTGAAGGCCAGACTGGACCTGAATAGTGTGTTGGGTAGAACTACTCAAGAAATGAGCCATGGTGGGAAGGGTGGAACCAGGAGAAAGCTGGCAGGTAGCCACCTCATACGCCGACCGTTCTCCTGTGTGCGGTGTAGACTTTATACTAAGTCATTAATTATTTGATGGTCTTATCTCTGCTCAGTTCCTGAGGAGAAGTATTTGACACTGGATGGATTTCACAGATTTGTGGTTGACCGATCTAAACAGGATATCCGTAGTGTGTGGAGAGCTATTCTGTCCTGTGGGTATGATCTACATTTTGAAAGGTACATTTTACAAATCTTTTTGTAAACGTGTTACTGATTAATTGTGCTCACTTTAAAAAAAAAAAACCCACTCGATCCCAAATGTTCCTACTCCAAGTAGCTTTAACCAGTGTGTTAGTAACATGCAAACTTCTATCCGTGTAGAGAAAATTGTCGGTTATTTTCTTAAAACATGCTTTAAAAGAGTCACTCTGCTGTCAAAATGCAGGTTCCTGCATAGCTAACAACATAGCTAACAAAATCATATGCCATGCTGCCCTTGATAGCTTCCAAACTGTATCATAAATTGGCCCAACAAGAATTATATAGATCCATCTGGCTGTCTCTGGTTTCCTTCCACAACAGCTTTCTCTTCTGAGCACTGGGTAATTGTTTAAACTGGCAGTGTTGTTACTGGGTCAGTAGTAGTGTAGAAGAGGGAACGGTTACTTCCTTGTTAATATTGTACAGGAAGAAAGGCCCTTAAATGAATCCCCGTTATCACCTTGTGTCAAGCCACAAGCTAATTGCCACGTCTCCTTCCCCTGTACCCACTAAGAAGATAGTGTGGTAAGTGAGCTCAACAGGCAGTTCCTTTTTTTCTTATTATTTAATAACACCGAGCAAGATTAGGTGATGAATCAGTTGTTATTCTCAAACCAGAGTTTTTGTCATGGAACAGCTCTGCTTCAGGAAAGGGGAGAAAAAGTAGAGCAAGCTACCCGGTGTTGTGTTCAACGTGCTCTTAGTATGGTTGCACGTAGGTTTCAACAGGTCTCACACCTTTTACCTTTCAGGTGTGCCTGTATTGATGCCCGACATGCTCAGAAAGCCTCTCGGAAATGGACGCTGGAAATGGATGTAGCCCTTGTCCAGTACATTAACAGGCTTTGTCGTCACCTTGCGATTACACCAGCACGACTCCATCCCCATGAAGTTTATCTGGATCCAGCTGATGCAGCAGATCCCAGAATCTCCTGTCTGTTGAGTATGTATAGATCTCTTTGCGTGGAGCCTTTCTTCAGTGGAGTGCTCCTGAAGGACCTGGCTCTCACCCAGGTAGCTGGGCCTTTCCTGTGGAGGTGGCAGACTGGAGCCTCCGTGGGCCGAGGGGAACACTGAGCCTCGGTTTTTCTCTCTCCTTGGGTGTGCTTGGGCACTGCTGTGCCTTGGGCACTGTTGTTAGAAATGTGCTGCAACCGTTCTCCCAGCGTGCCTCCTGGGTCAGGCCGGAGCAGGGAGAGTTCTGGGGAGTTTAGCTTGTAGGGGGAAGGAAGGTCAGACTTCAGTTGTGGACCTAGGCAGAGTTTAGTCAACTAAATCCTGTTCTAAGCACTAAGTTCCTTTAAGAGGGTCTCCAGATAATGTAGATTCAGTGATAGTGAAAGACACTGGGCTCAGACACCCAGGAACTCCAGATCCAGCTCACCTCTGCTGTTGTATCTTCAGCCCTCGCGATGTGTGGGGGCAGGCGGGGCGGCTCTAGAAGGAAGCTCCTCTGGCTCCTGCCCTGAATCTGCCGGGACAACGGACTTTGCAGCAGGTAGGGAACCTCGTTCTCTCTCTGACTGGATGTTTCCCACCTCAGATGTTCCCGTTGAAAGTCTCCGCCTACGGTTTGCACTGCTTCAGTCTCTCAATACAACCTTGGAGACGTTCTTCCTGCCTCTGGTGGAGCTCCGGCAGACGGAGATGTACGCGAACAGCATCGCTGCGCTGCTGCAGGAGGCCAAAGGTCGGGTCCCGCGCGGGGGGGACACGCTGCACCACGCGGAATCCCTTAGTATATTTGGCAGAAGGTTTTAATGCGTGTGGACATGTGACAGAAAGGAGAATGTAGAGGGGAGAGGGACAGCGAGATAAGGAGTGGTTTCAGTGTGCTAACGAAGGCTTATTGGCTCCGTTCTCAGCCTGATGAGCTGGCGTAGGGTCTGAGGTGACGACAAAAAACCAGCATTAACCCAAGGGCACTTCTCAGTGTGGGAGTTTTTTCTTGCTTTGTTTTTTAAAGGCGAGGGGGATTATTTTTGGATGTAGTTAAAAGACATTCTGCACCTTTGGTGACCATGGAGGGAGTCAGCCCGCTGTGGGTGGCCTTCAAATGTGTCTTTATCTTCTTGGGCGTATCCATAGATGAAAATTCTTTGTTAGTGAACAAGCAGCAGGTCATGTGAAAGTCCCAGGACATGTTGGCATCCTCGTTGTCATTGAAGTTGTAGAATTAGAGAGATCAACCGTGCATCAGCATTTAAAATAGTTTTTCTAAGCCTTCATTAGCATACAAGCCCAAGATTTGGGTCGTTACGTTGCCTAAACGATACAGAATTCACCAAAGGTATCAATGTGTGTAAACAGGCTTTTGTATTGGCCCAGCTAGGAAAAAAACCCCTTGTAATGGCAGTATTGGGGAAGTGAGGAATGTTCAGAGATTTGTCTTTAGAGCCCACATTTATGGTGCAATGTGAGAGCCCTATTTTTTATCGTGTTTTCTTGCCTGTAGCGTTACTGTCAAAACACCTCAGATTTCTGAAAGCTATTTGGCAAAGTGTTTGTGATTTACAGAGATCTGGTGGAGCTGATAGGATCTATTTGTATAACGTGAGAATTCATCAGTGTCCTAACCCGACGCGCTTCTTCCACTAAACATTAGTAACAAATACTTTTTTTTTAAAAAAAAAGTGGATTAGCCGTATTTTACCTACCTGGTAAAGGTGAAATTATTATTCTACTGTTGTCCATTAGAGAATTGCAGAAAATAAGGTGGTAGAAGGATGGATTAACTATGCTGAAATGTGCTTGTTTATTTAGGGTTGATCTTTTATGACACAAAAGTAACGGTAATGAACAGAGTGCTGAATGCCACTGTCCAGAGAACTGCTGATCACGCAGCCCCAGAAATCACCCTGGATCCCCTGGAAATCGTTGGAGGTAAGGGAAGCATTTATCCTTCTCAAAATCTATTTTAATCCACTGCAGTAAGTCAGATCTGTTTTAACCAAGCTCAGATGCTCATTAATGCGAAATCCTCTGAGGACGGGGATTTTGTATTATTTTTTTGTTTGTTTGTTTTGAAATAGGGGAGATCCGTTCTTCAGAAAATTCCTATTTCTGCCAAGCAGCACGACAGCTCTCCTGCGTGCCCTCCTCGCAGCTCTGTGTTAAACTGGCCAGTGGTGGAGACCCCACGTACGCTTTCAACATCCGCTTCACGGGGGAGGAGGTTCATGGAACCAGTAAGTCGGGCCCACGGAGTTACCGGCGCGGGTGACGGCGGGTGCAGTCGTGACAACTTACTCCAGGTGGAATCCAAGTTCTCACCAGAACGTGGCTCGTGTCAGCCTTCAGGAACAGCGTCACCTTTGGGGTGTTGGTAGTCCTGCAGATGGAAAAGAATGAAGCTTCCCAGAATTAAGCAAGCCAGATGGTTCATTTTCATATTTTAGCTAATACAGCAGGATGTGTCCGTGCCTGGGCATGCAGCTTCCCTAACTAGAGCAAGTAAATAAAGTCATAATAAGTTGTTTGAAGCATGGGGAGAGCATTTAGTAAGGATGTCTCGTCAGGTTGTTTTGATGCTCAGCCGTGGCAAACCCCGCCTGTGCTGATGACCAAGACTTTTTAAAGTACTTTCTTGTTAGTAAGGAGCTGGGTAATGCTACTGTGGTTTTAATTGTTAGTGATCTGAGATCGTATAGCCAATAAATTAAGGTACCAATAGGTTAATGTGCCCTATATATTTGATACACGTTAAATACTAGTACAGGTTACATTATCAAACGTGGCTGTCAAGGAGTAAGCAAGTGTTAACAGTTCAAAACAGTCATGCCCTGATGAGGTGGTTCTGGGAGTTGTTTTCAACTTGGCATCGGAAATATGAGTTTGAGCTTGTCCCAGCCAAGCTGAAGAGATGGTCAATACGATAAAGTTTTGCTGCTTTAAAAACTGTCCTTAATTTTTGCAGTAAATAGTATTAAAATTGCATCCTCCTCATTTTTGCGAGGAGACGTACAGTATTTCCTTGTAATTGTTTTAATAATTTTCACGTGAGTGGTTAAAAGAATGAACCACAGAAAGGAATAAGCATTTAACTGTCCTGACTTCACCCAGGCAGTGCAGAGACGGGCTCCTCGTGACACGGGAGCACTGCTTTCCCACAGAAGGTGTTAAGCAATAATCTGACTTTATTAAACAAGATGATAATGCCTTCTCTCGACGTTATATTTTAATTTGTGAGGGTTCATTCTGTAAGATCTTTGTGCAGATGCTGTCCAGCCCCATTTGGGTATTGATCCAGTGGGGGTGCTGGCTCCCGTGGCTGCTACGTGGGCTCCATGTCCTCCAGGAAAAGATTTAACCAAGAGCTGAGGAAAAACTTGCTTTGCGGATCTGTTGAATAATTGATAAGGTTATCAAGGCAAATATCAGCTGTGTGTCAAAGAAGAAAATTGATTGCCGTTATCTAAATTAATGCAGTCTCTGCGTATTGATTGCAGTGGGGGTTTTTTTGGAGTTTCATGGGGGTATTAGAGAAGAAAAGCCCCAAATGTGCTTCTCCTATTACCAACTGGTATCACCTATCAAATTGTGTAAAGGAAAATTCTTGCCAGTGTGCAGCTATTAGCTGAACAAAGGGCTCCTTGATGCTTTCTCTCAAGGAGAATTCTTCTCTTTTTAAGGTCCGTGGTGGTTATTGACAGTATCTTAAAAGAGATAAATGTTACCTCCACAGCACAGCATCTGTAAGGATTTCTGATGCACTGCCTCGCTGCTTTTAGCTGTGGAAATGCCCCGTCATTGTGCAAGCAGCACCAGTCATCCCCTAATCAAGTAACTCATTCCATTTGCAGGCCAACTGGTGTAGCAAATGTTTGTGCCAGGCTTACACGCAGAGTGCTGGAAGACAAAGCAGCACTTGGGAATTGAGCAGGAGGCAATTCAATGAATATTTTTTTGCATGTAATTAAACTATTTCAGTGTGGGCTTGCACGTGAGTCGCGGGCTGGCGTGGCTGGCATCTACCCCACCCTCATTTAAGCCACGTGTCTGTGCAGTCAGAGAGGTTGGGCCTGTAATCTAAGGCATGAAACGTGATTCCAAGGAGAATGGCAGATTCTGGATTGAAAGGCAGCAGTTACAAGGCTCAGAGGGCATTTCATTATTTTGCCTCTCTCTTTTTTCAGGTGGATCTTTCCGTCACTTCCTCTGGCAAGTTTGTAAAGAGTTACAGAGCTCCTCGCTCTCCCTTCTCCTGTTGTGCCCGAGCTCTGCGGTCAATAAGAACAAGGTGTGATATCTCAATGCAAGAAATTGAAGTTGCTTTTCTCTTTTTTGAATGCGTGTGTTTGACCAGGAGCAGAACGCACTCAGGGACACAGGGAGTGGCTTCAGATCAACAGCCCCTGCCTGTGGATCGGAGCAGCTCGGCCCGAGGGGCTGACAGGACTGACAGTGGCTGTTGGTGAACCCCCAGTGGCACTTCCAGTGGTGCTGCGGGTACCTCAAGTAGCCAAGTGGTCAAAACTGCAGAATGTAGCAGGATTAAAACTCCCGGTCGAAGGTCACTTTGAGTAAATCTGGTTCGCTTGTCTGATTTAGGGATTGTCCATCCCAAAGTAGTGAAGTCATTCTGCTGGTATTTCTCCAGGAATGTCACCAGTCACGTTGCTGGTAGAATAAAACGCTCCATCCGTGCTATTTAGTGTCCTCCTGGTTTGTGCAGTAGATGTATTGTAGAAACAAGATAAAGCTTATAGCCCAAAGAATTTATGGTGGTTGAGGGGTAGTTCCTTCCTAGGAATATCAACAGGGTGGGGAAACAGGTCATTTCCCTCAGCTTAAGACCAGCTATGTCACAAACCTGGCCTTGCACATCCAGGCTGTATTCCAGAAACACGCCACAGCTGGAGGACTCGGATATCAAACTGGTAATGCAAATGCAGCAGAGTCCTGTGAATGCAGGGTAGCAGAGCTGGTAAAAGCAGGGCGCTCCGGGAAACCAGCTTTCTGGTATCGCTTTGGAGGATGGAGTGATAAGATGATGGGATGTAATATCTCTGTACAGTATACAGACTCCAGACCACGCTTGAGCAGTCCTGTTGTAGCCAACTAACCAGCAGCCACCGCGTTCGAATCGATGTTGTCACAAGCCTCTTAACTTGCAGACCCGCAGGGTGTGCGTCGATCCTTCACTCCTGGTCTGTGTGCTCCCTTCTGTGTTTTTTTTCTCTCAAGGGGAAGTACATTCTGACTCCTAGCCCTATAACCTACGCCGAGGAGCAGCTCTTCCACTTCTTCGGGCAGCTCTTGGGTATCGCGATTCGGGCGGATGTTCCTCTGCCGCTCGACCTCCTGCCCTCCTTCTGGAAGACCCTGGTGGGGGAGCCGCTGGATCCCGACCTTGACCTCCAGGAAGCTGACATCCTCACCTACAACTATGTCAAAAAATTTGAAAATGTAAGTCACTTTTTGTTTCTTTTCCCTCTTTTTTTTTTTTTCTTTGTTTCCAGGGTTTCCCCCACAGGCTAGCGGATGTTTTTCACGTGAGCAGAGCTGTGAAGTGCTTTAACTCGAGTGCAGGATTTCACATCCTGATGGCTTGGAAAAGCTGCTCAGTCTCCTCTGCTGCCAGGCCCAGTGGAATTAAAACTTCTGAAATGTTTGCTGGAGCTTGGCAGGGCTAGACCAGAAAATAACCCACCAAAGCTGTTACTGGGTTTCACCGCCCGTGATGGCTCCAGAGGACAGAGCGAGCGCTTTGTGCCTCGTGGTGACACCTTCAGTGAGCTGCGAGAGTAACGGGGTGTGACGTTGCCAGTCAGAGAGGGACCTGGGGGGTTGATCGACAGCCGGCTGAACAGGAGCCAGAGTGTGCCCAGGGGGCCAAGAAGGCCAATGGCATCGTGGCTTGTGTCAGCACTGGCGTGGCCAGCAGGGACAGGGAAGGGTCTTACCCCTGTGCTTGGCACTGGTGAGGCCACATCTTGATGGGTGGGTTCAGTTTTGGGCCCCTCACCCCAAAAAGGCCATTGAATGACTCGAGCGTGGCCAGAGAAGGGCAACGGAGCTGGGGCAGGGTCTGGAGCACAGGTCTGCTGGGGAGCGGCTGGGGGAACTGGGGGGGTTCAGTCTGGAGAAGAGGAGGCTGAGGGGAGACCTCCTGGCCCTCTGCAACTCCCTGCCAGGAGGGGGCAGAGAGGGGGGATGAGTCTCTGGAGCCAAGGCCCCAGCGCCAGGCCCCGAGGGAACGGCCTCAAGCTGCCCAGGGCAGGGTCAGGCTGGCTCTGAGGAAGGATTTCTGTGCAGAAGGGGCTGTTGGGCGTTGGAATGGGCTGCCCAGGGCAGGGGGGAGTCCCCGGGATCCCTGGAGGGGTTGAAGAGTCGGGCTGAGCCAGTGCTGAGGGATCTGGGGGAGTTGGGAACGGTCAGGGGGAGGGTCATGGTGGGGCTGGAGGAGCTGCGAGGGCTTTTCCAACCCGGATGATTCTGGGATTCTTGATGTGCTGGTCTTGCATTTTGTGACAGATAAATGACGAGACAGAGCTGGAAGCTCTGTGTGCAGAAATCGCCTCTCAGCATCTAGCAACAGAGAGCCCCGACTGTCCCAACAAACCCTGCTGCAAATTCACCTACCTGACCATGACTGGGGAGGAAGTGGAGCTCTGTCCCCGAGGCAGGCACATTCCCGTGGGGTAAGTAACAGCCTTGGCAGGACATTGTGCTGGGTTATGCGGTGAAGAAGCGTTTCTGGAATAATTTTCCAAGCACCAGATTCTCCAGAGGCGCTTTGGTAACAAGCGGAGGGTTGGAGGATCTGGGGAAGCTTTATGTTTGTTGGCAGGAGCTTGGAATCGCTGGTGCTGATTTGTTCTGTTGGAGATGGAGAGCGAGGAGTGGGTTGATGGGGTGTTTGTTGGCTTTAGTAAACACCCCCCAGGTAGGAGCCCTGTGAGAAAAGGGTGAGTGTGATGGGAGAGGAGGAAGCTGAGAGTGGAATTAAATCGGGAAATATCAGAATGCAAATAGCTTCATGCTCACTCCTGATTATTCAAAAGTAGAATCTCCCCATAAAAAAATGTGTCATGGTCTGGGGAAGGGCCAGAGGGCTCTTACACACTCCCCTTATTTTTTTTTTTCTGTGCCGAATCTCTGCCCCGCAGGTGGGAGAACAAGGACGTGTACGCGGCGGCGATCCGGAGCTTGCGGCTGCGGGAGCTGCAGAGCCCCGAGTGCATGACGGCCGTGCGCGCGGGGCTGGGCTCCATCATCCCCCTGCAGCTCCTGACCACGCTGACCCCGCTGGAGATGGAGCTGAGGACCTGCGGGCTCCCCTACATCAACCTCGAGTTCCTCAAGGTGCGAACAAACTTCCCTGTCTGACGGGGAGAGCAGAGAACCCCCCCGGGGGAAGGTGTTAGGGGAAAACCTGCTGCTGGTCCAACAGCTGGGACGGTCCTTGTGCATGCTGCCCTGCACGTAGGTGCCCCGCTTCCACCCCCAAGGAGGGTTTTCAAGTTTTCACTGGATTCAGGAAATAATGAGGGTGGGGCTTGTTCCTGAAGGAAATCATGAATTTACTATTTAACATCAAATTTTAAATCTGTCTCTATTTTCTTGAGCTTTATTCATTATTTGCCACTTGAGCTAAGAGGTGAAAGAGACGTTGCTCTTATTTTGAATTGCAAAGAGTTTCTGAAGATCTAAAATTCATCCATAACGGACAGACAATTTAAGAAGGGCAACGGAGCTGGGGCAGGGTCCGGAGCACAGGTCTGCTGGGGAGCGGCTGGGGGAACTGGGGGGGTTCAGTCTGGAGAAGAGGAGGCTGAGGGGAGACCTCCTGGCCCTCTGCAACTCCCTGCCAGGAGGGGGCAGAGAGGGGGGATGAGTCTCTGGAGCCAAGGCCCCAGCGCCAGGCCCCGAGGGAATGGCCTCAAGCTGCCCAGGGCAGGGTCAGGCTGGCTCTGAGGAAGGATTTCTGTGCAGAAGGGGCTGTTGGGCGTTGGAATGGGCTGCCCAGGGCAGGGGGGAGTCCCCGGGATCCCTGGAGGGGTTGAAGAGTCGGGCTGAGCCAGCGCTGAGGGATCTGGGGGAGTTGGGAACGGTCAGGGGGAGGGTCATGGTGGGGCTGGAGGAGCTTCAGGGGCTTTTCCAGCCCAGATGATTCTGGAATTCTGTGGACTTCTGGTCCTAAATCCTTTCATTTCATTTCCTGAAGAATTAAGCCATGAAGAGAACTGTTTTCTTGTGCCAGAAGTTGTAGAATATGCTCAGCCATGGGTGTTAGTCCTGAACTGCCCCTGTCCTGCCCCGTGCCCGAGGCGCACGGCAGCGGAGACGTTACAGAAGCCGATGGGCTGAGAAGATACAAACCCACGTGTATTAACGCCCTCCCGTGGGTGGATTTTGATAATGATTCTGCAAAAGGAGGAGAGTCGGGGGGGAGGTGTGGGGACCCTTCCAGCCTCTTACAGCGGAAGCAGCCACGGTGCCTCCTCCTGCCCCTCTCCAGGCACACACCATGTACCAGGTGGGCTTGATGGAGACCGACCAGCACATCGAGTTCTTCTGGAGCGCGCTGGAGATGTTCACGCAGGAGGAGCTCTGCAAGTTCATCAAGTTCGCCTGTAACCAGGAGCGGATCCCCTTCACCTGCCCCTGCAAGGACGGGGGCCCCGACACGGCCCACGTCCCTCCGTACCCCATGAAAATAGCCCCCCCCGACGGGGCCGCAGGTCTGTTCACCCTTTTAAGGCAAAATCAGTTCTGGCGCTGTCGTTCTAGCTGGCAGTTCTCTTTGTTTTAATTTAAACTTGTGTTTTGTGCACAAAGAATGACGAGAGGCAGGTAGTTAGGGCTGTAAATAAGAAGAGAACTTGTTTTTGAACCATGTCAAAAATCGAAATTAACTGCTTAAAACATTGCTCTCTAGAGACAAGAAGAGAGTTTGTGTAATATTTGTCTCATATGCTTTTCAAATGATGGGAAAGTCATTTGATTTTCCAGCTATCAGAAAAATCAAAATAAAATGAAGTGTCTTAAGTTTGACTTCTGTATGTTGCAAAATCTGCTCTGGGCTCGTTTTGAAACACCACATCAGGAAAAAAAAAAAAAAGCTCTTGGCTATCAGAAAAATATTGGCCTGAGGACTGAGGGAGCAGCAGTGCAGGATTTAAGGTTTGAGACACACAGGACAGGCAGGAATTTTATTTTCTTTTTCTTCTTCAGCAGAGGAAGGATCCTTTGGAAGAAGGAGGCAAAACGCAACAGGCATGTTCAAACCCTTTCTGGTGCCTTTTTTTTTTTTTTTTTTTTTCCCTGCAGGCTCCCCCGACTCTCGGTACATCCGTGTGGAAACGTGCATGTTCATGATCAAGCTGCCGCAGTACTCCTCGCTGGACATCATGCTGGAGAAGCTGCGCTACGCCATCCACTACCGGGAGGATCCGCTCAGCGGCTGAGGGGGGCGCCTCGAGGTGACTCTGGATTGCTTGGTGACTCCGCTGACGTCGGAAACCCTTCAGTTCACGTAAAAATACCTCCTGTAACACTGTGTGAGGAGCTGGAGGTTAATTTATTTTCTGAACTTTTGTTCCCGTTACAATAATTACTGGAAGACTTACATTTTGTATTTGTAGACTTTGTGGTGGACTGGTTATTTTGCTGCCTTGTTTGTGGAATATTTGTAGGATAGTTTAGTAAAGACCAGTTTGTGTATAATTTAATTTTGAAAAACCTTTCAACATGTACATTTCTAATTTTGTAACTGAGAGCGACACGACCCACGCAAACACAACAAACGTGAGGGCGTGCTGAGTGCGGGAGCACTCGGAGGCGAAGCCTCGTAGCTCGCTCTCCCCTGAAAACATTTTTGAGTACAAAAATGGAAAGAATTGGGTGTGGGGAGGGAATCGCCGCAGGAACAGAGCGCGGTGCCTCCTGTCGCAGGCGGAGATCGTGCAGGATTTCTAGCGCTTGCTTGAGTTCTTAGAGCAGAAAACGTGCTGCCAGCCTGCGTGGTCACGTCTCCACCGTTTTCTTGTAACTTTTTAAACTCTGAGCAAGCACACGGGTCGCTGCCGCAGTTAATCTGGGCTTTCGGCTCGACACTTTTCACTCTTTGATTAGGAAGATCTGTAATTGCAAGAACAGTGAAAGGGCTGTAATTCAGTTGGGTTCTTGCCCCAGATGTTCTTGAATGTTTGCTTGGCTTAGTAACAAAATAATTTATTGTAATTAAAATATTAGCAGAAACAAAACAGCTTCTCTCTGTATGGTGTAAGATACCACAGTTCAAGCTTCTCATCTGTCACTTTATCCTATTTCCGAACAAGCTTTCAGAATAATCAGTGCGTGGTTCAACACCCGGAACTCATTTCTGTACTCAAAAATGATCTTTGATCTAAGAGCAAACGATCCTAGAAAGGAGGATGAGGTTTGGGGAAGGCACAAAGTGACGCGGATGAAGACAAAGCTTCTATTTTCTACGGAAATAGCGGACTAGGGAGAGCGAACAAATCTCTGAAGTTTCACTTCTGTATGTTGTGAGATCCGTTCTGGGGTTGTTTCCAATCACCACATCAACACCCGGATCTTCCTTTACTCCTCTAAAAGCGGTTGCCCTGTGCCAGGAGCCTGTCGGAGTCACGGGCGTTGCTTTGTCGATCCCTTAGAACCCGCTGGAGCCCCGGGAAGGGTGAGGAGACCCCGAGGTGGTGGCTGGGGGGGGCCGTTCCCCCGCCGGGGTGTAACTGTGCTGCGGGGTTGGTGTTCTGTGTCTCTTTAGAAGACAACGTCCACTCATCGGGCTGGTCGGTGGTGATGGGCGTTGAAAAAGCTGTATTTATTGTATATTATTGTGAATATTGGGAACGGTGAGTGTGTGGTACGTGGAAGATAAGGTGTGAGTAAGAGAAAAGCCTAAACACGTGTGTATATTCTTGTTGTTCTGTGAGCGAATGGAGAAACGTGCGCGCAGCCGCGGTCGAGATGGTTGTTGGCGTCCCGAGTCCCCGCAGCCCGGGGCTGGGAAAGCTCTTCCCCCTCTGTTGCACCCGCAGGAACAGCCCCACAGCAGAAGATTATTTCCTCTCGAATTTTGTCCGTTTCCTGGTAGAAGCGTAGATGTAGCTCAGAAACCGGCGGGAGCGCAAACATGTGGAGTTTGCCCAGAGCAGGGTGGGGAGGAGGGGAAAAAAAAAAAACACAAAACAAAACCAAACCCACAAAACCAACCTGGGTTGGGCCCCTCTGTGCCACACAGGACCTCCCCTGATTTTCATGTGGCTGCTGAAGGTGACACGCTGGGGGCTGGTTTTGGGGTGTAAATCGCTCATTTTGGGGCCCGCAAGGCTTCGGGTGGACTCACGGGGCTGGAGAAGTCGCTGTGCCAACGGCTGCCAGGGCTGTTGATCACCGCTGCGAGGCCGAAACTGCTGCTGCTGCCTGTCTGCTCCTGCCAGAGCCCCCCGGAGCGGAGCCTGCCTGCGGCCTGGCCCTGACACATCTGCTGTAAAGTGACTTGATACATATTTATTACGATTAATTATTTATGATTACAGATAACAAACTTTTAGTCGATGCTGTTTACACCTCGCTGTGTAAATGAAGCTTCTTCTACAGGAGAAATGTCACACCAGTAAACAACCTTCATCAACTTTGGGTTTTTTTTTTCTGAGGAACGAAGAAATGAGTTGGGAGGGGGGTGGCGGGGGCTTTATTTTTTTTTTTCTACATGACTAGGAAGGAAGCGCTGCAGTGGTTCCACTGTAGCTCAAATGGCCTTTTAATTAAAAGCTTTTCTAATCATCATTACTTCCTTGTGCTTTAAATGAACTTGACATTGTCTGTAATAGCCTTGTTTGTCAAAGCAAAGATTGGTTTGTGATTTTTTTTTTTTTAAATATATATTCATTCAGAATGTAAAATTATACTAAACAATGGAGAAAAAAAAAAAAAAAAACAAAACAAAAACCACAAACAAACCAAACCTCTGGAGCTGGGTCTTAGTTCTAGCGCGGTGTGTGTCCCCTCGGTTCCTGCACAGCAGTACCCTGTGACGTGCTCTTGGCCATGGCGTGTGCACTTGCATAAAGGAGATTCTCACCCTCCCCTCGCCTGTGTCGTGTCCTTCTTTGGGGCTGAAAAGGCCGAGATTGGTCCTCCCCGGGGGGAGCTGTGTGCTTGTTAGGCATTAATACACTGGCAGGTGTAGTTACTTAGCCCAGAAATGTAAATGGTTTGTATAGGACGGAAAGCAAGAGCAGGAGGGCCGGTATTTCGCTGGGGGAAGTGCAGCATTTCTTGCCCCTGAGGGATGGCGCAGCCTCAGCCCCGTTCCCTGCTCTGTAGTTTGTTAATTTTCACACTAATGATTTCTGCACCTTTATCTCTCACCTGAGGAGGCAGCTTAGAATCCTGTCTCCTACCCGAGCCTCAGCAAAGGCTGGCTGCCACCTCTTTTCAAATACCTTTTTTCTGCTTTTCTTCTACAACTAAACCCATAAAACGTCTTTATTTTAGAAACAGGCCCCTTCTCCTTCTGCCTCAGAACAGGGGCAGGCTCATTAACCCTGCTAATGCCATCTGCTGGACCCAGCTAATTAGGGTGATGCCCAGTCATTATCTCGGCCCTGCCTGCTCCAGCTTGTGCTTTACCACTTCCCGGAGCCCAAGGGCTGCAAATTAACAAAGACCTAGTGGAGGTAATTAATACCAGTGGAACACAAATTACCAGATCCCCCTGCCCGCAGTTCTGCGGTGGCTGGGGCAGGAGCAGCCCCTCACAGAGCCCTTGTGCTCCCACCTCGCTTCAGAAAACAGATTTTTACTGCTCAGTGTTCTGGGACAGCACTAAATAAATTTTATTACAAGGAATTTAAAAAGCACAGGCTAATCCAGCGTTAAACAGCGTTTGACAGGCAGCCAGGGGCTCAGAGCTCCTCCCCTTCTCCCCGCATCGGCCTGGCCAGCGGTGTCTGGTTTTCACCTGGTGGTGCTGAGAGCGAGGAAGGAGCCCAGGACACGCTGCGGGCTCCGTAGGGCTGAAATTCTGTCGCTTGGTGTCACAAAGAGCCCCTACGGACACAGAACCCAGGTGCTTCCCGAGAGCAAGGGGTAGCTGCTGCCTTGGGCTGGTGCTAGGATCCAGCACGAAGTTAAAATCTGTAGTATACTCTTACAAATTAAAAATACATATATATATATATATATAAAATGATCACTGCTTGTAAAAATTTAAATTCATAGAAAGTGTTCAATGATGCGGCAATACAGGAATTTGCTTGTGCTCAGATAAATAAGTACTACAGGGTGTAGCTAGAGTGCGGAGAGCGCTAAACGTGGATTTCCTCAGCGGTGGGTCACTCCTCCTCTGCCTCTCTGGACGCTGGGTTCTGCGCTTTTGCCTCAAGGGAAAGGGGGATTAAAAAAAAAAAGTTAAAACTCTGTTTTCAAAGCGTACTTGTAAGAAGTAATTAACAAAAACTTGGCTGCAGGTCCTCGGGGTCCCAGCCAGGCCCTGGCCACGCTCCTCCTGCGCTGCCTCACCTGCGCGCCCCCGCGCCTGCAGCCCACGGCGCCGGTCCCGAGGCGCCTTCCTCCTGCCTGGCTGGGGCTGGAGAGGAAGAGGAGGGAGACAGTCAGAGGAAGGGAGCCTGCCCCAGCCGCGCTCTGCCCCGGGGAAGAGCCCTTCGTGCTCCTGAGCCCGTTACTCAGGTAATGGAAGAACCAGATTTTATCCAAAGAGCGAAGGGAACGGCTCAGCTGAGCGCACAACTCCGGCCAGAGAACGAGGCCTTATCCTATGTTTTCTCCCAGCGACCATTTTGTCTGCTCTGGTTTGATAGCAAAGCCACAGCTGGCCCTTTGAAACTGGCACCAGCACAATTCAGCCAACTGAAACCTTATGAGGGACCCCCACACTCACACCACGAGAAGAGGCAGAAGATATGTCACTGTTGGGAACGTCAGAATGCACCCGGCCCAAAGCCTCACCCCCGCTTTCACTTTTCAACTTCTGGCACAAGAGAACAGTTCTCTTTATGGCCTAATTCTTACTGTAATGAAATGAAAGGATTTAGGACCAGCACATCAAGAATCCCAGAATCATCCGGGTTGGAAAAGCCCTCGCAGCTCCTCCAGCCCCACCATGACCCTCCCCCTGACCGTTCCCAACTCCCCCAGATCCCTCAGTGCTGGCTCAGCCCGACTCTTCAACCCCTCCAGGGATCCCGGGGACTCCCCCCTGCCCTGGGCAGCCCATTCCAACGCCCAACAGCCCCTTCTGCACAGAAATCCTTCCTCAGAGCCAGCCTGACCCTGCCCTGGGCAGCTTGAGGCCATTCCCTCGGGGCCTTGGCTCCAGAGACTCATCCCCCCTCTCTGCCCCCTCCTGGCAGGGAGTTGCAGAGGGCCAGGAGGTCTCCCCTCAGCCTCCTCTTCTCCAGACTGAACCCCCCCAGTTCCCCCAGCCACTCCCCAGCAGACCTGTGCTCCAGACCCTGCCCCAGCTCCGTTGCCCTTCTCTGGCCACGCTCGAGTCATTCAATGGCCTTTTTGGGGTGAGGGGCCCCCAGCAGAGCAAAACCTGCTCCGGCAGCGCCGCTGAGCCGAGCCCTGTCCGGACAAGAAAAGCATCACCTGGGTCTAGCTGGAGAAGTCCTGGAGAAGCCGGATGCAAAAGTTTCCACCGGGAAGTTCCGAGCAGGTCTCACACGCGGCACTGTTCCCCCTGCAGCTCTGTTCTTGGGTCTCCCCTCACTGCCAGGCCCCCGTTCCGGCTTCCCTCGCGCGTCAGGAGCGGCGCCAGCTCGTGCTGAAGAGGCCGATGGTGCGGTCCTGGCATTTGCCACGTTAGTCAGTGGCTTGGTCCCTCGTGTGGGACAGCTCAGCTTGTGCTGCCCGAAGTTTTCCGTGTGCCGAGGAGAAACATCTCCTGAGGACAAGAACGCAGTGCTTAATGGGAACAGCAAACGCAGCGGGAGCTGCGTTTGCTGTTCCCATTAAGCACTGCGTTCTTGAAGCTGTTGGAGAAACAGAACCAGCCCTCATTCCCATTACGGCTTAGAACCAAGAACTTTGAGCACACCAAGTTTTGGTGATTTAATCTTTCTTGCGTAAAACTAGACCAATGGTCAAGGATTGAAAATTTTTTAGAATTTTGGAGAGCGAAATCCCAGAATCATCCGGGTTGGAAAAGCCCCTGAAGCTCCTCCAGCCCCACCATGACCCTCCCCCTGACCATTCCCAACTCCCCCAGATCCCTCAGCGCTGGCTCAGCCCGACTCTTCAACCCCCCCAGGGATCCCGGGGACTCCCCCCTGCCCTGGGCAGCCCATTCCAACGCCCAACAGCCCCTTCTGCACAGAAATCCTTCCTCAGAGCCAGCCTGACCCTGCCCTGGGCAGCTTGAGGCCATTCCCTCGGGGCCTGGCGCTGGGGCCTTGGCTCCAGAGACTCATCCCCCCTCTCTGCCCCCTCCTGGCAGGGAGTTGCAGAGGGCCAGGAGGTCTCCCCTCAGCCTCCTCTGCTCCAGACTGAACCCCCCCAGTTCCCCCAGCCGCTCCCCAGCAGACCTGTGCTCCAGACCCTGCCCCAGCTCCGTTGCCCTTCTCTGGCCACGCTCAACAAGAGAGTAACAACACCTGTTTGGCTGGGAACACTCAGCGTGTTCCTGCAAACATAAAGAAGAGCATGCCTAAGGCCATGCTTTGCCCACACCTTGGTGTCTGGTCCGTCTCCGAGCCGGCTCTGGCGATTCTCTTCTCTCACTGTTGGCTGGAGGTGGCAAGGGAAAGGCTGCAGCAGGGCTGGCCGGGCGCAGATCGCAGTGGTGCTACAGCAAAACACATATTTGGCTGCTTAAACCACAGCTCCTTCAGATTTATTCCTGTAAAAACACTGCAGAGCATCGCCCCTCAGCACGATGAAGGTTAGCAAGGGATTGTTTTTCAGAAGAGACAGGTATCACCTGAGGGATAATCACTGGCTGTCACAGGACCTAACAGAAATGGAACTGTGTTGAGGGCCTCCCCACCAGCCCACAGCCCTAGTCTCCTGCCTCTCACACCTAAGAAGGGCCCTGCAAAGCCAGGCTCAAGCTGCAGGACAGCAGCCCTGAAGTGCTGTCACTATAGTTCCAATCAAGTTCCCGATATCAACCTGGTATCAGTGTCCTCATAAAAAGAAATCCAGCAACAAAAATTAAGTTAGAAGTGATTTCCAAGTCACGCTGCCCACAGAAGTGCCCCTGCTGGCTATCCTGGCTATAAACCCATGTTTTTCAGCAGGTTGATTACAGCAAGAACAACAAAACAAGACAGACAGAAACACAGAGGACACCAAACAGAAATAGGACCTAGAAAGGAAAATATTTGTTACATTTGTGAGATACCAGGAATACAACGTGGAACACAAAACTTTAAACACAGGGTGTCCTTCCCATGGTTTGCAAACAATATTTTTGCAACTCAGCTCCCGTCACTAATTCTTAACAAGTCCTAATTATCATATGCAAACTTCACAAAAAATAGTAGAAGCTGGTAGATAAAGCAGTCTCTGCATTCTGCATTTCCAAAACAGTTAGATAGGGTGAGGGGAAAAAAAAAAAAAAAAAAAAGTCTTCCACCAGCTAACTGGAATAGGAAGTGGATGGGACTTCTCCTTCATGTCGAGCACGACTGTTTAGCAAAGGGTAAGCTATGAAATTGTATCAGATCTCATTTCTATTAATACTGATTTTACGGTCACCTGGAGAGGAAAGGCCCAGAAACACAGAATACAGCTTTGCTGGTTTGTTAGCTAGGACTAAGAATAGGAAAGAACCATGAAACAGAAAATGAGCAAGCTCAGCATTTCCCTAACTTGCCCGTTATAGTAGCCCAGTCCAGAGTGGGCAGATACCAGCTGGAGCAGATCTGGGGACATGTCAGCACATCTACCTGGTTCTACGTGTACCTGGTGGTGCAGCCACTCCCCAAATCTGCCCAGCATTCCTCAAAAGTGACAACAGCTTCAGCAGTACCAAGACCTGGTGTTCTTCCCATACAAGAAACATCCCCCAGCAACGTACAGAAGAACTGGAACACCCCAGTAAGCACTCCGCAGTGCCCACCATTTCATAAACCCACCACGTCTCCCTTAGGCCGAGCTTCTGGTATAGCCACGCCCTTAACCTTCCTCTGTCTCTACGTCTACCCTCTGAGACATTCCTCCACCCTCTAGACTCATAATCTGTTCTCTGCTTCCTCTCTCTCAGTTTTACGCTTGTGCTCCTCTCCCACCTTAGCTGTGATTCACACATCCTGGTTTCAACACCGCCTTTATGTGCAAGTCAAACAGTATCTTGTGCAATTTCAGGGCCTTTTGTTTCATTTTCATTACAAGAGCTTTCCAGATAATTGTTATTTTTCAGTAAGAGCCTCGGCATAGCACAACGAGATGGGACCCAAGAGGCTTTGGTGAGGAAGACGTGACACAGGGGACAGTTACTTGAATTCCTGAAACATGCCACAGCAAGAGGCCGTGGGACTTGGCACATTTCTTGAACAAGTGGATGCGGTACAGCAGATCAAGTTCTGGTTAGTACCTGATGATGAAAGAGCATCTCCTCTTCTAGCTGGATACCACAAAATTCACATGGAAACATCATGTATCCTTTTGCCCGGATAGCTTGGGGCTGGGATGAAAAGAGAGACCTTCGGTTTTTGGACCCAAGAGCACGCAGGCCATCATATTCTCGTAGGTTTGGGGAAGAACTCCTTTTACTGAACGAGGCAAAGGCACTTGCTGGGTTACAACCTGTCTGTTACACAAGCAACACAAAAAAGTTAGCTCTCCTGTTGAGCAAAGATGGACTTTCAACACGACACAAAGACCAAATTGCCAGAGTTCTCTCAGTACCGCTGAGTGACAACTGCACCCTTTTTCAGTTGCAGTAACAGAAAAAAGGGCCTTACTGCAACCCCTTAGATACAACACCAGAAAGTACTACACCTGGTGAAGAATCAGATCCTCGGCAGGGTAGAGCTCCTCACAAAATTCACACGGCAGCATGATGACCTCATCGCCTGCAAAGTACGTAACGGTTATATCCTCTACCACAGAGAAGCCTGAGGCAGTCGGACCGACTTGCCTTCAGAATCCCTGCAGAACAGGCTCCTGTTCCCCAGCAAACGCTCAGGAAACACTTACTCGAGTCCCACTTGCCGAATTTCACATCAGAAATTCACAGCACCCAGAGTGAGAACAATGTCTTGGGGTCAAAGATGCATCCAAGGGTAGAAAAGCCTGTTACTGCCTTCAGTAAATCCCTTAGTACCATTTCTCCTTTCAAAATAAGCTGGCACGCCAGGTCTCCCCCAGATCCTCCCTTCCTACCATGTTTACTTTGACAGGAGAGCTGTCACCTACCCAGTTTTTGTGAAGCTCTCGCCACATATCAAGGTCAGACATTCGCTGTTGCTTTTATTTCTTCTTCCCTTGCTGTCGTGCTTTAGCAATATCTCTTTTAAAGAAACTATTTTAAACACTAATATTGCTAAGTTTTGAGGGAGCAGAAGATGAAATTTAAGAAAGGAGGGAAGAATGGTACTCATGGAGAGTCTAATCTCCTAATTGCCTACAAATGATTTAGAGGGAGTCTCAAAGAGACCCACTTTGACATTTTAAATACCTAGATAATCTCTGACAGTCCCAATCCAAGAATCCTCTCTTTCCTTCTCCCTTCCCCTCAAACATTAAGGAAAAAAACACCACCATGACAGCGTTTATACTTACTTTTTATGTGGTTTGATGCGCTAAAAGACACTAAAGAGTCACAGGAGAAGATACTCGACTCGTCTGTTTCATTAAGATGGGCAGATGGCACAGACCCTTTGGTGTAGTAGTTTTCCCAGGAGTCGCTGGGAATTTCAGCCGCAGTATTACTGTGAGGATTATTCTCATTTTGTAGGCTAAGAGCCAACACGTAGTCTAAATCGGCGTTCCACTCTTCACAGAGCGAAGAATGAGTGTTTTCGTTTCTCTCCAGCTGCTCCAGTTCACCCTCTTCAAAAGATAAATATAATAAATTTGAGAGAACGTTAAGGCTACAACTAGCAGTTCCCTTCTGGCCACGACACTAGCTCAGCCGTGAGGGTTTCACACGTGGACGCTCACGGAGTTCAGCGTTTCAAAGCCTAGAGGGACACCTGTATCAAATCTGGGAGGAAGAAGGAAAACATCACCCTACTTTTGTTTGTAAAAAGCAAAAAAGGAGAAAAAGAAGGAAGTCGTTCCTCTTATGTGAACAAGGTCTAGTAATATACTGTAGTCTTGTCCTTTTTACAAGGCTGAAAGCCTTCAGCTTTGTTTTTTCAGCATATCAATGGGAAAACAAATTCCTCTTAATGATACCACATTTGACAACAGTGGGAACTATACATGTACAGAGGAAAACCATGAAACGCTTTCTGGTGGGAAAGCTACACCGAACAGAAAACCAGGGTTTGGGAACAGGGCCCAAGACAACTGATGATGCCTGAAGACAGGCTAAGTGCTCCTCACCAATGCTGGCTGTTTCAAATCTCTCTGGTATTTCATTTGTACCGATCACATGGGAGTTTTAAACAAAGCTTACACGTGCGTAAAAACACTACTTGTGAGTACTCTCTGGAAGTTAGTATAAGTGTCCTACAAATTACAGCTCTCCAGGTTATTCAGTTTCATTAACTAAGCCCAGAAGTTATTTCTATAAGCCAGGCAGCCTTCTACAGTAAAGACTGTACTTTAGTAGTCTGCAGTGTTAAATCCTCTGAGCAGCCCGGGGCATAAAGCAGAGCAGAGATTCAGCCGAGAGCCCACGGCAAGGCCATGTCTTAAGGGTGACGTGATCCCTGCACGTGGAGGTGAGAGATCAGAGCCGTGGGAAAGAGCAGAGGCGTTGGTAATAGTCTCAGCTACGTCCAAACAGAATGGCACTGAAGAAATGTGCAGCACTATGTAGGTGAACCCACATCCAGACCTCATCTACCATTCTGTGTGACTGAAGGAAAGAGGAGTGCAGCTGCTACACAAAACCAGACAGAGTCTGCAGCAAGCAAACAACTCCAATTGCACGTTTCACCTAGATAGTTTGAGACAAAAGGACAGGCAGTGGACTGGGCTTTCACACCAGGTACCTCAGCAGCCCTCTGCTTAGCTGGCTGACACCTTCACTGTTCTGTTCCACAGTAGAACAGCCCTACTCACAGCACCTCTGGAGCTTCCATTATTCAGTATTTTCACATTACAAAACCTCATACTTGGATTTGCTGCCAAATTAGAAGCCAATTATTGCTCTTCTCTATCCCATACCTCACTTTTGATTTCTTTGTACTGCTGGAACATTTCTTCTGCTAATGTCCTGAAGGGTTTTGTCTCCTACACAGCTGCTATAAATCTGCTTTTCTAGCACACTGGGCACCCTGCACAAAGGCCCAGCGTAGTTACCTGATCTTAGTCGGTTTCTGATGGCTCGAAGGAAGTGCAAATCTGCCTCCTCCTCCTCCTCCAAGCGAGGCACCGTCCTGCTTCCTCTTTCTTGTTTCTCCTCTCGCCCACAGACCCAAGGATGCTCCTTCAGATCTTTCAGCATGATGTTACGAGCGCAGCCAGCACACGGCTCAGTCCTTGCTCCGCAGTAGAGTTCGTGCTCCTGGAGTTTGTTGAAAGTAAGCTGTATGTCACAGTACTGGCAGAGGGCAGGACGCAGAGGGCACGCTGACGCCTGGAAAAAGAAAGAGGGATTATTCTTTGCATATGGAAGACTGAGGCAAAAGTGGAGGGAGGTTCTCAGTTTCCTTAAGAGCTGAGCGGTCTATTGTTTCTTTAGCCAGATCCAAAGCTACACTAAAGAATAGCCTGGAATAAGATACCGCATGAGAAATGCAAGAATAACGTGTTGTATAACCTCTGCAGTCATAAACATGCCAGCTGGAGCACTCCGAATGCTCAGAACAGGGGTTTTTTTAAATCTGTAACGCTTGGACAGCAGATTCACATCGTGCTTTTTGAAATTAGCTTTTAGATACAGCCTTGCAATCCAGTACTAATCACATTTCATTGAGTGCTGCTAAAAACCACCATAGTATGTGTTCTATTAGGGAACAGATTAACAGCTCATTTGCTACTCAACAAGAATTGCTTGCAAATGTTCTTTACACTACACCGAGGGACAGGTAAGTTGCCCTTCAAAAGGGATTAAGCACAGATGAAACACTTTATAATTGCAGATGCTGCAAAAATACATCATCATTTGCTTTATAAACCAACCTAAAAGCACTACACACAAGCCTGCAGGATAAACTTCTTCCAGGGTTCTGAACTGGACTTATCTTCAAAGAAAATTCCTCTTTTCCTCAGCAATAAGCAGACTTAGGTGGCACTTCCCGAGCTGACTTTAAATGAACCCATAGGAAGGGAAGGTCCCGACATGTTTACCAAGGTTGCCTGTGACAGCAGCCAACTGGATTCAGAAACTCAGAAAACCCCACTGTGTCCTATTTTAGGATTTTTTTACAAGCTGTTTTAAAAGTTTGTTTGGAGATAATGAGTTATTAAAACTCACATAATGACTGCAGCAGAGTCAGAAATGCGTAATGTTAAAGGGATGAAAAAAGTCAAGTTAATCATATTTTGAAATTCCGTGCCATTTTCCATCTTAATCACTAATAAGGACAAAATCACCAATTACCACGGATACCCCTTTGATATGAAGACTTGAGCAGGCTCTACCGCTTTAAGGCAGTTTCCAACCACCTCCTCTCAGAGGGTGTGAATTTAAGCAAGCACGGTTCAATAAAAAGGATGCATGAATCACAGGCTGGAATCCAGGTCTTGGCTGACAGAAAGGCTCTAGAATCAAAGTCTGGAAATACTGTAGAGTATCTTCCAAGTGTCTAATAATATCAAGTCCACCAACCTCATGATCCTTCAAGAGACTGTTTTCCATCTTCATCCTACACTTGCAGGTAACCTACAATAAACAGACCTCGTTAGATTAATTGCCATAGAAATCAGGACATTTAGAGGAATTTGTTTCTCACCTGCACATGTTCGGACTCAATATGGTTCTTCATTTCAGACTTTGGGATTGATTCACTGCAGTAGCGGCATACTTCAATATTTCTGCTGCAGTGGATTTCGTGAATGATGAAATTAGCAGCAGGAATATCCTTTTTGCTATGAGAAAGTCAAAGGTTACTTTGCAGAAAATACACTAACAACAATTTCAAGCACTTCTTCATAACAAAAAAAGTCCTAAGAAAGCTTTCTATGAATTTGTGGTTTAGAGAACTGAGTAACTAAAGAAAAGCAAGCCTGACCAAGCCTCATTGTTCCTTTACAGGGAGGATATTAACATATAGAGCATGCAAAAGTCACAATTTTCACACTGCATTAAGATAAAATCAAGGCGGATTTATTTCCTTATGAGAAAAAGAAATTTTTAAGGATAAGCAAGTTATCACCAGGTTCAAGTTTAGTTTTAATCTGAGAAGATACGTTTCTTCCTGAAAATAACTTGGCTATGAGAGGCTGAACAGGGCTCTGCTTGGAAAAAATAAGTAACAGATCTTGTTAGGCCAGATCTGCTCAAGGAATGAAAGCAGTAACCATATTATTCTGTAGCCAAAATTCCGCAACTCACCTCATTTCTAAGAGACTCATTTTCCTATCTTGAGGAGAATGCAAGGATTACAAACACTAAAGGTCCAAAAAGAACTGAGGCACTAGGAGCTTAGCCCTTATTCCTGCCTCAAGCAGGTAACATCATTTCTAAATGGACACATCATCCCTCCCCCCAAGAAATCAGCCTTCAAAACACCAAAATTAACTTTTTAACCTATTGCTTAGCGCCCTCCGTGTCACAAAGGCAGAACAATCCCTACAGCTGTTTAGTTTTCTCCCTTGCCAGATCCCAAGCAGCCAACGGCCTGGTAAAGGAACAAAGTCCAGCAGCAGTGTCTGAACTGCACCCGCCCGCTGCTTGCAAACCAGCCTGATGTTGCAAGAAACTGTTTGGATTCTCATGTCTCTTTGAGGAAAAAAAAAAAAAAAAAAGTTAATTTCTGTAGTTGCTTGTATTCAGGGTGCAATTTCTGAGATGGCCTCATTATTGGTAATTGTATTGCCAACAACCGGAGTTTCTGAAGGAAGAGAACTGTTAGCAAAGAGAAATAAACGCTGCAACAATATGCGTCTATTGATTCTATTTTTACATCTCTGCTTCTGAGCCACTTGGCTGCTAAAGAAAAACTTGAATTCGTGTGCTTCACGTGCTCCTCACTGAAAATCAAGTCTTTATTTCTATTTGAACACTCTGGTTTCTATCTAGTTGCCTGTTCAGTGAGAAACTTGGGTAAAGGCTGGGAAAATCGTTGTTACCACTTAACAAGGTAAAAACCAAAGCCCAAACGTTTGTTTGGTTTTTGTTTTTTTTTTAATATTACGTTCATTATTAATTTGCACCTTCTAGTATGTCAGAGCATTTCAAGGGAATAGACAGTGACTCGCCCAGCCGGCCTGCCCGAAGGCCGGGCACCCCCCCGCCCTGAGCGCTCGGTTTCGTTTCTTACCAGTTGCCGCACAGCCGGGTTTCCGCCTCGCTCACGGCAGCTATAGCCATTTTTCTTTCTGTCCGGGGGCTGGAAGAGGCACCCCCTTCCCCTGCCGTACCCTCAGCGGCCGGGGGCACCCGCGCCTCACGGCAAAGACGCGCCGGTTCCCTCGGCGCGGGGCCGGCGGCGGTTCGCTGCCCCCGGGGAGCGGCGGGGAGGAGACACCCCCACCCCGCCAGCAGCGGCAGCGCGGGGAGGGGGAGGAAGAGGAACAGGAACGGCCCCGGCCCGGCGGAGGGGACGCTCCGCGCCCGCGGCCCCGGTGCCCGGTGCGCGGCCCCGCCCCGCGCTGCCTACCGGCCCCTTCACCCCCGCCCCCGGGGCGGCCGGGCCGGCGGCTGCGCACTGCGGTTCTGCGCTCTCATCATGGCGGCGCGGGGCCATGTGCAGGACCCCAACGACCGGCGCCTGCGGCCCATCTACGGTACGGACCCCGCGGCCCCCCCCGGCCCCGCTCCCCCAGCCCGCCCCGCCGCCGCGCGGTTACCCGGCCCGGCCCGGCGGTGCCCGGGGACGGCGCGGAGGGGCCCCGCGGGGCGGCCCGGCCCGGCTGAGCGCTGGCTGGTTCCCCCGGCGGGGCCCTCCGCCCGCCTCTCCCGCCCCATCCCCGCGGCGGCGGGGCGGCCCCGCTGCGGGGGCCGAGGGGGCAGCGCGGCCCCGGCCGCCCCCCGCTCCGCTCCCCGCGGGGGGGGGCTCTCGGCCTCCCGCCGCTCCGTCCTGCCTCCCGCGGGCGCCGTTGCCCCGGTCAGCCCGCGGGGGGATGCCGCGAAGCCCGGGCACGGCTTCCCCCCCCCCCCCCCCCGGCCAACCCCTTCCCGGGGCTGGAGGCGGGAGTTTGGCCGCGGCGGGGGGAACCCGGGCTCCGTCGGTTTCCCCTGAGCCCCCCCACGCCGCCCCGTTGCCTGGCCCGGGGGTGGGGGGGGTGTCTCCCGGTCGGAGCCCCCCACCCGCGTCCGGGAGGAGGCGTGGAGGGGCCGCGCAGCCCGCGGGCAGGCGGCGGGGGTGGTCGCGGTGCCGCTGTCTCTCGGCCGGAGTAACTTGGGTCGGCGTTTGTTTTGTGCGGCAGAGAAGTTAGAAATGGATTAATTCGTGGAAATCACGGGCACTTTAAAAGTTGCGTGTTGTGGTACAGGCTAATTACGGCGGTACGGAAATTAATGGGGAGGCGAGAGTGAAGGAGTTGGAAGAAGATGGTCTTGTTAAGAATAACCTCTTGCATTAGGGTGTCCCCAAATATTTCCAGGGGTATTACGTGCAGTCGGGATTGCTTAAGAGATTGTAGACAAGCACGTCTCTGTTTATGCAAATACAGAGAAAAAGAAAAATGCTTCCCCAGGCTACGGGATCGTTTCGACCTCAAAATTGAAGAATAGATGGAGATTTCGGAAAACGTTCTCAACTTTTTCAACACCGGGGGGAAAAAAAATAAAAAATAAAATCTCTCCCTGCAAACAAATGGAGAGCTGCCCTCATTTTGGGATGAGCTGTGTTTTGGGAATGCCCTTTGCCGTGAGGGTGTAGACCTGCATCCGTGATGGGTTCCAGTGAAATGGAGGAAGATAGTTTTGTTGGTTTAAAACTGTAAGCACACAGCTGTCTTAAAGTTCGTTGCATAATGACGAGTGCAGCAGTGCAGTTTGTCTTTATGTAACAATTTTAAGTCTTTTCCCTTAGTTTTCTGTGATTGGCATTAAGGTGCAATTATTTGTATTAGGACCTGTGTAACATCTTAAATGTTCTTAAAGGAAAAAGCTTGGTAAATTCCACCGATATTAAAGCAGATGATTCGGAGATGTATTTTCACTATTCATTTCAGAGAGTATAGCTGTTAGGGAGGGAGCTTTAAAATAGCTTTCTGCTAGTTCTAGAAAGGATTATCTGCAGTATGAGACTTGATTTCAGGCTTTGGTGCTGCAGAATCTGAAATAAAGTATGTGTCCTTAGAAGAGGTAAATACACAACTTGACAAAAGTCATCAACTGGAGACGCAGAGCGTGAGGTTGAAGATCCAATCCTTGGCTTAAACCAGTGCTTTCCAGTTCACACCATGTGCCTTGGTTACTCAGGGTTCCTTGACAGCTATGTTTTATCTTTCATCTCGATTTCTTCTCCCTTCACCTGAAGGTTCACGTGTTGCATTTCCAGCCGCTGAACACCTCCACCTACAGACTTGCAATTAATGCAGGCTTAAGTTTATTTTCCTTTAGCTTGAATTCCTTTGGAAGTTGCCAGCTACTTTGGCTTCCAACAAACTTACTTGTTAGCAAAATACAATCTTTTTATTCCGCTGCAGTTTAGAGAGGTTTGTGGTTTATTTGATTTACTTTAGGAGACCTAAAGCAGAGATCTTATCGGCACAGCTGTTAAACAATCCCAAGACAGGTAGTGCAGTGTGGCAGATAATTTGTAAGTGGAACCGTGCAACACAGATCTTCAATCAAGAAGTCTCTGCTGATCTATGAAGAGAGTTTTGAAACCTTTTCACTGAGAAATCCCTGCTGAAGTTGTAATGTTAAAGGTGATGCACAGCTTTTCCTGAGTTAAAATAGCCATCTAACCCGTGTGAAGACAACGTTTTTACAGTTTCAAACTAAATTCTACGCGGCAACATTTTGTTTTGGTTAGTGTGGGCAGGCTGTCTCATTTGAGGTTTTGTCTGTATGGTCTCAGGAGTCCAATTAGTTCTGCTTTAAATCTGCAGTACTTACTTGGCCATGGAAGCAAATGTTAAAGCTGCCGAATATAAATCTCATTAGTATAGATGCACACTTTGTACCATATACTAGGGAATTACTAAAGGTCACCTCTCTACTTAGTAAAAGAGTTCTCTCCCATAATGAGAACTACAGTCTCGATGAATAAAAGATGTGTAACATAATTTCAATTAACTGGTGTTAGCTTTGTTCGCAGTTTGGAGAGGCCAGAACAGTGTGAGCAGAGACCCTTCCCTGTTGGCATGTCAGGTGCCCCTAAGCTTTTCTGCAGGGTTTTGGCTAGTAAGTATTCATGTTTGAGGGAGGGGAAGCATATAGGGCTCATGGTCTAATTTAAAATTGCTCCGTAATTGACTAATAACATGATGATGCACGGTAGGTGAAGCTGGAAAGTGTAATACTGAGCTGAAAAAAGGAGGAAATGGTCTTGAGGCAGGGGTTTTCTATAGCTGAAGTTTTACTGGATAGTGGGATATCCACCTGGGAAGCTCTCAGGGAGAGCTTCACTTTTTTGTCTTTAAAACCAGCCTGGTGAAAGCATAGTGATGTGCTGTTGGGGGACGGATTTGCTCTGCCTGAAGTATGGGTGGTGTGGACAAGTAGGACTTCTCACTTGATGTTTTAATACATTGCAAGTGATTAGTTTCTAACCTATTGCCTGTTAAAAGTCATTGAAAGTCTCCCAAGGGCACACCAAATTAATTTCTACTTTTACTGAAGCAAAGTGCCTAAGCTCCATAGCTAGCAAAGAGCTGTTGCTGCAGAACCCGCTCTATTATATGTCTCTTTTGTCGCTGTAATGATCTATGTGGAGTAATTACAAAAGCTTGTTTGTTTGAATGAGTAAAACTAGTACAGCAAGATGAATACTTCATCTACAAAATGACATGTTTCCTGAACGTTTGGCTTAGTAGCAATTGTACAAGAAAAATGCAATTTGCACGACTGGGCTAACGGCACATACTCCACAGTAAAATTAGAGATAGCTTTCCAGAAGGGTCTTGTGTTCTGTTATAATGCTAAATATGTTCTTTTTATGCAGATTATCTCGATAATGGCAATAATAAAATGGCAATCCAGCAAGCGGATAAACTGCTCAAAAAACACAAGGATCTTCACTGTGCAAAGGTAAGTGTGACTGCGGTGTGCTGACCTCGTTTGGTGAGCGTGGCTCTGAGACCTGGAGGGTCTCGCTGTGCCTTGTGAGGGGTTGGTCTGTGATCTTCCAGTGATCACGGTGTTTTCTGAACCCTCTGGAACATCTCCGACTGTTCCAATTCACACAACATCGCGTTTGCATGGATCTGTGTGGTGAGGTGCCTCTAATGCCTGGAGTGTAATTGGTTACACCTGAGCTAATTGTCTAGCTCCCTGCCAAAGCCACTGCTAGCAGCTGTGGCGGATGGACTTGCCTTAAAAATGCCTATTTTTTGACCTTAGGTTGAGATATGCATCTGTAGTAATTTGGACCAAAACATTTCCTCGGGAGGTGTAGTCCTCAGTAAAACATAGCAAGGTGATTTTGGAGGCATTTGCTCTTCTGCCTCTTGTTTCCTGCCCTCCTTGCCGTGCCCCCATCGAAGGGAAAGGAGTTCTGTTCCTTGGCTTTCTGAACATATGACTGTCTTTCTACTTTTCTCTTTTCCCTGTGGGTTTTCCTCTACAGTTCATACCGCTTCTAGATCTTGTAGCTTCCCAAGCTGAAGCGAGTGTCATTGACCTGAATCTCATTTATGTCACTTCTCTCTGGCCACTTATTGAAAGAAAAAAATAAGATATTAAAATTGGCGGGACTGGTCAGTTTTCAGTCTGCAGGTAGGGAAAACTGAGTGGCAGCTGATGCCTTGGAGCAGCCTGTGTGGTTGTTAAGAAAGCACAGCCGCACTGTTTGATGCAGCTTGCATTTGGAAGTTTTCCTCTACAACCATATGGATTAGATTCTTAACAAAACCTGAAGTTCTGTAGAAGTAATGAGGTGGTTGGGCAACGCCTCTCCTCACCAGGAACGAGAGGATTTTCACTGGTAACTGCCAACTGTGTTTCTAACAGCTGCCTCTGTGTTGTGTCAATAGGTTCTAAAGGCAATTGGCTTGCAGAGAACTGGCAAGCAGGATGAAGCGTATGCTCTGGCACAAGAAGTAGCAGCACTTGAACCCACAGATGATAATTCCTTGCAAGCACTAACTATTCTTTACCGGGAAATGCATAGACGTAAGCTTTTTCCTTTGCCTCTCTTAAAAATTGTAGTTACTGGTGTACTTCCAGAAGTATGTGTGACCCCCAGTTTCATGGAAAACATGTTAAGTCCAGGGTTTGTGTATAGGTGTGTTAAGAAACTCTGAGGATTTAAATGATGCCTCTTACAAATGCCTCTAAGGCTTTAGTGATCTCCATAAAACAAAGAACCTTGTTTAGGCTTCTCTCATTAACGTTATTGTGTATGCAGTTCCTAAATGAATAACATGCTAATGATCATCCATCACGATCAGCCTGTGACTTCACTTACTGTGTTTTTAATGAAAGCTACTGGAATTTGTTGTCAGTCTGTGGTGGAGGTGACAAATCACATGGTCTGTGGTTTGGAGTGTGCTTGATGCTGAGACTGTAGTCGAGGGGTTCAGGCCTCAAGAAGCTGTGTGACAGGCAGAAGGGAAATCCTGGCCTCTCAGTTTGACAGCTAGCTTTTTTAGTCCCGTTCCTTGTAGTGTTAAGGTATTTTAAAAATACTAAATCATGTCTATTTGAGTGACAGAGTAAAATTTGCACATGCTTTTCTGAAGGAAACCAGACCTTATATACTGCTTATCTGTGGCTCTAAACAGTTTTTGTTTCTGACAGCTTCTTGTGGTTCTTGGTGGTGGTAGCAGCAATATTTATTGTTGAACTGCTGGAGCAATGGCAGTGGGGTTAAACAACTTTTGTGGAAGTGTGTATTTGGTATCAGTCTGCAATACAGCAACTGCTTATGCTCTCCTAGTTTATTTCTTTCTCTATGTCTGTGTGTATGTGCATGTGGAGTTAAAGCGTCATTTCTTGAATAATACAGAATTTTTGTGTGTATGTGTGACTTCAGCATAAACGAATGCTAAACAACTTGCTAAGTATTAAGCTCAGGTCTCTAACATTTAGATTTATAACTCGGAAACAAAATAGTGGGTGTTGGACACTTGTAGTCCTGCAAGAAAATTGTAGTTAGATATTTTATGTATGTTTCGAGTGTATGTAAACTGTGTGAAAGACAAATTACATTTAGTTTTCTAATACTATGCTGAGATATGATTGTATGTGTAAGGAAAAAAAAGTCTGGAAGGATGGAAGGATAGAAACCTAAGAAGTTTTGCATATTCTAAATATTTAGTCATTAGACCTATTATTAAAAAATATAGTGTGAAGTATTTTAGTTGTTAAGGGTACTAAAATAGGCAATTAGGAAATAACAGGACATGACTATCATACATAAACCTGCAATAAGAGTAACTAATTTGATGCTAGGCTCTGAAAATGTTTTGTGTTTTGATACATAATTCACATGGAGCAGTCATTCTACCAGGAGCAGAAATCTTCAGTCAGTTTAATGCTCCAAAATAGATAAACTTTCTTAAGAAATAAAGACTTAAGTGCTTCTGAGCAGTTCAGTTGTTGCTGTTAACTCTATTTTGAGGTTGGTTTGGTTTTTAAAGCACTTTCCTCCTTCGGCTAATGTTTGTAGTGCTTGGGGTCTTGGGGGAGAGAGCACCATTTCGGTGGTTGATGAGTGTAACTAGACTACTGTTCAGAGTATCACTGATGCTATCTTTAGGGAACGATGCTTTAAAATTATTCCCAAATTTGTCTTAACTCAAGCATCTGGTTTTGGTTTAGCGGAACTGGTAACTAAACTTTATGAAGCAGCTGTTAAGAAGGTTCCCAACAGTGAAGAGTATCACTCTCATCTCTTCATGGCCTATGCCAGGGTTGGAGAATACAAGAAGATGCAACAGGTATGATCAACAATTTGCATTATTGGTTCTTTTAAGATGTCTTTTTCTATATCTCCTACTGTTAATGCCTTTTCATATTATATGTCATCTACCAGAATGCTAAGCTGTGTTAATGCAGGAGTTATACTCTATGTTAGTTTTTACAGAAAGACTTAAAAGACCATTATTTAGGGGGTGGGTTATCTGAAGACAAATGCTTTCTTTTCCTTGCCAGGGATAGGGCAGCCTTTTGTGTGAATATGGGGTCTGATAGAATATGTTGGTTATTTTGGGAGGTTTTTGTCAACCTGTCTTGAACAGTGTGGTGGTTACGTATGAGGAGGTGTATGATAAAGGAATTCTGGAATAGATAAAGATCTAGCAAGATCTTCTGATCCATGTTTAGAAACTTGCTTTACTCCTTAATTTGTTGTTGTCTTGGGGAAGAAAAAAGCAATCTTGCTCATGCTCTTACGTCTGGAATCTAACATATAACTAGGTTTGTATTGGTTGTAATTCAGTGAAGAAAAACTAAAAAGCACTTCCTTTACGTACGTCTTCTCAGTTGGCAGAACAGTGTCATGCTGGTTAGTTTTGTTTTCATCCCTTCCAAATTAGGTGCCTGGAGAATGCCTATAAATGGAAGATTCTTTTCAAAGCATGCGTGCTCACTCTTCTGTGTAAAAAAACACAGAGAGCCAAGTAAACGAGTCCTAAACTCCCTCTCGTTCCCACTGTGTTAAGGTGACTTGAATTTTTGTACAAGTTTGGTTTAAATAACTGAACAGCAGAAGTGTTAGTCTCTGTTGTAGCCCACTTCGTATGCTGTTTGAGCTCCAGCTGTAGATGGGGGCTAAGTTATTAATGAAATTACAAACATCATAAACTTTGGAAAAGTGATGGTATGTTAACTGTAATCCTGACTACCACCACAAGTGGAAAAACTGCCAGTCTTGCACAGACAACGCTATTTAACATCTGTGTAACCTTTTGTATGTTTAAAATGTCATACAAACGTGTATCTAGTGAAGTTATCCAGACGTTGTCGGAGTAGGATGTTCCAGACTGGCCTGTGCTTTCGACCTAAGGACTTAGATGTGCAAAGAGCACGTGGATGCTGACTGATTGGAGAGTGAAAATAAACCTCAGTGTCCTGTGTTCTGGGGTATTTCAGCTGAAAGTACCGGAAAATGCAAATTGAGACTGCAGTCAGGAAACTGGCCCAAAAGTCCACCTGTGGTAGTAGGCTGTATTAATTGTAGTTCCTTTAAAAATAACATAGGTAGAAGTGTTGTCCTTCATTGTATACAGGCAGTGGAAATCTGTGAGGGAATTGTGTGAATAACTGTGTTAGGCTAGAAAATCTGGAATACGTTGGCTCTGCTTTGATACGGGCAAGCTTTCAGCTCAACCTTTGCTTAACCACTTTGCACGTAAAGGTGACCTCATGGCTCAGGTATCTGGGTATGTGTATGTATGAAATGAGTGTTGAAAAGGCAGTTGCTTACGTGAGGGAGGCATGTGCTTTGGTGTGCCTTTTAGCACTGACTGAACAAACTAGGGAAAATCAGCACTGGAAATATCCCCTCGCTCCTAAAGAATAAGTCTTCTGCTTCCTGGTGTAGTTACCACTTCTAATTAAAGCTGTCATCTGTTGAGGCAGTTGTACATGCGCATGCTCGTCGCTGTTTCTTGTCAGACCTACACAAAGGACTTGCTCCCTGCAACATTTTCACCCTCTGTTTTCTTCTTCAGCAATGTGTCTTAGGATGGAAGAGCTCATGGGTTGATAAAAGTCTTCCCTGTCTAGTTCTAATTCTGTGTTGTCTCCTGCCATCATTGCTGCTTAGCTTGTGTTGTCTGTCACGAGAGCTTACAAACAGATTATGTTTCAGGAATGATGAAATTCTGTCTTATGTTTTTCAGGCTGGAATGGCACTTTATAAGATTGTACCCAAAAATCCTTACTATTTTTGGTCTGTGATGAGCCTGATTATGCAGGTGTGTACAGTGTTGCAAATGAGTTTGACTTTCTCTGCAGATATGGTGCAAATATAGGAATGTTCTGAGGGAAAATATTAGTTTAAGTAAAATATACGTTTAAACTGTTTCTGTATGATGCTGGGAGGACTGAGCCCTCCTTAAGTAGCACTATTGCTGTGGTCCAGAATGAACGTTGTAGTGGTTTTATAATGCAACTTAGCTGGTCTGTCTTACCACGTTTATATGACTTGAATTACTCTCACCTGGACTAGTACCCTACTGTCTTTTTAGTTAGAGAGCTGGTGAATAAAACCTCAAATAGCTTCAACTCCTTAGGCAGAACTGTGCCTCTCTAACTGGGTTATAAAGGCTCTAGGAGGAAATGAATGAGAGCTCTGGACTTAGCATGTCATTAAGACTGCAGAAAGTCTGCAGGAAGAGACAACAGATCAGCTCTTAGTTGAGATCTCGGAGTCAGGCACCGATCAGATGGCCTGACAGAGCGTTGGCCAAACGAAAAATATGCATGGGGGACATTAATCATGTTTTTCTAAACTACCGTGCTATGGAAAACACAAATATGTTCTTGCTACGTGATACTTGTCATGGGTATTGTGTGCCTAGGGGTGCAAGTCTCTGGCCAGTGTAATTAAGAGTGAGCTTTTCCGTGTATCGCTGGTTTTATTGCTGCCTTTTAACCGGGCAGTCGCTCTCTGCACGTGGTAGATGGCAGTTCTGAAGGTGTGATTTTTGGGCAAGGGGGATTGAAGCACCTGAAGTTTTCTTATTTCCTCTTCTAATGCCAACAAAGCAGTGGGTGGGATAACACAAAAAGTTGATGAGCCGTTACGATAATTCTTCTCTTCCTTAGTCTATTTCAGCACAGGATGAAAACCTCTCAAAGACGATGTTTTTGCCACTAGCTGAGAGAATGGTGGAAAAAATGGTGAAAGAGGATAAGATTGAAGCTGAGGCTGAAGTAAGGCTTGCAGATACTTTCAGCTTGATTTGAACATTATTGAGAGAAGGAATGCATTGTTAAGTTGATTATTTTAAGTTTTCCAAGAGAATAATCAGGAGCGTTCTGGAAGTAAATGTGAATGTAGCGGGACTGGAAAACCAAGAGCAGAGGGTTGAGAGGGATTTGGAGCCTTGTGGCCAAGGAAATTTTTTGGCATTTGATTTGACGGATGAAGTACTTGGTTTTGCTCCCTGGGAGGCCCCAAGAGAAATTTCAGGACTGAGAATGGAAAAAAAGACCTAAATTCCTGACTGCTCCACCCTCTGGGATGCTAAAGATAGCTTTGCAGGCCTGGCTATCTCCTATTTCTAATGACAGTAACCCAAGCCACTTTATTTCTTGGCACACCTGTATATTGTTTTACTAGCAGATTTCATTGCAGTCTGATCTTTCTTTTAAGGTTGAACTGTACTACATGATTCTGGAACGTTTGGAGAAGTATAAGGAAGCTTTAGATGTTGTGAGAGGAAAACTAGGAGGTAACTTAACTCTTGTCCATTAATAATCACAGTTGTGTGGAGGACACAGTTCTCCTTTGCTTCAGAATGGTCCACTGGTTAAAAAAAAAAAAAAGGCTGTAAGAAGCCTAACTCTTAGCACCAGTTTTAAACATTGATGCAAACTTCAGAGGTGCTCTTGTGCAGGTTGGTTTTACCCACCTGTTTATGGTATTTAAGCATTATTCAGTGATGAACTTTGCAGCAGTATGTTTAGCAGTATAAATAAATCAATAGCACATTAGTTTGTTGTAAATTAAATTTCTTAATATCCTGCATTTTTGAGGAGTCTTTCTGTTAATTAAAATGCACTCGCAGTTTTAAGGAATTGGGATATGAAGGTTTCCATAGGAAATCTGTCCTTTCTATCCTCTGAGGGCCTCTCTTCTGTTCTTACACTTACTGTTTTGCATCCTGGGCTATAATAAGAAGCTTTATGCAGAAAGCGGAGAAGGAAATGCATTGATTAAATAAACTTGCCCTTCTGTTTTTAATTTAGAGAAGCTGACAAGTGAGCTCCAAAGCCGCGAGAACAAGTGTATGGCAATGTACAAGAAGCTGTGTAGGTGGCCAGAGTGCAATGCGCTGTCGAGAAGGCTGCTGCTGAAAAAGTGAGATTATATTTCTGCAGTCCTACTGAAAAACTGAAGAAAAATTCCTGGCTGGTTGTGAATTGCCTTGTTTAGTGGCTTTTGTAAATGGTAGTTAAAATAGAAGAACATCAGAGGCTCTCAAAGCATGTCCACACTCCAGCACTCCAAAGCCTGAGGAAAAGGGCAGCAGAATGGAATGTGCAGGGGACATGGTGAAGGTCGCAGGGAGAGTCAGTGTCAGGACTGCATTTGCTTCTTTTTGAAGGCTGACTTTAGCAACACATTAATGCAATAAAATTTTCTTTACCTCCTTATTTCTAAAGGCTGTACTGATTGTCCAGCTCTAACTTTCGTGGTGGGAGAGGAGGAGAACTGCATTTACATTTAATTTTCTGGAATTTCATTTCTCTCACTTGGCCAGACTTCATACTGGGAGATGCATGTAATGCTTTGAACAGATGCATCAGGAGAGAGCATGCTAGTATGATCAAATCTTTCTCTTGGAACTGTCAAGAGAGATTTGTTGTTTGCTTTTCTTGTATTTAGCTGTGCCCTAATCTTAAATGTAAGTTAAATACAGAGGAGAAATGTCCGCCTTAGCATTTTATGGGGATATTAATGAGCTCTGATTGAAATGTAAATGTTAAGAGGATAATTTGTAGCTTGCCTCAATTCTTTATTGAAATTTTTCCTTTAATACATTTCAGTAAATTCAGGATGATGACATTCTTTAAGATGTGAGACCTTTTCAAGGAAAAATGATTCTTATTACAGTTGTTTTTTCTGTAATATGAATATGTGCTATTCCTTAAATCCAGTTGTTGCAAGGAATGCAGTTCTAGAAGTGAGTTACTGTTTTGGCAAATCCCTAAACTTTGTCCTGTGCCTAATTTTTTGTTTCAGCTCAGATGATTGGCAGTTTTATATAACTTACTTTGATTCAGTGTTTCAACTCATTGATGAATCCTGGACACCTCCACCAGAAGAAGAGCAGTAAGTTCGCAGTTTTGCTGTGGATTTGTTATTCCTTTGTACTGCAGGGAATTGATTGCATTCATATATTTAGTACACTGCTGTCTGCATCTTTGGGTGAGTCCTTGACATCAGACCCCCAATGATGTGTTCTCCGTACTTTGTTTTGGAGACTGGCAATAGCTTATTGGAAACAGCTGTATAAACAGTGGTTTGTATGCTATAGAACTCTTCCAGTTCATATTTTTCATGTGATTGAGAGAGAATCCATCATGCCAGATTTCCTTAAGAGTATCCCAGGGGTATGCTGAGCATGTGTTATCAATGGGAAAAATAAAGAACCTTTTGTCTCTTCAATTGCACAGCTCTTTGGAAGGAGAGGTACACTGTTCTATAGAGCAAGCTGTGAAATTTATAGAAGAAAGGATAACGGAAGAATCGAAGAGCTCTCGGCCACTTCGGGGACCATATTTAGCTAAACTGGAGCTGATCAGACGTTTGCGATACAGAGGTTGTAATGATGAATATAAACTAGGTAAGAGCCACAAACCGGATGACAATCTTTTGGAGAGAGAACACAAACTTCAAAGAATCTCTTTGCTAAATCACTGAGTTAAATACAATGCCTGTTATGAAAATGTACGTGGTGTTGTCTGTATGTAAAGAATTGGGAAAGCGTTAGAAGATGAGCCTTGAAGAAAGGCAAGGAGTTCCAGACTACTCCAGGGTTTGTAAAAGCAAGCAGAGAAACTTTGAAAAGGACCTGTGGGATCTTGGAGCATATGGTCACTGACATCGTAATGAAAAGCGCATTCCTGACGCACTGCTTTTGTAGGAAGTCCTGCTGTTACACTCTCATCTCTGGGTGGTTTTTCTTTTTAAGTTTTTTGTCAGTAGTACCAGGTTTTGCTTTTTGAAAACTTGCATTTAAAAATCGCATTTAGGGAATTGGGGAAGGAGAGAATGTTATTAGAGCAACATCTGTGCTACTTACTAGTTCCTTTTGTATTTCCATCCAAAAATAAGTGTAAATGGAGGCTGTGTATGTGTCGTGGTTTAACCCCAGCCAGCAACCGAGCGTCACGCAGGTGATAAGTAGTAGCTGATAGTAATAAAATGCAATGAAAAGGAATATAACAGAGAGAGAAATAAACCCCAAGAAAACACAAGTGATGCACAATACACTTGCCCACCACGTGCTGACGGATGCCTGAGCCCCATCTCCTGGCCAGTTCATGTACTGGGTGTGACGGCCTGTGGTGTGGAATAGCCCTTTGGCTAGTTGGGGTCAGCAGTCCTGGCCATGGTCCCTCCCAGCTTCTTGTGCACCTGCTCGCTGGCAGATAATGGGAAAGTGAAAAATTTAACTTAGGGTAAGTGCTACTTAGCAACAACGAAAATATCTGTGTGTTATTAACATGATTCTCACACTAAATCCAAAACACAGCACTGTACCAGCTACCAGGAAGTAAATTAACTCTGTCCCAGCCAAAATGAGTACAGTATGCCTGTTGTGCTGAGCTCTTTTCTGCCAAAGTAGCTTGAATGAAGCTCTTGGGGTTATTTTAATGTGTCCTTGGTTACAAAAGACATTGAGACTCTGTTAAAATCTGCAGTAGTGCAGCTATTTCTTTTCTAAATCGCTGTGTAATCTTGAAGGGGCTGGGGGGAGCATTACTGAAGATTTTTCAGATTTAACTTTTGATGGAGCACATTAAAAAGATGGAACTGGCCTTTTTCCTAGGTGATCCAGAAGAACTAATGTTCCAATACTTCAAAAAATTTGGGGACAAACCCTGCTGTTTTACCGATCTCAAAGTATTTGTGGATCTCCTCCCATCCAGCCAATACACAAAGGTAAGGAAAGATAAAGAAAGGGTGGCAGGAACTGCAGCACTTGTTTGCCTTTATCTTAAAAGACCTGTGGATCCTGTTGGAAGACTGGAAACATCAAATTTTTACCTTCTGTAGAAATTCAGAAAACTTGGCACTGTAGAAAATACAATGAATATCTGAATACATTGAGCAATTTCATTCAGAGGATTTTTGCTGGAGATTAAACATAAAGTTTGATCCTGCAGAGTCTCAAACCCAGCTGTAGTATTCATTTGGTGCTTTTATTACTATTTCAAGGTGTCGGGGTAATTTGAGAGGGTCTTGGTTGAGTTCTTGTATCGAAAATGAAAAGCTTGTAATGCTGATGCAAGTTACAAGATACGAGCTTGTATCTTGTAACAAAAAGCTCCCTAGGAATTGTAGTGCAGTTGATAAACTACCCAATTAGCTCACTTTTAAATGAGTAAACTCATCGCTTTTGTTTATAGATCACAGCTTACAAAATGGTGTAACATAATGCTACAGAAAGGCCACCCTGTTCATTCATTTGCAGTTCTCATTGCTGTGGACTGTCAGTTTTTTACAGAGATGTCCTCCTCTTTCCTTTCCCTCCCATCATTTGTTTTTCCCATTAAAATTAGGTGTTTAATGGGAAAAATCTGCTCCCTCATCTGATTCAGGTAGGGTGTCACGTAGGTATTTTGCTTGACTCTTCTGTGGTGCTAAAGAGTGGACACATTGGTACTGATCAAGGGGTGAACGAAACACCTACAGCAACTTTTCCAGAATCTCTTTCTGAAACAAGCTCTCTTTAGCTGAAAAGACTATTTGTGCAGAGTCATGAGCAGCTCGTTAAATGACTTCAGCAGCTGGGAATCCTGTCACTCACCCCATTGTTTTTCTAAGCCATTGTGTAAAATTATCAGAGCTGGGGAGGCCTAGACAGAGAATCCTGCATCAGCCAAAGGCTCTTGATAAAATGTTTGTAAACAAAATGGAGATAGTATTGATGTTTTGTAAACAAATTGGAGATAGTCTTGATGTTTTGTAAACAAGGTGGAGATAGTGTTGTTGTTTTCTTAGTTTATTAAAATATTTTTGGACTGCTGATGCAAGCTCTTCCCACAGCCTCCCTACTAATGAGAATGGTGGCCCGGGCATGTGTGGGTTGCTGCTGCTGTTTTATGTTAAAAGGTATGTTTTTACCCCACTGGCAAGAGATGTGGTCAAAAGGATATTTAAGTTGTAGTTCTGGAAACAGTGATACCATCGCAAGGTAACCCTGAAGTACTGGACAGGTTTAATCCGAACTTTTCAGGAAACAAATTCTAAATCCAGAGCAGGGAGAGTGATATTTAATGATAATAGTTTAGGCTACAGTTTTGTGGCAGTACTTGTAAAACCATGACTTTGAATAAATTCTCCAAATTTTTCTGATTGGCCTCAAAACTGCTGCTGGTTTAATGAATATATTGTATCATACTGGCATATTCAAAGGGCTTCCCAGCATGTGGCTGTCCTCTGGCTGTCATCTCTCTGAAGTGTGCATCTGCAGGTGTAACTCGGTCAAGGAGACTTGTAGCTGAAGAGGTTTAGTGGTGCTGAAGTGCTGATGAGTTTTTGAAATCTGAGCATTTAAGTTACTTAAAATATTTATAGATTGTCTTAGATTTATTCTTGTTTCACAGCAAAAGATGCTGAAGGTTGTTGTATCCTAGATAATGTAGCAGGGTCACACTGAGGCTATATGCAGCTGGGGGGGGTGTGTGTCTTTTTTTTTTTAAGAGTTTTGAATAGCATTACAGCTCAGTAGCTGAGAATGTGGCAATCTTGCTGGGCCACTAGACACCCAAGATATTCCAGAAATAATCATCGTAACATCGCTCTTGACTTCTTAGAGGTGTAAATTGGAGTATGCAGCCTAGTGATTTGGTTGACCTTGCTCAGCTTGGCAAAATCTCAAATCAAAAAGATTCATCAACACTGTCTTCATCAAAGTCTGTGGGAAAACTGGAGTTTGTGTGCGTGGTGCTGTGTGTTCCTGCCGTCTAGCTGTCATGCTTTTTTTCCTCAGGCGTGCATTTGATGCAGTTCCTGTGTTCAAGACCAAGTGTAGTAAAGCTGAATTCATTGGCTTTAACTCAGTTTTCAGTTTGTAAACACTGTTGGATTTTAGGGCAACAAGAAACTGCTGTCCGGCCGTGACTGTGTGTAGCGAGAAGTCTGCTCTCTAAAATTGTAAACAGTGAGGCTGCTTTACTCACAACTTAGTTCAACAAATAAGTCATTAATCAAAGATGATGACCTCACTGAGTACAGCGCATTACTTCAGAGTTGAGAGAAAATGTAATAGCTAGTACCGAACCAGTTTCCTGGAAGTGTGCTGTGAAGCCTTTCAGTAGCTAATTATTTTAATTACATATGTTATTACTATGAGTGTTAACAGGTGCTCGAACTCCCTTGTGTGTCAATGTATTGGAAATTTGCCTGTGATTTATTTTTTTCCTCCATCTGTTTGATGAAACTTAGTAAAAGCTATTGAGCACAACCAGAACTGGGTGCTCACCACCTTTCCAGAGAAAAAATAATTTTGAATCCAGCAACTGATTTCAGTGTGACATTGGGGTTGATGCTGATGTTTCCACCTTGCTTTTCCTTTTTCTTGATTGGAGGGAGGAAATGATGCTTTGTTTGTGCAGATGCCCTGCAGAATTTAAGAACAGTGTTTCTCTTTCAGTTCATCAGTCAATTGCTGGAAGTAATCCCTCTGTCAGCAACAGCAGAGAGCGAAATCGCGCTGCCAGCCGATATCAAAGCTCTGCAGCAACATCTGTGTGTGGTTCAGCTCTCAAGATTGCTCGGGATCTATCACGCCATGGATAAGAAGCAAAAGCTGACTGTGGTCCGGGAGTTGATGTTAAGATACCGTCATGGATTGGAGTTTGGTGAGAAAAATCTTGAAACAAACGTTGCAGTTGGCTTGCAGCTTTTGATGTTCAGAGCTTTTTCAGGGGGGGCAGAACACCACAAACTCTGATGGCAAATATCACTGTTGGTGCACGGCACCCATCGTGCTGCTAGATAATACTTCGGCTTTCTCCTTCGTGATTATATCCTTGCACGTACCTGAATCATCTGTTCCCTTTGAATTTTGTTTCTTTTCAACTGTGTATCTTAAAGGTAAAAGAGATGTTCCTGGGTAGTTATTTGTATGTTTGCAGAATTGCCTGTGCCTTTAAGCAAAGCCAGGCTCTATCATTGCTGAAGTACACAGGACAAATAACGGGCACTAATATTAATTTGTAAATCTTGCAGTTGTAGGAGACTCTTTTGCTTCTTCAGCAGATGTCAGTGTATGAAGTGGCTCAAAGTCTACTTGCGTGATGAGCAAATGAAGCATGTATACAGTTGTTTCAGTTTTTAAGACAGCTCTGGATTTTATAAACTAAGCTGTGGTTATCATCTGCCAGATAGCTGTGTCATTTAATAACGCTGACAATGTGAGAAGCAGCTGACAGCACTGTTAGTAATTCAAGGGTAACTTTTTTTTTTTTCCTCTTTAGGGAAATCTTGTTTAAAAACTGAATTGCAGTTTTCAGATTATTACTGCCTGCTTGCAGTTCACCTGCTGCTCGATTTGTGGCTAGAAGGTATGTTCCTAAAATTGTGTCTTGCTTTTATTACCACCCTGGATGGTTGTGATGGGGAGACCCTGTCTCTGTGCCCAGTGTGGACCTGGAATGGCTCGTTAGGCCCATAGCTTCCTGTTTTTTTTTTTTTTCTCAATATGAGATATTTCAGGAGTTCTGTTTGCTTGGTGTTTGATCTGAATCTCACTGACCTCAAAAGGGATTTAATTTTCCTGATTAATCCTTGTAAGTCCTGGCAGAGCTTTGCTGATGACTCTCACAGCTCAGTGTTGGCTGTCTTCAGAAGCTCGTTCCGAGTTTCCCATGTAGGTAATGTTTTCTCTCCCTTTTCACGAGTTCTGCTGACAGCTCCTTTCTGATATCAGAGGTGTTTTGAGAGCGTTTCTTTCCCTCTCTGATGTACTTTGTCTTTTGGATCCCTTGCTTCGAGACCCGCTGTGACTTGTCACCCTGTCCCAAGTATTCCTGTACACCACATGTGCTCTGCCTGTTAGTCTCCTAATCCCACAGAGTCAGTCTCCAACGGTGGCTGTTCGTGGGCAGTGTTTATATTCCTGCCCTTCAGTGTAGCTGCCAGTCATGCCTTTGTCTTTCCTGAGGAAGATTTAGTCTTTAACCTGAATAAATCCATCATCAGGTTCCTGGCTGGTCACCGGTGGCGTGTGGGCTCTTGAATTCTTGGCTCTGTGCTGCTTTTTTGCATAATGCTTGGGAGTGCTCTCTGTGTGAGTTAGAAATCCTGAACAGTCCAGGACTCATCAGGGCAGGTTGCTTCTGCAGTGGGCTCACGTGTGAGGGCTGTGCTCTCTGCAGACGTGAGCTAGATATTCCCCATGAAAAATTATGCCTCCACCTTTCCCTCAGAGAGCAGCTATAATGCCGGGGTGGGTGTTACGTTTTAAGGGCAGCAGCGTGGCTGCCGAATGCCATCTGCATGTTTAAACACGTGGAACCATTTTGAGAAGTGTGTAACGTAAGGCAGAGTCAGTGCCAAAGGGAATTGCGCCGTCGGTGTCCAGTGCCCCTCTCTGACTGCACCTGGCTGTGTGCTTTGTCTTTGTCACCAGGTGAAGAGACGGCTGTGTGGCAGTGCCTAACTCTCTTAGAAGAAGGGTTATCTCATAGTCCTTCTAACGCTCAGTTTAAATTGCTGCTCATTCGAATCTACTGCAGGCTTGGTGCATTCGAACCTGTTGCAGAGCTGTATTCCAGCCTTGATGCGAAACACATACAGCACGACACCATCGGGTGGGTAGTATATACTGAGAATAATTGGTGGTGGTGACCCTCCAGTAACCAGCCCTGAGATCTGCGGTTTCCTTTGCTACCAAAAGTTAGCAGATGATCAGATTTTCTGTAAAAGTTTTTTTGAATTTTGTGAGAGTATGCTCCCCTTCTTGAGGACTATCTTTCCTGTATGATTTTAATCTGGTTTGGGTTTTCAGAGTATTAACTAAGGGGAATCTGAAAGAAACTTGTGAGATGTGTATCTTGATGCCAGTCATAGCTTGGTGTTCCAGCTTGTGTGACTGCTCAGCAAAGCCTGGAAGAGCTAGTTAAAACAAACACACCAAATGGCCTTGCCTTGGTTAGTGTGTTTGTGGGTATGTAGGTAAAGCTCTTGCACACTTACGGTGGATGGAGGAATTCCAAGCCCCCACATACTGTTTTTTAAAAAAAAAAAGAATTCCTTCTGTTCCTTTTAAAAGCTTAAATTTTAGTATGAATGTTGTGAATGTCCTCTGTTCAACCTCCAGTCTTCATTAAAGCTGGACTGTGCTGCAGTTCACTGTTCAGAGCTGTGCTTGAAATTCAGGTTTCCCCAGGGTTGTGTGCTGATATCTGACTTGTGCTGTGTTGTGTTGCAGCTATCTTCTGACGCGCTATGCAGAGGCACTGGGCCATTACGCTGCTGCATCCCAATCCTGCAATTTTGCACTCAGGTTTTTCCACTCCAACCAGAAAGATGTAAGTTGAAAGAAGCCTCTGTGTCTGTGTAAGAGAGCAGAATGTCAAGATGTCTTACAGAAGTCTGTGCCCTAAGTATGGGCTTGCAGAAATGTAGTGGTTGATAACATGATGACCACATGATAACAAAGAGGAATAGTAGGTGTTTGTAGTAAAGGTTGCCTCAACCTCTGTTTCTCATTCCAACTTACTGTTACATATATGGTTTTGCTTTAGCTTTCTACTTATAAAAGCCAGTTTTAATGCTCCTCAAAAAAAACAGGTATGATTACTTTTAAATGAATGGACTGTGATTTTATGCAATAATTTCAGTGAAATGTCATGTGACAAATAAGTCCTGGTGTCATACAACTTCTAGTATTTGGGAATGTTACACAGCAGCCAGGGTTGGTGGGTCAAGGTGGTGATGGCATAGTTATGAATCCTTCATATGACAGTCACCGAGGCAGCGTGTTTTAGTGGTGGCTGTCCTGGGCACACGGGTGGAGGGGGATGCACGTCGTCTTAAAAGGTAGGGAAAGCAGAAGGAACAAGGTGGGAGGATTTCAGGAGGTAAAAACTGAACCTTGAAGTCTCAGCTTCACTGAAGGCAGAGCACAGCCCATGACTAACTCTGCGTTGTTTTGAAGTGATAGGGATTGAATTTGAAAACCTGGTCTTGTGCTAATGGAAACTACCTGTTTTATTCAGTTTACCCCTAAAAATGATGTGAATGAAAAGAAAGTTGTCTCGAATGAGAGTGTTGGGACGAGAATGGAGGAGATAGTGAGGAGAGAGTTCCTGAATTTCTCCAGAGAGTTCAGGTGCTTCCTAAAATGCACACAGTGCTCTAGGCATCTAGCATGCTTGTAGCTTGCTGATTAGTAATTATACTTGTCAGTAATCTTACTTGGAAAGTACACTGATACATTCATAGGGAGAATAGCAGTTCTGTTTCAGAATTCCCAGGCAATCCATGAAAAATGGGCTAGGTAGGAGAACAGTGGAACAGCACATTTTTGAAGTCTTGATGGAAATATATTGGGCAAATAGGAACAAAAATAGTCCAGAACTGTGGCAGGGAGGCATATGCATGTCAGTCCATCTCCCTAAGACTTGCAAGGCAGTCCCATTCTGAGATGTGGGAATATATCCTGTATATTTATATTTTACAGTTTGATCACTGTTGAGAGGTAGGTGAAGAAAATTATTTTTACTTAAGAACCAAAGGTGCAATCCAGTTGTAACTCTTCCAGTCAGCCACCGGCTATGTTGGCTCCAAAGGCTCTGCAGCCATACAGCTTGCTTTCCCACTGTCCCAGCAATAGATAAAAACACAGGACTTGTCTGTGCTGAATAGTAAAGATGCTAAAGTTGTTCACACAATAAAGCCTCAAAAAATACCCCTCCTCTGCTGGCAGCCCAGGTTATTCCTGTGTACAAGATACCAGTTGCCATTTACCTGTGCCTGGAAGGTAGATGCTGAGTTACTGAGCTGTATCTGATGCAGAAATTTTACTGAACGAGCAGGATGCACAGAGGAGCACGTGAACCGTGCAATGGGAGCTTGTTCTTGTCTGCTTCCCTCATTTGCTTGTTGTTTAAGCACTGATTCTACTTGCTAAGAGTCTTTGCATTCCTGGATGCGATGTTTTGTGCTGGAGTGAAGCCCTGGATCCAGACAGCTTTCTCCTACGTGTCTATTGTTGGTAGTGACAGTTTTTTGTGTTTTTTTTTTTTTTTTTTTTTAATGAGGATTAACTTATTCAGTCTTGTTTAAAAGTCATTCGGTGGATATTAATGAAAAGCATCCCTGGAACTGACTCTCTGAATAAAATGTGTGACTGATGGGTACCAGGGGAAAAAAAGTGAACCAAAAAAATGATTGGGTGTGATTTGTCTGCTTGGGAGCATCAAGAAATCATCTTTCCCTGGAAAACAATCTGAAGTAACTTCAGGTGAGGTTACTGTGAAAGAAGGTTGTTCTCTTTGGCATGAATGATTAAAGTGCTTGCAGCACAGAAGAGCTGGTTGTTTCCAGTAGCTCAACATCTGTACCCAGAAGAAGACAGCCACGTTCCAAGTGCTGTTGCCAGAAAAATGCTGCTCAGCTCATGTTCCAGAAATCCTGACAAGGCAGTGCCTGAATGGTTCAACCTGCCTCGCTACTGCACCTTAGAAGGTTGAAATTGCAAGAGGGGCAAAAGTGGTGCAATCAGCATTATCCAGTTCTTCATGTGACGAGATAAGGATGTGACTCTGGAACCCACTTGCATCATCTCTCATCTTGGAGACAGTATGACAACCGGAGGACCATGAGCCATTGTTGATCTTGGGTAGCCAAACCTCCTGTGTGTTCTGGACTCTTCCAGTTGTTATCACCTTAAGATCCTTTTAGTTGGGAAAAGCATCAAAAGCCGTACTAATTTGCAAATAGCAACTGATCTTTAAACCAGCTGTAAGGTGAAAATTGCAGGAGGTGAAGGCTCAGTTCAGGGTACTGCTCACCTGGGATGATGGTGGCTTTGGCAAGAGTGGAGATGGAAAAAAAGGGATTCCTTACCATAAGTCCCACGTATCACAAGGTCAGAATCTGCTACTAGTTTCTGTGCTGCTGTAGTTCTGCTGGGTTGCCCCTTTGTACTCGGGGGTCCTGATACCAGCTTCCCACTCAAGTCCCTTAATGGCATCTAACTGCAATGTTAAAGGAGGACTATCCTTTAAAAGTTACCTTTTTCCATGGGTTCTGATACTGCCTGCTTCTCTCTAGGTTGGTGCTTAAGACAGCTGGCACGTCTGCTACAGCGCAGAGGACGTGTCCTGCAGCACGCTGTGCGTGGGACTGCCTAGAACAGGAAGTGTGGGATATAAACGAAGTGGTCTGGCATAAAAATATAGCTGCTGATTCAGACTGATTGCTTTGGATAAGTACATTTTCCTTCTGACTTGCTGAACTTAACAGCCTGGAGTGAATCCTGTTTAAGAGTGGGTCTCATGAGTAACAGCCATCTAGGATGCTGTGCAGTCCCCACAGTATTTCTGCTCTGGGAGAGGATGCCAAGGACAGGGAGGAGAGAGAAGGCAGTATTGCTATATTTAGCCAAAACTAAAAAGGCAACTTTATCCTTCTCAAGATAGTCCGCCTTTAAATATGCAGAATCACAAGTAATCTCTCTAATTTTCTTGTGTCCGTCCGTCTTTAATTTCTCCAGATACTGCAGGCAAACAGAGCACCAACGTGTCCTATGGGGATTTAAAAACCACGTCGATGCAGTTGAATTAGCACCCATAGCGCAACCCCGCAGCCTGACAATGAACTCTGCAAGGCTGTTTATCAGAGGGTATGTTGTTGAATATTTGGCATATTTTTTTCATACAGTGCAAATAACCAAATTTCTTAGGGTAAAAAGAACTACCTAGAGGACATTTCTTATTTTGGAGGGGGAAAACAAAAAAAAAGGTGGCTTTCATCTGTGAGCCTTCCAGACAGGTTGAGTCTGTTAGTACTGTATAAAGTTCAGTTAACCAAAGGCCTTTTTTGGTGCCTCTCGTCTTCAGTGCGTTTCATAATCTTGTTCAGAAGAAAATATTTGATTTGCCAGAATTTCTCAATTGTGGAGTAATTTTGAAGTAAAAATACAGCCATTTGTCTTGACTGGGAGCATAAATAGTTCGCTCTGTCTCTACAGCTAGAAATTTTCATTAAAATATAGTGCTTTTGGGGGGCTCCTTCATCATACTAATCTCCTTCTGGAGGTTGCTTGGACTGATGTGAAATATTAGATGTGTGCCTTGTATTTATTGCTTCATTGCATCAGAGGGGAAGCAGACTGTCCCATGGATCCTGAGTTTCCTTTGGTGTTTAGATTGTATTGTCATGTGTATACACTGCGTGATATTATCTTGTGATACTGTATTCAAAAATCTAATAAAAAAAAAAAAAAGAAACCAAAAAATGTGTGAGTAATTTTTTTAATATATGTTGCGGTAATATGTGATGCATATCCAAGTCAGTTCCAGAAAATCAGGGATATATTTATTTTGCCTGAAAGTACATCTTGCAATGAGACGATGATTTAATGATTTGAATAATGCATCTCTAAAAAAAAAAAAAAGGGGGAGTGGGACAGGAACGGGGGAAGTCTTCTAAAATCATCTCTCTAAGTATTTTTCAGTTCCGGTGGTGACAGCAGCATCATGTTTTAGTGTTGGTTTGGTTATTAAATCACACTGCCCGGTGGAGCATCTGGGCATTCTCAAATTGAAGTAGCAAACTGCCGGGGTGACCTGGAGAAGCTAAAGTGTGAGCAGCTCCCAGGGCTTGAGCTTCTGCCAGCTTCAGTACCTCTGGGTTCATTACAGCCACAGAAATGCAATTTCGTGGCAGTGACCTTGTTAAACTCCAGTTATTCTGAATTTATGGAAGTAACTAATACAGAGATGGTGTGTGTTTTCTTCCAGACCTCAGAATATATCATTCAAGCCTACAAGTACGGTGCATTTGAGAAGATCCCAGAATTCATTGCATTTAGAAATAGGCTGAACTCTTCCCTTCACTTTGCGCAAGTTCGCACAGAGCGGATGTTGTTAGACCTCTTACTTGAAGCAAACATGTAAGTACAGCAGCAGTAAGTGCAGCACATGAAAAAAATCTGGACATTTGTGCATAAACAGAACCTCAGCCAAGTGGGAGCTTTGTTGCACTTGCAGCTCTTAGGCTGAAACCTGTGAACTACGTGTCTGCTTCCTTCAGCATCCTTGTCAGTGCCGTGTGTGTGTAGCATTTCTGACACCAGGAGAGTTAACAGTGGAGAGAATGTGATGTTGGTGAGCTGTGGTTTTCGTTTCCAGTGATCAGATGTTTGATTTTTAATTTTGCTTGTTCTTACGTACAGATCAACCAGCTTAGAAGAAAGTATAAAGTCCATGAGTCTGAGCCCAGAGGAGGATGACATTCCGTGGAAAGATTTGCGTGACAACAGAGACCTGACAGTCTTGTTTAACTGGGATCCAAAAGACAGGTGAGTAGAAATATCCTCAGCTATAGAGTCACACCTTTTACCTACAGCACACATGGCAAAGAAAATCCTTTCAGGGCAACCGCTGTATTTAAATGTTCTCTAGGCTGGCTAGCTGCAAACTTAACAAGCATCATTCATCACTTCTAGCAGTGCTGCCTTTTTACGTATTAATACAGTTTTCTGAATTTCTGACCACTCCTTTCTCTTCATACAGTATTTGATAACCTTGGGTAGGCTTTTGTACCTGAGTGAAGCTTGCTACTTTGCAAAATCGAAGCATTTGCCTGAAAACATTTGGTGCCTTTCTCTAGGGACATTTCTGAAGAACATAGGAAACTCTCCCTGGAGGAAGAAACCATGTGGTTGCGAATCCGGTCTTTAACTTTAAGGCTAGTAAGCGGACTCCCAACTCTTAGTCACACTATTCAACCAAAGAACTCTGAAAAGACTGCAGAGAACGGCGTTTCATCCAAGATTGATACAATTCGATCCCTGCTTCAGCAGCTGGAAGCGGCAGTGGATTCAGGGAAGAAGTTTCTAGAACAAAAAATTCAGGTACCCGTTAAGGAAAAAGCTATCCCCAAATATTAAATGAACGTGAATGCAAGCAGAGAAACTGAATGCATCTTGTAACGTCCAGCGGGCTGCAGAATGCTCTTAACTGACCCTGAGTTTTGTAGTGTATGAATCTGACTGAGATGTGCCAGAGACAAAACACTGTGTTCTCAATAAGGAAAAGCTGCAACACCTTTATCTTTTTCTTTGCTTCTTGCCTAGTATCCTGTCCTTGGCCCTCCTCCTACCCGAATGGCTGGCTTCTTCAGTAATGGCAGCTGTCAGTGCCAGACTAGCTTGTTTTATCTTGTTAGTGATATTTATGAACTAGATACCAATGGCTTAGGTAAGTGGTTGAGGGGCGGGGGTTTAACCAGATTGTCGTGGTGTGTGGTGGGAGGGAGCGAGGCGGGTCTCCATTTAGTTGGAAAACTACTAGGCCTTGGGCGAGGTGGACCCAAACTGTTACTTGTGTGTTAACTTAGTGTCATTCAAAAAATGATCTAGGAGACAGTGCCTTAATTTAACGTTTTATGCAAGTCTTCATTTTTGTACAGTAAATGTCGAGGTAATACTGGATCCTCTTTGAAAGCAGTTGCATTTGCTGTGACTGCTAACACTAAATTACATTTAAATGCCTCTTGGTTTTCTGGAAGCAGAAAATACACAAACTTGTAGTAGTTTATAACTGCTTTTTTTTTTTTCTTTCAGAAGATTCAGCAGAAATCCAGGAGAGGATAGGGAGTAGTTTCAAGTCTTTAGTAGAACGACTAACAGGTAAATGGTAATTCAAGAATAAACACTGGTAGCTGTGCTGTGAGGATGTGCTGCTGAGTGTGCTGCAGTTATGGGGAGTGTGATAATGCATCTGCAGATCCCTTTGAAAGATACTGGAGATCAAGGCTGAGACTCCCCTTGGCTTGTCTGATCATGAAGCTGTTGCATGCCGCGGAATGTCGTTATGTCCTGTCATTTTGCTGTCACAGCGTGGTCTTAGCAACTCTTGTCTCCCTGGGACTTGGTTCAGGTGTGCTCATAATAAATGGTGTGGAGATACTGTCCGTAATGAAATGCAATTCAGAGGAAACTTCAGAGCTGGACCTTCTTGAAAGGCTTTGGCCAAATTCATCATTAACTGCTTAGTGGCCAGCCCTCTGTGCCCTTTGCACACTACCCTGAGATACATACCGTACAGAAAATACGCATTTAAGTTGATCTATGTGTCCTGAATAAGGTTTTTCTTTTTTCTTTTTAGACTTGTTCAATAAATGTAAAGGTGATTTGATTGAAGTCAGAGATGGCACCTTGAAAACTCATCCAAACCTGTTAGAAAACCTAGTCTTCTTTGTTGAGGTATTTTGTTTTTATCTGGAAACTAGAAGTTTTGGAGTACTTTAGGGTAGAAATGTTGGGACTAAAACACAGTGAAAGTTCTTTGATCTCGGTCATTCATGAAAGCAGAGGGGTTTTTTGTTGCGTGTTCGAACTACTGAGTCTTACCAGTAGGAACACTAAAACAAGTTTAGAAGCCTCCTGTAAATGCAACCTGTAACATACTCGTACCTTTTTTCCAGACGATCTCCATTGCCCTGTGGGTATCAAGTTACTGTGACGGTGTCCTTCGACCTTTTAAATCCAACCTACAAAAAAAGAAGAAGAAAAAAAAAGAAAGCAGTGTAGCTATGGTAGGGACAACATTTCTTTTTCTCCTCCACCCTCAATCCAACAGCATACTTATAATGAAAGAAAAATGAGGATAGATAACATGTTAATAAACTGGTTTTCATAAACTATGCCTTGTAAGGCTGATGTGGGTTAGAGATTACTCAGTGCTAATTTTTGAAACTCCTTTTCTATTTAAAATCAAATGGTGACGTGCCACATCTGTGACATCATGTGACAGCTTTTTAATAAGGAACAGTTTGGAGTATCACAGGCCTTGAATGTGCCGCAGTGAACGTGGTAACTGGTGGCGTTTACCTGGGTGGGTAGATTATAGCATAGCACAGTGGGGGAAGGAATAGAATGATAGACATCACAAAGTGAGTTGTCATGTAGAATAGTCATTTGAATAGGCATTGTGTCTGTAAATTAAAAATATGTGTTTGTTTTTGTAGCCACCTGTATTTACACATTTTCTGGATTATGTTACTGAGCTACAGACGTTAACTTCCAACGTAATAGATCACATCAAAGGGCTTGAAATAATTCTGACTGCACTAAAACTTGAAGAGCTGTCCCTCAAGGACACTCTGCTTTTACAGGTAAGAACTTGTGGTGGTGGTTGTGTGCTCAGTGCATCGGTGTGTGACTGGTAACAACCTGTACATACACACTTATGGGATACCTTTGTTGAAAGCAAAAACATTTTCGCCGAAATGTTTTACTGGAAGGAAAAAGACCCAGGAAAACAAACAAAAAGCACCTGTTATGATTGACTTAATTGCTCTTAACCAGAGGTTAAGACTATTAGAAAGCTTAGTTTTAGACTGGTAAATTAGAGGGGGTTTTAATGACACAGTGAGTTTGCCTCATCTGATCAGCTCCAGCTCACTGCACAGAATAATCTCAAAAAATGAGATCTCAACACAGGAATTTTAAAATATTTTCATTTTGTGTGATATATTAGTAAAGAAAAACATACATTTTTAGCATTTTGTTGTCTGTGATATGACTTACTCTATTATCTGTATTTTGTGTGCCATAATGGATGTAAAATACTTATTCCAGGGAAGATTTGAGATTCATCTACTGCTGATTAGTCACTTCCCTGGAAACAATTACTTGATCTTTACAGAAAAGCAAGTGACAACTTCCCCCCCCACCCACCCCTTAGCTATATAGGGAAAACCAAAGGCAGGAGTAGCAGGCACCACGCACGCCAAACCTTATGCCACATTTAGGTATGTGAAACATGGGCCTAAGGAGGAAGCTTGACTTTTTAAGCCATTGAAATCAGAGTGAAATTTTGGTAGGCAAGTTCATGTTACTGTCATAAGGGATCTTCTAACAGTTCAGTACTTAATATGACTGTGTTTATTTAAAACAGCTGTTGAGATCCTGAAAGTATCTTTGAAATAGTGTCAGAGTCCAGCTAAAAAGCCTAGAGGTGACTGAAAGCATGGAACTGGAACTTGAAACACAGGTGGGGATCAAAGGTGCAAACGTAACAAAGTGGTGCAATAAGCATCTTCTGAGAGACAGGGGAGAGGGCCTGGGGGGTGGCGAGTCATGTCCTTGTTGAAGGAGGATTGTGGATTCCAGGAGAGAGGTTTCAGAGGGTAGTTGTCTCCTCACCAGTATTAATTTGCAGGGTAGGAGAGATGGAGTAGGAGAAGGCACAGGCAGAAGGTGTGTTACCCAAGACCCCTACAGACTCAGTTAGGAATCAGCATTTAAGACAAAACCAAGTCTCTGGTATGTTTATCTAAAATGGGAAATTTGTCCTATAGGGCATTGGCATTCAGGTTTGTCTAGGTGGGAGATGGGTGCAGCTTTTAAATCCTTCCCAATCCAAAAGCCTTCACATCTATTTCAGAACTACACTTCTGTCTACCTAAGCTGCTGTTAGCCAGCTTGTATTTTTTTCAGTTAGGTTGTCCTGTTTTTTTTCATAGCACATTTAATAATTTCCCTTAATCTCGTTGCCGTATGAGGCTGATGTAGAAGTATCTCAGATATACACTGAAAAAAAACATACTGCAAAAACTGATAGAAAGCAAGGAAATCCCCTTGGACTGTATTTAATGCAAATTTGAATAAAAACTAGAAAGTATGTTTTCTTATCATCATCAAAGAATCTTCACTTTAAAGGGCTAAGACACTTTCAGGTAATTGTTTATAATTTTTCTGGTGCCTCACTGAGTCAGCAAATTCCTCTATCTTCCCTTTGATGCAAAGCATCAAATTACTACACAAAGCAGATCTGGAAAAAGTGACCATTAGCACATGGATTTGAGCAGAAGCATCTGTGGGAGTCTGCAGCTTTTCCTGCGTTTGTCCACAGTGTTTGCTGTTCTGTTTGTTGTTTGACATCGTTGCAGTAAATCCTGATAAGTGCACTCTGTATAGCTCTGCTCAGACTTGGAGCTATGTTTGCAGCTCTGTGTTTAGAGCTGTTGAAAAAGTCCTTTTGCTGCTGATGGGAGATTTTTCCCACTCAGGCTGTGCCTCACAGGCTGTTCTGTTTATCTGTGTCTGCGAAGGGCATCCTGATAGCAAGTCACCTCTTGGCAGGGCAGTGCTTATGGCTGCTGCTGTGGGTACCAGGAGTTGCTCTTTCTGCATCCAGAAATCCAGCATTGTTGGTGATGGGTCAGTGCTAACCTCCCCTCTACCTGCAGGAGCCACGCCAACCATTCTGTATGGTGGTGGCTCCTAAAAGCCTTTTAGCCATGGGCATTTTAGAAAACAACACGTTAAAGGAGCATCTGATCCCTTTGGGAGGGCTAAAACCTGTCCCAGGTGCCTCAGATCACCGTGCTTTGGAATTTGCTTCTTTGGTGGTCAGCATTCATTTGGTGTTTGACTTCAGTTTTCTGTATAAGAAATTCTCTGCTTTAATAAGTGCCGACTAAAATAAAATGCTACACACGCTCTCGGTTTCAGCCACAAATACTTTGCACAAGGATGTTTCCAGAAGTTTTGACGAAAAGTTAATGTTTTACCAGCCCTGTCTTGGCAATATCTGCAGGAAGTATTGCTGCTGAGGAGGTGCTGCTTTTTCTGTGCTGATGATACTCGCTTTCTAAACTTGCACTGTGGTCCTCGTGAATTTCTTATCAGTGTTTGAGATGGTGGGGGAAGTTTAATGGGAGGATTTAAAGAGTTACTGTGGGATGAATGATTTCTCTTTTGCGTTTTGCAGGAAGAAAAAAAGTTTACAAAGACTGTGCAAGGGAAGGTCCAGAGCAGTTACCATCACTCAGTTCAGGAAATTGGAGAGCTGCTGAAAAAGAGACTCGATACCATTAAAAAACTAAAGATTTGAGAAATGCATCCTTGACAGACTCCACAGGGGAGTGACACCAGAGTCCCAGGCAGAAGCAACATCCAATATACCATCACTTTAATCCAGAACTTCCTCATAATGCATGAAGGACTTAAAATCATAAACCAATTTTTTTAGGTATTACAGATGTATTGAGGTGATTTAAATTATTGTACATAAATGAGAAGCAGGGACCCTTATCGGGGTTTGACCACTTTTTATACATGTTCATAAGTTTATTGCAACAGGAGAGAATTAACTTTCTTCCCTTTTGATCTCTAGAAACAACTGGAGATGGTCTTTAGAAGCAGCAATAGAAATCCAGTGTAAAGCATATATCTCAAAGGAGTTGTATTTTCATCACCATACAGTGTTTATAATTTTTGTATGGTCCTTGCCTTAGAAATGCAGAAATTGTAGATGCCCGCATTCGGCCATCTCCGGTGAAATGAGCCTGGTTTGGAGCTGCCTATTTTGTCTGCGAGCCACCTGGTCCCACTGACTGAATTCAGTGTGTTGGTGGAGCAGGGAGAGGCGAGGCTGGGCTGGGGCAGCCCCCTCCGTGTCCAGCCTGCCAGCGGAGCCCAGCCCTCCGTCGCAGGGGGGAAGAGGTGCTGTCGGTGTACACACAGGTTGTTTTCACCGTTGGGGAAAAATTTGCAAACCTGATGAGGAGCAAACTTGGCCGTTAAGCTTTAGAACTAGAGATGGGAATCAGCGTTTCAGAAAAAAAAAAAAAAAGACAAAACCAGAGACCTTGTATATAATAGGTGCAGTGAAATCTATGACACTGCGGTCTGATTTCGTGTCAGTTTAATGTAAAACAGCAATCATCATGACTTTTTAAAAGTGTATTTAGATTACTGAAACTTTAAGACTTAAATATTTTAATAGAAATTAAATCCTCTTGGCTTTGGTTTTAAGTTGGCAGAGGTAACTTTTGCTTCCGCTGTGGTATGAGACTGAGAATACTTTTTGTAACTGTATGCTTGCTTTTTGCAGTTGATCTTTCATTATTCAAGTACTAGCTCATTAGGAATTCTGGTAGAAAATGCAATCGCATCATCTGCTCCTACTGAATCTGCATTTCTGCTGGGTTTTTTTCATTTTAAGAGTAATGCAGCCTAAAATTGGTAGGGAAAAAAAAAAAGGTACATGTACCTGCAATACAAGGGACAGGTCAGACTTTAAAGATTCCTCATCTTCTGATTTAAAGCAGCTAGTATCTGAGGACTATATTTAAAGTTTTAAGAGAGCTGACAATCCTACCTTTGTCATCTCTTCTGAGTATGTTTTGTTAGTAATGCTAGAATGTTGATGAGAGTATTTTTTTAAAATAAATCCCCTGTATAAAAAAAAAAAAAAAAATACACATAGCTGCTCTTGCTGGATTTAGTTTTGCTTTGCCTCATCCTGAAAGGGAAAGAAGAATGTCTGCAGGTTGTCTAAATTGTAATGGATGTCCTGATGGTTTAATTGCAATGTCTGGTAAGTGCTCTGGGCTGGAGGAATACCAAAATGTGTTAAGTCTGTTTTATAGTAATACTTTTCCTGGAAAAAAGAAAAAAAAAAAAGAAAAAAAAGAAAAAAACACAAACCAACAACTAAACTCTTCTATGTTGTATAGAAATACTTTTTTTTGAAAGAAGGGTGCGCTCCTTAAATTAAAGCAAGACTGATGGCTGAGTTGATGCTTTGCAATGTGTAGGGTAAGTGGAAACAGTCCCATTGCTGAGGTGCTGCGGTACGAGCCAGAAGTCTGCACTGTCCCTTGTCATTCCGAGGCAAACGGCTGTTGCTGAGGTTCCTGCCCCCTCCCTGCCCCGTGGCAGTGCAGCCACCAGCCCTGGATGTAAAGCTGACAGAGCCTCATCCAGAGGGGACAGTGCAGGGGCTGAGTTACGCTGGAGTTTCCTTCCACCTGCTGCTACAACAGGTTGAACTCAACCAGTCGTATCAATAAGCAATGGTGAAAATGTAAGTGAAGTGTAAGGTAAACGTAACGAAGCTTTTTAAATCCTCCCATGTGCCTGAAAGCAGAACTTTGCTTTAAAAAAAAAAAAAAAAAAAAGGTTTTTCTGCACCAGCTCCCTTAAAAGCAGAATTGAAACTGCTGGGGGGGGTGTGGGGTGTGTGGATGTGTGTCATCTGAAGCAAAGCCCCAGAGAGGATGGAACCATGGCTCGCTCTCGCTTCCCGTCGCAGCGTTTGGCACGGCGCAGGCCCAGCCTTGGCTGGTCCCTCCAGGCATCCCCGGGCCAGCACGGGAATACTGACCGCTTCGGTGTTAGCTGCTCTCCCCTTTCCACTTCCAGCCACTGGCAAACGATGAGCTTGTCAAACAAATAAAAATTTTGGATTACTCGGTGTTTTATAAAACCAGATGCCATCTCTTCACAGCTGTAGTTTCTCTATAGGAGGAAACTGTACAAAAATGACTACGTACTGACTGTTTGGGGGCTAGGGAGAGGGAGGACTTCTCTCCCCCTACAAATTGTGTACAGTTAAATATATTATATATTTCTTACAAAAGAGCATTTCCCTTCCAGAATGTGTCCCACAGGGACCTGATAAGGAAATTTAACCTATAACCCATTGCTGCTGTTCCCCCTCTTCCACTCTTGGGGTTTTTGTTTGTTTCAGATTTTTTTTTTTTTTGGTGATGAATTGAAAAACATACCTAGAAGAAGCTACCAAGACTACTGTTTACAGACTGAAAAAATACTGCTTTTATACTACTGGGATCATGAGCCACGATCCTTTTACAGATTTCCTCAGCTCTTCTCTTTGCTTCAAATCAGTGTCCAATGTAGATAAAGGTCAGAAGTCTCCTACCCTGCTTTGTCTACATACAGGACAAAATGTACAATGCCTGTTTGTGTTGCCCATCATTTTCGTACTTTTTAACTGTTCAAAAATTGCATTTATATTTTGCGGTCATTGATAATCATGACTTTATTTTAACCGCTAGTAATCTTAGAGGGGATTTTTTTTTGTTGTTGTGTCTGCAGCCTTATCTGAACTTTCTCCTCCTTGATTATTCATTGTTAATTTATGACTGTAGGAGATATGTATGCCTCAGCCTTCTACGGACTTAAGTGACACAACTGCAACTGATCTGCTTTAAACTGGATGGGTTTATAATTTATATAAAAGTCAGTTTCGTTACAAATCAGTATTGCTGCCTCTCATTTTTCTGTCTGAGCGCTCTGGAAGTGACTGAAGTGCTCACCTATGCTCTCTACCTTTGCCAGCCCCTTGGTAAAGCCAGATTATCCTGGTGCAGGGCAAGCAGAAAAATCCAGTTACCTGCCAGGAGGGAGAGAGGGAGGGAGAATGCTCCTTGCTTTCCGCCTTGGAGCCTGGGTTCAGAATGCTGTCTGCTGGGGGATGGAGCTGGGATCTGTCTGTTCTTTTGACGTGCTCATCTGTCAAGCTGTTGTTCAGGATATGTGCATTTTTGCGTGCACTTCACCCTGGCTTTCGGGGATAAAGTAAGTGCTGGCGGTGCATGAGGTATCTTCTCCAGCAGCACAAAAAAAAGTGGCAGTGCGATGGCAGGGGCCACCCTGCCTGGCCCGCTGCTGTGTGTGGATATATCTACCGCCGGCCGCTCTCCGCGCACTGCAGGCTGTCCCTCAAGGCCCGATCCTGCACTCTGCCCTTCCGCCCGCCTTCATCTTTCTCGTTTTGTAGCTGGAAGCTGCCCGCTTTTATTTATTTTGCTGGCGCCAGCAGCCCGCTCCCACTCCGCGGGAAGAGGCTGCCAGTGCGCCCTTGTGCGGCGTGGAAGTGTGCACCGCGTTACCTCCGCGGACGCGCTGCTCCCCACTAACCCACCCCCCGCCCCTCTCTGGGTCCGGCCCCGTTTGGCCCCGGGGCGGGGCGAGCCCCCGGCGGCGGCGGCCGGCGATCACGTGGCCCCGGCAGCCCCGCTCCCTCCGCGCTCCGCCATGGCTGCGGCGGCCGCCGCCGGCTCCCTGCTCCTCTGCCTGCTCGGCCTGGCGCTGCCCGGCGGCAGCAGCGCGCTGCACACCAAGGGCTCCGTGCCGCTCGACGCCATCACCTTCTACAAGGTACGGCCCGCACCGGCGGCGCTGCCGGGGGGAGAGCTGGCGGACCGCCGCTCCGGGAGCGCGGCGGCCATGTGCACCGCCCGCAACAGGCAGGCAGCCTCGGAGGGTCGGGGAGGCGGCGGGGGAAGGGGGGAACCGGCGGTGCGAGCGGGCCGCGGGACCAACACACACACACACACCCCCCCCCCCACAGCCCCCCCCATCCATCCGTCCGGCACCGGCGCGGGGCGGGCGGAAGGGCCGGGGCGGTGGGCCCGCCGCGCTCAGCCAATAGGAGAGCGGCGGCCGCGGCCGGCAGCCAATCACCGCGGTCCAAGTGGAGCCGGGGCGGCGGGGCAGCGCGGCGCGGGGGGCCCGGCCCGGCGGCACCAGGCCCGGCTGCCGCCGCGGCTCCTCGGGCCAGCGCCGGGCCGGCTCTCCGCGGCCCCGGCCGCCGGTCAGGGAGCAGAAGAGCCGCTGCCGGTGACCCCAGGGCAGGAGCGCGGAGGGGAGCGGGTCGGGGTCACTCTACATGGGCCGGTCTCGCATCTTTTTTTTTTGTTCGTGAAAGAGAAAGCAACAGGCTTCAGCCAGGCCGAGGTCTGGCTGAGTTTTGAGGGGATTTTTTCCCTCCATTACATCGCTTCGAAAGGAAGGTATATCTGGCAGGATTTTGATGTCAGTAGCGCTGTGCCAGTGCCGAGGCCCAGCCCCGGCAGATGGCGAGGTGCGCGTTGGAAGGGACCCGTCGGGTGGCGGGATTAAAGCCTTGCGCTGCGGTGGCGTGAGCTGAAGAGACAGGGATCGGCTGAGCCGCTTGAAAAGTGTCTGTCCTAAACACACCCCTGTGGCTTCTTGCCACATGCCAGCCCCCCGCTTGATTTTTCTACTGTGACAAAACCATTTTTGGTGTTTTCCACGCTATGGCACTCAGCACCCCTTAGGAGCTTCCAGCAACAAGAAGAATGTGAAGTAATTGGCAGAATGCTGCAAAAGGGACTCTAAAAGACGAGCAGAAATATCAAAGCAGTGAGACACGCCATGCTCTCTTCTTACCAGGACAGTAAATAAAGTGATCAGCAAGCTCAGGGCTGAAGATTTCGCTCGCTGTTGCAGGGAGCTGTTGTGTCAGTGCCTGAGCGGTGCTGGCAGTGCACTTTCTAGGTTGGGACCTGTGTTGCAATGTGGCTCTGTTTGCCAGAAAAAAGATTTTGCAAGGTCTTCTCCTGGAGGAAGAAGAAAAACAAAAATCCCAAACCGTGTGACAGATTTCCATTTCCAAGCTCATTTGAAAGGGCATTGTCTGAGCAGAGCAAAATACAGAAGCGAAATCAATTAAAATTTCCGAGCTCATTTGAAAGGACTTCATCCAAGCAGAGCAAAATTCAGAAGCAAAATCAATTAAAACAGGAATTCTCTGTTTATGAAGCAGTACAGCACCTCCAGTGCCTCCCCTCACAGTGAAGAGCTGCAGGTCTCATGCCGGGATCCTTCCTAGATCAGATGTTAGATTTGGCCTCTCTTCTCTTAATGCCCCACTGGAAATTGTTTAGCTGATTTCCCTCTCGGATTGTAATCAGATTTGCAATAAGCAAATCATGTATCATTAAAGGCATTATCAGATCCCCTAAACCTACCATGTCCCTTCTTTATCATCTGGTGTAGGAATACGTACGCGCAAAGCTCAGTCTTCCCTCCACACTGCAGTGAGTCATTTTTGAAAGGCCATAATTATATAAAGTTTCCCTTCTCCCTCTGCATCTACTCGTTGCACGGGAAAAGCACAAGCTAAAGCAACCTGAGGTGACTTGGAGATTGCTCAAACCTGAAATGTTAAAGTTTTGTCTTTTTTTTTTTCTTCTTGTTTTAGGTAATTCCAAAGCATAAGTTTGTCCTTGTGAAGTTCGATACACAATATCCCTATGGCGAGAAACAAGATGAGTTTAAAAAGCTGGCAGAGAGCTCAGGCTCCAGTGAGGATCTTCTGGTGGCTGAAGTGGGAATATCAGGTGAGGAACTCTGGACAGGTTAGTGCAGTATGGGTTGGTGTGGAGGGAAAAATTTTCACTGCAGTTTCTGATGAAAGAAGGCTCTGAGGTAATTCTGACAGTGAGAGCTGAGAGGGGCCCGGCCCTGTCAGGCCAAAGCACGTGCTCTGGCTGGGCACGGAGCTCTGCCTCCTACACGAGCGTAGGAGTGAGCGCTGCTTATCTCCTCCCGGCTGGTTAATGAAGCCACTCAGCCCACGCTCCTAAACTGGATGCCACCCTCCTCATTCGTAGGACTTTTTGTCTTAATTTTTTTCTTTCCTTGCTGAGAGAAACCTTTTTGTCCATTTCTAGGGAACAGGCGTTAACAGAATCACGCTTTAGGCACGAGGCTGCTCAGACAAAGCATACGTGATGCGATTAATTCATTGTAGCCAACCCTCCGTTTGTTGCTGGTGAAGCACAGAAAGTGGTCGTTGCGCTGTGGCTGGTGTAACGTGATAATGTTCTTGTAATTGGCTTTCAGAGAAAAGAGCGGGTCGCTGTCACCTTACTCACTCTTGCTTTGTAGGCAGAATTAAGAGTGTAAGCTTACAGGAATTGTCAAACTGGGAAGTTTCACCCAGGCTGACATCTCTAAACACGCATGGATTTAGCTAAGGAACACAGCTGAAATCTCTTTGTTTTCTGTCCTCAAGAGTAAATGCAATTTATGTAAAATGAGAAAATGTCTCGTAGCTTGGCATGCTGTCAGAACTGAAAGATCTAAGTGTAAACTCTCTGCACATAGACCGGGAAAAAAAAATCCATTTAACTATAAAACCAAACAAAAATGAACGGATCGAGGAAAACAAAGGGAAAAAAAAGTGATTAATTCCCCATAAAGAGGCCAGTGTTTGTATGTAGAGGTCTTGCCGGTGTCTTATGCTGTCACAGTCACAGCAAAGCACCATTAAATTCTTGTAATTTTCTTTGGAAAACCTAATGATGGTTTGCCTTGCACATACGATTTTTTGGGGTGTTTTTGTTTCTGCGTATGGCATTTCCTGGCAAAGAAGTTACTAGGACATGTTGAAACTCTGGAGACAAATATTTATCAGTTTGTGTAGGAGAGAGTCCTAAATTAATTTTTGTTTTGATTAACGTGCTGTGCTTTTCTGTGTTTCATTTTTGTTGTGGCAGATTATGGTGATAAACTGAACACTGAGCTGGGAGAAAAGTACAAGCTGGATAAGGAGAAGTTTCCTATTTTTTACTTGTTCCAGGATGGTGACTTTGACAATCCCTTACCTTACAGCGGCCACATCAAGGCCGGGGCTATTCAGCGCTGGCTGAAGAGTAACGGCATCTATCTGGGGATGCCAGGCTGCCTGAAAGAGTACGACATGCTGGCCAGCAAGTTTGTGAGCACCCCTGAGAAATCAGAACGCCAGTCCCTCCTGAAAAAGGGGCAAGAGAGTTTAGAAAAAACAAAGGAAACTGAGAAGAAGTCAGCTGAGCAATACTTGAAAATTATGAGCAAGATACTGGAGCAGGGAGAAGAGTTTGCTGCTAATGAAGTTGTCCGAATCACAAAACTGATTGAGAAGAACAAAATGAGTGATGGAAAAAAGGAGGAGCTCCAGAAAAGCCTCAATATCCTTGCTTCTTTCCTGAAGAAGAATAATGACAAAGACGAGCTCTAATACGTCGGAGAACTTTGTACAAGCTGTGAAACACTGTCAAGAGTCCTAACCAGTTCTCCTTATGCAAGCAAACTTCCCGCTGACTTCAAGAGAGCAGCAGATTTCCTTCTGGTATTCTCAGTTTAGAAGATCAAGAGGAAGATATTCCTTAAAAACACAGTATTCTAAATGTTGGGAAAATCACCTTAAAGCAAGACACCAGTGTTGTGTAATGCTATTCGATAACAGTGTTAAAGTAGAGGGGAAAAAAAACCCAAAAGCACTAGATTGGCCTGAAGCACATTCCTGGTGGTTTTTACACCTGTTCTCTGACAAATAACAAAATTCAGTCTCACATTCCATCGTACATGTTGTAAAAGGTACAGATCGGGTGCCCCTCACATCCCCACCTTTCCCTGTTCTTACCATTCTTGGGTTTTATGTTCATTCATCTACCCTTCCTCCTACCTTTTGTTTTCCCAGTAGGGCTCCTTCTCTGAGCCTTGGTCTCCTTACCTGTTGTTGACTAAGAGACCTGGAGTTTCCTTTTTTCTGCCTTCTTCAGTGGCTCCTGTCTCTGTTTGGCTTGGGTATCGGCCAGGTGCTGGCAGGCATAGTGAAGACAGCTCCTCCCTGTGTCAGAACTTGCCCCTCATCTTCTGGCCGGAGCAGCCACCTCAGCAAACGCTCTCCTGCAGTCCTTGGTGGTACCCTGACAGAGTGAGTAATTTGAGCTCTGAGCAAGGGCAGAGTCTCCTTCAGGTGCTATTACACTTAGTCTCACCAGTTGGTGCAAAAACGTGTTTTTTTCAGAGGTAAATTGGGGTGAGTTTTCTTACGGCTGAAGAGCACACACAATGCCTGCGTGTTTTGCCTGTCCTTCCTGTCCAAGCTTCATTTCCCAGGTTCAGAATAAGGGGGGGTGAGACCATTAAGGACATCTGAAAGTCTCAAGCCATAGTTAACGCGAACAAAGTATTTTCTCCAGCCTCCTCTTCAGAAGTGATTGACACTGTCGAACTAAAGCTTCGTCAGCGTCTGGTAAAGTATTTGAAAATGAGGTCTTGTAACAGGAAGCAGAAGAATTTGTGCCCTTAGAAGCCCCGTCTATAGAATTTTAACGGAGATACCCGGCCCAGGGATCAGGTCAGTCCTCAAAACTTGTTCCATGTGCTGTTCACACCGTGTGGATTCAGACGGCCACTGGAAGATGCTGAACTGATCAGGGTTATAGAGAGGTGAAAAGAGAAACACCCGAGTGTTTTCCATTAAGACTATGCTTTAAGCTAAGCAAAACTGATTTCTGTGGGAGCTTTGCTGCCTTTTGAATCCTGGGGTGGGTACAAGGAAGCAGATACTGCTGCGAGATAAAATGTATTAATAATGCTATAATAAAAAAGTAAAAAAAAAAAAAGTGGTTCCAGTTAATAGCCGCTTCTTAACTGCTTTCTAGAGAGAGCGCGGCCGCTTTCGGTGGTTAGAGGGGAAGGCAGAGACCAGGTGCCAGCGAGGAGCGGTGGGAGGGTGCCCCTGGGGCCGGCGGGAGCGGGGAGAGGCAGGGCCTCGGGCCGGCCGGGCGACGATCCCCACGAGGCCTGTGTGAAGGCGCTTCCCGCTCGGCTCCCGGGGAGAGGAGCCGCCGCCTCCCGGGGAGCGCCGGGCCCGGGCCGGGGCCGCCCCGCGCGTCCCCTCAGAGGCGCCGCCGCCGCCCCGCGCGCGCTCCTCAGGGCGGTTTCCCGCCCCCGGCCGCTGGTGGCGTCGCGGCGGGGCGGGAAGCTAAGCAGGGGCGCTCAGGGTCGGCTCCTGGAGGGGTTCCCCTCGCGGCGGTTCGGTCCCGCCGGGCCCCGGTAGGGATGGGCTACCGGCCCGCCAGCCCCGCTGCTCCCCCCGGGCTCCTGCTCTTCCCTCCCCTCCTCTACGAGCGGGCGCTCCCCGTTGCCGGCTCCGACGGCGGGGGCCGGCCGCGGGGCGGGCCGGGCTCGGGGCGGGGGGGCCCCGGGGCGGAGCGCGGGCGGTGCCCGCAGCCCCGGGAGCGCTGCGGCGGCGGCGGTGGGTACCCATGGCCCTCCCGGCGGAGGCGGCCCGGCTGGACGGGGGCTGGCAGGAGGTGAGCGAGCCCCACCGGCACCGGGAGCCCCGGGGGCGGCGGTTGTCCCCTCTCCCGGGACCCCGTCCGGTGCCTCCTTGCGCGTCCCTTCGCCCCCCCGTCCCCGGCCAGCCCTTCCCCGGGCTCTGCCCGCGCCGCCGGTCGGTGCCTGCCCGCAGAGCCCCGCGGGGTGCTCCCTGCCCGGCGCGGGGCCGTGCGGTGCTGAGCTCCCCCCGTCCTTCTCCCCCAGGTCTACTCTGCTCTCCAGTGGATACAGTTCACCATGGCCATGCTCAGGTACAACGCGCTGCTTAAACCCCCGTCCCCAGGATGGAGTTACTATCGCAGCGACGATTTTCTCCGGAAAAAAAAAGAAATCGCTTATCCCAGCGAGGCAGATGTGGTCCGGTTCCAACCTGTGCTTTGTTTTCGCAGTGTTATAGGTTCCAGCTCAATTATTGCCTACGCCGTCTTCCAAAACGCAGTGCGGTCCCCCGAGGTAAGGTCTGAGCCTCCCTAAGTCGGGGTGTTGGTACCACGCAGATGGGTCACGCGAGTAGCAAAGACCCGCGTGGGTCAGGCGCTCTGCTAGGAGCAGCTGCAGGTCTAAAGTAGTTAAACCTCGTTTAACAACTGGGAGGCAAAGGGCTTGCCAAGAATTTGACCCTTTGTCTGTGATAGGAGTTGAGGGGACTAACCTTCAACTGTACCCACGCAGGGAGAAGCAGGTTCCTGAGCTCCACGCTTTGTGCTGCTCTGGGAAACTCCTCCAGTTGTTCCTGGGAATGGGGATTTGTTAGTGTGTCCTTCTCTGGGGGGGGGCAAAGCCACCGAAGTGCAAATTAAGAGATGCCCTTGTAGGAAATGTATTTACAGGTGTCGGTCTTTGGGCGTCTCCGGGTAGTTTTTCCAGGCAGGTGCACCTGAGGCATCTCAAAGATGCTGCAAAGTTCAGACAGCAGGAGCCTGGGCTGAAAAGCGGTTTGTTGTGCTGGGCTCTGCCGTGGGTCTTTGGAAGATTCACCCTGGCCCCACGCAGGAGCCACAGACCTTTCTAATGCTGAAGCAGCAGGAAACTTCCCTCGGGGTGGGACTGTCCGCACAGATCTGACGTGAGTGCCCGTTCCGAGTGCATCACACGTGCAGATCCTGTGTGCCTGGGGTATATTGGAGGTGCTGAGCTGGCTGGCACAGTAACTGGCACAGTAACCCCAGACCTCCATCCCAAACCTGCCAGGCTTTTGCTGGCCACATGCAGTCCCTCTGTCTGTCCAAGACATCCTGGACACGGAGCTGGTCAGGGTGAACCTGGGGTTCCTTGTCCAGAATTTGCAGATGTTTGGCAGCCCAGGCTGTGGATCACGCAGATAACAGGTTCCCACTAAGAGCAGCAGGACAGTAGAGCTGGCAGCTGTGTTGTAACAAAGCTGGATTTCTACTTCCCTCGTCTTCAATGTTCTTTGTACATCGTGGGTCTGATCTGCAGCCCAGAGAACAGGACTTCTAGAGAACGCTGTGAATTGGCCACAGAGAAGGAAGGTGTGTAGTCAAGCTAACTGATATGTTGGATGAAGCAAGGTGGGGAGGAGGAACGTGAGCCCAGGCTTGCAGGGGAAATTCTCACCCCTTACAACATGCAGGGCAGTCTTGCTCTCAGGCAACCAGCCTCCTGGAAACGCTCTGCCCGGCACACGGAAAATGGGTTGTGGAGATCTCTGTGTGTTCCCGGGGAGGAATGAAGGCTGGGATTTCACCTTAGTGCTGGGATGGAAAAACCTGCCTGAGCTTGTGCTGCACAAGGTGCCTATCAAAGGCTCCCTCTGCCACATCTCCTGCACCTGGAGACCTCCTGAGAAGGTTTTCTCTCCTGGGGTCCTCCACTCTGGCATGATACAGAGCTGGGTTTGGCAGGTGTCCTGATGTGACTCAGCAGCCTTGGCCCGTTTACTTCCATGGTTAGAAGTCTGCATTACTCAGGAGCCCTTGTGCTGTTAGTCATATGATGTGGCTGTGGCTTGAGAGCTGCTTGGGAGCCACACATGGCTCCAGGGCACAGATGGAGTCTTCCTGCTTGAGGGAGTCCAGCTGTTTCTGCTCAGATTATTTCTGCAAATCCAGACAGGAGGGATGGATACCAGCTGGAGTGATTTGTCTGCATCAGGCTTCCAGGCTCTTGTTTTGCTGCCAGGGGAGATCTGCTGCTGGTGTTTCAAAAGTGGCAAAATCTTCAGTAACTTCCCCTTTGCCTTGTCCCCGTGTTTCTGGTCTTAAATGGAAATTTGTAAACAAAGGGACTGGAAGAGATCCATATCAAAGCTTGCCACAAACAGCTTATTCCTTGAGTCATGAGGCTCCAGAGTAAAATGTTTAAAAATAAACAACTCTGGAGGCTGGGAGGAGAACAATGTTATAAACACTTCCCCTCCTGTCCCCAGCCTAGGAAATCAAATATTGCATTCTTGAAGCTTGTTTTCGGTCTCTACAGGGTCAATAAAACTCTTCAGCCTGAGCTGAATCATTCAGAAGAGATGATGGCAAGCGAGGAACCAAGAATTTCCTCTGTCATGTCAACAGGTTTTGTTCAGGCTGTCCTGGGCAACGGCCAGAGCTAAAGCAACATGTATGCTCCAGCCTGGCAGCGCATCTGAATCATTACGTCTTTACGTTCCCTTCCTCTATTTTATAAATACCATTTGTCTGTTTTTTCCTTTTTCCTTTTGCAAGTAAGGACCATGCTGCCTTTCACTTACCACTATGTCACCTACTTCTTTATTTAGGTCCATGCCAAAATAGTTGCTCGACCAAACAGCGGTGCCTCACTCCAAGGACACTTGTTGCTAGAGAAAGGGGTCACCTGTTCGATTGCAAAAGTTGCTTATTTTGGTGCTGCTTGGTTTTAAAAACCTGCCGTGCTCACAAACTAGATGATATATCCCCAGTCTGTCATGCCTGTGGCTGCCTGCGGGGCTTCAACTCACCATCAAGGAAAAGCCTGGTTAAAAAGACATTTGTAAAGGCAATGACCTACAAACTGGGTTTATATTTATTTTTTATATAAATTATTTTACATGTTAACTAGGTTTTTATATATATTATTTCTATATAACCGGCTATCTAGTTAGAAACAGCAGTTTGATTTACTGTGTTGTTGGGTTGGATGGTACAAATACAGACCTGGAGAGACAAGAATATTTGAGGAGACAAATTCTGCAGAAGGCCCGGGAAGATGTGAGGCAGATCTTCCTCAAACTATTCCTTAAGGACAGATCTGGTTTGATCAGATCTACCTTACCACTTATCAGTCTTAATAAGCTCTTTCTCATTGCTCACAGGAGCAAGACAAGTATCACACAACACGATGCATGGCAGACATTTACTTAAAGGACAATATTGAGGCAAATCTCACCAAAAGCTCTGTTCCATGAAAACAAAAAAAAAAAAATCGTAAAATCAAGGTCTCCCAAAGTGTTTCCATGCTGCGTTTAGCATTATAATTTCTTGTAGGAGAAAAAAATTTTAAAAAAAGCCATCATTTTCTCTCCAGGATGCTGAAAATTAGGCACCAAAGACTACAATTAAGAATCTAGATAATTAGGCTGCTTTTCCAGAGTATCTGCTCTCCCACTAACCACTTAAATGTTGGCCAGGATCTTGCACAAATGTTTTCATACAGTGTTTACAGTCCTTTTGGCCAGTGCATGCAAACTGGAAATGGGCTGGAAACTGCCATTAGAAAAGCGATTCTGTTCCAGCAAGATACGATGTGCAGCAGAGAGACTCATGGTGAAAATTAATCTGGCATGTAAAATAGATTCAGCCTTAGTCACCAGCTGAAATGACGTGAAACATATAGGAAAAATACTCATTTAAAGTTATTTCTGACCTGAAGGAGGGTTTGTATTTACCAAAAGTTTGATTTCTCTATCAGTTGATTTAACAAATAACATCACTTCTCCCTGCCGACCTTGTCCCATTCTGCAAAAAAATTCAGGACTTTTGAGATATTTCCTGTAAGAGTTGATGCTGCTCTTGGATCCTGGGGTGTTGCTGGTGGCAGAAAGGGTGATTAGAGCGGGGTGTCTGCATTGAAACAGCTCCTGAGAGCCAGCATCAGCGTGGGTTTTGTGTGCAAGGAGAGCTGCTCTATCTACCGGAAGAGCTGGAGTTCAAAAGCTTATTTTAGATGATGGGGTAAAAGTGTTGCTGGTGGTGGTCGTGGGAGTGTTGTGACCATCGCTGGGACCTGCTGACCAATTTCCCTTTTCCCAGGTTCGTCCCCTTTTCTACCTGAGCCTCTCCGACCTATTCCTGGGCATGTGCTGGCTCGCTGGAGCGCTTCTCTATAGCACACCAACCTCCAAGCAGGATCTCATCTGCTATAACCTGCAAGCCACAGGACAAGTGAGTAGCCTTGGCATCGCCATCCGTGCTGTTCCCGTGCACCCTTCGCTGTAATTAGCCACGCTGGTGACCAGAGCGTGGCCGTGGGGGACTGTTTCTAGAGAGGCTTTGGCAGAGACTCCTCTTGTCAACTTGACTCATTGGATCTTTTTGTCTTGTGTGTAAAATGGAGATAATGAGGCTTGGGTTTAGGTACACCTGGTTTGTGAGAGGCAATGAGGAAGGCAAAGAGAGCCTGGGATTTTGTGGTTGCTGCGTTTGGGTTGCTTGTGTAAAGTGAGTAGATGGGGTTTAATCTCTTTCCTGTTGGCCCCGTGCCGACGATGATCTCTGTGCCGCTCACACGGCAGCTTTTCTATTCCTCTTCACGCTTCCTCTATCCTGGGCAGGAACAGACATATTATGTGATTTGCTTGAGCTCAGACTTACAACATTACTCATATAAACAGCCTTGCTCTTGCTGACCTGGCCCTATCTTCTCAAACATTCCCAAGGATGCTCAAGGGCTGCTCTGTCAGCGCAAGCTCAGCTTCATGCCCCAGCAATTCAGCTGCTTTCCAGCCAATTCTGGAGACTAATTGGAGTGGAGTGAGTGAAACACCATTATCCTGACAGTTTGCTTTTGTCTCACTTAAGTTCCCATTTCAGCATTAGGCTTTGCAGACCACTGCTCTCAACAAATTCTGCAGGATATGGCCAAGCTTGGGCCAGAATGGTGGTTCACAAAGGGTGACCTCTGAGCTTAACAGTTTCCTTTTAAAGGACCCCGAAAAACGTGGCTGGGAAGAGCAAGTGGCTGTCGGGAGCCTTGATGTGTGTTGTGGGCTCGGGCAGGTCGCGATGGTACCCACAGATGGGAACTGAAACATCCTCACATCTGAAGGTGGAGAGGCTCTCCCTGAACCTCGGGAGAGGGCAGGGAGGTCGCTGGGTGTGCGGTATGGAGGTGTTCGTGCTGGTGTGTACAGCCCAAGCAGCTGTTCTTGTGGGTAAAACCCATAATACTCATGATGGTGAGTGCAGCTCTGGGATTATCTCTGGTTTCTCTGGCTCTGTGGTGGAAGCACCACAGTGTTTTTACGTCGAGAGAGGGAACAGGGGGGTGGGGGTAATTTGGCCACTTGGGAATGATGCAGAACAATATCAAAGATATTTTTTTAGATGATAGTAGAGAGGAAAATGAGAAGACACAAACCATGACAGCTCAGGAGAGGCTTTTCAGAGCTGTCAGGTGGAAAGAGCATGCAGGACTGAGGCATTTCTGAGCTGTTTCCCTTTCAGCTTTGTCTGGAGAACATTTCTTAATGTTGGTGTGATCTTTTTATGGCCTGGAGAAGACAAGTTGCTCTGCTAGAGGAGAAGTAGGTTGGATATAGACAATACACCATCGTTTCTCAGCAGAGACACTCAGAGCATGCTGTGCTCCCATCATTTCTGGCTCTTGCTTTCCCAGCCGGTGGTTGTGCTTCTCAGGGCCACCAACAAGGGATGGGGGCAAGGTGGGAGCTTTGCTTTCACACTGGGAAAGGCAATGTGGGCAGGCAGAGCTGGCCTCAGCCCCACGGCGGACAGTCAGGGGGCTATGGTGGGGTGTGCAGGGTGCCTGCCACATCCTGACCCCAGCCACAGGGCCACCGGGCTTTTCTCCTGCGTGCCACCAGCAGCCCAGCCCCGGCAGGAGGATGGCCAGGGTGGCAGAGCTGGCTTGGGTCTGGCAAGAGCTGTTACTGCTGTTTGCTCTGGGAGAAATTAAAACAAATGGAGCACTTGCCATAGCAACCGTGCCCGCATGGTGCACGTGACACGGTGCAGGGCACCTCCTTACTAAACACCCCAGCGATGCCCTTGTGTGGTGGGAACACCTCGTGCGTAAGTAGGAGCCAGTAACAGGTTTAACCAGCAGCTTCTGCTGAGTATAAGTGATCTGTAACCGAATGAAAGGAGTAAATGTCTCCTGGCCCCAATTCTGCCCACGTGGAGCAGGGAAGTCTCTCAAGGGTTGTGTTTCTGGGAGGGTTCTTTGCACACAAAACACCTAGAAGATGGAAAATGCACTGACCGAGACGGGTGAGGACAGGCTCAGGGCTGCTCAGCACTGGTGTCTGCACGGGGGCAGCCCTCAGAGAGCCTCACCCCACAGGCCATGGGATGTGGTTGTCTCAAGGGATTGCCTTAGGAACAGGACAACGTTTTGCTTTATTCAGCCTGTTTACTGTCACTTTATCACCAAGGGCTGACGTTACAGCAGGAGGAACTCCCCTTGCATCCGTACTGTGTTGTAAAGCAGATTGCTTTGTTTCTTGGACTTTCCCTGTTTCGGCCCCAGACTCTTGGTTGATACTAAATGTAAACACCGCTCCCTTCTGCTGTCCCTTGACCGTGTTCTCTCCTCCTCCGTGCCTTGCCTTTGCATTACAATAATGAAGTCCAGAACAGGGATTGTGGTTATAATTGCACAATTCCCCCACATTCTTCCAGTTCAGTTCCAGTGGCCTAATAATGCCCTGGCAGGCTCCGCTCACGCTGGTGAGCACAATTTGGAGCCACAGAAGCGTTATAATGAGGGACTCTCATGTCTCCCAGCCCCTGGTTTTATCTCCTCATGGTGAGTGCTGCAGGGCTGTTCACAGCCCCAAAGCTGGAGCTCAGGAGAGCAGAACTCCCTTCTCTTTCTGCTGGCAACTTCACAAGTGGCTTTTGGTTCCCTCTTCCAATAAATGGAGGCAGTGCTGACATTTTGTGAACCTCTCTAAGGCATTTTGAAGTGCAAGAGAATGGTCTTTCTGGGCTGTTTTGATGACCTTCCCTGCAAGTAATTGAAGAAGGGCAACAAACCCTCATTAAACCTTGCCTAATGAGCTGGAAAGTCACTGTAATATTCCTGCTGCAATGTAGCAGCCCCTTGGACTCAGCCTCTTCAATCAGCCAAGAGCGTTTGCAACCTCAGTGAAGGAGATCGAGGTTATTTAGTGACTACTTTCCCAGACCTGGGTGATATCAGGGCAGCAAACCGGTGCTCCGTGCCTCTTTGGCAAAGGATAGCAAATCCACAGAAAAAATCACTTGTCCAGCCCTTCCTCTTTGCCTTTGCCACTGAAGCATGTGTTTCCTGTAACAAACACGGCACACGCATATATAGAGTATGATTAGGCAGCACTGTTTATACTTGACTGCCTGGAGCAACCATGGGTTCAGAAGGAAATGCAGGAAAGATCTGAGTGGGTTTTTTGACAGGAGAATTTTAGATATTTGATCTCGCTTCAAGTTGGAATCAAGGACTTGGAAATTCCATGGGAAAAAGCGTTCTGTATCTTTTCTTTCCTCCTTTTTCCCCTGAAGAGGAAAGGGCGATGTTAACTCAGGCTTAGTGCAGGTATTCCCTGTTCCCACTTTCCTCATTAAATATACTATTGTTTTGTGTTTCTGTGAATTCACTGTCTAGTGAGCTCATTATGTGACGAGCAAGTGCCACATCTGTGTTGTATTTCCTAACAGATGTAGCATAGAGAAGGTCCAAGTGCCTTTGAACACTTTATTGCCAGGATTTGGGCCAAAAACCGAGCCAAGTCACAAAGATTTGTATTTTTAAGCCAGTCTGCTGTCACTAGTTGTCCTGTCCCTGGTGTGGGGCCAAAGTGAAGCTGCCTTGTGTTCCCCTGAGGTGGGAACACCTCCTCTACCTGGCTCTTTCCAGTTGGCGTCCCAGTGCAGCCCAGTAGATGTGAGCTGTGTCAGGACCCTCACCTTTGGCAGTCCTGTTTAGCGTCCTGCCTCTGGCCCATCAGTGATGAACTAGAAGTGCTACAGGAACTATTATTATAGGACTGAAATACTCTTTGCATTTCTCAGATATTCTACGTGGCTTCTTTTCTATACACTGTCAACTACACCTGGCATCTGTACATGGACCTAAAGATGAAATACAATCAGAACCTTTTCAGGATGCCCCCCCAGGTGAGTAGGACTGATGAGCAGCAACTGTTGGGTACCAAGGTCTAACTGTGGGGTTTAGGAGGTGTGTGTGTGACAGAATATCTCACCGCAAAGGCTTTGAAGGCCGTTTTGCCCCATGACTGTATGAATTGACTTTATCTTGCCCACTGAGGTCAGCAGCATTACTGCTGGGTCTGCTGCAGCGTCTCAACAGAAGATTAGGCTTGCAAGGCTAAAGCAGACAAAGGCCAGTGGTAGTGTATGGCTCAAAGCAGAGAAAGCTCAGAACTGGGTATTGGTGAAGCTGGTGTGCAGTTAGAACAGCAGTAATTTGCACCAGCTGAGTAGCTGGTTTGTTGCTGTCACTGGTGCATGTCAGAGGGGACAGAAAATCAGGGGGGGCCTGCGCAGCCTGGAACTGAGAACTGACAATTTCTCCCCTTCCCAGGTGTCATACAGCGTTTGAGAGCATCAGTAAGAATTGTAAGAATTTGAGAGAGTAGGTGTGACAGGAGTGAGCTAGTGATAAAAGGACCAGTTGGCTCTGTGAACAGTGGCCAGTCCTCACTTCACCATCGCTGGCCTTTACAAAAGCCCTTTGGGGAACGGGTGTAATGGCTGGGAACAAAGGAACAAGGACGTGGTACTCAGAAAAATACTCTCTATGTTGCAGGCTAAACAAACACTTCACAAACCGCATGACTAAAATCTCTCCTTGCAGTTGTTTCATTCCTCACCCCTGGCTAAACGCTGAGGCTCCGCCATCGCCCTAACCAGGGTGTTGCTCCTGATGTGTTGCTGCAAGAGGACAGATTCCTTACGCAGCTCTTCACATTGAAGCCATCAGCCCCGTTTCCGTGTATAGCCTTTTCCTTCCCCGAGCGTTTGCGAATTTACGCAGCAAACTTTGTGTCCCAGATATTCCATCCGTCGATTTGGGAGCAGCAGGCTGGGCAGAGCAGTCTGTGTTTCAAGGGCTCTTGTCCCCAGGGTTTGTATCCACTTGTAGGTCTGGTTTCCTTCTTGCTGGACTCCCATTCAAAACCCAACACCTACCTTAAGTTCCCCACCACTACAGCAGTGCCCACGGTGTATTGTCATAGCTGGTGTGTGGATCCCGGCTGCCAAAGTACATTTTCTGCTGAGCAGAGACCAGGACACTCCAAATTGTCTGCATTTCTTCACCAGAACATGAAGTTCCTGAAGAACAGGGCCGGGTTAAGTGTGTAAGCAGTACAAAAACCGAGTAAATTACACCAGAGAGCTCATCAAGTGTCAGCTCCTTGTCCAGTTCCAGGTTCCCTTCCCAAATCCTCTAGTCCTGAAGGAGAACAAGGCCGTGAGAGGGTGGAAGCATCAGTTGTTTCTGGTGCAAATCAGCACAGACTGAACTGGGTGGTGTTGATTCAGTGCAAAGTGAATCAGTGAAAGGAAACAAATATTTGTGCTCGGTCCGGGGATTAATCAGCATTTGAAGAGCCCTCAGCTGCTGAAGTGTTCCCTGGAGCTGGTTCCTGTGAACCGGTGGCTGTACGGAAACGATCGTTTCATTAAACTCTTTGGATTTTGCAGGTTGTAGATTATGCCAGTTGCGTTGGCCGAATAGCAACAATCTCGTCTAGGTAAGATTTAATTCTCTCTGGCAGAATGATGGGGTTTTGGTAAACTGTAGTGTGCTGATCTCTGCTTCCTTCTTATTTTGAAGTGAGTTTTACTAAAAACTGTAAAGCTCATCAGTAAGAGAAGAGTGACCCAACAAACTCGGAGTAAGAGGTTTTGGGTGTAAGGACCAAGTTAGTTATAACTGTATTAATTATGTGTAGTTTTTCAGAAGGTGCTTCCTTCACCAATGTATTGCCTGCATGAATGAGAGTGCAGAAGTTAACAAAGCTGATAAAATACTCTTCCAGAGCAGTGTCAGTAAAAACAATGTTTTAAGTCCTTTATAGTGACAGGAGAAAAACCAAGCAGCGTTTGGTTGGGGCTGGGAGCAGTGCAGTGCAACAACTAATAGCTGTGCCACTGTCATTTCTCCTCTTAGCCTGATCCCTTTCCTTCTCATGGTGCCTGTGTTTTGCCTGGGCAACAGCAGTAATTGCTACCAGAACTTCAGCCAGAAGCATGGGTAAGCTTCCTGCCTCTCTGAAACAGCCCCGGTGCTTATCAGTCCCGGCAGGAGCTCAGGCTCTTCCCTTTCTCCCCGCAGATGTCTCCTGATGCACACAGAAATAGCTGTGCCCACCAACGAGCCACAATCCCTGAGTGGCTCTGTTTGCCGTGCGATGCATTTCTATGGCATTGGGGTCTTCCTCATTTCCTTTCTGATCAGCTTCATAGCCATTCTGGTAAGACACATCGTCCTTGCACACTAGCTGTTGCACCTAGATGATCAGTGTGGGAAGATTTTTTATTTTTTTTTTTTTTTCCCCTTTTCATCTTTATGTTTTTGCTTAGATGGTACCTGAGGCCAGGCAATGGCAGGGGAAGAACTGTGTGGTGCTGCTTCCCTTTTGGAAGGAGTGGGAGGGGAGAGAAAATATCACTGTGCCACCATATATATCCATCTGGAGCCCTGTGTTCTGTCAACCCACCCCAAAAAAAGGATTTAGCAGGTAGAAAGGCTCAGAGCATGGCAGCAGAGATCACGGGTCAACAAAAGCCCAACTCAATTCAGTCTTCAGTTCAGAAAATGTCACGTACAAAGCACCTGCTCTGCCCCAGGGAGGATGCTGTTGTGTGAAGCGGTTTGATAGATTGGGATGGGATACCCTGTCCTAGATGAACAACCCAGATCAGAGCATGTGCACAAAGTACAAACAACGACGTACTCTTGTTCTTTTTTAGGTTATACTCAGTCAAGCCCGAGGTTTGTACAAAAGGTTTGTAAACGCCACAGGATTCCTGGGGGATCAGCAGTGGGCTATGATTAAGACAGTAGAGCAACGAGTGATTTTTTACCCCGTCGCATTCTTCTGCTGCTGGGCCCCAGGTGAGCAGCGAGCTGAGTTACCCTCAGCATTCCCCTAGGACACAGTGCAAGGAAGCTCAGAAGAGATGGGGTTAAAGCAATGCCCTCTTGTCCATCCCTTTTCACAGCTGTCCTCCTTGGAATACTGAAGCTGACTGTTTCAACAAACAGCAAAATCTACATGGCTCTTCTAATTCTCCAGGTAAACGACTTCCTCTGCACCCTCCTGGTTTTGCTTTCTCTGTTTGAACAGGCAGGTTAGTGTCTGCGTGTCTCCGCCGGACAAAGCCACAAAGATCACTGCTCTGTGGGCCTGATTTATGCTTCTGGCTGGCAAAAATCTTTGTTAGTCATTTTATGTTTTTCACAGGCTTGAAAAGGTCTCAGTAACCAAAATCACAGCATCATGGAAATTGTAGAAAATAGGACTAGAAAGGATCCCCAGAAATCAGTGAGGGTTTTTTTTTTTCCCCTTTCTCTGAAAGTCTCCGAATGCAATTCCTCCACAACACTTGTCCAGCTCCTTGCTGTGCCTGAGGCAGCATTTAGCAAAGATTATTAAAATAACCACACGATTCCTGTATCACATGGGGGTGCGGATAGATAGAATCATGCTGGAAGTGGGAGGCTTGGCGTGACGTGCTGGGTTTGACAGCCCGGCCGGGCGCCGCGGGGCGCTGTGCTGTGCTGGCTGACGAGAGACCCCCTCATCTCCCCCGTGGTCCCCCCCAGGCTCTGACAGCAGCTTCCCAGGGGCTTCTGAACTGCATCATCTACGGCTGGACCCAGCACATCTTCCTCTCCCTCAAACGCAACGCCTGCCGGGACGTGGACACTCAGACCCCTCTCTTGCGCTCCCAGAAGAAGTTTTACTCCAGCACGCTCCCCGCCAGCCCGCCGGACGCAGAGGGGTCCACATCCACCCTGCTCTGACAAATCCCTGCGTCCACGGGGAACAGTGTCCTAACAAGACCTCATCCTGTTTTAGCAATCTGCCTGCTGCGAACTGTCTTGCCAGCAGCGAAGTCAGCTGTAGTGCTGGAGGAGCCTGAGCAGGTCTGTCAGAGACACGCTTCAGTGAAGGTAGTTATTTATTTTACAGGTTTGTACGGACTGTAAATGGATTCTTTAAACATGGTAAATCTTTAGTACAGACTTTCTCCTTACGGAAATACCTCTAGAAATGCAGCAAATTATATGTAACAGCTCAAGAGGCCTGGTACGGCTCCTTTGAGGGTAGGTGGGCAAAGGATGTTTTATTTCTCTAAGTATTTGTCAAGTAACAGTAAAGCAAAAGTGAATATTTTTCAATCTCTGACTTTTAATTCACTATAAAAATAAGAACATCTACCATAGTAATAGCCAGCTGCAAGGAATGAAAAATTGCAAAAGTAGCATAAAACAATCAGCGCTCGCTTCCATGCCTCGACTTTTTGCACGTTTCCTTTCTGTTCTTCTTGCCAACTCCCACTCAGCTACAATACGGAGAAAAATAAGTTTCTTCAACCCAGTGGAGCATCTCTCATGAACCAGGTGAGCAGAACTTGGCTTGAATCTGTTTGTACTCTTCTAGATGCTCAAGTGAATTATTTACTAAGGTCCCACCGTTCTACAGAAAATAAATCAGATCTTTAGCTGCATTGAAAACAACTCTCTAAATTCTACCCTCTTTATTTTCTAACAGCTTCACTTTTTGGGTTCAACCCAAATTTATTTACATAGTAGGTAATACACGAAGAGGAAATACTCAAGTTTTGTGTAATTAACTTTCATACAGTTTACACAGTTACGTTGTGTAAATCACTTTGTGGAAAACCTCCTGGGACTGAGCAGTCCAGCTTCAGGGCCATACCCCCAGGGCCTGTAGTCCTTTCCAGACCTCAGCTGGTGGGTTTCCCACTGCTTTCATGCTGTTTTTAAACATCATCTTCTTCTTCCATACTGTGCTCCTCATCTGTGGGAGTCTCACTTCTCTTGGTGGCTAAACTTGTACTGAAAAACGCAGCTATTGCCTTTCTGTATTTGGTTACAGCAATGAGGAGAGCCATCAGAATGAGGGTAGTGGGAACTGTGATCCCAATTACTGTCCTGAACACTTTATTTTGGACAAACTCCATCATGGACATTGTGAGAGATGGTGGAGGGCCACTGTCCACGCTCCCTCCCAGGCCGTGGAACTGGCAGTCCGGAGGAGCCCAGCCAGCTTCACAGTGGCAGTGTTTGAGGTTGTTGCAAACCCCTTTCCCCCCACACAAAACCTTCCCATCGCACTTTTCCCTGACCGTGGCATCTGTGCATGTCTTGTTAATACAGATCTTTTTTGGCCCACATGTGGTGCCATCAAGCCCTCCTCCGATATCAGGTGTATCAGCGCTGGCATGGTAGGCTGTGCCCCAGCACCAATCCTCAGGCCCTGGCGTCTGAGTGATGGTTTCAGACTCCCCCAGAACAGGTTTCCTCTTCACGTTGACACACTGCAGCCTTCCACACAGAGCGTCTTGGGGTTTACATGCCACAAAAGCAACTTTGGTCCCATCACCACCACAGTTGCCAAATCGATCCCCTCTCATGTTCTGCTTTTTGAAGCAACTTTCTGGAGCACCCCGAGCTTCCTTCCCAAAGACTTTTTGGCACAGGTTGTCATAGGTCGCGCATTTCCCGTGGTAGCAGTAGCCATCGTTGCTGCATGACGTGCCATCGTGCACATGCAGATCCTCCGGGCACCACACAGAAGTCCCGTTGCAATATTCAGGCAAGTCACACTCATCCACCTCTGACCTGCACTTGTGTCCTGCAGCACGAAAGTGGCATTTGTGACAACATTGCCCAACGGAGCAGACGGCCCCCGGCTTCAGCCTGCAGTTCTGGTGACAGCAAGGATTGCCTCGGCAGCCCTGTGAGCCCCCACAGTCACACTGCTCTCCCTCATCAATCACCTTGTTGCCACAGTATTTAAAATGGAAGAGTCTGCGGGGCTCTGGGATGTTGCTCAAGCAGTCGCCATCCCCTCTGCTGATCAGGTCTATGTAGCTCTGCCTGCTGCAGTTGCTGAAAGCCTTGGCGCTGTCGAGCGAGTCTCCCGACATGAGGCACCTGATGGCTTTTCCACATGCACACTCCTTTTTGTCGTGCTCCATCCCCAGGTTGTGACCCAGCTCGTGAGCAAAAATTGTTGAAAAGATGATGAAATCTCCCTGTATATGTGATACAACGCCTGACTGGTAACCAGGGTGGCAGATGCTACCTACATATGCCAGCCCAACAATTAGTCCAAAGTCCATGTAAGTAAATAAATATGCAATGTCATATTCCATCCTCTGAGAAAGATCCCGATTTCCCCAGTCATTAAAATTTTTAAGAACTTCGTCTATATCCTGGCTGTACCTGATGAAGTTGCTCTGCGTCCAGATCTCCAGCCCAATCAGGCAGATGCGAATTTTCAGAGGATAATAGTATGTTTCAGCTAAATTAATTGTATCTATAACCAGAAGCATCACAGAAGTCTCATTGCTCCCTTGGAAGGAAAACAGGTAGTTGTCCACCACGACAAATATCTCAACGTACTTGGAGTGCTTCAGTCTCTGAGACAAGTCGTGCTTTCCTAAAGTTGTTTTAGCTCCCATCCCACCCGGTTGTTTTTGGCTCGCCTCATCCTTCAGCCCGCACATCGAGGGCTTGTTCTGGGTCTTCTCCCGCCGATAGAGAAGGTGCTGGAAGGTGAGGGACCTTGGCACGGGTTCGATGCCGTAGCTCCGGTTCCCGATGTCCAGCCGCCCCCTCAGACCCGAGCAGGTGCTCAGTGTGGCGAGGGAGCCGGGGCTGCCCTCCACAGAGCCCAGGTAGAAGCAGTCCTGGGGGACATGGCGCTGCTCCACCACCCTTGTTCCCCTGGGGCTGTATGTGATGACCGGTAGGTTTTTCACCAGAAATCCTCTCTTCTGCGTGAGGTGGATGATGCGGTTCTCCCCATCCACCCTGAGGACGTAGGACACCTCTTCCCCCGCGGCTTTTCCTGCCCTGGGGGCCAGTTTCCTCGGCCGGACTATCTCATGGCCAGCATAGCCCGGCAGTGGGCCATGGCTGCCTGCCCTGGGGGGGAGAGATGCCACCAACACTGCCCAGAGCCCCAGCCTGAGGAGCAGGGCTGTCCCCCAGCCGCCATGATGTGCCTGGAGCCAACTCATCACCGACCCCTTCAAAATGGCGGCGAGTTGCCCTGGGGAGGGTCCTGCCAGCCCTCGCACGGACACCTTGACCCTCTGTCCCTTGAGGCGCTCAGGCGGTGGCAGTGCTGGGGCCGTCCCCTCAGGGCTGGCACAGGACCTGAGGAAGGTGAGTGCCATCCCCCTGCCCCGAGGGGTGGCCATTCCCCTCAGGGCCCCTTGAGAAGGTTCTGGAAGCGCTGCCGCCCCTCCCAGCCACCACGTTGTGAGCCGGCTGTGACACAAGGCCGGGGTGGATCAAGGCCGTGGCACGGGGGCCATGGGGGCTCCTGTGAGGTGACAGGGATGACAGGCACCCATCCCTTGTCCTTCCCTCACCAGGGCTCTGTGGGGTGGCCGTTGGGGCCAGGGCCCTGCGGTTGATCTCCAGTTGCTCCCCTGCTGCTCAGTGAGATTTAGGAAGCCGTGTGTCCTCACCATCCTCTCTGCCTCCTCCCCACGGGGGGATCCCTGCCCGAAGGTTGCCTGTGGATTGTGAATTCAAGAATTAACCCCAATAACACTCCTCACAGCAAATTAACTTTACAAACGTTGATGCCCCTTAGCCACCACCTCCCCTCCTTTGTCAGTCTGTAAACGGGTGGGCTCCAGACATTTTTTTCTTAATCACACCCCCCCATCAATAAAAATATTCAGAGCATGCACTCCCAATATACACATATTTAGTTATTTACAAATTTAGTTATTTATAAATCATATGCCCATACTACTGACGTTGTAATATTTTCTTTGGCGACCCCCCTGCTGTAAACATGACCTGCAGGGCAGCAGTCGGTGGTTACCCCCCTCCACACGCCTGGCCTGTGCCTGTTAGATGTCAGACGCAGGTTTTTTTATACATAGAAAACCACATTTTATACAAACGTGAGCCCTGGAGGCAGCAACGTCCACAGCTCTCAATTTATCATTAACCAGGTCTACCTGGAGTTCAGCAATAGACCACTGGGGTAAATTCCCTCTTTTAGCACGAAGCGCTCCTGCTCCCCAGCGTTCATCTGCTTCTTTGGGAAGTGCTGTAATGATTATTTTTTTTTTTTAATCTTTTTTTTTTTTTCACCAGCCCTGTTCTGCTTCAGTGCTGCTCCTGCACCTGCTGCTCCCAGCTTGCACGGACACCTCCGCAGCAGTCTGGCTTTTCTGTCAGCTCAGCCTGGCAGGGCTCAGATGCTGCTGACAGTTTCTTTACCTGCTCAAAGCCTTCCTGCAAACTCCTGTCCAAATGATCCTGCCAGCTTTGTACTTTTCACAGAGGCCACTGACATGAGCAATAATGAATTATTGTTTTTTTTTCTTTCCTTACTCCTTTCAGATATATTCTACATCTTTTTCTCCTATAATCAAGCCTCAGAGCCCTTTCTTCCCTCCTCCTGCCTCCTGCTTACCACCACCTGATGTTTTCAGCAGCTTGTGTTCCTGGGCTGTAGTGCCACAGGGTAGCCCAGCATGGGCTCAAAGGTGGGCACACTGCCTGGCACCCCAGCTCCGGAGGAGGTGGCTATAGGGTGTGGAGACAGAGTCCTGGACAGTGGTGTGGCCAGTTCCTCAGCGGTTGGGACCAGCGCTGTTTAACATTTTTGTTGGTGCCACAGACAGTGGGATTGAGTGACTCCTCAAATGACACCGAGCTGTGTGGTGTGGTGACACGCTGGAGGGCAGGGATGGGCCATCCAGAGGGACCTGGACAGGCTGGAGAGGTGGGACCTGCAAACCTCATGGAGGTCAACAAGGCCAAGGGCAAGGTCCTGCCCACGGGCTGAGGCAATCCCAAGCACAAATCCAGACTGGGCGAGGAGTGGAGTGAGAGCAGCCCCAAGGAGAAGGGCTCGGGGGTGTTAGTGGATAAAAAACTGTGAGCCAGCAAAGTGCACTCACAGCACAGAAAGCCAAGTGTCCTGGGCTGCACCGAGAGCAGGGTGGGCACAGGGCGAGGGGGGGATTCTCCCCCTCTGCTCCGCTCTGGGAGACCCCCCTGCAGGGCTGGGTCCAGCTCTGGGGGCACCAACAGCAGAAGGACACGGACCTGCTGGAGCGGGGCCAGAGGAGGCCACGGAGATGCTGGGGGGGCTGGAGCCCCCCTGTGAGGACAGGCTGAGAGAGTTGGGGGGTTCATCTGGAGGAGAGAAGGCTCCGGGGAGACCTTAGAGCGGCCCCCCAGGGCTGAAAGGGGCTGCGGGAAAGGGGGGAGGGACTCTTGATAGGGGGTGTAGGGATACGATGAGGGGTGATGGTTTTAATCCGAGACAGAGGAGAGTTTTAGGTGAGATCTAAGGAAGAATAGGAAATTGTCCACCTTCACCCCACATTTTGTACATCACCGTTCCAGGAACCGTCTCCTCCCTCTTCACCAGAAGATGCTCAGCCATGGTGGAAGCTGCCAGGGGTTCGATGCTATAGCTCGAGTTTCCAGTCTGCAGGAGACCTCTGAGCCCAGAGCAGGCAGTCCCTGGGAACAGCAAGCTGCTGGCACATGGGGCTGTTTGGCCACGATTCCCCCTTGGGAGTCACAAATGACTACAGGGAAGTTTTCTATTATGAATTCTTTCTGCCTGAGGTGAATTGTGTGATTTACCCCCAAATGCTGCTGATGTAGGACACTGCCCTAGCTGGCTTGCCCTGCCTCGGGGCCAAGTTCCCTTGGAAGAACGATCTCGTAGGCTGTGTAGCCCAGGAGGGCTGGGGGCTGCAGCCTGCACAGGGCAGCAGGAGCCCCCAGAGCAGGACGGAGAGGCCCAGTCTGAGGAGGAGAACCCCTCTGCCCACTGGGTCAGTCTTGGAGCCATGGTCACTGCCTCCCAGCCTGGAGGAAAGAGAGGAAAACGTGGATGATGAGACACCAGAAAAGCTGCCTTTAACTCAGCGGCAAAGATCCCTCCTCACCATCAAGGCACCTTCCCTCAGGGTCTGTCCTCTTCTCCCTGCTCAGCCTAAGGCCAGGCTCAAGCCACCTGCTCCCTTCATCCAAGGGGCCTTTTCTTCCCTCTTCCCCCACTGCCTGTTGACCAGAGAGGTGGGACACAGGGGGAGGCAGCCAGTCTGCCACCCGACTGTGACAGAGCAAAGCAGCGCAGGTGAGACCTGCCACGGGCCGGGACGTCGTGGGACAGAAGGGCCCGAGGGGTGACTGTTCCTCCAGCCCCACTTCAAACAAACATTCCAAACATGGGACGCCCTGACAGCGGCACAGGCAGGTGCCAGCAGCACATTAAACACATCCTCTCTCATCGCTGAGCCTGCTGCACCCTGCTTGGGCTGACCCCGTTTGCAGAGAGTGTGACAAGCCAGCGCTGCTACAGCAATTTGTTTAAAAGGGGATTAAGTGTTGATAAGGGGAAAGCAATAGAAGATTACCAGGGAAACAATGATTTGGTTGCTAATGGGACCTTCAGCTGCAGCCCTGAGAGCCTTCAGTGTCTGCTGACAGATATCCTTGCTGGGCTCCTCGCTCAGCAGAGCACATCACAATGTTTTAACTGTTTGAGGGGATTTTTCTCCCTGGAAAGGGAGAGACATTCTTTAGACCACACATCCTTCTATGAGTAGGGGAGAGTCTTTTGTTGTGCCACTTCTGTAGAGTGGTTGCAGCTGGTTTGGCTGCCTTAAATACTCCCAGGATGCTTGGAAATTGTTCTCTCACTCCCCTTCCCAAGGATGTGGATGCTCAGACAGTCACTCCCTACCCAATGCACTATTAACTCCTCAAAAGTACCACGCAGATGGATGTTAACTCTTACAGAGAAGCTGGCCTGGGGCACACAGGCACTCACAGCTGCCCCACTGCCTCTTTTTAGTGCCACTTATGCTCTGAAACACCAACATGACAAGGGTCTAGCTGGTTGCTGTCAACAAGCCAGTCAAATCAGGCCGGAGGATAATAAAAATATTTCCAGATGCAGGAAGCATGGCTAAGAGGCAGGAGCAGCACTCCAGAGTATTGTCAGCTCAAACAAAGGCCGACCTGTTCCTCAGCTACTCGGGTCTCCCACATTGCCAGTTCTGCCACAAGTCCCTGCAGGGCTCCTGCTTCAACCACCTTCAGCAAAGCACAGCACCCCACAAAGATCATCACCCTAAGGACGCTGGTTCCTAGTTCTTGCCCTGAAAAACACAGGTGGAGTTGTTATTTCCCATCAGGTCTATGACCGAAACGCAGAACTCATCCCTCTGCCCAAAGTGGTATGAGAAGAAAAATCCTTTAGACCTTGGGGGGGGGGGGTTAACTGGTAGCACTGGGCATGTACTGCTGCCATCTAATGGAAAGCAGTTTTTAAAAGAGGCAATTTCAGGTTGTTGCCAGGCAGAGCACGCGATTTTTTCAGGCTTTATCCAGCCTATCATATGTCAGTCATTCCTTCACCTCAAAGCCTCACAGCACTCCTGCAAAATTGTCACGGTCTGAGCTCAGAGAGCTCCCCTGTTACAAAAAAACCCCCGTCAGTCACTGAAACCAGGACAAAAAAATATAAAGTAAAGTGCTTGTTCACATATGTAAGGCAGGTGGGATGGAGGACTGCGTGTGGCAGGACAGGTCTGGGGGTGGCAGGTGAAGGGGGTGCTCCTCCCTCCCTTCTGTACCACAGGGACTTGGGAACCAAACAAAAGCAGCCAGTAACTTTTAAGTTTAGTAAAATCATTTATATACACCAATGCATAATATTTACAATATAATACTGATCCAAAATAAACTAAGGTATTACAGATAACACTGAAAAGGAGAAATGAAAACATTTTAATACACAGAAGTTAAACATGGCATGAGGACAGACTCAGATTTCCAAAAGAAAAACCTGAAGTAAATGACAGCAAAACTTCGACATGTTGCTATTTCCAATCGAAAACTCTCTCACCTAGTCCTTCTAACTTTTTAATACCTCTATATATAGCTTAGAATAATCAAGTCACAGGAGAAGTCAGATATACATAAAATTTTGAAAAGGTCAAATGATTTCAGGTATTTCTCACTTAAATAAAATTCTAAAAAAAAAAAAATCTACAGAGCTCTTCCATATCCTTTTAGTGTTTGTACAAAGAGTATCTTCTTTGATCCCACACAACCCTTCCATCTCAAGATATTTACAATATTCACAGTCTGCTATAAAGGGTCAGTAGATTTATTACCAAGTAAAACCTTGTACTGTCAAGACAAGGTATCTTGCAGTTAGGTCAACTGAAAAATAAAAAAAACACAGGAAGAAGAAAAGTAAAATACTTCTTTAAAATATGTAAATGAATTAATTGACGTGTATTTAATTTTGAAATCTAATTTTTTGAAGAGGGGGAAAAAAAAAAAATAAAATCAACTTTCTCATAGAAATAAAACCATTTGACCTTGAATCTTCAAATTGAGTTTTCCTAATCTGTCCCTCCCTACCTCCATTTTAGATCAGGCCATTCTTATTCATCACAGACAATAAAATCTATAGTAAATCCATTAAAAGCAGTTCCTTATCACAAAAGCCCTTAGAAATTTGACTTCTCTCCAGACACCAAAACACTCCACAGTCAGCCGCAGATGTACCCACCTCACTATCAGCAGCAGCTTGAAATTATTCTGTAAGTGAAGGGCCCATGAAGAGAGGCGAGACCTTCAGACACACAGTCACATCCCATTTTCTCCGCTTATTTCTGAGGTGCCGTGGATGTTGGTGAGCAGCAGCTGCTCTCACCCCCCGAGGTGCTCCCCACTACACCAAACACACCCCAGTGCTGCAGAAGCAGCCCAAAGCCTCCTACAGATCATCACACAACAGCACACAAGCCTTATGCTGTCATCTTTTAACACCTAACAGAGAAAAAAAAAAAAAAAAAAAAAAAAGAGACCCCCACGTTGCTCACAAGGTGCTTGGATCGTCTCAGGCTGCGGCGTGGCAGTGGTCTCTGCTGACTGCACTGGGTGTTGACCATGGGAGCAATTACAATTTGATCCATTTTTCTGTTAAGAGGTTCTGGCTCCTAAGAAACTGCCCGAGTATTCTCCTCCTCGGAGGGCAGAATTGCAAAGTGCTTTTGTAGGGAATTTTTTGCACTCTCGTTCAAACAAAGGAGATTTCCAGGTTTACTTCTCTATTTGCCGTATTCAAAAGTTCCAGTACAATGAGATTTCCCAGAAAACGTGGATTTCAAGTTAAAAAGAAAACGATCTATTACATTTAAAGATTGTGTGGATGTTGACATAACCTAGAATTTAGGGCAAGGACAGAAATGCATGTAATAAGGCCTGCAAGCTTGCTGTTACTACCAAGAAACGACAAATACTCTTGTCTCTTGCTAATTCTCTACAGTTGTCATCGATACACGTCAGTGCACAAACATTCCACGTAGTGTCAGAGGTACAATTCTGGCTTACAGAAAAACCTCCCTGTTTCCATCAGAGAAAGTGATGGTTAAGCAGGGACTGTGGTTCTTCCTCAGGCATTGGAAAACTGTCAACAGGATTAAAAGAAAGCTGACAAGGTGCTGACGAAGAATGGGAAATGAAGTATCTCCTTCATGTAGAAAAACGAAGTCACTGTTTACAAAAGTTTATAGAAAGAGTCAGACACTGGTTTGCCATCCAAGCTAAAGGTTGTAAGGAAGTTTGGTATAGAAAAAAGACAAAAACGAACAAGGCTGGACTGCTGTAAGAGTAAATTGGGAGATTCATGGCTCAGGTTTGTAAATGTAAACCCAAAACTAATGAGCTATGAACTATAACAAGAATGTTCAAGAGACATTACTAATAGCCCTGAATTGGCACTTCAGTCTGCAGACCAAACTCATTCGACGTCTGCACAGGTTTAGTACCAAAATATCTCTATAAAAAGCCTTCGACCAGTCTCAAAAGAAAGAAAAGCATCAGAAGGTAGAAAACTAGAAATATGTACAGATTCTTATCATTTGTTTGTTTAATTAAGATTAAAAAAGCAGCTTTTGGAGCCAATGTTCCAGACTAGTGTAAGAATCTGCCCTGGGCGGCGTCGTGGTCCAGGCAGAGTAAGGACGTGTGTCGAGGAGCAGCCCTGCATCTGTCGCTCCCCCGGGAGGAGCTCGAAGGCATCGAAGAGATGGGGAGCTTGGACTCCAGAGGGTGACACAAGAGAAGGATCACCGGTGGATTCACACAGCAGCACTATGACCCTTGCCAGGATGATCTTTTTCAAACAAGAGGACAAGTTTGAAACCAAGTGTTGGATCTTCTAGAAAAGAAAGAACGGAGTAGACGGGTGGAACACACATAACTTCTGATCTGGGGGTGAAGCAAATGAACCCCACCCTTATTTTTGTCCGTAGAAGATCCCACCATGAAAATAAAAGTAACTTGTACATAAGTAAGTAGAACATTCTTCTATTCTGCTGTTGAACAAGATGATAAAAAGAGGAGTCTTACGCTGAATGGCCAATTCAGCCTTAAAAAAGGTCTGAGGAAGATGGAAGGGAAAAAAAAAAAAAGAGGGCTAAGCCTTAAAGAAGGTACAAGGAAGATGAGGAAGAAGAAAAACAGAGGGCTACTGGTCAGAACTGAAAAATACAGCAAGCACATGGCCTCAGGTGCCCTTGGCAAGGCCAAGCGTGGCTCTCGGGTCATCCCGGGCAACAAGAGGCTATTTAGGGGCCTCTACGTAGAGACTCGGAATTTAGGCGCAAATGGCAGCTACGAAGTTTGTGTTTCACAGCACTTGCTTCAAGTACTCACTGAGCAGGGTGTTGAGAAACTGGGGCTGTCTCGTTCACATACACAGTCATTGCAGCTGGCTGTATGTATAGCAGATGGAAGGCAGCTTCTGCAACTGGTTATTAAGAAAAAGAATGGTCTTTAACAATATAATTTCCCCCATCTGGGGGACTGATGATTAACAGTACGTAAGTGATCATATATACCTCAAGGAACTGAGTTTTAAAAAAATATTACAGTACCAATGATTTTTTTTTTTTTTTTTGTATCTACAACTATACAGCATTTTCAAGCAGTATGGAAATTTAATGAAATAATTATGATTTATTAATTTACATAAAAATACTTTTTACAGTTAAAGAATAAATCTTAAATGGTAAAAAAAATAAGATTAAGAAGCTCCAGCTATTGAGAGTCATGGGAGTTTGTCTGCTCTTCGATAACTTGTTTTACTATTTCTGCCAGTTTTAGTCGATCCACTTTATCTGTGAATCCTCTGCCTGAAAGGAAAAGAACAGGCAGTCAGCTGGTGCCAGGCACGAGGAGGAAAGCAATCATGGCTGGAGTCACACACTGACCGAACACAAAACAACGCTCCACACAGAAACTCAGGACAACATTTGCAAGGGAACCAAAACGAGTTACAATCTCTAGTTCCATTGAAAAAAATTGAGCATTTCAAAAAACCTAAATTAAAACCAGACAGATGAAAGGGGAAGAGGCACGACCAAGCCTTTGTGAACCTGGCTGATGCCCCTGGTTCCCCCCTATTCATCAGCATCTGCTCCGGGGGGCTGACACCTCTGTCCCCCCCGTTTTGTCAAGGAGCCATCTGAACACTCCCAAGGCAGCTTTAATTCTGTTTCCTGTCCAAACCAAGCAGAAGAGATGTTGTGCTGACAGAGATGAGGGCAGCAGCCTCCAGCACAAAGAGGGTCATAAACAGCTGGAAGGAAACCAGCTCAAAACAGCTCAAGCTGTTTGTGAAGTGATGCTCCATTTGTGCCGTCACGTTCTCACACGACTTGGTGCCTTTGAAAACTTTACCCTGAACCTCAATTAGAAATTTGAAAGCAGAACTTTTAACCTCATTTCTAGAGCACCCACGCTGGCAGAAGGGCTGAAACAACGTCAAAACCTCAATCGGTTTGGCACAAAAATCAAGAAATTTGGTTTGATTTCCATATAAGAAGGGGACTGCTTCCCCCCTTTCACCCGGCATTAGCACCATTCTCCGTGGAAGAGAAGGAATTCCTCACCATTCCAGCTGAAGCTCTGAAGAGTGTCTCGCAGCAACTTACACTCTCGATTATACTTCCACGCCTCCTGCATCACTTCATTCAGCTTCTCATCTTCGTTCTCTCCTATTTTGGAGAACAAAGATAAACAGGTTTGTCATTCTGCCTCACAGCAACACCCAGAGCTTTAGTAAACAGCATGTGCAGTTATTCCCCCTCGCCTCACTTAAACTAGGAAATGGGTTGGAAAGCAGACACTCCTCTTGGAAAGTTATTTTAACAGCTCTGCACAGTCACTGTTGACACTAACATTATGCATGCACCAAGATTACAGTCCAGAGACAACATTTTCCTCTTGAGACTGACTAGGACAATAGGAGTTTTGTTTATCCTTCCTCTGACCACTGACACAGACTGATCTTGAGGCAAAAGTCAGTGTCTTGGATATTTAGAAATGTAACTTTCTTAAAAGTGGCAACCTTTACCAGCCTGTGGTAGAATGCACTGAGCAATCACATCTCTCAGCTTTTCCAGAGCCACGTTGGAATCGTTACTTCCATTCTCAGGGTCATGGATGTAAACACCATCCTTTGGCTTAGTGCTACAAAAGAACAAGGAGGAAACAATTACAGTTTGAATGCAACTCAAGCTCACAGAATCCTCTCGGTTGGAAAAAGACCTTGAAGATCACCTAGTCCAACCATTAACCTCACACAGACAGTTCCCAGCTACACCATAGTTACTCCTTGCATAATTGCACCAGTACAATGATCTCTTTCACTCTTTGGAAAGCTGGGACTGGGAGCTAGATTTAGCAGTAATTCTAACTATGTCCTATATTATGAGACCCCTTTAAATATGAAGAAAAATAAATATTCCTTTAATTCATTCAGGTAAGGGTAATCCTAAAATGCATTATCCTATTTTTCAGATAGGTAACTCAAAGAGAGAGAGATTACCAGACTTTTTCAGTCAATGTCAGGGTCAAGAAAAAAAAAACAAACTTGGAATTCCTTCTCCCAGTTTGCCTTCTCTTACTCAACACGTGACCCATTTTTTTGTAAGGGACCTGTCCCACTGCCTGTATAATACAGTAACACTATCCAACCTCCCTCTTGCCCTAACTGACATATTTTGGAAGACACACCGTATCGTGCAAGTATTACTTCACCCCAACTACCCGCTTCAGCATGAAGAGTGTCAACCAAATCAGAAATTCAGGAGCGTGCTTACAACTGAATGAACCTGCAACATGCCTGAAATCGTTCTGCCTACACTTTGATCTTTCAAAACCAGCTTTAGAGAGTTACCCCAGTAATTTCCTTTTGCGCAGGATTGGGTTGTTGACGGAGTGAAGGGGTTTGAGACTGACTTTGAGGTCTTGGATTCTCATGTTCGCAAGCTGTTCTGCATGAGCCTGTTGTATCCCTGCAACCATTGCCTGGAATGAAAAGAGTTGCATGGGGTGTTTTAATTAGCTTCTTTTTGAGTTAAAGAACAATATATGGACAATGTTAGCCATGGACAAAAAAAAAAAATATGCACCAAAATCCCATTTGTTTCAGAGAAACAAAACTCAGGTTTGCAAGAAATGACTAGAACTGCAGTCGTTGACTGTGGGACAATATATCCCGACCTCACAGGGGCTCAACAGGACAAAGGATCACCTCTGCTTCTCGTGTTCCTGGGCTTAAGAGCGCTGACTGAACTCCTCTTTGAGCAGAGTTTAAAGGAAGCAAGACGGGCTATTCATTTGCTGCTAATTAATGAGGTCACAGCTGTAGTCAGGTATAAAACATGAGGGGAAAAAAAAAAAAAAAAAAAAAGATAAAAGACCTACAAAAGAGTCCTCAGGCATGTCTACTCCATAGTTTGTTCTCTACTTGTTAGCACATGGCTGCTTTTTCCATGAATTTTGGAGCATCCTCTAGCCCCAATTTCAAATTGAATTGCTTCCATTTTCTTACAGAGATCTCCGGCTCATTAGGACAGAAGAGGAGCTCTTTCTCTGCGTAACACCGTGTGAAAGAAAACACTCCAACCATCCGAGAGCTATCCAGCTCTCCTAGGCAACATTCTTGATAAAATAAAATGTTGTTCAGACCTTGTCCATCATCAGCTGGGCAGAGGGCAGGATGTTATCAAGCGCCTCGGTGGAGTTGAGCCAGGGATGGTCCAGCACACCTTCAATGGTCAGTCGTTCCTCAGGCTTGACCTTCAGCAGCCTGTGAGAGGAATCAATCAGTCCATAACGAGCTCTTTGTTGATCTACAATGTGCTGCTCTGTCTGCCATCAGAGCATTTAACATTCTCTAAGCATTAGAGGGGCCATAAAAGGAACTCCTCCTAACAACTAGAACACTAAGCGGACCCAAAAGCAGTCTGACTTTCCACCAGCTTCACTGACCCTTGCTGTGGTGATATTTTAATGCTATCACAGCTCTCCTTCAGTTATATTCAGCAGCGCAACGTAAAGAAAGGCACTGAAGGCCATTTTAGTAATACTCGTGTGCTGCCGAACTCTAGACTCACATCCTCCCAGATGGGAAATGATCTTCCAGATGAACTGGAAATGATCCAGACAGACACCCTCTGGAAATGCACATCCAGAGCTCACCCACATAATGCTCTAAACCCACACCAAGGACTCCAGGCGTGGTGAAGAAAGGCCAAGTGTCAAAGTTGGAAACCTGTTTGGTGAATTAACTGCTTACACCATGCAACTCCTTAGCTTTCCTCTCCATGCAAAAACCTTAAGCAATGGACACTTTGGCAGGCTACAGCACCTCAAAATAAGAAGGAACTTTATTCTGCAATCTCTGAAAACTCCATGGAGTTAAATTTTACTAGGATGAAACCCCCAGAAAGAGATTTTGCAGATCAACTCGTGTTCTCATGGCAATCACAACTGTTTAATAAAAAAGTTAAAATTTCACACAAAGTGCTGACAAGTTACCCCAAGAGTCTGAATTAGAAACAGAATGACTTGATGAGTTTGTCGCACTTTCTTAGACAATACTCTAAATCAGCTTCCTGGCTGTAAAGCAGAATTGTTTAATGTACCAAGAAAGTGGAAATAACTTTTACAAAATGTCAGCGGGACCACAGGCTAGCTTATAAATTTCACTTGTAAGGCCACGCTGCCAAACAGGTCGTAAGCTCAGTTTTGATGCAAGACCCAAGACACATGCATTCCTTTTCTGAAGGTTTTCAAAGTCCTAAGCTATTATCAAGCACGGCAGCTCATAAAGCTTGAGGTCAGAAATCAGCTCGACATGCTTGAAAGGAAGCAGCTGCCTGAATGCAAAATATGACCTCCAGAAGCAAGACTCCATATGAATAGCAGCCTACATAAATAAAATGTAAACTTATCCAGAATTATATAAGGTCGAAATGTATTCCTGCACCATAAACACTGATTCAGACTCACTGGCTGGAAAAGACAAGCGGGAGAGGGAGTCCTGATAACATTAGTGAGAGAATTAAGTGAAGTGAACTGAATCCAAGTCACAACATTGTGTGAGCTGAGTTTCATGGCCATTTTAAAAGACAATGAAACCTATTGACTGTGAAGCTTCTGAGTGAGAATAAAGAGTTGACCTTGGTCTAAACAGAAGTTTCACTGCAACACAATCTGCAGTTTATTTGGCGAAAGGTTGCGGGCTCTTCTGCACTGCTATAAACAGGTCCTGGCTCCCTTTCCAAACAACCTTAAATCCTTGGAGATTTTACAGTACAGCAGAGGAGACAGTGACAGTTTAAGATTATTTAATTGATTTTTTTTTTTTTCTATTTATGTTGCTTTTATCCTTCCAGTTCTACTGGTGATATAAGCAAAGGCAGTAAAGTCCCTCTCACATTTTAAAAAATAAGCAAGGTCAAGACCTAATCAGTGCCACATTCTTGCTTTCAAACAGGACCACAGGATCAGAGTCCTTGAAATATTTGCAACTGAGAGATGTGCACCGCATGAAAAAGTTTCCATTAGCATTTAGAATAAAATATCAAGGCAAAACCTTACCTCATAGTCTGACACCTTGTGACAGATCTTAACCTCCCTTTCCATGCCTCTCCCTTGTCCCTTTTTAGACTGTGTATTATGTGCACAGGGTTTTAAGGGACAGATTTACCAGATCCTATTACACCACCTAAATGTCCCCTGATTTTAACAGGAGTTTAAACATCACCACAGGGGATACGTGCCTAGAGAACACTTGCAGATGCAGCAGCCAGCTGTCTGTATTGTTCTGAAGCAAGGTCGTGTACCCATTCCCCTTAAAGACTAAATGCACGATGCACTCTAGCAACTCCAGAGACAGGAGACATCAAAAATTGAACACAACAGTTGGGAAGGGGGAAAAAAAATTAAAAAAACAAAAAAAAAAAAGAGGGAAAGAAAAATATTTACCAGACTTCATTTGCGCTGAATATGACAGAAAATTTTTCAGCTGTATGTGCTGAAGACAATTCCCCCCGACTTTGGAATAAATAAGCCCTTTGTGATAACGCACTTTCACGTGATTTTCCAATTTCTTAATATAAGCAGAGAGCAATACAACATTTTCCTGAGCTGACTCACTTTCGCACAATGTCTTTCGCCATTTCTGAGATCTGGCTCCACTCTTCCTCTGGAAATTCAAAACTTCCTGTCATGATCTTTTTCCGCATGTCCTTTGGAATTGTCCGACTGTGGTGTTTGGAGTAAAACGGAGGGTATCCACACAGCATCACGTAAATAATGACACCCAGGGACCACAAGTCACAGCTCTGAAAGCAAGGAAATGATCACTTTGGGGCGCAATTCGCGGCAAGCAGTGGTGTAGCCATGTTAAAAGTTCTATGTGATTCCCTAAGAAAACAGGAACCCAGCTCAGCCTCCTCCTAAAGGTCCATCTGAGGACCTTCATGGATAAATATGGCAAGTATGTATGCACAAAATAACTCCGTGCTGCCAAGCTAAACTACTTCCATACCCAAAAGTAGCTTGTTTACAGAAAGCGCTCCTCTAACTGTGCTCTGCAAGGGTAAATTGTGTGGAAACAGCCAGTGCGTCAGGGGCGTGGGGAAGCTGCACATTTATTTACACCTCTCGGGATACTGGAGCCCTAGTCTCTCAATACCAGAACATAAACCAGAATAGTCATTTTTCAGAAGGTGAGACTAAAAAAAGAAACGGCATTGAACAAATGAGCTAGCAGAGATACTTAATCAGAGACGTCTGTAAGGAAAAAAACCCACACGTCCGGAAAGGCACGGAGATGAGGCAGCTCCAGAAAGGCAGGAGCAGCATTTCCCAGCTGCTTCTGCTGCATCCTCCTGCCACCCCAGCCTGGAGCTCCCTCCCTGCCCTCCCACCACTGCTGCTGCTGCTGGGATCCGAAGGAGTTCACCCAGGAGGTGGATCCAGCCAACAACCAGCTCGGTAAAGAAGCTGAAAGCCAGAGCCATTCCCCACCTGGATCCCTGCGTGTCCATGCAAGACTCTGCTCGGGAAGAAGGGAAGAGCCCAGACCTCAATTCATGCTTCTGCTGGAGCACATCCTTAAGGATGCAGCTCTGTTATCACCTGGTTACGGCAAGGTGCAGGCTAGGGCTGGTAGGACCTGCTCTGATCCTGGCCATCCATTCCCAATATTTCTTTTGGGCCAACACTAGCATTTGTACAGCTAATGATCGATCTTCACTAGCTTGGCTTCCAGCCCTACCCGTCCTCCTGAGGACTCCTGAAGGTTTATGCCAGCACAGGGATGGACAGGAACACACGGCCAAGCGTAAGCAGCCGCCTGAACTCCAGCCAGGTTCAGGTGACTGTGGAAAGACACACAAGGGCAGATTTGGGGAACCAGGCAGGTTCTGCGATGGGTTCACACAGACGGGAGTCTGCAGAGCTGCCAACTGAAGCAACCTCAGCACCACCCTCTCTGCCCCAGACTGTATATTCCACCACCTACTCTAGGACAGCACAGTTTCAAATACAGAAACTCTGACTCCAATAACTGTTTTTTGACTGGATCAACCCCAATCCAGGAAGGGGGAGTCAAAGATGAGACTGTTTCCTTCTGGAGGGAATACACTTAGATCAGCTCATACTGATCATTACATCAAGCCCTCGGCTTCTGGCTTTTACAAAACATGTGGATGCTGATAATGTAAGAAACCCCATGGAGTTATCTCACATACATATGGCTTAAACAACTTGCTGAAAAGCAAATTCAGATGGCTCTAGAAGTCTAAATTTTTATTTAGAGACCTAAATTCTCATCATTTTTCCACTGACCAGAGAGAATTTCTAATTAAATCCATAGGACTTTAGGCATGTAAGTAGGAAGCAGGTGTCTAAGTTCTTCATGGACAAGGTTTCCCTGATTATTCAAGAGTCAACCCCCTCCAGTCATGACACACAGACACATATTCGACCCAATACACACACAATAATAAAAATACTCAAAGATGTGTTGTTTCCTCCAGTTTCAATCTGTGGGATTGTGCTGCTGACCATGAAGGTGGATCACAGGCATTTCCACTCAGGCTCTGAACTGCTGTGGAAGGACAGTGTACCTGGGAGTTTATCACAGGCTATTTCAGGGAACTAGGCATATGCCAGATGCTGCTTTTGGGGTGAGTCACACTTGGCAAGGTAAGGACGAAGCTGCTTCTTTCAGCAGCCTTTCCAGTTAGTGCCACCGTGGCTGAAAGCAGCTCTGCGTGACCCATCAATTCTTCAAAAGAAGCATGAAAACAGAATCACTGTATCACGTTCTAAGTTCCAAAAGATCAAGGCAGTTGAACCTTCTCGGTACGTGAGTTAACACCAGTTGTATCTGTTTTCAAGGTTCCTCTATTCTCTACAAGAGTATAACTCATACTTTGCTTCAGGTGTCACAGCCAGGACTCTTTGGTTCATTAGAAGAACAAAACAGCTGTCAAACTGTTACCAACACAAACAGGGAGCAATCATCCACATCCACACCACGTCCTGGGTGTCTCTGGAATGGCATCTACTGAGAGGGCTATTATCAGAGAATAAATCTGCTGCAATCCACAGAAGTGGAATTCTTGACCCTGCCTTGTGAGATTTTCCAAATTTATAAAAATCAACTTTCCCTGTGACGGTGTTGACATGAGAGAGGGCAGAAGAAAATCTGTATTGAAAAAACTATCGGTACCTGTCTGAGAAGTCTTTTTATAAGAAGTGCCTGGCTTCGATCATCAATCTGCTTCTCCAGCATGGAGAAGAGATAATCATAACCCTGAAGGAGGCACATCTGTGATTGGGAAACGCATGTGGACTAATTCAGTGAAAGTTATCTCAGCCCATCTTTGCTTTAGGTCTCTGTGGAAGGCTACTGAAACACAACACAAGATAAAAAACTATCCCCTCTAGCATGTGGTGGGTTAAACTTGAAGCTGGAATCAGTGTAGCTGCTTAGCACTGCAATCAGAAACCAACTAATTTTAATCACAATTGACACTCAAAGAATACTCAGTGGTTCAAAGACTGCTAAGCCAGCAGGAGACAGTGATGATAATATGGAGGAAAATGTTTTGGCATGACTGAAAAGGAGTACAACCATTCAGGACACTTTCTGTCATAACTTTCCCAAGCCTCTAGCAGCAGTTATTGCCCGTGGCTCCTGCTACAGACAACACAACACTGGTCATTTTGCAGAAGATGCCTGATACCAAGGAGGTACCACCCCAGCTGCCTGAACAAGGCAGCCTCACTAGTGCTTTGCACTTCCAGAAACCCCGGCTGACAGCAGAAAAGAGGTTTCCTCCTGTGGAGGTGAAAGAACTTCCCAAGTGATCGATCACACTCCAGCAGAACCATTCTACTCTCTCCAAAATCTTGTTAATATTTAGCGCTCCTTGAACAGTGTTTGTATATTTTCCCTTTAATTAGAGGATCAATTTAATGAACCAAACGTGCATTTTGTTATTAGCTCTATCAGAAAAAAAGCAGAGCCAGCAGAGCATTTTAGTGTGTCACTAAGCTACCTGCACAGATCCCAATCTTCTAATTTGCTGGTTCAACTGAATGAAACCTGGTCTGAACCGAATACATTTACAGGGAGAAATACCACTGCATACCTGGTCACTCCTGTTAGAAAAGCCAAAGAAACCACACTTCTGAGAAATCCAGCCCCAAGGATATTACGTCCTTACAGCTGAAAACACAAGTGTACACAAAACAGCAAGCAATGTGACGTGTCCCTGCTGCTTCCTGTAGATCCTGCTTTTTATTCAGTGTGAGGTATTTGGCTAGTTAGATGTGTTCCTATCACAGAGTTCTGAACAACTTTATTGCTCCTGGCCGTAAGTGTGTCATTTCAGGGCCACGTTTACTGCCTTAGGTGGTAAACCATGTCTATAAACTCCTTCTACAGAGGATACATCGGGGGGTGGGGAAGAAACTGTGCTCTAGAGATCTTGACTTGGGGACTGTTTCAGAGCTTACCTTGTTATAAGTGTAAGGTGTTGGAGAGGTGGGGATAATACCAGACTTTTCTTTCTGATGCCGTCTTTGTGCCTCCAATACCTGTTGTCAGGAGAGGAGGGGGAAAAAAAAAAAAAAAAAAAAAGAAAAGGCAAAATACATCTCATCTACAGACACCACAAACAGCAATGCCTATGCCAAAGATGCCTGATGCTTCTCCATTCGATGGACTTATTCCAGCTACTCAAGACGTTGCCAAATTCAAACTGTTCTTCCTAAGACAGACTGGAACTTTCTACATGAGGAAAATTTCGGCTAAAATATTTTGCTGCTTTGGATGAAAATTCTAGTTTTGCCTGAATTAAAGCATTTGCTCACATCTCTTTTGGTCAAAACCTCTAACACCTCCATGCTTTGGAACTAGAACTTAAATCATGTTTGGAGGGTAACCCGAGCTCCAGACATGTCCCTTTTTGCCTCTCCCATGAACAAATCACAGCAAATCTGTCCCTTGCTGATCAAATCTGGGTTTCTGGGTTTCTACAAAAATCTTGGTTTAATTATGTTCAGGACAAGCTTTCTACGGGCTTGGTTTCACCTGTTTTATAAAGCCTGCCTGTAGCACACACGGCCCTTCACCAGCAGGCTCCAGCTGAGGAGGCATTTTCAGGGCACTCGACTGTGGCCGCGTGGTCCGATCTCTGCAATGGTTCTTCCTAGTCATTAAAGGCTGCCGACATGCCCAGCACTGCAATTAAGCATCTATCTGCAGTTTTCTTTTAATTTTCTTCAGGACTCCAGCACAAAGCACAAAAGGAAGGAAAGCAGGACTACAAAACCCAGCCTGTCTGTAATTATAGATCATGTCTTAATGCACGCTGACGAGGGAGGCAAGGGTGAACAGGTAACCTCCTGGCACTGCCTTCTTTTTGAGCAATTGCCTTTCCAGAACCTTTTGGTTTCAGCAGAGTCCTTTTTAATGTTATCTTGAATGAGCCGCAGGCTGGAAGAAGGATTGCAAAGCAGAGATTCTTCCAAACCAACTGCTTTAACGCAGTTAAAAGCCAATTGTCAAAATCCTGGAGTAGTCTCAGTGGTGGGAGACTCAGGAGGCATCAGCACTCAACCAGTAGTAAGAACACAGTCTGGGAAATTTGCCTCGCGATCTCCTGCTGTAAACAATAGATCACCGTGGCACTCCATCTTGCAAGGCAGCTACTATACAATTACTCAAGATTCCTGCCCCCAGAAGCCCTTAATAGGGCAGCAAAGGCTTTTAAAATGATGGGGTTATAGAGGCACAGGCAACAAAGACGATGATTCCCCTTTAGCCTACAACTGTAATAATTTGTTACCTGAGGTGCTACGTAATACGGAGTGAACTGTGGTGTCATCAAGTCACCTTGGTCTACTTTGGCAAATCCAAAGTCACACAATTTAACAGGTGCATCCTGAAACAAGGAGAAGAAGCTTCATTACAAAAATCTCATTGTATCGGCTTTTCTAACACACATTCCTCACCTTGTACTCATCTTACCTTTGCCACACGTACTCCTCTTTTATATTTATACCCTTGTCATTCCACAAAGCACCTAAAAGGTCATAAACTGATCTTTGCAACAATAATTTTTGTTTTCCTGGGTGCTCTGGCTCAAAAGCAGTCACCCTCTCAGATTTGGAAAGCACTATGCACATTGTAGGGGGGGTCACTGCATGTGCAGGGTGGTTATAAACCAGAGAAGAAAGAAACAGGCAAGTGCACGGATACATCAAAGCACCTGTAACGCAGGTTAGAACATCTTGAGGATGCCCAAGGAGGAAGTCTGGCAGAGCAGATCTTCTCTGCAAAGCAGAATTCTGTGATGAGGTGGAAAACCTGACCCATGTTTACCAGCACGGGCAGCCTGTACTCCAAGTAGATCAGAGTACAGGAAAGCACGAAGCCAAAAAAGGTCATTAATTTTTGTCACTGAAATGTTGCAGTAATGTCATTTTACAACTATTCTGGAAACCACCATTGAGCCATTTTACAGAATTCAGCAGTAAACAAAGAACACCAAGTCTTCATCTTACCAGAGAGTTATCCTTGAAGAGGAGATTCTCAGGCTTGAGGTCTCTATGTGCAATGTTTAGTGAGTGGCAATGCTGCAAAGCCAAAGCTATCTGAAAAAGGGCACAATAAATCAACCACAATTACAGAACTCCTTTAGCCTGGACACTTATTTCAGCTTTAAAAAGGACATCGCCAACACAGCTTACACCCCAAACATTTTCACTTCACTTGGGTACAATTTGGAGTTAAGACAAGCCCGGCTGTACTGCCCAAGAGTGCAGTAAAGCAACAATTGGGAATGAAACCCATAGCTTGCATTTCACTCAAAGCAAACAGAAAATAAAAGCTAAGTCACACCGGGCTTCCCAACCACCTTAATTCGACTAACTCAGGGCATTATCAGCCCCCTAGAAGTGAATCAGATCATGACAGTGTCTTTCTATATGCTGTGCTAGAGGTCACTACACTTGCTTGCACGCTCTCCAGCAATTAGATTCTGTAATTACATGCTGTTTAACAGTCAACAGCAAGTTCTTGCTTCAGTATTTCAGTAAGTACTTTACTGCATTTGCTGCTTAAGAGTCAACATTCAGGCAGTTTTATTTTTTTAATTCTTGAGGGTACTGCCAGCAATTGACTCATTTCATGGGATATTACACAGAAATGTATTACTCGAGTCTTTCACAGACACTGCTGTGGTTTAGAAACCTGTAACCCAGTCAGGGAAGCTCTACAGGCTGTACATATGAAAGTGCAATGCATTTAAAGAAAACCAAAGCATAAATACTTGAATAGCTTTACTGAAACAAAAGTAAGGCAAAGACACATAACCCTTATTTGAAAGTTTTCCTACTGGCTTCTGCAGGATCCTACCCACACACAGCACCCTGGGTGATGAGCTAAGTCCTTAGAAGACTGAAAATTACTGTGACAAGGAGAACTTCAGTGTTAACTTAGCTCAGAAACAAATATAAACGCATTCCCAGAGAAAATGAGGTAGCTCTGTGACAAGTTTTTAACTATTACTGGGTACAACGACCAAGACCCGTAGTTCAATGATGAACCACTACTAGATGAAAGAGTTAAGACTTTACCATTGCTTTCAAACTTCATTTTTATAAACGTTAAAGCAGAGTTACTTAGGACATGAATAACCCAAGTGTACACACAATCAGAATTCAATTAGAAGTATTAATTTTTGGCATAGTTTTAAAAGATTTTCCCCATGTGTTAATCCTGGAGACTGCCTTGCATTGTCAAAATCAAACAGTCCAAAGAACATGAAAACAAACTGTCAAAAATAATTCTGTACTTCCACCTAATTTCTTTGTTGGATGAAACCAAATAGGTAACAGCACAATTAGCATTTCATTAGAAATAAGTCAAAGCACAAACCAGAAAAGGAAGATTAAATGATTTGGCCCTCTTTTGCCTCAGTACCAAACATTATCTGCCCAGCTGAGGGGGAAGCGAGCGGTCAGGGTACGGATTATTCATGAACAGTCGTGTCATTTTATGACAAACGCTGTAATATCTTGTCTCACATTTTCTTTCCTTTATTCACCGCAGTGATCACTGGTGTGGGAGCAAGACATTTACTGATTCATATCTCCTGTAGAGCCTCTCACCTACAGCTCGCGTATCTTTTGTTTGGAATGCAAGAAGCAAACGATGGCAACTCCAACCCTCGGCTTCACGCCGTGGTGCCAATTCCCATGCAGAAGAACTCAGCCATTTCGAAAGCAAGATCCTTTTGCTGGTCCTCTGCTGTGGCTCCCTCGACAAGCTATCCCAACATACCACCTTTCCTGCAACCCTCCCATTGATCCAAGCGTTCTGACTGGGCACCACGTGTCATCCAACAGCTTGGAACTTGGAAGTTCACCCCAGAACTGAGAGGAAGGGACACTGGGGATCCCCACACTGAATGCCATGGAGGGCCTTCTGCTTCATCATCCTGCCTACCCTAGTAGGATGTAAGCTAGTCGCACCAGATGCACTGCTAAGCAACAAAGAGCCCAATGGACACCGTATCTAGTAATAAATACCATGGAGGCTATAAAACACAACGTTCAGGAGTGAGTTGCGTAGAGAAATGGAGAGGGAAACATGACATCAGAGCAAACAGCACAGAAAACATGCACTATAGTGGTACATTCCTCTTGGTATCTTCCACGATAGGCAGGACTTCCATAAAACCAAACACAGAACCCAGCTTGAAAACCACCAGCCCAGGACACACGTCTGTTACTATCTGCTACCCCCCTCAAGAGGCGAGAGAAACGCCAAGTCTGTGTCATGGCCAAGGGCAATTCTCAAACTGGAGCTCAGGAGCCACGCCGGGTCTGGTGAGAGCCTGTGGACTGTCGGAGGTTACACTTTTAGAACAACAGCAAGGGATACAGCAGGAAGATTGTGCAAGAAAATTGGTGAAGGGTTCTGTAGACCAGGTTAGGAAAACCATTGCTAAGGACAGCAGAGACACCAGGGTCCCAACCCAGAAGAACTAGCCCACACCTTCAAATTCTTTGCTTCTCTTAAAACTTTGGCATTGTCAGGTTATAACAAAGCAGGCAATGATCATCGGATCAGAACTGAGGATTATTTTAGCTTGCTTTTTTCCCACCCCCCCCACCCCAAGAAATTGTTAAATACTTTAGCCATTATCATTCATGGATTTGCTTATACATGGGTGTTAACTTGCCTGCTTTGTTACTTGGCTTGCTTGCTTCTCAGTAAAGTGCCGGTGCTGGCTGATTCTGTGAAATAGCTCTCCCCCTTCCATCATCTCCATTACAATTAGGAGCCGAGCCCTGTTCAAAAGCATTTCATTTTGTTATATTAAAAATAATCAAAAGATAACAGAATTGCTAAGCTAATAATGCATAACTTCACGTCTACTGATGCAGGCCAAAAGAGAGACATATACTTGCTTCTCCTACAGTTGGTAGAGCTATTGTGGTTCTGCAATTTTGCCTTTAAGCATATAAGCTGCAGGATTTTCTGGCTCCCTGCACAATCTGACTCACTGATTGTCAGCCAGGAACCTACAGTTTGCTCTTCATGTTGGGCTCCCACATCCAGCTGGAACAAACACCACGGACATGTCTACATGGATGCATCCAGACAGATACGTGCAAGCTCCACCCGTGCCTTCCACCAGCAAGCCAGGTTGGACCTGGAAGCCATTTAGACACAGCAGTGTGTAACTCTGCCCTTAAAGAATAATATGGCAGGTAGAGACTTGCACTAAACAGGCTGAACAGCTTCCAGGCTGGAGTTGGCTTCGAGCACAGCATAGCCCTGTCTGCACCCATCCCTGCAGACGTGCCGATCGGCCTAGCTCTCTGCCTTGGTGCTAAAGAGGTTCATGGCAACTCAGAAGCAGAAGTTTGAGGAATTATTATCTTTAATGCTTTTGAGTCTGGACACTCTACGGTACCTCATGATTTTAATCTAGAGTTGCCATAATTACGAAGGACAACGAATGGGAAGCGTGGAGATCAGGACTGCTAGATCCTCAAGAAACTACCTTCTAGTTCTTCTTGCCACACAGCAAAATCAGATCTATCAGAGACTAAGACAGGTCTCAGCTCTTTAATTCTCCCAACTGTAATTTTTTTTCCCTCAACTAACATCCAATTAGAAGATGTTTTTATCCCAAGCAATATTAATGGTCTGCTTCATGTTTTGCTGTATTCATTTTAAGGAGGACAATGTACTGAGAGTTTACAGGGCAGAACCTATTATTTTTAGAAACAATTCTTTCTTCCTTTTTTTTTTTTTTTTTTTTTTTTTTTTAAATCAAGACTGGCACTCTGAGTTTCCCAGTGGCTCACAGGCATCACCATCATGTGAAAGGATCTCACTTAGGATTCTAGGTAGCAACAAAAGTCACAGCTCTCCAATCCTGTTTTAACAGCGCTTTGAAAGCAGAAGGAGGCTCAAAGGTTACAATTCAGTTCAAGCTACTAAAGCAATATCAAAGCAGGACAGAAGCTAGAAGCTAATATACTCTCTTAGACAACGCAGGTATCACAGACTGAATCAATGAAAAACCTAAGAAATGAAGATGTATTCAAAACCAGTAATGAAGGACGGAGATTGATTTAAATGTGCAAAGGTCTGAGCATCAAGAGGGGAAAAAGCAAGCATTGCTTAGTCTGAAATATAAATATCATATCTGGAACCCCCTATAAATACTCATTTTGGTCATACTGTGATTTAAAAAAAAGCGAACTCCACTATACCTTGGCCTAAACATGGAAAGCAAGCTGTGGGAATGAATCACCCTATGTAATCTTACCTTGGGCTGGATTCATGTGGGAACTGCACACTGTTAGCATAAACTTCAATAATTTGAACAATATTTGAATGTGTTGCACACATCATGTGCAGACGTACCTTGAAGAGAAGGGAAGAAACGTTACTGTAGACAGTGACACGCACCCGACCAGCTCTGCTCCTCCCTCTGCCCCCAAGACTGCAGCACCAGTCACACCCCATTTCAAATTATTCATAAAATAAGAAATGCCTACGAGCGTTTATATGAGCGACCAACAGCCATTAAATTACTTAAACTAAGACAAAAAGATCATATATTACCAACATGTTTGTTACAGACCTCCGAACTGAACCCACCAGAGTTCCACAGAAAGCCCAATCTTTGATTTCTTTGTGGTTTTAAAATGAATTTAAAAGCTAGAACTAGCTTTAAAGTAGCAATAGAGATATGATTGAAACTGAAAAATTCATAAATAAAGCATGAAACTCCATAATCTGGCTTCTTTTATGGCTTGATGATCTAGCACTCACAAGATGGGAAAAACTCATCTCCTGTTCTGACTTTCTGAAACAGGCACCTCAGGAATTTTCCCCAGTTTAAAGCGACCTGGACTGCTACATGAAGCCGAGGCTCTTTGTAAACAGATTATTTTTCCCTGGGAATTTTAAATGAGAATTTGCTCAGTAATGAGAAATGGAAGTTGCCTAAACCTTGAGGACAATTAACACTTCTTTCACTTTCACAACTTGAACTGCCCATCATTTTCAACAAACTGAAGGTTTGGTACCTTGGCACGCTCTTGCCAGCCACAGCGATTCACAAATGGTATCAGTGAGCTTATTTAGTTTCTCATACACAGATAAACCATTCAGAGTACAACCTGAAGCATTCTTGGCAATTCTTAAGAGTAGCGACATCCAAGAGTGAGATGTAGGGAAACAAAATCCATTCTAAACTATTCGTGTTACATTACACAGGACGCAGGGAGAATACCAGCTCTGAAATGCAGCTCTATAAATTAGATTTGTACACATACAGCTAGCAACTCCAGCAAACTCAAGAGTTAGAACGACCCTCTGCTTCACCCACCACCTCATCCTATAGGAACTGGGCACAGCAAGGCTGGAGGATCAAACCTAAGGAACCCTGCATACACGTGGTGCGTTTTTTTGTTTGTTTGTTTTTAATTTTAAACCATTGCAACAAATCACCAAAAGGGCGAGATTTTGCGACGTGTCAGAAGGCAGAGAGTATAAACAGGAACTATACCTCATTTCTAGCTTTTGGACGATCAAGAAGAATTTTCAGTGCAAAGCGTTCTTGAGAGGATTTTTTCACGCAGACTCTGGTATTACAGCAACAAAATTATTCAGTCAGCAAGAATGTTAAAGAGACACTTCAAGCAACTGATCTGTAGTTATGAGTTTGCTCTCCACATGGAATTAATAGGAATGCCCACAATCTGGAATATACAGGGCACCCGTCACCACATCCCAGCTTGAAAGCCTCCGTTTTCAGCCTTCCACAACAATCACACAGGTTATGCAGAAACACCTCACGTAAAATCATATGTTTTCAGCAATGCAGAAAAAGTACTTTAGAGCACTGGGTAACTGCAGACAAGCAGAAGGCATTCTACACATTCAGCCTGAAGAGATGCTTTAGATGAAAAAACCCAAACCACACAGTGGCAGCCTGAACATCTCCAACGGAGGGTGTAGTCTGCAATAAATAAAGTGTTTGTGAATGGAAATCCTTGTTTTGGCAAGGCCACCGACTGTACCGCACACGGTTTTTTTCTCTCTTTCCCCCATTTAACATAAACAATTGAACTGCGTCAGAGGGAAGGGCCCACATATTAACAGGCAGCTAAAAGAATAAAGCACAAAGGGATATTTTAATAAAGATCAGAGGCAACACAGCAACACAAAATGGATGAGAAGCCAATTGCCTGGGCAGGAAGATAAATGGTGGCAAAAAGACAATCGTCCTGTCAAACGCCCAGCAACAGAGAGGCGCAGACATTTGTTTTCCAGCACTTGTGCACAAATTCCTGCTCCCAAGAGGGAAAGTGCTTGTTGAAAAGGGAACATATGTTTTGTTTTACAGAAAGCATCCAGTTCCTGCAGGGGTTAGAAATTCATGATGGGCAAGTCTGGTTTGAGATGCGGAGCTGACGGCACTATCTGCTTTGGCCTCACATGATGATCTGAAAAAAAAATAGCTGGTAAAAATAGCTAATGGGCACGCAGGGCTGATGCCCCAAGTGATGATTCCGTAGATGGGAGCAGCGACCTCTGCGCCGCCCTGACACCAGTATCAAAAGGACAAAGGTGTTGGAGGAGCATTTTCTGCCACCACTGTGTCACAACCGACTCCTGTTCCCACTTTGCTTCAGGAACAGGGCAGTGAGACAGGACAAGGCAGAGAGGTGGGAGAGTTTTTACATCAAACATACCCCACAAAAGACAGTACCTTGCTTGCACAGCAGCTACAACCCACACGGAGTAGAGACATTTATTTATTTTAGAGTCTTCCACATAGCACATGGCTCTGCTGTTAGCACACTTAAAACACATACTCACTTCTCCCCAGCTAATGAAACAAGCTGAGAATACACACAAATCCGCAGGTGTAGTGTCTTACCTAACAGGACCACTGATCCCAGCTCCCAGCTTCTGAGTCCAGTTAATGTTGTACTCCTCTAAAATGGAGGTTTCCTATTCAAGAAGGAGCAGGGGGAGGGGAAAGAGAGTAAAAAAAAAAAAAAAAAAAAATTACTACATCCCTTCCAAAAAAAAAAAAACAAACCAAAACAGCTCAGCCGACCTGATTTGCAAGATACCCGAGCAGAGAAAGAGCCTGCTTTGGAGTTTTGCTTCACCTAAGAAAATGAAACATAAATACAAATGCTAACATAATAATAGATCTCAGTTTAAAATTATTTCTCTGCAGCTGAGACTGCTCACTCTGGCATTTTCCAACAGGATTATTGAGAACAGTAAATGGGATCTTGTGCCTTTAATACAGAAAGCTTTCCCCCCCCCAACTCTTAAATCCAGCTTCCTACCTATAAATGATCAATCACAAAGGACCCATTTCAGCATTATTATGTATTTTCTGGTCGTACAGTACAATGGAAAATGACTTTGCTGCTTCCTTAGGGTTTTCAAACCTTTGGATTCGTTATACTGTAAATTAAACCCTGCATGACTAGTTTTAGCTTGTCTTGATAATGAACCAGGCTCGTGTTTATAATTCTTTTGTCCACATCCATATAAACAGGGTTTGGTTTTGTTATGACACAGCCTGGGTGCTATCATGCTTAAACATGTCACAAGGCAGGACGTAAAACGGAGCTTCAGCACCGAGCGTTGTGATTAACGCCCTGCCCTGCGCCGTCACACAGATCTAACAACAGAGCGGGGCTCAACGGTGGAAACGTTGTGGGCAAACTCCAGCCACCACGTAACACACGCCATCAAAATCCCGCCTTTGTTCTTCTATGTTGCTACCTGACGGTGAGGAACATCTTTCAAAAAGCCACGATTTCTGATAAATTGCAAGAAAAGGAGTTGGTAACAAAAGCTAGCACCGGAGAAGCTAAAACGCTTCCCCAAATGCGCTGAAAATAAATGGAAGAGTCCACTGCTGGCAAAGCAACTTTATTCTGATCAGATTTTTTTTCCCCTCCTGTTCCATTCAAAACCTGCAGCATTTCAGGATTCACTCGTGCTACAAACTACGAGAAAACAGAGAACACTCGTGCTCTCAACTGAGGTATTGAAAATGGCAATCCCTAACGTGGGATCCTGGCCTCTGCCTCAATAGTTGTGGATGGACACGGCCAGGCTGGAGCCAGACCTCACGCCACATGGGTTGAAAACAAAGCAAGAGAGGAAAGCTGAGATTTAAGGCAAGATTTGAAGGGATTAGAGGGTAAAAAAAGACAGATATGAAAAGAAAAATTGCCTTTTAACACAGTCTGGAGTGGGTATCACATAAATCATAAATGACTAGAGTGAAGGGTGTAAAGGAAGAAGTTAAAAGTTAACTGGAGATTTGATGAAGGGTTTTTAAAGAGGGGAAGAAAAGCACAGTGGATTGTACATGGTTTGTTGTTTTCAGGTAGAAGCACAAAGTTTTTCTTATTAATTTAACTGACATAAATTTCACTCAGGAGAAGCGTATTAGGGAAAAGCCGATTTCGTTTTCCTGATATTCAGATACAGAGCTGAAGGCATCATAGGTGGGATGAAAACACAATTTCAGAAGAGGTTTCTCTGAACTGAGGAGCACCTCCTCAGCACGTGCTTTCAAGCTCACACTTAGTGTCTTAAGCTGTGAAGTCAAACCACTGAAACGCAGAAGCAAACGCCAAAGTACTCTGGAGCAACAGCGTGATTAAGTGACCACAACTCTTTGTTATTTTTATACTGCTTTGAAGTCTGCTGCTCCTGTTCCAAAAGCGAAGAAGGGCCTGCCTGCCCCAGAACTTACCTAACCCTTTCAACTGCACAGGCTGGTCTAAAAAGAGTTACTCCACATACAAGCCCACTCTTGACTAAACAGCTTCTGCTACCTGCTGCCACTTCTCTGATGGCACAGAGACCATTTGCTTCATTTCAGCTGAGCAAGTGGAAGAGGAGCTGATCAGCAATTGGGAAGGCTGTGATTTATGAGCCAAATGAAATGAGAATAAGATCTGATGGCTCTCAACTCCTGAAGGACAAGTTCAACAACTATAAATAAATCCATTTTTAATAAAAATTAATTTCCTCTTTCATATTCTGTATATTTACCATGGCTTTAACTAAAAAAGCCAACATTTTTGTTTTCTGCATTTGTATCTGGATTCCAATCTTCATTACAAAGTAGTGGTACAATTTAGAAATAAAAATGAATAATTTAGTGATCTGGAAACACTGTTCACCATTTCTTAATGATATGAAATACAGCATCTGAGAACTCAGATGTCCATCGATGTACAGAATTACTGACATCTCCTTCTAGTTCAAAAACAGGAGCTCCACATCTGGTGCCAAGACGATGTAGCTGCAGATCCACACATAACATTCAAACAGCGCGAAATATTTAAAATGTACAGGTATAAAACATCCCTCAGAAAAATAACAAAATCCAGTTCCACTGGTAAGCCTAAATGCCTCGCCTCTTCACTGAGGTTACTGTACTGCGGATGCCAGCAGCCGAGGGTACAGTATCCTGTACTTAGCTCCACATCTGGAGAATGAAACGCCTGACAGCAGCACGGCTGCACAGGGCTGAACTTGTAGACTGGCTGACGGGTCAGCCAGAACTAATCTGCTGTGGCTGGGAACAGAGGAGGCAGAAGAGCGCCGGGGAGAGCGCTTTCAAAAAAAATCTGCAGTGGTGCAATTTCCTACAGTAAACCTTTTTGCTCCTACTGTTAAAGGAATTTTAAACTTCCGATCGCTCCTCACATTAATTTCTAGCGGGCAAAGGGAATAAATGAATTTGAAATGCATTCGGTTCCAAAAAAAAGTTTCAAGCAAACTGTAAGAGTTGAGTTCTCTTCGACAGCACAATTCTCTTTCAGCAAGCTCAGGGTACCTAAAATAACGGTTCAAGCATCCTCCCATGCAGAGTCAGCAGTCTGGGATGCTGACAGCCCGGAAAGGCAGGACTGAGACTTCTCCCAACTGGATCTCCAACACGCTGCTTTCAGACAGGGTTAGGCAGGCAGCGGGACTGCTCGGGGGAAAACTCAGGCACTTCTCAGTTTCCGCTGAATACCGACGGGAAAAGGTTTGAAATAAGGTACTTTAAGAATAACGTGTATTCACTACAGTCAGTTAAAAATATACAGACTGCTGCTTGGACAAACTCCACGTATTCAACAAGTGAAATGCCAACAACATGTGTAACTCCACCTCCACTGCCCCAACACGCAGCCTTTCAACTTTGGCTAGTTTGCCTTAAACAGCGATCACTATCTTGAATCACAGACTTTAAACCTGCAGATGCAGGTGAAAACCAATCATCAATCTTGAACAAAAAACAAGTATTTGAGTAGCAGAGAAAACAGCATAATATATAAAAGTACTAAATTATGTTTTAGATTCAGACAATGCCTATAACCCGAAAGATTTGCCCAGAACCCCTCCAAACTGAGAGGGGCAGGAGGCAGATACAAGACTGTCCCTACACTTACACAACTGCTTTGGCTTCTTTGTTTTGTTTTTAACCCCCAAGAGCTCAGATGTAGACCTTTACCTTCACATGAAATACCACAGAAATACTTGAAAACCCTTTTCTGGAAACCTTCTGGACAGCTACTTCACCCACACTGTGCCAAGGCTGATAACGAAGCAGGAACAGACAGCACACAGATCTCATAGTTTAATTCCAATCTGGTTTGTGTGAGCACTGTGCTTAGATTTCCTTCTGCTTTGGGCTTTTTTACTTCAAAAGGCAAGACCCACATATTTTAAATCAACCCAGATTCCAACAGCACAAGGCTGTGTTGCTACTTCACCTGCATTGGTTTTTTTGCCCCCAATGATCTTTGTAAAGACAAATCCCACCTTGGCAGATAGCTGGGCTAAGGAAGGGTGGCAAACGCCAATACCCAGGATCTTTTCTCTACATCCTTAAGGAATTTGTTCACCTTATTAAAATTAGCATTTAGGAAGGCATCCAGAATCTGTGACAGCAAATGCTTTGCGCAAGGTAAAGAACCCGCAGACAGTCTTTAAAACCTTGTTTTATTGTCACTGTATCTCAAAAGGGTTTCCCCAGCTTCTTCAGGAAATCCGCTCAGCCAGGTCACAGAAGGATTCACTGGGAAGCGCTAAGCTCACACAGATTCTCGCTGTAAAAAAAGAAATCCTGAATCTGTTCAGCTCTTCTACCACCACTCAAAACACAAACATCCCACACGCCAGATTTGTTTTCATGACAGCATCTGAACAGGAACTCGGAGATGGATCGAGGCGACAGCACTGGCTCTGCAGCCGGGGACTGCTGCGAGGCAGAGACCCCAGCTCCCCGCCGCCCCGAGCAGCCCCGGTTCTGCTCCCCACAGCCTCAACATCACAACTCCGATCCCCCCCGGCCGGATCCTGTGGAAGCCGTCTGCCTGCAGCTCCCATATCCCTGCCCGGTGTCTGGGGCTCCACACCGGAGCCCAGCGGGTGACGAGGCCCCGGTGCCAGGGCAGCGAGGAGCAGAGCCGCAGGTGTAAGAGAAGGGGGGAGCGGGACCCGGCGGGCCCCAGGGCCCTGCCCGGGCTGCCCACCTCCCCCCGCAGGGCAGGGGACAATCGGGGGCCGGTGGCGGGGAGACCCGGAGCGCCGCTGCCTCCTGCCTACCTTGATCATCTTGTCCATCTCGTGATCCTCCGACATCCTCCCGCGGGGCTACGGGCGGCTGGGGCGGGGGGAGCGGGAGCCACCGGCCCGGCCCCAGCGAGGGACAACGGGGCTGCGGGGGCCAAGGGCCAGCGAGGCAGAAGGGAGGGAAGGAAGGAAGCGGCGAGGGGGGCCGGGGGCAGCGGCGGGGCCGGCCCGGGGGCGCTGGGCCGCGCTAGGCAACGGGCAGCCCCGGAGGAGCCTTTGTGCCACCGCCGCACCGCCTCATCCCCGGCCGGGTGGGCCGGGGGCGGGGGGGGGCCGGGACCCCGCACGGAGACGGGGGAGCGCCGGGGGGAGAGCGCGGACGGGCCCAGAGCCGCCGCTCAGCCCGGGAGACGCCGCCGCCGAGGCGCCGCCGCCGCCCGCGCCGCCCGGGAGCCAGGCATTGCCGGCACCCCGAGCCGGGCACACCCGCCGGGCGGCGCGCCTCGCCGCAGCGCTACCGCCCCCGCCGCGCCCCGCGCAGGAGACCGGCCCGCACCCCCCGCTTCCTCCCCGCTCCCACCGGGAAATTTTAAAAGCCCCCACCACTGCGGCGGCGCGGTTTACAGGCGGCCGCCAACACCCCTAAAAGCGCGACATTGCCATCAAAGCCCCCATCGGACCTTCGAGATTTCGGGCGCCTTATAATGACGTCACGAGGGCGGGGGCAAAGCGAAGCTGTGCGGTCCGGCCCCGCCCCCTGCCGGGGAACAGAGAGAGGGGGAGACGCGAAATCTCGCGATATCTGAGGCGGAGAGAAATCTCGCGAGATCTTGGGCGGAACGAAATCACGCGATATCTGTGGGCGGAGCCGGCCGCCCTGAGGCGGAGCGGCGGCTCGCGGTGGGCGGGGCCGGGCCAGCGCGGGAAAGCGCCTCGTAGCCGCCGCCTGCGCCCCAGCCGTGGAGGGAGCGTCGCCCCCTCACAGCGCACCTGCCCTTCAGCGCCGCTCTTAACCCTTTTAATCTTAAAAACCCTCGCCCACCGCAGCCCCAGCGCGCTCCTGTGGCACCGGCCACCCTCATCCCCCCCTTCCCGTGGTACGTGCAGCCCTTCTGGCCTTGCCGGGGGCAGTTACAGGCCTAGGCCTTCCCCTAACGTTAAGGCAGGGAAAGCGGGTGGGGAAGAAAGCAAAAACTTTTATTAAATTGCTTGAGGCAGGGGGTGATGGATGCGTGGAAGAAAATACAAAATAAACGCGCGTGTACCTCACCAACACAAACCGCTCCAACAAAGGTGGCGTTAACTTCACTAAGGCAAGAACGTTTATTGTTAATAGAGCCGAGAACAAACTTTTACCTCAGACTGAGGCGGAGACGTCGCTCTCCTGCTCTGTTACACAACTGAGTCTCGGTTCACCTCGCTTACAGAAGAGGGACGTAGTGTTGGGTATAAAGGACAAGGAGTGTAGAGCTGTGTAAGCCACCCAAAAATTATTATAAAACCTACTGCAGAATACACAAAGCATTTAAATTTGTTGGAAAAAAGCATATTCATCAGGTACAGGTGCAACAAGAGTACACCCATGTAATGCATTAGTACTAAATTGACTGTATTTGGTATTTTGAAAAGATAAAGCCAAGTAACATTGTTTTAACAAAAGCTCCTTCAGGCACCTTCTACAGAAACATTTCTTAGCGCAGAGTTACATATTTTCCACCTCGTTTTGTGTGTGTTAAGAAGAGGTTTCCTTGCTTTGTATCTCGAAGCTGCACAGGTTATTTCCAAACGCATGGAGAGGCTGCTGTCCTTTAGGAGTTTTTCTGTGGAATTTTGATTGTCACCTAGGGGGGAAAAAAAAAAAAAGTCACAAGTTATTATCCTGGAGACAGCATTCAGTTATATTCACTCAAAGGCTGAGAGGCAGCAGCATCTTGCAGAGGACAGTATATCCAGACCTTGGGCTGGAGATCTATCTGGGAGGCTCGAGGAGAGGGGGTCAGCTCAAAAGCTGGGTCACAACACCTCCACTGCTCTTTGAGAGGTGGCAGCAGACACACTTGTTTGTTCTCCTGTACCACGGTCACAAGCTGGGGACCCTCAACCGTTACAGGCTTCGCTGCGCTGCAACTCAGAGGCCGCTGGCAAACTGCCCCTGCCCAGCAGCTCCGTCACCCTTTAGACACTGCAGCTGCAAGCAGAGAGCGTGACAGCCCTTCTGCCTTGTCTCACAGGAAATTACTCAGCCTGTGGTGACGGGATGGCCCAACACCAGGGACCTTGCTCTCGCACATGGACCCAGGGGCCTATCGACTCCAGATGAGCAGCATTAAGTACCGGTGGTCACTGCTCAGATTCCCCCTTTTGAGTGCCCAGCGTTCATCTGCCAGCTCGTACCTGCAGAAGCTTCTACCCATCAGGCACGCACCCCCAGCACATGCTCTTCCTGTTCTCCACAAAATAAACTCACAGAGAAGTCCACACACTTGCATTCTTTATAGTGAGAAAGAGCTAAGTGGTGCCAAGCAGTGCAGGCAACTGGTAACCTGTCAGGTCACATACCCCTGTTCTCCACAGCAGTATAAATCAAAGCCAGCTTTCTGTTATAAATACAGCTACGTGGAATTGTGTTTGTGCTTCTTTCAGAAGTGTGGCTCTGATTTTGTTTTTAGAAGGAAGAATTGCAACTCTCAGGCCAGCCTATACCGACAGGCACAAATAGGAGCTACAGCAGAGGGTTGGGAAGTCCGTGGACAGAGGGATACTCACATTTTTCACCTCTACATATGCCTCCAGACCATATTCTCCCAACTCTCGCCCGTTCCCAGAAGCTTTGTAGCCACCAAAGGGGGCTTGTGCACCGAACACATCATAGCAGTTTATCCTGAAATGGAAACCAAGAATTAAGCACCTGTAGTTTCAAAACTGCTTCATGGAAGAGCCCTTCTGCAGCAAATGGACATCTCAGGTGTATACAACAGAGGGACGGCCGAATTTCTAGGCAGGATTTCTGTATTTCTCAGTTCTCTCAGTCAATTAATGAATACTAAAACCTTGTCAACCTGGAAACAGAACTTCATGAAATCAATTCACGTCTCTCATCATCACAAAACCAAGCGTCCAGGTTGGCACCCACACCTCCCTCAGAGGACAGATATCAAAAGCACCTACTTGTTCACTCTGTACCACTTTAAAAAAAAAAAAAAAAGACAGTGAGATACCCAATCTCCCAAATCTCTTGTGCTAGAACAGTAAGCAGTGATGAAGTACTGCCTTTGGCATCAGCCTCAGAGCACAGAGGAACATCCACTGCAGCAGCCGAGACTGCGGACGTGCTCAGAGATCTAATCGCTGCTGGCACTCAGGGCCCTGCAGCAGTTGCTGCGTTGCCAGCTGCAGTAATGGATTTCTTTTTCCCCATCCCGTTCATTAATCCACAGTGGGAGCACGGAAGCTTAATACACCTAAATTTTACCAACAGTTAGTGTTACAGTTGAAGGTCTGACATTACAGTCAGTGAATTATCCGTAAAATCAGATCCAAAGCAGGGACAGGCTATCAAAGAGTAAGCTCAACGAGAAACAGCAGCACACGAGGAAATTCCCAGCAGTTGAGGGAGAAGGAAGTGTTGAGGCTCACCAAACTGTTCCAGCTCGCAGGCCCTGTGACACATAATTCGCTTTGTCAAGATCCTTTGTAAAGACTGCTGCTGCTAGGCCGTACTTGGAGTCATTTGCTCTCTCAATGACTTCCTCGATTGTTTTGAATTTCAGAATCTGCATGACCGGCCCAAATATCTGCAAAATCCAAACAGAGCGTGTGAAAAAAGGTGTAAACTGATGGCAGTGGTTGTGGTTGATGCTGGAGTTATGTACGTATGCTAAAAGACACACGGCACATCAAATTCAGAGTATCACTTCTTGTATTACGAAGTGCCCAGGATGTAATCTGGAGGGAAGTGTAACGTGCTGATGCTTTCTAAGAAGCATCAAGTTTCGCAGTTCATGAGTGCCCAGTGCTTGCAGGCCCGTGGTTTTTTGCATCAGAGCGGGCAAACCGACGACGGAGCGAGCAGCTGACAGACAGAAAGGCGCTGCAGGGTCTCACCTCCTCTCTGGCAATCGTCATGTTGTCCTGCACGTCGCCAAAGACAGTTGGCTGGATGAAATAGCCTCTGTCTGCAGCGGGGTTGCCACCACACAGCAGTTTGGCTCCTTCACGCTTCCCAGTACTAATGTAACCAAGGATCTTCTTGAACTGCTCTTCATCTACCTAAGAGCCACGAGGACAGACAGATCAGCTTCACCTTTACTGGGGGTAAAAAAAGATTCGACTACACCCTGCTGTGCGGGAGACTGTGTTCTACCAACTCCTCACCTCAACAGACTGCCAAGCCAGCTTCAGAGGGAGATGGTAACTTTTAAATGCCAGCATCAAGGGGAGGTTTTGGAATAATCAGAACTGTTAATTAACTTCTCTCTCTCCTGCACAAGCAAGGAGGTAATGGGCACTGTTCAAAGGCTGAGAGAGTTGGGGGGTTCAGCTGGAGAAGGCTTTGGGGAGACCTTAGAGCGGCCCCCCAGGGCTGGAAGGGGCTGTGGGAAAGGGGGGAAGGACTAGTCATCAAGGGCATAGGGATAGGACGAGGGGTAACAGGTTTAAACTGACAGAGGGCAGATTTAGATGAGATCTAAGGCAGAAATTCTCCCCTGTGAGGGGGGTGAGGCCCTGGCACAGGCTGCCCAGAGAAGCTGTGGCTGCCCCCTCCCTGTAGGGTTCAAGGCCAGGTTGGACGGGGCTTTGGGCAACCTGGGCTGGTGGAAGGTGGCCGTGCCTGGGGCAGGGGGTGGCAGTGGATGATCTTTAAGATCCCTTCCAACCCAAATTCTATGATTCTATGACTCCGACTAAACAAGAGACTGAGGGATACCCTTCATTCTAATCTACTGACGCACAACGTCTCAAGATTGGCACTATTTCATGAGGTAACAGTTTGGGACATTTCCTGCTCTTACCTGAGGGCCCTGCTCAGTTTTAAAGTCAAATGGGTTTCCCACCACCCTGGACTTGGCCTTCTCAACACTCCTCTCCACAAACTCATGATATATATCTTCTTGGACATATGTTCGGGATCCAGCACAGCAGCACTGCCCTTGGTTGAAGAACAGGGCAAAGTGGGCTTGATCCACAGCCCAGTCCACTAAGATTGGGGAGAGGAGAGAAAACAAATAAGCAAACAAAACCAACCGGAGTCCATACGTGACTTCTTTGAACAAGTGTTGTGCAGACTGTTGGAGTATTGGTGATGGAAGTCCTTTCAGTTAACGGGCTTTTTCCATGCTTTGGTAGGACAGAAGTCACATACTGATTTAGTTAGGACGAGGGTCTATTAAAGCACCCCATACTAGAGAAAAAATCTGATCTGAGGCAGATTACAGTTCTCATTTGAAATTATCGGGTATTAAGGACAAGTTATTTTAGATCTAGAAGGATTTCCTTCCTTACTGCCATATAAAAGCAGGCGTGTTGGCTCATCAAGACCTAAAATGAGTCCATATGCAAGAGATGAGGGAATCAGACTAGAGAAGAGCAATATGCACTATGAGAAAGAGAAAGGAATGAAAACAAAAACGGAACTAAGACCGAAGGAAGATACTGAAACAATTCTCATTTGTCAAAAACCAAACTTCTTCACAGCACTGGGGAAGGAGTGGGAGTGAGGAAGTGCTGATACACAAACACAGCAGCTACAGGGGGAGCAGGGAGAGCTCGCTGGGTGAGACCTGCCAGGCAGTGTCAGAGCAGGAGAGTCACCCAGCACAGGAGAGGTTTCCTTCCCCTCCAGCTCTGCTCACAGAAAGCCACCATGAAAGGTACAGATCAAATAATTCCGCTAGCAGGTGCTTACTGTCTGCATCAGACATGATTATGTTGGGACTCTTTCCTCCAAGCTCCAGCGTCACCCTCTTTAGGTTACTCTCTGCTGCAGCCTTCTGGATCAGATGCCCAACCTGCATCGTTGAGAAGAACGGGTATTAGGAATTAACTCCTACATACAGCAAGCCCTGGCAGGGCGGCTGGTTTTAGATCTGTCAGCAGTTAATTATAATCCCTTCATTATCAGGGCTTCAAGGGAACAACTTAAGTCTGCCCAGAGTTTCACCCCTAAGAAGCAGCTCAAGGGAAACAATAGAAAGTATTATAAAGAGGGCATCTAAAAAGAGCTTTATGTAAAGTAAAAATACATGTCACACTCCGAGTTCAGCTGTAATTTTTAAAAAGAAGCGTAGAAGGCAAGGCACCTCCCGTATTTTATACAGAAATGATATTACAGCCATGAGATATCCTCTGTATCCCAGGGCTGGAAGGTGGAGGTACTCCCTTACCTCCGTGGAGCCGGTGAAGGCCACTTTATCCACGTCCATGTGGGAAGAGATGGCAGCCCCCGCAGTGGGCCCGTAGCCGGGGATGATGTTCACCACACCCGGCGGGAACCCAGCCTGCCGGATCACCGCAGGAGACAGCAACGTTATTCCTTTTACAAATCAAGGATTTCATCCACCCTCATCTGTTAGGAACGCTCCAGCAGGCCTCCCACGAAGAACAGAGCTTTTTCTACTTCACTTTCATTTCCCAGGTCTTTAGTTTTAATGCCCTGGTTATTGCAAAGTGTACAACACCTCTCCCCGCTCCACAGTTTGGAGCTAGGTGCGTTAGCTTTCTAATCACCCCGAAGGTTGTTATTTAACTGAACCTCAGAGAGTCCTTCCCTAATCAAAACTGACATCCTCTGCATACGCGTTTATAAGGACAAAGGGGCTTTTTGCTAAACCAAACGCTAAAATACCCAAACCAATCCAGCCTTTCTTCAGAACAGACAGCCCTGCCCTGTCCCCGTCCCTCGCAGCTCACCAGTTTGGCCGCGCCACACCCCGCTCCCGCAGCCACAGCGAGGCAGCGGGTGGAAACGCAGCCTCTCCGCTCACCTCTTTGATCAAATTAGCCACGTAGAGAGCACTCAGGGGGGTTTGCTCTGCCACTTTCATCACAACCACGTTCCCAGTAGCCAGGGCAGGCCCAAGTTTCCATGCTTGCATCAGCAGCGGGAAGTTCCACTGAAAAAAAAGAAAGCATTTGCTGGTTTGAGCTGGAAAGTTTCCAATTAATCAGTCAGTAACCAGTGAGCTTCATTCAAACTAGCTGCAGGACCCATGGGAGCAGTCTTTGATCCTTCCCTAGCTGCTCTTCAACATTTGGCCCCTTTTCAAGCTTGTCCAGGAAAACTGTACTCTGAAGCGCGAGGTGTTCTCAGTACCACTGCAAAACCCCATCTTTTGGGGGAACTGATCTTTACTGTCAGTTTAAATGCTTTTTTGAAGCGTTTTGAAAGAAAGCCTGTTCGTAATGACAGGGCAGCGCATGCAGACCAGTGAGGCGTTTACAGTCAGTTCTTGCTCAATGCCAATATGAAAAAACATGCAAATCCGTGATGCAACAGCCTGAATCCAGCTACTCCTACAAAGAGGCAACATGGATTGTTGTATAAATACGGCTTTGCTGTCGACAAACCCCCTCGCCACGCTTGCTGTTACCCAAATAATTTCACGTACATACAGCTGAATTTTGCACGTTAGCTCTCTGTCCTCATCCCACAGAATTTTGGTTTTAATGCTAGGTAGTAGCCGCATTAACTCCTATAAAGGCGTTTAATTATTTTATTTTCTTTTTTTTTTAAATCAGAAGGTACAAAGTAAATCTTCCTCAGAGCCAATGAAATCAACAGGTAGTTCTATACTGCCAGAGCAAAGTATCAGCCCGCCAAGCTGGTGCAAGCACTTTCCTTACCACGGGAAGGAAGCAGAGGTTACAACAAGATAACATTTTGCATTGTAAGACAACTCGTCACAATAACACAGAATTCTTGAACTGCTGCAAGAACTACTGATACATTTTACTCACCGGGATTATCTGTCCACAAACTCCCACTGGCTCATGTCTTGTGTAACAGAAGAAGTCTCCATCTAACGGGATTGTTTTGCCATGGAATTTATCTGACCAGCCTGCAAAGTATCTAGCAACAATAAAATTTTGGTCATGGAATTTAAAATAACACGTCTTCTGTCAACAGAAAATAGACACTTCCCCCAGTTATTTGCTTTCCACCCTTCTTCAGTCACCCCATAAAACACATACCAGTACAAATATTTCCCAAACAGGTTGTTTTAAGAATGGACAATAAATATTTTTCTCTCCTGCCTTTGCCAGCACTTTGCATAACAAATTCTGTCATCCCTGTGCTGTAACACAGATCACCTCCATTAATGTGAGACCTGTGTATAGCAAGAGAGAAACGACTGTGTAACAAAAATCCTTTGGAAAGCCACAGGAATTACAGCCTCACTCTTAGCAAAAAATAAAACCAGAGGAAAAACAGGGGTCTGACCCCTGTTACGGACCGAATGAAACCATCCAGCCCTGTCACCCACAGCGCTTGAATCGGAGCCTTCTGGTCTCTGCACGAGCAGAGGTTCAGCCACCCCGGGCCAGCTGAGCCCGAGCGTGGAGCAGGAAGAGTCACTGCACCGTCGCTGCGGCCTCCACACCTACCTGAGACACTTGACCACCATGTCCAAATCCACCAGGTAGGCTACAGAGTAGGGTTTGCCATTATCCAGAGTCTCCAGCGCCTACAAAAAAGCAGCAAGATTGCCTGAAGAGCCAGGTGGGGAGAGTCACGCGTATAGATTCAGATTCGATTCTCCATTTGTGCTTTGGATCAGTTCTGCGTGTTGAGCATTTCGCTTTCAGCTTCCCAAAACTAAATCCCCATCCCTTGAGGTCTCTCTCACAGTTTTAGCTGTGGCTGAATTCCCTCTCACACCCGATGGGCCCAAACCCGCCCCCCGTCTCCTCCTCTTGCTCCCCCAGGCTGGGGACCGCAGAGCGCAATACGCACCGCCAGGTAAGCCCGGTCCCTCTCGATCAGGTCAGCAAGACGATTCAGCAGCTTCCCCCGATGAGAAGCATCCATCCTCCTCCAAGGCGAGCCCAGCTGGAAAGCTGCCTTGGCTGCCTTAACCGCCTTGTCCACATCTGCCTGCGGAGGAGCCCAGGCAAAGGAGTAAGAACCAGCCCCCCTCGCTCTCTCGCAATACCACTGAAGCCGTCCCCGGTCTCCAGGAGAAAACACAAGTGGCTGCGAGTACCAGCCTTTCTCAGGGCAACAACTTGCAGCCTTGATAGCTGCCTCCCTGCAAAGACACTCATCAGTCCCAGGGCAGGGGAGCGCAGGGGCTGCAGCCCCTGGGCCACTTGCCCCCCGAGCATCAAACCGGCCACAGCTTTCTCACCCCGGCTGCACCCGCGGGGAAGAGGGAGCTGAAGTGGCAGCGAGAGGGGTGGGTGCAGCAGCTGTGCAGCCACCACCTCCCCCTCTGCTTACTCTGTCATCTCAGCTACGCAGAGTGCAAATATTGTCAAGTTATTTCCGCAATGTCACGTGCCGGGTTAATATTTGCATCCTAGAACAAGGTATGGCAAAAGTTCTGGAAATGTGCTTTTGACACAAATGTGCTTTTGACACACATCAGGACTTGATTTCACCAGCGCACTCTGAAGGAGTTTTTTTTTCTTGATCGGGTATGTCTAATCCATCATTTTGTCCTGTCAGGGCATTAACTGGTTTCGAGCTGGTTCTCTGTTCTAGCTTGCTGTAATGGTCTCGCCAGGACAAGCCAGACTACCACAGACAAGCGAAAACAAAGGGTTTCCCTCACTCACCCCTCCCTTGGGGAACATAAACAAGTTTCCAGACAGTAGAAATATCCCCAAATTACTGGGAAACACCACCTCAGCTCTGCCACAGACTCCTAGGAGGGCCTTGCATAAGGCATGGGATGATTACACGACCATCTCTTTCTCTTTTTTTAATTTCCTAGGGCTGGGGACAGTCTCCCACTGCACGTGGGGGCTATTCAGGGGAATCCTGCCCTTTTGTCTCCTCTGGGTCACACCCCCAACACAGCACCCACGGGACCACAAAGGCCCCAGCAACCTCCCCCCACAGCTGCTCCCCGACCTCCCCGCTCAGGCTCCGCTGCGCACCACAGCTGTTCCTCTCCACCTTTTCCAGTCCCAGTTTGGCACTGGTAAGAGGCAAAGCCAGAGGGTTTTTTTTGTTGAAAGCAGTAGTTAAGGAAGAACACAAGCAGCACTCGATGTGGTATTTGTATCGCTCAGACATTTACTACTGCAAACACAGCACACGGCAGAGCTGCCGTGGTGGGAGATGAGTTAATGCCTTCCTCTGTCGTCCCCGCGTACCTGCTCACGCAGAAAACAAACCCATCCCCTCAAGAGAACATTTACCTTATCGCCCTCAGCAACCTGGCAGATAACTTCTCCTGTTGCTGGATTGATAGAAGGGAAGGTTTTCTTACTGACAGCATCGTGCCATTCATTATTTATGAAAATCTGCAACAAAAAAAAGCCAAACAGCGTTAAGCCTTGGAGCCAGACCTAGGTGAAATCAGTGGGAGCTGTACTCGTTTGCTGGCACCTCAGCAGGCTCTTTAATTAAAAGGGACTCAAACCTGTTGTGGGCTCCAGAACTGCAGCAGTATGAAGGAGATATTTTAGCCTAAAAGCACAGACCAAAAGACACCGCCTCAAAGTGAATAAGAAGAATTCACATCTCGGCAAACGGCATGAGAACTGGAAGCAGTTCCCGTCCCAGTAGGTCCCTGCAAGGCCTGGAAGCCTGGCTGGAGCCACACAGGGACACCAGAAGCCTCAGGAGACCGAACAGGGGGGAAAAGGCTTCAGGCACGGACGATGCAGATGATTTTGTACGCAGCACGAAAGCTTGTGCGGCATTTCCCTGGTTCACCAACTTCAGGCACCGTTTCAAAACGGAACCAGGCGCTGAGAGCAGCTTTTCACCAACTCTTTCTTTCTCTGTAAGGGCAAACTTGTTTTTTGGGGTCCGTGCCAAGCGTCGGTGCAAAGCTCGTGGTGCTGGAGGCCCAGCCAGGGCCGCTGGGAAGGAGCGGCCGGGCCATGGGAGAGGAACTCCGGATCCTCCACAGCACCTGGCAGGGCCATGGCCCGTGTCCTCCCCAGGCTGCTGAGCGCGGGCCTGATCCACGCGGCCATCCTCCACCAAGCCTGGCACCCCCTCCGCCCGCTCTCTCCCGTAGCTCTCTCGTGGGTTGTTCGCACCGCTGGCAGCGGGGTTCCGGGTGAAGCCCGAGCGCGGCGGGACACGCACCTCGCGCCTCGCACCTTGAGTTGGTTTTTGGTTTTGGTTTGGTTTTTTTTTTCCCAAGATTTCCTGCAACGCGAGGCTTCGGGCCCAAATACCGGGCTGCTCCGGGGCCTGCCCGGCTCAGCGTTAAATCGGGGTGGCCCCAACCCTGTACCGGGCCGGCGGGAGCCCCAGGATCCCCCCGCCCCAGCTCTGCTCAGTTCGCTCCCGGGCCCCCCGGCCCGCAGCCGGCTCCGGCCCCCGGCCGCTCCTACCTTGTTGCAGGCGATGTCGGGGCGCGGGTTGGGCGCCGGGATCGGGGAGGCGGCGGCCGAGAAGGGGGCACCGGCCCGGGCCGGGCCGCGGCAGAGCCGGGAGGCGCGTACTGCTGCCCGCAACATGCTGCGCTGCGCTGCGCCGGCCCGGCCCCGCTCCTCCGGGGCGGCCCCGCTCCGCCCCGCTCCGCTCCGCCCGCCCCGGCACGCCTCGGCCCGGCACGCCTCGGCCCGGCACGCCTCGGCCCGGCCCGGCCCGGCCCGGCTCGGCACGCCTGGGCCCGGCTCGGTTCGGCCCGGCCCGGCTCGGCACACCTGGGCTCGGCTCTGTCCACATCAGCGCGGCCAGAGTGGAACCGGCTTGGCACAGCTCCCTTCGGATCGAACTGGCTTGGTTCAGCTCGGTTTGGGCACTGCAGTTTAGCTGAGCTCGGCTCAGCCAGGTCCTGTTTGGACTGAACTGGCTCAGTTCAGCTCGGTTTGGGCAGGCAGTTTAGCACGGCTCAGGTCAGCTAGGTCCTCTTCAGATCTAACTGGGTCGGTTCAGCCTGGTTCAGGCACTGCAGTTTAGCTGAACTAGGCTCAGTTAAATCCTGTTCAGACTGAACTGGCTCAGTTCAGCTGAGCTCAGGCACTGCAGTTTAGCTCAGCTTGGCTCAACTAGATCCCGTTCGGATCAAACTGGCTCAGTTCAGCCTGGTTCAGGCACTGCAGTTTAGCTGAGCTCAGCTCAGCTAAGTCCTGTTTAGACTGAACCGACTGCGTTCAGCTCAGTTTGGGCACTGCAGCCTGGCTTAGCTCAGCTCAGCTGGGTCCCGTTTGGATCAAATTGGCCCATTTGGATCAGCTTGGCCTGGCTCAGCTCAGCCCAGCTCAGTTCAGATAAGCCTTGGTTTGGTGCACTGGGGGTGCCCCATCGGTGTCCAGCACCGGCACTGACTGTCCCTGACCCTGACCCTGACCCCACCCAGGGAATCTGTGCTGGCTACAAGGAGACAGACAGAGGAAACCCAGAAACACCTCTGGTTCATTTTGCAGCGGTGGTGTGACGAGGTACTTGGTGCGGGACCCCGCTTACCTGGACACGCCGCCGTTAGCGTGAGCCCAGGAGTCCAGGAGAGAAACCAGCGTGTGGAGGGGGAGTGGGACAAAGCCAGCAAAGTCCTCTCCCCGCAGGAACACTACTCGGTGCAGACAAACAAGAGGCTTTGTAAAATCGCTCCCAACAACGGCTAAAGGCCTTTTCTGTGCGTTTGCTTAAGATGCCTCGTGCAAGTTCAGCGTGCCGAGGGGCAGGTTCAGGCGCAGGGAGCAGAGCTGCTCTCCAGTTATCAGCACCATCGCTAAGGAAGCCACAGACCAAAAAACACCAAGAGGTTTTTTTTAACCTCCAAAGCAAACCTGTGGTAATTACCCTGTGTCTGACAGCACCTCTTTGCCTCCTTGAGTGATGGGTCTGTGAAGGGTAACTGGGGGTGGATGGCTCTGGTTTATTAAAGAAAAATTGTAGAATGTGTCAATTCCAAAATAGTTTAACCCACTGTGCCAGGAGGTAGCACGGGGGAAGCTCCTGTATCTGCAGGTCTCCAGGCGTTACCCTCGGGAGGGGAATATCGGCCCCGTTTTGTCCAGAGGAACGGTGAAGGCCGGAGAGGCAGAGCAACTGCCCAAGGTTATCCGGCAGGACTCGGATTAAGCTGGGGGTTTCCTGGATCAGCTGAAATCCTCTTGCACCGGAGCTCAGCCTCTCTCATCCTCGGCCACGCAAGCTCCTCAAAGGGTGCCCGATTCCCCTTTGTCACGCCAGACAGTGGGTCCTGGGCAGCCCTGCGGGAGGTGACTGCTTGTTCCAACACGTTCTCCCTCCTCTGGCAGACCTGCGCGTGTTAAACCATTTGGGAGATGCCAGGAAGAGCTGTTTTGCCTGCAGAGCTGTGCCTGTGCCCACCGTGTCTCCCAGAGGGACGGGGTCAGGCTGCGTGTCCACAGGGCACATCTCAGAGCTGAGCTCCAGCCCAGCCTTGCTCAGGCCTAAGCTCCCGGCTGATGTCCTCTGTGTGTCTTCTGCTGATACCTGGATGGCCAACACTCAGCATTGGCCCTGTGCTAATGCTTCTGCTCCTCCTGAGCAAGGCTCTTCCCTTCCCCCGGGCTTAGCAGACAAACCCAGCAGTGCTAAAACCACACGAAAGGGAGGAAACACCTTCAGGGCAGACCCACCTCAACTCTCAGCCTTGCAAAAACCAGCTGGGATTAAGCCTGCCTGAAAGGTGAGATGGTGGGAGGCAAAAAAACCTGCTAGGAAATCACCCAAGTGCCTGGGCTGGGCTGATGGAGGCTCAGACAGAGGCTCCCTCCCCCTTCCACAGCCCGGCCAAGTGCTGGGGGTTGAGGTAGAATTTCACCCTGGAGCCTGGGAGAAACCAAAGCTCAGGTTACGAGGCTGCCCCGTGTGTTGAGCAGCCAGCACGGCCCCCCCGGGGCTCCCCGGTGTCCCGGAGAGGAGGGGTGGCTGCACAGACAGACGTGGCCTCATCAAAGTGGGCTGTGAGGCTGCACCCGCGCTGGAGAGACTGGAGGAGAATTCAGAAAAGTGTGCCCATCGCTTTAATATTGAATTAATCCTAGATTATGCATCAAGAGCTCAGGAATTACCACGATTGTTCCCACACTTCTCCTCTGTGAAGCACTGGAAGCCCCCACTGATCCTGTGGGTCCCTGAAGAAACCCAGAAAGACCCACCGCAGTCAAGGAACCGTGGAGTCCTCCCAGTTCCTCCCAGTTCCTCCCAGCGGCCAGGAACCGCCTCAGCTCCGGAGCCCCCCCTGAGGTCAGAGTCCTCAGGCAGCTGATTCAGTTCCTCCCCCAGCACTGACTGGAGTCCTCGCATCCACAGGCAGCGGAAGGTGTTTGTGCCAAAGGAGGAGAGACACCCCGCTCCATTCTCTTCACTCCCCAAGCCAAGTCTTGCACCCCCACCCGCTAATCCCTGAGCAACTTCCCCCCCACCCCCGGCTGGGATTGACTGCAACCTCATGATGGAATTTGCTCCATACCGACTGAACCTGGCAATAAAGGCACTGATAACGAGATAACAAGATACGAGATAACAGCAACCAGCACTGAAATCCCGAAGCTCCCAGGCTGCCGTTAGCACGGCCCCTCTCACGCCAGAGCGTGGTTTAGTCTCAGGTCCAAGGCTCCCCAGCGCAGCGGCCGGTGGCTGAGCTCTGGAGAGCGCTGTCCTGTGAACCATGCGGGACCTTCAGCCAGACACAGAGCTTAGACCTGAGCGCAGCACCAGGCTGGGGTCTGCACCGCCGCGACGTTCCGCTCGGGGGACCTGGGTGAGAGCGAGATCAAAGCCCACGCAGGGCAAGTCGGGGGCTACAGGATCAGGGAAGCACAGCAGCAAATGCCCCATCCCCTTCCACACCCCCTGAGGAAATGTCCTCCTCTGGGATCCCACGACACATGGGACAAATCACCCCTTGTGCTCACAGGCCCCAGGCTGCACAGCCTCGTTCCTGGTGCGGAGGAGGCCCCAGAAGAGATGTGTCCCTGTCAGAAGAGACGTGTCCCTGTGTCGCTTTATTTGGGCCAGACAAGGGTCAGAGGCTGGGTGCAGGTGTCTGCTCACCAGGCGATGCTGATCCATGGCCTGTACGGTCATTGTCAGATCTGCTGCTTTGGTCCTGGCACTCTCTGCCTGATGGAAGAGGATGAGACATATTAGGAAGGATTTCTGTGCAGAAGGGGCTGTTGGGCGTTGGAATGGGCTGCCCAGGGCAGGGTCAGGCTGGCTCTGAGGAAGGATTTCTGTGCAGAAGGGGCTGTTGGGCGTTGGAATGGGCTGCCCAGGGCAGGGGGGAGTCCCCGGGATCCCTGGAGGGGTTGAAGAGTCGGGCTGAGCCAGCGCTGAGGGATCTGGGGGAGTTGGGAACGGTCAGGGGGAGGGTCATGGTGGGGCTGGAGGAGCTTCAGGGGCTTTTCCAGCCCAGATGATTCTGGGATTTTATTCTGTGATTCTACTTATATCCTCCTCCACGCTGCTGCCCTGGTGCTGGCCCCTCCGCTAGCCAGGGCTGGCTCCCTCCCAGGCAGCCGAGTGCCCAGCGCTTTGCCCAGACGCACTTACACTCACTCTGAAAAAAGAAACTTTGCTTTGCCCTGCTCCTCTGGGGAGGATCTCCCCGGAGAACTGTGGGGACGGGCAGCCTGTGGGACCAGCGTGCAAAGTCTGCCGGCTCCCCGGGGGGGGATGCAGCGGGATCGGCCCCGGCGCTGCCCCGTTCAGCCGAGAGAGCCTCAGCCAAGGGCTGCTCGCTGCCAAGCTCACTGGGACGAAGCTCCACCGCTGCGGTGCCAGCTGGCACGGGGCAGGCTCACCCCTTCCCTTGGCCCTCGCTTCTGAGCACCCCGACAGTCCCAGGCCAGGACTTACTCAGCTGTTTAACACTCCACTGCGTTATCTTTCTGCTGCAGGCAGCAAAACTCCTCCCCTGGCTTTCACAACACGCTTCCACAGCAAAGGTTGAGAGTGCAGGGACGATGCCAAAGGAAAGAGCAGTGGGATGGACGGGGGGGGGTGGACGGGATGAGGGGGCTCTGTGTTCCCCCAGACAAGGAGCAGCATCTCCCCGACAAGCCCAAGGCACGGAGTAGAGAGAGTGTGGCAGTCCTGATGTTCAGAGGCTTGGCGACTCGCAGCTCTCGAGATGAGTGTTTTGAAGAAAGGCAAGAAGATCTGCTCATCTCAGCACTTCCAAATACCCCAGAGCTGCTGCCTCCCCGTCCTTTCCCCCTGCTCAGTGGATCAGCTGCTAAGCTCCCTGAAATGCTGGAGTTTGCTGGTTTCTGCCAGAGCACAAGGAAATGCTGCCGAAGGGCTGAACTACAGATGGGATTTTTTTTTGGCAGCTAAAAGGTGGTTAAGTAACCCACTAGAATTTCATAATGCCACTAGAATACATTAAGAATATAATCTAGGTAGCAACCCAAGGATAGGGATGTTTGCTTTCATGACACACTCTGTGAACAACCAGTTACGACACCGGTCCCGGCAATTCTGTTTGCAAACCAGCCAGCCCAGAGCCGTGGGGCTCACTGAGCTGCACCGCGGCCACCAGCAGCACTGGGAAGTAGAAGCACAAAGAAACCAGTTTGCAGAGCCCGGGCAGGGGACTCAGGTGTCCTGATATCTGTGTATTGACCTGACCTGTCTTGTGCTGGCAGAAGGAAGCGATGTGTAATTAAAACTCTGCAGTTCCAGAGCTGGTGCTACTCCCACCTCCACCACCGACCCACCACAGGACCGTGGGCAAGTCACTGTGGCAGCTGGTTTCTGCTTCCTCACCCCCAGACCAGGAATGACCCGTGTCTCCATTTGGAGGGTTTAGGGGTGCAGCAGCACCTGCTCTGCACAGGGAGCCCAGTGGCTCCCCAGAGCCTGCACGGCCAAGGGCCTGATCACACCCAGCTTATCACTGGGCAGGTGACTGTTTGCTGCTGGGGACGTCTGCAGGGCCAGCCCCTGCCAGGGAGAGGAGGATAAAAGAACACAAAGGAGGAAATGAAGCTGTGGAGGTGCAGGCAGCTCCCTGCCCTGCCTGAGGGACCTGCCAAGGAAGGACTGGGAGGTGCAAAGAGAATTAACTTAGCCTTTCCCACACAGAGACAGCAGCGAGGCCTCCCCTGAGAGGGGAAGGGACAGACAGGTGTGGAAAAGGCCAAACCCAGCCAAGCTCTGGGACCCCACTGATGGCAGGACCTTGGCAGAGCAGCACCAGCAATTACAGCTGGGTGGCGTTAATCTGCTCATCTCGGAAGGGAGTGCCAGCTGCTGAAATTGCTGTTTCCCAGAATAGCAACTCTGTTCCTTGAACGTAGCCAGCAGTGGGAACCCAGCTCCCTTTCTGTGAGCTGCTGGCCTCTATGAATGCCAGATGTCTGATGTGATGAAAGGCAAAGGCACTCAGAGGCACGCTACGATCCCCCACCCCGCTGCAGGTGCAGCAAAGCAAGCGTAGAGAGGAAGATGCCTCACCTTCGGTTCTAGAGGAGGACGTGGAGTCCATCTGGGCTGGGAAATCAGAAAACCCCACTGGAGAGCCACGATCTTTTCCAGCTTGCAGTAAAGACCCTGGGCCATCCCCAGCAGGCTGGTGGGGGGAATGACCGTGGGGACTTTGGGCACAGGAGCTGCCCCAGGCCGTGGCCAGGCAGCACAGCTCCTGCTGAGGAACGGCCCTCGCCCGGCCCAGGTACTGTAACGTCGTGCCAGGGGCTTTGTGGTGGGGAGGCCGTCGAAAACACGGAATCCTTCTTTGATGGCAAACTCCCAACCCAGGTCGGCCACAAATTCTGCATCCTCCGGGCTGCTGTCACCTGGGGCTGGCCTCTCTGGGGACAAAAGAATAGGACACTTTTATTTGAAAGAGCCCGTGTTATGTAGTCACGTCCCAACCAGCACCATGTGTCCTTGTCTGGGCCAGCCCAGCAGGACTCGGGAAAGAAATATAAAAATAATATCTTGTTTTTCTGTGATAAAGCCTCCCAGGCCAGACCTGATCTATGCAGATAAACCACACTGAGAGTTCACACCACCTCCCTGCTTCCGAGTCTCTCTGCCAAGGCCGGTGCTTGAAGGTCTGAGAGCTCCACCTGTAGGAGATGGCTCTGAGCTCTGCTCAGTTCTCCCGTGAAAGAAAAGAGACCACACAGCAACCTCTGATCGGCACAAACAGCAAACGGGAACTGAGCAGGCCTTGCATCCAGCAAAAAGCAGCCACTGGGGAAGTGCCCTGTGTGTGCTCCCCTCTGGCCCTGTTTTCTCTTTGCAGGACACAACCTGACAACACAGCACGGCTGTAGAGGCCTCACACCCTCCGGAGTGCGCGTGGGAGCAGGCAGGGAGCTCTGTGCTTTACAGGACACTCTGGTCCCAGCCCTCTTGTCTCCACACAGCAATAACTCGCTGGATGGTTGCTTCCAGCTCACTCATCTCCAAACGCAGAGGTGAAACGAGATCTCTCATTTTGAGGCTTTATTTCCCCTAAGAGCTCTACGCCGAAAGCACAAGACTGCCAGACATGCCACGCTTTGCTGTAACACCCAGAATTTCAGAGCTCTCAGGATTCACCTGCAGCACGTGCTGCCGGTCTGCACTCCCCGGGACAGCCCGAGAGCTCTCCCCACACCGGTGCTGCTGCAGCTGCGCTCTGGCTGGGGACCTGTGCAGAACAGACTCAACAGATTGGGTCCCTCACCTGCCAGAGAGTGTCTGTAGAGTCCCTGCAGCATTGCAGCCAGTCGGAAGAAGGCAAAGGCCATGTAGAAATTCCAGTTTTCGGGGTGCTCCGCTCCCATGTGGCCACAGTACATCTGGGAATATTCCTCTGCTGTGGGGATCCCCAGGTGCCCCAAATCACATTTCCTCAAGCCTGGAAAATGTGAAGAGGCAACAGTGAAGCAGCAGACAGTGGGGAGTTCAGAGCTTTCTAGGGATGCCGTGAGGCTTGTGGCAGAGCCGGGCAGCGGAGGGACCTGCGCCATCCAACGCCAGCACGGCTGCCGTGCTGTTTCCTTACATAACAATGAGGGTTTGGCACCAGCCCATGGAGGTGAAATGCATACAGGGCAGTTGTCTTCACTGGGGTGAGATCATGAAAGCAGTAACTGATGGATCTTCCTCCTAAACGATGGAGTAATTTTCCTCCCTGTTCACCCCTATATTGTTCTTTTATTAAACAAGTGTATATCTTTGTGGACAAACCCCTTCTGGGCTGGCCTGGCTCACAGCTTTCTACCCAGAAAAGTTCCCTGGCTTTACAGCTGAAGCAAGATGGAAAATAATCCAAATTAACTTTTAAATGCAGTTTGGCAATCTTGTGAAGCAGGGCCCTCCTCTCTGGGCCCATCCCTGACGCGACTGCTAACAAAGAGGGTGACGGTTCCAACCAGGACGGGGAGTGCATGGCAGAGAATCCCCCGAAGGGACAGCAGACACGAGACAAACTGGGGATGGGGTGACCGTGGCACGGTGATTACTGCACATGCAGGAAGATGTTTCTACCCTGGAGGAAGGAAACATCTCTCTTCAGGGAGGGGAGAAAGGGCAGAGCAGGGGATATGGCACGAGCCCCCTTCCAGCTGCAGCGAGCCCAGCTGTCAGCTGAGCTTTCTAAGCAGGAGCTGATCTGTTTCTGAACTTAGTTCACGTGTGTCAGACGTGACTTTGCCCTCTCTGTACCTCTCAGTGCATTAAAGTGAGGTGGCAGGAAGTAGGCCATACAGTTATTCGCCAAATCAGAGATGGGATCTCCTAGAGTTGAAAGCTTCCAGCCAAGGACAGCAAGGACTTCTGGCCTGTCTGGATGAAAGACCAGGTTGTCCATCCTGTATCAGAAGGAAAAAGAGATCAGAAAAGTCTCAAGAGAGGGGAAAAAAATCCCAGCGCTCAGCAGCAGGAGGTGCTTTCCAGTGCTCTTCACTCTCTGCAAAAATTGCTGAGTCCTTTGGGAGGCTGCACAAGTGACAAATTAATTTCTGTAAACATAAGTCAGAGAGGACTGAGATTACTCAATAGTGAACTCCCTGGTTAATGATGAACTGAATCGTGCTTTGAAGAATGAAACAAAGTTATCCAGGGCCTCAGATCATTAACAGATGTTACAGGACAGGCTAGCCAAAATGTGGAGTGGGCAAGACACTGGTCCAGGGGGATCGTTTCAAAGACACAATAACTCCAGGCCTTGCACTGTCATGTGCTGCAGATTATAAGCAGCCTTCACCAGTTTGAGCCCCAGGAGAGGGCAGCAGCTTACCGAGGAGGAAACAGAGAGGGCAGCCACCCTGGCAGGGTGCGGAGAGCTCACCAGCTTCCAGGCGCACTGGAACTGGGCACTAAACCTGGTGGGAGGGAGCCTTGGCCCAGCACTGGCATACACCCACGCTGCAGCCTTGCAGCCCTGGCAGCCAGGGCCTGGCAACGCAGAAGTAACTCTGTGCATCCCTCCCCTCTGTCCCGAGGCACCACGCTCCTGCAGGACTTTGCCTGTAGCACTGCCAGGTTTCGCTGTACATCCTGCAGCATCTCACCAGCCACCCAAACGCTTTAAGCACCAAATACCATTAGCGACCAGGACTGATTTCTGAGTATTGCAGAAAGAGTCGATGATCCTCCAGTGTTAGACCCGTTCGCAGTGGTTGGGCGAAGAAACTGCAACACCAGTGAGGCAGTAAGATTGGGATCGGACATCAGGAGTCCAGGCTCTCCATTCCTGCCCCCAGTTTCCCCGCTTTCGAATGGACACTGCTTTAAACTGCCACAGACCAGGAGGCAGATGAACACTGGGGAAAATAGGAGAGCTCTGGGTGCAAGACGGCACCAGTCGGACCTCCTGGGATATGTTTCTCATGACAGATGTGAAGGGCTTGTGGCCCTCTAGATCTCGTTACCTGGGGGATGCTAAACTTGACCCAGAGCCCAGCTTTTGGATCGTTCTGAAGCTGCTGTGCCAGCCCAACTAAGCATCTCTTTGGAGTTTGCATATTGCTTTACCCTCTCTCCTGCCTGGGATGTGCTCCAGGGCGGTGCTGTCAGCCAGGCAGTACCTGAAATCACCGTGCACCACTGTTGTCTTCTGAGATTCAGGGAAATGCAGAGGCAGCCACTCGATGAGTCTCTCCATCGCTGGGATAACGTGAGTTTCTGTAGCTCGATACTGCTTTGTCCAGGCCTCAACTTCCTGCTGAATGTAATTGCCTGTAACAGAGGAATGAAGGTTCTCAGGGTGAGAGGGATGGGCACAAAGAGAATTCAAAAAAGATGCATAAAAGGTGCGTGCAGAAAAAGTCAAACAGCCAAGCAGATCTCAGTCCAGCCCCTGAGCTAAGCTCCAAGAGTTTAACTGTGATTTCCAGGGGTTCTCATATATTCTTAACTGGGCACTAGGTTTGATATTCTGGTGAAAATAAACAGATCCTGGACAAAACCATAAGTTTTCCAACAAGTCCAAGAAGCTGAGATAGCTCTGCAGAGAGACTGAGGAAGTCTGGTCAGAGGTGGCAGCAAAGCAGTGACTCGTGCCCCCGCAGCGCAGCCCTTGCTCCTGGCAGGCAGCTCTGGGGATCACTACCAGGAAACACAGACGGGGAGGATCTGAAGCAGCTCTCTACACCCTCCCACCACGCTCTGGGGATTCAGACCCCCTGCTACCCATTTTGCTTTCCCCACTGCCCCCAAGTTCAGCCCAAGTCCTGTACCTGAGCCTATCCTTTGAAATGCTGATGCACAGGAGAGGAAAACACTGACAGAGGATACAGAGCCTTCTCTCACCGTGCTCCCCGAGGTCCTCCAGCTCAGCTGCTCTCAGGTCTACGCGGTGGATCTTGGCGAGGACTTGACTCATGGCAGCATAAACAGCCCTCCGCTGGCTGGGCTGCAGGGTGGGGAGGGAGACGTCGCCGCAGACGCGGCCAGCGCAGTGCTCCATCAGGTAGAAAGGTGTGCCCAGGGTGCTGGTGGAACCGGTGGGTCTGAGGTTAATCCTGCTACCTCCCACCCCTCAAATCTCACCTGCCCCTTGAACGTGTCCCCAGGCCTCACCTGCACATCGAAGAGCAGCCTCAACAGTGCTTGAGCCCTCAAGCCTGGCTGTGGCCGGGGTTTAAGCCCAGCTCAGGCTGCCAGACAGTGGCACACAGCTGTGGCACCATTAGTCCCAGCCCCTCCAGCCCCAGGAAGCTGAGCTTGAGGCCAGGCTACACCATAAACCATCTCCCTGCCCGCCCTGCTGTGCTCTCAGACTGCACGCAAACACCGTGAACGGTGGACACGCATTTAGCTGCAGTGCAGAGACTTTATTACTGCAGCCGGCAGAGATCTGAGCGTGGCTGTGCTGGCTGCAGGCTGCGCAGGCTGTCCTGGTCGCAGACTTGCTGCTATCATGGCTGTAGATCTTGGGGCAAGTCTGAGGTCTGGCAGTTATAAAAATCACCTCCTTATTGGAACTCTGAGCATACCCAGTCAGCGGGAAGCCCTACAACACTTGTTTTCTAGCAGCTTTTCAAAGGAAGACAGCATTTTGATTAATTGTTAAAAGAAGGACATACCTAAACCAAGCCAAATTAAAGTGTTACTGTCCTTTGAACTTCTTAGGGGCTCCTCTAGCCCAAGATTGGGCAAACACTAATTAGACCAGTGTGCTTTGTGAGGTCTGGTTCCTTTTTCTCTCCTCTCCTTGTCTTTGGGGGAAATCTGGCTGAAGTTGTCGAGCACAGAGTGAAAGCTGGGGGCCGAGATTACCTTCTGTCCTGGCAGAGAGCAAGCACAGTGGGAACAGGAACACCAGCCTCAGAGAGTGCCTTCAGTACCCTGCTGGGGCGAGTCAGAGCCGTGTCAGCACAGAGAGGCATTAGGGAATCAATACTAGAACTGCATTGTTGCTAGGCAGACACGCAGTATGAGAGTCCTGTGCTCAGTTTTAAATGTGATTTGAGTGAAAGAAGCACATCAAAACCTTCATAAGGCCCAGAGCCCCAAGATCTACCCATCACACTCTGGAAAACCAAGGGGGGATCATAGCTGTCCCCCACAAGCATCCTGCTGCTAAGGCAGAGACTTCTGGCACAACAAACTGTGTTAGTTGTTGGATTGGATGATCTTCAAGATCTTTTCTAACCGAGATGATTCTGTGATTCTGTGAAACTGGTCCCAGCACGGGTCTCGCCCTTCGCAGGGCTCAGCTGCAGTGCTGTGTTGTGACCTCTCTCCCACCTAAGGTGCCAGACGCGGCAGTGAGACCCGGCGTCTCCCAGCGCTGGCAGAGCTGTGGTGTGCCCCGTGGACTGGGAGGAGCAGGGTGCAGGAGCGGGGAGGGGGCTTTGCACAGGCACGGGGTCCTAAGGGCACGCTCGCCCCCAGGAGAGCTGTGGAGCCGTGCAACGGCTACGGGCTCCGGAGCCGTGCGAAAGGCAGGGGGGCAGCGAGGGAGGCAGGTGTGTGTGACGAGGAACAGAAAAGCCAAGGCTGGAGCAGAGCTGTGGCCCTAGGACCGGGTTGTCTGGCATCTCCTACAAAAGTCTTCCCCCCTCAGGCAGCAGGAGGAGCCCAGCTGCCCTCTCACCTGTATTCCCTTCCGACGGCAGGGCCTGCGGGACACGGGCTGCCACAGGGCTCCTTCTTCAGCACTAGCAAACGATCTCCAAACTTCACTGAATAGCTCCGGGAAGATTGTCCCTGGCCAAACTGCCGTACCACGAGCGGGCCTGAAGAGTTGAGAGCAGAGGGTCAGCAGACAGAGGCATGAGCTGGGATTATTTCTCACCATTTCTCCAGGTTCTACTTCCCCTTCCTGCGCCCGGCTCTGAGATCTGACTCGCAACAATCAGCAACATACACCTTGCTCCCGTGTCCCAGATCCCTGGGAAGCTCATAGATGGCTCACAGGCCAGGAATATTCCCGGCATCTCTTTGGCAACTTGTGTTCAACCCCTCCCAAATGAGGAAGTCCTAAAATGTTGCTTCCCATTTCTGGGAAACAGTGACAGATCACTGAAACCTGAATAGCTGCAACATCTGCTTGGAGATTAGGAGCCTTTAATCAATATTATTTTTCAGTCCATCTGCTGTAGAATAGAAAGCGCCAATGCCTTCAGAATAATCAAGCTTACAAGCTGAAGAGAAAAAGCGCTGCAGTACCTGCTGTGTGTTCACCAAGAACATTTTCAAGGTACTTTTGCAGATGATCTTTAGGGATTTCCATGCTTGGTCTCACTGAACGAGTATATGGAACAAACCCTCGCAAAGGAAAACCCAGACAGGCTTCAAGCTCTTTGAGTGCTACTTCTGGATCATCGACCTGAAAGCAGGAGGGAGAGAGTAATGCTGGGTGATAGTCAGAAGATAATATTGCCCAGGAAAGAAAGAGCTCCACACACATGTGATGCATTTATCTGTGAGTCCAACGGCACTGATTCACTAAGACACACGGGAATTCACGGGTCTTCCCCGGCCAACACAGAGCCCAGTACCATGACTAGTACTTGCTGAGCCTCCCACCTGGGTCTCTGTCCCAGTTCTGGTGGCACAGGCACTGTGAGCTTGGGCTAAGAGCTGGAACTCCCTGCGTGCAGGCCAGGGGAGCAGAGCTCCCTCTTCCCACCAGTCCCATGCTTGTCCTTCCCCCAGTGGTCCCCACTGAAGTAAAACCCTCCGAAGCTAGGGGGGGGGGGTTAAACAGTCAGTCCCCAGCTGACAGATCCATGAAGCCTTAGAGCTTCTAGAAATTTATTCACTGTGTCTTATTTTCTCCCACCAGGTGGATGTGGTTGTCTCAACCATACGGTCAGGGCTGTTTCTCAAATAGGGAACTGAGGTCCACAAAGGAGAAGCCACTTCTCCAAGGTTACACTGGCAGTAGGGCTCAGAGCTGTGAATGAAGCAGGCCGGTGCAGACCTTGCCAGGAATCCTCCCCTTTAACCCCGCCACATCCTGTAGGAATAAGGACAGGCTGAAACAAAAGGCTTGGCAACACGACTCTGCCACTGCCATTTGAAAACACTGAACCAGTCAAGTCAAACACAGCTTCTGGACTTAAAAACCATACCCAAAGCCCGCCCTGGTTGCACTGCTTTGTACCTTCACCGTTTTAATGCCAAGCTGGGCTGCTGCTTTCAGTTTCTGGCTGCTGTTGTCGAGGAAGATGGATTCCTGGGGCTGAACACCCAAGCGCTCCAAGCACAGCTCGTAGACACGAGGGTCTGGCTTGTGCATTCCTTCCCGATAAGATTCAACCACCTACAGCAACAACAAATGGATTATGCATGAGCCTACTGTGACCACAAACATCTGTGCAGCGTTGGAAGTGGAGGATGGGACGGTGGGAAAGAGACTGACAGTCTAATTAACATGTGAAATGAAGGACACGGGGAATGGAGGGCTGACAGGGCTGGGTGGGACGTGATTCAAGCGACTGCATGGGTGCCAACTGCCTTGGCTGTGGCTCTCTCAGCTCCAATCAGCCAAACAGGATCAGCCAGTCCTTCGATGGAAGATATCCAACGAGATGTCACGAAGTGGGAGACTCGCTGGATGTCCCAGACAGTGCTGAACCCACTGATCAACGCCATCCAAGAAAGCCTTGGATTGCACCACCTTCCAAACGATCTGGAAAAGCAGTGTCCTGACCACTGCACCTCCCAACCACACCAAAGTGATCTGCACAGCAGCAGAGATGCTGACCGCAATCATCTGCCCAAATTCGGATCAAAAATATCTTGGGTCAGTCTCCGAATACTCACATTGTCCTCAAAACCATAAAAAATTCAAGCAGTATTTCACCCCTGCACTGATAGACACTCTAGGAATAGAAATTAATCTATTAGATAGATATAAAATCCAATGCTAATGGAAATCCACATTCAATTAATCTTTTTTTCCCCACACAGTGCAGTGCTGTTGCCTGCTGCTAGAGAAGAGCTACACGCATGAGTGATGACACTGGATAGGCCACGGTTATTAAAGTGCTTTGAAACATTCTGAGATGAAGGGTACCACAGAGCATCACAACAAGAGCATCACTCCACTAAGAGAACTTCCCAGGCACCCCTGCCACTAGCGTGAGGCACAGAAAGCCGAGCTGATAATGATGTAACGTTAACAAGATGACTTTAAACAGTCCTGGGTTTTAAATGTATCGACACGACTTTTCTTTGCATATTTTACTGTCTTAATCAAGGCTATAAAACAAACTTACTCCTGAAATTCAAAGATGTGAGTTTAACGGTTGGAGTCTTTTCCAACCAAGATGAGTCTGGGATTCTGTGAGTTGGGGCACACAAAAAAGCAAATTTTCTGTCATGCTGAGCCGAGTCCTCGTAGCTGCCTGTTAAAGTGGAGCTGCTCGAACCAGCCTCGAGGTTCATGGCTCATCTTCTGCCTCATCTCTGACAAGCGAAGCGTGCTGGGAGAGGGCTCTCAGACACATCCACACCTTGGGGTAGTGGGATTTTTTTTTAGTATAGGGGATGCTTTGGAATTCTTCGGGATGCAACAAGCTTTAGAAGAGTAAGGACTAAATATAAAGCAGGCAGGGGCACTGGGTAATAACATTTATTTCTCTTGTGGTGTTCCAGCTTCCAAGTCCTTTATCGACATCACTGCCTATGCCTGTTACACGTACACTTGTGGTTGTGTGGGCACTTTGCAATGAATTTTCAAACGCACAAGTACCTGCCACTCGCTCAGACCCTCTTCCAGGCCCAGTCACTACAATGAATTACGCCAGGAAAGCTTTTCTACAGACTCATAGATTTCTGTCTAACATATGCTGCTGGTGGCTGTTTGTTTGGTACCTTCATGTAAAGAATATCAGCTGCTGCTTTCTATAGACCTAGGTACAGAAATGTATTTTGGAATCCATCCAGGCTTACCACATCAAAGTGCTTTCGGTCTAGGGGCAGAAAGCTCTCCACATTCCGCGGCCAGAAGTTGTTGCTTAGAAGAGCTGTCTTAAGTCCTTCCGCACGGATACACTGTACTGCTTCTGCCATTATGGGGAGCTGTTTTATCATCTCATTTCTGATTAAGTCCAGGAGAAAAGAGTCCACTGGAACACAGACATTTGCCTAAGAAACCAGAGAAACCCCAACAATGGTAATCAGCCATACATGGCTTTGAAGCAGGGAGGAATATAAGAGTGGTTGGGTAGGCAGGTTGCCCGTTCATCTTATCTTGCTGTCCTACTTCCTCTGGCAGCAGAAAGCAGTCAGTGAATCTCCCAGCTAAATTGCTTGGACCAAATAAACCAGCGTTCTCACGTTGCTAATTCTACAGAAGCAGCAGTGGACGTAAAGGGCCGATTTTGGGAAAGAGGAATGTACCACGACTGTGCCTGCCATGGAATCAAGGCAGGTTAGAGATAAATACTGCTTTACCATTCAGCAGGCAGGAAAGGAATCTGCATTTTAGGCTGAGCTGTTTAAAAAAAACTTCACTGTATTCCTGGAGGGGCTTCTACTGATCTTAAGATCTTAAGAACCCTCCCCAGAGACCATGGTCTCCAGCCATCGAGCGTGTCCACGTACGAACTAACAGCAAAAACCTTTCAGCTGGTCTCTGACTCTCTGACTTGTCATCTTGGCTGATCCTAGAGGTGTCTTGAAAAAAAAAAAGTTATGAAATATGCAGGGGAAGTGAAGGCAAATTCAGCTGACCGTGCTGGCAGGGTACCAGAATGATGATGGCAGTGAAAAATCTGCCCTGATCAAACAGCAATGCTTCCTAGGTGGTAAATCCAAACCCTTCCATCAAAGGATTTCTTTTAAAAGCTCCTCTTTCCTCACTGAACCACCACATTGCAGGATCCCTGCAATTTCCCTGCAGTCAGGAAGCACAAAGAGAGGACAGGGGGAGTTGGCTTACAATCTCAAAGCACTGCTGTCCCAATTCCTGCAAAAACTCCACAGTCGTCAGCTCTCCTCTTGTGTACTTCAGAGAGGGGCTATTTTCCCCTCCAGAGAGTAGAGCTTGCTGGACAGTGCCGGCTGGAATACAATTCTGGGCCTCCCAGACTACATAGAGAAAAGTAAGAAAGCCAAGAGAGAGCACATACAGCATCATCAGAACTGGGAAATCAGATTGAAATCATTCTGAGGTCTGATACATGGACCAGCGCTCAGGAGAACTGATGTGCTGGACCGGGGTAATTTACCCAGACACAGAGAGACGAAGTTTGGGCAGTCCCCCAGCCGAAGCACCTCGCTTCTTTAATTTCGGTGTGGTACCCTTGGGGTGAGAACACGGAGTTCTCACAGCGTGCTGAGGGGCTCTACCAACGTTGGGTGGTATCAGCCACCACAGGACGGTTTCATTACCAGCTGGGTTCAGGCCCTGACCTGGAGCTGTCAACATCGTTGCTGCTTGTTGTCAGTTCTGGTGGCACAACAGCCACAGAATCACAGAATCAACTAGGTTGGAAAGGACCTTGAAGATCATCCAGTCCAACTGTTAACCCAACACTGACCGTTCCCAACTCCCCCAGATCCCTCAGCGCTGGCTCAGCCCGACTCTTCAACCCCTCCAGGGATCCCGGGGACTCCCCCCTGCCCTGGGCAGCCCATTCCAACGCCCAACAGCCCCTTCTGCACAGAAATCCTTCCTCAGAGCCAGCCTGACCCTGCCCTGGGCAGCTTGAGGCCATTCCCTCGGGGCCTGGCGCTGGGGCCTTGGCTCCAGAGACTCACCCCCCCTCTCTGCCCCCTCCTGGCAGGGAGTTGCAGAGGGCCAGGAGGTCTCCCCTCAGCCTCCTCTTCTCCAGACTGAACCCCCCCAGTTCCCCCAGCCGCTCCCCAGCAGACCTGTGCTCCAGACCCTGCCCCAGCTCCGTTGCCCTTCTCTGGCCACGCTCGAGTCATTCAATGGCCTGTTTGGGGTGAGGGGCCCAAAACTGAACCCACTCAGCGAGGGGCGGCCTCACCAGTGCCGAGCCCAGGGCTCAGATCCCTTCCCTGTCCCTGCTGGCCACGCCAGTGCTGACACAAGCCAGGATGCCATTGGCCTTCTTGGCCCCCTGGGCACACTCTGGCTTCTGTTCAGCCGGCTGTCGATCAACCCCCCAGGTCCCTCTCTGACTGGCACACATCGTCATCGCAAGTCCTTGAATATCTTACCACAACCAGAGGCAGCTGACAGGCTCACCTGCAATTTCTTTTCCCTCCATGCATAGAAACAACGGGAACAAATGAGAATACACACCCGCAGCTGTCTTGTAAGGGGACGGGAGGAGCACTCCGCTCGCCTCAAAGATCACGGCTTTATATCGGCACCATCCGGAACGTCTCCGCAGGACAAAGCCCTGCGGGTGCTGCCAGACCCCAGCACGGAGCAGGTAGGGAGGGACACGGGCAACGCTCCTCACGTACATGCTGTGAACTGCGTGGAGGGCGGTAGGAAAATTCCGCCCGGGGAGAGAGGTGAGGACAAAAAGCTTGGAATTAAAAGGGTAAATACATATTCATGCGTGTGAAGTGCCCCAGCCACATCAGGGCACCCCGAATATGGTTTTATTTTATGCCCTTCAAACATTTGAGTACAACACGATTTGACTAATCATTAACACGCACACTGCTGATTACTAATCAAAAGCAAAGCGACTATAGTTTTGCAATATTCGTGTTGCTTGTCTGTTGATCCGGATGTCCACGCAGTCAGCTAAAGTTACTTCTCTATGACGCCAGACAATTATGGGATGGTTTCAAAGACACGTTAGAGCAGCTATAGGATGCTGGTGTTACCTTGATTATCCGGGGGTATCCTTTATCCTTCAAGGACAGCTCTATGCCATGAAGCAAAGTTCTTATTTTCAGGGCTGGTCTTTCAGTTTCTTTTACTTAAGCATGAATCATACCAAAGCTTGGCACAGCCCCGAGCTGCAAGATACAAATGTGGCTGGTGTCAGAGGAAAGGAAGAAACGGGGTTTATTTTTTTATTATTATTTTTTGGGAGGGGGCTTCAGCCTAAGGGGATGGGGCTTGGCTCTGTTACCATGGTAACGGGCCCTGTGGCTCTGGTGCGGGCCTGCCCGGGCAGGACTGTCACCACTAAACCCCCCACCCGCCGTGTCCCCCCTTCTCTCAGCCCTGAAATCACACCTGGGGGTGCCGGGGGGGTCCCCTCCGTTCCCGGCCCCCCCTAGGCCTAGTCCAGGCCAGGCCTGGCCTCACCCTGCCCTCTGACCGCAGCCCCCGGGTCTCGCGAGAACACACCGGGAAGTCTCGCGAGGAGCAGCCGCGCGCCGCCGCCTCTTCCTCCTCCTCCTCCTCCCTCGTGGTGTCGTCGCTGCCGTGACGTCATCGCGCCGCCGGCGTGACCCCGGCGGGGTCAGAGGGGAAAGGTGCGGGAGGCGGAAGCGGTGTTTTGTCTCCGTTGGCCTCCTCGGAGCGCGGTGGCGGCCCGCGGTGCCCGGGCCCATGAGCGTGTCCCTGGTGGTGATCCGGCTGGAGCTGGACGAGCACTCGCCGCTGCCCGCGGGCTTCGCTTACAGCGCGGCCGGTGAGTTCCCCCCGGGGCCGGTTCGCTCCCCCCGGGGGGCAGCCCTGTCCGCCGGGGCGGGGGAGGGAGCTCTGCCTTGTCCGCTCCCGGGGAGGGGGTCGCGGCCGCCGTCCCGGTGCTGCCGCCGCTGTGTCGCGGTCCCGGGGCTCCGCTCCCAGCGCCCTGTCCCAACGCCTCCTCTTCCCTGCGCAGCTCCGGAGATGGCTGCGGAGAACACCGGGGCGGCCCCGGCCGCTGTGCCGTCCTGTTTGGAAGGGAAAGGCCCCGGGGAGCGGGCGGCCATCCTCCACCAGCACCTCGGCCGCAGGGAAATGACCGACGTGATCATTGAGACCATCCAGCCGCGGCCAGGTACCGGCCTCAGGGGCGGGTAACGCTGGTTTTCGGGGCCGTGGTTGTCACCCACCCCGCTTGTGGGGCAGCTCCTCGTCGCGGGAGGGGAGCGCAGCCGTTTCCAGGCGCCGGCCCCAGCGGGGACAGCGATCTGTCAGTGTGGGGACGGTGGGGGTGCTGCTGGGTTTGTGGGTCTTGAGTCAGACACGCAGCTTGGAAAACGAGTAAAGAAGTTAAGGAATGTCTGTTGGGGGCCGGCTAGGAGAGCTGGTTACCTCTGGCAAACATTTCCTGCTCCTAAAGGGTTAATTTATTTTAGACTGTGCCGCGGGCTTGTCAGTTTTTTGCTTGACAGCGTTGCTGGTTTGTAGCAATAAAACCATTCAGCTCTGCAGATGTTTAAATTCCCTGATAAAGCGGCAGTTTAAGGATGGAAGCACCGAGTCTTGTCAAATATCCGAACTGCCAGCGGAGCAGCACAGGAGGAGCAGCCTGCTCCTCACCCCCGCTCAGCAAACCTGTCCCAGTTGCTTCGTGTTGGTACTGGTGCTTGTTGGGGATTTCAGTAGGCATGGTACAAAACTCTCCTGGCTTGACCTGCAGCAGCAGGGTCCTGCCGGGGGCTCGTGGTGGGTGTCTGGCAGGTCTGGAGTTTCCCCTGGAACAGTGAGGATGAGAGGTGCCCTGTTCTGCTGCTTTTCAGGGTTGTAATTTCACTTCTTGGGGTGCTGTTGTGTACATGCAGGCTGTGCTTAGGGAACAGCAGAGGTTTCTGATGCGCCGTTGGTAACGCGGAAACTTTTGGTTTGTAAAAGATGAGACAAAAGCTGCCATGGAAGGAAGAAAATCTTCAGAGGCTGCATCTGCCGAGGATAAAAATAAACATGACGATCAAAGTAAAGAGCGTGAGGCTGCCCCAGACTCACCATCAAAACAGCTCCCTGACCAGATTTCCTTCTTCAGCGGGAATCCCTCGGTTGAAATTGTTCACGGCATTATGCACCTGTACAAAACAAAGTAAGAATGCTTGACTAATTGTAGCTCTAGTAGGAACAAGTGCTCCTGAATAATGCTGTCACCCGGAAGGGTGAGTCTGTCACCCCGGGGCTGTGGCTCCTGAGCTGGGACAAACAGGAAGGGTGACTTGCACCCAGGAGGGCAGACGGGTCCTTGTGTTAATGGTGGAGCTTGAGGCTGGCCTTGGTCCCGCGGCTCCGGGTCGAGAGGGCTTGTCCCAGGGGCTGTAGATAAACGTGGGTTCCTTAGAAATGACAGTTGAAAGCAGCTTCTCAAGGGATCCCACAATGAAATTGTGATCTCTGGGGTCTTGGTGACAGGCCTGAGGAGCTGTCTGAGGCAGGGGGTTTCCCCCTGTGTTTCAGGGATTACAATTTCACCCTGTTCCCCTGTAATTGTGTGAGAACTTCCATTTCAGGTCTTCCTGAAAGCTATCAGGAGACACAAAATGGGCATTTGAAATAGTAACAAACATTGCTCGCTTGTTCTAGGAGTAGTTCTGAGCACCTGTGGCTTGCCAACTTCAGCTGTTCTTATAGAAAAACAGATGTCAAATTATTCCTGACAAAATCATTGTTTATTGGAGCTGCCCAGTTTAACCCTTTGCTAAAGAGTAATAGTTTCACGTGGATACGTTGGGCTCTTAGCACAACCCCTTGCTTCTCTTTCTTAATACTACAAAGGTACAAAAGAGGATTAAGCTTGACAACAAAATTACTGTAGTAACTGCAGTTGCTGGTAATGCGATGTGTCCAGCTGTGCCTTTGCTCTCTCTGAACTGAGATGAAGTTGTGTCACTTGTCTCATCAGCAAGATGACCTCTCTAAAAGAAGACGTGAGGCGCAGTGCCATGCTGTGTATCCTCACGGTCCCCGCCACGATGACCAGCCATGACCTGATGAAGTTTGTGGCCTCCTTCTACGAAGTAATCGAGCACATGAAAATCATCCGAGATTCCACTCCAAACCAGTACATGGTCCTGATAAAGTTTAGCTCGCAGGTAAGAGCTGGAAGTCCCTTTGCTGTAGAAGGGACTGTGCTGTTGTATATTGGGAGCGCTGTCGGGCTTCACTGGCCAGCTGTTAGCCAAGATTGTGCGTCACCTTGGGAGAAACAGTCCTGTCCTCTTGCCCAGGGCTTGCCCAGGGCTGCTGACTAGGATTAGTCCCACACCTTGACCTGGAGGCAAGTGTCTGCCACGTGCTAGCTATCCTATTTCTTGTTGGTAGGATATTTAAAAAAAAAAACCAAAAACCAACAAACAGTAAGGATACACAGTTCTCTGCTGTCTCAAAGCATATTAAAAAGGAGAGTGGTGCATTATACTATGCTGAACAGAAAGGACCCAGCCAGTGGGGCTTTGTTTGCATTTTAGGAAAGGCTTATTCTGCTTTTTTGAGGAGCTGTGTGGTTTCACAGCCACTGCCAGTACAGTGGGAAAAGGACAGTCACCCCCAAAACTGGGAGCCTAGGGGGTGAACTGATAACCAGATAACAGAATTTGCTGCTTATTGGTCCTCTTGAACTACGTAGCTTTAAGCTTTTCCCCTGCCAGTTCCCATGGGGACTTGTACCTTCTCTTCTCCCAACTGCAAATGACTTATTTTGGGGTTCGGGGAGAGGTTCCCCCCAGCCGTGAATGCTGTGTGAGGTATCTCCCGTGCCTGTTGCACTGGTGTAGTGTTTGTGTGCGTTTTGTGCTCTTTGCAGTAGTTGCAAAGACGCATTTTGTACTTCGCTGTATCAGATTACACGGGCAAATACCTAGTGCTAAACGGCCTTGCAGCAAATCCATAAACTTGGACTCGATCCACCCAGAAATTCCTGTTCCTTAGGAAATTCCCTGAAGCCCTGTTCCCCAGTGACCCCTAATGACTGCGTCTGCAGGTAGCAAAAGCAAATCTCAAAGGGCCTTAATGCTTCTGGCTGGAGTGAGCAGGAATATGGCTTTCAGCTAATTTGCCTCGATCTGGTGCGATCTTTTACAGGAGAAAGGGTTTGGGGAGGTTACTGAGTGAAAGTGGATGATGTATTTGACAGGTTTTGTTTTGGTTCTGCCTCTTTACAAGTGCCTCTCGGGCACAGTTCAGAGCATGCCTGAATTGTGACCAGTGAAATGGATTCTTTCCCACAGTTAAATTGCTCTTTCTTTCCCTGACACGGGTATCGGTGTCCTGCAATGTGGCCCTTTTAAATTTTTGCAGAGACCAAATTTGCTTTGCAAATACACTGAAATTGCTGACAAAGGGCAAATCAGATGCTGAAGGGAAATCTGTTATTCCTGCCGAATGCTCGGATGTCAGAGTAGCTGTCGTTGCCGTGAACTTCACTTCTTGTCTTCAAGTGGTAACGCTAAACCCGGTGCCAGGATGCAGTGCCTGCTGGCAGGAGCTGAAATATCTCCTCTGGTGTTACGGGGCTTGGTGGAGGGGAGAAGAGGGGGTACAGCTGGTTTCTCCTCCTCTTCCTGGGTTGTATCAGCTGTGAGTTTTCTCTTTTTAACTGGTTTCCTTGGTTTTGTGCACAGGCTGATGCAGATAGCTTTTACATGGCGTGCAACGGTCGGCAGTTCAACTCTATAGAGGAGGATGTTTGCCAGCTGGTGTACGTGGAAAGGGCTGAAGTCTTCAAATCAGAAGATGTAAGCTTGTTTTGGTTTGCTTTTTTTGTTTTGTTTTCCCTGCACTTCAGAGAATTTTAACGGGATGATTTGGACTGGGCAGGATGCTGTAAGAACTGCTTTCCTGCCTCAACCCAAACCCCATTTCCCATTCCAGTGCTACTTGGGGGAGTTTGTTTGGTGACTTCATGGGCTTCGTGCCTCACGTCTGCAGCGTCTCTGACCTGACCCTCCCATGGGCAACAGATCGAGTGAATCCAGAAAACAGCACAGGGCTGGTTGCAGGTGCAGCCACTGCACTGAGCCCGTGCTGTGATGAGGATCCTGGCTGTGGTCTATTGAATACTGTGGATCATGTTGTGTTTCGTTGTTTTGTTTTTTTTCCTGAATTTCTAACCACTGTGTAACCTCACAGGATTACTCTGTAGTGGTTTTGCACCCTAATGCCAGCACTAATAGGAGAGAACTTTGACTTTTTCTTATGTGGCTGCTTTATTTATGGTGATTGGAAGGTGCTGAGCAATTTGTCTCTGCTTGGTCTTTTGAAGGGGGCCAGCCTGCCTGTGATGGATCTGACGGAGCTCCCGAAGTGCACGGTGTGCCTGGAGAGGATGGATGAGTCCGTGAACGGGATCCTTACCACGCTGTGTAACCACAGCTTTCATAGCCAGTGTCTGCAGCGGTGGGAGGACACCACGTAAGAGCCTTTTCTTTATTTCCATATCTGAAACTCTGTTTTGAGTGTGGTGGTTTCATGCTGACAAGACTGGTTCTGCTTATCCAAATGTGGGGGCAGGAATTACTGCAAGTTCTAATGCACTTTTTTTTTTTTTTTTTCCCATTAAGGGACTCCCAGAGAGAAATCTCCCCGCCAAATTTAATTGAAGAGTGTCTCCCATGGGCCTCACTGCTAAGGCAGGCAGGGAGTTGTAGAGTAATGCTGATTATTTTAAAATAGTGTAGGATAAAAATACTGAGGCAAACAGCACTGGATGCACGCACAGCCCTGTTTCACTCAGTCATTCCTGTGCTTGGTGTAGCTGAGGCTGCGCCAGAGGCAGATCTGCTCCTCTGGCTGGAGCTTGAGGGTCCTTTGGGGAGCCCTGCAGTGCTGCTGCCTCACTTAAAGGATGCAGGTGTGCAGGGGGACAGGATGGGAAAGTGAGACAGAAAGGAGACAGGGAGGAGGAGACGGGGAGAAGAAGTCAGGAAGGGGAGGCAGGATCTACAAGGTGGGTGTGGGCTGAGTGAGGGGAGCGGCACTGGGCAAGGGCTGGGGGTCAGACCTGAGTCTGTCCTTAAAGCAGCTCTTCTTTCTGCTACTGCTGAGCCTTCCCTGTTCTGGCCCTTTCCATCTTTCACACCCCTGTGGATGGGGATTTCAGGGCGTCCGAGCTCCTGACTGCAGAGCCCCCCAGTGCTATCAGTCGTGTGTATTTTGCGTTCTCCTGGATGCTGTTTTACTGCGTGCCGGCTGGTCAGAGATAGTGCAGCGGAAGGCTGCTGGTCTTCACTGTCTTTTCTTCTCTGTCACTGGTACCCCTGACTGCCCGATTCTCTGACAGGAGCGTGAGGAAAATCTTATCCCTCTGTATATCATTTGTAAGCCAAAGTAACAGAACCTCAGTAAGATTAATCAGATTTGTAGCTATTCAAGTTTATGGGCTGCTTTGCTCCATAAATCAAACCCAGTTTAAATTTGAAGCAGTGGAGCTTAGCCAGCGCAGGAGCAAGATCCAGAATAGCACTTAAATATCTAATATACAATTTAAGCAGAACTTATGCTCCCGGTCTAGAAGAACGATAAAAGAAAATCCCTGTCCACTTTGCTTAGGCGCCACGGAGGCTGTAAGTGCCTGAATTTGTATAAAAAGCTGACTGCAATCCAATTGTCTCCTCCCTTGAATATTTCTGTAGCTTATCCAGCAGCTAATGAAAAATACATAAACAGTCCTGAGAGCAGGATGCGCAGCCTCAGTTCCCCCTGTCCCTAGCTGAGCTCCTAGTGCTTGGGGTCTGGACAAAGGTACCTTCTGGCTTGGGTCTCCTGTCTTTCTGGCAGCACAGTGGTACAGTTCCAAAAGAAATGATATCAGGGTGCCTGCTGCTGATTCTTTTAGGGTACAGTTATGGGATGTTCTTCCTGGAAGGGCTGAGGCTGAATCCATTGGGTTGGGGTGAAACTGAAGCACCTTCTCATCTCTTTAGGGTTGTTTTAAATACTAAGGTACGTTTGCAAAGTGTAGGTACCTCCCTCTGTCACTCAGCCTGTCCTCAGCAGTGTGTAGTTACAGCATCTTTCCACAACAGTGTGTAGCTGCTGCATAAAAGCCTGCAGGTGACGGAGACCTGAAGATATCAGCTGGCAGCAGTCTGGAGGAGCAAATGTTCAGAGATGTGTAACACACGTACAACTGCTTCTTGCAATGTTTATGGCTGAGGTGGGGAAGGGTTTCGTGAGCTCGCTCGTGGCTGTTTCGCTCACTGGCAGAGACTGACGTTGCTGGCAGCCCCACTGATGCTCTTGGTTGCAGATGTTCTCTGTGCTTGGACTGCAGCAAAACCAGATCAAGCTGAGACTGTGAAATGGCTTTGGAAGAACTGTTCTTTGTTTTCCTGTCACTTACTGGGTTAAAAACAATAGCTTTGCGTGGAACGGAGGCGAATTTGAGTGGGGTAAACATGAACCAAGAGATGTGTGCACATAGGGAGCATCCCGCAGCATCAGGCGTTTCCTTTGAGCTCTCTGGCTCTCTTTTTAATTACCATAATATTAAGATGGAGCTCCTTGTGTCTAATCATGATGCTTCTTGCCCTTCAGGTGTCCTGTCTGCAGGTACTGCCAAACGCCTGAGCCAGTGGAAGAGAACAAGTGTTTTGAGTGTGGAGTTCAAGAAGTAAGTAGGTGGGTGGATGGTGACTGAGATCTAGACTAGATCTGACTGCACAGCTGCTCTAGTTGCTTTTGGGGTTAATTCTGTGGCTGCTTTGGGGCTGATTTTACCAGACAGTGGTGTATCTGCTTTCCTTTTGAGTTGGAATCAGTACTGGGAAGGAATCTTACCTCACAGATTTCCTGTTCTGACGAATCTTTGTTTCTTAGAAAGAAGTATTAGCATATAAGCTGATCAGAGTGTGATGAGTATGGTAGCAGGCAGGTAAAGTGGCACTGAACTTGGTGGTCCCTTCTAGCCTGTGCTCTTCAGAGCTTGCTCTTGTCCTGCTGAGGTGCCTCGTTCGTTAGTCGAGGCCATTCTTCCCTCCATGTTTGTGCCCATCTGTCAGCACCTGCAGCCTTGTAATGAGCAGGTACGTCCTTGGGTTCAGCCTCCCAGCTGAGCAGAGCTTCAGAGAAGGAGGGGGAGAAGCGAACGCTGGTGGCTTCCTAAGGAAGCGACAGGGTGTGCACAGCGCCAGCGTGCCATCGGCAGCACATCAGGCCTCTCGACAGCGCTGCCTGTACAGAGCTTTCTCCTTCTGTCGACAGAACCTCTGGATCTGTTTAATATGTGGGCACATAGGCTGTGGCCGGTACGTGAGTCGACACGCTTACAAACACTTTGAGGAGACCCAGCATACCTACGCGATGCAGTTGACCAACCACAGAGTCTGGGATTATGCTGGAGGTAAACGCTCTGTTTTCCCCTCTTGTAGGGTGACCTTGTTTGTAAAACGGCTTTCGGGACCCCTTGGTAAGAATATTTGCCATAGAGTTTGCTTGGAGATTAAGGGGTTTGCATCTGTACTAATACCTTGTCTTTTGGGAACATCCGTCTCCTCTCTAATAGCAGTTTTTGTGGGTCTGTAGCAGATGGAGGAGGGAGAACATGATTCTGTAATGAACCAGGGCGGTCCCATAGTCTCTGTGGAATGTGTTTGTTACTCCCTTTCCATCAATTTGCCCTGAGGTATGGGAATGGGCTGCTGTAATAAATATCCTGTAAGGTGTCTGTGCGAAGTCTGCTAAATAACAAATACATCTGTTGTTGGCTTTCTGCCTTGCTAATATGCTGTTGCAGCAGTCTGCACGGTTAATTGTGCTGCATAAAGTATTTCCACTGGTGTCAACCTGGGTGTTCTTAAGCTAAAACTCCCTGTGGTTGAATTTTTTTTTTTTTTTTTTTCTCTCTTCAGATAACTACGTCCATCGACTGGTTGCAAGTAAAACTGATGGGAAGATAGTTCAGTATGAGTGTGAGGGAGATATGTGTCAGGAAGAGAAAATTGATGCCTTACAATTAGAGGTAAATATTTTGGCTTGTTAGACTCTGCATTGTGCTGCTGTGTGGAAGTGTTTCAAATCCAGATATGACTACAGGAAAATTACATCAGCTTATGCAGCAAACCTGCTCTCTGCATGTAGGCAATCATCTTCAGGCAAAAGCAGGATGTTTTTACTGCCTTTTTTTTTAAAAAAAAAAACCCAACCAAAACTTCTTGGCTCTGCAGAGCCAATGCAGCTAAGCGTAAGCTGGCTGCAGTTGTGTCCTGTGTTCAGCAGTAGATTGAAGGTTAGCTGGTTACGCTGCTGCAAACACTCAGGTCAGTGGAGAGAGAAATGGTTCTGAATGCTCGAACTCACCAGAGCTTTCCTCGTGGATCTGTGGCTTGGCTGAAGAGCCAGGATGTGTGTGGAGCTGTCAGTTGGAGTAGTTTAGCTTGTAAATGGAACGGGTATGTAGGAACCCATAGCTGTGTGCTTACCTTGGCTGTCAAAGAAAGCCAACAGCCCCGTTCTGCTCCCTTCTCTTGAACAGATAATGATTTTTTTTCTTTTCTCTTTTTTTTTTCTTTTGGTGGTACCTGTTGGCCTGCTTCTCCTACCCGAACTAGAACAGTAAAGGAGAGAAACTCAAAATTAGTGCTCCACTGAGCAAATATACTGCAGAATGATTTCAGCTGCATTAGACACAAGGGTATCTGAGGAGGAGCAGCCCATAGAGACCAGGCTTTGTAAGCTTATTGCTCACATAAATATTTAGTTGCTTTTCCGCGACTTCTCTGAGTAATACTTAGATGCAAAACCAGCTGGTTTTAACCCCTTTTTTCTGGGAGGTTGGTGCTTAAAGTATGTAAGACCTCTCTACCAAGGTTATGAGATCTAAGTATTTCTAGAGAGAATTAATTTGACAGTGTATTTTGGCACTCAGATATTCCTGAGAGTGTTCAAGGCTTTTTGCACAGGTTTAATCTGTAGTGAATGCCTAATTTGGTGCTTATTAGCCTGATGATAAGAAATGATCAGGTTTTCCAACCTTCTCATAACTCATTTGCAGAACCAGAAGGAAAAAGAGGGGATGTAAGGCATATATCCTTGTTCAGATGCCAAAGTAACGTTGGAAGGGGCCAGACATGTTGGAGAACAATAATTGTGAATAGTTGTACACAGCTGAGGATGCTTTCCCAGAGATGTTCTTACTGTGAAGCTAGAAATGTGCATTTACCCTTTTGCCTTGGGTTTTGGGCTGGGAATGAGCAGCAGCTCAGCCTTTGGGATCTCAGACTCTTGATGGGGATGGTCGATGCTTCAGTTTCCTGTGGAGCGTGAAACTTGTAGAGATTTATTACTACTACAATGAAAAATCTCTTCAAAAAGTTTTTGGCATGATACTGGGTACAGCTTGGCAGAACTTTTACTTGCTCCTTGCTGTTGTGCTCGAAAGGCTTTCCTTGACTTCAAGTGATTTGATTTGGAAACCAAATTGGTGAAACACATCTGCTGGATCTGCAGTTTGCGCATATGTTCAGAATGTCCTGTATGCTCAATTTCATCTGATTAAATTGATTTGTATATTGGAGCCCTTTGGGGTTCTTAATCAGCGTAGCCATCCTTACGGAAAAGCTGACCGTTCTGTGTGTATCTTCTGTGTTTATAGTACTCGTATTTGCTAACGAGCCAGCTGGAATCACAGCGAATCTATTGGGAAAACAAGATTGTCCGAATAGAAAAGGATACGGCTGAAGAGGTGAGCTTTGCTCTGGGCACGTGTGAAACTGCTGAAACAGGCCCCGGGATGCTGTGAAGTTAAATGGGAGATGGAGCTGTTCAGTCTCTCCTACAGCCCGATCGTTGTGTGACGTGGCCTCACGTAGCCTGTTTCACTGCCAGCTGAGAAAACTGGCTCCAAGATCTATCCCTTATCTCAATGCTCAGATCTAGCAATTTGCTGCTCGGTGGTGCAGAGGTAGGTAGATTGCCACCTAGATGGAAGGTTGATTTAAAATGTGCTGCTCAGGAAACTGCAGCAGTGGTGGAAGCAAGTCCGTGGTACTGCAGGATCCCTGCTTGCTGCTGCCATCCGTCTCAGGCTGACGTGTGTCTCTAGGGAGGGTTAGTGTAGCATAGACAATATGACTTTAATTTGTGCGGCTGCAGAAAGGGGAAGCTGTCTTTCTGCTCCAAATGCATATTGATTTGCCCTTTCTTTTTGATCCCCCATCTCTCCTTGTCACCCTTTGGGAAAAGTTCAGAGTCTCCTCCTATAAAGCATCCTGTGGGCAGGACCACTTCAAAATGTCATGGGCAAAAACCCAGTGAGAATATTTTAATGCCTTTCACTCTACGTAGATCCTTTCAACTAGGTTTAAAGTGCATCAGGATTTAAGGTTGAGTCCTGAACTGAACTTTCTACATGACTTCTAATTAAGCATTTAGTATCTGCACTTAAGTAGCATCATGAATGTAGCAATTATGACCATTGAAATAGTGGTCATTGACCTTGGTCTAGAGAACATCCCCAAAATCTTATGGTGGGCCCTGTAAAAAGAAAAGATACAGGAAAAATCGTCTTGCACAAGACCATGAAACATGATGCACAAAGCAACCTCAGAGTGAAGCGACTATGATACATGCACCACATGCAGTTTCATGTCCAAAGAGCCTTACAATTTTACTCGTGGCACTTGCTCCATGTGAGTCTTGTCTGGCTCCGTGCCACTACGCAGTGTGTTCCATTATCAGCGCTCAGGCCACTTCCCCAAATGAACCATCAGCTGCATAAACATTCAGTGATTAAGGCCGGAAGGCTTAAAACCTGCTCTGCATCGACTCTGGCATCAGTGAAGGCACCATGTGTGCTGACACTGACATTTATCCAGATTGCTCCTCCAGGAGAGCATTTTTCCCTTAAATTCCTGCCTCCACTACAGGCAGGCATGCTTTTGACCCTAATACAGAAAAAACAAGTCTTATGTTGGAGGTTTTAACGTATTCTGTGCCATGCCTAGAGAATGAGAACTTGGTTTTCTTCAGCAGTAAGAGTCTGGGGAAGAGGAAGCCAATGTACGTGTGTTTCTGTTGGCGTTTTGCATGAGTAAGATATTCGTGTCAGTAGGTCAGTGCCTTATGACAGCGAGCTGCTGAGTCAGTGCTGAGCAAAGGAGCATGTTAATTTTCAGACTATACTTATTTGAGTTTAGCTTAAAATGAGCAAAAGCCTGGCGTTGTAAAGCCTTAAGATGGAAATTTAAGTTTGCTGACAGGTACAAAAATGTCTGAGAGAATGGCTAAATGAATGCTTAACTGCAGTCAATAAGAAGTTAAGGATCTGATGCAGCTTTTGTTTGAATGGGGTGCCTGGCACAGATCTGCAGCCTGAGTTGCTGTTCTGTGTGAGCAGCTTCCACGGCAACGTGGTTCCTTGTCGGGGTACTGCAAAGTGTAATGCAGGGGGTCTTCATCGAAATGAAACCTTTTCTTGACTCAAAACTTGCGCTTACCTGGAGGTGGTAAGTGGTCAAAGTCTAGAAACCGCTCCAGAAAATTGAATGTCATAATGAAAGTGCAGAGGACTTTGATCTGTTTGAAACGCCTGTGTGTTTGTTTTTACAGATTAACAACATGAAGACCAAATTTAAAGAGACCATTGAGAAGTGTGACAGTCTGGAACAGAGGCTGAATGACTTGCTCAAAGAAAAGCAGTCTGTCGAAAGGAAGTGGGTACCGCTGCCAGGTTTAGTTCCATGCAGCCATTAAAACTCCGTGCACTGACATCCAAAAAGAAAAAAAAAAGAAAAAAAAAAAAATATCTTGCTATTCCTGGGCGGTTTTGAGCTATTTAAACTGGTATGCTGAGAACACAGCTGATTTTAAAAAAAGCTCTCATTTCTGTAGGTGTTCACAAATTGGAAGTGCCTGTTGAGCGGAACACAGCTTTTGGGCTCTTGGCTCTTTTTACATGGTCTGCATATTTAGCATTCAGAAATCTTTCCTCTGCCTGCTCAGAAGGAGACGCCAGTCTGGTTTGCAATTGGCAGATACCTCCAAGGAGAAGAAAGGCAGCTCCACGGAGCCATCTCACCCAGCCCAGGGAGAAACGGAGAGCTTAGGGAGTGTCTGGCTGAGAGAAGTCAAGCACAGGGACTGTGCAGCCTGTGTTCCAGCTCCCTAGGTGGGACTGTGTGCTTGGTCCCTCCTGGCCCAGCAGGCCCCTGGTGCTGCCACCTCTCTGGCTGTCCTGCTTGGAACAGGCAACCGTGGCTAGTGAGCCGGGGTTCCTGCAGCCCGCCTTGCTGAGGGGAAAAGAGCTTGTGGATGATGCCAGCAAGCTTTCAGGGCAAAAGCACTGAGTTTTTTAGGAGCAGGGAGGCACTGTGTGAAACGTGAGGCTACTGAGAGCCTTGGGGGGGCATCTTGCTTCTGAAGGAAGTGGTATCTTCAGGGCTTTGTACTCAGAGTGTGGTGGGTGCCAGCATCTGGGAGTCCCTGACTGCCCTTGGCGCTCTCAGGACCCCGAGTCATCCCTGTGCCCTTTTTGGCACCTATTCCATAAGTTGTGGATGCGTGTTTAAGGTTACAGTCCCGTGCTCCCCAGCACACCCTGCCTGCTGGCACCTGGTACAAGATGGAGTTGCCCCACTTGCAAGGGGAGGAATCCCCCCAGGTTGTGCAGTTTGTGGGACACAGGAAGGGATTTGGCTTCACCACATCCTATTTCATGTGCAGGTAACACCGTGAGGGCAAACAGGTGCTGGCAAGCCTTAAACTGGGTAGAAAAATCCTCAGGGGCATTTCAGAGTCCTCTTGCGTTGCCTCCCCTTGCCCATCTTTTGCCAGAAAACCAAATTTCAGGGGGTCTTGGTGGGGCTGGGGGTCAGTTGCCCTAAGGATTGGAAATCAAAAGGATGCCGTAGTGTTTGATCTAGGCGTAGCATGCTGCTTTCCTGACTTGTGCTTCTGTTTGTAAGGTGTTCTCAGCTGAATAACAAAGTGGCTAAACTCTCCAACGAGCTGAAGGAGGAGCAAGAACTGAATAAGTGCTTGCGAGCGAATCAAGCCTTGCTTCAGAACAAACTAAAGGAAGAGGAGAGAGTGTTAAAGGAAACGTGTGAACAGAAGGACCTGCAGATCTCTGAGATCCAGGAGCAGTTGCGGGATGTCATGTTCTACTTAGAGACGCAACAGAAAATCAATCACCTCCCCGCTGAGACCCGACAGGAGATTCAGGAAGGACAGATCAACATTGCGGTGGCATCTTCTGCCAGCTCCTCCACGGGGAGCACGGGCAAAGCTTCTTCCAGGAGAGGCCGTGGCAAGAGGGGCAAATGAAAATCGGAATGCCCTGCTCCCGTACTGGAACTGGCCGTGCTGGTGGTAGGCCAGGCTCACCGCTCGGGACTCCGGCTGGGAACACCCAGTTTACTAAAGCTCAGCTAGAAATTGTCTTCAGAGCTGCTTATAAACCTGGCTGCCAGTCAGTGGAGGTGTCTGTGGTATTTAAAAGCATTTCACTGCACTATTTAGCTATTTTTAGGCAGATCTTAATGACCATTTTGCCTTCCTACCTTTTCAGAGCCCCTCCTATCATGCATTTGACTTTCTTCTTGGAGAGTGTACTGTTTTGGGGTGGGTGGGTGTGTATGTGTGAACATCGCATTCCCTAAGGGGATGCTGTAGAGTAGGCTAGGCCCAGTGTGTAAGGCTTTTCCAGTTCTCCTGGATTAAAAGTATTCTCAGTTAAGAAACGATTTTATTTAATAAACAGCGTAAATTAGATTATATCCATCTCCTTTTAGTACGTGCAGTCCTGACACTGCAGAACTGCCAGCGCAGGAGTAGAACTGTAGTTTGGGAATGAGGAGTGAGGTGTGGAGAATAAACCATCTTAGTGGTGTAAGAAACCGAACGAGTCCTAAAGGCTTGTAATCTAGGATATTAAACACTTTAAGGGACTTTGCTACTGTTTCTTCATTTTTAAAGATGGCACCTGCAAGGCCAGCACTTGCCGCCTTCGGGGGTAAAGCGTGAAAAGTTTTCTATTCTGGAAACGTGGTTATTTCTGTAAAGTCAATGGGGAAGCCTGGGACAGGTGCTGCACCGACAGCTCCCGCAGCGCTCCCACCCCCTGCAGCGGGCTGTGGGCGCGTCCCCCCTGCACTGGGGGGTGTTGGCACAATTCTGGGGTGCCGTCCCCCTCGGCGGGAGGTGAAGCGAAGGACTAAGGCGGCGTTTTCCGAGCTCCGCTCTGCTCCGCCGTGGCTGGGCCCGGCCTTTGCAGCTGCAGGGCCCTCACAGCTGGATGCAGCTGCTGTTTCCAGGGTCTGGGATCACATCGTGCTGCTCTAAAACGTGGCACTGGCCAAGCTCTCAGCTGGCAAAACTTGCGTGTTATTTGCCTCAGAGGTGTGCAGATCCATAGAGGAAATTTGAGGAGAAATCTGTCAGGCTTTTTTATTTTTTTTTGGTTGGTTTTCACTTAGAATATATACCAGATTTGATGCTCTGGGGTGGGAAGACTTTTACCCTGGTTGGAGAAGTGACCGTCCTGGTTTTGCTGTGTTGCGCTCAGCAGTCCGAGCATGTAAAGGCTAATTCTTTATTGAAAATGGCTGGGGAATCTCAGACCATAGTAGGATCCTTCGCTGTCGTTCGAACCACAGGGACAGCCGTGATTTTAGTCTGTAACACTGAAAACACAGCTCTGGCTTACCAGCTCCAAACTGGAACGAAGAAAGAAAACAGCTAGTCCTTTATTGCTAGAAGTTGTTCTTTTTGGCCAGTTGAAAGGAACGAGTTACAATGACTAGACTGCCTCTCGGAAGGTGAGTTGTTACAATCGGCTTCCTGACTTTACAGACTGGAAGTGCTGAACTTCCTCACTTTGAAATACAGGGCGCTTGTTAGTGCACCCACTGCATCCACTGCTTGGGTTTGGAGATCTGCCCCAACCATCGGGAACTTCAACCTTTTCTAACTTTGTAGCATGAATGTACACTAACTCTTTTCTAGTGTGTGGATTGTACAACCAGACCTCTGCCTTCTGTAAATTATTCTGAGGACCTAGAGATGTACAACACAGCTTGCTCTCCTATAGAAACTATTTTATTTAAGATATATTTTTACACCATCTAAGATCCTCTGACCTTTTGCTGAAAGCTTGCTTTGTGTAGAACACTAAGATGCTGTACTGTATCTTGGAATTCATTTTCAAAAAATGTGATTGAAAATTAAACCAGCGTGCAGTATTTCTGTTTGTGTATTCAACTGGAAGTGGAGGGAGGAGACGGCAGGGAGAACAACAAAACATGTGACTTGTTCTTTTTGAAGTCTTCTACTTTTTAACTCGACGGCAAAGCTGTCCAAAAGAGCTTTTTGTCATATTTGGGTTGGGGGGAAGTTTGGCTGAGCTGAAAAGAGCAGATAAGGCAGGGTAATTATCTCTGCCCCATGTGAAGTGGGCAGCTCACGCAGAAACAACAAGGCTTGGTGAATACTTTTGCACTAAACCAAATCCCCCTCAGTCCTCCAGTCCCCTCCAGCTTCTCCTAAACTCACCCTGGGTTATGAGGTGGCCCCGGGCTGGGACCACTGCTGTGGCTCGAGCCCACACGTGGCTTGTGGTGAAGGGAAAAGTCCCCGCAAAGGCCGGCCCGTGACACTTCCTTACCCGTCATCCGGACACCCCAGTGCCTGGAAAAAAGCGTCGGTGCTCGGATCTCTCCAGCCTGCGGTCAAGTTTTGACATCTGCAACTTGAACAACAGGTCAGCTTTGTGGCTGATGACTCAGTATCACCACAGCAGAAGGTTGCAGCAGCATAAAACTTCCCCCAAGCTCTGGACAGCTGAGATTGGCCAAGCTCCTGCTATGATTAAAAACCTTTAAATAGACTTTTTTTTTCTTTTTTTTTTTTTTTTTTTTGGATCATGAAAGAAACATAATGAACAGCAAAGGGGTTTTAGTGTCTCTGCTGGTGCTGTGTTGGGTGGCTGGAGTGGTATCAAAGGCAGCTCTAGGACAAAGCCTGCCTTGGCACTTGCTACGTGGCAGAAATGGAGAGATGTTCTAGCAGGAGCAAAAAAGGGGGGACCTGCCCTCTCCTAAAAGGCTGCCGGTAGCCAGCACGTTCTGTGAACATCCCTGGATCCTGCTGTTCCCTCTCTGCAGAAGGTCCCCAATTCACAGGCTGGCGGAGAGGGAACAGGACAGCAAAACAACTCGTGATTCTACGTAAAATGGCAAAAACGCCCAAGGCCGCCCAACAGCCTCTGCTGTCAGCTCTGCACCCCTGCGGTGAGAGCACCCACCTCCTCCAGAGAGGGGGTCAGCGGGCACTGCGGGAGAGGCGTCGGGATTTCAAAGGGCCAGGGAGAAACACAGATGGAGCAGAGTGACAGCCAGAAGTTGCACGAAGCTTGGCAGAGTCCTCTGCCCTTTGAGGATGCTGAAATGATTCACCCCAGCAGCTGCTCTCCAGCGAGCGGCGGGGAGAGGAGGTTACACGGGGCGAGGGGTCGGCACGGCTCCTCGGGACGGAAAGGGCTGTGCCCCCCTGCTTGGAAGGGGAACGCAGGGCAGCTCGGGGTGAGCTGGGGCTCAGCCATCACTGCTTCGCACCAGAGATGTTCCCGATCAGCAAATGGCAAAATCCAGGTTGGCGGGAGGCAAAAGCAGCGCGGCTCTGTGGGGCTGGATGGCTCAGGGGGGGCTTCCCCCAGCACCTCCAGCCCCTGAAGGGTACGTTGCCCAAGCTCTGAGCAGGGTCTGCTGGGGTGGGAGGGGAACGCAGCACCCGAGACCTGTGGCCCCCTCAGCCCCCCCCGCCCCAGTCTCTCTGCTGAGGGGTTCCTGTGGCCCTTTCGGGAGCAGCCCAGTGGTGGCCTCCAGAGCCCTCGCCGTGGGTGCTGCAGTTTGGGGTGAGACGTCTGGCTGGCATCGCTCTGTTTCACACAGTTCCAGGGACTCATTCATTTTTTTGGTGGGCTAGTTTGCCCCTTGGGAAAAACCTGTCCCTTAACACCAATTAATGCCCTCCACGATGCTGGCTCTGCTCTTTTGGGAGCTGGGGTCCTGGGTGAGGTGATCTCTCTGGTTTGTGGCCTAAAAAAACCTCACACAGTGCCACGAGCAGAACAGACACAGAGTCACCCCACAGGAAAATGTCCACGTCCATTTGCCCGAGCAGCCAGAGCACCCCACGGCCACTCTGTGCTCCCCATGGCCCCGCCACCGCCAGCCCAGGCCCCTCCACGGGGGCACACTGCCTTCCCACAACCAGCTCTCTGCTCCCTTTACCTTTTCACCGGAGCCCCATTCCCTAAGGCTCCATGGAAAATTCCTGCTTTGATCTGCACCAACCGACTTGTCTGTTCTCGTTTGAGCTCTGAGAAATTCGCATCAATTTCTCCTAGGCTTTCCAACCCCCCTTCCACCACCTCTTTTTACATAAATGGGCATTTTGGTCTAATAATTGTATTTTGAAGGCAGACACACATCCAGCTGGTCCACAGCAGGTCCCACACCAGGACAGTCAGCAGTGTTAGGAGGCGAATTTTGCAGCACCGAAGGGATATTTGTGCATTCATTCCCCAGCCTGAATTCCTGCAGTTTCCCAAGACAAGAGGCAGTGCTGTGCGCTGGCTCACTTCAGCCTCCAAGGGGCAACAGCAAAACAGCAGCAGGTTTGCTCGAAGCAGGAAGCAATTCATGATATTTGCTTTCATTTCAAGCCCAAGTTAAAACCCCCCACCTAACACTTCCTGCTCCTGCACCACCCTTGAGCAAACATTATTTATAGTAGCAAGCAGCATTTATAGCTTTGCCCCTTCTTGACCTGGAAGTAATTGGTTAATTGAGTTAGACAACAAACCTCAAGACACTTGCATGGTTTCCTTCCACCTTCTCCCAGGGAGCTGGAGAGTCAAACTCCTTCCACCCCAAGCTGGTTAAAAACATCAAACACCTCAGAGAGAACAATGTTTGCTTCCTTACCAGGAAATTGGTCCCTGCTGAACCTTCTTCAGGGCCAACAGCTCCCACAAAGCTGCTGCACCTGGAGGGGTTGCTGCCTTGCTGGAGCTGGCTCTGGGGTAGGTGGGGGCTCTTTGTGGAGGGTTTCCTGAGCTGCGTCGAGGCTGGGTAGCAGTGGAAAGCTTTGCTGCTCGCTGGTGGGGGCTGTACTCTGAGCAGATTTGGGTCTTTTGGGCAGGTTTAGTAACGTGTTGGTTTTGTGGTTGTAGAGGTTATCTGGGTCTGTGGGCTCGAGGACGGGTTGGGGGGTGAGGATGAGCTTGCGCTGTGTTAAGCGTGTGCCTTATTCCCAACTCAAGATCCTGGGGGCTGTGCTGGTTTCTGGTGCTGGGCCCTGTATGCTCCTTGTTATCTGAAGGTGGCACTTCAGTGGCAACACTTCTGCACGCTGCTGAAGGGCTTGTGCTCTCCAAAGTTCTTCAGCTAGCTGTGAAACCCCCGTGTTTGTGCTTGGAGGTGTGCAGGAGCCTGTGTGGGCAGTGACCCACGGGCGCTCCACCTCGTGCTGGTGGAGGTTGCAAAAAAAAGTCACAAAACCCACCTGGCTGCCCCAGCCCGAGCAGCCAGGCTGCCCTCATGCACTTAAGAAGAGCTTCTCCTAGAGTTAGACCCCAGCTTCGCTGGTTTTCTTGCCTATTATCAGTGTCCCTGTGTGGTGGCAGCAGCCTTGGGGGACAGTGTCAGTGTAGGACATACCTTGGTTTTCTGGACGCAGAGATGATGTTCTCGATGCCTGTTTGCCTCCCAGTCTCCCTCTTCCCTCGCGTCTCTATTTATATGTGATGTTGGGATGTTTATTAGTCTCTACTGATGGGTGATGCCCTTAGGTGAAGAGGTGCATCCACCTGCCATGCAGAGCTGAGGGGTTTAAGCATGTGAAGGAAACTCGCCTTGGTGGGCTCCTCTCTGGGGTGGTGGGAGACCCCCACTACAGGTGTGAGCAAGCTCCCAAGGCAGCTTTGTGGTCTGAGCTCTGTAAACCTAAAATAAAACCACAGTAAATCCATTAAGCGTATAAAAAGTGACTAGATCTCCTAGAACAATTCCTCTACGCTACTTGTAATCTTAGTCCAAGCAGAATTAATATAGGCTGGAGAAATTCCTAGTGGTGTTGGCTTGAAGCCATGGTCTGTGTGGAGCCCCAGTTGGAAAACCTTCTGGGAGGGCTGGAGGAGCTGAGCCGGAGATGCAGCTGAGCGAGGTGGGTGAGCTGGAGTCGTCCACGGGAGACAGAGGTGCTGCTGCAGCCCGCGGCCCCGTGCCGATGGAGGGGGAGCCGGCTGGTCTTGTCAAGCACAGCCATGCCGAGAGTTTTCCTTCTGCAAGTGCAACGGTTGTATGAGGAGCAAAGAGGGCTTTTTCCAAGCAATTCTCCTTGGCAGCTTTCAAACATGCTCTGGCTTCACTGGAGCACGGATGAAATCCCAACTGGATCCTGCCTGCTCAGTGAAGGAGCGCCGAGAGCTGAGCACAGCCCTGGGACCTGGTTGCTCCTGGCCTCCACCCGTCGCTGACATACCCCTGCAGCTTCATTGCAAGGAGCCAAACACCTACTTCTGCTTCCCAAGAAATCAACGGGGAGAAACAAACAATGGTGTAAAAGCCGAGGTTTATAGGCAGCTGGGTGGGAATGCAGGCAGCACACTGAAACCACGGCACCATCCTCTGCAGCGATCGGAGTCACGCTGCAGAAGCAGTTAAGAGGATCAGATTTGATCATATTTGCAGCTGCGTTAGTTGTAACTGAGAGGAGAAATCCAAATGCTTCGTCCTGGGAAGTGACTCTGAGCTTGGAAGGCAGCGTTCCCTCGGGACCCCGCATCTGGGTATGTGCTCAGAGGCGGCTGTTTTACAGCGCGCGAGGAGCTGCCGTTCCTGCAGCTGAAGTAGTGGCGCTTGGCTCCCGTGAAGACCCAGGCTCCTGTGGAAAACGCGCCGTGAGCCAGCCCGGATGTAGAGCTGCAAGAATGTCTCCAAAATGTCAGCTCCCATGCAGAAGGAAGGCCTGCGTCTCCCAAGTGCCACAGCCTAAACAGAGAAGACTTTAGAAGTCCTGCCAGGTTTAGAGCCAGATGTGAGAGAGGAGACTCCTCCCTGGACATTGCTAAGAGGATTTCTTTAACAGTTGTCTTAGCACTGCGGTGCTTTAGCATGCAAAACTAACTTCACTGTATAATAAAGTTTCAACATTGAATTCTCATGCATTTAGTGCTGTTACAGTCCAAATAAAAATGCCCGACTATTCCCTCTGAAGCTCAGTCCTGCAGAGATGCTGGTGATGTGCTGCCAGCACTGTAGTAAGAAGCTCCCCTGCTTTTCCCGAGGACGCCTCCGACGAGCCCTTGGCCCCCACCACAGGCAGGATTGGAAGTATTGGGAGTATGGAATCCATTAAGCTGTTTTTCCAATCTTAAATAAAACCGGTTTTGTAACCGAGGAAGAAGACATCCCTCCTTGACACATGTGTGTTTGCTGGAAGTGCTTAGCCCTGCTCACAGAGGCTGCCTGGGGTTCCCGTGCAGAGGGGTGGGAGTCCTTTCTCCACAGATAGAGCCTCGGATGATGCTCCTGGCTGGGGCAGGCAGGTTCCTCCTGAAGCCAAAATCCTGAATCTAAGCCCTGGGAGTAACGTGTCAGAGGAGGGGAAAAGCTCTGCATCTCACTTCCAATTTGCCTGATGATTTTAGCACGGAGTCTTAGTGAACCAGGGAAAGAGTGCCAGAGGTAACAAATTCAACCCTTTCCAAATGCAGTCATGTGGTAGTCATCTGCCAAAAACATAAAACAAGATCATAATCCTAAATTTGTCCTTTGAATGTACCTGTGCCTGTGCTGTAGTAGTTTCCTTCTAATCCCCAGGGATTAATACTGAAGTGCATCGAAACATCTGAGGTGAAGGGGCACAGTGGAAATTCCTTGCGGGCTGGTAATAATAACAGAAAGCTGCTCTGTGAAGCAAACCTGAGGCTGACTTGGTTTTTAATGGACATCTGTCTGTAGGGGGAAAAAATGCCATGGCAACTGGCTTTCTTGTTGGCATGCCTGTCTCAGCGAAGGGACGGGGAGAGGATGGGTATTGGCGGGTCTGTGTAGCTGCGCCTGGGAAACGTGGAGGTACAGCTCGACGAGGCTGTGAGGCAAAGGTTGTTTATGCTCTGTGAGCACCAGATCTTGAGGGATTTAAGAGCTAAATCTTGGCATAACGATTGCTTTGTGTGCTGCTGCTTAGCAGGAGCCAGGCTGGGTTCCCCCCTCCCTTTTATAAAAATGTGAAATCTAAAAGTGTAAAGTGCTTGGTTGATGATGGTGTGGCAGTTTGTTTGTTGGTGTCTCTCCATTTGCAGCTCTGTCCCAAAACAATTGCTACGGAGCAAGAGCATCACCGTACTGCTCCTGGAGCTTTGCCTCCCGAGGAAGGAAATGCCCTTGTTTAGTGTCTGAGGCCAATGGAAACTGAGAGCAAGGTTCACTAAAATATTGGTTATAGGTAAAATGAGCTCTGGCTCTTCTGTACCTCCCTCCTGAGCTCCACGGACATTAGCATTTCCCTTCACCTCCGGTTGATTGCAGGAGAAGCTGCTGGCACACGTGGCTCAGCAGGCACGTCCGTCATCCACCCCATCTGAACTGAGCTGCAGGGATGCTGGTGGCCTGGGATAAATCGGGAAGAAATAGCTATAAAAGTGCAAAAGCAGATCAAAATCTGTATCCGATGGGAGCTGGTCTCTGCTTGGAAGTGAGCTGTGAATTCAAGGGCCTGCAGGCAATGTGAAGACCCTACGCAGAGCCCAGGGTGGGGAGGAAAGGCAGAGGTAGGCAGCAGCTGTCCTGCCTGGTCAGTTTGGAGCCTGGGCTTTGATTTTGCTCATTGTCATGTGTGTACTTCTTTCTGGTTTGGCCAGTAGTGTGTTAATCGGTTAAAACTGATGGCAGCTTTGCTGACAAGCTAATATTGTATCCCTCTGGGAAGTGCTGCTGGTGTGTTCGAGTACCTGATTTGTTTTCCTAACGTCTTTCCAAGTGTTTGGAGATCCCCGCGCCCACAGCACTGGTCACAAAGCTTCAGTCTCCAAGAAGAAGTTTAGGGATAATGGGACTAAACAGCAGAAGTCTTCAGGGAGGAGAAAACACGTGTAGAAATGCTCAGTTCGGTGAGCTTCTCTGGCAGCTGATTTCCTTTAAAATAAACGCCGAGTGCCTGTGTTGGTTGTCCCTCTGTAGGCATGCATGTTTCATCTTGTCGAATGCTGTTGAGGATCACCCTGGGTAGCTCCAGGAAGAGAGCATACCACCTAACAGCAGGTTAGATCAAGGAAATGTTACATCACATAGCACTTCCTGGTAAGTGATGATATTATCAGACTCATTCATCTTTGTATGCAAATACAGCTTGCACATGGAGTCACAAATCTGAATGAAAATAGTAGTCTTGAAAAAGAGCAGCTCTGACCTGGAACGTGGACAGAAAGAGCAAAACAGAATGTGATTCTCCATTAGAAATTGTTGCTTTTCTTTCTTGACCACAGTAACGTGGAATCCTGAATCACTGCATCCGCTGTTGGCTGTGCTTTGTCACAACCTCGTCTACAATGGTAGGGAAGAGCAAAAAAGTGAGAAATGGCTAGAGCCAAGCCATAATGTAATAAACACAGAATGCTGGGAACCGTGGGCTATCAAAGAAGAGCGCAGGCGGGTAGAAGTAAAAGGGACGATGTGCTGTGAGTATAATCCCATCACGCTGGCAGTTTGGGCAGTCTGCTGTAGACGTGTGCTCACCACAGAAAGGTGAGCAGCAGTGTCTGTGCTGGCTGCCACTGGAAACCAACCTGCAGGTTTACCGGTGGTCGTTACTGCCGGAGCTATTTTAATTTGGTCGCTTCTCTATTTACTTTTAATGTGTTTTTTTTTACGAAGATGCTTGGCAAATAAAAAAGGGAGGGCACAATGGAAGCCAAACAGAGCTTAACAAAACAAAGAATACATTGAAGGAGAAAACAAGTCAAACTGCAACTGCACTTGAGTCATTACTGCAGACATGAACACGAGTCTTATTCATGCACTGCTTTCCAGGCATGTAACGTCACCCCAAAAAGTAGTTTAGTATGTTGGGATCATGTCTGAGAAACCATCTCTACCTGTGGAACTTATTTCTAAATTTTTGACATCCTTGAATATCAAGGGCTCCGTCTTCGCCAGCAGACCTCACAGCATGGCTGCCACTTCAAAACGCTGCAGGCTCTTTAATAGTTCTTAACCTTTAGCCACATAAATAGTGACTAATTGCTGTGCACTGTAAACATTCTTAGCTGAAAAAGCATTGAAGTAACGTCCTTTAAAAATAAAACAGCTATTTAGTGACCTGGATATGTTATACTCGGTCTCTCATCAGACTTCCTTGTGCTTTTTCTTGGTAACTTGCTTTTAAAATGCAAAGCACGCTGATGAAACACACCATGGAGTAAGTAATCTTTGCTAGCTGTAGCTTACTTGAGCTAGTTTCAAGGCATATTTTGCCTCTTCGAGTTGGTTTGCTGCATTTCTCGTAGCGTGTTAGCACTTGGAGGGCCTCCGCTTGAGGTATAGTAGAACCAACCAAAAGATATAGAAGATCTTATAAACAGTACTCTAAAGAGTTTGGTTAAATGCAGGGCCTCGTATGGTAGTGGATTTTACACATGCATATATGTGTGTATATATATATATATATATATATATGTTTTTTTCTTAGCTTCTCTTAGTTATCCCATCACTTGCCGTGAAAACGACTTCTGCTTTTACAGGAAATGGTCCTAAAAATCTGTGCTGTCTTCAGCTCTGTAAGTGCTGCAGAAACTCTTGCTCTGCAGAAATCCTCGATATCCTTCTCTCTCAGTTCTGTGGCTGTGAAATAGCAAAGTGTCCTGTGTGTTCACTAAAGTGACTGAAAAATGTAGTTTCCTGGCTCTGTTTAGGGTATTTTCAATGGAAAAATTCTTTGTGCTGAGCCCATTTTGGCTAGTTATCTGTCATCTAGCTAATAATGTGTTAACCACAAGGTTATCTGGGCCTGTAAAGTAAAACAAAACAAGCAGTTTAACAGTCAAAAGTGTAGGGGAAAATGCTAATTTAAGAAAGCTGTTAAATATTTGTTATCTTTTTATCATTGTGCGTTGCCACCCACAACTCTTCCAACTGCATGGGAAAGCTGTTACTTTACAAGCAAGGTGTATAAATAATGCCTAAGAGCACCGCTCCTTTTTATTACATTTGAATCCTGTGGGATTTCTAGAGCATTTCTATGAATAGATTAAACTCTGAGCGTTTGGAGTAACCATGGCTATAAATCAATTTAGCTCTTGGTTTTTCAAGTTACATCTGCTCTTACTAATCCTATATGTACATAGATTTATTTTTTTTTTTTTAACAGGCCAGACCAGGCTTTATTTTTATGTATTGGTGAGTTGGCGAAACCACCGCTCTGCTTGAAGCAGGTACCACGAACATGGCAGAACCAAACAGTCACTTCACCTTAAATTTCTGCTGAGGGACAGGCAACACCACAGAGCGAGGGGAGAAGCGGCATCTCAGGCTGAAATATTCTGCCAGTGCAACGCAAATTTTAATTTCTTTGGACTGCAGTGATTTGGGGGGGGGGGGGGGGGGGACACGACCCCACCCAGGAATCTGTAATACTGAGGGGTTGTCAAACAAGGAACGTGGCAATCCCCTCGGCCCCATCTTGCTCTCCTGCGGCTGGCTCCAGGAGGGCGATGGGATGTGTTTCCTGGCGACAGTTCGGTGTCTCTGTGCTTAAAGGCAGGAGCTGGGCTGCAGCTTGGCTAGCGAGCGCAGGGGGCTGGGGTTCTCCATTTCGCCTTTCACAGCTAGTCGGCGGCTCGGCCATTTTTTTCTGATTTCTGGTGTCTGTCGATGGCTGGTTTCTTTTCAACGATGCGCTGCCGGGCCGAGCCCGCCGCTTTCCCACTCCTCCTCGCTGGCGGCCACGGGGAGGGCGGCGGGGGAAAGGGGAGGGGGGGGGCGCGGCGAGCGGGGCCTCGGCGGGGCCTGGCGGGCAGCGGCAGGCCCGGGCGGGGCCGGCCCCGGCAGCCCGTGCCCCGGTCAGGCCTCGGCCCGCGGGCCGGCCCGGAGAGGAGGCCGCGACCCGCGGCCCTGCGCCGGCGGGCGAGGGGGGACGCTGCCCTCAGGGGCCGGGGCCTGCGGGGCGCCCGCAGCGGCCGCGCCGGGGGTGTCCGCCCCGCTGGCACCGGCGCGGGTCTGCCCTTGCGGGTGAGGGGGGGGGTGCTGTGTGTGTGCGTGAAGGCGCGGGCGGACTGTGAGGGCGAGGGGGGCTGCGCCCGCGGGGGCCTCACGGCGGGGCCGGGGCCGGCCCGTCCCCTCGGCGGGGCCGGGGCTGCGGCGGGAGCTGCCGCCGTCCCGCGCCGCCGCCTCACGTGTCCCCCTCCCCTCCCCGCCTCCCGCCTCCGCCCCTTCACCCGCCGCAGCACCGCCGCGGCGCCCTCCGACTTCCCGTAAAGAGTCCGCGCTCGCCGCCCGGCCCGCTGCCGCCGCCTCGCCGCCTCCCGCCGCATTTCCCGCCTTGGCTGACACCGCGGGGGGGTCCGAGAGGCGGCGGCGCCGATCGCCGCCCCCCTCCGCCCCGCCGCTCCTTTCCCCCGCCGGCCCGCTCCGGCCTTTCCCCCCACACCCCCCCCTTCTCCTCTCTCCGCGGATCCCTCCGCGCCGCGCTCCGCTCCCTCCGCCCCGCTCGCACTGTTTGGGAGCAACCGGCCGAGCCAGCGGCGCCCCGGCCCCGCCAGCGCAGCGAGGCCCCGCGGACCGGCCCTCGCCCAGCCCCGGCGCGCACCCCCGGCCCTCTCCCCTCTCTCGTCATGTCCCTCAAGCAAGCGGCGGCGGCGGCGCAGGCCGCCGGCAACAACCGCAAACCCCCCGGCAGCGGCGGCGGCGGCCCCGGCCTCCCGTCAGCCGCGGGCGGCGGGAGGCAGAACATGGGCAGGTGGGTGCGCGGCGGCGGCGGCGGGCCCGGTCCCAGCCTCGGCCCCGCCGCGGAGAGCCCGGCGCGGGCGCCGCTCCCCCTCCCCCGCCGCTTCCCCCCCCCCCTACCCCCTCCCTCCTCCTCCTCCTCCTCCTCCTCCTCCCTGCACCGGCCTCCATGGGCGGCGGCGGCGGCGCGGCCGGGCGGGGGAGCGGGGCCTGCTGCATGGCGGGGGACGCGGCCCGGCGCGGGGGGCTCCGCCCGGCGGGGCGGGAGCCGGCATGGCGGCGGGCGGGGCGCACGCAAGGCCCGCCGAGGGGCCCCCGCCGGTTCCGCAGTGCCGCCGGGGCGAGGCCGCGAGGCCAGGCCGCGGCCGGTTGCCCTTCAGGCGGCCGGGGACGGCGGAGGGCACGGCGGAACCTCCATTTTCCGCGGCGGGGCGACGGGCAAAGCCCCCCGCGGCCTGGCGGGGCCTGCGGCGGGGGCGAGGGGCGCCGCTTCCCCCGGGCCAACGTGACCCGCCTGCTGAGGAGGAGGAGGAGGGGGGGGCGGCGGGGGCGAGGCGCCGTAGCCGGCGGCCGCACGTGCGCGGGGGGACGGCGGCGGGAAGGTGCCGGCCGCGATGGCGGCGGCCTCGGGGCCGGGGGGCGGCGGGGTTGTCCCGGGCGGGGGAGGGGGCGGCCGGCCCGCCCCGGGGAAGTCTGCGGAGGCCCGCCTGCAGCGGAGCACCTTCAGCTTACCGGGGTTTATTTTTATTTTTTTTATATATATATATATTAAAAAAAAATTTAAATCGCAATAAAATTCTCGCGGGAAGGGAGGCCGCAGGAGCGCTCGCTGGCCTCGCCGGTGGATGGTGGTTCCAAGCACGGCTTCGCTTTTTTTCACGGATTTTTGGGGGCGAGGGAATCGGGGTTTTGCAGCAGGCTCATGCCCCTCCTCGCATCTCCCCCTCCCCACGCACGCTGCGGAGGCCCTGCTGTCTCATACTGCCTCGGGAAGACTGATCCTGCTCGGAGAGCGTTAGCTAGACAAATCCACACGTATTTCAGGGAGAGGAAGGGGGAAAAAAAAAAAACAAACAAAACACCCAAACTTTCTAGTGTTGTGAATTTTTCCACAGCTGTGGGGGTCATAACAAACAATCAAAGCAGGACAGTCACAGTTTTGAAGGTCATAGTCACTCAGAGCAGTTTCATTTCAAGTTTTATTAATCTTGCTCTTTAACTTGACTTTTATTCCTGCTCAGTTTTGTGCGCTGTCAATAAAACACAATTTATAGTGGTCCCATTGTTGGACATCACTGGAAAGAGGGTTTTATATTGTTAGCAGTCTGTGGAACTGGAAGCAGAAAAGCTTTGGTAGGGTTGAAAACGTCAAAATAAATAATAACAATAATACCTCAGCACTTCATCTCAATGATTAAATAGGTTTTGCATATGGCTGTTTAGGTTGAACATGATGTTTACTGTGTTTTGCTAAACAGTTATCCCTGCCAACACACAGTGGCACTGTGGAGGTTAACATGAAGGGCAACAAAACCTAGAGCATTTTAAAAAAAAAAATACCACTATGATGGTGAGCACTGTCTGTAGATCAGGGGGTGTGAGCTTCATTTTCTCCCAACTTCTAAGATTAAAGCCGCTGGATTTCTCTTACCAGTGTTGCCTTTCTAGTTTTGCTGGAGAAAATCCACTTCAAGAACTCCTTAGGGAGTCCTAGTGGGGCTGCTAAACAACTGACATGTTCCCTCAGAGGTATTCACACTCGCTTTTTTGTTAATCAATTTTTCGAGTTACCTCTGAATGGAGGGTCTGTAGAATGACAGTCCGTGGGCTGATGGAGCCCTGTGGAACACCTTCAGAGAACTTCTATTGCTGTCCTAAAGCAAAGTCTTGTCTTTTGGGGAGTACAAATTCAAAGATGGTTCATGCTGCAAATCTGTTCATGTAAATGAAAAGCTGAGTGGCTTTTCTGTTTGAAAAATCATTGGTTTTTAACTGGCCTGCATCTTGCTTTCAATTTGAAATATTATATTATTTGATAGAAAGTGAAACATCTCCAGTTCATGTCAAGCTTTCTTCCTAGTGCTCATTTCCCTGCAGCACTAATATTCTCTTTCTTATCTTCTTGAGATGCAAAAGAATTTACCTTTCATGGTTAAGTTGCTCTTAAAGGCTTAGTTTTGGGTAGAAAGCTCATTGATGGTTAACTGTCCTGGACCTAATTTTCTGCTGTGTGTTTATTTCTGTAAGATAATTGGGCTAAGCACCTGGTCCTGCTAGGACTGATAGTGAGTTGGAGGGTCAGCCCTGCTCCCTACGTTTGTTTCCATGGTTTCATAATGATGGGTAAATGTAATTTGTATTAGAAAAGGTAAAAATCTTGTGTGAACAAACAAGACGTTCCAGTATTTGTTTTCATTATATTATTAATTTGTTTTACATAAGGGGAAAAATCACAGGTGAAGGTATCTTTAAACAAAAAACAAACAGGAAGAATTGATACCTCTTTATATAAAGAGGCACTAAGTGAAATGCTGTGTGTGTTTAATCACAGCTGCATTTGCAATATGGCAGATGGGAAATGGGGCTGTAGGGGGGATGTCAATAGCAGGTTGAACTGTGATTGGAGAAAACGTAGACCTCATCCACAAACCTGCTCCTCTGTGCTAGTCAAAAACCCCATTATCTAATATCTACTCACTGTTTTAGTTCAGTTTTGCCCTTGTAGGAGCACAGGAAGGTTAGTTGTCCCGTGATTGAAAGTTGCATCTGTCCCAGTGTTCCTTCAAGCATGGCATCGTTTTTGGTTATCAATTTTTCCCTGTTGTTGTTTTGTCTGAAGGCAAAACACCTCAAACTCAGGTTTTGGATGGTAACATGTCTAGTTACAATTGTGGTAGAAGGTTTTTTTCCTTTTCATTTGGTAACTTTCTTGCCTAAGTGGACTTGGGAGTCCTTTAAGAATACTCTTAAGTTACCATCTTTTATAAATGGCTTTGTCCATGAAAAAGTTAAAACTGAGGTGATCCCATGTTGTGTCGCTTGCTTTTGAGACTTGACGCTTCTTGCCTGCTGTATTTTCCTTTTTCGTTGACATCCTTTCTCATTAGTCTAACTGAAGGCTTAGGGAAAGGGCAGAAGAGAGGTGTCCATCCTGTTCAGACAAGTGATGGTGGACCCTGAGTGCTGAGGTGCCCTGGTGTCACGGAAGGGACTGTTCTGGAGGTCTGATCACACGTGCCAGGCAGAGTTTTTCTAGTTTGTTCTAACATCTTTGTGTGTGTCGGTTTTAGCAACTGTGCTAAACTGCTGAGCAAAATGAATGGATAACCTGCAGGGCACTCTCCTTATCACTGATAATGCCCTTTAGTAGGATACTATATCCCTGCTTTTGAGTAAGTTTTAATTTAACAACTGATTCGTGGCAGCGTACACGAAGAGAGTTCCTCAATGACTAAGTCCATCAGCAGGTTGCAGATGTGCTCTGGGTCAGACTTGAGTCAGGTTACTTACATATTCAGACACTACAGGAGTTGTCATCTTGCAAGAAGACAGGAGTTGAGATGATTAATGTCAGTATTGGGGAAAAACTACAGAAAACAATGCTGCAGGACTTCTTGTATAATCTTAATTTGACAGCTTCGATTCATTTGACTTCTATAGACAAATACTGCACTTAAATAAAACTTTGTACTTCTGATTTCTCCCTTAGGAGAAAGCTTTACTAGCTCTCTGCACTTGTAATGAAAGTTCTTCAGAGTATCCTGTAAATTTGTTTTCAAAGCTCTAGTAATGTCAGCCGGTGCTCCAGAAACATCTACTCACTCTGTTAAATTCAACAGTCTTTGTAGTTGCACTTATGCTCTAGACATGAGTTGCAGTTTGTTTCTTAGTCTCAAGGTGAAGATGCTCCTGGATGGAAAGCCTGACACCTTTTCACATTCTGGAGAGACTTGGGTCCCTTGCATTAGTTTTCACTTAACTGGGAAAATATAAATGCGTGACCTTGTTTTTGCTTATACAGATGCTCTACTTGGCATGTAAACATTAGGGTGGGAGGTGAGGGATACTGAGGAATAGGATAGTAAATGCTCATAAAAATAGAAGAAAATTTGCAAGTTGCTGCAGATTTAAAATGTGCAGCATTTGGGATTAAGCCCTCATGGAGACTTTCACTCTTACGGTGTAACTGCTGGCCTGCCATGAGTTGGCCATGAGGTTTAATTGCTTGGTTATTACTTTGTCTGGTGCAACATTTTTCTGACTTTGTGACTTTGCTACCCCAAAGCAAAGGTTTTACAAGTTGGATTTGCCAGGCTGCTGTGCCTTCTCCCAGGCTTACCTTTAACCACATAGCTGCCGTACAAAATGTATTTTTTTAAAATTTACCATACTTACTGTGATCAAGATGTAGTTTTGGGTAGCAGTGCCAAATTGCTACTGACCTTTCTAATTTCCCTCACTCCAGTTTCTTAAGTGTTACTCTACCATTTTAAACTGTAAACTTCTGGCAAAGACCATCTACTTTCTGCTTTTGTAAAGGTCTTAGTTTTTTTTCATGCAATGCATCAAAGATGTGTCAAAGGATAGTTTGAACTTGAGTCTTCACCTGTTGGAATATAAACCTCAAGTTGATGGCCTTGGTTTTAGCAGAAGATGCAGAATTTTGATTGAATTGTAGCATTGGCAGAATTGGTGAATGTCTTGTCTTTTTTCTAATGGTTTGTGTTTAACAGTTGTAGCTGGAAAACAAGAGGTTGGGTCTATAAAGAGATCTGTTAGATCATAATAGCATATAGAATTTCTGCAGTTAGCTTACCTCTTGGTCTGATGTAGAAGTTAGGACCTCTTACCAGTGTGGATGCGCACAATCAGATTGTTTCTTAAAGAAATGTGGGTAGGAACAGTAATTTTGGAAATGTGGTAAGAGATGGATAATCTAGAACACCTAGCTTGATGCTTAGAGGGAATATTCCAAACTCTGACCAATCTGGCAACCCAGTTATTTTAAGTTCTAAGAATACTTGTAATTAAAATGGGACTGCTTTCTGTTTCAAAGACACCAAACTCTCACTTTTGGCCATTTCTGATGTAGAAAGGAGTATCTTCTAAAATCTTTGAGATCAACAGAGGGAACTGGTGAAATTGTTCAACCACCATCTTTGAAAGAATGTGTTGTTGACACTTTTAATTGTAATAAAGGGAAAAATTGGAACTGGCCTGTACCTCTCTTTGGGTGTTTCACATCTGGTGAAATGACTTTTGGAAAGAAGAGGATCATTCGTCTGAGTATTATGCAAAAATGATGTTCCAGGTTCACGAAGGGCTCCCTTCAGCACCCTGCTATAGGTAGCCATTTGACAACTGGCAGACTTAGGAAATGGTGAGACTTGCTTGTCTTCAGAGCAAGCTTGAAGTTGTGTAGCTGCCTTATGGGAAGTTAAGGCTGATAGGTAATTAAATAAAGGCTATTTGCGTTAGGGTTTTTTTTTGTGAGATTAGTACTCTGCAAGTACTCTAAAAAATGTCAGCTAGACATCCGAAATCTGCAGTTAGTGCCAATCAGCAAATGTCATCAGTGTGCGTGATGCTCTAGGAGACTACATTTCTGTTTCAGAAGCTTGTTTTCTTCAGCGAGTCAGGTGATAGTTTAGTGGTTTTTCATTTTCTCCTCATTAAGGCCTTTTATGGTTCTCTAATGGACTTGCTTATTTCTGCAGAATTTTTTTGAGGGGTATTTTTGGTCATTGGGAGAAGTTCCTTTGCTTTCTTGACTAACTCATGAGCCCTCTTTATAAAGGGATGTTGTTTTGAGAGCAAGGTTGTATTCAACCATGGCATAGTGTTTTCAAAAGCAGCTGAATGCAGTTGATGTTGAGTTGGATTTAGATTTCAATGTTGTTTGGGTATTCTGAAATGTAGACATGATTCTTCAGGTCTCTAATTAAATGGTTGCGCATCTGTAAGGTGAGTCTATTTAAAAAATGGATTTTTTTTTTTTTTAATAGAAGACTTCATTTTGCCTCTTGTTACAGTGTGCGCTCCTGAAGTCACCGTAATACAAATCTAAATCGCTATGACAAATATTTGAAACTAGGACTTCTTGATACAAGGAATGAACTTTGGAATAAGGCACACCAGTAGCATTGAAGAGCGGTGGCCATTGTGGACTTGGTAGCAGCAGGGATGCTGTGGGGACTCAAGTGTCTGAGGTGGAGGGCACAGAGTGTTACAGCTCAGTCATTTAAAAGCTTTTTGAAGTGTCCCGAGTGCTACACATTGACAGAGTCGCAATAGAAGTAGTTAGTGTTTTTGTGGGGATGGAGGGACTTAATTAGTTCCACTTGCTGGGTTGTGACAGTGGTTGTAAGCAACCTCTGTGTAGGGCCCTGCGGTCGGGGCTCCTCTGTAGCTTGAGCATGGGTCAGCTCTTTGGGTGGCCCTTAATCAGACGACAGTGATGATGTGCTGAGCCTCTAGTCTTAAAGAAGGGACCCTGTGCTAAGCAGGGATTAAAAGTGGGGTTTGATTTTGTGTGCCAGTAAGTTTTGGAATTTGCTTTAGTTACAGGATTCTGCTTAAGAGATAGTATTTTTGGATTTTTATAATGCCACAAGCTTAGTATTGTCTTAATTTTGTCCTTTAATTTATTGTAGGTAACCCTCTTGCCTACATACTGATGTTAACTTGCTCGTAGGCAAGTAGTTTGGAGGATAAAAGCTGTGGCCCCTGTAGGTGTCAAGTTCTGCTCTAGGGGAGTGCTGTTTTTCTCTGGTCCCATTCACAACACTAAATTAAGATGGGTTTTTGAATTCTTACTAGTTAAGAAGTGCACCAGTTTCAGCAGTACTTTTAACCATAACTCCTGTATGTATTTAATTTCAGAGGTCGCAGCAGTGGCAAAGGACCGCCTCAGCCTACAGTAAGTACACATTTTTTTCCTCATTGTACCACTTCTAGATACGAGGAATCAACTTACGTACACTGAACCCAAGTAAGAACGTAAGAATAGCAGATACTGGAGTATTCACTCATTTTTTTTCCTTTGGATACCGTGATGAATATTTTAGACCAAGATACGCTTCTCTAAAGGTGTAGCATCTTGCAATCATTTAAGTCTCCTGGGAGGGTGAAGGCAGGGGCTTACTTAAACTTTTGACTACACTAATATAAATCTTCTGCGTTTTCTTGCAATGATAGTTGTAGATACGGATAACATTCAACTTCACTCAGTGGTTTTGAATTAGTTCCTATCTGAAGATGATAACGTTGGTTTCTCCTTTAGACAGATGACAGTAAGACAGCATTTAGTTAAATAAAAATAACAATTCTGTTTAGCTTTACTATAAAATAGTAATTTTTTAGCTCTACTGTAAATTACTGTAAATAGTATTATCAGTAACCTGAATGTTTAGCTTTAGTTATTATCGAGGCTATATATTGAAGTGTGGGTGTGGCTTGACTTGTGGAACACAACTTTATCAAAGCTAAAGATGTGAATCTCGATTTAAAGACTGGATCTTTGAACTGCAGTAATCAAATATTTGCTAATTTGTTACTGGCCTGGTTTTCAAGGGTGACTAATTTTGGGGAATGGGACAGAAGTAGGAAGGTTTAAAAGGTCTACAGTTTACTTACGCAAATGTTTATTGAGGATATCAAGACTTCAGTAAAAATAAAGAAGCTTTGAGGAAGAGTGGTGAAAAAAAGTCATAGGCAAACACTACCATAAAGGTGTTAGTCTTTACATCCTCCGTAGTGAGTGTTGACCCTAGGAGCATCCTTAAACATGTCTTTTCAGACCGGGAAGGTGGCTAACATGCAGGAGTAAGCGGATTAAGTAGCTGACAGCGTAAAAGATACGTTGTCAGTTAAAAAGCTCAAAATATGGTGAAGTCCTTGCATGTTTCAGCATCTCTTTGTTTCACAAGCATGAGGTTGACAGAGAGAGATACCGGATGTTGCAACAAAACACAGACATCCTCACCACTTCGTGGATGCTTGGGCGAGCGTGTCATCTAGCAACCTGGGTGGTACTTGGTTGGCTCTTCTGGCATCTCTCCTAGGAATCACAGATTTTGATGCTGCAGTGAATTACTTCTGACTAATTTTATGATGGATTTTGTAACTCTTTGGTGTTCCACGATTTGATGACTTTAGCTTCTGCTAATGCCTGTAATCAGGTCTGTTAGATGAAAAGATGTAGTTCAGCAGGCCCTGAAAGCACCGTTTTAATTCTACAGCAGTTGAAACACCTTATCCTATTGATGGCTCCGAAACCAGAGAGGGATATTAGCAGGACTTTTTCAGTCAGGAGTCTGTGCATATGAGCTTCACCCAACCAGCAAGAGGATTTCCTTACTGAGTGGCATTAGGGCATTCTAACATCTCTCTCATTTGGAGGGGTGTTCAGATCTGTAATGATCAGAGAGAGGGGAAAGTGTCGTCTGGAAATCTTCGTGTGACCCAAGTTCTGTGTATATCAACCAAGTAAGGTTTCGGACCACTGTTTCTAGGAACTAGTATGTACTGCTGAAAGCCTGCATTATCTTTGGCACGCTGGCTTTTTGAATAGTTACAAGTCACAAATTCATGATGTCTTTTTTTTATTTTTCAGATTTCTTTCGATGGCATCTATGCAAACATGAGAATGGTTCACATACTTACATCAGTTGTTGTAAGTCTTCATATTTGGAAGGAGAGTCAACAGTTTCTATAGTGACAGAATTGTTACCTAGTCCACTCATTGTAATATAATGGAGTGAATATTAAACTCTAACAGTAGACATCTTTTGCCAAGGTGGAACTTTAAAGAATCACAGTAATAGCTATTCTGTATTTTTGGAAAGAATCAAATACAATTTGCAGATGTATAGCAAATCTGTTAGGTGCACTGGTCATCTTTTGAATTTTCTGTCTTTACAGACATTATGGATAAATATGAGTCTGTGTGCCTTTCCCCCTAGATTTTGAGGGAAGTCCTGACATGCCAAAATTAAGTAAGGCAGACTTGTCCCCCATCTGCTTGAGTCCAGGACAAGCCTTCACCCCTATTTCTACCCAAACATACACACAGATTTTGTTTTTGCCTGAAAACGTACTTGTGTGCATAACTGGTCAAGAGTTCTGTGAGTACCAAATATGTTTCTGGGAGTATCTTTAAATCCCTTTAGAGCAAATGTTGGTATACACCCAGCTGTTTGCACCTGCAGAACACAGTGGCATATTTATAAACGGGCAAATGTTGATTGAATAGATTTGACTAAAACCAGCTGTATTTTTACACATTGTACTTACGTAAAAAACAGAGCTTTGAGAAAATCACTCAGATGTCATTTGTCAGGCTGGTGGAAAGCTGTATTGTCATTTTTCTTGCATTCTAGGGATCCAAATGTGAAGTACAGGTGAAAAATGGTGGTATATATGAAGGAGTTTTTAAAACCTACAGTCCTAAGGTAATTTTTTTTCATTTTGACTCTTCCCTATTTTAAAAGATCCTAATGCTGAATAATCGATGTCTGATTAAAATCTGAATATTTACTTTGAATTATTGTGACTATTCATGTCTAGGTTTACACAAGCAGATTCATTTTTCTAAACTATTGTAAATGTTTTTTGCAAATATGAGAAGTTATTGAGAAGCTTATTGTGCATTAAGTTAGTGTATTCTTTTTATGTCTCTAATAGTGTGATTTAGTGCTTGATGCTGCTCATCGGAAAACTGCAGAATCCAGTTTGGGGCCAAAACGTGAAGACATACTAGAGAGTATCTTGTTCAAGTCTTCAGATTTTGTTATGGTGCATTTTAAGGATATGGATACCAATTATGCGAGAAGAGGTATACTTGTTTTTAAAGTTGTCTGTATCTTAGATCATAAGTCAGGATTTTCAAATTCTTTAGGATCCAAAAACTAAAGTTCGTGTTAAGACTCTTAATGAGTGTGGAACATCCAAATATCGCATTAAAGTCAATGGAAAGAGCAGGCTCTCAGCACCTCCTGAAATCAGAAATTTATCAAAATTTAAAAAATAAATTGAAGAACCTTTGTGAGGGTGCACTGTTTTAGGAAGCTGGTTTAGGTGTCTGGAAAGCAAATTCTTAATGGTGTTACAAAACATTTTACAGATTTTGTGGAAGGTTGGTTGGGGTTTTTTTAGTAAACGTCTTTCTAAATTAGTCTGTTAAAAGTTATATGAGAATCCGTGAGTATATAGATTCTTTATAAAAAGATAATTGTTCAGACTTTATGTATATGTAAGTCTATATTTAGTTAAGTAACTTTGGTCTCTAAACATGCATTCATATAAATACTCTTAAAATACTACTGCAAATGGAGCTAACAATTCGTAGAAAATCCACTGTTTGTGTTTTTAATTTTTGCTTTACTACTCGTAGATCTGTAGGTGAGGCTCTCCAAAACACAAAAGAACCTAGTGAAGTGGCAGGCAAGCGGGGTCTTAAAGTCTTGAAGAAATGTCTTGAAGAAATGGCTTGAAACTGTCAGAATTAAACAATTTTACAGGCAGTTAGGCAACCTTCTTACTTGTAAATCTGACCTCCAAGAAGCTAAATTTGTTGGAACCTCAGAGTTCTGACGTAAGTCAGATAGCTCTAGTTCTTTTGCAGATTTAGGGGGGTGGGGTGGGGGGCAGCAAATCTCAAGGTTTTTTTTGCTTCTGTGTTGATTTGCTGGGCTAAGGAATGAAAGCAAATACACAGCTTTCTGTGCCATGGAGTGAACTTGCAGATGTGTACGTTTTCAGGTTGATCAACAACTGTCACTGGGAGCTAAGTGGTTGTTGTAACACTCATGCTTTATTCGCATGTAGTAGTCCACCAGTCCCTACACATTTTTTCTAAGGATCTCATTTGATGGGATCTCTCTCTTTTCACCTTGTGTTTGTACATGCCTATGTTCTTGCCTGATTTAAAGCTGAAGAACGAGAGGCTTGTTGTTTCAAGGAATTTGCTTTTCCCAGAAGAAGATGCATAATGTCAGAGCAAATGTAGCATTGAAATGCAGATAAGTTCCAGGTTCTGGATGGGACTTTGAATTTAAATTACACGAGGGCTGGTTTATAATGGGTCTGCTATGAACATCACTTTAATGTAAATGCAAACTGGGCTCTCTGTTACTCAATCTTTATAGATTTTGAGCAGGCGGAATGAAGAATATACTACTACTTCTAGGAATAATTACTCAATGGAAGTTTTCTAGAAGAAAATGACTGCTTCACGTTGAACAGTCGCTCAGTTTGCTTTATTAGGTGGAATGTCTGAATCTAAATCTCCTGTCTGGAGAGGAGAGCTGAAATAAAGCGATAGAGACTTGAAGCAGCATAAACTGGAAGGCTGCAAAACTCAGTAACTCGTGGGTAAATTCATCTGCTTTCCATTTTGTCTCAGAAATGTATTATCTTGAAATGACATTTGAAAGTCTGTCAGTCTCTGATCACACCTGCAAATTAGAGCAATAAAGGGCTTTCTGCTTCTTGGGAATTAAATGTGAAGATTCAAAAGAATGGAAGTGTATGAACATGCATGCAGGAACTGCTGGCCTTTTGTTCTTATAAATAAACCCAAATCTTCATGGTACTGAGTCAGATAAGCCTGTGTGATTCACAGTAAAAGCTGAGTCTGAACTCGTAGGTGAGGAGATGGTGCTCCTTGCCACCTTTTTGTTGGGAATGGTTACTCTCTGGTGCCCAGAGAAGTTTCACAGTGTTGCATGTAGCCAGGAACAAATATTTTTAAATTGCCTAGCCCTCAATGTTTCTTGGCTTTCACAGAACAAGTTACTAGGCAATTTGAACATAGTTGGTTGGAAAGGCAGCTTGCTCTCACTTCTCTAAAAATGTAGTCAAACAAAAAGGCACTTCAGAAGCACTCTGTTGCCATAGGAGAGGCTTACCTGGAGTAGGGTTTGCTGTGGTCTCTGTATGTAGTTTCTTCTACCCCGTAGGAATCTACTAGACTTTTGAGGAGGCCTTGAAGTAAACTTAATTTCTAAAAAAGAAAGAATTTTCTGTTTCAGAAATTTTAGTGTATCCCAGTTTCCTGGTTCAGTGTAAGTATCTGGAGTTCTGTGGATTTTTATTCTGGGATTTGCTTCTCTGCCTAGCTGGAGGAGTGTGGACAAAGGGTGCTCCTGACTGTGGGTCTTGATCTTCTCACTTGCCCTCAGACTTGAATAGCAAAGATGTTAGCTGCGTTGTCTGCCTGTCTGACCGGGTCAGACAAGAGACTGGAAGAACACTGCAAAAGAGCAGCAGGTGGGGAGAAAGGGAACAGGATGGATTCTCCTTTCAGAAGAGTGAAAAATACAGTTGTGTGTGAAAGAACCATCTGCAACACTCTGCCAGGCACCTTTCATGGCTATCATGCTTGTGCAGCTTTGGGGCAGTGAGCTGATAATTCGTCCTGCAGCTCCATCAGTAGTCGAGTGCATGGGAGGTAACGACGGTAGAAGCTTGGGGTGGTGAAACCACCCTGTTTGGAAGCAGCAGTCTTAGATTTGCTTGTGCCAAGCATGACATTGCACCTTTAGACACACCAGTGGAGAAAATACGGTGCCTGCCCAGATTGTAGAAATTGGCGGGGTTGGGAGAAAAAATAGTAGGTCTGTGCAGATAGGGACGTTCTAACAGTTTATGTTTAAAAAATAAATCTGTCCGTACTTCCTGGGCTCTTATTTGCAACTCTGTCAGCCTGTGTGGAGCTTCGTGCTCGTGTAGATTCCTGTTAGGCTGCAGAAGGAATGGAAAGGAGTCACCTGAGGGGGTCTCGCTGTGGAATTAGGGCTTTCTGCAGTGCAGGCAGGCTGATGAATGAAACATGCATTGGAAAGCTCAGGTGAAGCCGGATTATATCCATCATCCCCCTTTCAAACTAGTCTGTCTGCATTTAAAGAGGGACAGGCACCCTCTTCTGCATGTGGCAGTGGCAATCGACTGCTAAAAATGGGCTCTGATGTGCAAGTTGAAATCCTTGGCTGTGCGTTAGCATGTAATGTCTTTCTGCTTCACCTTCGAGGCGAAGGTGAAGTGCCTGGATCTCGTAGTTGCTACATTACGTGGGCTGCATGATTGAAATATCTCCTGTGTTCTACAGAACGAGCTCCTAGGAGTGGTTCCTGTTGTCCTAAACACTGATCAGTCTGCAGTGCTGATTTGCATGTGATTCAAATTGGAGGAAGGCTTCAGAGTCGCCTTCTTGGCTTCTCTTAAAAGACAATTCACCATCCTAACTACTGTTAAAGTAAAAGGCTTCTACAGTGTTTGTATTGGTTTTTTTGGCACCGTTACTGCAGTCTGAGAAAAATATTACAAATCCAGTGAAAAAAAGGCAGAAGAGAATTGGCTATTTAAGTTTTTCCTTGAATTAGCACTGCGAGTGGCATCCTTCCAGAGAAAGTGTTGCAAGGGGAATGGCAGTGGGCATATTATGAACAAAGGAAGGAAACCTTGGCTCTGCAAAGCTGGTGGTAACTGGTTTTAATGTTTCAAATCAGTAGTAAGTAGTTACAAAACAATGAGAGTTTACTGTTGAAACCTTGGGAGAGATGAAACCTCAGTTTACTTTGGGCCACGCTAAACTTGATCAAAGCTTGCAGCGTGCGGCACAAACACCTTTGGCACAATATGCCAGTTGGTTTAACAGCATTTGAACTGCAGAGTTGCACTTAATTGTGTGTTTGTGCTCTTCACCATTAGTAGCTCAAAATATGTTTGTGAAAACAAGCATGTCGAACGCTGAAATTAGTTCAACCTGGACTCTTAATTGCTCTGTTCGGGCAGTTTTTTTCTCAAACTCATTTAATAGCACATACTTGAAGAATTTGCCCAGGCTGAGTTTTTTCTCAGAAGGTGTATATTTAATTTGCCTTTGCTTAATGTGAATTTCTGTTGCATAGAATTGTCTGTGGGATTAATTTTTTTTTTTTTTCTGGTTAGCAGGCTTTAAAACAAGAAGCAAGGTCTTTGATATCACACTTCTTTACTTCAGAGATGTCACATTAAGCAAGTACAGAGGCAGTGGGGGCTAATTGAGTGTTACAGCTTGAGCTCTTTGTTTGACCAGTTTTCATTTGATCTTTAACTTGAGTTTTACCATGTAGAAAAGGAATTGATTAAAAATTTGGCCATGTCAAGCTGTCATGTGAATTGCTCATTCAACAGCTCAGAGATACAAGACACCAGATAAGGGGGGGGGCTGAGCCTGAGCGGTCAGTATCTTGTCTGATTTTACTCTGCCAGTTGGCACTTGTATCAGTAGTTTATGTTTTAGCTTCTACTTGACTAATAACCTTAAGAGCAGTACTTTTCTTTTGGAAACAATTATTTGTAGAATTTATTTTTTTTTTTACATATGTTCTCAATTTTGTTGCTCATTAATTTTAGTAAAGTCTGGTTTGACTTGCTGCATTTTTAATCTTGGTGTCCCTTGTGCCTGCCTAGCTGTTTGTTCCAGGAAAATAGTGATCTGTGCCTTGAGGTACCGTTCTGCTACATTTAAACTTTGCCTGGATGCTCATGAGACCATATTGTCTGACTAGAAGTCTGCCTTTGTAGCTTGAATTTCTCCTAACTCTGGATTTTCTTTGAGTTGTAGAGGTTAAACTGATGTTACAGTCTCACTTCTGACTTTAATTCTAAAGTGAGAGAGAAATGAAGAGCAGTGAAGCTTCCTGTGCCCCTTGGTATACTGGATTCTGCTGGGAAACAGCACTGACTGTACATGTCTTACTCAGATCTGCAACATTCATTAGATAGTGGAGTTTTTGTTTTGACTTGGGTTTTGGTTTTCCCCCAGTTCATCTGTATCCTTACAATTTTTAACAGTACTCTGCTGAATGTTTATGTGGCTTTTTAAATAAGAAAATTAGTGGGTTGAGTAGATGAGTCTTGTTAAGCTAGTATTTTATTCACAGCATCCAAAATGGCACAGTTGTGTCTGGATTTTGTCTGAAGTAATTTAATAGAAATTAAGGAAACGCTCTTCTAAAATACAGAAGATTACCTCCATTGGTCCTCCCTAACTCATACTGATCTAATCCTATCGGAGAAGAGCTCTCTCTACTCCCAGTGGAGTCATGTAGAAGCAAATTTCAGTTTCCTAAGTGACATAAGCAGCCTCCAACTTGCATTTGGTGTACGATGTCCAATCTGAGAGAATCGGACATGGAACACAGATCTGATGATGGTCAGCACAGAAACAGCACTGGTCTGTCGGGGTTCTGGCAGCGTTAGCCACGGGGTATCCGTAAGGGCAACGCAGAGTTTCCAAATACAAGTGTCTTACTTCTGCCTCCCTGTTAAATGTGCTCTTTAGTTACTCCTTGACTGAGGAGTGAGGTAGCGCTGTGTTACTATGTAGTTTCAGATGACATTTAAACATATCTTCTGTTAGAGAATATTTTAAAGGCCGTTTCTGTGAAAGAAGACTGAGAGATGTTTTCTTTCAAGTTGGTATACCTTAGAAAATCTGTAGGCTATTCGCGGGGGGTTTTTTTTTTGAAGCAAAATGGGGAAATACATGGGGCTGTTAATAGGTGGGAACATTGCTGAGGTTTTACTGTGCAAATGATCTTTGCAATATAATCAGTTTGAATATGTCTGTGAGAGGGACTGAAAGAGTTTAGCTTTGCTTGAATTCAGCCATATAATGTGAAAAAATCCACCTGTATTTATGTCTGATGTCTTCCAATTTTTTCTCTCTCCATATCTGTTGTAGTTCCTTCAGAAACAGGTAACTTTTTTAGCAGTCACTCTGTCTCTGCATCTTGCCTTTCATAATGCTTTTGTTACCATAATATATAACAGAAACTTAATACCTTTGCTCGCACATTTATGGCACTATAAAACATGCATGCGTAACTTCACAGAATCATTTAGAGTATCTTCAGTTAGTTGATGCCTTCTATTCTCACCCTTGATTTTTACCTATTCTGAATGGCTGAAAATGCAACGATTGAAATTTTGGCATCAGCACGTAGGTAGTCCAACGAAACGATAACTGTTTCAGAACAGTTTACAAGTAATCCCAGAGCCTGCCTGCTCAAGGCATCGCAGTTAGTGACAAGCTAAAATATAATCTCACTTGAAAGTGTTAACCTCCAGCTGCGTTGGTGCTGTCACACAGACTGTGACATCTCGCCAGGTGATTGATGCAGGTTTTTTACAATTTGACGTGAGCCCTAACTGTGGTGTGCCACGTTAGGTGTCTTTCATTTGGCTTTCTTTTCTTATTTTACTGATTCTTTTCGATTTGAAACGAACGTGTAGCTAATAAACTCTTATTTTTCATACATCTTCTATAACATTTTGTTTCATGTAAGCTTATTAACAATGCTTAATTGCTTACCCATAGTTCCTTTGTGTATGAGTTGAGCGAGCATTTCATGAGATAGTGCTGAATGTTGCTAGACAGACTAAGCACCGTTAACTTTTACGACAGATCGTACCAATAGATGCGCAGAACTTCACTGTGAGATTGGGTAAAACCGGAATAATGTGTCGGCGTAATAACAGTCGTAACAGGAATAACGTCAACAGTCTCTAAAAAATCTCCAGTGATTGTTTAAAATCAGTGGCCAACTTCATATATTGTGAATTCTTTTAGTAATGCCTTTAAAGTTCATTTTTCTCAGTAAGATTTCAGATCTTGCCAAAAGTTAATTTAAGCCACATTCTTCCATATCTGGCACTGGCTGGTCGTTTGATTTCATCTTTTATAAAGTTCTGAAATGTTTGCTCCTTATTTTATCAGTAGAATGATAATAGGAAATTCTAGATTGAAGGCTTATTTATTTTAGGCTTATTTATTTATTTATAAGCTTATAACAAGCTTATTTTAATTTTTTAAAGTTCCTTCTGTTGAAGTATGGCAGCTCTGAGATCTAGTTGCTTCCAACTCTAAAAGCTTGGCTTCTTTGAATGGCTTTGAACATTTTTTTTTTTACAGCACTTTAACGTTGTAGTATTATTCCTTCTTAAGTCTGGCTTGAATGAAGGATGAACAAGTGAAAATAAAAACTCATGATCTTTATTTTTTTATGTAAGTTTTTATAATTTTTATAAAAACTAAACAGTAAGGGTCTGCTGTTGATTTTCATACGTTGTTGAGATCAAGAGGTAGAGGGCTTCTGAATCTTGCTGCGTGATTTGGGTTAGCTGTTGCTTGAAAAAACTCTTGCAGGAAACAAGATATCTCCGTTCATGTCAGAGCGAACGGATGCACCGAGCTAATGGATAATTGAGTTATGCTGCAAAGGGAGTAGAAGTGTGTGCATGCATGCTGGGGCGTTGAAGAGCTGTGGAAATAAAAGCAACTCTGATATTTGAAGGGAAACTCGTATTTTGCCCATTTAGGGAATGGGATTGGGTTGCAGTCATGCTTTTTTGATATTTGCATAATATGTTAGTGTGCAGTTGTGTGGGCTGTTTGGAAAAGTATATTATACAAGTCTTGGGTTTCCTAGAGGAATGGGGATCCTCAGGTAGTTTTGGTTTTGTTTTTTTTTTTCCAAAAAATATACATGTAGCTTGTATAAAATATTTTGAAATAACTAAAAGTAATCCCTGCTATTCTTTGATATATTAGAGTAACTGTAGAAGCACAGACTAATCCCTAAGTATGAAGCAGGCACCTTTCTAATGTAGTTCTATTGAACACAGCAGCTACAAGAGAAGGTGAATGATATTTAACGGGCCTGTGATTCAGCTGTGTTTGGTTGTTCCTCAGATAAACTAGTGTGTACGTCTTCCTGTACTTAACCAAATTGATTTCATCCTCATCCCTCCCCACTCCGTTGTAGATGCTTTTACTGACTCAGCCATCAGTGCTAAAGTAAATGGTGAACACAAGGAAAAGGATCTTGAACCATGGGATGGAGGAGAGACCACTGCTACTGAGGAGCTTGAGGCATTAGAGACAGATGTTGTAAGTAATGCTTTTTTATCATCTATGACAGCAAAAAATAAGCTATTTTTCTGGACATGTGTTGCAACAATTCCTTAATTTTATTCTAATAATGAACTTTTGACTAAAATTGCTGGCCCTGATTGTATGGGTGTATGTTCAGTCTTTGCTAGCAGCTGCCACGGTACTTTTTTACAATTTGAATAAGAATAACTGGATCTAAAATGCCACTTTTGGCAAATATTGACAAATGGCAGCTGCTGTGGTGAAGGATGTGTTTGACTCATGGGCTGGCTGAAAGAGGAGCTTTTATTAAGGACTCCATATTCAGCAATACACGGAAGTGATTTAGGTTTAATCAGAGCATTCCTGTTTGACTATCATTGCATTTGAAAATTACGGCAAAATTGTGCTTAGCTAACTGTCTCTGAGCTAAGATGAAGGAAATTGATGGAAGTTTGACCCATGACTTAATAAGCACAAATACAATCTCAGGAGATTATGCATCGTTAGATGAAGAATATGGTCTCAAATGATGTTTCTTTATATATCATAGCAATCAGCTTTTACTCAACCATGCACTCTTTTTAGTAAGGTATTCAGACTGCAATATGTTAAAGAAAGAAGGTAATATTTCTGATTAGAGGATAATCTAGTCATGTTACTGTGGAACATATTAACTTTGTCTGGGTAGAATAGTTATCCTGTCAGTTTTAGTGTACATATTGTACAGCTGAGATTTATTAGAATACTTAATACTGTCAATGCTTTTCTAAAACATTCAAAACATTTATCATTGTGCTTGAGGGCTGGAATACAAATTTTACTAAAATGGGGAAGTTGTAGAGATCAACAGGGGTCTTCTGCCTGTGGTGTGTGTGTCTCAGATAATTGCATTAGCAGTGCGTTTGAAAAGTTTCAGCACTTGCCACAGCAAGGGGCACTTTGATGTTCAGAAGTGTCAATTTGCACTTTTTGGAAAAGGCATTCATGTATGTATTTCTTGCTAGACAGTAATCTTCTAGTAGGGAGTGGGCCCGGTACTTAAAAAAAACCCTCATAAAAACAACTCGAATACACACAACGAACAAAAAAAACCTGGCTTTTGAAAATCAAATCTGTGCATCTGGTGAACAAAGTTCCCTGAAATAAACTGTGGCTTTAGTAACTTTGTTATCTGGACAGTGAATTCATAGGCCCAGGAAAAAGGGGCAAAAATTGTAACTTCTGCCAACAAGCCCTTAAATTTTAAGGGAATGTGTTTCCAGTGTCATTTTGAAAAACAAGCATCATTTTCTTCTAGTCTAATGGATGGGATCCCAATGACATGTTTCGTTACAATGAAGAAAATTATGGTGTAGTATCAACTTATGACAGCAGTTTATCTTCTTATACGTAAGTTCCAAAACATTTTGTTACTAGATTTGTATTTAATGTTCTCCCTGGTTTGACAAACTTTTATATTCTGAAGATAATTTTACATACTTTCTGAAGTTGTGAAATCAAGTAACTGAAAAAGTAATGAATGAATAGTGCTTAAGAAAGCTTGCCAGCATTCTGTGAAGAGTTAGATGTAGTAATTATTCTATATTCCCTTAAATGGGCACAGTTCATTCCCGTTGCAACATCTTTTCCGAATTTAGGCATGCAATAATGCTTATTTCTTACAAAAACTTTTTATCAGTAGGGTGGAAAATAGGAATTTGTGAAACTGTCTTTACATAGCTGCTATACATACAGTTTGTGTTTAAACTAGAAGAACAATTTGACTAAATCCTGATTTTACCAAGACAATTGTTCTGGTAGATATCGGAATGTTGAACTGTTGCTGATAACTAAGCGGGGGGGTGTGGGGGGTGTGTGTGTGTGTGTGTGTGCTGCAGATAGATGACTTGTTTAGCAGACTTGTCCAAATCTAAACTAAAGTTTTAGTTATAATATAGTAACAACTTGAATATAGAAGTAGCATAAAGCCTGCTCTGGCTACTTTGGCAGCGTGGACCTGTTCCCAATAGTCTGCAGCCATAATGTTAACTGCAAAGCAAATCAGTTGCAGATGTTCAACAGCCATTGTGAAATGTCTTTAATGTTTTCCCACTCTTTGAATGTCAAGGAACTGCAGTGAGCATTTTGATTTTTGTGTGTAGAATTGGAGCACTTGTCTACGGGTCTCTGGTTCAACTATTTTATGATTTTGTTTAAAACAGACCTGTAACGTGGTGATAATCAAAGTGTCTTAATCGGCTTACATTTGAATCCTGGGGAAGCTGTTCTTTCGTATACTTGACTGCTCTAAGTACTTTTTGTACTTTTGAACTTTAGTCTTCCATCTTTCTGCTTTATGGATATTAATGGAAACAGATTAAAAACATGAAGGTGGCTTTAACTTGCCACAGACAAATTCTGTTGTTTCCTAGTCAAGCAACTAGCTTTGCTTCTCAGTCTGCTAAACTGGGAAACTCTCTTCCTGGTTTTCCCAAGTATGTGATGAGCAGCAGTGTAGCAAAGTGCTTATATGTGCAACCGAAGGATTGTAAAGGATTTATTGTTTGATTGTTTTCTCTTCCTGGAGCTAAGCATTAGCAGGTATAGTTTATCAAACTGCATAAAGGTGCAAGTCTACTGCATTAGTATGTTGGTCACCTGCTGTTCGTGCTTCTCTCATCACCAGGTTCTGAACAGTTGTCATCTTGTTCATCCCCTTTGGTTCATCTTTCATGGCCTTTTCCCTGTTAGAAAATGTAAAATCATTCTTTTGCTTGTTTAGGTTGCTATCAGTGCTACTGCATACATCCCTTCATTTTTTTTCATTTTAAATAAATGAGGATGTATTGAGTGTTCTCCCTTCTTGTGTGTACGCTTTTAATACACAGGGTAAGCAAGGCCCGTGACTTCAGGTTTGTATGCATTGTGTTTGTGTGTATCTTAAGCCAAAGCTTTATGCTGAAGGGTAAGGTTTTTATTTAACATTCTTGCAGTTACCGTTGATAAGGCCAGTAGATGACTGGCCAAAAATATGTGTGTGGGGAAAAACTTGTGATGCAGTAGCTGAGTGCTGGCTTGGAATTTGGCAAAGCCACTTGTTTTCCTAGTTCTGCCACCAACACTTGAGTAATCTTGCATATATTGTTTCATGCTTGGGTTGTATCTCCACCTACTTTCTTCATTCTTCTTTTTTATATTATTCAAAATATGTGCAGTAGTGATTATATAATGCCCAGCATAGCATGGTCCAAGCCTCAACTGTGTCCTGTATTTGTATGTAGTTCATTCTAAAGTAAGGTTGGATGAAACAACTTTTGGAACTCAAAAATTGAAATCAGGGATGAAGCGCAAAGTTGTTCTATAAAACCTGATACTTTAACAAAAATCAGAGTAGATAAAAACCAAAGCCATGGGTGGACAGAAGGACGTGCCAGGTATGATGTCCATCTCTAGTATTTCAGTATTCCATTGCTCGTGTATTGAATTCCTCCTTGGTGGCTTTCCTAAGGGAGCTACATATGCTTTTTGCAGTATGCTGTTACTTAATATAGATACATGGAATGAATGGTTTCGAGGTCCTAGGACACAGCAAATGAGTCATGGGTTTCTGGTCCCGTGCTCTAATGTATTGCATTCATCTTTTCTACAGTTATTTATAACAGGAAGAGCTGAAATTCTATGGCTGGAATTATCAAAGGATTAAGCACGTAACTCTTTAATTTCAGTAGGACTGGGGATTCTTGTGTCTGTTGGGAATGTGTAAATAGCTAAAGAAATTCAAATTTGGTTTCTTATGGTAGGTTCCTATCTAAACAACAGACAGACTAAAGCTTTTTATTACTAATGTACTCAACTGTGTTAAAAGTTGGAGCCTTTGCATAGCTTTAGGGACTGGGGATTTTGCAAATCACATGGAAAAGCTCTGCAGCCTGACCTCAGCTTTCTAGCCAGGTAAAAGACACTGAATTTGCACATAATATCAAACTAGGCCAGGAATACTGGCATATTTGTACTGAAAAAGACAGCGTTTACTGCCTTAAAAGCAAATTTTCTTACTCTGACTTGGTTAGAATTAACGCTATGTAATTTTTGTAGCTCCTTTGTGCTTTTGAATGCAGTTGAGAGATTCTTTTCCTTTTCATTGTCTTTTAGGGTGCCATTAGAAAGAGATAATTCAGAAGAGTTTTTAAAACGGGAAGCCAGAGCAACTCAATTAGCAGAGGAAATTGAATCAAGTGCCCAATACAAAGCTCGGGTTGCCTTGGAAAATGATGAAAGAACAGAAGAAGAAAAATATACTGCTGTTCAGAGAAATGCTAATGAACGAGAAGGTCATGGTGTGAACACTAGGTACTTGCATACACTGTGAATAGTATTTTTATTTAAATGATGTACATATTTTGGTACAGTAGCAATTTACTCACTGAGACTGTGCTTTTTTCAGCAGGGCTGATTGGGTTAAGAACCTTGTGTAAACAATCCTGTGCTGTTTTTGGCACTTATGCTAACTTGTACACCTATGCCTGGCCCTGTATTATCTCTGTAGTGGAACAGACTTCCCTGTTTTGATGTGTCACTGGTGAATTCATACCAAATTACAGGGAAGGGCAGTGGTTTCGGTATGTCATGGAGAATTTCAGGCATTAGTACTAAATCATGCAGTGTCTGTGGGCTCATAGAAAGTGGACTGTGTGGTCAGTATCAAAAGCCAATTCATGAGGTGAATGTTAGGTCAACATCTGATAGTATTTAGAATTTTCCTTTAGCTTTACTTGAGAAAGATAGAAAACATCAGCAGAGCACTTGCAGCAGGTACTTCTCATTGTCTTTCAGTTCTGTCTTCACACTGATAGAAATTTGCTGTGTTTCAGAGAAAATAAATACATTCCACCTGGACAGAGGAACAGAGATGTCATGTCCTGGGGAAGTGGAAGACAAAACTCACCAAGGATGGGCCAGTCTGGATCAGGCCCACCAATATCGAGGTCTGGATCCCATACTTCAGAATTCAGTCCTAACTCTGGAGGAGATCAAAGAGTAGTTAACGGAGGCAAGTATCTGAAGTCTAAACGAGTGTGCCTTTATAAAATTGCAGTCAATTATCTAATTATGTTGAAACCGCATGTGGTGTGGTCGTAGGATATGTATTTCATAAGCTGGGTTAGCATTCATCATTTAACACAGAGGTTGTGTTTGATTCGGGTTTAACTTACAGAACATGGATTTGTCTGCACTGTACGTAGCCTTGCAGAGCAGAAATGTCACTTGTTTTTCTTCTCAAAACACCTTTGTCTTAGATGATGGTGCAGTATGCGGTTTTAAAGCTTAAAAATCGCTTTATGTATGAACTGCTGCTAAGCTCTGTGTGGAGGAATAGCAGTGCTGACACCTAGTGAAAGGGAGGTGGCAGCCGAGGAAGCATCACTCTTCCTTTCTGGTGCATGGATCAATTCTGTTTCCCATGAAAAAGAATAAAGCAACTGACTGACTTTGGAAAAAGAATAAATTGTTGGGAAAGTTAAGAGAAGTGTTAGGGGGAAAGGAACCAAAAGCCTTCTCTCCAGATAGCTATTTGAGTATTTTCTGCTATACACATGGGTTATATTTATAAGCAGACATCACTAGGCACTGTAGGAATCGGTGTTTCATAAATCAGACACCCATTTTTTGAGATGGATTTCAGCAGTAGCCTATCCTTGAGGCATTATTTTTATAAGTTAAAAATGCTATTGTATGAGATGGCTGTGAATAAATGAAAAACGTATAATACTCAAGTGCCTCTATCTGGAGAGGAAGTCTGAGAAACACCTAAAGGTAAGTGAGACTTCCTTTTTGAATAGAGTCAGCTGTATAAAGGATGTATACAGCTGAGTCTTGCCCCAACAGTGCTAACCTTGAAATTTATTTGTAGTATTTGTGGTTTCTGTCATCCCTATTACTCTGCTGAATGAACATCATATACCTAAAACATTCAGAATGGCTTGTGAATTCAGTTTCTTTGTTTTGGAAACAACCAAACCCTATATTCTAGATTAAAATACTACATTAATACTTCAGATAACTGATAAAGGCATAAATGTCAGGATTCAGACACTGAACACCGCTGTTTTTTGTAAAGATACAGTTCCTAGAATTGATAATTGCTCATCATTTGGTTTGAAAGTAGCAGTTTGTATAGTCAATACTATATGTGAAACGCTGTTTGAGAACCGCTGGTAGCTATTGAAGGACCTTGTCAAGAGTGATGCATACTGTAGAACATATATATGATAGGCTAACAGATCAAACTTTACTGTCTATTCCTTAGTAGTATTTGTAGATCCTAATTAACCCTTTGGGGAGTTTGTGACATTCAGATGTTAAATTTGACCTCAAGTGGAGGAGAGAACCTTGCAGAGACGATTTTATTGATTGCAGAAATAAACTAATCTATCCCCAAAGGGTTAAACATGAAAAATCATTTTGTCATATTTTACTTTTTTTTTCTGTTGACCTTTTTCCCCATAATTTTTCTTTAGTTTTTATACTTTCCTTCATATCATTTGTTCTGTCAGGTGTTCCCTGGCCATCGCCTTGCCCATCTCCTTCCTCTCGCCCACCTTCTCGCTACCAGTCAGGTCCCAACTCTCTTCCACCTCGGGCAGCCACCCCTACACGGCCGCCCTCCAGGCCCCCCTCGCGGCCCTCCAGGCCCCCGTCTCACCCCTCTGCTCATGGTTCTCCAGCTCCTGTCTCTACTATGCCTAAACGCATGTCTTCAGAAGGTACAATACCACGATTTGTTCATGTTTTTGTTTGTCTTTGTTTAACTCCTTTGTGAGTTTAATTACAAAATTGTTTTTCCTCTTCATTACTTAACCTATAATTTGTGTTTAACTTTAGTTTATCAGACTATTTCTATTAACCTTTTTATTTGAAGAACTTTACAAAAAAACAAAATAAAGCTGTGACATTTCCCAAGTTGGTATGAAATAAACTCAGCTTTGTAAACGCTGCTCAGTGTCTTAACCAACAACATCATGCAGGACCTGATCACTTTCGAGGGCATTTTTAGGAATATAAATTTATATAAAATATCAACTCTTTTAATACAGTTGTTCCACAAAAAGATGTTTTAAATTTAACTAATTCATTGGATTATCTTTTGTAAAAAAACAGTAACAGTAATAATAATACTACTACATTATGGGAAGTGCACTGTGGAAGGGGATAGAATAAGCTGCTTCAAAGGCAAATCTGTAGAAGACTTTAGATCTGTTTGCATTGAGGCAGAAAAACAAGTCAGCCCCCTAGAAGTCAATAATATGCAGAGAAAGGTTAACCCATGAGTCTTCGGTAACTGCATGCAGAAGTATCTGAACTAAATTTGTTTGACCTCTCGAGGGTACAGTAAGGAACACATTTTCAAATTCTTCTTTTATTTAAGTGCACTTAAAAACTAGCCTGCACAACACGATCTAGCAAGCCTGGAAAAATGCAAACTGGTTAGAATAAACTCACGGGAAACTTGCAGTCTCTGCCGTAGCTGGCTCCACTGGAGCCACGGGAGAGAGAACAGTCGTCCCACTAATGGAATCAGTAACACTGTTCTACAGCTCGCCTGATAAATGCTCAAGATGGTCCATAACCAGAAAGTGAATGGTAGTGGGCATGTCTGTATGGTGTGCTACTGTCAGTTTTATCAGTGTGAGCTTTTTTCATGTAGTGAGATACTGCGAATCCACATGTAATTTCAGTTATTTTTTAGCACTTGCCATTGATTTGTCAGGCATGCAGTGAACTGCTGCTTACCACAACATTTAATTTCTGCTACTAGGATTGCTGGAAAGTGTGTATTCTTTAAAATACTTGCCTGTATTTAATTCGGATTGAAGTCTCCTTTAGGTTCATGGTTAAAATAGAGACTGACATGTAATGATTTATGTAACCAGAAAGAGGTACTTGATATTTTAGAACTTTTATCTGAAACCAGAAAGCCATTATCTGAACTTTTCTTTATTATTGACCTACGTTAAAACCAAACTGTAATCAGCCAGATTTGTCTTCTGCTCATACAGTTTTTTCCTTTTGAAGTATAACAGTTGAGTCTGATCTAAACAAAATGTTTGTTAAGATGTAGAAACTTTATTGGTGCTTAGACTTGAGCATAACTATTCTGTGGCAGCTGTATAAGCTGTTCAGAATTCCTGTATTCACTTATGACTTTAGCTTCTGGCGTTAAACATGCATGACTTGAACCTTGGGATAACAATAACTTGTTTAGTTGTAATTTTGCTGACTTGTAAATGAATTGTGACCTGCTGCAGGCAATTTAGCCTCGGTGCAGAATGCTCTGCTGAAATTCCCCAAGAGCATTGGTCAGCCAGTGGCGACTACTCTGTAAATAAATGTTTGGTATCACTGACCACCTGAAAAAAGTGATGGAAATTTTTTTTCTTTTCTGGAGAATGTTTGATAGCCTGGAACTGTGCTTATCCAGAGGGAGCTGGGCCACTAACCTTTTTGGCTTGTCTTGCAGTAAGCAATATTGGATACTTGGATTCCAATATTTTAAATCCAGGACTTGCGTACCTGTTTCAATTCTGATAAAGCTTCTAAATATCAATGAACTTGAGCTGTCATAGCAAGGTGATGAGTGTGTTGGTAGTCTGGCTGGACCAATGGCTTGGCCTTTTTAGTCTCGTGGATCCCCGGTTCTAGTCGATGTCAGTGTAAATTGCTTGACTGTACTACTGCATTATTGAGAGTTAGATTAAATCCAGTTTTAAAAACAGATAGTATGTTTGGGTACTCTTAGTGATGGACGTTAAGTACTTATTGTGTGGGGTTGTCTTCTTTTTCTCAGGGCCTCCACGGATGTCTCCTAAGGCACAACGGCACCCTCGAGGTCACAGAGTCTCTACTGGTAGGGGTACAATTTCAAGTGGCTTAGAATTTGTATCTCATAATGCACCAGGGGAAGCATCTACTACTGCAGTGGCACGAGGCAGCCCTTCAGGTGGGACGTGGTCATCAGTTGTCAGTGGGGGTAGGTAAAGCTTGGCTTATTGCAGATGGCTTGCCAGGGGTACTTTAGAGTTTGAATGCAAAGCAGAACACTGCGTTTCTAGACAACTCAGGCTCTGAATAAACATTGGTCTGCTAACTTAGCTTGCTTAGATGAAGTGGGAGAAGGATATTCCCAGTTGGCTTAGTAAAATAGTTGGTGAGTCGGTCCTCCAAGTGCAATATTGTTCTAACTGTAGAGAGGTTAAGTCAGGTGCTGTGTGAAGAGAAAAGAGAGAAAAATGTGGGAATAAGTTGCTGAAAGAAGCAGTTTTCAGGGGAGTATTGAAGGAGGCACGAAAAGTTATATATGTTCCATTGCATCACTGCATTTGGTTAATGGCAATGTAACTGGGTTGTGGTTTACAAATGAAGGTTTACAGATGTTTGGATAGAGGAAAGCTGGTGTTAAAAGAGAAGATGAAATGATACTCAAGTTGGATATATTTTTTTCTTTTAAAATCATGCAGGTTTTAAGTGGTCATTTTGTGTTTGTCTAAGTACTGTAGTAGCAGATAGAGTCAGTGTCTTTTCCGAATCAGTTAAGACATTTTTTTAATATTTGACTTCAAATTTAAAGCTCAGTTTTGTGACACAGGCCCTAGTCTTGAGCTCTTGTAGTTGAGGCCGTGTTCTAGTGAGTTGTCAGCAGCTGGGCGCTTTCTTGAATCGAAAGGCAAGTGAGTGACAGTTGGAAGTCTGGTAACTTTTAGCAGTGCTAGAATTCTAGAGGAGTGTAGTGGGAATGGATTTTTTTAGAAAGAAGGTATGAATTAGACCCCCTTTAGACATGTTGCCTTGTGGAAAAGATTTAAACTCTTCTGTTCTGGCATTATCTCTGATTCATCTTCCCACCCTTCACTTTATATATTATTAACATGCAAGTAGGACTGTTAAACGACTTAATCTTTCTTTCTCCTCGCTCATTTGAAGTTAATATGTGACGTAAAGCAACTAACTAGCCACAGTGGGATGAGCAGGAAGCAGGAGGTACAACTTAGAGTTTAAAGAATATACAACTTTCCTTGCTGCTTTAACACAGGGGCAAAAATATACATCAAATAATCTTCTTTCAATAGGATATGTTGTTTTTTTTCCAGCTGGCAAACCTCCAAAAGAGGACGCTGTAAAATGGATGTGTTTTTTCAGCCCTTTAAAAAATGTTTTACATCTGTTTGTATGGAGACCTTGACCATCTTTTCAGTTCTACCTGAAACTGTGTTAATGTGAGCTGTTGTAGCTGTGCTGCTGGGGGGCTGGGGAGCATATTGCAGTTTCGTGGTGGGTCTACAGGGCAGTGATATATATTAGGGGACAATCCGCAGAAAAATGGCACCACTTATCTGAAATGCTGCGTTGTAAAGAACTAGGAGATGTACCTGAAAGGTAAACAGGTTTTCAATTACTATATAAAGTTCCACTAAGTATTTTAAAGCATGTGTTTAGTCATTTTAAAAATAAGCAAACTGCCGAGCAGATGAGGAAACTTATCCTATAACTATTTTTTCCTGTTTGTTTCTAGTTCCGAGATTATCCCCTAAAACACACAGGCCTAGGTCTCCAAGGCAGAGCAGCACTCCCACAGGACCAGCTCTGCCTTCTCCTCAGCCTGGTACTATTCCCACTGAGTCTGTGGCCATGCCTGTTCCAGCTGCCTCTCCTACACCTGCCAGCCCTGCCTCCAACAGAGCAGTTACCCCTTCCAGCGAAGGTAAGTTACCCTCACTAGCTTGCCAGTGCTCCCTTTCCCTGACAACGAATACACCTGTACAAGAGCAAAGCTGCTTTCTAAATGATGGGAAAACTTCTGATGTGTTTAATTTGACTGTGTAGCCAGCTCTGCTTTTCCCATGAAGCTAGTTTTAAACTAAGGTCAGAGAGAGGCTTTTGGATAAGTCTGTATGCTTAATTTCTTCTGCTCTGTAAGGAGTATGGGCTTATAGATGTTTGACTTCATTGTGGATTTTTTTGTTTTCAAACTGAGTTCCTGGCTGGTTTCTAATTCAAAGAAACATAAGCCACTGATTTCAAATAATATTTTGAGCATAGTGAAAGGAAGGGGGTGGGGGGAAAAAGCCATCAAGAGCACAGTCAGATGTCTTGAGAACTCTCAGATCTTTGTAGTATTCTGTATGAAGAGCTTGGACTGTTGAAAATAATTTGCTGACTTTATCGTTTTTTCAGCCTAGTGAAGGTTCTGTATATGATGAGGGATGTGTTTGGAACTTTTTCATTTGTCTTAAAGACAGTAGGGTGTGGAAGGGGAGAGGATAAATCCTCCAGGCCCTAACTAGGTAGCAAAAAATGTGTAACTTAAGGTTTTTCTTTTGTAAGCTAAACATGGTTAAATTTCTCTTGTGTTTCTGTCTTGCCATCTCTCTCTGGTCAGTTTGAGCTGTGTCTAAGAGAATAACTTTGGCAATTTCTTTCCTAGCTAAAGATACTAGACTTCAGGACCAGAGGCAGAATTCTGCAGCTGGGAACAAGGAGAATATAAAGCCAAGTGAGACTTCTCCTAGTTTTCCTAAACCTGAAAACAAAGGTTTGTATCAAAAGCTTTTCTATATACTTGAGTAACGTAGGAATTCCAAGCACTAAACCTCCTGTATTGACTGCTTTAGTTAGCATTTTGTGGAAGACTTGGAAGTGTTCTGGCTTCGGGTGTTCTACAGTGAAAATCTGGTCATGCAGTTGTGAAGTGGCAGGCCTACAATTTTAAATGTTGTTCTTGACTCATTTCATCAACACGAAATGTAGAGATGCTCATGTGGATGGTGTGATTTCTTTTTACTTGTTTTCTTCTTTCTTTTTTTCCTTTTTTTTTTTTTTTTTTTTTCCCTGGTTCACAAAGCTGTTTTTTAGCTCTCTTTGGACCGAGTGAGTGTTTCTGCTCTATGTTCACAATACTTCTGAGCATTGTGGTCAGCATAGTTTTTCATCACTGTACTTCTTCCTATTATGCCTTAAACTTGGCTTTCTCTGCAGCATCGCTTGTTCATTCAGTTCTCAAAAAAATCTTCCACGTTGTTGAACTTAATCAGCGTTTCACCTTTAATTGCTATGTCTTGAGACACTGGCATGTTATGTTTTGAGAGTTTTATTGGATGATTGTTTGTGTTCAGCTGGGTTCTGCAGTCCCTGCACCTCAGGGCTTCTGTCTTGGTGTGATGCATTAGAACTATAGATATGTTAGTTATGTAATGCCATGGTTTCACAGAGTATTTTTGTGTGCTTATTATACACATAACTCATGGAATTTTACCAAATGACAGATACAATAATATCACTGTATTTCATTTTTAGGTACATAAAAATTATCTTTATGCAAATTTAGAAATGTAAGGGTTGTATACAAAAATTACATTAGAAATGCTTGGACAGTGTTGGTCTTCTGTTTGGCAGGTGTATCTCCAATTGTTTCAGAACATAGAAAACAGATTGATGATTTAAAGAAATTTAAGAATGACTTTAGGGTAAGTTTCTCTGTATGTGCATTCCAGATTATTTTAGTGAATTGAATATATTGCATGTGTTAACAGGAAAACAGGTCCTTACTACTCGTGTTTAATTTATGAAAGTATCTATAAGAATTCATGCTAGATATTATAAAATCAATGCTGACTCTTGCTAACACAATTGCCTAATACATGTAAATGTGCATATTGACTGTACACTGAAAATAGTACTTGAAAACTGATCATTAAGTACAAATAATTATCACATTTATGCTCCATATGGAAGAGCTGTTCCAAAGTTAAATAAAGGGTTTTGCTGAGGAAAATTGAGGAATTCATACTACTTATTTCCTGGTTATAATGGTTTATTAAATCAGGTTAGCTTTTCAAGTGTTACTGTTAAATCACACAGGGGGATGAGTCCAGAGGGTCATCTTAAGCTTTTCTGTCACTTCCTAATCAACATATAGGTCACTTGAGTCACTGAATAGCTTCTTTCACAGTGTAGGCTTAAAACATTGTCAATGTTCATAGATTTCTTTTCCAGTAGAAATGGAAATGTATGTTTTTAAAGGTCATTTCCAGATGATTGAGGCCTGTGGGACTGTATTTTGCTCTGTGAATGTGATAGCGTTAGGTTGTCTCTTCCTCATTCTGTATATCAATTCACTGAATATATTCTTTGGGTTTTTTTCAGTTACAGTCAAGTTCCTCTTCAGATGCAGTGGATCAGCTGCTAAACAAAGCCCGAGAAGGTGAAAAATCAAGAGATGTAGTTAAAGAAAAGACTGAATCAACCCCTAAAGAATCTATCATAGAAACTGGCAGTAATACTAACTCTAATGGTGGCAGTAGCAAACCTAATAGTCCAAGTATTTCTCCTTCAATAAGTAATAGTTCTGAGCAAAAGCGAGGGCCTGAGGTAACTTCACAAGGTGTACAGACATCTGGGCCTGGAAGTAAACAAGATAAAGAGGATAAAGAGGAGAAGAAAGATACTTCTGAGTGAGTAATTATGCCTTTTAGAATAAGCACATCTGTTATTAGCGTTTAACCATTTGTAGAAAAAGCTGTTCTGAATGTGTGGTATCTTATTGTTTATACGGCTGATGTAAGTGCTCTGTTGTACAGAGAAAACAGGTGAAGTAACTGTACTGAAAGTCATCTCATGAGTCAGTGGCAGAGCTGCATGTAGAACTCTAGTCCTGTTGATGCCTAATTGACATCTAAATGCTTATTTAAATGTTTTCCTGGCTCATGTGAGCTGTAGTATCAACAGCAGGAAAACTTTTATGGATAAGTATAGTAAGAGTACTGTCAGTAAGTGGCTTTTTGCATGCCACGTGTTGTTTGAGTTCTCAGAAATCTGACTCACAGATGGAAATGAGGTATTTCATCTCTGTAAATTTTTAATTGCTAGGCAGTTCTGCGGATATGCCTGTAAAAGAATAATGCTGAATATCATCTTCTGTTCTTTATGTTTAGGCAAGTTAGAAAATCAACACTTAATCCTAATGCAAAAGAGTTCAACCCTCGATCTTTTGCTCAAGTAAGTTGTTTGATACTGTTTAACGTTGCCTTTGAGTAGATCTTTATAAACAAACCTTTTACTTGAAGGATGATCAAGCTAATCTTCCGTATGCGTTATTGAACTCTTGTTTATAGCCGAAACCTTCTACTACACCAACCTCCCCTCGTCCGCAAGCTCAACCTAGCCCCTCCATGGTGGGTCATCAGCAGCCAACCCCAGTGTACACTCAACCTGTTTGTTTTGCACCAAATATGATGTACCCGGTTCCAGTGAGTCCAGGCGTGCAGGTAAAGCACAGCACATGCTGCAAACTTGTTAATACTTTTCAGGTGATTGTCAGCGAGTTGAGAAGACTTAGGAGACCTAAGTTAAAACAGTGAAATCTATTACCCTTGTAAATAGGGGCACAGTTGCATTGTTGTTAAGTTTTAGCTGTGTAAATAGTGACTTTCCCCAGTGGTCCCTCAACCTAGATATTCTAGTAGTCTCAAACACTTGTAAATACCAGCAGCTCTTACTGCCATTTATTATCAGTCTCTGCAGATTTCCTCCAAGCATAGTCTTTTAAGTTTTAAGCTATTGTTTCTTCATCCTTGGCTTCCAGCTGTGTCCCACTAGTTTCTGGTCATTTTAGGGATTACTAGGATTTCAGATCTTAACTGTTGGAAAACTTGAGGTTGTACTGCTTGAGGTAGCAGTAGCAGCATTTACTTGACTGGTTGTCACAAACCACGTGGCCTTAGTTGTTTGTACATGCACTTAATCCCAGTGATCCAAGAAAATATCGTAGATCAGGCAGAGTTCACTAAACCATGTCCCTTAACAGAGTAAAACACCTCAAAACTGAGCGGGACCCTGTACTGAGGCAAACCACCACAGGCCCCCACACAGACACACACTCACTTTTAAAAGGAGTATCATCACTTCAACTTCTCCTTCTCTTTCAGCCTTTGTATCCTATTCCCATGACGCCCATGCCAGTGAACCAAGCCAAGACATATAGAGCAGGTAAAGGTGAGAATAATACTGCCTGTTTGGTTCTTAGTCTGCATGCAGCATGAATAAATTACAAATGTTTGTGTATTTTCTAGTCCATGTTAGTTCATTTTTGATTGATATTTTAAATGCCATTTTTAATAAAGGGAAGCAAGTGGGAATAGTAACGCATTTCTAGGCAAACTAATTCAGCCAGAATATGATAAGTTTGAGTAATGGGAAGTTGCTTGGTTTGGAATCTGATTTGACAAATGGGAAAACGTCTCTGTTACTTGCAGTGTTTGGGTAAGCTGGTCATCTCCTGTATTTCATAAATGTTACTGGTTTTTTTCAAGGGAACTTTCTGTACTAGTTTTCTGTACTGGTTTACAGCAGAACTCTGAATGGTGCTTTAATGAAGGGGGGGTTTTTTGTCAACAAGCAAAATTGCTATATCTTCAGAAAGAGTATGCCATGCTGCTCTTCTGGAAAGAGCTTACTGCTGGTTCCAGTTGGTTCTTTCCCATTCCTTCTGCCCCAGTAACTGAACAGCTGGACTAACAATACCATGTTTTTAACAAGTGACACCTGTGGCTGTGGAGACGAGAACATGTGTGGCGAGATGCGCTCTCTTCTGTGCAGTGCAGCGAAGGAGCAGAAAAATGATGGTCTTGTTTTTCTAGTCACGTTTCAGATAATGCTCTAATTCTACACAGTGCATGCTTTCTTGCAGTTTTATACAGTGGTTCATGATGATGGGTTCCAGTGCTGCAGCTCCAGTCACTGGAGGAGGAAATTGTTGAAAAGAGCAGTTCTGCTGTTTAGAAATAAACAAGTAGCCTTTATGAATGTAGGGAAGACAAAAACCTGCAATGTATTTCTGGTTTAAAGCACACTAACTTTACTGTGGCCTGACCCGTGAAATCTTTTGGTTGGTAGCACTGATTGTTTTAATCAGAAATATATTGCTGTGTACCCACATGCTGTGTGAGGCTGTTGTCCTGTTCCAAATTCCTTTTTTAAGTGTCATTATTTTCTGCATATCCATTCTGTGTGCAGCATAGTCCCGAAGGAGCTGTGTGGGTTAAAGTTCAGTGCCTTTTACGCCGTTCCAGTTGCTTTTTCATATTGTTGATTTGCGGTGTAAATACAATCATCACTGAGTGAATTTACTGACATCTTCAACGTTTCCCTCCTTTCCTCTCCCTCAAGGGCTCTGTCTGCATTGCACACTGCAGTGGAGTTTACAGGTGCTTGAGTTAGCGTAGTTCCTAGCTGCAGCCTCACAGCAGCAAGCTGGAGCTCGCCTTGAACTCTCATGCCCTGTTGCTTAGTAGGCTCAGTTAGTTTATTCTGAGTGCCTTGCTGCTGTGGTTTGGTTGGTCGTCTTACTAGGATAGCTCAGTCCCACACTGCAGTGCTCTGCTCCCTTAATCTTTCTTCCCTCTAATTATTCCTACTCCTCTTCTTCTTATAGGTTGACTTGTCCCCTTCAGTGTTGACTGTGACCTAAAAGTTGCTTTCTGCTATCCTGAGGGGGGTAGCACAGAGCTTAAAAGATGTGAATACCTCAGACTGCGGCTGCGTGGAGACCTTTATTCTGCTCTCCTCAGCCATAAGCACAAGTAATTTTAACAGACTCAGCTTTCCAGTTGATGGAACAGTTGCTGAGTAGTTCCCATAGAGGGTGAATTAAGCCTTTTGAAGGGGACAGGATCAAAATTGCTTAATGCAGGTATCCTGATACAACCTTTCTCTTCTGCTACTGATTCTTGCCAGCCTTTCTCTCCCTCCACCTTTCCTCCTCCTTCACAAAAAAAAAAAAGCAGGCCTGGGTTTGTGGCCATATACATGTCTCAAAGGCAGTGATGAAAATCAAGTGTTTCTTGGAGGAACTCCTTTTCATGCTGTTCCTTTTTGATAGAGCTCTAATATGTGGTTAAAGGTGAGGGGTGAGGATATTCCACTTGGTCACAGTGACATTGTAACGTAAAACCTTTCAGGGAGATCATCATTCTTCAACCTGTGTTTCTAACATGAGGCACTCTTTGCTTTGTAGTACCAAATATGCCGCAGCAACGGCAAGACCAACATCATCAGAGCACCATGATGCATCCTGCCTCAGCAGCAGGCCCTCCAATTGTAGCTACGCCACCTGCTTATTCAACACAATATGTTGCATATAGTCCCCAACAGTTTCCTAATCAGCCTCTTGTGCAGCATGTGCCACACTACCAATCTCAGGTAAGAGTCCTTTTAGTCCACGCGCTAAGTCAAACCAGAAATAATTAAGTGGCTCAGTGCTGAATACCCTCTTGTCTCCAGTCGTCACAAGTCACTCTGAACAGTTTCTGTGTTCTGGAGCGTACTTGGGGGTGCTGTAACGTGCTTCAAAGCCTGTAACAAATTTTAAGGTCAGTTTAGAAGTTGGCATTTACTGTCGATTTTGTAGCATTTTGAAGAATTCCTTTCAGGTCGTGGCCAGGCCTGGCTCCCTAGTTATGTGTTCTAAAAATAAAACCCATGCGGTGTACTCTTACTTCAGAGGCTTTTAAATATACATGTGTAATTGGATAAATATATAATTACATACATAAGCTTACTACATTATTAAGAGTAGCAAAAATGAGATATGCCAGTGTTTTTTGTCAGTTTCTGCAGAAAATATCCGTAAATTTTTAGAAACAAATGGGATAATTGTGATAGCATGAAATCTGTAGTTTGCTCTGTGTTTTAGCAAGGCCAAGCTATGACAGAGTTTCGAAGTACGTGATTATTGTTTAGCTGACGCTAGTTTCTTTGTAATAGTCCTCCAATTAACTGTCTGTTTTCTTATTTCTGTTGAATGCAGCATCCTCATGTTTATAGCCCTGTAATACAGGGCAACGCTAGAATGATGGCACCACCAACACACGCACAGCCTGGTTTAGTATCTTCTTCTGCAACACAGTATGGTGCGCATGAACAGACGCATGCTATGTATGGTAGGAAACGTTTTGTGTTATATGTAACTTTTTAAGTTCTTATGTTGTGCAGGGATGTATTTAATCTCAAGCTTCAAACGTGGGTATCATTCAGATTACACCAGTAGATGTGGTTTATATTTCATAAGATGATGAGCAGAGAATTGAAAACTGAGCCACCTGGTTAAAAATGAAAACTCAAGTATGCTGATTTCAGTAGGATGCCAGTGACCAAGATGAAATTTCAACCTGGGAGCTGCTAAAGAATATCTGCTGAAAGAAGTTTGCTCAAGTTCTCTTGATGCTCTTGACACAACATCCCTTGATTGTTTCTTGATTATAATTAGGACTTGTTTTATTGCAAGGCTATCACCTCAGTTTCAAAACTTGACTTTAGTTCTGACAACTAGTGAAATGCTGTCTTTATGATACTACTAGCATTATTAACAGTATGAACACTGCTGTTTAAGCAAAATAAAACATGTGTTGCTTACCTTTCTTTTTTGGTAAGTCAAGAATAAGTATATGAAACAGCTCATGTATTGCTCTGACTTTGACAATTAGTCTCCAGCATTACCAGATGGGCATATTTCACTTACAGTGAAGTGCTGAAAATGTGGGTTACCTTGTTAACAAAGTAAAATGTGAAAGAACTTCTAAAGCGTTATAAATGTATGATAAATCAATGCCCAATTCAGAGGAAAAACAAACTCACTGCAAAACATGCTATTGAAAGAGGTAGAATCAAGGTTGCTAGAAGACTTGGAAATTGTCATAAAATGTCAAAACAGCAGATGGTCTCTTGAAAACGTGGCATTTCAATACTTGTTATAGCATCTGAGGAAGACTTTTATTGGGTCACATATATTATTGACTTAGATTCTAATAAAAGATTTTCTGTACCTTTAGACATCTTTGTATGTTTTCCGGTGCTTAGTTTTACACTGCTACTTAATGGAAGTCCATGTTGTGTCATGAAAATTTAAAAGGCTAAGAATCTAAAGTTTAGTGTGAAATTAATTCTGATTTTAAAAAGTCTGTGTCTTACCCATCTGAAAACATCCTGTCAGATCTCTGCAGTGGTATGGTAACATAGCTAAGAAACAAAAATAATAGAGGGAAACCTTTTTTGACACTTGGAGGAAGAATGTTTCGGCTCATTTGTGCTGAAGCTGAAATGGAAGTTACTTGTAGAGGTTAAGTCTTTCTCTCACAGGTCCTTGCTAATTGTATTACTTTGATCTTTCCAACTCTTGTGCTTGGAGGTGTCCATGTAAACAGATCTTCTGTTTGCTTTTTCATTAGATTAAATAGAATTCTGATAAAGTGAATGATCAAAGGCTTTCAGACCTTTATTGGTGAAAACTCTCCTCTCAAATCCTAATTAAAATAAAACCAAACATGAGATAATCTGAGATTTGATTCAGAATGGTTGCATGTGACTTCCTAGCAATTTCCCATTGTGCACCATCCTTATCTTCTGTAACCAGTGGGTTCTACAGCACTGAAGTACAAGCCCATTCCCTTGGTTGGCTTTGATGTCTGTATAGCTTTTTCACTGATACGCTAACTTACAACTGCTAGATCTCATTTTGCGTTGGTTTTGCAGCTTGTCTGCTCTAGGTATGTGCTTACCTACCAGTGCAAACAACTAAGTGGGGTCAAACTTGAGAATTCTTTGGTATTTCCTGCCATGTAATTAAATACTACTTTTCTAAGAGCACCTAATTTAACAGAAATTGCATGTCCTCCTGTGTTCTTTCAAGTAGCTACTTGGTGACTCTTCTAAATATTCTCCCGCCTTCCCAGTAAATGACCAAACGCTTGAAATTCTTGTTATTGAAACCATTCAATCCAGCTGGATCATGAACTCCATATGAGACACTTTTTTTAAAGAGTATGTTCTTGCCGTGTGCAGACGTTTTTATTGCCTAGTGAACCCGAATTGGCTCAAATGTAACCCTTAACTTACAGAGTTTACAGTTAGCTACACATGAAATGACTTCTGATGTAGCGCAGCACTGTCTCAATTCAGATTTTTGCAAGTCTTCCATGTGCTGAGTACTTGAAGACCTTGCCTAGACGGCTTGTGGTTCCTCAGAATGTGTCCATCTGTAACATATTGACTTCAGCTTCCATTTATCGATACGTGAATGCTTGGGAAAAATGTAGAAATGCCTAAGGTGATAAATATAAGCTGCTTATGGAGTACATTGCTAAAGAACAACGTGCTGGAATCATTCACATCTGATTGAGTGACTATAAGAAAGTATCCATAACTCACGTTCTGTATTTTGGGAATCTTAAGTTTACCTACATTATCTTTGAACTAAATATACCAATGCACTTTGATTCTGGTCCTCTCTTAAAACTAACTTGAAAGTACAGAATAACAACTTCCTGAGAAACAACAACCACTGCTGCTTTTGATTTCTGGAGCACTTGCTCAAACAAGTTCTCAGATTTTTTCCTTTTGGCTCTTTAAAATTGCTATCCGATTTTTTTAAAAAAACCCACACTATTTATTTTTAAATTTATTTTTTTCTCCCATTGGTATCAGGATTCAGTGGGCTATACTGCCCTTTTATCCTTCAAGGTACTAGTGCTTTCTTTGAGATAATTCTTGCAAAATTCACTCAAATTTTTTTTCCTGCGTATGTGGTAGAGAGAAGATGTCTGCAAGGACAACCGTGCTGAGACGTGGGGGTTGGGGGGCACTGCTTATGAAGTGTTCTTAAGGTGTGAAATGTTTTCTGGTGAGATCTGAAAACTCCATCTTCACTAATGGTTTGGGACAAGTTGAAAATCTGTGGCAAGTAGTAACCACCTGCCAGCGAAGAGAAATGCCTGTTGATCCGTTAAGCGAACTGCCCTCACTGCCCAAAACTTGGGGTTTTGTTTTCCTTCCCGTCTCGTGAAGAGATAGCTGAATCCAAAGTACATACAGTGACCTACACTTGTCGATAAGTACTCTTCCATTTTAAAGAAAAGTATTTTTGTCTAATGCTGTTTAATGGGATATTTCTGCACTTCTGGGATTTCCTTGCCAGTCGTTACAGTGTCCTGCTTCTGTTTCCCAACCCGCTGTTGACAAGAGCTCAAGAGAAGCAGAGCAGCTGAGCTGTGTGGTCACCCGTAGACCCACCTAAACATATGAACGGAGACGTGTTTAAATCATTGGGTTTTCCCCCCCTCAAAAAACAATTGGGAAGGACAATGTTCAAGCGACTATCTTTCTGCCCGTCTACCAGCCAGACGATAAAAAACCTCTATTACACACTTCAGCTCGTAACTTCTGGAGACGTGAGCCACTTAGATGTCCTTGCCAAGGAGAGAGTTTGCCGTGCAGGCGCTGCTGAAGCAGAGCAGCACCCACACCTTTACCTGCCACACGCACATGCCTGAATGCGGAGCTGTCGTTCTTACCCTGCTAAACTGCACCCTGCTTTCAGAACCTACTGTCTGTCTCAAGTGGTGGCTCTGTGTGATCTCCCTGATGGCGCTGGGCTGGCAGAGTTTGCTGGCCAGGGTTTGCAGTTTGACTGCTTGGGCTGTGGCGCACAAAGACCCAAACTTGTCTTGTGCTGTTAGTAGAAAATTTGGTTATCCAAGTAGAGGGTGGATATATTCATTCCTGTGACAATGAACTTGTGTTAGTTTTACCATGTAGCTGAATTGCCTGTGTTTTCGGGTAACTGGAGTCCTCTGAAAAACTTAACTTTGGTGTTTAAAAACACTTGTGTAAAACCAGACCTTGGTTTTATACAGATGCATTTCCTGTTTTTTGTGCTCTCATTCCTGTCCCCATTCTCCCTTCCCCTTTCCCCTTCTGCATATGTTTTACTGGTCTGGTGTTGTCTCTAACTTTATCTGGTTTCTGTCTCAGCAGTAGAGTAAATTCTATTACCCTGATAGTACAATGGTGGATATAATATAAACTTCAGAGGATTCTCCAGGGACTAAGAGTGAACCAGTCACCAAAGGTGTCTTGGAACTGTTAAGAATGACAGTGATATAGCTGAAAAAGCAAGGGGCCAATTTCTGTTCTAGTGTAATTTCATTTTAACCTTCTTATTACAGTGGACTTGTAATAGACCATTAATTGACGTAAAGTTTGTTTTTGTGTTAAATGAGAACTGAAGACCTCAGTGTCACAGTTAAGAAGGAAGGCTTACTTGAGACTTGTGTTGTTTCATCTCCACTCATTTGTAAAATTAAGTATCCAGCTCTAATAGCACCTAAGTAAATAAAATTATCTGCATGGTTCTACAATCTTCAAAAAAAAAAAAAAAATTAAAAAAAAATGACGCTGACCTTTCCAGAAGACGGGAAGTATGCACGTGGCAAGAGGCTAATTTACCTTTCTATTTCCCAAATTCAGCATGTCCCAAAATACCATACAGCAAGGAGACAGGCCCTTCTTTCTACTTTGCCAGTGAGTTGGGTTTTTTGTACTAATTTTGATTGTACAGAAAAGCACTTTCTAAAGAACAGATGTTAAAGGAATGGGACGTGTTGAGGGAACAAGTTTCCTTGCACCAAACCAGTATGTGGAAAACGCAGGAAGGTTCCTTTCAGTGGATGGGGGGATGAAGCTGTTGAGCAGATTTATATGACCACAGGAAGCTGATTTGTCCATTTTTTAAAATGTATTTTGCATGTCGAGTAATCTCCAACTTCAATACTCAGTCTTTTCATCTGCAACCAGAAGCGAGCACTGCTTATGGATAACCTCTACTTAAAACCTGGGTGAACTGCCTCGCTCTCTTTCTTTCACAGCCCAAATGGGATTTTTTTTTAAAAAAACTTGGCAAGTTAATCGGCTTCCTAAAAGGAGAAGTATTTTGTGCCTCCTCTCCTTAAAAAGCTGTGGCTCAAGTGCTGAGCCCTTCGGAGGAAATAACTTGAGATGCAACTGAGGTGAAGGGAGCTCGCTGTAGAGTTACTTTGGTCCTCTGAAGGAGTGCTGTGAACAGTGTCCTTGTTCGTTATTGTAACAAGAAGTGAGGGCTCCTTGCCGGTGCGTAGCATCGGGTGCTTCCTCCTTGGCAGGTGAACATTTCCACTTACGTTCCCGGGCTCCGGTGCTCCTGTGTGGTGTTGCTGGTGACCTACGTCGGTGTAAGCAACGGGAGAGGGACTCTTCTCCAGGCTCTACACAACAGCTAATACAGGCTTCAGTCATGTACGTGTACTGGGAGAGGCAGATAACTAAAAAAATACTGCCTTGTATGTTGGCGTTCATCATAGCGCTCTGAGGAAGCTGAGGTTTGGGGCGGTGTGGTTGCAGGATGAACTGTAGCTGTCACCCAAGACATGGGAAAAGAGGACTTGCAGTTCCAGGGTATTTTCCTACTTGCTCCTGTCCTGCAGTGAGACTTGTTGCTATGTCTGTCTGCAAGTCCATGCAGCCAGTGCCAGGCACTCTGCTGGGATTTTTTTGAGTTAGCTCATGCAAGAGGGATGTGAGAAATACCACTCGTTCTCCAAAAATCTCTTCTGAAACAGACTTCCTGTGTTTCTTGTACAGAAATGGTTCTGCATGAACTAGTGTTGTAGGATGCTGACCTGTCCTGTTTTCATGCGTCTTGGTTTGGTGCACTGAAATAACTTTTAATAAGCTCGTTCCTTTCGTGGATAATCTTTTAAGTGAAGTCCACTCTACCTGTGTAAAATGACTTCTTTAAATGTTTGTATTATGAAAGAAACATTTGCTATTTCTTTGCTTCCTACCATTCAGGTCTTTTAAATGTAGTTATCCTCACCATCTTACTGGGTCTGGCAATAGTTTTGAAGTTTGTTCACTGGTCAGTTCTTGAAAATAGGCTCTTCAGTGCATCTTTGGACGATGACCAACGATGACCAGCATTGGCAGCATTGAAATTCCTACCAGGGAAAATAGGAAATTACATTATATGGTTTTTGCATATACCCTTGTAGCTGGGAGTTCTGCTTGATTTCTGCTGCTCTGACCTCTTTTGATTTCAGCTCCTTCTGTGGGTTTGATGGCTGACTACTGCTTGTTTGCCTCTCAGAAAAACGAGTTGCACTTTTGTAGAGTTGAATTCAGTAATTCAATCCATCTGATGGTTTTGCTCGCTTCATTACTGAATTGCTTGCCTTCACTGTGTATCCCTGCAAGGTTAGTGCAGTTAAATCTTTCACGTTAGGAACCAGCTTGATCAAAAAGATGCTGAAGTGAGGCAGGTTAGCCCAGGGAGTATTTCTGGGGAACTTAAGGCACAAAGGGTGAGGAAAACCAGTGTATTTCTGCTGGCACGAGCTGAGGTTACTTGCAGCAAGGAGATATGCAGAACTGTTTTGTCCTTCCCTAGAGCTTTCTCAGCACTTTCTTGGATGCTAGATGGCCATTTGGAAAATCTCCAAAGTACTGACAATTGGGGGAAAATGTTGGATAATTGGTGATTATTTTTTCTTTTCTGTTTTTCACCTGTCTTATCTTGTTTGCTATTTGATACGTGTAGTGAGCTGTTTTGATGAACAGGCAAAAATTCTTGAAAAAAGTCACAGTGGAAGTGCTTTAGTTACTGCTAAGGGAGTGAATTCCTCATGACTGTTTTGCAAGACCTCTTTCACAGGCTTGCCAGTCTTACAGATTTCGTTGGCTTGTCATGGACTTTTAATTGCACTAGCTAAACGTGGAAAACCTGTTACATTTCTAGAGTTGAAGTTTGAACTCTGGTTTTGAACTAACAAAGATCTGTGCACGTATTTTGGACTTGCTGCCACTTGTCCTGAACCATTTTTGATCTCTATGCAGTATCTGTACAGGATTTAGATAAGTGTCCAAATAACGTTTTTTGAAAGGCACTTTAATATTACTATTAAAACATAATTTGCAGCAGCATCTGAAATAGTTTTAACCGAACTTGTAGAGCTTATTAGAGTAATTTGCTAAAGAGAAAATGGGGGAGAGGAGAAGCTAGGCAAATAAAAATTCTTCAGTATAAAAAAATCTGGTACTTTAAATGCAAAGCTATGGATAAAAGATATTAGACAGTTAAGGAAGAGCTACTGCTATGACGAATACTTGATCCTCCCCTCACTTCTATGTCTATTCTTTAGGGTACTATTCCTCAGTTTAACTGGTTTCTTAAGAGAGAAATTCTTCATTGTGAAGTTTTATTGTATAATGTATCTGCTGCAGAATAACTTAGTTTATTATTCTCTCGGCTATAAAGAACTGAAAGATGAATTGCACAAATGGTTTAAGGGAATACCACATTATTTCGGGGGCTCTTAACAAGTAATGTGGCAGGATGTGGGAAGCCTTGAATATCTTACAACTTGGAATTAATTTTCATATACATTTTAAAACCTCGTGAATGGAGTTGAAGTTAATTTGTAGTCAGGCATGCCAGCTCTGTGGCTGAGGCAGTGGGATGAGAGCTGAAGAAGATTTCTGGTAGCATGCCCTTTGGCAAGCAAGTCAATCCCTCTGCATTTATTTCTATTGCTTTGACAGAGATAATAACTTTGGGCTTTCTTCTGAGTGTGTATAATAAGGAGGTTGAGAAATTTTCCTACTGTAGAAAGCCTGTAAAAATGATCAGTACAATCATACTGTAAAAATGATCAGTGTTTCCACTGATAATTTTCACATAGTCGTAAGGAGGAGTGATGTTTGAAAGTTAAATAGAAGCACGGTGGGGATGCTGCTGCAAAAGAGATTTTAGTAGTGATACGGAAAAAAAAAAAAAAATTCCATTTGAGTGTATCAAAGTGCTATGGCAGAAGACACTGATAATTTTGACAGTGTATATAGGAAATATTGAGGTGTTTTCAAAACTCCTCTCAATCCAAACTGCTCATAGTGTATCGATGTGCTTGTACTCTCCTGCTCACACATTAGGATCAACTCCAGACTGCAGGAATTTAGGGTTAGAACTGTATATGAAGTTCATCTGCATTAGTAGCCCGAAACTGTAGTGCACATCACTGTTAGACCATTTGCTCAGTGAAGATTTAGTAGAGCTTTCAAAACAGCAGGGTGGGATTAAATTAGATCTGGTAGGAAGTTATTTTCTAAAGGAGAGACCTTCATAGTAGCCTGCACAGGGGAGAAAAAAAATCTCTGTTAGGCAAAAAGATACTGTCTATATGCCATTCTAGTGAGTTGGAATATGTTAGAACTAGTATTTGTAAGCTCCGTAGCAAGCCTGACTGGAGGAAACGCAAGTATTTGCACAGGGTTGTAGTGTGTCAGGGCTGGTTACCAGAGCACGGTTGCTGTCTTTTTGAGATTTGCCTTTGCTGAATATCGTTGTGCTTTCAGATGCAGCTACATTTTTGTCCCTTTTCTCCACCCATCTTGTCTTTCATCTTTTATATACATTCAGGCAGTTCTTTGTGTTCGTGAACTTAGAGCCCAGCCCAGCAAAACTCTTCAGAAGCTGCAGCAGAGAGTTACTTGCAGGAGTGAGATAACACCTCACTAGCCATGGATGCATGGGGCAGGTGGTTGCGGAGTAACAGTTGCACTCAGAGTTTCTCCCTGTGCCCTGCTTTGCAGGCTTGTTTACCAGGGCAAGAAAACCCATCACTTCTGCACAGGTACGCTGCAGACAGGCACTTCGTTGGCCATCAAGTTCTCATAGAATACAAACCCCAGTAAAAAAGGTGTAAGCCGATAGTAAGCAGTAATTAACTTCAGTCAGAACGACAAAAAGATCCCAAAACAAATAAGGAACACTTGCAGGGAAAACTCAGGAGCAGGTTGATAGTTTGCTTTGACTGTTTTTGTCTTTTAGCACTATTGTCAGCAAAATAGGCTCTGTCTTGGCAAGCTGTAATACTGGAGAGAGTAGTGTGTGTTGTCACCCGCGGAAGCGTAGCTGTGAACTGTGGACTGGTTGTTGCACAAGATCTAAAAGCAGTAGAGGGGAGTAGGCAAAGCATCTTCATTTTCTTAGGGTCTGGCTTTCCGGTTGCATGCTTTGTGTTTAAAGGAAGGCTTGCTGTCATTATGGCCTTTTGTACTTTCTTAGAATCCCTCAGAAGTAAAAAAAAAAAAAAAAAAATAAATTTAGTGTGGCCCATTTTGGAGCAGAGCAGGACCCCTCAAGGCAAGACTTGTTGATACTAGTTTGTTGTTGGAGACTGGTATGGCTGTAGCAACAGATGTGGTTTCACTGTGGAAGTTTTATGTTGTTTTTTCCTTTTTTGGAATTTTGTACCTTATTTGCTACCGTTTCAAGGGATTAAGAAGTACATGGCAATGTTGAGAAGCTCACAGAATGGTGGTGATCCAGAACAGATTCTGTAATTGGCCTTGAGGGGAGAGGCAAGATAATGTTATTTTAGTAAAAGATACTGGCTTCAGCAAAAATTTGATGCTCAAGCAGCCTCAGTTTTCTCAGCTGTTACATATATGTATATACTGTGTGTCCCTATAGCTCTTAGGCACACATGCGGTGTATAAACTTTACACTGACTGTACTGTGAGCAATTTCCAGAAGAGTAGCATGGTGAGGTTAGCCAGGTATAAGGCCAAAGAATTTTTTGGATGGTGGAAATAAAAATGGCTTGTAACACCTTTGAAAAGTATATTTCAGGAAAAACTAAATTGTGTGAAAATTATAAATTTGATATTTTAAACTGGTCTGTTTGACAAAAAAAAAAAAAAAAAAAGGAAATACTGCTTTTTTCTATGTAGTATCTGTTACGTTGTCAAACTAGGGAAGATGAACTGTCTAATTATGGTTATTTATAGACTTTCCTGCAAAACCAAACTACACAAAAGCAAGGTAAGATACTCAGCTATTTGCAAGATAAATTTTTTTTTTTTTTTTTAGAAGGGGGAGGGAGTATATTTACAGTATGTTTTGAGATTATAGTGAAATCTTCAAGTGCAGATGGTGACTTGATGAGATGCCTGTTCTGTATCTGTTGTTAAATATTCTTCTTTTTCATCCTAGTTTCCACTGGCTCACTTGCTCAGCAGTATGCCCACCCTAATGCTACCCTGCATCCGCATCCTCCGCATCCTCAGCCTTCTGCCACACCAACTGGCCAGCAGCAAAGCCAACATGCTGGAAGCCACCCTGCTCCTAGCCCCGTGCAGGTAACAGCACTCAAGGCAGTGAATGTCTTTAAATTGTATTTAACAGGCTCTACTGGAAGGTGTTGCATCTGTCTGATGCTTGACGTCGATATATTGATTTCCTTGAGAGGAAACATGGTAGGATGGAGCAGTTGCACAGACACACTGCATGTGACACATCTCATGCAGGACTTGTCTGGATTCCCCCCTGTTTTCTGGAAGGAAGGGAGCAGAGCTATATAATTTAATTTTTCTCTGCTTGGGGTGTCTAGGACTTTAAGGTGGTAGGCTCATGACATAGTTTGTTAGATAAGCTAGCAGGGAAACTTGTGATGATCCCTTTTCCTTAGTAAGGACCGATATCAGAGTCCAGGCATTCATTTCTCTCTCTTCACAGGGTATGAGCGTGTTTCTGTGTCACAATTAAGGAAGGATCATAATTTTGTCAGAGCTTTAATACAAGTGGAGTTACGAGCAGAAATAGCAGATAAATGCTGAGAAGCATTTGGTTGTATTTTGTCAACAACAAGCAGCTGAAAACAAAACAGACCCCATGGTAGTGCTGCATGCCTTATTACCTACTGGTGATAACTCTGGGCTCCAAGGTGCAACTGTGAAGTATGTCAAGCTGCATGGTTGCAGGTTCTCCTTGTTTTTACCTGGCAGTCTAGGTTCTGTTTTCCAGATTCCTGCTCATACCAAGTTTCTAGTGCAAGGAGAAAATGAGCCCAGTGGAATTGAAATGAGTTTCCTCACAAACACAGGGATTGGTGATCCTTAGGTTTTCCCCTTAAAAGATTCACTGTTTAGAGCAGTTTCGCAAACCTTTCTCAATGCTAGCTTACAGAATAAACATCTCGCCTCTAGACCATAATCTGAATGATCTTCTGTCTTTTTTTGCAGCATCATCAGCACCAGGCTGCTCAGGCACTCCACCTGGCAAACCCACAACAGCAGTCGGCAATTTACCACGCAGGTCTAGCTCCAACCCCACCTTCCATGACGCCAGGCTCCAATACGCAGTCTCCACAAAATAGTTTTCCTACAGCACAACAAACAGTCTTCACCATTCATCCCTCCCATGTTCAACCTGCATATACCAATCCGCCACACATGGCCCATGTCCCCCAGGTAAACACAGTTTAACAACCTTCAAGACTAAATGTCTTAATGCCACAAAGTTAGGACAGTCGGGCCTGCTGAAGTGATTTCCATTCTGTCACCTCTCAGCACAGACTACCTGTTGTGTTATTTAGGTTTCTGTCTGTACATTGCCTTTATTTAGAATTTTACAAGATATTTGGACCTCAGCTTCCAACACCCAGTGCATCTACAACTGTAGTTTAATGAAGACATCTTAAGCTGGCACTGCTACTGAAAGAAATTGAGCTCTCTTCCCAGTTCCCGGCTCCCATCCTTGTCCTGCCCCACCATTCTGCTCACAGAACTGTTTGGCCATGCAGCAAACCAGACTGGGGACATGATTCAGCTGAAGTGGGCCTCCCCTACCCCCATTTTAGGCTATTTCTCAGTCAAATCAGTTCACTGCTCAGGTTCACTGCATGATCACAGCAAGAGCTGGCATACGGAAAGGTTGGAGGGGAGAGCTGAGTGGAGGAAGGCTGAATTGCTGCTTTCGGTGGCAGTTTTAGGCTCTGCATTGTAGTCAAACTTAAACAAGTACATCCAGTAAAGGATATTCCACAGGATGACTAGGGAGTAGCGTGTGCGTGTGTGTCTGTGTCTGTGTGTGGTTCTAAATGGACTGCTCATGCAGAAGATCCCCGATGATTGTTGGGCAACTAAACAACAGTCCTTGCTTCAGGGTCAGAAACCCACTTCTCTTAACTGCTCTCTTGTGGTCAACTCAAAAAAAAAAAAAAAAAAAAAAAAAGGATTTTGGGAAGGGAAGCACATGACTGATTAATCAAGAGCTCTGCGTAAAGCAGTGTTACAAAGGTTTTCTGAGGTTTGCTAAATCTCATGGATTTAGCGTGCTTTGTCAAGGAATGGACAGTTAATCAGTAATTTGCCTGCACAATTTCTTCTTCAGACTAAGTACTTGGTGTCTGGCTTATGCCTTCTCATACAGGTTAACCATAGTTTGGGATAGCATGACTAACTGCAGTTAGGGAGGTTAGTCTAATAGGTGTCCAGTCTCTTGCAGAATTCTGATAAAATCTTTGCTTTGGTCCCTGGGACAGTCAGTTAAGCCAATGAGTTAATAGTTATTTAGGAATTGTTTTACTGATGTTGAGTTTTTTTAGCTTTTTAATTCCATTAGGCTTTTAATTTCTTTGCTTTTGTACTGTGGGAGGATAAGGAGAGGATGCCCAGACTTGACAACTGCTCTGACGTCGGGCCGTGTCCTCCCAGGCTCTGGTTTAGGCCAGAAACAAGATCCTTGCTCTGCTCTGGTGGGATGACACTGGTGTGAATGCCCAGGTTGTAGAGCTGCTGGGGTTGCCTTGCCTGCAGCCCTTGGGAAGGGTCTTGCTGCAAGCTCCTGGGTTAGTGGCATGTTCGGTGCCGTGCCTTGGAACACGCGACGTTTCAAGGTCAGCTTAAAGGTAAAATTGTGCTGGACACGTCAGGGCCAGGCGCGTGCCTGCGCCGTGGGATGCGACCGTTGCCTTCCTTTCTGTGTGCCAAGCACTTACTAAGCAAACCTCGCTAAAGCAAATCAGATGCAACTTTTAGTCAGAACTGACTGCTCAGTCAGGAATTTTCAGCAATCACAGGCAAAGCCTGCTTTATCCTTGATTTTTTGACTTACGCAGTCTCTGCTGTAATTTTTTTGAGGATGAAAACTACAATCTGTAATCCATGATACTTACACCAAACTAACTGACTTTTCAAACTGAAGTAGTTCCCACAATAATCTCAAAGGGAGGAATAACTACAGTTCTGTAAGAAATTTTAAATGCATGTAATTATTCCATTGTGGGGAAACTAATCACTGGATTTAACAGTTTCTTAGCAGCCTCATTTCCAACTTCTGAACACAATTCTGAAATGCCATGCAGTAGGAATTTCAGTTCAGCTAACACAGGCAATCAATTGAATTTCCCTTTAGGTTATCAGATGAATCTCAAGCTGTTAGATATCTCACTGGAGAAACAGTACTTTAAAATTCATTACAGAGTACTGTCAGCTGCCAGTTTGCAAAGCGTTTGAGCCACAGCAGAAAATTTTTATCCGATGTGTGTATTGAATACAGCTGCTATATGAATAGCTGCTTTATAATGATGGCTGTGTAATAGCTTGTTTGTCAAAGTAAAAATGGTGCTGATCCTGAAAGGTATTTCTGTTTCACAGCCTTATCTTCTAAGCCTTTTTTAGAGCAAGAGTGAGATTTGAATTGCAGTTCCTGCCTGTAAAGGCTTCTCGAGTGCTACTAATACAGTGCAAGTCTGATAAAAGAGTTTGAGGAATGTCTGTGATGAGTCAAGTAACCCTTTTGTCTTTAAGAAATAAAATTGTAGCCACTATCTGCTATTTGTCTTTACTGGCCTTGTGAAACTTGTGAGGCTGCAGTTATTGCACCATAGCGCTCTGTTCGTGGGATGTGGTAGACGGACAAAACAAACAAGATACAAATGCTTTGCTTTTTTTTTTTTTTTTTTTTTTTTCCTTCCTTCAAGAGAAACCCAATCGAGAGCTCTAAGAGTTCCTTAAAGTTTTGTGCTTTTAAGAAACTAGTGTTTACTAGCTTTTTAAACCAAAAAAAATTGATGACCTCTAGAGTCACGAACTGCTCGGAGCTTAAGAAGCCACCTGACAAGTTACTGAACTTGTTTGCCAGAAGGTGATCAGCCATCATAAAGATTAATCTCCTTTTTCCGCTGAGACTTAACTCTGATTGCTTAGATTACACAAGGACCTTAACTGTGATGAGTTTAACTGGAAACAGAACAAAGCTGACCCAACAGTATAAAGGGATGAAATCACCCATCGTAGAATGACTGCTTAGATGGGCACAGGTCACTGGAGAGAGTGGTTTCCAGGGCAGGGAGCGTGGAAGAATGTGGAGTTGTGCAATGAGCAGCCAAGGAAGGGACGCCAGACTCCCAGTGCGTGTGAAGTTCCTATCTGTACCCGGTGCATTCTCCGCATAGGAAGTGCTTTGATCTAGGTTACTAACAGTAATGTTTTGAAGATTTGTTGCTGAGCTGTTTTTTTTTAAAAAAAAAAAATAAAATAAAACAATCCAACTGTTTAATGCTGGCAGTTTCTCCCAGCGCTCACTATCCAAATGGCTAAAATTGAGAATGTGACTCAGAGCCAGCAGTAAGGATTTGAGCCCTTTTTTTTTTTTTTAATTATTATTAATTTTTAATTTTTTTTAGTTATTATTTTTGTGTTAAGATCTCTGACTTAATCCCTATAGCTAATCTAGTTAAAATGGAGTAAATCTCTGGATTTACTGGTACAGCTGGAAAAAAAACAAAAAACAAACTTGACAAGTCATGTGGCCAGGAGTGATGCCTCCTTGTGACCATTATACTAAAGAGCTCTTTGTTTCAGGCTCATGTACAGTCAGGAATGGTTCCTTCTCACCCAACTGCCCATGCTCCAATGATGCTAATGACGACACAGCCACCTGGTGGTCCCCAAGCCGCCATCGCTCAAAGTGCACTACAGCCCATTCCAGTCTCGACAACAACACATTTCCCCTATATGACGCACCCTTCAGGTGAGGAGTGTGTGCCCGGGAGACCTGCACCGTAACTGAGCCAGGTCGTGGGAGCGAGGAGAACTGTTATGAACCAGATTTGGGGAAAAGAACAAACAAAACAAAACAAAAACCAAACAAAAAACAACCTTAAGATGTCCTTGTAGAGTGGCAGGCTGCCGAAGGCAGAGCCTTTCTGCATTTCGCATTTATACTTTGCCAGCCCGAATGTGAGCCTAGATAAGCGTGCAAGACTTAGCTAATTCAGCAAAGACTTTGCTTCTCTCTAGCTGAAGTAGAGAAACAGATAACTGTGCAGACACTGGCACTGTGGGACTGTGTTCTTCCAGGTTTTGCCGTGGTTTTGCCGTGGGGGATGGACTGTGTTAGCCTGTTATAATGATCTGGGGGTTTTATTAAATTTAAAGCGATCGGTCTTGAGGATAGGAGTGAAAATGTTGCTTGGGGGTAGGGCTCTTAGACTTCTAATGACTGAAGTAAAGTGACGCTTGAAGTCTAATCTTTAATTCAGAGTAACATTCTGCAGCTTTACTTTTTTGGGGAAAGTAGGTGCTGTATGACTTCTTTCCGTTTTAAATTTAACCTTACCTAGGTTTCTTTATTATTCATTTCCAAACAGCCTCTAAACTTTTGTAGTGAACTAGTTACCTGATTCTTGTTTCTTGGGGAATGTGTGAGCAGAACAAAGCTGCTATCTGAGGGTTTAGGTAGGGAAAAAAAAACCATCCAAAGGACATCTTGATATGCAGGGTTTTGTTTTGTTCTCTAAAAATTGAAAAAAAAAAAGAAAAAGAAAAAAGAAAAAATTAAAAGTTCAGCTCAGTAGTTGTCCTGTGACCACTTTACTAGCAAACTGTTGTGTGGCTTGCCAATTTATTATTTACATTTGAACTTTTTTTTTACAGTACAAGCCCACCACCAACAGCAGTTGTAAGGCTCATCTGGAATAACTGAAAGGCTGGATACCTTTTGTAGGCCAAATACCCTCCTTCTACTGCTTCTGCCAACTGGAAGCACAGAAAACTAGAATTTCATTTTATTTTGTTTAAAAAAAAAAAAAAAATTGATTTCTTGTAACATCCACTAGGAATGCTAACAGTTCATCTTGCAGTGGGAGAGATTCGGACTGAGTAGAGGCATTTAGGAACTTGTGGGCTATTCCATAATTCCATGCACTGTATCTGAGTCCTGCAAGTGCCCCAACTCTGCTTGCTGAAAACTGGAAGTTATTTATTTTTTAATGACCCTTCAAAGTTATGAACTCATCAGCTAGCAAAAGAAGTAACAAGAGTGATTCTTGCTGCTATTATCACTAAAAATCAAGACTTGGAGATCCCTTTTACTTCTAACTAAACTTGAAACAGGTTCAGTAAAAAAAAAAAAATTCTAATCGTCAAACTGATGAATTATTATTTATAAATCACGTTTGATGAGAATCACTATCGTGAGACAGTGATGTAACTTTTAAGTTAAGAAAACTTTTACTTTGTAGATAATATAAAATAAAAACTTAAAAAAAAATTAAAAAATAAAAAAAGTTTTAAAAACTGACCTATTTAGTGTTTGTGTCTTGTTTTACCAAGTATCTTTCTTTCATGTACTCTCCAGCTTTCGATCCAAATGGGAGAAAATGTTTTATTTAGCGTCAGGTAAGCTCTGCCGTGTGTGTCTGTCGTGTGCTGCTGCCCTGTCGTGTGCGTGCCCCCCACCATGAAACCAAATCCGTCGTATTTGCCTTGCAGGGCCGTGGTCAAAATAAGCAAAAGGTTTCAAGATGAGAAGTTTGGTCTGTAGGTTTTTAACAGTTCCTCGTTAGGAACCATTCCCTCGTGCCTCAGCCTTACGCTGCTCTGGCTGGAGTCACAGATGTCACAACTGGGCCTCGATGATAAAACAAGTCGGTGGTGGTGCTGGAGAAGGGAAGGAAGGAATCGGGGTAAGCACACCTTAAAATGACTGGTAAAAAGATGGGGAAAAGGGTGGGAGAAAGCAGTTGGCTCCTTCGGTCGCCTCCTTACGCTGCTTGTGGCCTTCCTAAGTGCGGCGCGGGCGTCCTGCCTTTAACCAGAAGATGATGCTGCTTAAACTGGGTTATGCAGTTGCACTTCAGCGGCAGAAGTCAAGTGTAGCAGCTGGCGTGGGCAGCAGCTAATGGCACGTCATGGCTTGACGAAAGACGTGTCGGGGAGCAGAAATCCTGCAGCAGCTTCTGTCTTTGCTCCTTCCAGCAGCGCAGAAAAACGTAACGAATCCGTGTTCGGGAGGGCAGCAGGGGGCACGAGACCGTCACACACAGTGATGGGGACTCGGGGCAGGACTCCTTAAGCCGAGTCTTTGGAGGAGGAACAGCTTGCTCAAGCAGGCTTTGGGCTTGTGTTTCATCTCTAAGGGAGCGTTTCTGTCCTATAGCATCCAATATCTGTTAAAAATGGTATCCAGGCACCTAGAGAGAATCAGACTAAAGACTAAAAGTGAGAAACAAGTTCTAAAAACAGTTTATTAAGAGCAGATTTTTTTTTTTTTTTTTTTTTTTAATATTATGGTAAAACTGCATTATTCAAGAAATAAGTTACTTGTACAGTACATACAGAAACAATATATAGAAAAAACCTACTATACAAGAACAACTCTTCCGTGCAGGTGAAAAGTAGAACTTTCAAATCAATACACTTTTCGTCCAACAAACTGTTGGCTTTAATCATCCTGCTAGAGAACGCACAGTTGCCTCCCCACCTCTGGTAGTTGCTGGCGAAGGTTGGGTCTGTTCGCATCGAACGAGCTTAAATTAAAATTTGGAATACTGTACTCAAACCTGTTAGTCAAGATTTTAAGGCTTTATATGTTTGTTAGAGTAAAACTGCATTGGTTGGATGACAGCAGTGTTCTGTGGTCCGGAGACTAGAAGAAACCAGAAGCTTTGGCCTCACCCCAGACCTGGAAGAAGCTTTGCCCCGAAATAATTCCGAAGTGAAGACAGACGGGTGAGGCAGTGGCGATGTCAGTGTTTGGTAACCTGCTCTGGCTTGCTGGTGCCGTTCCTCAGAGCTGGGATGCAGGAGGGAGGGATGGATGTAGAGATTAAATAATGCTTTGTGTCACCAACTTCTTCAGAACCTGCCACACGTAAGGACACGCAGAAGCCACTGACGGGGTGTGGGGGAACTGTCAGCAAACAGCAAGTGGGTTCCCAAAGCCTAAGATGGAGATGAGGAGGAGAAGGTCGGGCTGGTCCCAACTCTCAGATTACATGCTAAGCCTCATCTCTGCTGTCAGAGAGCGAAGGCGCTGCCTGTTCAGCATCTGTATTACCAAGACCAAACTGGTTTTAGTGGGAATGGGGCTTCCCTCCCCAGGCGGCTGCCGGGCAGCTGTCGGACAAGGGCTCCAGCCCCAGGCTCACCGCTTGGTTCCCTTGGATCCAAACTTGGGTTGCACGTGCCCATCTCCAGGGCCAGAGCGCACGCCAGTGGTCACATCTGACTTTTATTTCAGCTCTAGAAAACGCTTTCTCCTCTGTGGGAGCCCGGGAGGTGGCTGTACCTGTCGGGGGGGCTCTTCCCTTGGTTTCTCCCCCTCCCAAAACTCAATGCTGATACTTCATAAAGGCCAATAAAAGCCCACACGGGCTGGGGAACTAAACCTGCCAAGTCCTAGGCTCTTTACCCAAGTTACTAGCAGAATCTAAAAATTACTTTGAGTTGCTTATATTCCAGAGAACGGAATGGCTTAACGCTCTTTGCCCGCCACTACGATCGTACCTTACGGGCTGGATTAATTAGCTGAGTGTGCTGGCAGGAGCAGAGGTAGGGCTGCGTGTCAGGCTCTGACCTGTGTCACAAGCTTTCTAGGAGAAACAGAATTTCAAACTCAGTCCTCAAAGAGCTGAGGAAAGAGCCCAGAAAAGCCCTCAGGTCCTGGTGCAGCTGGGGTCAGGACCACAGCAGGTCTGAGCTGTGGCAGAGCAGCCTAAGGTGAGGAGATGGTGCAGCTGGGTGCCTGCACAGCACCTGCCTGCCTTGTTGGGGAGGTTTGAGGTGGAAATAACTCTATAAAATAATCAGAGCGACTTTCCCACTGCTCACTAGTGGGGAGAACGGGAGTTCGCATCCACTGGAGTTTGCTTGTGCAGGGGAAGTGGCTGATGGGGCGATAATGAACTCAATGTATATTTTTGCTAATCAAGCGCAGCAATTTCCATTTAAACTACGGAGAAACCCCTCGCAATTAAACTGCAGGTTAAAAATACCACATGCGTGTGCATGTTTAGTTGTTGGCGCTCGAACAATAAGCCCTGGCGTGCCAAAACAACCCATCCCAGCAGCAGCAGCATCTGATTTATCTGGCAAGGGCTGCACCGGCTGTGAACAGCAATCCCTTTTCCCAGCCCGTTCCTGCTTGCAGATGCTCTGAGCGTAGGATGATGCGGGTGAGACTACCTCATCTTTTTGGGGCTGCCTGGAGCTCAGCAGGACTAAAAAAAAAAAAAAATCAGCTCTATGAACCTGAGATTGAGCATGTGCAAGTGTTCTCTGAGGCGTGCATGAGCCGGGAACCAGGCACCAAGCAGGCAAAGGAGCCGACAAACTTGGGCTGTGCTTCATCCCCTTCCCCTCTTCATCCCTATAAACGCAACACCATGGGGAGTCAGTTATTAGCAATGAAGGGCTCTGACTTGCCTGGCACAAACCAGCCCTGGCTCTACGCTCCTGCCATTCGGTGCAGCCTTTGTGCTGGTTCAGGGAGGAAAACGGGCCGCGGATACGGGCGAGGAGCTCCAGCCGAGGACAGGGCTGCCTTTGTCTCCCCGGCAGCCTCGTCAGGTTTGGCAGCGCTGGAGGGGCGACCGGCCAGTGCAATTTGCTCTTAATGCTCCAGTTTTAAAGAGTGAGTGTGTGCTGAGCACCGGGAAACACCAATCCCCACCGAAATACAGGATTGCTCCCTGTGCGCCCATTTTCAAGTTGTTTTAAACAGAGGAAGGAGGAGGGGTGGGGTGGGGGGAAAGACCTTCCCTGCTCTGAATGTACAAAGACAGCCCGGGAGAGGGCTGGGGCAAGAGGTTAGGGGAGGCACAAAATGTAAATCCTAAGTGGTTTCTCAAGATGATGGGATCCAGTTTCTCCCAGCCTTCATCCTTTGACTAATAAAACCAGATTTGCTCTTGCAGCAGCTCCCTGAGCTGCGTTTGGCCCTGGCTATTTTGGCCCTGCCCGGTCCTGGCTCCTGCCTGTGCTGTATCTGCCCTTTCTGGCCCAGCCCATCACAACAACGCCGTGAACTCTCCCTTCAGTTCCTGACCTTGAGCAGAGCCCAAGGAGCTTCGCCTACCAACAAGAATTAACGGCAAAACCCTGCCTAGAGGCTGGATTTTTTTTTTTTATTTGCAAAACTCCCTAACTCAGCCCCACAAGGCTTTTTGTCTGCTTGCTTTCAAACTAATTCCTAACTGTTAACGCTCCTGAGGGCTCCCACTTCTATTGGAATTTCAAGAAAAAAATAAAAACAAGAGGCTGCCCTGGAAGGCTATTTCAAGGCAAGTTTTGAATCAGAAATCCTGGGGAGCACTGCACAGGCTGCACTGAGAAATCTGCAAGTTGACCGCTGCGAACATCCCCTCCTGCATGTCGCAACGACTCCAGCCCCTTCCTTATTCTTAAAATAACGGCAGCTTCTGAGAAGCGGTTCCTCTCTCGGCGCGGCCACGCCGGCTGCCCCAGGTAAAGCTGCACCAGGGCCTGACCACGGCAGCGGGGATGGGGGCACGGCCACGCTCCGGAGCTGCTCTCCTTGTGCGGGCGCCTCGGCCGGGGCTGGGGGGACATCGAGCCCCCGGAGTTTGCTGGATGCATGGTTGTTCCCGCGGGAGTTCCGGCAGCGCCAGCGTCTTGCTTGGCCGTGCGACTCCCGGGTTGAAGTGCCCGCTCTGAGTGACCTTACAGCCAGCAAAATGCCGACCCAAGGCACGTCGAGGGGTGCAGCCCCTCTGCGCGCTGGCTGGGAGAGGCTTTTCCATCAGGCATATGCCAAAGGGACCCCCCCCCACACTCCCCCCGCGCCTGCAAGAGGCCATTGCATAGCTTTAAATACCACCAAACTCTTGGTGATAGTGTTTTAGGCGGGGGGGGGGGGTGAAAAAAGGCAAGCAAGAGCAGGGTGGGCAGCCATCTGTGCTGGCGAGGTGAAAAAATGTTTTTTGGGAAAAAAACCCTCACTTTTGATTTGTGCCTAAAATGTTTCCATCACTAGGCTAAAACGCCTCCATCACTGGGATAAAACACCTCCATCACCAGGAGGAGTGGTTTGCTGTCAGTCTCCGTGTTAGTTCTCAGCTAGTGACATTATTAACGATGGAGCAGTTAGTGTTCACTTCTTAATTAGTGAGGCTAATGGTGTTAAGTATTTGGCTGGTGCAGGGAGTGACTGCCACTGTGCTGGGTTAAAAAAGAAGAGCGAGAAAAGCCAGTTTTTGCCTTATCTAAGAAATAAAGCCTAAACTCTGATCGTGATCAACATCTTTGCCCAACACGGGAGCTCAGCTCCGGCAGGTCGGGCTTTGCTGGAGGGTTTGGGAGCGGCAGCACGTGCCGGGGCGGGAGGATGGGGCTCGTCTTTGCCTGCACGGCCTGGAGCAGCAACTGGTCAATGAATTTATAATCTCTTTTTTTTTTCCTTTCTTCCTTTCTCCAATTATATGGGTGTAATGCAAGACCCCGGATCCTTCACTGGGCGCTGTCATGTCAGGGACAGGTGGGAGGCCGAGCCCGATGGCGTGATGCTCGGCACACAGGGACGCAGGCACGAGCGGCGTGTGTAAACAGTAACGAGAAAGCTTTGATAATAACAACAAGAAATAAAAAAGGCCCTTTAACAGGCCGAAGAGAGGGAGCGCACCCGTACTGGAGTGAAAAATTACCCCCTTCCTTGCAAAAATATAATAATCATCCCTAACCAGAAGGAAGAAATTAGTACATTCTTTCGATGGGATACTCGGAAGGTCTCTAGGATTCCTCCACCCGAAAGTGCATCCCAGTGCCGGCGTGGCGCCCATCACAGTGGTGTGTACTGGTTGTCGATGGCGCGGACGTGGCCCCGGCCCGGAGCCTCCACCTCGTAGTCCGAATCACGGGGCCGGGGGCCGGGGGCCGTGGCTGCCCTGCTGGGGCGCAGGCTCTGCGCCAACTCGGCCGGCGGTGGCACCAGGTGGAAGATCTGCTCCGGTGGGGGACCCGGGGGGGTCTCGTCGGGGCCACGGGGGCAGGAGGAGGCGATGGGGCCGAGGCTGAAGTCGGGGCTCCAGCCAGGGATGGGCAGGGGGAGATGGACCGTGGTGCCGGAGCCGGGAGCTGCAGGTGGAGGGGAGAGAGGTGGGTCGGTGGGATGCTCCTGCTGCCGGGTATTGGGAGGGGGGGCTGCAGGGAGCATCCCGCACGCCCCGGCCACAGCGGGGAGTGGCTGGTGGCTTGGGGCAGCTTCTCCTTTCTCGAAAGAGGAAGCCGGGAGCTCGGGAGTCACCTTTTGTGCCGCTTCTCGGACACTTCCACTTCCCCCCCCCTCAACGTGCAGCCAAAGGGCCCAGCTCTGCCCATCCCTGGGGCACCCACACCCACCCCGGGGACCCTCCCGCCGAGCCAGGACCCCCCACCCCTGCGCCCCGTGGGAAAGTCCCCCTCCCTCCGTGCCCATGTACCTTGCGACTGGGGCAGGACGACGACGTAGCTGGACAGACGGACATCACAGGCTGTCCCGCACTCCAGCGGGATGGGGTAGCGATGGAAGTGGTGCAGCATCTCCACGATGGAGGAGAAGCGGAGGTGCTGGACGCGGCACTGGCCCCGCTCCGTCAGCGCCAGCCGCAGGTGCTGCGGGGAGGAGCACGGACCTGTTACCCTTCCAGCGGCTCCCATGCTGGAGGAGATGATGAGGCACACGGGGATATTTGGTGTGTGTAGGGGGGGGGATATGGCCTTAGCATGGTGGGCTCTGCTTGCTGCAGGGGGTTTTGGCCCCCACCAGGAGCGGGTGTGAGGGCAGGGACCAGGCAAGGCGAGCATCTCTATGGGGTGGGGTGTGATGGGGACCACGCTGCACCGAGGAGGCTGCACGAGGGGCTCCTGTAAGATTCCCCACCCCCCCGCCGGCCCCAGCCCCTCTCCCGCCCGTACCTTTGCTCTGCCCTGGAAGTTGAAGGTGAGCACGTACTCGCCGCGCCGTGTCTCGCTCTGCCGCACGAGGAAGACGCCGTGGCCCTCCAGCCCCCCCAGCTGCACCAGCTGAGCCGCCTTCACGCGGGAGATGGGCCCGTGGAACCAGGGGCAGGAGGAGAGGAACTGCTCCATCTTCGGCCCCGCCGCCTCCCCCGGGCCCCCCGGCGTCGCCCCTGCCAGCGCACAGGGATGAGCACCCCAGGGACACGGGAAACCTGGCCCATCGTTCCCGGCCCCCTCCCCTCTGGCTCTGTCCCCCTGCCACACCATTTGGGGATGCCCGATCAGCCTGGCCGGCCGTGGCCAGGACCCCCCTACCCCCCTGCAGCAAGGGAAGCCCCCAGCCCCTCTGCCCTGTCCCCAGGGTCCCCTGGGCTGCTCACCTTGGCTGAGGGTGTCGGTGCTGGGGTGGGGGCTGGCGGCCGCGGGGTCGGGGTGCCGGCACGCCAGGAGCTCGGGGTCACCCACATCAGACCTGCCGGGGACGGGAGAAGCCAGGCTGAGCACCGGCGGCGGGGGGGCGGGAACGGTGCTGGGGGGACACGGAGTGGCTGTCCCCTGTCCCCATCCCCAGGGACATCCACTGGGCGCTTACCCCCTGCGCACACACGCCCGGATCTCGGCTGTCCAGGAGTTCAGCTGCTGCTCGTCCCCCGCCTCGAACAGGACATCGGTGGCGTTGGTGACCTGGGGGACATCGGAGAGGGACATGGGGGCTTCAGAGAGAGAGAGATGAGCATCCCCCTCCCACCCACCCCGCTCTTGGGCACCAACCCTGACCCCAGCTGGGGCAGAGCATCCCCCACTCCCAGTGCTGCGCCCCCCCCCGTGCTCCCCCTCTCCGGCTGGGAAGAGGAACTGAAATTTGGCACAGGGAGCTTTTAGCAGCCACATGCACCCGGAGGGTGGGAAAGGCCTCGGGGGCTGGATGCGGACCCCCTTGGCCGGGCCCTACCTTGAGGACGAAGGTGTGGAGGTTATCGGGCATCTCGAGGCGCGTGCACCTCCGCACCTCCTGGACGGCGGAGCAGGCGGCGTGCAGCTTCGGCTTGGAGCCCTGCGGAGGGGAGCACAGGAGCTGACCCCCAACACCCCAAAACACCACCCCACATCCTACAGCAGCTTTCGGGGGGGCGGGGGGGCAGTGTTGAGCCTGCCAGGAGCCACCCAAGGCACAGCAGCCAGCAAGGAAATACCCTGCTCTGCAGGGAAATACCCCACCGGCAAGGAAATACCCCATGTGGCAAGGAAATACCCCACCCGGCACTGCCCGGCCAGTTGGGGCACCCTGGGGGGGGGGGGGGGGGGGGCCGAGTGGTGCCTGGAACTGGGGACCCAGCTCAGTGGCCCCAGGGACCCAGCAGAGGGATGGGTGGAAGGGACAAGGGGATTCCCAGCACAGCGTGTGCCGGGGAGACTGTGTTCACCCCCGGGGAAATCGGGGTGCGGGCAGGAAGCACCCTGGTTAGGGGTGCGGGGCGCTGGCAGAGGGCTCGGTGGTGGCGTGCCGAGAGCTCCCCGCAGCCACCTGGCTGGTTTGGCGCCGAGACAGGCACATGACAAAACGCTGAGCAAACACTTCCAGAAAAAGGCTAATAATACCCCTCCCAGCAGCTTTCGGTTCCTCTGCCGCCCAGCGCTCCAGCCTGCGGCACAGGATCGGGCTGTACCGGGGTGCTGGGGGCCCTCCTGGGTGCAAAATGCCCCTGGGGTACCCCCGCAGCGGTGCTGGGCGATGGAGCCAACCCCTGGGTGCTCATCCCAAGCACGGGGCTCCGTGAGTGAGCCACCCCGTGCAGCCCGGCACAGCCCAGCCAGCGCCGGGCTTGCTGCCAGCGCGGCGTGACAACATTTTGGCGGGTTGTGGTTCCCACAGCGGCTTCAGCATCTCACGGGCTGAGTCACCCGCACCCTGCGCCGGCTCCGGGGGCCCTCGCCGAGCCACGGCCACTGTCCCCCCGCAAGGGCACCAAGCTGTGGGCACTTCACCCCCCCCAGTGAAACCAAAGTGCCTGAATTTTGCTCTGAGTTCATGATGCTCGTGGCAAAGCCACCCCTGCCACATCCCCAGCCACCGACGTGACCCCACAGGGGGTCCCCACCGGCCGCTGGGCAACTCAGCACTCCCCATGGTCACCCAACCAAACCATGTTTGGTTGCTTTTTTTGTTGTGTTTTTTTTTTTTTTCCATCCCCTCCCTTCTTCCTCCCTCCCTCGACACTCTCAACTGAGGACTCGGTGTACTCTGGGGCCGGAAACACAGCGTGAGAGGGATCAGCCCTTATCAGCGCCGAGCTGCGCCGAAAAGAAAATTCTTAGAAGTCACTCGCCGAACAGCATCGTGCGATGGGGTTGGTGCCACCGCAGCTGCAATCACTGTCGCCGGCGGGGCTGGGGGGTGCCATGAGCCGCCGCGGTGGCGCCGGGGCTTTATCCCGAAGGAGTTTAATATTTTGCCATCCTTGGAAGAGAACTGCGTCCTGTGCAAAGTCCTGCAGGGAGAAAGCAAAGGGTTGCCCATCCTGGCTGCTTTCCCACACATGGGTTGTGACGCCCGGCACGTCCCGGAGTTTGCCGTCGTGGCGGGTTTTATCGGTACGGCTCCTGATGGCGGCGCCGGGGTCGGCCTCCTGCTTTCCTAAGAAGTGGGGAATTCCAGGAAAAGGGAGTTCGGCGAAGCCCCCCGCGTCCCTCCCTGGGGAGAGCGCAGCTGGGGGAGCGTGAAGGGAGAAGGAAATGATGCAGCAGAGAGATACGGCGCCTGAAAAACCAGTCTGGCTTCGGAGAAGTGCCTACCGCAGGCCCCGTGCCCCCGCCCCTCGAACCGCCGCACCTGACCGCAAGATGCCCTGCTCGATGGCGGCTGGTACCGAGAAAGGGATTTCTTGGTAATGAAAACTGCACACTCAACACACCGGGTGTTCGCCCAGCACCCACGGGCTCCTTCTTGGCAAGGGAGGTGCCACGGCAGCACGATGGGGCTGGGTACCCCTCCCCACGCCGCTGCCGGCCGGGCTCAGGATGCTCAGGATGCTCCGGAGGGGATGGGATGCTCAGGATATTGCCCCAGCTCAGTGCCCAGCCCAACCAGCATCAGCTCCCACCCCAGAGACTTCACCCCACTGCTCCCCAAGTGATCCCGTGCACATGGGGGAAACCCCAGCACAAGGCTGAGCACCCACCCCCCCAAAAAAAAATCACTTGGGACACACTGTCCTGTAAAGCTGCACTCTCAAGCCCCCAGGACACAGCGGCCACCGCGCCAGGTCGGAGGTACCCCCCGGTCCCACCACCTGGCACCTAAAACGGGCCATCCTGGGGTGTGACACCGGTGATCTCCAGCCCCGGGGGCTGATGGCAGCAGGATGCGGCCCGGCTCCCCCAAACCCCCTCCCTGCAGGGCTGACCGTGGCCGGGCGCTGCTGGGGACATTGGGCCACCGATGGGGACAAGGGTCCTGTCGGCTGGGGGTGGAGGGGGCTTCAGTTTAGTGCTTGAGAGCGGGGTCCTCCCACCTGCAGTCTGCTGACCCCCAGTATTTGTATTTTTGTTCTTCGCAGGGTTTTTTTTCCTAGCTGCTAAAAATACAAAATTTCAGCCAGGTCAGAGCTGTCCCCAGTGTCAGGGGACACGGGAAAAACTGGCAGATGGAGGAAAACACCCCCAGGGTGAAACCCCCTCCTGCTCCCTGCCCAGAGCATCCCACCGGAGCCTGGGGGTGGGCAGGTAGGGGGGCGGACGGACAACACCCCCCGTGTCCCCACATCCCCAACCCCTGGGGGGTTCCCGAAGGGTGTCACGGGGAGCACCAGCACGGCACCCACGGCCACCACGCACCTGGGGAGGGCAAGTGCTGAGGAGAAAGTGGGGTTTGCCGCCATCCGCCAAATATAGGAAGGAACCCGATGCCAGCTTGGGGCTGTGGTCGCGCAGGGAGCGCGACCTGAAGGTCAGGCCAAGGTCACAGCTGCGCCGGGGCGTTGCAGGAGCAGAGAGGAGCTGCTGCGTTTCCACCTTGCAACCCCCCGGTAACAGCTCTCCCCGCAGCTCCTGCGCCCATCACTTTCTTCACTACCTGTGTTGAGGCGGGGCGGACGAGCTGCCCGTGCTCCTTCCGCAGGGATCCTCCTTCCAGCAGCCTCCACGGGACATCTTCGTGCTTTCACGTGTGAGGGTGGTGAGGAAACCACTGCCTGGCACAGCAGGACCTCCCCATGCACCTCTCCAATATGGATTATTATTTTTTTCTTTTTTTGGAAGCAAAAACTCCTCCCAGCCTGCCCACACGTGCTGGGAAAGCTCTTGCTGTGATGCTCTGAGGTGCTGCCACGACGTGCACGGCTGCACGGGAGACGCTGCTGATGCTGGGGGAGGTTTTTCAGCGGTGGGAAGAGGATGGCAGGCGGCTTTCCAAGAATAAGCACGAAATCCCACTGCCATGCTGCCCACACCCAGGAGAGCTGCGGGTGCCCCGAGGTTTGACCGGCACTGCCCAGGCACCAGCAGGGTGCTGGCACCCACCCAGCGTCCCCGGGCTCTGCCTTTTTCCGCCAGGTCCCCAAAGTGCTGCCACCACCCACGATGCTGGTTTGCACAGGAGGGAGCTGGAGCCACCCGCCATTCCCCGTGGATTCGGCCAGTGGCAAAGGCGGCGGTGACAGTGGTGGCATGACAATGAGGCAGTGGCATGGTGACAATGGCAGTGGCACAGCGATGATGGCAGTGGCACAGTGGTGACAATTGTGGCATGACGATGACGACAGTGGCATGGTGACGATGGCCGTGGCACAACGATGACAGTGGTGGCATGATGATGACAGCAGTGGCATGATGATGGTGGCAGCAGCCTGGTGACGATGGTGGTGGCACAGTGACGACAGCGGTGGCATGACGGTGATGGCAGCGGCACGGTGACGACAGCAGTGGCACAGTGATGACGGTGGTGGCATGAGACCCATGGTGGTGGCACAGCCATGGTGGTGGCACCAGCTGGCCGAGCCTGCACGCAGCAAATCCTTCGAGAGCGGTGGGTGCTGCCGCCGGCCCCTCCACGCGCTGGGGACTTCCCCACGCCGGCTCTTTCGTTTCCACTCTGAGTCACGCCGCGGGAGGCGGGGAAGCGCCACGAGCCCTTGTGCAAGGTCCTTGACGGATACGGGTGAGATTTGTCACTTCTTGTAAATCACAGAGCCCGCCATGTGCCTCTTACGCAAGGGACAAACCTCAGCCGGAGCTGCAGCGTGCCCAGGCACGGCTCAGCCCCGCCGGGCTGCCGGTGGACGGACAGACGGACAGCCACTGCGAGCTGCAGCGGTGCAGGCGCCAGGTTATGCCAACGTAAAAACCACATCCCGTGCAAAGAGCCCCAGGGAGGTTTTGTGAAGTTTCCCAGGAGTGTGGAGACAGGAAGCCCTGTGCCGGGGGATGCCAGGCGAACTGGAGGGGAAACACATCCCCTCGCCACAGCGTAGGGCACTGGGGGGGCACCGGGGGGGGCTGGAGGGGGCATCAAGGGGTGCGCTGGAGGGTGTGAGGTACCTGCTGCACCAGCGATGGTCCTCGGGGGTTTCCACCGTGGGTAATTTCAGCCGTCGTCCTCGGGGATTTTGCACCACAGATAAACCCAGCACGTGTCCTTGGGTGCTTGCACGGCCCAGTTAATCCCAGTGTTCATCCTCAGGGATTTGCACCCCAGCTAATCCTGGCACTGATCCCCAGGGATTTGCACCCTGGCTAATCCTGGCATTGATCCCCAGGGATTTACGCCCTGGCTAAACCTGGCGCTCAGCCTCGCAGGTTTGCAGCACGCCTAATGCCAGCCTCTGTCCTCCGGTGGCTAATCCCAGCACTCCGGGGGGTTGGTAGCACAGCTAATCCCAACGCTCCTCCTCCGGCGTTTGCCCCACAGCTGATTCCCAAGGGGACGGGTCCACCCCGGGCAGCCCCGGGTCAATGCTGGTGTTGGGGACAGGCTCTGGGATCCCTGATTTGGGCCATTTCCCCGCACACTCGCAGCTTCTCACTGCAGAGCCCCCCCAGCTCAGCTCACACCCTCAAAGCTTGTTGGGGAGGACCCTGGGGTGGCACACTCTGGCCTTTCTGTTTGCATGCAGAGGCTGTTCACTCTGAAACCTACTGACAGCAGCAGGGAGCGCCGCCATTATGGAGTTCTTTGTTCTGGGCTTGCGGCACTGGGCATAGGAGCTTTCCTGCCTCTGTTAAGCAGAAAAACATGAGAGGTGAACCCTGCTTCAGGCTCGGGCCCCCCCACACCCTGGCCACCACCTCCCCAGAAACCCCTCTGTGCCCACTCCAAACCCCAGCCAGCATCCTCAACCCACCAAGAGCAGAGGGACAAAAGATCTTCCAAGAGACCCTGTCTCTGAGCATCCCCAAAGCTCACGGCAGGGGACAGAGCTGTCCCCGAGGGGAACCGGGCTCAGCGGTGACAAGAGGCACCGTTGTGCCAGCCTGAAGCGCTGGCTCGGGGGCGGCCGGGGCACAAAGCACCTTCTGTTCCCATCTCCAGTGGCTGCCGAGCGCCGGCGAACGGCGACGAGAGAAAACACAGCGCAGACCCCCATCAACCCACTGCGCCCCTATTTCTGATTAAATTAAACCCAGGGCGCTGTGAAACGCAACCCCAAGAGCTGCTGGGTAAATCCAGACCCACAGGGAGGGATTTGGGGGGAACCAGCTAGAAACCCCTGCCCCATCCTCGGGGCCGATCGCTCCTCTTTGTGCATTGATAAACATCCACCAAACGAGGCGGTGGCCGCCCGTTCCACGCAAATGAGTCAACGCTCCCTCCCCAAAACCCAGCAAACCACCCCAAAACCAGAGTCCTGCAGCTGACGTTCACAGCAGGCTTTAGGAAGATGGGGACTATAAACAGGATCTGTAAACAGGCGGCGTTCGCCAGCCCCTTTATATATTTATTTTTTTTTATTTTAAGCCAAACTCGCTTCCAGCGTGGGCTGCTTTAATAATTTCCTGGAATAAATAACAAGCGCGGAAAGTAAACAAGGTGTCTGCGTGCAAGTGGGAGCCGGCTGCAGCCGGGGACTGAGTCACCCCAAAGCCTGGTGGTCCCGGAGGGCTGGGGAACACGGGGTGTCCAGCACAGACCCCATAAAATCCCCACGGCCCCCAGGATTCCACATCGCCCGGAGGTTTGGTGTCACCCAGGGGTCTGACATCACCCAGGACAAGGCAAGAGCTTCCAGAGCCCGTGTGGGAGCATCTGAACCCCTCGGGTGGGTATTTCAGTCCCAAAGCAAGACCCACCCCTCGCTGGGTGCTGCATCCTGCCTGGCTGAAGGAGGAAAATCTTGCCCCAAATGCTTCATTTTTAATATAATCTCAAGATGATGCTGAACATTACGATGCTCATCACAGGCATCAGCCAGAGCTGGGACCGGCTGCCTGGCGGGGAGAAGCGGGGTCCGCCCCGGCAGAGCCCCCGCCGCCAGGATAAATCCTTCCAGACGCTGCCGCTGCCGGCTCAGCCTCTCATAAATATTTACCTTTGAAAGAAGCAGCATTCAGCCTTGAAACAACCACATCCTGGGCCATAGAAAAAAAAAAAAAAAAAAAAAGGAAAAAAAAAAAAAAAAGAATAAAAAGAGACAACCACCCAAGAGACAACCACGCAAAAAAACACCACCGGGCATCTCACACCAGCTGCCAGGGCTGAGCAGGACCCAGCATCCTCCCACACCCACCAGCACCCCACAGCCTCTCACACCCTCAGCTGGGGGAGGGTTGGGGGAAGCGGCGCAGTCCTCGAGTGCTTTCGCAGTCCTTTTTCTTGTGATTCACTTAATATCTCAATTTTTCACTCACTTCTTGGCTTGCAGGCGGTGCTTTCCTACCCGAGCAGCTCCCTGTGAGCGAGACGGCCCCGACCGTGAGCAGCCAAGTGCTGACAAGCATCACTGCTGTGAGCAGAGGGGTCACACTGACCGGGCATCCCCCAGCCCCAAGCAACAGCAGGGTGGATTTTAAAGGATGGGGATAAAAAGAAAGGAAACCCTCCGAGCCCCTCTTCTGCGAACCCCGGCAAACCCAGCGCTCGGGGAAGCGGCAGGTTGGGGATCCATCCCGCACCCTTCCCCTCACAACCCAATCAAGCCCCAGCGAGCTCCATCCCAGCAACACAGTTTCCAAAATAAGAAACTCTGCTCTTCAGCAATTAACGCCGGGGCTGTGGTTACGCTGCTAAAAGTGTTTTTTCCGTGCATGACCAAGGATGGAAAAAGTTGTGGTTAATAAATGACAAATAACCTTTTGTCTCATCGCCCTCCCCCTGCGTGCCCTCACTCTGCGATACCAAAAAAAACGGGGAGGGGGGGGGGGGGGGGAATAAAAAGAGAAAAAGTCACCACCAAAATCTCGAAAAGACGAAAGGATGCCTGGCTCTGCCTTCGAAGAACAGCGAGCGGTGCAGGGGACGCGCTGCCCGCCCTGCTCCCCGGTGAAAGTCTGCGGGCGGGTTTCGGTGCAGCTCCGGGTGCCTTTGGTGCAGCTTTGCTTCTCCCAAGGGACTCGCAGTGCACCCAAACCCCTCCGGCTCTTACCCCACGGCGGAGTTCCCAGCTCCCGCCCTGGGGATGCCGAGTGAGGGACACCAGGATGCAGCTCTCCAGCCACACGCTGGTCCAGCTGCCCAGGGACGATGCAACAAGGTCACTCTTGGCTGGAGGATCAAGGCAGCAACCCCCGCCAGCCTGGGATTGTTTAACATTTCTATTATAACAAAAAGAGAAAAAAAACACACGGCATGAGCCGGCTCGGCCCTGGGCGAACCGTAGGGACCAGGGCAGGAGCACACATGGTCCAGCCCGCTCCGGCTCGCAGGATGCAGGACACCAAATGAAATCCAGACTGACACAAGCGTGCTCTTCCCCAGGCCAGCGTGATGACGGGACACTGAGATGCTTCCCATCACTGGCAAACCCCTTCCCGTGGGCACCCGTTGCCTGTGGGCTCCAGCAAAACCCCCCTGGGGTGCCCTGCTCATGGTGGCCCTGGGAGGAAAAGACCATTTTGCATCGTTTTTTTGGCAGGAAGAGAGGAACAAAGGGAGCTCATGGGGCTGCAGCGGCAATAAGGGCATTTGTGCATCCAACTTGGTGCATCAAGTTTTTAAGCATAGTTATAGGTCACTAATAAGAGGAAACGTGCTTTGGATTTGAAGCAAAGCGTTGTGTTGCAAAAGAAGTCCCTGCCTGGGATAAAGATGCAAACACAGCTGCTGCTGCGGGCCAAGACTTCCCAAAATGTGGCCTCTCCATCCCTGCGGGCAGGAATGGGCAGCAGCTCCCCCTCCACTACTGCCTCTCTATATATCCTTAGGTGAGTCACTTAAGGCCACGTCTGAACAGTCCCAATTGCTCCTGGAGGTATAAAGCAGCTCCAGGAGGAGCCAAAATGGGGATGAAGACCACAACACTGAGATATCCCTCACCCCACGCCTGGCCAGCTGCCACACAGAGCCCCACGCACTGAAAATCAGAGCCCGGCAGCGTAAGACCTGCTTGTTCAGGAGGTGGCAGTTCTCAGAAACCAGCTTCAGGTGAAAGGAAGGGGAAAAAGAAAAAAAAAAAAAAAAAAAAAGAAAGAAAAAAGAAAAAAAAAAGGAAGTCAAAGCAGTCTCAGGCTGAGCAGAGATAAAAATACAAAAATACTGCTCCTCCTGCGGCCACGGCTGAAGACGGATGAGCCATGACACAGGCACCACGGGTTTTCAGGGGAAGCAGCCTTCCCGACTCGTCTCGGCATGCCATCAATTTACGGGATGCGCTGGATTTCATTAAAACGCCATAAAGAAACCAGCGCAAATGCAAATCCCATTTCCCTTCCCCTTCCTGTAAAAACATCTGGTCAACAGAAACGGCTCGGGACATTTCCGTTGCAAATCACAGTTTTTTTCATGGAGTTTAGGACTTGGCCGTATAAAAGACACTTGGGGCTGGAGCTCAGCCGATGAACAGGGAGGGCAGCCCCAAAATCCTGAGGGGCTGGCCTGAAACGTGCAAACCTGTTTTGCCAGCTTTGGGCTTAAATTTATGAAAGTGGAGAGGCCTCGGAGCTGCCCAGTCCTACAAGTTATGTGAGAATAAACGGCGTGGTAGAGGAGAAAGCCCTTAGTGCCTCCACGAAAAGCAGGGAGCACTGGCGAGCATCGCCTTCACACTAAACATCAGAGAATCCACCTGGGCTGCACAACTAGGCCCGTACCCAGGGTGTCGCTGGTTTTCCTGTGCACGTGTACATGTACACCCATAGAGTACCATATGTACCTACACATACACCCAGAGGTACAGGCACTGCAGATACCCCGATATCCCCCTGCTCTGGGCGCTCTGCACCTCAGGATGGCCCCGGTGGTGCTGGGTCCAGCTCCAGCCCCAGAGCATCATCGCCTCACCCTGACACCGAGGGGTGGCACGACCCCCTCGCACCCCTCCGCTCCTCAGCACCCCCCAGCGTGTCCCCAGGGTGGGGATCTGGGTGCCCTGAGCCCACCAGTGCCCTGTGAGCGGCTCCCGGGAGAGCTCCGGATCCAAATCCTCTCCAAATCCCCTCCCTTTGCAACATCATTTTTCCAGCGCTCGAGGGAGGAAGGAGCGATGCCAAAAACAACCCAGCAGCGGCGGCAAGCACGGGAAGCCCCAACTCATCCGGCTGGAGCTCACCGGGCACATCCCGGGGGGATGGGGTGGGCACGCCGGGCAGCGCCGCGGGGACGACGCGCCGACACTCACCCCTTGGCCCAGCACAGCGCCGGCCGCAGCCACCCAAGCAGTAAATGGGATTAGGGCTTCTCCAAGCACCCTGCTCCCTTTGATGCCGGGCACGTTACGGGATTAGGCTGGAGGCCCCGTTGGAGCACACTGGGGGGGGAAGGAGCAGGCAAAATAAGATGAAAACTGCCAAAAGCAGCAGCCGAGCCATGGTGGGGCACGCGTGGGGCCAGCCCCCTTTCCGCACGCACCCTGCCTTTCCAAGGTCACAGCAAGGTACTGAGTATGTGGGGGCTTGGCGTGATGCTGTAAAGCCGTGAGGCTGAGCTGAATTCCCATTTACATCGTATTTTTTAAAGGGTAGAAAGGAAAGCGAGGAGGGCGCTTCTGGGGAGGCCTCAAGGGTGACCGAGCCTAATGGTCCAGAGACCAGTCAGGGATGAAAGCCCACAAGGATTGTTTTTTACAGTTGCTTACTTAAAACCATTTCTTCACGATGTTGCTTATCTAAAACCAACCTTTCACGCTGATCAACAGCATCTTCAGATCAGGAACAGATCCACAATGTGGGTGAAAGGCAACGGCAAAACCCCGTGAGCATCGCGGGGCCAGAGGATAGAGGGGAAGGGGCTTCCCACAGCCTTCCTCAGGGAGCTATTGGGTCTGATTTAGTTATTTTAAAGGAAAAAAAAAAAAAACACAAACAACAACACTAACAAGCTGTTCTGCTCCTACTGCTCCAGGGTTTGCCTCCTTGCTGAGTTTGGGGAATGAGACCCACCAGCACCACGCAGGACTTTCCACCGCCCCCAGAATTCAACCGCAGTTACTGGGAAAGAAGCTGGATTGATTCTGCCGTAAACGAGACAGGATCTGGCCCTGGCCCAGTTAATTAGAAAGGAAGGACCCGCCCTGAGAATATTTGCACAGGAAGCAATTTGCTCCGGAGACTCGCGAAATCCAGCGAGGAACATCCCCCCCCCCCCCTCGCCTTCTGTGGACCTGGCTGAGAAACCCCCTCTGCTTGGGGCCCTGGGGGGTTGCGGGGTCCCCGGCCTCGTGGTGACAAGGACTCACTGGGAAATCTCAGTGGGATGGAGACTTGTTGCAAACTGGAAGGAATAATGCTGCAGAGTGCTGGGTGAACTTGCTAAATGTCTTTTAAATGCCTCCCACCCGTGGGTCAAAGCCGGTCAGGGGCTGCGGGGAGAGGACGAATGTGCTGTGCGCTGGGCTTGCTTGCCAAAGGGAGGGAGGGGGAAAAAAAAAAAAACATAAAAAGAAAGAAAAAAAAAAAAAAGGGGAAAAAAAAAAAAGCAGCGTTTGCAAGCACCAAGTGCTGGGGGCAGGTGGGATGCAGCAGGGGCCCAACCAGGCGCTTGTCCCGAAGGTGCTGCTGCGGTGTGCGAGGGCCAGCGGTGCTTCTGCTCCCTGCCTGGAGCCCAAAAACCTGTGGGGGAAAAGCTTGACAGAAAGGATGGCTTGGCTCTCCCCGGGGCCATGCCAGGTCACCAGGCATTTTACCTGGTGTAGAATCAGCCAAATCCATCGCAGCCGAAGCCCCCCACCCCGCGCCGGGGAGCGCAGCCACCCCCCGGGAGGGCATCCCCTCGCTTCGCTTTTATTTTTGGCTCTTGCAAAGCCCCGATGAGGAGGAGCAAAGCCAGCAGCAGATTTGGCAGCAGTGCCTGAAATAGCACCAGCCCAACGCCTCCTCCCCGCCGGACGGGCCGTTCCCTGCGGCGGGGTCCGACGTGCTGGGAGCACCCTCAAAGAGCCCCAAAGTGATGCTGTTTGGAGCCAGAACTCCCTGTGACCCGGGATGGGGACACGCGCTCCCATGGGGACAAATATCCGCAACTCTGACCCGACGGAGCAAAACTGGCTTTTACTTTCAGATTTCACAATTTTGGTGTTGTTTTTTTTTTTTTTTTTTTTAATATTTAATACTGGAGTCGTTTGACAGAAATAGCAGGAATTTAGCCGGCTGCTCCCTGGCCCCGCTGCCACGGTGAGCAACAAACACAGCCCAAAGGCAGGGACAAGGCTCCAGTTCTACCCAAGGCTTCCTCCTTCCAAAGCACAAGCTAGTCGAAGTTAAACGAGCACAAAAAAAAAAACCAAACCAACAACCAAAGGAAAAAAAGAAAACCCAGCCCATCATGCCTGCGTAAGACCTGCCATGTGGAGGAACTGTCTTTTTAAAGATTAAACACCACGGCTCCCCCCGCACCGCTCCCCGTTCACTCACATCCTGCATCATCTCCGCTCCAGCCGGCGTCTAAGCACCGTGGGAGCTCCCCAGGGTAGCCGAGATCTGAATTTCTAGCCGCAAAAGTACTTACAAAAGTAAAATTAAACTCCCCTACAGGTCCCACAGGGAGCAGAGGAAGGCACAGAGCCTAATTTCTGTTTTCCCCTTCCTCTCCCAACTTGCCCAGGTGAGCAGATTCCCTGGAGCCACAGGACAGGGTTAATTTGGGGTTCGCCAGACACGGTGACCCCTCGCCTTGCTGGGATGGGCCCGTGGTGCTGGGAACCAGCGGTGCAGAGGCCACCAGCCCCTGTCCTCAGCTCTGAGTCTGAGGGCAAAGCAGGTGCTCGAGCCAAAAAAGCCAGGTTTGGGGTCCCAGCAAGGAGAAACACAATTGCATCTCGACCGATTGCAATAATCCGCGCTCGCATCGCCCGTGGCACGTGGACGTGGCATCTTTTGCCCCTGAGCGCGAGCCTGTGGCGGTGGCTCCCCTCAGAGGTCTCAAATACAGGGTGCAGCCTCTGCACCTCCCCACGGGACGCTGCCAGAACCTTGACACTGTCCCCGACCCGCCGCTGAGGGACCCGCAGCATCGCCTGGCCGCAACGGGCAGGACCCATCCTTACCTTGGGCGGGTCGAAGAGCTCCAGCACGTACTCCTCGCCCTCGGACGTCCCCGCTCGCCGCAGCACCAGCCGGCAGCGCTGCCAGCGCGTCCCGCTGTCCAGGGAGGTCTCATCCAGCAGCCCGTACTTGAGGAACCCCTCCTTGCGCACCTCGGGGGGCTGCTCCCGCGACAGCCCCCACGGCAGGATGCGCTTGCCCAGTCCCGGCTTAAGAGCCGCCGCTGGCTCCGCCGCCGCATCCCCATCCCCGTCCCCGGGTAGGGCATCCGAGGAACGGCGTCGGAAGAGGCTGCGCCAGCTCCTGCGCAGCTGGCTGAAGGAGAAGGGCCGCCGCGCCGGCCCTGCCAACTCCTCTGAGCTCCAGGACTTGCGCAGCCCCATCGGGGTGGCCTCAGGGGCTCGGCTGGGCTGTTCGGGGTGGGTGCTCGGCTCCGCCTCGGTTTTGGCAGCCACCGTGCCCAAGGAGGCATCCGTGTGCCGCCGGTGAGTCTCCCGGTAATCCCGCGCCGGGCCGGCGGGCAGGATGCGGAGCTGGTTCATGGCGAAGCCCTCCTTCACCTCATGGCAGAAGTACTGCTGGAAGAGGTCGGTGAACTGCACCGAGAAGTTCTCGGCGGCCAGGAGGTCATGGTGTGGGTGCTCGGTGGCGAAGCGCAGGTAGTGCCGCGCCAGCTCCTTGGCGGTGCTGATGGCGTGCAGCTCGCAGAACTCATGCCAGCCCCGGGGATGCGCTGGCGTGCCGGCCGGCAGAGCGTGCCCATTCATTGCCGTGGCTCCAGCGAGGCGGCCGCGCTGCAAAGACAGAGCACACCGGTGGCATCAGGGTGGCCCACACACCTCAATACCTCCCCCCCACCCCCTGTAGCCCCCAGACAGCATGTCCGTACGCCGCTCTGAATGCGCACCCACGGGGCAAGCGGCCAAGGGTGGCCGGATTCTGGGCCCTGCAAGCCACCACTACAGCTCGCCACGGGCCACACAAGACGCCGAGCGCTCAAACCCCGATGCGGCGCCTTGCATCCCCATCCCCAGCTGGCAGGGCCGTGCCTCAGTTTCCCCACCTGCGAGGTGGGGTGCGGGCAGGTCCTAGAGCGGGGCGTCTGCGGGGCTTCCTGCCAGCACAGCTGCCTGCAGCTGCCCGCCGCCCCGTGGGGACGCCCGTCCGGGCCGCATCCGCTCTCCTCCTGCCAAGGCTTCGCAGCGCCGATGGGTTTCCCTCCAGGGACCTATTTCAACAGAGCTGATAAAACTGGAGTGGGGGCGGGAGGGGAGGAAACAACATGAAAAGCTGCAGAAATCCAGGGACGGAGCTGCCTCGACTGCCAAATCCACCCGGCTCCACCGGCCCGGGGAGACGCAGCCACCCCACCGTCACAGCCGGGGACGAGGACGTGTCCCCAAGGGGATGCTCAGCTGCCACCGGGCTCTGGCAAACCACGTCGTATCTGTGCCCCGAGCAGATTTTGCTGCGAGGCCAATCTGACGGCACCCACGGCCAGCGTGCAGCCGCCCCAGTGTGCCCGGCTGTGGTGCTCCCCACGGCCGGCCCAGCTGCACCGCGGTGCTCCCCGCCGCACCTCGTGCTCGCCCGCCGCACTTATCGGGGCCATGCACTCCGCTCGGGCAGGAAACATCGGCCAACCCACCCGGATCCTGCCACGCCGGCACCGCCGCCTCCCCGAAACGCCGGCCGCTCAGCAACAGCACCCCGGCTGTTAGGAGGGGAGGGAAAGGGATTGCATTTGTTGTGGGGAGGAAAAATTTAAAATAAAAAAAAAGAGAAAAAAAAAAAAAAAAGAGAGGGGCCAGGAGGAAGTGAGCGGGGCGATGCGGAGCGCGCCAGCACAGCGGATCTGGTTTGCAGCCAGGGAGGTGATAACGCTGGGAAGCGGACCTCTATCTCTGCCCACCCGCCGCTCTTCCTAGCACGTCCTGCGAAGTTTCTAGGCGAGGGGAGATGTTATCTGCCCCCCGCCAGCCTCGCTCAGGGCCCGGCTTCTCAGAAGAGCCACCCCAGGCTCGGGGCCGGCCGGTGTGGCGGCAATGCTGAGCGTGCGCCCGGCTGCGGCCCGGTCGAACCCCCCGGCGGGGCCCCCGTCTATCAGCATCGCCAGCCTGGCCATGACTCAGCATCCTCCGGCCGCGCTCCCGCTTCCTCCCGGCACCCGGGAATCGCCGCCACGGCCGCCGGCACCGCCGGCACGTTCTGCGGGATGCTCCCCCCAAAATGCAGAGAGACGCCGGATGCCCACAGGGACGGCTCCTCAGGCTGGAGGAGGTTCCCAAGGCGGGGAAGTCGCTTTCCAAGTTTCCAGGCTTGCTCGGCGATGGCTTTGGGAAAGGTTTGCGGCGCGGGAAAAGCCGGGCTTCGCCCGCGCCACGCGGCGGGAAGCTGCCGAAGGCCGTCTCTGGTAGCAACGGGGTTTTTCCAACCGGCGCGACGATGGGAAATACTCCCTCAGTGCTTCCTCCTGCCGGCACAAACCACGACGCTGTCCTCCCTGCTCCTGCCCGGCACGCTTCTCACGTGGAAATGGTTATCCCGGCTGAATCCACACTTGAGCTACCGCAGCCGCATCCTGATCCTCCGCCCGGCCGCAGGTTTCGGCAGGGACATGCCGCAGGGATGCGGGTGCCTGTTGCCAGGTGGGCTTCTCCCTGCTCCAGCCCATCACGCTCCACGATGCCGGAATTCAGCAGCCAGAGGCTTTAAGTCAGACCTTGCATCAGCACCCCTTACACCCCACATGTTCCTGTGAGGGGCTCCCAGCCATCCTGCAGGTCAGCACCGAGCCAAATGACTCGTCGAGACGGCTAATTGCTTTAATTGGCACTGAATGGAGAATCCAGCCTATCCTTGGACACACTGCAGGCTGGTTGGGAGGTTGGGGCTAATGTCATCCCCCCCCTCCCAGCTGCTGGAAGAGCTGTACGTTGCCCAGCCTGCCCCGTCTCAAGGCTGTTTTGGGGTGCTGGGGTTATTTTGGGGTATTGGGGTTGTTTTGGGGTGCTGGGCCAGGAGCTGAAGGAAGAGCGGGACGAGACGGACCGGCCACGAGCTGGCTTTGATGCGGGCTGGGGTGGCAAGCCCCGGCTTGTGCAGGACCCAGCCCTGCAGCCCAGCCGCCCCCAGGAGATCTCAAAGTCTTGCCCAACCTGGTGAATGTTGCTGCGGCAGCGGGTGCCGGCACCGGCCGGGATGGTTGGATCCGGTGATGGGTTATTTGTGCCTTCATGATAGCAAAAATCCCGGTAAATGCTGGGATTTAGTTGCAGCCAATGGAGCTGGCAGCACCAGGGCACTGCTGGGAGCCAGCGCCGCAGCTCTGCCACCAGATCCTGGAGGATGAGCGGTTGGGAGCTGGGTGGCCCTGCCACGGAGGGGCTGCAGGATCCAGCCCACCACACGACAGGGGGCTGCGGCTGCACGGGAAGGGCCCCCTCCAGCACCCAGCGCTGCAAACCCGGCCTCGGAGGGAAACGTGAGGGAGCAGAGACCGTGCGGCCGTGCCCTGCGCGAGCCCCGCTCGCACACGCGCGTGTGAACAGGCAGCCCCGGAGCATGTGCAGCGCAACCAGCGATCCGAAAACGAAACCGGCCCCGGACTCCTCGCCGCGACTCTCCACGCCAGGAAAACACACGCCAGCAACATAAATAGAAAATTTGATTTATACGCTGGTTCTCCCAGAAACAACCGTCCCCCAACCAGAGGAAAAGCAGCCGGTGGCATTTTCAGCTCCCTTTGATAAGCACGAGGCTCTTCAAAATTCACCCCAAGGACTATTTTCAGGAGGGAGCGAAGCGAGGGGCTGGGAGACGCCCTCGGCCGCCCTGCAGCTCCCCGCTTCCCGAGTGGCAGAAATACAAAGTTCCCACAATCCCAAGAGCGGGAACATTGTTCCTTCCCAGGATGTCCTCCATGAAAAGAGCTATTCTGAGCCGGCAGCAGCCTTTCTTGGCACGGCCCCGCAGCCCGCTCGCGAGGCGGCTATAAAAGGCCGGGTTACAATGAACAGCACTTTTCAATGGGAGAGCATCCGGCGTGGGGGGTTCGGGGGGATGCGGGTCCCCATGGAGGTGGGGAGGGGGGTGCTCAAGGGGATGCGGGTCCCCCAGGGGATCCAGCCTGCCCGGGGTGGGCTTGTAAGGGCTGGGTGGTGCAGAGCATCCCCCTCCCTCTGCATCCCGATGCCCCCGGGACCGCTCAGCAAGGCAGGAGAGGGGCTGGTGCTGGGGGAGAGGTGGGAAAGGGGCCAGCTGCGGCCTCTCGATGTGGGGTAAGGGGCGGGGATGGAGGGGTGTACCCCAATTTCGCCCTCCTTCTCCAAGCTGGGTCACAGCATGACGTGTTCGTGGGACATTCCCGGTCCCAGGCACGCTCGGGGCAGAGCGAGCGCGGCCATGGGAAGCCGTCCTGACTCCACGCTCACGGAAAGCCCCGTGAAGTTTTATTGCTGCCCTTCAGCCGAGCCTCTTCTCCCTTCCAGCAGCCCGCTTTCACCAGTGGGGGTAACTATTGCTGATTTACCCCTGAGCAGAACAGAAAGCCACAGCCCACACACCCAGGGCAGCATGGGGACTCCATGGGAAGCAGGGAGGGCAACCAGCCCCCTGTCACCCCCCCAAAAACAACACCCTCATATTGACAGCATCTCTATAAACCAGCCAAGGCCACGTGCGAATCAGGCCAGCACAATCCACAGCAGAAACTGCCCGGCACGGTCCTGCTCTGCTCTCTGGGAGCAGCACCCCCCCCCAGAGCTGTGGATTCTCTGGGGTCTCGTAGAGGGTGATGGCACAGTACCACCACCCCCTGTGACCTGCCGGTTGTTGCCACACAAGCTGGGAGAGCCCAGGGTGTCTCAGGACCTTCCCTCCCTCTCCTTTGGCTGAACCAAACTGGCAAATTAAAAAGCAACAGAGGAGCAAGTTGGAGACATCCCCCACACCACACAAGCTGTGTTTTCTTAAGAAATCGCGTTAAAAGCCAGTGGGTTTGGGGAGGCTGATTTTGCTCTCCTACCCCCACTTACAAACACCCCCCTCTCACTTGACCACCTGGCTCTACACGACTTGCTCTCTTAAAGGCCGGAGCTGGCCTTAATCTACGGCTTTGCGTGGGCTGAGCAGCGCTGCAGAGCTCTGGGGACGTGGGTGATGTCACAACACTTGAAATCCAGGGGAAATCCACCCGTTTGCCTTCCCCTGATCACTCCAGCGGGAGAGATGGGATAGAGACAGCCCATCCCGAACCTATCTCGGGCCAAACGCAAGCTCCACGCTCGGTTGAGCTTGCAGAAACTCAGTGGGACGAGCCGCTGCGGCCAGCCCAGCTCCCCAGAAACCCTCCGCCTGCTCCCATTCACCCAAGCGCCCATCACCGGGGTGTCTGGCACCCTTGCAGGCCTGTTTACACCATCACTCTCTCCTTACACCCACCGCCTGCGGGGAAAAGCCCGGCAGCGGGGTGGCCTCTTTCGACAGGGTTTGTTTTGTTGCATGAAATGAATTGCTGTGGTGTAGGCGTGGGAGAAACCGGGCGCAGGGAGTGCTCGGGGGGGGAGTGACTGGCTGGGGGTCCCCAGCTTCACCCACAGGGACCAGGGGGGAGCAACCAGCAGCTCAGCTCCCTGCCAACCTGTCTCTCCCTCCCCAGGGCTGGATTTGGCCTTTTCTCCTCCCCGAGCCGCAGCAGCGAGCGCTGGCAGTACCACAAACCCCGCCAGCACCGAGCTCTTGCACTTTCGCTTCGTCTCACCCGCTGGGATTTGTCCCGATGTCTATCACAGTGCCGGGGTCAGCCCCGGGCAGCCCCGTGGGTGGGGAAGGTTTGCTCTGGGTGAGGGGGACACAAGACCCACTCAAAAGCCACCAGCACTTGCACCCCAATTTCTCCGGGGCAACGGCAGACCCGCTGCCCCGCGGGCTCCGGCGAAATCAAACCGCATCTGTTCAGATGCAGTAAATACATAAAGGCAAAGGAGAAAATAAAAGTAGTACTGAGGCGGGGGGAATGCACAGGGACAAGGTTCTCCTGCACGGAACGCGAGATAAAAAGAAATCTGAGACGTCGTCCCAAACAAGTCAAAGTGAAACCTGCCAGTAATTTCACGGGCCTTTAAACTCCAATCCCGTAACCTGCCAGCAAAACCCCACGGCAGACGGGGACATGCGAGAACAGGCAGCACCAGGTCCCCACGCCGGCCACCTCTTCCTCCGCCTGCTTTTCTACCTAAGCACAGCAACCCGAAAAGTCCCCGGGGCCACCAGCCCACAACTCCAGCACATCTTGAATCAATTTGCAACAACAATATCGAAATCGCAGCTCGACAACTCGTCCCGGTTTCCTTGACAGTAAATCCCAGCCTGGGCAGCGATGACCGTGTTATTGCTGCTGTGGGAGCCAGCGGGTCCGCGCTCTATGTGGGTGACCCCGCTGGGGCTTGGCACCAGCAGGACTGGGCACGCTGGCAGGGCATGGGGAGGCCACCGGGATGTTGCCCGTTGGTGCATTGGCCTCGTGGTCCGAGCCGTGGTGGCTGCCAAGGCAGGCAGAGCCCCGAGCCAACAAAGTCCGCAGGGAGCAGAAAGCCAGAGGAGCTGCTTGGCAAGCTCCGGCTGGCACCTCCGCTTGGCACTGGCAGCGGGCACGGGGGCAGAGGAGAAGGGGGCAGAGGGGTGGGAAGGTGGGGCAGGGCCCCCACGGGCAGGGCAGCACCCCACAACGGCGGCTGGGGCAGGTGGGCATCACCCCACGGGGTCCTGCGCCCTCCAAGAGGGGTCACCCCCATGGTGGGGGCTGCGGGGGGCTGCGGGCAGGCGGAGGGGGGGGGGGGGCAGGGCAGGAGAGGGGTGCTGGGTAACAGGGGACCTTGAGGGGGACAGGGATCCCAGGAGAGGGGGTGCTCTGGGGTAAAGGGGTCCTCAAAAGATGGGGGTCCCCAGGGTTGGGGTCACCCAGAGGGGAACAGGGCCCCTGGGACAGGGAGAGCCCCCGGGGGAAGGGAGTGCTGGGGGGGACAGGGGGTGCCCGAGGGTGACCACAGCCCCTGGGAAGAGCGAGCCAGAGGAAGGGGCTCGGGCTGTGTCCCCCCACAGAAAAGGGGTGCGGGGGGGGGAGGACAGGGCCGAGGGCTGCCGGAGGAGCGGGGCTCCGCGGGGGGAGAGGGTCCGCGCCCGGGGCTCCAGGGACCGCTCAGACGGGAGCTGCCCCCCCGCCCCCGACTCCGCCGCCACTTTCGCTTTGCAGCGGCCGCTCCGCGGTCCCGCCCGCCCCGGTCCCGCTGCGCGCCCGCGGTTACCTGCAGGAGAAGGCGACCGGTTGCCGCTCGCCCATGGTGGAGCGCGGCGGAGCGCCCGGGGACGGGACGGGACGGGACGGGGCGGGCGGCTCGGCAAGGCTCGGCTCGGCAAGGCTCGGCTCGGCAAGGCTCGGCTCGGTTCAGGACGGCTCGGTTCAAGCAGGAAACCGGGGCAGGCGGCTCCGCATTTCCGCCGAGCGGAGCCGCGGCGGGGCGCGGACCCCAGCCCCGGGCGGGTTATGTAAAGCGGAGCGGCGCGGCCGAGGGCGGAGGCTGCGCGGGGGCGGAGCGGTGCGGAGCGGAGGGGCCGCGCCGTCTGTCCCGTCCGTCCGTCCGTCCGTTTGTTCGTCCCGCCGACAGCTCCGCGGGCGCGCACCGCTCCGCGCCGCCCCTCCCCGCTGGTGCCTTTATCTTATCGCATCCGCGCCCGCGGAGGCAGCGGCATAAACAGCCCGGCGGCGCTCGTGGGGGTTGGTTTTAATTTTTAAAAGTTTTTGTGACTTTTACAACTTTCTCTTTGTGGATTGGGGGGTGTCAGGGCACAGCAGCCACACATTCCCCCCCCCCCCAACCCTCTCCCCGGCCTCAGCCTGGCCGCTGCCCCCCGGGGGTTGAGGGGGAGCCCCGGCACGGGGCTGTTTGGGGGTTCGGGAGGAACACACCCCATTTTCCCATCCCTGCCACACTGCGTCCTCCCACGGCTCGACGGGCTGGGACCCAGGGGACCTCTGCGGTGGCGGCAGTGGGCGAGCTGCCGTCTCAAACCCAGTTTCTCATCATTTTCCTCCGCCTTCCAGTCGAGGAAATCATCTTGCTGAGAAAGGCACCGCAGGGCACTGCCCACACCCGGCGGAGCGGGTCACGGTCACGGGGCCCACAGTTGTCTCGCACCGTGGGTGAGGGATACAGCTGTGACAGAGCTGTCACAGTGTCCCTCCGGTCCCAAGCAGGGCCAGGCTCGGCCAGCCTGCTGCTGTCCTGGTGTCATCCCGACCCGGGGGACAGGGGCAGAGCACACCAGCACCATGGGAAAGGGGAGGACAATAAACTTTCACGGCACCTTTTGCCAGGAAAGAGCTGGTTTGTGGTCTGTACCGTCACATCTGGCCCATCGACATCCCCCACCTGTGTCACCGGCTGGCCCAAGAGCTCCTCCAGGACCTCGTCCTGCCCTCCAAAGGATGGAGGGGCTCCTCTTGCCCCACAGACCCCCACGGGCCCCCGTGGCTTGCAATTGCTGTGGCAGAGCAGCCCTGCTCAGGGCACGGGCACTCGCCCAGCACGCCAAGCCGAGGAAACCCAGGGAAGCGGCAGCTGGGCTTTTACAGACACCACGCGATGGATTTGTGGGTGCTGGGAAGGTGGAAGAGCTGCGGGGTTTTGCCCTTGGAGAGCAGGTTGAGGCACGCTGGGCCGTTTGTGAACGGGCAGCTGTGTGCCGCCACCAGCGGGCTCCAGCCCCGGCGATACTTCAAAATACAGCCCAGGCGCTCACCCCATCCCTTCCCAATCCAGCCCCTTCCAACGAGGAAAAGCCTGAGATGGGAACAGGGGTCCCCGGGGCTGCTGTGCCCTGGGACTGGCCCTCCCCAGACCACAGACCTGGGTTGCTGCCAGTGTGGACACAGCCGTGCTGCCCCCCTCCAGCCCCTCCAACCCCCCCAGCCCAGACTGGAGCTTTCCTGCAGGGCTATAACCCCGCTCTCCCCTTGGGCATCGCCTGCTCCAGGGGTCCAGGCAGCTCTGCAACCACCCAGCCCTCCCCAAACCCTACAGGGAATGGCTGGCAGATCAAATCTTACCTTAAAAGCTGCTCTTTATTTCCTCCCACCGTTGCTTTATGCATAATTGCACCTTCTGGCTTTTTTTTTTCTGAGCACGGAGGAGCGGTTGGTGAGCCCGCTGCCTGTCCTCCTTCCCACGGGCGGCCGTCCCAGCTCACAGCTATTGCACACTTTTCTGTATGAGCTTCATCTAGTCCAAAAGCGCCCTCTCAGCGCCCTCAGCCCCCGTGGCCTGAGATTTCTCTTTTGTTTTGCTTCCTGTATGGATTTTCTACAGTCCCTAACTGCTAATTCACTACCACCGACTTCTGCTTTTTCTGTTTGTTTATGCAGAGCTGCGCAGATGCCCTTGTGCACGCACACACACACAGAGGCTGCCGCTTCCCTTCCGCTCTGCACCGGGTTCAGCTTTTAACCATTGCTGCTTTCTGCTCCTGTAAAAGCCTGAACCAGCTTCCAACCGCCCTTCCCACTTCTCTCTTTAACTCCCGCTCCGTTTTCGGGCTGCGTGGGGTGGTTTGGAAGTGGCACATCTGCTTTTCCCCGGGGTGGGATGTGATCGGCTGCGGGTGACCTCTGCCATCCCGCAGTGAGATGAGGGTGTCCCCTCTCTGCCCAGAGGGTGTCTGGGGGGGTGACATCTGGAAATGATTGGCGATGGGGATCTGTGCTGAGCTGGCAATGCCCCCCACCCCCCAAATCCCATGCTGGTGCTGCTTCAGAGGGCAGGGTAGTGATAGGCAGGGAGGTGATGGGCAGAGTGGTGATGGGTAAGTTGGTGGTGGTCAGGGTGCCGATGGGCAGGTCGGTGATGGGCAGGGAGATGATGGACAGGTTGATGATGGATGGGGGGTGATGGGCAGGAAGTTGATGGGCAGGGTAGCAATGGGCAGCAAGGTGATGGGCTGGGAGGTGATGGGCAGGGTGGGTGATGATGGGCAGGGAGGTGATGGTCAGTGGTGATGGAGAGGGAGGGTGATGATGGGCAGGGAGGTGATGGACAGGGTGGGTGACAATGGACAGGGAGGTGATACGGTGGCGATGGGCCGGGATGTGATGGTCGGGGGGGTGATGGACAGGGTGGGTGGCGATGGGCAGGGCGGTGATGGACAGGGTGGGTGGCGATGGGCAGGGCGGTGATGGACAGGGTGGCGATGGGCCGTGTCCCGCCGCCGTCGCTGGGCTCCAGCTGCCCTCTCCCGGGCCCCCGCCGCACTGCACGCCGCCTCCCGCCCTCCCGCCCTGCCTCGCCGCTCTGCCCTGCCCGCCTGCCCCGGCGGGGGATTGGGGGGGGCACCCGGGGGCAGCGCATCCCCGGCCGGTGCCCGACCCCCGGGCTGCCAGGCTGGAGACCTGCGTGGGACGGTGAACCTCGCGTGGGCCCGGAGCGGGACAGGGCTGCCCGCGCCCCAAAATGCGCCGCGGAGCGTCACGCCAGCCCCCCACCAGGGCTGCTGTGGCCCTCACAGCTTGTCTGCCCTGAACCCCGGGGCACAGCTTCTGCATCCATCTGGGGTCCCTGGGGACCATTCACCGCCGCCCACGATGGGGACCCGCACCCCTTCTCCTCCACGTGCCAGCTGGCGACACCCAGCAGCCTCCCAGTAACCCCCCCAGCAGCCCCAGATTTCCAGCACTGGCAGTGACTCAGAGCTCCCCGGCTCACCTCGCTGAGCCGGCGAGCACCCGCCGCTGCGTAACCGCACCACCAAGTCACCAGTCATGGGAGCAGCAGGAAGCAGAGGCCGAGGGCAGCCCACGTCCGAAACAGCGCCTGGCAGCCCCTCGCCTCTTGTCAGACCCTTTTCTTCTCCCTTTACCCTGCTCTTGGGCAAACTCAGCACAGGAATTCATTTTCCCATCTTGCCCAGCAAGACCTGGCAGGGGAAACTGAGGCACAGGCCGTGGGCTCCTCGCCAGGAGACAACAGGGAGAATATCACGGGGCTGCACAGAAGGGGAAGTGCTGGAGCCTTGTACAGCAACACGCGACTGTCCCAAGAGAGATCCAACGGGAAGCAAAAACCCACCGGGGAATTCTGCTGGTGGTTTTTGAGGAATTGGGGCGATTGTCCAAAGCAGCTTCCGAAGGGAAGTGGCTGCAGTGGAGTAGCAACCTCTGCTAAAGCGGCCGATGGGGCTGCAAGAAGCAGCCAGGGTTTTTTTGGACTCCCAGCAAAGGAAGGCAGAGCCGGGAGTACACCCACCTTTTTCCAATTACTCCCACTGGTCTAATAAAGATATTGCTTCTCCCCACAGTCCTTCCCTCTCCTAATCTTGCCGTGTGAAAGGGCATATCTCAGCAAGGGGGGGAGATAAGCAGCACAGAGACACCCAAGACTTCCCACCAGCAGCCTTGAGCGGAGCCACGCCGCTCAGGAGGGAAGATAAAGCCCAGATGGTTTTAGTGCTGGTTTAAATCCCTTTTTATAGTCTGAAAGAGAAAGCCTGCAGGTGGTGGGGAAAACCCTCAGCGATCTGAAAACCACTGCCATGAGCAGAATGTTGCAAAGCCCCGACTTGTAGGGCAGTGGGGGCATCTATGGGGGGCAGCGGTGAGGACCACGACCTGTCAGAGGTCACCAAGGGCAAGATTTCTTAGCTGAGGACCTGCAAAATGGGCACCAAGGCCTCGTTTTCTTCAATATACTCATTGCGGTGTAGCTGGGGAACAAAGAAACTGGAGGAAAAGGACAGCAATAAGGAGAGCAAATCCTTGACACTGGTATTTACTGGGACAGGGTGAGCACAGCAGTGCTGCCGAGGTGGCCCTCGGGCTGGTGACACTTCCAGCACGGAGGGCCAACTGGGAGCAGAAGTCAGCCTGGAGGCTTATCCATGCCAAAAGGTTTATGGTTGTCCTGGGACGTGGGTACCGGCAGGGAGAAATCCAGTCCCAGCCCCAGTGCCCAGCACTGCTGCACCCGCTCACCCCTAGCCCAGATGGGGCAAGCGCTGGCCACCCTGCCGAGAGCGCATCAGCGGCTCGAGTGCCACAGGGCTCCCGCGGTCAGGAAGGAGCGAGGGGGCTGCGATCTCTGCCCACGCGGTTGCACAACGCCCGGCAGCTCCAGCGCCCAGCTAATGGCCCGTCACTTCTTGCTTTACGGCTCCTTGTGCCAGTTGTCACCTTCCCCTGGCCGCCCACCCAGGTCACTTGGCTCCTGCCTCAGCTCCCTCTTTCCCCCTCGCCGGCCGCTTTGGGCCCAGCCTCTCCCAAGGACGTGGCTGAAAGCCCAGGGGAGCAGCCAGGACGTGCAGCCTGGTCCCTCACAGCATCTCCCCACCCCGCAGCACCAAGCTCTGTCCCGCCGCCTTCACCTCCAGCCCTCCCCGACATGCTTGTGTCGTCCACCCCATCCATCGCCCTCCGCCCCTTCCCTGCTCCTGGGCACCCGCTCTCTGCCCCAAAAACCCGACTTCAAAACTCAATGTTGGGCAGCCGCTTTCAGCACTAAGCTCCTGGGTTTCCCACCCATGCGTACATCCCTGCACACCTCCACACATACAGCCATGCACGCCTCCGCGTGTACATCCATGTGTAAATCCATATGTACATCCATACATACATCCCTGCCGACATCCACGTGGACATCTATGTGTGTACATCCACGTGCACATCCATACATGCATCCATGTGCACATCCATCCGTACATCCCTGTGTACATCCATGTGCACCATCCTTCCATCCATGTGCACATCCATGTGCGCATCCTCGTGTACATCCCTGTGTACATCCATGTGCACATCCCTGTGTACATCCATGTGCACCATCCATCCATGTGCGCATCCCCGTGTACATCCCCGTGTGCACCCCCACACACACTCAGGGACACGCGCATCCCCCTGAACCCCCAGATCCGTGCTCCCCTCTCCCTGGCACTGCCCGGACCTGGGTCCCAGTGCCCAGAGCTGTGACCCTCCGAGGCCTTTGGGCCGAGCCGGGACCCCTCAGCACCGGGACCGAGCTCCGGAGCAGTTTCTCAGCCGGGCCAAGGGCCCTCGGTCCCCTCCCCGCCGCAGCCGCCGCCCGCCGGGCCGCCCCGAGCCGCGGTGAGGGGCGGTGGCGGAGGAGGAGCCGGCCGGGAGCAGCGCTCCGCCCGCCGGAGCCGGGGCCGGGCCGAGCCGAGCCGGGGCGGCGGGGAGCCGAGGACAAAGGTGGCCGTGAGGGACCGGGAGAGGGGCCGGGAGCGGGGCCCGGGGGCGGGGGGGGGGCGCAGCGGAGCGGAGCGGGGCTGAACGGGCGGGAGCCGACCCCGGAGCGGGGCCGCCCAGTGCCGGGGGAGGGCGGTTCCCCCACTCCCAAACATCCCCAAGACTTTGGGGACACCAAAGAGGTCCCCAAGCTGCCTGGGGGGAAAAGGGGACCCCGCTTGCCCCACCGGCACTGGGCGCCCTGAGAGCCCCCCATCTCGTCTCCTTGAGCCCTGCGACGTGGCTTAATGGGAAAATAATAATCCTGGCACGCGTCCGCCCTGTGCTCCAGGGCTGGGCTGACGTGTGAAACCCGCAGGCGCTTCGGTGCTGGAGTGACCGGAGTGGGGACACCAGGGTGCTGGTCCCCACCACCCCTGACACCAGGCGACCCCGCATCCCACGGCTGCCACGGCCGCCGACGCTGGCGGCCACCGGAGACCGGCGTTAGAATCCAGGTAAGCAGAAAGCCCGGCACGGCGAGGCCACGGGTGGTTGGGGGGGATAAGGGGAGAGGTGGCCTTGCCCTGGTGACAAGGTTCACGGTCACGGCTCTCGGGAGCAGCAGGCGGATCTGCGGCGCAGGCCGTAAACGCGACGTGCCGCGGGGAGGAGCGCCGTGACACGGGCAAACACGGCGCTGGCGGCGAGGTCACCTGTGCCAGGTGACGTGGGGCAGCGGAACGAGCCCTGCCTGGGGGGTGTCCTCCGTGGGAAAACACTCAGCTGGGGGGAAAACCCCTCCCCAGGGAGCCCTGACACACCCAGCACCCTCTGGACGCAGCACCTTGGCTGGGAGCGGGACTGTCCCAGGGCTGTTTATTCACCGGCTCAATTTCCTGGGTGCCAGGGCTGGTGTCACCGAAAACAAAAAGCTGACAGCTTCTTACTGTGCAATTCAGGCGCGCTCACACCCCACCCCCCCCCCGTGAGCACCCGCAGGGTGCGGAGCCATGAAGCTGAACGAGCGGAGCTTGGCCTTCTATGCCACCTGCGACTCCCCGGCCGACAACGCCGGGTTCCTCTACAAGCGCGGCGAGCGGCACACGGCGTATCACCGCCGCTGGTTCGTGCTGAAGGGCAACATGCTCTTCTACTTCGAGGAACGGGAGAGCCGGGAGCCGGTGGGTGTCATCGTGCTGGAGGGTTGCACCGTGGAGCTCTGCGATTCGGCTGAGGAATTTGCCTTCGCCATCCGCTTCGGCGGCACCAAATCCCGCACCTACGTGCTGGCGGCCGAGAGCCAGGCCGCTATGGAGTCGTGGGTGAAGTCGCTCTCGCGAGCCAGCTTCGACTACCTGCGCTTGGTGGTGCGGGAGCTGGAGAAGCAGCTGGAGGAGATGCGCTGGGGGCCGGCTGGTGGATGCGGGGGCTGCCGGGGCTTGCCCAGCTCGTGGAAGCCGAAGCCCTCGGTGCCGGAGCAGTCGCCGGAGCGGCTGCCGGCTCTGCCCGCCATCCCGCCGAAGGAGAACGGCTGCGCAGTGTGGAACAACGCGCCGGGAGCCGGCCGGCCCCACGATGGCGAGGGGAACCCAAGGCCGCCGCCGCTGCCACCGCGCAGGCGGGCATCGAGCAGCGAGGCAGGCAGCGCCGGGGCGGCCGCGGCGGAGAGTTCATCCACCTTCTGCCGGCTCCACGAGCAGTATGGCCGGGAGGTGGCCCGGCTGCGGCAGGACTGGCTGGAGAGGCGGCGTGGCCCCCGGCCCTGAGAGGTGGCCGAGCCCTAGGGACCCGCCAGGACCCGTGGCAGGGAGGAGGTGAGCATCCGTGGTGCCACATCGGTCCCCTCCCCGCCCCGGGATGTGCAGTCCCGTGATGGACACCTGCTGATGGTGCCATTGAGGGCCCAGCATCGAGGGACACCAGTGAAACGCCAGCCCGGCACTGGTGGCAGCTGGGTTCAGCATGCCACCGGCCAGGTGTGAAACCCCTGGGCTCTCGGGGCTGCCAAGCTCTCAGGCAACTCATCCAGCTGTGCCCAGCTGCGGGTGTGGGGTGATCCACACATCGCAGACAAGCTACGAACCACTTGCTGGCTGATGCCTCCCAGGAATCGACCACTGCACTGCATCTGGTGGGGCCTCTTGGTGCTCTTGCAGTGGGATCACGCACCGACAATACTTTTGGAGGAGGATTTTGGTGGGATCTCGCCCGTCTGAGCCCCTGTGTGGGTGTTTCACAGCCAGGGAGCCTGCTACTGCCTTCCCCTCCCTGCCCGGCACAAGCGACTGGCTGAGGTCGGCTGAGCGCTGCCAGATGCCTCTGCTCCAGCAGGATGTGGTTTGAAAATGAAAATATCAGCGAGCACAGCCCTTCCTTAATGGCAGCAGCACCGCACACCCCGGCTGCCCAGGGAGCTGGTGACACCCAGCCCTGGGTGTTTCTCAAGGGGCGATTGCTGCTCGGTGAACCCGCTGTGGGGGGCAGAGCTGAGGGGAACGCAGCAGCTGCAGGCACTGTCTTGCTGGGCAGATATTTTTGGGGCAGGACATCATCCCGGTCCAGCTCGCTAAGGGGAAGCATCGCTCGCGGTGGCGAACAGGAACGTATGTGTCAGCAGCGGAGGGTGTCGAATGATTCATGTGCCGAACTGGAGGGAAGCCTGTGTCTCGTGCCGGTGTTTTTCTTTTATGTTCCCAATGTTTTATATCAGCGCGAAAGCTGCTGGCCCGGAGGTGGGGTGACCCACCCTGGGTCTGGGGGGGAGCAGTCAGGGTGCCCTGGGTTTGAGCTGGGTGCTCTGGCTCCCTTTGCCATCTTGGGACAGGCACAAGATTTTGCTACAATAAAAGTTGTTTCAGAAATTCCCTCCTGGCTCCGGTTCCCATTTGTGCCTTTAAACCCCTGGGGAGGTGGGGTGCAAGTGGGAATTAATTCTTCATTTTAATCCCACTTCTGTCCTCACCATGTCCTGGGCAGGGACTGTGTCACCCAAGTGGGACATGGCCAACAGTGGGGTCTTGCAGTGCCCTGGAGCAGCTCCACATGTGCCTGCAGGGATGGGATGGGTTGGGATGCGATGGAGTGGGATGGGGTGGGACGGGATGGGATGGGATGGGATGGATGGGATGGGATGGGATGGGAGGGGATGGATGGGATGGATGGGATGGGATGGATGGGAAGGGATGGGATGGGATGGGATGGGAGGGGATGGATGGGATGGATGGGATGGGATGGGATGGATGGGATGGGAAGGGATGGGATGGGATGGGAGGGGATGGATGGGATGGGAGGGGATGGGATGGGATGGGATGGATGGGATGGGAGGGGATGGGATGGATGGGATGGGAGGGGATGGGATGGGATGGACGGGATGGGAGGGGATGGGATGAGAGGGGATGGATGGGATGGTGCCACTCTGGGGACATCAGAACACACAGCACCAGGGTGGTCCCATGGCAGGGATAGCACAGTTCTGCCCTTCAGGACAACTTGAACAGCCAGGCACATTGACCAACGTGGGGGTTTGGGCACTGGAAAAGAGTTGGGAGGCTGAAAGAGCACAACCCTTCCACAGTTCCACTGGTGGAAATGGCACTGGGTGCCCTGGCGTGGGTTGCCGGTTCGTTGTATGCTCCATGGGGTGTTAGAGCCACCCCTCCAAACCCTGCGTTACAGGCAGCACCACATGATGCCACCCAGGTTTGGGTGGCCCTGTTTCCTCGGTGGGATGTCCCCAGACCTCTGCCAAGGGGTCTTAGCCAGGGACAAAATGTCTGTCCCCTTGCTGGGGCCAGTGTTGGTGCTACAGAGGGACTGGGGACGCTGCCCCTGTGGAAGCACCACCACAACCCCGTATCCCTGCCTGTGACATCCCACCTGCACCAACATCTCCAGGTTCTTGCTAACACAGGGCCTTGCAGCCAGCTGGGGGGATGTGTGTGTGTGATGCCTCTTGGGGAAACTGAGGCACAAAGCCAGGCAAGGTCATTTGCTTGCTGAGAGCACTGCAGAGCGTGGAGCCCTGCTCCTGGCGGGGCATGGCACCCCACTACGTGTTTCGGCATTTGGAGCGGTGCCACGGAGGGCAGCCGGGGTGCAGCGACGCCCGCAGATGGTTAACGCAGCCCCATCAGTCGGCTGCAGAGGAAGATTCTGGTTTCCATGGCAGCCGGCCCAGCTTCTCCAGACGTTCAGATATTCATTAAAAATAAATCCTTCCCAACATGTTAGCCGACAAACAAGCTTAAACAGATACGCAACATATGGATTTATTAATTCATCAAACGCAAACACCCCCGCCTCGTGTCGGAAGCTGCAAACTTGCCCGGCGATGGCCGGCTCTGAAGAAGAGCTGTGCTGGGCTGTGGCACCAGCGGGCAATGCCGAGCCCAACCTCACGCTGGAGGATGCTGAGATACCCCGGGGGCAGGAGCAAACCTGCACCAGGGATGAGCACAGGATGGCACGGGGCAGGATCCCACCCTGAGGTGGACTAACCCCGTTTAACGCCCTCTTTTTAACCCCCCGTCACCGGGAGATGTTTATGGCAGTGAGAGCTCTTGCCACAAGCCCAAAGCAAGGCTGGGACTTCAAAAAAGTTCAAACCCAGGTGCCCACCCCAGCTGCCTCCAGACAAAACACACCCCAAGGCCAGAGTCGTATCCAACTTCTGTATTTAGTGGCTCTTTACAGAACTTGTTCCTTCCAAAATTGTTAAACAAAGTTCATCGATCTCATAGAAACTTTTGAAGTACAGTACATGAGCCTAACAAAAACGTGACCGGTATGTCCCGCTAGCTTTAATACAACAGGATTGCCGCGTTCAAACTACCCTAAGTGCTTCCTCGAATCCCGTTCCACTAAAGCTCCCGCTAGCACACGACGGAGAAGAGCAGTCCATGGTCACGCCTCGACCTTCCGCAGCGCGGTGGCAGGGAAAAGAGCAGCCGTGGGCAAGCTGGGGCTCGCTGGGGCAGGGTAGGTGGGCAAGGAGAGCCATGCCTTCACAGAGCCACTTCTAGCATCGCCCATCGCCTACCACCCAAATATAAAAATACCTTCTCTTCTGATAAAAATGTATACAGTGGAAAATTAAGTCAATGCATAGCCTCGGAGCCTGGCAGGGGAGCCCTCCCGGTGACGGTGGCCTTGGTGGGTGATGGCTGATGCCATGCGGGCAGGGGACAGGGCAGAGCAGCCCAGCACGGGCCACCCCATGTCATTTAAAGGCATTTTGTTAGCAGAGGCCGGCTGGCGAGGGTGGGGTCAGGGGGGTGGCAGGGAGCACACCGGGATGGCGCTGAGCTCCTGCATCTTTGCCCAGGGTCAGCCCCAGAAGGCCAAAGCTCAATGGTGCTTTGCCCAATTTAGGCCTGAGCTTGCCCAATTCAGGCAGGAGCCTGCTGTGACATCCCAGGGCTCAATCCTGGCTTCATCTGCAGCCACCGCCTGGGGACATGGGGTGAGGGGGACGCTCCTCCCGCCCCGGCGCTCTCCCTGAATAAAAGTGCTTCAGCTGCAAGAGGTGGCTGTGATGCTGGGAGCAGCCTCGAGCAGGGTTGGGCCCCCCGCAAGCGGCTGGCTCATGATTTTTGGGTGCTCGTCCCCAAGCACCAGTGCCCCAGGGGCAGAGCTTGGAGGCTCCACCTCTTTTTCTTTCCCAAATGGACCACGGCAGAGCGTGGGGAACCGGGATCCCACGGACGTCCGCCCCCAGTGAGCCAGAGCCGTCCCCAAGCATCACACCCAGGTACCTCTTCCCATTTCGCTCCCCAGATCGCAAGCACGGGTTGCTTTCTTTCCTTTTACGTTATTTTTTCTCTTCCTTTGGGAGCTGGCAGGAGCCACGCCATGCCGATTTGGGGCTGCCACCGGTTGCTGGCTGGAGGAAGCGCAAGGGACGGCGTTCGGACCATGCTACATTTTGTTCCAGAAGGCTATTGCAGACATTTCTACAACATATACAACCGCACGGGACATTCTGTGTTACAAAGGTTTCAAAAAACATAAACCACCAGAACTAAATACATACTCGATGGCATCAAGGTTTTCGCTTTAGAGTCTTCAGGGACTATGATGCAGTCTCTGGCTGGGGCAGAAGCGATGCAGTGTCTTACAGACAGAGGTGGAAACCGCTCGGCAAAAGTTTATTAAATTTGGTCAGTCTCATAGTGCTTCTTGATGGCTTTGCTCAATAAGTCTTTTCTGTGTTTGTTTTTTTTTTGTTTGTTTTTTTTTTGTTTGTTTGTTTAATCTCATCCAGTGGCAAACTACAAGACTTCAGTGTACATTTAATGACACGACTGCTACATCATCTTGATTTTATAGCTATCTTTAATATCAAAGCAGCTTAAGCTGTTAATAAATTCCAAAGTATCCTTTTATTAAAATATCTAAAAGAGGTCTATAAATATTTTTTGTTTTTTTTTTTTCTTTTCTAAAATTGTTCCCAGTTTTTCACATTTAAAAGAAAGCCGGGGGGGGGGGGAGGAAGCCCCCGCCCTTTCCACGGGCGCTCCCCTCCGTGGTGCCATCCACCTCTTGGTGCGTGTTGCATTTAACAAAAAATATATATATATGTGGGTGTGTATATATATATTTAGGGCGGCGGGGCCTCAGAACTCCCACTCGAGGGCCTCCTCGCGGTTGGCGGCCCGCTCCAGGCGGTGGATGATGTTGTTGAGGTTGGCCATCTTCTCGTGGCGCCGCTGGACGCTGGTGCTGAGCCGGGGGCCGGGCGCTGGCGGCAGCGCCGGTGAGACCGGCCCGGCGGAGGATGGCCCCGGTGAGGCTGAACCGGCGAGGCCGGGCGAGGATGCCGCCGAGGGCGATGTTGGGGAGACCTCCAAGCTGCAACGGGATGACCCCGCGGAGGACTGGGAGCTGTCAGGGTGTGGCGGTGGCGGTGGTGGAGGGGGTCCCCCGGCGGCAGCACCGGCACGGCCCCCCCGCCGCGGGAGGCTGCCGGTGCTGGGGGCGGCGGCGTGAGGAGCTGCCCCCCGCTCCTCCTGGGGAGGTCCGGTCCCCTCGGCCGCCCCGGCCGGGCTGCGCGAGTCCCGCCGGCGGCCCCAGCTGCCCGCCTCCCCCTGCTCCTCCTTCACCTTCACGGGTGCGGCGGCACAGGGGTGCTCACCCCCCCCAAACACGGGTTTACGGTCCTCGGCGTCCGAATCGGGGCTGTGGGGGGCCCGGCGCCCGGGGACGGCCGCCCCACCACTCTGCTCCGGGTCCGTGTCGTTGTCCTGCGTGCCCTCCACCAGCATCTCCCGGCGCATCCGCGACCTGCCGGGACACAACCGCAGGAGGTCGGTGACCACCGACCGTCGCCCCGCGTCGCGGGCACCGCGCGTCTTGAAAAAGCATCTCCAGCCAGAAAAATGCAACGACATCGCTTGAGATGTAAAACCCCACCTTGTCAGCCTTTAAAACATTTTTTTTTGGGGGGGGGGGGGTGGGGGGGGGGTGGAAATTACTGCCACTTCAACACAGGGAATGGATTTTGCAACACTTCGGGCTGTTTCCAGCCAAACCAACCCAGTTTTGAAAGTGTTTTCCGCTACCCCTTTTTTTTTTTGTTGTTGCTGTTGTTGTTTAATACATAACATTTCTCAAAGGTTTATTTTAGGGCAGTTGTGTTTACTGAGAGCAGGAGGGGCTTTCCTGGAACCACTCAAGCGGAAAGGTCGCAGCTTTAAAAACCCCGTTAGTCAATATTTCACCAAAAAGCCTGATTTTTCAACCTCTCCCCACACAAGGGCTTTGTGCAAGAAACCTCATCCAGCTCCCATAAATATTGACCATCGACTTTATGCTGCTCGGGGGGAGTTGGAGGCAGTCGGAGGTTTTGCGGACTCGACACAAGCACTTACATGCCTTTTTATACTGGTTTATGTAGGGCAGGGGCACAACCCATCACCTGGGCTGTTGACTCAGAGTGGGCAGCTCTTGGTGTGGGTCTGGGGAGGATTCAGGAGTCATGTGTCCACCTGCAGTACTGCCTGAGGATGAAGCCTGTGCTGCTCCCCAGGGCTGGGCTGCTGTGGGGATGGAACCTGTGTTCCAGGAACCTCCATGAGGCTTTGCTCCACCCATCAGGGAGCTCCTGCTTGGTGTCCTGCACTGGTGAGCAGGTGGACATGAGCACCGTAACCTCTTTAGATGCTCAACATGACTTGGTCAAGGTGGTCAACACCTCTTGACCACCTGCCAGCCAGGGCACACGCAGCGTTTTGGCTGCAATCCTGAGCCTGGGGACCTCCAGTGACCACGCGTGGGTCTGCACCTCCCTGTCTAGGCAAGAGGGACTGGGAAGGCTGGAAGAGGAGCAGTGACACCACCATCAGATGTCTGAAGCCCGGGAGAGCCCGTACCTGTAGTTGTGGAACCAGTTGATGACGGTGTTGGTCTTGAGGTTGAGCTGGAAGGAGAGCAGCTCGATGGTCTGCTGGGAGGGGTAGGGCTCTAACTGGTAGGCTTTCTTCAGGGCTTCCTTCTCCTCTGGGGCCAGCACCACCCGTGGCTTCTTGATCTGGAGGAGGCTGAGGTCCTGCGGCTGCAGGCTGGGGCTGGCACACTCGGAGCGGGTGCTGGGGGACTCGCTGTCCGAGCCGGCGCTCATCAGCCCGTACCGACGTTTCAGGTAGGCTGCAGGAGAAAAGACCCAGCTGCGTGTCGCTCACCCCCCCAGCCCGGGGAGCCCTGCCCTCAGTCAGCACCCTGAGACCCGGTGGGGCCGCATCGCCCTGACCCTCACCTTTCTTCTCCAGCTTCTTCATGTCACGCAGCTTCTCCACGTTGTGGGGGTCGTTGAGCCAGAGCTGCATGCGGACGAAGGGCTCCCTCCCCTTCAGGCTCAGCTTGTGCCACGGCTTGGGCCTGGAGAGGAGATCGGACACCGAGCCCTGCGTCAGGCCCAGGATGCTCTCCCCGAACAGCCGCTGGCCTGGCGGAGGAGAAGCAGAGGTGGTTAGATCGGGGGAAAGCAGCGGGGCAGGCGTTAACAGTCCCCCCGCGGAGCGGGTGCACCCCATTTCCCAGACGGCATCCTCCCCCAGCGTGCCGGGATCCCCCCCAAGCACCCGCAGTGAACCACGGGGGGTCTGCGGCTACGGGAATTGGGGCGATGCATCCATGCAGCCTCACCAGCAGCTCCCGAAAACCCGGGTGGAGAGAGGGTCCGCACCTAAATTGTTGTCCGTCAAGACCTCCTTGACCTTCTTGGTGATGGAGTAGGTGTCCAGCTCGGGGGACATGGCGACGATCTCCTGGATGCCCACGGGTCCCTGGCTGTTGGGGTACGGCTTCCCACCCAACGCAGGCGTCGACCGGCTTTCAGGCTGCTGGTTTTCTTTGCTGCTCTCCAAGGCCAAGGTGAGGGGCTCCTGGCAGCCCTTCTCGTGCTCAGCGGGGCTGGGGGGCGGCGAGGGGGACGGCTGGGGCTCCGCCGGGCTGGCTGCGTGACACCGGGGCAGAGGGGTCAGCGGGGATGGTGGGAGGGGGAGTGGCAGGGACCCGGCAGGAGCAGGCAGGTTATTTTGGGGATGCCTGTGGCTCTGCCCTCCAGAGATGGGGGATGCTGCCTGACTCTCTCCGACAAATACAGCAAAGCGAGAGGTGCCAGTGGAATAATTAAAGAGGGAAAACATCACTAATATAAAAAAACCCCGGTTACTACTTTATGCCAGGCACAAAGCCAAAGATTTTTGTTGTGGTTTTCCTTTTTTTTTTTTTTTTTTTAAACTAGATGACTTTCAAAACCCGTTTCTGACAAAATAACATTTGAGGATGTGTACAACAGCCCTAAACTGTCTAAGCAACTAATTAAGGAGGTTCAAAATGAGCTGGGTGCATCAGAGGGGGATCAAAGGGGCTTCCAGGATTGTGGTGCGGGTGGGGGTGCTGGAGGTGGTGAGGGCAGCTCCCCCCGGTGCTGGGGTGGGAGCAGGATGAACTCGCCCCGCACTGGGATACAGGGATGGATGCAGAAGTGCCGGGGGCACTGATGGCACATGGGGATGATGGCGACGGTGGGGACAGCGGTGGGGGCACTTACCCTGGGAGGGTGTCGGCTGCTGGCTGATGCCTTGGCCCAGCTGGTCGGTCAGCCAGAGCTGCATACGGATGAAGGGCTCCCGACCCTTCTGTGTCAGCTTGCTCCATGGCTTGGGCCGTGACAGCATGTCGCTCACGCTGCCCTGGGACAGGCCCAGCACCTAGGCACAGCGCAGGGGTCACCCGCCGGGGCTGGGGCATGCTCCCCCCAGCGCCGGGCTGCTGCCTGCCCTCCATCCCCATGTCAAGGGAAGGGAAGCAGGTTGCCACCCACTGCCACGCTCACGGTTCCGTGGCACATCCAGACCCCTTGGCCCCAGCTGTGGGTGCTAGGACTGTGGTGGGTCCCCCTGAGATACCCAGCGGGCTGGGAGGATGGTCCCTGCAGCGCTCTGTGCAGGGGACAGGGCTTTCCTGGTGGGAAGTGCCACCAACCAGTTGGTGGTGGCTACTGGGAGACTGCTTGGGGTTGGGTCAAACACTGAGGACTCAGCGTCCTCCAAGGGGAAACCCACTGGGGAGAGCAGGACTGGAAAGAGCTGGCAGAGGCCACCAATGAGCCCGGGGCTCAGTCACAGAGCAGAGGAGACACTGGATCCCCCTTCTCCAGGCTGGTACCTTCTCTCCGAAGATCCTCTGGCAGATGCCGTTCTTGGCCAACTTCTCCTTGACCTGCCGGGTCAGCTCCAGCGTGTCCACCTCCCTGTACATGTACATCTCGTACTGCTCCGGCGTCAGTGGCGGCACGGTGGGCTTCAGAGTCCGCGGCACGTAAGTGGGGTAGTAGGAGAGGCGACCACCAGCCGCTGGCTCCGCGCCGGCTCCCTCCGCCTTCATCTCCGTCAGCCGCTGGGGCTCGTCGTCCGCCGGCGGCAGCTCGTCCTCGTTGGTGCCACCCTCGCCGGGCTCACCCCGTGGCCAGCCCCGGCCGTTGGCCATGCTGGAGTAGCTCGAGGAGGAGGAGGAGAGCGAAGGCGAGACGGAGGTGTAGGGTCGGCTGAGCAGGCTCCGCTCTGACGCCCAGTGCTGGTCGAAGTAGGAGCCGGCATCGCCGATCTCCGACTTCACCTTCCGGATGATGCTCTGGACGAAGGCAGCGGGCGAGAGGACGGCCAGGGGCGTCTGCGGGGGGCCGGGGCTGGCCCCGCTCCCCTCCTCCTGCTTGACGTAGGTCGGGACGATGTTCTGGTTGACGGTGGCCAGCGTGGAGCGCTCGGCGGGTGGCGCGTCCCCAGGGTGCCCGCTGCCCCCCGACTCCATCTCCAGCAGCGCCTGCTGCTGCGCCTGCATCTCCCGCCGTGCCTGCTCCAGGATGCTCTTGATGGCGTCCTCCGAGCTGCTGCCACCCGCCCCGTTGGGCACCGCCTGCGACGCTGACGGCGTTTTGGGTTCCCCTGGAAAGAAAAGGGGCGAGGGGAGCCCTGAGGCGCAGCACGCGTGGCTTTACCACACGGCCATAATTCAAAATGCAAGAGAAAAGGGATTTCATCCTGACGTGGCTCAATGCCCCACATGGCTGCAGATCGAAAGAAGGACCAGCAGCACCCGCAAAGCAAAACCTGTGACACCCCCAGCTCAAAGTGAGCTTCTTTTTTGACGATTGCAAAATAAATCCCATTACCAACAACAGAAATAGACAAACATGTTTGTTTACCCTGTCTGTTTTTCCACCGTTCCTGTCTAATTTAATTCTCTGGGATTCTGCTTTCTCAGCAGACTACCTGTTTTAATGTATTTCATTTCTTGTAATTGACTGTGAGCGCAGCTGCTTTAATGATTCCTCGTGCCAGATGGATCGCACATCCTCATTTAATCATCTGTTTTGGGGCAGGGGGGGTGGAAAGACTAGATCCAAAGTTTCTGAAAGCCCAGATACAACAGCCGCTGCATGGAGAGTCCTCCGTCCCTATTTACCAGCATTTCTTCCCACCACGCTCCAAATCTCTCTGGATGTCAGTGGGAGAAATGCCAAACAAAGCCCATTTTGGCCCAGGACCGTGTCACAAGTGCTTTGGCATGGGCTGGCTGACGTTTCTGAGGGGAGGAAGGGACGCCTGCGCTGGACGCTGTCGGTTTTACGGGTGTTTCAGCGTGGCGTGGGACCCGCAGTCACACGGCACCCAGCCACCAGCACCCCTCTGGGTGCTGCTCCCACGGGGGCAGAGCAGGGGGGGCTCTGCCAGCCACGTTCCAGCACCCACCTCCCTTCTGCGACTCGATCTCCTTCTTCGCCTGCTCCAGGATGCTTTTGATGGCATCGTCAGAGCCGGTCTCTGGCGTCCTGATCCGTGGCGTGATGCTACCTGATCAAAGAGGCAGGATAACAGCTTTGTCACCGGTGCTGGTTTTACAAGCTCCGCTTGTATGTCAGGAAGTATTTACTGCTCCTCATGTTCAGTTATTTTTAGGGATGCTGGTTTTAAGACAAATGTCACTTCCGATTAGTCGCTAGCACAGGGAGCCCTGGTAGCCCTGGCTGCCAGCTCTCGCCTCCGGTGTGGCAGCTCCCAGCCACCTTACTTGCCCCAACCAAGGGCACCCACTCCCCACCGGGGCGCAGGGTGCTGAGCAGAGACACGGGAACCACATCGCCCATCCCTGGCACTGGGCCCTCCCGGCTGTGCAGGCAAAGGATTAATGCTGGATGGGATCCAGGGAATCAGTTGGAGCCCTCTGGGTTGAAACACCAGCAGATGCACGGACTGTGGACCTGCATCGTCCAGTCCCTGTGTCACCGCGGGGACATGAGTGACCAGTCACCACTGCTGCCACCGCTGAGCCGGAGCCAGGAGCCACCACCCCTGGAGCCGGGCGTTACCATTGCATGGCGGTGTGGTCTCAGCACCGCACCGAGATCCCGCAGCATTAAGACTTCATTATTTTAACGAAACGTTCCCGAGGACATTGATTCATACGCCACGAAACAGCCTAATGAATAATTAAATGGCACTTGTCAGAATAAATGAGTAAAGCACGTCCGGGGATGCAGCTTCCGCAACGATGGGTTGTTGTTAATCGCTACCATTTGCCAGGGATCCATCCCACCGGGCAGCCGGTTCTGTCCCACCCTGCAGCAAGCACAGGGACCACTGGGGACAACTCCCCCGCGTGCCACCGTTGGCTCTGTGAGCATCCCTGCCTGTCTTGCCACCACGTGGCGGGCTGGCAGGCATCCCTGCCGCGGCATGGGGCACCCCGGGGTGCTGCTGGGGTGCATCAGGAGGGGATGCCACGGCACCGCTTGCAGCGTCCTGGGGCAGGACCCGTCGGCCGGGGCCACCCCAACCACTCACCTCTCTGGCGCACCTGGATAGTCCTCAGGGCCAGCACGTTCTGCTCGTCGGAGAGGAACTGCTTCATCTTGATGAACGGCTCCTTGCCCTTCACTGTCAGCTTGCGCCAGGGCTTGGGCCGGGCCAGGATCTCGCTGACGGAGCCCTGCGACAGCCCCAGCACGTAATGCCCGAAGACCCGCTGCCCGATGTTGTGCTTCAGCAGCTGCTCCTTCACCTGGAAGGCGATTTCGGCCGTGTCCAGCTGCTCCTCGTCGGCAGAGCTGCCGGCGCTGCCCTCGGATGCTTCACCGGGGGGGCTGGCCGCGCTGGCAGCCGGAGCGGTGCCGGGGGGCACGGTGCTGGTTTTGGCCCCGAAGAAGGTGGAGGGAAAGGGTGGCCCCCCGCCGGCACTCTCGCTCTTGTAGGTGGGCGGCGGGATGGGGGGGGCCTTGGGGTCCCCCGAAAGTCGCTCGCCCCCTGGGAAGGGGGACAGTGAGAAAGTCCGGGGGCCGTCGGGGGCCAGGCCGGGGCCGGGCAGAGGCGGGAGGGGAGTGGGGGAGGCGGGTTCATCCGCCGGAGCGTGCTGGGGGGATGGGTACGGCTGCTCCATGCCCAGCGAATCCTTCCCCGACTCGTCTTCGGAGTGATCCTCCTCTAGAGATGAACGAGAGAGAAGGAGACGCACTAGAGTCCCCCCGGCCGGCGGCCCCAGCACAGCCCTGCAGCGAAGCATCTCCTGCCTCAGTTTCCCTAGCTGGCATCCCACCCCCTGTCCTCCCCCCACCCCTCTCTGCTGGCTCCAGGCTCCCTCCCACAGCTGGAGCAGGATCCAGCCCTGCCACCCATATTCCCAGGGATGCTCCTGGTGGGACCGGGAATGCCGCGGGACCCACGGACCCTACCAGTGCTGGCCAACAGGCTGGGCTTCTCCAGCAGGTACTTCTGGGAGGGGTAGAAAGCCTCCTTCCCCAGCAGCAGGGCCTCCTCTGCCTTCGACATGCTCTGCAAGGAGCCAAGCCGAGGTGGGAAAGGGCGGCGGAGCCCCGGGCGGCAGGGCTGGCACGCGTGCCACAGCCCGGCGAGCGCGTCAGCGCACGCTGCGGCACTTGCCTGGGGAAGGCTGCAGCTGGCAGAGGCCACCTTCATCGCCTTCAGGATGCTGGGAGGGAGACAAGGGGGGTGACTCGGCGCACGTGGCTTTTTGCTGCCGTCAAGGCGCCGAGCGTTATGGCTGCTGGCGTGCCGTGGGTGCCAGCAGCACCCGGCCGGCCGGGGGACAAGCAGGCAACAGGCGTGGATGCCGGTCAAGCCATACCTCAGCTCTGTTTTGATCTCCTCGTAGTCTGCCTGCGCCTGCAGCTTCTCCTCCAGCTTCTGCAGAGCAGAGAGGGGGGAGTCCTCGCAGCCGGCTCCCGGCGCACACCCGGCACAGCCGAGCCTGTGCCCCCCCGTCCCCGGCAAGCCCCTAGCCCCCGTGGGCGCACCTCGATGGCTTCGTTCTTGGCGGCCAGTTGCCCCTCCAGCTCAGCGATTTGGTTGGCAGAGGACTCCTCCAGCTCCTGCAGCGAGCTCTGGAGGTGCTGGACGTCCTTCAGGAGCCGCAGGATCTCCCGGTCCTTGGCAGCCAGAGCTGCCTCCAGCCTCGACCCTGAGCACATGGAATAGTTCACTTTGTCCTGCTGGGAGAGGGGACACCGTCAGCTCCCGGCCGCCTGACGTGGGGACAGGGGCCACCCTCCCCATCAGACATGTTCCCACGGGGAGCAGGCGAGCCCAGAACTCAGCCCTGTGGGAGGGGGACCCGAGGTGACACAGCCGTGGGCAGGGACAGACCTTTCCTCTGCCCTTACAGGTCTCCCAGGTACATCTGCTCATTACTATGGGGGTGCAGGTAGGGCATGGCCAACGCTACCTCCTCCATGGTGGAAAAATGGCTCAATCACTGGCATTTCGGGCTTGTTCCCAAACATGGTGGGTGTTCCCGAATGCAAAAGGGTGCTCATGAACACAACAGGATGCTCCTGGCTGCTACAGGGTGCTCAAAGCTATGACAGGGTGCTCCCAAGTGCAGTGGGATGCTCCTGGCTGGGACAGATGCTCCTGGTTGTGGTAACAGGGTGCTGCCAGCCCGGAGAGGGTGCTCTGGGCCACGATGGGGTGCTGCCAGCCCCAAAGGGTGCTCTCACCCCGGCGGCGCCTGGCGGGGAGCAGCAGGCCAGGCGCAGGGAGCTATTCACGGCCGCCAGCTGCTCCCGCAAGCTCTCCACCTCCCGCTGCGCCGCCTCCGCTCGCTGCAAGAGAGCAGAAAGCGCATCAGGCCAGGCACCCACGGCTCATCCCACCCCACACAAGGCAGAGCGGGGCCCCGGGGTCTGCATCGAGCTGGGCATCCTGCTCCCACCACCATCACCATAAGCCCCCCTCAATTTATTTCATCTCCCCACATCCTAATGCAGTCCTCAGTCCCAATCCCTGGGCACGGGCTGCAGCCCAGCTCCAGGACTCTGCCTTTTTCCACCCAACAGGCCGTATTTATGTGCAAATTGCTCTTTATGCCTAATTTATTATCCACGCGCATTTATTTGTATCTACACTTTCAGAATTAAATAAAACTAGTGAATAGGAATGGATAGGACCAGAAGGAATTATGACAGAAACCAACACCAGGCTGGTGTGGCTTGTGCCCTGAAACACCCGGGAGAGGCCGGAGGTGACAAACGCTGGCTCCTGTGGCCAAAGCAGCCCAGTGGGACCCCCTGCCTCATGTTGAGGGTCACTGGTGTGCTGGGGCTCCCACCAGGCTGGTTTAGAGGAGCAGCTGGGTGAAGGAAACCAGAAGCCCACTTTGTAGGGCTTCCCAGTCCCGGAGCCTGGCCACCCCGTACCATTGTGGGGACAGACATCCACGCTACGTGGATGCTCGGGGCGCTGCGATGGGTGCAGTGGCTGGGGGGGGTCGTGGCTGAGCACGGTGGAAGGGGAGCACGGTACGTGCCCTGTGTTAGCTGAAAAGTCAGCTCCCAGCTCACCTGGTTGGCTTTTTCGAGGTTTGTCATGATCATGGCTACTTCGTCTGCCCTGTGACGAGAAAGCGAGAGGTGTCAGCCGGGACACAGCCCCCACGGCCAGCCAGGGCTCCTGCCTGCGCCGCAGCCAAGGGCACAGGCGGGCCTCTTAGATATCGGGACCCCCCACGACTTGGGGTGCTGCTGAAGTCGCCTCAAGCATCTCAGCTCCTCAAGTCATTCAGCAGCACCGCGGGGATGTCCCGGCACTGCCACCGGCGGCTTGGCTCAGCCTCGGGCACGCCGGCGGCCTCCGGGCACAACCAGGCATCATCGGCGACTTACTTGGAGGCAGCTTCTTCGTCGTATTTACACCGCAGCTCCAGCAGCTCCGTCTGGGTCGCCTTCAGCGCTGGAAAGAGGAAGAGGAGGGTGAGGCATGGGGTGAGGGCTTGGCCCCCCATGGCCGGCGGCCCCTGCCCCAGCCCCCCCCTACCTGCGTGGAGCACTTTGATCTTCTCCTCTGCCTCCCCCAGCCGAGCGGCCAAAGTGACCTGTGCTTCCTGCAGCCCCCTGCGAGAGACGGGCATCAGCCACGTGCCGGTGGCACCGTGGCCACGCCGACCCCACAGCCCCCCAAGGGCACACGGAGACCCCCCCGCTGCATCCCCATCGCTCGGGGAAAGACCCACCGGTGGAAGCCAGGATGTGTTCAAGCCGCATTACCCCATGATATTAAGGAGTTTATAGCCCTGGGTGTAAAAAAACTCACTGAGGGCTGATAATGGTCCTGATCCCTGGGGCTGAACCCCCTCCAACAGGGGGGATGGCAGCCCACCCCTGTCTGTAATTAATTGGAGGTGGGGGAAGCAATCAGGGAAAAGTTATTCTGCATTATTTATAGCCTGCACTTGCCAGGAACTTACTCGCAGAGATCTGCAATTTAGGGTTTAAAGATTCCTCATTTGTTTCCCGGTGCAGCGTGTTAAGGAATAACAATGAAGGCACCAAGAAAGCCGGGAGTCTCCAAATTAAAAGGCCATTTAATGAGGTTCATCCGTCGACCTGGCTTTAACCCATTTGTCCGAGCAAAGCCACGTGCCAGGGAGACGGCACGAAGGGCTGGCAGGAGCGACCTGCCCCGGCTCTGCCTGTGCCCGCCGCTGCCCAGAAACCACCTGGGATTGGGGATGGACAGACGGACTCGGGGAGTGCCCGAGATTGTGCGTCAGGATTCTGGACAAGATGAGTCCCTCTCAACCTGAGAGTAGAGGAGGTGAGGGAGGCACAGATGGACACCCCCGTGCACAAGCCGGGACAGAGCCACATGTTCCCGCAGCACCCCGGCACGACCCTGCATCCCCGTACTCACGTACTTTTGCTTTTCTGCCTCATTTCTCTGCAGCAAGGTTTCCGCACACGGTGCTTTGCCGTCGATGCCGGAGAGCAGGGGCTCGGCCGCTGCCGCGAGCCCGGCGGCCGGTGACGTCCCCTCTCTGCGCTCTGCGGGGGGGACACGTATCACACAGCTGCGTAGGGGACACTAGCGGCGGCCGATGGGGACCACAGGCCAGGGAAAAGGGGTCCTGGCCCTGACACCCCCCCCAGGGACACTCAGAGGCACGTGGGGGGACCCAGCTGGGGACTGCAACTGCCACCCTCGTCCGATGGGGCGGCTGGCGCCGGGGGGGTACCTTTGGTGCCGATGAGCTCCGGGTGCTTCTTCCAGGGGCGGCCGAGGTCCTTCAGTGGGGGCGGTTCGGGCTCGAGGCGCTGGAGCTGCTGCAGCCGGTCCTCCAGGCTCCGGGCAGCCTCCAGCACAGGAGCGGGGTCTGCGGGACACAGGACGCAACGGTGAGCGGCAAGGATGCCCGCCACCAGCCCTCTCCTACCTCCCCGGGGACTTGCCCACCCTCCACGCCACCCATCCTAGGGCAGCCACCCTTTGCACCCCGCTTAAAACCAGAGCGGGTGTCCTCCCAGCCCCGGGGCACCCCACGCCGTGCTGGGTGCCATGGGGACACCCCCTCGGTCCTGCGCTTTCCATCACCAGCCCCAAGGGACCGGCAAGGCTGGATGGAGACATCAGGTCCCCGAGGGAGCCGGTGGCACCCACAGCACCGGTGGCCCCGGTGCCGCCAGCGCCGGGCCGTTTGGGTGCAGACAATGGCGGTTTGTGCCGAGGTAAGCAGGTGCATTCAGAGCCGTCCGTCTTCCCTCTGTCAGCATTACACCATCATTAGCTAGTGTCTGCTCAGCAGGGTGTGCCATTATGTCTCCCAGGGCTGATGTAATTATACATTGACATAATTAACCCAGCAAGCCCATTAAGCAGGCCAGCTAAAAATTCATCTATAATTATTTGTTGTGTGCATGCTAATGAGTCCATCTGCACTGCCATTGTACAACATGAACAAATTAATTTACAAGTCTGGATTTTTTAATAAGTTCAAGAAAATGCCTCCTATTGAGCCAGGTTAATATAGGTTTGGGTTTGTTTTTTTTTTGGTTTTTTTTTTTTTTTTTAGAAAAGAAGAGGAAAGAAAATAGATTTAAATTCTCCAGGGTCAAAAAGTTAGACAAACAGAGAAGTGGGACAGAGCTGGGAGTGCTACTGTACAGCACGGACGCGTGGCAGACATCCAAGGGTAAAAAATAATAACGGTGATGGAAAAAAAATCACAACTGGCTGCCTCTGCTCTGAACGGGATGCAGAGCAGCTCTTCTGCTCAGCGAGTGCCTGGCTGAGACGGCAGTGGTGCAGGATGAAGGGGGCCCGGCACCACCGTGGCTGCGCCGTGGGATTCAGTGGCACAGCCCAACTGCAGCACCGGGTGTCTTTGGGGTGAACCTGCCCCAAACACACAGGATTTGGCCTGTGATCCTCGCTGCAAACACCCAGCGTGGATGCTCCTCGGAAACGAGTGGTGCCGAGACATGTAACCCCCCCCAGGTGGGGTTTAGGGGTCCCCCTGACCTACTGCTGCCCTCCCACCCCACAGCATCGCAGCCGCGTGGAGTGCAGGGCCCCACCTCAGCACCAGGAAAACCCCCAGAGCATCCTCCTCCGCAGGGAACGTTCCCCCTTTTTTCTGCTGGACATGAGAGAAACCCCGTGGACACACTGGGATGAAAGGTTTGTGCTCGGAGCTCAGCCGCGGGGCCCCAGGCAGAGGTGGGTGCTGAGCCCTGCCGGCACGCTGCCGGCCTTGGCCCTGGCCCGGTGACTCAGCTCCCGGGCTGCTGGTGGCGTTTGCCTGGTGCCGGAGCCGTGGCTCAGCATCCTTCAGGCGCATTCGCCATCCAAGGATGCAGGACTGCACCATCAAAGGGGGTTGCGGCGATGAGGCACGGCCCCAAACCGGGCTGGATGCTCTCACAACCATTAATAACACCCGTAAGTACACGAGCTGAGATAACGATACGGCTAATTAAACCCCGTGCTCCAGGGCCTCAGCTCACAGGCTGCAAGGGCCAGAGGCCCCCCCTTGCCTGCGCTCCCCCAGCCCTGGGGGTGTTGGCAGGAGGCTCCGTGCCAGCCCACGAGCTGCCTCTGCAGGGATAAACCCCGGGGCAGGACCCGTCCAATTCGTGCTGGCAACTTCTCTCGCCTCCGTGATGAGAAATAATACGGGAGGGACTGGCCTGAGTGATAAAGCTCCAGGGATTTTCCTTGGGTCAGTGTTTCCCCTTCTGTGAACCACAGCCCCACCGCTGAAATACGGCCGGCGCGATCCCCCCGCACGCTGCTCCCCGTTTGCAGCCAACAGCTCGGGATGGAGTGGTTGGGAGCGGAGATTTTCGAAGGGAAAAGAGCAAGTGGTGCTTTGGATCCGCTCCCTACGCCAGCCGGGGCAAAACACTCGGCTGGATTAATTCCATCGTGCTAATACCACCCGGTCCAGCGCCGGGGAAAGCGCTGGTCTGGGCTGCGGGGCCAGCTCCAGCGCTGTGTGAGAGGTGTTTGGATCCACCAAGGGGCTGCCAGAACTGGGAAACAAGCTCACACCAAGCTCACACCATGGTTGCACCATGCTCGCACCATGATCACACCATGCTCGCACCATACTCGTGCCACGTTTACACCAAGCTCGCACCAGGCTCACACCAAGCTCACACCAAGTTCATACCATGCTCACACCATGCTCACACCAAGCTCATACCATGCTCGCACCATGCTCACACCATGCTCGCACCATACTCGTGCCACGTTTACACCAAGCTCGCACCATGCTCACACCAAGCTCATACCATGCTCACACCAAGCTCACACCAAGCTCACACCAAGCTCACACCATGCTCACACCATGCTCGCACCATGCTCACACCATGCTCACACCAAGCTCATACCATGCTCACACCAAGCTCACACCAAGCTCACACCAAGCTCACACCAAGCTCACACCATGCTCACACCATGCTTGCACCATGCTCACACCATACTCATGCCACATTTACACCATGCTCATGCCACGCTTACACCATGCTTGTGCCATGCTTATGCCCTGCTTGCACCATGCTTACACCATGCTCATGCCATGCTCGTGCTGCCGGTGAACAAACCCTCCTGCCGCAGGGCCGGAGAAGGGACACGCCCCACAGCAAGCACATCATCTGCTCGCACCAAGTCACCGCGGATGCCACGTCCCGTCGCCCCCTGAGCCGCGCCGTAGGGCTCGGGACACCGCCCGCGGCGCAGGGGACAGCCCCGCCGCGCGGGTCATAACCCCGTGGGGACAGGGTGGAGGGGACAGGATGGAGGAGACGGCACCGACACCGCGGCCGAGCGGGCGTGCAGCTGCCAGCCCCACCGCGGTGGTGACGCCCCGGTGGCCCAGCCGGGTGACGGGTGATGTGGCAGAGGCACGTGTCAAAAGGGGACCTTGGGGCGCTGCGTCCGTGGCAGCTCCCGCACGCTCGGGGGCCACGGCGTGGCGGCACCCACCGGCCTGGGAGATGGCAAGTCCCTGCCGCAGAGCAGAGCCCGCTGCCCAGGCCTGCTGATCGATCGGTACATACACTCGCCCATTATATATATACATATTTTTTTAATACATATATATTTTTTTTATATATATATATATATATATATATAATAAGTGCTGCCACTAGCTGGCGTTATTGGCTGTCCTTTAGTGGCACCAGCCGCGCTGCAGCAGGGCCGGGGGCGGTGGGCCGGGATCCCTCCCGGTGTCCCCAGCCCCGGCGCAGGGAAGCGGGGCCGGGGGCCCTTCCCGGTGCTGGAGGGGTCTGGGCTGGCAGCAGACCCTCTCCCAGACATCCCCACCGCAGCACCGCGCAGCTTCTGCGCACCCACCGCAGCAGCTCGAGGCACCCGTGTGGCGGTGGGATGGGGCTGGAGGTGTCCTGGGTGCTCAGCACCTTCTCCTGAGTGTGCACAGGGAGCACCCATGTCCCCAGGGACCAGCAGCTCAGCTCTGGGCCAAGCCCTGGCCACCTGATCCGGCCCTCGGCGGAGGTCTCCGTGCTGGGGGCTGAAGGGTGGCATCTGCTCCACGGGGGCACCCACGGGATCACCCACGGCGCACCCGTACTCACGCACGGTGCATCCACGGTGCCTCCAGGGCGCACCCGCGGCGCCGTCACCTCTCAAACCGGGGTGGCACCTCCTCGGCCACCCCACCCCAACCTGCTCAAACGCATCCACCGGCGCCCTACGAATCCCTCCACGAGCCAAAGTCAGCCTTAAATCAAATCATCCCCAACAACAATGACATTAATTATGCTTTTAACACATTTTACTGCTTCCCCCCCTTCTCTTCACGCCACATCTGTGTGAACAATATCCAAAAGATTTACGGTTTTCTCCCGTAATTACAGACACACAGCCAGCTCACTTATCAAAATACTTGCTGAGCAATCAGGCTCCGTTAGAGTCTCTGCCAGAGATTTGTGTTGACAGCAGCCATTCAAAGCAAAAAAATGTCGAATCAGGACTTATGTGGCGCTTGTAAAGTATTCCACAAAGAGTTTGCCTGTCGAGAGACACACGGACATGTAACGGACAGGGACAAAACGATGGGCAGGAGGACCTGGGGAGCAGGAGGAGAGCAGGGAGAGAGGAGGAGGAGGAGGAGGAGGGGTGCAGAGACCATACGGGAGCAGTTTTGGGGTGTGCACGTGTGTGCAAGCAGGAGGAGCACGGCGGGTGAGCGCGGGGAGTTGGGGAGGGAAGATAACTGGGTTCTGGAAACCGAGCTGACATTTGGTTCTTGTAGCACAGGACAAATTTAATGAGGACAAAAATATGTCTCCCTAATTCCCCTAAGAAATCATTAAAACATTTTGTTATTCCTAAATGTCTGGAAAATGAATTAGTGGCCCTGCAGGAGCCCTTCTGCGTATCTTCAGCTGTTTGCAGCTCTCCGTCCTTACCGTGCCGGGGGATGCTGCGTGTCACCGTGCCCAGCACAGCCGACCCCCGGCTCGGAGCGTGGCAGAGCCCACGGTGGGGACGGGGGTCCCAGCCCCTCACCCAGCCCTAGCACTGACTCTGCCAACACAAGCCTCAGGCCTGCCCTGTGCCTCAGTTTCCCCCTCCTGAGCCTTCAAGCAGCGCCTCGGCCTGGGGGTACACCCCGGCACGGTGGCGAAACGGGGCGAACCCTTCCCAAGCCGTGTCCGGTGCCAGGAGGCGTGGTGCGAGCCAGCGCTCGGTCGTTTCGGTTAACTTACCCTCAAAAAGACAACTGGGGATAGCCGCAGTGTTATTACAAGGGCTGAGCAAATGTATTCCTTTCCTAATGTCAAGATGCATTTGGCTCAGGGGCTGAAACACAGCGATGGCAAAAGCTGTTTCCACTCCTCTCTTCGGCGGGTATCTCCAGAGCACCATGCGCGAGCGGAGGTCGGCGACGCCAGCCGCGCCGGGACGGGGACGGCAGCGCTGCCGCGGTCCTCGATGGCTCCTCTCGGCACCGGCGCCGGCGCGCGACTCGTTAGGCAGCCAGGTCGCCACCGCGTTTCTTACCTGGAGCTTCGATTAATTGCTTGTAAACGCTCAGGAAAGCCGTCTCAGCCTCCTTGCTTCTCTTACTAAGTGCAATCACCTGCAGGGAGATGGAAAAAGGGGGTCAGAGACGGGCTCGAAGGAGGGAACCGGCTCTGCCAGGCCACCAGGACCGGTGTCACCCATGACTGGCACGCGGGTGTCCTGTTCCCCCCCCGCCGGTGAGGCTCTGTGCCCGCTCCGTGCCCCGCACACTGCCTTTGGCCAGACTCCTCGTGCCGCTGCCATGCCACAGCACCCTAAATCATTGATGCGCTTTGAGTAAATGAAAATTATAATTTAATGTCGGCGCTTAAATAAGAAATAAAGAGGCCTGTCTGTTGTGCTTTGCCGGGCGGGACTCAGCACACAGCCCTCCCCAGCTGCCCTCCCAGTATGGGCAGAAATAACGCTCAGGCCGGGACTGGGACATCTCCTCTCGCTCACGTCCCCGTCCCCCTCGGCTGCCAGGGCACCAGGGTGCCGGTGACACTTGCGCTGGCTGGGCGGCAGGGAGATGGCACACTGCATCTCTAATAACCGAACAACATATTAATCTGCCGCACGCTCCCATCCAACATTTATGAGCATGAATCATTTACTCCCCTTAATTTTTCAAGGCACGATGACACCTCGGGGTGGGGGCTGCTGCCCACCGGGCTCTGGCACACTTTGTTTGCGGAGGGTCCACCTTGCTACCCCTCCACGTCCAGCCCCACCTGCAGCGGATGGGATGGGGTGTGGGTGGGACACACAGACCCCTGTGTCCCTACCGCAGGAGACAGGGATGGAGGTGACCCATTTCCAGCTGGAAAATGCCCAGTTTGATCCAAACTGGGCACCCGGTGACGGAGGAAGAGGTGCCCACCTGGCACTTGGTGCTGGCAGACACACTATTACCAACAGCAGACCAGTCAATTAAACCACTCTTAAGCCACTGACGGGCTAATTATCAAACAAAGCCTGAACTTTGTGCCTCAGCCCGGTGGCAGCTCCCACACTGGGGCATATTTTTCCCTCCACCCATCCCCTCCGTGCCGGTGGAGCTCCCGGCTCACCCTGCCAGCCCAGATTGCGATTGCTTGTCATTCAAACCCAAAGCAAACTGCTCATTTGTAATCCAGCAGCCACCTGAGCAAACCGCCTTCTCCTTCCAAGCTTGCAGGCACTGGAGCACAAAGATCATTTTTCTATTGTTAAAATTGTATAAGCCGGGCTTTTTATAGCGTCTCGTACACAAACCTACTTTCTCGGCGCCGTGTTTCCAGCAGAGGAGGAATTTGGGGGCTTTTCTTCAGCGTTCTGCAAAAACGCTTGGCTTCGGGGGGCTTTGAAATAATAATAATAAAGCAGGGAAGAGAGGGGGGGAGGCAGCAAGCACACAGCGAGCAGCGCTGCCTGTGTATTGTAGCAGGACAGCACTGCGTCTGCCGAACTTGCCAGCGGCACGTGGCACTGGGGTGGCACAGGGAGCCCTGCCCGGGGGTCTCTAAGGATGCAGAGACAAAGCGGTGCTGGGGTGCTCCATGGCATCAACCCTGCATGACACACGTCCCCCCCCACTTCCCACATCCTTCGGATTTTGCACGGGAGAGGAGTGGGAGCGGGCACGGCCCATGGGCACAGCTCTGCCGTGGGGCGACGGGGACGCCTGGACACACTGGAGCTGCTCTGAAGAGCTTCATCTCCCCTGGGACAGCCTCAAAGCAAAGGCTGCACAGCAAGGAGCCAGCCCTAACGTGCTCTCCATCACCCGTGCCAACCCCCCGTGCATCCCCAACCTGTGCCAGCAAGGAGGAGCCGGCCCACACCTCCAAATCGGGCTGTTTCCACTGAATTTTAGTCCTGAAGTCACATCATAGAGACAAAGCGTTTTTCAAAGGGAAACTTGAAAGCTTCTCCCTCTCCTTGGCAATCCTGATGGAGGTCCGAGAATGCCCCACCGGGAATGCTGTGGCTCTGGGGCAGGCTGGAGCCTGCAGCATCCCCATGTCATGGTCCTGTGGACCTCACCTCTCCATGGCCACTGGCCACGGGCTCACTGGGGACAGATCCACATTTCCATCTGGTTCATGCAAGGGGTCGACTCGCCGCTCATCCCACCTTCCCAGAGAGCGGATCCGTAACACTTTCCCACCCATTAACTACCATCGGTATCTTAATTGAAGCCACAGGACCCGCAATTTGCTGGCAAAGAGGCATTTGGGGCCATTTCATCAGCCTCGGCTCCTGCCCCAGCCCCTCGTGCTGGGCTCTGGCTCGGGGCTGGCACATTTCAGCCCACGTCAGTGCCAGGGCATCACCAGCACAGCTGGTCGGCAGGATGACGAGCCAGGAGTCCGTTCTGCTCTTTCAGAGTCCCACTAAACTTCAAGGAAATGTCAGTGAAATAAAGATATTTAAAATTTTCAGCGACCTTTTCTGGATGGGGATGATTCACCAAAATGTCAGGGGAGATTCCTGCCAGAGCAGCTCTGAGTCCTGCATGGGGAGAGTTCACCCCAGCCCTGAAACCGCTGTTATTCCTCACGTAGAGCTGAATAAACACCCAGAAAAAGCCCAAATCAGCCCTAAAATCAAGGTTTTATAATAAAAACCCACAAATCCTCGCTTTCTTGGGGCAGAAGCTGTGACCCAACCCTGTGCCTTCATCCAAGAGAGCGACATCACCAGCATCCTGCTAAAAAGAGGAGAAAATAGCTAAAAATGGAGCAGCTGAATATCCCCACAACAGCCTTGGCTCGGTGGGGTCAGGGTGGCATCGTCCCCGCTCCCCCCATCACCGCAGCGTCCATCGGTGACGGCAAACCTGCCACCAACCACCCTCCCTCTGCCCACAAAGTCCTCGGCGGCCGGCGGCGAGCTCTGCCTCTGCATTATATATCGATGTACTATTAATTTCTATTTTTCCCACCCCCCTCCGTCTCCCTCCGCAGCATCCACGGGCTCAAGGTGAGGCACGGCAGCAGCGCGGGATCGCCGTCGTGTGATAAATTACATTTACGCGCCGGGTCCTTTTCATGGCTGGTGACTTTCCAGCAAAGCAATTATCACTGTAGAATGCGTAATAGCCTAATTAATTACTATTGTCAGGCTGGCCTCTGTGCCATGATTATACCTTCCGAAGCCAACTTTTTAAACATTTGGAAGCAGAAATATTATTATAATTGACTGACAAAATGGTAAAACTCCCCCAGCGCAGCCGGTCCTCCTCCCGGCACAGCGGCGAGGACCGACCGTCTGAACATCTCCTCTCCAAAGGCGCGGGATTTGCATCGCACCGGCGGTGAGTTTATTCTTATATCCATGAGATCAAGTGCAGGATAAGTAGTGGGTTATTTCCATCTAAATACTGGTGGCAGTAAACCACAAATGAGCTCTTTTTCAGCAGAGAGGAACAGCTGTCGGGGGAGAAAGCGGCAGCAGAGACCCCAAATGTTGAAGAAAACTGATGAAAAAATTCATTCAAGCCTTTGCTATTTTCCTCGCTTTTTTTTGCTGATGTGTAAAGAAGTCGGGGAGAGCGGGCGGGCTGCGGAGGGGTGAGGGGGGAGAGCCTGCGAGGGAGCCGCTGGCCCGGGGGAGAGCTCCAGGTGACGGGGGCTGGACCCCCCCGTGTGGCACCAGCCGTGTGCCGGGGAGCCCCCGTCTCACACTGGGGCCCTTCGCTGCCTTCCCGGTGCCCCGTGTCCCACCAGCTCCTCAAACCCATCACACGTGTGCACAGCCCCATCGCAGACACCCACAAACCCATCACACCCCCCCCCCCAGCACTGCACATGGGCACAGACCAGTCACACACCCACAGAGACCCATCGCACACCCACAGACCTCCTGCACACCCACACAAACCCGGGGCACACCCCCACACACCCCCAGCGCACAGACATGCAAACCCACTGCGCACACACACAAACCCGGGGTACACCCCCACAGACCCTTCATGCGTGTGCACAGACCCACTGCACACCCATCACACACACCCACAGACCTGTTGCACACCAAGACCCATCACACACCCACAGACCCATCACCCACACCCAGAGACCCATCGCACACCCACACACACCCATCACCCACAGCCAGAGACCCACTACACACCCACAAACCCTTCACCCACACCCCCAGACCCATCGCACACCCCCAGACCCGTCATACACACCCACAGACCCATCACCCACAGCCAGAGAACCACTGCACACCCACACAAACCCATCACCCACAGCCAGAGACCCATCACACACCCACAAACCCATCACCCACACCCAGAGACCCATCTCACACACCCACAGACCCATCACCTACACCCACAGACCCATCACACACCCACAAACCCATCACCCCCACCCAGAGACCCATCACACACCCACAAACCCATCACCCCCACCCAGAGACCCATCACCTACACCCACAGACCCATCACCTACACCCAGAGACCCATCGCACACCCACAGACCCATCACCCCCACCCAGAGACCCATCACCTACACCCAGAGACCCATCACCTACACCCAGAGACCCATCGCACACCCAGAGACCCATCACCCCCACACTCAGAGACCCATCGCACACCCACAAACCCATCACCCCCACTCAGAGATCCATCACCTACACCCACAGACCCATCACCCCCACACTCAGAGACCCATCGCACACCCACAAACCCATCACCCCCACACCCATCGCACACCCGCAGACCCATCACCCACACTTGGAGACCCATCGCACACCCACACAAACCCATCACCACACCCCCACACCCCTCGCACACCCACCCCTTTCCCACTCCTTTCACACACACCACACCCCCCCCACAACTCTTCCGAAGGCAGAAGCAGCTCACAACGTTTTCACAAGGCCAAAAAGCAATTCATGTCAAAAAGATCGATAATATAAAAATAAAGCCTGAGAATTCTAGTTAAAGGGAACGTCATAGAAATATGTTGTTCACGTTCATGATTCGGAGATTAAAAAAAAAAAAAAAAAAAGAAGAATCAATATAAGTTCTTCAGATGATGTTATTTCTAATGAGAAATATACCAAGACTGCTGCAAATAACTGCTTAACGGAGAAAAAAAAAATGCATTAATAATTTACTTTATAAAGCATAGGATCCCGAACGCAAGAAAATTGCTGCTGGTTCTTAATTTTGTTGTAATACTTCCTGACAAGTTCAATGATGCTTTGGCAAAGTTCCTGAGAGCGGAGTCAGAGGATGTTCAGCTCATTAGGTTATTTTTTTTCCACCCCCCCCTTCTTTTTCCACAGCATCCCGGGCAGCTCCGGGAGAAGGTGCCCGAGCTCTTCCCTTTCTCTGCACCGCAGGATTTGCTGGGCTGAGCCCCCAGAGCGGCGCTGGCCCTGCCAGCCCCTGCCTGCTGCCGGGCAGGATCACCCTCCTGCCTCACCCACCGCCCATCCCCAGGTGAGCTACAGCCTCCGGCCACAACGCAGCAAGCACGGAAAACATTTCAAGCTTTTTTACTATCCTTCACCAACGATATTTAATACGCTTTTTTTTTTTTTTTTTACTGGCTGGTTTAGTTGGATTTTTTTCTGGATTTTTTTTTTCCCCCCCTTATTTTTTCTTTATTTATCTTTTCAGTGCATTTGCTGACAGTTGGCAACTCCAAACCATCTGCTAACGGCACACACGCCGAAACGAAAGGCTTCAGCATCGAACCCAACGTGGCTCGAAGGAGCGGGCTAATTTCCAGCCAGCGGCACGAGAAGGTGCCACCTAGGTGGGTTAATTCCCAGCAGAGCTGGATTTCTTGCAAATCCACAAGATTATTTTTCCTGCAAAATTATTTCCCTGCAAAAATACTTTCCTGTAAAATTATGCCCAGCTCCCCGGGCGGCTGGTGGCAGCGGTGCAGGTCGGCAGAGGAGATGGGCAGGGATGAGCATCCCTGGGATTCTGCATCCCTGGCACAGATGAAGTGGGGTGACAAGGGGGTTCCCGCTGGTCTCTGGGTTTGGGATGGAGCTGGGATGGAGTCGGGCTGCCCCCAGCACGCGGGCGCACCCCGAGCATCGCAAAATTTCACCTCCCATTTAGCAGAACAAAACTTTTAATTTAGATGTTTTCATCTATCTATCAGAGTTTAAAAAAAAAGTTTAAAATAATGACTGTAATAAATGAAGGTAATTAATTGTAGTTTGTTCCTTTACTGTCTAGTCAGCTTAATTTTACCTTTTCATCTAATAATGAGAAAATAATTTTTGTGCTCTGAGGGTTAATGATATGTAACTGCAAGAGCTGCTAATTGCATGTTGCAAACTATTCATCAAAATCCCCATCTGCGCTACTTGATTATGTTTGCTAAATTATTGCTTTGAATTATCTTTCATAAAGCAACTTTTGTAATTAGCAGGGCTTTCGCTTTGCTCTTTTCTCCGTCGCAAGGATATTCAAACTTTGTCCGTCTCAAGCTGTTGCCATTAAACTGCCATCGCGGGCAGCTTTTGGTGAGAGAAAGAAACTGCCCTTTAGCTAATCAGGGGGGGAAATAAAAGCTGGGTTTATTTGCCGTGGGTACAATTTATTCTCCTGGCACTGCTCCTCCTTCCTCGAGGAAAAAATTCTATAGGAAGGATATAGGGGCCTAACTGTATATGAGATGTATTTGGGAATGGCAGAGAGAAACGGCCCAAAAAGCCCATCCGCTGCCACCCGGGTTAATATTTCAAAATGTGGGGTTTTTTCCTTCCTATTTACAAGAAAAAAGCGGAGGGGGAATGCTTGCCATTCATCACCGTGCTTTTATGGGCTCCTTCCCGTGATGCAGATGATGTAGCGCTTTGCTCTCCCTGGTTAATATTCATGGGGAGTGCTGAAAAGTGTGCTTTGCAGGGAAAAAAATGTATTAAGGAAGTATTTTTTTAAATTTGAAAAAGAAGGGGAAAAAGATGGAAAGAGAGGGGAAAAAGAGAGGGGGAAGAGGGAAATGTGGGAAAAGAGGAAAAAGGGGGAAAAGATATTTTAAAAGAGAAAAAAGAGGAAAAGAGAGAAACAAGAGAGGAAAAATGAGAAGGAAAACAGAGAGGGGAAAAAAGAGGGAAAAAATGAAAGGGGGGAAAGTGAGACAAAGAGGGAAAACGGGGGGAAAGAGAGGGAAAATAGGAGAGAAAAAAGAGGGGGGAAAAAGAGGAAAAAAAGAGCACCCAGGGCCCCCACGAGCCTCCCCCCAGGAGAAGCAGCAGCACGCTGTGCCCACCTTACACCTCCTGGCACAGAAGCAGCCAAGAAACCAGACCTCAGGACCCTGAAATCCACCTTTTGGGACAAAATTCCACAAAAACTCCCGTGGAAAAACATCCTGGGAGGGAGGAAGGCGGCCGAGCTGAGGAAGCGGTTGCCACCGAGCCAGGAATCCCATCCTGCTCTCCCTTACACCCCCATAAATCCAGAGCCACTTGGGCGGAGGGACTGGCTGGGGCTCCCCGAAGGACATAGCTCATATTCTCGTAGCGGATCTAATGAAGACTATTGGAAAAAATGCAGTATTTAAAAGAGTGAAAATGTATTCCTATTGTTATCACTCTCTTTTATGTGTTTATGCATAGTGCATCGGAATGAATCAATACTGGATTGCCCTATAAATAAATGAGCATATCAGTAAACCCAGTAATAAAATGAAGTGATGAAAAATATGGAAATCAGTCGCATTTGTGTAAATCCACTTATTGTTTACTTTAATATTTTCTCATGCAGTTCCGTAGCTCCAAAGAGACAGATTTAAAATCAGGTAATGCTCAGCAGATGACAGATCCTAATGTGTCGCTGCTGGCAAGCTCAGAGTACCGGCAGCTCTCCAGGGGTTTCCATCGAAGCACATTAGAGGAGCAGAGAAAGCAGCCCCCGAAGAGAGAACATTAAAAAGCCAGGGAGAAGAAGAGGTATCCTGAAGTGCAATGCATCTCTCGCCAAGGCAGCCACGGAGCCTCCGGGGATGTGGTAGGGGCCCGGGCTGGGAGCACCTGGGTCAGGGTTGGAGGGTGGTGAGATGCCTTCAGCAGCGAGGCGGTGGGCTGGGAGCGTGTCGTCCCACCCCAGTGCTCGGCTGCTCCTCAGATCGCCCACTGCAATCTCACCCGGTGCATCCCAGCCACCTTGTGGCATCTCCTGGCCACGCCACGGCACCTCTAGGCCACATCGTGGCACCTTCTGGGCACTCCATGGCACCTCCTGGGCACTCCATGACACCTCCCGGCCACTCCATGGCACCTCCCGGCCACTCCATGACACCTCCTGGCCGCTCCATGACACCTCCTGGCAGCTCCATGACACCTCCTGGCAGCTCCATGACACTTCCTGGCAGCTCCATGACACCTCCTGGCAGCTCCATGACACCTCCTGGCCACTCCATGACACATCCTGGCCACTCCATGGCACCTCCTGACCACTCCATGGCACCTCCTGGCCACTCCATGACACCTCCTGGCCACTCCATGGCACCTCCTGGGCACTCCATGACACCTCCTGGCAACTCCATGGCACCTCCTGGCCACTCCATGGCACCTCCTGGCAACTCCATGGCACCTTCTGGCCACTCCATGACACCTCCTGGCCCCTCCATGACACCTCCTGGCCCCTCCATGACACCTCCTGGCCACTCCATGGCACCTCCTGGGCACTCCATGACACCTCCTGGCAACTCCATGGCACCTTCTGGCCACTCCATGACACCTCCTGGCCACTCCATGACACCTCCTGGCCACTCCATGACACCTCCTGGCCACTCCGTGGCATCTACTGCCTGTACCCCTGCCCACACATGGCACAAAGACCACCAGCACCGGCCAGCAAGGCGCAGCAGATGGATTTTATCGGCTGCAGAAACCCCTCAGGGGCTGGGGACAGTGACACCGTGCCTTGGTCACATCAAGCCGGGTCCAGGGCTCTCTCCTTCCCATTTGAATCCCCCAAGAGCCGACGGGGTGGGAAGAGGCTGGGATCATGCCTGGGACCATGGGGGGGGTGAGGGAAGGTCCTGCCCACTCCCCTGCCCACCTCTCCTTTGAGCTTCCCCCTATAACACTGCCAGTTTTTCCTCCCACCCACCCAGGCAGGCAGAAAACACCCCTCCCCACACAGCCTCTGAGAAAAGCTATTTTAGAGTTGCTCTTTTTTTTTTTCCCCTTCTCGTCTTTTTTTAATTTTTTTTTTTTTAAAAACAACACATCTCCCCCCATCTGGGCTGTGAGCTGGGTGCCAGCATCTTGGCTCCGAATGCTCAACGTTTGCTTTTTATAAACTCCTCGAAACCCAAAGTTTCCTCCCGCGCTGTCGAGATGCATCCAGAAGGATGCTGCAACCAGGCGGATGCTGTGTCCCCCAAATGTCCCCCTGCAAGGCCCAGCTCTTCCCATCCAAAGGCAGCAAAAGCCAGAAATCCCTATACCCCAAGGTTAGGGGCTATAATTTGTCTTTGTGGCTAATGAGCTTTCCTTCTTGCTAGTCACTTATATCTATGGTTCTCAAAAATCTAGTTGCCGGGGAGGGAAATCTGGTGTCCTGCAGAGATAATTCTCTAACAGCAAAATCTCCTATACCTCAGGTACATTTTTCTTAAATTCCCGGCTGAGTTCAATTAAATGTTTATGAGACTGTGCATTTTCCCCCCGCCACGCTGCCAGCGTCAAAGCAAGAGAATTAAACTCCTTCTGGAAGAAAACAAAAACAAAAGGAGAGGGGGGGGGGCAAAAAAAAAAAAAAGAGGGGGGAAAAAATAAAATAAAGGTGGTTTAGGAGGGCTGGGTTTTAAGATTGCAGGAATATAATTCCCCCGGACTGCTTCTGCTCTGCGTCACACAGGCACGGCGCGTTGGCAATATCGACAAGGGGGTTTATATGAATAATTGAAGAAATTCTGTATTCCCCGCAAAAGAAAAGGCAAGCCGAGAGGGTTGTTGAGATAATCAGGAGCTCGCTAATCAATATTCTCAGCCCCAGCCTCCTCCTCGCTTCTCCAAAAGGAGCAGTGCCATAAGCTCATCAGTAACTGTAAAAAAAACATCGCACTCCGAGTGTCAAAATAGTCAAGCACAGCATATTGTATTGCCAGATTTCCCTCCCGGTCCACCCCGGTGCCAGATTACATCCATCAGCGGGGAGGGAAGCCGTCCAACGATGACTTACTTATGCTTAAGTGTTCATAAATAAGGTTTTTAAGATATAGATGGCTTTTTAATTTTGGTGGAATGTGGAAAAAAATAAATAAATTAAAAACGATGGGGTTGATGTGATGTGAAGCGACCTCTCGGGTACTCCCCAGTAAATCCCACAGTCCAGCTGTGCTGGGGGACGCCCCGGTCCCTATCCGGGTTGTATTGTGGTGAAAACAGCCAGAAAAAATTTACACTGGCACCATATACCGTGGCAAAGCCTTTGTCTGATGGGGAGATACAGCGAGAGAACATATCCCTGCCATGAAAACCTCATTAGACAGATTCTAATTACTGCCCTGCAGTCGGCGGGAAGAGACAGAAACCGTAAAACCTGAGTGGGGGCAGAGGCTATTAATTGCTTTTTGATAAATTGGGGGCCGAGGTGCTGGTGAAGGGGGTCAGGAGGTGTCTGTGTGGGGCTCGGCTGCACCCTGATCTCCGACTGCTGGCGATGCACGTTCCATCCCTGACTTGCCTGATGCGAGCATCCCCCCGTTCGGCTCCCAAAATGAGCACTTTTTGGGCAAATCGGGTTTGCAACCAAAGGAGCCACCACCTCCAGGATCAGCAGCTGGTCCTGGATGTAGGATCTGCTGTTTGCTCCATCCTCATGTCCCACCAAAACCTCAGGACCGTGATCACCACGCTCGGCGTGGAGCCAGCCCTGCACCCTGGGATTTCAGCCACGACTGCTCAAATCACCAGGGACCTCCTCCTTCCTCCCCGGTATCACCAAAAACCCACCCAGCCGTGCCGTAGTGGGACATGGGGCAGGAGGAGACGTGGTGCAGGGCAGCTACCACCATCCCCTGGTATGGGGCAGGGGGGGTGACCCCGACCATCAATCACCCCCTAAGCCTCACGTAAACCCGTGATGCTAAAGACGTATGGAGCCAATTACCAGGGGTCACTGCTGGGTGTAAAATTCAGACAACGAAGCTCCCAGTCTCAAATGAATTTGCGCAAGATTGCAAGCTTACTGCCTTTTATTGGACAATATAAATATTTCACTGTTATATAAAAAAATATTGGCGAGAAAGCAGATAAACCCAAGTCCTGTGTGTATACAGAGAAGCAGGGAGTGAAAAACGGCCGTCAGCATCTTTTTAACGGCCTTTGGTGCGGTACAGGAACACGGGTTGTGGAGGGGGTTTGATGACCACAGTGGCACAGTGAGAGCTGGGGACCCCCGGGACCCCCATCCCAGACCTGCCGGGGCTCTGCCGGGGAGCAACGCCAGCACCACAGCCCGGACACACCAACAGTCCAAGGGGTTGGGTCTGGATCCGACCGTGCTGGAGAGCAACACGTGGGATGCAGAAACCTCGGAGGCTCGGCACCATTCCCAAGAATAAGGTGCTGCCTCCAAGCACGGGGGTGAACCTGTGCCCCCCACAGAGGATGCTCAGGAGGATTGGGTTGGTCTCACCGTATGGATCAATCCTAAAGGCATTTTTCCTAACAGTTTTCCCTGTTTGTCTTTCTGGGATCATATCTGTCCTCATCTGCACAGCCTCACCAGCACAAGCCATCCTTATTTCATAGTCACCAATATATCAACGCTTCCCCGTGACAATAAAGCAGGAGAAAAGAAAAAATAAAAAGCCTATAGGAATCGATACCTCTTTCTCTCACTCTCTACCTATATTTTATTAAAAACTTTAGCATCAATATTAATGTTTAAATCCTCACCAAGCTGAGTTTAATTACCTGTAAACTGCATCCACAGCTACATGGACTTTGCTCCTCACTGCTGTAAATACAACTGAGAAGGAGCAGTGCCAACATCTCTGAGCATCACCTTCCCGTCCCCGCAGGAGTGGCCACAGGAGAAGGGGAAAATTGGGATCCTGGGAAGAAAACGATGCGTAAATATAAAATATCTGAGGCTCTTGCTGCCAAAAGGAATCTGCTTTCAGCTACTATGTGAATCATATTTGGGAGGGGGGAATGAGGGAGAAGTATTTGAATGGAATCCATTAGTGGCTGAGGACGATGAATGACTCGCAGGCAGCTCCTGACCCGCCACCGAGGTCAGGGATGGCTGGCACGAACGGCCGGGAGCTGACGGAGAAACCAAGCAGGGCTGGGACTGGACCCACCTAACCCACGCAGCACCCACCTCCTCCCTTTGCCTGCTGTGCCAGAAAAGAGAAATACGGGTTCGTTGTGCTCTCCCGGCTGTTTTGGCCGTGCCACGCTCCCACACGTGCGGCCACATCCTTTAACCTCCAGCACACGTGGGCAGGGCAGGCAGGAGGGGGCAGGGATCGGTCCTGCTGCTGCCATTGGCCACCCCGGGACCCGTCCCAGGGCCGCTGATGTCCGTGGTCCCGCAGCGAGGATGCTGAGCCAGGAGATCTCAGCATCTAAAATGGAATCGGGGTTTACAGCGCGTTATCAAAGGAGTCGTAATGGGATCTCGCAGAGGGCGCAGATTTGAGACACACATCAGATTTCTATTCCCGGGGAGATAGGAAAAGGCTGTGGGTTTTTTTAAAAAAAAAAAAAAATATATCAAGGGACGCTATCTCACTTGTTGTATTGGTTGCTCATGGGCAGCTCCACCACCCTGGAGTTTTGCCACCCTGCTCCCTACCGGAGGCTGAAGAGGGGTTGTTGGAGGAGGCCAGCCTGGTCCTGCCCCCCCAGATCCCCCATTCCTGAAACCCCCCTGGCAACCCCCCCCCGCCACGCTTCTCCCGAAGCCTCGGCTCCTTCGTAAGGCCCTTCCTTACTACATCCATTCCAGAGGCTTCCCAAGGCCAGGGCTGGGACGGCGACGGCAGCGTTCGAGGGTTACACTTCCAGAATAATATTCATTACCATATTCATTCAGTGTTTATCTCGCAGATGTACGGATCCGTTACAATGGAGAAAAAAGAGAACTCAGAATTTGTTCTCAAAAGATATTCAAATTAGTTAATCAAGAGTCCTTTTATTACGTGTCTCATGTACCAGCAGCAACTATCCATCGAGATAAATGATCAGCTGCTAATAACTGATTACATTGCAGCAAGTGTTTTCTTATCCCTATTACCACCATGTTTAAAGACATTTTATAAATTTCTAATTATTGTAAATTGTTTCTCCTTTTGAAAACATCTTCCCATAGTCATCAGCTGTCAATTTTCCCTGAAAATCTCTCTCTGAAACGAGCTTATAGCAAGAGGCTCAGGAAGCAGAGAAAACCCTTCCAGCCTCCCCGGCTGGCGGGATGCAGCCTGGCCACCTCCACCCCAGGGCGGTGGGGGACCGGGATGCTCCTCCAGCCCTTTTGTAAGTAGACAGGACTTGAAAGAAAAATAAAAGCATCCCTAAATTGGATTAATCCTGGATGGTGCTGTCTTCACCCATTGAATGGTGCCAAGGTGCTGCACGGTGGAATGGGCCATCCCCCACGGATGGATTCACTCTTTAGCAAACCACAAAGAAATAAATAAGCCAGCAGTAAATAATACAGCTCTGACAAGTTCAAGGCACCCGCTCCTACAGACACTGGCATCTGAGGGCAGATCTGGGCTTGGGAGAGCCCTAAATAAGATCCCGCTTGCTTTCTGCGTATTTTACAGATGAAAGCTGAAATAGTTGAGAGGGTTTGAAGCCAAACAGGACTTTAAATCCAGCGGCCGGCCTCGAGCCGCTGCTCCAGCCGATTTCTAGGCTCCATTCATTATTGCAATCAATCGGCTTAAAAAAAACCCACCACAACCGCAAAAACAACAATAAACCACCCTCTAAACCCTCTTAGACGCTTTAATGGAAAAGGTTTCTCCTTCCATCTTCCCCGGCTATGACTGCGGGGCTGGAGCAGCAATCTATGTGCCACGGGCCAGGCTGCAGCCGGGAGGGTCCGTACCGTGCTGGGGACCACGATGGCACGGGCAGAGCACCTGTGTGCTCCTGGAGGGACCCAGGACGCAATGAGCCCCCCCACACCAGTCCACCACCACCCCCCTGGGTGATGGTGGCTCTGCTGGTGACATTCACTGCCCAGGGATGACCGGGACAGGAGCGCATCACGGCTGTGCCCCACGGCGTAGCCGGACCCTTGAGATATTTGCCAGTGTTTGGGCAAATGACTCCGTGGTGGAGCCAACTGAGCCAAAGCCGCCGGTGGCAGCGGTACCATGGAAGCACAGGATGGGAAGAGGAGAAGGAGGAAGGCTGCACGGGATAACCTCCCGGCAGAGGACCGGGGTGTCATCAAACACGTTCACTGGGCAGAGCAGGGCCCAGGGCTGCCAGGAAAGGGAGGAGCAGCCGGCGGGACACGGAGCCTGACACGATGCAGCCAAGGTCCTTCCCGGCTCCAGGGGGGCTCAGACCAGGGGAGGAGACGCCGCAGGCACCAGCCATGCCATTATACGCATTATTGATGCTGTTCTGAAGAAAGCTAATCAATATATTAGATTTCCCAAAGAAAGAAAACACCAGCTGCCAGCAGCACATAACTCCTCCGCCGCGGTGCATTTTTCCATCAAGCCCCGGAGCTGTGCGTGTCTGCGCAAGATGAGGTCACGTTCAAGAGGAGACCTCCCTCTCCCCCGGCAGCCAGGTCAGGGCCAGGGCCACGGCCACTGCTTTGCCAGATGGCAAAGCCCACGTGTCCCCCCCTTGGGTTGAAATTCCCCAAGTATCTTGCACCGGCATCACTGTGGGGTGTGGTGAGACAGCACAGCACCCAGCAGGACCAACCCAGCTGGGTCTGATGGGGCTCCACAGGGACACACCCCCCCAATTCCGATGCCTTTGCACCCCTGTGTTGACCTGCAGGCCCTGGCGCTCATTTGGGCTTCACAGAGGGTGTCCCATCTCAGAAACTGCCCTTTCCCAGCCACATTTCCCCGGCAGAGCCATTCCCGCAGCACCGACCGGTCCCAAACGCGGGCGCTCAGCCACGCACCAGCACTGCAGAGAAACTGGGAAGCATCAAACCGACGGATGCGCTTGGCAATAACCAGATCCCAGCACACGGATCCCCGGCAAACCGAACTGCAGTGCCCAAAGTGTCGTGCTCCCCTCGCTGCCACTCCAGGGTATTCATTCCTTAAACCATTAAAGCTGATGCCATGGCAGCTCCAAAAGCTGTTTAAAAAGGAGAGGATAAATCCACGTTGGCCCTAACGCTCCACACCGGCAGGAAAGCAGACTGACGTCACGGGGAATTGATTAGTGTTTTAATAGAATTAGATCATTGGGAAGGTGGCAGACCTGTTTCAGAAACCCAAATGTTATGCAGATTCGCATTCAAAACCCTAAACCAGGGCGCATTTAACCAAGGCAGAGTAAATGTCCCACATTTCCCCAGGATTATCTGAACCATATCAGATATAATCCAATGATCTGTAAAGTGATTATACCCAACTGAATATAAGAGATCTCTTCTGGTAATGCAATATTTCATCCAGCTGCAGACATTAGGAGGAGGCAAACAAAGGAGGAGATTTAATAAGTGGAAATAAAACTATAGGCAGAGATAGTTTTAAATTTTTTTTTTTTTGTATCGCATCTAATTGCAATCAACAACAGACATCTGACACAGTGACAGCATCAGCAAAATTGCTGCTGAGAGCACAGAATCTTTGTCTAAAAATAATCAGACATTCAGCGCGCCACTGTTTGTTATAATGGTAATCGATGCTGGAGGCTTTGAATTCCATCAATTTATAGATCTGCTCTGTTCTGCCTGGTGATTGTGTTCTGCACACATCCACTCCCGCTCGGCGCAGGCAGCGCCGGGGCACTGTGTGATTAAGATAAGCTCAGATTCCTTTCATACATTCCTTATCAGCTCTAATTCTCCACCAGGCAGAGATGTTCACAGCAGTTAAAGATTAGTTCAGCTTCTCAGACGCCAAATTTGAGGGTATTGATCAATAAATCAAATCACAGCAATCAATCGCCCGATCCGAAGAGTCTAGCCGATGCATTATTACTGGCGCCTTCGAAGCTGAGGCTTTTTCATGGGTTTCATCAAAACGCGGCTTCCCTGGCTCCCCGCCAGCTCCTGGGCTGCCTAATAGACTCCGCAGCAGAGGAGCTCCAGCCCAGCAGAAGAGCAATAAATTTCTCATCAAACAGCCGATAGAGAAACAAGATGAACATCTGTTTTGCTGCAATGAAACTCCTGTGTTCTTCAGAAGCTGCAAACCAGGTCTGACAGACCACCCCAAAGGCAGCTTTGCCTTCAACAAAGCAGCAAAGCAGAATATTTGCCGGTTATTTCAATCAGGTAATTTAAGAAGACTTTGCATTCTCCTCTCTGCAGCTGCCGGAGCTTTACAGACAGGATTCCTGCTCAGTCGATAATAAAAGCCATCCTGGGACCCTGTACTATGAAGGCAATTTTATGATACCCATTATGTGGCAATGTAACTTCATTAAAAGCTGTTTATTCCCTCTAAGCATTTTAAGCACTTTCCCTCACCCATAAAGAAGAGCCTCTCGGTGCACTGCAAAGGTTATTTGTGCCGGGTATTTCTTGCCAGGGATGAGGGTCGTGTGGGCAGTGGGATCCCCGGCAAAGGGGCTTCTCCTCCTGGCCAGCAGCGAGACAGGAGCTGCCGAGAGGCAGCCGTATTTTATTTTTATTATACACTCAAGATGAGCTATGTTTACTGCAGCTCTGTTTAGGTGACATTTATTATGCCAGCTTCTTTTATAAATTAATACAGACAAGTACCCCGAAAATTTGCCTCCGCTGCGAAGATGAACTTGCTCCTCTGCACACCCATTTGCTCTTCCATTTGGGACAATTTGAGGTGTTTCGGCCCTGAGAGCTTAATTTTCCAACCCAGCATTATAATTCAGCATCCAGAGATGGAGCCGCAATCACGGCGAAGCGGGAGCCAGACACCATCCTGCTGCCAACTGCATCCCTGCGGCACGCACGAGTCGCCTCGCTCCAAAGGAGGGACAAAATGAATCCTTAAAAACAACCAAGCAACCCCTAAATCTCAAATTTAATGCTCCTTATTCCTGATGGTAACATTAGCAAAAAAAAAAACAACCCAGCCCCCAACCCTGGCAGTTTGGTCCCACCCCAGGGCTCAGCAAAGTATGAATTTAACAAGTTCATTCTTCGTAAGCACAGCTGATGGACCATCATGGGTTGGGGATGTTTCTCCCCAGTGCTGCCAAAACAAATCCCACGTGGAGCTAAAGAGTTAACCCAATGCGGGGAGGATGTTTGCCTCCATCTGAGATTTAGTAGCCCCCTCGTCTCTCCAGGTTGGTAGAGCAGGTAGGAGACGCCAAACCAGCCACCAGTTCATGGCTGTTTGTGTTCTGCTGATATTCAAGAGTCAGTGAAACCACCCAGCAGCCACCTCCCCGTCTAACGACGCATCCTCAATTAGCCAGCGGGCTGGGAGAAATTATCTATAAGCAAGAAGGCCCACATTTGTAAATTCTACTTGAAATAATCTGAATTAAAGCAGAGAAAAGGTGAGGAATACGAGAGAGAAGCGATGGCTCTCAGAAAGGGTGTGAATCCCCCATTTTTTGCTCCTGGCAAATTTTCTCCTCCGGCCACCAAGGTTTTTCCCACTGCACAGAGGCCGTGATGTCTTTAGGGAATGGACCTAAACGTCCATTTACCACTGGACCACCACACATTGCTCTCGCATCCTCCTAAGTTAGTTCTTCCCAAAAAAACACCTCTGGGAACATGCTCAAAGGATGCAGCTGCATCTTCAGCAATTAAGAATCAGGATAACCATTGGAATGAATATGCACATTCCAAGAAAAGGGAGACTCTCATTACCTTCAAAAAACCTGCACCTTTCTCCAAATAAATGGGCAGAGACTCGCAGGGCTTGTGGGAAGAAAGCGGGGCAGGGCACGCTCCCTCGCTCCTCGCCCAGCACCGAACTCGACAGCAACAGTTCGATATTCTCCCATAAACGCACACACAAACATACACAAAATACTGTTAACGGCTTGGTATTTCTTTAAACAGAGTCGCCAAGGAAAAATAGAATTACTAGAATACATTTTAATTGATTTACAACAGCACTTAGTAACAGTGATAAAAGAAAAACTTGTTTTATTGGACCTCCTGCTAATTAGCTCGACTGACTCCAGCTTAGAAAAGCGTATCCCTCGCAACCGGCACAACCCCGACCGGCACCCGACACGAAACGGCTTTTATGCACAGAAAATCCTTTATAATAATCAGAGAAAAACCGCTGCCAAATGGTTATTGCCAAGAGACGACGGAGGAAAGAGGGCAGCTCCGAGGATGGAGCCACTGGATGGGATAAACCAGCCTCTCTGGCAGATTCAAGCAACCCCTTTCCATCCATAAACACGCCTTTATTGCGACTTTGATATATCCTTCCCTTAATGACTTTTAAGGGCAGCAGATAAAGTCGAAAGAAGCGCACAAGCAACCAGCAAATGTTTAATATTCAATAAATGTGTCAATTTTACATACGGAGGCAAATGGGGCTTTATTGAAGAATTGGTAAACTTCCTTGGAGGAAAGTAAGTGCGTTTTAGCCTTCAAGGGGTCCCCGATGAATAGAAATGGAATGTGATTTGTGATAAAACTCAGCTGCTCTATAAAAGACGTTAAATAAATGTTGCTGTTTCGCTAGGGATATACAGAATTGATTGCATTATAGACTGATTTGAAGATGCACGCTTCCTGCAAGCCACCCGCTTGCTCCTGCGCGCCGCGCAGACCGTTCCCATCGCCTCTACGTTGGCTTCTTGATACCCACACAGAAATTTCTGGAAGCTCTTTAAAACCACCCTTCCCCATGGTTTTGCTCTCTACAGCACCCTGAGTATTGGCTGCAGTGGCGCAGGGCCAGATCCACCCCAACCTCAGGGAAACGCTGGACTCTCCGGCACAGGGCGAGTGCCGCGGCAGATCTACCCCAGGCAGCTCGATTCCTCCCAAAACACAACATTCCCCTATTATTTGCATTGCTGCAGTTGACAGCACAGAATCTGGAATCACCATTAAATGCAAAAATAAGGAAGGACGAGAAACAATTAAAAACATTTTCACCACCAAGACCAAGTCAAGTCCCCAACCGCCCCGAGCATCCTCCACCGGTACTGGGAGACCTGACCCATCGGAGCGACAAGCGATGCCTGGGAAGGGCAAAGCAAACAAACCCATCTCTGACAGACAAATGAGAGGCCAACGGTACCACCGCGGCGAGCGCAAACTGTGATATAATTGCGCTGCTGCTACATCATCTTTAATCAATAACATCCAGGGCTGCCACCGTGCGCACAGCCCAAATCCCAGCCTCCGCCAAGAAACAGCATGTTGTTAAAAAGCCCAATAGCTTTTTCCTCGCTAATAGGTGGCTCATTCCCTCAACCCTGCTGATTTTTTAAATAAACCTAAATTCCAATAATTGTTTAATGTTTATTTTTATTTAGCTCTGGTTCACCTAGCCTGGCTTTCCATGTCAGAAATTGATATTTTGCTCCGGTGGCTGGGAAAAAAAAAATAAAAATAAAAAATTAGGAAACTCTTAGTTACATCTCGTCATAGTCAAGACTGTGCCGTTACCACAGCTCGGGGTGCCCTCCAGCATGCTGGAGGAACAGCTCCACTCCCCCTAAATTCATATTTGCTCCAGTTTTCCAGGGATCAGCTTGCCCCAGGACACTTGGGAAGGACTCCCAGCACACAAGGCCTTTCCCATAAACACAGAATTTTTATTTCTCCTATCCTGCATCAGACTGGATTTAAGCCCAAAAGAGATGCTCTCGCTTTCTAGGTGGAATCAACCCTTTAATACCCATCAGTGTTGCTCCTCAGTGGGGTTGAAGGTGGTTCTGGAAAAGTACAGGAAAGCTACAACCAATTCCTTTAGGAGATCCATCACGTCAGATTAGCAACTTAGTTTCTTATTAGCTATTTTCCATCCTATCATATTAATATTTGTTTTCGCTAATACAATGCAGGAGTCTTATCACATTAGCAACTTTCACATCACATTAGTGAAAACAAATACTAATACAATACAATACTAATATGACATGATCTGATGGGAAAGTACTAATACAATAAGACTCTCCTACCATATTAGTACAGAAACATCGTGTGTCCCAGTTATGGCTCTCTCTGAACCAGGTAAATACCCAACATTTCCAAACCCAGCCACCTCCATCATGTCCAAAGGTTCACGTGTGGGACAGGGGGATGTGCAGGGTCAGGCATCGAGGACAGCACTCTGCCCCGGCGGTGCAGATGATCCACAGTAGATGCATTAAATTGCAATCAAAATTCCTTATTCAGAAGTAAATTAGGGAAATTTGGGGCCCCCCCAACCATGCAACTGGCTCACCGGGACCAGCTCCCTCCGCCGTGGCAGCGGATGGAGAGCCAAGGCAGCCGCCACGACCCGGGGACACGGCGTAGCTCTGGGAAACATTGTGGCCTGAAAACTCGTACAAGCAATAATAATTTGAAAGAGAAATCCAATTAAACCAAAGAGCCTGTCATGCAGTTTTGGGGTTAGCAGCTGCCTCTCACCAAGCCCCCAGCACTCCCCGGCCCAAACCTCGTGTCGGGGCTGTCCCAAGGAACAGGAGACTCCAGAGCCACTTGGCGGTGGCAACTGGTGCGGGGAACACATCCGAGATGCCGTGGGGGGAATGTCCCCAGGCAGAAATGCCACGAGGAGAAGAAGGGAGAAATTCAGAGCTTAGGCTAAGGAGGAAGGCGGGACCACAGGAAGCCCCAGTGAGTGTTGCGGTCCCTGAGCCAGGGATGCTCCCCTGGACCTCGGGGAATTCAAGCTCAGCACCAGCCCAGGAATGAGCTATGATGCATGCGTTAGAAAAAACAAACATCTCAAAACACTTGGCTCCATCAGGCAGCCTCCTCCGGCTGGGGCAGACGGCCCTGGCAGGGAAGCTCATCCTCCCACGCCAGCTTTATTTCCCCCTCTCCTCCAGCACCTGGAGCCATTTTCCTGCTCTTCCGCTTCACTTCTCCCGCAGGTCCCACCTAACATCTCACAACCCCTGGTCGCGAGCTTCAGGCTCGGAAGCAAAGGGGGATTTCTCACCCCAGCTCCTCAGCAAATCCATCTCCAGAGCCGCTCCCCGGCTTGGCACCGGCACACGCCCAGGGACGCTCCGCGCCGCCCCGGCCAACTGTGCCACCAAGCGCTGCAGAAAACAGCTCGAGCACGGAGAGAGGCAGGCAGCGCATCTCCTTCGAGCAATGCCCAGCTTCGGCACGCTCAGCAATTTTCTATTCTCTCAGCAATTTTCTGTTCTACTGAATTAGTAGTTTGTATTGAATTAGTATTCATTTTCCCTAATATGATATATAAGCATAATCACGTTAGTGACTTTGATATCGCATTAGGCTCTACCGCCGGCGCGCATCCCGGCCCCAGCAGTGCCGGGTGGGGAGCACCGCGGCCAAGGAGGAGCCCTCAGCGGGAACATTCCAAATGTGGGGCCAAATCCTGCTCTCACCGACCTCCCCTAGAAGTCCCCCAGCCCCACGGTGCTGCGCTGAGGTCCCCGCTGAGGGCACAACCAGAGCAGGATTTCCCTGCTCACGATAGCAACCAAACCAAAATAAAGGGTGCTGCATCCTGAACGAGTAACTCGTTTGTCTAAAATAAAAAGATTCCCAAAGGTGAAAGCTGCAGCCGCACAGCAACAGCCTAACAGCACTCACCCCCCCAGGGACGTGTCCCCGGCGGCACTGGGTGCTCCTCTCCTCGTCGAGCTGTGGCAATTTGGGAATTAAAAGCTGAGCAGACAGCAGGATGCAGATGTGCAGATCAGGGTTACAGCAGGGATGGGGGATGCTCGCTCTGCTGCAGCAGAAAGTCAGCATCCTCCTGTAGGAAAACCCCAGCCAGCCCTGAGCCTGCCTCAGTTTCCCCATCAGGATGGCAAAGGGCTCTGCAGGGCTGATGAAGCTGCAACAAGCACAAACAGCGAGAGGGAGATGGGGGGGCACAGAGGGATGGGGGGGGGGGGAGGGAAGGGGACTGGGGGGGCACCCAGGGCTGCCAGTGGGCACAGAGCGGTGGCTCTGGAGCTGCTCCCACGGGGCTCAGGGCGCTTGGCAGCGGGACAGGAACAGGCTTTACGTCAGGATGAGCAGCTCCGGGGCTGCGTCGCCAGCGCACATCTCCCCACCGCTGGTGTAGAGCGGGCGGGTAACAGCTAGCGCTCTGCCGCATCCCTAATTAGCTCTTTTATGGACTCAGATAAATTGTCTTCGCATTAACATGAAGGCATGTTTCTTTTAATCCACTGCCCACGAGGCTCTGAGAGCACCAGGCCTGCTCTCCTCCAACCGAGATGCCATCACCCACCGCGGGTGGGAGCAGCACCGGGGCCGGAGCAGAGCTGTCCATCAAGCATCAGTCAAGATCAGAGCAGTCACACCGTAAGATCGGCGCATTTCATATGTATTTTTTAATACATATTTATTTTTATATATATAAAAGTCCCCTACCTGCTGATGGCCACGCAGACGTTTCAGGAGAGCCAGCAGCTCTCAGCACCAAGCACCCAACCCAAAGCCCAGAGGTAACCCCCAGAAAAGAGCTGCCAGCCACGCACAGATGCGTACACGTGCGTGCAAACACACACACAGACGCATATTTTCAAATCCTAAGAAAATCCTGAGTCTTCACTGTCAGTGCTGTATATCACTTTGAGATATATACCATATTAGCAAAAAGAACTGAATTATATTGCATTCATGATGCAATTAAACACTTCACTAGGAATCAATGTAAAACTGATGAGGCCTGAAAGTAGTGCATATGGCTTAGAACATTATAAAACATTACCTTCACTCAAATCCTTTTCAGTAGCAATTTAAATCTTCTTACAGTTACTGCTGCCAATGGTAAACCATCTACTGATTCATAACAGTGCATGGGAACGAATGAATTTTTTTAAAAATTTATTCAACTACTAAATTACCCATGAAACCGGAATAGCTGACAGGAGTAATCTGAATTATTATTAGCTCTGCAAGTATTCTGCATTAGCCAATTTAAAACCACGGCTCACAGGCAGAAACCAGTTAGTACAGGCAGGGTGTTAAATGACTGCCATAGTTCTTCATTTTACTGCTGCTTACGTTTAAAGGTCAAGAGATAAAAATTACATATGACTGCAAACACAGAAAGGGTGTTTATCTTTTTTTTTTCCTATGAATCAGGTCAACCAGAAACTTTAAAAACATTTGGAGATACAACTGTATAAACCACGATGCCTCTGAACTATCCCCAGGATTTAGGGTTGCGGAGGCTGCACCGAGGGGGGTTGTTCTTCCTCCTCCATCCTCCTCATCCTCGTAGATTTTCATGCCAGAAAAATGGGAGAAGACAGGGATGAGATGGTCCTGAGCTCTAAAACATGAGCGTGGCATCACGACCTGACGCCCAGCTGACCTGTGGCTGTGGGGATAAGGCACTGGATCACCCCACGGTCACGGAGGGTCCCACCAGCGAGGGGACTGGTGGCAGCTGGAGGGGATCTCTGACCCCTCTCCATCACCTCCGCCACGGAGCCAGCACTGGGACCTGCTCGCAGGAGGATGAGCAATTCAGCCCTGGTTGAAATCCCTGCTGGGCTCCTAATCCACGGGGTGATTAGTCAGAAAGCAAAACTACCTGGGGATTCAGGCACCGGCTGCTCCCGGTAGCATCAGCCGTCAGGCCAAGGGAGACCCTGGTGCCGCTGGAAACAAGGGGAGGGGGTAGCATGGAGGGGCAGGCACCCACTGCACCATAAATCCCAACGTTTATAAAGCCCTGTCATGGTGAGAGCAGCCCCCCCCAGATGCCAAACATGCCGCAGCCCTCGTTTACCTCTCACAAGGCAATGAAAGCCTGTCCACGGCAGAGGGAGGGATGGGCACAGCCCCCAGCACAGGCACCCTTGGGGTCCCCAGCTCCCCGCCTGCCTATTTGGGGGGCAAAGAATGTGTCTGGGCCCCCCCCCAAACAAAAGGCAGCGATGGGCAAAGCGACGCTGAGAGCTGCCCCGACCACACACACAGCCCACAAGGGTCTCGGCAGTCGCTTTGCCCATTTTCTGTGGATGAAGAGGGCAGGACAGGGCGGGTTTCCAGGCAGAAGCCCCTGGTGCCGGCGCAGAGTGGAGGCGGTGTCTCTTTAACTGACCATAACACTGCATCATCCTTTCTCTTCCTATTTTCAGTTTTATTAGCAAAGCAGCACAATGTTTATACTAGTGGGTATTACATTTGCCAGAACAATTACGGTATGACAAATGGCACATCAATGTAATCCATCAACTCGGCTGAGACAGGAATCCTTTATCCTGGGCTGCCATTAATTCCCAGCCGGGTCTCTGGGGTCCCATGTGTCAGTAACCATGACAACCTGGGGGACGCCAGGCGGTGATGGCATCTCGCTGGGAGAGACGGGCATCCCGGTGGGGCGCTGGGATTTCACCTCTGGCGCCGGCCCATCAGCCCTGGGACTGAACGTGGGGGGCATTCGCGTGGCGAGACCCCTCCACGCAGCACCTGAACCACGCAAGAGCCTGAAAAGTTACCGTGGAGACACTGGGAGAAGCTGTAGAGGATGGTGGCACCGGAAGGTGGTGGCATAGGAGGATGGTGGCATGGCCCAGGCTATGGCAGACCCCTCCCATGTGGATTCTCTAGTGTCTAATATGACGGCAGTGCTCACATCCCCTCTCTACATGGAGGAAAACCATTTATGGTGGTTTTCTCCAGCCTATTTTCCTGAAAGTTTCCAGAGTATCTCTTAAAACGCAACACCTCCAGTAACTGGGTTAAAATTAACTGAAGGAATCCAACATTACTGAGGGGGGTGGACAAGCCTCAGCCCTGCAGGAAGCCAGGCACAGGGAGACGGGGATCCCTGCCCCAGGGCACGTGGCATGGGCCGGCAGAGACGAACATCCACGTTACTCACCACAGTTGGACGTGTGACGGGCCGGTGGTGCTCCCACCACCAAGGAGCTGGCAGCGCATCCCACTCCGCACAAGTGCTGGTCAAGGGGTCAGCTGGAGAGCTCCTGCCCAACTCCCTGCTTGGGGCCACATCCCAGCTGGCTCTGAAGACCTCCAAGGATGGAGGTCCCAGCACCTCCCCGGTCCACAGCTGCATCTCTCCATGCGGATGAGCTTTTTCCTTCCATCCGCGTCCTCTGGGATGGAGACCCTTGCCCAGCACAGCGACGTGGGAGCACGCATCTTCAGGGCAAGGGCTGATATGTTTAGAGAAACGCACACTTGGCATGAGCTGACAGATTTGAGGCCTGAACAGCCAGCACAGATCCTTCCTCTGCTTCCCACTGACCATCTCTAGGAGGAAACTGCAACTTCCAGGTGTTTCCACAGCCTGTGGTGGGGCTGAAGCTGCGAGCAGCATCTGCAGCACAAGCCAGGATCACATCTGTTCCCTGAGCACCGAGTTTGGAAGCAACCATGCATCTCAGGTCCCACCAAGGCAAAAGCCATGACTGCACCAGAGTTCATTGCGAGATGAGATATGGCTGCGCCACCTCACAGTCAAAACCACCTGCCCCCTTGGTGATGCCTGGGCAGACGCAGCTGCTGCCGGACTCCCCAAACCCCACGCTGGGAGATGCTCCCAGATGCTCCCTTCCCACCCAAGAATGCACAACTTGGCCGCTTCTTTACAAAAAAATGAGGAGAAATTCCACCAGGCAAGAATTCCCAGAGGCCAGCACATCCCCCAGATAACAAAAAGATCCAACTGCTGCTCCTCAGAAGCCAAAACCAAGAGGGGGGAAAAAAAATAAATAAATTAAAAAAAAAAAAAATCAAACCCTCCCCATGGCCATGCTCTCCGAAATGCCAAGGGGTTTCTCTTCCTCTGCCAAATCAATCTGGCCTTGACCCAAAGAGTACGCAGACAGCCTCAACTACCTCCCCTGTTTTATTAAGCCATTACCAGAATCATCTTATCCCCATTTATAATGTTTGATACAGAAGAGTTCTCTAAGCCAGTAATTAGATGCAACACTTAGATGTGAAATCAGGAGGGTATTTTACACAATTACACAGGATATTCCAAGGGTCTGTCCCAATTTCAACCCCTCAAGGGCCGACTGTCACTTGCATCCCACACCCAGAAAGGGCTTGACTCACTTTTTGGAAAGCAGATGGGTTTGTGGGGTAATGCCACCATCCCAAACCCTCTTCACCTCCGCTGGGGTCCCCTCTCATCCCAGCACAGAGATAGGCAGAGCACAGATATCCAGGAATATCCCCAGAGAGCCCCAGCACAGACCCCATCTCTCTTCCCATCCATCCCCAGCCAGTGCTGAGCCAGCAGGAAAATTAAGGTTTTTCCCATCTTTCTGTAGGTTTTTTTGTAGGTTTCTGCGGCTGCCACAATAAAACCATTTTCTCTCCAGCCTCTCCCACGTGCAGGGCCAGGAGACGGCTTTATCCCCCTGAATCCTGTAAATCATCTCAAAGCCATCCTCTCAATTTATGGGTAGGACATTAAACATTATAGCCACTGACGGCATCAAATTACACTTGAAAAATTGAGTTCTGCTGGAAAATGAATTTAAAAACTAAATTAAATTAAAACCTAACTAAATTAAAATTAGGTTTCTAAACTAAAATGACTTTTTAATATTTTCAGGAGGAAAAAAAAAAACAACCAACCCTTCTGTCAACTAATAAAATTTGCCAGTGTCTTTTATAGCTGACAAGTCCTGTCTGAGAGCGATTCTGGTTATGCTGCATAATAAATAACTGGAACAGAAAAGGTGGCAGAGGATGGGACGATCAGCTGTGCCATCTCAGCTCCTTCAAAGGGGGCTGGGAAAGGACAGAAAGACCCCCAAGCAACTTAAAAAATAACCATAATTTAACACGATCTTGAGCAAACAGCTCAAGATGGGGCAAATCCAGCCTCAGTCACTCCACTGTACCGATGTCCAGTCCCGCTGTGCTGATGGGACGTTTGGGGCCCATCACAGCCCATGGATCATGCACCATCCCACAAGGATGCTCAGCCAGGGGTGTTGGAGGGAAGTTTGCCGATTCAGGACCCAAGGGATTGGGGAAAAGATCTATCTAAACGCCCTAGTGTCTGCTAGGAACGAGAGCATTTAGATATACCCTTCCCCAGGTCCATTCCCTACCAGAGATCTGCAGGGACTCATCACACCCTACAAATTTTGGTCGGTCTCATGCGGACGGGGACCGTGGACCACAACATCCCAAACAACGAGCTGAAACCTCAAGTGACGAAGCACCGTAAGATACCACCTACTCAGTTTGTCTCATGCTCGAGGCTCCACACCACCAGCTGAAGCTTCCTAAAGTCTCTCCTCAGTCATTAATGGCGGTAATTAATTCATCCTGCTTTTTAAATAGCGTTCGATGTATGAGCCTGCCTGCTCGCATCTTGATCTTGTGTTGTCAGGGCTTTGATAGAAGAGATACATAAACAGCCTGGGTGACCATACGTCTATTGATTATTAGTGCGGGCAGATTTAACACGAACACCGTAATAGGACACATCCAAACGAGCTTTAGGAGATGAGAGAGATCAAGCACGGGTCTACACAGCCTCATCTGATCATTCCCAGTATCCAGGAGGAGTTTGCAAGTATTTAGCCCTGCAAAAGGATCCAGAGGAGTAACGCCAGGAGGGTGCTGCCGGATCCTGAACTGGCACAGTCCTCATAGCTTGAGCCAGGGAACAGAGGCTCAACCAGCAACGGCAGCACTGCATCCCTTTTTAAATGCTCTTTTTTATCTCTTGATATTATTTATTGCTCCGTTAAATTGGCAGTTCCCTCGGTGGGGAATATTTTCCCCCCCCCCGACTCGCTGCTACTTCACAAGATGCCAGACTCGGGGGCTAGCCTGCTAGACGCCAACCCAACGGTCCTCTTTCAACAACATTAATTATCTCGAGCTTTCCATAACAACAACAAAAAAAAATCTTGATCCCACTGGCTGCCAATAGTGGAGAAGCTCGCGGAGGAAAATGCTTTTATCTTCGCATCTCAGAGAAGAGCCTCGTGTTTGATCAGTCGGGGTTTTTTTTCTTCCCTCTTTGTACATTTTGAACTTTATAGACTGATAAATTCCTCCTATGGCGGTAAACTGCTGTGTATACTCTTGAGTGTTGACTTTATTTTCTTTCTATTAAAAAATAAATATCTTCATAAGAAATTAAAAGAGCTTAGCACATCTTTGCTCTGTAAGCAAGTTGGAAAGAACCTCAGTCTGGAATAGTGGGATGGAGGAGGGGAAAGAGGCAAGTTGAAAAGATTTCTTTATTTTAAATTAAAGTTCAGGATTAAAGGCATCAAGCTTTCAAGAGTTACTGTGAAAGCCTTTTTAAAAGTCCCAAGTGGATAGTCCATAATCTTCTTTTAAATGGCTAAAATTTAGAACAAGAAACCCTCCAGCCCTTCAAACTCCAGTCCTCTACACCTGGCACATGGCACCAGCAAGGGCTCAGTAGCTGGGGTTTGGTTTTTGGTTTTTAGGGTTTTTTTGTTGTGGTGGTTTTGGGGTTGGTTTTGTGTTTTTGGTTTGTTTTGGTTTTTTACAATCACCGTTTCACAAATACCAAACAAGACTCACACTATTTTTGTAAGCCTTGGGTCCACAAAGCTCAGCTTTCCTGAGCTCAGTATCAATAGGATAACAAATAAGCACCTGTCCCCACTGCCCATCAGCACAAAGGATGAAAGTCAGGAGAAAAAAGATTGGAGCCATTGAGTTCAAAAGTTAATTTCTTCAGCTAGGCAAGGAAGGCAGAGGCAGGCACCATCCCCAATATTGACAGGCCAGATCAAAGATCCCATTTATTGTAATTTATTCCCTACTTTTTCATTTTGCCAAATTATCTTAACCCTTACCTCTTATCACAGAACAATGGGCTGGCTGGCAGAAACTCTGAGCTGGTCACAGAAAATACAGTTTATATTTTACTCTCTACCTTGCAGTTTAAGCTCCTTAATCGTGTCTAACAAATAAAGGATATGACTGAGTTCGCAGCTATTTCAGATAATAAATACTTCCAGATTTATGGTATTTATTCATGCAAGGACTACATTACATGTAAATCAATACCATAAAGAACAATTTGCTAAAAATATAAATACCATGTTTAGGCTTTAACAATATTAGCAAAATAGGATTATTCGTGACTGTATGTAAAATAACTGCACCTGTTTGAGTGCCCAAGATGAGATCAGAATAGCGCTCAATGCTAGCCCACCCTAAAAAAAAAAATAAATAACAGCAACACCTGCTCTTCCAAAACAGCTCCAGAAGCCCTGAGGTTCTGGGGGACTTTGTTCTCCATCCACATGGATGTTCAGTTATGGAAATCACAAATAATTGCAAATAAATGCAAAATAATTTGCAAATAAATGCAAAAGCTGCTGCAAACCCACCTGCAAGGAGACGCCAGCCTTCTGTAGAGACCTGCCCCTCTATCTCCCATTGCAAACTGGAGCTGGACCCCTCAGCGCCACAGAGCTGGGGGCCAGTGGCTTTTCCACCTTGAGACAGACACCCAGCCTGGGCATCACCAGCTGCCTCCTCGTTTGGCCGATTACAGAGGAAAGTAGCAGAGAATTAGGGTTTATTTTTGTTGTGGTTTTTGGTTTTCCTGCTCCGGCCAGCGCTGGGCATCCCCATCCCGCAGCTGGCAGCGAGGTGGGATGTGCCACCCACACCCAGGCAGGGCAGGCACGGGGAGAGGGACCCTTCCCCGTGGGACCGAGGGCTGGAAGAGAGACATCTCTCCCTGTAACTACATAACTCAGAATAAAAAGCCGAAGCTCGAACACAGCACAATTAATGCAGGAAGCATCGATTTCTGCACAGCACCAAGCTGGCTCATTAATTCCAGGTGCTCCTACAAGCCAATTCCAGCACCGGCCTCCCTGCAACAGGAGACAATCGGGAGAATATCAAAGGCTGAAATTCCTTCGTGCGCTGACCTTTTATCACCACGGAGCTTCAAAAAAAAAAAACAAAACCAAAACCCAAACCACGCACCCTCCACTGCTCCCCTCCCTAAAACCTACATTTCGTCTACCAGCGTGGCAAAGCCACACGAGCCACCATCCTGGGAAATGCCACCACGGGCCACCATTTCAAGGGCAGAGCTGCCTGCAGCCTCCTGCCTGCCTCCGCCAGGGTCTGGGGAGATGCTCGGATGCAAGGGACAAGCCACCTTCACGTGCCTCAGCTCAGCCCCGGCCACCACAGCCTCGCCAAACCCCCTTAACCCCTCAGTCTGCCCAGCAACACCCTTTTACCCCCAGCATGAGCACAGGGCAGTGGGGTTGGGGGCATCCCCCGAGCTTTCAGGGAAGCTGCTAGAAGTCACTTAACCTCCCCAAAACCATCCAAGACTGACGCTGCTGCCCCAGTGCCACACGGCCAGGAGAGCATCTCCCCATGCTGGGAACCTGCTGCCTCAAAGACCCTCAGGGGGGGACAGGGGACACGACACACCTGGGTGCAGGAACACAGGTCAGGCAGCCGAAAACACCACCCTGATGGTGTTGTCTCTTTACCCCAGCACCAGGGTCTGTGCTGCTGGAGGAGCAGACGAGGCTGTAACCCATCTGGGAGATGCAGGTATGGGGATGGGAGACAGGGGACCAGCCACCCTGGCTGCCCCCCCAGCACCCAAAGCACCCCCCTTGCACCACAGGGGACCACGTCCCTGCACAGGGGTCGGATGCAGCTGATGCTGGGAATGTGGCAGCATCCTCCCTGCTGTAACGAATGGCAAATCTGGTTTGCACTTGATAGAGCCTGACAAGAGCAACAATCGCAGATTAGTAAGAAAACTTCTTGCTTTTCAACAAAGGTTAATAAATAGTGACAGCATTAAGTCTCTTCTGATTAACTATGCTGAAAGATATTATTGCCGTTTGTAACACAGAATCATTATTGGATTAAGCACAGTGTATAAAAATGAAATGTGAGTTTTAATCTCAAACGCAGGCTCTCCATGCTCCGACGCAGACTGGGCAACTCGCAAAAGCTTCCTTGTATTAAATTCTGTAACTCCGTCGGTGGAGAGATACCATCTAAACCGCCTCGCCTTTCTAGTTTTTGGTTTTGGTTTTTTTTTTTCTTTCCTCGACTATAACAAAGCCACCGCGACTTGACTTGAGAAGCATCTAAAAATGAGACACATGCTCTGGCTAAAATTAAGCCCCAAATCCCCTGTCATTTCCGAATACAGCATCTCCCTGGGAGGATTTTGCTGCGCTCCAGCCCCCAGCGTGGAGAGGGCAGGGATGAGGGCAAGGAGCAGAAATTGCTGCGCTAATTAAGGAGGCACTAAATTAAGCACTTCTGCTCATGCATGACCACCTCCATGCTTCCTCGCCCTGTGGCTCTGGGCAGAGACATCCTGGGGGACAATGCCCAAGGGCAGAGCAGGGGACAAAGCCAGCGCTGAGGACACCAGCACCAGGCGTCACACCCGAGGCAGTGAAGGGGGATGGGATGGATCCTGGCCAGTGATGGGGTGGGATGGACAGGGAGGGGACTGTCCCCAGCACCCCAACTCCAGGATGAGCTGAATGGGACCTGGGGTGACTCTTTAGGAGAGGGGACACAGTCCTGTGGTGTTACACTTAAGGGCCATCCTGCTTCGGGTGCCAGGCTGTGCTTGCTGCACCAGTGCCTGGAGGGGAAAGATGTGAAGGGACCTACAACAATCACCCAGTCCAAGGTGTTCATAGAGAAAAAAATTCATAAGAAAACAGTTAAAAGCAAAAATCCTTCAGTGAGAAGACTGGACGCGGTATCCAGGCTGACACTGCTCGCGCTGTACACTGGAGAGGGAAGAGAAAACCTTCACGTCAACCTCACATTTGCCGTAACCTCACAATTTCCATACATCACGTAAATTCTCTTCAACTGCTCATAGGGCATTTGTGCACAAACCCGACACTCAAAATAGAATAAAGGTGCTGCTGTGTTTAATTAGACATACTTGGGCCAAATCCAGGCACAGCAGAGGCTGCCTAACGGCCAACATCATTACAGCAGGTAGGAATTTTACCCATTTCTACTCCAAATTGTCTATTGAAAAAGAAAAGCTCATGACTGAGCAGAATTTTGTCAGCCTGGGGATATGGTCAGGATTCCTCCCTCCAGGCCTCTCACCAGGACTTAAAACATCTCCAGACTTGGCCAAGAGAAAATCAGGGGGCAGATTAAGAAGAAAGCTAATAGTAGAAGCGTTTATTTTTTCACAGAAAATGCCACTTTTATCAAGAATAAGATGCATTTCCACCAGAAAACGCATTTCTGAACATCATCTCACTTGAAATACTGGGAAAAACAATACTGAACATCTCCCAAAAGAGATTTCTGTTGGTTTATTTTAAGAGGATTCTCATTCATACTGTTGGTATTAGACCTATCTTATTTTGCTCCACAGCACTGGGTCTAGTTTATAACATGACACAATAGCCTAACTATTCTATTATTATATTTTTTTCTTATTTTTATTTGTAAAATCATTAAGAGCAGCTGCTAGTTAGCACTGATTGAAACCCCTTATCTTCTTTTCCGGATGAAAGGGGGGCCTGTTTGTTGTAATGAAACCAGTTTGCACCTAGATCAAAGTCTCTGCTGCTTGCATCTTTGGAAAAGTGTTTGACACTTGTGTCAAAGTGTCAAACTATTTCATTACCACGCAAAGCGGAGACACTTTGACTAGAGGAGATAAGATGTTTCCATCAATCAGCATCCAGAAACAGCCTCCCCACGATGATTAAAAAAATAAAATAAGGTGGTTTCAGTCACAGCATTCGAACCGCAGCTGTGTAATGAAGCAACGTAGCCATAAATAACGGCACGAAAGCAAAGCCCAACAGCAATGCATGAGCATCCCACAATGCTCCTTCTGGGGTCACCAGCCAAGGGGAAATTCCACCTGATAAACGGGAAAACAGAGGGAAAGTAAAGAAACGCTGCTCAAGGAGAGAGGGGGATGCTGCTACCGGCTCATCCCACCATCAGCCCCAGTGCTGCATGTTTAAGGCCAGAGTCTGGGGGATATCCCTGGCCTTGTACATGGGAAAAGACGAGTCAAGCCTGAGAAATGCCAGAAAGCCTAACAACCCATTTCTCTGCCCACAAGAATAACTAAACATGTAAGTAGGAAAGCCCATACCTTCACCACCCTGCAGCCCGTGCACTGCGGAGATGAGAATTACTTGAGGGATGGGATGAACCTGAGGAACGTTACAACGCCCTCCAATAAATCACCAGCCTGATAAACCGCAGCCCAAGCCAACTTTTTCCATGAGATGCCACCAAAACCAACCCAACCAGGAAGGCCTGAGGAGCAGGCAGGCCTTCCGCAAAGACAAGAAGCCACCTATGAAACCAGGACCAGGTCAAAGCAGCCTCAGAAGGGAGCTGGGACCCCTTGGATACAGCAAAGGGGATGACAGCAAGTTGGATCATGTCTTAAGGGACTCATCACATGCGCAGAGTGCTTTTGCATTTGGAACAGACATAAACTGGTTGCAAAATTTAGTTGGAAAGGAAGGTCCTGGGTGCCATCAGCTTCATTTCCTCTGAAAAGACCATGTAGCAGCTGTCAGTGGTCAAAACTGCTTCGGTGAAACACCCCCGAGATGTGCTGCTCCCTATTTCTGCCCATTCTTCCCAAATCCACCTCTTGCAGCAACATGTGGTCGGGGGCTACGCGGGTGACACAAAACCACGAGACACTCAGCTGCACAGCAGCATCCCACCGGCACCACCCAGCTACGCCAAAACCAGTAAGCACGTCATAGATGGGTTATGGGATCTCCTCAACAGCGGGTACAACGAATGTTTATTCAAGGGAAAATAGAGTTAGAAGCAGCAGCCAGCCATGGTGGAGATTAGAGAAAAGCCTGCTTAGAGCTGGCCGCGCCGGAGGAGCCGTACGGGAACGCTTCATCCCTGTGTAAATATCGCCACCGTAATGCCAGCAGAGCCGCCAGCTCCGAGACCAGCTAAAAGTTATCAGCTGAGCAAATTCTGCTTGTTTAATTTTATATTGCCTTCAGCTACATCCACCTCTCTGATTTTCCCCAAACGCTCTCTCTGGAGGAAGGAGACTTATTCCTCAGGCTCGCTCTCCTGCAGGATCCATAGGGAGTCACAGAAGCAGAAGAGCAGCCACAACCCGCACCTGAGGACGCTTCCTGGGTTAATTCAGGTCGGAGGCAAGCTCCTGGCTGGAGCGAGTCATTTGGGGCGTGGAGGCAGATCCTCTCCGCTAACCTCTTTGCAAACTCCTCTTGCAAAATTGGTTTTTAGCAAAGCCACTTATCACCTTAACCATCTATCGATTCCTTGACTCCTGGCCAGAGCTCCCAGGATCCAACACAGCGCGGGCAGGAAAAGCAGAAAAACACAACTGCAAATGAGGGCACTGAAGCACGCGGCTGAGATCACCCCGGAGAAAGCAAAGCCCCTGCCAGCAAGCCAGGGTGGTAGTCGGAGGCTCAGCAGGGACTTCAGCACCCTCGTCTTGAGGCAAATGCTGCCAGACAGAAAACTGCTATTTTTTTTGCCACGTGAAAAAAAAAAAAAAAAAAGATGCAGATGAGCCAGCTCCATCCCACCAGGGCCAAATCCTGCTCTTTGACACAGCTGCATCACCGAGCACGACTCCTGCGTGACGCCAGGACCCCCAGCTTGCACCTGACAACAGCAAAAGAGAATAAAAAAAAATACAAACCCTGCTCCCAGGCATCCCTCTCCTGGGGAAAACCAACCCATTTTGGACGTGTCACCTAAATCCAAGCTGTGCAGGCAGGGCTGCCCGATGCCGGGCCAGGGCTGGGAGCAGGAGCTCCCCGGCTGCAGGCAGGAGCTCGCAGCCCCGCGCGCTTCCCGGCAGTATCGATCTCTCGGCTGTAACAGCCGGTATAATTTTGCTTAGCTTCAAATATCTGGCGATCATGAATTCTTTGGCCACAAGGTTATAAAGCATTCTCTAAAACATGAGAAAAAGATTAAGCCTGCTTATAGTTAATAATATACTGTATACTGTCTATCAAGCTGGCTGTTTGCTATTGAGAGCCTACTATTAGACACTTATTTAAAAGGCCTTTCAAGGCTTCCCAAGAAAGTGCAGTTATGCATTTTTTTTTTTTCTGGCAAGAACTACTATAGATAAACATCAATTCGCTCCTGCGGATCACAGTCGCAGTAAATAAATTTTTCAGGAAGCTAAGTTCCACACAAAGCCTCCTCAAAGCTCCCATTTCACACAACATCAATGTTTGGCCTCTGAGAAATAAAAAAGCACTAAGGTTGCTTTATCCAGAGCTAAATTATCAATTGTAGCTGCTTAAGAGAAAAAAAAAAAAATAAAAAAAAAATAGGGCATTTCAATGAGAAATCAGTGTGGGAGGCAAACACCACAGTTGCTAGATGGTGATGCTGATTAGAGACAAAATGGGGAAAAACGGGGATTTTGCTGGTGATTGATCTGGACCCTCTGCGACGGCATCTGCAGCCCTGAGCGCATCGCTGCGGCTCCGCGTCGGCGACGGTAAGGAGGGAGCAACCAGCTTCGGGCAAGCTCAGCAGCCAGCGCTTGCGCTATTTTCTTTTATAGCTTTTTAAAGTAGCAGACTGGGATTATCCATTATAAAGTATTTGTCACCAAAAAACCCCCACACCGGTTATAACCGTAAAAGCTGCAGCTCCTCGGATTGCTCGTGAGCTGCTCGCAGAGGCGGGATGGAGGGAAAGTCACCCGGCACCCGGCTGAGCCCGCGGCAGCCGCGACGTGACGGATTTTGCCGACTCAGGTGGCGGGAAGGAGTTTACGACCCATCGGGGCCCAAAAGTGCTTTTCGAAGCAGCTCGCAGGGATTCAGCCACGGGATAGAAAGGGAGGGCAGGAAAAGCATCTCGGCTCACCTCTACCTAACGATGCCCGTTGTCATTTTGAGCGGCATCCCACAGGGCTGCTGCCCGCTGCCCGCCCAATAACGTGGTCCTTGGGGGGCGCATCCAAACCCCGAGCTCCAGGACTCGCCGGCGCTGTCAGAGCCAGGACCATGCTAATATTCAGGATGCTCCATCTGCTCTTTAAATAAAGAGATGCTGGGCTCTCTGTTATCGTTTAATTATTAGCCTGAAAAAAAGACCGAAACGCAGAAACCCTTCCAGGCTCAGGTTATACATCCTGGTAGGAAGAGGGGGTTCTCCAATAACAGAACAAGGGATGAGTAAGGAGAAGACAACTGCTGCCAAAAGGCAATCTGCACATCCCCCCCGAGCAAGACTTCACCAACCCAAACACCCTGCGGTGCCCAAAATTTTTGGACCTTCATACCTAGCTTAAAAATCAAGGAAGAAAAAGGACAGGACGATGTGCTGCTCTCGGCAACTCCAGGTCAAATCAGCGCAGTTTTCGAGCAACACGCGGAGTTGTACCCGCCAACCTCAACACTGCCGTGAGTACAAACTCGTAGACCCAAAATGAACCCTGAGCTGCAAAGGAGCAACCCCCCCGCATGCCCTTAAATCGCAAATGAAGCGGCAGAGCCCCATGTCCAACCCCACCAGTGCAGTTTGCTCCCCCTGCCCCGCACACAGGACCTGGCTCCCACCACACTGCACCCATGGGGCCAAGAGAACCAGCCCTGGCACAGTTCTGGGTCAAACCTGTCTGGAGCAACAACACTAAAACCCAGGGAGCCTGCAGCAATTCATTTACTCAGTTGCTAAACACAACAGCAATTTTGACAGTTAATAAGTAACCAGAGGAGTTGCTGCGCAGCTCCCCATCACCCCACAACAGACACTAAGGACCGATCACCCCCTCCACCCCGAGTGCTTTCTAAGCACCCATTATTAAATAAAAAAAAAAAAAAAAACAGGTCAGCCACCCCACTACTCTTTGCAAAAATGTTTTTCTTTCAGCTCATCTCAGAAAATAACCAGCAGATGCTCAACAGAGAAGCACATTTTCCATCACTAAAATAAACTTAATTTTGAAGTCGTGAACTTGTGACACCCACTGCTCTCCTGAAAATAAAACCGCCAGGGATGATATAATATGCATATTTAACCTTCTGATGTTGCTAATGTTTTTAGCAGAAACTGATATATCGCCCGTGCCCGCTGACAGGCACGAGAGCCCATAAGCTACTGCCGTGGCTATTAGCAACCACCTATTACCTACAGCGTTATTTCCAGGTGATAGAAATGAGCCCCTGGGCTTTCGGTACTATAATAACACCCGGCACTGTGAAGCCACGAGGGAGACCTCAGAGCGTGGCTGGTCGTGGCCAAAGGTCAGCAAAATTGAGGAAAGTGAGTGCCCACGTGGGGCTGGAATAGGCTACGGCACCCAGCAGGATCAGGGAGCTCATCCCCAAACTCACATTCCATCGCTGGCCAGAGGCCTCAGCACACTTATCCCGGTGCTTAAATCACCACCTCACCAAATCAACAAAAATCTCTATATATAAATTCATAAACACACTCAATTTTAAATAAGAAGCAACTATTAAAAAAAAAAAAAAGGAGAAATAAACCTGCAGGAGCAAGCCCCCACACAGCCATGATCCTCATTGATCCATGGCAAGAGGGAAAATATTTATTTAGGTTAAGGAGACTGCCAGAAGGCACAAGTTTTAAAACTAAAATCCCAAAGCACCCAGGGCAAAAACCATGCAAATTACCATCACGACCAAGTTCTTATCTATAACAACATCCACCAGCAACAGAGTGTCCCCAGCCAGCCACCGCAGAGCCACCTGTACTCCTGTGACACTCTTCCAAAAGTTTTATTTACAAGACTTTTACCTTTTCTGTTATTAAAAAAAAAAAATAGAGTTTTATTTTTAGGGAGTCCTGTTATAATGGTTGTTAACACTTGCTTTGAGCCAAAATTTTGACCCAGCAGATTCCACTTCGGAAAAAAATAATGTATTTTATGTATGTCTTTACAAGATGCAGTGCAACACGTCAAGTTCGGGATGCTTTTTGTGCCCCAAGTAATCAAAAAAAAATTTAAAAAGAGCAAGCATCGGCCAAGCTCCTCAGCCAGTATTTAACTTTTAATGGGAATCCAGCTTTTAGTATTAGTGATGAAATCAAAGTTACTCCCTCTGAAACTTTACTCACACCCAGGAATTTGGCCAGCACCTTCCTGCATCCCGCCGGGGTTTGTCCCCTGCTCTCCCAGCACCCACAAGCTCATCTGGAAGGTGTTTCTCAGCGGCTCTCAGTGGGTGGAAGTCCCCGCAGGGATGCTCAGGGTGAGCCAAGCACCCCCCATGTGCTATTATACATAAGATTTGGTGATTGGAAAGTAAATGTTTTTCCATTGATAACAACAGATAGCTAAATCAAAGCTTCAGCGTGCCCTCAGATCTCTTAAACAGCATCATGGATTTCCTACCAAATCAGTAGATGAATCAAATAGCTGGTGCGAGGCTGCAGATAATCCTGACTATTTATTTTGGGGGAGCCAGGGCGAGGGAAGGCGGGGGGCAGGCTCCAGCCCCGGTGAGGATTTGCGTATTAGTAAAAACAAACAATCCTGTAAATAACGAGACCCTCGTCCTGTCTCCACCACGCTACTCTTATTGAGTGAGTCAGATGTTCTGCTGATTAAAAATTGATCCATTTCAAAATCTAATCAACAGAATAGGATTCTTTCATATGTTATCAAGGCAGCTGCTGACAACAAAAACCAAACCTGTTATTAACCCATGAACCCCAATGACCTGAACCTGGCTGGGCTCTGCAACTGTAAATTATTCAGTAGTCCAAGAGCAATACCCGTAAGCCTGATGAATTTACGCCCCGACCGGAGCCGGTGGGGGTTAAAGCCAATATCACAGACCCGGGGGTCCCCGGGGATGCGGTTCACGACACGCTGCCACTCTGTGTCATGCCTGGGAATACATTACCAGCGTCTGCTCGGCTTCGCCTTGCAAATGTGTAGTCTTTTTTTTTTTTTTCCCCGTTGTTTTTTTGTTTTTTAAATGACTTTCTGGTTTCAGCACAGCACCACAGGGAGCAGCCCCGTGCCGTGGGAGCAGCGGAGCGCAGGCAGCCCTGCGAGCACGGCCAGTCTCTGCCCGAGCCCCAGGTTGTCCCCGTTGAGCAAAATTCATAGAGCAAATGGTTTGCATTTCTGCTTCAGCTGTAGCCCAGCATTGCTGGTTCAGCCATGGAGGAACAGGGAAACTGGGGGAGCAATTAGAATTTTTACATTTTAATCATTATTTTTAAGCACCACTTGCACTCCTCGCCCACGCTGCTCACCACGATGATGGAGACACCGCGGTGGGTCCATGTCACTGCTGGGTTGCCTCTTGGATCTTGATTTGTGGGCCGGTGACATCCCTCCGTGGTCACACCGTGCCCAGGGGACACACGGTTGGCACAGATGAGGCTCAGCTCTGCCAGGACCCCAGTGCCAAGCCTGGGCACACACACGCTGCCAGCTCATACATCCCTAAAGAAACCCCTGCACACCCAAAAGCACGCAGGGATGCAGAGGAGCCCCAGCCTCACCCAGGCTGCAGTGAGCCAAAGCAGCATCGCTTGGCTCCCCAAACCTCAAATCATCTTTCTGCAAGATTCAGGGGGAGTCAAAAAAAAAAAAAAAAAAAAGAAGTGGCAGCTTTAAGTGCAGGTTTTGATGCTTTTTTTGGGGGAAAAGACTCTTTGCCCAACACTGTTCAACACTATTTTCTACCCTGAGCTGCCTGGGTGTTGCCTCAACTGGATCAGCTGCTTGTTGATCCCCTTGGTGTAAAAGCTTGAACCAGAATGGGGGAAAATTGGTGCCACATAAACCAAGCTTGAAGAGAACGACGGCTCTTCTCTTAAATCATAATATATTTATAAGTTTAATGACTCTCTGACCTCTCCTTAAAGCCCAAATAACCCCTGGGGAGCCCCCTCAGACTGGCCGCAATCGATCCCAGCTTGGCTGCTATCTCCCAGCTAGCAGCACCTCCCAGGGATGCTCCATGCGTGGGGTGGGTGGCAAAACCCCCCCCACTGGGTGCCAGCATCACACTGGGGCTTTTCAGTTATTTAACAGTGAGCCCATCACCATCCCTCACCCCACAACCTCAGGGGGACGCAGAGGACCCCAACTGGCGTGGTATGGCTAAAACACACCAGATATTGACTTTTTTTTCCCCCTCTATATTAAGCCCAAAAAGCACTTTAAAAATGACCCAGAGAGCTGCTGGCAGCAGCTGGGGGGATGCTTGGCAGCCACTTTGGAAGGCTCCTTTCAGGATTTTGGAGCCGCGCTCCCTCCGCACACCAAGGTGGCTGGAGACAGCCCGTCCCCACGGCCCCGGCGTCAGCACGCAGACGTCACCTCCATCGATTTTGAATCCAAATCTCAGTTGAAGGTGTCAGGGCAGAGCACGGCCCCCTCCTACCCAGGGGTGGGAGAAATAAAAAAGCATCAGTAACCAGGCAGCGGGTAGCACCCCCACCAGCAAAAACACCACAAGCAGAGCATTTTTGTGTTGTTTTTCCCTTTTTTTTTTTTTAAAGCCTGCCCAGTTAAAAGGCTTTAGGCTGGACATCCCCAGGCTCTGCAGTCAGAGGAGGTTGATCACACATGTAACTCCTGGACAGGGGCTCTACAAGCCCCCCCACCATGGGGTACTTGGATAAAATGCCCAGCAGGCTGCACCCCCCCATCCCTCCTCATGCCAGCTCCAGGGCTGTAGAGCTGCCCCTCAGTGAGACCCCCCCCCCCCATGCACTTCAGCATCCTTACAGGGATGCCACCCAGCGGGATACCAAAGTCATTCAGACACGGAGAACACAGCAGGGTTTCGCCTCTTGATAAATCAGATATTCCATATAATTTCATTATATTACAAGGTAGATATCGGGGAATGAGTCTTGGAAGAGAAAGTGAGCGGAGGAGCAGCCCCATCCTGCCACAGCCAGCGATCCATCCCCACGATCTGCAGGGATACACGTAAACAACCACTGGCTCGTCTCACCATCATCATCATCACCACCACGTTCCAGGGGCCACAGCGGCTCCCTCGGTGCTGCCAGGCTCACCCAGCACCAACCATCGACCCCTCCGCTCCCTCCTCGCTATCTAATAATCACACTTGTGCAGAGCTGTTGCCGTACATAAGGAAAAGAGAAAACATCCTTGGAGAGCCTAACAATCAGACAATTTTTAAGATCATGGAGCATTAAACCATTCCCAATAGGGTTTACTAATCAAACAGCCAAATCCTTCATAACCAACCAATCCCTACAGAGCAATTAAATCCTTCCCCTTTAAAACACTTGGCACGCCGTCTGGGGAGAAAAAGAAAAATTTGCAAAATTCATTTGATAAATTAACCAGGGAAAAGAAAGAAGTGAATCAAGCTTTGTTCTTTTCATTTTTTTTAATTATGGAATTCACAATGCCTGAATAATGTTTAATAAGAACTATGAAAATTCCTAACAGTATTACAACACAACACAAAAGAATTAACCTGGTTACCGTGAAAAATTGCATATTTAATTAAGAACTGAGAGTTCAAAACTATCCAGAGATTTCAAAAGTACCGTTGCCTAAGGGGCTAAATTACACGCTCGCAGTGCTGCTAACAGGGCTGGAGCGCGCAATCATTACCCAAGTGTCCCCATTAAGTGACAATGGGCAGATGACATCAAATTCATTTCAAAAGCAACAGGAATTGAAGCATTCGCTTGGGTAGTGGAAGGGAAAGCGACTATCCTGCTGGTATAAACCAGACCCCTTGTTGATAAAGGCAATAATTAAAGAATAATGTTAATTAGCTGCTTTTATTTGAAAGAAAAGTGCAGTGGCAGGAGACACTACCTCTGCGGCGTGCGCCGAGCGGAGAACGGAGCGGGCAAAGCTGCTGGCCCTGGATGGCAGCCACCGGCCTTGATGCCGGGACACGTGCCGGAGCCGTGCCCTGAGCCGGGTCCCGCTGGCCCCGGGCACCCACTGGCCCCAGCCAGCCCTCGGCTCTGCCAGGGCCGGGCTTGGGATCAGCAGAGCGCAGCCCATCACCGGTGCCGGAGGGAGGGAACCGGAGCGGCACGGCCAGGACGTCCCGCTCCAGCGCAACAAACGTGGCATCAGCAAACGCTCAGGGGGGGAGAAACCCTGTGGAGGGGCCTTCCCCGGCAACTTGGGTGCTGAATTTGGGGCCCAAGGGTGTTGCTTGGGGAACCTCGTGAGACCCAGCACCATGCTCTGCCCCACCAGGGAGGGGAGCTGGCGTCCTGGGGGTATGGGGAGCTGCAGCTCAGGGGTCCCCCAACTGCCCTCCTCCTGGAGGGCACCATCCTCCCCATCACCCCGTCCCAGCTGCCACACACTGCTGCGCTGCATGCAGGCACCACCGGGGGCTTTTAGCTGCCCCAAACCATGCCCCCCACCAGGGCAGAACCCACCGCTGCCCCCTTGGCCAAGAAGCCAGGCGGCATGGGGGGATAAGAGAGGTAATGATTACCCAGCTCCCAGGGATGAAGCAATGTTTGCAAACCACTCGGAGAGCCGCAGACGAAGGCAGCTCTCCCCATCGGTGTGATTAATAAAGAATAAATGTCCTCTGCAGCCAGGCTAAGCAATAACACAGAGGCTCCGGCGCCGATGAGCGGCTGTGCTTACACCGCACATTACAAGACCCGCTGCCAGCACCAGGTAATACTTTATTATGTTATCCCGACGGAAGAAAACAAAGGATGCCCGAGGTCCTGACTTCGGTGTAAAACTGCAGGAGCGTTACCAAAGGCAACAGCAGCGTGCTCAGAGCGGCTGACGCACGGCACTGCTCCCACCAGAGGAATATTTACACGGGGTTCAAATTGGTTATTTACTTTTTTAGAAATCCGCGTTGCAGAAGAACTAGCTAGCACGCACACGCCGAGCAATTAATATTAAAACGGCCACGCGTTAGCGGCGAGTCGCTTAAACTGCAGCTAAATCAATACTCTGGGGTCCTGTTGCAGCTTTGGGGAAATCATTAAGTGCTACACCAAAGTAGTCAAAAAAATAATTACACAGCAAGGCCATATTAAAAAAAAAAAGCACCGAAACCATTTTGGAAGGTGGTGTTGGCGCGTTCAGCTGCGTGAAATCGTGAAGCTCAACTTAAAAGAAAAGCCACCAATTGTAGGAATACTGCAGAGCAGCTCCTCAGCAGACATGGCCAAATATTAAATATACAGATGAAGTTGAAGGAGCCCATCAACACACGCTGCCCTTCTGACAGGGCTCCTGCCCGCAAGCAGGGAGTGAGCATTTATTGTCCCCCTCGTCCAGGGCTCCCCCTCCACCCCAAACCCCAGCCAGGATCTGCCTGGGAAGGAGTGGATGCTCCTGTGCCTAAGCTCATTAACAAGCACTGCGGTAAATAACGAGCCCTTCAGCTTTCCAGGCTAAGCCTTTTGGTTAGATTTTGCCGATGACCCCGGTAGCTGGCAGCTTGCTGGCTTCCAGAGCTAGTTCTTCATTGCACCAATACAGCCCGGACCTCTTTGCAGAGTTGCCCCCCTGAGAGCTTCTGCAAGGGCCACCAAAATGGCCCATACAACCTTTCCGAGGACCCTTCTCCTCAGAAGACAAGGGACAAGCACACAGCCACACACCCAGGGCACGGGCACAACTGCCATGATGCTGCCAGGCCCGTTTTGGGGGTAATTTGCCTCAAGATGCTGGTTTACAAGAATTCTCCGTCATCCCTTGTGCCCCGGGAGCAGGGAAACTGAGGCACAAAGCCATCGCCCAAAGCAACACGAGGGTGCTGGGACTGAACTCAACCAGTGCATCACGGCTGTTCCACTCCATCCTCAGCTGCAGAGGCTCTTCAGTGTGCAACAGGGAAGGGAACACGATCCTGTTATTTTATGGTGGGCTCAGAACAGGAATCCTGAGTTTTAACCCTCCCGCAGAAAAACCCAATGCCCCAGGCTCAGCCCACCAAGTCCTGAGATTACGGGGTGAGGCACCCACAGACCCCACTCCCCCCCCGAGCCCCCCAACCCATCGCCAAAGCCAAGCCAGGAGAAGGGGATCTTAGCCTGGCAGGGACCTCGAGCAAGCCAGACCCAGCACAAGGCCAAATCCTGCTTCCCAGGATCTGCCGTCTCAGCAAAACACACCAAAAGCTGCAGGGAAAGCGTGAACCACACCAAAAAAAAAAGGTAATTAAAGAAAACTCAGTCATAGATCCTAATGCAACATGCACGAGAAAGTGTTACGAAAGGGGAAAAACTTTTTAATAAAGTCTGCAAGTATATATTCCTCCTTTATCAACCTCAAGATTTATTGACCCGAGAAGCCATATTGACTGAATAAATCTTGATAATGACCCCAGCAGAAGTCAATACCTGCTTATTATCTCCCAAGTTGGGGAATTACATCTTTCGGTAATAGGAGCAGGATGGTACAAAATGTACTGAGAAACTTCACCCAAGCTTTTTGGGGGGAATAGATGCCTCTAATGTGCCTTTTCCAATCCAAGAGGGAATCTGCTACACCGTTAATTCAGCAAGCAAGCTGTGGGGTGGTTTCTATCTCAAGATCTGCCAAGGCGGGGAGCACACACCATTGCTTTTGAACCCTAAATTAATTTCACTTCATGGCAGGCTGTTGAGGAGCAGGATGTTGCAGCTTGCCATCGCCCTCCCTCCCTCCCTGCAAACAATGGCCCCGCATTTTCAATTTGCCGTGTTGTGTCGGCAGCTCCCAGGATAATTCCCTGAAATTCAAGACATGGGAATTCCCGCAGCCGGGGATGTGCAGCACCGTGATTATGCCAGCACCAAAGGGAAGAAGGGAGCAGCATCACCACCATCCCACAGGACGCACAGCCACCCCTGGGAACCCAAACACACCGCTCTTCTCCAACCAGCAAAATTAAGAGGGGAAAATGGGGGAGCCACTCCAGCCCCCAAATCCACAGGCAAGCAAATCCTTCTGCATTTAAAGATGGTGCTTCTTTTGCCAACAGTTAACTTTCTGTTCAGCAGAGAAAACAGTAGCTATGGGACCGGCACGCACAACAATTATGCCTGCATTTTTATTTGAAGTCTCTGCAGACAGCAAGAAAAATTAACTGAAGGGAGCAGCTCCTGTGCCAACATATGGAGGGAGATGAATTGCGAGTTCCGCATGCTCTGCTGAGGTTATCTAGTTAAGCAAGTACCTCCTAAAGGACTCACAGGCTGGGAGTGTACTGTTTGCTTAATCTGGTCATAAATAATAATTCGGATCACCAAGCGTTTTAACATTCAGCTCCACCTGCAGCACAAAAGCCCTGCCAAACTCACGGCCGCAAGGCAGCGGGAGATGACGACGCAGCCCGGGGACCCCAACGAAATGGCTCCCCTCTTGCCATCAAGCCTCGTGATGCAAGAGGCTCCTTCACCAACCGTGACCAGCCCTGAGTTGGGGGCACCAAGCAGCTGCCTCCACCCCACGAACCCCCCCTCCGTGCTCTCCCCTGTTTCAGTGGGCACAACACCACCAAGCGCTCTGCTCGCTGTGCCCGTGCTCATCTCCAAGGTGGATAACTCACCGGGAGGTGGCAGGGCTGATCCTTCCCTCCGGTCCCACAAAATCAAATTATTTTTCCATCCCTGTCCCCTATTCGCCTCTCAGTCACAATCCCTATTTCCCCCCCCCACCTCCAAGGCCACAGAGACAATTCACTAAACTGGATCAGGAGGCCAGCGCGTACATCTCTAATGGGCTGCAGCACGCACACAATTAATTAATGGATTTATTAATTAGGGAAGAAGTCACTCTTCGGGCTGGAATTGGGGTCACCAGTTTCTAAAGTGAGAGCTGAGGAGCTAAAGATAAACTCTCATTTTCTGCAGCTCTCTTCTTGTCTGGCAGCGTCTCAATTATTCAGCCACAGGAAAAAAAAATTAAAAAAAAAAAATCACATTTCACTTCAGGAACTTCACGGTCCGACTTTTTGCCAGGGCACCACACAGACCCAACAGCAGGTGGAACCAGGAACGTGGCCCATCTCGTTCTCCCCTTCACATATAAATTGGAATTACTAGAAATAGCAAGCATTTTCTTCCAGTGAAGGATTTGGGGAGGAAGAGTAGAATGTGGGAGGGATATAGCACCTCAGCCTGACCTAAGGAGGGAGCTGTGGTGGAGGTGTGGAGGAAAGGGACACCACAAAGTGGTCAGTGATGGTGACATCCAGAGACCCACATGTCCCCCCAACCACCAAGGCTTTAACAGGCCGTGCTGGAGCACCGGCTACGCTTTGGTGGTCAGTTCAGCTGAACCTCCTTGGTGGCACATGGAGGGGACAAGTATTTCTGCCTCTCTAAGGAAACAGGGCTCCTGGGTGAAGGAAAGAAATGCCATTACCGTCCCTGCCAAGAGACAGGCTACAGAGCACAGCCGCAACAGGAGCCAGCAGAGAATCCACACGAAGAGCACCCTCATGAATGCCCTGGTCACTGGGAAGGCCCCAAGAGGAGCACACAACCAGCAGACACCAGATAACCCAATCACGAGACAGACATCTGCAGAGAACCGGGCTTCGTTAGTGCCGCTGCCCCTGAATTCATATTAATTGTTTAAAGGGGACAATTCCACAGCCCACTCTCCCCCAATCCCTGGTGCACTGGAAGCAGCTGGAGCCACTGGAAAGCACCAACCACGTTGACAACCCTACACCACTCCCCAGCCAGCCCTGGGCATGAGCTGCACCTGCATAAACCCGGAGATTTCAGCTCAGAAAGACAAAATCCCCCTGAGATGGGGGCACCCAGAGCCCCCTCAGGCTCCCCCCGCTTTCCCTTGGACACAGTGACCACGGGCACCGTCCCACCCTCCACCTCTGCAAAGCAGGGGTGGGAACAGATAGTGCTAGAGACGCTGGAGGAAACTGGAAGGTCCCACCAGTCTTTCCAGAAGAACCCGAAAAAAACCCACACAGAACCTGGGGAATTTGCAGAGGTGAAGTTGCCCCCGTTCACAGCCCCAAAAGCATCACGGCCTCCCCCCGACATTATCCTGCCCACGGGCTGCTCCACAAGAGTGCAGTTAAGTTTATTAGTCCAAGCTCCAGGAATTAAGCTTCAGCCAAGAGGACTGATAGCTTATTTACTGCTGTCGTCTATATAAAGAAGAATTTTGACACATTGTTAAATGATAGCACATTTAGATAAGTCAAGCTGTCATATCATTTAATGGATGTCTAAACTCCCTCTGTAGCTGATATGTAAAATTTATGCACTCCAGAATATCATAAGGTTATAATATTTTAATCACATCCACAGGGTTGGGGTTTTTTTTTTTTTTTGGTGGTTTTTTTCCTCCCCTAAACTTTGAACAGCAAAAACATTCCATCAGCCACACCGCGCTCCGAGGCTCCCGGCACACCGCCACCCGGCAGAGCCGCCGCCGAAGTTTCTGCCCAACTCCACTCTGACACGCAGAGAACATTTGCATTACGGGAAATAAAACGAAAAGCATTTTATTTGACGAACCAAACACTGGAGCCGTATAGCCAGAGCTCATCTGCATAATGAGATGTGAAGACATTTATAAAAGATGGCTATAATCGGTCTCTCTCCCCTCACTCGCGGTTGTATTTATTATCCCAAATCAGCAGCTCACAACTCGTCCCATTTTTTTGCCGTTTCAACGCAGAATGGGTTAGATTAAAACGGCGTCAGGCATGCAGAGCATGTGATCCATACAACGCTAACCAGAACATAATAAACCAAGAGCAAATTAAAACACAAAAAACCCATAAAGGTATGAATCCCACTATGACTATTATACACAAGAAAGCTGTAAAAAAATACTGCATTAGTAATGTACACAATAAAACAATCTCATAACCCAGTGAAATATGTCTGGTATTATCTTTGATAGAATTTTATCTCTCCTCATTTCCGAGACTATTTGCTGTAAAAAGGCTCAACGCTGTTTCGATCAAAGTGCTGCCGAGTAGCACATTATCTACATGTTTTACATATGCCCACCATTCATCAGGGTTGCTCAAACTCTGCCATTCCCAGCCAGCCCCAGGCCAGCAGAGCTGCTCAGACACATGCATTAAAACGGAAGGAAAAAAAAAAAAAAACAACACCACAACAGGGAAAAGCTCCTGAAAGAATAATGAATTGATTGTTTCCCTTCCTTTTTGGGGGTTTTGTTTTTTGATGAGGGGGGTTAGGGTGGGGATTTTTTTTTTTTTTTTTTTTAACTAGAGGGCATTAGGCCAAGCTGGCACAAGGTCACCTTTCCCACCGTGATCCCGGCGAGGCGGCAGAACTGCTGCCTGGACAGAAGTCAATCCCCACTGCTCCCTCTCCAGCTCCGCGCCCAGCCACAGCCACCCGGGCGAGCAGAACGGCGGGGAAGGCGAGCAGCCCACCTCCCACACCCGCCAAGTCCCCCCCAACCCCTCCGACAAACCCCCAGAAAAGTAGCTGCCAATATTTTCCCTTTAAATAAAGGTCTGCGCGCAGCCAGGACGAGTCCTTAGCGTGATGTAGCGCGGAATGCTTTTGTACCCGAGCGCTCGGACCCGTAATCCCTTCCCGACCACAATGCCGTAAGCGAGGGAAGCCGACCGGCCGTGGTACCTGCGGTACTTTTAGGGGAGCGGATCACAGATGTAGCACGTAATCTGCTTAAAAGCCAAAATGTATTAAATGCTGGAACTGTTGATACAGTACCGAAGCCCCATAAATCGCATTTCAATTTGTTTACTCCCCTCTGAAGCATGCCACATTTTAAACTCCGTAATATCCTACAGGGATAAACCCATTTAATATCCATGTAAATGAGCGTTTCGGCTTTTGTAGTAGATCCAGGTTGGGTTTCATCCCATTATGTTGGGAGAGCTATTGTGTTAATTATCCGCCTCCCCGCTACATAGGTGCCTATTTAAGGTCACCAACTGTCAACATCCCCTGACAAACCTTCCCTCGCACACGGTAACAAAGGACTTACCGTTAATTTCACAGCCCGAGGGCACTACGGCGGGATACGGCATCCGTGACCTGCCCAGAGCCACAAAGGATCTCTCTCCCGCCGCATCCATCACAAGTCCCAAACGCCGGCAGGCAGCCCTTCCCCGGGCCGGCCCGCAGGAACGGCTAGTAGCCGCTTGATGCCGATCGCCTTCCCTGCCATTCAGGGCTGAGCGACCCCCAGCACCGGCACCGAATAACAATGGGAGGGCGGCGGGGCTCCGGGCAGCCCCGCTCCGCCATCCCCGGGGCTACCGCGCATCCATCATCTCAACCAAGAGTCTCTGCCCTCCCAGCTCCAAGCATCAGCAATTCCAGAGCCGCCCCCGCTACCGGCTGGTGGTGGGGAGGGGGGATACACACACACACACACGGGACGACGACACCGGGGACACTTCGCAGCCCGCGGGCACCTGCGGCTCCGCTCCGCGGGTGGGGACCGCAAGAAACTTGGCGGAGCGGCGCGGGAGGCCGCGCTCCCCGCAACTTCATCCCGCGGAACTTCCCTCCCTCCTCTCCCTCCCTCCCTCCCCTCCCGCCGGGGCGGAGCGGCGGCCGCCCCCCGGCCCCGCTGTCACCTCGGGGGCGGCGGGGCGGGGGCCGGGCCGGCGCGGCTCCATCGCCGTTAGCGCTGCTCCATGCTCCCGGGCGGCGCCGAACAAAGAGCGGTGGCGGCGGCGGGGATCAATTTCTGATACCTATCGATGGGGAAGGGCGGGCGGAGGGAGGGAGGGCGGGAGGGATGGGGGGGGTGGGGGGGGGAGAAGAGAGGGCGGGAGGGATGGGGGCGGCCGCCCGGATCCCCCCCCCCCCCCCCTCCCGCCCCGCCGCCGCCACCAACCTGGAGCCGGCGGACATCAAACCGCGTCCGGTATCGAAACATCGATCCCACGTCGGCGGCCATCTTGGGGGAGACCGACGGCGCGGAGGGGCGCGGAGCAGCGCGGAGAGCAGCGGAGGAGACCGCCCGCCTCCACCGCCGGGGGCGGCCCCCGCCTCGCCCCGCCCGCGCCCCGCGGGGAGGGAAGGGGGCGGCAGCGGCATCCCCCCCCCCCCCGCGGGCATCCCACGGCCGTGGGACCCCCCCGCCCCGCGCAAAGGCGCGGAGCCTCGGCACAATTAATTTTTTTTAACAAACCGGTGTTTTAAGAACACCCAGCCGCCCCGGGAAGGTGGAAAAAAATCACCATCCGGAAGCCGCCGGTTAAACTTTTTCAGGTTTTTTTTTTTATTATTTTTTTTATTTTTTTTTTTTCTCCTCCTAACCTGACACGTCCCACACCTTTGACCCTGGTGGGAATGGCCACAGCGAACACGCTCACAGCACACCACAGCCAGAAAAATCTCCAATTTCAGGCTGGTTTAGGACTATATGTTTAAATTACTTAATGCAGTTGGTCTCCGAAGAATTCAAACAACTTAAAGAGCAGAGCGGAGCGCTGCCAGCAGCGCTTGGGCAGCGACACAACCCGTTCAAAAACACCCCCTTTGCTTTCCTACCAAAAAAATAAGTAACTTTATGGTTTCTGCACCAAGCTGCCCCATATCCTATCGTACCAACCACATCCAAAGGGCTTTGAGGATTATTTTCCTTTCCATAACCTCCCAGCAGCGTCCTGCCGTGTTTTCACCGGAGGGACCCCAGTGCCACTGACTGGGACTCGCTTCCGAGCGGAGAAGGGCTGAGCTGCCCCTTTGGGGACATTTTGCAGGTGGGTATTTGCAGACCAAGCAAGCGCAGGGTTGTAATATCCCTGCTAAGGTGCAGGTAACACCCCAAGTTGTTGCACAGACACATCTCTGCACATGGAAGAGCTCGGGGGCTGTGCCAGGCTGGGACACAGAGCCACACCCCAGGTCCTCGCTCTGAGACCCAGCATGGAGCGAGCTGGGGCCCCCCCCACGCCCCCCATCCCATGGAGGGGGATGCGGTATTGGAGTGTCACCCCTGGCTCGTAAGTCGTGGAGGCTGCTTTGCCTCTGAAACTGCAGAGAGGAAGAGGGCAGCAGCCCCCTCATACACCAACATGCTGGTCCCCCCCATCTTACCTGCCACCACGTCCCGCTGCAGAGATCCCCGTGCTCAGAGGGAGGTGGGCAGCCATCCCGTGAGCCTCCGCTGCCGCTGTGCGTGGAGGCCAGCAAAACCAAGACAAGTGCCCCTGTAGCTGCCACTCGTCATCCTTCACCATCCCAGCCCCAGAGCTCTCCACTCCTCTCGCCGCGGTGGATCTTGCGGCACTGGAGCCTCTTGTCTGCACATGGCTTGGAGTGGGGGGAAGCAGCCCCTTGGCCCTCCTGGGGCTTGGCCCCACCTGGCAGCCCAGGCATCATCCGACTGCCATTCCCTGCATTTTGCAGGACTCTTAGGATTTTGCCGAGAAGCAGGATTTGAGTTTGGAAGACACCAACGACAAGAAATATCCTTCAAACTGCGCCCTGCTCCGTTCATGCTTCCAGCTGTCACAGGGACAGGTCTGCTCTTTCCCTTCTTGCTGTCTGAAGTTCACCTGAGCCAGGAAAAGTGTCCAAAAGGATAAAGCAGACACCCAAAGCGACCTTGGCACCATGCTGTAGCACAAACAGCTCGGAAATGATCTTGTCCTTCTCATCTCTTCCACTCAGAGAAGCTCAGAGCTACTCACAATCCCACAATCGCAAAACGCCTCAGGCAGAAGTGAACAGAAAAATCAAAGTTCAAAGAAAGGATTTGCAAGAGCCAAGGCAGTTTGTGTTAGAGAGAGAGCATGAATGCTCCTGCAAGCCCTGCTCCAGCCTCTTGCACACCTCCGGAGCTGGCTGGAGAAAGGGGCTCCCACCACTGATCCTCCTTGTGGTGCTGCAGCAAAAGCACCTGCCTGGAAGTGGTGAACCCAGATGCAAATGCTGAGCTGACATGTCAGCCCCACTAACATCCACAGCAAACTCCGTGGGTGCTCTGAGACCCCAACCACCGGGTGCCTCCACACTGCCCCTCCTCGCGTGCACCCAAGTCAAGCACCCAACTTTGCTCTGGGAACCCAACTGCTATAAATAGATCCTCTCTTGACCCCTCAGCCACACAAATCAGAGCCCAAAATGCTGAAAGGTGTTGGGATTTGTAATGGGGTTGAGTCTGCTGGGGGTGCCGGGCAGGTGCTTCACCTTTGGTTTAATGAGGCTGTAATTAGTCAGGGGTGAGAGCACAGGCTGTGCGAGGCAGGGGGGAATCCCTCCATGGGAATTTGTTTCCATCCCTCTCTCAGGGCCTTGTACAGGGGGAGATTTGGTTCTAGACGGGTCAATAAACCCACATGGGATGGATGTTTTTTGCTGGGGGGGGGAGAGTTGGTTTCTGCTGCTTGATGCCAAGGTGTCCTCTCCATGCCAGCAGTGGGGGTGGTTCAGTCTGTTCATGACCAAGATGCTCCAGGCATCTGCTGTTGGACACCATCAGAGACAGGTCCCCAGCAAGGGGACCTTCTCCCTGCACCCACAAAGCTGATCTCACGCCCATAAATCACTGCCCCACTCTGCCGCCGAGGGAACAGAAGAGCCTGCTCATAAATCAGAAATAAAACTAACTTGGCATCTTTGGTGAGCAAATTAAATTGTGGGCTTTGGAGGAATGTTTCTGTTTGGCCAAATCATTAATAAATCAATGGGAGCCATAAGGGAGAGGGGCTGCACCCAGTGCTGCAGGGAGGGATGGAGAGCTGCGGGGCAGCACGCTCTGTCCCCGCTCCCCCTGTGTCCCCGTGTCCCCTCAGATGCTGCCCTGCCGGCCCTGGGGCACCCCGGGGAGAGCAGAGGGAGCCGGGTCCTGCTGCCCCCCCCCCCACCCAGGGCTCACCCGCCCCGGGGAGCGCTGCGAGGCGCAGGTTAATAAATCAGTTTGTCTCCAGAACGGTTTGCTTTGTGCGCCTGACAATAGCCCGTTGTAAATGGCAGCCCCTTGCCTCCTCTTGTGAAAGGCTTTTAATTAAAATATGGAAGGGGCTTTTCTGAGTACTTAAAAAAAAATATAGTTAGATTTCAGCACACTCCCATTTCAGGCGTTAATTTATTCTTGCCTTCCTGCCATTTGTGATCCACATGATAAGTCCTTTGTGCGGTGATCCGGCCCCGTTAGGCGTCCGAGGGGTGATGCTGGCAGCCAGAGCTCGGTGCCAGCCGTGATGGTGAGCTCGCTCGGCCACCCTGTCCTAGGAACGGGCTGGGGGACACCAGGGGCCACACCAAGGGACAGCAATGCCATCGGGGCAGGCGGGGACGGGTCAGGCCCTGGGGCTGGCCAGGAGCTCGGGCCCAGCTTCAGCCCTGGGCGCAGGGCAGCAGGACCCTCGTGGAGACCCACCCGGCTGCTCCGAGCTCTGTGCTCGCCCCGCGCAGGGGAAGGTCATGGAGCTGCACGGCCATCTCCCCTCTCCCTCCTGCTTCTCTCTCCACGGCCCCTCTCCCCTCTGCTTCTACCCCTCCGGCCCCTCTCCCCTGCCCTTCTCTCCCCCAACCCCTCTCTTCCTGCTCCTATCCCCTCTCCCCAACCCTTCTCTCCTTGTCCCTCTCCCCCATCCTTCTCTCCCCAATCCATCTCTCCCTGCCCTTCTCCCCCCCAACCCCGCTTCCTGCTCCTCTCCACTCTCCCTGCTCCTGTCCCCTCTCCCCAACTCCTTGTCCCTCTCCCCCCATCCTTCTCTCCCCCAACCCCTCTCTCCCTGCCAGTCTCCCCTCTCACCCTTCTCTCCCCTCTCCTCATCCCTTTCCCCGCACGCTTCCCTCACCTCTCCCCCCACCCTTCTCCCCCCTCTCCCCTCCCTCTCCCCCCGGCAGCGCCCGCCCCTCGCCCGTTACAAGGGCTCCACCTGGCGGCCGACACGGCCCCTGCGGCGCGTCCCTCCGGGCCGGGGCGGGGGGACACGGCGGGACCCGGAGGGCGGGGGGGGGGGGGACACTGGTCACCGCGGGGGGACACCCCGAGGGGACACTGAGGGGTACATGGGAGGCACAGGGGTGCAGGCTGAGACACCGCGGGGGGGGCACAGCACCCCTCCATCTCCCCTCGGAGCTCACCGCGGCTCCCGCAGGGCTGCACCGAGCTGTGCCCGGCCTCAGCCCTCGGTGCCCCCTGGGTGCCCCGGGATGTGCGGGGAGGGTGCCCGGGCCCCTCCACCGGCCGCATTTCTTCCATGGCTACTTATTTCCAGGCACATTTCCCCTACAATTAGCACATGCTCTTTAATTAATTTTCCTCTTTTATTGCTTCGCCCGAATTATCTCAACCACGGCGCCGTTCGGCATGTGTACAGCAGATAACGCTGCTATTTCTGGCTTTCCCCCGTCAACGCCACGGCTCGGGAGGCCAGGGTGGCCTCCTGGGGCCCCATCCCGAGCAGAGCGCAGGGCGCGTCCCTGGGACGGGTCAGCAGCTCGGGGCTGGGGGCATCATCCGTCCTCGTCACCATCACCTGCCCTCTCCGCAGGCCAGCTGGCCCCCAGCTCTGGTTTGTGAGTGGCAGCTCTTCCCCAGACCCCTGAGGTGGGCAAATCCTCCTGGCCATTACTGCGGTGATATATCCTTCTGAGTGGAAATGGAGCTGAATCAGGCAAAGCTGCTAAATTAACCCCGTCTGGAATAAGCTGTTAAACACTGAAACCTTCTGAACACCAAGGGGAGGTGGATAAAACTCTCTGAAAGCTCCTGAAGATGCTGCCAGCAGGAAAGAGCTGGGTGGGGGGAGACTGCGATGAGCAAGGGTGAGCCCAAGGAAAGGGAAGGTTGCCCCCAAAACCCACTCAATGGGAACTGAGGCGCAGGGAGGTGACCAAGGGCACAGAGGCCATCTGTGGCAGAGAAGATGGGCTTCAGCCACCAGCCAGCACTGGGGGACACAGGCCACCCCCATGCCCCCCACCTCGGCGTGAGCCCCGGGGAGGGGTGACCACCACTGCCAGCTTCAAACTGCAGCTCTGAGCCGCACAGGAATCCATCTTTCTACCTTTAATAAGCTTTCTCCCTTTAAAAATAATCATTACCAATAAAGAAATATACCAGCCAGTGTATATAAGTATCAAATTAAGGAGCTACATGCATTTGTTACATTTGATATAGCCTTGTTAACTGGAAATTCCTAGGTTTGGAATATGTATTGATTTCAGCAAACATATATTATTTTACTGTAAGTACCAACAGCCATTGTAGTTAATATACAACAGTTTAATTTAAAATGCATTAGTTTAATAAAAATGCATAAAATAGAAGAGAATTGCATTAGCTTCAATAAAAAATTCAATTTCATAAATATTATCCAGTGTTAAAATGCATTGATTTCCCGGGAAAATGTATTGGTCAAAGGTAATTTACATTGGTTTGAATGGGAACGTACCGGCGTGTATACATATGTATTAGTTTAGTCAAATGTATCTGATCGCAGGAAAAAAAAAAAAAAAAAATTAGTTGAAGCAGAAGATATTCATAAGGAAACCACAACGGTGTGGGGTGAGCAGCGGCACGGGCTGGCTCTGGAGCATCCCGACACGCCGCTGCGGCCGCTCTCGGGCAGCCCTAGGGGCTGGACACCCCCAAATGTGCTCCCTGGGTGTCCAGACTCAGGAGTGCCCGTGGGCACGATGCTGCCGGGCTCCCTGGGACGAAGGGGGACCCTTATCGGCCACGGGCAGGACTCGGCTCAGGCGCAGGCACGCGTCTCGCTCAGGCAGAGCACGCGCCTGGAAAAGAGCAGGGGTTAATCAAATCCTTTTGACTCCATTTTTTATCGAGCTCAAGAGGGGCTGTCCTATTAATTAGAAAGGCTTTTTCATGTAAAACACAGGCTCTTTTGCAGATAAGAAGGGACGATGCTTGATTTTGCCGTGGCACAGATACATGTGTTATTTCCTGACATCCATTTGCAGGCTGCAGCCACTTCCCAACAGCTCTTTTGTTCACCGCAGAGCTCTGTAGGCATATATGTACACACATATATATTTAAAGCACCCATTTTTTTCCTGAATGCCAGTAAGTCCCCCAATATCCACAGCAGGAGAAGGGAAAGATGTGCCTGGAGCCACCTCCATCCGCAGGCTGGACCAGGATCCTCACCGAGGGGACAGGATCCGGCCCGTGCAGCACAGAGGATTACGTCTGACAGTGAGAAGTGAGCAGCGGAGCAGATGCACCGTCTTACAAATTACGGCAGAAACACAGGCAGCCATCTGCACCCCATCCCCGGCCAGGATTTCTGCGTCGTGCTCGACGCAGCCGGCCTCTCGAAACCCCCAGCCACCATCTCACCCCCAGCAACACCAGGGAGAGACAGAGGTCTGATCTTTTCCAGGCGGGGCAGGCAGAAATGGTGCTTCTCCTCAAAAAAAAAAAAAAACAAAACCAAAAAAAAACATTCTGGGAAACCTCCGTGGCTTCAGGGGTTGCTCCCGTGCCACCAGCCAGGTCCCAGCACGGATGCGGAGCCAGGGATGGGCAGCACCCAGGCAGCGCCCGCGGCTCCGCGGCCAACCCGTCCCGTTAAACCGCTACACATCACTTCCCTGATGCTTATGGATTTTTCCTTAATGCCACAAATTAAGGTAATTGGGCTCGGCTGGCCGATGAATCCAGCTGAACTTGGCAGAAAGAGGGAGCATCCGTGCTGAGATTGATCCTGCTCATCCCCAGCTGTGCCCGCATGCCCCGGGCTGGTCCTCGCCCCAGCTCTGCCCCTCGGGCTCTCTCGCCTGCCCTTTTGCCCCAAGTCCCATCCTGAAATCCCTTCCCTCAGCTCCAGCTTTGTCCAGACGAGGCAGTCCTTCCTGGATCAGGAGTTTTCTCCTCTCGGGGCACTTTTTCCTTATGCATTTCCCTGTTGCCTACTTAAATCCTCCCCCTAATGCCGTCCTTGCAACTGGGTGTTGAGGTGCGACCAAGTGGCAAGTGTCAGGGATTTAACACAATATTTGTGTCCTCTGGGGGAACAAGGGCAGCGTCTGGGCAGAGCCCGGAGCTCTGGGGATCCCGTTTCATGCTGCCTTTTGTTCCCAGCCCTCCCCGCTCACCCACCAGCCTCCTCAGCACGTGGAGGGGATGATGCTGGGTAGCAGGATGGGCAGCCAGGCCAGCAGCCCCCTGCACCCCAGGGCCATGCCAGGCACAGCAGAGCTTAGAGGGGCCACAGCAGTGGCTACCAGCACCAGCAGACCCACATCCCCATGGCAAGGCGAGAGGGAGGAGAGGTGAAATTAACAGGCTAAAAATACTGAAGAAAAAACAGAATCACCAAACGACCCGAGGGGTTGTGCTCCAGCTGTCGTGTCACCACTCCCGGGTGCTGCAGGATGTGGCCCCACACCGGCTGCCAGAGCCTGGGATGGGGAGAGTTAATTGTGTGTTGTGTCTCTCTGGGACCAGGGCTAGCAAGTGTTTGGCTTAACTGGGTGACAGGTGCCTCGGTGGGGGGTGACACATGAGAGAGGAGCCCCACGTGCCTGCTCGGCTTTGCGGGAGCTCAGCATCCACCTCCGGCCTCATCCCAGTGCTTTGGGGATGAGGGGCTACAGCCGAGCGGGTGCAGCGGCAGGATGGGCCCCTTGGTCCTGAGATGGGGCGGTCGGCAGCTTCTTCTGCTCTTCAAGCATTACAAGTGACCTGAGCCCGGTGCAGGGAGGGCAGGGGGGGGCTCCTCCACCTCCAGCAGACAAGTTTTGCCACGCCAACACTGCAATGGGGCATGAAGGCTCCCGAGGATGCATGGCAGGACCGAGGGAAAACATCCACGTCCCAAGGCTTGGGGGGCGGTAGCCGGGGATTCCCCCCAGGCCAAGTGCTCCCTGCATGCCCCAGCAGAGGGAAGAAGCCTGGCCACAGCCCAAGAGACAAACGCAGGTGGGATTGCTCCTGTTTAGTCCCTGCGGCGGGTCAGTATCTCCAGTGTGGGAGCTGCGGGGCCACTTGGCACTTTGTTAACCTTGAAACCCTCTCTGGCTCACATGTCACGTCAGCCGGTGACAACAACAAGCTGCTATTCCAGATTAGAGAGAGAGGGACAGTCAGAGACAACAGGGTTGGGGGCGGCTAACTTACCTATTACAGCCAAAAGTGGGCATGGGGTTATTTTTAACTCAGAGTGGGATGTATTTATTGTTTCAGCCGAGGGGAAGCGAGGGACTGCCTCCGAGACATCTCACGCAGCAACATCGGCGGCTGTGTGAAGCCATGGTGAGTACCGAGAGCCCAAAGCTCCAGTGGGAAGAGGCAAAATCCGTTAGCTTTTTCACCAGGATAGCTTTAAAGAACAGGGAGCAATGGATGCAACAGGGATCTGATGGCCAAGGACCCCTCCTGCCCTAGAAAGGGGGTGAGCAAGTCGGGGAGCATCTGGCTGCATCGGCAGTATCCTGTGTGGAACAGAGGTGTCTCCCACACTAGCAGAGCTTTCTAACTGGAGCAGACCATTTTGGGGTTCAAATACCATCTTTCTGCTTTCCCTTCCTCTATGCAGTGAGAGGAAGGGCTGTTGTGTCCCCTGAAACCCTCCTTCTGTGCCTCATCCTGGCAGATCCCCCCCGATTAGAGGGAAAGCACACAGCTGGACCGAGGGATGTCGGGCAGGGTGGGAGTGTGAGTGGCTCTGTCCTCCGCTCCCGTTTCTGGTTATTTCAAGCCTCAGTGCAGGAGAAGGCAGACTTTTTTAATAAGCATTTTAATAAGTGCTGTGGTTTTAGCGAGAGGCACGGCAGGGTGAGGAAGCACCTTGCACGCAACCTCAGCAGCGTGCTCCCAACCCCAGGTTTCCACCCGGGGAGATCTCACCCCAGTGCCGATCCTCTGAGCTGCTGTAGTCTTTGGTGGGGAATTGATTTCCCCGACTCATCTTTCCTCAGACCCATTTGCCTAAATTCATCAGGAGAGCAAAGATGGAGCTGTAATTTAATGAGGAATCTTAACAGCCCTCAATATCTGGGAGCGTCAATGTGCCCAGAGCTCCTGAGCGATGCACAGGAAAACCACCAAGCACACAAGTGTAGTGGCAGCACCAGCCCAGAGCTACCGTGAAGGGCTCACGACTAAGAATAGGGTAGTTTCATCCTTTTATTCCACACCATAAAAAGCCCAGTGAGTTAGTGATATGTACTTGAACCCCTGCAGGCACCCAAGAAAGCCAAGAAAAGGATTGAAGGTGCTAATTCCAACGTCTTCTCCATGTTCGAGCAGGCCCAGATCCAGGAATTCAAAGAGGTAGGTGGGTTTCAAGGGTCCTTGATGCGATGTGACCTTCAGCTCTTTCAGATCAGTGACAGCCGGTTTGCAGCAAGAGGCAGACATGTCCAGTTTTGAGTTGTTTTATTTTAAAAGTGAGAAGAACAACTCAGCGACATTGTTAAATATGGCATCGCCTCCAAGCTTCCTAGGAGCCCGCACCCTGCTTGAGGAGGAGGGCAGGAGCACCCCTCCCAGCTAGCTCCCACCTGCTGTGCCAGCACCTCCTCACGATTTACCCCCTGCACGGCTGGCACACGGTCCTGCGTAGATCCCGGTTACAGGGATAACTGGTCCCAGTTGGGGGAGCTGATGGCTCAGGCTGTCCTCTCCTGTTGGTCTCATCCCGGGGCGAGAAGTCTTTGGCTAAGACATGGGGTTTGGATGGCATTAGTGTGTGGGCTCCCATAGGGAGCCATCGCCCTGCAGCGCCCATGGGCGCAGGGGCCAGGATTGCTGCAGGATTAGGGCGATGGTTGTTGCTGGGTGGGGAGGAGGAGGAGAGGGGGTACTAAAGCCTTTGCAAAGGTCGACAACTCTCCTCCTCCCTGTGCTCCCTGCCCTGAGTCACTTGTCCCCTCGTCTGAGCGGGACATGACAGCCTCCTCCTGTGCTTCCAGGCGTTCACCATCATGGATCAGAACCGGGATGGCTTCATCGACAAGGCGGATCTGAGAGACACGTTTGCTGCACTCGGTGAGCCCCCTTTTAGAACCCTCCCCAACATCTTCGATGATGTTAGACCTGTTAAGTGAAAAACCAGCTGTGAGCTCCTGTTTAACCGAGCCCCAGTGGTTAACTGGATCTCCTGTTTTGCTGAAAACCTCCTGATCCAAACCCATTTCTGTGAGCCGGTGAGATTTCAGAGGTGCTCCTGCAGCAGCGAGTGTTTAATCCTGTAGGTACTAGAGAGGGTCAGCTCCTGGATTATACACAGCCAAACGCTCCCTGCCTTCCTGCGTGCTAAGAAGCACGTGGCTGTACCCATTCCACAGCACCCCTGGGGGTATGGGCATTAGGGGGATTTACGGGATTTGTGGGAAGCTGTGAAGTTGCAGGCTTGGCTGTCTCATCACAGAGGCCAGCACAAACCAGCGATGGGGCCAGGGAGTCCCAAAGACAACCCAGCCTCAGGTAGAAGGATGTAGGCATTCAGTCCTGTTCCTTTCTGACACCAGGGGCCAGGGAGAACCACAGCACACGTGGTTTTGACCCCAAAACATCTCCTGATGGCTGATCCATGGGGCAGTGAGGGAAGGAAGTAGCACAGCTCAGTCCTTTGCAGCCCTCTCTTCTGTGATCCTGGAGCCCAGGAAACCAGAGCTGGGGGTGTCCAACCCACCCATCCTCCACCAGCACACGATTCTCCCTTCCTCACTTTGGTTGCTGACGTTTCTTGTTTGCGGTTGCTCCCCAAGGCTGTGTCACTTCCCTCAGGTGGGGGAAAAAAAAAACCCAGGGGAAGGTTTCTCTGGTGTGTCTTCTAGTCCCCAGCACATGGAGCAGAGCCAGGAGGTCTGCATATATTTGTAGCCAGAGATGGAGACATGATTCAGCCAACCGTGCTCTCCTCTAGGGCGCCTGAATGTGAAAAATGAGGAGATCGATGAGATGATAAAGGAGGCACCGGGCCCAATCAACTTCACTGTGTTCCTCACCATGTTTGGGGAGAAACTCAAGGGTGAGAGGGCACCTGGGGAGCTGGGGGGGGTGGTTGGTGGGCACCTACACCATCATCAATATCCTGTCCCACCTGGGGAAGCCACACAACTCCTGGGACCTCTGTCACCCATCACTCTGTCATCCTTGGAGGCCTCAGATGGGAGCTGCTGAAGGAAAGGCAGGTGGCACCACCAGCCACGCTGCAGCACGCAGAGCCGGGGAAGTGGGTCAGGGCAAGGATTCCTCCCATGCTACGGCCAAGAGGTGACACCTGGGGACAACCACGGGATACCTGTGAAATGGCCTCCCTCACCCATCCCTCCCACATCCCTTAGTGCCATCTTCTCACAGTGGCAGCACAGGGACCTCCCCAAAGATAGAGGCAGTGGTGGGACCATCACCAGCAACAACCTCTCTCCCCGAGAGCTTCAGTCCTTGTACTCCAAATCCCGGACTTTGGCACTCTCTCTGACTCCCCATCTCAAAACACCACAGACAGGACAAACTCAGCTTCATGCACCTTGAGCAACTGTCCCCAAGGAGGTCCCTGCACCCCAAAACTCATGATGATTTGCAATACCAACAGCCCCAAAGGCAAGGCTGGGGCTGCCCATCCAGAGACCTGGATCTCATCCTGTGTCTCCCCAACCTGTTGAGGGGTATGAGCAAATCTCTGTGCCTCAGTTTCACCAGCCATTTTAAAAAAACAACAGGCTGTGATGCTGCTGACCCCACAGAAAGAGGGGACCGGAGATCTTGCAGCACCTCTGAGCCTGCTGACACCTGTGGTGGCACCCACGGCCACCCTGGCAAGGGCACTGGCTACAGCATGACTTTGACCCAAGGGCCCCGTCCGGCGGCACCCTGTATCACTTACACAACCCCAAGCATGCAGCCTCCCCACAGATCTCCAGGAGGCTACATGGCCCCAAGGGCCTGTGCCTGGAGCTCTATAAATACACCCAAAAGATTAGATAGAGGCCAGATGCCAGGGCGGTGGTGACAGAGCCTGCTTTGTGGGCACACCATGATCCTACGTCTGCTCCTCTCACCACCCGTGTTCAAGGCCCCAGCTGCAGGGTTGGTGTTCCTGTGGGGCCCCTCGCTTCCCAGTCTGTCCCCCATCTTCTCCCCGAAGGCTGGGAGAAGCAGGAGGCTGCATCTGGCTTCCCTCTCCGCTGCCTCTAATGGCCGTGGCCATGTCACCTGCAGGTGCCGACCCAGAGGAAACGATCCTGAACGCGTTCAAGGTGTTCGATCCAGAGGGAAAAGGCCTGAAATCTGCCTAGTGAGTACAGGGGCGGCTGGTGAGGAGGGCAGGCGTCCCCTCCCAGGCCTCCCTGCTGCTCACAGTGCTCTCTTGTTTGCAGCATCAAAGAAATGCTGATGACGCAGGGTGAGAGGTTTTCCCAGGAAGAGGTACGAGCGCCCTCCCCCCCAAAGCCAGCCTCCCGTGCCCTCCATCCCAACAGACCCCCAGACCTCCTCCCAGCCCCAGCCCCAAACCCCTTCTGCACCACCTTTTCACCCTGGCTCTTTCCCAGCAGATCGATCAGATGTTTGCAGCCTTCCCTCCAGACATGTCAGGCAACCTGGATTACAAAAACCTTGTCCACGTCATTACACACGGCGAAGAGAAGGACTAGCCCATGCTCGGCGCTGGGGCTGGCACCGTGGGGTCGCCTCTCTAGGTCACATCAGGGGGGTCCCTTTGCCTCTCCCCACCATGGATAGCATCCACATTAAACCGCCTTTTGGCAAGAGGAAATCCAGCTGCTGGTATGAGTGGTGTTTAGGCTTGCGTGGTGTGTCTGCACAGGGCATCTGTGCGCAGCGGGAGCCCCCAGAGCCATCCCAGACCCTGTTGCCCCCAGCCTCACCCTGGCGTGCCCTCAAGTCTCTTTGCCTCGCCGTTTCCCAGCCTGGCCCAGATCCCAGACCCAAACGGCCTGTTTCGCACTGGGCTGTGGCTAGCCGCCATCTGCTCCCACCAGCCCAAGACCAGCACTGAGTTCAGCTTTACTTCAGGAGCAGAGGGCTCCCAGCTTAGCAGGGAACACCCAGCAAGCACACTCATGCCCCCTGCATCTCACCATGCCCTCCCTGGGCCCCTCAGAGGTGCAGAGGTCCCTCGTGGTGCAGGACTGGGGCCGCGCTCCCCATCTCCTCTCCAGCAGCCACGCGATGTCCAGCTTCCAGAGGAGCGTTGGGTTGTGTAGCGGGGACAGCACCCCGCTGGAGAGCAGCTGTTCCCACCCCCGGTCACGGCTCCTGTCAGTAGTGGGCGAAGAAATGCCCAAATATCACCCAGCGAGATTTTGAAGCCTGTAGAAGGCGTTGGGTTCCTTCCAGAGGAGAAGGGAGACGGAATCATGTCCAGGGCTCAGAAGCAGAGGGAGAGTTTAATTCATCCCCACTGGCTCTCACACGTTAACACCACTCCTCTTCTTTCCTGTGCTGGTGGTGTCGCTCCTGCTCTTTCCCCCGGCTCTGGAGAATCAGCTGGCAGAGCTGGCTGTGGTCCAGCGGCACCTCCACTGCCCAAGAAAATGGCCACCCCCATCACTGACCCCACCCTGGGCCTTATATAACCGTCAGGGTGGGGCAGGCGGTTGGGATTGGCTGGGGACGATAGGTGACAGCAGGGGATTGGCCGGGCATCCAAGGGGGGAATGGTGGATTGGGTGGTTGCGCGGCCACGGCCCCTCCCTCCCGCCTCCCACACTCACAGGCCTCGATGGCGTCGGTGGTGCCGTCCAGGGTGGGGGGCAGCGGGCAGAGCTGGGCCTGGTCCGTCACCTGAAGGTGCTCGGTGCTGCCCAGCAGCGGGCTGACGAAGGGCTCGTCCAGGAACTCGGCCTCAGCCGATGTGTAGCGCAGGATGGACTCCAGCAGCAGGAGCTCCTTGGTTTTTTCTACAAGACCTGGGTGGGAGGCAGTGCCATGCCGCAGTGTCCCTGCGCCACGCCCCTGCCCAAACCCACGCCCGGCGCTTTGCTGAGCCTTGATTTCCCCGAGGCAATACCGTTGGGCAACCTGGCTCTCCAGGGGCAAGGGTCCAAGGCTGGGTCCTACACTCAGAGTTAAAATGAGGGCTTGGGCATCCCCCAGGATATTTATACAGCCAGGTTAAGCTCCTGGATTTGCTGAGAATTTGGCACCCCAAATTCACATTAGGGACATCCATGCATGGATGGGGCAGGGGAAAAAAAAAAACAGCTCAACTAAAACAACAGTGGAAGAGGGTGGTGGACATACAAGGTCCAGGCCATGTAGCAAGGGAAGACAGACAGCCCTGACCCACCGGAAAACTGTGTCAGGTTCAGCTCCATGATCTGCTTGTTTTCTCTGAGCTGCTGCCTTGTCTTTGTAGCATCGCAGTTGTTTTCTTTGCACAGGTCCTCCATGTCGGATTTGAGCTGGCCCAGGACTTTGCTGCTCTTTTTGCATCTCTCTTCGTACCGTCTCGTTTCCTCGGTGGTTTCCATTAGTTTTTCCTAGGTTTTGCTAGGTGTTACATCAGCCCCCTGCTTTCCCCCCACCCCAGAGCTGCCCATGTCCAGTCTGGACACATCCCAGAAGAGGCTGCGGGATGCTCTCATCCCTGAGGGGAAAAGGCTCTATGAAGGGGATCTCAAGCTCCCTGTGCCACAGATGAGGCTTCAGATGCTGGAGGACCAGGGCTGGCAGAGCCCTGCAGTCACCTCTCGCCATGCGCTGAGAGACCGGGCTGCCCGAGTCGCCGCAGGGCCCTTTTCTGCCCACACCTCCCCAGGCGTTGGCCAGAGCAGCACTGACAGGACCAGACAGGGCTCTGCTGCCCTCGCAGAGGGAAACCCCGGCTGACATACCTCCAGTTCCTTCAGGATATGAAGGCTGCTGCTCTCTGCACGCTCCCGGTCCATCACGATGGTCGTAATTTCATTCTGGGTGAACACAAGCACACGGAGGGGAGACTGGCTGTATGCCCACCAGACGTGCCTAACAGAGGCTGGGGACCATTCCTCCGCCCTGGGAGCAGGGATGTCCCACTTGACCCCTCTGGGGACCACTGTCCCCAGGCCAGGGGGGCAGATGACAACCCCACAACAAGCACTTCTTGCTCCAGCCAGCCCCGCACACAGCTGAGGCAGCTCTTGGCCCTCCTGGATACTGCAGTATTTTTGCTGGGTACACGGTGGCAGCATTGAGACACTTTCAGCTCTGAGAACGCAACATTCTGGCTATTGGAGTTATATTTCTGGCTCTCCCTTTGCATTCCCCTAATCCCACCCGTGTGAGGGCTCTGGTGTAAGCAGTGATGCTGGACACACGGCAGAGGAGAAATCCACCCCAGCCCAAAAGCACCAGCTGAGAAAGGGGAGACATGAAGAGCCTGGAACAGACCTGGAGGTCCTCAATCTTCTGCTGTATCTTGTTCATCTCGCTGCTCAGCTTGGTGGCATAGCTGAAGCAGGAAAAGTTCTTCCCCTCCCTTTCGATGAAGCCATTCACCAGCCGATCGATGTCCCCGTCCTCCGCCAGCTCCATCAGGCGCCTGTAAGCCACTTCATGGCTCACGCTTTGCCTCTGCTTCACCTGCTGGGCTACCTTCAAGGCTGAGGGAGAGAAATAGAGCCTGGGCTGTGCGTGTCCCCACAAGCTGCCCCTTGCAGAGCCTTCCCCTGTGGGTGCTGTGGGGTTTGGTGGGGTGCTTGGGGCAAGGGGGGGCAGAAAGCGTCTCTATGTCACTCAGAAATTAAACAAGTAGGTGACAGTCTGCATGGGAACAGGGCAAACACAGTGGGATCCCTCTCCGGGAGGATAAAAGCAGCCATGGCTGCACATGGAGACAGGTCCCTACCTCCCCAACCCTCTCTTTCCCCCAAGGGCACCCCAAAAGGTTTTGGGTGGCCTCACTTGACTATCACTGTTCCTTCTGTAGGGCAAAGGGTGGGTGAAGGAGCCCGCAGGGAGGGGAGAGGTCCTGCCTTTGGGGTGCAGTGTGATAAGCAGCCCCCTTGCCAGCCCTGCAGACTCCTGGTCCGTGGTCCCAGCTGCACATGGGTTCTTTCATCTGATACCTTTTTTCTCTTTGGCCTGTTCCTCCAATTCAGAGCGATTTCTAGATTTGGTGAGCATGAAGTTTTTCAGTTGGGCATTCTGGGCAAGGACACGCTTCCGCTGCTGCATCTCAGTGTTGAAGTGGACAGTGTCTTTGTTGTGCTTTTCTTTCATGGCTGAAATCTTTGCCAGAGAGTCCATCCTGCACAGAGAAAGTAGCAGGTTACACCACGTGTAGGTCTAAAAATTTGTAGTCCTGGCTATTCCCATGCATCTCTGTGCCCGACCTAGCAAAGCCCCCGTGATGCTGCACGTGTTGCCCGGCTCATGGCCCTCTGCAACTCCCTGGCAGGAGGGGGCAGAGAGGGGGGATGAGTCTCTGGAGCCAAGGAGCCAGCGCCAGGCCCCGAGGGAATGGCCTCAAGCTGCCCAGGCAGGGTCAGGCTGGCTCTGAGGAAGGATTTCTGTGCAGAAGGGGCTGTTGGGCGTTGGAATGGGCTGCCCAGGGCAGGGGGGAGTCCCCGGGATCCCTGGGGGGGTTGAAGAGTCGGGCTGAGCCAGTGCTGAGGGATCTGGGGGAGTTGGGAACGGTCAGGGTGAGGGTCATGGTTGGGCTGGAGGAGCTTCAGGGGCTTTTCCAATGACGATGATTCTGTGGTTCTGTGATACTCGTCACTGGCATCGCCCATCAGTGCCCAGTTTGCCACAGAGGGTTTGCAAGGCCACATACCACTGCTTGTGGGCTTGTGCAGATTGCTCAATAGCAGCGTTCATCCTTCTCATCTGCTGATCCAGCTTCTTATGGAGCTTCATGTAGGAGTTGTCCAAAACAGCTTTTTGGGTTCGCAGGTTTTCGATCTCTTCTTGGAGCTTGTTATTTCTGGTCAGGATGGTATTGAAATGAACAGTGACCTGGCGAGAGGGAAGCAAAAGGTTGAAGCTGGTGTAGGATGGGGGAGCTCAGGTCTCTGCTGAAGGACCTTGACCAGGGCTGGGACAAACACAGCCCAAGAGATTTTTAAGTTGGCCCTCCACTATCTTTCTCCTCCAGACAGAGGAGGCAACTGTATGCCAGGCCAGTCATGGCAGAGACCTGGAGCTGGCATTGTTCAAGGCAACGTGGCTCCAGGCAGCTCGGTTTTATCACTAAACAGGTGCAGACCTTCAGGCTTCTTGGCATGGCACAAGAGCTGCATTTGGGTCACCAAGCTTGAAGGAGCCTTTGAGATATTCTGGGAACAATTAGGCCAAAGGAACAAGCCCCGTCCTTTATGCAGCTTGTGTCAACCAAATGCATTTGAATCATTACCCTTTATCATCCTGACCAAAAAACATTTTGCACACAGGCCCCAGTGTGGCCTCGCACATGGTCTCCAAAGGTCTGCAAAATGTTTCCTCACGTTGTTTAGATGCGTCTCCAGTGCCTCAATCCTCTTTTGCAGTCGTTTGCTACTGTTCACTTGCTTCACCTTCACTGCTATCTGGTTTTGCCTCACCACCTTTTTTTCCAGCTCTAGTATCTGCACACAAAGAAAAAAAAAAAAAAAAAAAAGTATAATCGCCACCCCTACATTCTGGACTCTCATCGGGACACTTAGCCAAAGAAAATACTCTCTGTTGACCTGAACTACAGCAACCATGTCATTAATGAGCTCACAGTTATAGAAGCAGCTTTAATCCCAAAGGATCCCATCCTGCACAAGCAGTAACATAAACTGTAACTAGGAGTGGGTTTATTTTCGTGTCACGAAGGAAATGCATCTGCCTCTGGAGGGAAATTCAGCAGGTGTTGAACAAGGCACAGCAGCACTCTGTAGGGTGGAGGAGGCAAAGATGATGGTTTTTTTGGTAATGGTATTGTGCTGACCAGACAGGGATCTGTACAGTCCTCCCTGGGAATGAGTCGAGGAAATCTTTTGCCAGAAGTGGGGACCTGCCAGAGGAAATAAATCCACGAGAAGAATGAAGCAGTTGGAGAACAACGAAGCAGGGGGCAGGTGGGAGAAGTATGACTCAGCCAAGAGATCCATGACTGAAAGCTAACCCTGTTGTGGAAAGCTCTGCAGCACCTCGAGAAATGATAAGCTACTCGAGCATGTTCCCTGACTTCTGTCATGGGTGGGTTGTTCAGAGCACGGAGCTGCAGAGACGTGTCACTTCTGTAGCACTGCGTTGCCCTTGGCCTCCCACCCCACCACTGACCCAATCCAACCAGGCTGTCCTCAGGAGAAGTGTTGGGACATCCCTCAGATGTTGCTGCTCTTCTATATTTGCCATGTCTCAGGCAGCACAACTAAATGTTCCATTTTTGCCTCTTTTTTTAGCAGAAAAAAAAAAAAGTCAAGGGACGAGCAGAGGGATGCTGCATCAGGCGGGTGTGTGCCATCAAAGAGGAGCTGCAGAGACTGGTGGGACTGAAAGTCAGACCTTACTTTTCTAGCCAGTGCTGCTGACTTGAACGGGAACCTGACTTGATCCATTTGTCATTGTTATGTGTCTTTTGCCAGGAGGCAGCATTAGATTCCAAGGCCTGAATTAAATGCATTTTACATCGAGGAGTTTCAGCCATAGGACTCCCTCTGTGACTCTGCTCTGCTCTGCCGTGCTCAGCCAAGGAACGGTCCAGATGTTCTTACCTGGTTGTTCAGGTCAGCTAACAGGGCTTTTCTGTCTCTAATCAGAGAATCATACTGATATTTGGTCTGCAAAAGGCATTGGAGCTCCATACAAATCTTGTCATCCAGCATCTCGTTTCTCAGGGATATGAGCTGGCTCAGCATTAATGATTCCTTTTGATGTTCTTCAGTCAGCAACTTTATCTCTTTTCTGTAAAAACGGAATGACAAATGACATTAGCACATCCCACCTGCAATGCTGGAGCTGGTCCTTACTCCTCCTTATCTCAGCACCAAGGTCCCCAGATCTCGGCATGGAGTAACTTTCCAAGCACAACGTAGCTGAGCAAAGCTGCACTCACTCCTGAGCCTGAATTTTATGCCTCATGTTGGCAATATAAGATTTCCTCTTTTCTGCTACTATCCGAAACTGTTTCTGCAGTATCCTGATCTCAGCTTCAGCCAGCTTTTCTTTCTCCTCCACATGGAAGTCCGAAAGCTTCTGCCTCAAAGAGGTCCCTGCCTGCTGCCACACAAAAAAAAAAAAAAAAAAAAAAAAAAAAAAAAAAAAAAAAATTTGGTCACTTGAGGGGAACAGGTTAATGGCATCACCACCTCCAGTTGTTTGTCACCCCCTTCAGCGCTTTGCTGCCGCCTAAGATATTCCTTACCACCCAAAACACTGAGCCACACAAACTAACTCCATGAGTGCTTCTGATCCACTTCAGAGCCAAGTCCAGCCAGTGCTTTGCTCTCGGGTAACTCACCCCCACGCTACTACCACCCTCCAGTGCAAGGAGATGTTTACAGCCACCAAAATCAGTTCTTGTTGGCCATGGCAGCTGAGCCACAGCCAGCACCTTGATTCCAGGATCTCCAGCAGTGGGGAGGGCAGGTAACAGCTGGTGTCACCTCTTTTATTAACCAGCATGACTGTGAGAACCCCATGAGTCAGAACCAAACCCACCCGTGCTGGGGACATGGATGAACCCAGCTGACTTTGCCCAGGAGCAGAGCTCACATCCCCAGCTGTGGGACAGTTTTAGTTGAGAACCTGCCAAACAGGTAAGTACTGAAGCTGTGGCAGTTAGATCCAGCACCACCTGTGCCCTCAGCTGCCCCAGATTCCCCAACCCTACCTCCCCCAACAGCCAAATCTCAGGCCACATCTTCATCCCTGGATGGGGAGGGCAGGCAGAATCCACCCCACTACAACCTGACACCTTGCTGGCACAAGAAATCCTGGTTGCCCACCGCCTGTCCAGCTCACTGCACGCTAGCACTTACTTCTGCAGGTGAGATCTCCATGGCAGACCCTCCATTGCGCCTGTGGAGAAGCTCAGCTTTGGATTGTGCTTCAGTTTTTACCTCTGAGCCCTTCATTTCTTTCAGCTAACTCTGCCAGTTGCTCTGCAGATGTCTCAGGAAGGGGACGAGGAAGCCTCTGTAGGGCCAGGCCTGCTTTCCAAGGGGAGAAATGAAACCCTGGGTAAGGGGGTGGTTGTGTTCCCCTGCCCGTCCCTCAGCACCCGCTCGCGTGTTTGGCACATGAGGAAACCATCACAGATGGCGGCGCGATGAATAAAAGGAGAGCATTTGTAGTGATGTCATCGTGAAACACGCTCCTCTTATCGAGTTTATAAGTAGGGGAAGAACAGATGGTTTGAGCTATTCCATTCCGTTCATTACCTGGGTTTCCATAGAAATCCCAGCGAGCCCCCCCCCCGCCCCATACCACCGGGCAGAGCCCCCAGGGAGCACAAGTCAGGGATATCGCCTGGATTCAGCCCTCATCCTGCTGCAGCCAGGGAGGGCACTGGGGCTGTCCCTGCAGCCCTCACCCCCAAACCTGGTTCCCCCCAGCCCCACTGTAGCCTCTCGGCCTCCCCTGTCCCCCCCGACAGCGCTCACCCCGCCGCAGAGTGCTGCGGTTCCTCTCCAGCCAGGGCACAGGACCACGGCAGCCGTCGTGTATTCCCAAGGAACGGCCCCTGTTTCCAGTGGGAAGCACAGGAGAGGTGAGAGCCAGGCAGGGAGCAGATCCCCAGTCCCTGTCCTGTGCCCTACATTGCCCCAGGCTCTGCGGAACAGGCACTGCCCTGGTTGCCACGACAGTTGCCACACCGGAGTGTGAATGGGTGTTCCATGGAGACTGTTACCCCACGGGAGTGCTGGGAGCTTGTGTGACATGGACCAAAGGGGTTCCATGCCCCAAATCAGCCCTGAAGCATGTGCTCCGATGTCTCCCTGGCCACATGTCTGCAGCAGGCAGGAACCCTCATCTTCTCCTTGCAGAGTTTGAATCATCCCATAACCTGGGACTTTGAAGCCTTTCACTCTGACCAGAGCCCATCCAGAGCTTCACCATACCCAGCAGTGCCTCAGGGCCACAGAGCTGCCGTTCCCTCCCCTTCCTTGCCAGCCCTGCAGCCAGCTCTTTGGGCTTCCTACCTGGTTTCTATCCATTTTGTTTGTGAAGAGGCAGCAAATGCCACGTCACTGTCTTTGCCCTTGACACCCAGACACCCTTGAGGTGCCCACCATCGGCACTGCCAACCTGGGGAAGGTCCCAGAGGACAGAAACTGTTTAAGGCGGCCGATATAGGAGACAAATTGAGGATCCGCGCCTGCTTTTCTCCTTTCATGCAGTGAAGTACACAGGAGCAGTGGGCTTAGTCACAAGAGCCATCATAATCCCTTCCCCATAAGCTGGAGCGCATGGCTGGCTCCTTCCCAGGGACTCAGCAAGCCCTGATATCCCTGGAGGGCAGAAGCACGAAACAGAGCTGGAGGCTTCAGCAGGGATGTGTTTTGTAGCCCTGGCATTGCTTACTCAGCTCTGGGATGAAGGTGAGCAAAGGGCATCCACGTCCCATTTCGCAGGGCTGCGGCGAGTTCAAGGCGATGAGCAAAATCCCCAACCAGCAGCATCGCTCTCGAGGCTGCGCCTCCCCGTTATCCTGGAGACTTTGATGAGCTAACAAGCCAGCCATCAAGTTCCAGGCTAATTCACAGCCAGATAGGCTCTGAGGATGCATTTAATTGGAAATTATTTTCATGGCAGAAAGCAGAATGTGGCATTAGATAAGAAAAATCGCAACCAAGGGCAGAGCGATGCTGGGAAGGCACTGGAGCCTGAGGGTCCCGCTGGGGCCGGGGAAAGCTCCCAGAGCTTTTCATGCTGTTCCTGCATGATCGACAGCTCTGTGGGATAATAACGACAACGTCTCCAGGGATGAGGTTGTCACTCTGTCTCAGTGGCCCTGGCTGTGTCATACCGCAGATCCCTTCTCGCCACTTTGCTTCTCTTCATCCTCAGCAGAAATAGGGCCAAACCTCCAGTTCAGAATAAAGGTAGAGCTGCAGGGGTGGACATTATTTTTCCAGAAACAGTGCCACTGGGCAGCTCAAAATCCTGTTTTCCCTTGGCTTGGACTAATCCAGCCTCAAAATACAGCCAATATTGTCTGTCCTTTTTGTGTCCCTTCTCTGTGGACTGATTCTCAATTGTTTAGCCACGAACGAGTCAGTAAATTAAACTATTGAGGAAGGATCTGATTTGGTAGAGTCTGTGTCTGTCACACTCCTTGCAGAAGCATTTGTTTTACTAAAGGGGACTGTTTTCACCTAAACAATGCTCGACTGTCAGTCTTGCTCTGAGTGAGGGTGACTTCATTGTCTGCGTGGACCTTTAAGTTGTGGCTGAGCAGAACAGTAATCGGAGCTGGATGAGATCGTCTGTAACATCTGAATCCAACAAACCTCATCTTCTGTGAAAAACAGAAGAAAAGTGACTTTGTATGCAATTTTCATCTTAACCCATCTTCCCCGATTTAATAGGTACATTTAGCACTGATTGACATGGAGAAATTATTCCTTCAGCTGCAGATTTGGGGTCTAATTAAAACTACTTGTACTATTTTAAGGGCCAAATTCTGATCTGTGCAAGCAGCATAAATCCTTCCTGATTTCAGCAATGATTTCCCCGTTTCACCGGGTCCAGTTAAATGGTGGCTGGAGGGGACGGTCGGAGCTGGGCTGGCTCTGATCTGAGCTCACCTACCTGGGAGCGTCCCATCGACGTCAAAGAAAATCTCTGGGGTAAGCTAGAGAATCAGGCCCATATTTTCATGCAAATGTAATACATTCATGCTACTTGATGCCTATTTATAACAAATCCAGAACTTAATTCTACTTAACCCTTCTTCGGTGTTTGACACATGAAATCTGTGAGTCAGAGGACTATATATGGACCTGTCAAAACTTTCTTTTTTCCCCTCCTCTAAAAGCCTGGATTAAATCATAATCAAACTCCCAACGGCTCCAGCAGCAGCGCTGGGAGGAGCAGGAAGATGCTGACAACTGCTAAGGCAGGTGGTGATGAGGAAAGATCTTCTCAGCCAGCAGCCCGACAGCAAAACCTTACAGAAGAGGTCCTGAATTCAGACACACACTAGCTCCATCTTTGCTAAAATGTCATCCCGTGGTCCTGGAGTGATACCTCGGCCTCATGGTGTCACCTCACCAAGAATTTTCTTGGGAATGGCCTGCCATGAACACATTCTCTACCCAGGTTTTTATTTCTTTCCTCTGAGGAGTGGTTATCTTTGTATGTGCATGAACCCTACCAGCCTTCAAAAGGCAAGACCAGTTTTGATCCTAAAAGCACTGCAAACACATTGCGAGTTGTAGACTTGCAGCTTTTTGCAGCTGGCCAGAGTTTTGCTCCGTGTTTCTCTTACGAAAAAGGGTTATTTTAAAACACACATCATCTAGTCTTCCAAAGCTGAGCCATTCTCCCCCTGCATGATACCACTTCTTCTTGCCTGCCCTTCCTCAGCGCACACTCTTCCAGGAGAGAAGGCTCTCACGCTGAAACAACGCTGCAAACTTCTGATGCTGTTTTCCTTATTTAACGCTTAAAATCTCAACAAAATGAGAGCCAAATATGCCAGACACTCTACAAGCACGCAGCAGGACACCCTCCTCGCACTGAAAATTTACAGTGTAAAAATAACAAGTGCATATCCATCATCAGAGACAACAAAATAGCACAAAAGCAGCTGGTTTTCACCTCTGGGTGTTTTTCCTGACAGCCTGCGAGTGCAGCAGCAATGGCCTCTAGGTAGCAGGATGGGATAGAGACATCTCTGCACAGGCACATGGCACCAACTTTTAGGACGAATTGGCATTAAGTAAGGGGAGACGAGGCTGTTCGCTGCCTCGTCGATTACAGCGCAGAGGAATTACAGCTGTAATTCACTCCAAGAGGAAATTGTCATCATAATTTCCTGCAGATGGGTTTCTTCTGAATTGCTGACACCAAGCAAAACGCAATTTCCAGCAGTGAACTGACTCCTTTGTGGCATTACTTGGTATTTTTTAAAGGGTCATTTTAGGAGCAAGTTCCCCAGGTCTTGACTTTGGGAAAGTAAAACTTTTTTCCACTGCAGGCTCAATCCGTTCAGCAGAGCCTAATAACATGGATTTACTTCATCCCTCTGTGCTAACTTACGCCTGTACGTGCTGCCTTTGACTGCAGCAGGTACACTGTGCTGAATTACTGCTCAAAGGCTGCCGCTGCGGGGGGGAAAACACAGAAGCAAAATAGCTGAGGACACGCTGCCGTCTGAAAGCAAGAAAAGACCTCCCAAATCTCACTGGCCTGAGGTCAAACCTGGCACGTAGCAAGCACTCATACTCTGCGGGAAGGTTTTAGCTAAAGAGAAGAGAACAGAGGACTCAAGGACAGAGCTATCACAGAAGCTGCGGTCACGCAGCGTCTTGCCTGACCGGGAACGAGGTTCTCTGTGTGGAGATATTTTTTTTTTTTTTCTCCCTGAGATTTAAGCAAAGCTGCACAAAGTAAGAGGTTTAGCAGGGCCGCTGATCCCTCAGCAGTTCTGGAGGGACACAGCCGTTTTACAGCATAAAACCCAAGCAGAAGGCAGTCTTGCACAGGGGTGGGCTGTGCAAGGCAACAGCTCTGAAGGTCTGGCCGGGTGCTGGGCCACAATTAAGCCAAGCTAATAAATTCCCACCGTGCCCTCTCAGATCCTGTTCTTCCCTAGGGATGTCTGTTGGCAAATCTAGATGCCGTGCTGGAAACCCTCCGTGCCAGATCTAGCTGGAGAGTACCGGGAAGACAGGTGGGAGGATGATTTGTGGCTGAGAAAGCAGCACATCACAGGGGGTAGTCGGGAGGGAAAGTCTCTTCCCCACAGACCCCACTGGCTCCCCGTCAACTCTGGGCAGCATGGGAGAGTGCAGCAGGTACAGCCTGTTTTAGAAGAGCTATTTCCAATTAATCATTCCTAATTACCATCCCAAGCAATGCTCTTGATCAGGACTAAGAATACCTTATTAGTTGAACACGCTCTGCAAGTGGCTCAAGGCAACTGAAAATTTGCCTATATAAGATCACTCAGGGAAACTATTTTGAATTAACATTTAAAGGCAATTAATTAAACTGCTGTATGGGTGATCCGAACCATCTGCATTCAGTTTATATTCTTTTACTTTTCTTTTCCAAATCAAACAAAGGCTGCTTGATCTCTGGGTTGGGCACAGGAGGAAAGGATCCTGGGGAGCCCACAAGCTCCAAGGGAAGCAGGACAACTGAAATAAATCTGCCTGAAGGAACTGCACCCCAGGTCCAGGCCCATGTGGTGTCGATATGGACAGTCCCAGACCTTTCCATCCCCTTGGTTTTGGCTTTATGGGAGAGGTTTGGCCACTCTGGGGTATCCCCTTCCAACAGCAATTGAAGCACCGGGCAGGAAACTGGGTGCACCAATTGTTTTCCTTCTGGCTCAGTGACATTACTGCCCAATTAATCAGGTGACAGTATGAGACAGTAAAGCACACGGCCAGACGCAGGCGAATGACCCGAGCAGCAGCGTGGTGGCTGCGCTGCCGGAGCAGAAAGCCGTGGACACGGCGGCGAGCAGGTCCATGGGACAAGGCAGAGCAGGGCTCCTTCAGCACAAACCTCCCTGGAGAAGAGTCAGCCCGGCAAAGCCACTTGCAGCCTTTTTTATTTGATTTAGGGCATGTCTCCTCGTAATTACCCTGTCTTGGCCCCGCCGTTTTTCTGAAGCAGAATTTCAGACCAGCTTCACGCCGAGAATAGCCTCTTTCCCAGCCTACTGCCGGCACCACAGCCCTTCTGTGGAGAAGGAACAGATTGTTCTGAACACTCTGGTCCATTTGCCATTTCTACGAGCTGGCTGGATTTGCTGTTTATTGCCACTCACTCAGCAACTGATCTTTTGCAAGATCACAGCTATCACTTGCCTCCCCTCTCGTCAGCCGTTGCTTCATGCCCCTTGCTGCAGGTCCAAGGCTTTACAAGGGACATCAGCTGATTTTTGTAACAAGAGGTTGTTACTCAAGAGTTGATTTAAATTGAAGCTTTAAAAAATAAAACCCCAAGGGTTCGGGCTGCGTGGTTCTCTTAGTGTAAATCTGAAGCAACTCCCAAGGAAATGCAGAGGTGACACTGATCAAAGTCGGGTTATAATGAGTCCTCCTGGGCGTGTTAGCACACATTTTTGGGACTAGTTCAAAAGGAAACTGCACAGCTCAGAGATGGGCTGGAAGAGAGAGAGTCTGTTTCTAACCCTGCTAATGCTGGCGATTTGCCATGGGTTGAGTGTGCAGGAGTGGTCATCCCCACCAGCCAGGAGCATCCTGTCCCACTGGCTGCGAGTGGTCCCTGCCTTTCCCAGTGGCACCTCCCCGGGCAGGCAGAGGCAGGCTGGCACGGCCAGGGAGCGCTGGGCTGGCGGGGCAGAGGGATGCAGGGATGCAGCCATCCCCTGCCTGCTCACTGCTCAGAGGGAGGAGAGGAGCAGGAGGCAGCAGAGCTGCGCCAGTTGCTTGGCAACTCCCCTGCAAATCTCCAGCCTGTCAGAAAACATTTTTTCCAGCGATTCGGATGGGTTTCACTGGCGCAGGATCAGGCCTGGATGATCGGGTGGTTTTGAGGAACCACACACTGTACCTGGAGGGGCTGTGCATCTGCTTCGGCCAGGTCCCGGCCATGCAGCCAGGCACAGGCTGCGAAACACGCGGGGAGGGCTTCAAGGGGGGTGATGAGGCTTCCCAGGGCTCCTACGTCCCCATTCTGGCTCTGCTCAGGGACCACGATGCTCTGCATCAACTGCATGCTAGCAAAAGATGGGGATGCAGCAGTCTTGCCCTTGCCCAGCTTCAGGCAACCCATGAACAGGGCTTGAGCCATCTCCAGGAGTGGCAAGCTGCTTCCTGAGCCCAATGGCCAGGGCAGGCCCTCTGCTCCTTGCCCTTTGCTCTCTCTAGGCTGAGAGAGAAGCTGAACTAGGCTGATCCTAATTCAATCTTTGCATCCCTCCATCACCGCGGGAGCAAGGCTGTGGCAGCACCATCCCCTGCACATCCCAGCCAGACGTCCCATGCTTCAGCCATCCTTCTGTACCTGACTTCCTTGAGCCCCCAGACTGAGCGGCCAAACCTGACCAGAAAATCCATCTAGCTCTTCTGTGACTGCCCAGTGCCTGCAGTCTTCACTGTGTGTGCAGAGAGGAAGGAGAAGGAAGACAGGCCAGGCTGTTCCCAGCATTTCATGGAGAACAGGGACAGGAGGGAGCATCCTCTGAGCAGAGCAGGACGCTGAGGGCCATGCTGGGCTTGGTGGTGGAACTACAGCCAAAGAGAAAAAGGGCAGGAGCTGAGAGAGGGCAAAATGGCCCCAGATCATTGCCAAGCAGGCTGGATCCTGGCACATACAGCATCTCTCTGCATTTCTACTTTGCTCCTCTGCTGCTTGCATTTCCCATGGGAGATGGTCCTGGCTTTGTCACCTTGGAGCGGCAGCAGACGGTGATGACGGTGACGATGGCAGCAGGTCTTGCAGGAGCCCAGCGTCACCATTACCATCCCAGAGAGGAAGGATGAGCCATCCAAACCTCCCGTTAACCCCCTCTGCACTTCGGCAGGAGCCGATTTGTGTGGGAGCTGATCCTTCTGCTCAGAGCTAATGAAGGGGGGAATTTCTTCAAGGAAAACAAAATCATCTCAGCTTGAAAAGGCTTTTCTCTTCTGGATTCTTTGGTTAGAAACCGTGGCTGGAATTTTCCTCTCAGCTACGCTGACACAACCCCTTCTCCTCCAGTGTGGGAGGGGAATTTGGCCTGCTGATATTATATGCCAAGTTTAGATCGGGATAATGATATACTGTTCAGGTTTCTATAGATTCTCAGGTCACTTTGCAAACATGAATTAATCTTGACAACGCAGCTGCAAAGAAATGGAGGTTTTATTGTTCCTGATTTAAAGAGAGGGAAACTGAGACTTGGGGAGTAAATGTTTTTCACAGGGTTGCAGAGAAAACAAGCGATGGAGGCTGGGAGTGGACCCAGGGTCCCGAAAGCCTTTCCGTTTCTCGCAGTGCTGCAGAGCGTTCCTTCCCACACAAACCCGTTCTGGAGCATCGTTTTACACCAGCCCAAAATGTAACTCTCTTTTATATTTAGCTCCCAGGTTCTGTAAAGGGACGTTATATAACAGACCTCAAGTGTGGCATTTTATAATTTACCAGCTCAACTTGTGCTGCTTCTAGAAACGCGCCTGTGCAGTGTATTCACCGTCTCAGTGCTAAGCCCTCTCCCATCTCCTTCTGAGCTGGCAAAATATCCCACCGGGCACTCATCCGCGGTTTTAAAACCCTGCAGTGTGCCATCCCCCCAGCCCCAGGCTGCCATGCCATCTCTTAGGCAATTAGAGCTGTCATCAGCTCCATTTTCATTGTTGAATCTTTTGCTCCTGCAAGAGGAAGAAAGGAGGTAGTTGGGTGCGCTGCTCTCAGAGGGCTGGTGCATCCCTGGCTGGTGGAAAATCCTCTTTTGGGTTGCAAAATGGTCCAAGGGGCTCTGAAATCCCCAAGGAAGGCGTGGGGAGGGAGGGCACCCAGGTACCTCTGCCCAGCTGGGCTCTGCAGGGGATCCCACCCAACTCTCCGGCAAAAATCAGTGTCCCAAAATCTGGGAGTGAGCGTGGCAATGCAGCCGGCACACACAGTCCCTGTATCTCTGCCGCTCCCACCCCCAGGCACGCCAGGAAGGCTGCGGACCCCCACCGTGCATCAGAAATGGGGGCTTTACACCCTGGGATGCAACCCTAGGGAGAAGAAACCCAGCCCTGGCGCTCCAGAGGCTGCACGGTGCCTTTGATGCTCAGCGCTCCTGACAGCTTGTCTGGTCCTCTCTGGATCTACTGCTCCAGACCAGCACAAGATCCTGATGCCTTGGGAAGGCTCCGCGTTGCCACATATACTTGTTGCCACTCGTGTCCTCTGATTGACGGCAAGTTAAGCACAGACCCACCAGAGCTGGAAGAGCATGTTGCCTAACAGCGAGAGTTCAGTCTGCTCCCTCCACCTGCAGCAAACTGGTGCTGCTGGGTTTGGGAGAGAGATTTTCCAGCAGCTCCTCTGCTCCAGCAGCGAGCATCCTCCCTGGACACAGCTGGTCCTGCTGGGGAACACGAGTCTGCCCAGGCACAGAGTGAAGCAGGTAAATACCAGACCACAATCATGTTGCTCCCCACTGGCAGCCCGCAGATCCCTGCCCCATCCACGTGTTAAAGCTTCTCGATGCTCTGAATGTCTATTGACTGATGGAGAGTTTGGAAATCTGGGGTGTAAGGGCAAGGAGGGAAACACCAGGGTACCAGCTTTTAGGATCCAGCCCTGACAAAGTGCCAGCATCCCCCCGGGGAGGCTGCAGAGATGCATTGCAGGCGAAGCACCGTTGCAGGGCTGACACCTCCAAGGTGAGCTGATGCTGGCAGGACAAACACATTTCTGGCTTAAATCCCTGCCTGCAGGCAGAGGCGAGAAGCCACGGTAAGGAATATTTGCTGAAGTGGCAGTAGAGGAGGGCACCCTGGCTCACCGCCCAGTGCTGCAGCCCCCCAGCCCCTCTGGTGCCACGGGCCTGCTGCTTCTGGGCCTGGGACTAAGCAGCAGGAGCCCTGGGTGGACAGACAGACAGACAAACAGACAGACAGCCCTGCTGTGCTCATCTCCAGGCCAGGACAGTGGGGCTGATCTTGCACGTCTTTCAGCTGAACCAAGCAATAACGTGGAATGGCTTTAAATCCTGCTGTGTGCCTTTTCCAATACATTATTTCTGTAATAACATATATAAACTGGAGCTCCCTGGAAGTTTTGCCATAAGCCCGGGTGCCTGGTGCCGATGAGCAGCGAGAGCTCATCCTGCTGCTCATTTCCTTCTCCCTCCAAAAGCCGAACACTTAACTCCCAGATTATTGTAACCTTCAACATCTGCAATAAACAACAGAAAGGACTTGGTGTGTGACTCAGAGACGGTTGAGGAAATGACCAGAAACTTCAAATCCTGAGCTGAAAATACTGTTTTACTAAAAATACACGTCCAACCTGTTTCAGTGCATGAGACTGTCTCCGCCCTGGGAGGTGAGTTTCAGTCACATCACTGAATATCATCATCAAACAAGTGAAACAGAAGAGCATTAATTAACCAAGCAGTTGACGGCATGGCATTTAAAGGCCGTGCTTAGGAGAACGTGGGATCAGCGAGCAGAGGATTTAAAGCATTGCTTTGTGCAACCCAGGGGAGTCAGGGACACCCAGCAGCCCAAAAGGCATTTCCAGAGCAGGACCAGTAAAGCACAGGGATGTGTGGTCACCCAGCACAGGCATATATGACAATTTCCATATTAATCAGACAAAAATAAAAAACACCAAATGGAAACAAGCTTGTCAGTGTGGCTGAGCTCCTGGCACATGAGGATCAAGTGTGTCCTTGTCATCCTGGCCACTTGCACCCCTGGGATTTCCAATCCCTCCTTGTGCCCTGGTTTTAAGCCCCGGGGAATTCAGCAGCCCTACAGCAGTTTCACAAAGTGACTCACACCTCTTTGCCTTCAGACTTTATTTCCTCCCCACTTCCTGCTTTCTCACGCAAATATTACGTCTGGGCCAAGGTGTTGCAGCTCCGGGAGCGTTTCTGGCATCGCCTGCTGCTGCTGGAAGGAGCGAGTCTGGATGAGATGGGGCAGGTCGCTTCACTAGCTGGGGCTGGGGAGAGGCTGTAATATGCACACCTGATAATAAGTAAGTGCATAATAAAAATAAGTGCAATCTTGATAAAAAAAATTTAAATAAATTAATTAAAATGTGTCTGTGGTCAAGCAATATAACACAGCAGCAAAGAGCTGCTGGCTTGTACCACCTCCTCCTCCACAGACAGCAGCGAGGACAAAAGCACCCAGTCATGGCCCAAGGGACACCGAGTAGCACAGCTCACATGGGAGGAGGATGCTCAGGTCTGGAAAAGGTCATCTGAGCAACCAAAATTTAAAAGGGTGCAGGAAAAAAGAAAACAGAGGCAATGGTGGCTGCTTGCCTTGTTTTAACCTGTTGCCCATGCTTACACTGATAAAATAGAGAGAGATGGTGTTAGCCTGGGTTGAAAGAGCAGCGAAGACAAAGCAAATAAAGGCTGGGGAGAAGAAGTACGCGCTCTGCCATGACTGTCCCTGTGGGTCCTCTCCAGAGCTCACGGCTGTGAAGGCACCTCACTGGCAGGGCAGGCTCTGCAGCAGCCAGGACATGCATCCCCCGGGGTCTCTGAGCCATCCCAGGGCTCCTGCGCAGACCCCGAAGGTGAGCAGGTCTCGGGGGTCAGCCCACAGCCCGTGTGTCCCCCCCCGGCTTGTCCTTAGCAGTTGCCCCGTAACACCAGCCCAGGCAAGTGTCACAGCTTTCCTTCCTCTGCTGGGGAAGGGCAGCGACCTTGCTGCTGCTTATGCCTCATGTGTGCCAAATCACAGCTATAAAAGGGAGAAAAGTTCAGCTGAAAAATACAGCTCACCTTTTTATAGAAGAGTAGGGGATCTGTTACATTCCAGCTGAAACCCTTCCAAAAAGCCAGGTGGGATTTTTTTTCTATATATATCTAAATAAAACCACTTCTTTCAACAACAACAACAAAAAAAAGAGCTTTGGCAACTATCCCACACCAAGAAAGACCTTTAATTGAAGCCACACAAAAGGCAGTCGGTCTCACCAGCAATTGCACTTCTATCACCTCCAGAAAGTTTGATGCACGGATTCAAAACCAAGGATGAATGTCAGCTGTCGGGTCCCTAAGGCTCTCCAGTGACCTACATGCTACCAGGAAAAAAAATACCCAACACTTGTTTGAGGTTGCGCTGGGAGAAGTGGCAAAGGTAGCACGGCTCAGCAGAGGGGGGTCACCAAGCCAGGAGCTGGGGTGAAGGCTCCCCAACGTAGACACTGCCTGGAGAGAACCCCCTTTCCTGGGGAGCTTGTGGTGTAAATCCACCGGTGCGTGGAGTTACCCAGGAGCAGCTCCTGCGGGTCCCTTCCTCACTGCGTGTTAGAAAAGTTAAATTCGCAAACTTAGCGCAGAGGGAACTCTTTGCAGGGAAGTCAAACGGTATGGGCAAAGGAGTGAAAGAGGAGCCCAAGGGCTGAAGGCCACCAAGGCTTTAGCCTTCGGTGGAAGCTGCAGAGAAGAGGGCTGCATGGGCCTTCTCTGAGCCTCCGGCAGGGTTTCTCCATCTCTGGAGATGTTCCTGCTCCATCTCCAGACACTTGCGTTTCAGGCTGAGCTACCTGGGAAGAAGTGGTTGTGTTGGGAAGTCTCCCATGAGGAGGTACACAGGAGAAGCTATGATGGCTCAAGTTACCATCAGCTAAACTTGCAGGCATGCACTAACTTTCAGAAACTACTTTCCTTCTAAAATACTGCCTCTTGGCCTCAAAATCTTTTTCTCCTCAGGAGCAACAGGAGGGGGCCTGTCCCTGCAGCGGGTTTGGCCAAGTTGCATGTGCTGAATCAGTGAGAGTGTCGGGAGGTGCCATGAGGAGGTTTGGTCTGATCCTCACAGGAATGTAGAGCCTTGTGTGGGGTGACTCCTCCCCGCTCCAGCTTTGATGTGCCGGCTACTGCCACCAGGCACGTCCTGGTTTGCGCCAGCTCGGTGGCAATGGGCCGAGCTGGGGTGGCTCCTTGCAACCAGCCGTGAGTCCTGCCTGACGTGTGTCTGGATGGAAATGCAAGGACCATCCCACTGCCACAGCCAGACCCGACACAACAGCGCTGGGTGCTTGAGCTGAAAGGACCGATACAGTCCTCCCCACTTTACAACACATGTTCCCTTTTCCTGTGTGCCGTGACTGTCCGAGACAACATACACTCAGGCTTCACTCTCTGCCCACGGTTTGCCTTTGTACACCTCTTCCTTTCCCACAAAGCACATTAATTTCTACAAACCTTCTTTATAATAAACTCAAGCCCACCAAACTTGGTGCTAAGCATCCTCTGGAAGGGAAAGGGAGGGCAGGATAGGAAATCAGTAACAATATGTAAGGATTTGAACCCTAAATGCATCCTTGAATAATCAAAGCAGTCCTGGCTGCAAGGTTAATGCTTCCTCTAATATATATATATATATATTTAAATGGAAGAAACACACAGCCCATGCCCACAGCCATTTGCTCTGAGGCAGAAGTTTAATGTCAGCCCCCGCGTCCAGCGGGTTGACCCAGAGCTGATGTGATGCTGAAGTCTCACCCGATCTCAGTCTTGCACTGGGCTGAATCCCACCCGCTGCGCGAACACGTGCAGGGTGTTCTTACTGCAAAGAAGGCATCTATTTTTAAAAGGAAAAAAAATCATGTGAAGTAAAACATGGAGGGAAAGAAGGGGAAAATTGAGTTCCCGGAGAGAAGAGACTGGAACAAAAGTGGCAAGTTTCCAAGGCTCCCTTTTCTCTGCAGATTAATGTTTCTGACTCTCCTGTCTCACCTGCTGCCTGACAGCGTACGTGTGTATGGAAGCATTTACGTAAAAGCCCAGTTTATTGGCTAAAAACCACTATTGCATACGCTATCATTCACAGCCTGTAGATTTATCACCACATCCAAATCGAAACACCCATGATTTATCACCAAAGGCACCGGGCTGGAGACTGGCATGGGAGAGAGCCTGGCTCCATGGCTTTGGGTTTGCCTGTGCTGTGACCCAGAGACGGGATTGCAGCTACCTAGGTCACGTTTGCTTTCAAACAGCTCACAGCAGCACCCAAAGTGCTGTGGGTGCCACGGTGAGCCCTGCACACCTTGACATCAGGGGCACACCGCAGCGCATTGCAAGCTCTCCGGCATGCCAGAGATCCACAAGATCTCCCTCTCCGCTGCTGGGCTGAGCCCCCATGTCCTCTCCAAGCTGCCCACGATGTGGAGGAGAGACTGTCCCAAGAGAAAGAGGGTTTCCTCAAGTTGCTTAAGGCATCCTCAGGATGTTGGTGCAGGTCTGCTGAGCCGAGAACACAGCTCAGTGCGACTCAGGCTGAGGATTTCAAATGAGTTAAATCCATTTTGTACCCACTCTCTCAACCAGATAATTACCATTAATTATACAAGCTTGAACTCTGGCCACGCTCTCCTGGGGACACGGGAGATGCTGCTCTTGTAAGCAGCTGCGTGCCCAGGACAGCCAGCGCGGCACCACACCTGCCGTCCCACGGCAGCCGAAGGCGGCTGCGGCAAAGGCAGCCCTCACCGAGCGGCAGGGCTGGAGACCTCGTCCTCCACATCATTCCCGGTGCTACCGAGGGTTGCCAAGGGCAGAGGATACCCCAGGGAAAAGCAGCAGCTCACAACGGTGTGCCCAAGCTGCACGGACAAACCAGAAGGGAATCCAGGGATCAAAGGTGACTCCAGCCACAGATTCCTCCAAATCCTTTCATACTGATTTTGGCGCAATGTTATGTAAGAGTAGCCCGGCTCCTGAAAATCTGCCAGGCTCATGAGCAGCGAGCAGCAAGGAGGAGGTGAGAATAGAAACAAATAAATAAGCACACGTGGCAGCTACCTCCACTGTGGACCATGTTTTCAAAAGCTGCATGTAAGCAGAAACTCCAGGTGTTCGAGAGCTGTCAGTAGGATTGTTCTGGATTTTCAGGAGCGTAAGGGAAAACAAAACCTGGACCAGCAAAGCCACTGCCCTTTGAACACTTGTTACCTGTCCCAGAGCTGGGAAGGTTTTGGTGCACCAGCCTTTGGGAAGCCTGCAGACACCTACAGGTGGGATTTCCCACGTATTTCATTCACATTTCAAAATCCCCAGTGGAGTCAGGGATCCCCTGGGTGCCTGGAAGACCACAGAATCACAGACTGGTTTGGGTTGGAAGGGACCTTAAAGATCATCTAGTTCCACCCCCTCCCCAGGCAGGGCCACCTTCCACTAGCCCAGGTTGCCCAAAGCCCCGTCCAACCTGGCCTTGAACCCTACAGGGAGGGGGCAGCCACAGCTTCTCTGGGCAGCCTGTGCCAGGGCCTCACCCCCCTCACAGGGGAGAATTTCTGCCTCAGATCTCATCTAAATCTCCCCTTTGTCAGTTTAAAACTGTTGCCCCTCGTCCTACCCCTACAGCCCCCGATCAAGAGTCCCTCCCCCCTTTCCTGCAGCCCCTTTCAGCCCTGGGGGGCCGCTCTAAGGTCTCCCCGGAGCCTTCTCTCCTCCAGCTGAACCCCCCAGCTCTCAGCCTGTCCTCACAGGGGGGGCTCCAGCCCCCCCAGCATCTCCGTGGCCTCCTCTGGCCCCGCTCCAGCAGGTCTGTGTCCTTCTGCTGTTGGTGCCCCCAGAGCTGGACCCAGCCCTGCAGGGGGGTCTCATGAGAGCGGAGCAGAGGGGGAGAATCCCCTCCTTCAACACAGTGCTTTGGACGCAGCCCAGGGTAGGGTTGGCTTTCTGGGCTGTGAGTGCACATTGCTGGCTTACAGTTAGTTTTCCATCCACTAACACCCCCAAGTCCTTCTCAGCAGGGCTGCTCTCAATCCACTCTTCGCCCCGCCTGGATTTGTGAAGATCTCTTTCTCACTCCTGCATCTCATGTTCGGTGATGTGTCTCCCACTGGGGTCTGCAGAAGCACAGCAGCCGTTTGACCAAGAGCAAATCAACAGACTTTCATCTTATTTCCACTTTCTCACTCCCCTGGCAGCCCTCCTGGTCCTCCTTTTTCATCGGTTTTAATTAGAGAAGCAGCTCATCCATGAAGCAGAGTTATGCTGGGGTAAAATCAGAGGAAGCAAAGAAGCCAGCTGTGTCCCAGGCTGCTAACGTGCATTTCTGGGCAGTGCAATGAGGAACATCCACTTTCTTCAAGCCGTGTGAAGCTGAAGCTACACAAAAATGTCCCACTTAATCCATCTGAGAAGCAGTTGCCTCTCCCCATCCTGCAAGGTCTGCTCCACACCATGGGACAACTCCCAGCCCTCTGTAACCGCATGCAGGCAGAGCGAGGTCAGCTGTGCAGAGAGCCACGCCGCTCCCCAACGCCTCTCCCTCCACACAGCAGAGAAAAGGCAAATTATGCTTGTCCCACCATAAACCCATCTGAAGAAGGGCTGAAAAGCCCTTTGCTGGAGCTATAGCGCTGGCTGCCACGTATGTTTTCCCCTTTCCCCCTCTGTGAACGGCTCAGCTGAGCCCCGTGGAAACTCACAAGAGCTTTCTAGCCGGTTATGAAACTCGGGCTTTGGCGGAGCGTAGAGATTCCTGACCAAAGAGGGGAAGACGGGGGCTCTGCTCCTTGCCAAAGCAGCGTCAACTGATCCGCTACGGCTGTTCTCCACTTAAAGTAGGACAAAGCCTCCTTTAGCACTGTTTCTTCTCTTTTTCTAAGCGACGGAGCAGACCTCCACCACGCTTGCCCAGGGATGCTCAACAGGGGCAGGACACATCAATCAACTAGTTCTCCAAATGGCTCTTTTGCCTGGTCTAGTCTTAAAACTCAGATTTGTATAAGAAACTCACTGTGAAGGTGGAATGTGCTGTGTTTTCTTTATCCAAATAGCTATAGCAGGAAAAATCCTATTGTGGTCACTGCTGTATTAGAAAAAAAGTGACTCAGGACATTTTTATATGAGAAGGATTTTATTGGTAGTATTTTTGCCAGTGTGAACCCTCCAAAACTCACCAACAGAACATTTTTCCATCTGAAAATACCTTTCATCAGAAACCCATGAAGTACATCAACTTTCACCAAAAAAAAAAGAAGTAGGAAGGGAGGAACGGCAAATCACATTTCTCCCATGTCAAAATAGCCTGTCTCGAAATTTCCTGAGAAGAATCTTTTAACATTTTTTATCAAAAATATGATTTTAACAAACTTGAGATGGACTTGTCGTCGTTGTTGACAGCTTCTGTCGGTGGAAGATTTCAGATGGAAACCAGCTGTTAAGACTGCAAAATGTTTGGCTCAGTGGAAATCAAGGCCTGGCTCTGGTGTGCAGGATACATTGGTGAGAAGAGAGCATGTAAACAAAGTTCTCGGCCGTCATCCTGCTGCTGGCTGTCTGGCGATGGGGCTTCTTTTAGCTTCTGCACGTGGTTTGAGTCCTTGGCGAGCGCCGAGGCGAAGTCAGAAGCTCCAGAGCCCTGAGCTCCTCGCCAGGTCCCGCATCGTGCAGCCGCCTGCCTGTAGTTCGCAGGTTTTGTTGCTGGAGGGAGACCATTGCACTGTATGTTTTGTAAATAAAAGATGACACTAAGAAAACACCTGCCTGTGCGTCATCAACTCCCTTCCGAACAGGACACAGACCCCTACATCTCCAGATCAGCCTTGCGGCATGTTCCAGCTGCTCTTCTTTTGTCTGACAAATTGGCTCCATCTACCCTCAAAACTCTGCAGCATCTGAAATTTGGGGGTCAGCAAAATATGTTAGACATCAGAAGCAAGAAGCATGCATAAAAGCTTTATCTTGATTGTAACACAAGGAAATCTGGATTCAAACAGTAGGAGTTATGAAAACATTTAAATCATGGCTGTGTACCGAGTTAGGAAAAATAACATTTGACCCACGAGTCAGCCGTTCTTGTTTTTGCAGTGTTTGAACAGCCTGTGTAGATCTTTGTTTGAAATGTACACAAACACATTGAATTTCACGGACTTAGCAAATATGTAATCTAAGGCAAGGGGAAGTGTGGGTGACTCGCATTTCTTAGGATCCACCTACATACAGGGATAAAATAAGGAGTGTTTCATTATTAACTGCATATATATACATGTACATGTGTGTGTATATATAGTGTATATACATATTATACACACAGTATATGTGTACGTGTGCATGTATTATCTCTATATATGTACAGAATAATAATGAAACGCTCCTTAATTTGGCCCTGTATGTAGATGGGTATTACACATATAATATATATTTTTTTAAACATAGCCAGATTATGATCAATCATACAATAAACAAAGTGGCATGTGCATGAGATAGTGAAGACAAATCAGCGGGGAAAGATATTTTACATGGAGGCTTCCAAGGAATGTTACCAAAGCAGTGATTTATTTGTGGAATTGGGAGGGGGGGAAGGAAGAAAAGGCATAAAGGTCTCAGAGCTGCGAGCAACATGAACCTATCATCATGTATTTAGCAAACTAGAACACAAATTGTAGACAAATAGAAAGAAGGGGGTGGGGGTGAATATATGAACCATAAACTTCAAAATTATGGAGTGTTTCAAGCCCGTGTGCAGAGTTTAAGGACAAAGGGATTTCCCCGATTGTTCCCCCTCTAGAAATAAATCATTGTTGTGAGCAACACCGGAGAACAAAATAGTTTCAGGATATTTATAACACCTTGGCTGAGTCCCTTCTCTAATCGGAAAAGCTGGTGTGGGGCGAGGCTTATTTCCAGCAGAGACAAGTTAGCTTATTAAAAAGATAATTTTGCGGTGGCATTTTAATATCTCTGGCTTGTCACACAGTTTACTGCTGTTAAGTAAGAGTCCTTATTTTTTTATATTCACAGCGCAAAAATGTAAATGCAAAAGACCCTGTGCAGAAATACAGCCCCCTCCGAACAGGACTAGCAGCTGCTGCTGAGATGTGGAGCTGTAGCAAGGCACGTTGGTTATCAAGGTGATGACGGCGCCTCAACAGATTCGCCTTTATCTGTCACTTCTCTCCCTTCCCCTTGGCTACGCCTCTTTTAACAAGAATTGATGGTGCTTTGGACCTTGCCTGATATGGTTCAGCAAGTGAGATATATTCTTTGCCCTGACCGGTATCTTTTGAAGGGCCGGATCCTTCCTTCCAGAAGTACAGTGTTTCCAGTGAATTCCCAAGTACATCTCCTGGGTCGCACTCTGGAAGGTGCTGAGCTCTCCGCCTCCACCCTGTTTCCCAGAGAATTAATAGGAGTGAAGGGGACTCAGCACCCTGCTAAAAGTGCTCAAATCCTCGAAGGACTTGTCCCTGGAGAGGGAGTAACAGCCAAAGGAAGAGATAAGATAAAAGTGATTTCCAGCAAGGAAAACAAGGCCAGAAAGGTTGCTCTGGAAACACAGGACCAATTTCCCTTTTTAAATAATTCAGCTAAGTCCAAGAGAACAACTTGCCCTGCAGAATTAGAAATGATTTGAAAGAGAAAGAAAACATTCGGTGTGAAAGAGCCCGGGGGGGCAGTTCCCTGGGAAGGTGCAGCACAAAAATAGACATAAATCTGCAAAGGCTGTTACGTTGAAGTAAATCTGAAGTAACTCTATTGTCTTCAACGGGGTCACTTTGGGCTTACACCAGCATGACTAAGATTAGCATATTAGTTTGGGTGTGCTCCTTACGATAAGCGCTCGCTCAGGGAAGTCAAGTGTTGAAGCTGAATTTTGCAATGGGCAAGCGCCTGTGTTTCAGGCAAACTCTGTCTGCGGCGTCTTATCACCTTCCTCCCGCCAGATCTAAGGTGTGCTGAGACTGCAAGTCCTTTGCTTTACTGCCCTCACGAACCCAAACTCTGCTCTGGCCCCACCATGGCAATAAGCTGTTATGAATATTGTATAACTGTCGGCAGGAGGAATCACGCAGAGCGGGAGCAATTCACGCGGGGAAGGGAGGGGAGGAGGAAAGAGGTTGACACAGCCATCCCTGCAAATTAAAGTAGGAGTAAATAAAGCAATTAAACAATGTTCAATCAGAGGTGCAAACTGAACAGTGGGAAAGGCCCGCACAGCCCATCTCCCTTGCAAATGCAATCCAGTTTATGTACAGAATCTCATTTAATCGCTTGAAGCCAAGACGTAGCTACATATAGAAAAAAATAATAGCAGGAGAGTGAAATAAAATAGCAAGATGCTCTTGAAAGAGCAGGGTAATTTTTCCCATCCATAAGGATTTCAAAGTGCTGTACGTTTGTTATTTAAAGTCTTTGCAGGGGGACAGCCCCATATTTGAAGGTGCTCAGGAGCTGAAGGGCTGACCCAAGCTGCAGGAACTCCAGAGAACAAGCGCGGACGGGAGTTTACAGTCCAGCAGCGACCAGGCACCAGGGCACGGCCTGCGAGGGCTGGCAACAAGCACCAAGTGGCCATCGGTCTCATGCAGGCCACCCTGCAGGCCAGGGGCCACACGTTGCCCAGCCCAGGGCGTGCAGGGAGCAGGAAGGGGCCACCAACCGCCTTCACCTGGTCCCGCCAGCGGCAGCACGGCCCCGCGTACCCCCCAGGCCGCAGCACCCCGTGAAGGAGACGGCAGCTGCAGGTGTGATTTTGGTGCCGTTCGCCCAGTTTTAGGGCTGGGGAAGCGGTCCTTCCACAGAGGGGGGAGCGCTCCCCTCGTGCCGGCCACGGGCCGAGGCAGCGCAGCCTTCGAGCGGGTGCCGTAAGGCGGCGGCACGGACTGAAGCCTGACCCCAGCCACCTCCTCCCGCCATGGGCGGACACCAACCGTCCCGCTGGTCCAGCTCACGGCCACGTTTCGACGGCCCGAGGCCGAGGCGGGCCCTGTCACGGCCCCAACCCCCGGAGGCGGCAGAGGCGCACTACTTCACCTCCCGCGAGCGGAAGGATTGGGGCGGCCGCGGTACGTCCCCGCCCCGCGGTGCGTCCCCGCCCCGCTCTTCCCGCCCGCCCTATAAAGGGTTTCCGGCGAGCCGCCTCGCGCTCGTAGTATCCGTGCGCCGGCCGAGCTCGCTGAGGAGACGGCCGCCATTTTGTTCAGTGCTGGATCTCTGCTGAGACCGGCAGTCGAGGGGGGGGGCGGGGGGGGGAAGAGAGAGAGAGCGAGGGAAGAAGGAGAGCGGGGAGGAGAGGAGGAAGGGGGGAAAACGAGACAGAACGAGGAGAGAAGTCGGGCCGGCCAAGCAGCGAGCGGAGGGAGGGGAGCCGCGGGGAGGGGTCCGCCCGGCCGCTGAGAGGCGATGGCGGATATAGACAAGCTCAACATCGACAGCATCATCCAACGGCTGCTGGAGGGTGAGGGTCGGGGAAGGCACGGGGCGGGTGGCCGTGGGGTGGGTGGCGGCCCGGCCGGTGCCCGGGAGCCCGCCCGTGCGGCTCCTCCGTGGTTCCCCCCTCAGCCACCGCCGCGGGTGATGCACCGCGTCCTGCCCGCCCGGTGGGGTCGGGGGGACCAAAATGGAGGGGCGCCGAGGCGCTTTGTCTTCCCGGGGCTCGCCGCCGCCCCGGGCGGCTCTGCCTTTCAGCCCCAACTTTTCCCTCAGCCCTTGTGCTTCCGAGCTCTTCCTGCCCTCTGCGCTCCCGGTGCAGTGTTGGGACCAGCCGGGTGCCCCACTTCTCCTCCCCTGCAGCTCTAAGGAGAGTCTTCATTTAGCATTATTTTCGTAGGAGAGTGGGTTTTTTTAAAAAAAAGGTTCTCTTGCATTCCACCACATGGAGTGTGCTTGCCTGGGTAGTCGTGGGGCTCTGGAAATAAGACCTAGCGTGTTTAAAGAGTCTGTTGAGACAGCTTTTCAGAAAGTCGGGAGGAGACTTGAATGGGTTTCAGGATGTCGTGGGTTTCGGTTTGATTAGCTGCTTGCATTAATGCCACCAAAGGACTTTGGCTCTTTAATTTGTAACACATGGTGGCTTTTTAGATGTGACTAGCAGGTTGGGTTTTGGTGTTTTAGACAGTCTGTAGAAGGACTTGTTGTCTTGTATTGGTAGTGCTTTGGGTTGAAAAGAGTTGTATGGGATTTTCTAAATCAAAGGAAAACCTAGAAGTTGCAGGGGGTGCCTTCAGCATCATCCTTTCGGTTGCAGCAGTCGGCACCGGACTAGAATTTATGAACGATCTTAGGGCAAAAGGCTGAGAAGTAGCCAATGACAAATTTTCTTCCAGACATCAAGAAAAATCATAATTATTTAGAGAAGGAAGCTAGCCCGATCCAGCCTCATTTCACATACATCAGGGCAGGCATCTCATCTGGACTTACGCTTAAAGAGCTTGGTCAGGGATTTAACTTTTTTCTATTTGGCACAAAGTCATCTGAGATATTGCTGAGACAAATGATGAAGAAATCAGCTATATTACACCCTTACAAGATTTTGTTTGTGTAATAGCTTGGGTAGCAAAAGGTCAGGCAGAGGAACGATAGTGCTACTCTAGAAATTATTTGGAGTTAAAAATCCTATAGAAGTATTATGGGATTATTGAACTAGAATAAGTAAAAGTAAATAGGGCTTTTCCTCTGATCCGTTTTGGGGTTTGTCTGTTACCAATTAAACTGCCCTGGTTTAAATTATTTAAAGGCTTCCCTTCATAAATTTAGACCAGGATTTTCCTGAAACTCTAGTACTACCATTTGTAGATGTCAGGTCCTGTGTGTTGTATGTTTGGTGACATATTAATACATACTCGGTTTTACTGCACTTAATAGTTACAGTTCTTACTTGATTTTCCCTAGCGTAGCTAGTGCAATTTTCTCAAGGTTCTTAATATCAAAAACGTGGAATAATGGAGTAATTCTAGAAAGAGAGCTGAATTATTTTGATTTATTTGTTGAAAGTTTCGAAAAGTAGTAAGATGTACTGTGGTAATATGTTACGTTCTTACCCAGCTTATATCAGTAACAATCAGACATTTGGAGGAGATGAGAGTTCATAAAACAGGCTTCAGGTTTACTGACAAGATCTTTTAAGAGGTGGTTCACGCAGCTAAAGATGTTACCTGAGGTTTCATCAGCTGCCAGAACTGAAATGAAATTTTTTCCTTTATTGACATTTCAGCTGGGATTTTGGATTCCTTGAGGCCATGATTGTCTTTCAGTATTTAAAACAATTGCCAATGTTAGTAACCCATGCTAGTACTTCTTTTATTGTTTATTAAATGTCTGTTATAAACATCTTTGCCAGACAGAGTAATGATTGACCTTTGTGACAGTCTGTCATTTTTATACTTTTTTCCCAGAAAGGGCAAAATGATACTGCATTTTAGCAAACGCTGCATTTTTGATAGAGTGCTAAATTGTGAATTACTGTGCAAATGCCATTCTGTTCTGTTGTTTAAAATTTACTTGACTCATCCTTTCCCTGAAATTAATAATTTCTGCCTGGCTAGGTAGGTGACAGGGCTGAACTTCCAAGGTGGAGAGCTGCATGGTATTAAATGGAGGGGAAAAAAAAAAACCAAAAAACAAACGAACTGAAGTATGTGTAAGGATTCTCACCCTATTTAGACTTGCAGCAACCAAGAAATTATTTCTCAGTGCTGTTCTGGTAGAACAACTGCATAATGTCAGTTATACAAAGTCTGGTGTGCCTGTACCAGAACTGTGTTTCAAGTCATAACCCTTTAGAGACAACGTTGTGCACAGATTAAGATCATACTCAAGCATGAAAACACTGCAAAATCTGTTTTAATAATCTTCTCACAATCTGAGTTGCCCAAATCCTTGTGCAACCTTTAATTTTTAGAGCCATGTGGTATTTCATTACAGCTGTCTTTAAACTGCATACTTAGATATTTTTATAACAGTTAACTTCAGGTGATTTTGCTAGTAAAATGCAAAGGAGATGAACGGGGGGCATTATCCCTTCCTTTTTAAAGGTAACAAATTCAAATAACAAATATTAAGGAGATACTTCATTAAATACTTCAGCGAGAAAATACAGTTAGGTAGGTATTTGTGGTTTATACTGTGCCTTAGAATTGCAGTGTTGGAAGAGCCCAAGAGAGCTACGCCTGTAGTGAATCTGGTCTAATGGTCAAGGTAAAGTGGTTAAAGGGTGAATAATAAATCACTCTCGTTTTTGTTCTTAATATAGGGTATTAATAATGTATTTGTGACGGGGTTTTGCTTTCTATCCTGCCTTCTCTGATCAGATGACATTATTCTTTCTTTTCCCCCAAATAGTTGATATTTTCCCACCCACATTAGGCTAGTTTGCTGAAATTATTAGGTCATTCTTTAAAGGGCCTGGAAGTATATATTTAGCTTCTCATTCTAAGGTAAATATTTGAAGAGTCTTTCTTGCTCCAAATGTTGATAGTACAGGGTCACTTGGCCTTAAAATGTCACAAAAACCATTTTTCAGTAACATTGTTCTTAACCTTGGAAAGCCGTTCAATGAAAACATTGAACATACTGATCTTTTTTTCTGTAATTGAATTTATTTGTTGCCTTCTTTACTAATGAGGGTTTTGTTCTGCTAGGAACAGTTTCATGAGTACAGGTTGTCTAGTTTTGTCACTTTTAGTTGCTGTACTAAACAGTTTTTATGGGAATAAGGCTTCTAAAGTATAGTAAATGACAGTATCCTGCGCTGAGTATTGAAAAGTTTCCGGAGTATCCTTGATAGTGGATAAAGGCTCAAATATTTATGGAACTAACTTTACTGAGCAGTAAAGAGGGACATGAGAGCAGAATGCTCTTCTTTTAGGAGGAATATTGTAGGCAGTACTTGATGGTTCTGAGCTTGCTAAGTCAAAACTGCCAGTAGACATGAAGGTGCTAGAAAAGCTTCCTGTAAGGTGAAAAATCAGTGGCATCTGGATGGTCATGAAAAGGGTTCCAGGAAATGGCAGAATTCCTGCTGAGCTCCAGGTAAAGAATGAGTGACAAATCCTAAGATGCCCCGAGTGTGAGCATGGCTTCCTTTCCATGTCATGTCAGGTGGTGTTCCTATAACCTGAGCCCCTTATCGCTTTCCTTTATCTAGTGGTTGGCAGCTTTTTGCAGATAAGTAGGGTCTGGTTTGGAAATGGAGCTCATAGTAATGTATCTAGAAAAGAGGATTGAAATGTGTTAGTCTTAACCACGGTAGTGATAAATAACAGGGTAAAATAACACAATTTCAATATATATGAGTGGAACCCAAGTTGAACTGTTTCTGAAAATAATTTCTGTGCTGCAGCCTCTGCAAACACTATTAACAAGAAATTAAGTAGTGAATGGAGGCTGCTTTGGATAAATCCATGAGAGGCTAGAATGGTGGTAGCCATTCTGAAAGCTGAAATCCTGGTTGGTGCACTAAAATCACCAAAAAGACTCCAAACCCTCAAACTTTCCAGTTTATACACCCACAGATTTCTATTCCCAGTAAAGCCTGTTGCATGGCTGTCAAGGAGATACTCTCTCAAATTTGCTTTAAATGGGGAAAAAGGATCATCCAGTTATTAAAAGTAGTTGAGTCAAAGAGCGTGGATAAACTTTTGCTGACAACTGTTTCTTACAAATGCAATTCTCTGATTTTTCTCTTTTAACCTTTCTGCAAAATACAGCATCGATTGGGTCTGAAGGCTTGTTTTCTGTTTTGCTTCATATACTGAGATAAGCCTCTGTCTGATTGTCACAGATCTTAGTCTGAAATGTGGTCAGATTTCACTTGTTGATGAGTTGGGAAACTGTGATAAAGTTTCTGACAGACAAGCAGTGTTCGTTGACCTCAAACCATATAACTTTCCATAGTTCGTGTGGCTTAATGCTAATTGTTTCCTGCCATGTTGCAGCAGTTTCTAATAATGGGAAATAGGAGCTCTGCATTTGGAAGCCAAGGAATAGATTCCTGTTACTGCTGTGGATTCAAGTCAGTCAGTCAGATTCTGTGTGTTGCCCAGTCAGTGAAGTAGAGGAATTTGTCATCTCTGAGTATTTGTGATCCCCGTGAGTACCTGTTGCTACGTAGCTCTCCAGTGTGGAAGTATTTTACAAGCTAAAAATTTTGCAGTTGTGTAGAATCTTCTGTTTGATAATGCTGCTATGAATTTTTGTCATACTAAAAAGTAGACTAGAACTTTTTGAGGGCTTGGGCACTGAGGAATTGCTTTTCAGTTTCAGTTTTGAATTTGAAATGATCTGATCAAAGTTGGTAGTGCCTGCAGTAAAGTAAAACCTTTTTTACATCAACTGCTTTCAAGTTATTTATTCCCTTTGTGCCTATAGTGCAAAACTGAATGTGAAACTGTCATCAGGAACTGCTAAAAACAAGATTAAAAACAACCTGCAGTATTTTTGGAAGTATGTCTAGGATTTCAGACATCTTAATGTAAAATATAGTAAAACTGAGGGACTTAAGCCAAAAAATCAACTGACCTGCTGAGACACTATTTTCTTTAAAACATTCAGTACGAGAACTTGATTCTAGTACTTTGACAGCATTTCAACTGCTGCTTTTAATGTCATACTGAAGAAAAATGAGATGTTTGGATCACTGAAATTTCTAATTTACGAATTTTCTACTATTTTTGACTACTTTCCTAAGTAGTGCCTTTAATATTAACCTTGAGTGAGGTAATATACTCAGTTTTATAAAAGCATTTGCCTTCATTGAAGGGTTGTGTGGCACCAAACTGAGTATTGGGAACTGCTAGGGGTGGGCTGTGGTGTAGAAGTCTTGTACTCTCCATGCATGTGGTCTTCTGACTGTTGTATGCTCTAGATCCCACAGTTCTTGACCCATTTATCCTTCACGAAGAAATGTATAAAAGTTAGCCTAGATGTCAGGTGCTTTTTTAACTTCAGGCAGCTGCAGCTACCTTTGTACTAGCTCTGTTTGCTTGCGCGGTTCTTGCTGCTCTTCCTTTTCTGCCCTTTTCCCCCTCTGCTGGGTGTCTGTCGTACTGCACTCACCTATGTTTATAACTTCAATTTTAAAGTTGGTATCTGTTGTTTCCAGCAGTTTTCCTCCTTGTCTTGGAAGACAATGTTAATTTTAATAGTTGGAACCTATGTTCAAGTCAGTACCTCTGCAGCAATCATCCAGGCTCCAGGGAGGGAGCTTTCCTGAAGTCTTTCCCATCCAGTGGAAAGCTTATTTTTCCCAAACTTCTCGTGCTTGTACAGTGGAGAAGATTTTACATGTTAGAAGACTGCCCAGACTGCACACTGAAATTCAAGCTCTTGAAAATTATGTTTAAGAACAGGAGCATCTCTGCCTAAAAGAGTCTGAGAATACATTACTGTCTAGAAGTAGTGCAGCAGTATGTCGAGACAAGCCATAAATAAAATATTATTTGAAATGGGCTGACTTTTTTCCTCGACTGATTAATCTTTAGCTTGTTCTGCTGTCAGTTCCAGACTGTCATTTCTGAGAGGTTATGGGGTTTTATGCATCGAAAGAACAAATATGCATGTACAGTACTATTGAACTGCTCTTTTGACTTTCTGACCAAGCTGCCAATTAGTTTCGTACTGTCTGATCTCTACAAGCTGAGTTGTTTTGCTCCAAAGCAGAGAAAAGAAACTGTAAACACAACATATTTTTTGTAGTGTATTATTTTTGCCTTTCTTAGTGAGACTAAGTAACTTGAAGGCTCAAGCGGAGAAACCTTCTAAGAAGTCATTCAGACTGAGCATTCTGTGTTTCCTTGCCAGCTCTTTTCATCGTGGATGAGAAAATCCTTGTACTAAAAATACAGATTTCTCAAACCAACATGCACTTCTGCATATTTGATTCTCCTGAAGACAAAAATACTTTTTTTCCAACTTTCCAGGATATAGGTCAATGTTAGAAGAAATTAAACACTCTTCTTTCTTCTGTTCCAATTCCATGTTGGACAAAAGTGGTCAAAATGTCACCGCCAGGCAGTGCGCTGCAGAACCGAGTCACGTCCTGTTCTTTCATCCTTCTGGTGTCTGTGCTAGTGAGTTTGTGAACTGCAACAAACCATCATTTCATCTTGTCAAGGTTTTCTCCAAGCAGATGACTAAAACTGCATGAAGATTATACTGGTTCAGTGAAAATATATTGGAGAAACATAAACTTGTATCTGAAACAGTCAGTTTTGCGATTTTCATTTAATCTTCAGCAAAAATGAATGCATATGCTTTATTCATGAGCTTTAGTGACTCAGTGCATGACATAGTCTGTATAATATTTTATACTTTTTAATTTATGGATCTGAGATACAGGCTTTGGTTTTAGCAATTTCTAACAAGACCAAATCATGACAAGTTAGATTTTTGGCTTCTCTGGAAACTAAATACAAGTATATCGTATTATGTCAAAAACAAAGGTTAGTTGTAAAATTTAAGAGTAGGGGAAAAATTAACATTCATAATTCAGCCAGCTGATCACTTTATTCTGTAAATTTTTGTTCCTTTATTGCTTCTGGATATTTGGCATTTTGAGTAACTTGCTCCTTGCTCAAGAGCATTTGGAAAATTACTGTATAGATGAAAAAATTACTGTGTGGATGAAAAGCCTCATGCGTGATAAACTGCTGTGACAAAGATTTAACTTTCCTTTATATGCTTCATTACTTCGAATATTTTAATGGAAGAGATGAAGTTTAGTGGTAATTCCAGTGTTGCCATGTAATGTCAGCGTTGAGTGATAATACATAGGCAGTGAATGAAAAGGAGCATGTATTGCTTGAAAGGTAACAGTGTTAAAGCCATGACTTTTGACCTACAATTAACTTAATGTCACTGTCAGTATACGTGGCAATCTGAACTAAAGCTTAATTTTGGAGCTTGTTTGAGGAGAGGTGGTGTGTTTTAGGGTATTGTCACTGGTTCTGTAGTGCAGGCTGTGCCACCCTGACTGGGGTCTGTCTCTGTGATGGGGTCAGTATGCAGGGTAGGGTTGTGGTGGTGGTAACACCCGATGTGCTCGTAGCAATTGGGTCCAGTGACACTTGATTTTATGGATGGATATTACGCAACCATTATATCATTCCTGGTCTAGATAAGACTCATGCTGACTGAACAATGTTTTCTACTCTTGAGCGGAGTCTTGTACATCTGTGCTAATGAGAAATTGTAATCCCTTTGGAACACAACCGCTTCTGTTCCTGCTCTTTGTGAAACATGTCCCCTGTCCCCCCACTGTCCCCCCAGACTTTTCCTGCTGCAGTTCTCACGTCTTGATTTCATACAGCGCGGGGCCCAGTATGGAGACTTGAGTCATCTGTAGCTTCCAGAGTTCTCTGAGGTTAAACAATATCAAGGGAATTAGACTGAAATGGAATCTAAAAAGCTGTTTATGAATTCAGGAAAATAATATTACATTGGTTCTTGTATTTGAAAGGATTCAGGGCTTGTTGCTTGCTTTTTTGTTTTGCAACAAAAGACTAAGCTTTTCTGGATAAGAGCGTAGATCCTTCAGTCTCAATGCCATACAAGTTGTATGCTTGAAGTTGCCCATCTAGGCAACAATACTAGTGCAATGATTTGTTTCTGGAGGGGTTGTCAGGAGTGTTTCCAGGTATCTGAGGCTAAAGTTTTGAGGTCATTCAGCTTTGATGTGGCTAAGCCAATGGGTTGTTGTAGAAGATGACTGCTCTTATTCCATAATCTTACTGGAATTTGCTACAGGTGTTTTTTTGCTTCAGCCTTATCAGTGTTCCATGTTGTCACTGTTTTGACATCAAATAAAAATACAATAAGCTTCATCAGTAATGGCATAATCACAATTTTTTTTATTTAGTCTTATCCTAACCCTCATAAATGCTGTTGCATGGAGTTTAGTCATAATTTAGTTCTATGGCATTGCTGCCACAGAAATGTCCTTTGTATTTCTGGGCAACAGAAATGGGAGGGTGGTGGTGATAGATAAATGGAGGGAAAGATGTGCTGGTGACTGTAGAAACTTGTTCAGACCAAGCTGGTGTCCTTGTCCAGACTAGGAAAGCAAGCTTCCAGGGACATCCAAGGCAATCAACAGCAGAATTGTTGCAGGGGGAGAGATTGAAGCAGTAATGCAGGGGTGAAGGATTGGGGTGGGGGAAAGTGGTCTGAGGCTGGGAGATAGATCTCCTACTAGCTGGTCTTTGACTGTGCTCCGAGGCAATGGTAAGGAGAGCTGTTTTGTCATTGTGATCCAAAAATGTTTCCTCATGTGTAGTTCTGACCTTCCAATTATAGGCTTATTTTTCTTGAATGTTTGTGAACTGCAGTGTAGAATGGAGCAGTACAGTATTTATTGGGACTGTAGTCTTGTTTGCCTTGGGCAAGGTTATGCGATAGTTTAGGGAAGCTTGCACATTTGAGCTACAATGTTGATGATTAAAAGGGAGACTTCCTTTTCTCAAGTTCAGACAGCTTTCCAGAGAACAAGTGTATAACTGCTTCATGTAAAAAAAAAAATAAAAAAAAATATATATATATAGAGCCACATTATCCAAGATGGGTTTTATAACAAAATAGAACAACACTGATGCTATTTAAAATGTGACATTTACCGGGGGAAGCGTTGAGCTGTGAATTCTGTTAAATGAAAGTAACATACAACTGAAACAGAACACACTACCCTTTCTGTGGTAACATGGAATTGCACTTTCATCTCAGCAGACTGATATTACCCTGTTATCATTCTGTGTTACAGTGGCATTTAGTCAGGCTCTTAAAATAACACTAGGGTTATTGTCGATTTTGATTACTGACTTCTGACTCCTTCCAACAGTGCGAGGATCAAAACCAGGCAAAAATGTCCAACTTCAAGAGAATGAAATTAGAGGACTCTGCTTGAAATCCAGAGAAATCTTTCTGAGTCAGCCTATTCTACTAGAACTTGAAGCTCCACTGAAAATATGTGGTGAGTATTCTGATTTTGATTTGATGCTTGGGGAGGGTGGCGTGTCAGGTAAATGCAGATCTTAAGCAGAGAACAAATGCTAGATGCTACTTTCACATATTAACAGTGGAACTAGTAAACTATTTTAAGAAAAGGGAAAATAAAACTCTGATGGATTTTTAGGATGGAGGAGTGGGGAGGAGGTAACAAACATGGGAATTGGAGTGGAGACCAAAATAATCCAAAATCCAGTTTCACCAGGTCCCTTGGGGAGGGGATTCACATGAAGTTTTGGAAAGGAGTTTTTGTATCAGTAAAATAATTGGTGGCCCAGTCATGACTGAACGAGGGGAAGCAAAGGAGAATTGCAGTAGTTTATTGTAGTTGCTAATTCAGAGTTGAACAGTGCTTTGACAGTATTTTTAAATCCTGCTAGAAACTGAAATTTCTGTACTGCTTCTTGGAATTACTTTCTAGCTTGGTTTCACCATACTTGTACACTGTGGTGCTCCTTTTGCACACACAGACATGTCTAGTTATGCTAAAAGAATGAAGAATGCCAAAATAAAAGCTTCAATAAATGCACTTTTAAAAGCTTCCAGCAAACAGTATTTTATCCTACTCTAACACTGAGGATATGCTTCAAATTGAAGTAGTGTGTTCAATATTTATAACATTGGTAGTCTAAAATCATGATTTAGTGTTCTGCTGTCAGAAACAAACCCATGATTTAAACCAAAGGCAGAAATACCAATTTCATTTTCGATACAACTTCACTGCTAGAATCTGAATTACTGAGTGCTTCAAGAAAACGCCAGATATTGTACAAAGGAAAGCAAATTCCCTGAGTGGTTGGTTTTTCTGTCAATATTACTAATGCTGTGTAGAATTACCAAGAAATGAGGTAAAGATTCCTGATCTCACAGCCACTAGTCAAGTAAAGGATTTGACTCGATGTTGGATTTTCATTTGGACATGCAGTTGCTTTCTTGGAGTCTTGATTTTTTTACATGCATATGAATATTTTTAAGTAGCTACATACTTCATCTTAATGCAGTTAACCACTGCATTACTTAGATAACCTAACTTGAGAATATGATAATTTGTACAGATTAAGATAAACTGTAATTTTTAGTTAGGTTGTAGGCAGTATCTAACAGCAAGCTTTTTTTTTTTCTGAAGTGTCATTCATTTGTTCTTTCTCTAGAATCAAAGAATGTATCAAAGGGTCACTTACATGTCTCTTCTGAACACTCTTCACAGGTGACATCCACGGACAGTACTATGACTTGCTTCGACTCTTTGAATATGGAGGTTTTCCACCCGAAAGTAACTACCTGTTCCTTGGTGATTATGTTGACAGAGGAAAACAGTCTTTAGAAACAATTTGTCTACTATTGGCCTACAAAATTAAATACCCAGAGAATTTTTTCCTCCTCAGAGGCAACCACGAATGTGCCAGCATCAACAGAATTTATGGGTTTTACGATGAATGTAAGTAATGCAGATGTGTGTGTCTTTGGCTTGGGAGAGCAGGGTAAGAGGTGCTGGTGTTGCAGTGTTAGATGATTCTTTCCTCACTTGCAGCCCTGTGTGCACTTCAGGGGGGCCCTTGGCCTATTTTAGGAAGGATTTGGAGTCTGATCCTCACAGTACAAAGCAGCGTGCAAGTGGGTAATTTTAGTTACTGGCTGCTATGTTAATTAACAGTTCTCACTGGAACATATTGTTAAAGTTCTCTCAGGATAAGGTCATTTAATGAGAGATGAGGGAATTTTACTTGATGTACTTTACAGAAGCTCACCTCTTTCATCTGAGGGATGATGATGATGTATACTTGTGTTATAAATTGGAGAACGGGCTGGTCTTTTCTGTGGTTATGGTACAGTGCTTGCAATCTACTTCATGTTAAGACCTGTAACTTTGTAATGTTAAAAACTAAAAACAAAGACTTTGCCATCTCTGTATGCAGTCCTGCTGTATTGTGTGCTGTTGCTTTGGCCAAAACTGCTATTTCCTTTCATAAATGGGGCAAAGCATGTGTGCAGCCTTCAGTGTGGTGTGTGCTTGGATTGAGCACCAGGTGCTTTGCTCTTTTAGTAAGTAGTTTCAGCTGCAGAAGTTGTTACTTGAACTATTGTCAGCCTTTTAATGAAAAAATGTGCTTGTGTTTGGCATCATGCAGTTAAGTCACTGCAGAGTGCATTGAAGTCTGTTGTGATGGAAACTTGTATGTAGACCTTACTTTAACATAAGTAGTTTTGCTGTAAAGTAGAAATGTATGTTTATGTTTCAAAGGATGTGACTTGATAAATCCAGATAATGTAGAGGAGATTAAACTTAAATTAATTGTGCAGCGAAGCACTCTCACAACCTGTGTTATAGGACATACTTGGCTTGTAGCTTACAAGATGTACTCTCCATGTCTTGTTCTTCAGCAAGGAAACAAAGATGTGTGGTATTTGAGTTGACTCCTCAGAAATTAATCATGGGCTTAGTCATATATTGCAAATATCAGGGTTCATATCTGTTAGGAGAGTCGCTTTGAAAGTAAAACTGTAGCAGTTTCATTTTTCAGTCCTGTTTCTTTGCCTAGAGAGACTTCATGTGGTAAAGCAGTAGCAGGAGTTTAAAGAAAATTTGCTTTCCAAGCATTGCTGTCTTCTCCCGAAGAAAACAGCAAATGGCAAGATTTTCTGAAATGGATCAAATTCACCAAGGGATGATTTTCCAAAGCAGAGTTGGGGCTGGAGAGTCTGGCTGGAGAGTTGGACAGACTTGTGCTCTCCTCAGAGCTGCTTTGGAGTGCCCTGCCACACTTTGCAACTTTCTTATAAGTATGTCAGTGAGTATCAGAGAAGATAAATTGTGTAGATGCTTTAATGCTTACTTCTTGCAAGTCTTAGTAAATTTAAGGCAGCCATGTTAGGTTTGTTGTAGTTGTGTGAGAAAAGCGTATTGACTTTTTTTTCTCCAAAATGTCTCCTAGGTAAGAGAAGATACAATATTAAGCTGTGGAAAACCTTCACAGACTGTTTTAACTGTTTACCGATTGCAGCTATTGTGGATGAGAAAATATTCTGCTGTCATGGGGGTAGGTAGCAGTTCCTTAGTTGATATTTGAGAAACTGTAATATTCCAGTATCAGTCATGGCAATTTCATGTTTATGTTGCTGAAGTTCTGAAGCTTCAGGGTTTTTCTCTGCCTTGGTTAATGTATGAGATAGGGTTGAGCTTGATTAGTGTCAGTTCTGTGAATCAGTGAGCTGGTAGTTTTGTAACTTCAGCCACAATGATCTGCTTTTCCTTTTATACCAAAAGGCATATTTAATAGCCTCTCCTTTTGAGTAAAGAATCCTCGGAGGTTTTTTTAGACTTTTATGATTAGGAATTTTATGTACATATGTTTTATGTGAAAACATAGGTTTTCATAGAATGGTTTGGGTTGGAAGGCATCTTCAGAGATGATGCGGTAGAATCCACCCAGCCGTGGGCAGGGCCATCCTTCTCTAGATCAGGTTGCTCAAAGCCCCGTCCGACCTGACAGGTTTGGACTTTCATTTGTAGAAATTAGCTCTGTTATTGCTGTGTGATACCTCCTTCGTGCAGCTTTTCAAAGTAACAGAAGACATATTGCACCTTAAATGTTTTATCACTTGCAAGTAATTACAGTTGCCTGAGGAGACACATCAGTGAAGAATGGTATGAGGTCGGTTTGATACTGTATTTCATCTTACTAGGCCTGATCATTCAAATAAATATACCCTGCAATTTCTAGTATTAATGCCTCTTTTACTTAACAGCTCTTTTAACAGACACTTGCAAAATGTTACAGTGAGATTATTGTAATCCTGTCAAATGTGGAAATGGCTTTGCTTATCTTGCTTCCAGTAAATCTTCTAGAAACTGACTTGTCTACTGTTACAAAAGCTTTAAAACAAATGCTGGATGAAAAAAAAAAAGTCCGTTAAGATTGCCATTGAACTACATAAAATTGCAACCATAAGTTTGAATACAAATTGTTTTTGTCTTGAATTAATACCTCAGTCTCACAGAGCAAAATTGAACTAAAATGTGAACTGCATGTGCCTTAACTCTGAACAGGTTTGTCACCAGACCTGCAGTCCATGGAACAGATCAGACGAATTATGCGCCCCACTGATGTACCAGATCAAGGTCTACTTTGTGATCTCTTGTGGTCTGACCCTGACAAGGATGTCTTGGGATGGGGTGAAAATGACAGAGGAGTGTCCTTCACGTTCGGCGCTGAAGTGGTTGCTAAGTTTCTCCATAAACATGATTTGGATCTCATATGTAGAGCTCATCAGGTATTTTAATTTTTACATTAAACAGTAGAATAATGTAGGATCAGAGGGACCAGAGGTGGTCATCTGGTCCAGCCCTACGCACGTGTACTCAACACGGGACAAACCAGTCTAAGCCCGAGTCGCTGAGGATCTTGTCCAGCCAAGTTTTAAATATCTGCAAGGATCAAGCTTCTGCTATCTCTGAACAACTTGTCCTATTGTTTAACAACCCTTGTAATGAACATTTTTTCTCAATACATATAAACTGTGGCTCTTGATGGCTGAACAAGATTGTCTTGAACCTAGCTGAAATTTGTCATTCCTCTAAATGGACTCTGTTGCTGAACTGGATCCTGCCATGGTCTTCCTGGTTTGGTAGAAAAGTTTGGAACTTGTGCTCCTTAGATGTAGCCAGTTTTTTGCTGCTGGCTCTGTTAAAGCTGCTTCACACCTTGGCAGGAAGAAGTTACCCGGTCTAATATTTCTGCTTTTCTCTCTAAAGGTTGTTGAAGATGGATATGAATTTTTTGCAAAAAGGCAATTGGTAACACTCTTTTCTGCCCCAAATTACTGTGGAGAATTTGATAATGCAGGTGCCATGATGAGCGTGGATGAAACTCTAATGTGCTCTTTTCAGGTACGGTGTCTGAAGGTTTTACCTCCTAGCTAGTGTAGTCACACTTCAAATCTGCTCTATTTTAACTCGATAGTTTACTGTTACAAAACCATAATGCTTGTTTCAAATAGAGCTTTACAGATACCACATGGAGTGGTATCTGCGGTTGCCTTCATGTCTTCAAAAACGTGATAAAGCCCGTGCCGGTGTGAGTCAGTGAACTGTTTTAGCCTGGAATTAAATCATCCAAGCAAATCTCGGGGCTGTTAACCGCTTCCCCTGGCAGGGGCTCTCCGATCCGCGGCTCTGAGCCCTGTCACAGCTCTGAGTAGGAAACACATTTATTTCTTGGCGTGTTTATGACTTTACTAGTGAATTTTACGAGTGAATTAATTGACTGTAAGAAAGCTAAAACTTTCCGCTAAATGACTGAACTATCTTTTCAGATTTTGAAACCTGCAGAGAAAAAGAAGCCCAATTCCAGCAGACCCGTAACGCCTCCCAGGGGTATGATCACAAAACAAGCAAAGAAATAGTCACTTTGGCACTGCCTTGCTGGGACTTGTATTATAGTATATAACCTCCATTTTTAAAACTGTAATGTGTACTGTTCAGCTTGCTCAAAATAGATACTGTGTTTGTGGTTTTCCTTTTGATTTGATGAATGGCATTTGCTGGTTGTAACAGCGAATGAAAGACTTTTCTCCCTCCCAGGAAAAGAGTTTTAAACTTTCCTTTCGTTGGTGTTACAGTTGTACACTCCACAGCATCCTCTTCTGTCATTATGGGTAATAATTGTACAACTGACTTTCTGGATCTGTACAATGAGTAGTGTAAATGCTTGTTTTCTTCTTTAGGATCTAAAGAGGGCACTAGTGTGCTGTGAGAGTAGAAATTTGTTACTGTCAGAAATTACATACTGTTTATACAAACCACTGTGAACTTTTTTTACGTTAAATTTTGTTTTAAAGGGATTGCTTTTCTTTTAATGTCTTGTCATGTACACGTTAGTTTTATTGGCGTCAACATTAGAAATAACCTTCGACCTTGCCAGCATCACTGGTATGATGTATATTTAAATTCAGACACGCATCCTGCTCCGTATACTTCAAATGACAATTAAAGCCATTATTTTAAGTGTTTGTGTCTCTTTCCTGAAGCCAAAGTTCGCTTAGAAAACTGTTCGTACACGACCCACCACACTGAGTTGGCAGAGCTCTCCGTTCACGCCTTCCTCCTGGAGATAAAAGGAAGTCCTGACTCAAAATAGCAAGTAGAAATGCTGTGCTGTTTGTTCTATTCCTGGTCAAAAAGTAAACACATTTTTGTACAGTTTCCGTCTGTTCGATCAAGTGGACCGTTTCGCAGTGGCATCGGTCCTGCGGCAGAAAGCTGGACGTTACGCAAATGGTTCTAGATCTTCCTGAATGGTTTTGTGCATTTTAGCCTAAAGACTTTGTTCTACAAAGAAGCCTAGAAAATAGCTTGATAAGCCAACCAGAGGTGATCTTGATCACCGGTTTATATAAATCTCTCACAGAATCTTGTTTTTTTAAAAACTGTTAATCTTTTTTGAACAGATAACAGTGTACAAATACCATGTAGTGAAAAATCACTTATTAAATGAGGAAATTGTTAAATCTTCTCAGCGTCAGTTTATCACAACGTATACACTACTGCTATCAGAGGACCTGACTTAGATAAATAAATTGTTCTGGAAACCCACAGATTCTCGGTTTGGATTTGTCCAAGGTCTGGTTTTAAACAGGAGCGTTGGATTCCAGAGTGTGGAGCTTTAATGCTTCTCCTGCCCTGAACCCCAGGCGCCTGCCCCGCAGGAGGGGTTTGAGCGGGGCTCACCTGTGCTGCCCCCACAGCTCTGGGACTCTGGGTGTAGGAGCTGAGCACAAAACTCGGTTTCCTCTGGTCCTTAGTTAATGAAATGTAAATTCTCGGCGAGGCAGGAGAGTCCCGTGACCTTCCCCTCTGCCCTGTGGGAAACGCTGCAGGAAGTCAAAGGAGGCGGCTTGTCCAGCACGCCCTGCCCCTTCCCAACCAGCCACCGAGACAAACTTGCGCCTGCTGGCCTCTGCTTAGGCCGGAATGCCCTGCTCAGCTAAGCCTGGCTTATCTTCTGGAGCGAGCCAAGCTGCTTTGTGATGTAATCGCATCCTCTAAGCCGTCCCCAGCCATTGATTTTAGTTTTCCAATGCATTTCTCTGCCAAATCAAAGAGCCTTTTTTCCTACTCTGAAGACTCTAGTTTTCCTCCTTCTAATTAATCAAACCACCCCTTGGTAACTTCTGATGAGCTCGTTAGATTAGGTGTCAGAGATTGCCTGTTAAAGGCTTTCTCACAAACGTACTTTCACCCTTTAAATCACATTTGTGGTTTTCTTTATAGCTCTATAATTTTTCTACCTCCTTGTAAGAGTCACCTGCGTCTCTGTTATTGATCTAGTGAATAACAGAGCACATGTGGAACCAGTTTTTATTTGACTCGTATCTACAGGAATGCATTAACCATCTCTGCAACCCTCAGTTTGCCAACCGCTCGCTGCGTCACACCTTTTTCCTCTTTTTTTTTTTTTTTTTTTCCTCAAACACAGCTTTAGTGACACATGCACCTATTCCGGGCTGCGTTTTCTGCTCGGCTGCATTCCCCGGGGGTGGTTCATGCTGCTCGGGGTGAGGGAAGTCCCATGGCACCGAGGCGGGAAGGTTCCTGTTCCACCACGGGGGCAGGAAGGAAAGGGGCGACCTGCCGGTCTCGCGACAGGGCGCCGTCGGAAGGTCAGAGGCTCATTTTGGGCCCATTTGTTGGGTTTTTTTGATCAGCGGAGGGAGAGGAGCAGCAGCTGCCGATTTCTGGTTGTTTTTCCACAATGATACTCGTAGGAACATCTAGTTTAGATGCAGAGGGGCCTCTGGAGGCCGTTCTCCCCGGGGCGGGGTGTGGTGGGGGGGTACCAGCCCTCGCTGATGGTCTCCACAAAAGGTGGCAGGGAAGTTGTGACAAACCCGAGTTCTCTCCGTTCCTCATCTCGTGCCTCCTGCAGCGGGCCGGGGTCTAATAAAGGCGTCACTCCAGAGAAGAGAGGTAAAATCTATCGCTTTGGCTGCTGCTTCTCTTCAGATCCTCTGAGATGAAACGAGTCCCCTTTGCCATCCAGCTGCCCACAGGCTGGTTTTTCAGCCCAGCTCCTCTCTGATGGTTGCTGGTTTGCTTTAGGATGCGTCAGTGCTCTTGTGGCTTTCGGTCCCGAGGTGTTCAGTGAAGCCGCGGCACTTCAAAACCAACAACAAACTATTTAATTTTGCTGGCGGCGCTCAGGCCTCTGTGGGAGGATACGGGACTTTTGGGCACAAGCATCCCTGATGTATTTTAGACCCAAGTTTAACCTCTGACCGATACTAATTGTGGAATGAGAACTGAATCTAGAAAAGCACGGGCAGCACCGGAACCCCCCCGCAGTGACTGGGCCGTGGAGGGGGCTCAGGGCCCATGCGGGGGGCTCGGGGTGGGCTGAGCTACTCGTGGGCTGCGCCGCGGGGCCCCGCCGTGCCACGCAAAGCAGCTCTTCGGCAGCGCTGGCGCTTGTGAAGCGTAAGCTCCTCAGGGACTTGGGGCAGCGGTTGAGTTCCTGTAGCTGAGCTCTTCCCAAGCACTTGGGTTTTCTACCCTTCCCACTCTGGTAAAAAGAGGGGCTTGAGCCTCAGGGCTTCCAAGGTTAGAAAACATCTTTCCGGTCTCTTGTTTTCATGGGTTTATGTTTAAAAAGCTCTTTTTCTTTCTAAGATGCTGTCCAATCCCTTCTTCATTCTGCTGCCCATCTTCTGTCCCTGTTTCCCTTTGTCAGTCCCTCAAACACCAGAATTGAACTGTCAGGGCCACCTCTGCCCCGAGGCCGGTACCGACGACCTGCCCCAGGGGCACAGCAGCTGCTGGTGGTCCCAGGTGTGGCGGCGAGCCCCAGGCTCTGCCCCAGCGCTTTGGGGAGTCTGTGGGCTTCACCCTCCGCAGCTCAGGCAGATGGTCCTGACGCCCCTCATCCCAGAGCAGAGACTGGGCTTGTGAAAAAGCGTGCTGTTACTGTAAAAAGAAGTGTAGAAACCATGAGTTTCACCCACCGGCGGGCTGGGAAGAAATTTAAGGTTAGGCCCCAGAGAGAGGCAGCTGAGCTCCCCCTACTCCAGTCCTGTAAGGCTGGATTCACCCTTAAATCACAGCCTGGGCACCAGCCTGAGCCTCGCTGAGGGCTTTGCAGCTCTTCTGGCAGCATCTCCTCCACCAGAGCACCGAGGGTAACACGCAGCCCCTCCGAGCGCTGCGTGTACATACCGATTCTTGGGATTTTATTGAAATTCTGACCATGAGGTTTCACATCTGTGATCAGCTCCGTGGCTCTGCTCGTGGGCTGGGTGAGCTCACGCTGGTCTGTGGTGCAAAAAGGACTCAGCTCCTGGGGGAGCAGAAGCTGGCTGTTTTCTCCTTAACACCTGCCCTCCTTACTGAAAAGGGTCTGTTGAGCTCTTGGAAGCAGCTCTACCATCTGCAGTTCCAGCCCTAAACTGGTGGTTCCACCATTAGTTGATTGTATTGGTGTTTATTGGAGTCAGCTGAGACCAAAATACTTAAATTAGCTAGAAACTCCCAGATAAAAACTCCTCCCTGCTGCTCTCGGGTTGCATCTTTGCTGTCCTGTGCTTGCTCCTGAGTGCTTGGCTGATTTCTGCAAGTGGGTGGGTTGGGGTGATGGTCAAGGGTTTGGGGGGCTCTGGGGGGGAATTGCCTGTACTGGGGAGGGCAAAGACGGCCCCTGAGCTTTGGGATGAGGTGCCAAAAAAATTTTTAGGTTCCAGGAAAAGTTTTAGGCAGCCTCCAGGAGGAAACCGTTTTGAAGAAACAACTGGCTTTAGGCTTTAAAAGTGGAAAAATGGAGAGATGTTTCTTTGTTAAGGGAGAATTAGAAATATTTCAGGTTTGTTCCAGCAGAGATGCCACAGAGAAGGGACCCTGGTCCTTCGTGCAGCTGTTTGCTCAGGGCACTTCCAGAACCAGCTTGTGTCCCCAAATGAGACGAGGCCTTGTGGTAAAGCCTGAGTTTATAAATGGCAGCAGGTTAATCCAGGCCTAATTTCTAGGGTTTATGCTTTTGTAACCCTTTTGATCCTTGAACTTTAGGGGATTAATCCGTGTCCCCGCTCAGCAGCTGAGCTCAGCAGAGACACGCTCACTGGGTGTCCGCTCGCTTTGGAGTGGGGGGGGGGGGGGGGGGGGCGCTGCTTTAAAAAACATAACGTTTAAACCCAAAAGTTTAAATCCCATCCGGAGCGTCCTGGTCCGGCAGGTCCCGCCCGGGGGCTGGGGGGGGAAGCTGCGAAACCAGAAAATGTCGGCGCGGGGACCCTGGTCCGGCGGCTCCGGGACCCGCCCGGAGCCTTTCGGTGCGCGGCGGGGAGGGGGCGGCGGGGCCGGGCCCGCCCGGGGGAGGCGGGGCCGGGCCGGGGGAGGCCCCGCAGCGCCGGGGGAGGCGCAGGGCGGCGGCGGGCGCAGCCGGGACGCGCACGGTACCGGGTACCGGGGTGGGGGGGGGGCGGCCGCGGTGCTGCCGGGGCTTTGGTTAGTGAGTGCCGGCCCGGGCGGGGGGGTTGGAGTGGGGCAGCGCCCCGTCCTTCCCCTCGGGGGTCCCGCCGGGCTGGGGGATCCCGTCCCGCTGCGGGGGCGCGGAGCCGACACGGTCGCTGCGGACGGGGGGAGGTTGGGGGGGCCCCGGCCGCTGCCCGGGGCCGGGTTGCTCCATCCACCGGTCCCGGTGGCTCCAGGCCCCGCGGCCCGGGCGAGGCCACGGGCCGTCCCGCAAGGGGCTGGGGGGCCGATGCCCGGGGCAGGTCCCCGTGGGCTCGGCTCAGCGCCCGGCGGTGACGGTGCTGCCGCGGCGGTGGCGGCGTGGGGCCCGATCCGCCCCGAGGTGACCTGGAGCCACCGCTGCTGCGAGCGGGTCCCGCCGGGACCCCCAGCACCCCGCCTGCCGGGCGCCGAGGGGAGGCAGAGCGGCCCGGGGGCGCGGGCAGCCCCACGGAGGCTCCGGCGGGCCACGAGTGGCTCGTGCCGAGCTCCGCGGCCAGTTTTGGCCAAGGCGGACGCGGGGAGAGCCCCGCCGCGGTGGGGACGGGGCTGTCAGCCGGCTCCGCGGGCCGGGCGGGCTCCTTGGGCTGCCCGAAGCTGAAGGGTGAGCTGGCGGGGCTGCACCAGGGCGGGACGGGGCCTCTCCTGCAGCCGTTCTCGGCGCTGAGCTGCAGCCGGGATCGTCCGTGGGGCTGGGGTTGGTTCTGCCCCTCGCTGGGTGCCACAGGGACGGGCTGCAGGCGGGAGGCCCGAGGGTGAGGTCGGCTCTGGGGGCTGCGGGGAGCGGAGATGGGGAGGGCAGCACTGCCCGCCGGCCGGCCTGAAATGTGGGATCACCTGCTGCAAAGGCTGAAGTGATGGTGGCCCCTGATGTTAATGAAGGGAGATGATGGTCCTTCTGCAGCTTGGTGGTGTGGCTCGAGGGTGAGGGTGCTCCAGTTAGGCCGGGGACAGTTGGGCTGCCACCTGGAGGGACAAGGGCAGCTCTGGGAGGGCAGTGGGGGGTTTGTCTCGGACCCGATGCCAACAGCAGCCTCTCCGGTGTGTGGGGCACGAGAGAGCAAATGAAAGGGAAGAAATCTGCTTCCAGTTCTGACCAATAACCTCCATCGATCAGCGTCTAATAGGAGCACAGCGGCTCTTTCCAACGGGAAACAGGCAGCTGCCTCCTCTTGCATCACAAGATGCAAGATAAGGGCTGGGGTTTTTTTGTCCTGTAATCGATGCTTTATTTTGAGATGTTTGGAAATACCTCGCGAAGAAGTTCCTCGTTATAGAGCAGCGTGACCGACGGGGCTCAAACAGCACCGGAGAGGGTGGTGGGGGCTCCACGTCGCCCCGTGGGAGGTGATGCAAAACAAGCGGCACCACCGTTAAGCAATTTCCCGTCAGCAGGGTCTGTCCACGGTGCCTGGCCAGCTGTGGCTGAATGAAGCGTCACGCTCTTGTCACACTCGCTGTGGTGAAACGAGGGAGATTTGGCATCCCCGAGCGGGGAGGTGACCCTCTGCTCTCTCCCCTCAGACGTTGGCAGGGTGATGCCAGCTTGATCCGGAGCCATGTCCAGGTACCTGAAGCACTTCACGGTGGTGGGGGATGACCCCGTGCAGTGGAGCAATGACTATCGGAAATGGGAGGACGAGGAGGAGGAGGTGGCAGCTGGGGACAATGGGGAGAAGCAGCCAGCTTCAGAGATCAAGCTGGAGCCCACCAGGAGCCGCATCTCCTTCCAGGACATGATGAAAAAGCTCTTCAGCTCCCGCAGGTTTCAGGTGAGGCAGAACAAACCCAGGCCAAAGGGAGATGAGGGTGAGATTTGGCCAAAGGCACCTGGGACAGCAGAGCTGATGTGGGATGGAGCTCGGGGCGGGCTGGGAGCAGCACCTAGCTCGTGAGCAGCTCATGAGGGCAGCTGCTGCCTCCGAGCTGGGCCCTCCTGTCGCAGCAGGTGCAGGTGCTTCCTGAGCGGCGACAAGCCTCAGTGCTCACTCGTCACGGCGCCAGCAGAGGCACGTGCTCTCCCCCAGCTCGAGCTCTCGCACCAAACAGTGGGAGGAAACGGAGGGAGACAGGCAGTTTTGTGCAAGGCAGGACTTTGCAGGAGTAACCCACCGACCAGGAGCAGTGGGAGTCCGGGGTGGGAGTAACAGAAAGCTCCGTGAAATGGAACCAACCGAACCGGGGACACAGGGCAGGGTCTGGCCACACACCCTGTGTGAGCATTGGGGCATGTTTAGCTGAAGGCTGTGTCAGCTCCTCTTGGTGATACATCCATGTTGGGAGAGGGTTTCATATTGGTTCTTCTCCTCCAACAGATCTTGGTTGTCTGCTTGGTCATCCTGGATGCCTTGTTGGTTCTGGGGGAGTTGCTTATGGACTTGAAAATCATCCATCCAGACAAATACCATATAACCCCGAAGGTAAAATGCAGGGAAGTGTCAGTGGGAACCATGATTTCCCTTTCTTTGGTGTTCAAAGCCCACTAGATAGGACAACCAGGCAAGACCTCAGCCTTCAGCCCTGCCGAGCTGGCAGTTGCAGGCACAGGGACGAAGGTCTGGCAGGGACGAGTGTGACAGCCCTGCAGCGTGCGGGGCCGACCCGACACGGCTCGGGCTTGTCTGTGCAGCAGCTTCGTGTTTCCGTGGGCTGTGGCAGAGCTGAATTGTTCTCGCCACCCTTCTCCCAGTCATCACACCTCCGAGTCCGGCTTACCCAAAGCCACTGGCTGCCACATGCTGGCTCTGGTTGTCCCTTAGAGCAGAAGAAAAGTTCCTAGCCCTTCTCCTTGTAGAGCCAAATTAGACACATCCTCAAGCGGTGGAGGTTTTCTCCAACACAGGAGGGTTTCCTGGCTCTAAACTTGCACTGTCTTTTCCCAGGTTTTCCACTACCTCTCCCTTTCCATTTTAACCATCTTCCTGGTTGAGGTGGGGTTTAAAGTCTTCGTCTATCGCTGGGAGTTCTTCCACCATAAGTTTGAAGTGCTGGATGGGGTTGTCGTTATCGTGTCGTTCATCCTCGACGTTGTCCTGATCTTCCGGGAACACGAGTTTGAAGCTGTCGGGCTGCTGATACTCCTGCGGCTGTGGCGAGTGGCCAGGATTATCAACGGTAGGTGTGTGCGGCCGGTCGGGAGCTTTCCCTGGCACTTGGGCTGGATTTGCTGACCTTGCCTGAATTATCTGGGCTTGTGTCTTTGTTTCTTCCTCAAAGTCATCTGCAAGACCCCAGGGTCTTGCTCTCTCAGCGAACTCAAAGTTTTGCCCGCGTGGTTTTTCATTGCTGAAGTATTAATTAGGCGGTAAATTCTTCGGAGCAGCAATAATCTGCTGCTTGTGTTGGTGCTATGCCTCAGTGACGGGGGCACAGCAGCTGGCTGGCGCTAGCAGAGATCCCCAGCTCTAGCATGGCAGCATTGGCACGTTCCCCTAAAATCAACCCTTAATCCATTCTTGCATCCCTCCCTCCTGGAGGGGGATGGCTCGCATCTTAAATTTGCATTGTAGGATCCTTTCGGCAATGTTTTAACCGGGGAGAAGGTAAACCCCTGCTCTCCTTAATCTACTGCTGTAGCAGAGTGAGTTTAACTGCTCTGACATTCTGCTGCAACTCCGTCATCCCCTCCAGGGATGCTGCAGGGAACGTCCTGATCTCACTCTGGATCTTTCTTGCTTGGATTCAAAGGGCTCGCTGTAAAAAGAGGAATATAAAACATCCCCAAATCAGACTTTACTGACTCTGCTGTTGTAACTGTAAATTGCTGCAAATAGATGTAAACTCAGACACTACTGAAACAAGTGTAGCTGGAAACATTTTCTGCCTTCTGAGGGAAGAGACTTTGGGATGCAAAAAAAAAAAAATGTGGCCATGAGATTATCTCTAGTTCCTCCATGAAACCTCAGCCGGGTACTGCCCTGTGCCTACAAGTGCACTTTTGGTGAGGGCTCTGTACTTGATGCAGCTTCTAATCTTTTAGCTGGAATAAAAGGAAAGGGGGGCTGGGACCAGGGCTGTCACCTGCGGCCCCTCGCTGCTCTTTGGATGGGGAGAACGTGCCTGATCGGCGGCGGTGGCTGGCAAAAGCGAAGATGTGAGAGCAGCTTGTGGCTTTTTGTAGTTCAGAGAGAAAGTCAGAGAGAAACAGCATTCGTGTGCAGCTGCGTGAGCCACGGGAACCTCGGTGTCTCTTAACACACCATTTTACAGCAGAAAACCAGTATTGTGTTTACACTAAATCCCCTCACCCGTGGGTACTTCTGGTTTTCCCCCCCAAGCTTTTTGCCCTGCCTGCCTGCTTGGAGCAACTGAGAGGACAAAGAAAATCTGCCCCGAGCTTCGGGTGTTGTGTGTCTAAACCTGGGCAGGGCTCACTGCCTTGGGTCGCGGTCGCTTGATAGGGAGCGGGTTACAGGCAGGTGGGGACTGTTTGGTGTTATCGATGCAAATAAGCAGCATCGCTGCTTTGTCTTCAGAGAAATGAACCCCCAAACCTTCAAGCCTGCTGCCTGTAGCACTAGAAACTGCCTTCGTGCACGTTCTGCCAGCAGCTGGAGGAGAGCTCTGTTGGGTAGGAAGAACGTGATGTTCTTGACGTTCTTACGAAGCTTTTTAAAATTTTTTACATTTCTTTTTTTCCCCCCCCTCGGAAAAGGGTGGGAAGAAAATGCCTTTACTGTGGGGGCTGAGTTCATGTGTAACAATTTTTCAGTCGAGAAGCGACACCTCCGTGGTGACAAACCTCGTGCCCTTGCTGCAGCCAAAACCTTAAGGGGCAGATGATGTTCCACATCCCGCTGCGATGGGCCACGATCCTTGTGCCCCGGGCTGTGCTGCGCACTGCTGTCAGAGCAAGGCTCCCCCTGAAAACACAGCCCCTCGTGGCAACAAAGCTGCCAGTTACATCCCCCTCCAGGCTCTGCCGAGGGAGCGAATTCAAATTCAGGATTTGAATGACAGTCTGACTGATTAATTCAGCTCAGAGGCCAGACTGCCTCTTCCCAGCAGAGTATAGGTATCCGAATCCCTGGGGTGGCTCGTTTAAAACCCTCCTCATTAAGAAAAGCACTTGGGAAGGGTGGTTTGAAGATGACAGAACCAGAGCTGGAGAGGAACACGTTTAACTCCTTGACTACAGGCCCCACGTCCTGTTCACCTCCTGCTAGCAGCTGTTTTACACTGTAAAATGAATCCACTGTGAAATCGTTTCGCAGGAATAATTCTATCGGTAAAGACCCGCTCTGAACAACAAGTGTCCAAGCTAAAGCAAGCAAACCTGAAACTTGCAACAAAGGTTGAACAACTGGAACACAGCTGTGTAGAGAAGGTAAGAAAATGCTTTTAATTTAAGCAAAAACCCTCAGGACAAGCTGGTTTGGGATCCTTTTGCCAGGTTGCCACAGTCAGCTTGGTTTCATCAGAAACTCGTGGGGTAACCTGGGCTGAAGAACCACAACCCTGCCTGTCCTACTTACTTTAGCCAGGTCGCCCTCTTTCACTGCAGCACAAGATAGGTTTCAGCAGTGGGAAGATCTGTGGGAACCTGGGAAACTATTTTAAGATAAGATATATTCATGACGTGACTTTTTTTTCCAACAGGAGCAAGAAATTGAGAGGCTTAACAAGATTTTAAAAGAGCATGGACTCATCAGCGAGCGAGGTTCCTGAGGAGGGGGGGGAGAAGTCTGCCCTGGAGAGTGCAGTGTTGAAATGTACCAGTTTGACCTGAAAGGTTTTCCTCTCTCTTTGCTTTCTCTTGTATAGTGTTGTCTGTAAACGTTTTCTATTTGACCACACTTTGATTAGATCTTGGGATTGCAGAAATAATTTTGCTGGAAAATTAATCACGCGGCCACCCCGTAAACAGTGATTTCGTAAGATGTTTCTTGTACAGTTGTACAGTTCAAACGGCAAAATAATTTAATAAAGACAACTTTACAAGCTATACATTTATGAAAGTACCGCTGATTTTTGCTGAATTTTTCTGCAATGACATGCTTTGTTTGTAATGTCTTGTAGAAACTTGCAGTACAAACGATAAGAACCCAGGCTGAAAAGGTCATTTCTTCTCTCCAAGCTGACCATCGTTAAGTACATCTCTTTGCCAACCATTCTTTTCATATTGTTGGTAGTTTCCTCATTTCTGTTGCTGCTTGTGCCACTTTGTTATTTATATAATGTTCATTTCAAAAATACCAACACACCACTCCTTTTAGTTGACAATCAAATCAGCACCAAAATAGAGGCAAACATGTGCCACCTGACGTCAAACAATGCCTTGTTCTCAACAGCAGATTTGAGGTTTGATGCTTCGTTCTCTCATCTCTTCTTCCATTTTAAGCGTTCGTTTGCAGCCCGCTGGGCTACAAAGTTCTTTTGTTTCCACAGCTCATAAATCAACATATTAAAAGAATTAGAATATGTAAGAACAGATGTAGGTGAGTGGACTGCTGGGAACAGTTAGACTCCAGGAAAGCCGTTAGGAAACATTCTAAAGGACCAGACTGGTGTTTGAACACAACATGAACTTTTTCAGGTACTAGAAGGTCCCCGTGGAGAGACTTATTTTATAGTTGAAGACTAAGATTCGGTAAGTGGGAATTTAGAAAGGTGTTGACTGTAGCAGATGTCTCCAACTGATTTCAGCCAGAGTCAGCTGGAAGGGTCACTGAGCTTTTCTGAAAGCATCACTTACCTTTCTTGAAAAATCCAAACAGTTAATTAATTAGTGGTTTGGGAAAAATAGCTAGAAATATGTGGCTTATTCATCTATGAGAAGAGATAAAGCAGAGGCCTTATCTAATAGCACATGATTACTTTAATTAACAAGTTAGCTCTGCTGTTCCCAGAATAATGAAACCCAGTTTCCTACGGAGCCGTAGCGCGTCCCTGTGCTCTCCTTGGCCCCTCCTGCCTCCACACTCTAGGCAGGCAGCTTGGACTAGTGCTACTTCAGAGCGGCCACTGGGCTGGAAGGCTGGTGGCTGGACGTGTGCTGACCGGCCAGCTAGAGCCACCACCAAGTTCATCCTGCAACCCTTTTTCCTCTCTGCAGAGGTATAATTGGGAGCTTGCTGCTGATGTGGGTTTTTTCCTGCCCTAAAGCTTCTGAGAACCCTTGTAAGGGCTCACCCTTTCTCTCTTGGCAAATTTTAACCCAGTGTGTCTACGATTTAGAAGAAACTGATGGCCCACTGCAGGGACTGGATAAACCTCGCTGTAGGAAATGGACTAAAAATTTTTTTTACATGCATACTTACCTTAGACAAAAGGAAAGAAAAAATCAAAGGGTAACTTGACATTAATGGTGGGCCAAGCTTTATAGCCTGGCTCTGCAGGTGCAGAAATATCAGTGAAAACAACAGAACTTGTTATAGGAATAGTCCTTTCCCTTCCTGAGGGAAGCTGCAATGAAAATACAAACGTTCATTAGCTTCAGCCTTCTCTTTGCAGCGCTACTTTACCGGACTGGGCTATACTTTCAGCTGTTCTTTGTAGTAACTTGGTTTTTCATATACAATTCCACGTTTCTTTTCATGAATGATGTATAGATTTTTATTGAAGTGTTTTGGCAAGCAGCCCACAGTTGTGTTTGAGTTGGAACAGAAACTGTTGGGTGCAATATGTTCTAATAAGAAGTGCTACCTTTAGATAAAGAGATTAACTGGGTCACTTATTGCACAGCCAATACCTAATGGCTTGGTTTGCTTCTTTTTATCTTAAATCCTGTAATTTAATTACATACCTGCTTCGCTGTGGTGGTAGTGATTGTTGCTGTAACGTTCACTATTCTGGCTTGTGGATTGACCAGGGATCCATATTTAGTCCACTTCACTTCTATTTCAAGGGATACTGGTATTTGGCATGAGCTCTGAAAAGTGTTATAAATTCTCTCATTGTCTGACTTGTACAAGAGTGACCACATTAATTATTCATCTTATTAAATTGGCAGAATGCCCCCAGAAAGCTCCTGCTGGGAGGTTACCAGAGCGACTGCACCATGGCTGTGCCCTGGACCGCTGCCTGCAGCCTTGGCTCAGGTGTCCCTGCAGTTTCTCCACAGGTGACAAACTGACTCTGTAACTGCACTTCAGGCAGGACTGTTCCACCTGAGGCAGGACTTTGGCTCTTAGTGACAGTGCTGAGCTGGCTCTTTTTAGTACAAAGATGTATTTCAGCAACATTGCTGGAACGGTAGAAAATCCTTAACTCTGTCAGGACAAAATTTTGAAGCTATACAATCTTAAACACTTTTAAGTATTTCTTCTTGAACCACCCAGTTTCTGGTAACAGAAATCATTCACTATTTAGCTGCAAAAGCATACAAGCTGTCCTTGAGAGGGTGCTCTATTCAGCACCCACCCAACAGCAGGGTCTGCACTGCGTGGGGAGGGGAAGAGCTAGGACAGACGATGTGGAGAATAAACATGTTGTTTGGCTCACTGTTTCTGTGCTTTAAAAGATTCTTGCTATCTTACTCTAACCTGGTATAAGAGCACCAAGTAGAAACGCTGATTCTGTTACTTCACTCTTCCAACCTTGCTAGTTGTGTGTTTCAATCACATCTAAACAGCAAGAGACTAAATTGTGGTTAGAACTGGGTTGTTTTGTACCTGACGTGTTGTCCTGATCCATAACTGAGGATACCAGCTTGATTAAAAGTAAACTCTGTCCTTACAGCAAGAGTGAAACCCCTTGTTTTTTAATATTCCAGGAAGACTTCCCTTCAGTTTGTTTCTGAAATTTTTTTCTCCATAGGTCAGAGAAGACTAAACTGCTGCTACAGCACAGGTACAGATCTCAGGAGAGAGGACAGTGGGAGTGAAGGGGGTGGTGGTAGTGGTGTAACTCTCACCTGTTCTGAGGTGTGGAGGTGAGTTATTGGCACCCAGTCGAGCACATCCTGGGCTTGAGAATTTCCAAATGAGGCCACGTATTCAGGAAAGCTCTGTCCCTTCAGTAAATCTAGGAGGGTCTGAGTCAAGGGTTGGCATTTCATAGCTGCTGTAATTCTTCCAGAAAAAAAAAAAAAATTAAAATGATGAGTTAAAGCAAAATCCATCACTTTGGCACAGTAATAATTTCTCCTTGCTCTCATGCACTGTTCAAGCCTTCTGGCTACAGTTGCTAATGTACACAATCTTTTCAAGAGAAAGGCCATTGTTAATTAAATGACATTTTTTATAATTAAATACTCCATTCCCGATACTGCTACAGCTGTATAAATGTCTCAAGACCTGAACAGATCCTAATGGAAAGGGTTGTCAGAGGGTTAAATTAAAAAAAAAAATAATAAAAAAGTCCTCTTACCGTAACTTACAGCCCGATATCATGTTATAACCAAATAATACTGGGGTTCTGGCTCCCTGTGCTGCCAGACAGTCCTGGTTGGATGTACTTTGCAGAATGGTAAGTTGACTGTATTTGTTAGTATTCTGAATGATGCCAGATGTAACACACAGTTAAAGGGAAATTCAATACTTGATGTATATCATGAAGAAAGAATCCTTACTCATATCCTTAAAATATATCTGAAAGTGCTATAAAAGCTCAAGACTCCTCTTATGCTGTGAAAAAGCACTAGAGTGTACAATGAAGGGCTAAATCTATCTCATGAAAAAGTCCCAGGAGATTGCTGTCAGGACTGAGTCATTCGCTACTCCTAAAACATAGCCAAAAAAAGCCCACTTTCACTTTTGGCAAAGAACAGATATATTTTACAGACGTCCATGCTAGAAAATGTTTGTGAAGACGGAGCAGAACAAGTGCTGCAAACAAAATTTCAACAGGGAAAGGATATCCTTGTGGCCGGAAGCCTGCTCTTAGAGGCAGTCCAACAACATAACCTGGATTACCACTGAGGGGAACTGGCTTTGTATTTACCTGCAGTGCAAACGTACAGTGTTAGTTCTTGTCCTGTACTGAAATGCTTGGAAAACACAGAAATATTTCACTTGGTTTAGGATTATTAACTGCCTTGAACAATGATAAGTAGTAGGAGTGCTCTGTAAAATTGTAACAGTTCTCTAATATTGGAACAGGCTTTGCTTTCACTGGATACACTTATACAGAGTCACAAGATGACTCTTCTAAACGTGAGAAACAGACTTGAGAGACTTTTATTGCCCAGTTCTGAAATGCTGCCTTATTTGAGTATCCAGGGCAAGTTACATTTTACCTTGCTGCTAACAATTGTTCTGATTCAAGTTTAATAAGTTTTGTAATTAAATGTCTTTCAACAAGTCACCCGTAACATCTCTAGCAGTTACCTGAGTAAAGCTGATTTCAAAGCTCTGCTGTATTGAAAGTGCTTCTTTGTTGATTGCCCCCAAGACAAAAGAAGCAGCTGCTTCTATTATTTCTCCCGCGTCTGTGTATGTAATGTGATAACTCACCTGAAAATTAAACATTTTGGATATTAATTAGAACAAATACATAAGAGTATGAAACTAGAAAAAAAAGGAATTTAAAACTATGTAAGTATTGTTTTCTTTCTTCTGTGCTTAAGAAACACTCAACTACATGGTAGAGATATACTATATCCTCTGAAGGCTGGAGCCTCTCCAAAACTGACTTCTTGATAAACCCCTTCTAAGCATAAGCCCAACGTTCATCTATTTAAGATGAAAAGATGATTCGCACTGTGTATTTCTGTCTCTGCCACCACTGTGCCTGAAGTCATCTTCTCCCAAGCATAATATAGATTCTAAACTCATGTTATTGTCTGTTATGTCACATACACACAGTAATAACAGAAAAGGATTTCACCCCGTCTCCGTCTTATGTTGCATATAGTTATTATTTTGTTGCAAAACACTCTCTTTTATCCCAAAGTCAGTGTTTTTCCTGTCACATTTGCTATAGAGATGTCACAATGTATGGAAACTGTGCAAGGCCCTTCTCACATCTTTGTAATTTGTGAATCAGAAATTATTTGATGCAGACATGCTTTCCATCAAACGCGAGGAGGAAAAGAACTGTCGTACCTACCCCAAGAACTATATTTATGCACAGTTCATCCAAAATCATAGGGAGCCTGAGGACATCACTACCATTAAGTAAAGTCCGCATTCCATTCAGAGACTGGACAGCTATGGACTGGACAGTAATATTAACCTGAAAAACAAATTCATGTCATTTCTGAATATTGTGTATAATTATTTTTGGCTTTTTCTGTGTTGTTATATTTGTGACCCTTCCGGGTTCTGTTCCACAGAAACAGCAGCCAACTCTGAACAACTGCTGTGTTACATGTATCCCTGAAGTTCAACAAAAGGTTCTATTTTTAAGTAACTAGAGAGAGTTACTTTTAAAAAGAGAGTTTTGTATGAGGGGAATGCATCAGGCTTAAATGTTTGCTGGCAGCATATTATCTTGGAGTTGCTAAGTGTTATTAATGATAGCAAGTGATGGAAATTTTTTAATTTAAAGATTAAGTCCCTGTTCTGATTAAGTCAGCAGAAAACTCCCACTGACTATAACTAAGAATTTTGCCCCCAGCTGTTCCAACTAAGTTAGAAGGATACTTACCATCTGACTTGATTTGGGCACCTAGAGAAGAATAAAAGAACAAATTCAAACAATAGCAAAGGTATGACACATTGCAAGTAGCAGTGAAGTAAAGCATTTCAAAGCTTAACTGCTTTGCCCATTTAACTCTGTATCGTTATGATAACTTTTACGTTGTGGAAGTGATTGGATAAACACTGCTGTATCCAAGTAGTGTGAAAATAACTGGCATTCTCTGTGGCTAGCTGACAAATCCTCTTCTTTCCCTGACAGTAACTAGAAAATTTCTTAGTGACTTCCATCAGTTCTCCATCAGGCCTAGCTTTGACTACATTCCCAATAAATATACATGGCATTAAATAAGTATTAAGTGAATCCAGTGTTTCCCTTGGACACCCTATTTGCAACCCAGAACTAAGAAACACTGAAAAAATTTACTTGCATCAGAAAGGTGACCCGAGAAAGGCATCTCAAAGTTTGGCACGAGTGTTACTGTGCATCGTTATCGTTTGACCTACTGAGGGCGTCAGAGAACACTGTTCCTATTGCAGATCTGTGCAACGTAGCTATTCATAGACTGAGAGTTTAGGAAGTCAGCCAGGCTGTTCGTACCCAAAGAAATGAGCTTTTGTTGTCCCGTCCTGACGGTAATGAGTCCATAGTTTCACGGTCTCTAAACAAAGAAATGAGAAGCAACTATCCCTCTTGTTACACAGCACGTGGACATGCACAGTTGCCCCACTGGAAAATTTCCACCAAATTTTCACGGAAAAGCAGAAATGTCAGACCAAGAGCATCAATCAGGCCTGAAAAAATACTCACATAGAGCACCATTTTGTTAAAAGTTTTATTTTTGTGACTTCCCAATGAATGTCTAATTCACATCTTTGGGAAGGGACCACAAATTGGCCTCTGACTGTGAAGCAAGTTCTGCAGAATACAGGATACAGAGACCAGTTTGCTCATCTAACATCACGGCAGAGAACACATTCCTGTGAGCTGGAGACCTGAAGGTGATGCAGGGAAAATACACTGTCACATATTTATATCAACATCCTGAGGTACAGCTCAGCCATCAGAATTAGCTGTATGAACAGAAGTGCCTGTAAAGATTAAACTCATCCTTCAGGTAAGCATGCTCTTTCTGACGAGGGTAGACAGAATGATCACCACTCCTAAAATTCTATTTATCTGTGACTGGGGTGACGGATTATGTTTCTGTAGACAGCACTCCAGTCTTACTGCTGCCTCCCACTGACTCATCTTCCCACTAGCCAGGGAGGCAAGCAGGGGCTGGCAGCAGCACAGCATCCCCAACACCCCTCCCCTCTGCTGGACAGACCAGACAGAGCAGAGATTAACGACAGGAATTACCAAAACCTTCGTATCACCCAAGTTGCCTGGCAGTGAGCACGGGCTCATAACGAGGGGGTTTTTTTTGAGGAACTGCTGTACCAGTCCTCTCTCCGGGGACTCCCCCCGGGACGATATGTTTTGCTATTTCTTTTGCCGGCAGCTCCACCTGCTGGCACTGGGAGGGCTCCCTGCTCTGCCCTGCGACCACCCTGTCTGTCCCCAGTACCAAGTCACGTCCCATCTTCAGCTCCCTTGGGGAAGGGGAGCTTCTACAGACCATCTCATAGAGTCTGTTCAGCCTTCTCCAGCTCTTGCATCTGATCCTTCCTGAATGTCCGAGGTACTTTGGACACAAATCTGACCTCTCCTAAGCTGGGCCATTTTAATTGGCAAGCAGCACGTGGGGAATGTGCTAGGCACTGTTCTAGTAAGGAAGAGGAATTCAGCTGTTAGTTCAAACACATTCAGCTGCTTGGAGCCTGTCCCGAGGCACGCTTTTTCTTTTCTGGTTCTGCAGCCACCAAGAACTCAAATTTTGGGTGCACATGGAAATGCTCAAAAGCCATTCTGAGGCAGTTTTTCTCCACCTCCTCCACAGCAGGATGATCAAAAGGTAACACCTGTGAGCAACCCTCTGCTGATTTCAGTGAGGTCCTCAACCATCAGGAGAATGATCCCACCTGTGGAATGTGGGGGGACTGGAGGGGGTCTTTAAGCAGTCACTCACTGGAAAGTACTAATTAAATTAATGTAAATAATTACATAAATGTAAAACATTTTAATGGTGGAGAATAGGCTGTTTCTCAACGATCTTCAGCTTCTAGAAAGAGCTATCAAGTTAAGGTACTATGTATTTCAGTTTCAATTTTGCATGCATGATTTATCTTCCTGAATATCTGTAAAGGGGATTTATTTATACATAAGAGATCATCCTCCAGTTCAAAAAGGAACGAAAAAAGTAAGCTTAGCTTTGAAAAATAACCACAGACTGGATTTGGTAGTAGGCTGGATACAAACAAATTTGCTCTCGGTGGGGTAAAAGGTCATGTTCTTTGAGGAGTATAAAGAAGGCTTAGCATGCATGTGCAGTATCTCACTATTAAGAACTGAGGCTTGTAAGAAAGGTATACATGCAGAGGATTAAACCTTACAGGTTCTTTTTAAGTACAAAGGTTTACCAACTCTTTAAAACCCAGACTTCTCAGAATTATCTGCCCTAGTAACAGGCTTCTGGGAAAAACCTGAACATGCACAAAAGCATAAAACCACTGCCACTGCAGTGTCAGCTCAGTGACATAAGCTTGTCTCTTCAAGACTATTATTTTTGTCGGCTTAGCAGAGAACAGTAAATGCTTCTGTTACCAAACCTTGAAGTAAAAACATTTCCAAAGGCTTTCTATGTAAAAGTCTATTGCATAGGGAGATTTTTTTTTTCCCAACCCACAATTTAAAAATCCAATAAAACACCATATCCTTTAGTAAATAGAAGTTACTTAATTCTGAAGATGCAAAAAAGTAATATCAATGGTCAGCTCTATTACTGTTTCAAATCATACTTACTGCTAAAATGCTGGAGTTGATATAGAACAGCATACTAGCTGCTTGAATGTTGCCACATTTTTCCACACTTACTGATCTAATACACTTTGTAGCCTGGTTTACTAAAAACCCTAGAAAAAAGTCAGAGTATTACTGAACCAAATTAAAGAGTAATTATAAAAAGCAGAAATAAAAACCAATACGAAAACCTCAAGTGTGAGCAAAAGTGAAAGTAAATATAATTTCTATTGCAAATAAGGTTCTATGTGAGCTATAAAGAATGATACTTTCTTAGATTGTCCAAAAATGCTCTGAGACATAATATTACTTCTTAACAACAGGTTAATAAAAGCTAAAGGAAGATTTATTACTTCATTTCTGAGATCTTATACAGGGTTTTTTCTTTCACAAGAGACTTCAGTTTTCCTGTGGTCATCACCATGGCTGTTATGATAAAATACTTAATAATAACAGTGGGGTTTGGAAAATGTAGGTATGTGGGTTTGGTTGTGGGTTGTTTTTTTTTTCCTTCCCCTCCACCTCTGCAGATTTTCAGGGAACTGTGTGAAAGATTAAAATGTAAGGCTCAAGCCTGCAAGTCTGACTTGAGTTGTATTCAGACTGTGAAAGGAACCTCATTATACCACAGGGACATCTTACAAAGGTTGCCCAGTTAGGTCTTGCTTTCTGTAATAGCCTCTTCCCTCACGGTGTCACCCTTGTACTATTTATTAAATCAATTATGTCAAATGGGATGTCTCACTGTTGGATAAACAAGCCATTAACAAACCTCTCAAGGATTTACATATCTGACTTTGAACGTTTAATATAGATACAACGCAACTTCCAACCTCTGTCTAAAACCCCTCCCAGAGAAACAGAAGCTATTTGAAAAACATTTGTTCATGAATCTTTACCTGAATTTACATTTGAGTGGGTGCCAATTTACTGACTGATTAAGCTCAAGTCAGAGCAGAACACTCTAAAGCAAAAAAACCCAAAAAGAAGAAGAATTAAAATGCATTTTCCAACCTGCAGGATTCGCATCAGAACACCACGAGGAGACAACAGGACTAGGTAGTCTTAGAAATGCATCCACTGTCTGTATAGGAACACCATACTGCCAAATAAAACAACATAGTCAAGTGTAGAGGTGTGTTTCAGTCCATGGATTTGTATTAACAATAAATCTGAATAAAAGAAGTACTTATTTTTACTATATCTGTCAATACTGTACACTAACTTGTGCATCAGTTCTTAAGACACTGCTCACAGCTTTATATTAACTCTTAAGCCACTGATAACAACTTTATGTTTACGAAAGCAAAGCAGCTACTTATTTTTCAAAGATCTTAAAAATCTAGTTCACTTTTTAAGTAAGCTAACACAAAATGCTACACTTAGTTTTACATTTCTATATTTAAAGACCAAAATAAAATTTGTCTTTTAAAAAAGCAGATGCAAACAATACTCACTTGTTCTTTTATGGAACAATCTAATACTGATAGAATCAGAGTTATTTACCTCATATCTGAAAGTTTCATTCGCATCAGAAGGACTTTGAGCATCTGTGTTCATATGCCAACTGTCAGGCTCAGCACTAAAAGAAGCACTTCTAAACTGTTCAAGCAACCGATCAAAATTTTCAGGAGTAGGCATTTCAGGGGAACTGAAGGAGAGTGCTTGTTTATCTGTCAAAACATTTTAAAGAATGAGATAACCTTTAGGATAAAAGATACAGAAGTGGCATTTAGTAACAATTTTTCCGTCTGGAGTTGTTAAAGACTCAGTTACAGAAAAATATCAATGCAACTTTTAAGAAAAGCTTTCTCTTTTCTTTACAAGAAAAACAAGGCAGTATCTTAATTCAACATTTCACACAGGTCCATGAAAACACAAACTTGAGGTAAATCCCTTTCTTTCAAAATCATGTTTTCTGACAGTATATGTTCCAAAACAAAGACATGCCAATTCATGTCTGCAGTTTTATTGCTAAGTAGGAGATGACAGTCATAATTAAAACATAACACTGATCACTTCTTCTCTGCAAGTCACTTCAAAGCTGGGCATAAAGGATTTGTACCACCGGTGACTATTACATACAGTGACAGATCAGGAAGGAGTCAGTTTCCCATGAAACAACTTCAAATGTGATTTATTGAGGATGCTAAATTCTTTACAGGAAAAAACACCACCAAAAAACCAATTATTTTTTTTTTCTAACAAAGACGACTAAGAGAGTATGAGATGTTTTAACTCCATAGTTTCACAAGTAAAGGGATTACAACATAAGGACTGTGAGCGTACAGAATAACCAGTTTTCTGACAGGTTTGGTTACTTTTAATTTTAGTCTGTTTCTGGTACCTAAACAGCTTATAAAAATAACAGCACAGTGCTTAATATTGGCAACAACTCTACTTACAGTTTGTAGCATGAATGCAGAAAACACTGGGATTGACTTGGTCAATTAATTTAAATATCCTTTCTGGTGGATTTGCTTCAACATCAAGTGAATATACAGCAGCTTTCTGACTACAAAGATGGCTGTCACCTCTGCAAATAATAATAATACAATCAATAATCCACTAGAAGTTAGTACTGACTATATTTTAAAGTTCTCTTCATGTATTGAAGCAGCATCAAAATAAGCACTAAAGAGATTACTCTTTTTAACACAATTTGTCCAGCAATTTTGCCTCCTTAGAAGGTTTATTGTTTTATCCTCTGTGCTCAGTAATAAGCAAAAGAATTCCCCAACATGTTTTATCAGGCAGAGGAAAAACTGTGTGAGCAGCAGCATGAAGAAAGGTAAGAGACAGACCAGGGGGAAGGGAAGAGCCCGACTAATAATATTAGAGCTAAAATGACAAGTTGGATGGGATCCAGATGGTGTGAGACACCACAGATGCAGGGTGCACGACAGGCTATACAGGCTCAGAAGCACTTTTATTTATACAACACAAGTGGGAAGTATGACCTTTAGGGTAACGTGATGGCATGTAGACCAGAAAAAAGGTCAGTTTTGTGAATGTTGGAATGATATTCACTTTGTGGGAGGGAGCGGGAGAAAGTCCTACTTGAAAGCACATAAAAGAAGTGGCAAAGTGAGAAACAGGGAGGTGAAGTAACTCATCCAATCTAGGAAAAGTATTTGTAGATGTGCCATGGTTCATCACCAACAGCCCAGCACTGCAGTAGGCTGCAGAGCGAATGTGCCAGTTCATACCCTGAAGAGTACTGGTGTGTCCTACATGCTAGAAATACAAGATGATGATCCCTGTGAAACTGGTACTTAGGCAGGGTTAAAGCAATCAAGAACAGGTACTGAAAAAGTGAAATGGCTTAGAAATTATTTTTCAAGCATGGAGCTAAACCAACCCATTCGTTAGTAGGCTAACATCATAAATCAAACACCCTTTTCCTGCTGTTTCAGAGACCACATAGTCTATTACTTGTGATCAAACCCTTTCAGTAACTAACACAATTATGCGGATGTAAATAATGAGATCCACAATACATGCAGTCACTGAAAATCCCATGGATTTTCAGGCAAAATGAACCTTTTACACAAAAGACTTTGGAGAAAGAAACACACAACTTCTTTTTATGCATTTCTAGTTGGCAAAGACAGAATAGTCACCTGAGACAATTAAGCTGTCACTCAGGAAGGCGTTGATTAGACCTTTCTGATATATATATAAATATCTATAAATGGGTAGAAGTAGTCATTGTGTGCAAGAACAATAAGAAACCACGGTCTGGGATGACTGCTAATTCAAATTTCAAAGCACCGAGAATAACCCCCAGTATTCAAATTGGCGTAATTTATGCAGAAGGTGGGTTGAAGAGCTGTACTTATTGTTCTGAGAAGTCACCGAGAGATTTTTTTAAATTATAGTTTTGAAGTGAGTTTTCTTAACTTCTCTTGAGAAGATTTTCAAATTGGGTGAAGGCATTTTCAGATAAACTGTAAAAAGCAAAGAAACAACTCCTGACATTACTGATATAATGCTACATTTTACTGTTTGTAAAGTGACAGACTGGCAGTGAGGCAGCACGTTGGGATGCTGACTTGTAAAACTAGGATCACGACGATACTCACACTACTTCATTAAGCCCTGAACTGATCAAGTTTCTACCTGATATCATAAACTGTAATGAAAGAGGTGACGGATAAATTGCTGATGACCTGTGGAGGTGGCCAGATGGTCCCATGGTATCAACTTTCTTAACTTCCAAACACTGCATTAAGTTGATGAAAGTCTAAAGGTGCATTATTCTTCCTGCAACAGAAGGCATCACCACCGAAGCACCCACAGACAGCAGCACAGTGAAAGAGAAAAGCAAGGGGCATGAGTTTAGAAAAGAGGGAGTAAGTGAATGAAAAGCTGGGGTGGGAGGTCCATTTGCTGTTCTACCTGGTTGGGGCTAAAAGTTTACAGGCCTAGAGCAGGAAGGACTGGTGAAAGGGCAGGCAGGAGTTAGGATGGCAGGTGGGTGGGGGTTAGGAATTGGTAAGAGGAGTGGATAGAGCCCTTACAAACACACGCAGCAAATAAAACAGGATTTTGTATTTCATACAGCTATTTATCCACTTACGTGACAATAGGGACTGAACATGTGGTAAAAAGACTGAAGTCAGCTGCGCTGCAATCAGGGTCACAGCAGCAATTTACATCACACTGTGCCACCAACAGATCACAAACACACAGCTTGGCAACTGCAGGAGAGATTTAAATTAGAATTAGAACTTTACACATTACAGCATGTTCCCTAGCACTTTCACGTTTCACCCTACTTTATTTCTGACAATAGTCAAAAGTCTATATCCAAAATCATGTACTTTTTTTTTTAAAAAAAAAAAAAGTCATTTTTAAAAGCCACCTTTTCTGCTACTTAGCAAATCTATTTGGAACACAATAACAAAACCAAAGGCATACTAAGATGATGGTGTATGCACTGTGAAATAAAAAAAATCAACTTCATTGGAATTTTGAGGGTATGAAAATATACTCAGCTCTGCAGAGGGAAAAAAAAAAAAAAAGATACAAACCAGGTATGCTTATCTACTTGCTTCAGCTTATTGAGGAAAAAAAAAAAAAAAAAAGAAACATCTTGATAGAGCAACGAGATATTTACAAGTATTGAGAATGTCTCAGGGTCCATTAATATATTTTCCTGATGTGCCAACATAACCATGGTTGACTTCTTTGATATAGTTTTTTCTTTCAGTCTTTAGGTAGTGTGAAATATTGCAACAATACAGAAAGTAATTGCTAGCAATACTGTAAACTGCCTCAATAAAATACATCTAGCAACTTCTTAAAACATTCTTAGGTTTTCATGTTTATAAATTCAAAGAACAAATATTACTCTACTGAACTGGTTTTGAGAGTTGCTGTTCTGTAATAAAGTTAAGAACTGTACAGTATGAAGAAAATTAAGACCCGTGCTCCGTAAAAAAACATTCAAAGAACACGTATTTTCATAACTAGTGCTTCTTTTATTTCAATTTGACTCTCGGCTGTTTCTCTATGGCGTCCTGGATGCTCTCTGACCATCTGAACAGCATCCAGGTATTTCCTGGAATCTCTGAAGTTCTGACTGTTCCAGTTGAGCACTGGAATCCTTAGCTCACCTTGTAAACAAGAAAAGTTTAAACACGGATGATTAGATTGCAAGGTTATGTCTCTGAGATCAGGGATTTAAGTCTTTTCCCTAAGGAGGTACACACTGGGACATGTTTAATTTGGCAAGTAATCTAGGGAAGCTGAACTGATGGTAACAACATTGGAAAACCAAAAGATCAATAAAAGTCTACCTGCCAATTAGAAGACACAGGGGAAACACCTTAACAGCACAATAACAAGTTGTGATCTATATTGCCATAGCTCCACTATATATCCACAGAGCTGAGGCTGAACGAGGAGCCTTGGGGCAAACTGTGCACAGGCAGCTCGGTCTGTAAGTGGAGATCTCCAAACACAGCCAGGGCGAGTCTGGGTCCCCTCTGGGAGGCCAGGCTCTGCCCTGGGGGCTCAAAGCAGGGTGCTGGGGGGGGGGGGGGGCGGGCGAACCTGCCCTCCCTCAGCACCAGCTCACATGCAGGGATTAGCGTGCCCAGGACCCGAAGGCTGTGAAGGGTCTTTCTGAGCCTGCCTTTCTGAGGAGGCCTCGAGCCTTGGGTGCAGTGGGGTGCTGCCAGAGAGGGGTGCTCAGAGCCGCGCTGCAGCACAGCCCCGATAAATCCCCCGGGGGAAGCAGGGCAGCTGCCGAGCAGGCCTGCCCCAGCCGTGAGCGGCTACAGCGGGAGCCAGGGGTAGAGCAAGGGCTCAGAGGCGACAGGAGGCCGTGACCGGGGCTTCCCTTGGCCTGGGAAGGGCCGCCGGTGCCCCGCAGACCCCTCCCCGCAGGGCACCCACCGTCCGTGACCGGGGCCGGCCCGCTGCGGGTCCGTGCCCGGGCGGCACCACGGGTCTCCGGTGGCACCGCGGCACCCGCCGCGCTGGCTGCGGGCTCCACGCTGGGCTCCGCTGCCCGGAGCGGCAACAGGAGCAGGAGGAAGAGGAGAAGAAGAAAAGCCCTGGCGCTCATCGCGGCCGCCCCTAGCAACCGCGCGGTTACTAGGGAGCGCGGAGCACCACGGGAAGGGCGCGGTCCGCCCCGCCCCAGGGGCTCACGGGAAACAGGAGGGCGGTGGGCGCGGGGCATGATGGGAAGGGGGTCGGCCAGCCCGGGCGCCATGGCTGGCGGTGCGCAGGGGGCTGGCGCTGGTTCTCATCTCTCCAGCCCCAGCGCAGAGAGATTTGGGGGGAGGCCACGCATAGGGCCTTTGGCTGCCCCGCTCGCCTCGCCGCTGCCATCGTGGTGGTCTCAGGCGTCTGCTCGTGCCACCCAGCCCTTCAGAAAGAGCCCAGCATGGCGGTAAAGTGGGTGTCGGTGGGCCCTCAGCGCCGAGGCAAGGGCAGGAGGAAAAGGTGTAAGGTTTAGTGACCTACGTGTAAGCCACGAATGTGGTTTGGGCAAAAATGCTATTGGAAGGCCATACCTGAAAAAAAATAAAAATGTGAGGAGTGGCCCTTTGTGAGCTATAAAATCCTATGTTTAGCATATTTTTGCATCTTTATTTTTAGTAGACTGCTTTTCTTAAACTGATTTTTAAAACTTTACCGATTTCCTTCTCCTTTTGAAAATGCCATGCTTAATGTTCAGTGTGTATATTCATGAATTAATTTTGTTAATAATCTTGCAATATATACAGGTATTTTTGTACTAATTTGGAAAAACTGAGCTAGAGTGACTAAATAATTACAGTTCCTTACAGTTATCTTACAGATGTTAACACTGAGGCTTCAGTTTCAACCAAGAGACCATTTTCTAAAACTGAACTGGCTGGAGTTTGTGTTCTGCATTATCTCATCAAAAGCAACTTTGTTTATGCATCAAACTACATCGTTACACAGTTTCTTATTTTTCTGACCAGGTTTGTTCTTATTTTCTTGGAAGGGAAGCCAACCAAAGCTTGAGAATCATGAGTGGGCACGTTGTCTTTTATGTTTAATACACTTGACTGCTCTCTGTGCCAGTCACAACGTCTGAACAGCACAACTTCATGCCAGCATGCAAATTTTGTACGTTGGAGATGTTCCAGCTTCTCTTATTGAAAACTGAAGTAATTCCACAGTGCACACAGCGTCTTTGGCACTTCTTTGCACTGTCCTCTGCTGCACAAGAGCCAATTATTCACAAAGGTGTTGGTGAGTTGTGCAAGACAGACTATTGTCTGCTTCACACAGTACAAGGCTACCAAGGTCATTTGATCTTACCAAAGAGCTGGTAACTTAGGGTGGATTTGAAATAGTTCTGTATCATGTGGCAAAGTCCTGGAGTCATCCGTCTTCTTGGAAAGACCTCATTCTTCTAAGGATATGGTGACATGAAGATGAAAATCCACTGTACTCCATTGTACTTCAGACCTCTATGTGCCTGACATGCAATAATAGTCTCACCTGGGTCTCCATTTTGCATTCCTTCTGTTAAATGTAACCCAAAGTTACTGTATCTGCCTTCTTCCTTGGGGAAGAACTGATGGGTTTAGTCTCTTCTTTGTTTCATTGCTGTTCCTGAGATTATTTTGATTCAGTTGGAAACATTCATGCATTTCCTTTCAGTAAGGTTGGGGATTTTTTTCAGGCTTGAAGAACAGTAACCTCATGTACACTTCCATTTTGAAAAGTGACTATAAAAATGGCATCGTAGGACTCGTTTCTCACTAAGTCTGTGGTAGGACTGGCTTCAGCCATAGAAGAGCATATGTGCCTATATTTGGAGGAAATAATGGGAATCTTTAAAAAGCAGTACCTTTTATTGTCCCACAGCAGGGAAATGTGTTGACTTTGACAGTTTACTCTTTGATTTGCATATTCGTAGCTATGTTCAGGACATATTGGTGCACTACTCTGAAAACTCTAGTGTCTTTGGCCCCGCTTAATAAAGCAGATAGGCACAGGCTGTAGAAGTTGGCTGAGGACCTGTTCACAGCTAGCAGAGTGAGAAGAAGGAGGCCTTAGGCAGGGAACAGTCCCCTACATAAAGGAGGCCTATTTTTCTGCTTGTTAAAAGGCAAGTGAAGGTCTTTTGTCCTATTAAGCGAGTGAAGTTTCTGTATCCTCTTGCTTGGGGGAAAGTAAAACAGATTTTGGTGTTTTACCCGATTGCTGTGGTGGTTGGCCCAGCTGGGAGAGGCAAGCCTGCAGGAAGAAACAGTTTGAGCACATGGCTGCTCTCTCCTTCGCTGCCACGTCTTTGAGATCAGACATCTCTCTGGGTGAAGCTGGCTTAGGGGCTTCCTGAACTTCCTTGGCTGATCTCCCAGACACTACATCTGGTCGGTTCACAAGGATGAAGGTGTTTCCCCTACATAGAAGTCCTGCAAATTTTGAAACTTGTAATTTAGTTTGCAGGCTTGAAGGGCGAGTGGTGCTTAGTTTATTTATCATCGTTGGTCGTATTCTGCCTTCTGTATCCCTTGTTCAGCTGCAGTGTCATGAGATCATTGATATTAAAGCACCTCTACTTGTTAGTTTACACATTTCTGATGCATTTAAAATCAGTAACAAGGGCTGTTGACAATGCACAAGGGAAAATAAATTTTAATAGATTCTTTTTGCGTCCAGAATTACTTTGCAAAGCTGATGGTGCGCAGGGGACCAGATTCCTAGATGAAAAGGAAGCTTTGCTGAAATCTGCGAGCTACTCGCAAGCACAGATTGCACCCTGTATGCATGTGGGCAGGAGCTGGATGAATAAGGAGATATTATTTCTTACTGCATCTACCATTGAAATAGAATAGAACTGGGCAACAGTTCAATAGCAAAGTATAATGTAATTAACCTGTTCTTCTCATGACCGTTTCTTTTTTTTTTTTTTTTCAGAAGTTAGGGCTTTACTCAGGCCAACAGTTCACCGAAACCCATTTCCAGTGCTTGCTGTAAAAGAGGAATAGGATGAACATAGCTGTTGTGTCACTTCAGTTTCCTCTTTATTAATGTTTAAGTGAGTAACTCTGAATTCCTTAACTGCACAGTGTGATAGTTCAATGAAGTCATGAAGCCTCTCCAGAAATACATAGAAACAGAATGCAGTATGTCTGTAAAGAAAGAAACATAAAGAAAACAGAAGAAACCCCCCTCTTTGTCATACAGAGAAGGCAAGACAAAAGCCAAGTATAAGAAAAATAATTTGAAAAATCCCACCACCACCAAAAAAACCCTTGTGTGAGACTTCTGAAGCAGGTTCCAAAGAGCAAACTCTTCAGTATGTAGGACAGATCAGGACATTAATAAATAATACATGTTCACAATCACAGGGATTTTAATTTATCCTATCAACATGAGTCAATTAATAATTAAAAAGGGCACTGTGATCCTCATATGGGAGGTCCTATAACATGAAAATTCAAGCAGTTTAAGATGCAGTAGATTGCTCTCTATTAAAAAACATGTTAAGGGATTGACTGTATTACTATCTTAATTATATTTTAAGCAGTGAGATTTTGATGTGCATTTAGGCATTATAGTGTGGCATTTGCAATCCAAACATTGCAGGATTAAGTCTCACCAAGTACAGTAAAACCAGGGGAAGTAACTGATTATAAACACAAATAAAACTAACACAGATGCCTTTTATGAAATGCTACGACTGAGCATTACATTTCAGTTTCATCCAAGCTTATTTTAATAATTCAGTTAGATTTAAATTTTTAACTATATAACTTTCACCACAGCCCTTCCCTTTTAAAATTACTTGAGGTTTAAATAATTTAATTACTGTTACATGTACAAAATTACTGCTGTTCCTCAGAACAAAAGACACTAGAGTTTTTGAAGTAGCACATCAGTATCTGTCCTGAACATAGCTATGAATATGCAAATCTAAGTGAGTTTTGTCAATATGTTTTTCTGCAGCGGGATAATGATAGAAATTCTGCCCATGGACACATATCCTTTTGATTAAACAGTTTAATTTTATTTTTGGACATTTAAACTAACTCAGAGTAGAATTGGCTCAACCATGGTCTTCATAAATTAAGATGGATGAGGTGTCCAAGCGATTTGTTTGCTGAATGTGTCCTGCTGTTTCTGAATGCACCATATCCAAGGCTTTTAATTCACTCAGGTTTTAGTTTTAGGAAATTTTGAGTAATAAAAAATGCTAAACAGAGTTACTATCACAAAAGAGCTTCTCTAGGAAGTGATATAATTCCTGTTACTTTAAACTTTTAAAATTAGGAGAAAATCCTAAGAGGAAACAGTTTTGTATGTGCATTACTTGATCTAAATATGTATTTTCAGCTTGATGCCATTCAAAACAATTTTACCACCAACCAAAAGTCAGAGTCACCATTAAACTACAATATCTTGTATTTTATAAAGAAGCTGTATGACTTGGGTGAGGTTCTAAACGAACTGAGGGAGAAACCGATACACAAAATAAATCAGCTCTCCAGGATTTCAGAGAGATAGGATTTAGGAGATCCTAGTTCCCCATCCTGAGATGGTGATTTTCTGACTCTGCATCGTCTCTTGACTCTCCCATGAGGAGAAGTCTGGTATCATCCTTTTCACATTAGTTTTCTGTTTGATGCTGACTGTGGTGTCTTGAACTTCTTCATCTTTTCAGGGCAAACATTGGTTTTGCTCTCTGACAGATCACTTTAAAAATTCGAGTGGACAGGCATTTTTAATTAGAGTCAAAACAAAGTCAAATCAGGCTGAAATAAACTGCATTCTGTTCTAGCACAACATTAGCTCTTAAATAAATAGTGAGAAGCCTGGGCTGCCTCTGTACAGCAGATGGCATTACAGGTAATATTTATCATACTCCAATCCCAAGGCTAAGATACTAGGGAGGGAGGATTGACGTCAGCTACAAGTGAATCAGTCTTAATACAAGCTGAACAATTGCTTGTGCCTTCAACAGTTGATTACATTGTACAGCACTTCTGCTTCACGCTCCCCGTTGCATTTATTAGTCTGTCTGAGCAAGCCTAGCAGGAAAAGTTCATTTTGTTTTGCAGCTTAAATGAACTGATGATGTAAATAGATCTTGGACTTTGAGGTGGGAAGATTCCACCCAGCTGCAGTAACCAGGGGGATGCCCTTTGCCCCAGTTTTTGTGCCAAATTTGTGCATTTGAGAATTTTAAAACAAATATCACTTGGCAGGATATCGACCCTCAGGGTACAAGAATAATACAGAGTCAGCCAGCGGGGCATGTACTGGGAGGGATTTACAGGGAGATCTATCAGGACTGATACTGAACAGTGGGGAAAACCAAGTCTGTCCTGTTTCATTAAAAATGGTTGTTTTTTGTCTTACAGAAGCCGAGTGATCCTCTGACTGAAAACCAGTAGCAATTTTTCATCTGGGTACAGTGTCATCACACAGGAGTGAAAGAGTTCAGCAGAGGTTACTAATTATTACGTAAATGATGTAGTCTTACCTTGGGTGTCTGGGCAGACCTGGGAGGGTGACCAGGGATGGAGGAGTGTGAACTGCTCACGGTATGCTTTGTCTTGGGTCTTGTCTTACCAAAACACACAGTCATGCTCTGCCAACTCTGTTGGACAGCCTTGTGCTCATACTGAGTTTCTCAGTCTGGGAGCCACGGCTGATTGGCAGTGGGGTACAGAGAGCATCCCGTCCAGCCCTGGGAAACACGCTGTGCTGAGGCACGGGGAACTCGGGTTTAGTCGGAAGTGTGGCGGGGGGTCACAGGTGGAGAAGCGATGCACGCTCGGCAACTGTAGGACAGATCACCTTGCACTAAGCAGAGCTGCCTCAGGGCATCCTGGCACTTTAGGCAGGATTGAAATCTGCTGGGTTAAAGAAAAAGGGGTTAGGACAGGCTGGACTTCCCCTAGAAGGGACCTGAACAAGAAGGAGGAAGAATAAGGAGAGGGAAGGAATGCATCTGGGGGGGAAACCCTGAAAATACGTGCTTCCCTTTCCTGTTAGAGATACAACAGGGGGTGAGGCAGCAACGTTTGCTGCTGAGGAGAACCACCTTGCAAGTACTGTTTGTCATCTCACACACCCTGATGGGCCTTGGCAGCCCCAGCACACCCTTATCTCCAGCATGTTGGCAAACTCGGCTGTGCCGCAGTTTCCTAATTCACCAAGGCTGGGACTGAGCTGCTCTTTGTGTTCTCTGCACTTTCCTTCTCCCCATTCTAACGGGCAGATTAATTTTTTAATCAGTTTGGGTACAATTTCAGCTTTAGGCAGAAAATTTTCACGTGTTGCTTAAGCCTTTAGCAGTTTAAAGGGAATATTGCTCTGTCAAGATACACAGCAAGTGAAATGCCTACGTCTCTTAACACTATTATAATGATGGTGCTTCACTAACATTCCCCATGGGCTGGGTCCATGGAGTGTGCCACAAAGTTTTCCTTTCACTGGAGTCAGCTTGGGGTTGTTTCACACCTACCTTTGCTTTATTTACACCCGCCTGTTGTTTTCTTATTTACATATCTCGGGTTACGTAATACAGCAGCAGCCTCTTTACGGGTCTACGGAGAAATTAAATGAATTTGCACCCATTGTGCAGAGCTGCCTGCTAGGAACTTCCAAAGGGACAAACCATTTTCTGAGTGTGGAAAACCGAGCTACAGAAAATACGGAATTGGGTCTTTTCGAAGGGTGTTTAAAATGTTGATGCCTTGAAGTTGTTGGTATCTTTGAAGTTGTCCAGGGGGGCACCCAAAAGCCGTCTTGCTGCCTTCGTATCACGCTCACCTGCAATTAAAATAATTTTAGTGGGTTTTGTGCGATGACTGCATACTGCGGCCTTCTCGCGAGGGTTTTGTTTGGCATTTCACGTCCCGTACCCAAAATGGATTAATGCTCTGCACTTTCATGAATTTCCACAGAAACCACACAAACATCACGTGCCGTCGTGAGCTGGCTCTCTCCCTAACTGCACCCCGCCGGGGAAAACAGGAGGAGTCGTCCTTTAAAAATAAATTTTTGTGTGGCATGACTCACATAACCGTCCTTAATAGCCAGAAAGTACAAACGGCCACCGAGTCCCTTCAAGTTATTTGGAGCACGCGAGACATGCGGCCCGATATGGGCGTGGAGGGCAAGTATCTGGGTTAGGCGCAGCCTCGCTCGCCCCGGTGTTGAAAACATAATTGGAATAATTACAGGTAAAAACCAGCAGCAAGCCGGGGAGCCGTCCCCGGGCCGATGCCGCCGAGTGGGGCCGCGGGGCGCTAAGGCCGCTTCCCCGGGGCGCTGAGGGGAAAGGGGGGGCTGAGGGGGGGGGGTGGCCCCGCCGTGCCGCAGCCGCCGCCGCGGGGGCTGCTGGGAGCCGCCCGGTGTTATTGTCCCGCAACATGCAAATGAGGCGCGGCGAAGAGCCAATGGGAGCGGCTGCCGGCTGCCGCGCAAGCGCGTTGGGGCGGGGCGGGGTTGACCTCGCCGCCCGCTCGCCGAGCGCCGGGGCTTCAGCACGCGCGGGAAGATGGCGGCCGGCGGGGTGCGGAGGCGGCGCAGCGGGCACCGCCGGCTCTGACCGGGCCGCCCCAGGAGCGCGGCGGGAGGGCGCCCGGAGGCCTTCGCGGGGCAGCGCTCGGCCGGCCGGGGAGGAGGCGGAGCCCCCCTCGGGGGGGGGGGGGGCGCGGCGCGGAGGGGAACGCTGCCGGCAGCCCGGCCGTGAGGGGCCGGCGCGCGGGGTGTGAGGGGCGGCGAAGGGCGGGAGCCAGCCCGGAGGGGCGAGGCGGCCCGCGGGAGCGGGGAGGACGAGGGGCCGGGCCGAGGAGGGGCAGCGCGGGCCGGCGGGGGCTGAGGCGAGCCGGCCGGCGGGCAGGGGAAGGCTGGCGCCCTGCGGCGGGCGCTCGCAGGTCAGGAGGCGGCTGCGCCGGTGGCTCCCCGCGTTCCTGGCTCTCGGCTGCTGGGCGCCCCACGCCATGTTCTCGGTGCTCTCCTATGGCAGGCTGGTGGCCCGGGCAGTCCTGGGCGGCCTCTCGCAGACGGACTCCCGTGACTACAGCTTGGTGACAGCCAGCTGTGGCTTTGGCAAAGATTTCCGTAAGGGCATCCTCAAGAAAGGCATGTGCTACGGGGATGACGCCTGCTTCGTGGCCCGGCACCGGTCGGCAGATGTGCTGGGTAAGTGCTGGTGGGGCCCTGCTCGGGGGTGCCGAGGTGGCTTTGGCGTCGTGACCTCCCCTCCTTGACTGCACATGGCGAAGCGGCTCAGCCTTCAGTCACAGACAAAGGAGCCGGTTCCGCCTGTAAATGTCAGCGTGATTTCCCTCTTTTTAGTTTCAAAAGAAAGCTCTCGTCCTCTTTGCTGCAGCACGACACGCACCTCCCTCAGCCTGCCTTTGGGATGGGGTGATGTGGGGGCCAGGCACCAGGGCCCACCCTTGGCGTTTCACCTGGGCTGGCCTGTAAGGCTCTAAAAACCAGAGAAACAGCTTGTAGTGTATTTAACTTTCTGCGTGCCTTTAAAACCTAACCAAGTTTGACATATACATATGACATTTCCACAGAAAAAATCATTGAAACAGAGACTTCCTGATTTCGGTGCGCGCTGTGTCCTTGTCAAGTGAAAGGCAAAGTGACATTGAGACTGGTTTCAAATGTCAAACTTCAATTTCAGTATTTGTTCTACCCTGTTTGCACTCTCTGGTTTGGATTCACGTGCAAAATGGATCTTAAAGAGTTCAAATTTTAGAAGTAGTGAATAATTATAGGTAATCAATGGAATCTTCAGTGTATGAGCAGCACTGCTTTTGACAGTGCTTGACCTTTCTCCTGTGTAGTCAAGGTTGAATGTGACAAACTGACCCTCTGCAAAAGTTAGTTTTCCAACAACTGACAGAAGTAAATCTTCACCAAAACTTTGTCGTTAAAAAAAAAGCTTCCTCCCTGGCCTCCCTTTTTTTTTTTTTTTTTTTAATTTGAAACTGGTGGGGTTGCACTGCAGTGCCTCATGATGTGACAGTGCCTGGTGATTGTTCAGAATTTGGTGCTGTCATTGTAACTTGGTTGCAGTTTAATATAGCTGAGACATTTTTTCAGGAAGCTGTAACTTGGTGCCAGGTAACAATATTGTTGATTATTCTTAATGCTAGAGCTTTCAATGAGATGTGCAAAACTGGTCGATGCACCTTAGATACTCTACGTCTTTTCTGTTGTGCCTGTTCCAGAAAAACTTTTTTTTCTATTAGAATTAGCTGTTGGACAACCTTCCTTTAACATGTGACTAAGGCTGGCTGCCTTTAAAGTTCATACTAGGCCAGCACTGATAAATAACTGAGCAATCAGTATTTGCCCGTAAGAGAAATGCAGAATCTGCTTTGTTTAGGTGGACTCTTTGCATGGGAAAACTTGATGTTTAGGGGATTTTGGCCATATTTGGTAATTACCATATGTGGACCTACAGCTTGTCTTCCTGCTGGAATCAACGGAGAATTGCATTTCTAAGTTGGGACTTTGCATGAATTTTCACGGCAACTTGAAAACAAATGGACTTGTAGCTCTACTTAAGAATCAAACAGAGAAGGCTTCAGAGCAGAATGTCTTTAAGTACCAAGAAGAAAATAATTTGAATGTAAAAACTGGGGATTTTTTTTGCTGTAAGACTATTTTCATGTTGGTTCTTTACCACTTTTCTAATATACATACCAAAAAACCAAGGTCGGTGTGCATTCTGCAAACTGTAAGGCTCAGGATGGGTTTTGATGCAATCTAATGATGCTTTTTCTTCATCTGTAGTTCTTAAGTTTACAGACAATAGTTTTTTTCCTTGTTTCTGCTACTATGATCCTCTCTCTGCTCTCCCTTTCTCAACCACCTCTTACTCACTGCTGCAGAGTTTCAGCACCAGTGTTTTCCTGCCCTCAATTCCTCTTACTCTCATCACACATCTGAGGTTCTGTACCTATTTTTTTTAAAGACCCTCATAAGTTTTGTACTGTTCAATACCTGCCTAACTTTGCACCTCAACAAAACTGTCTGAGCTGAACTGTTGCTTTTAAAGCTTTTTTTTTCCAGTATTAGTTTATTGAAGAGGCTCATGTGGTTTTAGCCAAACACTAGACACAGTAAGAGTGCTTTTAGAGAACAGTAAATTTCAAGTGTATCACTTAGTCTGCCCAAGTAGTCATCAGTGAGAAAGCAATGCTGGATAATTAATTTAAAATTCTTCTGTGCCAGTCTCTTCTAGAACCAATTTATGGGAAGCATGCCTGTGTGGGATGGATATGGGTGTGGTGTAACAGTGAAAGAGCTACTCCCAGCCGTTTGGCATGAGTGCTTGGGGATTCATTTTCTTAGGTCAAACAAAAGTTGACTAGGCGGTGTGTTTATAGCAGATACAAAAATGCTAAACACTTCTTTTGTTATATGTATACTGTGTAGTCTAAAGGCTGAAAGTGTAACAGTGTCTTCTAGTCCGTGCTGTATCTTCTCATAGGAAGATTAACAGAAAGCTTATGAATATTTGTTATTTCCAGTCCTCCCACTGTTGTTAAAAGCTTGATAAGGCCTGTTACTGGTGTACCCGAATCCTTGGGGTTTTTGTCTTTTATTTTTACTTTTGTATGGGATGTACCTGTTAAATTTGCATGTTCTCTTCCCAGTCTGAGCACAGGGAGCAAAAAGAAACTCAGGACCAGAGTGTTTCCTTTGGAATCACTCTGAGAAAAGGAAATGGCTTTACTACTACTATTAATCTCTAGAGCTTTGTGATTCAGGCCTGTGTTTCCTTTTTGCTGCTGCTTGTACGATGTTGTACCTTTCTGTATGCTCACCATCAGTGTCTTGGTTGTCCAGATCCTCAGAGTATTCAAATATCTTCTTGAGAATTAGTAGATGTTGTGTACTACTTCACATCTGAAGCCATACCTTTGTAACTCTTGCAGACAAAAATACTGTTTTTCAAAGCTGAAAACCAAAACTTAAGAAACTGACACCTCTGTTTTTTCCTAATTAGCATGTGAGTAGAATTTTTAGTGCGTAGGGAGCAAAATGCAAATTTTTAGAATGAACTTAAACACTTTATATAAACATTTCACTTATTTAACAAAGCTAAACTTTGAAGCTCGTTTATAAATTTTGAGATGTCTCATGCTGGTGATGGTTTTTTTTATTGTTGGGATTTGCCTTTTCTTGCTCGTTCGTGCCTTATCAGGCTCTTTGCTAGTTTTTTATGGATTTTCCAAGCTGTTGTGTGACTCATTATTGAAACATTACAGCAACCAATGCGCATCCCGTGACAGCATCACTTATACAATGTCTGTGCTGGGTAGAAGTTTGGGTGTAGCCAGTGTGACTTGACTAGTCTTCCAAACTATTCCTATCCCCCAGCAGTAGTAGGAAAAAACTGTCTGGCAGCAGGGTACTGTTTGTCCACTGCAAAGTTAAAATCTGGCAGCTGTTCTATCTACTGTGAATCTTGATTTTTAAATTTTTTTTTTTTTTTTTTGAGGGAGGGGAAGGGTATTGTAGGGCAACTACTCTAATCTGAGAGGAATTGCACTTTATTTGAAACTAAAGTTTGTCAGCAGCCCGCATGGGAAGTGTGTAAAACCCCTCTGGAATATTGTTGTTAAGAAGAGTAAACTACAAAATGTAAAAAGATTTGTAGATAAAATGTCAGGGTTGTTCTGGCAACTATAGAGGAGGAAGGGATTCCTACTCTGATGCCTGAAGGTCATACAAGACTGTTAACTGGTTTATTTGGTATCACACTTATTAAAGTTTAGATTGCTGCCTTATCACAACTTATCACACTAAAGGAGGCAAGTCATCTGCTTGTTTCAGAGTGGCCTTTTACCTACTCTGCTGGGAGAACTCAGGACATCTTAGAGGCTGTAATGAGTGATTTGAAAAAAAAAATTGTCTATGTGTCTTAGTTTGTAATAGACCAAATGAAATTTTCTTTCTAACATGGGAGCATGAGTGCTGTCATTTGTAGAGAAACTACAGATTGAGAAACACCCCCATTACCAATCATATTCACTGTCATTCTTTTCAGTACAGCTAATCCAGCAGAGCTGTTCTTAAGTAGCACCGAATGTAACCTCTTAAAAATGTGGTAGCTCTCCTGAGAGTGAAGCTAAAATCTGGTTACTTTTCCTTACCCCAGTTTCTGGAAGGGTGTTGCACACAACATATTCTGATCAGAACTTGTATTGAACACTTGGTTTAATTGTAAGTGCTATTGATACTTGTTGATAGTGGATAATTTTTCATTCATACGGAGATCTTGGCTTGAACAAAAAGCAGGTTCTGTCAGAAATCGCAGAAGGAAATAAGCCAAGCTGAACACAGTGCAGTAGGTGAGGTGTTAATCATACCTATGTCGCAGGAAACGTTGCAAAAATCTCCTGCTGCTTGCTTTGGTTCATTTGTGCTATTAAGAGCCTGAAATTATTCAGACTGCAAGTGATTTCAGTACAGTTTGGCTGATGTCTGTCTACAGTACCTATCCCTTCTCATCACTTAAGTGCCAACTGCCAGTAGCAGTTCAGCTATGAAAATAAGTTCCACGGTTGCTCAACACCTTGAGAGACTAAAGAGTTATAACTCTGGAGGGAAGGTTTTACAAAACTCGCAGAAATAAATAATAGTGTTCTCCTGTAGCTCCCCAAATCCTCTGAGTGATTTCTCAGGCTTAAACAAAATAAGTGAGAGATCTATCTGGTAAAAATCTGTTTCAGGAGCAACAGTGTATTGTAGCAGGGGGGTTAAAAAAAAAATATAGAAGGAACTGCTGCTTTTCCCTCGAAGTAGATGCACAATTTAATGTGTTCAGTTCCTTGTTTGTCTTTCAGCTTGTTCTTCAACATCATCTCTCACTTTGCCTCTTCCTTTTTGTTCCTCAGGATCACTTAGCCAGTTATTCTTCCAGTACCCTTCTATTTCATGCAAGGGTAGTTTAAGGTCTGCTGTAACTTTTAAAATGCACAGTGTGAATAAGTAACCTTTCCTTTTGTAACTAGTTATCGGGCGCACACAATCTGCCATTAGGGATTTGTATTTAACCAGGTTATTTCTTTGTCAAAACTGAGGGGGGGTAACACACCATTTGGCTATAGCGCTGTGATCCCGTGCGTGCTGCTGGTGAAGCGGCTGGGAGTTAGTCCTGGCTTTGAGCGTGTGACTTGCTTTGGTTGGAGAACCTATCTACGTGTGTGATTTATCTTATCACTGATAAACTGATAAGATTTCTCAGTTTATCTCAGTTCTGATGTGTTGACAGCTATTAGGCGCTGTATTTCAAACTTGTGTAGGTGCAACAGGTTGCACTTTGTTACCATTTTAGCCTTTCTTCTATGTTTGATGCAAAATAAATTGTCACAAATACGTCCTTTTGATGTATTTTTATCAGTGATTCATTGCTAGTTCACTTTAAGGATCTCAAGAAATTTAAGGTTCAATAGGATACGTGGAGTTTCTTCCCAAGTTAATTGTGGTTGTGTGCAATGCAATTCCTGCTGGCACACTTGTGCCTGCCTGGTGCTTCTGTGTGTGACTTCTTATTCTTAGCTGATGCAATGTTTGAAGGTATCCATCTTTCAAGAGATTTTGGGGACAAGGTGATATTCTGAATTCTGACCATGGGCAGGTTAGTTTGCTGGCTGGCTAGAACATCCACTCGGAATGCTGTTTATATTAAATAGGGTTTGATTAGTATCGTGGTTTTGTTCTGAACTTTAAGCTGGTTTAGTTTATATTTGCTCTGAACTAGATATAACATCTGGATCTGACTTACAAAAGCGTGTGGTGCAAAGCACATATGACTAGTCTCAGCGCTGGCTGTTCCCTGGGCTTCTGCAGTTAACCTGATGTGTTGGCAGTCAAACAACTTTACGTTTGCATTTCAACTGGTATTTTATTTCAAGTGCTTTTAAGCATTTTGAAATAAATTTTAACAAGTTTCAGTGCCCGTATCTTCCCTTGCTCAGTTTCAGTGCTGCAGCATCAGTCACTTGTGCTTTGTCTTGAAACTTGGTTACAGCCGTTTCCATGAGAGATCTTGATATACCGGATCTTTAAGAAGTTAGAAAGAGCCAGTTTTTGGACTGACACATGCAGCGAGTATTTAATCTGGCAGTAGTATTTGTGTATTTTCCAGCAGAAGGCAATGTAGTGGAGTGTTAACTCTCAATGATTCTGAAAGGACTTTATGGTTAAATACTTGAGATGCGTTTACTCTTTTGAAGTAATTTATTGTGAAATTTTAAATTGCTTTATTTACAGCGATGGTTCATCTAGCCACGGGCATTTCCATATGTCACATGGACATTTGTGCAATTTCTACATAGGCTTGAGTGGGGAATAGCCAAAGAAAGATTCTTTCTATAAAACTTTCTGATTTACTGAATAGCTTAGAAAAAAAAATCAAGGATTGTGTACGATTCAATTTCAGCAGTTTTTCTCAGCCACGAGTTGTTGGACCTTTAAGACAAATTGCATATTTTGTAAGATGGGTATTTTTAAGTTAAATGGTGAATACTGGAAGACAGTATTTAATGTTTTATGGTAAAACGTAAGAAAATGAAAACCTGAGTAATCTTCTTCACTTGTTAAAACAGCAGTTATTCTGAATATTTATGGATTTTTTTTTGGTCTTAGTTTAAAGCAAAGATAATATAAATGAATAGAGCTTGCCATTACTCCTTGGCAAAGATACTGCCAGTTGTAGTACCTCTGAATTTTCCTTTGGTGCGGGGGAAATGTGCTATTGCAGAAAAATTAGTCCCTTTTTATGAGTTGAGTTTTCAGTTCTTGCTAATTGTGCTCTCACAGATAGTTTTGCTCCTTGTTTGCCGTATATCAAATACCACAAAGTTTTCTTAAACTTTACCCTCATTTACATTTAATCTGTTTCAGTAGCAGCTTGTTCAGTCCGTTTTAAAACCATGTATTCCTTTCCCATAAAACTGTTCAGTTTCTGTTGAGAATGTAGAATGTAACGATAGTGTTTTTATTTTGAAACCAGGCTGAAGGTAGGCTCTTAGGGAGTATAAAATTCTTTTGAGGCGCTGGTTATTCCAGGTGGATGGTTTTTTAGGTGACACTGTGTGGCACAGGGCTTCTTGAATGTGCTTTGCCTATGTGCTGCCATTGATCTCGATGGCAGCAGTAATTCCTGGCGCTGCGCCGGAGCAGGAGGAAGCATTTGGTTGCTCTGGCAGTGCTCGTGAGCCACGCTTTGGGAGCCAACAAGGTCATTTAGCTTAATTAAATTCACTGACCTATCATCTTTAAGAGATATAGTTTAAAAAGAAAAAGAGGAGTGGGGAAAAAAACCCAAACCTTTGCAAGAAAACCAGCGTTGTCCATTCTGGGCAAGGATGAGAAATAGATGCCAGTGGTGGTCCCTGAGTTAGTGAGCTGCTGAGGGGTCATGGCGTGTGTCCTGGGGCCTGCTGGTGAATGTGGTGGCCCCGTTGGCTTCTGTGCCAGCTGCGGAGAAGGAATGCACGACTCTCCTGGTGATTCTTAAGCAGACAAGCTGTTCTCTTAAGTGTGGTACAAAGCTAAGTCATAGGACCTACTTGTGGACTGTCTAGAAGATGATTGTTTTGGAAGGCGCTGGCAGAATGTACTTAAAGCTGTTTATAGCTTGCAAAAAGCAGACAGGAAGGCAGACAGACAAAGCCATTTAATGGCTCAAGATAGAGTATGAAGTATGCTGCCATGCTTACGGCTTCCAATTTCCTGCTTGGAGTAAGAAGTGAGCAAAGAAAATCGGGGGGCATACTCTTTATCTTTGCTTTAAAAATTGAAATAGGTTTTGATAATGAACCTGATCAGGTGCTTGCTATGACAGCTCTCTTGTACTCTATACTGACGCCATAGTGTTTCTATTTAAATATTTCTCAAGGAGGCTAATGCAAAAATGGTTTATTGATCGCTTGAGGAACTCTTCTGATGAGCTTGTTTTGTAACTGCCAGAGGAGCCAGAAGCTTTGGGCAGTACTTGTCAAACATCATCTTTTCATTGCATTAACCCCGCTGTCAGTGAAGCAATGCTGTATTCAGCTGGCAAAAGTACATCTGGACTGCATTCATCTTAAAAGGAGAAAAGCTGCTCATCTGGTAACATCATGTAAAACAAGCATCATCGCCCAGACTGAAGCTTGATTTCTATTTCAAGTTCTAGATCTAGAACTTTTCCTTAATAATCTCTTATTCTGGATTTAACTGCGTGGCAGCGGAAAGCAAAGGGTTAATCCAGTATTAACCTGAAGTTGTTGGACCTGTAAAGAGAGGATTAGTTTGTTCTTGAAAAACCAGAAAATGCATTTCCGAGAACACCAGGGTGCTTTTGCATGAGCTTCTTCCCAGGATCTGGTCTGAAGAAGTGAATACAGGGCTCTGCCTTCCTATAGAGTTCTTCTAAGAAAGCAAACGGACAAAGCAGGTGCCTAAAAGGTTGTGCACTATTTTTGGGAGAAATCTGATTAATGTTGATGGGCTGTTCAGAATCTGGCTATAACCTCCTGTCAGATTATAGTTCGTGCCAAGGTCGGCTCTAAACCTTCCGTCTCAGTTTCAGATGGTGTCCGATGTGAAGGGCGTTTGTAGATGAGGCAAACTTAGTTTTACTTAGTCAAATTTTCATGCCTTTGCTAGTAGCAGCAATTTTTCTGAGGAGACTGTTGTTCTTCAGCACAATCCGAGCTCTGAAATCGGCTCTTTGTGCTTTTACCATGGACATACTATTTCAGCATTGTTACATTACGGAAATCTGTGCTTGAAATGGTTAGTCCCTTACACGCTGAGGATCAAAAGGATTTCTGGAAAATTTTCCAAGGAGAAATATTTTTGTCTCGTCAGTAATACCTTCAGACAGCATTTTACTTTTTATCGTTAAAACCAGCTGAGGAAACTCAAAATACTTTAGCCACATGGTCAGCAGAATATTGTAGCTGCTGCTTATCTCCCTCTGACCACCCCCTTTTTTTATGTGCAGCTTCACTATTTGCCTCTGTGATTGCTCGGAAGCTTCCCAAGCTTTGGCAGAACCGGGTCTGATTTTCTGATATCTCTGTTGTTTTGAATAACTGAAAATTAACTGGATCATACTCAGTTTTCATTCTCTCGCTTGGCTGAAGCTGTTAGGCGCAAGCCATCCTTGGAAGGGATAGGTCCCAGCATTGTGTTGGTTACGTAGTTTTTTGAATACACTTTTAAAATGTAAGTTTACTTTCTACAGAAATTGATATTGCCGAATAGAAAACTTTATCCTTCATATGAGCAAATCGCTTGAGAAGAAACTTTGGGCCGCTGAAGAGCGGGCAAGAGTTTATCATTTCTATACTAGTTAAAATCTTAACAACCTTCAGGTTTACTAAAAATGCTTCTTTTTAATGGGCTAATTAAAGGTCAGTGTGATTGAATTCCCCTCTTCTCCCCCGAATTCCCATTTACTTGTTTTTTAGGGAAGTCAGCTGCCTCAGAGTTCTCAGCATTAGATTTTTACCTTCTCAGCAATTCAGATTATATTTAGAGATTTGTCTAGGAGCTGATGTCAGAAGTTACCTTACAGATGCTTAGAAATGTTTTTATTCTTAATCAAATACGTTTTCCATGCAGGTGCTATGTCCTACTTCTTAGTTAACTGAATATCGTAAGTGATGTTAAAAAGTAAACCTCTTGTTTTGGAAACCATTTTTGTTCATATAACTCTTGTTTTTTTGTTTTCTTCTAGGGGTAGCAGATGGTGTAGGTGGCTGGAGAGACTATGGGGTTGACCCTTCACAGTTCTCAGGGACTCTAATGCGAACATGTGAACGTTTAGTAAAAGAAGGACGGTTTGTACCAAGTAATCCTGTTGGGATTCTCACCGCAGGTTATTGTGAGCTGCTGCAGAACAAAGTACCTTTGCTTGGTAAGAGAGTGAAAATACATAAACTAAGATCTCTGTTGTAAGTTTTCTAGACTGTGCTTAGTCAAGGTTGCTTAAATCTCTTGTCAGCTTCTACAATAAGTTTGCATGCAGTTATCTTCTTTTAATTAACCAAAGAACATAGAAATGTAGTTGTCTTGGTAGCATCCTTATTTTCTCTTGTATGTTTAGAAACTGTCTTGATTCATTCAGTGTAATGCAGGGAACATTTGTGTGTGTATATATTTAAAAAAAATAAAAGGCAGGCAGCCTTTCTGTGTGAAGGGTGGTAATTCACCAGTGCTTGCAGAGAGTTGGCAAAATGAGTTCTGCAGTAGAATAATGCTATGGCATGTGCACTCCTTCTCTATTTTGTGTGTATAAATAACTGTTCGCTGTTGAAAACTTAATGGTTGGTTGTGGCTTTTTGCTTAAGCTATGCAGGCAAAAACATTTTCTGACGATAATTGGATGCAGTTCTGCTCACTTCTTGCGTTACTGCTCCTATTGCCTTTTATGTCCAACAAACTTTAAACCGAATATATCATACAGTCACTGGTACCGTATATTATTTTTATAATTCTTTGTGGGGCATTCATTACAGATTTTTTCTGAAAGCAAATAAAGTAGATGCTTAGCATTTTCTGTGTCAAACCTGATTTTAGGCAGGGCATTCAGCTGCCTGGGGAACGGTGGGCAGATAGAGAGGCAACATTTGGCCTCAGCTGACAACCCTGAAAGTAGAATAGTTTTTGAAAGGGCATATGACCTCTTATGCACCAAGAAAGTGTTACCCTGCATGATATGCATGCTTCTCACCTGACCTTAAACTTCTGTGCCAGAAGAGTGCTGTGTCAGCTATATTTAACTTGTCTGCTGAGCTTCGGAACAGATGTTCTCACATTATATGCCTAAAGAATAGGTTTGAACCTCAGAAGTGACCTTAGGTATCACTAAAATAGCAGTGGTTGGTAATGACGTTAGCATTTTGTGGGTTTAATAGGGCTTGTTTGAGCAAAGCAGATGTAGCTGTAAGTGATCTACGAAGTGGGCCGCTGGTGAGAGCTCTCTCAACGGCTTTGTAGACGGAGGCAGCCCTGCTTGGCTTGACCTTTCGAATTCTGAAAAGCAGCATATGCTGAGTCACAAGATCTGCATTCCACACATGGCCTCCTGGTTACACTCTGCTAATAGAGTTAGAATTTGAAACTAATGATCCTTAGTGTTTCTCCTTTAACCGAGAACGGTATTTTCAGGAGCAGAAATAAAACCCTAGAATTACCACAGCAATGAGCATTTAGAGTTTGTGCAAAATAAAGTGAAGGGAGAGGACCTCATTAAGGAGGATTCATTAGGCAGGAACTTTCCCTTGCTGTTGTGCTTTTAAGTCTTGATAGTTCATCAGAACTGATTCTGGCAAATAGCTTAAACCAAAACTGAAATGGGAGGAAACTGCCATTTATTTAAAGAGAGTTCTTGTATTGCAGAGCAGTCTTGGATGCTGTCACATATAAAATCTGAATTTTTTCCTAAGATGCTGCTTTGACTTACCCTTCAGTAAGAGCGGAGAAGGTCCCATGTATTCACTAGCGAGCAAATTAAGTGCAAGTGTACTGCAGGGAACTCCCTGTGTTAGAAAGGGAAACATCTGGAAGAGAGGATGTCTGAAGCCAGCTGGACTTCTGCACTAGCAGGCCTGATTGTAAGCTTAGCTCATTGCAAGCTTGTGGTCTGTCCAACATGTAGCTGTGCTTGGAAACTCCTACATCAAGATAGAAGGTGAAGGCTCTTCACCAGCGGGTGCTTACAGGGTCTTCTGCTAGAGGCAGAAGTCTGTATTTCACCCTCTTCAGGAATGGAAGTTCTTTTGGTGGATGTGCTTATCCTATTTGCAGAAATTCAGCGACTGCTGTTTGCTGTGAGGACTTAGTCTGGATCAGTATCTTTGCAATACAGTTATTTTCTGTGGCTTGCAACCAAGCACAGTTGGTGGCTGCTACCCAGTGAATGAATCAAGAATTCCTCAGTGCCCTCAAGCATGGCTGGGATAGTTCTGAGCACGGTTGACAAGTAGATACGATTCTGTTCTGTCTCACTTTAATCTGGAATAGTATTTATCTCTGAAACATGTTTTCTTTAAACTTGTGAAGTTAGTATCCTGAAGACGTGACTGACAGGACGATTATTTTTTTAAACATGAAGATAGCTCTACTACTGTGAAGAAAGGCATTTTAATGTTCTGACAAGAGTAATGCAATAATACCTGATACTTAATTGCAAGCAGTTCTTTACTTGGCATGGTTTATTTACAGCTGATGAGTGAAACTGTGTGGAGAGCCCCTAGCATTGTATGGATGCTACTAGAATTCTATTATCTCAATGATTTTGGAATTTCAGTATTTTATGTGACTTCTGTAAATCCAGTCCTATAGCAGAATGTGCTGACATATGTTAGGATGGAAAACTGTAAATAAAGTGGAACAAAACAGGTATTTGTCAGCATAATGTGTTTACCAAAATCAAAGCAGGAAAAAAGTAAGTTCTATACAAAAATCATCATTTCTGTTGCAAAGATTTGTAGCATTTTGCTATCGTTAGTGTATATTAATTTTGGTATTACTGAGTATTTTCCAGTTTCTTCTGACTTTTAAGCTTTGATAAATAGTTGAATGATTGGACTGTAAATCAAATCCGTGAAAGAACAAGTAACTTCTGTAAGGCTGACTCCGGTTACTGCATTCTGTTTGCAGGAAGCAGTACAGCCTGTATAGTAGTTCTGGACAGAACAAGTCATCGTTTACATACAGCCAACTTGGGAGATTCTGGATTTTTGGTAGTCAGAGGAGGAGAAGTAGTACATCGATCCGATGAGCAGCAGCATTACTTCAACACTCCGTTCCAGCTGTCAATAGCTCCACCAGAAGCAGAAGGAGTTGTCTTAAGTGACAGGTAAGATGGGAGAAGATCTTAAATTTTTAATCTGTGGATGTGATCAGCTCCCAAAAGGTTGCAGATTTGCAGCTGGGGTGCTCTTTGTAAAGTGCTACGTAGTGCGTGGGGATTTAAGTGTGTAACCAGTCAGAGGGGCTTATATCTGCCCCCTGCCCTGTCTTTAGGTAATGGGAATGTCTCTCACCTTGAACTTAAACTTTGGTCGCTGTTGCACAGCGTCTGAATTAATTGGGCTAATGATTCTTCATTCAGGATGGCATATTCCCTGAGTCTGGTGTGTGCACTAGGTGTGTTCTGATCCGTGGAGAGACGTCGCTCTGTGAATTTGCCGTCGTGAGACTGGTGCCTGTGCTGGGCGTCCTGCACGAGTGACTTGTCTTACCAGCAGCTTTCATTCCCAGGCCCTGTCTGGGCTCTCTCGAGGCTGGTTTGGAGTTTGGAGTACGCTGATTTAGATATCTTGGCAGTGAGGTAGCAAGTACTTGAAGAATAGAGCAGAGGGACATGTGACTGTAACTTGTATTTCCAAATAGCTATGTTGCCCGCAGCATATTGTATTTGACCAAAACGAGAAAAAAAACCAAAACCTGTTTGGCGGAACATCAAGCTGGGAAATGAGAGTATTAAGAAAGGACAATCTGTTCACAGAAATGAGTTGTTTCAAAGGCAGACTCATACTTGTGTCTTCCCCTAAGAATGTCAGGCTGACCATCTTCTCACTTTCTGAAGTCTCCTCGGTAATATAAAATTTAAAAAACAAATCAGCTTTCAAATATATATTAAAATAAAGTTCCAAAATAATGGTTATACACTCATTGAAGTGATAGCCCTCTTCTGAATACAGGAAGGTGATAAAGGGATCTTCAGAGAGTGACCACAGTATGCGGGGAATGCGACAGGCATCTTCAGTTTTTGATCCAAGGTTTGGACTTAGTGATATTAATGGTCTTGCAACGTAAATGATTCTGTGATTCTATGAAGTATCAAGGCTGATGCAGTAAGGGATGACTTCAATGCCAAAATAGCTCTTACTGAAAGTGTAGGTTAAGTTGTTGAAACTTCTGACTGTTCTTGCATGTGGTTTTATTACTTCATCATAAGACTGCAGAGAGGAAGCTAGGGTAGAACTCTGAAATTAGAACTCTTAAATAATCTAACCTCTTCATTAGACTAAAATTAAATGATTGTTTGAAATGCCAGAGCTGTGAAAATCTTAATTTTTCCTGAGATTCTGTCATCTATGGGAAGACAAAACCCCCGAAGCACAAGGATAATTGATAATGTCCAGTGGAAGTCAGAAAAGCAATCTGAGTCATCACATAATAAGGAAAGTGCAAGATAAATGTGCTCCCACACTTCAATTCTGAATCATGATTATAGCTTTCTGGCTAGTTTCTGCACTGTTCTTGACGTTAATTAGTACTCATACATGTTGTCTAAATGCTTTTTAGTCCTTTTTTTCTCCAATTTGTTGTCCCAGTTAAATGTTAAATTTGGCTATGTATGGGAACAGGCAGGTAATCTTTATTCACCCTTCTGAAACCACAAATCAGTTGAGCAAAGCAGCCCTTTTGCTTTTTGGCGTAGCCAAATGGGATGGGATGGGATGGGATGCAGCAGTTTCTCCCTTCTAAAGACCCCTGAGGAATCCTTAAAAATGAAGAGTTTGTCATTATGCTGCTTCTGAGAATCAGATTTTGCAGCAATATTAATGGCCAAAGTAGTTATTTCTCCTCTTGGTACTGTGTAATGGATTAGACATAAGCAGACCAACCGGCTGTGGTCTCCTGGTAGTGATTTCCAGACATGTTTCATATTCTGTTGCATTAGAAAGTGATTCAGAATCCTGAAGTGTTTGTGGCCATTCCTGTTAGGAGTTGTCCTTTCAAGTATAGCTCTTCCACCTTGAAGATGAGTGAGAAGGAAGCCCTGAGCTACCATTCTGCTTAATGGTTTCCATGGAGATACACTTGTGAAGCGGATTAATTTGCAGGATTGTTCATCTGGGAATTTTAAATGCAAATCCTTTGTGTAAAAGCTGGAACATTACCTGTTTGCAATCATGGTTCTTCTGTTGTAGCTTTCTTGACAAGCCATCCTGGTGCAAAAGCTCCACTGTTAGGGTTGTTGTTTTTTTTTTTTTCTTTTGCAGAAAAACACGTAATGGTAGCGAATTACAAAAGCTGTTGATGTGCTAGTTTGACACTGCTTAGTGTCTTAGTGAAAGCTGGAGTCCTTTTCTTTAACATATCTCTCATCTTCACAGCCCTGATGCTGCTGATAGTACTTCTTTTGATGTCCAACTTGGAGACATTATTTTGACTGCAACAGACGGACTGTTTGACAACATGCCTGACTACATGATTCTGCAGGAGTTAAAAAAGCTGAAGGTAAGTGAGTGTATTCTAAATTTCTCATCTCTTGCACTGGTTGTCCCTTATAATTACCACCATTAATTTTATGCACGTAACTTTTATTTTGCGTAAAAGACTCACCACACAGTGTTACTGTTTAGAGACTTCTCAGTTAATACCACATGTGAGAAAGGGACAGTGACCCCAAATACTGTCTCTTGGATCTGCACCCAGGCTGAATCCAGAAGCACCAGTTTGGGCATAAATTTCCCGAGTAGCAGCTGGTACCATGTCAGTAACTAGTGATGGGAGGGAGCGGGGGAGATGTTCAGGAGCAGGCACTGCCCTTGGCCAGCTGCTCACACTGTATTTTAGCTGTACTTGCAGGTTGTAGATTATATACATGAAAATACAGCATTCTCTCCTGCGTTATTTGAGGGGGTGAGCTGTATACTTAAAAATAATTTGAAGCTTTTCTGAAGGGTTATAAAGCAGTAATTCCAAAGTAGTATGGGCTGTCTGAATTGTGGGTTGCGTGTGCTTGAAAATCTTTAATGTTATGTAAAAAAAACCTTCCTGGCAACTTTTCCAGGTTAGTGACCGCAAATGGTCTTTGTAAATAGTAAAAATACATTGAAGTATTTTAATTTGGATGAGAACATTTAGCTTAAGGCTATTTACTTACAGAAAGGAAAGTATACTTAAGGAGATATCAATATGTATAACCTCCCCGAGGAAACTATTTTGTCATGAAATGCAAATAAAGTTAACATGTAGAATTATAGTGTGGTTTTAAAAAAAAAAAAATAATTTGCCTGCTCTTGCCCTGCAGCTACATAAGCGAAAGGTGGTGTCAGTCAGAGAATGGGTCCTTACAGACAAAATGTCTGAGAGGTCTCCACATCGGGCGCAGGGTAAGGTTAGTCCGGGCGCAGGGTAAGGTTAGTCCGGGCGCAGGGTAAGGTTAGTCCGGGCGCAGGGTAAGGTTAGTCCGGGCGGCCGCTGGAGAGGGAATTTCCCTGTGGAAGAAAGTTGAGCTCCACCTTTTGGCGTGTTTGGGAAAGGCACTGAACTTCCCCGTGAGGTTCAGCCAGAAGTCAATCATGTAAATGCCCGCTAATTCCCCAAACTGCAGGGAAGACTCTTGAAATCACAAGGCATTTCAAAATAGTTACAAACCAAAAGATCAGTGGTTGTCATGGCGTGTTGGTTCGAGTAAGAAAAGCCTTGGAGTAAAGCAGCAGTTAGTGAATCGGGGGGAAAAAAAAAGGCATTTAAAATGTAGTCTATAGAAAGTTTGTGTGCTCCATGCATTTTTTTTTTTTTCTTATCTAACTTTTAAAGTGTCCCTGCACCCCAAGTGTGCTCTTGTTGATTTGGGTAAGAGGGTTGGAGCACAACTTCCCATTCAAGGTAACACACAACTACTTCAGCAGAGTTTAGTTTGTGAGGGAAGGGTGGTTCTTTTGGGGTGAACTGCCAGTACAGCTGTCAAACATCCCCCACCCTCCCTCAGGGGAGAAAGTTGAGTCTATTCTGAGCATCAGTCTTCAAAGATTCTGAATTCTACAAATCCTCCAGAACCAAGTCTTGTAGCTGCTGGTAGGGAAGCTCCAGAAGTCTGGACTTCAGTTGTGAAGATTTGCACTTCTAACCCAAATTTATAAAGCTTAGGAGCTGGTGAGGGCTCTGTTTGGAAGAGAAGCTGGTAACTAGTGCCCTGATCTGAGACACACCCGGCAGTCAGGGATCTCTAAAACTGCCACACGTCAGCAAAACAACTACCAGTAGACTTTCTCATACAAATAAACTTTTTTTCCTCGTTAATTTAGAACTCCAACTATGAGAGTATACAGCAGACTGCAAGAAGCATTGCTGAGCAAGCTCACGAGCTGGCTTATGATCCCACTTACATGTCACCATTCGCACAGTTTGCATGTGACAATGGATTGAATGTGAGAGGTAAGTTGCTTTTTGGGTGGTGGTTTTTTTTTTTTTCCTCTCCTCCTCCCACTCCTACTATCTTTGAGAAATCTTAAGCAAAGTGAAGTTCTGCTGTTCCAAAAGCTGACAGGAAAACAGAGCCTTGAGAAACGTGGTTGGCAGCAGAGCGCCAATCTAGCACGTGGGGTTTGGCAAGGCCCCAGCTCCTGAGGTGGGTCATCCCGGGGCCTGGCTGATCGGAAACCTCCTGTGGGGAAGCAGCTGGAACGCAGGGAACGCCGTGCACCGATTCTTCTTTTTTTTTTTTTTTTTTCATCTAATATGTAGACTCCTGCCCCAGGAATCCTGCCCGTTACAAGTTCTCCAGCCTCTTGGGGAAATTACTTGACTTGTTCCTTGGATTTGGGTGTAGGGGGGAGGATTTTATTTATTTATTTATTTTTGAGGTCTTATATTATTGATACTTTTTAGCCAAGAGTCTGCCCACTCTTTGGTGGTTTGGTTTTTTTGGTTCAGATTTCTGACCCTTGCACCATTAGCATCCCTGTCCCGATCTCTTCGTTGGTTCTGCTTCCTAAGCTCTGGGAAGTTACTAACACCTGGTAGAGTTCAGAGTCCTATCAAACACCTTTTAAATATTTAATTCTGCTACTAAGGATGTTCCCATTATCTCCATATCAGGAGGGCAGGATTACCTGTGACACCCCCAGGCGTCTTTCCTAAGGGTAGAGAGAACAGCCCTAAAGCTCAGGCTCTGTGTTGCTGGAAAGCTCAATCACTCAGTAACGAAACTGCAATCTCCTGAGTCCATAACAACAAAACACCTCTGAGACATTGCTCTGGGATTTGAGTATTGCTCTAGCTGTTGAGGCTTGAAAAGTGACTGCTAAAAATGTGAAGTAGCTTTTAGAAAGATATGTGGTAATGCAGTGTTGAAAAAGATGATGAAGAGGTGTTTGATTTACAGGAGAAATCCCTGAAAAGATCCTGATGTTATTGCAGTTTGCTTGTAACAAAACCACGTCGGGGTTTTTGTAGATTTATTAAATAAACGGGCAGTATCCAGGGTTCTGTATTCCTTTTAACAGCTGGACCTCCCCTGTAGGTTAGGGTGCTGGTTTGCTGTGTCAGATGTCATTGCTACCCTCAGTCCTGTTTTGGAAAGGAGGTGAAGGACACAGAGTTTTTGTGTCGACACAAAACAGCTTTTGACTGCTGAAACTACTTTTTTTAAAGAGCTTGCCGTGGGGGAGCGTCACAGATTATAAGATGACGACCCACCGTGGTTTGATGGAATTTTTCTTGCATTACAGGGGGAAAACCAGACGACATCACCGTCCTTCTTTCTATTGTAGCCGAGTACACAGACTGATGTGCCCGTTGCTCCCAGCTTCACACGTACGGTTTCCTGCTGGCAGGATTGCTTTATTCCTTCGCCGCTGATCTCCGCAGCCGGTTCTCGAGCTCGTTGCCTGTCTTGAGACACAACTGAAGTCCTTGTTAAGAACCACTCTTGTAGTACACTGGTCTTTGTCTGCCAGCAAGAAATGAAGAAGCTCAAGGCTTGAAGCATGTCTTTCAGAGCTTAGTCATCGCCCTTAAAGGGGGAGGATCAGTCCCACATCCTTACTGCGTTTGAAATGTGACTTACTTTCAAAGGAGTAGAATTGGGTTTCACATCTTTCAAACTAGATTTGATAGCTAAAACCTCTCCAAGAGGGCATATTACTCTATTTACTAGAAACGTTCACTATTCATTAAAGGGTATGTTACAGAACACAGTTTCATAAGCATAGTCTCGTTACAGTGATAGCTGAGGTTTCGTGTTTCTAAGCTCCAGTTTTCAGGAGGTTTATAACTGCTGTAAACATTCTGCTCTTGCCATACATGGTGTCAGCCTAGGAGCCTTTTCTAGTACGAAATTTCAAAAACCATACTTAGTTCAAGTTATATGGATGCAAATGTGTTTTGTGATTTCAGGTGCTTAACTGTGATCTTAAAAAGTTCTGCAGATCATTCGTCCATAATGGGCCTGGTATCTGGATGTTTTGGCTGTGGATAATTTTTTTTTTTTTCTTTTTTAAAACAAACAAAAAAATTTTAACTCAGTCTCAAAAAGTCGAGCTGGCCAAAGTTGAGGTCCCTTCAGCATTTTAACCCATCTCACCAGCATGGGATGATGCAGCAGGAATGCTACGGTGGGAGGTTGCACAAAAACCAGATCATCCTCAGCTCTGAACATCTTCACTTTTGGTAGATAATTCTGTTGTTAATGAAACGTAATTTGTGTTACTAATTGCCACTCTCGCTTGTGTAGAACAGAATATGCTGCACCAGTTGAAGTCCAGTTGATCCTTTGACTCTCCAACAAGCACCTCTTTGCTTATGCTGTGGCAGCAGCAGTAAGTACGTAAAAGGAAACTATTAATGAATAATCAGCAAAACTTACATTTCAGTAACTAAAGTTTAGGGTTTTCGGAATGAACCTTAATGATGTTTACAGTTATCTAACAGCCACTTTGCAATATTACATTTCCTTTTTGAATTACAGTAGCTCACATTTGTTCCCCCCGTTCCAGCAAGCTTTTCCTTTTTCTTTCCTGAGGTTCATACAAAAAGCTGATAGCTGTAAAGATATATATATTTTTGGTCAGTTTTTCATTAACTTTTTTGCTGGTAGAAAAGTATGTAGAAATAAATTAAAGCCATGTTTTTATATATAAAAAGTCGGGTAATGTTGCTGTTTAGGTGAGTGCAGTTAAACTTGGTCAGTAAGTAATCTTACCTACTCTCAAAAGGAGATTTTTACTACCTGGTTTATTGTATTAAAACTGTTTAAGTTTGAGGTTACCTCAACCTGTTTAAAGAATTTTTGTGGACTTGTACTGTATATTTGCGTAACTATGTCAAGCTTTTATTTAAGGTCATTTAACATGTACCATGTACATGTCATTTTACTATATTTCAATGCATCATGCTTGTAACAGGCATTTCATTTATAATAATTAAGTGATTAATTTGGAAGCTCTTCAGTAATTTATCTGCTATTCCTAAATTGGCATAATGTTAGCTATCTATTTTAAATCACCTTGTAATTACTTGTCAAAATGCCTTAACTACCCTAACTTGACCAAAATACTATTTTGGTGAGGGTACGGGGAGGATTATATTAATGAAGAAAAATCAATTAGTTTTGCGATCTGTGGAACAGTGAGTGGTGGATAACTTTGCACAAATTGTCAGTCCTTGTTGTTTTTTAAAGCCGAACAAGCTGTACCTAGCTGTCTCGTTAGAAGGAATGTATTCACGCTGCAGTACAGGGCTTTGTTTCTTGCGTTTGGGAGGGGCGTTTCTCTCTCAAATTTGGGTGTCTTTTACACTTTAATCTCCAGTATTTACTATCACGCTTCTTGATTAGAGCAGATTTGATCAATTATTCTTTCCCTTGACCTTACCCTTAGAGCGCTGCCCCCGCAGACCCGGGCTGTGTTGCACTCTGACCCCTCGCGCTCAGCACGCTCGTCCCCAGCCCTCGTTATCCCAACCCCGGAACTTTCCAGAACTCTGGGAGTTCTGGGAGGCGCACACGGATCTGATGGCGGGGGGCGGCCACGGGGCCTTTCCCCACTGGGAATGCCGCAGCTGGGCCAGGCTCTGGCCTCCCCCAGCCTCACGCTCCCAGCTGAGCCGTGTCTACAAAGCCATTTGCCTCATATCACATCCTGATTTTTATTTTTTTTTAAATAAAGAACAAATTTGGATTTGGATTTACAAGTCATGAGTTTATCCCTCACCGGACACACCAAAGACCAGTAAAGCTTATAGCTTTTCCATCTGTTTATAAAGCAATACTGTATTATAAAGAATTGATATTTTTATCACATGCTTGTTTTTGTTTTTTGATTTTTTTTTTAAGATGTGCACTCTAAACATATCAAACCTAATTTCTTCCTATGAACTTAAGCTGTCTGCGCACAAAAAAAAAAATTTTTTTGGAAAAGGAAATGACAGGGCCCATCCTATCAGAATAATTTTAAACGATGCATGAAGCAGTAACACTTTCTAGGAATTAGATTATTGTGAGCATTCACGGGAGGAAGGGAGAAGGGTGTTCCACGAAGCGGAGGTGCGCGTGAGCGGAGCACAGGCTGACCTGGGGCTGCTGCAGAGGGGGCTGGGAGCAGCCAGTGGGAGGAAAAGGAAGAGGTTTAGACACCAGTGACCACGGAACGTCCCAGGAGGGGCAGGAGCTGGGAGTTCTGCAGCAGCGTTACTCGGTATTTGGGTAAAACAGGGCTAAGATGGGGTGAATTGGAAAAACTGTGGTTTCTTGCTACTTTTCTGGCTATCTTTGGGTGACCTGCTACCTACAGTTTCCCTCTAAACGTACTTCGTGTTTATGAAGAAGGTGTGGCTGAACAAAAACCAAACCAAAAAAAACCAAACAGATTTTTGGGACCAGACAGGACTGAGTCAAGGGGAAGGGAGAGGCCAAGGTCTGGCAAGGGGGTGAAGGATTTTGTGATGGAACCTCCATCTCTGGGTCACGGGCATCCTTTTTCCAGGGGGAAAAAAAAACAGATTGTGTGTGCAGAAATGGACTGTATGAAGTAGTTTCTTCCAAAGATAGCTGAAATGATGAAGCAAATCTGAGTCTGTATCTAATGAGGATGCTTTTTTGTTTGTTGTTAAAATGAGACTATCATCTATGCTTACCGAAGAGGCGATTATGTGAATTTCATGTCTGAGGTATAACTTATGCAGGAATAGTTCTGTAAATACATTTAAATGAATTGTAAAGATATTTAATAAATATAGTATTTATACTAAAAATGTGGTTTTTAAAGTTGACTGCAAAAACTCTTGGTGGTGGGTGGAGAGTTGCAGCCACCCAGCCCCTTGTTCAGACCTTCCTAGTGTGTTCTCAAGCCCTGTTTGAGGGTAAAACCCACCTGTGAGAGGTCTTTTAATTGACCAAAGGCTGGGAATTTCAGTATTTTATTCCAGTGTGAGTTTGGCAACACCATGCTGTCACTGACTTGGGGTGGAAGAGGCAGGGGGAGGGAGGAGAACAGCACCCATCTGAAACTCATGTTGTCAAATGTGACTTTTATTTTTTTTAAATGCATTTCTATGACAACTTTGGCTACTCAGTTAAACATTCATTCCACACCGTTTCTGTAAAAATACCAGCTCTTCTCTAGCAGTGCTGTGTTTGGCTGTGGCGGAGTGGATGATTTATTATTCCAGCACTTGTAACTTTACAACAGCAGCTCCCTGTGCCTGATGTGGTACCACAGTTTGAATTCTCTGGTGAAACTGTACTGGAGAGCACGTCCATAACGCACAAAATCTGGTCAGTCGTGACCAAAATTTATCTTGTGTTACGGCAGCAGCTGACTGTTAGTCACCTTGGTGCTGGTGGTTGAGTAGTGAATAAACACTTAACTGGTATGGGCAGAGCAGGAAGGGATAAAGTACTCAGTACTGAGTCAAGTTTCACCCTTAAATCTTGCAAAAAAAGAACCAGGTGCCAGCCGGGCAGGATTCCTCCTTCCTGGGTGCCGTGAATGGGGATTTGTGAAACGCAGGTCACCACACAAGCCCAGAGTACAGTTTCCCTCGAGTTCTAACTTGTCACAGAACTGCAACTAAATCTTTCTGAAACTAGAAACGGCTCCGCCATTACCACGTCAATGGTGCTTTTCTCTCGAGGTGATCCCCGAGAGCTTTACTTCGTGGCACTAGAGAACCTGGGAGCTCTGCACAGTGCCAAAATCCTCTTCGGTGTCGCTAGCTGTGGCTAAACTGTGGAAGGTGTGACTGATGGCATCCCTCTCCTTACAAGAAACTGCTCCAAAAAATAAGGAGTGAAACTGGAAAATGCAATATTTATAGAAGTGAGAAACTGCACGTGATACAGAATGTGGGGGTTAATTATTCCTGCAGCTTTTGCCACTTTAAAAATCTTGATCACTCTACAGCCTTCCCTAGTAGAACACACCTGCCCTCTGCAAATATTTCCAGCATTACGGTTAAACACACCGTAGTGGTGGTTTCTGTCAGCTCTGCTGCTCTGAAAGCTGCTCCTGCAGAAAACTGAGCCCTGACGTGCAGACATCCCCCCCCGCCCCACCATGCAGCATCCCGCTGCACCGGGGACACACGGAGTCTCCTCACCTGCTGAGACCGAGACGGCGTCGCCTCTGCCCCCAGCGCCGCGGGGCCCTCGGTGGGGGCTGGGCCCTCTGCGCCCGCCTTCTCTCTCTTTGGGGCTCCAGGAGTATTTTTACTCGCTTGTTTCACCAGAGGACTCGCAGGGTTCGCTGCCCCGGTGTTCGGTGCGTTGCCGTTCCGCTGTGGCTTTTGGGAGCCATGCGCTGCCACGTGGCTCTCTTTACCCACGGGGGTCTTCTCCGGTTTACCTGGACGCGTCTTTGAGCTGGATTGGAGAGAGCAGGTGAGGTTAGTAACTGGCTTTTACGTGGTTTTGTTAGAATGTCTTCGTTTTCTGTTCATGAAAAGCATTATGGCTTTAGAATGGCTCCTCAACAACTATCTTCCCTTCCCCTCTTACTCTGACAGAACCCCGTGCAGATAAAGGAAAGCGGACACGAGCGCTGAGTCTTCTGTTGCACCGAGGTTTATTGCTGCACGTGACCCTGAGCTGTCAGAATCCCAGAATCATCCGGGTTGGAAAAGCCCCTGAAGCTCCTCCAGCCCCACCATGACCCTCCCCCTGACCGTTCCCAACTCCCCCAGATCCCTCAGCGCTGGCTCAGCCCGACTCTTCAACCCCTCCAGGGATCCCAGGGACTCCCCCCCTGCCCTGGGCAGCCCATTCCAACGCCCAACAGCCCCTTCTGCACAGAAATCCTTCCTCAGAGCCAGCCTGACCCTGCCCTGGTGCAACCCACACTTTTCCTATGCCCAAAGACCCGGATCCATATAACTTACCACCCCCCTGCGAGGAGCAGCAGATCACTTCCCTTCCATCTTGAATCTGACATGACCAGAAAATGTTAAAACTTCATTTTTTCACCCTCCCAAGGCAGTCTGCCTCCCTCACCGTTACCTTTCCAGCTGCTGTGAGAAGCAGGCAGGCCGCAGGGCAGCCGTCTCCTCTCCAACCTCACACAAGGTTGCCAAAATAAAGCTGGCTTCCAGTACCCTGTCTTCCATGCTGAAAGCAATTGGTCTAGAGACAAATATTCAGAGACTAAAACCATGCTTAACTCCACATACTGTAGGAGGAAATACAGCCCATGCAATTCTATACACACAAAAAAAATGCCTCCCCTGAAAAGCTGAAAATCTAATATATTTGCCACTTCCTGTCACAGGTTTAAATGCCCCAATGAGCAAATATTATACTTAGTCAAGTGATGGTTTTAAATATGTAACTGTTAAAATTATATTTTGAATAGAAAATGTATTGTTTCTTTAGACTACTAAATAAAACAATTGCATGCATTAGACTGAGAACCTGAGGTGTCCAGGGAACTTGCAGGTGCTCATTAGCCAGTTTAGGAATATGGATGCTCCTGTTAAATACTTGATGCATAATAGCAAACTACTTAACCCTGTACCGCAGATCAGAAATAACAGCTTTTGGTGCAAAACGAAAAATCTATTTTACTGTTTCAGTTCAATATTCCTTGAGTAACCTGCAGACAGAAAAAATGACTGTGGAGTTGTAACTGCTGTAGTTCTAGACAGGCTCCAAAACATACTTTCCAGAGATGTCAAAATGGATAGAGAGAGGAGCACTGGTGGCTTCTGAGAATACTAGCAGTCCCTGGAAAGAAGGGAGGGGTGGTTAAGCACTGCTTTAAAAACAGATCAATATCAGAATGTAAGTTTATCCCAGCTGTTGTTTACTGGCACAAAGAGGGTGAAAGTCTCCTGCTTCTAAAAAGCGTTTCTTGGGAGGCCCCGACACTTTCTGCAGTGCAGCTACAGTGTGTCTGCCCAGCACCAGAACCACAGTTCTGTTGGTTTAAAAATGCTTCGCTTGCCTTGCAAAGGCTCCTGTGAGGGACCCCGCAGTGACCCAGAGATCCTGATAAGCAGCTGGTGAGATGCTGCCGCCTGTCAGGAGGCCTGGTGGAACCCTTCCCAGGGCCCTTCCGCATTGTCCTGGTCAAGCCAGGTGAGTTTCAAGACAAATTCTTACTTTACCCTCAATTCTTTAAGGCAAAACGTCACTTCAGAATCTACTCCAACTTGAAAGTAGTCAAATTCATCTGGATTTAGTTGTATTTCAGTAAGCATTGTCCTTGAAAAATCTGTTTAAAATAACAAGAAAGTCGAGGACTCAAAGGAGGGAAGTTTAAACTCAACAAAAGTACGATTACAACTATGAGGTTTTACATCAGCATCGTTGGAACAAATAATTGTATTTTTATAGTGACTAACATTAGTAAATGTTTAGCTTATCTAAATTTATTTCAAAATTAAATCCTCAATTTATTTACAGTATATTATGTAGATTTAAATGGCTTTTAACAGAGCCCAGAATCCATTTTATGTTCGACTGTGTGATTAAACCTGACACCCGCTGTCATTCTCACCAACCTGCTCTGTCCACAAATAGTCTTACTGGCTGCTTGTTGTTGCATAGATGGGAAGACCAAACCACCACATGTCTTTGACAGATTAATCATTAATTGCTGACAATCATCAGAGGACAATGAAGGTGGATTTAGGTTCTTTGTTACAAATTACGATCTTTTCCTGATCCGTAAGTGGCAACAGGAACTGGCTCTTCTGTTTCAGGTATTCGATTGTTGCTTGTTCTCATTACATTAGTCTATCCATGTCAGTAGGTGTGAGAGTAGAAAAGGCTCAGAGGCATCCAGAAATTCAACTACACACCTATCCAATTCTCTTCTGAAGCCAGGCTGCTAACAAACCATTACAAGCTGTGCCCAGTCTTCCATTTCTCTGCTCAAGAGGTTGGTTTTCTCTCAGCCTTCACCAAGGCCCCATTACCTGTTCAAATAGACTCTTGGAAAGTGCCTTAAAACTGCAGAAATAAATACAACATATCTGCCAGCTGCTGCGAGGCAGAGCCTCCCGCATGCAAATGAGAACAAGCCTAGGCAGAAGATGTCATTTCTTTCTTTGAAAATTAAACCTGAATGTGGAAAAACCCACGCCCTGGCCAGATGATACCTTCAAAGGCCAGGTTTTGTTTCAGTGCGTGTGGAACATTTGCTGCAGGCAGTGTATTGCATCAGTGCTATGCAAGAACAATGCGAATTCCTCCTTTTGCTCCTTGACTGTTTGGCTTTTGGCACCTCATTAAATTTTTACCTACTATTCTTTTCACTTTCTTTCTTACAATAACCCTTGTAAATGCACGGTTCTAAACCATCAAAAGTTGTCATTCGGAATGTACTCTTTTTAGTGTCTTTTTATTTTCAGTCATTTCTTCCCTGCTTCACTCCAGCCAGTTTCCACCACTGAATCCTTCTTGCTCTGCACCTCTTCAGCCTGTTCTGGGCACAATCCCCACCCCGCCGCTCTAGGCCATCATCTTCCTCTAGGTCATTATCCTCAGCTTTGGTCGTAAGCAAGTATGAAAAGCATCCCTTTATTATACGATATACAAGAACCTATGCTTCAAAACCACAATTATATCTTTAAAATTAGTTCGAGTCACACCCCAGGAATCTAGATTGTTCTCCATCAGATGGAGGAGAGCTGACCATGGCAGCACAGCAGAACAGCATTAGGCCAGCTAACACACTGTATTGCCCTTGCACTAAAATATACTCTGTAATGATATCAATTCTATAATTATGGTGTTCAGATTTAAATCATTCTTTTTAAAACGTAAAATTATCTCCTTTTTCCTGTCTGTTGCCATGCTTCTGCTTTTGCAGCACAGTAATTACCTCTGTTCAAGCCTACAGCAAGTGGCATAATTTATTTCAGTTGGCTGCTCAGTCTGATATCTGCCACTGATACCAGGAAAATAGTAATAAAAACCATACTTTCTTAAAAGATATTAAAACCAGAGGGTGGCAGCATGACTTAAAATCTCTCTCTATATGCTCCCTCTCTTAAAAATCCCATTCAGCCATAAAATGCATTCTCCGTTTACACTGCAGTAATTATTCCTTTAGTTTACCTGTTTTAAAGTCCCAATATGATTTCGTATTTCGAATTTCCTTACCAGTGTCTTCTTCAGTGTAACTCTTGAAACAAACTTTCATCGGAGAAACTGATAAGGTTACTTCTTCTTGAGTGGTCGGAAAGTGAATCATTATATCAGCCAGCAGCCTATAAAATTTAATTCAACATTAAAATAATTTTACCAGCCACAAATTACTAGCTAGTAATTTATTACTAGCCAGTATTTGTTACTCACATTAGAAATTAAAATTACTTGGCAGTACTGTTGGAAAACCTGCCTTTGAAACGTGTACCCCTTAAACTCTGCTCTATCTTTTAAATTGATTTATATGCAATAGGTACATAAGAAATCTAACAGTACAACTGGTAATTATGAAAGCAAATTTGTTTAATGCTTTTGTACGTTGCCAAGTTGATCTTACATATATATATAGCTGCTGCCTTTCTATATGTATCACAACTTTGAGCAAACCTGGGTGTCCTATACTCTTTATTCAAAAGCTTGCAGTCTTAAAAGTTGCATAATCTTTTTATAAATATAATACATAGTACCTATGCAGAGATATCTTTATACACCTTTAATGGCTGATTATTGTGACAAGAGCTCCTGGGCACAAGAAACACTTTTAACAGAAATGCTGTCAGGAAGAGCAGAGTCTGTTCTTTGCCTTTGCTTGCAATGACAAGCCAAAGCGTGGATTCCTCCAAAGGGCTGCTTTTATTGCTTAAGAAAATTGTACTTTTACCACTGGATTCTCTGCCTATAAAATTAAATTAAAATTTATCACAGGTGGAAGCTGCTCAAAGGTATGAACACAAATCCTCCATTACACATTTCTCAAGGTGACCGAGTAGGATTAAGGGCAAAATGATCCAAATTTCTTAAGCTGTAATGTGAAAAATCAAGCACTAGGAAACAGGATTTAAGAATTTGTCATTTTTCACTGTGCCCTAATCAGATTTTGATTATGCTAATCACTATGAGAGCAGTATTGCCTCCTGTATGATTTTTTTTTATTTTTCAGAAAAAAAATTTTTGTATTCATTACCTGGAGTGGACTTTAAGTATGTTTGGACACATGTGCTTAGCGAAAACAGCCTGCAACGGATCACACTCTTGAAACATCAGATTATAGGTTTTTATAACACCTAAGTATAAAGGATATGGACAAAAAAATCAGTGTTGGTCTGTCATTTTTAAATGGTGGGTTTTTTTCAGTATTAATTGCTCTTTTAGGAAATCTCCATAGTGAAAGTAACAAAACAACTCACTCTAGCTATGTGGAAATAACTCACCCACAGATAGAAGACTGAATTAACCTGCCACCTAAGACTTCCTTCGTCCTATGAGTTCTGCCCCTCCAGCATCTGAGTTTTTTAAGCATCCACAAGAAATAGTGAACAAGTGCAACAAATGCAGGGGGAAAAAGGGCTTTGATATTTAAATGGTGGTGGAATACAAAAGGCAAACCCTACAGATCTCCATGTATTTCTAGATAAGCATGAGCTAAGAGAGCTTAATTGTCTTGAGACCTAATTCAGTGTATTATCTCATTATTAGTAATATAAGCTAGATTTTTAATAATACAAACCACTGCCTATGACCCAGCCCAGCAAGCTGTGCTGACAGATGACAGTTCTTCATGAGTTTTGCAAAGTCTAGTGCTGATGAATGTACCTGGTGTTCTGTGGGACTGGGGATGTCAGGCCTGTTACCGTGAAGAACTATTAGAAGTGGAAAGACCCAGTAAACCCTCTAGTTCAAACACCTGCCAAAACAGGATTTCCCTCCTTTTCCATCACGTGTGTTTCTTCAGAATTTACTCCAGCCTAACTCTAAATGTTGTGAGCAGCAGACTAACAAAATTAATATATAGCATGCATTAACTACTGCAGTGAAGAATGTCTGTCTGTTAAAGCCTGTTATAACTTCATTTTAACAAGGTGATGCACGTGATAAATATAAATTATGATGTGAGGAGGCTGAAAGTGTTTGGCATAACGTTCCATCAATAACATTCAATTAATAATTACACTAAATATTGCGTTGCCCTGCTGTTTTAAATGACTTCTCTTTCTGCAAGTTACTTTATGTATAACCTACCATGTTTGCAGAAGAGCTGGAAAGTTATGTGATGATCATTAATATTTGTATAAATGCTGCATTTCTCTACATTTCTTTCCAGCACGTTTACACATCTAAATACAGGAAGAACTGACTGTTTAAAAAAAAAAAAAAAAATTATCAGTGCAGAGGTCATTCACCAAGCAATTTTGCAGTATTATTTCCCTAGTTTTGTACAGTTTTATCTCAAGTTCTGCTTTTATGGCTTCCCCAAACTGCTTTCTAAGCTGACACTGTGGCAGCTGATACGGATCCTCGCCATCCTCACCAACTATTCCAACACGTGGTCAACGGATCTGTTTGCTAAACAACTGGCCAAAGCTCTGCTGGGTCATACTGGTTTTGAAGTTACAACAGAAACACTGCAGAGGCAGAAACGTGGTAATCCTTCACCCCAAGATTAAGCTGGTTCAGACTTTGGGAAGGGTACAGCTCAGGAGGTACAACTTCTAAACTTAATTAAATACTAACGCTCTCTTTTGCAGAATTGCTCAGAAGTGCTTGAGTTTAGAAACATCCATGTGCCCCTACCAGCCTCCCCCTATAATTTCATTTGGAAATTGAGCTAATTTGCTGCTTACAAAGCTGTGCATAACAATCCATTAAAATGTACCTTAATTATCAATTTACATGGGAGGGATAACTGTTTTTCCTTCTGACACGGCTGAGACACAGCTGTCCAGCAGTAATGTTGAAAAAACATAGATGAGAAGAAGACATATGCATACGCTGACCTTGAAGAATTCACTGATCTTAAGGCAAGCTGAAAGTATAAGTAAAATAATTTAACTCAAAACTATTTCATATCCAACCTTTAACAAAAAAGCCATCTCTCTGCTTCAAGTACCACACCTAAACCACGAAACCTTTAAATGTGTATGTCTCAAAATAAATGCAGATGCATTATGCACACAATCATGACCAAATTTACCACCTTCACTATCATTGGTATCATACAGGCATAAAAATCCAATCTATGGACATTTAAGTGGCCCTGAAGTGCAGGTTACCTAAACACTTAAAGCTCAGCTTGCATTTGAAGGACTGGATTTATTCCGAAACAACCTTTCTGTACACCCATCCACGTGACACCTACAAATGAGCAAAGACACTACTAGCACCTCAATAATTCTTGAGGTATGAAATGAAATTATCTCCACTTCTAATTTTCCAGCCTCCCACCAAGTTAAGCAGAGTTGATCACTTTTAACTAAGAAACCTCTAGAGAAAAGCCTAATTTTGCTGGAAATGGTATTTGATTAATCAGAGGCATATTAACGGATGCATTCTTCCTGTTGAGTCATACTGGTACAAAAACATGTTGTTTAGAGGCAGTTTCTGACGTGGTACAAAACATAAACCTTTTGACCCATGACAATAGAAATAAAACCCTTGGTATTAATCCGGATGTCCTGGACAAGCTTCAGTTTGGCTGACAAAAAAATGAAGAATACTAGGGGCAGAGCAGGAATGAATCTTCCATGATGTAATCTGCATAATTACAATTACAGAAAATATGGCATTTGTCCATATTGAAAGTGGAGGAAGCTGAGAGAATGTAACTCGGGCTGAAGGGTACCTGTAGGAAAACATCACAATATCCAACAATACTGTGCTTCCAATAAATATTTTCAAATTAAAACAAAGTCACTTACACCTTTTTCTATGGGGTCAAACCAAAATTCATCACTAATACGTGCTATGGCATGTATTGCTCTTCCAAACACTAGCAGGAAAAGAAAACAGGGCAATATGTATTATAAGTTAAAAAAATATGCTGCATTTTCTCCAGAATAATTTAAGAGGAAACATTAATAATTTCCTACACGTTTCAGTGACACGGTGGAAAACATTGGTCTTTCCTTTTTAGTAGCACAAACACCTCGATGTTTCTGAAAGCTGCCTCTGACAAGGTGCACCTCAAATGTCATCTGTCCCTCTGCAACAACTGGCATGACCCGATGTCACCACAAATTAATTCAATCTCCTTGGACAAACCACTAGTTAGAAATTACATTTTGTAGATGGCAGCAGGTTTAAGCAAGCAGTAAACAGCTGGACATCTGTAAAGATGTAGCTGTGAGAAACACAGAAAAAAACCAGCTGTGGGGTCTCAAAATTTCCCTCTGCCCACCCTGGCACTGGCAGAGCACCAGTTCACGTGACACGCTGTGCACTGGTTTAGTTGGGTCTCTGGTAGAACAGTGTGCACAGGAAGGCACCCAGCTAAGCAACGGCTTCTCAACCTGAGAGCACCACAAACCCAGCCCTCTGCTTTCTCATTTGAGTTCAGAGGCTCCACGCTGAGCCCACACAACTCTGAACTCTATCAGAGGCTGCGTGTGGCCCCACAAAAACACCTTTGTCCTCCTGGGGAAGAGGAAGAGGCAGCTCCTCAGCTCCGCTGTGACCATGGCGGGTCTGGCCACAGCTCCCAGTGCTTCGTGCCCCACTTCTCATCGCCCAAAAGCTCCCACAGGGAAGCCCGCCGAGGGCAACACCAGGCCTGTCGCACACCCCCGTGGCTGCCGGCCCTGCTGAGCTCTGCTGCCCTAAGGCGGCCCGGCTCTGGGCTGCCTGTTTCTCCCACGCACAACCCTTCTGCGCCAGCCTGGCTACCCCCCCCGGGGCCACGGGTACCTCTGAGATGAGCCCCCCCAATGACACACTTCATGGCCCCGCGGAGCGCCCTCCCTCCGCCGCGGCGCTCGCCTCACACGGCGGCTGCGGAAAAGGCGGGAAACACCCCTCGGGGAGGGGCGCGGCGCTCCGCAGAGACCCGGATGTGGGCGCGGGGCGGGGCGGAGCAGCGCGTTTCGGGCTTTTTTAGCCCTTGGGAGGCGCCGTAGCGGGTGGTTGGCGCCGGCCTTGGCTTCCGGGAGGAGCCGCAGCGGCTGCTGTGAGGGAGCGCGGCGCCGAGCAGGATGGTGAGCGCCGGGGGCGCCCCGTCCCCCACCCCCGGGGCCCGTTCCCCACCGGGCTGGCCCCGCGGCGGTGGGAGAGGGCCGCCTCCTCCCCCCCGAGGCTCGCTCTCTCCAGCCGCGGCCCGCCGGGCGCGGTGCGGCGGGCGGGCGGGCCCCGCTGGCGGCCGTGCTGGACGTGCGCTCGGGGAACGTTTTCTGTCAGTCGCTGCCCAGAAATCCGCGTAGTGCCGAGCTGAGGTAGATGGGGGGCGGGAGGGGAGCGCTGAGCGGAGGTGAAGCCCCGCCGAGGGCCCGCCGGGGGTAAGGAGGCCGTGCTGAGGGGCTGTCACCGGCGGGAGCTGCCGGGGGCTGCGCGCAGGAGCCGATTTTTTTTAATTTATTTTTTTTTAACGCTTCTTTCATAACATCAACAATCCATTTAATTATTATTTGCCTATTCATTTGGCTATATTTTCTTTTCTGTTGCTTTCTTTTGTTTAACATTGATCATGTTTCACCCTGTTTTTCATTCCCCCCTGTCTGCAATCAACTTCTTCATTCCAATAAGGCTGGGCACAGAGTAAGTTTACTCCTCTTAGCTGTTGCTAACACCGGTGGTAAGGGCTTGTTAATGTTACTAGATGATATATCAGACGGCACATATGAATTAGGGGCTGCTCTTCATGCTCAAGATTGCACCTAAAATTGCTAGTAAAAGCCAGATGTAACATTCTTTGCCACTATTTTATGTTGCAGATACCTGTGATTATTAAACTCACTTCAATGCTTTTAATTTGTTATTGTAGCTTGCCAAGCTTTGCTTTAATTAATGGGAGCTCAAACGTGATTTGGGGGAAGATATGAGGCCTGCCAGTTTGTCAGTAAAGGAAATGGTTTTTGTTGAATGCACACACTCTGCTGGCTTCGGCAGGGTTATGTTTTAGTGGCAGTATAAATTTATTGAATGTTCAATACATAACTAGTATTGCATGTCTAAGTACCTTAAGCATCAGCAAGAAAAATCTATTGCCACTTTAATAATCAAAAACACTTGTTACCCATTTTTCACTTGCATTCCAGTATGTTGTCTCTAGGCTGATGCTAGTAAGGGTATTTTTCACTGGGAGCTCTTGAAAGACCATCAAATATGTGTCTTTTTTTTTTTTTTTTCCTCTTCTGGGTTAGTTTTAAATTGGTAGCTCCCTGATTACAAAACTCTTGTATTGCTTTACCAATACTTTCAACCATCTGTTCTCTAAAGGTGCATGGCTTTGATGATGGCACTGAGACATTCTTAATCTAAAAAAAAAAAACAACCAAACCAAACCCCCGCCCAAGTTCCCTCTGCCTGTTTTGATGATTGCTAGTGTGAAGATGGTTGCATGGCCTAAACATTTAAAAAGCAAATCTTAAAGATGATTTCTTAGCACAGTTACTGCTGCTTTTACATTCATCTGTTAGGGCTGTGTCTTTTCCAAACACATTTGATGGCTGTCATTTGAGAAACTGTGTAACTAACAGAGCATTGTGGTTGGAAGATCACCTTTTTCTTTTTATCATGGAGCTATTTATCAAGTTGACTGTCTCTAGATCCAGTGTTTTTGCAGTGTGGTGGCATAACATCCCATGCTTCATAGAGCTTTTCATTAATTTATTGCTGTGTTGCTTGCATTAATTATTTCTTTATTTGCAGGTTTAAAGCCTGCGATACTAAGCTATGGTCTTACTTCATCTGAATCCTTAATTTTGAAGCCCCCATTAAATTTGCATTCTCCTTGCATCTGTCATACTTAAACTATGACTATATAGAACTGGTAGTAGAATCGCTGTGTGCAGTAGTCTGGTTTATCTTCTCTGCAGTGTCCTGGGGTTTGGTTTGGTTTTGGTTTTTAAACTATTAGTCTTACTCTCTTGTTCAGTGGGTCCTAATACAGACTCTGAACAAGCTTCCCGTTCTGGTCAGCTATTAACACATGTTGCAAATTTGCTGCTTTTTTTTTTTTTTTATAAGAAAACAGAAAGTAGAAACTTGGATGAAGAGTTTTAAAGGGAAGTGGCCACAGTTTAGCTAGGTCTATGCTTGAACATGTACTAGAGGTGTCCTATATTATTTTTTTTAGCTGCTTAAGCATCCAAAAAAGTGGGATCGTTTGTGGTAGTTCCCAAATTTGTGTAAAATACATCAAGTAGTAACACATGTCTGTTGTTAGACCTTGCACTGGCTTTCAGCAACAAAATAAATAATTCTGTAGACTATTGTGTTTGTAAAGCCCCCTTCTGCATAATGTTCTGCATTACTGAGGGAAAACAAGGGCCCTTCCTTGTAGCAATATTCCATCACTGTTTCATTATTTTAGTGGGTATTACATCCAAATGCAAAGTTAGGAAACTGAAGAAAACATTGCAATGCTTTCTGCTTCCTAATGATTCTTGCCTAAATAAGTATCTGTAACAATATTTCTTTCTTGTCATGACACCTGGTAAGTTGGTGTTAGTATTAGGAGATCTTCACATTCCACATCGATGCAACAGCCTCCCAGCCAAATTCAAAAAGCTGCTGGTTCCAGGAAAGATCCAACACATCCTCTGCACAGGAAACCTCTGCACCAAGGACACCTATGACTACCTCAAGACTCTGGCTGGGGATGTTCATGTTGTCAGAGGGGACTTTGATGAGGTAGTGTCCTCTCTTGATAATGACATATTTTTCTGAATCTTTTACGTAAAGGCAACATTTGGCTTATTTGTAATTCAAGTAAAAGTGGGTAAACCAGGGTTATGTAGTACTAAGAGCACACAAAAAGCAAACTGGGCAAAAGACTTGGGGTGGCAATTAGTAATGTGAATTGCACAGTAAGTTCTCATTTGTCATCGGTATGAATAAAAGTAGTTGTGTACTTGGCCATGTCTAAGGACTCCAGCAGCTGGGACCTGCTGTTGTCAGATCTTTGAAATTCCTTCATCCTTCCCCATTCTCCACAGTGCTCATAAAAAGCAGCTTCGTAGCTCTCATTTGGTAGCAGTAGGGCCAATTATATTGAATATTTCCATTAGCTTTCCCCCTCTCTTCTTGGTGTTGCTTAGAGTTGTTTTTAAATATAAATCTGTACATCTGTTGTTTTTTTTTTTATTTTTAGAACCTGAATTATCCTGAACAGAAAGTTGTAACTGTTGGACAGTTCAAAATTGGGCTGATTCATGGCCATCAGGTTATTCCTTGGGGTGACATGGCCAGCCTGGCACTGCTACAAAGGCAGTTTGATGTGGACATCCTAATTTCAGGACATACACACAAATTTGAGGCGTTTGAACATGAAAACAAGTTCTATATCAATCCAGGATCAGCTACAGGAGCCTATCATGCCTTAGAGAAGTAAGTGAAGTATGGGAAGTATCTGTGGGGATCTTCTTTCTAACAAAACTGAACTACAAAGCTCTTTATGAAGGTTAATGTTTACATTCTACATGTTGGGGAGAGGAAGGGTTGGTAGTACTTGCTAAATCTCCTTGACTGAAACAGACAACATTGAAATACTTAAAGCTTCAGATCTGATGTACTGCGCTTACAGAATTCATACCTGTTTTCCTCTGGGTGATTTCTGTCAGGTAGTGGTTATTAATACACAATTAATATGATTTTTTTTCCCTCTCTTTCCAGCAACATCATTCCTTCCTTTGTGCTGATGGATATCCAGGCTTCTACAGTAGTTACATATGTCTATCAACTAATTGGAGATGATGTGAAAGTAGAAAGAATTGAGTACAAAAAATCTTAAGAATGTTTTTGCTTGTCTGGTATTTTTACCATCTCATTCTGAGCTGCAAGTTACTACAATACTTGATTGCTAGTTTACAGTACTACACTTACTCGCTAACAGCTTAGCAATGTAGCTTATTGGTAATAACTTTAAAACATTGTGTTTGCTTTTTTCTGTATGAATTGATTTGTAAAATATTCCATTAAAGTAACTGTTTAAATACTGTTCCTTAATGTTGTAATAAACTTCACTTCATAGAAAAACTAAGCTTTATGTTGTTGGGGGGAAAAAAATGCAGTAGTTGGAGCTGCTTTTAAGATGCCTGATGCTCTAAAGGATACTTGTAAAGGGCTTGAACAAAAAGACTCAGTGCTGTGGGGCCATGTTACATTTGGTTCAGAATCCAGTTGATATTTAATTAATTAAAACATTCCCAATTAAGGTAAAAGAATAAAAATTGCAATTAACTCATAACTTACAGTAGCAATTTCACTGTGTAAAATCTTCTTATAATCCAAACAGTTTCAACTACCCTAATGCTTTAATGGATGATGGTCTCATTAAATCTTTAAACAGTGAAGAGAGGCTTTTCTTTATTTATGGCTTCTATCTGACACTACATGAATATGCACTTTCCTCCACGTAGGGAGGTTTTAAGTAATGTAATTCCATGCAATGCTGATACTGCTACTGAAGACTAAAACGCTGGTTGGTCAGGAAGACTGGACCTTCGGGCTCTCCTCTTCTTGTCACTGCAGGGAACTGAATGTATTTTAACAGCTCCCACTTTTCATAACTGTTAACTTTCCAACAAAACCAGAGTTTTATCTTTTGTCTTCTACAGAAGAACATTTCGAATATCTGTGCAAAAAGCTGTGTGGTATTTGTCATGAAGGTTTGAGGTTAAGTTTCATAGACCTTAAAGGAGGAGTTAAAACCCTTCCCTCTGTGTCATAAGCTGGCTAAATAATAACTTCTATTCAAAATAAACCTGCTTTACCTTAGAAAAAGACCAAGCATTTCAGCCTGGTATCTTGGGAACCTCCGGCTAACTGCTATTTCATGCAGTGAAGCACATGCCTCTTGCTTTATCCTGCCTGCAGACATACAGAAAGAACAAAGTTGAAAAGGAAACCTTAGCACACGTTCAAGGAAGGTTAGTGACTGAGTGAAATATCAGTTTACTGACAACTTCATAATTAAAAAAAGGTTGATAGAATACTGTAAGGCCGAAATTGCTATGTAAGTCTGTTTATACTCACTGTAGTTAAAATTACAATTTGTCTACAAAGTATTTTACATGAAGTACATCACTTAGGTTTTTTAAAAAAAATGTTTATCTCAATTATGCAAGGTTATGTTTGTGTGAATTAAATCTTGAAGTGATCCTCAGAAGACTTAAACATGGAGAAATATAGAAGTAAAGAAAATAAACTAATCCTTCTTAAAACCAAAGTGCTGAACATGAACATTGCTGTTGAACAAAAGCAGGAAGTTCTGTAAATCTAAACTGTTTCAATGGGGATAGAGTATGGAGAAGAAACAGCCTAGAACAGTTAAAGTGGAAAGCTCAGAGTAGCTTTTGGTTACAAGAATGGAGGTTTTAGTTCAGTGTTCACTTGACCAGTACAAGCATTCTCAATGCATAGCCCCCTTCTTGCCAGTAGAGGGAGAAAAGGTAAATCAAGACTTTTTCGATGATGGTTCCAGTACACAGGTCTCTTCTGGTCTGTTTAGATACATCTGGAAGGTGAGAGAATAATAATAGCTTCAGAAAATTAAGACCTGGGAAAGTACTTGAAAGCATAAGGCTTAGCATGGCACACGTTTGGTTCAAGTAAAATGAATTATTTGAATAAAGGGATCTTTTATTATATACAATAAATAGGCTAAGAAGTATTTTTGCTAAAAGTTGAGTGAAAGTCTTAGTTTAGAAAAAAAAAAAAGAAAATACTTTGAGATACAAAAATTGGTTTGTTTTACCTTCAGAAGATCAGACGATGGTATGTCTGCCAGAGCAGGATTTCCACATTTCTCTTGATATTCTTGAATTAGAGCTGTTGCATCATCGATGCTGCAGGAGGCAAAAGTTTATCAACTTTGTCAATAAGAAGTTCTCTAAAAAGCCAAGAATTTAGACTAAATACACTGAAGTATAAAAATAAGGTATGGCCCCATGTGTTTGAAGTCAGATAGGTCCTGTCATTTCTCAGTAGAGGAAAACAAGCCATGACAAGCCTGGCATTGAACCTGTGGCTGTTAATAAAACCAACATATACTAGAATTTAAACAGCTATTTATTGGTTCCCATCCCATTTTGACTGCAGAAGTGGTAACCAAGTGACTTGCACTACGGAGTATTTGGGGTCTGAAATGAGAGTTTGCAGCTGTGCACAATGAGCCCAAGTGCTGTGAGTCACTGACAGAGCCCTGACTGAGAACTGCCCCGCAGCAGGGTCATTGGCAGGATCCTTTGTTTTATTTAAGTGGAACATAAGAGGTATGTCTAACTCCTGAAAAACTTGGCAGCAAACCCACTAATTCCTAAGTCTTGAGTACAGGCAGTTCATTTATTTTTTCAGCGTTGTTATTGCTGAAGCAGTGACTTCAGGATGCTACTGCACTGAATTCATCTGAAGGTAAGGTGAATTGATTCAAATCAAAAGCATTTGTTTTTTTCTGCTATTTTAACTGTATTTTATCTGCTGGTAAGTCCAGGCTCAGTAAGCTGTTACTTTGGCTTGAATGACACTGTAAAACTCTATCCTAAGTATGCACAGCAGTGAGGTTTTTAGTCAATTTATTTATTTAACTTAGCAATACTCTAAAAATTCTTGGAGACTTAAGTACTAGAAAATCTCCCTGACTTCAAATAAATGAAAACAAAGGAGATTCAATTTCTGCAACTGCTATCAGTCATGCATCACCTGTTTTATTAACTTACTAGTTCTTTTTGGCAAAGTAATCCACCAGTTCTTTCATTCGGTGAGTATTCATCAGTTGTTGCTTCAACAATGGAAAATATTTCGTTTTCAAGAATTTTTCATATAGCTTCTCATTTATGATACTGTCCAAAACCAAAGATCTAATCTATAGATTTAAGATTTAATAATGGAAAAGTATTATTTTAAATGTAAAGTTTTACTTTTGCATGAAAAGAGCCCAAACTCCCATAGTGCAGGCCTTTTTTAAATTATTTTTTTTTTTTTAAAAATGCTGTGAAATGGCAGATTTTATGAAGACTAATCTCAGATTCAGATGAGGCAATGAGTTAAGAAACTTGCTCTTGGGAAGGCAGCCCAAGGCAAGGTGACAGAGTAGGTACTGCTGCAAACAATCTTGTCCTACAATTAGGGGCAGCCTATAACACAGCACTGTGTATATATATACAAGAAGTTTTTTAGCTGAATATCATTTAATAAAAATGCAAAAATCCCTGCAAATGTTGCTATATTTTAGAAGTGTGTGTTACATCAGCTAATGCTTGGCAAGATCAGGAGAGAGAGAGAAAAAAGGCTTCTATGTACACTTATGTATCAAAAAAGCCAAAGGCAAGTGAAGTAAAATTTATTTATTTACCTGAGAAGCAAATGCCACTACTTCTCCAGTGTTCATGTGTTCATCTATTTGTTGCAACACAGTTTCTATGTTACATGTCGATAAGAAACCCTTAATAAGTTTAAAGCAAAAATAAGTTACAAAACATTAATATTCTGTGAATTATTAAAGTAGAAATTCTCCCTTCAGAGCAAGTATTTGATTTATTCAGGAACAATTAATATTTTGAAATTTTAAGTACAAACCAGAATCTGTGCAGTTTGACTGAAAGAGTAGTATTTGTTGCTTTTAACTCTCAAAGGGTATTTTGCTGTAGCTGTTACAGACTTTTTTGACTCATTGTCAGCAGACTAAATGTCTTAGACTAATGCTGTAATTTGGGGAAATCTTTCTGATCTTAATTTAAATAACTGGAAGTCTAAGAATTTAAGATGCCTTTACTAGTGCCAGTTTACTCATGACAAATATGGGCACAGCCTATAATCTTTACCTGGGAGAAAAATGCAGAGCATAAATTAATGGGAACAAATGAGAAAAAGGAAACTCAAGATACACTGAATAGTGAGGATATGGCAAAAGGTTTACATCAGAACTTATAATGCCTATCAAGCATCTTTCTAACAAGTCAGGAGCTTTTACTCAACATTTTTCTGAAGAAAGATTCAGTACTGACAATCTGAAACTAGCCCACTGGTAGCTCCTCAGCAATTATATACATTATCATCATCTTCACACTGCTCTGGTTTGGATTTTGTAGGGTTTTTTCATGGGTTTTATGGGTGGGATCCCATAAAATATCCTCAAAACCACAAAAGGCAAAGTAATATGACAATACTGCTGAGGATGACTTGAAGCTAGCTGGTTTTGCTTTTAAAAAAAAGATAAGAGGAAGTGTTCACATGATCCTTTTCAGAAGGATAAATTCAGAGTAATAGCCTTTGTGGGTGGGAAACGCCAAGCAGCTGGCAGCAGTGACATACTTAAATAAGATGGAATTATAGATTACTGTCTTTCACAGTTTCTGGTGAACATAACATGCTTAAAGACGTTTCCCTTGCACAAATAGAACACAAAACATTATTTACCTGAATTTGCTGCGCTCTCTTCTCAGACTGAGGAATCAGCAACAGGCACCCCAAAGCAAAAGCTGGAAGGTCCAACTGTGCATATTGTTTAGCTATTCCTATGACATCCAAGTCAGCCAGAACAGGACACCTTCAGAAGAAGATTAGGAGTGAAGTTCTCTACTATGCTGTGTGTAACTGGATGGCTTAGTACTGTCAACAAAACTGCATTGAGATTTCTAAGCCAGATAGAACAATACATTTTTACCTCATCTTATTTTCAGAAATGGCTAAGCTATGCGAGTTGAAGTTTCACAGAATACAAATGCATGATGATTTTGTAGCTTGACAAAAAAAAAAAAAAAAATCCATTTTCTCTCTCTCTCTAAACACCCAAGGCTCTGTTTTGAGGGAAGTGTTGGCCAACTGCCCAGAGCAATGCTTTGGTACATATGTGCGCAGTAGTGTAGGCACGTTCTTCAGCTGGATCCCTTTTCAGTATTTCGTAACTAACTTTTGGTTCAAGTCAGGCTCTCTGAGCTCTTGTTCTTCTCTTGAGCAAGTCAGAGCACTGTGGTGAATAAGACAATGATTTATTGTGCTTTTTCACATTGTAAAGGCAATGCAAAACTGGTTTATGTACAGAATGTTTGGGAACATTAATACCATAGGTTAACCGTGTTTATAGATGTGCAGCTATTAGATTTTTGTGATGTCAGGTTTATTCTTTGTAGAAAAACGAATTCTTTCTCTCTTATACTCTGTGTTAATAATTCTAGGAAATGTGCTATATTTTGGGATAAGAAAGATAATAACTCGACTTTTAGGGTTGATATGAGTCCTTTAAAAATGTCAGGACAGGAACAGATATCCCTCATGGGTGCAGCAACTGGGCAGATAAATGGGTTTTGAGCAGTTTGTGCTGCTGATTCTGAGTCCCAATTCAGAGAGCAGTTCCCAGTGCAGTTTAAACAGCCAAGGTACTGAGTTACAGCACGCGCCGTCAACAGTCTGCAGGCAAGCATGGAATTTCTGTTTGGGTACGTGCCCTGATCCTGTCCTTCCCACAAGAGGCAAAAGGTTATTCCTCATGCCTCAGGTTCCCCAGTTTTCGGAGCTCCTTCACATGTTCCAGGGCAGGCTGCTGGATGAGAAGTTACAAACAGGCATTCCCACTCAACTAACAAAAATGTGGGGTGTACCATCTACTTACTTGAGCAGAATCACAAAACACTCACGACATTCCTCTAACTGTTTAGGACTTGGTGGACATGAAGCTAAGAAATAAAGAAAACATGATGAAGTAAATATATAACCAAGTTATTGTATAAGCATGATAGCTAGTAACAATCCTACCTGTGAGAAATGGTGACAGAACTACACTTCGCCAAGCTCGACTGAAGTTGGGAATCTGTTGACAGCAAAGTTTTAAAGTATTAGCCAAATACAGTTGTAATTAAGTGTACTTGTAAACACAGACAGACAGACAGACATTCAGACCCACTGTAGGTGGAAGAAGCCTGTCAATTTTATTTTCTTTTTATTCTGGATGAATTATTCCCTAACATGGCTTTCTTCAGCTCATAGCCTAAGACTTAGCCATGTTTTGACTGATGGCAAAATCATTATGTCCAGCTTTACAAAACCCTCCAAGTAAGTGTTTACTGAAGGACCTACAAGTTCAAAACATACTATTTCAGTGATTAATAATGACACATATCTGCATACTGCATTCTCATAAAAAATAATCATTCAAAGAGAATCTTTTCATGCGTAACACTTCATGGCATAGATGGCTGCCATTCACACACACAAATAGGATGCTAAATTCCTGTTAAGTGGAAAAAAAGACTAGGAATCACAGAATATTTGTTTACCTCCCATAATGAATGAATCCCAGTAATTGCTATCAGAACTCTTCTTAGATATTGAATCTGAAAAAAAAAAAAAAAGCTACAGTTTTTGAAGATGTGGCAATAACATACAGGACCGCATTATGCTTGTGTTATCTGCAGGATGCAAACTTACAGTTCTTTAAGGTACCTCTGCTCCTTTGAGAGGAGTGATGGATGCATATGGAAATATGATTTGTAGTTTAGTAAATTAAATTATCACAAGCAGCAGCATATGTTATCTCTGTCAATACCCAAGATTTTTGGGAGTCTTAATACAACTAGTGCTGAGAAGTTTATGATCCCACCTTCTTTGCTATTAGTACCTAAATCTCATTAGATTAAAACTAGCTTTGGTACCTGTTGCCCAGTGCATCTGTTACCTTCTTAGGCTGTAGCAACGTTACATAAAATCTGACCATCAGAGGTAATTAAAATTCTGAATGACAAAAATCAGGATTACTATCATAATAAATACATTTTAGGGATAATATTTTTGTGTGTATGTATATACATATATGCACAGTTTGTGCATATGAGTGTATATATTTGCATACAAAAATATGCATATTATGTTCTAAAATTACAATAATATGAAAACCTTTTTTCAGTTTATTATCATAGGGCTTACTCATCTGAAATGCTTTGTGCCTTTAAAAAAACCCAACCTAGAACAATTTAAGATCAAAATTCTCAAGCAGTACAAAACCACAAATCTCTCAAAGCTTCATCAGTTCAGTGTCTAAGAGCCCAAACTAGCCATGTAAATTATCAAGAATTGTTCACAGTAAGTTTATAGTTTATGTATCTATCCCATTCTTCAGAATCTGGTGGATAAAAAAGCCTTTTTGTCACCTCACTGCAGTTCATTAAAGATTTCTTACCATACTGAAACCGAGGAGTTTCTGTAGTAGGCCATTCCACAGTTGGGAATCATATACTTTGTATTCTAGACTAAGTTCTGTCACCAGCCTAACAGCCTAAAGGAGAGGAAGGACACGCTGTATTTTAATATACATTTGTGATCTTCAAACCTTTACTGCTTGTCAGCGTAATTTTAGATTTTTACAGCATTACCGGGACATTTAACTCCAGAAAGGTCACAAACAAGCCACTTCCAAAATTATTTTACACATGTGAGGAGAATTAAAACAAAAATCAAGCCCCCCACCTATACATGATATCACTTTATTTTCTAATTGTAGGAAGGCTACAGCTTTTTTTTATCTGTCATTTTCAAATTTTAGACTAGCATGTGTGTGTTTCAACTAAAGCACAGCTCACTTCCATTTTATGGCTGTAAACCTGTCCCTGGCATATTAGATAAGTAACTAACAGCTATTCTAATGGTGTACCCTGTTAATATTTAATTCATATTAAAGTATGAAGGATGTCCAAGTAGCTCCTCTGAAAGAGGAGAGTCTTTGGGGTAACTGCATATTCACTGGCATTTTTAAATACCATTGTGAGTAGCATATCATGAGCAGTGTACGAATAAGCCAGAGTCCACTGGAGCAACAGTTGTTTAGAAATGCATGTGCTACATAGAAAGGTGTACGTTTCATACAATGTGTAACAAACAAAAAATTACAGAGGATTTAAAAATCGTACCGTGGGTTCATGGCTGTGATTCTTCCATAGCCCTTTAATCATTCCTTCCTTAGGACTCTTATGAAATGATTCATAAGTATATGGAATATTCAAGATTTCAAACTCTGCCAGATAAATGCAGCATTTTAGAAAATACCTATAAAAAAGCCCCCCCAAAACCAGGAGTTAATGATATTTACAGTGATTATTATATTATAATTCACATAATGATGGTCTGGATAATACTGGAAAAGTGTTCTTCTGTTCCTTTTAAAAAACCAGGTTAAAATAAGTAGATTGTATTTGTACTTATGAAAGAGATCTTAATGAAGTAAAAAAACTTCTTGGTAATTGCTTAGGGAAACCTCATTCACCTGAAGAGTGGATGGCTTGGATCATCTCTAAAGATAAACCAGTTACTGTAACTCTTACAACTAAAATTTCATTCATGCACAAAGACTGTGTATTTATAGAAACCCATATGGAGCTATTTGGTATGATGTACTTTGAAAACATCCCTTTCTGTTAAAAAGGCCCTAATTCTAGATTACCAGCATAGAAACTCTATTCTAGATATTTTCTAAGGAAGTTAGTTCTACAGATATTTTCAAAGGAACATTATTCTGCCGGGGTTTTGGTTCCTTGTTTTTGCAGAGGACCATGTCTTTGCAAGATGACCAGTTCCAAACTCTGATGAACAAAATACTATATATATGGGTAGGAGAATATGCTTCAGTTGCTAAAGAAGTAACTGAAATCTATGCAAAATGGAACAAAATATTTTCCATGTAATGTCATATTACTTTCAGGTTTACTAATTAGGACTGTGATGTACTGGACTGCATTACAGTGAAGTTAAAAGATTAATTATGCTCTTCAGAAATAGATTTTTAAAAGCTCATAGAAACAGATTAGTAAAAAACATATCTCCAAATATATGATATTTTTTTCCAATGGTTGTTAAAGACCAACAAAACAACATTATTAAAGAACCCTTAAGGAAAATTCATCTTACTTTATTTTCTGAATGGGTTTCTTGAAGAGTGATTCCACGGTGTTGGTATCTGCCAAGTAGAGCAGACACTTAAGTGCTCTGCTCCTGTGAGCAAACGTCAGCTGAGTAACACCAATTGGCTGAGAGGGGGGGAAAAAACACATTGAGAAGTCGCAATAGGCTGAACAACTAGAAAGAGGGTTATATATGTCTAGTATGATCCTTTCTAAGATTATATTTTCACTGAATGAATCCAAATACTAAGTAACAGATTGGTTCATGTTCAACTTCTATACTAACCAGTTGAAATACCTGTTAACTTCAAAGAACACTGCTGAACTAGGTGGTTTCCCAGACTTAACACTATTAATGCAGGCAGGAAAAATATTTGTGATATATAGTATCACAAATACATTTCGTAAGTGTGAAAGACTGAAGGTTAAGGTTCTGCTTATAATTTATATTAAAAAAATACTTTTACCACTTCTACCCAAAGTAAGCCAGCTTAAAGCACATTCCAGAAAATGTTTAATGAAGTTATTTTCAGATAATATCAACAATAAATTTAGAAAACCAAGAGTTTAAGGGCTGGTCCTGACAGTTCAATAGCAAAATTCAATGAACACCACAGTTTTACTCCTAAGGTCGGTAGGACAAACATAGAGCTCATACAGATAAATAAACTATCCAAAACACAGCTAACCAAGGCCCTCAGTTGACACCCATACAGTTAAGCAGACAACACTTGATTTTCGTAAGAGTTAAAAATTTCATAAGAAGCAAGCTAAAACAAGAATTTAAAAACTTACAGATGTGGCAGATGTTGTAATTGCAAAAAGCATTCTTGAACTATAATCCACTGGGCGTGACTGAAGCAGATATATAACTCTGCAAAGAAGTATTTGCTTTTAATGCAAGCACAGCATAGCTACTGAAATACAATGATCAAATGTAAATATATTTCACTGTGAAAAAGAAATTAAGAATACGAGATTCTAAGGATATAGAAAACGAGGAGAAAAATCTCCAAATAGTTACTCTTAAACACTTACATCTAAGCTATTGCAAACGGCATTTCATTGCATAAATAAGTATTTGATGATTCAAAACTGATGTCACCAGAGAGTAAAAATAAGAAGACAACAGTGAGTTCTGAATCACACACAGTTAGGTTTCTTGAAAAAGCCAGATATAGTTAAACTTGTAAATTAACAGTAATTCGCCATATTATATGTAAGACAAAACACATACCTGCGGAGTTCTTCATCTTCCTGTACATCTCCAAAGATTTCTTGAGCTTTCTTTAAAAAGATATAAAAAATGTAGTTGGGAGAGTTTTTGAAATTTTTTGGATAAATAGCTGGGTTATATCCTGCTTAAATCCTGTCTTAAAAGCTGGGCACCCCTGCTAATGCAGCCAAGGAAAGGAATTCTACTTTTATCAGTCCTTTCTTTATTTAACTGTATGCTTGGCAGTCAACACCATCCCTCAGCCTGCCAAGTGGGATTTTGAAGGGGAGGCAAATGCCTGCTCCCTGCCCTTTCTCCCTGAGCTGTATGCTGCATAGACAGCAGTTAACTCTCTGTTAGCTGAGTTGCAACAGGAGAGGATTCCTTCTCTTTCCATTCTAGAATCAGTGTTTGATGTTTGAATTGTAAATATAACACCTTTAGGCTGGCTACACAAGCTCACTGTAGCACCGAAGATAAAATTTTAATCTCTATACAAAGAGAAGGGAAAGCATTTCAAATTATTCTCACTTGAGATATTATTGAGATAGACTTGAAATACTGTCCAACAGTGTTAGAAAGGTATTGAATTTGTTAGTACTCTGGATTCAGATGCATCTTAACCAGATTCATGAGTCCTAAAGGCAAATTGTGCAAAATAGCCTTAGTCTTCTGAACAAGTGCTGAAAATACACATATTTTATGTAATTGGCCATTTTTCTCCCAAAAAAGAATCTCCAGCGATGACTTACCTCTGAGGGCAGTATACTTGGGCACAGCCATTTATCCAGCAGTTTATCCCAAATTTTGTTCATATCCAAATCGTTGATTTCTGCTATCTCCTTAGCTGCCATATGTATATCTACATCAACAGGTAGAGACAATGTATTTACAAACTAGTATTGTCTTGCTTAGCATCTATTAAAGAACTTCTTTTTGCTTCTTTGAAACTAGATTATGGATACCCACCTGGATAATCTCTGCCAGTTGGATTCTGGATTCTCTGGTCTATGCTGTGGTGTTCATATAGTAAAATGATAAGATTTGCTGGTTTCCCAATAGACTTTAAATGCTCTCGAGTGTTCAAGTTATGTGTTATTAGAACATTTTCTGTTGCCGAACGCTTATACTGCATATATAACTTCTTCTGGAGGACTTCTGCTTTTTCATGTGAATCATCCTTTAGCAAAACACCACAGTTTTATATAAAACAACCTCCTTTTACTCAAAAGCACTAGAAAAATAATCTTAACTTTTTATAGTCGAAAACTGTGAACTGGGTAGCAAGATCTGTTCTTCAGATGTGTCTGCGTATCTCTATCTACAGGTATTTTTTCCTTAAAGAGACAGTATTAACCACGCTGCTTTAACAAGAAAATGTATTTGGAAAAAAATTAACAAAGGTATGTTGTGAAAAAGCCAAATAAAATATGTACCACACATGTAAAATTAAAATATTTGGAGGTAAGATGGAGAAGAAAAAAGATTTAATATTAAACCTCAGCTGCTAGAATTACAGTTTAATTTTGGCACAATTCTATTCACAGGTGTGACTAAGTATCAGAGACCTATTTAGAGTTCATTGTGTCTCAACAACTCCATAGCAAGTTTGATATTTATAAGCAAGGCTGAGATTCTTATTCACCTTTCCCTACCAACCATGTCAAAATGAGCCTGAGAATCAGATTTTCTTTATATGTACTACTGCAAATAGCTGAAGAATTTTGGAACTCAAAGCAAAAGTTAATATTGATATTGATCTAACAGCTAGAACAGATTCCAACTCATTCTCCTGCAGCAAGAAAAATGCACACAACGGGAGAAAGAACAAATTATTCTTTCTTAAAACTATTTTTTTTGTTCAACCTCCAAGAACTGGAAGCCTTATTTTTGTTAGGTGGTGAACAGGAGCATGTTACCAGACAGAGAGGGCCCTTTTGAGGGGTCACTTATGCAGCCACTTCCCCAAAAGAAACTACTTCCCATATCAGGGTTGGTTATGGTACAATTTACACACCACTATCCAAAACACTAACAAAAGTACCTGACTATACAACAACAGTCTTGCAGACAGCATACCATTACCTTAGCTGTAGTATTCTTTAGCCATTTCTCAGCTAGATAGAGACAGAATTTCAATGCCTGAATCTGGTCTGGCCCTTATTTAAAGAAAAAAAAAAAAAGGAGGGGGAGGAAATAAATAAAGTGAGTTTTCATTAATCCTTTCTACAGTATACAATATATCAGTTTTATTTCAAAGAATTAAAAAAAAATAGAATCTATTTAAATACTAGAAAAACTCTGTGCTTAAAGAGCAAAAATAAAAAATCTGTTTGGATTCAGATAATAGAGAAGCTATCTTAAATTTGGCTGGAATATTTGCTTTTGCTAGAAAACTTGTCTGAAGATGATATGAACATGCAGAAACTTTAAGCAAGACAACATGGCTTAAAAAGAGAAAAAAGGATTTAACAGTGATACTGTGTTATAAAATGGCTGTTGTTCTAGCCTACTCTTCAAAACTGGATGTAGGAGACAAATGCATTTTTATTCTCAAATTTCCCTGGGTTTTAGCCAAGAATACTGAACAACTGTTTGGTCACAGGCTAGCTTTTCTTTTCTTAAACCTATTCTCCTCCTTCCATTACTTCCCCTCAAGTCCTCACACATGCACTTTACCTGTTGGAAATTCTTGTGCAATCTTGTGAGCAATAGCTACAGCCCACTCTGGATTAATTATAGACAGCAGATATGACTGAATTGTCTGCACGGTTTTAGTTGTTTCCTTGTTAACAACTGATGTATATCCAGTGTTTCTCATTTCAAATATTTTTGGTTTCAATTTTTTTTCAAAGACATGTCGAGCAGCAGACATGTGTAAGGTATCCAGTGAAACCTAGAAAAACATTAAAGTAGATGAAGAGTTGTCAGAAGTTATATAGTGAGGCCAAAATCATGCAAAAGAAAGACAAAAGCATTGTTGGTTTTTTTTTTTTGTTTTTTTTTGTTTTTTGTTTTTTTTTTTTTGGGGGGGGGGGAGAGAATAATTTTGAAATAAATTCTTTCAAGATGCTACTTTACCTTCATTAGTTTGGAAATCAACAGAAGTGTTGGGAAGGATTCCTCACTGAGCTCTGCAGCTGAAAGAAAAGACAGCTGTCTATGATAGTGTCACGGTCCACCTGCAGCTTTCTCTGTGATCTTAAGCACTTTCAGTTTTTTGTTAGATGCAGACCTCCATTGGGAAAGGAAGAATATAATCTTAATTATCCACACTGGTCTGGGTAGAGGGATATATGGATTACTTTGGTTTTTGAGACATCCTAAGAAAAGAATTTGAGTACAGAATTCTCCATTTTATATATCATTTTAGCTCCACTGAAAGCCAGTTACCTCACCAGCAGCAATTTGGGAGCACAAGTGGTTTCAGAAATACTTGGGATGAAAACTGCATTAATAAATACATACAATCAACATAAAATATATACTATAGAACTTTAAAGTTCACAGATAGCAGAGAAAGGGAATTATATCTAGCCATAAAAATTACTGAACGTACATATAATGTTCCAGAAACCTTGTGCAGTTCTAAAGAATATCAGATGAAAGGGTAGTCTGGTTTGAGCAGCTGGAGACAGGGGAATCATATGCTCCAAAACATATTGGTGTTCTAGGTCTACAGGGGGAGAAAGTCTTTTATAAGATTCCAGATGTTTGAGGAGGCTCAAAGCCTAGGGTGGGAAAAAAAAAAAAAAAAAAAAGAAATAAGAAAACTGAAAAAGAAAACAAAGAAAAAGCAAAAAAGCCACAAGACCATTTCTCCCTGACCCCACCAATAAACACGCCTAAGTCCTGGAGGCATATAATATTTCTTTTGGCAGAGTTGGTACATATCTATAGAGTTTTTATCCCTGCTGTGAGCCATTGCTGAGAAACAGCTAGAGATTGCTTTTTCCTGAATTCTATTTTCTGAATGAGAGCTGTGTATATAGAATAATTCAGTAAATTTCAACCAACTCTTGAACAGCTACACTAGCAAACAGACAGAACACAGATGCCATTATCAAGGTAACAGCAACATGTTTGGACATACCTGATTCAGCTCGATAGTTTCATGCTTTACATCCGCAGTTTGTATCGCTTTCAGGACAATTTCAATAGTTTCATAGTCATAAGGATCAAGCTGTTCAAAATAATGATCCGTTCTATAAGACCTGATATGATTTGTCTTATAAAAACATACAACTAAGTTAACTTTTTCCAATTTTAATACCAACTAGATTGACATAGCACTGAAGAAACAGTATAAGCATCATGACATACTTCTCTAAAACAAGACTATCACTTCGTAGTCCTAAATCCTAAAAAAATTGTCAAAATATTGCAGAAAGACCGAACATGAAATGATGAATTAAAAAAAATCCAAACCCAAAACTCAACCAAACAAAAACCCCCAAGATCTAATTTTTTTTTCCCCCTATCTATTTTTACTGTAGTGTTTCAAAATATTTCCAGTGTGCTATGATATTCAGAATTTTTTTATTTTTATTATTTTCTGATTTCTTTTTAAGGGAAGTTGGGAAGAAAGACTACCTGTCTTTAAAGAAATTAGATATGTTGCTCTTTTTTTTTTCTAGAGAAGTAGAAAACTGAAACTTAACATTTATATTCTTTAGGAAAACTTGACAAAAAATAACCTTTTCAAATTTCTGTGGAATTATTAACCTGTAATTCATGTGACTTGCAGCATTTGAGACTAGATGTATAGTTTAGGGAATCTTTTTGCTTATTTTGGTGTGGATCCCCCCCCCCCCCCCTTTTTTTTTTTTTTTTTTTTTACCTTGTACAATATTCCACTGAGGCTAATGACCAGGTCTTTCGTGCTTTTCAGTAGAGGAATTATATCTAGTGCTCTAGCTAGTAATGTGGAATGAGGTTGCTTCTCACTGTATTCTGCAGAGTCATCTCCAACATGATTTGTATTAGCATTCTGGAGAAGAAGTGTTTCAATGCAAAGCTGCAGTGCGGCATCACTGTCCAGCATGAAAGTACTAGAAGAGGACAGAATATTATTTTCTCTGTGACCTTTGGTGTCATTAAGGTGCTTATTTTGTTATCAATAAATTCACCAGGGATCAGTACGCATCTTGTTTAATACTTTAAAAAAAACCCCAACCAATTTGCATATTACATTAACTAGGTTCTATTTAAACCCAAATAGATTTCAGTAGGCATGGTTATTATTTACAGCAACAATTAAACACAACTGATTTGCTTCAATAATTACCTGCAGTAATTCAATATGAGATCTGTGTCCACTTCTGGGTTTTGTACCAGTGTTCTTATGAGTTGCTTCTTTCTTATTGGTGGTTGTCTAAATACAGTCTCGAAAGAAATCTACAGATAAATAAACATTTTACCTTCTTTCCAAATAAGTCTTTCAGACAGTATTAAGACTAATTCCTTATACAGTTAACCTTTTATATTCTCTTTAATTTTAATCCAGATACGTTTAGAGCAGGAAAAAGCTGTGCATTTGCTGACTATGCCCTGTGCCAAAGAATATTTAAGCACCAAAAGTTCTTTTATAGAACCCTCAATTATTGCATTTCTCAGTTTCTGAGGCTGATTTTAGCAGATAACCAGAATTAAAAATTAAAAACAAAACAAAACAACTTCCTTTACATTTGAATGGGAAATCTCTCTAAAAATCATGATACATCTCAGTCTATACTGACATTTAATCAGACGCCCAAATCAATCCATCAATCAAACTTACACCAAATTTACCAAGTTGGATACCCCATTCTGCATCAGTAACCAATTCCTGGAATTTTTTTTTTTCTTCTGTTTCATCACATTGGTTAGCAAGCTGTGCTCCAACCAGAGCTACTGCCTAAAAGGAGTGAGAAGGGAAGTGAATGTAAGTATAATAAATAAGGTGAAAATTGAGGATCCTAAAGTCTAAATTCTGAGTTTAACCTAAAAGAACTCACAGATGATCATACAACTGTGTAAAATGAAAACAAACATCACAGAAGATAGTATCAGGACTACCCCACCTCCTGAGTTGGCAGTTCAAAGCTACTTTAAATTTGGGTTTCTTTATTGAAAATATTTTGTTAGTCTTGTGCTAGTGAAGCTAATACAAAAGGTATTTTTTAGGCATCATCTTTCTCCAAATTTATGTCATGCTTCCTCCCCGTTTCTTTGTTATGCTTTATTCCCCATCTTCCTTTATATTTTAATAGACATTTATTTATTAATTCCGTTCTTGACAGCTGCTGTCAGAGAACAATTTCTCCAAAATATAATGCAGGAATAAATTATGACGGGACCTGAAATAAACAATTTCAAGCTTTGGAATAAGTCATGACTAGCTAACCTAATGCTTGGACTTACATCATGCTAATTATTCACAGCAACTGTCTGTGCACAATCTTACACTGTGGTAAAGAGAGGTAGCTTCTCTCAGTGGCACCTAAATGAGGAACTTGTTCAAACAGCTATACCCTTAAAAATGGCAAAGTATTGCACTTCCATATGATATTGCTGACATCTTCTTTCTAAGAAAGCTCTGTAACATTCTCTGTTTGATAAAGAAATACAGCTCCTTGTGAATTTACCAAAACTTTTCTGTAATTTTGACATGTATTGTTTATGACATCCCACAGCTTATTGAACATATCTTCCTTGGGCAAAATTGTGCAATATCCCAGTGCCAGGTTCTGATCTATGAGACGACAGTTGAACACCTGTGTTTTAGGGAAAAATAAAATAATTAAAAAAAGAACACATTATAAACTTTAGGAATTTATGTTAACAGGTCTCTTCGTATGAAATATAACACATGAAGAGTATGCTGTAATTTAGAGGTGTATTGGGCCTTTAAGTTAGAGGGGGGAAAAAAAAGGAATAAAAATGCATTTCAGATTTTAGAACTTAAAATCTAATTATACTGAAGCCAGCCTAAAAGCAACTTCCCTTAGTCTAAACTGCCTTAAAAGATGGTATATTGCAGGTTTTGCAGATTTTTTTTTTTTTAAAAAAACTCCCCTCAACTAGAAGTCATCAATAAGATAGGGAATACCTATGGATCATAACGACCATTATTATAATTTAGGAGTCCTTAAAGGATCCCACAAAGATGAAGCTTCCACTGTGTGTAACTTTTCAGGCAGAGAAACTAGTGTATATGATCAAAGAGCCACAGAACATAAGAGGCTCAAATTTGCCAGGGCTACAAGAAGTGGCTGCCAGCAAGGTGGGGTCTGTTCAAAGGCTATTGAGAAGCCCGTGCTCCAGCTGCACGAGGAAGCGAGGCAGCTGGGACTGCAGGGGCCAGGCTGTCCCCCAGCCCACCCTTGTCCCATTCTGGTATTGAGCCATGAGGCTGGGGAACCCAATCCCTTCCCACAGCTGCAAGACCGGCAGTACTTCCCCGCACCTTCACTATGGTTTTCCAAGGGGCGACTATGGTTTTCCAAGGGGTGTGATTTTCCCCCCCCCGAATGTATGGGTTTTGTGGCATTTGGCCACATGACAATTTCAGAATGGGTTTCTGCAATAGGAAGGGTAGCCCCTTTCTCGATAGAGCAGAAGAAAGGGGCTCACTCTTACCCTTTTCAGAGCATTCTTACCTTGTGTAGTAAGGTCAGGATAGTGGCCGTAATTACTGAAGTACACTTTTGTTTCATAGCAATGAGAAAGCTTCTGGTTTCAGCTAGCATACCGACATCATATAGCTATTACAAAAAAAAAAGACAACACATGGTTAAAATTAAATTCTAAGCCTTCAACTTCTATTGTCATTTATAGCCTAATGGGAGGTACTATAATAATTGTATTTTCAGATTTAATTAAGTCTTAGAAAGATCTCTTCAAGATAGAAAAAGGACTTCTGTTTCCAAATGCTTTTGAACTGAGGGGTGTTTCTTGAATATTCTACTTATAACTTTTCCCATACTAATCAGTGACAAAACAATGTGAAAGAACATTGTAAACCATTATTAGAATTAATTTTATTCCTGGCCTCTCTGTAGAGACTAGAAGTTTAGTTCTGAACATAACTTTGCAAAGAGAAACAGAGGACTATGAAAAATAGGGAAGAAACTCCCAGCTCCTTTCACAAAATGACTCAACACCTGATCAAGTGGTAGTAATTTTTAAAAAGGTCATAGCAACAGCCTCTCCCATACCTGTTGAGTTCTTATATAACTACTCTAAACTTGGTCATAGTTGGCAGACTGCTAAGATTTACTCTCAGTAAAATTCAGCATCATCCTTGCCTTACCTTTTCACTCAGGGACAAATCCATGGTATTTGATACACCATGCTGAAGACAGGATCCAAATGAACAGAAAATTAGCCGCAAAGCTAACTCGCACTGGCTGCACTCCGTGAGGTTCTGCAGTGCTGCACAGATGGGATTTCTAGCTGGCTGCAGAAGGTTCTGTCCTGTGATATATTTCAAAAACAAACAACCCCAGAAAATAATGAGTATATTTATATTAAGCATATTGTTCTTGGAATTACTATCAGAGCAGTTTATCTTTTTCTTTATTAAATTTATGACACAAAACCAGCTTTAATTTCCTTTGAAACCTTACATTTTGGGGGCTTTTAATTTAATACAGACTCCCATTTTAGTTTAAAAACCAGAAATATGTCATCTTCTTGGAAAGGTTCTAATGGATCCTAGTGAATAGCGGCAGAACTCCTGTGCCGAAGTGCAGGCTTTGACAACATACTCAAGCTTGCATGGCTGAATGGTAGCAATTACCATCCAAATTGGTGTCTTCTGTGCTGAACCAAGTTATACCCCTAGAATATGGGTTTAAGTGGAACATCTAGGCACCTATTTAAAAAATTATGAGGTAGTCATGCTTGTGTAGGTTTCATTTAAACCTGATGTTTTCTAGTGGTCTGGTTTTAGTGTGGTGAATCTGCCATCATGATACCTTTAATAAATGCACAGTTTGCCAGGCTCGTAGAGTCCAAAGGATACAGCTTGTTCTCTGAAAAACAGATAAATACACATCAGCAGTGTGCCAAGATCTCAGCAACACTATGAAGCCTGAAAGTACCTTAAAAATATTCCACTTCAGGGACAGTACATAAAATATAGACACATGAACTCTAAGAGCCAAGACCGCTATTTTTAACCCTGCCTAATCAGAAATTATCTTCTAGGAGGGAATATCTCTTCAAATGCACAAAGGAATACAAACCAACGTTTTTCAGTAACTACTTTGTGTGTAAATTCCTTTATCTTGATGAGACAGTCAACATAAATGCTTCATCTGTGAAGGTAATAAATATTTTCAGGTCAATCGAATAAGCATATCCCTTATAGGTAGATTGAGCACTGGGCAACAGTATTCGGAACTATACGCTTTTTAATACACCAATGACATGTTAGGAAAGAAAGCATTTACATAACTATTAAAAATAAATAATTCTAAAATATTTAGTGCTTCTTTTAGAGAGCTGGAAGTGTCTTTTTCAGCACCTACAACATTGTAGAGTTCTATTTATAATAGTTGAAAATTTCAAAAAGTTGTGTGTATCTACAATACTATGTAATACAAGGACAATAATTTTAGAATAAGCTGAAATTCATCTTGATAAATTCCTGTCTCCATTAGTGGCTACCTAGTATATCTAGTGGATACCTAGAAGTATCTAGTACCTAGTCCTAGATATCTAGTGGATATCTAGAAGATATCTAGAGAAGATCATAAGAACGAGTTTATAGTAACACTTCTCCAGAGCATTCTTCATGTCTTCAGGTATTTGTCATTCAGATTGTTCCTGAACCAGAACAAAACCCGAAGTCATCTTTACATTCTATCCCCCCCAATGGGTAGTTCTTCCATGAGTTTGTCTAACTGAGATTTCTGCAGTGATAATTTCCACATACGTGCTGAATTATATTCCTGGACAAAAAATTGATACAAAATACAGATTTTTATATTGAGTCAATGTTCAGGAAAGTGAGTTTACCACAGACAGGCAGAAGAGAAGAAATAGTTTCATATGCAACTGGAAGAGCTATCTGTGGATCAAGAACTATCCCATCTTCATTAAAGAAGTCATCATAAGTCCACTCTTCATAAGGATCTTTATCTCCTCCAAAAGGTGTTGTCTAAATAAGAACAGTAAGAGGTACACACAATAAAAAGAGCAGCAAATAAGTCTACTAACAAACCAAATGTTGTAAGAGATTCCAGTCTTCGAATACAGGAACAGAACATGACTTTCTATCTGAAAATGGATTCTACTGTACTGCTTTTTGTTAAATGGGCGGTAGCATTAAATACATTTCCTACTTAGAGTAGCCACATTTCCTTTAATGTTGCAGTTACTTAGTTGTACAGCCAAAATGCATTCTTAATTAATTTAGTGGAATCTTTCATGAACATTCTTGGCCATTTATTACAAGCAAATATTTTTCAAAGGGATCATTTTTCTAGAAAAATAACATTCAGTGCATAAATATGCTTGCCTGGCCACTTTGATCTATTCCACTCAAACTCTAAGAGTCCATTCATTTCAAGTAGCCTAAAGCACTACCTGACCTGAACAAAAAACAAAGATGCTATTCAAGAACTTGATCCATTTTAAAGTTTTACAAAACTGTTGGAAATGCCCTCACATAATACATGCATTTAAAAATCAAACCCTTCCTGCCATATCTTACCTATTTTAAAAAAGAAAAAAAAAAAAAAAGCTTTTTTAAAAGTCAGCCTCTATGCTCTCTAGCAGTCCTGGCAGCAGCCATTAATAAAATCTCCAATATTTTCAGTCACATTAGCAGGATTTATTACACATAAGTGGAGAATGCTACTTGTGGCACACCTGCACTGCTTTTAGTACTCAAATCACTTTACAATTTGTGCTGAAGTACACATGTATTCAGGGAAATTTTTATTTCTAGAGCTGTGTGGGGTTTTTTTGTTGTTGTTTGCTTTTTAAACAAGCTGATTAAATATTGCTGGAGAAATGGGAGAAAAAAAATGTACGTACAGTGAACACTATTCAGTCAAGATATTACATACATTAAAAAAAAAATTGTTAGCAGAAAATACCTTTGCTGTAAATCCATAGTTTTCTATTTGGCACTGTCTGTAAATTTCCTTAGCCGCCAAAGTATATTTACATAGTTCCAGAGAATCTAGTAGTAAATCTGTAGAAATATTAAAATCATTAGCATACTATAAATGGAAGGTTCATATGGCCTATTAAAAGGAAACAATTTTTTGTAGCACCTATTTTTACGGAGGCATATATAGAAATTCACTTTGTTTTCATCTGTATTAAATACTGTTTGGAAAGTTGAATTCCCAACATGAAGACAAATAAATAATATCAATTACCTGGACTACACACTGTAGCTGCTTGGCAAGCCATTTCATAGATTACTTCTGGAAGATTCATATCATTAGGAGTGATCATAGCAACATCATCTGCCAACATATGACAAAGCCTTTGACACGCTAAAAACAGCAGCTTCCCCGTTTCTTCATTAGAGTGATTTTCATAGAACTCCCTATTAAAAAAATGGATGTTAAAAATTTAAAAAATATAGTCCTTAGGGCTTTTACTTAAGGCCACTTTCTGTTCTAATTATTTAATTCTCTTTTACTTATTTCAGCTATATGACTCACTACAACTCAAACTTCTGTGAAGGAAGTGAAAAAATATAATGGAGCTTATCTTAGAGATATATATATACTCTGAAGCACATAAGACACGTTGATAATAAAAATATATATTTAACATTTTTATCTGATCTCTTTAGAGGGGAGGTGGTAGTGAGTTTAAATTATCTGACAACATAAGCAGAGACCAGCTAGAAACCATGACATGGTATGTACAGTCAGTGTACAATAGTTTTCTTCTCTCTGTGTGAGCCAGGGACCTCTCATAGTGGTTATTTAATATGGTGCCTTTCTTTTCTCACCCTATAAAAGTGCAGGGAATCTTTTTACTTAGTAATCATGTCATGGCAAAAACCAATGGCAATTTTCAGACAACAACCTAACTCTACACTCAACGTTGCATAGAAGCATATTGCTTAAACACTCATTTTTAGAAAAAAAAACAACCCAAAACAAAAACAAACCCCCCTTTCCTTTGGCTTTACACCTGCTTCTGCAAAGTATCAGAAGTTGTACAGAAAAATCCCATTAAAATTTATAATCTTGAAAATCTCTGCAGTTTTACCTGCATATTTTTACAGCATCCTCAACTTTTCCAGCATCTAGTGCTCTCAAGGCTAGTTTTTCTCCCAGTTCTTGCTCTGACCTTTGCAGGAGCAAAGCCAGCCTATACAACCTTGATTCAGTAGAACGCTTCCTGGTTTTACTGTCTTCTGATTTATGATTCTTTGTCTGCACTTTTCTAGACTTTGACAGAGATGTGGCAGCTTCATAAGCTCTTATGTGGTTCTCAAGAAGACTAGACATCAGTGAAGGATTCCTAAATTCTTCAACTGAAAGAAAGGTATCAAAATCTTCCTGCAACAAAAAAAATAAGATTATATATTTGAATACATGTAACCTCCTTTAAAGGTGTTTGGTTTGGGTTTTTTGTTAAAGTGTTTTTATTTTCTGTTTCATTCTTAGAAGAGGAATACTTTCAGTACATAGTTGACTTCACTAGTTTCTACTAATTACTGATTTATGTAATAAATTAGAGAATTTCACTGGGCAGTAGGTAAGCAAAATAAAAAAACCTGAAGGATATTCCATACTCAAATGCTGTATTAAATAACTTAAGTTTACAAACCATAATAAGATCTTAATAAATTATTACAGCATTGTATCATGAAACCTTTAAAGTGTTAGCAATTACAGCTTTTGGGAGAGTATCTAATTTTTTGGTTTAAATAGACAACTAGGTTCTAGTAATTGGGAACTTTCCCATGCACTATTTAAATTGCTAATTAGCCTTAGAATCTCTTTGAAGTCAATAAAGACAAGCTTTCCACATAAGTTGTAAATACAATTAATTTTTAATATCATCCATGTTATAAGAACAATTGGAATAACTACAGTAAATCAAAAGCAGTTTGAACCTATAAAAATACCTACCTGCAGGGCAGCAAGTGTTTCAAACATTTTTAGGTTTGCTTCACATTCATCTTTCTTCAGAGGATTGTCTGTCGGAGGAGAAAAACAATTACTTTCTGACTCCGTTTACAAACAAAAATGTAAGATTTTTAAAGTTGTAGCTTACCTTTTTGAATGCTGAACTGGAATTTAAGGATTTCCACGAGTGTCTTAGTCATAAACATTTGTGTTTTGTGCTGCAGGAAAGGAAGAGGTTGATGATTTTTTGGTCAAAATGTTGCCAGTCACAGACAGTAGCCCACAGGCCTCCACTCTCTTAAAACACTATGCAATGCTCTACATGTCTTAAGCAACAATTATTGAGTCTAAGATACAACCAGTTGAAAAGCAAGGGAACAGAAAGTTATTGTACATATGCATCCTTTATAGACACACCAAATATTTTATAGCTGTAGTATGTATGCACTCCACAGTCTGCTAATTCTCACAGGAGTTCTGAAAATATTCACACTTCTCCCTTCGTTCTTCCTTCCCTTGTCCAGAATAACTCCCTAAAACAACCATTAACAAAAATTCTCCTCTGTGCTTGCAAGACAGTAAGGTGTACTGTCAACTGTGAAGCTTCAGCTACTTTGCTGCCTGGCAAAGCCACACATACAGTTTTTAAAAAGGAACTTTTACAAACAGCTAAAGAAAGAACTGGAAAATATGTAGGACTGGAGGTATAAGAAGGCAGTGGGATTTAGAAATCATTAATTGAATTCAGCTAGCCATGCCACTGTGTGGAGATGCCTTTAAAATTACACAAAATAATTGTATAGTATACAGAATCAGAACAAACGAGATGGAAGAGGCTTCAAGAGGTTACCTAGTCCAACCTCTTGCTCAAAGCAGGACCAGTTCATCATCCCCTTTTGCTGAAGACAGTTTTTACATTTGCATGTTCTACCTTTTTTTTAAGCATCTGGGTAAGAATAGTATTTAGAATAATTCGTGCACACACTTTATGATGTGAAATGACTTGGTACCTCTTCAGAATCATCTGTTTTATTCTGTAACACCAGCGTTCCCCACAGAGTCAATCTCTCTGCAACTTTCTCAGCTTCAGCAGGAGTCAGAGATTTTAACAAAGTCAGAGATTCCTCTCCCTGAAGAGACGTTTAAAAAAAAAAAGTAAATGAGAAATAATCAAAAGGTCATTTTCTTTTGGAAAAGCAAAGTTATATGTCCTTGCTTTGATACAATGGTTGCATGATGGCCAATTGGGTAAGAGTAATCTTCTGCTGATGAACTTGAAATATCTTTATAAAATACATTTACTATGACATGACTTCCTTAAACTCCCTGAATAGTTTTCGCTAAATCTATGAGGCTTTCAGTAAAAACTATGTGCTTACTCACTAAGGGTTATAACAGGCAAATTAAAATGCAGTTTTGTTTATCGGCAATTATGCAACATTTTAAAAACAGTATGATTATCAAGAATACCATGTGTTAATAAGGCAGAACAAATGTTAACATGAGAAACACTGTTTTTCAGGGGAGTTAATTTGATACCTTCAATCAAAAAGCCTCCTTTTCTTCAGGTCAAAGAGATACCAATAACATACCCAGAGACAACCAAAGGGTATAAAGATAATCACACCTACTATAATGTAGCAAAGTTAAACATTTCTAGTTAGGATATCAGTGTAATTTAAAGATAACTTCAGGGTTTTTTGCAAAACTAGGGCTTGAAATTAACTTGGAAGAAAACTTCATAATAATAGATGATAGTATTGCAAGACAAACATTCAGGTGCTCTCAATGAAAAAAGGGGCAGGGCTGTACCCATGTGGGGTATCATTGCATTAGAAGAAAGCATTTCTCAAAAGGGATAATATTTTTTTTTTAAATTTCTGTTGGCAAGAAAGCAACTTGCCCAAAACCAATTCTAGCAAAAACAGTATGTGAAAATATGTAGACTTCAATCCTAAACTTGTCTTGTATGTTGTGGGTCATAATTTTCATTGTTTTTTGCCACAAATGAAGGATGGCTCATGATGTTTAAAACTCTGACAAAAGTCTCATTTTCAGTGTTGAGCATAGGCAGTTATGTGTACAATTAATGATTTTAAAATAAAATTTATATGTAAACCGTGTATAAGATTTCAGCACATAGTACAACTTGCCAGTTTTTAAAATAGGCCTCAGTGTCTTTAAATTCTGAGATCAACATGAAGTAGTTTAGTACCCTTTCTTTATCAATCAGGTCTATCATCCTCAGAACATAGACTTCCACAGTGGGCAACATGTATGCTGCTACAATTTTCAAAGCATCCTCCAAGGAAGTAGGGGTATCTTGTTTAAGAATGTATTTCACTAGCCTCTGTAAAAAGAAAAAAGATAATGGACTTTAGTTTGTTGATGTAGAGAATAACAAAGGAAGTCGTTTACACACACTTCTGCATTGTAATCATACTGCTCGTACCAAACAAGTTACCTAGAAGTTTAAAACTTGATTAACACGTAACTGGGAGAAGATAGACCTTGGGGAAGAGAATCATCTGGGAACTCTCAAAATTCAGGGGATTCATCTGGCTTCACAGGATGACAAAAAACTTTCTCAGAAATACTCATGTTTCCCCCCTGCTAAAGAGAGTGTGCTATAAAATGAAAGTATGTATTCAAAAAAATTGCTAAATATTGTTCACTGTGACCTTAGGAGAAATCGGATCTGAAATCTTGAGAGGATTTGGCCTTCCATTTTATTAGTTTCTTCTTTTCTTTCCCACCCCCCTTACAGAAAGCATTATATGACCAATGCTGTGCTAATTAGGTTGAGCTAAGCTAATCCACTAATTCTTTAAAAAACAGTGGGCTTTCAGGAAAAAACATGTCCCAACAGGACAAGAAAAATGGGTACTGGTAACAAGTGGGAAGTACCAGTTGCTAAGATTTTTTGAAAAGTCTGGCTTCTAATAGCCCATGAAAATACATACACGTAACTGTAGGGGTTTTTGTTTAATGGAATTAAGAGTAATGCTGATCACTTACCATTATCATCTGCTTGTCCTTTAAAAGATTAGTATCTCTTATCCCATAGGCTCGTAAAAGCTTCTTCATCTCCATCAGCCGGTAACTTTCCTGCAGTAGCTTTACTCTATGGACAAATTAAGACTATTAATCAATCTGCTACCTATAGCTATGTGATTTAATCACCATACTACATCAGATACACAGTATTCCCCTCCCTGCCCCCCCCCATTCTAATTGAAAGTACACATAAAACTGAGGTGTAAACTGGATTTTGCCTTACTTGACATGATTCATTTCCAAATGCTGTTTTACCAGTTGCTCCACTGCTGCACTCCATGGTACCATAGCACCATGCATTATCTGTAGAACTGCATCAAATTTCAGCTATAAAAAGAACATAAAGAGCTTACTTTTCAAAATAAGTTACAAGGTAATCTCTTGAAGTATTGTTCACATGTGATTGATTCTGAAACTACAAACAAGGAGGGGCTGGTGGGGAGTGTGAACCTCAAGGGCAGTCTTGGCTGTAGTGACCATGAACTGGTGGGAGTTCAAGATGGTGGACCTTAGGAGAGCAGACTCTGACCTCTTCAGGGATCTGCTTGGTAGAGGACCATGGCATAAAGCCCTGGAGGGAAGAGGGGCCCAAGAAAGCTGGTTAGAATTCAAGGATCACCTCATCCAAGCTCAGGAGCAATGCATCATGACAAAGAGGAGTTCAGGTAAGAATGCCAGGAGTAACAGTGCATGGGTGAACAAGGAGCCCCTGGACAAGCTCAAAGATAAAAAGGAAGCCTGTAGAGGGTGGAAGCAAGGACAGGCAGCCTGGGAGGAACACAGAGAAACTGTCTGAGCAGCCAGGGATCAGGTTTAGGAAGGCCAAAGCTCTGATAGAATTAAATCTGGCCAGGGACATCAAGGGCAACAAGAAAAGCTTCTATAGGTACATCAGTGATAAAAGGAAGACTAGGGAAAGTGTGGGCCCTCTCTGGAAGGAAATGGTAGACCTGGTTATGCAAGTTATGGAGAAAGCTGAGGTACTCAATGACTCTTTTCTGTCTTCAGTGGAAAGTGCTCCAGCCACACTGCCCAAGATGGGCTGCACCAAGAGCAGTGTGGCCAGTAGGTCAAGGGAGGGGATTCTCCCCTTCTATTCCACTCTTGTGAGACCCCCCCCTGCAGTGCTGTGTCCAGCTCTGGGGGCACCAACAGCAGAAGGACACGGACCTGCTCAAGCAGGGCCAGAGGTGGCTTGGGACTAGATAATCTTTAACATCCCTTCCAACCCAAACCATTCTGATTCATTTAGACATTTATTTTCTGGCCCTACCTCTACTTGCATCAAAAGTGTTTGTTACCATAATATGATATGCTTAGGTTAGGTTAGAAAATGCTTATAGTAATTTATGATGCTGCAGACCTTGACTTTCATACATATTAAAATCGGTGAGTTTTCCATTTGATGACATCAAAACTACAATTAAATTGTCAAGCAAAGAACATCACATGGGAGAAGATTACTAAAACAGAATAAAAAGACAGCATACTACTTGTTCTTCCTCATACCACTCATGTAAAGATGTACTCATATGCTTATGTAAAAATTATGTTCCATTCTGAACTGACGTGTTAGAGCCACTTGTTGCCCATTTTGTAAAATATACTTACATCTGTATCAGAGATGCAGTCAATGACAGCTATTGCCTTTGCCTCCCATGCAGTTTCAAATACTGAAGTAGACCGTGTGCGACAACGTTCTAGCAAATCCTGTTTATTTTGATAAAGATTATTAAGATATTTGAATTCAGAAAATATATTAATAGCTTATAAACAAAAATTAAAAGTTTTTTGGACATTAAGGGACAGATTTGGCCATCTTGCCTTGTATCTGTAAATACCTTATTACTGAAATAGTAACTATCAATAAGTTCGTTGAGAGGAGTAAGCTAATCTTAAAGCTGGTCCTAAAATTCAAGGGTAAATAAAAATGGTCGTCAGATTTGTTTTCTGCTTGCTCATATTTAAATAGCTTTCTTCAAAGGAAAGAAAATATGGATACCTTTATATACTGTAGGAGAAGTTCATCCTTTTGTAGATTATGTTCACACAGGTAGGGTTTTATAAACTTCTCCAAAATGGAGGGAACAAGTTCTGGTGCCAAAATTTTATCAAACATGCGAAACACAATAGTATTTGCATTTTCCTAGGCAGCAAGTGGAACAATGCCATGTTAGAACATCACACGTTAGTACCTGATCCTTTACATCTCTAATAAATAATTCAACATCCAGTGTCCAATGAAATAATTTGAATGATTTCAATAACTAGCATCCTTCTTTGGCTCAAATAAAAGCTTTCTTTTACAAAGCCCCTTCTTGTTCAGTTGTACTTCTAATTTCTCTGTTGCTCATGCTTGCTCCACAATACATCACCTGTAATGAACTGCAAATCATGGAGTTTAAGCTTTACCTTCTCATAGTATCTTGTCACATTATATATTTATATCCACAGTTGAAACAAAATTTATTACAAACACAACATATCAAATAGTCTTAGCAGCTTATGAACATGTTTAACCAACTAATCCACCAGGATTCCTCTTCTGTCTGATTTTACATCACATGCTATGAGATTTTTTCTCTTTCTCAGAACAATCCACTATTCAAAAGCACTTTTTGAAGCATCTGCAGAATTACCTTTTCAAAATCACAGAGTGCCAGCCTGCAGTTGTATTTTCTGTACAGCTTTATCAGTTCTTGTAAATCGTTTACCAGCTTCTTTAACCTATGTACCTCTTCACAGTCACCACATCTCTGAAACAGTGTTTAGAAGTGAAATGTTAGAAGATTTGTTAAAATCTTCAAGACTGTTAAGTGCTGTCATAAACAGGAAAAAACAAATTATTCTCCACATCTCTGGTATAAGACAATGGTGGTTGACTTACAATGCAGCCAGGAAGATTCTGGTAAGAATTAAGAAAAGAGTATTTCTAAATATAAAGACAGTGATGCACGAGTAGATCCTGCACAGGGAAGAGGGATGAGCATTTCATTCACTGAAAGCCTTAAGGACAGGTAAGATGAACAGCTAGGAACAATGTACCTACAGCTGACATTGTCTTTGGAGTCAGAACCCTGTTTTTCTTGTGATTTTCCAAGAAACCTCCAAACAATTTTTGATGGCATGAGCTCTTGAAGATTTTTATAAATATACACGTTGAACTGTTTGTTACCTTCATATGGCATGCAACAAAGAAAATCAAGCACATGTTGAAAAGGGGGACTTAGAGTGAATTATCTTCTTTCCATTACACACTTCGAACGTGGGATTCAGCAGTTTAAGACAGGAGATCTAACTAACATAAAACATCAACATTTCCAATTACTAACATGCACAGCTGGTTAGCTTTGTGCTTTTCTGAAGCTCCACATTCATACCACCACTTTTATGGATGCCACTATACCTAGGATATATAGCACACACAATTTATTTGTATTTGTATAAATTCAGTACTCATAACCTTAGAGCTAGCTGATTTTTAATATCTGTTTTCTCCAGGCCATAACACACAGCGAATCACAATTGATCTCTAAAAATTTCAACAGAGGTGAGACATGTTTCTAATTTAAGTTCATACGGAGTATCTTTACTGAACTGTTAAAGGGTATTAATCTTGCACTGACTTTTTTTTTAATTTAAATCTTTAAACCCAAGATTGGAATTCCATTCCTTCCTTTCATGGAATTAAGTCAGTCTTCACCAAAACCAATAGTGACATAATTATCATCCATTCCAACTCTAGCACAGAGCATACTTTCTGAAGTCTTTTAGTAGCAAATCCTTATATTTGCCACATTTCTTACCAAAGGAGTCCACTGGTTAAAAGATGTCAGTCCCATTTCACCTTGATTTTTACTCGTAAAAAAAACCTCTGCCATTTGGAGTCCATTTTCTGGCCAGTTTGCCTGTCCAAAAGAATTGATATTAGCAAACTATATTATACATATAGAAATACAAGACATGCAAAGTGTCTGCAGCATGACCTACCTTATCAGTTAATTCAAGGTTTCGAGCACCTTGTTCCAGCCATTTTGCTAATATTTTCTGAAAAAAAGTCATAAGTAGAGTTATACTATCTATCAAAGCAAATTTGCCATTAGAAATTTGTTTTAAAAGATATCATTTAAAATATAAACTGTAGGGAAAAGAATCCCTTTAAAAGACAGAGGAACGAGGTTCTGACATTCAAAACCAAAACTCTGTAGGTCTGACTATAAAACTGTCTTAGCCTGAGAAAATTACATTTTGCATTTATTAAGTTGGTCTTACCTGTCCCTTTGGCACGACTCTTCTTAAGAAAGGGATCACAACATTTTTAAGCCACAAACATAGCTCCTTCAGAGGAACAGTGAAATGGATGGCATTAAGCAAGTTCTCCAGCATTTTCTCATCAAAGCTGCTTTCAAAATCTGCCTAAAATATTAAAGTAGAACAGTTACAGATATATCGAGTATATGTTTATCTGATACTTTGTAAAGCTGTTTCACTAACAGGAAGAAGCAATAGATTTCACAAATACAAAGAGAAAATCTTAGTAATCATGAACAGGATTTAAAAAAACATCTATCTCCCTGTTCAGAAAAACTAGAGCTTGGCCATCTTAAACAAGACCTAACTGAAGCAATTTCTTTGCAAATTATGGTGGCAGGATCACGTTCTATTACTTTAGGACCTGGAAGTCCTGCACTAGAGAATACAGTAGCCCATAGCCACTATTATGAATGTGTCATTCAGAGTAAGGAGTCCATGTGATTATTTTTAAGGGATTTTAAGGTAGTCAGCAAACGTCCATTTAAAAATTCTGAGAACTGTGCTTGCAAGAAAGTAAATGTACAATTATAACCAGCACAGAATAAATCTAAGAACAGTCATCCTTCAAACCTAGAACTATCCATTCTGACATCAGAAATACCAGCTTATTCCTAAAGCAGTAAGATGTTCAGCCTTCTCAGGAGCTAGGTGAATCATTATGATAACAGCTGAGATTCTGCCATAGATCTTCTTTGAGGAGATGTAACTACACTGGTCTGATTCTGTTAAATAAGGCTGGAAAATTTAAGAGACTTAACATCCTCCATACATACCAAAGAGATGTCTATGCCATCTCACCTGATGCCTAAGCCAGAGGTACTGTGCACAAGATAAATTTCCTTCTTCTAGCTCAAGAAGGATGTTCTTGAAAATGTCTTTGTTATTCAAGAATTCTGTCCAAGCAATACCACTAGAAGCAAGAAGAGGAAAAGAAACTGTTATTGTTAATATGTCAATATTAAAGGAGCTGTGGGGAGGAGAACCTCAAACCTTTTCTAGACAGTACTCTGTGACGTAAGAGACAACAGCAATGCTAGATTGTGTGTGCATAAAATCATACCCCCTCCTATGTATGTTAAACAAACAAACAAAAAAATCCATACAAGATAGCACATGTGCAACAGATAATATATGTTTTCAACATAGAAGATGGGAAACTTCAGGAAGAGAAGGGTCTAAAGTTTAATGAACTCAAATTAAAAAAAAAAAGAAAATCTTACTTTCAATGGCACATACTTAACCTTTAGAGTTAAATTTACTTTAAATATTAACAAACAGAAACAAACCTGAATTTCTCTAGTCCAAAAGCTCCATAAAAAGTTGTAAGCCTTGCCTGAGCTCTCAATACCTGAATGCAGACAAGAGATTTAAGGTCAATATCTGGTTTGCCAAACAATGGTACTACATGGTTAGAATAACTATCACAGCAAGGAATGATGGAGAAAAATACAGACTTTTCAAGAACTTCCATTACTTACATACATAAGTTTGTTTAATAAAGTATTAATCCAAAATTTCAATTGTGTAAATACTTTACACTGATTCTCCTTGAAGGTGAATGAGAACTGTTCAGTATACAACAAGACTAAATAAGAAAATTAAATACCTAAAACACTTAAGAAAAGCACTTCTTCCTTAGATTTCTGGAGCATCTGAAAATTAATCTTTCTGACTGAAATAATCGCTTATTTCTGAAACCTGTCGTTACTGTGATTCTCTTTCATACTATAAAATATAATCTTGTTTAGACTTCTTAAAAGTTTGACAGGAGTACAGTTTTTAAAATCCTACATCACAATTGTTTATCATATGATAGTGTGGGACCAAGTAGTTTGTCCTCACCTCAATTATGGATACTGGAGCCCCATCAGATGATGGAGCAGTGGTTCTATCATCTTTCTTCAAGATCTGAAACAAATACATGAAAAGGTTTATCTGACAATTAAGTATATGTAGAACATGCCAGACACTGCTACGAATTTAATAAAGACACAAGCAAAAACTTACTACCTCTGTAAACTGGAGTTTTTATTTTATAATGTTAAGAGTCTCACTGGATTTCTACATGTATGCAGGATCAGACAGATAACGTATCTCTCTGATTCTGTTTGATAAGGCAGGAAAGACTAAAAGAATAAAACCAAAAAATGTGACATATTTGGAGCTTTCAGTCCTCAAATTAATATTTAAAAAGTACTTAAAAAGACTACTGCTCAAAACCAAAAACCTGCTTTCTGATGCAAAAATAAAACTATAAGCTCTTTTTTGCCCTTAAGCAATTACAAGAACAATGTTGGAACAGGCCTTGCTTCTTTTTCATGTTTGGTGATGTACAATTTATAACACATTCACTTTTTGAATGACTGTAACTGAAGATGTCCCCCCTCTCGAGTTGTACAGAACCGTGCAATAGTTAAACAGATAAAACCCCTTACTCTGAGTTTAGCATAGTTCAGCATTTCTTGAGTGGTTTCATACAGTGGCCATGGAGCGTTTATGCAGTAATCCACAACAAATTGGCTATCCTGTTGGCAAAAGGAAACAACCGAAATTAATTCCAAGCTCCTTCGTAATTTTAATCACTTTGTTAGAGAGAGTAGAAATAAAAACATACCTGAATTTTTTGCAAATTTTCTTTGGTTTCATTGACAAGATCCAGCCAGACTTCACGATCATAACTCCCAACAGAAGCTGAAGCTAGTTTCTCTAATATAGTGTTTGCTTTTACTTTGTATACAAGCTGTTTATAAAAAAAAAATACCAGTTTTCTATTTGATGCCATTAAGTTTTAAGCAGTCTTCAACTGAAAAACTATACACTTCCATTCACAATGTTTCTGAGATAAAGTGTGTGTATACACATTGAATGATTTCATTACAGAAATGGATTTCCAATTAATCTCTAACAATTGTGATATCTTTTGATCTCACCAGCTAAGCCATATTTTTAATTTAAAAAAACAAAACAAAAAGCAGAGGAAACGTTAAAATGGCATTATTTTAATAAATCAGTTAACGAAGCCAGACTATGTGTTAATAAACGCATGTGAAATTTCTGTTTGGTTTTTTTTAGCAACACTGTTTCCTGCTACTTAAAGGGACAGATGTGCCTTCTCCTGATCCAGGCAGCACTTATTTTGACCAAAAGATGTACTTCTGCATCGCTTCCCATTGCAAGGTTCATTAATTATTGTAAATAAAAACATAGCTCACCATGTAGTTGTCTAATATTGAACCAGCTTTCAAGTATAGCGAGTTGTTTCATAAGGTAACATTCCACTATATTTGTAACATTTTTAATGGACTATAGGGCAAGAACCTTACTCATACTAATTAATCTCCAAATGTCTTTTATCAAGAACAGACAACTTACCTCAACATCTAGTCCAAACTGAATAGCAAAATTCTCTGCTTCAGTGAATTTGTGTTTGTGAAGTAAGCGACTTAGTCTAGGAGTGAAATATATTGAAGTAGTATACTTTAAGTTACAAACCACAGATTAAAAAAAATAGAATAATTAAACAGTGTTTCATGGAAACTAGTACCTATTTTCTGGCAAGGCTTCAGTTAAACTCCTCATCACAACAATAGAAACTGGGCCTTCAGAGGGTCTGAGGACGAGAGGGAACTATGTGAGTTTATCAGCTGTGAAACAGCTGTATGTAGAAGTAATTTGCCATTTTTATATAATAATGATCTAGTAAGAAACAAAACATTATCTTACATCTGATGTCTTTCATGAATTCCTTCCAAGAAGTAAATTGTATCCTGTAGCATGCAATAACAGAAAACATTAAGTGGTAAGGGAAATCAGTCATAAGAAAGCACAACAGTAACGCATTACGTGTTTCTTAATCTCGAAACAAACCACTGCTTTTCTCTCAGATAAGTTTGTTGTTTTTTTAAAATGCTTATCATGTTATCGCCTGGATAGTTTCCACCATCTAAAATTTCTGAGGGCCTTAACTGGAACAGCCTGAAACCACTCTGCTATCACAGCTGAATTACCATCAGTACACTCTCCACCTGAGTCAATCATCGTCCCAAAATGACACACTTTCTTTTTGCCCAAGCCATAAGCAGGTCACACTGTGTTCATCTTCACGTCTCTTAGAACCTGATCTCTGTGCTACATTCCACACAGGCAATACGCCTTGGCATTTCCCACACTGACTTTATCATCTCAGATCAAAGCAAAGGGATGTTATAGCCATTATTTTCTTCACTATGTAGCTGCATATATGATCTTTTCTGCCAAGTGCTTCATACAAGGCAAGCCATTTCATCACCTCTGCATTTTGTTGCATGGCAGATCCAGAGCTTACTGCATTCACTTTCACATTTCCAATGAGGAGCTACCGCTTAGACTTCTGACTTGGAATCCTCTCACATACCCACTCCACCAGTCTTTATAACGTTACTAATTCATAAAGGTCTTGCCATTTTTGGACCTTCTTTTGTTAAAGTCTTTATAAGGAAGCAGTTTAAACAGTAAAAGAAGTAGTTCTATCATCTGAACTTAATCCCAAATAAATTCAGAGCATTCTTCTCTGCTAAGAGAATTTAAAACTTCATAGAGCTTTTAGCCGTAACAGCAGCAAGAACTGGCAGTAGTATTAAACATTGTAATAGACCTGGGCCTAGAATTAAACTATTCAGTTTGCTATATATCGTATCTTTTTCTCCATCCTTTGGGAACATCGCTTAATCTTTCTTTGTACAGCTCCTGCACAGTTTCTAATACAAGTTGATTTTAATCTAACAAGAATAACTCTTTAATAATTGTATATATTAAGACAACTATATTTCTTCAAACAACAACAACAAAAAATAATCTAAACATACTGTGCCAATCCCACTTTGAACAAGTGAAGAAACAATAGATACTTCCAGAGAATAGAGCAGTTGCATAGTGGGCAATGCAAAAACCATTAGACTTCTCATCTATAAAAAAAAAAAAAAAAAAAAAAAGAGTAAACCAAACAACAAGTCAGAATTTTTTTCCTCATACACTGGTGACAGAGTGATGTTTGCAGGATCACTTCTGGATTCTCATGGAGTTAGATGGAAGACACTATTTTTATCAGTTTTTATGAAAAAGCAGACCTCTACAATTTGAGAAAGTTTAATGAAGTTTTAGATGTTGCCTCTATATATAGGCCTATTATATGTAATTATACAGGTTTAATTTTTAAAATTATATAATGTTTATCCTGGGGTTCTATTTCAGTTAACTCCACTGACTGTGCACAGAGGTAGAAACTGTACACGGAGCAGATACTGCTCTAAAGACATCTGTGAAGGTGTTTAAGACAATAGTAAACTTCACTGCTCTCTCCTATCTGCCTACTATTAAAAACAAACAAACCAACCCCAAACAATCCATAAAAAACCCAAAGAGCTGGGCATCTTGCCCTGGTCACCACCATAAGACATCAGATTGTCCCTCACTCACTATATTCTAATATATAGGTGGTCACATTTCCATTTTGACTTTGAGTTCCTGAGAATTCCGTTTGCTCAAAATATTTATCTATCTCTTTTCCTTTTTTCCCTCCCATCCTTTTTTCTGTGAGTGACTGCACAACAATTGAGGAACAGAACACAGATTGAGAGGTTATACCTGTTTGTTATCCGGTATTGTCATGACTATCAGTTTAACATTGGCAAGCCTTTGACTACAGAACAAGAGAAAAAAGCAAAATACAATCTATAAGTCTTACGTTAAAACTGAAATATTCTTGCTCCTGAATTTTTGAAAATTTAGTTTTTCAAACCTGGTACAATCTAAAATCCTATGACACACTCAAAAATAACAATGTTTTACCATGTAGAGGACATACATTTAACTTCTGACATTTTTAAGCTTTTCAGGTGGTTCTGGTTATTTTTTTAAACTAGCACAGAGCAATGGAAAGAGCCAAGAGTCTTGTCTTCTAATCTTAATGGCCATTAATTTTTTTTTTTTTCATTTTAGCCAGTACACACATCTGCAGATTTTGGCTTCTCCATCTGTAGAATGAAGATCTTGATCTTACTGTGTATCTGAAAGAAAGACTAGCTTTTCTATAACATCAAACTTGTAAGCCATATTATACACCTTATTTTAGACAAGCATTTCCTAAATGATAGAGGTTACCTGCAAGATTCCTTAGCAGTAACACCAGATAAACCAAGAAAAAGCAGAAAACACCAAGGTTTTCTTTTCTACAACACAGGCCTAAGGATACCTACAGTCCAACAATTTTGTCCTACTAACTAGAAGGCTTTTAAAGATTTCTAAACATTCACCAGCACAGAAAATCAAGTGTTTGTGGCACATTTGCTGTAACAACAGACAACAACTCCCTTTTCAGAACTGGTGCTATAACGTTTTACTTACCATACAACTGGAGAAGAATCTGACTCTGTACTTAGAAGAAAGTCTTCAATATGTATTAAAGGCCAATCCCAAATTAGAGTAAGAGAAGAAACATCCCACATGCTTAAAATATTCTAGATTAAAAAAAAAAAAAACAGATATGGATTTCATATTTTCTTCACATAAGACAGTTTTTGGCTTGTTTTGAGCAGAATATGAACACATTCCATAGCTTAAATAATGACTAGGAGCAGGATAAAAAGAACACAGTAAGATCAAGATCCTCTGTAAATATATGCATGTTTATTTTACAGAAACATATTTTAAAGGTATTACTTTAAAAAAAATAATTTATAAGCTGGTTTAAGAATGTTGTAAAATGAAGACTAAACTAAATCATTACACATACCTCTGTATCTAAAACAAACAGCAGATTGTCAAGAACTTGAAGTTTTGCTGCATCTAAAAAATAAAATAAATTTATTATTTTTCTTAGGAAATGTATTTGAAGCAAAAATGCATTAAAATGTACAATCAAGCATTGGAAACCTACAGATGTTTAACCTCATGGACCTTCCTAGGACTGTGAGAAGTTTAGCTTAAACAGAATTGTGATTTATATATCCAAATTAAACCCAACAATTTTTGAAGCATGCACCTTTACCAGAAGTTTTCCATTCGGTATACACGTATTTATTAAAAAACAATGAAATAACTGAAAATGTCGTAGCATTTTCTGCAGTTAAATATGAATTCTACACTTCTCTAGTAAAAGAAAAAAACCTCTCTTCGTTACCTGTGATCAGACTTGAATCAGCAAAGCTTCGAACAGACACCAGGTTGTTGGTAGTGTCTACCTCCCATTTGGAGAGCACATAATCACCTTTACCCTATTAGTAAAGGCAGAGTAAAGTGGGGTTATACATCAGAAATTTGGCCATTGACAGGTGTTCTTCCACAATTGCTCTTCAGTTTCAAAAGCTGCAAAACTAACTTAAACTTTCTTCCCGGTAAATGTCGATGTTCAGAAAAATACATTTAATTTTTATTGTAGTCTTTTTCCTTTCTCCTTTCAACTGGCCTTTACTACAGTAATTGTTACAGTCAGCAGTCCCCAAACATTTTTGGCTCTTCTAAAAACATGCCATATTTCAAAACATCCACTTTCCATTCTCATGGAACATAAAACCTGAATGAAACTGAATCTACTAAGAAAAATTGCATTGAATTCAACAGGCTTCAGTCAATGAACTCAGAAAACTTGTTTCTAGTCCAAAACAACATTTCAAAATATGTCTATATTTTAATTTTTATTAGTTCCTGTACTTAATTCATGCTTAAGGGCTTTGTTCATTTGGGACCTTATTTGTTAGTTTGGCAAGCCTTTGTTGAATGTGAGCCTGATTGGAAGACTCTTGCTAACTCTGGCTTTGTCTCTGAAATCAAGGATGAGACTAAAACTAGACTAGCTTGTCTAGGAACCACAGTGATATCCTAAGGTCATGTGACCAGAGTGAAAATATTTCCCCCCCATCCATCATAACAGAGCAAGTTGTGAAATTACACTAGTTATTTCCTTACAAGAAAGACTATGGATAGACTGCACAACTGATAACCTTTAAATTTACAGTGAAGGAAATGAAAGACAAAAAGTCTTAGTGCAAAAAGTTTATCTTCTTTTTCAACCAGCTAGAGACAAATTTTGTTGTAGATCAGAAAACACCATCACTGATCATAAAACAATAGGTACAGATTCTTAGTACTCACCCCAATTATTAGATGGATTTTGTTCATGGAGTTACTGATCACAAAATTCTGACAGCCAAGGCTGTGATACTCTTTTGTGGACATGAAAGCTGTCTTTATCTGTCCTTGCAACTTGTGAGGGTGGAAGATGAAGGCAAGGCAAACAAAAGGGGAAGAAAAAAAAAAGTAGTTTATACAGTCAGTGGATAAAACCTTGAACTGCTGACTTCACCATGTACCAAAAAAGTAATAATCACAATTATGAGTTGTAACAATATACTGAGAAGTAATGAAATGTACAAAGTTGTGTTACAAACTCTGCACTCAACCCATGTTACAAGTTAGCAAGTTATTTCTTACTTTCTTTGCCGTAATCATATCCATCTTGTCAATTGCTACATTAAAAAAACAAAAAACAAAAAACAGTGTTAAATTAACTTTTAAAAAATTTTTAAAAAGCCACTGAACGTCATATAGGGTAGTTTAATTCTAACCTGACTATGCTGAAAAACATTTTTGCCAGGATCTTTGACAGGGTCTATGTCTATTGATCACAGTATTGAGTTACAGAAAATTAATAACTATACTTATACAGCATTAAAATTTACATTATTCACAATATGCTTCAGCTCAGCTAAGACTGATTATAGCTTAAAATCCTGCTTCCATAATATTCAGTACTCTCTCTAAAGCAGTGACTTAGACAAACGTAAGCTAAAGGAAGTATTGGAAGAAAAAAAAAAATATTACAGAACTAGTTGTATATCGGTTTCCCTTTAAAAACAAAGATTATATAGAAAATCCCAGCTCAGTATCTTATTCCCATTAAAAAGATGCATGGAAAAGCTTTTTTAACACACCTCTTCCTGTTCAACTGGAAATCCCAAGTGGTTTGTAAATCATCTTACCTTCCTGCGTTTTAGCAAGTGGGAGACACATAATGCAGAAAAATCCATTGCTTGTGAGAACAAACATATGATAAACACCTAAAAAAATTCCAATACAAATATTTCAAACTTAAGTATTCGAGTGTAACTAAAGAGACCACTTGCTTGTAAATACAACAGTGAAATAACTGGCAATAAAAAATCGATTAGACTATTTTTAAACAAAACTTCTGTCACCTTCAACAAAGAGTGGAATAAGTTTGCACATCTCAGAGTTTTGTTTGAAATTTTGGTTTTTGTATGCATCCCTCAGACTGCAAATTCTGTTGTCATGACAAAACTACATTTAAATACATTATATTGTGACAGAACAAGACTAGGAGCTTATAGAAGAACAGGAAGTGCTAAAATCTGAAGTCAGAGAGAATGAGAGAGAAGAAATCTTTCCTTTTTGAGCATTTTCATATGCTTAGCACAGTCTCAAAAGAAAGAGGCATTGTGTTCTGAATGTTTGTTGTTTTCTGTGACATTTGTAAAATAACTAACGAGAACTAAGTATCTTTACAGGAAAGCATTAAAAGTGCATTTAATGTGTACATTACAAAGTAAAGCTGTATCTGATTATTTATTTTCTAGACTCCCTGAGAGATATTAAAGAGAAACAAAATCGCAAAAATTGAGACAAGGGGGGGAAAAAAAAATCAAACTCTTACCTGCAGCAGCATTATCTTTTTCAATAAAGAGATTTAAGTAAGTCTTTTCCCTTGAAGATTTTTCAACCAAACTCTAAAATAGAATCAACATAAAGACTGTTATCTTGTATTTTATACAAAAAAATGTATTTTAAAAAACGACTGATCATCAGATCAAACTTTAAACTTTTTTCTTTCATCAATAACTGTTCTTGTTTATACATGCCATTCCTAAATATATTTTCCTTATTTGTTACTTACAGGAACACGTGTCCCTTTAATCTGTTTGTTCAAACTAGAAGATGTGTTCAAAACTCAAGAACGTTTATATTTTGATATTTGGAAGAAAGGAAAAAAACAACTCAAAATCTGAAAACAAAAGTTTTTCAACAAAGTTAGAAAAATTAAGGTACCTTAGTTAGCAGGGTTTGTTTTGATGGTATGTGAATAACATGAAAATTGCCACTTCTCTCACCGACCACAAGAAATTGTTTTTCTTGACACATACCAACTACATCCACATTAGTATCTGAAAAGTTCCATGGCAAATGTCAAATATTAAGATTTGTTTTCTATTAGTAGACATTCATATTTGAAACACAGGAACTGGACAATAGTGTCCCAGATTTCTTCAAAATGATTTATTTTGATTAAACAAAGTACAGGAAAGGGCATACAGGGAGTGGGTTTGGTATCCATTATTCCCATTTCAGTGAAAAGTTAGGAAGCATTCTAATTAAATTGCACAGAACTACTCAATTATATACAGAACCAGCAATCATTTTTTATTACTTAGGTATTTATTGTAATACTTCCTTTCACAGGCTAGTTAGACAAGCAAATTACTTGCTGTATTTTCCTATACAAACCTAACATATGTTTTAAAAGTCAGTTTTAACCTCCAGTGGAATTCCAGAGGAATGAACTTACCAAACTGAATGTGCATCTGAAGAGACTGCCCAGTACTGTCAAGAAGTGCCACCGATCTGTCAACAACAATAATACTGCCATCCCTTGAGTTGCATGCGTACAACTGCGGATTAACAGAGACCTAGGAAGGAAAAGGTTGTTATATATAACTAAAACAGTTCAGAAAATAAGACAGAGAAGCTCTGGTAATTATTAAGAAAAAGAACAATACAGTTTTGATGAAGTCTACCTTTTCTGAAGATGTGATTTGAAGTAGCGTATCCACTTGGTACAATGCGGTTCCACATTCATGTCCTAAACCTATAGGAAGGTGCTCATTCCTTGTGTCATCATTTGCAAGAAGTTCAATATCGTCCCACATGTTTACCTATGACAAACATTTAAGGAACTTATTGTAAGCTTAAAAAAAGTTATATGATCACACACGAATTACTGATTTTATCATTCTATTGTGATTCTGCACTTAGGAGGAAGGGGAGTACAATAACCCTCCTAGAGGCAAACTGCGTGTTTAGAAAAGGCGAAAGTTAAGTCGCCAGAGCAACGCGGCTCCCAGCTGATGTCCCCAGCAGGCCCGACTGAACGCAGCTTGGCAAGGACAAGTTTCGCGCCGGAGGCTGAACTAAAATCAGTATCAGAAAGTTCTCCCCACCACGTAGCGGATACCCCCGCCTACAAAGACGGCGAGCCGTCCTGCCGCGCCCTCTCCTCACCGCGGCCCCGGAGGCCGGTGACAAGCCACCACCGCCGTCCCTCAGCCGCGTCAGGCGTTCAAATTGGCGGGAGTTCTGGCTGCCGCTACGGGTCGCGCCGCGGGCCAAACTTCCTCCAATCGCGAACGGCGCCGTTGCTAAGACACCGCCTAATCCTTCCCCGCTCCCAGAGTGCACCGCGGCTCCCTCGCTCCCTGCCGCCTTCCCCCGCCCCGCGGTTACATCCGGGCGCCTGGAGGGAGAGGGAGGGCGGGGCGTGTCGCCTCGGTTCGCGAGCGCTACGGTTGCGGCTGCTGAGGGAGGGTGAGCCCCTTGCGAGGAGTTGTTGAGGGGGAGCGGCGTCCCGGGCGCTCGGTTATGGCGGTGAGTGGTGTTCGCTGCTGGGGTTTTTGGAGGGAGACGAGTTGGGAAGAGGGCTGCTACGGGGCGGGAGGGAAGAGCGTGTGAGATGGGGAGGGCTGGGTCGGGAAGCCGTGTGCGCGGAGAGACAAAATGGCGCCCGCCGCTCCTTCGCTTGCCGGCGCCATGATGGGCCTCGGGAGGGGGTGGCCGCCTTTCACCCATTACTTCTCTCCTTGTTTCCAGAAGTTTCTGTTTCGTTTCTCTGGGCTTGGAGAGAAGCGAAGAGGCCGTGTGATTGAGGCCTTATCGTTTCTTGGTTGGGGAGAAAAGTGTGATGGCCGTAAGAGCGGGCGTTTCTCAGAGGAACTGTGGGGCGCAGGTTCGCTGGGAGGGGAGGAGGGAGGGGATCGATTTGGCGGTTGGGCCATGCTCAGTTTTCGTTCATGTACCTTTTCCTGCCTTACTATTTTTCTTTGTGTTTGGTCACAGGCCTGCTATTTTCAGCATCTTTTTTACTCGGTGATTAATTACTTGCCTCCATCCTCCTGTTTTTGTGGTTAATATCGATATGAAACGTCTGTGCTGTAGTTATCACTGTCCTTTATGTTCATACACGGGCTAGGAGTGTAGCTTTTATTTTCTTTTAAAATCTGTGCGGCCTGGTAACATATGAAGGTGTTTGTCCCATGGTTGAGTTGAAGAACCAGTAAGTAGTTATCAAACCCGATGTGGTTAAATTTTTTCAAAAGTCTTAAGTGGAAAAAGGAAAAAAAAAAAAGAAAACCCAAACAAACAAGACTCTTAAGTGATAAAACTCTTCCAAGTTACCTTGAAGTACTTTGTGGTGTTTAATCTGGTATTTTAAATTCTTCTCTTCAAAGTTTGACCAGTGGTGAAACAGAACAAGAGGACCATAAACTTCTGGAGAAAATAAATCCTTTTTAAAATGTTTTTTTCGGTTTATATAACTTAACCTGTTATTATTAACATAATTTTTTTCTGTAAAAGGACTTTGCACTATCTTTGAGGTTCTGCTAAAGTGGTAGTTGAGGGGCTTATTCAATGAAACCATTTTTGGCCAATCTACCTGTACTTAAAGAACTAAGAATAGTCTCTGTGAAGACTGTCATTGGTCTTTTGCTGTCTTTGTAGAGCTGGGAGATTTCTCTAAGGTGCAGTGCGAGAGGGCATTAATGAGCAGCGATGTGTGTAAATAATGAGACTGGTAGCTGTGGAAAATGTGGCAGTGGGTTCAATTTCAGTTGGGTACTATGTTTAAAAACGCAGTTAACTTAAGCTGTTAGCTGGTATTCTCTTTATCCGTCTCAAGTAATTTCAAAATGTGAATTAATACAAATCTCAAAATTGCTTTGGAATTTCTAGCTGAGTCTTTTGGAAACCTTGGATGAAGGAGGGAAGTGCGGATAAGCAGATGGTAGCATAGAATGCCGAGGATTGTCATGGCTAAGAGCACAAATAGTGGAGTCAGTTCCTACTCTGTCTAATGTTGTGAAGTTTTTAGGATGGTGGGTGGTGTATCAGTAGTAGTCAGAAGTTGTCACTTAGTTAAAGCTCCGCTGCAGATGCAGTCAGTGCTCTTGTCCATATGCTGGTGTGTTTCAAACTAAATGTCTGTATACCCTGCGGATGGAGAAGTGAACAGCTACTTTATCTTGCAGAGATCTTGCTATAGGTGTCTTTGTACAGCTGCAAATTAATAAAGAATTGGGCAGGCTAAGCAGTGGTAGCTGAAACAAATGGAGAGATTTATCTGTAGCATGTTATAAAGAAAAATCTTACCATTAATACATAATATATTAATGACAATCTGTAATATCTGTTGTGGCTTAAGAAAAACTGCTGCTTTATTTTCACAGTAATGAATGTAAATCAGCATTTGAGAGGATTTCACATGTTCAGTTTGCAAATAAAACCGCAGCTGGTAGAAAACCATGCAAGTTGGAGTCCTCTGCAACACGAAATTATCATAATAAATAGCATTTCTGGGCTTAATTATGTTCTTAGTGAAATCTTCTGCAGCCGCATAATGTTCAGAAGGTTTGATTATGACTGCTGTTTACGTGATCAGAACAAGAGAGACCAGTGAATCTAGAGGCATTAATGAAAGCACATTCACCTTTTCAGTGTGTACTTTTTCCATTTGGTTCCTTTCATTGTGTTGTACACCGGTTGTACACGTTTACTTCTGCCAACACTGAATCACAAAGCAGTCTTGACTGCTCTACACAAGATCAGTTTTTTGGCTCTAGTCCTCCTAGATCAAGGTTTATAAGGGATGTAGGGAGCATCTTGGTTTTTGTCACCTAAGGAAAATGTGATACAGAAATTGTTGGGACAGGTGGATGTGACTTATATGTACTCTCCTACAAATACACATCTTTGTGTAGAGATACTGAGGTTTTTCCTTATTCAAAAGTTATCTGTCTAACACTAATACAACATACCTCGTTTCATTTCTCTTCAAAGTTCATTCTGTACTTCAGAATGCTGGGGGGATGTTGTGCTATACTTCAGTAATGCCCTAACTTGTGAGGCGACATATCTGTTTGAACAGTATTGACCTTAAGTAATCATAGTCATTGAATGTTAAAAGGTAATTGACCTACTAACACCACCATTTAGAGAAAGCCGTGGCTCAGAGTGAACTCTAACTGATATTTTCAATCGCATGGAAAAAGTAAAATGCAGTCTAATGTAGCGGGAGAGCAAAATCTTATATATTCTCTTGAATCAAGTCTTGAAAAATCAGTCTGTATGTGGTTCTGCAGTTCTGTTGCCTAACTAATAATGGGATTGCTACTCCCAAGATTGTCTTTACAGAAAATAATTTTTAAGTGTGTCTTCAGAGGAAGTACTAAGTATATAGTTTTTCTTGGTTTTCAGTCGTAAGTTTTGGAGTTTTAAATATTCTGTCTTCACGTATAGGGTAGTGATACAGAACGAGATGGAGTAGCCCCAGAAAAGTCATCTCCAGAAAGAGAGAAGAAAAAGGAACAATCAGATGCCTCTAGTTCTCCGAGAACATCAAAGCATCATTATTCAAGATCACGCTCACGGTCAAGGGAAAGAAGACGGAAGTCAGGTATAGTCTTCGTATAAGCAAAGTTGCTTAGTAACGTTTTGGTGTATGCTTGTAGAACTGAAATATCTTTAAAGCTCTTGTGGAAAAAAATATACAGATTTAGCTCTAGTAACTTGTTAGAATTGGGAAAAAATTAAGCTGCTAATTTTGGGTTTGTATCTTAAATATTATTATATTGAAACTTCTCAATTTTAATTGTGGTAGTGCTGAGGAAGAAAGTCTTATCAGTGTTCAGGATAAGGAGCAGGACACAAATACACACAACACCCAACAGAAAGCCATACTACTTTGTCTTTATTTTAATTGGATATGTTTAGACTGGGATAATAACCTTGCATGGTTGTAACAAAAACAAGGTAACCTGGTGTAACGACTGGAGTATGACATGGGCTAGTTTTTCACTGTCAGAGCTTAAATAAATGCAAAAAAAGAACTGGGAGTAACAGCTAGAGTTTGCTTTCTCTAGAAAGAAATACTCAAATAGAGTAGCTATTTGATTAGTGCTATTTGTTTTCTAAATTTATTCTTGACTTTGGGGAGTGGAATAACTGAAAGGAACTAGAAAGATGATAGCCAGCTGATCTCCTCTTTAACTTGGTAAATAACAATAAATTTTTCTTCTCTAGATACTGAAGGAAGAAAACACAGAAGCCGGAGCAGAAGCAAAGAGGTAATTAACACTTTGTAGCGTTTAGGTAATTGTACAATACATCTTTAAAAGTATCTTGTAGTAATGCACATATGCGTAAACCTATATAAATGACTTTATGGTAAGTACCAGAAATTGGAAACTTTAAGCTTAAAAATGGGTATGGAGATCCTTTCATAGTGAAGCATGATTGCAGCCATCATGTTGACAAGGTAATAGTTTTATAGAAAAATGCTTTCAGATCCTAGTAAAATTTCTTTTTTTTTTTTTTTTTTTTTTTTTGTGGAAACAGCCAAAAGAAAGAATTCATGTGGAGAAGTAGAATGGTGTTCTTGATGACTTTCACAGAGCTTCCATTAACCAAAAGCCTTGGGTGGCTTTATTCCTGGCTAGTGTTCAGGACTTTCAGTGATACATACCCATCTACTTTAAGTATATTAAAAATAATTCCCCACCTGACTGAGCTCTGTTTATTGCATCCTTTAATTGTAAAGACTGTCATGGCTTGGCAAACAAGCTGAGTCAACTGGAAACATGACAGTAGCAGCAAAAATTTCAGAGGGCTGTCTCTTTTTTTTTTTTTTTTTAAATAATTATGTGTATGCATATAGGGGAGTGAGAAGAGACAGCATCAATAGTACCTTGAAAATAACTGGCTTACACACCAGAGGAGAGATGAAACAAGCAAACGAGGAGCATCGAAATAGTCACAAAGAAGCTTAAGCCATGTGGGGCAATAGCAGGCTGGGTCAGATGAGGGACTTCTTAACTTTTAACCTGGGTCAGGAACTTCTCCTTCCCCCATTCCAATGGAAGCTCTGTTTAAAAAAGGAGGAAAAAAAAAAAAAAAAAGAAAAATAATCTAGGAGAGTTTTTGTGAAATTGAATATATTGTTTAGCTCACATGATAACATTTCTATAATAAATCATACTCAGCGTGCTAATGCGCGAAGAGACTGAACTGAAGACGCTGCAGACTCAGATAGCAAAATTATAAGCCTACTTCATGATAAGGTAACTATTAGTCATTCAAACTCATATTTCCCTTAAAAATATCTTAAATCCGTTATGGGATATAATGGTGGTTTATTACTAAGTGTGTGCCTGGAAGATGTGATTTAAAAAAAACCAAACACAAACACTTTTTAATGTTATTTGAAACAGTTCTTGGTTAAAATTATGTCCAGTGTTTTGCCATGCTGTTGGATCTAATCTTACATGATTTATTTAGAAATCTCTTAAGTTTCACAGTGAATAGATGAGGAATGATGTCCCACAGTAGATTGACTGTTTCCATTCACTTGCAAGATTAAGCTCTTTGTAGGCTAAATACTGAATATCAGTAATTCTTTTTCATATGTATATCAGAACAATTACTTATGTAAGTACATACTTAAAATTAATGCACAGGTAACATCTTGAACTTCAGATGTATTTTTATGTAACGACTGATTATGTAAGGAGTTAAATACTGTAAAAGCAGGAAAAATACCTAACATTATTATATACTTGAAGAACGATAATCAAATGTATTCAGGAATGGATATATATTAATGAGTTAGAAAGGCTTGGATAAGTAGGTATAATCTAATTATAGCATCTTCTCCAGACTTGTTTCTTTTGAGAGAGAGTTAAGATTATAGGAAAGGTTTCATGAGTAGTTAACAGATTTATAGAATAAGCAAAAAAAGCTGAAGATTTGGAATTTAGTCTAAAATTAATGTATCATGCTTAAATTGTGAATTGAAACAAAACATTATTTAAACGTAAGACTTAAGTGGGCTATGCTTTTGTGCTAGAGAGATTTTAAAATACACTGGATATATTAAGAAAAGGTGTTGATGTCATGACTTAGTCTCCAAGGAAAACATTGGCAAAAATCAGGCCTGACCTTGCTAAGTATTTTTGGCATTGTGGCTATAAAAAGGAATCTTTTTTTAAGAGACACTGCAGGAAGAAATTGCGGTATAGTGGAGCAGCATATCTTTAATTTAAAACTACTGTGGGAGGTCTCAGAGTGATGCATGTTAGTTTTAAATACTAAAAATGGGATGTCAACCATGTAACATTACTTTGCTTTTTAAAAACTGCTTGAAGTTACTGATTGAAGAGAGTTTTGCTCTAAAAATTAATTACCTAATGATGATGGATATAAAAATTGTTCTAGTTCTAAAAGCAAAATGGTCTCATGTCGGCAACTATGTGTGGGTTTTAGTAACTTTCTACATGGGTAGGCTTAGGCAAATATTAAATATTCCCTACAAATGTGAGTGTGTGTATATATATATGCATATTCATAAATTGTCAGGTACTTAAAAGATAGGTACTTATTTTGTGTTTGGAATGGACACAGTAACTGTGATTGACAGTTGTTTTTGATACAATGCTGTGAACTCTTATATGGAAAGATTGTAAAGATACCTTGTTGGATGCTTTAAAAATCCTTTAGACAGTGGGGAGGAGGGCAAAGGGGGGAAAAAATTCTAGTGTGCATTTGCAACTTTGGGTAGTTGGTGGCATTAGGTAAAATAGCCATCACTCATGATTGAGTCACACTCCTAAGGTTACTAATGTTGCATCACAACTTATCATTTTTTATCTTCTGATACCCATACTAACTCTCTTTGTTGCACTATTTTCCTGAAAGAACCAACTTCTTCTTAAAACAGGCAAGAAGACATGAATCCAAAGAGAAGTCCTCCAAGAAGCACAAATCTGAAGACCACAATGACAAAGAACATTCTTCTGACAAGGGAAGAGATAGCCTAAATTCATCTGAAAATGGTGAGGATAGACATAAACGCAAAGAGAGAAAATCATCAAGAGGGAGGAGTCATTCAAGATCCAGGTCTCGTGAAAGGTAAGTTATTTTGCAAACGCACTTAAAGAATAATCGTGTAAAAGCAGTGTTTGGAATTTGTGTAGACTTCTGAAGTACAGTTGAATTATATTACTGACCTAATTTAACTCTAAGGCATCAGTTTATATTGCATGTTTCAGTTTTCGTTGGGTAGTGCATTTGCTGCTACTTGTTTTTTTTCAGATTGATTCTGAGTAAAAGCACAAAATATCTCTTAAGGCTTTATATAGGTGATCTGTCTTGTGTTTATAATTAGTATACACAGCATAGAAAACTTATAAACAGAGTCTATTTAAATATTCCCTGTTGTCAGTGACAGGAAAGAAAATACACCTTAGCAATGTCATGGCTTTTTACTTCCTAAATCAAGAGCTTACCCAGAGGCAACGCTGTCTAAGCCTCCTTGCGTGGTAGCCCACCCAGCACGCTCTCATGGTAGGAGAATTGCTTGGAACAAACAGGTTGCTGCCAGCAGAACTTACCAGCCAGCTCTGCTCATAGCTGAGGGATCTGTAGCAAACATGATAGCAAGGAACAAGCTTCAGGTAATGATACGCTGAGGGATCGCGTGTGACTACAAGCTGAAATTTGGGCAACTCTTCCCTAAGGTCTTGGAAGACTGTGGGGAGAAGAGTGTTGTTGCCTTAAATTTAAGACTCCTGTATCAGATTAGTTTGGCTATGTATTTTTTTTTTTGAGATGAACACTTTAATGAATAACTAAGAATAGCTCTGTTGTTGAGCGTGATTCTTTATGTAAACTCTGTGTGTCTGTGGCTGGTGGTAGTGTTTGGTTCCTTTCCCATTTCATATCCTGGTCTTACAACTTAAAACTGTTCCAGACATGAACTCTTCTGTGTGTAGTTTGCAGTCTCCCCACCCTACCTGATGTGTTTTGCCCTGTGGTGACAAACCTGTGTGTAAGTCCTTAAGTAAAAGGTGAATTTAAACATGAGAATATATGTAAGAATTTGGGACATGTGTTTCAGACGTCATCGTAGTAGAAGTCGTGATAGGAAAAAATCCCGATCTCGCAGCAGAGAAAGAAAACGACGTATAAGATCTCGTTCTAGATCAAGATCTAGACACAGACATAGAAGTAGAAGTAAAAGCAGAACTAGGAGTAGAAGCAGGTGAGTGTTGACTTCCGTATATGCTTAGTGGTGGTGTTTGGTTGGAATGTTCTGTGGTGGGCTGATGTATACAAGAATGATGGGTTTGTCAGTTTATGTCTGTTCAGTGTAACTGAATGTGTTTGGCTTTTATCCTGGCCGTATTGACACAGTGTGTTCAGGACTGGATAGTTTGCATAGGCTTATAGAAACATTGGTCCTAGACAAGTGTCTCAGATTCTCAGCTTTTCACAGTATGATTTCTTGTCAGCAATTAGAAGTTCTTAACTAGGTATCTTGTGAGTATTCTATAAAAACACCATTTTAGAAGTTTTGACTGTTGAAGGAAAGTAAATAACTTAATATTCTGAGTAGTAATGATTACTATGGTTCAAACTCCTTTTGGTTTCTTTTAATGGGATTTACTATTTTAAATAGGATATTTAAGTGGGAAAAACTGAAGAGTAAGATACAACTCTTCCATGTTTGATACAAGAGTAGTATGGTTGACAAAGCACTAGTTTAAAAATACTATTGTATTTATCTCTTTTGTTGGTGTGTGTGTATATATCATAAAAGGGAAGTATAACTGGGAATTGCTGGATGCCAGGGCAGATGCTCTGATCAGAAGCTAATCTTGATCAGCTCCACAAAGTTCATGTAAAAAATTTGTCTTGTCTGTGAACTGTCACAGTTAGTTTAGCGTTAAGGTGAAGTTTGAATCAGATGAACTATGTCTGATCTGAAAGTACTATTGTGTTAGTGATTACCAACTCCCCTTTGTCAAGTTCAGCATCAGAATATTAATTGTGTTAATTTTTCTCCCTATCTTGGGTGCTTCCATTTCTTCCTTTAACTTAAATTCTAGAATCACAGACTTGAAACACTCTAACTAGACACATACTGGCTTATTCCAGCTCTGTCTGATAAGGGTTGAGATCCGTGTCTTGCCTGGGATATGCTAGAGTTGAGGTTTTCATCGCTGTATAGAAGTTAATGTTTTCCAATACTGATGAATCATTTGGTATTTTGGTGTAGAGTTCTGAGACTATTTGTGTACCACCTTTGCATCCTTAACACTCTGTAGGATTTTCTGAATGAGTAAGCTGAAATACAACTTAATGACTACAACAGTTGTGGTTTTTCACCTCCTACTTCTTTAAAGTAAAACAAGTAGTTTGAATACAGATTGGTGTCCTGTCAGAGCTCCCAAGAAAGTGTTGCCAGTGTTGCAGTTCATTTTAGTAGTATTTTCACTAGAGTATTTTAAATTGCGTATTTAAAGGGTGTAGAAGTTGGTTATGACTTCTCAACATTACGATGGATCATTGGAGACTTAAGAATATAGCACACTCGTGTAATGCCACCACCCGTGAAACTATTAAGAAGACTTCTTTCTGAAGATGTAGTTGAATTATGTGGTTTGTGTTATGCTTTATTTTGGCACGCAATTTCAACCAAACTTTCAGCCGGGGTGAGTAGAGCTGGGTTTGCAGTTGGTGTACATGTTACATTAATGGTATTCAAGCCACCTTCATCGTGATGTGTAAGGCTTCAGTTCCCCGTGATTTCCAGTGACAGATGACGTGCACTTACTGTTTTTATGTTGCTTTGAACGTTTTGTGTTTAATGGCTCCGTGAAAACTTCACATTCCAGAATAGTGTTTTGCTTCTGCAGTGGAATTCAAATTACCTAAAACAGAACAGAAAATGTGGGTGGAGAAAGTAAGGGAGCTTAAGAATTTCTTCAGCTGGACATACTGCAAGAATCCATGTATTTTAAGTACTGTTTTTGTCTCACCAAATCGTGGAGAAGGAAAATAAGTGAGATATAAGTTTTTTTACAGTAGCTAGAACACTTCCATCAAGTTCTGGGCTCAGATAAAGCCTTTGGAAAGAAAATTATGGGGTAAGCCTCAAGGAAAACTCTTCGCAAGCCGGATAAATAGGATGTGAAAACTTAAAACTCAACTGTGAAATTAATTCCCTCAGTCACGAAATGCAGTATTTGTTGTGTTACAGTTAACAGGCTATGACAGAAGCATTTATAAACAGTAGAGCTTGACCTTCTCTTGATGGTTCTTTGTATAATCTCAAGCTCAAGTTTTCAGGTGATCTGTCCTCACCAGCATTTAAACTAATCTTTTTGTTCTGTGAGTGTCTAGACCCTTCTGGCAGTTCTTTTGTGGCATTGCTCTGATTAAATGTTAGGTGGAAAACCTGACACCATCTGCTTGTTTCAATGGAAATACTTAAATACAAAAGCTCAAATATTTATTTCCTTGATGTTTACCAGTGCAGTAAAGCATCAGACCAAAGACAAGACCAAACTACAATAGTCAGCACGGGAAAAATGAAGGTATCTTTGAAACATGCATTACATCTTATCTCAGGAATGCAGATCTGTCACTTCCCAGTGCCTGAATCTGCATCTTGTCATCTTCTATGAAAAGATAAGTTTCGCCTCCTTTGTATTCTACCAGATTTGTCATGTAAACAAGGATCTCTTTTTTGTAACTTCAGTCTACGTTTCATGTTTGTACATGCTGCCCAAGTTGCAAACAGAAGAAACAGAGTATCTGCCATTTAAAGTGGCTGTTGTCATGTTAGCTATTACCTCGAATGGTTGATAGTAACGTTTAAGTGTAAAATTGCAGAAACATCTTTGTGCATCTCACCTTACTGTTTATGGCAAATCTGGGAAAAATGTGAGTGATATCTCCTGTAATTTAAGATTTGTTGGACACTTCCAGTTATCTGTGACTTCTTTAAATCATCAGTATCAGAGGCTTAAACAGGGATAAACCCTTATCTCTTGTATCTAGATATTGACGATCCTAGCAAAGAGAATTACTGCTGATAGTACTTTATATATGTATTTTGAGTGGTTGTTGCTTAGATGGGACTACATGTATGTCATAAAAGTGACTTCTGCTTGGGCGGAGGTGGGGAGAAGGTTACTATAGGAGAATTGAACTGAATGTTTTAGTATTTTCCTTATAAATACATGTTAACTGGGTTCTTTTCAGATTGTCAGGCTCCAGACAATGCATGCTTTGTAGTTCTCTGCACAGTACTGTCATCCTCAAGAGCAGACCTGAGACAAATCACCTGTGTTTAAACCAGCTCCCATTCAGCTTGATAGCCTCCCTCAAACGCTTGTGCAAAGCACTCACTGAAGAGTCTGCAGAAGGGAGAGGAATAGTAATGTCCCTGAGTACTATTCCATTTTTTTAATTGGGCATCTTCAAAATGCTCATTTTTAACGTAATTACAGTGCTACGAGGTCCTTCATGGGTTTAAGCAGTCTTATAACTTGATCCATTTTAGTGTTCTTGCAATTGACTTTACTGAAAGTTACACAATGTTTTCTCTTACCAGGTTTTAGAATAAAAATCTAGAGCAGATCTGTTTGTTCTAAACACTTAAGTTTAAGAGGGTAAATGAATACTCAGAATTACACATTTTGTTACATATTACAGTTGGGAATCTTTAGTTTTAGCTCTGTCTTGTGACAAGGCAAGTGTGACTTTTACGCTGTTGTAGTGTAATCTATATGAAAGCTATTCTTGAAGGCTCTCTAAATTAATTATTAAGGAATTTTTCAGAGCTGTGATCAAATACTTTATAAAATGTTAAGGTATATAAGTACCTTCATTGTTTCAGCAACTCTGTTAAATTTGGTTACAGAGAGCGAAAGAAAAGAATTGAAAAGCCCCGAAGGTTCAGCAGGAGTCATAGCCGGAGTCCGAGTCCACCACCTTTTCGGGGACGAAATACAGCTATGGATGCACAGGAAGCATTAGCCAGAAGGTCAGAAACTGTTAAGATTTTAATAATGTGACTCAAATAAGCTGCATCTCTTGATTTTTTTGCATGTCTAAATATTTTTTTTTTCTCCTGTACTTATTTCTAGACTGGAAAGAGCAAAGAAACTGCAAGAACAGAGAGAGAAAGAAATGGTTGAAAAACAGAAGCAACAGGAAATGGCTGCAGGTATTCCATGTGTATTATATTAATTACTAAACAATAGTGTGACTGGAAGGATAGGGTAGGTTTATGTGCTGAGTGTTACAGTCCTGTCCAACAGGCTGGAGAGGTGGGCTTGTGCAAACCCCATGGAGTTCAACAAAGCCAAGTGCAAAGTCCTACATGTGAGTTGAGGCAATCCCAAGCACAGACACAGGCTGTGTAAGGAGTGGGCTGGGAACAGCCCATCCGAGAAGGACTTGGGTTGTTAGTGGATGGAAACCTGACTGTGAGCCAGCAAAGTGCACTTGCAGCCCGGAAAGCCACCCATGTGCTGGGTTGCATTGAGAGCAGTGTGGCCAGCAGGTTGAGGGAGGGGATTCTCCCCCTCTGCTCCGCTCTCATGACACCCCCCTGCAGGGCTGGGTCCAGCTCTGGGGCACCAACAGCAGAAGGACACGGACCTGCTGGAGCGGGGCCAGAGGAGGCCACGGGGATGCTGGGGGGGCTGGAGCCCCCTATGTGAGGACAGGCTGAGAGAGTTGGGGGGTTCAGCTGGAGGAGAGAAGGCTCCGGGGAGACCTTAGAGCGGCCCCCCAGGGCTGAAAGGGGCTGCGGGAAAGGGGGGAGGGACTCTTGATCGGGGGTGTAGGGATAGAACGAGGAGTAACGGTTTTAAACTGAAAGAGGGGAGATTTAGAGGAGATCTAAGGAAGGAATTCTTCCCTGTCAGGGGGGTGAGGCCCTGGCACAGGCTGCCCAGAGAAGCTGTGGCTGCCCCCTCCTTGGAAGGGTTCAAGGCCAGGTTGGACGGGGCTTTGGGCAACCTGGGCTAGTGGAAGGTGGCCCTGCCCGGGGAGGGGGTGGAACTAGATGATCTTTAACATCCCTTCCAACCCAAACCAGTCTGTGATTCTATGTGCAGGTTGTCTTTCAGTGTAATTGTTAACTTGGTCCATGTATAACAACCACCACTAGAACAAAGAAATGTTTGGACTCTGCCATTCCCTCCCCTCTCTCCAAAACAACCGCAAACATGGAACTCCCAGCAGAAATGATCAGGGTTTCTTACCACTTAACAAGTAGACAACAAAAACATTGTATGTTAGGCTGGTAAATGATTTCATGATGGTCATTGGACTCTTATGCATCGTTAAGGAAGAGTTTGAAAGCTGTTACCAGCTCCCAGGGGTATTTAGAAGCATGAGATACATTAATTTCACTTTTAGTTCTGGTTTACCAAAACTATTGCAGACTTGGTTCTTAACTGACAAATAACATGTATTTTATCATGCATTTTCAACTTATTGCTGATGAGGGGAAGTGTTTATTTGGGGTTCAGGGGGGGTGTTTGGTAGCATTGGTTTTGTTTTCCAAAAAGTCTGAACCTACTGTCTGATAGCATGTCACCTTTCTTCTTCAGCGGCTGCAGCCACTGGAGGTTCCGTTATTAATGTTGCTGCTCTTCTGGCATCGGGAACACAAGTAACTCCTCAAATAGCAATGGCAGCTCAGATGGCAGCACTACAAGCAAAGGCACTAGCAGAGACTGGAATAGCTGTGCCTAGCTATTATAACCCAGCAGCAGTGAATCCAATGAAATTTGCTGAGCAAGAGAAAAAGCGGAAGATGCTTTGGCAAGGCAAAAAGGAAGGGGTAATGTTGTCCTTTCTTACTTTCATAAAACTTGTTTGGAAACACCTTATGCTCAGTTTAGGATGCTTATTAATGTTGTTTCCAGCAAAATTACTTTCAGACCTGTTACAATGTTTCCCTATTAACAGCAGCCCAAGGTAAAACTTGAGTAGTGGAAGGAGTAAGATAACTGGACCTTTGGTGACAAATGATTGTGACACAAGCTGAAAAGTGATGGCTAAGGTATAGAAACTATAATTGACCACTCCTTTCTGTGACTGTAGAGATTTTTCATTCAATTGTGGCATCCTGTCCAATTCCGCACTTCAAAAATGAGGCTGCAAACCTTGCTAGTAACTTTTTAGGAGTAGGGCAATGCATTACTAACACTAACAAAAGTTATAAATACAAATAAGCCTTCAGGCTTCTATGCTGTATCAAATAAATGTTCTTGCAATTAGTGAACTATAAGTCACCAAAAAAAAAGGCTCCTGTTGTGGTTGCTTTTTCAGAAGGTCACTGGATTTGAGAGTACAGGTTTTGCCTGATGGTAGTATGGAAAAATTGGCACTTTAATGTGTGTTTCTGTCTTTTGACACACTGTGTTAGGATAGAAGTGTGTGTGTTAGATTAGGTTATCATGCAACTGCATCTAACAAGCTCACTTAACTTTTCACAGACTTTCATAAGGTGTAAAAAAACTGAAACTGGTTTGTGTGGCATGGATGGTAGGCAAAAGGAAGGGAAGAAGAAACCTGAATGCTGTCTAATCATTTCTTCCTAAATTGTGCTGAATATTGGTCAGTTGTAATAAGCGAATTCATTTTTCCATAATTCACTTTAAGCATGTATTCTGACAAGGTCTACGGAAATGAGTACACCCTACCCAGTAAAGAACAGACTTCCATTTTGAAACCTGTGGTTAAGCAGACTTCCCTCACAGAGTTTCTGTGAGGCTGCTGCAGCAGTGTCACAGAGATGTGACTTGGAAACCTTTTGCTTCAGCTCTGCTAGCGTTACCCAGTGGGCGCATTTTTAATGCTGCTTTTTTTGCCTGCTACTGTATTGTGATATTAATGGAAACTTACATAAAAAGGTAATACGTGGTGTTTTTTTGACTACAGGACAAATCACAGTCTGCAGAAATATGGGAAAAGCTAAATTTTGGAAACAAGGACCAGAATGTCAAATTCAGAAAACTTATGGGCATTAAGGTAAAGAGTTCTGATTGTGTAATTTAAGTTTCTTATGACTTGTAGTATAGTAGTGATTTCTTTATTTTGAAGTGTACCTTAACCAGTAAAGATGTTAACCTGATACTACGTGATGTAGTTAAGAACTTTTAAGTATTTCTCGTTAAAGTTCACAAGCCACATCTAATTCTGAATTCAATTCAAATTCTAGAAATTGATTATGTTTCTGGCTAACAAGGGAACTGTTTTGATCTGTAACAGCGATAGCCAGTACTCATCATGTGATATACTTCATATACATAGTTAATTGGAGACATTTATTAGAATGAGTTAGAAGGAACTTGATGAAGGCCTTTATGTGTTTCTTAACAGTGAGAGGGGACAGCTATGCTCGAATGTTCCAGCCATAAAACCAAATGCTTGAATTCTTACTAGCTTTTGAAAACAACAGAGCAAAATTGTTAAGTTTTGGGCACCTGTAGTGTATGCAAACACCACTTCCTATACAGCTAATGTTTGTTTTCTTCTGTCTGGTTTCTAGAGTGAGGATGAAGCTGGCTGTAGTTCTGTTGATGAAGAGAGTTACAAAACGCTGAAACAACAGGAGGAGGTTTTCAGAAATCTAGATGCACAGTATGAAATGGCAAGATCACAGACTCATACGCAAAGAGGAATGGGATTGGGGTTTACATCTTCAATGCGAGGAATGGATGCTGTTTGAAAAAAAAAAAAAAGCAGTTTTAAAGTTTTGGGACTATGGAAGGTTCTTGTTCAAATGTTGGGTCCTTGTTCACCAAAAAGCTAGCATTCTAGCTTGCATGGGTGTTGCATTGACTTTAATTTATTGAAAAATACAATTTTTTTGTAAATATCAGATCAGTGATACTGGTGTTAGTGTTGTAATCAGGTTATACCCACTTCCATTAAACTTGACAGAACTATAGGAGGACAGTATTTTTTAGTTAAAGTTCTACTTTTCAAACCAAGCAGCAGATGGGATAAACTCATACATGGATATTTCGTGTCCACTGTCTTGTGTACTTTTGTACTTTAACCTTGTACAGTTATTTCCAATTCTTGAAACATGAAAGAAACATTGTGTAGATGTTATTTAGCAGTCTGGGCCAATAGGCACATAATCCAGTGCAAAAAAACCTGGTTAATAATAAAGACATTTTTTTCTCTAAGGTCTTACTTTATGTTCATTAAGTTATCTTTTGGGCCAAACTAAGGAAGCTAGTTAAGAGATGTCAGAAAAACTTGAGAAGTCAGAAATAGTTTGGTTTGCTCCGCTTATTTTGAAGTAGGATTTTTCTAAAATAAGGGGACTTGCTGTATGCAGCACAACTCGGTGAGGAGCGCTGAACTTGTTTTCTTTTGTTTCCTTTTCCTCCCTTTTTTTTTTTTCTTTCTTTTGCTCAGTTTGATACTTGTAAATTTTAGTGAAGAGAGGGATAACAGCAGTGAGAAAGGCTGGATGTTGGAGCTTAAAAAAGTACTTAGAATTACTGTTATAGCAGTTATAGTGATAACTTTTTGTAGTAGCTTCCCTAAGCTTGTCTTAGAGGAATGTTGGCTGCAGGGTCCACGTGTGGATGGGCCCTTACTGCAGCCAGCCGACTTCAAACCACTTTCGTCCTGCACTCTGCTGCTGCCTTCATTTTTTCTGCACCCCTCGCCCTGAGGAAGGAAAAAAGGAAAAGGAAAAATAAAATTTAAAAGAAAAAAAAGAAATAGCCATCCCCCAATAAGGGCACCCCAAACAAGGAGGGGCGCGGCGGGTCCCGCTCAGCACTACAGCTCCCGCCGGGCCCCGCGCCCCGCCCGCCCCGCGCCCGGCGGCAGCGCGCGGCCTCCATCTCCCAGCGCGCCCCGCGGCCCGGGCCGGGCGCGGCCGGGCGCGCGCTGCCGCCGGTGCACGCTGGGAGTTGCGGTTCCCGCGGCGGGACTAGGGCCCGCCCGCCCGCCCGGCGCTTCCCGCTGCGAGCGGCGGCTCCTTCTGCCCTTTGCCCCCTCGGCAGCTCCCCCCACTCCGCCAGGCCCCTCCCTTCCTGCTGCAGCTTAAGATGGCGGCTGAGGTGGATTTCGGGGACCGCGAGCTCTTCGAGCAGCTTGAGGAAGAGGACGGGCCGCCGCCACCGCCTCGCCTCAGCTTCGAGGAGGAGCAGGAGGAGAGACCCGAGAAAGCCCTGGAGGAGTTGTACGCGCGGCTGCGGGACCGTGAGGAGACGGTGCGGCGGCTCCAGGCGGAGAATATCCTGACTGGAGAGACGGGGCCTGCTCCGGGGAGGGCGCAGCGGGGCGGGGGGAAGAGGGGGCGCCGCTGCTGCCGCCGGTTCCCTTCCGGGCCAGCCTTGGCGCCTGCCCCTCCTGGGGCTGCCGGCCGCCTCCGGCCTGCGGGCTCCGGCTTTTCCCGCCTCCCGGGGACCTCCGGGAGGCCGAGCCCTGTGCCTTTGTGGGGGAAGGCCCTGTCGGTGTCTGCCTGGCAGCCGGAGCCCTGGCGCCTCCTGAGGGACGATGAGGATTGAATTTGGCGGGGAGGGGACAGCCTCGCCGCGGCGGCTCCTCACCCTGGGCCGCTGCGAGCCCGCCTTTGGGTGCGGTGGCTGCTTTTTCCTGGCTTCTGCTTCCATCACTTAAGAGGAAGTTTTCTCTGAAAACTTTTATTCTCAAAACGTCTGGGGCTGTGTGAACTTAAGTTGGCGAAGGAGGTAGTGGGGTTCTTGAGTGCTCGGGCGACTGTTAAAACACGTGACGCTGGGCTCCTTTCTTTCTAGGGAAAAGAAACAGCTGTACGATTACTTTGAAAATCCATTTTTAACATAGCTAGAAATAACTTTAAACTGTTAAATTGTGATTGGTTCCCTAAAGGGCTTTTGGGTTCGATAGTGCAGCAGAGTGTAATCTGAAATGGTTTTTATAGTTTATTTTCTATTTACAAGTATGTGTGTCTTACTGTTGACTTTTTTTGGTGATGATTCTACTATAAATCTGACGATCCAGCCATAGTGCACGAAAATTACACTGTTTGGATTGCTACAACTAGTCATGTCTTTCATCTGCTAGGGTTGGGGGGTTTTTTTGCATTTTATTGTGTTTCTTCAGCAATGGATGGATTTACAAATAATCCTCTGTTTAGTGAAAAGGAAGCTCTGAAACCCCATTTGTTGTTCTGTGGAATTCTTGTTAGGTGTTTTCTTGTTTGTTTTGATTCTTTGATTAAGGTGTGGGTCAGTGTCTTCTAAAGAAAGTAATGTTCTTTAACAAGAAATTAACATCAGGAACTTAAAAGGAAGCTAAATATCCTGACTCGTCCTAGGTATGTTAATGCTGACTTAAAATGTTTTGTATCCCTTACGTATGTCTGAAATAGTTTTTCTGAGATAATAGCTGCCTGAGGTAACAAATCAGTATCTGCCACGTCTTTTAGAAGTTAGTTTGTATTGCTGTAACTTTATTTATTTGTATCTGTCTGTTTATGAAACTTAAGGTGGGAAATAGTTTTTTGTAAAGTTCAGCAGTGAAAACAGTGTATTAAAAGGGTTGAGTAAGAGATTTTATTTATAAAATGTTATAGCAGTTTACAGCAGTTAGAAAATTTCTGTAGTGTGAGGTGGAAGGAAAGCAAACCACCACCACATCAGGCAACCACCTTTGCTTAGAAGAGGGTGATTTCTGTTTCAGTGAATAGGAACTTATAAAAGAACAGAACTTGTGTTGGCCAAACCTTCCTCTTTGTAGACTTAGAGACTCTTTGCTGTGATAGAATGGTTAGGGAATATTTAAAGCTAATGAGGTAACCATTGTCTGTGTCTCTGTTCTATTTTTCTAGTGGAATTTCAGTGGACAACTCAAAATTTGATGGACCTCTGTTACAGATTTTATTTATGAACAATGTAATTTCTAAGTAAGTACTTGCCAAGAAAAAGCAGATCTGACAGGAAATGGGACTTTTTTTTTGTTTGGATACGTTAGTGTTTGCCCAAAGGATGGATGGATGTTTTTATTCAAGAACATAAGCTTGTTAAGCTTGAAGGGGAGAGAGGATGATGAGCAATATGACAGGAGGTCTGTTGTTTTCATTAGTAATACCTGTTTTTATCATGAAATGAAGTGTGACTTCCAGGAGCTTGGAGTCAATCTGAATAGCAGTTTGAGTTTCATGAGTGATAAATACAGTACCCATGAGGGGTAAATACAGTAAATTAAATTTCCTCGGCTTCTGAGTTGATTTTGCCACACTAATGTACAGGCTCTAATAATAGGTTGCATTCATGGTGGTGGGAGTTGGGAGGAGGACAGGAAAGAAGTTGACTGCCCCTTTTCTAAGTTCTTTAGTAAATGGTAAAACCTTTAAAAAAAAAAAAAAAGACAGCCAGTATATGTTTCAGTGTTGCTCACATCTTTGTCTCTGTATACTTCTTCACTCTGTTACAGGCAGTATCATCAAGAAATTGAAGATTTTGTTTTTAATTTAGTTCAGAAATACGAAGAGCAGAAGAGAGGTGAACAAGAAAAAACACACTTCAATGTTAAGCCACAGGTACTTTAAAACTCAGATTGTTATTAGGTGCTCCTTCTCTTGCATCTTTGTAGTGGGAATATTGAAATACTGCAGTGCTAAATAGCTGAATTCTTGATGTTTTTTTCTGTTTAATCGCAAATCAAGGAACTGTGAAACAAATGTTGTATAACTATTTGTTACAAACATAGAGGGCCAAGACAAAGAAAATATCCTTTCTGCCCATGAAAATGCTTCTTTAAAATTGTTTCTACTGAAATCTGTGTAAAAGAAAAGCAATAAGTTGATTTAAATCCTCAAGAATAGATCAGAAGGTACAAATTTAACATATCCTCTTCTGATAGTCTGCTCAACTTTGAGATAGATATATATATATATATATAAAAGAACGTAGATGAACAACAGAATCTGGAAATTTCCACTTAGTTTAGAATTTACTTATCATTCATTTAAGATTTACTTAACATTCACTTTTTAGCATTCACTTTGAATAAAAGGGTGAAATGGCACATTTCTCTCCATCTTTCTCTTGGCTTTTGAAATAAGAATAGAGATGTTCTTATGCAGCGTATTTCTCAGCAAAGGAAACATTAAAAATGAGCTGTGTCATACTTTGGCCTGTGGAAAGCATTATGACTAATGGAGACATCTCCATCCTACTGTTTAACTAATGTTTCATGAAAGAATAGAAGCTGTATTCCGTATTCTGTGCCTTTTACGTACTTTAGTAATTTTGGAGCTCTTCTATTTACTGTTATTTTTAATTAATTCTTTGCATCTTTATTTTTCATGTCAGCCCTCCAGTGTTCTTCTGGAAGAAGACCGTAAAACAGCAAGCTCGAATTCTGTTAAAAAAATTAAAGAAGCTTTTAGTGTAAGTTTTTGACTATGTACTCTTCAATGGTAGGTCTGACTCTTTATTCTACATATTCAATATACACTGCCATTTAAAATAAGATCTTCTTAACTTTCTCACTGTAATAGCAGTTAAGCTCAGCATGTTTTGGCTACAACAGTTGAAAAAATACTTGTACAGGTGTGGGCATGTATTTGTAAATTCTTACAGAGTGGGGGAAAAAATGGAAGTATATCAAGCAGTGTAAATTTATAGAAATGCTACCAATCTGACCTAAATACTGACACATTTCTGACAATTTTCTGACTTTTTTTCTACAGGTTGTAGGAAGTGTTCTGTATTTTACCAATTTTTGTCTTGATAAACTGGGACAGCCTATATTAAATGAGAATCCACAGCTGACAGAAGGATGGGAAATACCTAAGTATCCTGTTTACTAAAACAAGGGGTTTTTCCGTTTGTCAAAACCAAAGCATGCCAGTCGGTAAATTGAACTCAAATTCTGTTCAGTAGATTGTACATGTCTATCAGTCGTTACGGATGAAAAGTTTTAATGAGTCATTAATGGCTTTTTTTTACTCAAAACATATAAGTATTTTGATATGATTGGCTTGCTTATTTTTAGAAGGCTTATGTTTGGGAAGAGTGAATACCTTATCCCCATAAATACATCTTGTGACTTTAGGAGTTTCCTGGGACAGTCTGTAATCAGGTTTGAAATGAAGGCTCATTCCAGATACGAATAAGCCTTCTCCCTCTATAAAATCAGCTGTCTGGGAGAAGAAAAGGATTTGGCAAACTCAAATATGCTGGAAGGTGTTTTATTCCAAATGAGGGAGCCGGAGGGAAAGTCTCTTAAAATTTAATTCTGGAATGCTTTTAACTTGCACCAATTTTAAAGTTGATTCTTTACTGTTTATTAAAGCCAGTTTTTGAAAGGTGGGATTGAGGGAGATGTTGGGAAGAGTGTTTTTTAATACTGTAGTCCTCCAAGACAAAAAAGAAATTGCACAAGTAATCTCAACTCCCCAGTTTTCCAGTATTGCTTCTGCCCCAGGAGGAGTCAGGATGAGAACCAGTTTCACAGTTAATTTCTGCAATATTTAGTTATCAAACTTGTAATAAAGGTCATTTCCTAGTGTTAAAAAACTACTTGTATCTGAATGAAAATTGCAAATTTATAAGCCGGCTAACTTGGGTTTTCTTGTGCCTGCCTTTGAGTATGTATGCACTGTGCTGTAATTTTACATTTGGAAAGCTGTCTCTGTTCTAGTGCCTATTCTCCAAATCCTATTCTCCAATTGATATTTGTACTGTCTCCCAACCTCTAGATAAAGGAAGTAGATGCCTAACAGGGGAATTTCTCCTAAAATGCCAATTTACTTGTGGCTAAACTTTCACATCTGCCAGCTTAGCTTTGATACTCTTCTTTAAATATACTTACTGGGTCTTTCTTTAGATCTCCTATAGATGACATTAAGCCAAAAATAGCACTTCTGAGTGAAATGGCATATCGAGTACCATGCTTCTAATTGACTGAAGTACTGCACTCAATTAACACTGCTTCTCAGTTGAACTCGTATCTGGCATCTGCTCTTCCTTTTAAAAGCAACTGGTAAATTCTGGAAACTGCTGTGCTTCTGAACTTTACTGAACCTTAGTCTTTACCATGCCGGTTTGCTGGTGGCCCTCTTGTCTTCTCATACTTTTCTTAGACAAATGGGCAGAGCAGCTGACACATTGCAGTCCAAAAGCTAACACAAGTAGTATGATATGACCTGTCTCCACCTACTTGAGAAGTGAGTTATAATTTTGAAACTCTACCAAAATATGTTATTAATAAGATGGCTGTGAAGCATAGCAGAATTATTAGCTTAAAACTTCTGCCTATAAACAAGAGGGTTTTAGCAAGTGCTGATAAAGAACAAAATTGGTTCTTGGATAGAAATTGGTTAGGGGGAAACAACATAAGACCATCTTAACAAATAGTTGATCGTAGATAGAGTTTTATACTTTATACTGTGGACCATATCGAGGACCCATCTGTAACTTAATCTGGAAGAGTCAGTATTCCATTCAGAGCACTGTTAGGTTTTCACTGATATTTTAAACAAGATTGAAATTTTGCTTCATCCAGTAGCAGTTCCTTATTGAAATCTAAAGATATCAGCAAGTTTTCAGCCAGATTCTCTCCCTAGAAGGACAAGAAATACAAGTAAAACCAAAAAGGTTTGTATTATTCTTAAATATAAAGTTTTGAGCTGAAAAGTTCAGATGTACGCTGTGATTATTCCCCAGTATACTAAACCCTTGAACATACTTGAGCGATGATAAGTTAAGTAAACCAGTGCTGACTGCTTTGCAGTCAGTCAGTCTCTTGTTCATTGATTTGCTTTAAGAAGGGCCTAAAATCAGTGTGTAAAAACTTTCTGGAGTTTATGCTTGGTTCTTCTGTTGCTTGCCTTTTTAGTGATTGCTTTTGTCATCCTTGCACTGGTGTACTATCATCATTCCTACTGTTTTGTAGAACAACTCCTGTTCAATTTACTTTGTAGACTTCTAAGACAAATTAATTTTAAAGAGTTGATTGTATAGCTTTTATGGGAGGTAAGAAGTGAATTGAGTTTCCACCTCACAGCTCGGGTGGTCTTCGCAGCATCTAAAGTCACTGATTTTCAGATGCAGTGAAGACCAGGCAAGCTTTTAGTGGGAATTTCAAAGATAAAGGGGCATGCTGAGTTAAACTCGTACTACTGTCTGAATGGAAAGCAGATTGAAGGGTTGTGCTCATGATATGGGATGGTGATAAAATACTTGGATCCCCGCAGAAGGTTTCTGTTTGATGAAGATGCACTTCACTTAATCTTATTAGAGGCTTCAGGATTGGAGTGTGTGCCTGTGTGGGCATTCATTCTTGTGTCAACCTTTTGTCTCCACTTCTAGTTCCCATCCAAATTTGGTAAAAAGGAATGTTCAGAAAAGAAATCTTTCTCTAAAATCTCGTAAGAGATTGGGATTCCTCCCCCATAATTGTGAAAATGTTTGCTGCTATGGTATGAATTTACAAGGAAAATTAAAGTTGAAGGCAGCTGCAGTTCCATTCCAGGTTTTCAGTGCACAATTTCACAATATGCGTAACTTGTTCAAACTGTGGACCAGGACTTTCCAAAGAAGTAGTTATGCTTGTTTCTACTGATAACTGATTCTCACTATTGTAAAAAATCAGACCTCTGATGATAAAAGCATAAAAACAGAGGTATTAATGTGTGACAGGCATGTTAAATTGAGGGGTTCCTTATCTGCACTCTAGAGTTAAAAGTATTGTTTTAACATCTTCACTTTCCTTCCTCTGGACATAGCATAAGCTTTAGTGTGTAGGTTTTGCTTTCATTTATTGGTGCTATCTAAGCAAATGTTTATATATTCAATCAGAAGCAGAAATCCTTTGGTGAGTACTCTTTTGTCTGCAGCATGATACAAGAAAAAGCTTTTCCACCTTTAGGGCAGTAAACTATTGGATCAGGTTGCCCAGAGAGGTTGTGCAGGCTCTATCCTGAGAGATACTCAAGACCCAACTGGATAAAGCTGTGAGCAACCTGGTCTAATCTTACACCTGACCCTGCTTTGATTAAGGGACTGGATTAGAGGTCTCCTGAGATCCAGCCTGAATTATTCTATTCCCTATTAAAGGAATAGATCTCTATTATATGGGATATAAAAGCTCCATTTCTGCTTGGAATTACTACTTTTCCACTGTATTTTAGTTCTCTTTCTTTCTTTCTTTCTTTCTTTCCTCTCCACATGCTGTCATGTCCCCTCTCATGCTGTGGCTGTGTGTTTTTTATGTCTTGTGTTCTCCTTAGGACTGTGAAGTAAACAAGATTGTGTTATTCTCTTTTGAAGCTTGACATTAAGCAGTCAGTTTTAGAGAAGCAGAAGACAGCATATGAAATCGGCACGCAATGCCTACATTTTTTTTTCTTTCTAAGTCTAAAACTAAAAATCTAACAAGATTTACAATGATTAAGTGCATTTAACATGGCAAAATTATTTTCAGGCTTAATTTTTTTCTGCATTTTTTAAGCAGGCCAAAACCGCATTGTTTCAATTGTGGTTCTGAAGACCATCAAATGAAAGACTGTCCAAAGGTAAAGTCTACATCAGTATTCAAAAGCCTGCTGCTCTCCAAGAAATGTTTCAGTGTAACTGCACCATTTAAAAAAAAATAATTAGATGCACTGGGGTTAGGATGTACAAATGGTTGTTCATCTCTGTTGGTTAGATTATACTGTTTGTACTCATAAATTCTAACATTGTAAATCAGAACGTAAATTAATTTTATAGCATAATGGTTTGAATGCCTCCTTTAGTTTATAGAGGGACATTTTGCAGTTTGAACAATCTTTCCTCCTGTTTTAGAGCTTCACTAGATCCAGTGTAAATACTCCTGGTTTTTTGTGATGTAGTTTTCATTACAACTGTAGTTCTATCACATGGCCAGGTGATAAATGATTAAGCATGCTGAGGGCAAGGAGTGCCAGTTTTATGTTGGGTGAAGGAGTGCATAAATTGTAAATGGTTCAAATGTAAACTTCCCGATTGTATTATCTTTAAGCCACGAAATGCAGCTCGTATAAGTGAGAAGAGAAAGGAATTTTTGGAAGCTTGTGGTGAAGCGAGCAATCAGAATTTTCAGCAGCGTTATCATGCAGAAGAAGTAGAAGAGAGGTTTGGAAAATTTAAACCAGGAGTAATTAGGTATCTTTTTTCCTTCCATTAGCTGTTGCACTGCTTTTCTGGAATATCTTTTCTACTTTTGGAGTGCCAGATGTTACTTTCCAGAGTTGTATTAAGTCCATCTGCCACTCTTAACTGTGGGTGTATTATGTTTGAATTTGTTTGCAAAATACAGTTTGGTTTAATAAGTTACACAGGTGTTTTTCAAATGAAAACTCATTGCTAGCTTAATAGTCCTACCCTTTCCCGTGGCACTTTCCCCAGTGCAGGGAGATAAATGTTACTCTTTGGCTACTCAGATTGCAATTATGTTCCTAATAAACTATAAATGCATGCAGAATTATGAAAACTTTGAGCCTTGAGTGTCCCTTCCTCTTCCTCTCTATTCAAAATATTTTAAAAGATCATAATATGGCTGTAGCAGTCTCCAAAGAAATCACCAGTAAATTTAATTTTGCATTAAGTTCCACCCTTCCTGTCATGATAGCCACAGTTAAGGCCATGAATCAGAAGTTACAAGTTAAGTTGTTCTTGGTGTAGAATTAATTCTCATAATTAAGAATACAAGAAATTAAAGTATTAACAGTTTAACATCAGAGCTGATTTTAACTTAAAATTGTTATATCTGGGGTTGACAGGCAACATAGTTTAGCTAAAACTAAGTTATTTCAACTTGACAGTTTAAAATTCTACAAAATGTTCTTAACTTCCTTTTGTCAAAATTCGATTATGGATTTTCCTGGAGGACATTCGGTTTTCTGTTTGTTTTCTTAACTTAGCGAGGAACTTCAAGATGCACTCGGTGTGACAGATAAGAGTCTTCCTCCGTTTATCTATCGCATGCGTCAGCTGGGTTATCCTCCAGGCTGGCTCAAGGAGGCTGAAATGGAGCACTCGGGACTTGCGCTTTACGATGGCAAAGGTAAGGAGTGTGCTGTGGGAAGGCAGTTTTCAGCGTGCAGGCTATGACTGGCTGTGCACGATTCAGGAGACAATTAAGTAGCTATGATGTGACAGTGAAGCAACTTCTGTGACGATTGGATTGCATAGATGAAGACTTCATCAGTGTGATTTCACTCTAATTGGCCCTTGCTATTAGAACACGGAGCTCCTGTGAAACTGCAGGGCTTGCAGATAGCCTATTGTCAAATTTCTTCCTTTTTTTAATAAACTTTACTTAGGTTTTATGAAAGAAACAGTAATATTCTCTAAAGTTTATATAACTTACTCTTACATAATAAGAGTAAGAAGACCACCAGCAAGCAAAGAATATGTTTCTTGAAGTCCAACTTACCAAGTAATTTACCAGCTTTTTACTGATAACCAACATTTATGTTGCATCTTGGAGAACAGTCCTGACACAAATTCTGAGGCCTGTAATAGTACATGAAGAGTAGTAGTATTATGAATACCCAGATAGGTTTCTGGGGAAGCTTCATGCATGTATCCAAATGATTTGGTCACTATTATTGCCTTTGTGGATTACAAAACCTCTATCAATACTTACATTCCAAAACCCAAAACTCTGTTCTTAAATCCTGTGGATTTTTTCAGTAATGTTCTTAATGAGCATCAATAATAAACATATTTCATAATAGATGATGGTGGAACAGAAGATGAAGGATCCCACCAGCTGAAACGCACCACTTACGATGTCTCTAAGTTGATAAACTATCCAGGCTTTAATATATCCACTCCAAGTGGGATCCCAGATGTAAGTGGCTGTCCTCTGCCTTCTAAACAACATGCTGAGTACCATTAATTGCTTTTAGCCAAGTTTAATGTTTTGTGTTCTGCATCTGACAATTTTCTTTCAACAGGCTCTTAATTTTAAGCACCTGGTTTGGGACTGGAGGCTGTTGAGGTAGTTGAAATGATATCCATCTATCTGATATCTTGTCAGCTCTTGTGCATAGGGTCTGACAGTGCTTCCGTGCTGATTATTTCCATTATGAGACCAACAGGAGCCTAGAAGGATAGTTCAGTGGGGCTTTTTTTAAACACACAACTTCACACATGCTCCTTCCATACATCTACATTTTCTGAATATTGGAATATGACAATTACTGGGTGTTACCATAAATATAATTTCAACCATAGAAAACTACATCAGACCAGTGTACAACCTCTGGGAAGCTTTGTAACAGCTAGAACAAAACAAGTCCTATCAGAAGACCCACACAGTGGGTGCTCCCTTAAGCAAAGAGCACACAGGGAATCTCTCCTGTGGCTGCTGCTGCTGAACTTTTATTTTCAGAAGCATTTTGCTATTAGTAGTGAACTTCATCGCTGATGTTAATGCCTGTGCATTAAAAAGAAGCACTCAAACATTCTCTTTTACAGCTTTATGTTTGCCCATTTAGTGGCCTCCAAATGTGGTTTTTTTCATTCTGTGTTCTGTCCAAGTTTTTTTCAGTTTTCACTAAAAATTAACAGTTTTTCAAAGTAACCCTTTTTGGACTGAACAGTGATTTCAAGGGGAAGTTTGTAGTTGTGTTGCAAATGTTGAAGAATAGTTGCTATGAAATGGTTAACAAGACATTTTGTAAAGGTGATGGGTTTTTTAAAAATTACTGTTCTTACTACCCAGTCATGGTGTGTTGCATCAGTTGTTTGTGTTCACAAGTGAGAGTACTTTGGTTTCCCAGTAGTTCCTACTATTTACTGTAATAAATGAAGCTTTTGATGAGAACTTGAATTAATATTGGCTTGTTAATCTCTTAGTGTCTCTTAAATTTTACTGTTGTGTTATTAGCCAAATATATGCAATGTTATTTCTCTTTTTTTTTTTTTTTATGCTATAGGAATGGCAGATATTTGGTTCCATCCCCATGCAGCCATCTCAACAGAAGGATGTTTTTGCTCACTACCTGTCTAATTTTCATGCGGTGAATGTATCTCATTGTTATTTGGGGAGGGGGGAGAATGTTGTTTTGTAGTTAATGTAGCCAGTGATGATCTCTTGTTTGTATCTTCTTTTTTGCACAAGGAAATAGACTTTCTTATTGACACCACTACGTGTGAAATGCTGATGCTTGGCTTATCTCTTCTAACAAAAAGGAGCTTCATGTTTTGAACAAATTCTGTTATTTCTATTAATATAAGCAGATCCCAATATTTTTTGCAATATTTTATAAGTCATGAAAAAAGGTTGCTTTGAACTTCTACAGCCTAAAAACGGTCTTAGTTCCAGACTTCCCTAATATGTGAACAGCTTACTTGCCATAGTCACGATTTACAGTAATCTTACTACGGTGACTTGAGAAAACATGTGGTAGTCCTGTCCTGTATTGTTGCCAAATCTTCTCTAATGTGACTCTAGCCTACTGTTACCTACTGCAGACTACTTCCAGTTAAGGATGGAAGATGTGTGCTCTGATCTCTGCCCCAAAGTATAGTGCTATATGGAATTAAACACTAAATTCTAAGCTGGCCAGGAAGGGATGCACAATACTTGAGTTGTGATGGTCTCATAAGATCTAGGTGTCCAGGTGGAAACTTAGTCATAATCCTGTTTTAGGAATGCAGTCTTTTCTTTTGCCACTTAAACCCAAACAAGATTACAGTTCAGTTGCATTAAATCTCTCAAACTTCAATGTCTAGTTTACAGACTGAGTTGCCGAATGATGGTATAGTTATGAAATTGTTTTAAGTATGTTCTTATAACTGGAAATGTTACCTTGTACAATGTAATACTAATTTATTTTGTTTTCCTGGATAATTTCTTACCAGCCAAGTCCAAAATCTAGCAATAAAAGGGCTGCATCTCAGTCAAGGTCTCATCATTCAAAACGACCAAGAGAAGACAATTCAGAGGTACCAGCAGCTAACATGGACCTAGATTCTGGTATAGTTATTCTGCAATTTTTTTTTTCTAGTTTCAATTTTTTTTTTTTATAACTTTGTCTGAATTGAAATGTCAGTGTTCATAAAGAGAAACCAATATGTCTGTATTCATTATGGTGGTAATTAACATAACTGCTACCATATGCTAGCAGTGTCCCAGTGCAGTTGCGTTTGGGCCTCTGTACAACAATCATTCTCTGTTGCTGTGTTTGTTGTATTTTCCAGTACCAAGCAAGAGGTTTCAATTGGCCCAGAGCGATTGGAGTGTTACGTTACAAATTCCAATCTCTTTACTTCAGGTGTATCGTAAAGAAGCTTCTGTGATGAAGACCTCCAAGTCTTTAAATATCTGGATGAAATAATGTAGGAAGTTACAAGCTCGCAACTTCTTAAAAATGAGTCAAACTCACAGGAGGACTTAGTGGTGTTTAAATGTTAGAATAGGTGGAGAAACTTCTGGCTTTCCTTCTGGATTTCCTATGAGGAAATCCTTCAGTGTGGAATAAGCTTGTTCTCAATACCTTCAGGAGTATTTTATCTTTTTTTTCCTTTCCTGCTTGAATGGCTAGCAGCGTTGAAATCCCCAAAACCATAGTTTCAGTGGATATTAAAACCTTGAAAAAGTTTGTTCTATCTCAGCTGAAAACCAAGGATGAAAAGATGTAAGTCTGGTAGTTAATCAGAACACTGGCACTTTGAATCTTGTTCCAGTCAGATTTCAGATTCTAATAGATGTCTTTTAATCTGTTTCTAGATATGGAAGTGTCACAAAGATCTCAAACTCATCATAGTTTTCAGTTCCAACCTCCGCTGCCACCTGGACATCCATCGATGTCAACTCCTCCTTCTTTACCACGAGGAACACCTCCACTAAATCTTACACCGCTTCAACCTTCAATACCCACCCGCTCTCCTCTTCCTAGGACTACTCCACCATTGAATCCTTCCAGTGATATTCCTCAGCCAAAAATAGTGGACTCAATCATGGATGAGGATACCCTGACCTTGGAAGAGCTGGAGGAACAGCAGCGATTAATCTGGGCAGCTCTAGAGCAGGCAGAAAGCACAAACAGTGACTCTGATATTCCCATTGATACACCTTTAACTGGCAATTCTGTTACATCATCACCATCTAGGAACGAAGTAGATCTTGTTGCAGAAGTAAAATCATCTGATAAGGTGATTACAGCTGAAACAAGGCTTTCTGACGTCAGTGAACAGATACCAGAAAATGAACATTCTATAACTGGTCCTAGTCCAGGAGATAGTTTACTTAATTTAAAGGAAAATCCTGAAAATACGGATTCTGAAGGTTTGCTGGATAACACCATGCCTGCTCCCAACCGTGAGGTTAATGATGGAGAAAATACAGGTGGTAATAAGGTGGCCACGAGCATTGAATCATCTGCAAGAAATTCCAGTCTTGTTCCTGATATGAGCAAGTTTGCTGCAGGCATAACACCATTTGAATTTGAAAATATGGCAGAATCAACAGGTGTTTATCTACGAATAAGAAGCGTGTTAAAAAATTCCCCAAGAAACCAGCAAAAGAAAAAGACTTAATTTTAACTGGTTTTCCTTTGTTTCGTTAGGTCCAAATCCCTGCTTCCTTCTCTTTCCTCCAGTTTTACAAACTCAAATACCCTTCCTCATCCTTTGTGGGAAGGAGAAAATCTTGTCAAATACAGCTCTGCCCCGTTCTTCCTTGGAACTGAAGTCAGTGCAGGGTTTCCGTATTGACCAGGACCACCAATGCAGCCAGAAAATACAGAATAATTTTCCCAAATTGCACCATTCCATTAAGGAATACCAGGACTGTTGATTCGTTAAGGGCGATTTATTTGCCGATACATAAAACTCGAAAAAGAGGAGTTTGTGGTTTGCTGTTAATTACTTTGGCTAAGGTTTATATTGTCCTTGAGTTTCAGGTGGATTGGTGATTTTTTTAATATCTGTCCTTTGTACAATAATCTATACTTGATACATTTTGCTAATTATCCTGTAGATAAGTTTAATATATTCAGAATGTTTTTAAAAAGTTCTAACATTAAGATTTCCCACATTAAAATCCTGGCAATTGGATGAAAATAATCAGGGATTACCAGCATTATCTTCACCATTTCAAATATTTTTATAAATTATTTATGTGGGTCAATTTTAATTACCACTGTATCTTTTGTAACATCATCATTCATGTAAACTTGCTGTACATACATGTTCATTGTTGTGTACAGAGGTTTAATAAATGAGCTTTTATATAAAGGGGTTTTTTTTTGAGTCCTATACCATCAAACTGCTAATTTTTGAAAATAAGCTGTTGAAGATAATTAGAAAAACAAGCTGATTAAAATGAAGATTAATAAAGCTAAATATTTTAGGAAGGATCACAAATTGGATTCAGGTTTTCATAATTAAGAAGCTGTTATAATTATTTTAACTAAAATAGAACCTTGCCATATCACTCAGTTTTCATAATCTGAAGAATTGGACGCTTCTGAAAGTTTAAAAGTGTTCTAATTTTGCTGATTAATTATTCTAATGCTTTTTTCCCCCTTGCCTTCAGAGAGACCTGTAGGTGAAATGACTGTACATTATTTGTGTTGCCAACAGAGGGAGTACTAGATTGACTTAACAGCGTTCAGTGGAGCTGGTAAAGCATTTGTCCTCGTATAAATGCAGGAAAAAAAGTCTTCCTAGCCACGTGAGACACATAGTCTCTAAGAAAATAGGTAGCAAGTCTCTAAGAAAAGCCTTGTGAAGGGGGGATGTTCAAATCTGGTTTTGATAACGTAACTTATTTTTTTAAATTCTCAGCTTTGCAGGTATCGCGTATTTCCCAAAGATCCATCTAATATATTGGTACGCTTTGCATTTGAATGCTGAAGAGAACCCCAGGCTTTTTGTAGTTAAAGCTTTTATATTTATTTCTTTTTTTTTTTCTCTAAACTTTACAGGAAGGGAAAACCAAAGTGTCTTTATATATGAACTGCATGTCTTCTGAGAGGCTGGAAAAAACTTTTTGCAGCATATACCAGTTCAGTTTATCTGGTTGCATTTGGAAAGCAGTGGTCAAGGTAAATGTTCATTTTGTGTGCTAAAATGAAAGACTTTTTTCATATTTTAATGGGAGAAATAGTAGTATTTTCTGTAACAGGATGGGATAATGAAATAATATGTTGCTTCCAGCTTCTGCATACTTTACAAAGAAATCTCTATTGCGAAGCATACAGAGATCTTGTACTTTCTCCCAGCCTCCTCCTCCCATAAAGTTAAAAGCCAGTAACGACAGTTTACACAAGCCATTATGTGCTGTATCATTCACATGGGGATGATAATGGGATGCAGGGCATGAGGTAATGATTTCAGTGTACACACCTGTTGGGTGTGTTGTGGTGCTCATGTTTTAAACATGCACTTCTCTCTCCACACCTCAGAAGATCTTTTTTTAATAGCTCTTATGAAATTCTTTAGTAGGACATGAAGCCTAAACTTTACAGGAGTACTTGTGTACTTCTGCCTTGCTTACAGCAACCACAAGATGAAAATCATCTTCATATGCTTAGTACCCTTTAGTGCTCTGTGTGTTTACAATAAATTAATAATAAATCACCCTTCCACCTAATTATTCACAGTAGATAAGTCTTCAAAGTTTGTACAAATTCCCAGGCTTACCACTAAGGTATCTGTTAACTTTATTGCTTCTAAGATTATACTGAAGGTATTAGAGTAAGGGTAAAGTGAAGTCATTTCAGCAACAGGGCTTTTAATGTAATAGTAAACTTAGTTTAAGTATAGTTTAAATCTACTTTAAATATGTTAAATCCTTAATTTTTTAAGGCTTTGAATTTTAAATTGTTCAGCATTTTTTATCACTTCAGCCACTTTTTTATTTGCTGTACACGAACTGCTTGGAGATACAGATCTCTTTCATTTTTGGAAGTTGGTATCTTCTGGTATCTAAACAAGTATTATTGGGGGGGGTGCTTGGGGCAGGAATGGACTATGTTTGAGTCCATGTTTTGTATCCACTGGAATTTTTGTCCAGAGTGACTGGACTGACTGGTTGTTCAAGTCAGCAGATGTTTTTGTCCTTCACCTGTAGCCTGCTACAGTTGGAAGCACGTGTCGCATGCTGTCACACTCGCATACATAATACTTGAATTAAAATTCCCACAACTGGAATTATTCCCATTTAACAGTTTTGGCTCTTCACATAACGAAAGACTCTAGGCTGTTGTAAATACAGAGCTGTCGGTGTGCTCCGAATTATTTTTTTATATTGCTTTTATGCTGCTTCCGCAAAATACTTAGCAGATGTTTAGACCCTCTCCTTTTAGTCTTGATATTATCCCTGTCTGTCTTGAAGATAGTTTTGGGGGTAAGTAAAGTATTGTTCGATACCAGTGCTCATTTTTAATGATAACAATATAATTAATAAATTAGTCATGGTCAATATAATTAATAAATTAAAGGTGGCATGAATGTTTTCCTGTGTAGTCAAAATCTGTATGATGAGTTGGTTATAGGCACTCCAGCAGACTGTTAGCATGGGACTAGGAAAACGCTGAGCTGGGAGCTGCTTGGGGCTAGTCGGGGGAAAGCACGGGGTTGCCAGGCCTTGCCTGGCCTCTGGGCTATCTGGGTAGGCTGTTCAGAGGCTATCCCTGAATCCTGTTATGAATTAGAGCATGAACTATTAGACTTTGACCACCTATACCACACATGGAGAGCTTTTCTTTTTTTCTTATTCTATTGATCTTAAACATCTGTAGGTGTTTAGTTTCAAGTCTGAGGCTGCCAAAATCCAAACCCTTTTTCACTAATGATCTGTACAACCCCTATATTAAAAGACCTCACAACTTACCCCCTCTTAGCCTAAAAATTTCTTTGCTTATCTGGTAAAGCAAAACATAGCTGGGAATAGAGTACTTTCATTTGTTATTCTTTTGCCTTTCAAATTGTAAAGAAAACTTATAAAAATTCCTGTAATACCTCTTTTTCTCTTAAAATGAGATTTTTCTAATGCTTATGTTTTGATCTCAGAAAAGCAGACAGTCTGTGGCAGGGACTGTATAATTTTTGGTTTTAACTTTTAGTAATTAATTTGAAATAAGGGTAATCACACAAAATAGTGGGCACTCGGAGGTATCTTTTAAATTGTCCTTTCTATGGAGGTGGTGGTCAGTCTGGATAACACTCTGAGAAGATTGAGCAGAACCAGTAAGTAAAACTACAGTATTTACCTCTGCTGTAAAACGTACAGTTAATGAGGGATGGGGAGTCATCCTTGCTGTTTCTCTCACGGTTGGGAATGAATTCATCTTGATCTCTTAGCAATTTATCTGTACTGTTTATCTATACTTCACTGTTTCTGTCAAGAAATACTGTTGCTGCATTGAAGATGCTTGTAATTATTGGATTTTTCTGAGTCTGACAAGTGTAACTACTCAAATGGTTTTTGTATATTGAAATTGCAATCACATCACACTGCAAGGTCTGAGAAAAAGCTGAACTGCAAAATATTTCTGGTACTTTTAAGTCACATTCCCATGGTGATGGGTGTGGCATAATAACCTAGATTAGAGTTTACTAAAATGAATGACTAATAAAATCTGTAATGAGGTGGGTATAGTGTGAGCAGGCATCACTCAAATTTTCCCACAGATTCCTGTTGGCATAGTACTCATGTTTGCTTACAGCATTCAGAACAGCAAAAGTATTTCAAAATGCTTATGCGCATCTAAAAATATCTAATCTGTGCAAATATTCAGGGTATCAGGTGGCTAGTTGTCTCAAAAAGATTGGATTTTTCTAACTTGGATTTTTATAACCTAATTCACAATGCTTAAAATGTCATGAAAAGAGAAATGGATGAGATTCTAGAAGATATCTGAAAGAGATGTTAGCTGCTAAGAATTATTTTTACTGCAAACTCTGTAAGGCAGGATAGCTGGAAAAAAAGAAAAACGAAGAGGAGGAAAAAGCTCAAATATAATTAAAGTGTTTCAAATGCATTCGTAGTTGCCATGGAACTTTAGTACCTTCAGTTTGTAACACGGCTGTATTGCCTCTGGTGAGTAAATGCCACTGAAGATTGATACTGTTCCTAAGAATACACTGTAGAGTCATACTTATGTTTTGGGGGGTGGGAAGGGCTGAGTCAGAGGTAGGAATTGGTCTCAAATCCTTGGAGAAGCTTACAAACAGGATGGATTTAATAACATGGTAATTAATGTGTGATGATTGGACTCTTCCTAAACTTTAGTTAAGCAACAATGATTTGACATGTTTTACAACATGTATATATATATATATATATAGCTGTCATCCAATGACTGAATAAAAGTTTATTTACCCTTTCTTTAGAAGTCAGCACTCTCAGTAGGAACAAAAAAAACCTGCTTTGCTTCTCTAGGTGAGAATTCAGCTTTTGTTGGTATTTACATAAGTGCTAGAACGATTTGCATAGTGCATTTTTTAATAGACTATGGTGTCTTAGTTATCTGCAAAATGAAACACTCTTAATCAAGATGAACATTACTGTTAAATTAAGTATCTTGTTTAAACAAGCATGCAGAAAGGATTCTTTAAACACTATCTATTCAAATACCGTTCTCTGTTGTTTTATCCATGTTTGGTAGAACAAATAATGTAACTTTGGGTGAAAGTTTACCTTGTGTATCACACCAGCAAAGAACATGGACTTGCAGAGCTTTTTTGTACTGCTGCTGGGTGGTATGGCTGACCTGGGGAAGGAAACCAGTAACTATGTTGAGAATGGAAAGACTTCTTGCAGCCCTTCAATCCATGAAGCTGTGAAAGTGCCACATCTGCAGTTTTGGTTTGGGTTTTTTTTTTTTTTTGAACTGTTGCATACATAATAACTAAGGTTAAAAGGGGAATTTTTCATCTAACAACCTATCAATCAAAGGGTGCCAGTTTTTGAGACATTAAGCCAGAAATAATAAGAGTAAGCAAGAGGCCTCAGGAAACAACCTCTTTGGGATCAACAAAGCTGTAAATAGATGAGCAACACGTACTGCTCAGGTTAAAAGGTGGGGGGAAATGCTGTTGTGTTTTTGCAAAACCAGAAACAACTACAGAAAATAATAGTGTAAGTTTCTCTGCTGGGATTTTTGAAGCAGCACTTCTGTGATTAAATAAAAAGGCAATTAGTTGCTTTTTCTGAAGCAGGTGTGACCATCAGTTCTGTGTAGGAATTTCCAAATATACATCTTGAAGAGATCATTCAGATAAAAAAAAATCCTGTACTCAAAATCTTCATACTATGTGTATGTCCCATTGAATATAAAAATGGATCTCTTTAAGGCAGGATATCCTTAAATGTAGTTCTTAACAACATTTTACCTATTCTGAAAGCTAATTTTGGACCCTTCACAAATATGAAAATGGGCAGAAACAACTGGTGTTCCTACAGTATCGAAGAAAACAATTGTAATTCTAAAGCGGACCTTATACTTGTGGTCAGGATGCCAGTAGTTATGTTGGCATCCTGAATTCCCCAGGAGCATCCAGCAATTCCTGTTTTTGTAGAGTTAAGAAAATGTGTGTGTATTATATGTTGACTGATGCTGATCATGCAGTTCAGAAAAGAGAGCCACTAGGACTGGAAACAAAGAAACCGGCTTTCAATCCTATTTAATCCTTTATAGTGCTATGATTTATAGTACCAGCATCTTTTTTTCTAATAAATGCTAAAAATTGGATGTGAACATACTAGATGTTACTGTTATCACAGTCAGTGTGTATCTCCACCTAAGTGTAGACTGATACACAGAAGCTAACTATTTCTAATTGGGATGAACTTAAGTTACAGTTGCTCTAAAGCTCCTTTTTCACCATATGAAGGTTGATACTGGTTGAATGATGGGTAACTACTTCCTTTGTTTCCTACAAGATTACCTTGATCTTGAATCTGTAATTCTGTTCGCTAGGAAATAACATGAAAAACCAACAGCACATTCACTTTAGAGGTAGAAACTTTTGATCTATGCGACATCATTCTCAATTCTTGCTTTAGTAACGGGACACTCTTAGCTTTAGCCTTGCAAGGGAGTAAAGAAAGCTGCTTACACACCTGAACTGCTTTTCATCTATTATTTCACCACTTACTTACTGCATGCACCTTATTACAAATTTATTACAAAGCTTCAACTCTTAATTTCTATCTTCAAGAGTAAGCTCACTTCCAGTTGCTGTGCTCTCTACTAGATACATCAGTCTAACGTTGCTTAAGAAAAATTTTTATGTTGTGCATTGAACTGCATACCCTTGAAATCTATCTACATGGTAAATTAACCGTTAAACAAAAAATCAAATTAGTGAAGAAAAATGATGGGAAACATGTTCTATATTAGCATCAGAACAATACAGAAAGCTCAAAAGTACCAGAAACAAGCACAAAGGTTCCCAACTGTAGCTCTCAAGCCAACAGGTTATTTTGGGCAAGTGTTCTGTAAAGTTAGTCTGAGTCTAGTTTTTACTATAATTGCAATTTTTGTGTTGGGGACTATTTCCATAGCTAGGGACTGCAGGGTCAATTTTTTGTTTTAAGTAATTGTTCGCTGGCTCTGTGCTTCTAAATACAATCTAATATTTAAATCCTGAAGTCCTTATTCAGCAAAACTTTTATCAAATTTTGCAGGGAGAAAGAAGGGTGGCTGTACATGGATTCGAGTATCTGTTTCAACATCTAATGGCCATGGTAAGAGATTCTATTTAACATTTAGGAAGTGAAATTCTAACAAACATCGCTAAATGCTGATGTAGTTGAAACCTATTATTTGGGGGACTGCGTCACACCATTTTGTGCTTTACCATGCTGGATTAATGCCAAAGAATGAAGCCAAAATGAAACACAAATTGCAATCAGTCTCCAGCAATGGAACTGCTTTCTCATCACCCTTTTGTTTGAATGGCATCATGCAGAAACGAAATGATCTGTGAGGCTGCAAACCGAGGTTTGCTTTGTGATGAATTCAGCAGTTACGGGCCAGCCCTGGCTGGGCTCTGTTGCCTATTTCTAAGAGGTAAGGCGGTGAAGCAGAGCTGTTTGATTCAGCCTTGAAAATTAGTATTAAATTGATGATGATGGCGCTGGAGCTCCTGCTACAGCTCCTTAAACTTTAGCAACAGGATAACGCCACGTTCCAATGTGTTGCTTTGCAAACACAACGACAATTAAAATACTAAGTACTTTAGAGAAAGGGAAGGAACGAAATGCGTCAGGACAAAAGGAAAATGGAGAAAAGAAGCAGACAGTAAAGTTACCCGTTAAGAGCTCTGTGTTTCACACCTCCCTGTCTCTTCTCCACCCCCCCCTTCACACCGGGCCGCTGCCGCAGCGCCTTCCCGCGGGGTCAGCGCTGCCGGTGCTCGGGCCCCCTCCCCGCGCCGAGCCCAGGCCGCCGGCTCCCCTCCGGCTGCCGGGACGGGCGGGGGCCTGCCCGGGGGGACCGACAGCCGAGGAGAGCCGCCGCTTCCCCTCTGCCCGGCGGGCACCCCCCGGGGCGAACAAAGGTGGGGGGGAGACAAAGGGAAAAGGGGGTGAAGGGAGAGCGCGGAGGGGGGCGCGGTTCGCGCTGCTGCAGTCTCCGCCTCACGGTGCCGCGGGCCCGGCCGGGCGCAGACGTTGTGTGCCCGCCCCGCCCCCTGCGAGCCGGGGAGGCGCCGCCGCCGCTGCAGAGAGGGAGGAGGAGGAGGAGGAGGCGGCGGCAGCGGCAGGAGCTGCGCCCGGCGCTGGCAGCGGCCGGGGAAGGCGGCGGCGCGGAGCCGAAGGCGCTCGCAGCGGTGAGGCCGCCGCTGAGGGCCCGCGCGGGGAGGGCGGCGGCGCTGCCCGGGCTCGCGATGGCGCCGTCTGAGGGGATGAGGGGGGCGGGGGGGAGCCGCCGGCCGCCTCCCGCCTCGGGGCCTCCGCTTCCCGTCCGGGCGCCTCGGCGGGCGCCGCGCTGTGCCCGCGCCGGGCTTGGGGACGGCGGTTGGGGACCTGGCGCTGAGGGACCCGTGTGCGGTGGCGGGACCCGGTGTGCGGGGCTGAGGGGTGCTGGGTGGGGCGAGGCTCCGGGAGCGGAGGGGTGGGGGGGGTGGAAGGGGGGGGTGTCCGCCCGCCCCCGGGGAGCTGTTGGCCTCCGCCACACGTGCCTGCGCTTCCCCGCCGGCCTGCCAGGGGCCGCGGTGACAGCAGCCGGTTTGGCCGGTTCCCGAGCCGAGTGCTCGGGCTTGCCGGGCTCATTCCCCTCGTGTGCGGCTTCTCGCCTCCCCTCCCGCCGCCGCGGCCCCGGTCGGACGGGGCTGGCCGCCCGCCCTCTCCCGGGGCAGCCGCGCTCCGTCGGCTCGGCCGCGGCGTCGCAGGCGGGCTGGGGGCCTCCGCGGTGTCGCCTCCCGCCGCGCAGAGCCCTTGGTGCCTTGGCGGTCCGTGAGGCGCAGGTCAGGGGCAGGAGGGTCCCCAGTGCCATCTCTGCTCGAGCCCTACCCCTAGAAGACGTAACGCGGCGCTTGAGTGGATGATTCCGGAGGGAACGGGTCTGAGTATTTCACGGTAAACGCAGTTCTCAGCATCCCGCGCTTATATGCTGATATTTTACTGATTAATCCCTTGGTTTGTAATTTACCTCGCTTTATTTTTTTTTTATTTACTTTTTTATGTCTGCTCCACATTGCTTGTGTTGCTTTCCAAGCTACTGATTAGCAGGTGAGCTGCTCTTGCATCGCGCCACGATTCCGGGAGGCTCAGCCGGAGTTTACTGCCGTGTTTATAGCCCGTGTTAGACCTGAGGGATCCCCAGGCACCGGCTGTGTGGGCTCTCGGCCCCTCCTGCTTTCCGCTAGATCACTAGTGCTGCTGCCTCAGGCGACGCAGTGCTCTCTCTTCTGTGCCTCAGCTGTCATGGGGCACAAGGTAATTGTTGCTGTTACTCACATGTTGATGTGGCTCCTGCTGCATTAAAATCAGGAGTTAGTTTTCCCTTTCATTATAACATCTTTATGTATATGTTTTAAATAATTTAAAGAGAACAAACAAAAGCTAACACTACAAAAAAATCTCTTCCAAAACATAGCATGGAGAAGAAAATTTAGTCTGTGACTATACATTCAAGATTAAAAATCTGACAGTGAAATTAAGACTTCCCTCTCCACCCCTTCACTTACTGAGTGTGCTGAATGGGTAGGGTTTTATGGAAGTTCACAGGCTGCTTTGAGATCTTTGAGCAGAAAGGTTTTAAAGCGTGTGTTACCTGTATTAATATGTGGGAAGAAGAAAGAAAAGAGGTACAAAAGAGGAAATGCCTTCATGCCTGCTGCTTTGAGGAGAATTTTATTTAAAGAGCAGAAATACGCATATCATTCTGAAACTAGCAGTGTTAGGGAGTGATTTTTCTTAAGTATGTGTCTGTGCACCTGCTACAACGCGCAACAAGATAGTGAATTAGATACTGCGGGGGAAAAGTAAATAGCTTCTTCCACCCCAAGAGCAATTTATCTTAATCTAAGGAATATAAAACTGTTCAGGTGCAAAACTTCTTCATTTACGTACTGAGTGTAGAATGACTGAAAAATGTGCAGGGGATTATTAGTTCTTGATTTAAAATGATGAGATTTAAGGGTTATCTTCCTGTCCAGTCCTTATCCGTGCTAGAAGATTTTCTGTCTGCGCTAAACTGCACTAAAGTTTTGTGTCTGTGGAAGAGAGAGGGGTGTGTTGCCTGAAGCAGAAAAGCTTGGAAATGTGACCTCAATTGTCCATATCTTTAGGGATCAAGAGGGAGATATTATTTGGCAAAAAAATTAGGTTTTTATAATGTGTATGGTTTCTTTTAAAGATAAAATCTCACCTTTCTAGTGAGGGACAGCTGTCTTGTGTCCTCATCACGGAGGTATGCTGTAGGAAATAAACCACCTTTATTTACTTAGCTTAGGCAGATTGGATAATTCCTTTAGTGTTCCTCCCTTTATCCTTTTAGCCCTGTTTAAAGTTTTTATTGGGAGTGACTGAGAATATTTCAAAATAGATCTTCCTTCAGAAGAAACAGAGTGATCTGTCTTGCCAATATGATTTCTCAAAACTGCTTTTCTTTCCCTCTCTAAAACATTCAGGTCAAATGTTAACTCCGTATGTTGAATGCAAGTTTTCTAATGTTTGAACATGATGACCATGAATGAATGCAGCTCTTGTTTAATTTTCTGGCATTCCTTAGGGACTGCTGGCTCTGCTGGCACATATAAAAGTAACGCACTGGAGTCCTTATTGGACTGGCATGTTTAGAAATGCTTCAGATGGATGGTGTTTTGTTATTTAATGAAAGGCAATTATATACTGCATTAGCTGTAATCTCAGCTGCCCCCAGCTAGATGCCAATTTCTGCTGGAGCAACCATTTCGTTCTTCTTGACTAGCAGAACTGAAGCCAGCTCTGTCAGCAGCATGGTTCCTGACGATTGCAAACATCTACTAATATGTCTGTGCTTGTCCAGGTGTCTGTCCTCTGCATGTGTTTATTTTTGCAGAGTGATGTTGCCCTCGCATGACTTACAGTGGTACAACTGACCCATAGAAATACCCACGAGTCTGGTATCTAGCTCCTGGTCTCTGAAAGGCTGGAAAGGATTTTTAGAAGATTTATTGAAGCACAGACTGTACAGGTTTCTACTTTAGCACCTGCCTAACTGTTTTCCACCTGGAATGTCTCATCAGTTGTTTGTACACAATCAGACAGAAGACTCTTGGGTGAATAGTACCATACATTCTTTTAATTTATAAGACATGTCTTCACTCTGCTGCTTTGAGGAGAAACACCATTAAAAGCTGCTCAGTTTTTCTGATCCTTATAATCTTGCTGCTTATATTTTTAGCTTATTTTGAGGGGAAATTGCAAGGCAAAGAGAGAATCTTGGTATTTGATAGAGTTAGCTTATCTGACACTCTCATTCAGCTTCTCTGCTTGGCAGTGGCATCCACTCAATCATAGCAATATTTATCTAAGTTCTGTATTTGTACTTCTACTTTATTATATGCCAGCCATATAGCAGTCATGGTGCTAATTTAAAAGGCTAAGAACATGGAGAGCTAAAAAGGGATTGCTGACTTGATGTTTTCAAAGAGTGTGAAACAGTTACAGTTTCACCCAAGTCTATCAAAATTAAATTCTTACTATAAAAAGCAGCATCTTTGTTTCAGATGCTTCAGTTGTAATTGTATTGGGGAGAAGGCTTGTGTCCGTTTATATGCTTTTGGTTTTGAGGCTGACAGGAGATTATATTTTCCTTCTCAAACTTTCATTTAGACTTTAGATCCCAAATAACTTCATCTTCATGCTCCACTATTCCAAAATCATAGTTATTATTGTGGACTGAATGCACTTAGTGAAATGGTTGAAGTGCATTTTCATCAGAAGTCAGTGCGGGCGGTCAAACAAATTACTCTTTGTAATAATAATCTGTTATCAAAATGAAGGACTTCTGGGAAAGTCAGGAGTTTCCCTTGGAAAAATGTAGGAAAAGTAGTAAGTATTGGTAGCAGGCTTACCAGAAGAGGTGGCAGTTATTTGTCGGGTGCAAACTTTGTCTGCTTCTCAATCCTTGTTTCATTCTGTAGAGAATGATGTGTGCTTAGAAGAATCATGTGCTTTCGGATCTTTTAATAGACTATAGCAGCAACATTTTTATAATGCGTGTGTACAGTGGCAACTTGAAGTGTTAGAGTTTGCGTCATGTTTTCTGTGATTTTTTTTTTTTAATGCTTTTTAACAGTTATCAGCTCTTCCTTATTAATTAAAGATGAGAATCTTTTTAAAAAATTGAACAGACTGTGTTTAGAAATAGCAACATAGATTGAGAAAAAATTACTCACAAATTGCTAACCCAAAATAGTTTTTTACTGTTACAGACATCCTCTCTTACTTGTGCTTCGTATTCAGCAGTCTAAGTCTTTGTGTTTCAGTGGTATATCTTTTTACTTATGATCTCAAGGCATTTAGGAATCTGAATGAGCATAGCGAGTTATAGAATGATAAGATGAGGTGACTTAAAATGTCATTGATGCAGAATTGAAATCCGTAAGTAGAGCGGAAGCTGTAATGAATTACCTTCCTCATCGCGTTGCTGTAATATCTGGCTGATGGTTTGAGGTCCTAAGCCTCTTACTATCTTTGATCTGATTCATCTTGTTCTTAGTACAGTTTCTTGGTTACAGGAATTTACCCTGCCTTTTCCCCTTCCCAAACGTACACAGAGAATCCTGTTTATCCACTTTGCAGTGAATATCCTGTGCTTTCCAAGGTAGAAAGCCAGCCACGTTTTATTTACTAACTTAGCAGTGTCACTAAAACCCTCTAATTTTCAGTGGATTTGCATCTCATAATGGTTGCCTTTCTAACTATATTATATTCAAATTTTACATTATCTCCAAACACACTGATAACCTGCTGCTACCAAGTGTACTGATGGCAGTACTTTGATTTTTCCATTTTGCCTTAAATTGTTTAGTCTGATCTAAAGTCATTAGGAGAAACTCAAGACTATTTGTACACAAGTTTCCCTCCTACTGGTCGGTGTACTTCTGTGACACTTGTCAGAATATTTTATATTTTTTTTAAAGAAATATCCTGCCTTTTACTTTATTTAGTTGAAACTACTCAGCAGGTTCAAAATCAAAGGAGAAATACAGATTTGTGTGCAGGCCTGGCTGCCATAAAAGCTGTAATGTTGAAAGATAATCTAAAAGTCTTTGGTCCTGAATGTGCTATGAATCTGTGAACTCACATGGAAAATAGTTCAAGTCATCACCACGATACAGAAATACAGTGTCTGTCTGTCTCAGTTAAACAAATCTGAACTTGCTGGTTGAGCTCTGGATTAGCCGTGTCCTTAATGAGGGACAGCATCATGGTGCATTTAGATTGATTCCCAAACAACAAATTTCGTTCTTCCCCAGTCCTTCTAAGTGTACAAGAAAGTAGGAGTGTCTTCTGAGCTCTTAAGGAAACAGATTCACTCTTTGAAGTTACAGAAAACTAGTAGCTATTTATGGGGATGTCCTTATACTGTGGTGTGATGGTTGCTTGATAGTGGGATGAGTGATGACAAGGCATAGTGTTTGTGTTACAGTGCCGGGACTGTTCTGAATATTCTCTGGGTGTCTTTGTTTCACCAAACATACTACTTGCTTCAGACTAATGTTATCTAAACAAAAGCCCTCTAAAATACAGCTGAAAGATTTTTCAGGACCACTGCTAGTGATTGTATATGTATGATTCAGTTTGAGTAATATGTTAGCTGCTCTTCAAGTTATGGTCATCAAATCAATGACACTGTCAAAAGAGCTGTGTCATACCAGTGGGCAGACTTCCAAATTTATTACAAGCTTTTGGTTTTGTATTTTTATGGTGGTAAAAGCAAACTGTATTTTGAGTTAAAGACGTAGATACTTGCATGTGACAGTAATTTCCTGGAGTAGTCCTGGTAGTGACTTTTGAAGGCACTTCAGAAGGAGCAAAGGATTGCTTTCATTCTGTTAATTTAATAGTTATGCCTAGTTAAAATAAACAGAGATACACTTCTTTAAGAATCTGCCCCTTATAAAATTCATATTTGTGTTTAAAAACATGGTATGAGAAACTGAGGCTTTGTAGTTCACACAGGATGAGTGTTTGGCTTTGTGAAGGGTATACCTCTCCCAAATTCATATGATGGTTGTTACTGAATTGAGCTGGAAAGAGCTGAAGTAGAACGTCCTAAGAAGAATGATCCTATATAAAGTAGGAGATGGTTTTGCTTATTTTCTTATTACATTTTTGTTTCTGATACAGTTATCTGCAAGCAACAGATCTGAGAGAAAGGTCTGGATTTCTTTTTTTTTCTACCCGATCAGCTGAGTTTTAAATGCAAAATTTTTTCTACCTTTAAATATGAGATACAGCCCACTGGTGTGATAGGCACATGCCAGCTATCCATAAACAGAGCATCTAGAAGCCAAATAAATATGATCTGATGGCACTTAGCGTGATAAATATCGAATTAAATGATGCACATTATTTTAGTGTTTTTTTCTTATGGTAGTGATATACCTGAAGAATATATTCAGATCATCATATTACGTGATTAATTAACATAAAAATCCATGGTTTCTGGGAGACAGAACTGAGCTTGTGTTTTTAAATGCTCCATTTCTTCTAATTGCTGTGTTGAATGAGTAATCGAATGTAGACTCCCAAATGCCAACCCTTACTCTATTGAAATCTTTAATGCTTAATTCTGTTTTCTGTTTTATATATAAATTCTTTCTTAAATTCTATTAATTTCAATTTACATTATACCTGAAGATGCCTCTGTAATCCCACAGCCTAATCCCTGAAATCTAGTTAAATTCTTGAGCAATGTTCAGATAATCCATTTGGTTTAACACTACAGAGGATGTTACATCAGTACCATAATAATTTGCTGTTTGTGACTTGCTTTGTTATCAAATGCCTACTGTGCTTTCTGGCTTGTTTCAGTCTGAACTTGCTACTCATTCAGTAAATGCTTTGGAGCTGACAAAACATGCTGAATTTGCACTAAGCCATGAGCATTAGATTTAGAGAAAAGTTCATTTACCATTTCAGTAATTGACTTTCAGTGGCTAAATGCAGAGAGACCTTGATGTGAATTCATAGCTCCAAAAGGGTTGTGTTTGGGTAGTATAATGGCTAGGAATACGACATGTGCTGCATCATTACAAGAGAAGTTCTGAAAAATTAATGCATGAAGGCTTCTGTATCCGTCTTCTTGGTTGAACTGCGTGTAATTGTTACAGAACTGACTTTGAAGCTTAGTGTGACACGTACAATGGACATTGTGTGCTGTGGGATTATTTCATTGTAAATGTAATCCAGTGCTTGCAAAATGGTGATTCAGCCCTTTTGGTTGCCCAATATGAAGGATCTCCAATAGACCCCAAATGTGGCAGAGGAGGCAGCGTGCTCAGGAAGACTGTTGTTCCGGGATGTGGCTCATCCCTCACACTCTGCTGACACTGCAGTTTTCCGTCGTGGGAGAAATCTGGCTGCATAATATACACTTGTATTCCTCCTTGGAAACAAAACAAGGTGGTGGCAATAGGAAATGCTCTTTAGGGAGAGTGTGTGAGGCTGTTTGCTTTCTGCAGTTTATCCCTCTGCTACGTCTACCTCATCTGGAATTGTTTCAGTAAGGATGGTGGTGGGTATGTCCCAGTCTGGCCAGTGGACCTGCTGTGGTTGAATTACTCTCATTCCTGTCCGAACCTTTCAGAAGTTGGTCTCTGATCTGGCACATTCTTGCACAAAAAGAAATATTCTTAGAGGTAGCAAAGAGCAAATAGCAGTGCAATGCAAAGGCATTTATTTTGTTCAAAGCTGAAATGTGGTTGTGTTTTTAAATTGCATATGCATTTTAAAAGCCTGTGAATTCAACTAAAGGCATTATTTCAAGTGCTCTTGGAGATGCATATACCCACTTTTTACAGAAATGTAATGGCCCAGGAGATTGCAAGTACAACTTTTAGAGCTGTAATAAGATTAGATCTGAATCATACAGAAGATGCTTTATACACTTTAAACTTTTAAGATTGCAATAATTTTAGGAGTTGTAAGCATTTGTAACCCTGAAGAGTCTGAGCTCTTAGAGTAACTTGTGAACCAGAGGAGAAAACTTTCCAGGTTCAAATTTCCAAGTTACTTTCTCTAAACCATTGTCAGGATATTTGCGGAATGATTCACGAGCTTCTGCAAGCTTGGCAGTAGTGGTATGAACATCAAGACTATGGAACAGGTATTTAAGAAATGCTGTTGAGGCTGCTGTTTCAAACATAGTGCTTCATGTGGTGTGTTTGTTTTTCTCTCAGGAAAGTGAAGTTACTGGATTGTGGTGGTCTTTGAAATACATTTTCCATATCACTTCTTTACGGAAAGGATTTTCTGATTATTTTGTACATATTACATTTTCTTCATGGTACGGTCGGAATTTGTTTTCTAGATACCTCCTAGTTGACTGCCACTGGGATTGCATGTGATCTTCTCTGGTTACAGATGCCTGTGAGATTTTCAGCAGAGTTATCTATTCTACACAACCCTTTTCGAATATTTACTCTGTATCTGTTACTCGTGTTTATATGTATTTTGCAAAGCACTGGTATGCTTAGCAGAATTAACACAATTTAAGTGGTATCTTCTTTGAGCTTAGAAATGTGTTGGCATTGAAAGGCATTTTCCAACAGTATTTAGTCTCTTAATGGTGTTAACTAAGTTTAATATTTATCTTTTTGATTTGAAATGTTTTGAAGAACTCGTGCATGACTGATAGTGGATGATGATCGATTAGAATAGTTGTTTCACTTTACTATAGGAATAAACCATGAGAGTAGTGTTCCAGCCTCAAAGTACCCTGCACAGAGTCAGACTGAGTGTGTCTGCATGCTGAAGACGGAGTTTATGCAGTCTGTTTTGAGTCAATTCAAACATTATTCCTTTCTATTCTAGAACGTCCTTATTGTTTCCCTACCACATGGACAGACGACTTGCTTTTCTCCATGGAAACACTGCATCTGTTCTGTGATAGTTGTGAGGAGTGATGTTAGCAAATGTTTCTTCCTTAAATTGTCAAGTCATTGCTTCAAATGTTTTCTTAGATGGAACGTTTTAATTATGGCACTACCTGTCCTGAGGAAGGAGAGTATGGTGGTGGCAGCATTCTTGTCAAGATGTCAGCTAAGCTTAAAGAACTATTGGTACTGTTCTATTCTTGTCGTGACTATAGGGTTCTTGAGGGGAGTGAGCTGAAGCTTTAACTTTGTTTCTGTATTGTGTTTTAGTTCTTTTTGGAGTACTAGTTGTTGAAAATACAGTCTTGAGAGAAACAGGGGTAGATAGCTTTTTTATATACAAATTCCTTTTTTGACACTTGGGAAATACTCTGCTTTTTAAATTCAGGGTTATGTGCTTTAATTTTATTTATTTATAATCTCAGCTTTCCAACAGAATTCGTGTCTGTTGTTATTAGGATTTATTTTGGTACACCAGTGGTTCTCAATTTGTTGCTTATGGATTGCTTTGATCCATGCACTACTTAGAATCTGCAAAAGGTAAATAAGGATATTATTAATCAGCTGAAAGGGCCAATGCATGGATTCATGTCTGCATTTGAAAGTTTTTTGTAATCAACACACAAACAAATTGTAATTCACTTGAGAATATAACACACTTTCATATTGTATGGAATAATATATTTCCCAGTGATGGCACAGGTGTAAAGCTTATGTTTAAAATCTCCTTTTTTTATGCTCAGTTATGGTATTGCTAGAACTTGTGGCTTTCTGAACACTTAAGAAGTATATATTATCAGATTATATCTGGGCATTTCCATAGGTTCCTGATACAATCTTTTGAGAAACTTACGGTTAATGTTATTGCCTATTGGTTATAAAGATTCTTTTTCAGGAGAGCTGAGGGAGATTCAAGGAAGGAAAGAGAACAAATCGGGACAAGTAGCTAGCTGCTCTCATTTATGAGAACTAAAATGAGATAATTGACATCTGGAGCCTGTTAGGAAGTGCTGGAGTGCATAATGCTTAAGATCACTTGATGCAAATTGATGTGCTTTCAGTGTTTTATGAATTCTGTTAGGAAATGCTGCTATGAAAGTCCTGTCTCTAGGACTCAAAGTTGCATTTTCAGTATTGCAGTAAGGTAAACAATTTATCAAAATGGTTGACCATATTTTAGCGTTTTTTTTGAATTAATCTTCAATTTCAGTAACTCTGAAACCAAGGTGCAAGGGATTGTGTTACTTCTGGCCTAGTTGAAGGCCTGTATGTTGAAAAAAGCAAATGACACAGCAAATACATAACCCGTGACTGTGGAGAGCAAGATTAAACTATGAATGAGTACCCTGAGCCAAGAAATGCAATATTAGAACATTCTATCTTTCTGTTGAGCTGAGGTTTGTTAAGCAGCTATTAATAAATAATTATTTGAAACTGTCAACATGCAATTTTGGGGGGTAATTTAGTGTTTGTTTTCTTGTAATATAGCTATCCTTGCACAGTATAGGTGGTTACTACCTGTGTGGTGCTGGAATGCTCTTTGGGGACAAAAAAAGAGGTAGTATATGGAAAAGAATGGCAGAATACAGTAAGACAGCTTCTAGCTTCCTGGTTTAGGAGGCAGCCTTTCTTAAGGGGGACTTGCTTTGACCCAAATGAGGTTGATGAATTTCCATAAATTTGATGTTTGGCACTGGCAGAGAAGACTGTGAACTAAAAAGAACTGACGTTGATGCTGCTCGCATTTTTGTGTTTGTACCAAATCCTTCTTTATCGTGTACAGTTTTTCTGTTCCGTGGATTTGGATGAGTTGAGAAAAGTGATGGAGGCATGCGTGGAGATCCTGGCATCCGAGGGGAGGGAATAGGGCCTGCAGTGTGAGAAAGAATAGGTAGGTAGTGTGTATAAGAGAGAAAAATAAGGTTTTTCAAGTCATTGGCATGTAAGAGCAAAGTAGAGTTTTAGAAGATTTCCAAAACAAAGTATGAGGAAAGATGATGCATTCAGATTTAGCAGGGAGGACAGGTATGTAGTAGGAGGGGGGAAAAAACCCCACGGTGTTCCTGCTGTGTCCAGAGTGACATCTTTTGTGATCCTTTAGTCGTTCTTCTGTGTAACCGTCTGCCTCCCAGTTCTTTCATGGCTTAGTCATATTTCATGCCTATCCTTGTGCTTTGATTTTAGAGACCTAACTCTGCTTTCATGTTTGTGAAAGTTCCCACTTAAAAATTAATAGTAAGTGTCTTGCAAAAACAATGTAGAAATTTTTCTCTTCATTAGTCATAACGTTGCAGATGGGCGAGTGACATAATTCTGGCAATGCTAGAAAAAATTTGCAGAAATCTTCACAGCGCTACTTCAGAGATTTCATGGAGCGTAGCTTAAATTGTAGACATACATCCAAAGTGGTAATTAATGCTTTTTAAAGTACAACATTTTTGCAGACTTCTTAGAAAATTCTTTGTATTTGGCATGGCCAGAAATAGCAGAAGTGTTTCACTTTGGTATTTAGGTTCACAAAGCAACGTGCCCGATACTTTTATTTTTTTTCGCAGTGGATGGATTTTTTTAGGAACACTACTGTGCTGGCTATTAATAATACATGAGGGGTAAAACTTGTACTGGTAGGTAAAAGACACGGTTGGCTTGTCTCTCTTGAGTCTTCCTTCCTGGAGCATAGCAGCCTCCTTCCGCAGTGTTTGGTTTGCCTGCAGACACGCTGCCCACCCCTGTGCGTGCCAGGGCACTGGGAATAATGGTTTGGGGAAGTTTGCAGTCGGCCTGCTGTCTGCCTGTGCATGTGTGCTGACTGGTGCCAAAACGCCGAGTAAACGCCAGGGCTGAGACCTGCTTTACAGTTCTTGTTTGTCGTGTTCTGAGCAAACAGTTGAGCAAACAGTCTATTGCTACATGTCTGTGTTTCCTTTTTTTTTTTCTTCTTCAGGTTTTCGTTTAGATGCGTGCTGGTTTTCTCTAAGTGGGCATAGCTGTTCTGTTGATACCTCTATATATAAAGCTTAGCAAATATCCAAGCTGTGTTCATGCTGAACAGTTTATGCTTTTGAAGGTGGTAGGGAAACTAGTCATCTTACAGTTCACATCATAGAAAAAAAAACAAAAAAAACAAAAAAAAAACCAAAAAAACCCCCAAAAACCCACAGATTTTTCATTATAGAAGAAAGAGCCTTTCTGAAGCTTTTGTAATCAGAAGGAAGATGCTTTCTTTGGCAAAATCCTCATGACATAGCTCCCCGAAAAGCTTATAGCTGGCTTCCAAGTCAGAGCAAGGCTCTATCCTAGCAACGTCGGGAAGAGTCCCTCCTCCTCTTTCCAGAGGAGCGTGGCTGGGGCACTGTGTTGGGGACTGCGAGCCAGTGTATCTTGTGATCTACAAGATCGCATACAGCTGAGGTGGATGTTTACTTTTTGCTTGCCATCATGTAACTCTGTTGGTCCATCTTAATTTTTAGTTCCAATCTTAAAAACTTTTTTCCCAGTTCTCTTGATTTCTCTTGCAGTTACTTGTTTAGTCTCAAGTTGGTTTTGCTGGGATATTGCAACGCTTGAAATATGTGACTGAAAACAGTAGGGTGTGCAGAGTGATTATATCTATGTGTAATGTTAGTAATGCTGTTAAGGGCTTTGTTTTTCTTTCTTAAAACAGCCTTTTAGTTTAAAACTCCAGATGAATACAGCAACATTCAATGAAGTTTATGCTGATGTTTTAGGTTCAGACTTGGTGTCTTTTAATAGGAAATGGCCTTCAAAAGCTGAAGGATTGGAAATGCTATCCTGGGAAATGCTTCTGGTTGTTATTGTAAAGCATCTTTTATCATGCATTTCATACACAGACTATGTGTGTATATAGAAATTTCTTCTGCAGGAGTTAAAATACTGATTTTTGTTTCCTGTCTAATATTTTTATATACAGGTTTACTCCAGAGTTGGAAAAACTCAAATAATATAATTTATCCATGTTTGGAAAAAGATAGTTGCTACAGACAAAGAGGATTAACACTGGTATTGCAAAAAGATGAGTATGTTAAAACCAAGTGGACTTAAGGCTCCTTCAAAGACCATCAAGCATGGGAGTACGTTGCTGAAAACACCCACATCTATTGCAGCCGGTAAGGAATATTTAAATAACTTTTCCCTTATTCATCTTCTAACAAAAAGTACCTTGAAAGCTATGAGTATATATTATTTTTACTATTTACACCAAGATATTTTTGGCTGTATTTCTGATGTAACAAAAATTCTGTACTGTATGCAAACAAACTGAAGTTACTAATTGGATGTGATCAAGCAGTTTTCCTTGGAAAAAACTTGTCATGATAAAAATGATTGTGTAGTTTTTGAGGTAAGATGTTTAATCTCTACGAAACTTAGATTAAATTCATACAGTGTCTCTGTCCTTAGATTTTTGAATTATTGTATTCCAGAGATTACAGTGTTTTCAAAAGTAAGAAAATTTGGAGTTGTGCTCTCCCTTTCAGAAATCATGCTTTTTCCAAATGCTTGTTACATTCAGACTAAGTAATGATGCTCTCTGAAATATTAGTGTATTTGCTTTCTCATTCTGCTTGATTCCAGTGCCAGCAGAAAAAGCAGCTTCCAGTGAAAAGGCCTCAAGCACAACCACTGCAGATGCATGTGAAGAGTTTGTGGATGATTTCAGAGTTGGGGAGCGTGTTTGGGTCAATGGAAATAAACCTGGCTTTATTCAGTTCCTTGGTGAAACACAGTTTGCTCCAGGACAGTGGGCAGGGATTGTTCTCGATGAACCAATTGGTAAGAACGATGGCTCTGTGGCTGGAGTTCGTTATTTCCAGTGTGAACCCTTGAGGGGAATATTTACAAGACCATCAAAATTGACAAGAAAAGTGCTGACAGAAGATGAAGCCAATGGTACACAGACAGCTCATGCTTCTAGAGCTACATCACCAACTTCCACATCAGCTGCTAGTATGGTGTCTTCGTCTGCTGCTGCGCTTCCCCCTTCAGGAATTCCACAAAAAACTTCACCACTTGCTGCTAAGGAACATTCAACTCCTTCTCAGATTAGCAATCTTTCAAAAACTGCCAGTGAATCTATATCAAATCTCTCTGAAGCCGGATCACTAAAGAAAGGAGAAAGGGAGCTCAAAATTGGAGATCGAGTTCTGGTAAGATTCCCCTGCAGCTTCTGTGTCTGCTTTTGATTGATAAATTGTAACTTCTGCTAATATTCAAAACTTTTCTACTGTTTTCTTGGTCAAAGTAATGTAAATTTATGCTCTAGCTTTGTTTTCATTGAGTGTCTTCCATAGACAAGCTCTTCACGTGCAGTTTTACATACTGTAGGAAGATGTTTGCATTACCGAGATAAAATGGTTAATTTGGCAGGTTTTAATCTGGTGGTTTTTAATCTATTGCTAGTGTTTTAAAAAGCCATTTGGTCTTTAACAACGTATTTGTAGCTCATCTTTCTATAACTTCAAGAACTACAGTCACGCTACACAAAAAACACGCTTGTGAGCTTTCCGTGCAGCTCTTTTGCCATGTTCAGGCCATGTCTTTAGAAAGCCAACAGTTCAATAATTGATTGTTCCCCTGAGTAGTGACAGGCAGCAACAGAAGTAGTCACATAATGCCACTGATCACCCAGGAATTACGTGTTCTGTTGGTGATGTGCCATGTCACTTGGCTGCCCTTCCTAAATTCAGAACCATACATGTTTCTGCTGATGTATCATTTCACTCTTTTAAAAGGGAGTTAAGTTTTGTCAGTTTATACATATTTTTTAAAATAATAATTATGTAGTATACCTTTTATTTTTTGATCATTTTGGTCATTTTTGAGAATTGATTTGACGTACACCTACTAAAAAAAGTGGGAAACTTTGCCCTGAAACACTAGCCTTTCCTTGAAAAGGCAGTAGGAGGCTGGTGATAACATTATGTTGTATTCTTTATTTAAAGGCTATGTATGTAGCCTTCAAATATAGTCAGAATGATATTTGTATATCTACTACAGTCAGTGTAGCAGATCTGATTTTAGGTTTGAATTACTTGAGTGTGCTGTTAAGCTGAAGAATTGTCTTACTGTTGTTTTGATACAATCTCCTTTTACTTACAGTATAATTTTTGAAATTTCCATTAGGTAAAAGACAAGGACAGCAACAAATGCCCTGGCATAGGAAGTATTTCTGGGGTTACAGTAAGAACCTTGTGTAGAAAAAAAAATCTCATGGATTTTATATTTGTCCTGCGCTACCCAACCAGATAGTGATTCTGCAGTGAAGTTTTTAATATTTTTATATTTAATAATTCTTTTTTAAGGAAGAATTTTACTCCTCTTTCTGTGTAAAGAGAGCTTAAAACATAGGTCCAAGCTGAAGAAAGGAATCATCAAGTGAAGGATCATAAGGTGAAGTGAGGGCAGGGTTTGGCTGACAGCTAGAGTTGGGCTGAGATGTGTTTTCTTGGAGTGGCAATGGAAACAAAGATTTACCGTTTATCCCCAGCTATTTCTGTCAAGAGACTAGAGCCCTGTCCTCTTCCAATCAGCGTTGGGTTTTTTTAACCACTTGTTTGCCTTTTTCTCGAGGATCTGTGTGAGATTTTTCTGGGACATCCTCTTTGTGGGGGAAAATTCTCTGATGCCTATGAAGGCATTGCTCTAACTTTCCTATGTCTTGTTAGTGCAAATTACAGAAGCAGCATATCCTAATTGCCACACTTTGATAGTAATAAGGTCTCAAATTCTGTTTGTTAGGTAGAACAGATTAAACTTACTATTTCATCCTCCCTACTTCCTCTGTTTGCCTTAAGTCTTCCTGTTGAATCATCAAGCTGTAGTTTGAGGTTTTGGTGCAATTCCTAGCACAGCAGTCAGTGATGCATATCTATAATTTATATGCCAGTATAAGACAGTGTATGCAACAGGAATATGAGCATTAAGTGGACAAGATTCTTCATCTCCTTAACCCTTTTGGGTGCCATGCTAATTTCTTGCAGTAGATCCCAGACCCTCTGCTAATGTCGTGTCTAATAATAATTTAGCTGTAAATATCTTAAATCACCAGTGCAAATAATAGTAAATTTGGCTGAAGAATGCATTCATCTGTTAATTTTTTTTTTCCTCTGCCACTGAGCTCCTGCCCAGCACTATGGACTGTAAATTGAACTGTTACTGAGTAATTGCTGGAAACTGTCCTCAGAGCCTACAGCTAGCACTGGTTGTTGTGAAAGACGTGCCTGTCACTTAGGGTAGCTTGCCTAGAAATGTACAAATGCAACTGGACTACTCCATGTCATTTATTTCAGTAGTAACTTTTCAGTAATATTCTATGCAAGAGGATGAGAGGCTTGATGGAATTTATAAGTCCCACCTCAGCACAGAATTTCCCTTTTAAGTGACAATATCCTGTCATAGGCCTGAGATACACTTCAGTCTGACCATACCACTGCAGAACTCCAGCAACTAAATGCTGCCCACGTTCATCAGTTCCTGCAGCTTGGACTGGCTGCTGTTGAATATTTTGTGAAGGTTCTAAGTAGTAGCAATACCGTGATGATTATGGGGAAAACAGCTGCTGAATTGTGTCTTGAAAATGGTGAGCCTCCAGCAGTGTGGAATTGCAGTTCAGCAGAACAATGAATTCATGATAGACAAAAGCTCATTTGGGAGTCTTATTAAAATACTTAACTGGAAAAGTATGTCCTTAAGGGCAAATTCATAGATGGGTAAGACAGAGCTCGTCAGCTAAGATTACATTCCAGAATGGACTTCAGATGTGGCTCAACATTGTTGATCTTGGTGTGTGATCTTAGGGTGTGGAGTGTTACACTGGAGTATTATTTCAATCTGTTAAGTTCTTTCTTTTAACTTTGATTTTTAAAATGTATTTAATAGGAGTCACCTTGAATTGCTCTCTTCAGTATTTATTGAGGGGATTGGGGGCAAGCGGCTGTTTTTGGATGATACCTTCAAAAAAAAAATGCAAAATCATACTGCTTTTTTTTTTTTTTTTTTCTGCCCAGTCTGGGTTATCAAGAAACGGGAGACCATTCTGACAACTGTTTAGATGCCGGAGAAATGCATTTCCCAGTTTGCATGTCAACTCAGCTTCTTTTTTTTGCATTAGACAAATGTAAATTTTGCACAGGTTTGTTGAACCTGAAGTGTTGAGTTCAAAGCATTTCAGGCTTGACAAACTGATGTTTCCCAACAGCTAATCTTTGTTGGAACATTTCTTAGTTCTTTACTGAGATGTTAGTACCATTCCTCTACATGAAAAGAAGCTGTCAGCTCCTCATGGTCACTTCTGCAGTCTGTCACAGCAAACTACTGCATCAGATGTTCATAGCCAGTGGTGTTGGGGTGAAGTAGCTTGATTAAAGGCTGTATGTGCAGAGAAATCTGGGCAAGATGATTAAAGCTGTAGTGCATGGTCTGTATTGTTTTGTGTGGATAGAAAAAATGTCTTGATCTCTAGTTGTTTCACCAGTCTTTTCTGCACTTAAGGTTAGAATTACCAAATGCTGCGTGGTCCCGTATGTAGAGTCCCCCCAAATTTTTATGGGAAGACTGATGTCCTTAAAAAATATACAGATTTAATAATAAAGGAAGCTTCCAATGTACTGATTTACTTGGATAGGAAGGCAGGTGCCCTACAGGATCTTCCCTTTATTCAGATAACATTAGGAAGAACAGTGGTTACATACAAATCTAAGTATTTGAGACAGTCATTCAGATTCTTGCCAGGGAAGAGAAATTCCACTGCAAAAACCAAAGTTGTGAGGTGAGTGTATCAAATGCAGGCTTGCTTGGAGTATTTTATGTGAGGTTGTGCTGATCAGTACCATAGATGTGGAGATGAAAAGATGCAAAAGCAAGCAGGCTTGCTTTTCATGGAACAGAAAACATCTTTTTCAAAAGACCTTGTGTGTATATATATATAAAAACCCCCGCTTTCATTAACATCAAAACAGACAGACTTCAAGGTGTGTGATAATGTCAGCTGAGTTGTGTTCCTGTGGATGCCTGCAGAAAAATACTTCTAGTAAATTTGCTGCAACAGTCAGCTACGTTTTTTTTTCTATTTTCCCCCTCGATTTGAAGAAGACATTTTCCAGGCCATTAAATTGAGTTGTAAACATCAGAAAAACAGCTTGCCAGTAGACATGAATATCCGTAAGGGAAATAAAATAATCACCGAGAAATTCACATTGTCCTGTTTTCTTAGAAGTTTTTTTTTCTTGAGATTCTGGAGGAGTTAAACTAACTGAAGTGAATACACAAGCTTGATGTATTATACCCCAAAATGGATGTTCCAGTGCAAAATTCTTTAGATTTCTGTAGTTTACTCCTTCTCAAAGACAATTATGTTAAAACAGCATGCAAGCCCTCTGCTGTCCTGGGAATCTCGGATAAAGGTCTGTCTCCCTCAGATCTGGTGTATCTGAGCCATATTCAGCAAGCATGTACTGAACTGCCTAGTTGAAGCTGAGCAGTAATTTTCCTTTCACTAACAAGTACTTGGAAATACTTCATGTTAATATGTAGAAATGTTGAAAATATAGGGAGATAAAGTACATATTTAGAAGAATTGTGGTTTCTGATATGTAACTCCTTATTCAGCTTTTTATTTGTTGCGTTGATGTATAAGTTTTACTGGAAAAAATAATATAGCGAAACCAAATAAAAAGTTATTGATGCAAAGTGTAATTCAAATAGCTCTGTATTAACCATAATTTCAATTCCATCTGAAGTATGTTCTGGAATCTGGATATGATTTAGTTGTTAGAGAGAGGACTCTGGGCAGCCTGATCTCATTTTTGGGGTTTGCTGTAAAGTAGAAAGTGTTGATGTGGAAATCTGCATTATCTTCACTGCACTTGTCCCGCCTTTCCTGGGTTAAAGACAGAGTGCAAGGTCTTTAACACAACTGTAGTTGATTTGCCTGCTGAAAATCAGGCTACAGCTTCAGCATTTTGAACCCACTATAAGAATTCCTATGCAAAAAGTGATCCCTTCTTGTACCAGTGGAAGTGGTGTCACTGGGTACTAAATCAGATGGGGAATGAATAGGTGAAAACTAATTCAGAAACCAAATTACTTTCAGGCTAAGCCAGTTTCTGTTTCCTGTTGGAGCTGCAGCCAGAGAACTTGTTTGCCCTGGTATTGCAAACGTTTATGATTTCTTAAGAGCCCAGTACAAAGCTGATTTAAAAAACAAACAAACAAATAAAACCCCCTGAACTAACCAACCTAACAAACCCAACTTGTTGAAAAAAAAAAAGGGGGAAATTTTGTGCTTTGTGTGACAACTGTTGCACCTACCGAAGGTTGAAGCAGGTTTGAGAGCATCTTAGGCTTTTTTCTGGAGGGACCAGATGCTGTATTTTAAATAAATAAATAAAAATCTTATCAACCTAAGGGGCCTTAGCCTTCTCAAGAGATTAAAGTGCTTTCATTCATTTAACCAGTTACAGCTTCATCATGGTCTGCCAAATCTGATGCTTCTGGAGCTGAGCTCTAAAGCTGTAACTTGGGCCTCTGTCCATATGTTCACAAAAGGTTACAAACTAGATTTGCAGGCATCTGCTGATGTGGCCTTTTTGCAAAGTTATTCTCTACGCATGAGCAACGTCTGATCTCTTCTATACTGTCTGTTTTACACTTGCTCACTCGAAGTTATTTCTTGCTTCGCTGTTTCTTACTAAGTTTATCAGTGATGTAATAGGCAGGGAGTGATAGGAGATTATTGACAGATTTGTTTCCACCCATGTAACCTAGCTTCAAGTAAACATGAGGTAAATCTGTCAACTGATTAAATTGCAGGACTCTTAAAAGCAACAAGGGGGAAGAGAAACTTCACGTGTAGAGAGGAGTTTCTCCCTTTAGTGATAATCCTGCATTGTCCATGTGTTATTTTTAAGTTTTCTATTTTCTAGTTTCTATAACATTCTGGATAGGAAATGCACGTCTGAGTTTAGTCTATTTAAAAATGTGTATAGTCGATATTTAACTGTTAGAAAAACAAATATTCATTGGCATTGTTACAGTTAAAGCGATGCAAAAATTCCTTGGCACAATGCATACGAGGGTAAAAAAGGAAGAAAAATTTGGAAGTTGAGAACATGTGATTGTTGTGTGCTCTACCAGGGCTGTCCCCTCCTGAGCCTCCTTTATTGTGACTGCAAGTGTATGTCAGGGCTTAACTGCTCAGTCGTGCTTTTGCTTTATTCTTAAGCTGAGTTGACTGTAAGGTATTTTGATGGTTTTGTCATGTTAAGTCAAGGATGAAAGTAATTCGTCTATTTATGTATGTATATTTAGACATAGTATTTTGGATACTGTAAAATATAATGTAGATTAGTTTGTGAAGTGGTTGCCACAGCATGAAATATATGTATGAAAATATAGCTGAAGGATAGAGGGGACTGTAATTCATTATCTTGGTGATTTTCTCTTTGCAAACTGTGGCTTTCTTTTAATGTTACATTTAAGCATTTTCCAGGACATACCTCCCTGCTCACAGTTAAATAAGATGTTAAATTTATCTAGTTGCAGCAAGGTGTGAGTTGTGTCTAATCGTGAGTCATTTTGTTTTGGCAACTCCTTATTTAACTTAAAGTTGCCTGGGAGTTACTGGGATATAATGGCAGCGATGGGTGACTTCACACACTTTGTTAATAGTTTGTTCATGGAAGGCTGATTTATCTTTTAATTTACTGATTTATTTATTTTTTATGGTTTTTATTTGGTGTGTATCTGGACTCCCTATCTCCCTTCCCTCCCCACTCCCTGGGGAGTGATATCCAGGGACAAGTTGTCCTTCCTTATTTCAACACAGGATGGGCGAAAGAACAATTTATTTACTTATTTTAGTAGTTGACTTTTTTTTTGTGGTGGTGGTGGTGGTAAATTCACATGTGGTTTTTGTAGTATGGAATTGATGTTCACTTTTTTGTATTGCTTCCTTTGTGGCCGAATAAGTCGACTGAATGAATTGAACCTCAATAGCATATCACTTTTAAACTGTTTTCTTCTAGAAGTGAAGGGTTGTGTGATAGCACTGTGTCTGCGTGTCTTATTCCACATTGTCTCTTTTGCCTGCTTTGGCCTCGCTTTTGAACTTGCTAGTCAACTGCAACCAAAGTAGGTAGAAATGTAGAGGTTTCAAGGAGAAGTTCTTACAAGCTTCATGGAAAGAGCCCAATGGAAGGTAGAGAATCTAACCATCAATTCTGAAAAAAGCTGCACAGTCTTCACAGATTTATGCACACCAGAGAATCCACATGATCAAGGTCTTGTCTAAATACTGTTCCCATCAATAGAAATTGCTATCTAAAAATGCAAGAGTGACTGCTAAGTCACTGAACCATAATATCCAGTGCCACAGGAAAACTGGCATAATTAATCCTGCTATTCACAGAATTGCTGGTTTGAAAAATCTGAGTCAGGGAGGCTGGTTTAAAGTTTAGTGGATACTCTAGCACTCTTCCAGTCATGCCTTGATCAAGTGTTGGATGTTACGCAGATATTTCTAAAAGAAAATAGGATAATCTGAAGCTAGACTGTCTGATACCAAGGATAAAAAGACAGGCAAAAACTGACAGGAACCAGATGTTGAAAAACTAAAACATGTCAGTTTTGTCAAACATGTTGTACTTTCTTCTCTGAAACTATAGATTTATTGAAGAAAACTGTTGTGTAGTGGGATTTTTTTTTAATTTTGAATACTAGCTAACAGCCTAATTAAAAAATTTGCATTGGACTTCATTGATATATTTAAGAACTGGGCAATGGATGGCAAACACCCACCCCACACCCCCCTCAAGAAAAGAAAGTGGTTTGCTTGGTTCCACTGTTGGATATGGTCACTGGTGTGGTTCTCCGTTGAGCTAACTTAGTGCTCATTCTATTCAGTGCTTTGATCCATGCTCTGGAAATAATTGTAAATAATTCCTGATGAAATCTCTGGACAGTCAGAGGGATAAATAACAATATGCATGGAGCAGTCCAGAGGGACTCCTCGTTTCACCCCCAGCAGGCCAAGCTGGTGGTTTCATTTTGCATTCAGTGGCCGAGGTTATAAACCTGTGAACTGTAACAGCCGTGGGCAGCTCTGCTGGAGATGGTGACTGAGGAAGATCTGGGAGCTGGAGGAACCGAAGAGCAGTTTTCGTGGGTTGATGTGACAGAAGAGCCAATGAAAATAGAAGGTGCTCTAAGCAGTGCTGACTGTGCTTTTGGTCAGTACTCAAATACTCTATATAGTTACATCCTTATTTGAAAAACCCTCTGGAAGCAGTGGTGAGAATTCAGAACACAGCTGCAAAATGACTCAAGCAAGAGAATGTATCTTGCAATAAAAGATTTGAAGAACTCAATCTATTTAATTTACAAAGGGAAAAAAAAAAAAGAGGTGTCTTGCTTAAAACATGTGTGTTCCTGCATGGTGAATGCCAGTTGCAGAACAGCTCTGTAATCTTCCAAATAAAAGCATAATGAGAGTCAGTGGCTAGAAGCCACAGTCAAATCTGTTTTCTTTCAAATTTAAATATGTTTCTAACAATAGAGTGATTAACTATGAAAATAGACTGTCAGTGGAAGGATGTTTTCTTGATGGATATCAGCTCTGATCTAAAAACATCAGCACATACAGCTTAGCTCAGTACAGTTACAGGGTTAATTACAGATGTAACTGGGTGAAACGCAAAGACCTGTTTCAGGAGAGCCAGAGGAGGTGATCTGGTGGTTCCCTCTGGCCTTGAACGGGTGAAGAAATCAATTAAATAACAATTGCATTTGCCATCTGGAAATGGTTCCTCTAAATCTTGAGAAACAACAGGAAGAAGATTCTGATTAGTAGATCCCAGGATTTTCAAAGGTGGTATTTGCTTGTCTGGATGTTTTTTTGCTTTTTCGAGTGTTGCGTGTTATGGGTGCTGTGGTTTGAGTGGTTCTGAAAATGCCCGGTCCGTGTGACAAACACAGAAATATCCAAGTAGTGCTTTTCAGGAGTCACCATAAATAAGGGCTCAGGCAGAAGGGGAAACAGAGCAATTGTTACTCACCTTTCAACTCTGCTCAGCTGGTTGAGTAAGTGATATTCTTATACCGACAAAGTTTCAGGCAGTGGCTATTCTCTTTACAAAGAGATCTGTATTTTTCAATGAATACTGTTGAAATAGCAGTCTCATTTTTTTAGACCATCTCTTTTTTTTTTTTTTCCTTCCCCTGAATTACACTGGTTTATTTGTTTCCTACTTCTACTTACCTTTGAAAATGTGGCTCTACAAAGGTTCTCACGAAGTCCGATGTGCTTTCATCAGGAAGTTTTTAACCACTTCAGGTTTACAAACCTATTTTCCTACTTCACTTTACATTGCAGCAGATTAATGTAAGATGAGTTATAATTTGATAAATGGAATTGAAACACTTTTCCCATGTATTTGACATAACACTAGTGAATTCCAAGCAAATTTCCTCACTGCACAATGACCCGTAGCCTAACGGAGATTCTCTGGTGTATTATTGCTTTTTATTTTACAAGCTGACTGTGCTGAGTGTGGTAAATGACTAAAAAAAGGTCTGGCCGGTCTTTTCTCTGATCTATTATTTAGTGACCTGCCTTAGCATGAATGAAGGTCATGGAAAACTTATTTCATGGTAGTGATGCCCCATTTTTCCATATCACTTTTAGAAACTTCTTAACAGATTTTTCTTCCTGTTTCTTTTAGAAAGTGGACTTTTTTTTTTTCAGTCCTTCATGGACTACTGGGAAGTACATCTGCTAGAAAACGCAACTAGGCTTTTGGTTAGTTTCTTTTAAATTTTTAAATAATTTTTCTATAATAAATACTATAATTCTTTTTTCCATATTGGTATATATAGTTTAGTGTAATTATATCTTAATCTTTTTTCCCCTTTAGACCACTAAGTGTAATTCTGTATATGTACAGCAACTTATTCATGGAAAAGTCTTTCCCATACTATGTTGTACAGTAGCACCTCACATTGTACTACCAAGGGAATAAGTGATTATTTTCTTAAATGCTTTCAGGGTAGGTGTGTTGTCACACACAGAGTACTTAATTGCAGCTGGAGATAAAGACATTGTTTGAGGCAGATTGGAAGTCTTCAGTAGATTCAGGCTTTGGAAAACAATGCTGATCCTGTCTTTAAAACTGAAGACTTTCGCTTAAAACTGAGCAAAACTGTGTATATAGACCTTTGTTGATGCTATGAGCACTTTACTGCTACAGTGTACCCTGATTCATACTCCTGGTAAGGATGCACAATTCAATATTTGCAGAAACCAGGAATGTAGTAGCCAGTTATTCAAAGAAGCTTCACTAGGTTTGGAAAAAAACAAAAATTCTTTGGCATTCTTCCTTGCATCTTGTTTTAAAATAACCCTGGTGCCATGGTTACAAGACTAGTCACATTGCTGTTTCTCCTGGGGATCTCACGTTGTGCATCCCCATATGTTCTGGGGATCTGAATTCCTCTATTTGCTCGCTCCCACCGGGCCTTGGGTTGCAGTCCTGGACACATGCCTGGTGATTGCCGTAGCAGGTGCAGTGGGCACCGGTCATTGCCAAAACTTTTCTGCCAGAGTGCATCTCCTGGTTTGTAATTTGAATGTAACGTCTTCAAAATAAATGCTAGTTTTAACCTAAATATGGAAGATGAGCAGGGCCAAGGTATGAAACAAAAAGGAATTAATATTCTGGACCCAAGTTGAATTTGTATTATCCTGAAGTTAGCCATTACTTATCTAGAGATTTATTTACAGTTTGAGTTGGAGGGAACAGATTACAACAGTTTTTTCCTGTCTCTGGGAGTCTGTGTGTAGTTATCCTTTTCCACTACCTTGCTTCAGATAGCTGTTATCTTGCTTACCCCACTTACGTTTCTATAGAAATGTGCTGTGTGTGTGTTTTAGCAACTGACTTATGTTGTTTATTTAAAAAAAAAAAATCCCACAAACCAACCCCTCACCATTACTCTACAAAACTGCAGTAAAATTCCTTGGCCTGTCTAAACAGTTGCGTAAAAGGAGCTGAGGAATCCGTCTGTGCAGTGGCAAACCTGACTATTGTCTTTGAAGGGATGCTCCTTATCTAGGCCATTGTTTTAGCTTTCCTGTCTAATTTTTTAAACGGGTTTTTTACAGCCTCTTTTGATTTAACTCTTTATTCAGGCAGACAGTACAAAATTGAATAGGGAAACAGTACGCACAGAACTAACCAGTCTTTTCACCTAAAGATGTCTTCCAAATTTATCTTTAAAGAAAAAAATCCAATACAAACCACCCAAACTTGCTAGAAAAGGAGTAAGGAGAAAGTCAACTTGCAAGACCAAGTATGGAGTGCTAGCACAGACAGATGCATGTTTTTCTCTCACCCTGCTCAGTTAAATTTTATGTTTCTACTTAGGTTAATGCTATTTATCCTTTAGAAAAAGTAGGTTATGTCTGAGGATGAATAACGTGTCAACTTAAGAGATAGTTCTTCCCAGGAAATACTTTTAACAAACGTTATATATTCCCTCTTCACCACTGTGCCACAGAGGTCTGCATTCCATGTGACTGTTTTGGCTGGTTACAATTCTTTTTTCTAAGACAGTACTCGTGCTTGTTTTTTGAGAGGGGAAGTTTGTCTGTTCTCTGCCAAGAACACCAAATACCAAACATTCTACTAGTTACTATATTAGGCTGAGTCATGATAACTGTAAACTTTGTGGGTTTTTATTCCATGAAGAGTAATAATTTGCTACAGTGCCACTTACGGCAACATATAAAGGCCATCTGCAGATTAAACGTTGTTTCAAGACTGCCTCTAATGAGAAGGGGACTGCCGCTTTAAATATGGGTGAAAGATGCCTCTCAGCTTTCTGAAGGGTTAATTATTCTTCTCTGATTTTCTGAGGTTTGTGTGGATTAGGATTTGTTTTTCCCATCAGCTGAAGCCTTGCGTTGCTTAACAGAGCTGTCGGCTCTGGGAAGTTGATGAGCCAGAAGGTAGAACACAAATGTGTGTGGCATCTACTGTGCAGGAACTTAGTACTTTGTGGACACTTAGTGCTTTCCTGCAAGATAATGTCCTCCATTCCTAGATACCTCGCAGTTAACCTTTTGTGGGAACACTTCCCAAATGTATTAATACGAATTATCTAGTGTGCTGTGATCGTGCACCTTGATTGATGGCGTAAGCAGCTTGTTGTTCTCTAGTTATCCTGGGAAGTTCTCCTCAAGAAATAGAATAATGTAAAAATGATATGAAACCTAATTTACTTTTTAGTATATAAAAAGGAAAATTACAGTCTCTGTTAACAGGTTGAATCCAAGCTCTCTGTCAAGGCTACAAAATACCCCTCATGTGTGCTGGGAAGCACAAGTGGAAGAAAAAACAGTGGTCCTGAAAATGTTCATGTTGAATTCAGTGAATCTCTTGAAGAGGCTTTCATTAACATTTGCTTGTTTTAATAATGCTAGAAGCAGGCTGAACAGATTTTCATACAAATAGGGCACAATGTATTGTAATTTTGACCTGCAAGAATCCTGCAGTTCTGGCTCACGGCCCTTCTTGGCAAGTGTCAGCCACACTGAACAGCTTTTGCTTCTTCACTTAATTTAATTCTTCCCTCCCCTGGGCATTATGAAAAGCTGTATCTCACAGCCTTTGCAAGTAATTGGAATGGCTGTAAATATTTAATATTATAAGTTTGAAAACAACTGATTTCTAGTCTTCCATTTAGCAGTGTTTGTTTTTTTGGTTTGTTGTTTTGTTTTGTGGTTTTTGAAGTGAAGAAAAGATAAAGAACATGATTCTCTTCACCCAAAGAATTCAGATAGCTGTTTGCAAAGTGCTGTGCATCACGCTTTATATTCGCTCTTTTAAATGCAAGAGGGCTGTACTATGTAGTTTCTGTGAACTATTCCTTAAAGAAAATATGAAAAACTTTTTTCTCATTTTTTTACTTCACAGAATTAGAGTACGAAATAAGCAATTCTTAGAAATCCTTATTTGCTGATAGAAATTTTTGTGAAACTATAGTACAAATTTATTGCATTCAGTACAGTGGTTATACTGAGTCTTGTTTATATGTATTTTTAATCTTACAGCCTTATCAAGTCACCTAATAGAACTGTACCCTTTAATCATGACAAATTTCATTAATACCAAATTGGCCAGAACTAAATGCTAGGGATGTGATTTTGGTTTGGGGTTATTTTTGGTGTTTGTTGTTTTTTTTCCTGTAAACAGTTTGGTTGTGAAGATCCATTTAACATTAAAACAAACTCCAAGGCAAAAAGAACATGCAGGTTGAAATAAGAACTGGTCACGTCATTAATGTGCTTTGTGAGCACGATTTTACTGAAAGCTTTTTCGCTTTATTTGGTATTTTAATTTGGAAATGCAGTAAATGCAGTTGTATGTCTTACTGCTTTTTAGGTCGGTGGAACAAAAGCTGGAGTTGTGCGTTTCTTGGGAGAAACTGACTTTGCTAAAGGAGAATGGTGTGGAGTAGAACTGGATGAACCTCTGGGAAAGAACGATGGAGCTGTTGCTGGAACAAGGTTAGTCTGTCATCAGGTAACAGCTGCCTTAAAGGTTTTGCATCTCTGTATTCTGTTTTGTTGTTTGCAATATCTTACATGAAATTGTGTATCAAGGGAGGTAAGTAGGCTGTAAACCTGACTGTCTGCTGATGGTGAGGGGGGGATCGTTAGACACTGATTTGAATTTTTTGACGCCTACGCATCTCTGAAAGTCTGTATCAACCCCACATTCATGGGATTAGTTGATCTCCTACTCCCATGTGAGTTTTATTCATAGGCTGGTAATGGAAAACACAATTTCCTGCTTTTTGACAGTCTGCCTGGATTGAATGCTCAGTTAAGAAAATATCTCTGGGTATGTAATTACTGAACTTAAGGGAAATCTTTCTGCATTGCAGGAACAGAAAGCTCCTATACCAATATTTGCTTCATTGTAAAGATTAGGAACAGTGTAACGGCTTCCTCCAGTAAGTCACACTTAGAGAGCATTACTTCACATCACAAGTTAACTTTCTTTCTCATTTGGTATGAGGAACAATCCTTTAATTCATTAAAAAGAGGTTTTACAAGGATAGGTGATCACAAATTAAATTTTAAGTGGCTTTTGTTTATATATAACCAAATTTATATGTTCTTTACAATCAAATATGCATACATGTGTAGCTATGTATGTAATAAAATATAAAGCTACTTGATTTAATTAAAATCTGGGTTTTACTTTTAATTCTCTGCTATCACGTTTGCTGTTGGCAGCTCAGAGGAATGTATTGAAGAGGAAAGCTATGCATGTTAAACTTTGAACCTGAATGGAATTTTTAGACAACAGAGCTCTAGCTCGAGAGTTTACCCTGTTGAATTTCTGAAGTCTGATATAATCATGCTGTTTCAGTTTCTGAAAGTCCCTGTCCGAATCTAGTATTTAAAAAAAAAAAAAATTTGCAAAATTGCAATCTAATATAGATTAGGTTGTTGCCAGCTGTTACCTGTCGTTTAATACTTTGAGACTATTGATCTAGAATTCTTAGTGAAGCCAGACCATGTATCTGAAAAGACAGATGTCAGTACTCTAATCTGTCTGCTTTGCTTTCTTTAAAGGTATTTTCAGTGTCAGCCAAAATACGGTTTGTTTGCTCCAGTCCACAAAGTTACGAAGATTGGATTCCCATCAACCACACCAGCGAAAGCAAAGACAACTGTCCGAAAAGTGATTGCAACTCCCACAGCCCTGAAACGGAGTCCAAGTGCATCTTCCCTGAGCTCTCTCAGTTCTGTGGCATCTTCAGTAAGCAGCAAGCCAAGCCGTACAGGACTAGTAAGCTTCTTTTTCTATTGCATGCTTTACGTTCCCAAGCAGGAATCCACGTGGCACTTGCCTGTGGTCTACTTGTGTAAATTGAGAATAGAACAGATCTTGGGCAGAGCGCAATATGCATTTAATTGTGCTCTCTTTTTCCCTCAAAGCATGCATGAAGGAAGGAAATCTTAGCTAGCCCTGAAGAAGAGCTGAATATTTGAGTATTTAAGCTTACAAAGTTAATTCAGGCTAACCGAGTTTTCGCAATAAGAAAGGGGCTTGTGATGCCAACAAACTGAAAAGGCATCAGTGTTCTCTGACTGGAATGTTCATTTAGTTGTTAATTTTCCTAGCACTGCCTCTGTCATATGGGGGTTTGTGTTTGAGGATCTGGTACGCACTAAAGCTTCCATAGATCAATCTTGATTTATTAATCAGGAAGCTTCAAACTGTCTAAAACGTTTTCTTTTACTGTTAAAGAGATGAGTCAGCTGAAATACAGAAGAATTAATTGTCAAGTCTTTGCTGACAAAAAGCCTCTTTCTTTTATTTTAGATTTGGTTTTAATCCTATGAATTCATAAAATCTAAATGTTGCAAAGTACAGTGGCTCAGGCGAATTCTAACACAGTACTAATTCCACCTAATACACTTACTATGGATTCTTTTAAAATTACTCTGTTACATAAGTGTCCTAGTCTTGGGTTGCAGCAGTAAACCAGAAATCTTCTGGGAAAGCTGAATTTTAAAAAGTCTCTCTTTTAAGGCAATTAAAAGCAGAGCAATAATTGGTTTTTTTCCAGAGTCACCCTAGTTTTTTACTTTTTTTTAAACCGAAGTACATAAATATATCTAATTAAAAAGAGATCCCTTGTAACTCCCACCAGTGTGGGACCAGTTAGCTGGCACGCTGTCCCACTGACCAGCAGGTGCAGAACGGAGGTGACTTATTGTACTCCTTCAACACTGGCACAGATTGCAAGCAAACAGAGGTCAGCAGTTGGTCAGGGCGACAGGGTTAACACCACAAAAAGCATAGGGGGTTTTTATTTGGCACAAGCAGTGGGAGTTTATTACTGAGTTCGCTCTGGCAGTTGCACTTCTAGCTGCAGAGTGCCCCCTAGTTTGAAATCGCAGCATTAACATGAGGTGCTACCTCAGGTTCAGGGCAGGCTTTGGGAGTCGGTGGTGAGGCATTAATATGGACCTCGACGTTTTATTTGGTATGCGATGATACTCTAAGCAGCAAGAGAGTACAGTCAGACATTGTAAATGTCTACAGTGTGTTTGCTTGTTTTGCCTCTGTGTTGTTCCACAGGGCTTCTGCATGTTTTGGGCCATAAAATACAAAGTTTCTGTAATCCATTGTTTCTGGAATTACACTCTCAGCTTTCTTCCAACTCTTTTTCTAAGGCAACATGAGCATTTAGATACTATCCAAGTTAAAAAGAGTGTCAAAATAATTCTGACGCTTCTTTTTTTTTTAAAGTTAAGCTGCTGAAGAAAGAGGATTTCCCAAAATCGTTTTGACACAGCAGACTTTTCTTACTCCAGTTTCTAGGAAATTTGTAACTTATCTGGAAATTGCTGGGCTCCTACATAGTCATCTCAATTATTCAAGGCTGTTGTTGTTTTCTTCTTCCTGTGTAAGAAAAGCAACCATCAGAGTAGATGATCTAATGATTTAAGAGAGCTGCCTGGTGCAATTTGTATTTATCGCCAAGTCTGAAGGACGTTGGTGTTTCTCTGAAATCTTTTGGAGTTCTTTTGGAATCGGGAATTAAGTTTGATTCAAAGAGATAGAGTTGTTAAAAAGCAATACGTTCTGAAATGAGATATCTTCTAGAAACTGAGAGGATCTGAAACAACTAATCTAAGCATCGAAGTGGAAGATGGTTAATTCTGCCTCGTACCTTTTCAGTCACTTGATACAGCATTTGCAGTGGACTGTAGATGTATATCATTCAAGGCTGTGAGTAGGCAAGTTAGAAAGGTTGTGTGGCCATCATAACAGAAGGGGAAGAGTGTTTTTGTGATGACAGGAGGATATGTTAACAACATCCGTGTTATGCTTTCTGTTGGGGATGTTGTCCCATGCCAGCATTCCAGGCTGTGTATGGCAATTATATTTCAACATTTTGATCTCTGAAAGGATCAGAGAAGAAACATGCTCCTATTCTTGGTCAATACTATTAGACAGAGCTAAAGGTTAACATAACAGAAGAGCAAGCCTTCATTTATTGGTTTTTGCTTTACATAAGGCTTTAACTGAGATGTCATTCTCATTTAATACTTAGACAAATTTCTGAGCTGTTAAGCTTAAAGTCAGTTTTTATAAGATGTATTGGATTTTTTTGGTTCGGTTTTTGCTGTTTTCACAACTTTGTCACTTTAACTACATCATTTCAGTTTATTTACTTTCCCTTCTAGCTCAAAAACTCTTTAGGAAGTAGCAAACAGGGTCATGCTGAATTTTCACTCACACTGGTTCTATTCGGTGGAGCAGAGATCGTGCAAAGTCAAGGAAAACCCTAAGATTCATTTTCCTATAGTTATCCAGATTGATTCATTTTTGTCTGTACTCTTTAAGCTTAATCTTTTAGATCTTTTTTTCCAGAAGCAATTTAATTCCAAGTGATAGAAACATATGTTTTAATCAGATGCCAATTGTTCTTCACAAGGTTTTAGATGTAAGGCTGGCTTTCTAGGTCAAGGTAAATACTTTTTATCCTGGACGTTTTATTGCCATTGTAGAGGTGCAGAATGCTAGTTGGAGTTCCAAAAGATTTCGATAAAGAATTTGGAAATGTCATACTGTTGCTGGTGACCCAAGATGATGACTTGGTAACTAGAGACACAATGTTTTTAACTTGCTAAAAGGCTGCCTTTTTGTTGTTTTTTTTTTTGTTTTTTTAATGCAAAAAGATGCTTAGAAACATAATGAGCTAGGCTTTGTGTGAGTCTACTAAGCACACCTTTGTAGAGTCCAGCCTTTTGTTTTCACTTCAACCCTTCTGTCTCCTACACACTACCTGCTGATTGCTAGAAAGCAGTCTTACTACACATGTATGGCCATTGTTAAATTCTAGAAAATAATTTAAATGTAAACAGAGAGTGCACAATATAGCACAGAAAGCATTTGCTTTACTAACCCAATGTTTGTAGAGTCTGGAGATCTCCTTTGTTTTCACTTGATACAGAATGATTTTTAACTAACTTACTTTGTGAAGTTGACAGAAACATCTTCCCGGTATGCAAGAAAAATTTCTGGTACCACAGCCCTGCAGGAGGCACTGAAGGAGAAGCAGCAACACATTGAACAGCTCCTGGCAGAAAGGGACCTGGAGAGGGCAGAAGTTGCAAAAGCAACCAGTCACGTAGGGGAAATAGAGCAGGAATTAGCACTTGTTCGTGATGGACATGACCGGGTAAGAGTGGTGTTGCTGTTCTTAAAATAGAGGCTTTAAGACAATTCACTTAATTTCAAAAATGGTGTTTTCTTCTTGAAAAGATCTGGGAGTACAAAGTGGTGTTCTAAAGCTAAAGCAGTCCACACCTATGAGATCTTCCTTGTGGGAGCTTTGGCTTGATGAGCTAGCGGATGCATTTCATTTAACTAATGCTGGTTGAACTTCTCTACGCATCTCAATAAGTGATGGTTTTCTTTTATTACATGCATATTTGAATATGATAACATCCTGTGCCTTGGCCCATCGCTTTACCAAATTGTGATCACTGAGGTATAGATACATAACTTGGAAAAAATTTCCAAGATTTTTTTCTTATTCTTCCTGCTAATTAGCATGTACTGGAGATGGAGGCAAAAATGGACCAGCTACGAGCTATGGTGGAGGCTGCTGATAGGGAGAAAGTGGAGCTTCTCAACCAACTTGAGGAAGAGAAAAGGTAACTGAAAACTGTCTATATTAGTATAACTCCATTAAAAATAACCTTTGCATTAAAAGCAAATGCTGTGGTAACTTTGAAATATGAAACACATTTCAAATAATGCAGATTTGGGTAATTATTGTATGAAATTTTATCACAGTTTCTTAAAATTAATAATAAAAAAGAAACTCTCTTAAATTTGAGAAGGGAAAGCCAGAGAAAGTGGATTTTTTTAGAAGCTCTAACTATTGCTCATAGCTGAATTTCATGCAAGTCATTCCTTTTATTATTGCTTTCTGTTATGAAGGATTTTATTCCTAGTCATGTGAAATGAATGGATCATGCCTGATCTTCTTGAAACGCTCTTCTTCCACTTCAAAAATGAAGATTTTGATAATCTCATTTGCTGACAGTGTTGGATTTAAGAATTTACAGATTAGTTCTCTTGTGAATAATTTACTACTACTTGTCATGTACTTCTAGGTAGGGTCTCTATTTTACAGGAAAATCATCAAAGCCATTAATTTTAGTGCCTTTTCCAATTGCCTTTTGAAATCACTTGAAGAAAAGAACTGAGATTAACACATAAATAAAGTTAGGAAAGAAAATAATCTGATAAATTATTGGGACAAGATTAGGTGAGGAAATAATCTGATGGATCGTTTTGGTGGATTTGGAATGCTTTTGAAAAGTGAGAGCCTATTTAGAAAACCCATTGTGAGTCTGCGCTGTAGGCCTGTGTGCGCCCCTGAATTCAGTCAGATGTCAAGCTCTCTGAAAGGCCTCCTTAAAACTAGAAATCAGAGATGAGAAAAATGGTAAACCCTGGGCAATTCCTTTACAGTTTTTATGGGACCCACTCTAGCTGAATTTTTAAAACAAACAGTAGAGTTAGGTCTGGAATTATTTGTCTATTCGCTATGAAATAATGTAGTGGACTTTTAAAATTTTTTTGGGGAAAAAAAAGAAATAAAAAGGACAGCTTTGCAGCACCTCAGGTAGCCTGGCTGTGGACCTGCTTTTGCTGAACGCCAGGTCAGTGGGGGTCTGGTTTACTGCAATCCTCCATGGCCTTGAGCTCACCTTCAGCATGTTGCTAGGCAGCGTGGCAGTGCCGCTCTGCGCCTGCTGCCCATTCACCAAAGTGACATCCTGCAGTCAGGAAAGCATTTCACAGCTTCAGCAGTGTAATATTTTTCCTTCCTCCTAACCACTCTAGGCTTATTTACTTTGAAAGTTCTCTGTAATATGTATTCAAGTCAGTCTCCAGTGACTCAAAGTCAAATAATCTTTGATCCGCTGTCTTCCAAAGCACATTGGTGAGACCCATTTCCAGTAATTTCTTATTGGTTTTTTATTTTAGACATCCATCACTTGTAACTCCCTTTGCAACGATTTCTACATCTGTCAGCCAAGCTGTGGGCACCAGCAATGTGTGTAATTCAAAGGAAAGAAGACATGCTTGTCTCTTCCTTTGCAACATCTTAGAGTGTTGAAAGGATCAAGGAGAAAAGGAGGAGATCTGGCCCCTTGTTCGTTGGGGTATACCAGAGTCAGGGGAGGGAAGAAATAACTTTTTACAAATCTTAAGTCAGATAGCTTCTCACTTCTATCTTCTCATTCTAAGACTCCTCTATAGGCAGGACAAGTCAGTGTTGTTTCTTGCGCTCCCATTCTGCATCTTGCAGTTCATCTGGACACTTTAACGTGTTTGATTTTGATGCAAGTTGATCAGCACAATTCTAGAAGGCCTGTGGGTATCTTGGATGTGCCCTAACTTTCTGACTGTTTCTTAGGTGAATGGTAGAATATACTAAATGTGGGATCAAACTGTTCGTTTAGGTGACCTCTTTCGAGGATGTGCAGAAGGGTGAAAGAATGAGAGAATCAATGACGACGTAAAGGTTTTCTTTTTCTCTCATCAGGAAAGGCAACAGAATTCTTTATAGAACAGCAGGAAGACTGATGCCCTACTTTGTCAGTGGTTGTGTTTCAAAGACAATGGCTTTCCTTCTCACCGATGCGAGAGATTTCTCCTTAGTGTTTCTTGCAGTTTGCTGGTACAATCAGAATGATGTCACTGTAGTTCTGATTTCCACTGAAAAGTGAGCTTGAAAGCATTTTCTTTCAAAGTTACCTGAATTTTAATAAATTGTCCCCACAGGAAAGTTGAAGACCTTCAGTTCCGTGTGGAAGAAGAATCCATTACCAAAGGAGACCTAGAGGTAAAATATCTCCAGCTTTTTAAACAGGGTGTAGTAGGACACAGAAACGCAGTCAGTTCAGATTACGTGTCCTGTTCTCCAGAAGAGAAAGGCAGGAATGATTAATAGATGCAATTCCAAGTACATGCAAAGCACATGAAAGAGATTCCCAGTTCTGCAGTCCATGAGTAAGCTACCTGTCCTGAAACTACAGGATTGCACCCTTAATTCAGTTACACACTTTGACAAGGGTTGTACTGTGAAATGGCTGTAGTTGTTTCAAGTAATTAAGTTAATTCAGAGAAAACTCTTTTCGATGCTTTATTTTATATCTTACGAATGTTTCTGAAATTGCTTAAAAGTAACCACCACCAGCAAATCATTTTGAAGTCATGAAATTGCAAGTTAATATTTATGCCTTTGAAAATTAGTATTGAAGACGAGTCCTGTTTGTCTTCAGTCAATTTTTTGAATAATCCCTCTGCTTTCCTTAGAGAAGAATGATTAGCAAAGAATGTTTTGTCCTGAGAGTTACTGTACACAAAATCTAAACAGCAATTAATGTGTGCAGTTTTTATTTCTGCTGTTAGTATAACTATAATGTTGGGCCAAAACACAGTGCGTTGTTATACAAACAGAATAGGAAAAATTTAATGAAGGTTTACTCTCAGATATTCGAATCCTTCCAATTTTTATCCCATATTTCAAATTAAAAAGCAAGATACTTTTTTTATTGTTCTATGTTGTTGTCTAATCAGAAAAATGTTAGAACTTCTTGCACAGCATAAAATACAAACTTAATTAACTCGTGTTCCTGTAAACCATTTATGATCAAAGTGCTAGCCTTATGAAAAGTATTCATTTCATATAACATTTCTTTTATTTTAGTCTTCCATTCATTTTAAGATACCTATCTAGATTCCTCATAGAATGCTTCTTTTATTGTTTAGTCCATGGAAAAATTTTAATTTTTTATTTTATGTTAAATCAGTTGATAGTCATGGCAAACCATCTTAAAGACTCTGGTTTGTCAAGATGCATAACTTGAAGAGTTTAAACTGAATTTAAGGTAATGAAACTGTTGTTTGTGTTGGAATGGTAGTGCTAAGTCTGCAGGTGAAATATTTTTGTTTGTTTGTTTTTTTAATTTTACTGATAGCGAAAGAGGCAGATTTCGGAAGACCCAGAAAATGTAAGAGGGCACTTAACTGTGCAGAGACATCCCATGTTAACAGATTGTGTGCAGAAAATGCTTATACTTATTCACTAACTGCATAATCTGTTATTGAAACATTGACTCTAGTATTTGTGTGCATGTTGCTTTCAGAGCAATTACAACATTTATCAGAAAGAATGTGTGTAATGACTAAACGTTGTAATCCCCATTAACTGAAGAGAGGGCGAATGTGTCATTAGAATTCTTTAGGGTCAAAATCTTTGCAACTAATTGAAGAGTAGAGGAGCTTGTAGAAAATGACTGTCCAGGATGTTGTAATGTCTTTCATTTAAATGCAGGATTTTAGCTGTTTTCTTCACAAAATTCTGCATGCTTTCCTATGAGCTCCTACTGCTGTTCAATAGATGCAGTATGCAATTAGCCAATTAAATTTTTCTGAGGAAAAGAATTGGTATATTCCCCACCTTCCCTTATCTTTTTTGACATGAAATGCTAAGGGGAGAGATGATTTCCAATATCTGAAGAATTAGGGTGCAAAGCTGTCTGATTTTACCGTATCTTCATGTAGCTTCTCTTCAAATTGTGTAGGAAGAAATATGCTACTGAATAATAGAAATTACCTTACAAGACGTTTAAGCAACCCTCCTGCTTCCATAGCTCAGAATAGTGGAATTTAAAAGCCCTCTCTTTGATTGGACTCAGGAAAATTTATCCCAGGTTGCCTCCTCCACTGCATCCCCAGCCCAAATAGGAAGTTCTCAAGACTAAAACTGGTTTCCTGCTGTGCGTTCTTAGGTGGTCCTTTTGCGAAGCTACTTCAGCGATCTGGGTCTCCTCTATTCTTCCAATTGGGCTCACGGTGTGTTAGAAGTAAATCTGCATGTGCCCTTCCTTTCTCTTGTTTTGTGCACTCCTTGTTTAATCCTATCTACTCCCGATTTCCCTATTCTAATTTTTCCATACAAAATTGACATCTTCACTCTCTAAAGGAGAGGAGTGGGTGATCACTTAGTCTCCAGGCTAATGCTTCATGATCTCAGTCGTGTTCTGTGATTGTTACCCCAGCACGAAGGGAGTGAAGGTTGTCTTGCCCCTATCCTAGAACTGATTATCAGCATTTATGGCTTCAGCACAATCTCACAGTTTGACCCAAAGATGGAGAATCCAACAGTAAAGTTTATTTTGAACTGAAAGAGTAGCTAGAATACACAAGTGCTGAAAATAGCAGATGACTCGTTTCTGAAGTTTATTCAAGCAGAATTCTTTGAGGTTCAAGGCAGAGCAAGGCTCATCTCATTTCTCTACCACTCTTGATCTGACTGTGAAGCTTTGGAGAAGGTGAAGATGCTTCCTTTGGTGGTGGTGGTTGTGGTTTTTTATTTTCTGTTTTTCTTTTCCATCCAAGTGAAGGTTTGCAATCAAATTTTTTTTCTTCTTTTTGTACTGTTCTGTTCTTCTCAGTTTACTGTGTTCTGGGTTTCCTCAAAGCAGAACATAATCATTAAGATAATTTCTAGATGATCAGGAGAGAAATTTGAGTGATTCAAAATTTTGCAGTGATTTTTTTCCTCAGGGAAACCAGAGCGTGTCCCTTGGAAGTCAGAATTCTTTAAAGAAATAATCCCTCATGCCCTAAACGGGGGAAAAGATGTTCACCAAAGATCTCTGGTGTATTTTTTTTTTAATCTTTTATTTTCATTTTGGTAGGGTTTTAATTTATTTTCTTTTGTAATATATAAGAGATGGGATTAAAAAAGCCCCCAGTAATCAGTGATGGTATAGCTGAGCTTTGCAGCAGTAAAGCAATGTCTGTAAAATTAATGATCAAAGTGTTTGGGGTTTTATGTAACGTAGAAAAACTTAAGCTAGCTTATTTTGCAAAGTCATGCAGGGAGAATTCTGCAACTATCAGGTTTGGGGTTTCTTGGTTTTATTAGATCCCTTTGGTGAATTAGAGCAAGGAAGCTATGAATATTCAATTTAAAAAATAGATTACTTTTCAGGCTTACAGTTTTGTTGTGGATCAGAACTAATACTAACCTGTCTCAGAGAGAAGACTGAATTATAATGTTATTTCCCTTAGAATACTTAGCTCCGTTTTCAAAGGCTGTGGGAGGCAAAAACAATAGTCCATGTTCTTGTGGGGTTTTTTTTTTCCCCCATATACACTGAAGATCTTCTACTGATAGAGAAACAAATCTGATACAGAATTTAAAAACAAGACGAATCTAAGAAGCAACTTTTAGTATTCATAGATTTTAGTATTTTGGACCTAGTAACTATATAGTAAAAGAGTCGACTGTTTTCAGCTGGAAAAACATTTAAAAAATTAAACCTCCAGATGTCTGCATCCTTTTGGGAAAGAAGATAATTTGATGTCCAAAGGAATACTGTGTTTGGAGGAAAAGAGCCCTGAAGGAAAACGAGAGGCTCATCCCCATCCCACTTGCTCTGCAGAGACTACATAAGATCTTTTAACTGCTGCAGCTGGTTTGGAGGCAGTACTAATCAGCTTGTCACTCTATAAATAACACAGTTCTGTAAGGGTTTTTAAATATCATATTGCAAAGATCAGAGAAGCAGCAGTGTCCTGCCAGCTGTGCACACGCTGCTGCACTGCGGTTTTGGCGTGAGTGTGGCTGTGGAATTATTCACACATCTTCCTGCCTTTTTGGATTCTTTCAATCCAGCGTTCAGTGGGTAGCTCTTTGGGTTGCAGGACTCTCTTCTGTTAATAGTAGTTTGTAGGGTTTGGGGGTTACTGTGTTACTTTGTTCTGCAGTAAATTAGCTGTGACAGTTAAGCTGTGTGGCGAATTTTCATCGAGACTGATGGATGCAACTTCTTTGGTTAATAAACACATCTTCAACTTCAGTCGTCTTCTGGACATCCACCTGACTCTTAATGTGGGCAAGCCTTGTAAAGCTCCTCTTTTTGGAAAAGACACTGTGAAGCAACAACAGACTTTCATAATCCTTTTAGTTTAGATTGTTTAGTAAATTTAAACCAATAGTGACCTGCCAGACCTGACACAGTACTCGAATCTGGGCACTTCAGAACTAAGCATGGCACCTGGTTCTTATCTCTTTATATTTCTTTTTTCTCCTCCTCACCCCTCACCTTTTCCCCGCTTCAGAGATGCAAGGCACATTTGAACTAGCTGCTGGACTTCCATCTCTCAAACTTCAAGCTTTCTTGCAAGGCCTCTGGGAGTATCTGGGTATCAAGCCAGAATATCCAGTATTCTGTGTTCTTGCTAAAAATTCTACCTCCTTGTAAGCAGAAGACAGAAAGTACCTACTCACTTAGTTTCATCTGCTTCCTGCTTCTCTTGAGGAACTTATTAAAATTAGCAATATTTTTTTTTCCTTACTTCCACATCTTGTTTAATGTATTTAGACTTAAGTAACTATAGAGCAACCAGACGGATTCACTTTGTTACCTGGTTTTGGAGAATCTTACTTGTTGCTTGTTTCTTTCTTGAAAAAGGAGGAGGAGGAAGAACTAGGAGGCTTCTGCAGTTATAGACAACTATTTTCTTTCTATTTCTATTCAAATAATTCATACCGTAGTGACAAATGAACCTTAATGTTTCCAGGTCTTGGCCAAAAAGGATTTTTGTGGCTGAGACTTGAGATACAGCTACCATTAAAAAAAAAAAAAAAGTTGAAAAGTTTTGATTTGCCACACGACCTTCTGTGGTGAATTTTTCTCCCCTGGTTAAAAACTAAATCATTTCTAAAATAAGCCCAGTACATTGAAGAAAAAGGTTAGTGGGATGACAAGGAAAAGGACTTACTATCCTGTTAGAACAGATACAGATATATATACACATATATTTTTTACATAACTATTCTAATTTGTGCTGAAAACTTCATGTACTGATAAATAACTTCTACTTGGCTGCATGAAACTTTTTTGTTCATGTTTCTTTGTTTGTGATTTTCTTTTTTACATTTATTTTTTTTTTACACGTCAGTCCATTACACTTTCAGTCCATCTTTCTCATCCATAGCATTTCCCTGTTCATTTTATCCACTGCATCTTCTCTGCTCATCATTGGTAGAAGATTCTGGCAGCACGGCCTGCATGTGGCTCCCTCCTCTTGTGCTGGCATGTGATGGTGGCACCGTTGTGTTCTCTTCCTTTCCCTTTTTACTAACAGACGCAGACCAAACTGGAGCATGCCCGCATTAAGGAGCTTGAACAGAGCCTACTCTTTGAAAAGACCAAAGCTGACAAACTCCAGAGGGAGTTAGAAGACACTAGGGTAATGGTTTTCACTATTTAAATAACAAGACTGATTTGTGTTGTGGAAGATTTCTGATGACACAGTCTGCTGGGTATAACACGTGCTGAAACAGATCCTTGCTCCTGCCATGACCAGTACCTGCTATAGATATAGCTGGAACACTTTAAAAATTAGCATTAATTTTGAGCTTCAGTGTTGTGTGTGTGTGTACGCTTGTATATGTTTACTCATTTCTTCAGGAGAGTTCAGGTAAGATGTCTTAAAATGGCAAAATTAATACTTGAAGACAAAAGTAGCAAATGGGACCATGAACTGACATAAAGGAATGTTCAGTGGTTCATTTTTAGAAGTAAAGTTCATTAAATCCAAAAAAGTATGATCAACTGTGCCAATGCTTTTAACACAGACTTAGTATTTGGGGATTGGTTTCTGAGGTCTTACATAGCTGTTGTACTACTTGCTTTGCTAAGTCATCGTTTGCAGTGGCTTTTTAGTTCTTTTTTTCCACCCATGACATAATCTTTTCATGGATATCCCAGTAGCGTTAAAATACTGTTACATGTCAAAATATCACTGGACATACATTGTCCGAAGTTGGAAGTTCAGCAGATGTCAATTTTTAAGGATAGATATTTTTATATATATATTCATGCTCACACGTGCAGCTTTTCTTGAAGTTGAGATATGGATGAATATTAGAAAACCAAGGATGTACTATATAATAAGTACTTTTAAAAAACAATTGCAGGTAAGTAATACCTTTTCCAGGATGTTGGTATAGTAAGGAGGTTGAAACAGTAAGTTCCTAATTGGAAATAATTGTGGTAGCTTCATGTGCTTTCCCATACCACAAGCTGCTTCAACAGCCAGAGAAAAGCTCAGATAAAGTGAGGACACTTTTCCAGAGAGAACAGTGGAGTGGATATAGAAAGAATTTCAAAGGATTCGGAGGCTAAAAATGTGTTCGTATTTTTCTCTGACAGTCTTATAGCTGGCATGAGATTAATTTGGAAGCAGTTATATCAAAAAATAAAGACCTCAGGGTTCTCCTTTCTTTTTCAGTCTGCTTAAAAATGGTTCCAAGAACCATTTTGTTAAACTCTGATAATATACATAAGTGTGATTTGTACATTGTTTAGCAAGTCATTATTTCTAGATAACTTCAGAAAAATGAATTCAAATAAGTTTCACCTTTAGAAAGAATGTAATATGCATGTAATACAAAGATGTGGACATTTTTCTTTTTTTAAAAGCAGTAATTTATACATAAATGAAACAACAGTTGGTCTTGTTTCACAGCCTTCCATGTAAAAGCAGCATTTGCTCTTACTCTTAAGGTTTCTTTAGAATTTCCATAGAAATAAGAGTTGACAATGAAACTCAAAGGTATTCTAATCCAAAATGCTGGTAAGAATATATTAGTAATGTTAGTTTGCAACACTCAGTGGTTTCTTTTCAGTGAGACTTAAGTGGTTTTGTATTAAACACATTTTTTAAAATTCTTTCTTCTTTTCTTAAAATGCTGTTAATCATAGGTGGCCACAGTATCAGAAAAATCTCGCATCATGGAACTAGAAAGAGATCTAGCATTGCGGGTGAAGGAAGTAGCCGAGCTTCGAGGGAGATTAGAGTCTAGTAAACACATTGATGATGTGGACACTTCTCTTTCATTGTTACAAGAAATAAGTTCTTTGCAAGAAAAAATGGCTGCAGTTAGCAAAGAACATCAGAATGAGATGAATTCACTGAAGGAGAAGTTTGGAATTAGTGAAGAAGCATTGCAGAAAGAAATCAAATCACTTTCAGCTTCAAATGAGAGAATGGCAAAAGAAAATGAATCCTTGAAAACTAAACTTGATCATGCCAACAAGGAGAACTCAGATGTAATAGAGCTATGGAAGTCAAAGCTGGAATCTGCAATTGCCTCCCATCAGCAAGCAATGGAAGAACTAAAAGTCTCTTTCAGCAAAGGTGTAGGGGCTCAGACAGCAGAATTTGCCGAGTTAAAGACTCAGATTGAGAAGATTAAATTAGACTATGAAAATGAAATGTCAAATTTAAAACTGAAGCAGGAAAATGAAAAATCTCATCATTTAAAAGAGATTGAATCACTGAAAGCAAAACTGTTGGCAGTCACAGAGGAGAAAGAGCAAAACCTGGAAAGCCTGAAGACCAAACTGGAAAGTGTGGAAGATCAGCATCTAGTAGAAATGGAAGACACTTTAAACAAATTACAGGAAGCTGAAATAAAGGTAAAGGAGCTAGAGGTACTGCAAGCCAAGTACAATGAACAAACCAAAGTTATTGATAGTCTTACACCACAGATCAAAGCTGCTGAAGAAAAGCTTTTGGACCTTGCTGCACTTCAGAAAGCCAATTCTGAAGGTAAATTGGAAATCCAGAAACTTAGCGAGCAGCTTGAGGCAGCTGAGAAACAAATTCAGAATTTAGAGACTGAAAAGGTTGATGGAAGTAGCAAGGTTTGTATCAACGTCCATCCTTTTATTTTTACTTTGTTTTTATTTTACATTTGTCCTGTTCTAATCTGCTATAGCAAATACATCACAGAAGAAACAGGTTCTGTTGAATGCTTATCATAGTACCATCTGAGAAGGTTTAGAGAAGGTCTTAAATTTCGTGTCTCTAAACAGGTTTCTAGTGCTTGGTCTGCACCACTAAGCAAAAGCAAAAAAAAACCAAAACAAAACAACTCTGTTGCCTTGCTGCAAGCTTCAGCATGCCTCTGCTGAAAGCTTTGTGTTATCAGAAAGTTAGTTTGGCTTATTTGGGAGAAGAATCCTTTTAATATACCAGTTTTTAACCTTTGGTGCTAGAGGTATTCAGATAAAAAGTGAGTTGAGGGGAAATGTTTCCCCTGTACCTTCACTATCTTGCCTCTCATCAAACAAGATGAGGGAAGAGACCATTAAAACCAAAAGAAAGCAAAAAGGATCTTGGTGGAACTTTTCTTGCAGGCACGGGTATGCAGTGATGTTGTTAGGCACCGTTTCACAGCACTTCTGAAGCAGAGACTGCAGCGTGATCCATCTTGCCAAGATTTTTCTTGGGTTTGGATGAAATGTCTCTTTAAAGTTGATAGCATGTCATTCAGTACTTGAAAGTTGTTCCACCACTGCAGCTAGGGATGAGGGTGGTAAGATAGTCTTTCATTTTAGGGGTTCCCCCACGTCCCCAATCTGTGTATGACCTGACAAGCTAGAGCTCTAACTGTAAGAGTAGTGGGAAAGTAACTGCACAGCTTTCCTAAACCCTTCACAGATGGTTCCAAGATACGACATTTCTACAGATCTTTGACTCTATTTTTAAGGTTACCCTAGATTTCTGCACTACCCCTGGGTGTGGTACAGAACCTTTTGAAAAATTACATCCCCGTATGTGTATTGGTCTAAATAACCAGTTGAAACATAAAAGCTAAATTTATCAGATGAAAAAGTTAAAACAATAAAGAAGCAAAACTACTAATTCAGCTGATGCTGTTATTTTGGAAATTTTGAATGTACTCAAATGTCTGCCATTAAATAACGTTTTCACCATTAATTCCAAGAAAACAACTAAATTTTAATTATTTCAGATATATTCCAAGATGCAATTAGAACTGTGATGTAGTCATCAGTGGAAATCAGCTTCGCTCAGTTAACACATCCCATTTTTTTTCTTTTTTTTAATTTTTCATCTTACAGTGACTTTAATATTACAGTTATTTCTTTCAGATTCAAGTTTTAATTTCTTATTTTTTCATACATGTTTAATTTTATTTTACTCCATTTCATCATCTCTGTTAGGCTAGTAATCTGGCCAAAGAACTGCAGGGCAAAGAGCAAAAGCTTCTTGACCTTGAGAAAAACTTGAGTGCAGTAAATCAAGTTAAAGATTCTTTGGAAAAGGAACTTCAAATTTTGGTGAGTAATACCCAAAAATTTTGATTTTTATCCTTTGGATTTTGGTTTTTATGGTGAGAGTGTAATGGAAATCTGAGGATCAACTCTGACTGAGCAAAGTTTTTTTCAAAGCTATTTTACTTATGAAGCCAAGGGTTTGTGACTAACAGGATCCATCTCAGAATGAAAGGAGCATTTCACCTGAGTTCTCTGTTATCAGGTGTTTTGTCTAAATAGAACTCATCTGTGTATGGATTGCAGATAAAAATAGTAAACCAAATCAAAAGCAGCATGTAGCTTAAATTTAGACTACTCATTACGGAACACGTGGCCCTTTATCATACCTGTTGTACAAATTAATGCTCACTCTGCACACGTCTTGCAAATGGTTTTGGAAGACATTTTTCACCTGATTTCTCATTTTGCAAATTTAATTAAGTTTGCAAGTATTCTGTGGTTGGGTGGGATTTTCCTGAGAAACTCCACAGAGTTAGTAACAAAACGACATGCTTTTAGGTTTCACTGTCCCTGACATAAAATATTTCCATGGCCATAGTAAATATTTGAAATTGGTGGAAGAGTCTCTCTTCTTATCTTCCTCGGGATCCTCCCTTTTCTTCACAGACCAGCATCTCTTCCTGCTGGTAAAGCTGGGAAGCACTAGTTTGAGATTGATCACAAGGCTGCAGATGTCCCCTCACACCTGTGAGCAGCATGGATAGCTTCTTGCGTTGAGAAGCCCAGAAATCACGTCTCCTACACTGGACTCTGTGGCTGCAGTTCTGTTGCTGTGCTAGTTGATGGAGAAGTTATTTTGGAAGTTTAGGGACTTGCTTGCAACCAAGGCAAGGGAAAAATCTTGCTTTATGTTGCTGAATATATCTACGCTAAACTGTAATTCAAAAATAAGATCTGTTTATGGTAGGAGCGAAGACTCTTCTATTTTGTACTTGAGAGATAACTAATAGAAATTCAGTGGTTCAATTATCCTGCTATGACCAAACCTTACGTTAGGTTTTTATCCATTTTGCAGAAAGAAAAATTTACTAGTGCAGCTGATGAAGCAGAAAACGTTCAACAAACTATGCAAGGTATGTCTTCTTCTAAACTAAGCAAAGAACTAGAAAGCTGCAGAAGATAAATGCTGCAAAATAAAGGTGGTTTTTTTTCTCATGTGCTTTCAAATTGACACCTGGCAGTACAGCAGTTTCAGCAGCTATGGAAAGGACAGGATTACTTGCAGCCTCTCAAGAGTAATATACCTTGCAAGTAGGTGGGATTGTCTGCGTCTAAGCAGTTACTAACTTTGTTTTCAAAATTTTACTTGCATAGAAACAATAAAAAAACTAAACCAAAAAGAAGAGCAGTTTGCACTCATGTCTTCAGAACTGGAACAGCTGAAGTCTAGTTTGACTGGTAAGGAAGTAATAAAATGGAATGTTTTGAAAAATGTATCAGCTTTGTGCTTTCATATGCCTCACGCTCAGCTCACCATGTCATAGCAGCTAATGCTTTCTCAAATGCCTTCAAAAGAAAGCCTTTTTTTCTAGGCAGAAAACAGCTTTTGTGGCACTGTGTGTAGTGACCTAGCAAGGTGATGATAACGTAAAGGAAATAGTGCAATAAGGCAGAAGACTTCCTGGCTGAGTGTATTCCAGATCAATAGTTCAGTTCTTGCTTGATGTTGCAACAAAATCATGCTGTGGTGATGGTCAGATACCAGACAAAGGCTTGGGGACTAGCCTGAAGAATTACAAATATAAGATAGTTGATTCACAGAAGCTTTGTCCATAAGTTCTTAAGGATGTCAGAAAGACTGTACACTGGTCTGGTCGTCTCCTTCCTATCTCACAGGAGGGAGTCTTGCTATATCTTTCTAGTTCTACATCTCAATTGAAAACCAATGTAGAAAGAAATTGAGAATTATTATGTACTGTGTAATCGAGACTTCCAAGGCGTTGTTGGGACTGTAGAAGTCATCCCAAGGGCTGCTCTTGCCCTCGGTGGCAGTGCCTGCATTGGACTGAGTAATTTTTTCACTGTAGCTTCATGTTGCTTGCACTGTTTGTCTTCCACTGCTCTACTAAATAGCTGGTGAGTTGTCTCACCTGTAAGATGTGCATACCTCTCCTGTTATGCTGTGTAGTTACCCTCTGATACAGGTACAACTCATAATCACTTCTCATGGCCTGAAGTTACGTGAATCACCTGAAAGATTTCTCGACTAGTTGCTTTTTTACTATTTCTGAAGAGTTCTTAACCTTTTGCTACAGTTAACGTTCAAAATTCAAACTTAATTTTTTATTTTAAAAGGGTAATTTGCAAGGTCTGTAGCATCAGTATTGCTCTGTTTATAGTTCTTTATCTTCTAGCTATCTGTGCATACCCTTTCTCTTAAATTTAATAGACTAACAACCTTTGTCTTGCTCAGTGATGGAGAAGAAATTAAAGGAGCGAGAAGAGAGAGAACAGCAACTGATTGAAGCTAAAGCCAAACTTGAAAATGATATTGCAGAGATCATGAAGTCTTCAGGAGACAGCTCTGCCCAGCTCACGAAAATGAATGATGAGCTCCGGTTAAAAGAAAGGTATTCTGGTGTTGTCTGAACTTTTTCACATGAATTCTTTAGTTCTGCACTCGCAGCTTCTCATTTTATCTTTCTGTAAATATCTGAACAAGATGCTCCTGAGTGTCACATTGATATGACAAGCGAACTTGTTCTATCGAACTGAATTAATCAAAACAGTCTCCTCAAGAGTGATTTGAAGAGCATCTCATATTTATAATTCTAAAATCCTTATGTAACATACTTCTCATTGCCCAGAGTAAATGACCTTTTTCACAATCTAGACTGTTTTGTGAGTTGTTTTGTTACTTGATTACCTGATAATCTTGTTTTACTTGGATATATAAAAGACTTGGGTCACGTTTTTGTCTGGCAAGAGAAAATGTGTTTGTTTTCAAATAAAAATTATATGTAGAATAGTTGTTCTTTACCTTTATGAAATCCCAGACTGGGAGCAATGTAACTGGCAGCTGTGTCGGTCTGCACACAAGCAAGTGCTCAATCTCACTTGTGTATATTTAATTTAGCAGAACACTCTCTGTATGTTAAATAATTAAATCTCTTTCTAAATGCTTGGACAGCGTATAGAACTTCAGCATAATTTAGACTCATCTCTGCGCTTGTCGTGCTGTCAGCAAAAAGTAATGTTCTTTTTATTTGGTCTTTCTAGGCAGTTGGAGCAAATACAACTTGAGCTTACAAAGGCAAATGAAAAGGCTGTTCAGCTTCAGGAAAATGTGGAGCAAACAACACAGAAAGCTGAGCAGAGTCAGCAAGAAACTCTCAAGATTCATCAAGCAGAACTGAAAAACTTGCAGGATCAATTAACGGACATGGTAACTTTTAAAAGTGCTAGCTAACTACATGCAGAATATTGTACCACTGCTTCTTTAACTGTGTTCTAATTGTTTTATCTTCAATCAGAAAAATCAAATGGAGACTAGCCAAAATCAGTATAAGGATCTTCAGGCAAAATATGAAAAAGAAACTTCTGAGATGATCACTAAACATGATGCGGACGTCAAAGGGTTCAAGCAGAACTTGCTGGATGCAGAAGAGGCACTGAAAATTGCACAGAGGAAAAATGATGAGTTAGAAACACAGGCTGAAGAGCTGAGGAAGCAAGCAGAACAGGCCAGAGTATGTATACTTTGTTACTCTGCAAGTAATTTAAAGTTTAAATCTTTCTGTCTCAGGGAATCGCTATTTTCTGCCTGGCTTCACCATTTCGTAGTAAAATTTTTGCAATGTTTCTCTTTTGAACTTTTCCAGGGTAGATTAGTATTGGTTAGGGAAGAGAAGCATACATGGCTAACTGGTTGTCTTCTCTAGATTACACAAGAATCCATGATACACAGTTCTTTGATGTTAGCATTTGATGTTCATTGATGCCTGGCTCAGCACAATTGGTTGGAGCCAAATGTTATTCTCTGTTTTTTAAATGCATGATTTTTAAAATACGTTGTGAACGTATTTTAATTAAAAATATTTTTTACACTTAAATAATCTGTGTTACACACCTGAAATTTTGTTCTGTAGTATGATCCCATATTATGTGCAACTGTTTAGTATATAGCTTGACTTTAGTTTTCTCCTGTTTCTCTGACATTACTGCTTGCTTTCATCCTTCAGTTATTTGCTATAATCTTTGGTTTATGCTTTAGCAAAATATTTAGTGTATAAATTGGCACACAACTTAACTTTAAATACACCACTGATGTGGTGTTTTGAATTAAACAGGTTATGACAATACATTTTTGACAGAATCATGAGGAGGTTTATCTATAAAAGATGAATTTGAGAATTGGAACTCAGTATCTAATATAACTCCCTGCATTTTAATTCACCTAGATTCTTATGAAATCATTCTGTGGCTCTTCTTTCTGAGTAATTTATATTCAGAAAGTTTGTTGAGAGTAGTTTTAAAAAACAAGATGAAGTCTTGTATGGAGGAACCTTCAAACTATGATTTTTTTGTTTTTAATTGTTATTTAACCACGGAAAAGTTTTCTTGTGGATGGTGGGTGTTTTGTAATGAAATACCAGGGGTAGCTGTCAATAACTGAGTTTGCACAAGGACTGTGTGTCAGTGTATACACTTTTTAAAAACTTAAGTTACAATAGCTCTATTTGCCCTTAAACCACATTCCTCATTTGTCTGCTTGACTTCATTTTTGTTTTCCCTTCTCCCTGACTTTATTTCTTTAGTCCTTAAGCTCTGTGTTAGCATCAGCCAGAAAAGAAATTGAACTAATGTCAGACGAGATGAGGGGTTTGATATCAGAAAAAGAGACTTTGGCACAGGAGGGGAATACTTTAAAATTAGAGAGAGGTTCCTTGTTATCAAAACTTCTAGAGTTGGAATCAAAGATTTCATTCATGCAGCAAGACCAAGAAGAACTTTTGACAATAAATAAAGAACTTAATTTGGAAAATAAAGAAATCCTAAAGCAGAAGGAAGAAGCTGAGGCCAGAAGCCAGCAGGAAAGCACAGAAAAGGTAGCACTCATTTCTGAGAAAAGCAAATTACTCTCTGAAATAGAGGCAGCACAGGCAAACCTTCTGAAGATAACTCAAGAAAATGATGCTCTCCGGTCTTCAGAGTCAGCCTTGCTCCAAAAGTTGAAAGAACTTCAGGCCAGCAAAGATGCCATGGATGTGGTATGTCAGAAACATATCAAGGAACGGGAGGAACTGGAGTATTCTCAAAAGAAACTTTTGGAAGAGAAAGATGCAGTTATTAAAGATAAAGATGATGTTATTCAGAGGCTGGAAAATGCTTGTGAGGCCCTGGCCAGAGATCAAAGGGAGCTACTGCAAGAGGTGTCAGTTCTGACTGCAGAGAGAGATTCAGCCCTAGGTAAACACTCGGATCTTAAAAAGACAATTATAGACTTAAAAAATGAAATGAACAGTCTATTGCAGACAAGTCAGAGTCTGCAGTCAGAGAAGGAGATGCTCCTTAAAAGCATAGAAGAACTGCGTGTGAGTTTAGACAATACGGTTAGTGAAAACCAAGCGTTAAAGGTGAGAACAGAAGAGATGCAAACGGAACTAGAGACTGAACATAAAGAAGTTAAAAAAGTGATGAAAGACAATACAGAGTTGAAGGATTCCCTTGCTAGTCTCTCTTGTCTTCTTGAGGAAATGAAAGCCTCAAGAGAGAGATCAAATTCTGAATGTATTCAGTTACTTCAAGAGAAAGAGGCTTTTGCTTCATCTGAACGAAGGCTTTTGGCTGAAAGGGAGGAACTCTTAGATGAAAATAAGGCAATTACTGAAAAGCTTGCAAAGGCCATAGTTGATGCTGTACTTGCTGAGACAGTCTTTACTGAGAAAATAAATGAACTGAACTTAGAAAAGGAATCTGTTTTTCGTAAGTCGTTGCAGTTTGAAAAGCACAATGAAGCTCTTTTGCAAGAGAAGAATGAATTGGAGAACAAATACTTAGAGCTTCTTGATGAAAAGAAGTCTTCTGCAAATGCAATTTCTGATATGAAGAGAGAACATGAACTCAATGTCTCAGCCAAGAGAGCTCTGGCCCAAGAGAACACCATGCTCCAAGACTCCATTGAAGCCCTCAAGGAAGAACTAAGTAAGAAGACTCTAGAAAATCAAGAGCTAATAGCCTGTAAATGTGACCTTTCCAATCTTCTGGAAGAGGCCCAGGAGGCCAAAAGAACATTAGAAAATGAACTGGCTGCTGTATCACATGCTGAGCAGGTCCTGTCATCTTCATTCAAGACCTGTTCCTCTGACAGGGAGATGCTGACTAGAGAGAGGGCTGAATTGCAAGATAAGTGTCAGCAATTAAATGGTGAGGTTGCAGTTATGAAAGAAAACTTAACCATAGAAAAGGAAGCTAGAAAACTGGACAAGGAATCATTTTTGTTGGAACGGATGGAATTTCAAAGCAACATCAGCTTCTTAGAGAAGGAGATAGAAGAGCTGAGAGAGAAAAATAAAGAATTTCTGACTGAGAAAGAACTTTTAGTTCAGGAGAAAGAAAGATCTGAAACTAAACTGGTAGAAATAATTAAAGAAAAAGAAACCCTCTGTGCAGAGAGAGATCAGCTTGCTTCTAGTGTCGAACAACTGAAGAGTGACTTTGCTTCCTTGTCTAAATCAAAAGCAGAGCTCCAGGACTTGCACAACTGTGTCTCCGAGACTCTAGATGATCTTCGACACAGGCATGAGGTGATGGAGGAGGAGAGAGTAAAGTTACTTCAGGAAAACGACAGCCTGATTGCTGAACAGAAGAGTCTGGTCGTCATTAAGGAAGAAATACTGAAAGAGAAGGAGAAATTCTCCAAGGATTATTATAAACTGTGCGAGGAAGTAGCGCTCTTAGAACAAACTAATAGTGACCTCTCAGGCAAATTGCTGATCTCTCAGGGCAAAAATCAGATGCTGCAGGAGGAGATGAACAATCTGGCTTTGAAACTAAGAGAAATTGAGACTCTCCAGGCCCAAACGGTAGCACAAAAACTTGAGGTATTGAAACACGTAGTTAAACAATCAAGTCCGGTTCTACTAATACTGAGCACTAACCTGTGGTTTTCTCTCTGCACTTCATTGCACAATCAGCACTTCATCTCGGTATAAACGGGCTGGAATTATGGTCTCTCTCAATATATTACTCGGGGCTTTTTTTTAAGTTGTAACTTTGAGTCTGAAAGACACTTTAATATTTTTCAAAAAATATTTCTAAATATAAAAGCCTATGTTGTCGCTGAATGTTGCAAGAAAACAACGTAAACTGTGAATAAAAGGAAAATTTGTTTCCTGAATCTGGTAGGAGAAATTGAGCAGCTCCTTCTATTGAAGTACTCTGCAGCTTAAAAGCTAGACTCTAGTATTAGGTGAGGTTTTAGATTAGATCTTTACATGATTTTATGTTAAATTACAACAAACTACAAATTTGAGTTACTCAAAAAAAATATAAAACAACATACTGCTCTGGAAAATGCAATTGGATAAGAAGCATTTTAAAATAAAATAAAAAGATAAAAATTCAAATTGGCATTAGAGGACTTTCAGTCCATGAAAGATGCTGACAGTTCTGGTGTTCTTTTTATTCACAGAAGTGTTTTGTATTCACCACCAACAAATTTTATGAAGTATTTTGGATTTCAGTTCATGTGGCTTGAAGCCCATAAAATCATTTTGAATACAAATTGGAATCAAGATAACCTGTTATGCCCTCCTAGGTGTTTTAATATTCCTGTGAAGTATTTCCTTCTATGAGGGCACAATGAATAACAATGAAATAATGCAATAATTGGATTTATCACCTATTTGATTTTTAATTATTTTTCAAATTCTAACAGCTTTTTATAATTCCACATTTTCTGAAAATAGAGCAGGCTGTTGGAAGTGAATATCTATTGAACTACTACTATCTAAAGTTGTTAGAAGTCTAAAAGCAATCACAGTGGTGGTCGTTAAAAATCCAGGAATTAAAAAGAAAAAATGGTCTTCCTCGGTGGTGACACAAGCATGGGGTTATGATCTATTTCTGCATGGAATTGAATCTTCTCATGTCCATTTGTTATTATACTTTATGCAGCTTCAAAATGCAATTAAATTCCCAGTTGAAGTCCTTATGTAATTGGAAAGCAGTTGGCAAACCATGGAGCTGTGCATAAAGTATCGTGGTTTATCTTTTTGCTTTCAGAGGTCCCTCTGGTAATACTCCTTTTTTCCCCATCCCCCTTAATATACAGGCTGCCAAAATGGCAGAAGATGTTTTCCAGACTGTGGAGAAAGTGACCAAAGAGAAGGATGCCATTCACAAAGAAAAGATTGAAACCTTGGCCTCTTTGGAGAACTCTAGACAGACAAACGAGAAGCTACAGAATGAAGTAATTGCGTTTAAATGCTTTTATATGAAAAGTTTTGCCTAGTTGGTAAGGAACAGCTATTGAATTACAGAGAATTAGATGAGGCAAGAGTGGATTCTGTCATTTTGCCACCACATTACTCAGTCCTGACTGGCTTGTGAAAACTTACTAGATGAGTGCACATTGATGGAAGATCTAGGTGCTTTTTATAGCCATCATGACCCGTGTGCTTTTGTATTTTGCATGTGATTTCAAATACTGTACAGTATACAAAGTCGTGTCCCTTAAATCTTGGTGCAGCAACAAAATCTCTTACAGGAGTTCTGGATGCTGCAGCAGCTTTTGTAAATCACAGAATCCAGAGACATGGGTTTGACTCGAGGCTCAATCAGTCTTGCTATATAGCTTTGGATCTGTTGCTTAGATGTGACTGCTCTGTGCTTCAGTTCCCTTGTTGTAAGCATGGGGTGCAACTTTACACTCTGATGAGTTCCTCAGAGCTCTGAGTAACAGTGCTCCTAATCCACAAAATTACTGCTCCGTTGTCACCTGTACAGAAAAAGGAGTGCATTATACCGTCTTCGTGATCGCGACATGTGTAATGTTACAATTTCTTCTTTTTTCCACTTTTCTGTTCATCAGAATTGTGGTTTGACGAGGTACAAATTCTACTGAGCTATTCACCGTACAGTGGTCCCAAAGAACTTCCAGTCCAACACGTAGAGCAGTTCCTCTAGGGACCTGTTCTTCAGCCTGTGTCCTCCCACCACTTTGTGATACTCCAGGGTTCAGAGAAGGGAAGAATGTCCTCGCTATCATTCACACACTTTTGCCCTGGAGTGTCTGGTCTGACGTTGAACTGGCATCCTTTCTGCAGATCTTGAGCACCCTGTGGCCTCTTTTTGATGGCTCTTTCATCTTCTGCAGCTCCCATAAGAACGGGTAGTGAACAGCTGGGCTAACCTAAATGCCACAGCTTGTGCTGAAACACTAATGATTTCCAACAAGATCTGAGGACTGGAGAATTAAAAGCAGTGACGTTAGTAATGGCAGGGATTCACTTTCTGGATTAAAAAATAAATAAATCTGCAGGGTCCTGTAATGCCATGAGAATGGCTGTAGATGACCTCTTACGTAACACAATGCGTTGCTGAATGTGAACAAATAAGGTTCGTGAGCCTGTGGTGTTTTACGTGGTAGATGCAAACTCAGTAAATAGATGCGCAGCAATTTGTCCCATGCTACGAGATCTCTGAGAGGAGTTCATTTCTTATGGTTGCATGCACAACATTCAGCCTCCTGTTTCTCAGAAATTAAGGTATGTCAAAGCAGAACTTGTTACCAGTTATTTTAGTGAAATAAAGATCAAGGGAACAGCTAATTTTAGCAATAAGCATTGAATTTTTTAGAAAAATGTGCCTTGAGTCATATATAGCATTTAAAATGGGTGCTTTGGAGCTTTACCTTTTATATCAGGGTATATACATCAGATTACTGCTCTTCAGTGGGCTTGGGATTCTTTGTGCTGCTCAACTTGAATGCAGAAGGTCTCATATAACGTTTTTTGTTAGACACGTGCTTCTCTACAGACAGGCTGAATTAATTTAAGGATTAAATATGACGAAGTGGAACAGCTCAGCTCAGGCCCCCATTTTGCTGAATATCTTTTCCGAGTGCTACACCTGTGTATAGTTGCATTAGTGTAATGAGGTGTTTTTCCTCTTTAAGTTGGACATGCTTAAACAAAACAACCTGAAAAATGAAGAGGAACTTAATAAATCAAAAGAGCTTCTAGATCTGGAGAACAAGAAAGTGGAAGAACTTAGAAAAGAATTGTAAGTATTTCAACATTAAATCTGTTAAACCATTATTTTGTAGTTTCATTTACCTTTCATTTTTAAAAAAAATTGTCTTTTGGTATCTCTCCAATATCCTCACTTATAAAGCAAATATTAGGTCAAAATTAAATATTAGTTTGACTTGAAATCAGAACGTTGCTCCTGAACTGCTGAAGGATATTGAAGCAAATCCTCCAGGCGTTGTTTGAAATAATTTGTTTGTTGGAGGAAGTCTAGTGTTCTGCCACCTGAGGGCACTAGGTTATTTTAAAAGCTTTATAATAAAAGAAATTCTGTTTGGATTGAATTACAAATACACTTGGAGTGTTAAGTAGTTTTAAGTGGCTTTGTTTACAGGAAATCTGGTTCTGCTTTTATTTTTCATTATTGGCTTTATCCAGTTTATTCCCACTGTGCATTTATTTTCTGTCACAATCCAAATGCCACATATAGTATGTAAAACTAGAGTTAATTGGCTGTCACGTGTCTTATGTACTACAACTAATCCTGTGTAGTATTGTACACAATAACTTAACTGCAAAGCAGCTGATAGAAAGTAATTTTCCCTGTGAAATCTCATTGCATCAAAGTTTTTGGCGTGCCACTGTGAATAAAATTCCTCGTTATTGCTCCCCTGCAGTAACTGCATGTCTCCCAGCTCTGAGATGTAAAGCATTAAATCACAAATCTCTGTTCCCACCTGCACTCCAAGAATTTCTTGACTCATGCTGGAATCTAGACTGAGAGCTAAAAGCAGCTTTGACTAATTATTATTACTGTTCACTCCATAAGTCATTTAGTGACAGTTCTTAACCACTGCTCGGAGGTGAAGACAGGGCCCAGGGAAATCAGCACACAGAATTAATGCCAAGTTTCTGTATGACTGACAGATTTTGCTGCTTGCTTTTAAAAACCTGCATGCTTGTGTAGATAGCACCCACCTTTGAGGAAGGCAGGATTTTGTTCCACGTGCAATTCCTACCTGCTTTAGTGCTCGTGGGAAAGCAAAATCATTATTGCCAGACTAGTTGCCCCAGTGCTGGAACAGCCAGGGACCACAGACTCTGGGTTCGTGGAAAGACAAAATATATTAGACTGTAATTTGCCAAGCAGAAGTTATTTATAAAAGATACTTCCTTGAAAATCATCAGCACTGAAAGGTGTTCTCATGATCCTGATCACTTTGTGGGTTTTTTTCAATTTTTTTTTTTTTTTTTCTTAAAGTTAATTCTAGTCATAGACTGTTGCTGAATGTGGTCTCTAACCATCAGTGGTAGGAGACATTGTGGATAAGTGGAAGTTTGTCTGGTTGGTTTTTAATTGATCTTCGTTGTCTTAATTATTTTGTGTGCTGCCTTGTATAATTAAAGAAATAGCTTGATAATAGGCTTTTCTTGACCAGCAGTCATGTGGGTAGAGAGTCCTTTGGTGAAGGTAGTGCCCTGGCTTTTGCAACAGAGAGCGGAGGGAAGATTTTTGCCCACAAGAGCAGGACTGTAGGTAGGGACACGCCGCTGCCTCCAGAGCAATGTCTGTTGGAGGTGGGGAGGTGTTACAGTGGCACTGGTGTCCTCCGTAAAAGAGCCGCCTTGTGCAAAACTGCGATGGAGAAAAGCAGAAAAACTGTCTGGGTGTTGTGTATTCATGTAGTGCTGCACACTGTCAAGTGCACTCGCAGCTATCGGTTTAAAGTTCCTTGGCACCAAACACAGGAGAGCATCTCACACAAATTGACCCCAGTATTTTTTTGTGCTTTTTTTTTTTTTTTACAACGCCCTGACTCTACGTTTTAATGCCAAAAGCAAAAAGAGGAGAACTGGTTAGTGCTGCAGTTCAGCAAACGATTGTGGTTAAAAATAGGTTTGTTCCTTTACAATATCTTTGTACCAAGATAATTTGAATCGATGTTCAGCGGTGGGAGCTGGCCTGTTTAATCCAGGCTAGGTGGGTCGGCGTGGAAACTGGTCGAGGTGAGACCAGGTAGAAGCAGTGGTTGGAAAATCTTAGTCATATTACACGCTGAATTCAAAAAGTAAATCAGGCTTCCTTTCGTTTAAATGTGCCCAGTAACAGACCGCAGAGTCCTTGTGTTTTGAAGTGCTTGAATTAGTTTCTGACTTAGGGGTTCTTCTACCTCCCACAGTCATAAAAATATTTTTAATATTCCAGTCAGGGTTTAACTCTGTGTAATATTGTTGTAACATAGGAGTACTGAGATAGCTTTTTATGAAAATAAAACACAGTTACAAAAATTACTGTTTAGGGAAATGAAGCTTTTATTTTTTGAAAGATACTGTCACATCTTTCAAAAACTTGTGTTAGTCATTTGTGTTACAGGCAGGTATGCAAAATATTTTTTTTTCCAAAAATTTGTTGAAAATAAACTTACTTTAAAGAAACCACACACATCAGTAGCAATGTAGGCTAACAAAACCTGCAAATCCATGTTTTTCTTCAGCTTTTGTTTTGTCTCCTTTTCAGTTTTGTATCTGTTAAAATAATGGAATAGATTAGATACTTTACTGTTTTGCCTCCTGCGATCTTACACATTCTTGTATGTTTGGGTGTCAGACCTTGTAGGGAGTATTTTAATAAGAGGAACTGTAAGATTTTTGTTTTATTATTTTTTTTCCCTTTTTTTTTTTCGCTCGTGTTTTACCTCTGGCTACAGAATTCACTTCTGAGAAAGTCTAGGCTATAAACCTTGCCAACACTCTTGCCAAAGCCTACCCTATATTTCTGAAGCCAAGCATTTGCTAACGGTTGGAAGCATGCAGAACTCACAGTCTGAACTTACCTTCCATTTCTCTGAGTATCTGATAGATGTAAAAGAAAAGGAGTTTTGTGCTGCTACTGCTTTTCAGGGGTAAACCTACCCCTGTGCGCTTGAGGTATAGATTGTCACCTTTATTATAGATCCCATTAGACACGTGACCTAGATGTATTTTTCCAAGCTGTGAAGCAGAATCTCTCCCACAGTTTTTTCTTGCCTCTCTCGTTCCTATGGTAACGATGCACTCTCTGTCCTCGCAGCGAAGCGCTCAAGCTGGCAGCAGCTCAGAAGTCCCAGCAGCTTGCAGCTTTGCAAGAGGAGAACGTGAAACTTGCCGAGGAGCTGGGCAGGAGCAGGGACGAAGTCACAAGTCATCAGAAGGTAGAGTGGCTGGAACGTTTCCTGATCTCTGGTGCAAGTGCTGTGCGTGCTGTTTCTGCTGGTGCCTGGGTGACGTTGCACTGCATGTTTGTGCTTGAAAGATGAGTTGTTCTGAGAATGTTTTAAAATAAATTTGGAAGCCACCTGCATTGGGAGGTTAGAACTGCAGGCTGACAGAAGGTTACGTAACCTGTGAAGGATACTTAGGAGGCCTGAGAATAAGCATAAATTAAATATGCTTTAGTCAAATGTATTAACAGACACTTGCTATTTCTGTCGGGAGTAATTTTGTTATACAACTGTGGAAATCTCCATCTATCCAGTACTAAGGAAATGTAATTCTCCTCCTTTTTCCTGCTCTTCCTTCCCACTAAAAAAAAAAAAAAAAAAGTATTTAGGATGTATTTCTGAATACAATTTAAAACTGCTTGGTTGGACTCTGTCTCTAAAAAGCGCTATGCACGTGTAAGCTTGCTTCAACTTCTTACTGTGCATGTACATGAACAGTGCTGCAGCCAGTAGAGGGATAGAATCGATGCAAGATGCTTTTCTGGTGGTAGTTTATAGATGACTCAATTTTTAATTTTTTTTTTTTTTCCTATTACATTTTAACATGTTGCTGGAATTTTTAAAGTACAGGCTGAGTTACACAGCTTATACCACTAGTACTTGCCAAAAGAGAAATTAGATTTACAGCCATTAAATATGGAGGGTTTAGTTCTTGTGGAGCAGTTCCTGTGATAGCCACACCACAAAGACATTTTAGGAATAACTTGTCCAAAAGCAAGCACATAGGAGATGTGGATTTATATGTTGCCTTGCTGAGATGGCACTTGTGCAGAAGAGAGGTGTGCCTCTTCCCAGTGACACTGAGACAGGTCTCACCAACCTGCAACAAAGACTGATAGTTTTGAAGCCAAGAGGCTGGCTTTTCCCCAGACGGTCCTATTTTGAAATACTGAGAAAGGGTGACTGCAGATCAGGCCGGCTTTTCAACCCTTTTGTCTGCTGACAGGAGTAATGCACGAGCTGCTTCATCCTGAAGAGCCTTTGGAGATGATTAACAAGAGTCCCAGACGTGTGGGCTCCACCACTGACTCATGCTGCATCTGAGTAGTGGTGTGGTAAGAGAACGCTGTCATCCTAAACAGCCAGTGGGAGCTCTGCTCCCCACTCCCACATGTTTTCTTAAATTATTTCAGAATCTTTGAGGCAACCTGTTATTTTCAGAAAGAGTTGTAACTTGAAGAGGATTCGGCAGCACTGGTCAAATCTTTCTGCCTGTGGTATGTAGCTGGAGTTGATACACAGCAAGTCCCCGAGGGAGGGGACCCTTCGGCCCCCAGGCGTAGGCTGGCAGCGCTCAGGGCCATCTCCTCCCTCTGTGGCCACCGTTGTTCCCAGGTGACCTTGCCACGGCGTCCTGCTCCTGCTGCCTGGGGATCTCGTGGCCGGGACAGAGCGCGGGCGGTGACGCACGGGGATTAGTCAGTTATCTCGCAAACTGGAGTATTCTCAGTTCACTTGCAACGTGGCCTTTTCTGCCCGGGAGTACATTGCTCCAAGATCAAAGATCTGGAAGATCTGCTGAAGCTTGGAGAAACACTCTGTTTGCCTTCTTCAGCCGTTCGTGTTGCCTTACGTCCTTTTCTGCAAGGAAGATGTAACCTGAATCTTGGGAACGTGGGAATGCCATCTGCTGCATTTTCTAAACATAGTATTTGGGCTATGGTGTCTTCAGGTCTAGTGAACTGCATGGCCTCCTAAAAAAGTGGAAGAGGCATCTGGTGTTCCAGGGAGCTCCGTTGTGGACAAAGGAACGAAGGCAAAATGATGTCATTTAAAAATGCTTGTTTCCTGCTGAGCGTCACGTCACTAATGAGTGCAGCTCTTCCCAGCTTAGTATTGTTCAGCTCTTGTTGGTGAGACACGTGGTCCACCTGCCCAGATTGTTCCTGTTTCGGGGTTGCTCCTAAAAAGCATTCCCTGTCTCATCTGGAGGCTGTAAAGTACTAACCATCCTCTTGAGTCTGATAGAAACCTGCTGTGACCCTGAGGAGTAGGATTTCTTTCCTTTTTTTTATTTTTCCTTTAGATCTTACCCAACCTAAACTTACAGTCCCCTTGTTCTACCTTTGCTGCTGCTGGGTTCTCTTCATGAAATGGCAAGAAAACCACACAGCACTGAGGATTCTCACAGTCTCGGGGATCCCCCCCCTCCCCAGTTCTACCTGGGGTGAAAGCACGTTGTGTTTGGGCACCAGGGTGCAGCATGCTCTGGGCTTCCTTGGTTCAGGCTGGCTGGGGGGAGAGTGGAAAAAATGTTTCTGTGAAGAATTGCTCGATTAGATTTTAGAGAAGAAATGTCTGTGGTGGCAATGACGAGGCTTAACAGGGGACAGGATGGCTCATGGAGCTGCATTTTCTGCAGGGGGTACTGAAAAATTGGACAGCAGAGAGGAAAGCACGGAATGTAGCAGAGCTTTGGTCTGTGTGAGGTTCTGTGCATGTGCCTGTTAAAATGCAGTAGGAAAGGTAGCAAGCATATGTTTTAAGTATTTTGAGCGGTTACTATGGTAACTATAAATTCTAGCAAGTCAATTGGGTTAGTGAATCTGTGGCTGCATGTGGCACACTTTGCAAAATTAATGAATACTGTTTCATGAATGATTTATCCTGACATCTAAAGGTTAAAGTGTCTTGTACTAGAGATGCTGAGGGGTGCTTTTCTCTATCGATCCATAAATAATTAGCCGTTTGTAATTAGTTAAAGATTCCCAGTCAGATAGATACTGAGCTTGAGGAACTTTTCTGGCTTGCTTGTTGTGGTATTTTGGGAGCCTCAGACCTATCCAGGCATTTTAACTTTATTGGAAAAAGCGTCGAAACATGTACTAGCTCAGCTGGTCCATCTTTTATTAAAGGTGTGTGAGAAGTCTGCTCGGAGGGTAATGAGAGAATGAGTGGATTGCAGGAGAAATGTTGAGGGAAGGGGTGTCATTTCTCCCCGTCTACAGGCAGAAACTGCTCAAGGCTTGATCCATGACCCACGCAGCTGCAACAGGGGTTTAGAAGCTGCACAACTCCACTGTCATCTTGTCCTTTATTTTTCTCTCTTTCAAATTCACTTCTGTCTCGGTCTGTACAAAAATCACTCACCTCTCCACAGCCAAGCAGGGAGCTGAAAGGGAGGAGAGATGCAGGGTTTATGGGAGCACTCCACAAATACTGAAGGGTTTTCAGAGTTAAAAAGGCACCACAGTCTTTTCCTAAAAGAAACTGGGAAATAGCTGAGGTGTGTTTGGGGCAGGGGAGGAGAGTGTCATGGAGCTCTGTGGACATGGCCTCTGGGCAGCCAGGGGTGAATCAGGTCAGTGTGAGGTTTTTCCGATTGCAAGTAGCAGTCAAGAACATAAACACCAGAAAATTAAGCTCGAGGAGGGTGAAACGAAGTGATTTGTTGGTAGAATGTGGCCAGGTTAATGCTGCACGATGTGACCGTAGAGAAATGCTAGTGCTGGTAGAGGAAAAGTAGTCCAAAAAACCATCTCGAAAAGTGTGATGGACAGGAGATGGCAACGTGTCTGAGGGGGGAGAGGGGCCACATAAGGCAGCGGTCAGAGCGGGTTCTGGAGAAGTGGCTGAATAACGTGCAGCTCACTGGGATTTACAAGTGAAGCAGTTCTCAGAATTTTCATATTCTTTTTTCCTTCTCTTTTTTTATGTCATCAGTCTGTACAGATGTAAGGAGTTCATACAGGCTGTCTCTGTGTAGGAAGCAGACAAAAATTCTTGGAAACAGGAGGTGTACTTTGTGCTGTTGCTGAAATTCCTGGGTCTGATTTGCCTGCAGGAAATATTTGGCCATACCCCCATAGCAGTGGTCACTTTTTTTGAGAGACACAGATTTGCTTTAAGACTTCTTATTATAAGTCTCTCTGCACCCTTCTCGTATCTATTTTTATATCAATAAAGCTGTCTGATTAAACCCCAGCAAAAGGACACCAATTAATCTTAAACCTGAAGGGCTTAACAGCGTCGCAGTACGTGAAAGGAGAAGGTAAGTTGTCAGAAAATATGGAGGAGACACGTTATGTAGGTGAGCTGCATTTAGCTGAGAACTGGAGGCTGACAGACAACCTTCCTTCTCATTGGAACTTGCTTAACGCTTTCTGTGCCTGTCTGTGCCAAACCTGAATGTCTGCAAAGTGCTGGAAGTATTTAGCCAGTTAAAGAGTGTTTGCTGCTGTACCCGGGGCTCTGAGGTTTCCGTGACAAATGTTTGTCTCGCTGACCTTGTGGGTGAACCCTGAGCCCTTGGGAGATCTGAGGGGAAATTGTGTTCAAGTCAAGGTGCAGGTAGTTGCTCCTATAACCAGTTCTGCAGGGCAGTAATTGCTGACTTGGGCCACTGAGTAAGAAGAAAGGAAGAGATGGTGAAAAATAAATAACTGGCCTGAAAAAGAGATAATTTCATAACCTTATCAGCAGTTCAGTTACCCAGGTGTTTGTGGTGGGGCTTTACAGTTTTGTTGTACAAATTATGGTGTTTGGTTTGTTTTGCTTTTCTAAAAGCTCTGTGTGCCTGCCAGTTTGGACCACGAGAACCTGCAGCAACAATATTTTCAGCTGAAGTTGTAAGGGGTTAGGGTGGCACCACTGACTTACAAGTTCAGGATACGGTAACAAACACCAGACTAACAGCTTTAGGGATCAATAATTTATCTCGAAATAACGGTACAGTAACAAATACGGATCAGCAGTACAATTATCCAGGTCAAAACAACAGCAAATCCAGTAATTCACCACTCCTGGGCTAAACTTCATAGCCAGGCACACCAAAGCCTCACGGTTCGGTTCTCTTTGGTGTGTGTGGGCCTGGAAATAGGGCACGAGGCAGTGGTGGCCTCACACCTCTCTCATGTGCCCAGGACATGAAAACAGGGTGTAACGCAGTAGTAGCTCCTCACTAGCTGATGTTCTTGGTCACTGAACAATTTGTGTTTGTGTGCGTGTGGTGCCCTAGTAGAAAATCGATTCCTTTGAGGATTTTTAGGCTCTGTAGCCTGTTCCACGTTCATTTTATGATGATAATGATGCTCTGGTAGTTTATTCTAAGGAAACAATCCTTAGTGTATTAACTGTAGTCTTCTTGTACTTGTGTTTTAGCTGGAAGAGGAGAGATCGGTTCTCAATAACCAGTTATTAGAAATGAAAAAGAGGTAAGTTGTTTTTTTCTGATGTGTGTTTACCTATACAGCCCTACAGCAAACTTCAGAAAACATAAGAACACTGCTAAGCGAGGGCTTCTTTTCTGTTTTATCATAGTTAAAAGTGCTGAGGTTGGATTGTAGATGGCATCTTCCATATTTTCTTTATTTAAAGTGAGAAGGAAGTGTAACTGTATTAATGTAAGCAGTGGTCTTTACTGTTTCCTCTTTAGTCGTGCACCTCCTGCATTGTAGCAGTTCTTTTCATTTTCAGTAACCAGTTCAGTGTTTGGTTTTAGTCTGCTCTGGAATATTGGATTGTCCCTCAGTCTGAGAAAAATGCATGCCTACAGGTCTGACCCCTCAGGTTCTTAAGGAGTAACAGAAAAATACAGTGATGCTGAGGAGTGTTGTTATTAAAAGGAAAAAAAAGAAAGCAAGCAAAGCTGCAGTTACGCAGTGTTGAATGGCTTGTTCTTGTAATTCTGGGATTTTGATTGTGGCAGTAATTATTGCAGTTCATTCAGCACTGTTTTTCAGTACCGGGAGATTTGTCCTGAGTGACTGGGGCATCCATTTGTAAATTGTGCTGTTCAATAAATGATCCCAAGTTACAAAATTCACTGTCTTTCTGCAGTAGGGGTGTGGAAGGCTAATGGCTGAGTGCCACGATGTCTTTAGGACAATGTGGGCTTTTCAGAAGTAGTTCTATAAATCCTTAGCAAAAGATGCAGCTCTCCATGACACCAAGTGTGTTCCAGGAAAAACAAACCAACCCCTGTTAAATTTCCTGAATTTATAATGGTCACCACGAAGAACAGCAAGTGGCACTTTGGTATTTATGCACATCCTTAGCTACTCAGTATTACTTGCTGCTCCCTTGTTTATTCCCTAGAAGCCTGTTGTCTGGGAGGTGGGTCATGCCCCGCTGTATCCCACGGCCTTCGACAGCCCCCTCGGGGTGTGCACCCGCTACAGCCCCCTCGGGGTGTCGGAGTCTGAGCAGTTGTTAGACAGCAGCAAGTGAGCAGCTGAGCCTCCAGCTCCAGCCAACCTCATGAACTGCATCACTTGGCCTTCACCTGCATAGAACAGCAAAACAGAAAAATAACTGACAGTTACTAAGATGAAGGATTTTTTTCTTTTAAGGTCAAGAGATTTTTTTTTTTTTTAAGGTGAAGGAGAAGATAAGGAGACAAATCTTGAGCTGGTGTATTGACATCCACAATAATTAGTATGTTGACACCAAGTGGAGATCATCTCCAGCATATTTGATGTGGAGGAAGGGAAGGGAAAGGAGGATGTTAGTGCTGCTGACAGCTTAGAGTGCTGTTTGTAGCCTGTTTATTTAATGTGTTTTCAAACGTGTATGTTAAATAGTGTAACACCTGAAAGTTACTCGAGGGAAGGAGGGAGTGGGGCCCCAAGATTCATTCAATACTTTCCAGCAGTTCTATTCCATATACATTTTAAAAAACAAATTCTTTAGTAAGTTATAAAAAAAAAAAAAAGTGTGTGGCTCCAGTTTTCCTTCTCCTGTTTTTCCTCTGTGTGAGCTGCCTGAAATAATCTCAGTAATTATGAAATTGTTCAAGTGAATTTTAACATTACTTTACCTTCAATTGGTTACACCGAGATGCCCGAGTTTGTGAGTGGCTTAACGACATTCCTCAACAGTGCTGAATAAACTCCAATACAAAACAAGTATCAGAAACAGCCAACCTCGCTGAAGCAGACTGCAGGCCATGAGGGGTCAGAATACACCAGCACAGGGCATGGTTTGCTAACAAAGGAAGTTAGGCTGAGCAGAGAGCTAATTAAATAAAAAAGAGTCTCTATAAATTCCCAAATTCCACTGAAGTTGGTGGTGAGATGAGCGATGATTTCTTCCTTTTGTCTTAAGAATTTGAGATAGTGAAGAAGAGACATCTTTTTGTTTCGATTAGGTCAAATCTCTAGCAGTGGTCTTCTCACCAGCCTTCCACCCACAGGAATTCTCTTCCTCTATTTTAGCAGCTCCCTCTAGGAACTAGTCCTGCTAGGAGTGACAGGGCTTAGATATTTATGAGGCTAAGGGGGTTCTGTGTTACTTCAGCTCATTAGGTTCGTTGTGGGTTGCTAACTGTCTTACTGTCTTTGAGCTTGCACTATTTATCGATACTCATTTCATTCCTCTCTCTTCCCTTTCCTGCCCTTGCTTCCTTTGCTATATCTGTGTGTCTTTAATGGTAAGACTCAAGAAAGTCTATCCACGTTACAATAAATAATTTTATTTTTTTTTAAGTAAAGTTGTTGTACATATTTTGGCTGCCTTTGTCCCTTGGTGTCTTGCTTTTGTTTTGTAAAATACTCAGCTATATATATATATATATTTATAAAAAGTCTATCTTTTTTACCAAAACAAAAAAGCCCCTTGGTGCAAATTTAGTTCTTCCTTACAGTATTTTCCATTTCTACTCCATGTTTCTAACATGTGGTTCTTGTTATCTTGCATTTTTAAAGCTTGCCCAGTAACACTTTAAGGTATTTGCTTCATTCTTAGAATTTCTTATTTTTGTAGTAAGGGAAGAATCTGGGTGATCTTTATTTTTTTTATGTTAAAACAAAACAAAAACCTCTCTCTCTCCCGTGACTTCCACACACTGTTCAAAATGTGGTTTAACCGCCTCAAGAAAGTGACATTTTAAACTGCCTTGTGAAATGACAAAGTAATTTTTATTGCTGGGGGTTTTTTTAATCCCTGCTGGCAAGCAGGTATTTTGGGCTTGAATTGGCAGGGGAAAAGTTTTAAGTTCACCAGATCAATTATTTTTTTTTTTCTCCTGATAAATAAATAGTTTCCACAAGATTTTTCTTGCAAGTTATCAGTACGTAGTTATTTCACATTCAACAGATGCTCCTTACATTTACTCTCCCTCATATGAATCATACTACGAACGGTGCAGGAGCTGAGAGCATTGGTGGGGTAGACTCAGCTGATGCTGGAAGTGAACTGTGATCCACACTTACGTATAAGTAGTGACATATACCTACTATACTTGTAAGTTTTCCAGTTTCAACATTTTAGAGGGCCTCCAACTGGAGCTGTAAAGCATCTTTCCTGGAGAGACTGCCCTGTGACAGAAAAAAACAATGCTACATCACAGGGACCTTTTTCCCCCACCTCTTGTTTTCTCTTCTCTTTTCTTCCCTTGTTTCCCTCCCCTTGTGTTACAACATTCTCAACTCCTGTATTGAATTTGTAAATATGTATTTATATGCTCACAAACTGTTTGCCTTTTTCAACCACCTAAACGCTTGTGGTGGTTGAAGCCAAGCCCACTGAACGGCAAGTTTAACTATGTTTGTACAAAAGCATGTGTTTGGTCTTGATCTCTAAGATAAAGATCTGACCAAAAAGTGGAAACATTGGCTAAATAACAAGCTCTTGAACGTGAGATGAGTCACTGGGGTTTCCATCTGCCCTCGAACAGCTGTGTGTATAGCAAAGGAAGCCCGGGTGAGTCTCAGGTACAGCAGAGCTTGTGAGCAGCAACTTCCAGATGGACTTTCCAGTAAAGGCTGGATTTGCAGCTCCATGGATTGGAGACGGCAGCTGCCCTCTGCCAGCACCATCCCGAGCATTGGTGGCACATTTCTCTCCCACACCACTGCCCTGTGCTTTTGATCCAATTCAGCAAAGCATTTAAAACCAACATGGGTTAGGCTGGAGCATGTATGTGACCCTGCTGAAGAGCACAGAGTGCTGTCACGCTTTCAGGGCTTTGCTGAACCCCAGGGCTGGCGAGGAGACCTGCTAAATGCTGTTGCCCTTTGGGGTTTTATTAACAGGAGTATAACTTGTATTTGAAGGCAAGTTCGTGCAGTCTGCAATTTGTTGTGTTTCTGCTTATATTAATTCTCTCATTGTAAAAATATACCCAAACCAAAATCAACCTTTTGGTTCTTGTTTGGTAGCCGCATCAGCTTTTCTAAACCCCAGATTCTCCACTTGCTGCTTCCATCCCCAAGTGTAATCTTAACAATGACAGAATTGCATTAATTGTGCTCTCATTGTTGAGTTTCCTATTTATCTCGAGTCGGTGAGATTTACTGTATTTCATGGTCTGGGTATCATGGCTCTCACTAACTGTAGATACGAAAACTTTTCCGTTTGTACTTAACATAACTTCACCTACCGAGCATTGTCACACAAGGACGTGCTCTGCTCCATCCCTTGAACAGCCCTAAGAAAGTGTAATTTGGTTTAATGACTTCAATGAAATCGTTACGTCACTTGGGATCTTTGAATTCTTGGCTACTTCCTGCTTTTTGTGTAGTGGGTACACACTCGGGCAGCCTTGTTTGGCCTCAGCACTCTCAGGTAGTAAGAAGCAGCTCACGGCCATGCGACCGTGATCCTCCAGACCGAGGTGGACAGAACTGCACAGAGAACTGGCTGCAGCCTGCAGGAGCTCGGAGAGTTGAGAGCTGCTGGGCACTGCCTGGTGCTCTGAAATGCGAGTTTCTCTTCTAGAAAAGTAAACATAGATTTTGGAGTAACAATTTATTTAAAAAAAAACAAACAAAAAAACCCTTTCAGCTCTGTAGCGATAGTCCTCGCATCAGAGGACAGTTGCTCCTCTGAGTGTGTTCTGTGACCTGTCAGGAGGACTCGTTGGTGCCCGTGTGGGGATGTCAGAGCTGGGATGCCTGAAGGTCGCTGTCAGGACAGGGCTTGTAGGCAGACGTCGTGTCTCATTACATCAGCTGAAGAGGTTGGGAGATCTGGGCATAGCTACACAGAAGGGGTTTGTGCCTGCTCTGGAGTTCTTTTTAACCTGTCTTCTATGAATTAAACCAAATCCCACCTGGTTTTGTGCTGAAACAGTAGTTACTAAAGGCCCAGAAACCTTCAAGTATGTGTTTCAGGAAATAATGTTATTGAAATTAGTGAGGACCAGCTGATATTTCCAGCATCATCCATGCTTTGCATGACAACTTGTATAATGAGCTTTGCATGTATGTTTTGTTGCTTGTTAATAATTTTCCAGAAGTAACAAAACTCTGAAGTTAGGCTTTGTGGAACATTGTGCAACATGTTTGTTTATCCTGTATCTCCCCAGTCTATTAACTTGCTTCTTTAAATTCAAATGGATACGGTGATTTGCAGATTCTGGCATGTACTACCTAGGTAAAGTTTTTGCTTTGTTTCCACAGTTGTAATATCTGAAATATTTATACGTATATAAAATCTTAGTCAAGTACTGAATCGAAATTTGCTTTTTAAGAACTACTTCTTACACTAGTCTAATACTTGAAATTAAATTAAACTTTTTTAGGAGACTACATGAATCTATTCTTTAGATGATTTCTGGTTGTATTTGGTTTTCTTTTAGAGAATCAACATTAAAAAAAGAAATCGATGAAGAGAGAGCATCTTTACAAAAATCCATCAGTGTTACTAGTGCCTTGATCACACAGAAAGATGAGGAACTGGAAAAACTCAGAAATGAGGTAAATGAGAAATGGTGGGATGATTCTTAATTTCAGATTAAGTTACAGCTAGAAGCATATGGCTTTGTAGGGTTGCTACTGAAGAGCTGCCTAATTCTTTTTCTTTATTAATTTAGCATAGTTAAACCTTAGGATTAAATCTTTAGGTATATCTGCCTGCTTAGGTGACTTCTAGTATGTCTTTTTGGTGGCTCTTTAGCCCTCAGTACTAAGGATGTTGTCTCGGTGCCGTGAGTTCATTCTGGAAGGCCTAAGCATTCCCAAATAATTCTTACAGATCACGGTGCTCCGTGGAGAAAACGCTTCTGCAAAAACCTTGCAGTCAGTGGTTAAATCACTGGAGTCTGATAAATTGAAACTTGAGGAAAAGGTGAAGAACTTGGAGCAAAAACTCAAGGAAAACAACGAACAGCCTTTAACTGTAACAAGCCCCTCAGGTAAAAGGGAGACCCTCGTTGCTGCCTCTGTGCCTTCAGCTTTAATCGTGTAGATCTTTGCCAATTGTTAACCAGATAGTTAAAAGGAGGTTTAACTAACTGACCCTCCTGAGAAAAAGTGACTTTCCTGTTGCAGGACACAGGTAAGACTGGAAGGAAAATGTCTGACCAGCTGCAGAATGCAGAAGCTGCCGACAGTGTCAGTTAACCCCATTTACACCAGGGGGCGAAGGGGCGGTTTGACTTGGAGTGAAACATGTGCATAAGCCAGAAAACTTCATCCTGCTCACGGTGTGGGTTCTGTGCAAGGGCCTCTCTTAGACTGGTTCTGGTTTTCCTTGCTGTAAAGTAGCGTGTAGGCATCATAATAAAACCACCTGCCTGAGCGCCAGCCTGGGAGTCCCACGTTTTAGACAACCGTGCTTGAGCTGGGTAAGCTCCGTGTCACTGCAGCCTCCTTTCTCAGCAGAGCCTTCCTCTGCAGGTGTGGCCACGTTAGCTGTCCCCTATACACACATTTTTTGTATTTTAATAACATGCAGTATTAAATATGCTTCTGTCATGCGGTGGTGAAAAAAATTCCCCAAAGTCGCCCTCACCGAAGCTTGTACCGATTAGAAAGCAGCAAGAATTAAGATATTTTGGAGACTAGAGGCTGTTATGTGACATTATTTCAGTCCCTGACTAAGCCATTGTGTGTTTTGTCATTTAGATTACTGGATACTTACACCTTGTTTGGTTTTGTTGTTTTATTTTCTTTAAAGGTGACATTGCTGCTAATCTACTTCAAGATGAAATTGCAAAAGAGAAGCAGGTATTTGATCTGAAACATCAGCGTGCTAAAACAGCTGCGTGTCTGGGGGCAGAGCGATGTATTTTTCAAACGACTTGTTCCTATCAGATTTTGTAGATCAGGATTATAACGGGCAGATTTAGTTTGTAAACTGCTTCTGAAGGGAAATACGAATGATTGTAAATGTTAAGAATCGAGTGATGAGCAATACTGGAGAAATAGTTCCAGTTACTGGAACGTGAGGACGCCAACAGGAAAGCCGGGGTGGGAGGTTTTGGCCTGCAGGCTGCTGGTGTGGTGCAGCCCCGCAGAGCACGCTCACAAACGCTCCTTGGCCTTCCCAAGGGCCTCCGGGTGTGACCGTGAACCTGTGGTGCTTGCCACCTTGGAGAAATGGGCTGCCTGAGCTCCTGTGCTACTTCTAAGCTTCTGCAGTTGAAAATGTTGATTTTCGCTGCTGCTTAACTGCAGAACTTCACTCAGAATGAAGCAGAATTGACAGCAACGGAGCAAGGCATTTGCTCAGTTAGCACGTGCTTGGTAACAGGAAAAATGTGTCAAAGAGTATGATAACCATAATGAACGTGAGAAGCACAGCAGCGGGCAGCCTGAGGAAACACCGTTAGAAGAGAAGCACCTTCTGCTTGTTACAAAAGTCAGATCACTAATGTCAGTCATGTCGATTAAAAAATGTCCTTCCTAGTCTGTACAGAGATCAGAAATAATGTCATTAACATGCACCAATCTTTTTCTGTTTTTCTACCCCCTTGAATTCACCTGCTGATGGCAACCCTTCCTTCCAATCAGCACGAGGTTTGTTCCACTTCTTGTCTTCCTTTATTTTACTGTGTTAATTTGCCAGGGGTTACTTAATGACGTTCAGCAGTGCTGCTGCAGCACTGGCTTGCCGGTCTCTGTGACTCTGGCTTTGGGAGGTGCCACCAGGTGTGTCCCCTCCAGGACAGCTCCGAGGGTTCAGAGGAACAGAGATGCTGGTTCTGATCAGAATCTACAACTGGATTTATGCTCAAAATGGAACATTAGACAAAGAACCTGATTGAACAGTGGTGGGTTGAGACCCACCACCGTCTCGGGTGTGTTGGCTGGGCAGAAATTCTGGTTCCCTGGACAGAAATTGCACTGAGGGTCTCGGGGTCCCTTGGGAAGTTCCCATCCCTCCTTCTCAGTGTCTCTCATCCAGCAATCCAGCGCTAAGAGATAACGTGGCTCTGCCCATGTCAGTTTGAGGGTTATTCCCTTGTTGCTCGCTTTCTCTGAAGTGCTGTCCTCAACCTGCTGACTGTCCTTGTTCTTGACTGTCATAGATTGACTTCCTGAATTCAGTGATTGTAGATCTGCAAAGGAGAAATGAAGAATTGAACTTGAAAATACAAAGAATGTGTGAAGCCGCCCTCAATGGCAATGAAGAGGAGATAAATAACTATGACAGGTATAAATCCTACAGGAAAACCGTGGCTCGTGGTGGTGGTGGTCAGTTCTGTCACCTGCACAATGCACCAACCTGATCTCAGCTCTCAGGAAGGACAAATGTAACTTTCTCTTGAATTTAGGGTGATTGAGTCCAGCCTTCTCTTTTAGGTCCGTTTCTGTGGTGTACCTGGTGGTGCGGAGTGATCCTCTGTAGCGAGCGATCACAAACACCGATGTAACCTGTTTGTTGTCAGATTTGGTTGAGTTTGGCCCTTTCTGAATTAAGAAGTCTTGGCTCTCCAGAGGCCAGGAGCTGCACTGAGATGGGGAGATCCAGTCCGGAGAAACAGAACTAAAACCTGTTTGTTATACTGTGACTTCAGCTCTCTTCTATAGAGGGAAAAGAGAAATTAGGGTACATGTGTTTCTCTTTAAAATAATGCCCGTATTTGTGCGGATATTTACACAGAGCACTTTCTTTAGTAAATATTACAGTATGAGGGAACGGGGAGGTACTGCAAGGCAGCTGACATGTCTGATCTCCAGAAGGGCTTCGGTAATTATCTTTTATTGTTGACCACCATGGCGCTTCCTCAGTCTCAGGAATGACGAGGCAGCTTCTGGGGCAGGGCAGGGGAGCAGAGGCCTTTCTCCTGGAGGAGGGAGAAGGACCCTGTCTGACGTGCGCTGGTGCTGATCTTGCAGTGAGGAAGAAAGCCTGTCGAAGAAGAAACCTCGTCTCTTCTGCGATATCTGCGGCTGCTTTGATCTTCACGACACAGAGGACTGTCCGACGCAGGCGCAGATGCTGGAGGAGCCGCCGCACTCGGCGCACCACGGCAGCAGGAGGGAGGAGCGCCCCTACTGCGACACCTGCGAGGTGTTCGGGCACTGGACGGCCGACTGCAACGACGACGAGACCTTCTAACGGCCCAGGGGACGGGCCCAGGGGCGGGCCCCGACCATTGATACCACCAGCATTCGTGTGTGCTGAATGTCAGGAGAAGGGACAGCGTTTCTTGATCCCCCTCGCTCCCATTCCTCTTGATAAATATTTTGCTCCTCCACTAATAAATACCTTCTCTCCCTTTAATAAACTTAAGTGAGAATATAAATAAATGATTTAACAAATTACCTTATGCTATTTCTTCCCAGGATCGGGGTTTGGTCCCACTTTTAACAAGAAATGCCCCCGTGCTGTTGCATCTGTTGATGGGAAAACATGTATAGGAACGAAGCACTATAGTTATATTAAAGCTTATTTAAATACCTTAAAATTATGCTGTTAATTTTCATATTTGCACTAAACCATTTTAAGGCTGAATTTGTACATTTAGATTTTTAAACTTTTTTTGACACTGGACTGGGTTGAGAAATGTTTCATCTTTCTCTTCATTTACTCATTTGATTGTGATTTCGCTCGGTGAACGCGACCTCGGGGTTGCAGTTTGACGACAGTGTGAAACGTGAAATCATGAAGCAGGTAAGAAACGGAGCTGCCGGGGGGGGTGGGTTTAGAGACGCACATGCTGTGGCACACCTCAAACAGATTGTGGGACATTGTTTTTGCATCCTTTCAGCTTCTATATAGTGCGTGTGTGGTGTGTGTGTGTGTGTATATATGCATATATATATTAAAGTTATATTTTGGAAAAAAAAAAAAAAGCGTTCGTATCTTTCTGTTCCATTATGAAGGTAACGGGCCCTGCGTGAGGACAAACCCTGCGGCTGTGCTGTAAATAAATAGAAATAAAACTGCCGGCAGTGCTGTGGGATGTTGGCACTTCACGCCAAACCCGTGCCCGGTGGGACAGTTGGGGCCGAGGCGGTGCCCGGTGGGACAGTTGGGGCCGAGGCGGTGCCCGGTGGGACAGTTGGGGCCGAGGCGGTGCCCGGTGGGACAGTTGGGGCCGAGGCGGTGCCCGGTGGGACGCTGGGGCCGAGGCGGTGCCCGGTGGGACAGTTGGGGCCGAGGCGGTGCCCGGTGGGACGTTTCGGGGTTGGGGCGGCGGGGGGCCTGGCGCCCGCCAGGGGGCGCTGTGCTCGCCGGGGCCGCTCTGCCGCGGCCTCTCGCCGCGCGGCCCCGCCCGCGGCTGTCACGTGACGGGCGTCACGTGGCGGCGGCGGGACGGCGATGGCGGCGCACCTCAGCTCGGGGCGCGTCAACCTGACGGCGCTGCGGGAGGCGGGGCGCAGGGAGCTGCGCGAGTTCCTCGACAAGTGCGCGGGGTCCAAGGTGGGACCGGCCCGGCGGGGGGACACGGCGGGGCGGGGCGCGGGCCTGACACCTCTGTCCCTGCCCGCAGGCGATCGTGTGGGACGAGTACCTGACCGGGCCCTTCGGGCTGATCGCGCAGTACTCGCTCCTCAAGGTAAGCGGCGGCGGCGGGCGGCGGCCCCTCCGCAGCTCCCCGCGGCTGGCAGCTCCCCGCGGCTGGCTGACGCCCTTTGCCTCGCGTAGGAACATGAGGTGGAGAAGATGTTCACGCTGAAGCCGGGCCGCCTGCCCCAGGCGGACGTCAAGAACATCATCTTCTTCGTCAGGCCCAAGCTGGAGCTGATGGACATCATCACCGACAACGTGCTCCGGTACCGCGGGGGAGGGCGGCGGCTGCGCGGGGGCCACTCGTGGGTCTCCTGTAGGAGCCGGTTCGGCCCGACGGGATCGAGTCGCCCTGGAAAGGGAGGGGGGGGGTATTTCCACTTCGGCTGGCGATGCAGAGGGCGTGTTCCTTGTTAAGAGGATGCACGTTCCTTCTCATTAGCTGGAATGAGTCACGCTTTGATTGACCCTCCTTTTGAGAACTGCAAAAAAACCGAGTCACGGTGCCCTGGTTTGAGCTGCGGCTGGGGGTGTACACAGCTGGGTGAAAAATACTCTGAAACGCCGCGCTCGGCAGGGAAGTCGGCAGTAACCGAGCGCGGCGCTCCGGTGCCCTCCGAGTTCGGTGCCCGCAGCCCGTGCGGCTTCCCTGCGCAGCCGAGTCACCGTTCGCTGTGCTCCTGCCTGTGGTTCTTCCAGGGAAGACAGAGGCCGTTCTCCGCAGAGGGACTTCCACATCCTCTTCGTGCCGCGCCGCAGCCTGCTCTGCGAGCAGTGGCTGAAGGAGCAGGGCGTGCTGGGGTCCTTCATCCACCGAGAGCAGTACAGCCTGGACCTGATACCCTTCGACGGAGACCTGCTCTCCATGGAGTCCGAGAGCGCCTTCAAGGTAAGGGCTCGGCTCGGCCCGCAGGGAAGCGCCGTGGTTTTGTGCTGGCGCTTGGCGTTTGGTGCAGAGGCCCTCAAGGCTTTCTGGCAGAGCGAGTGTGGCTCAGTCCTGAGCCTCAACTCCCCTCTGTGTTGTTCTGAGTAAACGCTGATGGGACAATCACTACCCTGAGCTGCGCCCCGGTTCTTCCAGCTTTAGCTGCTGGTGTTATTTTCACAAATGAAGCATTCATGAGGCTTAAAATCCTCTGTGGTTACAGAGAGCCAGCACAGTCTGTGTCCGTACGCGGCCGAAGAGCCCTGTACAATGGCTGATGCCCCGCGCTAAGCCGCGCTGGGAGTTAACAGCTGTCACATACCAGCTCGTATCCTGTTTTCTCAGAGCACCGTGTCTGGACACACAAAGCTGGGAGAGTTTCTCTGGCCATCTCTGCCTTATTAAGCATAGCCCAGGGGACGTGCCAGGGCTTGCAGCTGCCCGTCGGCAGCCATGGCAAGGGGCTGTGCGCTCAGATTGGCCTAATTAGAGCCACTTTCTGGCATTTACTCCTCTCCATCAAACAGGGAGTAGCGTGTGGTGTTCAGAAGTATTACATGTGTCTGACATAGTAACAGCACAGATGAGGTACGTATTTGCCAACAGCCACAGTTTTTCCCCAGCCTGTGTCTTCTCCAAGCTGTTCACACAGACCACGTTCCGTGGAAGCAGGCGTGTGGGACCGACACCTTTCCTTGGGGATCCTCTCGTTGTTTAGGAATGTTACCTGGAGAGCGACCAGACCAGCCTGTACCACGCGGCAAAGGGGCTGATGACGCTGCAGGCTCTCTACGGAACCATCCCGCAGATTTTTGGGAAGGGCGAGTGTGCTCGGGTGAGGCAAATGTTGCTGCTGAAAAAATGCATCGTGTTCTCTGAACTGCCTGAGGGAGTGTTTGGTTAAATGCATGTGTGGGATTTTTGAATCCAGCCACAGACCCTTCTTGTCATATTGAAATTTCATGGTCAGGGCCATCAGGTCTTTGTCACCTTCAGCCGAAAGAACAGTCTTTGCTGGTCCATAACGCTTCCTGTCAGGAGGATTTACCTGATTTTATATGATTTTTATATGCCTTTTGCTCACGGGTACACTGCCTTTGTGTTTTCAGTTCTTTTTTCAGTGGAGTTTTAATACTGCTCTGTTGGAATCAGAAGGGCTGAATAAAGCAGGAAATGTGTAACCTACTGCTCATGCATTTGCTTCTTCATCTCTCCCTGTAACTCACCCTTTTTTGTTCTTTCTGATCAACTGACAGTTTAATTGGTATTTTTTGTAATGAGGGAGTGGCTTGATGAAGCCAGTGCTTTGGCCACAATCACTGTCCTGTGGAGCTGCAGAGAGCAGCAGAGGACTTTTTTTTTTTTTCCTTTTTTTTTTTTTTTTTGGTCTTGTCCTGCCCCCATCTGTCAGCTGGTTCATACCTCTTGCCATTCTCTTCCTTTACACAGAGCTGTGCCCCATCCTTGCATGAGTGTGTACCTGTAGGGCCTAGAAGTCAAATCCATCTGTTGTGGCCTGCACCATAACCAGACCAAGGTGATTTTTTTTCAGCACGTGGCCAATATGATGATCAGGATGAAGCGCGAGTTCCCTGGAAGCCAGAACTCAATATTTCCCGTCTTTGATACCCTCCTGCTGCTGGACCGCAACGTTGATCTGCTGACACCGTTGGCCACGCAGCTGACCTACGAGGGGCTGATAGATGAAATCTATGGAATTCAGAACAGTGAGTAGTGCCGGGTCGGGGGCAGGTCTCGGGTGCATCTGGAGCAGGTTGCAGCCTGTCAGGTGGGTTTCTGCTTCACTAAATGACTGTGATGTGGGAGCAGCTCACCTGAACTCCATGTGGGGATGATGCAGTCCCAAGCTAGAGCCCATCCAGATGGACTCTGGCTCTCCTTTTGCCTACGCAGGGCAGCCGAGCACAGCGCGTGGTCACTGGACGGGCATGTTTTGGATGTTGGCTGGGTGCAGGCAGTGACACGGAACACGTAGGGTGGGAGTAGAGATGTTAGGGTATGTCTTCACCCTCTGGCCTGGCTGTCTCACGTGCCACACTGAGGGGACGGGAAGTCTGTGGAAGGCTATTCAGAGTGTGCTCCTGATCTTCAGGAAATAATAAGAAAAACGCCAGAGGCGTTCATGGGTTTTGATCCCTCGTGCTGTACTAAAGACTGGCTGGAAGGCTGCCTCCAAATCTCCTGGAAAGCGGGGGAGCTAGTGCTTGGGTTCTAATCAAGTATGTCTGTGTAGGTCTCTGAGGCCCTCCTTAATTAACACATATGCCTGAGTTGTCGGGGTGATTGTATTAGCTTTGCTGCTCAGAACGGTTCTAGCTCAGGGGTTGTGTTTCCACGCCTGGTGGTGGAGATCCAGTCTTTATAAGGGTTATTTCTCTGTATTTGGTAGCTTATGTGAAACTTCCTCCTGAGAAGTTTGCCCCGAAGAAGCAGGGTGAGGGTGGGAAAGATCTCCCCACAGAACCCAAGAAGCTCCAGCTGAACTCTGCTGAAGAGCTGTATGCTGAAATCCGAGACAAGAACTTCAATGCTGTGGGGTCAGTGCTGAGCAAGAAAGCCAAGATCATCTCAGCAGCCTTTGAGGTGAGGCCTGTATCCGACCGTGCAGCCCTTGGGTGTTCCTGTCGTCAGATAAGTCACAGTCTGCGTTCAGCAGGGCTGTGACTGGCAGCTCGAGCTGTTGCCATATGGAAAAGGACAGGTAGTCTTCAGAAGCCCCTCCAGCCTGTCCCCCTGCCCTGGGATGAGATCAGCTGCATTTCGACTGAGTAGGTGTTGGTCAAATCTCCTCTTGAGAATCCTGCTGTAATGCGGATCCTCTCTTCTCCCTGCACCTCTGTTCTGGGGCTTTTCCTATCCTCACTGTTACAAGCTCATCTCAGAACAAGCCTAAACCACATTTCTGCTGTGTGAGCACATAGTTCCCGTAACAGGAATCACTTTCTTCACTCTGCAGAACAGGCAGGTGCTGCTTCCCTCTGCAGGAGGCCAGAGGTTAATTTTAGCGTTTTGATCAATTCCACTTGTTGTTACCTGTTAAGTGAAAGGTCCCTTCCCCTTTGTATTCGCTGAGGATGCAGAGAAAAGGCTTTAAGAAATAAAACTCCAGTATGTACGTTCATAAGAGTATCGCAGCTGGCATTAAAAAAAAAAAAGGAATGTGAAAAAGACAGTTGTCTTACAGGAGCTTTGACCTGTAAATTCACTCTCACCGTGTCACTTCAGACAAAGCTGGAGAGTGCTGTGGGGTATTTGTGGTTTTGTTTGAAAGCATCTTGTTGGTGATTCATAAAGAAACAGAGATCCCGTATCTCTGCTTTCAGACTTCATGGTGATTCTTGAAAGAACTTGTTACACTGTCTGATTGTATATCCTTGGGTTTTTTTCTTTGCCTCTTCACTTCTGCCCCGCATTTAAGACGAGGTAGCAGTACCTTAACCGAAATCCTGTGTGCTGAGCCTTGTTTCCTAGCAAATGTCTGTTACTGCAATATTAGTGCTGAAGGTGCTAAAGATGGATTATTCGTACTGGTTGTTAAAAAAAAAAAAAAAAAAAAAATTAAGAAATTGGCAGAGGTAATAGGTGATAATGAAACAGCAGCACACTGGCAGCAAAGGACTTCTTAAATTACAGGCTTTGTCATTATCACTGTCCTGCCTACACTTGCCCGTTTAAATCCATCACATATGTGTCAAATCATTACTATTATTATTCCAAGTTGCAGCAAGAGGCAAGTAGCACAAATGAAACAGAGACCTCTGGACGGCTCTGAGAGCCGAATCTGCACTGTGCTTCATCAGATCCTTGCTCCAAACCTGGGACATTGTTACAGCCAGGTGCAGTGAAGGGCAGGCTTCGGCTTGCGAGGGGCACAGACCCTGCCAACCCACTTCCTCGACACCCTTTACTACTGTTTTGAGGGGAAATGTCTCCCCTTCTCTGCCTGCATTTGCCTAGAGCTCCACGTTTACTGGCAGCTAGTAAAGTAATTCGTCTCTTCATGAAAAAGGTAGTTTTGCTGGTAGGGAACAGACAGTGATGGCTGAGTTCAGACAAAGGTGGAGAAAAGTGATTTTTGCAACACTGGTGTAATGGAAAAAAACGAAGTCTTATGATCCTGTTGTATTATGTCCTGCCTCTTGTAATGACCAAAGCGCTCTTAACAGGTAATGCCGTGAGTTTAGTATAAGCATTTAAAGTCTTCTGTCTAAAAGGATGCTTATCTCTAACAGTATCTGCTGTTTGCAGTGAGTACAGTGAAAAACTTATTCATGATGAAATGATCTAGTTGGTGTTATTAACATGAGCAAGACCTAACCTAAGCGACGGGTTTCTGCAGGAAAGACACCACGCGAAAACCGTTGGAGAGATTAAGCAGTTTGTCTCCCAGTTGCCACACATGCAGGCAGCAAGAAGTTCTCTAGCAAACCACACCTCCATTGCAGAACTCATCAAAGACATCACCAGTGAGTACTCGTTGAATAGCCTGACTAATTTAAATATAACAAGATGTGAGACAACTTGGTGGACATCATTCAGCCTGGCAAAAATTGGCTTTGCTCCATCCAGTGCATCTTGCTGAAATGTTAAATGTAGGAAATAAGCTGTTGGTTGCTGTTGTATTGATTTTCATTCTTTTCCCAAAGCATCCGAAGATTTCTTTGATAATTTAACAGTGGAACAAGAGTTCATGTCTGGAATAGACACAGACAAGGTAAGTAGATAATCACAATTAGTAACTCTTATATCTTAAAAAAACCCAAACCAAAACAAAACCACATTTCTCTGGGGTTTTTTTCCATTTGGATTTTTTGATATCTGATCTAGATGATGTCTGTCTCCTTCCAGTGTCAAGGCTGCGAGCTCTCACACGTGTCTCCTTGCACGTTTGCAATTTTTTCCAAGCGACACGCGTGGCTGAACGTGCTCGGGGACGGTGCTGGGCTCCGGTTCCGTCACCACCTGCAGTGCAGCTGGGGTGCTTTGGCTTGTACAGGGACCAGTGGGAGACTGAAGACTGTTAATCAGAATTTTTTCAGTGCGTCAGACAAAGCAGTTCTTGCCTGTGGAACCAACAGGCTTTAGAAAGACACTAGGTGGAACCAGTGCTGGATCCCTGATTTGCTGACAGTCTTGAGCTGCCTGGAGAGCAGCTGCACCCTCTCTCTTGCTGTTTGGGAGATACCAGGCAAAACTAGATCTTTTTTTTCCAAGTCTTCTAAGCACTTTAACAGACCTTTAAATAATAGTTTATGTCTTTTTCTTTAATAGGTTAACAATTACATTGAAGACTGCATAGCTCAAAAACACCCATTAATCAAGATCTTGCGTCTCGTTTGCTTGCAATCTGTGTGCAATAGTGGACTGAAGCAGAAGGTTCTGGACCATTACAAAAGAGAGATTCTCCAGGTTGGGCTGTAACTTTTGGATTGATAAATTTTCTGAGAAAATCCACATCAAAGCCTTAGCTCTACCACACCTGAATTCTAGACAGACCCCTCTTACACCTGGGTCGTGCTGACTCCCGGGGCGTACAGATGGAGCACGGAGGCTTCTGTTCGGGCTGCGAGCAGACTCAGGAGGTGCTTGTGTGTGTTTTACAACGTGTAGGTACAGAGAGGTTTAGATCATTGCACTGTTTGCTACCATGATTTAAACACTAAATGGGATACACTCGAAAGAGATCTTAAAACCAGCTTTTTTAAACTAACATCTTTTGCCTTTTTTTTTTTTTTTAAAAAAACCACTCTGGTCATGGATTATTGACATGGTATTAAAGGTGAACTCTTCATATTGCAGACTTATGGCTATGAACATATATTGACCTTAAACAACTTAGAAAAGGCTGGACTCCTGAAACCTCAGACAAGTGGTAGGAATAACTACCCAACAATCAGGAAAACCCTGCGCTTATGGATGGATGATGTTAACGAACAGGTAAACAGATGCCTCAGCAGTGAGCGTTACATCTAACAATACAGGATCATGTGCAGACCAAAAACCCTCATCATTTTGTTTTAATTCTTTCTGTGGTGCTGTTTTGCAGCATGAAGTAGCACTCACCTGCTGCTCGCACTCTGCTCTCTCCTGCAGAACCCCAACGACATCTCCTACGTGTACAGCGGCTACGCTCCGCTGAGCGTACGCCTGGCACAGCTCCTGGCCCGGCCAGGCTGGCGGAGCATCGAGGAGGTTTTAAAGATGCTGCCGGGTCCCCATTTTGAGGAGAGGCAGCAGTTACCTACTGGCCTTCAGAAAAAACGTAAGTTTTCCTTTGTTTTCCCTTTTTTTTTTTTTTTTTTTTAAAGGGAGATGCACCTCTTAGGCTGGAATGAGGCAAACTGAAATCAGAGCTGGCAGAGTCCAGGCATCTGTCTCATCTCCCTGTCCCGCTGCAGTATCAGATCAACCTAACCCACGTCTGACCAGTAGCTTTCTGGCCTCTTAAAATGTCCAGTCACACATTCAGCCTGCTATTAACGCACAGCACAAGTGCACTGGAATTCCTGTAGAGCTTCTCAACAGAGTACTAAAATAAACCCTAACCATACACTGTGATTTTAGTAAGTAACATTACTCCAGAAAGAAAAGTCAGCGTCTCTCTCCTAGTATTAAGTCTGAGCAGGCAGAAGCACATTCTGTGGAGAGACTCCAGAGCTGGGAGTAGATTTCTGGGATTCCCAGGATGCTGGGAGTGCATTTCTGGGCCTCAGTCTGGTATTCCACCCAATAGGTTTCTCCTCTAATTCAGCTGCTATCTTTACTTTAGGTCATTTTGAGTTTGACTGACAGTTGGTGGTTAGGAGATGTAAAAATAAAACTATTTCAAGCTGTAAATTTCTCTGAATACACAGGTCAGCACGGTGAGAACCGAGTCACGTTGGTGTTCTTCCTGGGAGGTGTAACGTACGCAGAAATTGCTGCACTGAGGTTTCTGTCCCAGATGGAAGATGGAGGCACAGAGTACGTCATTGCCACTACAAAACTCATCAATGGAACAAGTTGGATCAAATCCCTGATGGAAAAACTGGAGCCCGCCCCTTTCTAGGGTCTGTAGCAAGAGACCCAACGCGAGAGGCCCTCTGCGACACGGGCACATCAGCTTCTGGTCTTGCAGCATGGCTGCGTCAGCGTCGGGAAACGCGACAGTGAGAGCAGCTCTCCTGAGACCAGTTCGTGATGCAGCTACCCTCACCCCGCTCTGCACTCGTGTTCCTACTGTTTGCAGAGTTTCCTAGTGGACAACCCGTGCTGAAGGGCACGAACGGTGGGAGGAGGAGAGATCCCTGCTCATGGTCTGAACTGGCAAACAAGCGCTGGGGGAGCGGGGATTTGGCATGGGCCTTCTATTTGGCAAATTGCTTTTTTTTTTTTCTTTCGGTTTAGTTCCAGTGGGAGATATGATTCCTTTATCCCCTCCTAAGGTGCTGAGGAGGCAGGATGTTTTCCGTTCCTGATTTCACACCAGTATTCCCAGTCTGTCTTTCTCTCTGTGGTGCCCAGTAGATTCCATCAGTGCACCAGCTCTGTTTCTGTTGGAGACCTGTACTGCTGCTGCACCCAGGGTTCAGTTTCCTGCTCGTTCTGGTGGAAGCCAAGAAACTTGTGGTCCCCCAGCTTCAGCACATTCACATCAACAGGCAGCAGCAACAGTACCTAAATTTTCTCACATCCTTGGAAGCTCATTGTCCAATGGAAACAGAACTGCTGTAAAGGGGAAGCAGTACCCTTTTTACTGCACTGGTTTAGAAACTTTATGGCGCTCAGGCATCCAGAATGATGGACCTGCTCAGCCTGTGCTGTGCTGTAGCAGGCTGGCTGTCAGGGTTAAGCCACGCTCCTGTCTGCTGTCCTGCAGGCTTTGGCCACGGCAGCCCTTGGGCTTCCTGCAGCAACAGCACTGACTACGACTACAACCCCCTGCACCCAATGACCACAGAGATGCTTGAGCCTTTTACTTCAATCGCCCACCGAAGGGATGGTGTGAGGTGGCTTGTTTGTGCCCCTGGACTCTGGAAGGCAACTCCAGGCTGTGAATGACATCAGTGTGGCAAGAGCTTATGTTTGAAGACACACAGACACTCCCCACATGGGACTCAGGCCAAGATAGCTGCATCAGTGAGCCAGTAAACAGCAGGTTTAAAACAGACACTTTTTTCACCACCACCACCACCCCCCCCCCATTCAGTTTATAAATTGCGGTACTTGCTGCCACAAACTGTTGTAGAGCTGAAAATTATAAAATGGAATTTTCCACGGTCTTGGTGGTGGGGCCTGTGGTGTTGCTGAGCTAGTGTGTGCAAGAGGCAGCTTCTGGCTCCAGAAGACTCAGCCTTGGTCATTGCTAGAGGCTGGGAAGGCAGACCAGGGGTCCTTGCTTATGCCTTGTGCAACCACTGGGGACTGTTTCACACTGCATTTCATTCAGCTAGTTAAAAACAACTAACACAAACCACCCCACACCTTAAATCACTCTGTTAGCAAACATTTCTGCTCTTAATTATCCTGCATAATACATATGTCCCAAAAACCCCTTAATTTTTCCAACTTGTTAGTGATGACTCTGGATTTTGGTCTGTTTTGTTTTGTAAGATTGAGTACTGCCAAATCAGCCCCTTCACAGAGCCCCTCTGTTTAACTCCAGTTGGCTTAACAGAATAAAATAAAAATGTATTTAATCTTTTTGTGAAAGAATTTGCTCACTCTCTCTCTCTGGAATACAAAAATAAATAAAATAAAACCCTGCACTCTGGTAGCTGTATCCTTCTCCCCCTGCCCAGAGATAACTGAATAACTGAAGTTGAAACTTTGGATGTCTTTTCTTTAAGCTTCTGCACTAATTACATTCTGTTCTGCCACTTAACATACTACATCAGAAGTATCTATGAGATTTCTTGACTTTTGAAGAAAAATATATTTTTAATCATTTGAGACTTTTTATTTCAGGTGGGTAGGCAACTTGCAGACATCTTACAGAAACAAAACGATGCAGCTTTGGCAATGATGCAAGAAGAAAATGTGGATTGCCTTGCTTTACGTTAATTCTGCAGTTCTGCTGTAAAGTAGGTAATTTCACAGTATTTTAAAAGAAAACTGAAGTAGCTTTGGATCAAAAATTAAACCAAGAAACTGTGATTCAGTGCAGTCCTTACAGAGTGTCACTGGCTTGGCCTTGAGGGTCTTTGTACTATCACAATTTCGTGATGATTTTTTTTTTTTTTTAAATCTTAAAAATTGAACTAATTGCAATGAATAGCACTGATTGGACTAGTCTGTGAACTAAGCTCGTGACACTTAAAGCTAAACCAGAAGTGACTAAAGGAGAGCACACAAAACACCAATTCAACAGCTTGCTTATCTTTTCACTTGGACCAGCTGCTGCGTTTGTTAGTAACACTAGAGGTGAAACTTATTTCAAAAACAGTTTATTCTGGACACTTGGTAAACTTTAATTTACCAACACTGCTGCAGATTTTTTTGCAGCCTGTAGCCTGCACCACCACCAAGCCATGTGGATGCTTCACCTAAACAAAGTCTCTTCCTGGAATTATTCAACAACAACAGCAAAAAATAAAAGCCATCTTGACGTTGATCGATTCTCTGGAGGAGCAATTACTACTTAACAGGCTTCCTGAGCAGCTTGATTATGTTCTGCTTCTGTCTAAGGCCTTGCTGACCATGCGGGTAATAATTTGATAACAAGAGAGCCTAATTAAATTAAGGGGCCATTTTCTCCATCATAATATCTTTGTAGGTAAGAGATTTGATTTGCAGTATGTACTCTTCCTTCTCTGTGCTGTCTGCATTTGTCTGGTTCACAAGCAAAAAAAAAAAAGAAAATAATACCTAACCTCCACCCCAAAAGCCTTTCACTTTTCATATACCATTATCAGAAAGCAGTTTTGCTAAAAATAAACATTTTACCTCCTTCCTCCCCCCCCCCCCCCCTTGCTGCAAAAGAGTTTTAGCACTCGCTCGCTAAAGGGATGACTTCTTGGGTGTGCAGGGGTGAAGCTAGAGCAGTGACCTAGTGGCAGTGCAGCAGTTAGGCTGCCTTCTGCACTCGCTCCCTTTTGATAGCAAAGCCCGGCTCAGCCCACACGGTTCCACCCTGAAATATGCCCCTGATGGGGCCAAGCCCCAGCTCTGCGGGCACATCCTCCTCCCTGAGCAGCCCACAGAAGCACAGGGAGCTCAGAGAATGGAGCAAGAGGCACAACGGCTTTCCAGGTAACTGCAGAATAAAAAGCGTAAGGTGGCACGAGGTTTTGTTAGAGGACAAACCTTCCCGCACACACATTTAAACAAATGCAGGTTTTGACCTGATAACACTAAGCCACAGTGCTTCAACTCCCAAAATACTGTTGACAGAAGCACTGTGGGGAAGGGGAGTGCTTGGCGCTGCCGCGCTGCACAGAGCGCAAGGCTCTGGCGTGTAATAACTGGTCCTGACCACACCTAGTGCATTAGTCCTCGTGTGGGCTGCAAACACAACCCCAGCGCTCCCGGCTCCCAGACGAGCAGATCAGAAGGGGCTCAAACTACAGCACAAACCATTTAGAAGCCAGACGTTCAAGGGACAGCTGCAGAACACAACTAGAGAGAAATAGAAACTTTACGCAGTAGAGCCCATCATCTAACTAGGTAAGCTGCTTATTTCTTTATCAGCATCTTTTTAGATAATCACAAAACACGTAAAGCCTATAGACAGAAAACTTCAATGCTTTGAACAACTGGGAAACCATGGCTGGTTTTAAAATGTAATCTTATAGCGTATACATGTGCCTGAGCTTAGAATGAAATGCCTGAACTCTTTAATAAAACCAAAAGAGTGAATTATTTTTAATCAGAAAGTGAACTCTCTATCACAAGAGCTCTTTAAAAAAAAATATTCTAAGTGACAAATTCAGTTTACTTTGGCTGGCTTTAGAGTGTTGAGACAAGAAATACTCCTTTTAGGTTAGCTTTATCTTGAGTCTGGTTTTAAATTCCTTTTATGTGCTTGACCAAGAGCATGGCTATTTTTGATCAGGCACAATTATGATCAAAATTTAAAAGAACATGTAAATTGGAGAGATGGTAGAATTTTCTTAGCTGGGTCTTCACAGCTTTAAGTCTAAGGAGCCAACAACTTTTGTGGAAGTGTTCAGATTTTATCTTAAACTAGCAAATGAGCAACTTCTTTAGAAGTGATGTGGAAGGATGACTTTAAAATACAGCTAGAAGACAAATTCTAAAGCATCTTATCCCAGGTCTCCCATTTAAGGGTTATTTTTAACGTGAGATATAAATATTTGCCTGTGCAAACTTGTATTTAAGCCCCAGTTTTCGTCATTCTTAAACAAAAGGCTCAGTTTGTGCCAGTATCTCCATTAGATGCAATTATATCATTAAATATTAATGGTGACTTCCTTGGAGGAATTGACCACTTTGATCAGAACACACTGTTGGTAATGCACCATCAGCGGCCGCTCTGAACGTGAAGCTTCCTGGATGCACAGCCACTGTCACGGGGGGGAGGGATACCAGGAGCCAGCTGGACTGCGTAAGGCCCTCTCGCAGCATCCTCTGCCTGTGTGTCTATATTTTTATTTGCTTAGTCCTGATTTGGAGACTTTGATCCGATCCCAAACACTTTTTCAACACTGATCAGTGCAGGACGCTGAACAAGCACACCCAAGTCCAACCTGATACTAAGAACCTTCTTAGAAGGACGGGAGGCCATTAACCCTCCTGAACACAGGGATTTCTCCCCACCGCAGAGCCGCCCCGCCAGCTCTGCAGTTTCCTTGCTCAGCCAGACTCATCCTATCCTTCTGCTTACAGAGTGGAGAGGAGCCGGGCTGCAGCCAGCCCCAGAGACCCTACCTGCCGCCGGGAACCATGCCGGACTCCTTCGCTGTCCACTTCCTCAAGGTGTTGAAGGAGCTGCTGGCCTTCGTGCTGTTCAGTTACACCGTGCTGGTCGGGGCACTGCTGCTCGCCGGCTGGACCACCTACTTCTTGGTGCTTAAATAAGAGTTACTCTGCTGCTCCTGCAGCCACGGACGGGCCAGAGGCAACAGGCTCCACCGTGCCACTCGCTGGGTGCGTCTGCCCGGCAGGCAGGATGGCGTTGCCTTCCTCCTGCCACAACCCTGCAAGTATTTTGTTTTGTTACTGCCTGATCACAATCTTATTTTCTTAGGTAAAAAGAATAAATATGATTAAAAAAAAAAAAGTATCTACATGCATGCACTTTACTGATCTTTGTGGCTCTTGCAGATTCTTTGTGTCTCCTAGACATTCACCCGTTCCCCAAAATATTTAAAAGCCTCCCAGCAGTTTTCTCCCGAGATTCCCAATTCCACACCCCCGCCTCAAGAGCACAGCAGTCTGTGAGCACAGCGGAGGGACAGGAGAGATACCACACAATTCAAACATGACCAACATCGCAAGTAAACAAGTCCTGCCTTGTCTAACTCTGCCTCATTAAAGGTGCGAAAGCAAAGACACAGAAATTCATTGTATTTCTTTTTTTTTGGTAAGTCCTAGAAAAAGACATTTCAAATCAGCAGACAGTTTCCCACTTCCTAGTTTTATGAGGTACACTTCACAGGGTGGGAGCACCAACGCCACATGACCTACAGACATAGTAGCTGGTGCTCTCAAGCGTGCAACACTTTTCAATAAACACTTAAAACACGGAGTTAGCTGAAAGATGTGCCTGCAGTACAGCACTGCCTTACTAAAACTAAACCATGCTGAGTAAACTGAGCCTCACAGACCGGATGGGAATTTCTGTGGTGTACAAATAGGATAGATTTAACTGATCGAGGCCTTTCACGTGGAATTATACAGGAAACCTTTGCTGGAGAAACTAGGGATTATCACTAGTCAAAAGTTAAGCAGCACCATAGACTCTTGAAAAACAAAACTGGATTAAACCACGGGGGTGGGGAGCAGAGCCTGTGGCAGTCAGTCTGCGCCATCTCGGCCCGCACTCCTGCTGAGGACCCGACACGCAGCAGCTGCTCTCTGCCGAGCCGGGCTAGGGGCTGTCCCCGAGCAGGGGACCACAGTGGAACTGCTCAAGCGCCGCCTGATCCGAGACCCCCCAACACCGCCTGTGCTGCAGAGACCCTGACGGCCTGTCCCCAGCCGAGAGCTGTTACCTGCAGGGCGGAGCAGCCGCTGACCCGCCGGCAGAGGGTACAGACAGACACCCCTAGATGGGCGGAGGGGACAGACAGACACCCCTAGGCGGGCGGAGGGGACGGACGGACGGACAGACACCCGCCGCCATCGCCGCCCTCACAGCCCGGCGCGCGCCGCTCCCGCCTTCAACCACCGACCAGCACGCGCCCGCTCCCCTGCGCATGCGCGGCGCCGGGAAACCAGCCCCGCCCGCGCCGTGCCGACGTCACTTCCCGCGCCCCGCCCAGTTCCAAGATGGCTGCGGGCAGCCGGTGGCTCCGGGGCTGCCGCTCCCTCCTCAGGTACCGCGGCGGCCCCGCCGCTCCGGGTCCCGAGGGCGCGGCGGGGCGGGGGCGTTTCCGCGTTTCCGCGCCCGGCCGCGGTGACGCCCAGGCGGACGGTTACCGGGCTGGAGCGGGCCGGGCGCGGCCGACAGGGCTGAAGTCAGCCTCCCGGCCCGGCTGCCTGCCGCCGGCCCCCCTTGGCGACTCCGACCCCGCTCGGTTTGTCCGATATAACCGAGCCAGCTGCGGCCGGAGCGACGGGCTGTGCCACGGGCACCTCCTCCGTCTCCAGATGCCACAGCGCAGCTGGGCAGGCGCGAGCAGGAGGAGCGGCGGTACCGCTCGGTAGTTTAAGAGCACACAGCATAAAAGAAGGAAAACTGACCGGTTATTTTCAGAAAGTTGCAGTACAACAAAAAAAATTCTTATCATGGGATGCTGGTGGTTTTCTGCCCCGGTATTTCAGTGATAGGCTCTGGACACACGAACACTTAGACAACACTGGATGTAAATAAAACTGATTACAGGAGGCCCGAAGAGTCACTGGATGGCAGTAAACTATTACCTGCCGTATTGCTCACCTGCATGTACCATATACCACTTCCAAGCATGCTTTTAAATTTTTTTTTCAATGTTATTGTTAGCAGCGTGTTGGTACCAGGTAAGATACATTTCCTCTCTCAAAGGATTAAAAGTGAACTAGTTACTGTGCTTGTCTTTTCTTGCACTTATAATTAAGTAATATAACGGAATTTAAAACAAGCTTACTCATTCACAATTTTGCAACTGCATTACAGAAGCTTGGTAGAGACGAGGTGACGCAGAACAGCTTCTAGGTGTCCCTTTCCTCTTGGATACCTATTTCCCACCACACACAGGTTATTTCTTGGTGCTTAACTTTGTTTCTTGCATTTCCAGACAAAGCTTCCCTGTTCTGGCCAATATTAGGAGAGGCTGCATCTCGGGCGTTAACGGACGATGGCGCCAAATGGTGGGCGTGGGGCTGGGAGTGGCCTTGTGTGCAGTCCCTGTCGTGGAGGTGAGATACATACAGCACCTGCTCGTTAGAAACAGTTTAACATGCAAAACCACTTGCTAGAGATTTTACAAACTAGTGCTTACCCTCAGAACTGTATTCTTTCTTGGGGTCACAGGTGTTTAAACCACATAGTTAAGGCAGAGAAGTGAAAAGACGGTGTCTACCTTCAATAACACCTTGCAAAAACAGTTGCTTTACCATGGCAAAACAGCCGTGAGAATTAGGCTGTCCAGCCTTGTAACTAACAGTGCTGCTTTGTCTTACTGTTATTTGTTACTAATAACATCCATATGAAAGTCAACATAAAGATTATCTGAACGTCTTGCCTTTCAGAAACAGGCCTCAGTTTCTCTCAGTAACGATGCCTTGATTAAACGAGCAGTTTCCTTGGTCACAGACAGTACTTCTACACTCCTCTCCCAAACAACGTACGCACTGATCGAAGCATTGACAGAGTATACAAAGGTAAGCTGAGAGATTACACGCTTTGTTAGCAAGTCAATACTGGAAATAGTAAATTATTTGGCACTAAATATACCTGTTAAACCATACTTAAAATGGACTTTGGTTTTTTTACGAATTTTAAGAAAATAGGTGTAAGGGTTTGAAGATGTCAGGTCCGTAGGAAGCAGTGGGGTAGGGCTCGCTCTTCTACTACACCAAACACAGAAGTTATTTTTAGCTTTGTTAGATTGTTGCTTTGAATGTGAACTTAAGCCAAAATGACCCAAGTCTCAGAACTTGGGTTAAAGAACCTCGTAAGAGTTACTGGATGGCTGCATACTGAGTAAGTAGGATACACCACCGTGTATTCTTTACGTATTTTATTTACCTTCTGTGCCCATTTCTAAGGCTGTGAACTTGAGTTTCATCAGAAGAATGGTGTGAGCCATATTTAAGTCTGAAACAACAAGATACAGTTTTAATTCTATAAATAAGTGCCAATTTGAGTAAAGTATTTGCATTCCAGTTTACTGCTTTATTACTATGCAAGTATACAAAGAGGTGCTACCCCCAGCACTGCTGTAGGAGACAGCAAATGCTGTCAGTGCCTCCAGAATTGCAGTGAACTTGAGAACAACGCACCTTTAGAACTATTCATCAATTTTGCTAATGAAAATCAGTTAACACTGAGACATCAGTGATGTGTAGGTTGCCACCTAATTGTGTGAAATGCTTCCTTTGCAGGCAGTTTATACACTGGTGTCTCTCTACAAGCAATACTCAAATCTTCTTGGGAAAATGAATTCAGAAGAGGTGGATGCGGTCTGGCAGGTGGTAATAGGAGCCAGAGTTGATGTAAGCCATCATCTCCCTTCAGCCAGCAATCTGCCTCTTAAAACTGCTCAGAAAGTTCTCCTCTTGCTTGCTCACTTTTTCACAAAGACACTGTTTGGCAGAGCATTCGGATACTGTTATATCGAGTTAAGTAATACTTTGTTTTACTCCTAGATGACAACAAAACAGCAGGAATATCTAAGGCTGGAATCCAGCTGGATGACAGCGCTAAGTCTTTCAGAGATGGCAGCAGAAGCTGCATATCAATCAGGTAAACACAAGCAGAAATACGTAGCGTTTCTTTCCTCTAGCATTTAGGCAGTATTTATTGAATGAGAATGGAGTTGACAGAGACAGAGGACATAAATTCATTTAACATGCCAATTTACAACCAGTGCCTGGTTTTTAGAGACAGTGAGAACTTACATTCTTTTACTGGCTATGAGTCGAGTAGAATTGTTCTGAGAACTAAGCCTGGAAACTTCACAGGTGGTTTAGGTTAAGACCAACTGTGAAAAACAAATGTTTGAAGCAAGTGTTTAGTCATTTTTAAATGTAGCATTGAAACAGTTATGGGAGCTGCGGAAGTAAGGATCCAGCAGATCTCTCTAGCTGGATTCACTTTTATTGAAGAGTGAGAATATTTGCTTTTCACTCAGGAAGGATACTAACTTTAGTCTTTTCTCCCTGTATACACACTTCCACAAAACATGTAGAGAGAACCTGATAGCTCCGAGATTGAGTTACGGGCTGACTTACAGTAAATCAGCAAAGTTACTGGAGTGGAGAAGGTGAGGAAAGTGGTGGATGTACAGGGACACTCCTAACTCTGTAAGTGCCTGAAGACACAGAATCTGTAGGAGTGTGGGAGGAGAAGGGTTTCTGAGTTCAGCAGCGCCACAGACATTCCTGCTGCTGGTAGGGGACAGGACAGGACAAGGACTGAAAGTTCCTGGCACACGGTGCCTGGGCTGGGCTCAGTTCTCAACCCCACTGGCACAAGCTGGTCACTGCTCAGACACTTGCTGGAACCCTCTTGGGTGGGAAGAATTCAAGGGGGGCAAAGTAGACATAGTGTCATTTAAGTTAAACGAACGGTAAATACATTTAGCATTAATATAGCCCAAGAGCCATCAAAACACTTAGCAAAGCAGATGATAATTACAGATAATCCCTTCCTTAATTGCAGGGTTGCTGAGTGCTCCTCTAACCCAGCGTATTTAAACTGTTGTTTTTCAGGTGCAGACCAAGCCTCAGTGACAGCCCGCAGCCACATTCAGCTGGTGAAATCACAGGTGCAAGAAGTGCGACAGCTGTCCCAGAAAGCAGAGACCAAGTTGGCTGAAGCTCAAACAGAAGAGCTCATAAAAGCTCAAGGCGAGGAATCTTCACTGCCACAGGGTATTTTAGGAAGTACGGAGGCAGGTGAGGACCCTTACCTTCGGGAGGACTGAAAAGAACTTCAGGTGTCACTATAGAATACGTGAGGGTCAATCACAGATTCAAGGGTCCCAAACTTTTTAAGTGTGGGATAGTGCAAAACTGCTGAAATAAGCCTATGATTCCATTTTTATCCCCCCAAACAGGATTGCTTTACAATTCCAAATATCTGAAAGGCCTTGATCTTGTTTGTAACTTATCATGTTTGTCATACTTATGGATTCAATTATTTAAATGTTTAACTATGCAAATGTGAAAATTGCTATCAAGGATAGCTTGTTAATTGTCTCTCTGCTGGGAGGGTCCTACCACTTGTTTGGTATGTTTGTGAGAGCTCTAACTTACAGACTAGGTTATCAACCAAAGAAGTGTAGTTAAAAGTCACTATTTTTAACCTGTGAAGTAAGTGATGTCTGTTAGGAGATATTAAACTGTGCAAAAGCATCTGTTGTGGGTGTACCCATTTGGCTAAGAGATTAAGCCCTGTTTTCTGTTTTAATTTTAAAAGTTTGTAACAGAGCTGAGTCTGAAGACTTACACTTACTAGACTTAATTGCAAGCAGGGGAAACATCTGCTGTAGAGCTGAAAACTTACTCTGGAGTTACCCAGGTTCTTCTTAGTGAAGTTTTACAGTTCAGTACAGGAACCTCTGTCACCCAAGAGTCACCGCTTGTAACTCATCTGCCTTCCCCAGGAAGCAAAGGGAGATTTGATTTTCAAGATTTTTCAAGGTAGTTATAAACAAAGTTTTTGTGGCAACTGCTGTGTACTTCTTTACAAAGCAATGAGCAAAAGCAAGTTTTACACATTTGAACGCTTTCCAGCACTAGTTCCAGGAAAATAATCTTAATTCTCTCTTTTTGCAAGCTTAATGCTTCACTGTAGACTTCATAACCACAGGTGTCTTTCACCGTGTTCATTTTCTAACTTGACAGGTTAATGTGAAATTTGCAATATTAAATTTGCAATATTAACTGTAGAGACGATGTAAACTTAAGCTGAGATTGCTCTGTAGAATAGCATCTGCTAGAACTTTATCACTGCTGATTTGAGCCAGTTAATCCCCATTCATCAGGTTTTGTAAGAAAACACACATTAATCATAGGTTTTTCACCACAAATTAGCATCTGATGCACTACATCTGTGCCGAGGTTGCTGTTACTAAACTGAGTTGTGCTTGACTAGGAATTTTTTCAGCTGTAGCATAAGCCCTTCTGTCGGCGTCTCATTTTGCCAGTCTTTTGAACAAATGCCATCTCAGCTGCACAGTGCTGTACATTTATAGATTAAATAGTAAAGGAATTAACAGACCACCTTTCCTTGCTCCTGCTCCTTGCTGGGTGCTGCTGTATCTAAGAAGGATGGCACAGTGCAGAATTCGAGCTCGCAGGAAGGTGCCAGTAGTCAGGAGGTCCCAAACACAGCATCAGGAAATAAACCACCATCGTGAGAGGATTATTTGCAGCAGTGGCACAACCACGCCCTCAAGATTCAAATGCAACTTCAGATCAGCCTCCAACCACCACTGCTCTGATTTGTTACGTGCTGCGGTTTAAGAATGTCTGCCAAACCACTGACCCAAATGCACATACAGGTTGTGTTCCTTTCAGGATGCCGTAACAACTCTACTCAGATGTTTGCATGGCAGAGATGCAGTTTAAGACAGATGAGCACTGTTACAGGAGTCTGCAAAGGAACTCATTCTTTCAGAGCCTGCTCCCCCTTGTTGCCCTGCTTCTCGTTTTCCTGTCCACCCTGCTCTTACTTTGCAAGACAGGGGCTGTACCCCCACACATCCAACCTTCAGACATGACAGGAACCAACTAGTCAGCTCAGACAAGTCAAAATGGGAGCGAAGAGCATGACTGGCTCCATATCGCCTCCAAAATAGGGTGGATAAGAGCCCCACACCTTTATTAGGAAATGAGAGTTGCCTGTTGGGGGATAGCCCATACACCTAAGCCCACAACAGACATGACATCACGCTCTACATTATGTTACTGAGTTTGCATTTGGAATCATCTAGTGGATCAGAAAAATGCTGCCACAGCAGTTCACAGGGTACCATGGTACCCGCGCTGACCAGTCTCTTCTCTAGAACAAGCAGCGGTGCCCAGAGAACAGTGCCCAGAAATTAGGTTTTGCTGCTGATACTCAGGTTGTTTACAAACCCAACCTAGCTGAAACTAGGTGTAGACAGTTTCTCAGGTACAGCTAATTAATCCCTGTTGGGGCTGCAGTGAGAAGACACAGCAGCAGCTTGTACGAGACCACACTGAGGATGGGCACACACAGGCCCACCCTTGGAAGAGCAGTTTTTGTAAACACCAACTCGCAGCTGGTGCAGAAACAGCTTGTGTGAGAGTGGCAACTCCCACCACAAGAGCCTGGGTCGTGCTGGGGGGCTAAGCTAGAGCTACACCGGGAGCTTTAGAAAGCCAAGGCAGTGAGAGACAGGATCAAACGAGGAGCAAGCCAGGAGTCCCTCGGCCTGAGGTACAGCACTGCACCGCCCCGCAGGCCAGCCAGCCTGCCCTGAGAGCTCGTCACATCTCCGGTCTCGGGATGGCCTCGGGCTCCCTGCAGTAGAAGCAAGGATCTTCCTGGGCACCTCTGAAAGCTCCAGCTCACATCTGGTGAGCAGTGAACGCTGGGCAGCTGGCACTAGGGACAGCAGTGACAATAACACAACACAAATTGCTCTGATTTCTGTAATCACATACTTTTCTCTATCCACTACTTTTCCCTAAAGCTTCCAGGCTGCTTCCTGCTTAAACACAGCTGATCTAGCAGCAAGACAGCCTGAAGCTGATGAGCTGCATAAAAGTATCACCAAATCTTACATTTCATATTTCTCGTTTCTCAAATTAGCAGTTCTAGCACACTCACAGATTAATTGCTTCTGTATCAATCCATCCTGGCTGGACAGGGGCAGAGAACGGCAGCTGCTCACAGTAAAGGAAATGGCAGGTATCCACTTCCACATAACTTTGTCCTCTTTAATACTAATGACTCTTTAATGCAAACACCCAGCACCAAATCTCATCCTACTCTGGCTTTTAGTGCTCTTAGTTTTCAGGAGACTCGAGAATACTCCTATGAAAACATTTTTCAAAACTGTATTTTATTTATAACCAACATTACAACAACAATGAAAAACCCAAACACCTCCCACACGACATGAGAAGCTACAGCCACCATTAACTACCACTCTGATTATTTAAGACATACGGCTCCTCTCAAACCCAGTCAGAAAATGTTTGTGCAAAAACTTCCAGTGCAAGTAAACATGTAATGAACTTTTGTAAAATCCAAAGGGCTTGAGCTGGAGACCAATCCAGATCATCATGCTGTGTTAAGGCAATATGGTTTGAGGCATTATTTTTTTCCCCCCACTCCACTCCCTTTCTCCACTGTCCAGTCAGACCTGTGGGATTGCTGACCTGGGGCAGCAGAGCTGTGCTGCAGTGCACCCAGCAGCACACGCTGGCCTTTCTTCCACCCCTTCAAGTAATTGCAATGCTCTGTCACTCGTTAGCCATCAGCAGCTTTCCTACACTGGCAGTCAGAACCCACCTTGGTGTGGCGGAGCCTCCAGAGCAAGTGGCCCCTCGCCCACGTCGCTGTGGCAGTTGTGACTTCCCCTGGCTCCAGCCTGGCCGGGAGGAACCGAGCCAAGTCCCCTGTGCTGTGTCTCACCGGGCTACCAGCCCCATGGCAATTCAACTGCTTCAGTAACCTGCCAACAGAAGACTTACTGCAAAACAAACCCCGAGGGCTCAAGTCTAGTCTGTTAGTAGAGGACACGTTTTTACCACAACCTGATTTTTAGTTTAAGTACCCTGCATCTGTCACCAGTCACAATCCGGCCGTGCTCATCAGTAGGTTCTTTGCCAGCCCCTTCCGTAGCTGTGCGTTACTGACACCGCACACCTGATGCTGTCGTCCCTTACCAGCGTCCACATGATCCACATCTCGGTTGGGTTTAGTTTATGCACAATCATCAGCTCTTTGTACAAGCAAGGATCAAAAGAATTGAAAGGCCTCTGGATCCCAAAAGTTTTAAAGCCAGCGTGGTTCTTTGGGGTTACTGCCATCTTTGCCAGACACATTCCCACAAAGACATCATCTATTGGGAAGAGCTCCATGTCCTCTGCGGTGCTCTGGAGGCGGCGCACTGTCTTTCTAGACATCACGTAGCCCCCTCCACCCGCGTAGAGGGGATAGAAGGAGGCTCTGTACATCGACTCTGGAATAAAGTATTTGACCTTGGTGTTCCTGATGGGCCGGGCATTGGTGATCACATCCCCAACAAAGAGATCCTGTTCAGGGTCCAGTTCTTGGAGGAACTCAACAATGTTGTAAGTGTTGACAAAGACATCGTCATCGCCCTTCAGCACAAACCGGGCGTGCAGGCAGTCCTCCGTGAACCAGCGGAGGAAATGCAGCTCCTTGAGAGTCAAGTTGAAGAAGTTGTCAACAAAATCCCACTGCAAGATGTCATCAAACTCCTGGCTCTCGTAAGCCAGCAGCTGGTGAAGAGACTGTACCTGGATTTTGGCCTCCGAGCGCCCTAGAAGGAACACCCGCCTGATGTGCTTGCCACCGATGGAGCCCTCCTTCCCCCACGTGTTCCTGATTGCCACCCGCCGGTCTATGTTGATCGGGGAAGACTTGATCACCAGCAAGAGGAACGTCTCTTTGCTACACCTCGAAGGCTTCAGCAGGACTGAGAAGTTCCGGCAGTGCTTGTATGTTAAGAAGACACGGTGAAGCTCCGGGAGGGTGAGAGAAGAATTGGCAAGGGTCAAGTTTGGCAAACACTTGGTGGGTTCAGCATTGTCCAGATCCAAAGACTTCGGTTTGTGCTTCGCTACATCCGCGTTCTGGTGTGTGGACGACGCTGCCAGCTTTGCCTCTTTCTTCATGTAAAAAACCCACGCCAGCAGCATGACGGAAAAGGCGTAAAGTGCGAGGTTTTTAATCCTGGGATACATGGCAGCCCGCGGGGCGCAGCCCAACCCTGTGCCCTCGGAGGAAGACAAGCCGGGTGTGTTAGACCTGCGCTCTACACTTCCCACTCGCGGCGCTCCCACGCCCACCGTCGCGCAGGCACCGAGCCGCACGCCCCAGCCCGGGGAGCCGCCGGGACGGGGCTCGGCCTTTCCCTTCGTGGTTCTTTGCTTGGCTTCTACCGAGACCGGGTGCTGCCGGGCTCGCCCCCGGGAGGGCTCGGAGCCCGCTGCCCCCCCGGTGCAAACCCCCCGCCCCGCTCTGCGGAGCCGCCACCGCCGAGACTTACCGGGAGCCGCAGCCGCGCCGGTCCCGCTCCACCGCCCCGCCCCGCCCCTGCCCCCGCCAGGCCCCGCCCCTTGGTCCCGCGGCTCGTAGCCGCTGCACACCGGCACCGGGCACTGCCCCTTGCACGCTGCACCCCCCTGTACACCCGCCCCGCACCCCCGCATCAGCCCCGCACCTTGCACACCTGATACCTCCTACTTGTTTGGGTTTTTTTTCCTACTCTGCTCCTTCTAAACTTGTAAATAGACCGATAACGGGGTAAATCACCGAGTTACAAGTGCCCCGATCAAAACAAGGAACCTGGAGATAAGGGAGTGAGTTACTACAGCTTTGGTTAATGTTAAAAAGATTGATAGAGGATCATCCTGCCCCAGGAGGCACCACAAGATGGATGATTGTCTGAGGAGAAAATCGGCAGTAACTAGGGAAAAGAAAAAGGCCGGGGCAGAGGGGGAAGGCTGCCACCACCAGCTCCCTTTAAGATGAAGAAGCTGTGCTCGCCGTCCCTTTGAGTTTGGGCAGAAGAATTAAAAGGCACTGTAACTCTAAATCGAGACCCAACATGTTGTTAACCGCTGAGGGATGAAGCGGTAAGAAACTGACCACTGGTCCTTACAGTAAACGCCTGTTTGTGTAGCCTGAAGTGTATAAATACACAGGTTCTGTGCTGGGTGCTGGCTTTGTGGAATTAGCTTCTTGCACCCTGCTCTGTGCAGATATGCAATAAATAAATATCTGTGCTGAGGGACAACACACCCACCCTGCACACCCACTCTGCACACCCACTCTGCACACCCCACCCTGCACACCCACCATGCACACCCCACCATGCACACCCCACCCTGCACATCCACCATGCACACCCACCCTGCACACCCACCCTGCACACCCCACCCTGCACACCCACCCTGCACACCCCACCCTGCACACCCCACCCTGCACACCCCACCCTGCACACCCACCATGCACACCCCACCATGCACACCCCACCCTGCACATCCACCATGCACACCCACCCTGCACACCCCACCCTGCACACCCACCCTGCACACCCCACCATGCACACCCCACCCTGCACACCCACCATGCACACCCCACCATGCACACCCCACCCTGCACACCCACCCTGCACACCCACCCTGCACACCCCACCCTGCACACCCACCCTGCACACCCACCCTGCACACCCCACCATGCACACCCCACCATGCACACCCACCCTGCACACCCACCCTGCACACCCCACCATGCACACCCCACCATGCACACCCACCCTGCACACCCACCCTGCACACCCCACCCTGCACACCCCACCATGCACACCCACCCTGCACACCCCACCATGCACACCCCACCATGCACACCCACCCTGCACACCCCACCATGCACACCCCACCATGCACACCCACCCTGCACACCCCACCCTGCACACCCACCCTGCACACCCACCCTGCACACCCCACCCTGCACACCCACCATGCACACCCCACCATGCACACCCACCCTGCACACCCCACCATGCACACCCCACCATGCACACCCACCATGCACACCCCACCCTGCACACCCACCATGCACACCCCACCATGCACACCCCACACCAGCCCAGCAGCAGCCCCAGGCGACCACAGGCCCCGTAGCATCTCCCAGCTCTGGCGATTCAGCTGAACCAGCATCCCCGCAGCGACCCGTGGGTTTTATTTCCCACTCACTCTTTTCCTACAGACACATTACTGAGTCCTCCCCACCGCCGCGGCCACGCTCTCCTGGCTCTGGGTACCCGCTGCCTGGGGCCACCGAAGCAGCTGCATCTGGAACTGAACCGTCAGCGGCACCAGCTGGAGCTCTCGACCCTCCTCCAGTTCAGCAGAATCTTTGTTTTTAATCTTTCCTGTGGAAAGAAGTAAATCTGTCACTGTCCTGACGGAGTAAATTACCTTACAAGCAGCAGTGTGCAGGGGGGGAATGCCCACTGTGTCAGCATTGACTTCCGGGCCTTGAGGGAAAATCTATTTGAATATGACTTTGGGAAAAAACCCCAAAATCATCTTTAAGCAGGCAGCCGATCTGGGTGCAATCTTGCTTTTTGCTGTTAAATTCCCCTATAATTCCTAAGAAAAAAAGAAAGATGCAGAAATAAATCATTTCAGGGATCCTGGAAAATCAAGTGTGGGGTAAAATGAGACGTACGTGAGCCTACTTCCGAAGACATCCTTCAATGTCTGGGCAAATTGTTTCCTCGAGACAAAGCTTGCTGCCTTTCCTCTTTGAGCTGTCTGGAAGGGATCCCAGTCCCTCTAAGAGGACTTATTATTTGTGTGCATTTGCCGACTGAGGGATGCAAATCAGCCTCAGCTCCCGGCTCTGGGAGCGCCGGTCCCTACGCAGCCTCGCTGGACGCGCGAGGGCCGGGAGCCGTTCCCGTGCCACTGCTGCAGCTCCACGGTGAGACGTGGCACCCGGGTGATGAGCAAGTGCCCAACGACCACGGGGTAGTTTGGTGACTCACGGGGCTCGCAGACACTGCCTGCAGCAGCACTTGAGCAGCCCCCCCAGGCTGTGTCTGCAATCGGGGTGTATTTGTGAGTCACAGCGGAGCCCACGGCCACGGGACGCTGCCAGCATGGGGTGTAGCAAGCTGTGGGGGCAGCTGATTTTTAGGCACTTTCTGAAATACGCACTCAGTGGCCTCCTTAGCTGTGCAGCCAGCTGGCCTCCACCTTCATGACCGTAAGGGGACACCAAATAAAGCACCAGTCTCTCATCACTCTGGGTTTCCTGCATCAGCGGCGGTTTTCTGTGCATGCAGCACCATCTCCGGCCACACAAACCCCAGCAGAAAGGGCTCGTTCTTGGTCCAGCTGAAGGGAAGCCCCTCCTGCATATGCACTGATCACAGGCACTGGCGGGGAAGGAAGTGAAAAAAGGGCATTGCCGAACTTCAGCTCTTTCAACAGCAGCTCTGTGCTTCAGCAGCAGTCTGAGCATAGATTGCAAATACACAGCTTCTCGTGGTGAACAATAATTCAAGGAGGTTTTGCTTCTTTTCAGGTAGCTGGGAAGGCCATCAGGCTTCCTTGAGTGCAGACATAGCCTAGGACTGCAGGGCTCTTAGATCCTCCCCAAAGACAGGGATCTTGCCATGGGTGATGGGGCATGGAAAAGCAGCCCAGAGCTCTTGGGGAAGGGGGTTAATTGCACACTTAATTTATTAACTAATTCTAATGCCGGAGCAGGGACACAAGGCTCATTTGGTAGCTCTGAGGAGCACTGAGGAGGCCCGGCCTGCTCTGTGCTCTCCTTGACCCATGAGTAGTTTGTCAGCATCATCCTGTCACCCCTTCCCTCCCCCACTTCCTCCTGCTCTTGCACTATCCCTCTGATGAGCTGGCACTGCAATTTTTGTAGTCAAAACAAGATTGCTGGAAAAATAACCTGCAAGAGGCAGAGTGGGGTTTGTCTCCAGCGGATTAAGCAATGCTGCTGGCTGAGCAGACTGTGAGCTCTGCACTGGGGGTCACCCGTCAGGGGTTGGGGGGGTCCTCTTCATGGGTGACAGAAGATCGGGGGCTGTTCCCAGCCCTGCCATGGGCTGGCTGGGACACCTGGGGCACCCTGTGCATCTCATCTCTAAACTAGAAGGAATAATCCCCTCCGCAAAGCGCTCGGAGATGTGAGTTGGAAATGGATGAGGACCTTATTATGCATCCCAGACAGCACTCCCCGCAGCTGCCCACGCCACCGGCCACAGTTGGCAGCCAACACAGTGAGCAGCCCATCTCTCACCCAGAACTCTGCTTTGCCCTTCTCCCCTGGCACGCAGAGCTGGTAGGTGTGTGTGTCGCTCCCGGGACAGCCAGCAGCCCACCCTCAGTGCTCATCCAGACACCGATTCAACAAGGTGTGCGGGTGCGTGTCTGCCCTCGCAGCCCCCGCAGTCAATGGGTGTATTCAGAGCCCGAAGCTCAGGATGTGAGTAAGCGCCCTGCTCGGCAGAGCTGGCAGTGCCCTGCGGCCGCCTGGGGCCGGGCACCGCTGCTGTTTGCTCTCGCACACGCCACCCTCCACCCAGCCAGCTTGTCTCAGTCACCTTTGGCAGGCACCACGGTTTTCTGCTCGGCCTGACTTTCCCTCTCTGCTTTTGGTTTTCTGCTCTTCTTTTTGCCTTCTTTCCTGTCCTGTGGAGAGGGATGTTTCCATAGCGTGTTGAAATTCACTGTCTGCATTCAGTCCTGTGACAGCCACCGCCATCTGGGTTCTGTCACTGGGATTTAAAGGGCAAAGGAAAGGGGTGAGGGAAAGCAGGAGCACAGTGGCAGGGCTGCTCAGAGAAGAGAATCCAGGAAATAGAAAGTGTGGGTACAGCCGGTGCATGTTGTCATGCCAAGAGAGAGAGCATCGGAGGAAGCACGAGTGGTTGCTTTCATAGACTCAGATGGAAAAATAAACTCATCTGTTTTCTTAATCTTGACCTATAAAAAGTAGCAGTACTCATTGCTAATATCAACATTAAACAGTGATACCAGCAGTGATGGACGGTGCTTAGGCAGGATTATTTCAGCCCCATTTTATGGCAAGGAGAACTGAGGGATGGACGGGAGGGATGCCTGGGCCAGCTGCAGGGCAGGACGTGCTGAAGCCCATCCCTGGCAGCCCTGCCTCACCGCCCTGCCCCGGGACACGCTGCTTACCATCTCCTCCAGGCTTGGTGGCTGCAGAGGCTGCTCAGTGATCAGGACCCCAAAGTCACACACAGTTGCCACCAGGTCCTCGGTGGCCAGCAGGGCCTCCAGGGTCACCCTCCCGGTGCCCAGCGTCCTCCGAATGGGAGGGTCACTGCGGAGTTCACGTGGCTTCTTCTTTTTCTGCTTGACCCTGGGCACAGGAACCTGCAGGGCACCAGCACGGGGACAAGCCTCAGCAGAGGGCTAGGAGCCCTTTCTCAGACAGCAAGTAACCCTGACTCAGCCCCTTGCCCACTGCTGCATCCAGACTGAGATGGGTGTAAAACCACTGCTGCCTTCTTCCCATAGCGAGGGGGGACTTCGTCGAGAGGTCTGGGATGGAGGAGGGGGTCTCTGACACACCAAACTGGCCCAGGGGAAGGGCCCTCATTCCCTCATGATAATTTTTGCAGCTCAGATGGTGTTTGGACATTGTTCTCTCCCAGCATCCTACCTTGGCACCATCCTTCTGCAGCCTCTGTCTTGCCTTGTCCTTCATGACTCTGTTTTCTTCTGGATCAGCACCGACAGGCCATGAGAGCACCTGCCCGGAGAGAGGAGCTGGTGCTGCAGGGGCTGGGACACCTGAGGACCCAGGTTACTGCCATCGCAGGCTGCCTCCCAGAGGGAACACAACACCACTGCTGGGCCTCCCAGCAGCTCCTTCCCCTTTCATCCAGCTCTGCCACACACTCACCTTCTCTTCCACGACCGAGATGGTTGTTCCAGACATCAGGTAGGACTTCAGCCCCACTAAGTCCTTGGCAGTGTGCTCCCTCCTATAGCTGCAGTCGATGGTGTCTGCCCAGGGCTTCGTGGGGGTGACAAACACCTTTGCTGTGCAGGGACACAAAAAAACTCTGAGGAGAGAGCTCTCCTTCCCAAGGACAGGAAGGACTCCTGGGACACGAGCAATGCCAATTCATTTTCCATCCATCTCAGTAACAGCCCAGCTTCAGCCAAGGCTGCGAGGGATGTCCTGATGCCATCACGTGCCTGGAAGAGTCGTAAACCTGCCCTGAGCACTGGAGCAGGGGATTTATAATTCCTCATTACCAGAATGAGCCTTGGGCTCCTCCATGGCTGCAGGCTCCTGCTGGCCCTTTGTTTCCCTCACATCCTGAGCAGATCTGTCCACATCCAGGGCGGCCACCATGGGATGCTGATGGATTTTTGTTACCTGGAACAGAGAGGGATCTCTTGGCAGGGCCTATCTGGATGTGTTCGAGTCAGGACAAGGAGGCAGAGCTGCCTCTGAAATCCCATTCCCCAGCCCACCCTCATCATGGGAAGAAGGGGCACCAGTGCCAGGGACAGGGTCTGTCGCAGTCAGCATGAGGGAGCTGTGAAGGCACTTCCACATGCAGAGCAGCCCTGGGCACCCCGAGAGGGACAGGGAATGTGGGCAGCAGGGACTTATTGTGCCAGATATGGCCACACGTGAATTCTGTCCCCAGTACTGCTGCTGCCGCCCACACCAGATCCATCACAAACGGTCTCTCTCTCTGCAGCTTGGAGGTGAAGTCTCCCTTGCTGTCACCTGCTTGTTGCTTTCAGGACTTCAGTTAAGCACAAACCTCAGTGCTGCTACCGTCCTTGATCTCCTCTCCCTCCACAAACTCATACGTCACACAGTAGCTGTAGGTGATCACCGGAGCGTGAGAGCCAACCTCCAGCTGCTGAAGAGCTCTGGGATCAGGGACTCCCTTGATTTCCCCAACACTCACAACCACTCGTGCTTCGCTCCTCCTGATCAGCTCTGAAAGGAAGACAAGCCGCAGCATGCTGCTTCCAGAGCGAGGAAGGCACAGAGCAAGAGGAAACCTTCAAAACGCCGTGTCCTGCCCCCTGGCATCCCTCCCTGCCAGGCTGTGCTAACGCTGTGACAAGCCACTGCCACATGGGGTCACTCCAAAGCCATGCAAACATCTCCTGGCTTGGTTGCTTTGCCTCCCTAGTTAACGTTTTAGACTCTAAAGAGCGCATGCAGCGCATAAACTCATTGAGTAGGGGCCATCCAGAGGGGCTTCCCACCCCCGGGTGTCCCCAGCCACCTGCTCTTGTCCCAGTCGGGGACATGCCACGCTGCAGAGGTGGCACCACTTCGTGCAGACAGTGCAGCACCCATGAGCGTCTTCCCCAGCGGAGATGTTCCTCTTTCAGCAGCTAAAGAGGAAAAAGCACCATCTGAAACCAGACAGTGTCTAGGAAGCAAAGATGGGGGCAGGCCATGACACTGAGGCAGTGGCAGGACTAGGTTGCTCTTGCAATCTTTGGACCTGACTAAGGCTAAAACGACCTCGATTGTATTACACTGCTGCAGCGTCCTCTGCCTGTCTCCCCACTTGTACTAGTGGGGTAAAAAGACACAGAGGAAGATCTCCATTTGAGGAGAGGTAAGGAAGGATGTCAATACTGGATCCAAGTTTGCCCGGGGGACTCCTAGCTCAACCACAATGAAACCACCCCCGGGGTCAGCACATCCAGGTTCAAAGGCAAAGGCTCACCTGGCTGCCTCGCCAGAGCGTGGAACTGGTGCCTCTCCTGAGGTCCTATGCGGATGTCATCGAGGATGCAGAGCTTGGGCAGGCTGTCCACCAGGAAGCCTCTGTAAGCAGGAATGAGAGCCAGCGGGTTCCCCTGGAGCACCAGGACACGGAGCTTCTGCAAACTGGACAGTTGGGAGACCAGCCCCAGCAGATCCGTGAAGTTGTTAAAGCTTAGATCAAGGGAGACAAGATTTGGCCTAAGGAGAGAACCCAGAGAAGAAGATTTGGCAAATAACATCCATCTGAGGATAGAGAACTACTGCCCTGGATCAAAAAAAGAAATAAAATCTGTGTTTCTCCAGCACAAAATGGGTCAAACTGGGTACAATCTCAAGAGGCTAATTCCAAATTCCTGAGCCATATGGTCCATTGCCAGTCTTCCCCACAACTCAAAACCATGTTTCTTTAGCATCCATTAGCCACCCCACTGCATCATTCAGAGATGCAGCCTAAGCTTTAGCTCCTTCCCAGCACAGACTCCCAGCAGGGGCTTTGGGAAGAGCATGGAAGAAGGAAGCTGCCCAGGGACATGGGAACTGCGGTGGGCAGGGTGTCAAGGCAGTTCCCCAGGTGATCTCTCCCTCCCACACCTTGGCCACAGACCAAGACACCCTCTAAGCATGAGACAGAAGACAGCAAACAGAGATAGAGCGCTCTGCACAGGCGCTGGACACAGAGCAAAGAAACAACCCTGCCGAAGGGCTGTAATTTCCTAACGTGGGCCATCCTGATGGCTTGAGGTCACCTGCTCACATCTGCCCACCTCCCTTTCGGGAGCCCACATTCATCCCGTGGCGTTACCAGAAGTTTGCAGTGAGGTACTTGTCCTGCAAAGGGCCACACAGCCTGTTGTATCCCAGCCCCAAGTGCTGCAGCTCCGGAGGAGGCTGAGTGCATAGGTCCTGCAGATCAGCCACAGCATTGCAGCAGAGCTCCAGGACCTGCCCGGGACAGAGGGAACAACAAACACCCTTTGCAATGAGGCATTGCTGTGCTGACACCCCTTCGAGCCGCTCGGCTCGCCCAGCGCTCCCAGACGGGGCGTCCTGCCCCGTCCTGCCGTTGCAAGGCACCGCTCGCGCACCTTCAGCGTCCGGGGCAGGTTGACTGAACTTATCCTGCTGATGTGGTTGGCACTGAGGATGAGCTCCTCCAGCTGCTCCAACTGCAACAGACCCTCATCGACCTCCTCCACCTGCAAAGAGACCGGTTTGGCCAACGTGTCTCCAAGCCACCTCATGGCCACGGTTGACACAGACATGTGTTGATCCATGTGACATACGTGTAACATGGATCAGTGCGACACGCTGGGTGGGTTGGCCAGTAGCTCCACCCCAGCTGCAATAGTGGGAGCTGGGAAGACCCTGAGATAGGGAAGGTGTCCTTTTCCCAGCATATTTTCCCTCCCAGCAGGAAGACGTGGGTTCCTGGCCCGGACATGGGTAGTTTTACAGGCACCAGCAGCTGCACTTACACCCTTGCCAACGATCCGCAGGGACCGGAGGACCTGGAAGACGCTGGAGCCGCGGACGAGCTCAGGCGCCAGCACGGCCATTTCCCGCAGGTGCTGGTCCTGGGGGCTGCAGGCTGGCAGCAGGGCCCAGGGGCTGTGCGGGTCCCTCAGCAGCTCCACCCGCGCCTCGGGGCTCTCCTGGCCCCGCAGCCCGGCCTCCTCCTTCCCCGCTGGGTCTGCCCCCAGCCCTGGCTGGCCTCTGCGGCGGCTCCTGCCTGCATGGAAGCGGGACTTGTTCTGCAGAGGAGAGGGGAGCAACAGTGACAGCCCTGCCGACCCCCCGCCACGTCCCATGGCTGTGCCCCCCCGACCCCTTACCCAGCTGCCGAGGCCGCAGGGGAAGTCCCGCAGACCCAGGTGCTGCAGGTGCTCCCGAAAAGCAGCTGAGACGCTGCAGCGGGCGGGTGCTGCCATCCAGCCCCAGGCAGGCAGGCAATTCCCTGCCTCAGTGGCAGCGTCCCCGTCGCTAGGAGATGGTGGGGACGCGGATGCCATGGGGACCAGGGACCAAACTCTGCAAGCCAAGCCCCAGGGCGAGCCTGGGACAGCACTGAGCTCCCCAGGCTGGGTATAAATCCCTGTTTTCTGGATCTCCCCCTGGGGTTCTGGGGGCTGCTCCCCACCAGGGAAAGAGTGGGTGGCCTTGTGCAGCATTTGCAGTGTCAGCCCTGTCCCCTGGCCAAGGACCTGTGGCATGGCATTTGCCATTTCACTTATCTACATCCTGAGTGTCACTCAAGTTTCAAGGAGGAAGCAGTCAGGTTCTCACTTAGCTGCACTGCTGTTCACTCACCGCTGTCACAGCAGCCCAAGGCCATCGGAAAACAAAGTTCACAGCTAAAAATACCAGCTCCTACACTTGGAAAAAGTAGATGAGCCCCAGGAACAAAAGCCACAGCTCGCTCTCAGGTCAGACTCAGGTCTCCATGCTCTGAGGTTTATTTGTTTTTTCCAGCAATAGGTATTGAGGCAATGGCTACAAATTCCATTTTAAGGAGCCTACAGAGAAGCCTGTGTCCACAAAACGTCACCAAATGAATTGCAGATGCTCCGTGGCATCTGGTGGTTACGTGGTGGAAAGCTGAACTTCCACTCAGGTTGGGTTTTACAGGACAGATGCCGATCTGCTCCCTTATCAGCTCAGCAGCTTATCACAGCTGTGTACAGATCAGAAAGGATGTGCAGAGCTTGCACACGCCGAGAGATAGTGACATGCCATGGAGTGGAATAACCAGGCAAACTGCTATCCTCAGCTCAGTAGAAAATGAAGTCAAATCTTCTAAAAATCTTTGAAAGAATGTTACCAGCGGTTGAATCGTGTTTCGTGGAAAAGCCAAGCTCTAAGAATGATGCTTCTCTCGTTTGTATCACTGTTACAAATAATTGGGCCCCACTGGCATCAGTGCTGCAGAGGGATGTTTCCTGCTGTAGGAGGAAGACGGGCTGTGATTCCTTGGCTCTCCTCCCTGGCTGTACCTGTCTGGGGCAGCTGGAAGGGGACTGGCAGAGCCTGATGCCCAACGGCCTCTGGTATGTGCAAGCTTGTGCACCTTCCACACATCTTGCAACGCATCGTGGGGCACTAACTGGCAGCATCTCTCTGTTTTTTTAGTGCTTCCAAGCAAGCAACCCTCCAAGATAAGCTTTCTACTTGAGAGGAGCCATCTGTACCCATCATTGTCTTTGCAGGGTTGTTCCTAAAGAACACCCTGCACAAAGCAACATATCTCTCTCCATTTTACCCCCAAATAATAATAAAAACCTCAAATTAAAGAAGTGTCTGCCAGAACTGTCCTTTTCTGGTTCTTCTCCAGCACTCTGCTGTACGGTCTGCTGCCTCACACTGTAGGCCATGACAATTTATTCTCTTTGCATTATTTTGCACCTGGGAATATGGGTCGTGCAAGACGAAATGCATCCCTGTGGGATGGCTGCATCCCTCCGCTTGGCTGTCCAGGGCTGCCACGCGGCAGAACCACGTTCAGTTTATGAATCTCCATTATTGTGGCTTCAGGCAAACAACTGAGATCTGAAGCTAAAGGCTGGGGGGACCCGAGTGCAACACGGTACAGGGGAAACGTCCGTTCCCATGTCAAGCACTGGGAAACAGTTGAGCCCAGAGAACAGTCCTTGTACCAGGCCCAGGCGTTCCGGAGGAGTTCATGCACACACCAAGCTTTTTATTTTCAGATAGATTTTTTCACGTGGCAAAGAGAACTGATTATTTTGACACCAAGCCATCGTTCTTTGACAGTTTTCTGGTGACTTGACAAACGTTCACCTTCTAGTCCATGACTACTTTTCAGGCACATCTTTTATTATAGAGGTGGGAAGCACAAGTGCGTTTGTGTCGCTTTGCATTTTCACAGAATTATGTTCACAGGGGTTTCCTCTACCCTCCTTTCTGTCCTAAACTATCAATAAGTTCACAGGTTCTCTTCTGATCACAGCTTCATACTTTTAAATCCTCGGAATGATTTTTCTGTTTCGGTGTGCACGAGAATTTAGTTACTGGAAACAGAAAACAGCCTCAAGGGGAGTCAGACGGGTGACAGAGATGGGGAGGTGGGATCCTGGACACCCTCTGCTGGGTTACGTGAGGTGGTCACACCCCAGGGACAGGGTCTTACAGACATCCAGCAAAGGGATTTATATTGACCTGGAGGCCGGATCTGCCCTGCACACAAGCCCCTCATGGCTTTTTCACTCCCCACGTTAGCCCACTCTTACACTGACCCTGCAGGAGAAGGTTACTGGCCTTGGGCACCAACATGTGTTTGCGTGCTCCAACCATGTTTTTTAAAAAACCAACAGTTTATGTTCTAAAATCGACATTTTGGATAACCTGAGGATTTAGATGGGATGGCTAAGCCAAGGGTCCTGAACTCCTAGTCAAATAGATGATACAGGTCACCATCTGTGTCAGTTTGAAACTGCACCTAGATCTCAATCAGCGAAGACGCATTTGAACCAACTTTTGATGTAATCTTTCAAAAAAGAAAAAAACCCCAAACCATCACCCGCAAAAAAAACCCATGGAGGAGCCACTGACGCAAAACTCCACGGTACTTAAATGCAGCTTGGCTGTCCACATCTCCAGCACTCCAGGCAACAAGCAGCTTGAACACCACTATCCAGCCTGCGGCCAAGCCAGCTGCTCTCCGAGCCCACCATGAAACGCCGAGCAGGTGGGTGGGACTTGCCCTTGCCACGCATTGTAAGGTTGCATTGGTTGATGTTCATCACTAGCTCAGGCACTTAACGTCTACACGCTTTAGAATTTAGCACGCTGCACAAAACCAGGAAGTTTTGCAAAAATGATGTAGAGGCTCGAGACTAATCATTGTATTTTCTTTTTTTTTTTTTTTTCTTTTTTTTTTTTTTCTTTTCCCTCTGCATTTGAATGCAGAGATCAACAGGTTTGCAATCTTCCTCTTCTGTTCACTGATTTCTTTGGGCTCCTTGGCACCAACAGCTACCTCAGAAGAAAGCAAATCTACTACAGGACAAAGACAGAAGCATTTTACAACCAGTATAAAGCCCTTGGCATCAGTGATAGAAAAGCAAGCGACTGCCTTGTTTAAAAACTACGTAAGTGTACAATTTTGCGTTTACTGTATCTGTGGAGAATCTCTTGAATTATTATAAAACAGCAGGAAGACCATCAAAAAAGATATATTTGGGTTAGAACCTAAAATATTCTCTTCTCGGTATTCCATACAAGAAGGAAAACATTACATTATTTTAGGGCAGAGTTGGAGCGATGTCTAGGACAGCCAGGGAAAGCTTGGGCAGCTTTGCCTCAGGTAACTGCTAGCTGTGATCTTCCAGACTGAATCATTGTTCCTTCCCGGTCTCCTGAGCCGTGCTGGACTTGAAGCAAGCATCATTTTGGAGGAAAGTAGTCAGATCACTGGAAACATGGAGAGAATGGCCTTGTTCTTTGGTCTGATCCTAGTACTAGAGCAGTCAGGAGCACTTCTGCCAAAAATCCTGCTCACCCATCCTTTCCTTGGAGATGGAAAAATGTGCAGTGAACCCAAGTGTCAATGCTTCAGACAATTCCTGGGAACAGGTTCCCAAGAGTACATTGATAAAAATCAATGTAAACATTTCCTCTGAATTCATTCTTGAAATCAAAACCGTCTCTGCTGGAACAGATGAAAATACACTCAGGCCAAAGCAAATCTCTTGCATGAGTAAATTTTGCCCATATGGGGGGAAAAAAAAAAAAAAAAAAAAAGACTTAGAAAAGCTGAAAACAAAGCCAAGCACGATATTAAGATAGAAAGTACTGTGCAATCATAGCCACAGATAATGTGCAATACCTACTTGATAAAAGGGGTGTAGGTGTTAACACAGCTATTGAACAGTAACAAAAAAACCCCCCAGGCATACACAGACTGAAAGATAGGTGTGTATGTGCCTACATTCAAATATGAAAAGTGTAAACCAAAAGATTAATAATTTCTCTCTCCTCTTCCACCCCTCCAGAATGCGTGTAGCTCTGTAACACCCAAAACTGCAAGGTGGCTAACTGCTAACTCCCAAGCCAAAGCCATGGTGAAGAAAATACCCGAATGCCCAGCTTTTGACGCCGATTGCTGCATTTTCCACACTTTTTACAGCATTTTGCAAAACGTGAGAAGCGATATAGAGCTAATCTGTGGTAGGAATTTAACTCGGTTTGTCGATGCAAATATCAATCAGCTAGCTGTAACACTGGGGGAACGAGATGCATTTTACACCTGCAAGGACACGAACTTCCTGCAGACAGATCATAGCCAGGTCCAGAGGATGAGAATGGCAGAGAAAAAGATGTACATCTGGCAGGTTTTACAGAAATATGAACAATTTATGCAAAATACAACAAAAATGTACTCTTCAGCAGAAATGTAATATGCCAGAATGAAAAAATAACTTTAAGATACTAGAGGTTTGGCTAAATGTGACCTATCAGTAGTTATGTGATCAGTCTGATGCCAGGAACAACACTGATAATGTACTTGCTATATTCTACATATTATAACTATATAATCGAGTTTAATTTAATTTTTAAAGGATGAATGTCTTAAGTTATTGACTGTATTTATTATAAAACTATTTATACTGTCTTATTTGCAACAGCGTATAAAATAGATGGACTAATGTAAGTCAGGGTGACTTAACCAACCAATCATGACATAAATAAGCAAAGAGGAAAATGTAATTTTGGTAGTTTTAATGGCAGTTATACTTTTATCTTAAAATTATTTTTAAAAAGAAAAGTTGATTGTCAGTAGACTGATTTTGTACTTCTCTCTCTGCTGGTTCATTGTATTTATGAATTTATAAATCTATTTTTACAAATTTATTTAAGCAGTTATATAGTTTATATATATATTTATTCAGATTTTTAACTTTTATATTTTAATACTGAAAGGGATGAACGATATATTTGCTACTTAGTAGGTGAATGGTTTTACTCATTTTCTGTCATTATATTTGGATAGAACCTGGAATTTAACTAAAATAAGATTAAATAAAACTAATATTGCTGGATTCTCTTTTTACTATGTAATTCTTTTTTACAATATTTTTTGCACTGAAAACATAGTGTTTTATTAAACAGCAAATTGAACTATTTGTTTCTGGTCCTTATGTTAAAGATAACAGCACATATTCTCCTTTCCCACGCATTTTTATTCATAGGCACAAAGCAGTTTTGTTTCTTCTGGTTTCTCATTTGGATCCACCAGTAGGTAATTTGTTTTCTAATCAGCCCCTGCTTCTGAAGGCTAAATAATTGTGGCTTCCGCAACACAGCTCCAGAGTCTGGTTTAAATTTACAAGTTTTCATGGTTCACAGCCAGCACCAGCTTTGCTGGAAACATGCTGGATTAGCTCAGACACAATCACTGCACCAAAACGTGGCTGAGCTAATCACCACTCCTGGAGCTGGTAACAGAGTAAAGACACTCAACTGGTCTAGGAGCAAGAGGACTTGTCATCCTTGTCTCACCTTTATTTCATCAACTCCTGATTATCCCAAATAATAGGAAGGTTAATAATAATAAAATTATTTTAGTCTAAATTACCATACAAAAGTCAAGCCAATCTAAGCATTAGAATCAGTTCCCAGATTATCTATTTAAAAAATCGGTTCCCCAAATTAATATTATCTATATTAAAAAATTAATTTGACTTAAAACACCAATAAAGATTACTCCTCTTTCTGCTGCCATTCCTGTGTTCGTTGGTGGTGGTCCCTACCAGCACACAGCCCTGTGCAGGGTTGACTTTGCTCAAGTACTCAGATTTGTGCTCTGAATGCCCATGGAATTGCAGCTGGATTGAGCTCCTGCATCCCAGTGGCTCCAGTGCTCCTTCCCCACAAGGCTGTGAAAAACCCAGGAGAAGCTGGAGCGAGGGATTTTAGTACCAGTTCATTGCCTCCATCCCCACTTCAAATCCTCTCTGTGCAAAATACCTCAGTGCTCAAGTCACCCTCTGCTGTGGTGGTTCCTCAAGAAGGTGCCGTTAGTGCTGACACGGCTCTTCCTCCTCCCGTTGCTGGAGAAGTGGCCCTGTTCTGCACAGACTTCTCCAGGAAGAGTGATTTCTTAACATCAGCTGAGTCACTGCCTGTCCCCAAAAAGCACCAGTCTGCGGGATCCTAGAAAAGCATTCTAGTTTCCCAAGAGGAACAGAGGGACCAAGCCCCTTGCTGGAGCCAGGGGAAGAATTCCTCCCAAATGGTACCAGTTTCAGACACCACTACGGAGATGTCACACAGATGCAGACAGATCTGAGACTGGTACCCTGGTTTGATGTTAACACAAGTAGTACAGGTCTCTGAATTCAAAGAACGTTTTAATAAACCACCTCTCTGACCTGTGTGAGCTTTCTGCAAGCACAGTGAGTCCAAAGGTGGGTATTTCCTCATGTTTTCTGCATCAGAAAGTCAACTGCTGGTGCTGGAAGTCTCAGTGCTAAACCCCTGTGTGGAGCAGACACACACTGGTGGCTGGGGTACTCTATCTAATTACTCTGCTTAGCTCCAGGTCTACCAATCTTTCCAGGGTGCAAAAGCTGCAATTCCAACCTCATATCCTTAATTTTTAATAGAGAAAGAAGAGTGAATGGCAAGGATCACTGACTGGGGGTGTGCTTATCCCCAAGGCAGAAGCAACATCTGCTGACCTTACCAGGTAAGGTCAGCAAACCACTACAGGCAGGAAGACATTTACATCCTGAGGGCTCAGACATCACCATTTCCAATGGTTGACACAAACCATTTAAACCTTGCTGAACCAGAGGATTAGACAGGGCCACTCCCTGCGGTTTTCTCTCTCATGCACGTCTTTCCTTTCACTCTCTGAATGTGTAAATAGCTAAATGAAAGTGTTTTCCTTGGAAAGGGAAACAGATTTCCTCAGAAGTTCAAATAAGATGTTAAAGTGAGTCAGACGGTCTGTCCCTGTTCACGTCATGGGAAGAGCAACCTGAAAAAGAGAAGCTGTTCTTCCCCATGGGGGCAGAGAGCAGTACTGCCAGCCCTGCAGACTCAGCTCACCTCAAGAGTCTGAGCCCACGCACACGGGATGCACGCTCGAAGTAGGGAAGGGAGACATAGGCTTATACAAAACTGCGGCGAGCCGCTGCTCTCCTCACACGTGCTTGAAAGAGAATAGTGCTTTGCCACAAGCGTTTGGGATGCAGCAAGGCAGATAGGCTGGCTGGTACCAGAACATCAAACTTCAAAGGGCTGCGGTCAGGAAGCGATGACCAGCACCTCACTGAGGAGTCAGAATGAGTGTTAAGTGCATGCCTGGGTAAGCAAGTTAGAAACACTGATAGTCTGATGCACAGAATGACACAACTGTATCCCTAAAGCACCTCTGAAATCTGCATTATGCTCATTTCTGCCAGCTCCTACACAGCAAACAGCCACCAACCTTGTCAGATAGGTTCTGTAGGCAACCTATGGATGTGTGGCTGCTCAGGTCTATCTCTGTGTCCTTTTGCCTACCCTGATACAGCTGGTTCCCTGCTGACCTTGGGCAGATGTAGAGGTGGCTTCTTTGAAAAGCTCTTCTCACTTCTCTGAGACGGGGCAGGTTCAGAAAAGGGAGGGATATTGAACAGGTTAGAATCACATGTTGGACGACTGAGCTTGATCTGCACAGTAAAGAGAAGTCTTGAGAGCCAACACTTGCTCTAACGCCGAAGTGGCTGTGTGGCTTCCTCTGCAAGAGATTCTTGTGATCTCTGCTGCCCATCCCCGAGGCAGAGCGCTCAAAAGCTCATCCTGAAGCCCAGAGATTCTCAGAAGATGACCTGAGCATTCACAGAGAGAAAGGCTCAGGCAAGTCATTCCCAAGAGGAACACTGTGAGAACTGCAGATCTGTAGCTTTCCTGGTGCAGGATTGTCAGGGCTCAGATAATCTTCCTCAGCTCTGGAAGGCTGGAAATTGGGGGATACACCTGCACCACATGGTGCATCTCTGCTGTGATAATGAGGTGGTCACCAGCAAAGCTTTCTTGACAAGCAGCTCCCCATTTATCCTGATTGAAAATGAAGCTGTTGGCTCTCAAGGCCTATGAGGAAGTTACAGTTGAGATGGAGGAGCCACAGATGGGCTTTGTAAGAAGTGTCAAAGGGCAGGCAGCAGCAGGACTTAGGGACGTGATGAGTCTAATCTTTTATCAGTTTGTTTCCATTTTGTGATGGAAAGGTGTTAGGGTTTGTGATACACACCTTGTTTTGAGATAAAACCATGTCAAACATCTTTCTGGATGACTACAGAGACTCTTCTGTGTTTGCACAGAGGGAACTCCCCCAACACCCAACTGTTCATTGTCTGCCCACCTCCTGACGAGGAGCATGCTCAGGAGGAGAAAGTCCTCACCGATGAGAACAGGCATAGGAGACCTCCCGAGGTGAAAAAAAATAATTTAAAAATCCAGTGAGCATTGCTTTCCATTCTTTTACATATAAAAAGAGCCCTAAGCTGTTTTCCCACTGAAGTGCCAATTCCCTTGCAGCAGTGATTTCACTTGGCATAATATCCATAGAGGAAATGTAGGTCCACTTTTAAGCACTGTTCAAGGATTAGCAGAATCAGCCACCAAAAAAAGCCGTTTCAGTAACTGTCTTTCGGCATATCAGCTACAGCTATACCAGCCTCACTGAAATCACCACAAAATCAGTAGTAAAGAAACAGTGCTCTCCAACCACAGCTTCCTCCCAGGGAAGTTTGATAGCATCACTGCAGTAACATTGGCATTTGTATGCTTGGTCGAGAGTGAAGTCAGGCTGAAGTGTTGGTTTATCGCTGTTCAAATAGCACTGTTCCTCCCAGAGAGGTTTGATAGTATCATTGCAGTAACATTGGCATTTATATGCTTGGTCAAGAGTGAAATCAGGCTGAAGTGTTGGTTTATCGCTGTTTAAGTAGCAGTGAAGAAACACTGCCTTCTACCAAAATGCTTTATGTGAGATTAAGCTAGAGATATTTAAAAAATCAAATGCAAACAGAGTAAGAAAACTGCTATAACCTTCTCCTGGAACCACAGGCCTGACTCATCAGAAGTTCTCTTAAGCTATATTAAGCCAAAGCCACCAATCACAAAGATGAGAGTAACCAGCATCAACTCTCGTGCAATGATCTTAAAATAAAATCCCTCTTTTCACTCATCTATTACCTTTCACTTCAACTAGAGCCTCAGTCACCCAGCGCTGCTTCCACTAGGCAAGGAAATCCAATACACCAATGAGGTAACAACAGAAGCACAGAGAGCTGATGTGTCCTACTGGGGAAAAAACAAAAATCAGTCAATTAAAGGCAAAGATGAAATGATATTTGTTTCATTTTTCAAACAAACTTAAGCAGCTCAATGCCTAAACACTGACATCAGTTCCATGGGAATACTCTGTTATCCAGTCTCAATGCTGCTCTGGGAAGTCCACTGTCCAGGTCAGGCAAGAGCCCCAAATCCAAGCCTGTAATAAGAAAATAAAACTATCAAGGCTCAAGGCATTGATGCAGCTCCTACAGGCTTAAGAGTTTTACCTCTCTTGGAGAAATACCAGAGCTACCTTTGAACTACTACCCTGTTAGAAGTAAGTGCAGAAATAAACAGATGTTTGTCTGCTTAGTTTTGTCAAAAGAGGTCATTCTCACTGTTATGCTTAATGTGATTAACAACAGTAAGGGTCTGATCACTTTAGAAACACATCAGAATGTCGACCCATTTGGAAAATTATGTTATACAAAATGTGAAAGAGCAGGCTCGCTGTTTATTTAGGTGTACGCTCTGCAGGCACCTGGACTTGTGGAGATGGTACTTTTACCCCACCTGTTCATTCCCAGTCTCTAAACTGCTTCAGTGAAGGGGAGCAGAGTTGACCACAGAGGGTAATTTTCAACTTTTGCTAATCTGGCTAACATTTACTCTGGTGAGATAGGGAGCAACCCAGCACAGAGCAAATTCAGCCCCCTGGCCAATGCATGAGAAAAAGAAATCACTTGTAAGCTCCAAGTAAGCTCAGAGTGAGTTGATTCTTTCAGTCAAGAAGGGCCCAAGGGGCACCGAGTGTCTTAAAAGGAGTCCAAGCTTCAGAAGCTCAGCAGAGGATATAAACCTCTCCATGGGAAAGCCAAGCACACAGATCCTGAAAGGGCAACTTCAGCAGTGCTAACAGGGAAACGAGCCCTTGACACCTTTCAGATTGCAACAAGGATGGCAGGTGCTGGTCCTGCTCCAGAAACAATTCCACTTACCAATTCCCCACATCCAGTTAGAAAAATAAAGGCATTACAACCAGTTTTCTTCCAAAAAATAACCTTTATTGTTTTGGTTGTAAATATAAAAAAATGCATTGCACAATTTAACAGACCTACCGAAAAGTGCTACATATCAACAGCACAACAGAAGTTGTGTCATGCAACAGAACAGGAAACCTAGGCAAAGCAAGAGCACAACCTGAAGTCCTCATACCTCCGAGCTTTTTTTTTTTTTTTTGCCTTTTTTTTTTTTTTAAACAAGAATGAACTCCATTCACTTAAAACACATTTAAATACAAGGTTAGAAGAAGAAAAAAAGAGCAATTTATTCATTGTATTGTTAATTAAAAGGCTTTTCTTTTGATTCAAACCCCCGTTCATGTTGGAAAAGTTCAGATAAGAGCAGTTCACACAATGGCTAGAAAGTCATTCTATTACATACCTAAGATGTGTTTCTATGTAACTGAATCAAGTTTGACGGATCAAGCTACAATTCAGTACTACCACTTCTGCTCTAACACAGTAAATGAGCATGAAATCCAACCAAGAATGAAACAAAAGGAAACTTGAGGCCTTAACTGATGTTGTGGGAACAATATTGGGGCCCTATAACAGAAAAAAAACCCAAAACAAATTATCTCCTCTGAAACTCAAGTGTATAAATTGCAGAAGAGTAACAGGAAAACTCCTGTCATCTCACTTAATCAAAAAACCTCCTAGAAGTCATCAACAGATGTCCACAGTCCTCCGAGATCGGTATGACCGAATCCCTAAAGCACCTAAACAGCACCTATCATCAGCCTTTTGATTTGGGGTGTTTTTCCATGCAAGAAAGGTGGAAAGGAGCCAAAACAAGAAAGAAAGAAAGAAAAAGGCCAAAATAATTAACAACCCATTCTATTTTCAGCAGTATCTTCTAGTTGGCAATATGGAGGCAAGAATTATCCACTCCAGAAACACAGAAAGTGAAATAGCTTTTAAATAATTTGTGCTACAGAAGCATTATCTTACCGAATGTTTTTGCTATGAGCTTCCCTCTACTGCTCTCAAACTGTTCTTCAGGAGTTTGGGGCTTCAAAAGCAAACAAAACAAAATTCACCTGCCCCTGTCACCTCTACCGTACACACACACTCTCAAGGGAATGTAAAACAACCTGAAGATACAAAGTAAAGGGATGCTGGTTTTCAATGCAATTTGACAGCCCTTTGTCTTTTCAAGACATTTCAGATTTAGAGATTTAACCCTTTGTATATTTAGTGGGTTCCTGTCAAACTTCGGGTACATGTGTGCACATGTCCTTGTGTACACGGGAGCGGAGGACGGTGAAGTCAGCAGGAAAGACGCAATTTTTTCCATACATACACACAATTTTTCACCACCTCAAAGAGACACAGTAATGCCACACAGATAAAACCCTCTTAAAACCCAGGGAAGCCCCACTTTATCAATTCACTGAATTTTCCACACAGCACTGTATTAGGAGGAAGAACGTATGACTTAAGATAAATGCATACAGGACACCAAGACCTAAGGCACAGGTGGGAACATTCTAGTAAGTCTCCCTTCAAGAAAGGCTTCCCGAGGAGTCTAGAAAAGCATGGAAGAACATGCCAATCAGGTCAAATGGTATTAATTAATAATCCTTTGGTTCTGTGCAAAGATCAGACTGTCAAGATGAAGCATGCACTTGTCTGTGTTCCTAGTACTCATTCATTCCTTCAATTCTAGTCTGCTCCTGGACTTTCACCACTCCTGCTAACAGGCAGCATCAAACAAGCCTAACAACCACACCAGATGATGCACAAGTTCTCCAGAACCTGTGTTTGGGGTGGGGACCATCTACAATATACTAAATAGAATTTGAGGTCAGAAAGAGCCACCAGACAATCTCAGTTTAATTTATATTTTATCTAGCCACTCCCTCATTGAGTGAAATATGTTGGATTTGACTGAGTGAGGTGGATTCAGTTATATGGGATTCTTTAAAAGTTTAGCACCAATTCATTGAAGACATATGTGCATCATCTGTAATTCTCTGTAGAGTATAGGCACCATGTGTTTTGCTTGCTTAAGCATACTTTGGTGACACTGAGGGAATCAGACCACTTAAATTAGGAGAGGAAGTGTTACCAACCTTTTTACAAAAAGAAAGGTATTATTTAGACTCCTCAGTGGGTAAGACAGACAAAGGAGTTCAAACAAAAGCAAAAGTGAAAAACTGTGCAGGAATTAATACATACGTGGTCAATCTCTTTTCATATCAATCCTCAGTACTTCTACTGTGCAGATGTGAGACATAATACAGCTTTTTCCTCCTGTGTTTCCAAATGAAGAAGTGAAATCACACCGCTCACAAGGTTGACTGATAAAGAAAAGAATTCTGATTTGCAATAATGGAGTGACAAAAATACACTGAATAACTGCTTCAAAGAGCAGCCACATCATTTCTGGTAATTGTACTACGTGGGAAGTATCTTTTCACTTTTCCTTCCCTCCCTCCCTCCTACACTCTTGCCTAAGTAAGCAATCTTTAATTTTTTTTCTCTTTACTATGTTAAGATTTGATGTCTTTTAATAGTGCCATGAGCTTCTTTCTCCACAAGTTATTAAAATAAGCACTTTCCCTCCAATTGTAACCAGCTCATGGTGCAATGATCATGACGGCTTTTCCATTCACATCCAGATAAAAACTGCTAACGGACAAAATTTTTAGCAGTTCAGTCACACTACCCCTTCCTATTCCTTTGAGGTCCCTTTCAGCTTCCAATCCATTTAGTGAGATCCGAGATGTTAGGATTTATGCTTGGAAGTTGTCAAGACTTCCCCGGGCTTTGAAGTATGCTTGTAGTGCACTTTGCTTGTTGAGACAAAATTTTAAATGTCATTGATACTAATAATGGTAAAAATCAAACAGAATCACTGCCTGACAAGCAGGAGACCACACTGCATGGGAGGCATTACAGAATCTGTTCATCTGAAAAGTACAGCAAAAACACAAGTGGGTCTGTTCTTGGACAATTTGCCTACTGATTTCTTTCTAGAAAACCGGATACATATTTTTAACATGCAAATACGCATGTAGTTATCTATGGATCTCCATGAGATAGCCCAGTAAAGAACAAATGTGAGGGACGCTCCCCAGCTAATCACAGTGTTAAATGACTTTACTGGAATCAGGTTGACAATCAATGATAAAAACGGGAGGACTTAAAGCACTGATTTAAAACAGAATTTACACTCAACGCTTCATCCAGATGCAACCTAAAGAATATTGCTTAATTGATGACATTATGTACGAAAGACCTACATACGGACCCTCCCCCCGAAAAATCTACTCGCTATTTAATTACTATGACAACCTTTATACACTATTCCAACAAACCATTCCTTAGCTGAGGTCTGGATTTTTGTTGGTTCTGTCACAGGTTTTCAGATGTGCCACAAACTTCAAATGATATGGCAGATCTATTGTTTTTAAAAAAAAAAAAAAAAAAAAGAGCAAAAAGAGCATCTCCTCATTTGTCTGCACAGCTACAGAAAGGCATGTTGGTACCTCCCCTTAGGTTCTTTTTCCCCCCAGCAGTCCCCTTCAGACCCTCCCAATTCCCCAGCTCACACTACCTCTGCTCAGGGAGAGGGCCCTGGGGTTAACCTTTCATTCTTTCTTCTTGCTACAGTCCTGCTCACACATAAACGCACTCTGCAATAAAAAAACCATTAGCTGCAAAATCTCAGGACAAAGAAGAAAGAAAAACACTCCCTGTGCTTAGTCCCACCCCCCCAAGCCTCTTGTTTCTTTTTATACTTTGGCCCACCAAATGGAGAAGACTGGGGACAACTGAGAAAAACTACATCCCCTGAAGGAGAACCTACTGACCCCACTTCAGCATGTGCAATGCCCAAATGTCTTAGCTGCTCCTCTTTTTAGCACTGTGGTAGCCCACTAATCACCTCCAGGCAGCCTGCTTTTAAACTGGAAGAAAACTACTCAGGAGAGGTACCAGAGGAACATTACCCACAGCTTGCATAGAATCTTAAGAATCTCTTAAGAATCAGAATCAAGTAATGAGTGGAATTATAACGGTCACAGGATCGTTCCAGACTACAAACAATCAGCCGGAGGAACGAATATCCCAGTGCTGTCTCAGGATGGACAGACTGTCACTGCCGTAACAAGACCAAGTTTATCTGCAGCAGAGCACAGTGCTTGCTGAGACTGTCACAGAAAAATGTCATGCAGTATTTCCGGTTTTAAACATATTCTTATATGTTTTATAATTCACGCTGAACACAGCCTTCCCATACACAGCAAGTTTAGCTAAATCCTTCAGGTTTTTCAGACAGAAGGCAAAAAGAACAAGCAAAAAAAGATGAAGAAGCAAAGAAGTGTCTGCAAGTTCACGTGGTTTGCTATAGTTTCTGAGATAACAAAAAAAGCCAATTTCTTAACATTACAAACTCAATACTTGTCTCTGAAGCACTACTACATTTATCTATAGATGTGTTTTATATGTGCACATTTTATGAGGAAGGCAGCTGAACTCTGCAGTGCAAGAAAACAGTTCACAGATTAAATGGGCATGAAATTCAGGTATCTACCCTAATTGCAGAATCCAGGCAATCTAAAACTGCTTTCTTGCACCTACTGCACAGTCTGCTACTCAATTGCAATGGCTATATCAGGAAAAATACTAAAAATCAGCTGCTTTATTTGCTAGAAAATAAAGCATGTCTTGAAACTGATCATATGAAATGATACACTCATTAAAATAAAAATACACAAAACACAGCCTGAGATTTTAATTCTAGTATTTTTGCCACAAGTTGACATCATTGACGGATTTTTTTTTCTTCTCCTTTGGTTTTTAATACGATCCTGTTTAACAATTTTCACTATTCAAGTAAAACGTATGGAACTGAACACCAGAGAACAAAATAAAAAGCACATTTTGTTTCACAAAATCAAAAGGATATTTCCCCTTGAAGAGAACATTCCTTGGTGTACAAGATTTACACTTCAGAGAACTTAGTACTTGAAGCTGTTTCGTAGAAATATGTTTGTTGCATATAGATGCATGCTGCATTGATGGAGATATATTGCTGCCTGCAGGACTCAAACCTGCTAAATTTACCTGAGCTTGGTGTTTTCTCACTGAACGGAGTACAGCACAGCACTGAAGAGGAATCAAAACATTATGACAACGTTGCATCGTACTTCCACATATTCTGAAGGCAGAGCCAGATGCCCTGAACAACATCTCATGTGATGGAGAGAATTCTTTCTAAAGTGCACCAACTGAAAGGAGACTGGCCAGGCTGCTGGCCTGGCAGGTTCTCCACCCCTTGTATAAACAACTCGTTGTCTTTGGTTGTTAGGTTTCGCCAGCTGTTTTGTTCATCTTGATAACTGCCTCGGCGGCTTGCTCTGGCAGTTGTGATGGATCTGACAGAATTGAGGTGGTTATACTTAGATGTCGGAGGGTGTTCAGCACCACTATGAAAAAAAAGTCAGAAGAAAAATCAAGAAAAGCTGTTAGTCTGAGTGCAAACAGATCCATGCAGGATAGCGTGCGAGTACTGCAAGGCTATGACACATGACAGAATTCTGGAAATACTTCCACAAAACATAAGCACACCTCCATACACAGCGACAGCAGTATACAGAGATGTGTGAGAACTGTGCCCAGGGAACAAGGACTGGAGATCTAGGACTTAAAAAAGACACCTATTTCTTCTACAAAGAGAGCACCACTTGGCAAATGTAACTGTAAATACCTGCTGAATTGCAAGGGGGAAAGGATCAAGCAATCATGCCCAAAGAGAAGGTCATTCCAAAGCTGAATACAACTCTCAGACGTCTTCCTTCATAATGAGATAAATCACACAACTTACTCCAACTAGAGTGGAGTATTCAAAACTTAAATGCAGCTTGAGACTGTTTAAATTTCGGTATCTATATTCAGCAATTTGGGGTTTCTTTTCTGTTCAGTGTTATGCATGCAACCAAGTGTCTTCACGGTCAAAAAAGGTGCTTATTTTTCCACTGAGATAATAAAAAGGAACTGGAAGTTAAATTCAGCATCGTGTATTTTCTCTGTCATCCTCTGACTTTCAAGAAATGGTATTATATATGGTGTCCCTTTCTATGATCTGAAATAACTGCTGGATAGAACTTCACTTACTTGGCCTCAGAACAGGAAGAGAACAGTGCTGATCCAACCAGGCCACAGCAGTTTGATTCAGATCCTTCAAGCTTGTTGTGGAAACCATCCCATTGAAGGACTCAAACAATGGCTTAATAATAATGCTGAACTGCAAATCATCAAATGTTAAGGGAAACAACAGAGGAGGAGTTCATGCACCCCCATCTTTCTCACTGTGGCTGACAATCAAGATAGGTCTAACAGTTGCCTGGAATACTTGAGGGGATTTGCATGCCCTTACAGACTTCTACAGAGTGACTGGAAGAACAACACGGGTATTATTCTACCAGTATTCTAATATTCAAGAATATTCTATTCTTGGGTTATCTCCAGTAGCCCAGGACCAGATTACTCATTTCCCTCCTATATGCAACAGAAACTATGGTATTTTCATATTTGTCATGAAAGTGCCCTTCACTCGCTTACAGTCATTTCATGAGGAGAAGATTTTTTATTATTATTATTAGCATTCACCCCTGGACCTTGTCAGCTTTTACTGCAAGACATTCTGAAATATGTCGGCGTGCATTACGGATTCAATCCAGCTGTTAAAACAACTGTTCCATCACAGTTACACCCTGACTTGTAAAGGGGACTTTGGGAACATTACCTCGCCTAGCAACCTCCTGTTTCACCAACTACAAAAGCCTTTGACTTTCCCCAAATACTAAAAAATCCAGCTACCCAAAAGTGCATCTTCATCCCTGATAACCTCTGCCACTTTCTAGAAGTGTCTCACTTCCAAGTTCTGTAACTATTTAATATCTTGGAGCAGCATAAAATGATCACACTATCCAATCAGCAAACATGTGTGGGATTGTCTTTAAATAACCATTTTCACTGTTTTATATAAAAGAGCTCTATTTTTGTAATTCACCTGAGTTAACAGTGCTGTAGAATCCAGAGGTTCCACAGTTGCACCAGCTCTAAGTTATCAGAGACTGCATGTGACCTTGTTAAGAATTGTTTCCTAAAAGGATGCTAAGAGGAAGAGTGGCTTTCTAGGGCCAACATAAACCAGGAAACACCAAAGAAAGCATTTTCACATATCGAAGTATTAAAAATGCTGTACTTCATGCATGCAGAAGCATACACATATATACTCATATTATCCAGGTAGTTAAGAGGGAAATAACCGGCACAGAACACAGACATACAAAATATAAAGTGCAAATAAACAGCTATATAAACATATGAAGTTTAATGGGAAAAGGGAAGGTTAACACTACTGCTCATTGCTAATTACTAATATCCCTGAACTGATACAAGCTAATAAAGTTTGATTCAAACTAATTACGTCTATACAGCACAGCAGAGATCCAGCTAACTTTGTTTTATTCAGTCTGGGTCCTTCTACCTCCTGCATTATCATTTGCTTACAAGCACAGCTGCTAGCAAAGAGAAACTGAGGGAAGCAACGAAGAGAAACTGAGGGAAGCAACGAAGAGAAACTGAGGGAAGCAACGAAGAGAAACTGAGGGAAGCAACGAAGAGAAACTGAGGGAAGCAACGAAGAGAAACTGAGGGAAGCAACGAAGAGAAACTGAGGGAAGCAACGAAGAGAAACTGAGGGAAGCAACGAAGAGAAACTGAGGGAAGCAACGAAGAGAAACTGAGGGAAGCAACGAAGAGAAACTGAGGGAAGCAACGAAGAGAAACTGAGGGAAGCAACGAAGAGAAACTGAGGGAAGCAACGAAGAGAAACTGAGGGAAGCAACGAAGAGAAACTGAGGGAAGCAACGAAGAGAAACTGAGGGAAGCAACGAAGAGAAACTGAGGGAAGCAACGAAGAGAAACTGAGGGAAGCAACGAAGAGAAACTGAGGGAAGCAACGAAGAGAAACTGAGGGAAGCAACGAAGAGAAACTGAGGGAAGCAACGAAGAGAAACTGAGGGAAGCAACGAAGAGAAACTGAGGGAAGCAACGAAGAGAAACTGAGGGAAGCAACGAAGAGAAACTGAGGGAAGCAACGAAGAGAAACTGAGGGAAGCAACGAAGAGAAACTGAGGGAAGCAACGAAGAGAAACTGAGGGAAGCAACGAAGAGAAACTGAGGGAAGCAACGAAGAGAAACTGAGGGAAGCAACGAAGAGAAACTGAGGGAAGCAACGAAGAGAAACTGAGGGAAGCAACGAAGAGAAACTGAGGGAAGCAACGAAGAGAAACTGAGGGAAGCAACGAAGAGAAACTGAGGGAAGCAACGAAGAGAAACTGAGGGAAGCAACGAAGAGAAACTGAGGGAAGCAACGAAGAGAAACTGAGGGAAGCAACGAAGAGAAACTGAGGGAAGCAACGAAGAGAAACTGAGGGAAGCAACGAAGAGAAACTGAGGGAAGCAACGAAGAGAAACTAAGTTGATTCAGTGTTGTAACAAAAGACAGAAAACTAAAGAAAGAAAAAAAAAAAGCAAATTTTTAAAGCTACCATTGCAACAACTTCAATAACTGTTTGTAATATTTTTTTTCCCCAAAGTCTTTCTTATTCTCTGTTCATTTTTTCCAAAAGACTCCAAGAGCTACACTTAAAGAAGCAGCCCATTAAACATTTCTTGCAGTATAATAACCCACCAAGAAAACTTGGCCTTTATATTGCATTTTACTTTCAAGTTACCTCCCATGCTTTAAGGTGAACCAGTTCACATACAAGTGTAAATGAAAACTGAGGACATAGGTTATTTAAATAACTTGGCTTAAAGACACAGTATCAGAATCCAGAGTTCTTGGCTCTAAACATACTAGCACCAAACCTCAAGTCAGCAGGTTAATATCAAAGGATACAATCCAAAACTTCCAGTTCTCCAGGGTCCTGCTTCTCACATATTCATCAAACATCTTCCTCATGTGGTCAAATCCTTGCCGTGTTATGGGAACCCCAGTAGCAGGGAGCTGCTGTTGACAAGATCTGAAAAGAAGATGTTCTGAGGTCAGAATCTCCACCAGAAAAAGGACACACTTCCCTTCCAGACTAAATAATAGCAAGAGAGAAGTGTGTATCCCCAGTATCCCTGACCGAGGTGGCTTCCCAGTGCATGACTCCCCCCAAAAATGTAATTGTTACAGCCAGAAATACAGAATGTCTTCCCATGAATTTTGTCTATATTCACACAGCAAAGCAATTTCTCACGCTGCTACACACTCACTACAAGCAACAAAAATAAAAACAAAGTGTAACACAGAACAAAGTTGGGTTTGGCATCCAATTAGAAAAAGGCACATTAGGAGTCAACGAAAAATTTACAGAGTTACTCCTGAGCAATGTTACAGAAGAAAATGTTACAGAGATTCTTAAGAAACAGATCAATTTAAAATAGACCCAAACAGGCATCATAATACTTTTGAAGAAAAATCAAAATATTTTGATGAGTTGTTTAAGTCTAACATAATGCCTAAACCTACCACTTCTGTAGATGGAAGAAAAACCACCCAGGTTCTGAACGTGCTTTGCAACAGGACATAACTACCATAAACCCACAGAGGAACCTGAGGCACCAGGAAGGTGAGGTGACTTATCAGAGTTATGTTCAGCCAGTGGCAAGCTCCTTGATTCCAAGTCCTGTGTCTTATGTACTCAACCATGTTTTCCTACGAAAACTGACTGCATTTGGAAAGAAAACTGCAGCAAAGCCATCATGAGAAGTAAGAGTCTTTGATCACCTAGTGAGCACAGATTACAAAAGCTACATCACTGGTTTCTCAGAATTATTCTGACTGACCTGATGCATCTTTTCTGATGCTGCCAGTGTTGTGCACTCATGCTCAGAGCTTGCCGAAAATTCACACGGTTTGCTACCAATGCCCATCCCACAGCAACTACACTTTTTGTTTGGAAGTTGGTAGCAACTCTACTTCTATTCAATACCCATCTGTTGTTTGGCATGACCTCCGAGGCAAACATTCCCTATTGTTAGCCAAGGCAACATTCAAGCTGCTCTGCTTCGTTACAGAAAGCTCCCCAAATCTCACATGATGGCAGCGTTTAGCTCCTCGATTTCTTCCCGAAGGCGTTTGGTTTCCTCTTGCATCTGTGTTCTTTCCTGCTGTAGTTTAGCGATATATTCTACTGTTTTCCGGAGTGTGATTGCATGGCTGATCTAGACCAAACACAAACAGAGAGCTCACTTTCTGGAACAAAGCTAGACAGATGAAGATTTTGCCCCTAACCTGCTTTAACACACAGAAAATCACTTGAGCACCTTTTCTTGTTTCCTTCCTTGTGTGCAAAAGCACAGCTAGGCAGAGCAAAACACTTAAAGATAATACTAAACTCTTCATTTCTCCAACTCTTGTTTGCACATTAGTACAGAGAAATGTGATTGCAATGGTTGGGGTTTGGGTTTTTTTTTTTTCCACAGATTACATTTTTGCCACTTGGTTAAAAAAAATATTTTAATAATATATTTCATTACCTATCTTCTTAAAAAGATTTACAATTCTTAAGTACAGAAGGATGTACATCTGTTGATAGATTTATAGTGCTGTTAGAAGCATTGTTTGAAGTTGACAATATAGATTATTTAGTCTGGGAAACCTGAAGTTATTAAACAGAAGGTAACATGGTCTAGCTATGACCAAAGGAGACAGAAAAATTGTCACAGATCTTTTTTAAAATGTTCTTTGGTTTTGAGGAATAAATTAAAAATCTGTCTTTGAGAAATAAAATAATCAGACATTTCACTAAAGTTTTCAAAACTGATTACCTTTCAAACAGGCTATTCATATCATGAAGTGAAATTCTGACTATTTATGGCCTAACTGTATAACACTATAAAAATAATGTAAACAAACGCTGCCCAATCAACTTTCATATTTTCCATGTTTCAAAAGGTACTGGTATTTAGAGGACATTTTGAATTTTGTTGTGCAGACAATTCCGTGTCTCAATTATTTTGATTTCAGTTTAGTGAACTAAGTTAACTAGTGTAGCCAGAATATGTTTTTAACTTGGATAAAGTCATTTAACAATGAGAAGTTGGTTGGGAATTTTTTTCTCTGTAAATCTATGCACAAAGGACAGGTGACGGGGATAAAAGAAGTCCTATGAGTGTTTGCAAGGCTGTGGGAACAGGGCCAAATTCTTAAAGGCAGCTGGGCAATACTAGAGGGATTTTCAAAATCATTTGAACTGGCCAGGCTGCTGACTCCTCCTGGGAGGTAGAGATCTCATCGGTGTAGAAATTTCTAAAAATTTCACTGAATGTTTTTGCCCTTCCTTTGGCTCACTGATCTGTTTCAATAGCACTTGCAGGTGCACAAGGTTGCTCTGCCCTGCTCTCAGGTGACCCAACACAGTGCAGCTATGGTTAGCACAGCATGAAGCCTAAGCTAACACGTTTGAGAAGGTTGAGGGGAGACCTCATCACTCTCTACAACTACCCGAAAGGATGTTGCAGAGAGGTTGGTGCTGGTCTCTTCTCACAGGTAATTAGTGACAGAACAATGGGGAACAGCTTTAAACTCCAACAGGGGAGGGTCAGACTGGACATTAGAAAAAAATATTTCACAGAAAGAGTGGTCAGAGAGTGGAATAGGCTGCCCAGGAAGGGAGGGGGGACTCCCCATCCCTGGGAGTGTTTAAGGGTCGTTTGGGGGATGTGGGGTAGGGGAGAACTTTGTAGAGTCGGGCTGAGGGTTGGACTCGATGATCCCAAGGGGCTTTTCCAAGCTGAATGATTCTATAAGTTGTGCTCACAGGTGGGTATATTAGCTCAGGCCAAGTGTCAAGGAATACTAAGCCAGGCCCAGCATCGTACCAACAGCATGTACCTGGCATCTGCCTGGCTCATGGTTCAGGCAGAATAAGCTTACAATACTGGCTGGACCATAGCTTTTTTAAGTCCAGCTATGGGGACCAGAACCCATCCAGAATGGGTATCAAAAGCCAGTATGTCAGAAGAAAGGTGACATAATAGTAAAGGTAAAGTCATCTTATGCTGCAAAGATGACTAAAATCTACTGGGGTCCCAAGAGCATGAATTGCAAAGATCAGTTTTTCTTCTTTCCCTGTTGGCTTTAAAGCTGCAGCACCTTATCAGACAAGGCTTGTTCAACATTTGAAACTGCATCAGAAGAAGAGGGTCTAAAAGATGAAGCACTTCCACACACACTTTTGACTCTAAGCCATGGATTTATCACGCTTCCCTTTCCAAGTCCCTCAGTTCAAGTATCTTCACTGTCTGACTGGCCTTCTCAGTCAACAGTGAAGAGATTAAATTTATTAACAAGTCTTTTTAGAATGGCTCTTTCTTCTATTCCATATTAAATTGTTAGTGCTGCCAAGCTACTTACCGACTTGGAGTTGCCTGAAACCAAGCTGTTCAGAGCACTGAAACCAATCTTGATATTAGACCTTCGTTTTTGTTCTGAAATATGCTTCATTCTTCGATTCTGCATAAATAAAATTAGCTCAGTCTATGCTGTTCTCCTATACCATTTTACTGCTATGACTATTTCAGCTATTCAAATTCACAGTGTCATTTCTGTTGAACTGTGGCATTTAGTCTTCCCAGTCAAAACCACATGACTATAAACTTGCAAACAACGATTTAAGTTATTAAAAAGAAGTGTCCAATGTATTAAATTCAAGTCCAAACCTTGTAAGGTTTTCTTCCTCAAGTAAAAATTCCTATTTAAGGCTGTTAATTTCCTTTTCTGAAATCAAATTCCAGTTTTTGAGGCATGTAATTAATTAAAATCCTGTTGAAGCCTTTAAAAGAGTCTATATTCATTTACACCTAATACATACATAATGTCTACTGATGTAAACAGGCAGCCTGACAAAAATAAAAAAGAAAAATAAACACTCTGGCCTATCCTGAGGATAAAGGCTTTGTCAGGAATTAACAATTTCATTTGTAGCATTAATACAGTAGTCATTCCCACCCAAATCCTTGTAAGAAATTAAGGAGTTTGCACTTTGAAAAGGCATTCTCAGCAGAGCTAGGCTTTCCAGCAGTAGCTCACGACCACCCCATTTTATAATGGAGGAAAATAATGTAATAAAGCAGTGAAGCAGCTGCCCAAAACCACAGAAAATGCAGGTTCAAGAGCAGAACTGAGATTCCCAGTGCCCTCAAACTGAAAAAACAATGTTACCCAGCAATACAGAATTGTTTAGTCTAACAATGCAGAGGAGCAAAAGAACATACATCTACAGACCCGCAAACATCACTGATTCTTGTCTTTAAAAAGTTACTAACAGTACACATCCAAAGCAATTCCTGTCAAAGCAGGGGAGTTTAAACGGCTATAAAGCCTAGCTCACGGCAGTGTCTTTGCTTTTAAGAACACTCCTCCATCTAGTGGCCACTTTCCCACCACTGGCCAGTCCTAATAATTTGTTCCTTTGTTAACTTGCTCTCTAGTAGCAAGAACAGGCTGCAAATACTGATTGTGAGCATTTATGTCAAACAAGTAACTGCAAACTTTTATGAGTATGCTCAGCAAGGGGTAGTTCCAATTCTCCTCTGCAACAAAACTAGAACTGAGTGAAATCACAGGCTGCAAGTGCTTAACTTACCTTTCTGCTCTGGGAGTAATCAAGCTGACATCAACTCATAGGGTATATAAAGACAAAGAAGCCAAAAAGGGCTTGGCACTTGCAAAATAGTTAAGTAACACTCTCTTTCACAAGAGAATGAACGAGAGCGTTACAGCCGATTGCCCTGCATTGCTTGCTTTCTGTGGACAAGTTTCTCATACCATCACAGAAAGTGTTCTGACAAGGTCAGCTTGTATATGAAGTACAGCCAGCTTTCAGATGCTATCTCTAGACTGCCAAGTTCTTACCCCAATAATTCTTGAAGTGTTTTACAGCTGTAACTTGTAGAGTCTGTGGAGCTGCCTCTCTGTGGAGCAGCACAGCATCACTGGAGACATGTAAGTAACTCAGCAGGTCAAGAACTCGCCCTCCAGCGATGGCCAGAGCCCTGCAGACTGAAGACCCCCAACAGAACAATGGCAAAAAGCCATGGTTTAGAAAACTAAGCCTGAAACCTTTGACCAAGTAAACTGAGACCAGTCATAACACTCCTGTGAGCCACAGCAGGAACTGCTGTCATAAGGACCTGCAGAAGTACAGTTAAGCCTGACCCCTCTGGTGACACATCCCTGAGAAGCAGAGTAGATTACTGAAGTCTGACATTTTAAATTGAACAGAGTAGCACAGATGCAGCAGAAGCTAAGCCTGAGGCACAAATACTCCACTGTTCCTGAAGCACAACTTACTCTCTAGTCCATGGTCAGACATCAGGGCAGAAAGGTAGCTACAAAGGCAAAGAAAAGCACCTCAAAGGAAAGGACACACACCTTAAGTGCAGCCATATTAGGGTCAGTGGCAGGTTTTCCTGAGCTGCTGTTCTGGGGAGACTGTGGACTGGGGCTCTGCTCAGAGGTGCAGGGGGAAGCTTGGCCTGAATTCTGACAGTCTCGGCCTTCATAAAGGAAGAAAGACAAATCACATTAACAAACAACTTTCTGTAGCAAATGTAACTTCTGAGAAGCTTCTATTCAGAATTGAACTGAAATGCAGTCAGCAACCAAATTATACCCATTGATGCAGCAAACACATGCTAGAAAGTATCAAGATTGCTGGGAAAGCTTAGTATTTCATGGCACAAGGCTAACACATCCTCAATAGCGATATATAATACTTCCATCACACACACACAGTTCAGCAAAGACACGTTGAACGCATAGGCTGCAATTCCATCATCCTGTCAGACTCCTCCATTTGAGGCTCTAATGGCCTGGGGACATGACAGTGACACTTAGAAGCCATTTACCAGCAGAACCAGCATATGTCTCTCAAACTGGCCCAGATACCTCTCTATCAACACGCATGCAAAAGTAGTCTTTGCACTTACCTACTGTTAACAAGGATTGTGTCCGAGATCCTCCAATCAAAATTATAGTTACGAACAACAAACCTATTCAGCACTTTCTACACAGATGCTTTTCAAACAGGTTTAATTTCTTGGCGACTACGACAGTACATCCCTTTTAGAAAGGAGACACTTAAAGGAAACACAAAATTGCAGTTTGTGGGAACGCTGCACAGTAGTTTAAGACAAAAATTGCAAACAATTGGATGCAACTGAAGCGGCAGGATAGAAGGGCCTAAAAAGCTTTTCCTTCAAAATTTATCCAGGGACCCTCAAGGCCCATTTACACCCTGCCTAACTGATGGAAACACACTTACATGTGTAGGGGAGAGAGAATGCTTACAGCTTTCTAACTTACTAGGTGTAGGTGAGGGAACTTGTGAACTGCTACTGTGGGAAGGGATCTGCTCTCCTTTCACCAACACATCCTGGACTACACTAGGAGAGAAGAGATGTGAGACTGTGGACTGGGTTTGTTGACTACTTGGTGCTCGCTGTGCTGGACCAACCAGAATGTTACTACGGAACTCCGTCACCCTGGGAGCCTGGGAACAGCATAGAAACAGCACAGAGAAAAACAGAGAGAAAGAGAGCAGGAAGGGGGGAATAGGGGCAGAGGGAGAGAAGGGATGAGAGAAGGTGGGGGGGGGAAAGAGAGAGAGAGAAAGAAAGAGAGAGAGATTTGTTACCTTGCCTTTGACTAAAAGTAGCAAATTAATACATGATTAACAATCTGACAACATGAAACACGGGCTAATATATAAGGAATTGGCAGGCACTGAAGTCAGACTTCTGGCAGGAGACCAGTATCCCTTCATAACTTAAAGCAGTATTACAACACATCAACAGCATAATATACTAAAAACTATTTCCATCTTCCTGCATACAACATATTGGGAAACCCACTTGTATACTCACTGCATTCCAATATGTAAATGGAAAGGTGAGCATCCTGGGTTCCTTCTAGCTTCTGCATAATTAAGAAAAAGCACAAACCATCCCCATTCATAGCACTATGTATACAAGCCTCTCCGTAATCTTGCTGTTGTGTGAGAGTCTGTGAAGACCAGGGAGTGCTTGCAGGCCCATAAAGTTGTTAGATTAAAAATAAGCAAACATAATGCTGAATGCACAAATGCATATGCTGGGTAACAGGTGAGATTTAAAGGACTAGTTACCCTCCTGAGCACATTACGGCTCTAATTACTTGCAAATAACAGGCCTAGAAAACAATTTTTTTTTTTTCTTCTCCTTACTCTGTCAATTCCAGCTGGTGCAATTGCAACATTAGACTGAGACGTGGCTGGCGTCAAAATCCCCTCTCTTTTTAAAGGTGCTGGAGTTACAATCACAGCTCTGGACTGTCCCTGAAAGGCAGCTGAAGAACACAATTAAGTTAGAATAGTTAATGAGACAAAAAAAAAAAAAAAAAAAAGGAGATTATTTTGTATGAAATAACTTGACATTGAACAGGGGAACGGATTAATGGGCACCTATTTGATACTATTTCATTGCAATACAAAGCGCCACCAGTATTCTGATCATTTCAATCCCATTAATCCAGTACAAAGGACTAACACAACAGGCTTCTAGCATCACTGTTTCAAGGTGAATTTGCAGAGGTACCTAGTAAATCAGGGAGGTGCAAAGTGTCTTCATTCTATCAGAGCTGGGTTTCACAGAACAAGGATCATTACCTCTCCCCTCACATCCATAGTTCTTGGATCTCAGGCTTGCTCTGCTGACCCAGAAAGGGTCAGTGATGACAGAAACCAACTGAAGGATGCACATTCAATACTCTGTGCATCCTTGTATATATATATTAAATTCTCTTCCTCACTTCACTCTACTAGTTTCTTTCAGTATGTGGTTTTACAGCTGCTTCACGCGACACACAAGCACAAGACATCAAAACATGGGAATCAGCACCAAAATTCCAGAAAATAGGCCAAAGATCCAGGAGTTCTGCAGTGTTAGACAGCTAGAGATAATTGTGAATAGCAGCAATTGTCTCCAAAGAGAAAGCTATCAAAAAATCTCAAAAAAACATCTGTGCAGGAGGCTTGCCCCCATGCCAGGAATCAGGATCCTTACTCTGAAGTTTTTTTACCACTATAATATTTGAGTCTAACATAAATCTGTTAAAAATCTCAACTTAACCAATGTCAGTGTACAGTTATTAACATTAACAGGCATTAATGCCAACGTTGTTCTCGCCCAGACTCTGGAGAGAACACAACTAACCATCCTATCTTGTTATTAAGGGAAGAATCATGCAAAGACACAGCTTTGTACGCTTTTTGAGAAAGCTAAACCAAACTTACTCCGTTTCATTCTAGCCTGTATTGGCTTCAGCTCTCCTTTGTACTTTTAAGGTAATTTGCACCGTCCAGGCGTTCAGTTCAGTCCCAGGGAGACACGTTCACACCACCTGAGACTTCACTGCCAGAACCCAAGTCCCTTTGCAGAGGGTGGCTCCAGCGAACTGACGGGCACCCCAACGAACTCCTGGACACTCACACACTCATTTGGACGCTACTACCTCCACAGTTTGGACACTAGATTTCCCCACAGCAGTCTCAGATGTCAGATTCCATTAAAAAAAAAATAATAATTGGAGTGCTACAACAGTAGGAACAGCTGAATCTGGGTCCGTCCAAAGAGGGACCCTGAACAAAGAAATCCCTGGGCAATTATACGCTTCCAATCTATGCACCCGCCCCTCATGTGCTCATCGTGAGCCTTTCAGTCCAGTGGCGATTTCTGGTCTGGGATCTTTTTTACACCTTATTGGATTCTTTCTCTGTCTCCAGACAGGCCATTAACTGTTCTTGTCAAGTTGCAGCTTCTGCTGATGATTGCAGCCTCCTTATCTTCTGGTTTGCGCTGGCTCTGGAGGCCCTCTTTTCCTTAACTAGGTAAAAGTTCAGCATACCTAGATGAAAGTTCACAGCTTGTGGCCTAAGGTTTCAGCAAGTCTAGCTGCTCACGCTAAGTAAGTAATGCTAAACAGACAGTATACCAAATCACACATTATGCTGCAACTCCTGCATTCTAATGCTAAACGACTGAGTGATTCGTTCCATTTAAAACTTATTTAAGCTAAACGACTAGTATTTCTTAACAATACTGATAAAGTCATGATGTATGAAAAGTGTCACAACAGCTCAGCCACTGCCAACTTGCCCCTCTGCAGTTTAGCATCAGGATACTGAAGGACACACACAGCAGAACAGGGAGACAGTGAAGGGTATCTAACACCCTCCCCCTGACTGTGTCACCTGTGACTAACAACTGTGTTTTGAATCAACTCAAGTTTCTGTATAGCCTTTACTGGAAAGGCCTGTGGACTGCACAAACCTTGTGTCAGCCCTTGCGTGGGCATATCTGGCAGAAAGCACTGTCACTCCCATACAGGCAGTTCATTCTTTGTCTGAGCATTCCCACATATAAAGCTGGAATCACAACCCTTCCACTGTTCAGTAACGTTCAGCCGGATTTATAACATCTCTGTGGAGCTAGAGAGCCTCCTCTTACCACTGCATTAATGCTGCTGCACAAACTGGGTATTTCTGACTTCCACATTTGGGTAACTGTAACAATCAGCACATATTTAGATGCCCCTCTAGATTTTTCATGTTTCTATCCTACACACGCATCTTTTGCGGACTTCCTCTCAAAATCAGAACATTTATCCTGAAGTGGTGATAGCAGAGTTCTTTCCCACGTGAAGTCTTGCACATGATGAGATAATCTGTGCAGATTTTTGAGTCCTTATATCACAGGGCAATAAATGTTACACATCCCTTTCTAACATAGGTTATAATGCAATTTGGTTTATAGTCACAAGGTTATTTGTTTGTCCTGAACACAAATGACAGGCATAAATGCCTTAGTTACAGGTACTGATGTCTATTCTGTTGTCAAAACTAAGGTCCAGTCTCTACATAAAACTTTGGATTTGACCTCTGAGCTTGGTGTTCCAGTAGTTTAGGAGCACTGTGATCCCTGAACACGTGGCACTGCCAGGAATGAAAAGCAGCAACTTGAAATCTAGACAAGAAGCAAAGCCATTTGTTGTGATGGTCCAGAAGTAACCGATGAAGTACTGGGAAAGCGATATATGGGGTAAGGAACAACCCAAGAAGCACTAAGAAAGCTAGGAACAAAGGCTTTTGAAAAATCAGAGTTGCCTACAATGCTTTACTTGGTGAGAAATGCATGTCTCAACTGCTGAAGGTACACAGACTCTTGCTTTATAACGTACTACAGACAGAAACACTGCCATTAACACCCTAGTGCTATTAATCATGGACCAACCTGTTCCCAGTGACATGCTAGAATTAGATCCTTGGGTCTGTTCTACTTCTGAACTGTGATTTTTATTTTATTTTTTTTTCCCTTGGTGGGTAACCACAATGCCAGGCCCTGGCAGACACACCTACTCCTTAGTAAATCCTGTTTAACAATAGTCCTCCAGGCAAGGTTTTTCTTGGATTATTGTTGCACATTTCAGGTGGCTGAAGTCACTTGGCCCCCAGCCAGCCCAAGTCTAAAAACAGTGTGCAATAACCCCAAGGAGAAGTGTACTACCTGTCCTGCTCTAGCCTTGAGCTTTCCCACAAGAACCACCATAAGTAAAACTTTCTCTGCTCATGTTTGCTATTCTTAGCCTTGCACAGTGCCAGTAGCTCCAAATCAGACCCAGTGTGGAGATCCCAATATATCAGTTAGGCACTCATGCTCTGAACTGAAAACCACATGCTCCTGCAGCATCTCAAGAGTCTGTAGATTGCTCAGGACAAAGATCTCCAGCTCCCCCTGCCTGTTCTTCTCCAGGGGAAGGCCAGATTCTCATCACCCTGGTCCTGCTAGGGAGCACTGGTGGTGGATGAGAAGCACACTCCCATGCTTCCATCTGGACCAGTGCTGTGGTCCACTTCAACAGCTGCTCCCTAGTGAACACCGGTCTCAAAGAGTTTCAGGCACAGCCAAAACAAAATGTCAGAATACATCCAAAGCACTACCAAAGGATGTACACCAGCACCCTGGTACAACAGAGGCACAGGCAGGTACCGTGACTTGTCCAGGGCAACCAAATGAGGCCAACGACAGGGACAGATCTGCCATTCCCCATCCCACACTACTCCCCTACCAGCTCCTACTCTACTGTGGTTGAATGCTCTGAGGGGCAGAGTTAATCAGAACAGCACTGAACAGCAAACCCCAGGTTTCTGTGGGGCAGGAGCACAGAGCTCTAGTCATCCTATGCACTGATGCATCTATACAGCCCCAGACAAATTTTACAAGGAGATACTCCCTTCCACAGGTCAGATTTTCACACCCACAACCAAACCGTTTCCAATCCTCGCAGCAGTCCAGAGCATTCCATTGAAGAGTGTAGCCACACACAAGCAGATTCAGGGGTTCCTTGGACACCCTCAGGAAGATGTATTTTTACTTATTATGTAAAGTAAGAAAAGCAAGAAGGTCTCTCCCTCCTGCTAGTCCCACTCAGAAAAGAAAAACATCACCCCACCAGTGCTTCTCACCTGGGGTGATGAAGGCATTCTTTAACAATAAGGACACTGTTTCAGGCTTCGGAGCAGGCACTATTTTTTGTGACTGTTTGGGCCTTGTCCCAGCACTGGCCAGAGGAACAGCTATGGGGAGTGCAAATGTCAGTTGGGACTGCAGCTGGGGCCGGGGCTGCCCCTGCAGGACAGTAGTCTGGAAAGTCAGGTTACAAGGCACTCCTGCACCGGGCTGCTGCGTCGCCAGGACAAGGTTCTGGCTCTGGCTGAAGGTGGTGGCAGGGGCGTTGTGGGTCAACGTAGCAGAAGCTGTGTGGGTGATAACTGTAGATTCACAGAGGCCAAACTTCTGGGTTTCTGGTGCAGCAAACGCAGCTGGTGGAGAGCTTAAGCTAGAATTCAGAGGCACTGCAGGCAACGAGGACTGGTGCTGTTGTGTTGCAGGCTGAAGCAGTGGCAAGGCTGTCTGAAACACTGGCATAAAAGTTTGTGGCCCACTGAGAGGCGAGTTGGGAGAGAAGTCCGCTGGCTGGATGAAAGATCCCTCACTTCTAATGCTGGAACACTGGTCAGTGTCAACATCAGGAATGACAGGAGCAGGTACTGAGGAAGCAATCAGTTCATCACCGATGTTCCCTGCTGGGAGTGTGTTGGGCAATGAACCCGACGGCAGGACAGGAGACTGACAGAGAAGAAAAATATCACAGATTCAGACATGACCCATGAAACTCCTGTCTGAACTCCTCCTGAGAAGGACATGGCTCATGTCTGAGAGTCTTCACAGCACATACGTGTCTGAGATGAGGCCGTTTTAAACACTGAGAACCTCTCTTACCTGGGAAGAGTGGCTGCTGCTGTCTGTAGTAGCTGAGCTGACAGCAGACACAGAAAGGAAATTACTGGAACGACTGGGTGTGAATAAATCTGAAATACGAAAAGTCATCTATTAATTTTCTGCTTTTCATACTCAAGGTACAGCATTGCTAGATACTGAAATTCACAGGAATATCAATATTATTTAGCAAATAATGAAACCATGAGATTTTTTGCTTCATACAACTGCTGCTGACTGAGCAATGAACTATTGTCTTCCAGAGGAACTGACCTCTTCAGGGCAGACATCTTCAGGGCAGACATCTTCAGCTTTTATGCAAGCTGAAGACAATAGAAAAATCAGTCCACAAATGGGGATTTGGGGGATTTTAAGGTTCACCTACAGGCAGACAGCCAAGAGCTGATTCCCAATGCAGTCCCATAAAATTCGATTATCTGATGCAGACTGCATGCAGGCCCAGCAAACAGATGTGACTTTTGACTTCCATGAAGATCCATAATCACCAAAGCTGTCAGTAGTAGTTTAAGGCCACATGTAACTCTTGAGAGTACCAGAAAATGTTCCAAGACAAAGTATTAAATCATTTCGTCCCTAAGAAGTGTTAAATATGAAAACCTCAATGATTCTGTGGGTTCTTCTGTCCACATCTGATGTTCTACCTTTAATTACTCAGTGACTTAAGGTCTACATGCTATTCTTTTGAAAGCCAAATTAACAACCAGGTTCAAACTTTGGAATAAATAATCCTTAAATCCTGAAGTTACCTAAACCCAGATAAGTAAAGAACTGGGGTCACAGTAACAAAGGAGTCTACCCACATATGCATCTGCTTGAAATAATGAACAATGAAAACATATAAAGTGTTCTTCACTCTTCACTCAAATCTCCTGCCTTCTAAAGAGAACAGACATCTACAACATTTAACCATCTTTTAAAAACTAGTTCATAGATCACTGCAATTTTAAATAAATTAATTGACTATATATATATATGATTCTTACCCTGAAAAGGCTCAAAAGTATCCATAAAATCAAAATTTGGCTGGAGAGGAATAAGCCCTGGTTGAATCATGTCAGCATTTCCTAAGTGTGCTGCAAAATTCAGGAGACAGATTAGATTAGCTTCATATCACTCGCACAATAACAGCAGCAGGAATACACAATTTGGCCAGAACTCCAACACACACTCTACAGCCAGCCTTGGCCAGGACATTTACAGAAAAACTCCTGCTGAAATGCACTGAGCATCTGCTTTCCTTCAGAACTGTAGCACAGTTCTGAAATCAAAACCATTGGGGGGAATTAAACTTTCAACTAGTAATATGGAAGAGGTGAAACCTGAAGGGTCTAACAAACAACTGGGGATTGCCAAGCTTGGATGCCTCCTGCTCCCTGTCCTGCCCCTGCTGCACAACACATAAACCTGCTGGGAAGCACAACCTGAACCACCACAGCTCATAGCACAGTATTTTAAAATAAACCATCATCCATTTTATTTTGCCTTAAGTACACTTCATGTAAACCACAGTTGCTCTGGAGCTGCTCAGGCAGGATGTCTAAGCTAAGGATGATGCCCAGCAGACATCTGCTGTCCCATTAGACACAGCTTTCAGTTAGAGAGCATGTGACAGAACTGTATAGCTCTTGGGATTGTTTCTACAGATGTGACTTGCACTTGTCCTAAGGGATATATCCAAAGAAAAATACATAGACAGTCCCTTAAAAATACACAAAAATATATTATTTGAGATAAATAACAATGCCTTCACCACTGATAATGGTAAATACTGCTCATTACAGTTTTATTCAGAGCAACATTAAAGGACAGTGCTAGGAGCAGCACGTAAGAAGTTAAGAACAGAAATTAAACTTGGATGAATAACTGGGATTCCATAACCTATAAAACATAAGACAGCTACACTGCCTGACGTATTTTTACGTGTATCAGCAAAGTAAGATAAATTTCTTAGGTAAGACTAGAAGCAAAGCAACAAACCACACTTCTAGAGGTTCCCACTTGCAACACCAACAAATACCTATGTCCCTGGAATTTGGCCAGGAAACCAGTTGATGTGAAGACAGTGTGGAGAACAGCGTATCGGTGAACTCAGACATAAGCATATCTGCATCCAAGAGGCTGCCTTCCTCCATAGGGACAGGGGTTTCTCTGCCATACCTTCTTTTTTGCCAGAGAACCACATCCTCATCCTGCCAAAGGAAAGAAAAGTCAGGCTGCCTAGACAACGCTGAAGCCATCTGGTGCAGATATAGAAAAACAGCCTTAATTTTTCACATTTTTAGAGAAGGAAACTCTCCTTTAGGAGCCATGCAAACAGACTTGAAACAGATCAGCGGTACTTCTAATACACAAACAACTTCAGCTCACTGATTTGAGCAACAACAGAAAACTTCAGTAGAATACCAAGACACTGGGAATGTTTTTTGCCTAAAAAAACCCCAGATGTTGACTAGGAGGACACAAGGCAAAATAACTTCATCAACACTTTCTAGTTTCATTGATTTTACTTATATTTCTGCACCTACAGTTTAACAATCCCTTGGTTTGAATAAAGATTTAAAAACAACATGCACAACAAAAACTCAAAGCAAACAACTCCTATCTTGAAGTGTATCTGAATCATACTTAAGTGTAATTGTAATCTGATTTTGCACAAGCTATGCTGATATTCTTCTGGGCACTTTTAGCCCAAGAAAAATACAACATATTGTGACTTGGCCTACCTGTCCTTCACTACAGGCTAAGCTAAATCGCATTGTCTTGCATTTGCTGTGGACTAGAAGACTACATAGTCAGGTTCTTGTGGCTGAGCCAACATGCAGCTGTAACTACACCAACATACCATGATGGTACATTGGAGCTCATGGCCAAAACAGCTGAGAGTTTTGTGAAACTGGAACAGATCCAGACTTATGCTTAGCTCAAAAAAAAAAAAAAAAAATCAGAACAGTGCTTCTGATCATCAGTTTGTATGCCCAAAGTAGGCTTGATGGCTTTAGGGGGCATAATAAATGGTGATGCCATTGTTCCTTTAAACATTTTGCCTTTTTTAGGATGCTGGCTCATTATTTGCCCATGTTGTAGGCAGCAGGAAGAACTGCAACATGTAGAACACACATCTTCACAGATCCAGTTCCACAAGCAAGGCATTAGTGCCAGTTACGACTCAGCAATAAGACAAAACAATGTGTCAAGTCCTCAAAGAGATTGATCTTTCTGGGCACCCAAAACTGATTCTCATGTCTTTTGCCACAGTTACTTCACATTCAACCTCTCCTCCACCCAATTTAAGCTACAAATCTTCCATTGCTCTCTAAGGTGCAGAAACATTAAGGTGTCTAACCTTAATTAGGGCTTAAGCAAGATGCTTATCTTTAGATTTTAATCAACGCAAGCTACTGCATGTTACAGCTTTGTTATGTATTGCAGCTTCTACAAGCATAAATGCTGCCACTTATCACTGGTATTACCTACCCTGACCAAACTTGAAAGATCTTCATCTTTATGTTTCTGCAACTGCAAAAGGAGAACAAAACAGATGTTAAAGTCAGAATATGTCCTGTATATGCCAGTAGAAGACCGGATTTTGCAAAACTTTTAAAGACCCAATCATGCACAATGAGTCCCTGCACAATGATTTTTAGTGAAGTGGGACTAATCAGATGAGCATGCCCGTACTAGCTTATCATCTGTTTCAAGTATTCTTCCACGCTACCAAAAGAGACATCAAAATTCAAAAACAACAACATACTGATCAAGTTCAAGTAAGCTACTTTCACCGTGCAAACCAACAGACCCTTTTCTTGAAGTATGTTCTCCACTTGTGGTATTCCCTGATGACTATTTCAATTCTTCGTTTCCAGTATTTCCCTTCTGTTGCAATGGCCTGAAAACACAAACACATACCATGAATTACACAGAATCACATAACGGCTGAATGTTCAAATAAATTTCCAAGCAAATATTCAGGCATAAAAAATGCAAAAGAAAGCATGCTAATTCTGTTTGAGCTCATGTATCAGCAGCCCACAATCCCAGAGTTCAGCTATCACAGAGCAAATCTGACAGTACTAACTTCATCTTTCCCACAACAAACAAACAAGAGATGTCTGACCACACTGTCAGCATCTTTCACATCAGCTCAACCATAACCAATAGTGAAGAAATGGAACAAAAAAAAAAATCCCTTTAAAAAGAATTTACAAAAATGTAATGTATAAAGCATACAACACCCTGGTCTGCAGAAAACAGGCAAAGAGAATTTCACAAGGTTACATGAACATGCACACACGTACACAAAGGCTGTTAAGAATGACGCAAAGCAATGAAAATCTGATGTCCAGCTCAGGGAGAAGCATGACCTTGCAGGCCACATACTAATAGCAACAAAAGTATCAGAACAATGTGGGTCTTTAACATATCACAGATAGCAGTGTATAAGTTGGGGACAGCAGGCTAATGAGAGCCTTAACACAACTTCCTTGTGTTCGAGGGTCATCTTTCAACACAAACATCAACACTGTTCTTGCAAAAACCTGAGACAGTTCCACAAACTCATCTGGAATTCCTTTGAGTTATAAATTATTCTAGAGTTATGCAGTATAGAGAGAGTCACATATTGCCACATCAAGGGCCTCACTGGTTTTCTGCAAGGAGCCAGAGGGCAGACGTTAGTTTTCATTTATGTTTATAAGAGCACAAAAATGAAAGTACGCAAACTCATATTCGCTCTGTTTGTGAAGTTACCTTGACAGAGAAAAAGAAATTGCTTGTGTCTTGAAACCACACCTCATCAATTATATAAAATACAGAAACTCTCACAGGGTTGCTTAGATTCAATCCTGAAAACAGTCATCGCTCTGATTTCCCACTGACTTCAGCAATCTCCAGCCAGAAAAAAGCAGTGGCTGTCAAAATCTTAACTATTCAAATTGTACTTCTATGACTTATGTTTCACTAAACCAGAATATAGACATAAGTTACATAGATAATAAATATCCTTCCAGTTGCACCTTGATCATCTGAATGTGATTAACTTATAAAAAATGGGTTCAAATCTTCTTTATATTAATGGTTCCTTCTAAATAAAGTCAACAGAGCAAAGAATTGCTATGCTGCTCTCACATCTAGTGGCCTAGAAAATCTTGTTATAAACTCTAGAGCGCATTAGTCTGCTCCTCAGGTTTTATGTACCTCTGGCCGACGATGCTCATCAACATCAACAGAGCCGTCCAGTGGAGTCACAAAGTGGCACACTGGATTCTTGCGCTTCTCCAGGTCTGAAACAAGAATGAAAATGCAAGTGCTCAGCATGTGCAGGCTCTGCAGAGAGCTCTGTCAATTCAACAGCAAGATGTGTTAAAAAAAACCCCACAAATCTAGTCAGGGTTCCTTCCAGATAACCAGCAGGAAATGGGGAGATCTCACAGGCTGTGCTTGGATGCTCAGTACAGCCTGTGTGGACATCTCTAAGAAAGCTCTGATCCAGTGGCACTGCCATGGCAGCCTCCCAGACATCTGGGCCTTAAGCAGGTTTCTGGGCTTTTTATTAGACAGTAAATTCAATTATCTTGCTTCTTACACGTGTGTCTCAGAAGATACTATATAGCAAGTGACACAACCCAGCACAATACTTACACTGCATATACCATGCCCTCCAGATGGCGTTATTGAGACGGATTTTATCTCTCCACTGAAGTTTCAAGCCTTTAAAATTTTTCCATTTTGGTGAAACCAGCTTTCCACTGAAACAAAACAGACAACAAATCATTCTGCTTTCAGTTTTTCTCTTCCAGCTCCTCTCGAGACAAAGCATCCACCTAAAACTTCCAACCTGTCAACAAAAAAAGTACAAGCAGCCACACCTGGCCAGTGACTTCTGCCATACACTGTCCACGGCTTACTGATCAAGGTGCCAGAGAAGAGCCCAATTTTCAAGACTCCTTCATGTTCTCATCTGGTTGCTAACAACTGTCACAACTGGTCTCACAAGTATCTTCAACAGAACTGAAACTCATTTCACCCACACTTTTCTCCTTTCCAGTATCCCACCTTCTCAAATGCCAACCTATGAGCTTTCATCAACTGAGAAAAAGACTGCTCAAATTAAGGCCAAAACCTGGCCTAGAGGTTTTTGTAAATTTAGCCACATAAAGTTTTGGCTTGGATTTTGCCGAGGAGCTGGATGAAGTCAACACAAGTTGACTTTTCCACAGTTCTGCATGACATTTCTACAGTTCCATTCAAATTTTCAGGCTGGTTATGCTGAGAAGGAAGAATGAAATGCCAGTTTTGGCCCAAGAAAAAACCATCACCCATCAATTCTACGATGCCAGTAAACACAGCCAGGCACAAAGGATCACCAAGAGGTTATAAATAGTAACTTCTGCCCAAGGAAGGGGAAGGCTGGAAAGAGAAATGGCTTATGTATGAACAGTCTTGGGAGGGAGATGGAAGGAGAAAGGAAGGAGCAACAGGGACTCCAGTAAGCACTGTATAAACACGAACTACCTAGCCCTTAAAGCACACCTTTATGGATCACTAATCCATACTACTGAGGGAGCAGAGGAAGTAGGAAATACTCATAACGTAGTAAATTGTAAGCCACAGATTAAAGTACAGGTATTGTGCTGTTCCAGGTTCTGGAACAGGTATTGTGCCTATCCCAGGTTCTCCCTGTCATTTTTTTGGTTTTAGCCGTATGTCTTCCTAGTTTATGTCTGCTTATGCTGTTTGTGCATCCTCACTACAACTGAAGTGGGCCAGCAATACAAACAGCGATACAAACTGCAATGGATACCACAACACATGCAAAGGCAACAGGTTCATCCTGAAACATTACAAGCATCAGATCAAGAGGTTAAGGTCTTTTAAAGTCCCCTGTTCTTCCTTTAAAGCTCTAAAATCACTGCGAGGATAGGAAATACATCTTGCAGAAGTGCCAGGCACTTCCCTTGGCCGGCCCAAGGCCATACAGAGGCAGGCCTGAAGCTGGAGAACTGCTGGTTCTCTCTTTCCTACTTGGTGTGGGAATCTTCCTGACAGCAGATCTTTTTAAAGAAAACTGCTAATAAAACTTTTAATACTACAAATGAGTAAAATGTCCTCACAGAAGATGACAGAATGCCAGAGGTGCCAGTAGTAGGATATTAAACTACCACTTTCCTCAAGTATTTGGCTCATCATTTCTTTTCTCCCTTGCTAGCACCACAATTGTTGTTACCACTCCAGTATTCCCACAACAGTAACAGATGAACAAACACGAGACCTCAGCCAAGTGACAGGTGAAGAAAAGACAGCTCTGATCTTTCAATTTTTCTCAATTTAAGGCTAGTTGTAGCAATAGGTTAAATCACCATCAGGTGAGCTGAGGCCCAACAGTAAAAAAATTACTTTTAAAGAAGAAGAGGAGGGAAAAAACCCCCACAAGTGTTATGTTTTTGTATGCTTTTGTACACACAGAGAAGTGGGTGTAGAGACAATTAAAATGACAACTCAGAGCAGCAAGAGAGCAGATAAGTGACCAGCTTGTGAGTCCTGTGCTCACTGTGGTCCATGCCCAGTTCCGGGCATACGCTGAGCCCCCTCTGCTATGCTGTAAGGCTCAGTTGCAGCCTTTGGGACTCGGGTGCTTGAGAAGAAATAAAACTACAAACAAAATCTGGTACACAAAATAGAACATCAGCTCCCTCTAAGGCAAGTAGACTTGCTGGAGCAAGCGACTTCACTGACTGGAAGTAACAGTAAACCATGTCAACTGTTAGCAAGGAATAGGAAAAATTATTACTAATATACTTGTGTTATTCTCTGTAGCTGGGCTCTGAGACACTCAGTACAGCCACACTTTGTATGCTCACTGAAGTCTAGGAAAGCCTTTCTGGCTTTTTTTTTTTTTTTTTTTTTTTTTGTGCTAGTACACCCATATGCCACTCTGAAACACATCTCCCAGAACGCCACTTCTAATTTTCAAGACTCTTTCAGTTTATGGAAAATCTCCAGATTAAGCATTTTATGTCACCGTTATCCAGCTGCTATGGGTCAGGGCAGCCAGTGGATCTCCACTGGTTTAATATTTCCTGCAAACTATCTCATCAGCTTCACAGTGTTCACTGCACATCCAGCTCTGTCTCAAAATCATTGCATACGTTGTCTGATCATTCCTTCTAAACTCAGATTAAAGCATATCTTTTTCTGTTTCTCACATGTACATTAAGTTTGGAGACAGAAGATTAACATGCTGATGCATCACCAACACTGACAAAACGCGCACATGCCTCTGACTAAGAAATCCGTCAACTTAATGTTCATCTCCATAGCTCTGTGCAACTGGACAGTTTACCAAAGCAACAAAACTCTAATAAGCTTCACTCAGAATAACAAGAATAAATGCTTTTCTACAAAATAACTAAAAGGAACTGTAATTAATTCTTGCATCTTCAAAGATCCAAATAAAACTGGAATTAAAACACAAATAGTTTAAAACATTTTCTATTACATTCTTACAAAATGCTAAACAAAAATAGTGCATCAAAAGAAGGAAGTGATTAAGAACCTATTCTTAAAATAATTATTATTTTTAGTTCCCATGGGAGCAAAACACAAGTCCAGCTTGAGGTCATAAGCGAAACAACTTTAACCTCAGTGAAGAGGAATCAGCATGAGCTGACAACAATATTTAGACACTACTCCAAATTCTAAACTCAATGGAAAGTCAATTACTTTGAACAACACTGTGACTGAGAGCAGCTGCCTAACTGAAACCCATCTTTAGATTTTAAAGCAGCAAAACAACAACAAAAAAATCAAATTGAGAGACCCACTGGCTGCTGCTCCTGCCAGCTCCCTGTCTCCTAAGACCACGCCGACTCCTACAAGAAATGAAGAGCAACCTGCCAACCAGCCAGACGGTCACAATGTACCTGCGAGCATCAAAAAGCAGCGCACACGCGGTCCTCGCTCTTTCTACAACGGCTGCTGCAACTCTGCAAGAGTGCTGGTTCCAAAGAGGGAAGGAGGAGAGCGTCCCGAGGGAGGCTTGGACCAAATACTGCACGGTACAAGCCAGGACCGCTGCATCCACACCAGCCAGTGGCATGACCTAGAGGATGCTGGTGCTGCACCGACGGCGCCCAAGGAGAGGAGTGCTGAGGGAACTAGGTGCTCGGCTGCATTCTGCCGGGGTCGTTGCTGCCACAAGCACAGCCCGTGCTACCCGGGATGCGCCGGCTCATGTAAGTGATGCTGGAGGAACACGTGACTCTCCTATCTTCATCACTATCAAACACAGATCAAATCAAAGTGGCTGAAAAGCATCTGGTGGATAATGTGCAATACATTCCAACAGCTCAGTTCAGTCTCCCATGTACAAATCTCCACCTCCTGAGACCAAATGTCCTCAAGTGATTTGATCACAGCAAACCAACTAAAAAAGCTTCAGCTGAACAGCCAACAGAGCTGGAATTCCCCTTGGACACAGGGGCCCCGACATGCTTTGGAGGAGTCACAGTGTTTTTAGAAGAGAAGCTGCAGACAGTCAAGGTTGCCACTTCCATATGCTGCAGCTTTCACCGATGAGCCCTGGATATGCCAAAAGAGGCTGGAGTCCATTCCCAAGTTTTTTTAACATACTTTTTCCCAGCTCAGGTACTACCTCAGGCAACTGAGATCCAAGCAGGCAGACATAATACAGGACTGATCTGTCAGAGTAACACAACTCTCTCCATTTTTAATATTCCAGTGAAAGCAGCTGTGTTAAAAACAAATAAAAACTTCCAAATATCACAAGATCTGCAGCAAAGTACAAGAAACAGATGTCCCTTGTTAGAGCATGACCCGATTCCCTTAAACACGTTTTGATTTTTAAATTTTTCTTCTATCAACTGAAAAGTAGTTAGTGAAAAGTTATGGATTCTAACATGGTGCAAAACAGATTTTACCTTGGCAACGTTCATTTTTATGCAAAGTTTTGCCTCTGAGAAGTTCATAATTTTCTTCTAGAACAGCCACAATAAAGCATTTCAGGCACACACACAGGCAAACAGTACCCAGGGAGGGTTCTTCCATTCTCATCTCTTTTTTTTTTTAAGACTGTATGTTAAAGGGTGATTAGCAATGAACAAACAGCATTTTAAGTGTACGGCTAACATATTATCTAGGAAAATAGTTACTGAATGATCTTACAGGGTATTTTAGTGATGCTTTTGACTCAGTAGGGACAAGGTAAATGGGTGACCTTTTTCCTTAACAGGTACAAGGCACATGAGATGCCATTCACAGCTGTTAGGATGACTTCAAATTTAAACCAGTAGCTCTCTGTAACACTGAAAAACCATTCAATCAATAAACTCCACGGAAAAACTCCTGCTGACATCAGTAGAAGCATGATCAAGCTCTGATACAAGATGACTCACAACAGAAGAATCCCCTGTTCTCCTCCCTTAAATCAGAGGAATTTAAGAGGAACTTTGGTCAGCATAAAACCACGTGACACAACCACACTTGGGATTTGGACAGAAATGGACATATATCTGTGTGCAAACCCAGCAGTAGTCTGGGGTTTTTTTCATTACTAACTAGAATTAAGAAACATTAACATTTTAAGAAACACTAATTTCTACAAAGAGCACCGAAGGGGCAGAGAAGGAGAGTATTAAACATTAAGATAAATTCCACCCAAACCAAGACAATCCCAGAAGGCTGGTCTGGTCATCTTGCATAACCCCCATTAATAGGTGGTTTGAAAACATGTTGATTCAATGGAAAATATATAGTATAGTACGGTAGAAGGTTGGGTTTGGGTTTTTTTAATAGAGCTCAGATGCTTTAATAAGCTGTTTCTGATTCAGCTTGCAGTTCCCCATTTTTTTATCTACCTCAGAAACTGTCAAAACAGTATCACAGCATTATGTTTCAAATTCTTTTTTAATAGAAGACACAGGGAAGATTTTGCTGTAAATACCAGTCCAAAAAATCCCCTTCCCCATTCAGAAAAAAATTAAGTTCATTCTCCACACCATGACATGTAAGTGATGCTGAGCAAGGAATTTCAGCTAGCAAGCTATCTTGCGACTGTAGTGAACTAAATGCTCCACAAAATAAGAGTTCTTTAAAATACCATGTTGTTGTCCAAGAAGTGGATTTATCACCCAGTGTGCAATAGGTCAACAATCACACACTCAGGAGAAACACTGCTTATTTATTTTAGGGTTGTGCAAGCCCAGGTGTTCAGTGGTTTCCCACAAATCAAGCACACCAGTGGTGCTTTTTGCGCTATATTTATACACAACACTTGCAGAGTTTGCAATTTTCCAAGTCCATCCTCTCTACGGTGATTGGTTAGTAATTTACATACAATTATAATACTGCTCACCCCATACGTATGTTACACGTGCTCAGGGGAAGACTGTCTTCATCTGAGCAAGGGTCTTCTAGAGCTCTAGGCACGATTTTTAGTATTATAAGAGTAGTTCAGCTAAGGATAACACAGACCTTGAGTTTGCTTGCCAAGTTTGGCAATGTATCCTCTTCAAAGTCTCATGGCTCCTGGATGCCCTTGCTCAAAGGCTGCTATTACTTGTTCTTTTGATTAGGAACACCTTTAGTTTTAACATTACAAAGAACATCTGTCTTGACCTAAAGATAATATTGCTACACTGTTCTAAAAGCTTAACCTTCAACACCGCGAGGGAAGAAATGCATGATCTCTCACTTAAAAATAAGAGTGAGACTCAATTGTATACCCACGGCTGTGAAGTGTGCAAGTGATAGCACTAGAAGTGGGTCACAGGCTTTCTTTTTTTTTTTTTTCTGACATACCGCCATACTTTGCACATAAAAATATTCATTTCCACCCTCTCATCTTTCACTTGTTTTGATATGTAGGGACAAGGAATATCTCTGGCAGGAGTTGGCTCTCCAGCTCAGGAGAAGTTATTTTTTTCTTTTGCACTTGGATAGCACCTGGCCTAGATCTATCGTACATGGAATTTAAACATAAACCTCTGAGCGCCGTGGCTCAGATTCCACAGGCCTGACCCTGCTGCCCAAATATATATTTCTCAAACACAGCAAAGATACCTTGAAAAGCAGCTCCTGCAGACCTCCAGGAACCACTTCTCATACAGACCACAGGGGTTGTGCATACTATAGTTGTAAACAAGTTATTCTCTTTTCAAATCTGAATTTTGTAAATTCAGTTTACAGAAAATAACTGCAGAAATGTATTGGGCTTTCCTGTTTAATCATCAGATTCCCACTGTCCCTGCACTAAAGGACTTCTTTTTTGCCTTGTTAACACCTGCCTCAAAACCCACTTTCTCTGTGCCTTCCCCCTGCCACCAATTCCTTCCTGTACATGATCATGCAATCTTTTGATGCAGACTTTTTCCTTTTGTTGCAGGTGATGGCAATGAGGCTCTTAATTTAAGCAATAGGGGAAAAATAAAATCTGATTTTAAAGTAGCTAAATAGATTAGCTTTTTCGGCAACCCAGAAAAAGATCTTTTTGGCTTCTCCCCAGCATTTTTTTTTTTTGAAGGCGTGGTTTTAGTTTGTTTTTTAATCTCCAATCTGTTTTGTTGGGGAGTTGGGGCTGTCAGCTCAGCTCTCCAAGAGCCAAAACTAACAATATTTTCCCAAACAAAGGTTCATTCAAAGAATCAGATTATATGCATTGTGTGCCAGAGCAAAGAGGCAGGCAAGTGAAACAAAAACATTTCTACACTGAGTGAATGTGTGTAGGACTTGCGAGGAGGCCACGCTTTAGCATCTCACTGTTCAGACCTACAAAATTAATCCCAGCTGCAGCCCTAGGATACTAATCCCAGAGAGAGCTCATTTTAAAAGCAAGCATTAGGGCAGCTCATTTTCTTGGCTACCTAGTTCACCCTCCCTACCTGAAATCCTCCTGCAGTAACGGACTCCAGGTTTGTGGAGAGCTGTTGTATTGCCCACACTCCACAAACAACAGCAGGCAGCTTTGTGCTCAAGTTACATCAAACATTTTGAAACAACCAAACCCTCCCCACTGTTTGATTCATCTCCTTTTAAAAATAGTACTTCAGTCTTGAAGACAGGATATTTTTCCTCTATCGTGAGCATTATATATTATGAAGTGTTAGAAAAATATAAAACAAAAAAATCAAAATTATCCACTGGCAAATTGGAATTGCATCATCTGCTAAGGAATATGTTATCTAGACTGATTTCACCCAGGAGGGCTGAGGTGTGCACCTCCTGCAAAGGAACAGGAAAGTAAAAGATCGGTCATATACGAGAAGCAAAAGTTGGTGCCCCAACAAATGCACTATAAACCTTATTTTATTTATTTTACAAATGGAACATTATTTTAAGCAAGTTTGGAAGTTTAACTTAATTTGCATAAATGAAGGTTCGCAGTGTCTGGGCTCTTGCTCTGATTAGACCATATCTATGCTGGCAACTCACAAATGAGCCCGGTAAGTGTTGTGGCATGCTGAGCGCTACCATGGCTTATACCAGCAGACCTGTGCTCTGCCAAGGCAACGTCCTGCGGCCGCCTCACAGAAAAGCAAGAGCTGAAAAACCCACGTTTTGAGAGTATTAGCACATCTACACTGACAGCTTTTCATATCACCATTACGTCAATCAAGGAAAGGAGTTTCGCACGGGAGTTTCAGCCAAACAACATGGCCAGGATTTGCTATATGAATAGGAAGGCTTGCAGACAGCTGGGAAGGACCACTGGAGAAATGCTTTCAACAGAAGCAGGTTTCATTCAAGTTATGAAATTGTGAAAAGAGAGCTGGAACAGCACAGGGCGAAAGGGAACATAAAGAACAGTACAAATACCAATGAGACTTGGAGGCTATTGTGTCCTTCAGTCTGTGTCTATTTAAAGACTCAGAATATTTAGACAGTTTCTCATTTCCAGTCAGAAATCAGAGGATATTTCTAGAAATATTCCTGCTTTTCAAACATTTATCCAACATTGACTCACTTTACTACAGAAATGGAACAGCAAGAAAATAGAAAAAGCTTCATATGTCACTAATACTTCAGGTCGAGAAATGCACCAGCATCTACCGCTGCTCAGTCTTGAGCAAAACCTCTCCTCGATCCCTGCTGTACCCAAGTTTGCCCATCCACAAAAGTCATGTACTTTGTTAAGTTTATAAACATTAAAACTTTATAAAACGTCACATACTTCAACCGTCAAAAATCAAAGACCTTCCCCAAAGAACTATTAGAGATACCATCGGGAAAAACAACACTGATATACAGAACTCGCAAAATGCTTCGAGATGTAGGGTCAGAGGCAAGTACTACTGTGTTACTTTGTCCAAACCTGAAATACCAAGCTGGAGAGCAGCTGCCCACGGCCACAAAGTGTGTCAGTGGCAAAGAGAGGACAGAACACCCGCCAATCATATCCCAGCCACACGCCCCATACTAGAAATGTTACCAGCAAGAGTAAGTTTTACCAAGGATTAGATTTACACCTCTCAATTTACACATTCCCCAGCTCTTGGTGAATTTCACAGCATGACAGAGTAATTTATAAAAAATTTTTATATGTTCAGTTTGAAAATGGTATAAAGATAACACCAAGAACTAAGCTGACCTGCACCTGCATTATCGTTTTATTTGGCATTGCTGTTTCTCAACTTGTCAATGAAAAAGACAGAAGTCTTAATTTTTCTCCCACTTGGCTAGATAATTCAAGACAACATAGAATCTGCTTTTATCTCTGTGGCAAAAGTTTTCTGTTTACAGATAAGCAATAAAATATTTATATTTTCTAAACTATTTCTGGGGTCTCCTAAGAACACATCTGTTGGTCAGACACCAGCATCGGTAAAAACATCAGGTCTCCTCAAACCTTCCTTTAGAAGAAAGCATCACTGTCAACATTGTCAATAATTTAAAATCTTACAATTGAGTTACAGAACTTTTGCAGTATTACAGGCTTATTATTTAAAAAATAAACTCCAGAGGAAATTGTTCTGATTTTTGTTCAAATAAACACTGCAACCCAAAGTTTCTACTCTGGTGTAAAAGATTAAGAGACACAATCTGTCATTTATTTTCCTGGCAGATTAGATGTAGACGTGGAAAGCATACAAAGTGAAGATTATCACAATTTCTAAGTATTCGGTTTAAAAAAAAATGTTCCTTTGAGGCAAGAACTAGTAGTTTAAGCACAGGCTTGAACTACACTGTATAAATTTAGCATGTACTCTATACAGAGCAGTTCAAATCTCAGTTGGAAGTGAACGCCAATGCATGTTTAAAATTGAATTAAATCCTACATAAAAGGAAAATTATGGCAGCGTACACAATCACTACAAAAGGCAGGAAGCATCTGAATTTATATGTAGGTATATTTGCACATTTCATTTGTTATGAAAAGCCTTTATTATAGGATCACAAGCACATCCTAAGCCTCCATGTACAGAATAGATGGTACGAGGCAGATCTGGAATATTTAGCACTTCCATTGGTGGCCCCTCACACTGTTTGCTTTTCAGTGCTCATACCCCAATTTATAGACTATTACTTAATCTTAAAAAATTCCTCATAAGCTTTTCTATGGTGCTTTCACCCTCATTTTGCAGGTGGGAAACTGAGGCATAGACTTATTAACATTCATTATCCACTTCTCTGATCTGGCCAATGTAAGATGACATGTCTGCATTTCCTTGCAAAACTGCACTCAGTTCCCTTTCCTGATCTCTCACCATGCCAGATGGACCCCCACTCAAAGCTCTGACCACCTCCAGAGTCACTGCTTCAACTAGCTGCTACGTCCAGTTTCTTAGAAAATTATAATTTCTCCAAGTTTAAAAAACAGTTTTGCAGGACAAAGCCCTCCACTTGAACACGGGTCACCCCCTCACCAAATTTCAAGACCCTGCTCCAATCCTCAGGGTAATACAATATTTGAAAAATTATTTGAAGTTATTTATTTCCTTTTTTATTTATTTAAATATGGGCAATACATCTTGTTTCAGCTTTATTAGTGGAACAGACTGAACCACACTGAACAATTTCTCACCCAAGAAACATGGGCTCAGACATGGGAAAGTTCAGATCAAACAGTTAAACAACCAAAAGCACAGGTACACAGTAGGGATTACTGGGCAATTTTAAAAACGGAAGGTGCTACCAGTGTTGCCAACAGTAATTGCTGGATAAAGGGTGGAAAGTCAATTCTTTTTCATGTCTCCTGCAGTGCAGCTTCATGCCTCATGTTTTAAAGGACGCCCCCTTGTAACAAACCGATTATGCTATCTCTGTATTCAAAGCAGTAAGCATGAAACCCACTCACAGAAAGCTAGACAGCTGTTCTCCGCCTCCAAGCTGCAGGCCAAGTATTGAAGTCGATCTACTAGAGGTGCAAAACTTCAAATCCAACCCCCTCTCCAGTTCCCCTTCCCTCTGGTGCTAGGATTGCAAGGGTCATACTCTGGGCCAGCATGACCAGAAAATGAGGATCCAGCATCATTCACAAAGCTGTCAAAACTATTAACACGCTCAGCTTGAGAACTTTAATTTTGGGAACACAGGCTCTATTCTTTGCCTGAAAGGACCAGACGAAACACCAGCTTTAGCACACCTTGTGACTTTGTAATACGCAGTGATGTACCAGTAACTGACAGTTGTGATCAACAGCACTGAGGGCTGGGAGAGTTACCACATTTTCTTTGCTGCATCATCTTTACCAACAGTTTTCTTTCCAGCTCCCTCCTCAGCCACCACACTCAACGTGCCCCTTCTCCTCCCCGTCGCTTCCTCCTCTTCCTCTCGCCTCCCTGCTGCTCAAACAAGGTTCATAAAATTGCGGTGAGGGAATGGAAACATATATCTAACAACGTTGCAGCTGGTGTAACAAAGATATAACCATCAGTTACTTCTACTGTGATCTTTTCTTACAAAATCTGCGAGGAGGTAGAGGAGCTCTCCTACTGCTCTCTACTGTTACGATGATGATGATCAACACCTTGTATTGACAAACATATCGACAAATTCACATCAGACCAATACATTTGGTTTTCCTTGGTTTTGAAGTGTTTTTTGCCCTCTTTTGTGCACGGTGAAAAGTGTCGTTTTTAGAAAAGCTGCAATATAGAGGGAAGTGATCCTACTCGCTTGTTTCAGAATCTTTTGAAATTTTTCACTTCTTCCTAAAACTTGATTTCTGTCACTGGCTTTTGCTCAAACTTCTCAGAATCTAAGATACTCGCTACAAAGAGCTGTTTACCAATACAGATGATCAGGAACTGACACAGCTGTCAGTGCACTTTCCTTCCCGTTTAGAAGAATGGCTGTTGGCAAGGACCCTCTTGCACAAAGAGCTGTGAACACGTCAGAATCCTTTTGAATGTTAAGGCCTTAGCCTTGATTAACACACTGATCAAGATGTGATGATCTTGGGACCTTGTTTTAAGCACCTAAATTACGGTTCAAAGACTGTTTCACACGCAGGGCTTCTGAAAAACCCAAACAAACCATATCAGTGTGGCAGATCAGCACAGCTCTCTGAGCAGCACACACGACAGGAACCCAGAGCTGTTTACCATGCTCAACAGGCAGAGAAACCCGAAACCGGCACTTCTGCCACAGAGGATAGTGTAACATTCCCTGCACGACATTACAAGCCTATAAATATACTGCAAGACTTCAGGGATCTTATTCTGAAAGCGACTTAAGTGTTTTAAAAAGAGATGCTCCCCCCACCTCTCCCCTTGTGAAACAAAGCTTTCATACCAGCTGTCTGCAACCAACTCCCTGCAGCTTGAAAAACACCAGACTTACTACCAAATTCAGTTATTAAGGACTCAAGACTGCAACAGCACATAGAGTTTATTCAACATTTACATAAAAGCTGAACCAGGAACTCCACAAAAGACAGAAGTAGACTAAAGGCACCGTTGTGTTACTACTAAGGCTACAGAAAGATCAAAAAATATCCCAGAGAAAGATAAAGTAGGGAGAAAACCCCTTCCAGAGTTAACAAAACAGACTGGAATGAGGGTGGTGTTGGAAAAAAAGAGTTTTAAAAAAATTCAAAAATAAAAACACCTCTAAAAGGCCATGTGCACCCGACAGGAAAAGTCTCTACTTAGAGCTTTGCTGGATCTGGGCGCAAACAAATGCTTTAACAACCAGCCCTTTAATCAAAACCAGCCCTTCAATTGGAGATGAACATCACACAGACCTGTGAAGCAGCAGTTCCTCCTGCTCCTGCTACAGGAACAGCCACATCCCAAAGCAGGCAGTGAAGCTCCCTGGGATCCACCGAAGACAACAGCCTCCTAAGAAGGTTGAACATTCAGAGAACAAATAGTGGAAAACAGACCTTCACCTCTGGGTCACCAGCTCAAACAGGAGCTGTGGAAACTTGTCTGCAGCAGTGCAGGAAGGGCTGTGCAAGCAACCCTTCGTTAATTAACCGGGACATGGCAGGGAGCATACTAATGCTCATGACATACGACCCTCACCACGCTTTTCCCAGATGGCTCTCATTATCCATGTAGGATTGGACAGGTCAAGGGAGATGCCTGGTTCCCACACACGGATGGAGAGAAGATCAGCCCTGTCCTTAGGAAAGTGGCTCCAGTCATGCTGAAGAGTAGTTTTACTTTATAATGATGGTGGTTATGGTCATTACGCTCACCACAGCACAGGGCATTGCTGAACGCTTCATAGGAGTTAACTCTATAAAGCAATATTTAATCTCGCTATATGTGGTGAATATCGGAGAAAGACCTTGGGTTGACTGCAATATAACCTTTAAAAGTCATTCCTTTGCTCACAGTAACCACCATGCTCAAACATCTACCAGCAAAACCGTTCAGAAAGTCTCACATCATTCACCTGTGCACTAGGTAAAACACATAGCTGGACTGACCCACCCCTCTCCTTACAAAGAACACATTTTCAAGTGGACTGAGATGGTTTATGTCCCAAAGCAAGTGGTGACTTCCCCAGTAAAACACATGACAGTATCAGCACTTTCCTGAATCTTACTATAAACAAAACAAAAAAACCCGTCACTAAATGACCCTCACACAAGCCTATTCTTTGAATCATGTTTTCCCACATGCCAAAATCACAATAAACCAGTCTCAACCCTCACTTTGTAGAGTCCCTTAGAATGCTCAGATGAAAGGTAAATAACATTTCTTACATGTTTATTGTTACAGAGAGAAGCAATCTCTAAACTTCCTACGATCTATCTCCCCATTTTAAAAAGCCTGTTACATCCCCACAGACTATAATCACCACATGCAGAGGTCAGACCCCAAGCCTCCTAATGTGCTAATAAAAACTGCTAATAAAAATTTCAGGCTCCTTAAGCTCCGCTAAGATTTTTACTGGGGATTTGAGTGTTCTACTTGTATGACTGGATACTGAAAACAGATGGGATCCATGCTGGGCTCCTAAACAACAGCCTTCACAGACCAAAACTTTATTAGAAACAGTAATGAATGGGCTTTTATAGCATATTTCCGTGCATCTACTTACAAAGTCTCTAAGTTTAGTTGCACTCTTCAGTAACATTTGCTGCTTTGATAAATGAGTGAAATCTAGTCACACGGTTCCTATGAAGGGTTAAGTATTTCACACAGCAAGAGGGATGGACCAGAACATATGGAATGCCTCTGGCTCCCATGCAGTTTGATTACAGATTACCCCTCTGTCATAGGAGGAATGACTCAGATCACAGAGTCATTCAAGTCACAAACACTGGCTGTCTGCTTTCACAAGACAGTGGAATACCCTGTACCTTCAGGCAGTCAGTTAGGGAAGGCAGCCGCACAGAATGAGGCTGGTATCACAGAAAGCAGCCATGCAGCAACACAAACTGGGCTTATGTGCAGCTTCCAGTGACCAAATGCCACTGACACACACTGTCCTGTGCTGCCCTGAAGAAAACACATTTCTGTACAAAGCAAAAACTATAAAATGAGAGCACTCTAAAGCTGTGATTGTTTTGTAAGGCAAAAGACGAATTTCTTTTTTAGAAGAAAGAAAGGTTAGCAAACAGTGAAAGTGCTGCCTGGAACTTCTTTGCAGCTGATACTAAAACACTGTCTAACTCACTCTAGTACTTGGCACCAGACCTCACCTGCTTTAGCAAGAGCTATAAGAACACCCATAAAGGCTGGGCCAAAGGTCCCGCTTTCCCAGCAGTGGACACAAGCAGGTGCTCAGGGAAGAGTGAGAACAGGACAAGCACGTTTGTATGACACTCCCTCCAGCCCCTCTCAACTGTAAAAGAAAATTATATTAACTATTCTGATAACTTACTCCCTAAAAGTCACTTGGCAGAACTACATTGGTATTCCTTTTGCTGTGTTTATGGACAACTTCCCCCCCATACCTGGGTGAGTCGAATATATGCATCGATTTGCCAGGTCTCTGCTTTGAAAAGGGAGGGATAATGACATTTTTGATAGAGAAAAGTCACTGTGGTGGCTACTACAACAACTCAGATGTCCCAGCTTTTGGATAGATTGCTTCAGGCTCTCAGCTCTTTCGCAATCTCTGCTTTCTATTTTCAACAGGTTTTAGATGTCAAACATGGTTGCTAATTACCTGAAATAAATGCAGTTTCCTCCTTGAGGATATTAATATCTTTGATAGAGTCAATTCTCTCATCCCACCACTAGGTTCATTTGAAATAAGCTGCCAACACGCAAATACTTATCTGGCTCTGAAGCAGATCTAAGTATTTCACAACCACATCCAAATCCTTTGACTTAGTGTTTTCTAAAAGTTCCATATCCTCAAGCCCAGAAAGTCATTATTGTGTGTGTTCCCAGGTTGCTAACCTGTGTGCCCCACTACAACCCCTCCCCTCAATGTTCTTTCTCAAAAGCTGTGTTAGAAAGAGCAAAAGCAAGTAGATCGTTCCCTCTCACAGCTTCATGCTTTCCCACATCTGGCATACCACTACCATATTTTCTGTTCAAGTTTTCTCAACCTCCATCCTGTCTGGGACAGATGTTTACCGAGCAAACAGAAAGCTGGACTAAGCTGAAGTATGTGCAGATATGTGTACAGGGAAACATTTATACCTTCTTTGGACACTGTACAGAATGTGCTAACATGAGAAGCATGACGTGTAACATCCAGACCTTTATGTGCTGCTAACAGACAAGCAAATGTCAGAGCCCATTCCTGAATCCATTGCACAGCTTAGCAGAACCAAGACTTTGTTGTGTTGCCTCTCACTCAAATACTGCAAGTTCTCCTGATGCAGGCAGTTGTCACTGTAAATATTATTAGCAGAGCTTGACTTGCCATGGATAAGCTTGTTCACACAGCTACAGCTTCTGTACAAACATTCAGAAATTCATCAGAACGCTCAGAGACCAACCATCCTAGAAAATAACAAGTTATTCTTTGCTCTTGGGAAATGTGGCAGCAGATAATAACCATATCCATTGATTGGCAGATCAGGAATGCAACAAGATCTTCCACTGGCCTCTTCCTGTTTGGCACTTCTTCTCTAACAGCTGCCAGGCCCACAGTCCAGGTATTTCCTTTTTAACTTCTTTTTAAATTTTCCTTTTTATATGCATGCCTTTCCTTTTTTCACCTTGTTGATCACTTCTGCTTCTGACACTGCAAAGTAATAGTTTTCAGTAACTAACACAGGCTACATCAAGTGTCATACCACAGCACCAAAAGCAAAAGTCTGCATAATAAGAAGATAATGAAGAGCAGTCATGGACTTCAACGAAAAATCACAAAGAACTGAGAAGCTCTTCCACAATTCATGCTCCATTTGGTCCCTGTCCCTTTGGGAATGGTGTCAGTAGTGAAGACAAACAGTGAATAGATTTAACAGCAGCCTACAGTCTGGATGCAAGATGCAGTGAGAAGAATTTAGCAGAGTAGCCTGTGACAGCTCACATGTATATTCACATGAATGTACAGTTGCTAGATAGTAACTAAATGCAGCGGGTCTAAGTTATTTTTAGGTCTATTGTGAATCCCCAATGTCACTTCATTCCAGCTGCTCCAAAGACACAACACCACCATCACAGAGGCCTGGGCTCTGTATCATCACTCCCAGTTCGATGGTCTGAGTCTAACCCTTGCCCTGCCCTAGAATTTTGCTGCCAAGGCAACAAAGCCCCTGGCACAGCGAGGGCAATGCGGACAAGAAGAGTGTTTTGGACAACTAGCTCACGTGGGCTGGGGAAGTGGTCTGGCTGTTGGATAGAGAAGTCTCTGCATTGGCTGCAGTCCTGCTAGAGGTGTCACAGCCATGCTGGCCAAGGGCACTTCGGTTGATGTGTCCTTGAACTGCTGCAGGCAGAGCACCCATTACTATGGGACCTTGAGGGAAGGGAGGGTAAACAAAGTGGCAGAGAGAAATGGAGACAAGAATCTCAAGTAAACATCCCATGCTAGAGAGTTCTGAAAACAACAAACTTGACAGATCTCAGCAGCAAAAGCATCCTTCATGCGTCTGCAAGTTTTGCTTGGATCTTGTAACACAGACATATCACTTAAAAAACCGCCTTGCTGATACATGAGGACTAAACAGGCTTCACTGTTAGAAGGATCAGTGAAAAGAGAAGGCCTCATGCTGTTTATGTATGCTTCTGCAGGTCTGTTCTAAGGAGCAGTACAAGCTGCAACACAAACTCTTCAGGACAGAACAGTCTTGTACACCTCTTGTACCCAGCCTGGCAGGACACAGCCCCAGGATCAACTTCCCACAGCTATTCCAATGGCAGGAGGGCGCTGGTGTTCACACAAGCTCTCAACACAGTTACTCTGAAGCATCCACATAAGCAGGACTCCTAGAAGAATACCAGGGTAGGTATGGCATAGGAGGCAAGCAGTGCAGAGGACCACATGTATACCATGCAGAGGGTTCAGACCAGGGCAGACTTGCAAGCTGCCACCTTCCCCCCAGATCTGCAAGACTCAAGTATAAAGAACGCAGCTGCTGTCTCACTTCCAAAACTAGTAACTTCTTTCTCAAGAAGGGCAAACCTATTACACAAGAGCAAGGCTATGTGGATCTTCTCCTTACACCCTTGGTCACCCTTAACACTCAACTCCTCAATTCTTGTTCTTATTCACAAGCCAACCCTAGTACAAGTAAACCCCACCTAACACCAGCAAAGACAAAACCACCCTTCCATCTCACAGCTGAGCTGGAAGAAGCCTTTTCATGTTCATGCAGAACAAAGCTGTAGCAAGCATCAGATCCCTGCACTTGTGTAAAGACAGCTCACTATGGACTAAAGAGGTCAATCTCTGAAGATTTCTTCCTTTGCTCCTTCAGCTGAATGCAGCCTCAGCTCTTCTCTTTCTGCTGTCCCCCAAAAATTCTGTCCTCTGTTTCCCAAAGCACTGAGAGATTGCATAGGGAAATATTATTAGTCTGCAATTAAAGAGAAGCATAAGCAGAAACACGTGTACTTTACCCATAAAGACATCCTCTGCTTGATCTGGTGTGGTATAAATAAGCAATAAAGATACCTCTGGAAATCTCTTCACTATTTTAAAGAAAACTATCTCTGTATGTAGCAAGACATTTTCATATAAAAAATTCAAGAAAAGGCATTAAATATAGCAAAAAGGACTGCATCCCCTGCTTCCCTGCACTACACCATCAGCTAAACTAGAAATCGAGATAAGAAAGTCTCTAACTGCATTACTGTTGTAGATAACACTGTGCTGTGAACACAAAATCAAGGATCAAAAAGCTGTCTAGCAAGTCATTAAAATTTAAGAAGTCATTAAAATCATTCTGTGATTTCCAGAAAAAGTGTCCAATTCATTAAGCAGCATGCTTAACTACTTAAACAATCAAATTCTTTTCCTAGCATCAGGGTACATCACAAAATGTATCGCGTCAAAAGGGTTATCTGTAGGTCAGCAGTGGTCTGGCCAAAACACACCTATTGGTAATTAATCAGAGCCTGCTGTACGACAATCCAAGTGGGGGCCTGCAGGCCCTTCCCATCTAGCCTGTTATCTTTCATTTTGTCTCAAAGGAGACAAAGCAGCTCTGAGAATCACTCCTAACACCCTGAGCTTTGTACCTCTGACACACCTTCCAAGTGGCCATGGCCCAGATAACCGAGCAAGGGATGGAATCTTGGATTTCACTGTTCCTTGGAACTAGATGGCTTCCTACAGTCCCCTCCAATCCCGATTTCTGTTATCCATCTGATGGCACAGCTGGACAGCCCAACTTTAAAAATACTACTGTTTCACAAAGGTAACTGTTGCTGAGCTTGCTCTTAAGTAGCACCCAGAGTCTGAATACCTTAAGGCACAAACTGCTATCTACTTAGAGAGGGAATGGCAATTGCCCTGCAGCCAACCGTTCACACTGCCAGGGAACGGCCGAGGTGTCAGTCTCTCCTTTAACACTCCTCAGAGGCTCTAAGCCTGTAAGAGACCTGTAAGAGATCACCACATGTATGAGAATGACAGTAAAATAAACACTATCCCCACAGGAGTTCGAGGAGACAAACATCTGCTCAGTGCAACACTACATTTAACACAGTGAGGCAGAGTCCAGCAGCTGCAGCACATCAAGCCAAGGGAGGGAAGCAGAAAAGGAGCCCTTGTCATTCCTGCCTGCAGAGCAAAGAGGGTTCCCTAACAGGCAGGGTCCTTCAGCAAGCAGGAGCAGCACATTCTGAACACATCTCCCTTGCAGAAGGAGGTCATGCCTCACACGGCAACAGAGCGTCTGACAGCTCAGGGAAGCTGACACCATTTAGACTTCCAAGTCCAACAAAACCAACTCTCCACAGGTGAAAAATCCAAATTCCTCTAAGAATAGCAACAGCTCCCGTTGCTCTAAAAGCAGGAGGGTTTTCTAGATTCTCCAGAAGGCCACCGTCAGAACAGACTCGGGAATCCAGGGCTGATGCGCCGGGTATTCAAGGCTTCCTTGGCTACAGCACGAGGAGAGCAATGATGCCTCTCAGAACCACAACTACCAGTCACCACAGGCAGCAGGTGCTTTTCCCAGGCAGTTCAGTCTGGTGGACGCCGAAGGCAGCAGTCAGCAGAACACTGCCTTCCAGAAGTATTACGATTACCATTAAAATACCAGCCTGGTTTTATTACCCTGTAATTTGCATCTGTAGGGCTCCTCACCCTTATAATGGCCAGTAGCTTTTCTAACAGAGGTATCGGTAAACAGCACATCTTCCTCTTCCTTCTGTTTTTTCCCTTTATTATTTAAGTTTGCAGCTGAGGTGTCATCTTTGATAAGGCTTCCTTTCAGACTCCTATGTTCGCTCACTTCTAAACTTCATGCCTTTGTTTCCCCCTTTCAAAAAAAGCAGTACACACATCTGGGTCTCTGAAGTGTTGCGGCTGTTTTAATCATTTTTAGAAGGGAGAAAGGGAGGAAAAAGCAGTTAACTGATTTATCTAAGATCAACAAGCCAAGAAACTAAGGGCTAGTGAAAAGCTTTGTGCTTGTGTCACAAAGTAAATAAGCTGTGGCAAACACACACTAGAACATTTCCGATGGCAATTACTGATTTACCTACAAAGAGATGTCTATATTAATTAGATTATGAATGGCACCAACACAGCACGTTTTACATTCAAAACAATCAAAAATTACCTCCCAACCCTCATTTAAGCAAACAAAAAAATATTTTGAAAAGACCATATTTAGAGTTTCTATTCTAGTAGTAAAACTATTAGAAGCAATTTCTGGAAAACCTAGCTTTCCTAACCCCATTTTTCAAGCCTTCCTGCTTCAGAAACTGTGACAATAGTGTAATTCTAGCTTGCACTAAAAACAATCAGATTCAGGTTTTTCCATCACTGTCTGAAACACAATGAACCAACTCTATTTTCTTTGGAGGCAACTGAAACAAGTACTTTTCCTAATCATCTTCATAATTGTTTTATAGACATGTTAAAGGTTTCCTTCCCAGAATGAAAGGAAAATTGTATGAAAGCTGTGAAATATTTCTATAGCCATCAAAGAGTTTCGAAAGCTTGTCTTTTTCCTCAGAAGTAGCTTAGAAGTTTTGTCTTTAAAGAAACTGCTTGTGCCAGTGACATTAAAGTATCAAAGGACAGATGAGGAAAACTGTAAATTAATTTCTTCATACAAAGGAAAGGAAGTAGTAAGCATATAGCCTGAAGTCTGTTAATTAAAAATGAAATACCAGATTAAACCCAAACTGGTCCAAGTTTCTAAACTGATAAAGTTTTTCTGTTGCTGTTGTTTTGTTTTAAAACGGCAAACCTTTCTCTCCAGCAGCAAAAGGAAGCAAGGCAGCATTAGAACAGCCCAAGCAGGAACCCCGACTCTCCTGCCCCCGTTTTACTGCGCGATCGTCCGCGACTTCCATCCTTGGGTCCATCCAGCTCACTCTCTCCCTTTATCAGGCACACCCTCACGAAGTGCTTCCTATCTAACTCTCCCATCACAGATCAAAGCACGGGGAAGAAAGGCCGGACTTCTCTGACTCCAGCCACACCTTCAATCATCTACCCTTTTTTCCATATCACCTTCCCTTTCGTACCTATTTCTCCTCCCCTGAACAGCACTACACCAGCGTCCCCTTTTCTCCCCAACTCATCATTATCCATTCACCTTTATCCTTTTTATCAGATCTCCGGTAAGTACCACTCCAATCTCTTTTCTTCTCCACAATGTCCCTGTCGCACTCGGAGACTTCTCTTTCCTTGCTGCCATTCTGTTCCACCCTGCTGCTGAACATTTATTTCCTCACTCACACGGAGTTTGTAACCTGCACTCAAACCCGCCCAGTCAGCTGAAAGGTTATTTGTTTGACTTGAACTTCACAGTATATTTTTTTTTCTTCCTTCCTGTTTCCATCCCTGTGACCTCCTCTGTCAACACCATCCAGCCCATGTGGCTTTATCTTGGCCCTTCTAATTCATTCAATGCAATCCTCATAGATCTTCTTAATTTTACTGCAAATCTCAGTGAGCTTCCAGCCTCACTCCTTGCCCTCTCAACATTTCCTTCTTTGCAACAGATCTCCGAGTACTGTTACTAGAGGGAAAATTCCACTCACATAACAACTTTGAGAGTTCACTCTCTACTTCAAGCCTGTCAACTTGTGTGCAAATTTAAAATGCCTCTCTGACATCTCAGAAATGCACAGCCATCAGCTCAATATGGCTACAAAGCTCCTTTTATTCCTCCCTACCACTTCCCAGTTTGCTGCATCACTAGATACCCCTTTGTTTGATTAAGACTAATCATAGCTTAAGGACACACAGAGAGATAAGCAGCCGCTCAAGTGACTGTATATCAACTCTGCCTTCCAAAAGAATGGCAACTTTTTTTTTTCCCCCCCTGCATGGGAGAGTAACAAACAAGAATGATTCAGTGACCTACTAAAGGAGCAAGTGGAAAAACATGAGTAAAGCTAAGACCTGAATTTCGGGTTTCTTGGCTTTAATTCCTCTTGCCACTCAGCAGAAAGAAATTAGAACGGGTAAGAGGGAGACAACTGGAAATCAATGTGTTAATTTCTGCTACCGTCAAACTCTAGTTCACTCAAAGCACATCATGATCATGCAACACAAAATCTTCACTGGAAGTAATGCCAAATTTCACAGTTCAGCCAAGCTTTTTTTCAGACCACGCAAAAATTATTGAGAACTGGCAATCTGAGGACAAACTAACTCCCTCTTCCCTATTTCAGCAATCCATCAAAAATTATGGTTATGAAATCCATGCTGTATTTAAGCCAGAAAATAACATCTGTTTACTGTGTGCAAACACAAGACAAGAGAACTACAACAAAACATGTAGATTAAATGGTAAATCAGAGGATGATACCAATGATGTGCTTTTTATATGAAAAATGTGACTACTGGGCAGCAGGCCTCTGTAGTAACACCCTACACAGGCAGGTCCACAGAAATCACTAAAATCTTGTGACCTGCAGAACCACCAAAATAGCCAGGAGCAGAACAAAAAAAAATTGTTCCTGTATCTAAGTCTGGCTATAGAATTTGTCTTTTCTTTGTGTAAGAAAGTATGTGTAGCCCTGAAGACACCAAAACCTTAACTTCAACCAAGGCCTCTTCACACTACCACCATTAAATGTTTACTCTGGCATCTTTGGAACAAGAACAGCTCAGCAATCTTTCTGCAAACCTTTCTGAGGTTCAAGGTTGTCAAGGTGCAATTTAAAAGCGCGTCTTATATAGAGCTTAAAAGCTTGTGACTGTATGAAGCATTTGACATAAGCAGGGTAAGAGGCTCAGTAACAATGTTCTGATTCATGTTGCACTCCGAATATAGCATCCTTGCTTTGAAATGACCCGTAACCACGAGCGCTTGTAACAGCAACTCTGCTCGAATTAGGCTTAATTCATAGGATGAACATAGGTGGTTTTATCAGAGTAGTTTCTACAAGCAGCATATAATATATGTAACTAAATTCTGGAAGTTTTAAATCTCAAACCTACTATCACCATTGCTAAGAACTTCCCAAAACACATACTGCATTAACAAAGAATATGTGGCAAAGGTGCTTTGGAAACAAGCTGATCCCTAATGTCAGTCCACTGATGAAGGGAATATTTTTGGCTTACATCTACATGAAGTGAAAAGGTCATATTGCTAGAGGAGAGAGGAAGTCTAGAAATGACCAGGCAAGCTTTTCCAACGGTAGTCTTCATCAGAGTTCCCAGACCCCACCCCCCTGCTCTGTGCAACTTTAACAAGCAGGATCCAGAAGGTTTTAGACAAGTCTCTGATGCCAATGTTAAAACTCTTACCTAAAGTGCAACGCCTGGCATGTTCCTTAAGCTCATATTAGAAGGTGAAAGACCTCTGAGGCTACTTAACAATAAATGAGCCCACAAAGACATCTTCACCGACCCTACCATACCCTACCACTAAGTAAGATGGACATCAGCTGACACAGTAATACGTAACAGAAGTTTTAAAAGAACACCACCCACACTGAGTGTGAGCAGTGTCTTTAAATAACTCCCAAAATAAAGTTTGTGCTTTGTTTACACACACAACTGACCAGCCCATTCTCTCAGCTGCAGAGATCGTCTCCCCAGCACTGCACAGAAAGGAACCTTCATAGAGACAATTAATGACTTACATGGTCCCAGAGCCTCATCAACCTCTTATTTCTTTAGAGGGCATGGATAAGACACACTGGGTGAGTACTAACTGAAGTCTGCACCATCACTTATCCATCTTACACCTAGAGAAAATAACTAAAGAACCGACTTAAATCTACATTTTCCAGGAGTAATACATTTCATTTCCTACTCCCTGCAATGATTACATTAGTCACTCCGGCATGATTTACCTCTCTACCACCTCCACATCAAAACTCTGAAGATATCCAAGCACAATACCACCAATTCCTACCGCATCTTTTTCAGAGCTCCACATGCAGAGTTTAGAATATGCAGATCTGCACTTCCAAGTGCATAGTTCAGGTTTTGAGCATTAAACAAACTATACGTCGCTGTTCCCAAAGCGGAGCTTTCCACACAGAAGTCCAACATCCCTATATTCCAGCCTGTTAGGGAAATAAATGGTTTACAGTGTCCTTTTGTAAAGCATAATTTTCACTTAACGTAAGCCTTCAGTCTGCACTCTGCAAGGAGCTGAACATTATTCTTCTGCTGAAGACAAGAGCTCTCCAAAACGAAGAGAAAAAATTATTCTGTCCCAATCTCAGAAAAAAAACTTGATGATATGCTGTGGTCAGAACATTTCAGAATACAGTTCAATTTTGGGAAGTTACTTTTGGGTAATGTAATTATTTGGGTAATTGCAAAGTTATTAAAGGGCTTTACTAAATTAAATATCAAAATTACATATCATTTGACTTAATTCTGCTTAATAACAGTTGTAGGGCGTATAACCATTAGTATTGTTTCTCATCAGAATGAGAATGAAAGATCATTTTCATTTCAGAAAGCACATTTTTTTTAAATCTTTTTTGCCTTTAAAGTGTCCTGCCTGCCACAGGTCAATTATAGGTATCTACACACATCAAGATCTGCAAGGTCACATTGTTTTAAAGGGCTGAGATGAAGGGGCTAAAAGAAGAAAAGCAGGCTTTATTTTACCTTCATCAGTGTGGTATAGTTGCCACAATCAATGTCATAAGAGAAACGGGTGACATTTAGATAAAGCACAGCCTGCGTGATACCTGTTGTAAACCCTAGTGTTTATAAGTAACTTACTGATTTAGAAGATTGCTTTAATCTCCTAACTGTACAGGGGAGTATGCTATGGTCATATTTTCCCCTGTGAAATGGCTCATCTGAAATGAGGATTTTCAGCCTGCGCAAGTGGATACGTGACTGCAACAGCTCTGATGAAAATTAAAATCAGGTTAGCTTGTACTGCTCAAAGGCATGAGGGAATCACTTCCCTCAGGTTCAGAAATAGCTTTTTTTTTTAATCATAAAAAAATCTGACAGTGAACAGTCCAAAGCAATATTAAAAAAAGATTTACAGTACAATTAAAAGAGTCCAGGCTACACTGTGCATCCCAACGTGAACGTGATTCAGCATAAATGTGGTCGCTTTTAGACATAAACCACCCTCAGTAATGACCTAGGTAATCTAGAAAAACTTTGCTTTCCAGCTCATTGGTAAAGGTAATGGATACCATGCAGTTTAGCCCTTCTTCTTAAAACTTTAAACACCGAAACACTAGCAATGGGTGTCAAGTGTAAATAAATATTACACCCAGAGCTCTGTTACAGCAACTTCCTTGTTTTTGTATTTAACATAGCTGCATTACCCCAGCTCTCCAAACATGATGAGTTAGCTCATGCCCCTCATTGCTGGTTCTGCAACAGCCACAAAGCAAAACCGAGACTTCGCCTTCTGTTTTGCAGGTTTTGGTGTTGGCTTCCACGCCCCCAGTTCTTTTCTAGAGTGAATGTCTATCCAGCAAAGGCAGTACAAAAAAATGTAAACACAGAATCTGCGTTTCACAAGCCCGAGATCAGACAGACAATAACAGGAAAGATACAGCTGAGGCAATAGCAATGAAAACATCCCCATAAGCCAACCAAGTTCAAATCAAACTTGAAGCACAAAAGGCAGTTGCCGTTTACCCCAGTATCGTATGTTCCCTGAGGAGGACACGGACAGAGAGACCACTTCTAAGGTAGAAAGGGTCGACCTACCTGCTTAATCAATCATTTACTAAATGACCATGACTCTTCATTTCTATCACGCCAAATTAGACTTCCCAAAATTATTTTAATCCTTTTTAGACCCAACTTCACAATTGCTTTGTTTGGCAGATTTTAAAAATTTATCACAAAGCCATCGAGTGAGCAGACTGAATCAGGGCAGGATGCTGCAACTAAGGAAACCTTAAGGTATCCAAGTATAGAAGTATTAAGAACATGCTTTTCTTTGGTAGCCTTTAAGACGGTATTTTCTGCACCTTGCCTCATACTACCAACAACCAGCAGGATAAAATTATTTCTGCTAAAATAGATTTGGTGCTCAATTTATGCATCTACATCAGAGTTCCGTATTGTCAAAATAGTATCACAGAATTACTCCTTTGCATTACATGTGATCCTCAGTTCCAAAATCCCAAGGATACCCTAGAAACATAAAATAAAGCTGATGGAGGCTGATGAGAAGATACACATGAGAAGTCTAGTTCTGTCCCTCGCAATAATTGTGCCTCCTTTGCATGTTCCTCTCAGCTTGTACAATAAAGGCAGACTAGTTAATTTGTAGTTAAGTTCTACATTTTTATTTCTTTTGTAAATGCAGATAATTTATGTCTACTGTTGTATGCACCTTATCTAAGATTCACTCTCTTGCAGTAACCAATAACTTGCTTGGCAAAAATTATCAAAATTAAAAGATTACTCACTAACTGTACAGAACGGATAGTTCTATTGTTTCCTCTTCGCTGAGCAATACTTAAATAGAGGAATTTGGGGTGGGTAAAGTGAATTTTTTTCTAGCAAGTTAATATGGATCCTACAAATGAAAGTAAGCATTTCTGTTGATATGCTCAGAGGCGTTTCCCATCGTTCCTTTTAATCAACTTCCAAAACACGCTCCACAGAGAACATCAGATTGGATCCAATTTCTGCAATATCACAGGGAACAAAAGACTTGAGCAGGCATACATCTTTTCAAAACACTTCTATTCCATAGCTCTGCCTCCATTTTGGAGGACAGACAAAGGGGATAAATGTGAAGATATCGCTTTATTTAAATGGATAAAAAGCAAAACTGAAGTCTTGAGCAAAAGGTGCAGCTAAACCCAGGAAGTGCTACTACCAGCTGCAAGCACCGGAACAAAGGAAACAATGACAGATCCCGCTTTCTTGAATTTGTTATAAGGTTTAGGGGAGGAGGGATAAAAAAAAAAAAAAAAAAAAAAAAAAATTGGCCGGTTTTCACACAGACTGGGGGCACAAACGCTTACTTTGCCCTTGAAGGATTTCTCCCGAGACTCTTCAGCACCAGATGTTTCCACCAACTTCACGCCTGCCCCCGAGATGCGGAGCATTTCCCAGTGCCACGAAGAGCCCGCAGAGGCGGGCGCACTCCCCGCGGGGGACGGGATCCCACCTCGCCTCACCCCCCCGACCCAACCTCCTGCCCTCGCCTCCCGGCCTCGGTGAAAACGCCGGTGACAACCCCTCTCCCCAAAACACCCGCCGCGAGGGCCGGGACGACGCTTTCCCGCCGCGGTCTCAGGCCTACGGAAAGTGCCCGCACGGACCCCGAAGTTCACTGGAAACAAAAGCGACGCGAACACCCACGCGTGGGAGGGGGGGTATCACCGCCGAAAGGCGACTCTCGGCTGTCCCCGCACCGCCGGGGGTGCCCCGGTCTGACACACCACCCCCCCCCCAGGCCTCGCCCTCCGCCGCCCCTCACCCCTCACCGCGCCCTCGGGTCCCCGGCCCGCTCCCCCGCCCCCGCCCAGCCGGGGCTTTCCCCGCGGCCGTGACTCAGCCCGGGGCCCCCCCCGCACCACCCCGGCCCCCGGCCCAGCCCTGCCCCGCGCCCCCAGGGCGGCGTTCGGTACCTGTAGGCCAGGGACATGCACTCGAAGAGCTTCGTGAGGGAGGCGTCGATGCTGAGGCGTCCCCCGGCGCCGCCGCCGCCGCGGGCCGCCCCGAACTGGTAGGTCTGGCAGGTCTGCTCGTTGACCGTGTCGAAGTCGTAGCCTTTCTTGGGCGGGTGCTCGCTGTGAGGCGACGAGACCATGAAGTGGCCCGAGTGGATGATCTGGGGGCCCGGGGGCTGCCCCCGCCGCGGCCCGCACCGCCGCCCTCCGCCCGGCGAGGCGCCTCCATCGTCCGTGTCCGACGAGTCCTCGTCGGGCTCCGTGCGAGGGGGCAGCGGCCCCGCCGCCCCGAGGAGCCGCGCCGGCCGCATGAACACGTCGGCGGCCATGGCCCCGCAGCCGCCAGCCGCCGGCCGAGCCCGCCGCCCGCTCTGCGCCGCCACCGCCCCGCTCCGCCCCGGGCCGGCCCCCGCCGCGCCGCGCCGCCCCGCTTAAAGGCGCCGGAGCGCCCCGCCGCCCCTCCCCCGCGGCCTGCGCCCTCCCCAGCGGCGGCGGCGACCCGGGCCGCCGGCTCCCGTCCCGCCGAAACGGGCCCCCGCCGCCCGTCAGCCCCCCCCGGGGCAGCGTCCCCTCAGGGAGAGCCCCGGGCCCCATCACCCAGCCCCGGGCCGGGGCAGACACCCCCGAGGGCCTTCTCCCTCTGTGGGAGCTGCAGCCCGCCACGGCCAGGCCCGGGAGGCCGCGTCCCCTCGGGGCAGCCCCTGAGGCCGCCTTCCCTCGCCCCTTCGGAGAGAGCTCCTTCAGAGGGAAAGGCAGGGCCCTCCCGCCTCCTCCCACACTGCCAGAACCAGACGGTTCTTGGCCATAAGCGACACCCACCATGTTCTACCCTTCCTCTTACAGCACTGCCGATCGTGAAATAACCCTGCGAGCTGCCGCCTTGCGTCACCGAGAAAGAAGGTGGCATCGCTGCAGTAAGGAACCCCCCCGGGTCTCACACGACTGCTGTCCTGTCCCCAGTTCTCCCACAGTGGTTTAAATGATCTGGCATGGCGCTTCCACCCAACAGGACAATGTTGTAGGGCGTGAGGTGACGCGTGGGGAAGCCTCGACCAAAAATGCGTAACCACCTCCTGCCTTAAGCGTGAGAAAAGGCTGAGGGAGGCTGTGGTCGCTTGAACAGAACCATCACACAGAGCTAACTACGTGTCTTTGGTAACACACTTCCTCAGAAAAACACCCCTGAACTGAAGGGACTCTTAAGAACATGAGAAGATGCAGAGGACAGCCCAGAACTGCCTGAAGAATGTTGATGAGAGCAATTGTGATAGGAATAGCTCATGGATTTAAACTATCTTTAATACTGTGAATTGCTTATTATTTTCCAGGAGAAGTCTGCGAGAAGGCAGGGCAGCTACACAAGTAGTTGGAGACACACAACAGGCAGGCCGCAAACACAGCTGGAGAGATCAGCCTGCAATCCCTGAGACAAGCCTGGGACACAGCTTCTGCTGCCAGCCTGGTGCCTCACACCTAACCCACAGACCTGCTCAGTGCCATGTGTGAAGTAAGCACAGTTGTTCCAGGGGAAATACAGATTGGATTTCATCCTTCTCAAAAGCATAAAGGAAGGAATGGATCCTGTAGGTTAACACGAAAGCATGGCAATAGGGCCAGCAGATGTATTAGTCTGGGGAGAGAACAGCAGCTTACAGCACAAAACTCTGTATACATATGTATGTATGTATAAAGTCGAGAGAAAAGATCGCTAGCTTGCCCTGCAGAGCAAACTTCCATCACCACGAGAGAAATTGTACTTTAAGTGGCATACTCCAAAGCATTTATACTAAACTGCTTATATTCTCTCAGTTCTAAGATGTCATGCTTAAAAAAACCCAGGCTCTTCTACATAGTCAGGAGGAAAAAAAACAACCGCAAACATTGAATTGCCACATGCTACTTTTTGTGCTTTACAAAATCAGAAATAAAATCAAGGGAAGCTCAAGAGATGGATATAGCAAGTCTCAGGCACAGAAGGCATTCCTGCAATATCACAGTTATACCCTTGCAGTGATCTAATATTCTCCATCAGAGAGCAGGAAATCCAGACGGATCACTGCATTTAGGGGAGGAATGGTAGGTCAAATACTTCCCCACACACAAAAGTAGCAGTAAGGCATGGTCATGTCATACAAGGGCTGTTACAAATCTTTAAAAATCAACACTAGCATTCAGCTCTTAGCATCACATAACTAAAACTCTTAAGAAAAGGTCACAGTCATATTTAGCTTCAAAGATGGTTATTGCTACCTTACATGAACATCGGGTTTAAAAAAAGAAAAAAAAAACAACCCTACAACAAAAAAAAGCAATGCTATCTGCCAGCAAGGCATTCTGATTGGGGAGTACTTTAAGTACAAAACCAGAAAAACATTTCAAAACAACATTCATAGTTTTACAGTATCTATTTTAAGTCTTACATGTAGTTTGTTAAGAACTAAAAAAAAAAAAAAATCACAACCACACACTAATAACAGCACTGTATACGGTGCTTCCATGACAACAGCCTATACATTTACCTCACAAAATTGTAAGCAAGCCACACCTGCTTCTTCCTGTATGAAGAGGGGTAACTTGTTAAAATAAAGCCACTAGGTAGCAATGCAATTTTCAAACAAGAGTTAGCAGTACACCAAACCATCGTTTAAAATAGGGGCAGTGATCTCAAGCTACGATTTTTAAGATGCAGCTCAGGATTTTCTCCTCTAGTCTTCCTCAGTGCAAATACTATGCATGGAAGGAAAGAGGCATCCCTTAAAATAAATCCAGTTATTTTGGAGACCGACCTCTTGGTTTGCCTTTTCAAGATCAGCACATAGGTGATCAGCAACAGGTGAAGACTCCTGGCTATCCTCTCCTCCTCCACAGCAAGGAATTCCAGGGAAACACTAAGGGGCGACAGCAGCATCTTTTGAGTATGCTTTTTCTTTACTGTTTCTTTTTAGCAATCTGCAGTGCAAGGTGAGATGAAGGCCACCATCTTCTGATGACGTTCCTTCAACAGCGCAGGTTTTTAGCACAGGAGGAGAGAACCATTTACGGACTTTGAATTCAACCCTAACAAGACACTGAACAGAGAGACATCCAAGCTGTTTAAAAATATACCTGCAGCATATTCCACAACACTTAGTGGTAAGAGATTATCCTCCTAGATCTACAGACAGGAAGATAAGCATTTTCATTTTGATGAGGCGCAAGAGCTCGAGCAAATCTTACTCACAGCCTCAGACTGTGGGGCTGATTGCAGGCGCTGGGAGTCCAGCCATCCCGTTACCGCTCCGCTGGCTCCTCTGCCCGTCCTGCTCCCAGGCAAACCACAGGGCCAACCTCCAGCTCCGTACCCTGCTGCTAGGCTAGGCTGTGGCTGCTAGGCTGTGGCTGCTAGGCTAGGCTGTGGCTCGCTCCTTCACTGGCACAAGCCTTACCTGTTCACAGGCTTTTCCTTCTGGGACTCGAATTACATCCTTGTTTCTACCTCTGTTCTTTTCTCTCTCTCATCCTACCCCGTATGTAATTCCCTTATATAAATCTGCTGATTTAATTCACTAATCCAGAGAATAAACAAACCTAACTAAAAATGGGTACTTTTTTTTTTTTTTCCCCAGGTTAGCAAATTTAAGTGGTTGACGCGAGAATGCCGCGAGCACCCCTGTAAATGCAAGGGAGGCAACAAAACCAAGCTGGGAGGAGGCAAGCTGGCTATGACTCGCCCTTCAGGTAGCCGTGAGCCAACGGACCAGTTCAGCTGTGTGTGAAACTGCAGGCTGCTTTGGGACAGAGCACACAGAACACTAAAAATAAGCTGGACACTTTATATCCATCTCGAATATAAAGAATCTTTCCAAAAGTCTTAAGGAGCTTTACCCTTGCTAGCATCAGACTCGAGCACGTTTGCAAACTGAAGCATGTTTCCACACTATGCCCTCCTCCTCCCTCCAATTTAAGTTACCACAACACATCAGCCAAGTACCAAGCCAACAGTAAGCGCCTTAAATTACCAAGTTACTCTGCAGGCTGCTGTAATTACATTTGCCATATCTATTTGTTTGTTGTTGTTACAACAAACTGCCCCCGCCCTGCTCCGTGTCCTGCTACAATATCAAGACACCTTTGGTCCACTCAGAGGTGAATCATTTTACAGGTTCCCAAATGAGACAACACCATAGAATGCACGTTTAAAAATACCATTTATAAAAACAGAAATTTATTGTAAATTTTAAAAAAACAAACTGAGAGTTAAGTTTCTTGATAAAAATTATTCACACAGCATTCATGTTGTGATTTTTTATTTTATTTTTGAAATGAAACCATTGTACATTGTACAAACCATAACTACCGATGGAATAAATAAGTGAAAAATTATACTGCTGTACAACACACACACACACAAATCATAAGATGGAAAACGATTAGGTATTGAAGAAAACAAAATTCTTTACACCTTCTAACAGGCCCTTAGATATAAAGAACATTCCAAAACATGACAATGTTTATGTATGAAGATAGCCACCCAAACCCAATATTTTATACTGCCTTGTTGATTATTTTTTGTTGTTTTGTAAGTGCCAGCACTTTTTGGAATGTTTAACAACTACTTTCCCAAGCATAAAAATTCCAAGGAATAGTTCTGCTATAAAATGTTTGGCTGAGTAAATCGTTTATTCGGAAGGCCTTCCCACGTGTTCCACAAACTCAGCTAATTTACTTGCTTGCTTCTAGGTTTTTTTTTTTCTTTGTTTTTTTTTTTTTCCTTTTTTTTTTTTTGTATTTATTTGTAACTGAAGCTCCAACATTCAGCATTGTAGCACGGAAGCACTTCTTGATATTTGCACTATTTCTAAAACATTAGCTGTATGAGAACTTTCAGTCATCTTGAAGAAAATTACATCTCTCCTTCTGCTCCACGTCTGAATGCTTTCAATAAACCCTTTTACAGTGAGTTCATAAAACAAGTTTCTGGTAGAGATAGGTCCAAGCCAAAAAAAGCTGGATTTAGATCTGCTTTCAAACCTCAGGTCGATTTGAATTTGATGTTCTGGTTTGGTCCCATCTGTACTTTCTGGCATTAAAATGTGTTTAATCACATCTGTTGGCCCATAAATGTTATCAGGCACTTCAAAAAAAGACTAATAACAGTCTTATACACTATTTTGGATTTCTTCATACCAGATAATGTCAAAGTCTCTTCCCTTAGAGACTGACAATAACGGGTCTAAGGAACCCAAATCTATCTGCTTGTTCAGTTGTCTGTTGTCACTAGAATCTCTGGTTTTAAAAAAAAGTTCTGAATGTATTCTGTATAAGCTGTAAATAAAGCATTACTACTTTTGAAATAAAGCCTCTAGGAATATGGTTATGATGCCTTGTCTTGTAAGCCACAGAACAATGAACAGTTCTGAGCAGAAGCCACAGGAGAGAAAAGGAAGTTTATAATTAAACCTGTTGATGTCAATAATGCCAATAAATGCTTCTATCTAATGAAAAATTTGAGGTATTTTTAGTGCTATTTATATATTTTATTTCTTCCTAAAGTACAGGAATTAGTTTCTAAATGAAAAGTCTATTTACTCCCTTGGAAAGTCTACAAAATTAAAAACTTGCTGCGATGCACCTGAAGATAGGGATTAGTAAACATGACTACTTGTCAAAGGTGGCATCAGATTTGTTTTGTTTTAGCATTAAAAACAACAGAAAGTTAGTAAATCAAAAATATTTTTAAGTTTGAATCTTTCTAGATTTGCCCATTTAATATATCAATAGAACTTCTCACAAAATATCACTTAAATCTGAATGTAATATACATACAAATCAATCGTCATTGACCAGTTATCCACATTTTAGGCATACACACAATTCAAGAGAGAATTCTACCGTTTCATTGCATATATTGTGCAAATATAGTTTTTTGGCTCCTCATTTCCTTATTTTCAGAATGTTAATGGACTTCATGATCAGACCAGAAATCCCAAAAACTTATTAGGGAGCACACTGTTTTCATGAATGATTTGCAATCAAATTTTATTCAGTTAAAATCCAAAAAGTTTTATTCCAACAGAAAGGAAAAGTTCCGAAACTGAATGTCATATGTTATTTGGAGTTCAAACCTACAAACATCTTATGGAAGGTCAGTATTGGCTCCCCACTCCTCCCTCCCTTTATTCCCTCCCCCCACTTCCCCCTCATATTTCTTAATAAAGTGGTAATTGCAAACGCAACGCAGTAGTCTAAGTGCAAGCCATTTTCACTATTGGAGAATTCAGAAATAAATAAGCTTAATGAAGAGTTAATTATGAAAAATGTATCAACTGGAAGCAAATTTTCTTTTTTTCATTTAAAAAAGTATTTACAGTTCTTAGCTTACAAACTATATGCAACCATTTTCGTAGCTGTGAGATCATCTTTTAAATTACAAGTTCCATCTCCCACACAAAGTGAAGACAGACTAAGGGCCTGATCCAGCAACACGCATGTGAGTACGTATGCACGTGTGTGTCTGTACTCAAGTGAGAAACCAGCGGTTCCCACCGACACCGGGTATTTGTGACTGGGAGCTCACCCTGGAAGTACAAAGCCCACTGTAAGATCAGGCCCCGTGACCTGATGCAGATGGTTCTGCACTCCTACGTGCCACCAATTTGAAGGGAGTTGCACATTGTGCCTTTCAATCGAGTTTAGCGTCAGCACACTTCAACGTAATTGGAAAAAAAGGACCATTTCTAACGATGTAGGGACTATGGAAACAACAAGGCTTATTTACAAGACTTGCTGAAAGAAAAAAAAAGAAACCCCAAATACAGTATTAACCTGGAACATAGAAGTAAACATCTTATAAAGAAACAGTACAATGAAATCCAGTTCAGTGAACACATGATATTAAAAAAGACCAATTGAAAATAAATTCACTGTGCATCAATCCCTTTGACCCTATTTATATACATAGTGGAACTTTTCTTGTAAAGCAAGTTGTACCCAGTACAGAGATCTGGACCTAATACGTAAGTATTTTAACTGCTGTATTATAGTATATATTCAGATCTGGACTACAAATGGTAAACAGATCATGTTAACTTCTGATGAAGTTAAGTATTTAGAAGACCAAATTTACAGTTGCGAATGCCATGCATTCAATAAAAGATCTCCACTATAGCTGCTAAAATAAAATATCAAGCTCCTTTTTCTCCTTGGACTCCAAGAGTGAAAATGGCTTCCTGATCTGTATTTGTTAAAAATTTAAGCACCAGGGATTTAAAAATTAAAAACAAAACAAAAAACCCCGAACAAAAAAGAAAAAAAAAGAAAAAAGAAAAAGCCTTACTACATGGCATTATACAAACATAGGCCACTTTGCAAAGGAGACAGTTGCAAAACAACTTTTAAAAGTTAGCACTGTTTTCAGAACACAAGGCACAAAACAAAAGCAGACATCACGCCAGAACAATGAACTTCACATGAAAGCTAATACCTGACCTGTACCATCCTTAAATATCTTACAATGTTAAATAGAGAAATGAAAAAAAAAAAAAAAATACAGCAGCAACATAATTGTAATTTTGACTTTAGAAACAGTGCGTAGACCCCTCCTGAGTTGTTTACTCCAACCATTTCAGAGACAGTAACTTAAAAGTTCTCAATGTTTGTTTCACAGGAAAAAGTTTTCAGTGTCTGAGAAGTTAAAACCTTTGTTAGGCTTTCTTGGATTTTTGCTTGGTAACTTGAAAAGTTAGGAGTTCTGTCCTCATCCAAGAGAAGATGCTTAAGTAAGGTTGTTCTATAATTAAGCCCACTGATGTACCTTACATAAAAACTGACCAGAAAAAAATCTATAGTCTAAATCTCTTCAACATTTTGTTGGGAAGCCTCTACTTTCATCTTTTTAGAAGGTGGCACTCCTTCAGAGTCCTTAATGAGGGGGAAAAGAAAAACAACCATGTTATTGCACTGAATTTCAGGCACCATAAACATCACACAAAAAAGCATGATCAAATTCCCTGGCGCATCATTTGTAAAATACAAAGCATCCCTGGATGCAAGAATGACACGACCAAGTGCATTTGCTTCCTGAAATCACTCCTCTACTTCCATCTTACCTCAACATCTTTACACTTCTTCTCATCTACAGACAAAGGGCAAAATTCTAGTTCCGGGCTAAAGACCACGGTGAATATTCCAAGCAAAGGCCTTGATGCATGGTTATACCCCGACTTCCCTCAGCTCCACACCTGAGCAACGAGCCACACCAAGTGCACACGAAATTTCCCCTGCTGTAGCCAAAGCAATCTCTACAGGACAGAACACGCCAGGTTTGGAAAGCACAAGGTGTGCCCCAAAACAAGCCAACCACCCACGAGGAAAACCAATGGACTGAGCAGTGCTCTGCCTGAGCATCTCGGCGTGAGGGGGACAAATGTAAGGATAATTTCCTTCTCCCACCCACCCAGAATTTTTCACTATCCCAGTGAGTAAACATCCAAACATCTGGTCCACTGATTCTACAAAAATTAACTTCCCTAACTGCTACATGCATTAACTTTTATAGAAGGTACTTTACATTTCAATGGTCCTCAAAGGGGCCTGTCCAGTAGGTTAGATCCAAGCAATTTATTAACGTGAAATTTTGATATTTCCTTACAAAACTAACACAGACTGGTTTAGTAAACCTATCTAAGTCTTACTGCCCAAATGCTGTGAAATGCAAGAGGCCGCTCTAATTAACCACAAAACCAGATACACGTACAATACTCTACAGCTGCTTTACTGTCCTCACCTTCGGAAATGAGTCTAAATACACAACTGTCCTCCTTACACTTCCTTTTCGGTAAAAATACTCTTTTCCAAATTCCAAGTAATTGGGCTTTTGCACTTAAAAGTTACCTGAGAGTTTTTAGATGCCTCTGTAATTATATCATTTTCTCCAGAGGACTGAATTTCTGCTTTCTCTGAACTATTCATGGAATTTTCCATTGAAGACTGTGAATTCTGTTCATCAGAGGTATCTGAAATGTCAAGAAATAATTTTAAACAATCAAATGAAAGCATTCAGCAGGAGCTTTTAGGATGTTTTCTCATCGACAACATCCCAAACACATAAAATGTCACCCACGTGTAACCATTAACGATGCCATACATAACAGTAGGAATATAATGAATTAAAAGCTCAAACTCCAGGACCAAAACCACTGGCTGCTGCCTGTGGAGAAGAACCTTTGCCTTCTCGCTGCTGGCAGCACACACTTGCTGGGATCAGTCCCTAGGGGGAGCCAAGCTCCATCACACCTCGCAATGGAACGGTGTCAACACTACTAGCAAACAAGTTTCAACATGAGCTTTGCAAAGGGACTGACCGCAAGGAAACTCGCTTCAAACCAGAAGTAAAAGGCAGCTACAAAACTGGCTGAATTGTGATAACTAATGAACCTAAACCCATGTAGCTACGGAAAGAGAGTAAACTTATCTGAATCAAAATTCAACCATATATTTAAAATCCACTTTTTTTTGTTTGATACTATTTTTAAGATATTAATTCTGGTGTATACTTGTGAAGAAGTCTTGAAGCTTGTTACAGCTCTTACCTGCTTCCTGGTAAACCAATGTTTTTGGGTTTTGTTTGGTTTTTTAAACCCTTCTCTCTCTCTCTCTCAAAGCAAGACTTATAAAGGACTTGGGGTTAAAGCACTCATTCACTCAAAGACAGGATGAAGGCACTTAAAATGTCTTTACAGGTTAAAGATCCCTGGAAGTTTAACACAGTATGGCCAGAAGCCCAGAATCAACAACAAAAAAAAAAAAATCACAAAACAAACAAACAAAAACCACCACACAAACCCGAACTCCTCTGCTGTAAAAGGTCAGTTATATTTCCTTCAGTACCCACATCAAGAACAGTGGAAGGACTGGAACCCATTCTTTCCTTCACCTCATTTAAAAATCCTTTTTGACTTGAATGAATTCTCAGAAGTACACAGGGAGTCATTTTATAAAGTGATCTCTCCACAGGTCTCTGACCCAAGAAACATATAAATTTATTCCAGATGAAGAGAAATGCAAGATCAAAATTTTTTTTTGGACAACTTTGCTTAATGAAGATGACAAAACCAGCAAGTAATGGGTATTTTTGTGGTGGACTGTATAAAATGCATCACAAGCATTTCTGAAAGTTTCTCTGACTGAATTCAGGATAAAGTGATGCCTGCGATGAGCAGCCTCAAAGATCATATTCAGCAAACTCGGACAGAATCATCTTCCTTCCATGTCTCACCAGAAAAGCATGTTCGTACTGATAGAGAAACAAGTCCCTAGTGTCAGAAGGAATTTCAATTTCTGTTGTATGTGTCTCAGCATATACTGCAACCTGAGCAGGGAGTGCTCTGTGCTGTGCCCATCTCCCCATGACAAAAACACGCTTAAGAGCAACTTCCACAATGGGCAGCTCCTCGCTGCTGCCTTCTCTTCCATCACTGCTGACAGCTCTCTGGGCAAGGGCACCCATAGTTTAAACTGCCCCAAGCTATTCCGATGCCTGAAACGCCTTGTTTACAAAGCAAAATGTTCCAAATCCATCTGTTTTCTTTGAGAAGTCCACGTTAGGCAGTTCTGACCACTCAAACTGTCCCCTAGCTTCAAGGAACCTCCCTGATTTCAGTGTAGTAACATACAACAGACTTACAAGGTCATTAACCCTATCCAGTGGAATAACGTCACAGCTCCCGGGGTTTATTTGATCGTAACACTTCAGTAGTTAAATAACTATTTAACAAATATTTAAACACGGCATACAACCAATCGGAAAAAAAACCACATTAATAGCAGGGGGGGTTTGCCATTACTTCTCCCAGTAACTGGCTCTGGAACTAATCCAGAGAACTTGGTATGATTTTCCCTGAACCTAAATTTAGTCCAGGGAGCATGTATGCTATGTAACAACTTCACACAAGCAGGTTCAGGCAATATTAGACCTAGGAGTAAATCATTTACTGTGACGAAATATGCTAGTTGAGACTTCTCTTGAAGGATATGACGTTCTGATTTATTTCAATTTGGTGACAATTTTAACCCCAATTAACAGTGGCCACATTTAACATACTTAACCATTCTGGTATTACCAAGATAAAGCTCTAAATTTAAATTGGTTACTGGATCTACTGAGCTAAGAACTAAATCAGGAGCACATAATTTAATTGCTTTGCTATGGGAAGAATTCTGCAACCAAACCATCAGAATGGTGTTAAGGACATTTTTTATCTGTTATAATAGGATGAAGAAAGTTATCTTCCCAAGAATATAAATACAGAGCATGTTTCAATTACCCAAAATACCATTTAAAGAGTGAGGTTCAGAACAATCTCTTGACCCATATGTATTTTTAATCTGTGCACAACTCCAGTACAATAACTGTAACACTTCCAGATAATTAGGACAGAATTCAGAGCTAACTTTTGAATAAATAACTAGCAGGGTTAAGAAAAAAAGAAAGCTTACGCTGAAGTTTACACAATTAAAAAAATAATTTCAAAGTATCTCAACTCTACTTTCACACTAGATAATGAACATTCACAGATCTACAAAAGTAATACTTTCCAGGATTTGTATGATTACATGGTAGCAGCCATTTTAAAGATGATTTTAAATTATTTCAAGACTGAGATTATGACAACAATAAACCAAGTATTTTTTTTGTTTCCTCTCTGAAAAGACCCTGAATGTCAATCTGACCTTTCCAGTTGTACGGAAGGAACACCAGTAGGCCAGAGAGATTATGGCCCATTTTCATATAAATGCTGAGAATTCAAAACCCATTTATTTTAAACTGTTATTATCCAGTTCTTAAAACGGATAAGGAAATAAATGATACACTGAAGAATAGCATTTTTTGTTTGACTTTGAAGATGGTCTTTTCAGCTTACCTTCTGAACCAGGCTGCTCCTTTGCTTCTGTCTGAGTTTCGTCAGACTTGACTTCAGTGCCGTCTGCTTGTGTTGCCAAGTTCTGTTCTGGTGCTGGACTTGAATTACTACTGTTTTCTTGTTTTATTGGAGAAGCATCAGCTATTGAACTCTGGTTGCTATTGTCATCTGTTAACAAAAGAGTTGAAAACAAGAAGGTCTCATTTGAGAAGATAAAAAGCACATCTTAATTCTAACCTATTTTTCCTGCATTACTGCCTCATAACACGATATAGTCTAGCTTGGTGGGGATCAAGTCCAAGCATTTAGACTAACATGCTGACTAACTTTTTTTCTACACCACCACAATTTTGGTCTTGCAGCCTATGCTGTAATACAGGAGTTTTCTAGCAGATAACTAAAAATCAGAAAACTTAACAAAAAATGCTCTAGTGTTATACAATAAAACCAAGACTTCTTCAAGAAGAAACCAGAATTTTGTAATATGAGTAAAACAGATCAGCTGAAGCAACAGTCTCATTTTGTAGTTCATATAACATTTAAGTTTAGCTCATTAAGTGTTCATGCTGCAGATTTACAAACACCCATCACTACAATGTTCAGATGAGCAGACAGTTTTTGAAGTGTGTCCCAAAGGTCAAAAAAAACCTCAAACCCACAACAAAAAAAGCCCCAACAAATCCCCATCAAGGCAAAATGTAACACCTAGTCCCAATATCGATAGTTTCTAAGTGATGATTGTCCAGAATATTTTCCAGCCTCCAAAAACTTGGACCGCAGTAACTTTCTGCAGTACAGACCACGTCTCTGTAGTTAACAGGAAATATTCTGCCTGTACCCTACTCCTGTGACAACCAGAGAGTGGTTAAGTATCTCAGCTAATATTTTATGGATTGCAGCAGGGTGCAACATCCTGTCATCTTTAAGACAGTCTCACAATCACGGGTAACCAAAAGGGAAGCTTCTGCTCCCTGAAGAAAACTAACCCAGAGGACCCTTATAATTTGAATTACTAGCATGCAAGTCCATCTGCCTCTCTCTGCATCTGTACAATCACTACATCCAAAGGAGTTCAGAAACAAAGAGCTGGTGATGGGACCATCTCTTGTCAGAGCAGCTGAAGTCAGACCAGATTAAGTTTATCATAAAATTGTACAGTATGGCTTAAAAACACAAGAGATATATGATAAAAAAGCAAGTAGTATATTCACTTCATGGATAGGAGAAACAAGATTTAAGAAAATTAAATGATCTGACCAAGGCAAAAGCTAAGAAGTTTGAATCAGATGAAAAATTAATCCAGATCTGAAAATCCTGCTCAGTTGTTTAGTTGCAAGACCATATTTGATGCGAAGGCTGCAAAAAATAACCAGGAGGCAATACAAATGCAAATAAAACTGAAGGGAAAAATTTACAACCCACTAAAAAGTGATCCCTTCTTATCAGTTCAAACAGTGCTTCATTCTCAGCCATAATTGTTATCCAAACACCTAGAAAGTAAAAAATGGAAACAAGAGCTGAGCTGTGCAAGCTCCTCTGTAATTAACACTCAACAGTTCACACTAAAAAAAAAAAAAAAAATTAAAAAATAGTGCCTGACTGGCAAGCAAAAAAATGCTTCTTAACCCGTTGATTTCATCAAGCTGAAGCAGAAGGAAGACCCCACAGAGCCAGAGCTCATTTTCTTGGCTCTTACAGAATTCTTCTGACCTGAATCACCTACAGAGCTAAAAAGTACAAAACCCACACAAATTACAGTAGGTGCTGCTGAGGCTTTGGGGGGTCTTTTGGTTCTTCAAGCAGCAAACCCGACGGAGTCACTACTTCACCTGAATGGAGTATTTGGAATGGTAGATGTTTCTATTTTTATTTTCATATTGAGCTCCACTAACAATCTTTTCCCCACACACAGCCCGGATAAAAATGGCATTTAAACAACTGTTAGTACACCCACAGAAGAGACGTCCAAAGACCTAAGTAAGTATCTGATGCTGTTTTCACTTTGACTTAATCATGCTGTCCATACATCTCAGTGACGGAGCATCTGACACTGTCAGCTTATACCTTCATAGCAGGGTAATTGGGGCTGACCTTCTCCCACTCACCATGCATGTCCATCATCCCTGGAGAGGAGCTGTTCTCTGGAGTGGTCACTTCCGAGCCACATTTTTCATCTTTGCCTTTTTTCTTATTCTTATTTTTCTGAAAAACAAAAGGTACCGCAAACAAATGAGACTATCACCATGAAGAGAAATCCATGTTGCAATGTAAAACCCTTCCGGCTTGTTACTTCTGTAAGCATCTCTCTCCATTTCAAGTGAGAAATAAAGCCACTGTAATAACAACTGACATTATCAATAATGCCCTAGTCCCAATAACTGCAGGGCTGTTTTTCTAATTGTATTCTTCATGACACAAAACACTAGGATATATAGGGGTTTTATCCAGAAATTCTAATAACAGTCAGCACTTAGACATGTTTTTCATCTTCAAACAACTGCACAATTTTTGTAAAAGGTACAAAAGTTCTCAATAATACCCCTCAGTCTGCAAACAGGGAATCTGAGGCACGATGATTAAATGGCTTGTGGAAACTGAGTCAGAGAACTTGGGAGGTGCTGGCTGCTAACTTTGTACTCCGTTCAAAGAGCTACAAAAGCAAGGTCAAACGAATCTCTGCTACACCAGGAAAAAGGAAGAACATTGCTGATCAGAGGCAGGGCTAAGATTAATGAAAATACCCTATTTCTGAGCTCGGAATTCTGCTCACTGTATGGTTTATACATATCAACACACCGCTACAAAACTCAGTGTATTCTCATAGGAGAAAGCTTGTAGAATACACCTAGACAATATGCACGCATGCACAACAGCAATGGTACCAGATCTAGAATTTTAACACTAAAAGAGACAGCTTTTTACCTCTTTCTCAATGACCAACACTGCAGAGACCTCCTCCTTCTCTACAACTAATGCTGTTTCTTCATTAAAACTAAAAGATGGATTAAGAAAAATCAGATTGGCCTAAAACAGAGAGCACAAGCAAGACAGTCCTACATGAACAATAGGTCACAACATGCTCATGACCAAAAAACAGTATGGACTGCAAGCATTAAAACAAAGGAAGAGACAGTGGCATCCATCACGTGGAAAATCTGCGTCTGCTAAGGGATGCAGCATTTTCAATTAAGAGGTGACGTAATCAGTCTCACAGGAGAAAGAGCCAGCTGCACTGCTTTTGGAGGATCCTGCGTGCCTGCTGAGAAGACAATTAAAAACCTGACTCTAGGAAGAACACTCAACAACCCATCCATTCGGGTAAGACAGCGTCCTCCAACAAGGGGAGGAACTAAAATCACAATCAAATGTTGTCTAGAACTGCATAAAAAATTCAACAAGTGATATCTAGAAGGACTTTTCCATCTGTTTCAAATCGATTATTAAGCTTATTTTTAAACTGTATTTTTACATCAGAGAAGCCAGACTTTATTCCCTAATATGTGAAAAAGGTGAAAACACATGGACTTCTTTACCTTTGCAAAATGAAAGTTCAGAGGGGACATAATCTCTCCCAGATTTGGTTGTGAGCTTTTTTTTTTTTTAAGGTAAAAAGGACACTGTTGCCGTAAGAGAAATACTGAAAAACGACTGCGAGCAATTTAAGCTGAAACGTTTTTTTAAAAGAAAGTTTAACCATCAAAGTGGTGAAGTTCTACAACAGCCTTCCGAAACTAGTAGGAGGAAAGAGCCTAGCTAATTCTAGTTCAAAGAAATGTCAAAGTGTCTTAGGAACAACATGGGGGCCGGGGGGTAAGTAATCTAATCTGTGTTCACTAAAATCAAGGACAACTTCCATTTGAAACATGAAGCAGTAAAAAAAGATTCCATTCTCTTATTCTAATAAAAAGCAAGTATACTGTCTGCTCCTTCACAGGATGAAATCAGATATAAAAGGATGTCCACAACAAAACTAAATAGCCAAGATGATCCCTACCTGGTATTTCTTTTAAAATATATGCACTTGTTTTAATTGTGAGAACTTCCAGAGCAAAAAGACAGAAACCTTACAGCATCAAGCCTGCAGTAACTGCTGCTGCACAACAGCCTCTACTTGCAATGAACAGAATGCGACTGTAGGACACTAAAGTAACTGATCTTGAACAAGTGTCCCAATTTCAGCAAATCTGGAGCCTAAACCTAAAGATGACAGCTCAAAAAAACCCCCAATTAAACTCTGCACATAGAGGCCGTTATATAAACCCCTTCTTAACAGAGAATCTGACTTCAGGTACCAGTCACCTTGAAAATTCAATCAGAAACTCACTCAAAATTCTGTTTCAAAATTCCATGTACCTATCACCCAGACGTACCTTAACTGCGGGGAAACCATTTCCAGAAGCCATAAGCCTAAATATTCTAAATAACTTAATTATCTCCCTCTCCCTCGGATAGCACAGCTTTTTCCCCGTATGTATTATAAATAATAAAATCAAGACCAAACACTTGATGACTAGAAAGAATGAACAAGTTTCTGGTAAAGAAACAAGGAAAGGTTTCCCAATTCACAAGGGTTTACTCCACAAAGATGCTGCTCAAGCTCTGGAAGAATACAAGAGGCTTGCCACAACTCTGACAGTCACAGCAATGTGTGGTACAACCAAAGGTACAGAAAGAAACAAACTCAGTTAAAACAACGCTAATCAAAAATAGGTCTTGAATTTGGACTTTGAATTAGACAAGATCCCGACACTGTCTTGTCTGAAAAAACATAATTTTATGCATTTATTAACACAGTTTTCTTCCAGATAGGTCTTAACTCATATTTCAAATAAAGTAAAAGCACACGATAGCCCAAGGAAGGAGCACCAAACTTAGGATAAATATTCTGCTGTATCTTTAATTCACTGTGGTACCATGGATTAGTTTTCTCCCTATAACAATATTTCAATTTATAAAATGAGAGCATTTTTCATTTTGAAAAACAATTTGCAAGCCCTATCAACTTTGATATTTACACTTATTTTTATGCCACATGATTTGTATCATGGCACATGAACAGTGCACACTAAGAACATAAACATGATGCATACACAAAACATTTATCAAGAGAGAACACACATTACAATAGAAGCATGTCTGCTCGGGCTGGACATCTTAATGCAAGTGATCTCAGTTCCACAGGATCTTCCTACCCTCGCTTCAGTGTTTTGCACCTATTTTTGAGCAAAACAGCAGTGATATGCAGATAGAATACATTTTTTGCACAGCTTCAAACCAGCTACTTTCCTTTAAAGCATCAGACAGAAAGAGGGGAAAAGTAATCAATGTCTTCACCTTCCCTCCCTGCCTCCTGTTATGATGTTAGAAAAAGGTTTCAAAAACCAGTTTCAAGTTTAACAGTTATCTGAGAACAGATCCAAGCTGACTCTGGGAAGATTGCCACCCACTGAACCATCACCATCACTTTCTGTAGAGATCAACATTTTTCCCTACAGCTCTTCTATTCGAACACTTGCAAGACCCACACCAGTCTTAGCTTAAAGGCTCAAAGCGTAGAGAGCGTATTTCTTTTGACTTTCCCTGAACATGAGTGGCTACAACTTGAAAAAAGCAAGACATCTGCAGGATACTTACATCATCGACTTTAGGCTCTGTTACTGGTACCCATTTGTAAATCCTTAGGGATGTGTCGCCAACTGTCACCCACTTCTTCTCCCTATAAAATTACAATGCAGGAGAAGTTAAAGTTAAACTTCGGATTCAAAAGAAAGGGATCTACTACTGTAAGTTGTCAAGGATTTAAATAGGCTATTAAGTAGGATGATCTCTATTACATCGTCTTTAGTACTGCATTGTGCAAATTGTTCTCTGCATTTCAAAAACTTGTTAGAGCACTGCTAACCCCCAGATTTCTCAGGGCTGTTACTTGACTAGGTGAGTAACTGCAGTAGCAGTAATAAGATCTGGATTAAAGATACAGTTAAGAAGAACAGCTATTGAAAATGCAGATTTAATGCCTACGATTTTCACTTAGGTTTCTAGAGAGCAAGAAGAGGTTTTAGACAGACCAGTGTGTTTTGATTGTCATGAAACTGTTTAATGGCATTAGAAATCTAAATGTATTTTGACCATCTGAGGTTTGGTTTTGGGTAGAAATTTGCTGCTAGCAATTTAACGTTCACTCAACACTCCTGTCAGACAGCTCAGAAATTCTAGCCTTGGAACCAACAGCCTTATTGGTAGCAATATGTGCCGTGATGCAGAATTCAGACTCTGGAGAGCCTACCTCTCTTGGAAAGGAAAGGCTGAGGCTATCAGAGGGGAAAAGCATAACCTACAGCACTCTGTGCAGACCCCTGCCAGCCAGCCGTGAAGTCGTGACATTGACAAATTGTGAAGGAAATCTGGCTGGAGGGCGTCACGCAGACACAGAGTGTGGAGATGGAAAGGATGCTGAACACTTAGTTAAGGGGTTCGTTCCTTGAGCTCTTTACATCAGAATATTAAAAGAAGGTCCACAATGCCAGAGAAATTTCATCACATTTCTGTGATCGGTTTTCAGGTCACAGATTACCACTGCTGGTTCCTGGGTTTGTAATATAGCTCTGCAAATGGATCGATTAAAAGTTAACAACGAAGACCAATTCCAGTAAATATTCAGGAACATCTGAAATTAATTTGGCATGAGATCTCAAGCATTTTTCTTTTGAAAAAAACACATTTAAATAATAGATTTGGGACCCAGTTATAGATTTAAAAAAAAAAAAAAAAAAATGTTCTTTGCAGGATGGGAAAAGCTGGATGTGACTCCAAATATATATATATGTGATAGCTCCATTTTTAGAAAGGGCTTCCAGAATCAAAAGCAGCCACATTGTACAAATGTCACAAACATCCTCCTGACTATTTGTTTTAGCTACTAAAGCCAATCTTGTTTGTTTTCCCTTTAGAGGAGACACTTTCCTGTTTAAAACAAAACAAAATGCTAAATATGGCAATTTGATGGTTTAGATCTGTCCACAAGGATATTTTAATTAAAGTAAAAAATTTTCAGATTAATTTCTTTCCCACTACACTTCCTGGAGCAGACTTCTTCCTCAATGTGTTTAGATACATCCATTTGGGTACACTAGATGGCTAAAGTATGTCAAAACCCAATTTTACGCTGATTTGGAGCTCTACTGCTAGATGTGATAAAAATGACAGTGGAGATGAGGGCATGTCAATAATGAGAGCATACTTAATTGTGAAGAGATGATCATGATATAATTCTTTTTTTTTTTTTTAAGGACACAAGACAAACTAAACTTATTTCTACTTGAGAAAACCTTTGAAATTATGGACATAAAACCAGCTGGGGTTTTGTTTTGGGTGTGGGGAAAGGTGAATAAATGCTTTTAAAAAATCAAGACTTTAGTCTTCTCCTACAGCAAAATATTACTTAGAGATGCTGCACTGGAAAACCAAAAGTTCAAGATACCTGTTAGCATCTCAAAGCAGCCTCACACAGCATCTTCACTGGACAGACTGTAGAACACAGGAGGAAACCTATATTAGTAACTTTTTCCTTCTAGTATTAAAGTTAGCCCTGACATTTTAATTCTTTTGAGCTTCTTAAGTACCACTTTAAGTTTTGATAACCCTCAGCTATAGGGATTTTTTTTTTTTACTGAATTCAATACACAGTAATTCAGACAACAATGGGAATAAGGATATTTTGTGATGGAAGTACACCAACATCCCAGTCCTGCAAACACTTCTGGCTAAAAAGAAAACCCAACATCACACTGCTATTATTCAAATATTTTACATGTGTAAGCATTTACAGTATTGAAGGTTTAAGACCATTAAAGTATTAACAAGAAAAAAGAAGACAACCTCCCCTAAAACTTGATAAAATCATTGGCAGCACAGACACAAATTTGTTAACAAAGAAACGTAATGATTTTCAGACATTTACGGTCAACAGGGTAAAATAACTTCAGGATTTAAGATGTTTACTGCAAATAAAGCTTCAAATATTATCTGTAATACTTACTGCCTTTCCATTTCAAAACAAAAATCAAACCAACCAACCCCACCACCCCCCCCCAAAAAAAAAACCCCAGGCCCTCAAAACCACTTCTACTCTGAACACTCAAGTTTTATCTTTTGTGCAAAGACACCACCCCAGCCTGCTGATCAGGGACTTCCCTTTTCATTTAATTAGAATTGACAATTTACTGATGCTGCCCGTAACAATAAGTTTGCTAAATGCTGCACAAACCACAACATATTCTCGCTGACCAAATGCCGGAGTAGGAACGAGGAATTAATGAACTCTTGTGCCCATTCTCTTGTGAAACTTTCATTAGTTTCTCCAACTGTTTGCCTGTCTGCAAAATGGATCTGCCATTGAACCCACTCATCCTGAGACCCTAACCGGAATTCCACCTCCGTAACTCTATTCCACCTTTGTGAAGCAATCACTAGGCAATGTTTTTTATTGCACTGTCCCCTGTTATATTATATTGGTTGACCTCTATATTGACCGGTGGATTGGAAGAGGTGCTCGATGGAACACCATCAACCTGAGAGTTAATCAAGCTAAAAATGTGGCAATTATCAACTTTACTTGCTCACGTCTAGCTGACAAACTCCACAGCTTTACAAAAAAAATCATTTTTTCTGGTTTCAAACCTCTCCTGTTCCTCCATGAATGACTCAGGAGTAACAACACTGGAAAATGGCAAAACTTAAAATATATATATTATAATTTCTTTTAATCTTCCACACTGAAAAGTATCTTAAATACTTTAGTTGTAGTAAACTCAGAGACTAATCAATGCAACAGAAATAAACCCTTACATTTATCTGAAATTATGTTAAAGCATTTTAGAATTCTGAACCATATCTGCACAGCATTTAAAGGACAGCCAAGGATACATAGGGTAAGCATTAGGATCAACACTTCTTTAGTGCTTATGCCTGAGGCATACTAATATCGTAGAACTTACATAATTATACACTCAATTCCCCATTCTGAATAGCCCAAGACTCTTCAATATATTTATATTTCGTATATTAACACTAAAGCTCCAAAGATGAATATCAAATTCCATGTATAAAGTAATATACCGGTGAGCAAACACAACAGTGTATATTACACTTATACATAAAGTGTCAAAGCAGCTTCTGCAGCAGCAATGAGTGCTAGAAACATTTGATGGCACAGAAACAGAAAGCCTTTACTGCCAATATATTATCATTCAAGAAAAGGCTTTCACACTTGTTTGGCCTTTTACCGTGACTATCATTTATCACAGTGATCTGTATTTACACAAGGATTTGCTCCCACATACCCCATCTTCTGTTGATGATCACGAAGTGACGTCATAATGCTGAATTTATCACATCACACTCACTTGCATTGCAACAGAGTTTGGTGAAAATCACAGAATTATGACCTCCCTGTGGGATCAAGCAAAGGAGAAAGGGGAATGGGAAAGAAAATGCCATTATTATACATAAAAAGTGCTCTCAGATGCACAAAAAAAAGATTTTTTTTTGAAACGCAGGCTTGCTTTTCAGAGCACGCCCATTGCTATGTAGATGTTTGTCTAGTGACTAATGTGAAGTAGCCCCAAACACACATGGTGTTTCTTGACCACGCTGCAAATACAATAAAATACCACGTAGCATGAATGGACAAAGACTAACAGTTAAGGACACCTTCCCTCTGAGTTTATCTAAATATGGTGCATTTTAAGAGTCCTCTTTAACTTACACAGGCCAGCATGTTTTTAAGCCAGTTCTGCTAGGTTCCACGTTGCAACAAGCACCTTTTCTTACAGCAGAGAGAAACACGGCTTGTGCATGACAGAACTCTACCTTTAACATACACCCAACTTCCACTGAAGTCAGACAGCATATCCTGGCTCAAAAAAATAATCACGAGCCAGAAAAAACATATCGTAATTCAAGCATGATAACAGCATGTTTGGGCCACTCCAGTACCTCAGTACAGTCCCTGCACATAAACTGGGTGCGTTTACTTCAACTGCCACTACCTGAAGGACAACCTTAGCAGGAAACCAAACACAGCCAACGTAGCCAGACTAAACTAGGGTGGCAATCCAGTAGTAGCAAACAGCTTTTCTCCAAAGACATCATGTTAAGGAGTTCTATGTTATAACTACTTTTCAGAGCAAAAGCCTATTTTAAGAAGGAAGCATGAGCAGCAAAACCTGCAGAAGCTCAATCTCAGAGCATTACATACCACACAAAAATATTTAGGCAAGTCTGAATGGAGACAGTGAACAGAAAGCTACAGCAGCATTGTCTAGAAATTCCCCTCCAACTGGCCACAGCTAAAGATCCCAACCAACAGTAGTGCTGGGTAACATTGCCCGTGGTGACTTTGCTCCTCAACTTTTACACAACATGCTTTGTTTTAAGCTACAACCCAAGTCACGTCTGGCTCTACAGCCAGTTCCCTGCCATAATAAATACTTCACGCTTTCTGTAAATACTTTCATCAGTTGTCCAGGTTCACCTCTTCTTCATAAGGTGCTATGGCTATCCCTAGATTAGGGCTTTGATGGGTCAGAAAAAGGTCAGCAGACTTCTGCAAAGATAATGCATTCAAGGACAAGGCAACACAATGAGATACCCTCATTCCTGGTGCATTCTCTAAATCAGGGCACTATCCCCATCAAGCCACACCACATCTCCTCCTTAAAACATTTGCAGAGTTGTCCAAAAACTCAGCAGTGCTACATACCCATGAAAATTATTTCACTGCCTCCCCAGACATCCTATCACTTATGCCTGCCTCCTGCCCACTACTTGTCTTTTAGTAAGTGTCTGCATTTTCTTTCATTTAATAAATCAGACTTTTATAAAACAAGAGTGTTTCCAGTATTTTTCTAGTGCTGGTTGAGGACACAATAGTTTTTGCCTCTTTCTTCTTGAGAAACCATTTAGAATCTACCCATACCCATCAATCTTCAAAGACAAAAACCAATCCTGTACCTTTCAAATTCATTGAGATAAATTTATCCCAGAGGATTTTTTAAAATAGACGGAAAGAAAAACTGTAAGTATTATTAAAAAAAAAAAAAAAAAGTAGAACTACCCTCTTAGCCACAGAAGTTTAACATTTCTCCCACACAAATACAACACAACCACGTATGCTGTAAGACACGTGCTTTGTGTTTTCGAAAATAGATGCTCATTCATGAGAGTGGTTTAAACAAAGGAGATATGGTTACATTAATCTCAAGATAAAAACGTAACAACTTCACTGTTTACTACTAAGTTCCAGTAATACCAGAAGTGCTAGGTGCTCTACAAACACACATGAAGATAGGGTACCTGCATCAAAGGGTTCACTGTCTAAGAACAAACACTAATTTTCTAAGGAACAAAGTCTGCACTGATGGAAACTGCTTTCCAATAGGCACGTTCATGGATGTGGCAGCACAGGCATTCAGTAATACTGCACAGCAAGGCTGCTGCACACCTTCGCAGATCGATAAAGCGCCGGGCAGAGACACTGTCCGCTCACCAGAGTTTCCATCTCGGTCTGTCTCTCTACTCATCCTCGGCACGCCGCGCTCCGAGCGCACCAGTCACAGAAAACTCTCTTCTGTGAAATGTTGGATGCAAAGTATTTTAATCTTCAGTGGCTGCATTTCCACAGAAGAGCTGTGGATGGCAACAAATTGCTCCTATTATGCAAATGAAACTGCACACTTGGAAATTGCCTATGTGGCTCTTCTGAAGATGCAGGAATTGCTAGCGTGTAAAGTTCAACTTAACAAGCCAAGTCGTCTCAAAACATTCAGACCACAAAAACTGAATCTCTTTTGCTAATTTCTCATTGTACTTGACTGCAGTTGGGGGGGGAATCATGACATTCACCTTCAAATTATGTTTCCTTTAAAAGTAAGAAAAATGGTTTATGTAAATAGTTGTGAGACGCACACACAAAAAGCTGTATGAATACTTCTGACAATAACCAAAAGAAACATTGCATGATTCTGTTCAGGAACTCTTTAAAGCAAGTTGTCTCTCGTACCCCAAAAAAATTATATTTACACGGTAAGATTTCTGTTTTATAGAGGAAGCCATAGCAACTGACATGATGGCACAGAGCCCTTGTCAAAAAATAAATTAAAAATTTTGTTGAATGGCCAAGCTTCTGCCTCTACTCCTCTCTGAAATCCACAAACTAGGATTCAAAGGCAGTACACCGCGCTCATGAATGAAATACCTACAGACAAAACAGTCCCACACATCCAACAACGCTCCCGTTTGAACAAAAGTCCCATCGCACCGCTATACATTGTTCTGACCCTTCAAAGCTGGCCCGCCAGTCAGCAAACAGCACTTAAAAACACCACCCGAGTAGAAGAGAGTTCCTGAAACCAACCGAAATGCGGTGCTCGGGCTGCTCGGGCTCCCTGCACAATGGCTGGATTCTTTGAAATCCCCATCTCGTGCCCTGCGTTATTGGACACACGTCCCGATTCTTTGTCCGGCTCAAGCCAACGGGCCCATTCATGTGCTCAAGGCCATTTAAAACTCAACAATTCATTTCACCCTAATAACGAACGCGTTTAAATTCTGTATTTCGCTCTTCTTTTAACGAAAGCCAAGCATTAGCTGTGGATTGCGACAGAAGTGTCCCCTCATTTCACCAGGCTCCAAACAGCTGAGTTATACAGATTAATACTAACCCAAGGGATTTCCCCCTGGATTTCGAATGTTTAAAGAAAGTATTTTAAGATACATGCACAAAGACAACTGAACAGTCAGTCAACTTGCTGGAAGAAAGATTCACTCTCGAGTCACACTGGCACTGCTCTTTTATCCCGTCCAAAAACCCCGGCCCGACTGTGCAGAACATTGCAGTGACTGTTTTACTGTATTGTTTGAACACCTCATGTTGATTTTTCCTAACAAAAGCAGAAAAAGACAAAAGCGGGAAAATGCCAAAACACGTTTAAGGCCTAACAAAGGGGAATTATTTCACTTGGGGTACAACCTTTCATTATGTAATTTTAAACAAATTCCAGCGGCAATTACGCGCTCGCTCTCTCTCTCCTGCTCCGCTCGGGATTTACAACCGCCGGAGCGTTTGTGGGAGACGATCCTGCTCTGGTTTGCTGCGCTTACGCGCAAACCTCGGCAACTTGAAAGGTAAAATTAAATAAATAAATGTGTAATAATCAAAAATAAACTCTCGGGCGCTTTACGGGGGGATTTTTAACGTGGTTTTTTTAAAAAAAATACTTCTTTGAGCACGATTTCCGCACAGACCCGGCGGCGGAGCTTCCCCAGGCCCGCTCCTCGGGGCCCTTTGTAGGGGAGGGCGGCGGGAGGAGCCCGGCCCGACCCGCCGCCCGCCCGCCCCCGTCGCCGCCCGGTCCGGCCCGGGATCCGCGGTGCGGCGGGCCGGGGGGTCGGCGGGGAGCGGCGGGGGTCGGCGGGGAAGGGGCTCGGCCGCACAATGGAGCCGCCTCTCGCCCTCACACGCCGCCGCCGCCTTCATGTGACTCGCAGGAGCGAAATGGCTTCTGGGTGCCGCCGGCTCCCCGCCCCCCGCGGCCGCCCGGCGAGCCCCGGCCCCGTGAGGGGACGGCGCGGGGGAACGGAGGGGAAACGGAGGGGGGGGGCGAGGGGGGGGGCGCGGCGGTGAGGGGGGGAGGGCGAAGGGGGGCGGGCGCGGGGTCCCGGCGCGGCGCGGCCCGCTCACCATTTGCGCACTTTCTCGATGGCCGCCATCACCCGTTTGATATCATCCTTCGCCCGGCTCCGGGTCTCGGCCCGTACCGACCGGCCCGACATGCTGCTGGCGGGGGCGGAGGGAGGGGGGGGAAGGGGGGGAGGGAAACGGGGGGGGGGGGGGAGGGAGGGGGGGCGGGGGTGGACGACGGCGGCGGCGGCGGCGGCCGCCTCAGCGGGGAACACGGCGCTCGGCGCTGCTCGCGGCGTCCGTCCGTCCGTCCGTCCGCCCGCCCGCACAATGCTCCCTGCGCTCGGCGCGGCGCGGCGGGGCTCGGCGCGGGCTCGGCTCCGCCCGCCCGCCGGGGCCCGCGCACTGCGCACGCGCCCCGCGCCGCCGGCCCGCGCGCGCGGGGCCGGCCCGGGGGAGGGGCCGCGCGCTCCGTGAAGGGACGGCGGGACCTGGCACCCCCCCCCCCCGCCCGGTTCCTCGGTGCTTGAGACGTTTCTGTGGGCGTCGAGGGGCGAGAGCCAGGGAAGGGGGGGTGGGCGAGGCAGAGGAGGTGAGGAAGGGGCCGCCGCGCCCCCTCAGCCCCCCTGCGCCTGAGGGGGACAAAGCGGCGGGGGAAGGCCCGGCGGGACGGTGCCCGCGGGGGGAAGAGTTTGGCGCCTTCGCCCCGCTCGGCCGCGGGAGCCCTGCGGGCGGGGAGCGCGGCGCCACGGCCTTGCTGGGGGGGGCTCCCCCGGCGGCAGGCTCCCCCCTCGGCTCGGTGCTGGGGCGCCGGAGCGGAGCCCCGCTCCCGGGCAGCCGGTTCTAGGGGAGCCGTGACCCCGTCCCGCCCCTGTGCGGGCTGCTGCGGCGCTAGTGCGGACCTTGAGCGTGGGGATCAGCACCGGCTCTTCTTAAAGTGTTAAACAAGAGACTTCATAAATCCATAGCGTGCAGATTTTAAATTTTTTTTTTTTTTTCCCCAGTGGCTATAAGGTTCTTCATCTGCCTAAAATAATTCCAGTAATTAACATGGGATCAGACTGATTTTAAGTAGCGGAGGATCTGCTACGCCACAGCCGCGTGGAAGTACATGAACAGATCAGTAAGTGGGCAGAGTTAGACTCAGAGTGATGCTCTGCAGAACATTTCTCGTGTCCTATACCCGGTGCGCTCCGGTCATGGTGCTGCTGGACTTCTTCGTTAACTTGCATCGAGTGCACACCTTGCTGTTTGTACTAACTGCACAATCACAGACACTTTCAGAGTACATAACAGCCACCTCTGTTTAAAAAACATTGCCACTGAAAGGAACGCTTCTTAAGGGCCTACATTATTATTCAAATTGATGCTGAGGATGATGTAAAGAAGGAAGCTGTTCAAAAGCACTTCACTGATCTTTCTACAGCAACTTATATCAGCCTCATTATGCTGTTTATACAAACACAGTAAGATGCCCTCCCATTGGTATTACACCACTAATTGGAACTACTACTTTCAGAAAGAAAAAGTAAGTTTTAAAGGCCAAAATGGAAAGCTGGATTTAACGTATAACACAGCGTTCCTTGCTTTACTCTGTTGGAGTTACAATTACAAATCCGCTCCAACCTATCCAAGCATTTTGTACACTACGTTTATCAAGGTATTTAATCAATACAGTACTTTTATGTTGCTCTTTTGCTGTCAGGTTTCACAAATATATACTGTTTTAACGTAATGAAAATAGACTGAATCTGGCATAAACCCACCTGAAATGAATTCTAGGAAGGTTCCAGGGATGATGAGCACAAGACAATGCAGCAGCCACCGCTTCATTCTTTACAGCCACCCCTGTGTTTCCCTATAGAGGTTTGATCCCATAGGTTTGTGGCATGTGCTAAACTGGAGACTTTGAGTTTGATTAACATGAAACTATGTGATCTTTTTAATAAACACAAAACACAAGTTTTGAAGACATTTGAGGAGACTGGGAAGTAGGAACAAGTAGAAAACTTCGTGGTAGCTATGCTTCTGTCTCCTCATAGACCGAGGATTCATCTCTTTTTTCTGTTTTTTTCTGGTCCAGCAACGGGTAAGCCAAGAATGTCAGCAGCAAATATCTCTGCTGTGATTTCCTTTGGAATTTCTTCTTCAGTCAAAGCTGCTGCACCTGGAGAGCAGTAACGGCAGCACAAAACAGACAATGGCAGCGTCAAAACGGCTTTCCAGATCAGGAAAATTTATAAGCAGCAGTAAGTGGATAGAATGCTTTTGATGATGTATAAAGTAATCATGAAAAAGTATTGGTTTACTAGTTTAGTGCTTCATGTGTTTGCATCACGGATCGAATCTGTTTAATCTGCAAGTCTCACTTGCAGGAGGTCCCTACCTCAGGAGGGTCAAGGGGCCAAATGCAACTCTGTTGCTTTGATGGGATTTGAGAATCCCATGGAATCTGGGGATTCCAAAGTTGCTTTGCAGTGCTGGGCAGTTCCCTTCAGGTGCTGCGCCTTCACTGCGGGCGGCCCCTTGCCAGTGGCCCTAACCAGATGCTCTTCTGGACTGGTATGGACTGGAACATGGACTGTGCAAGAATGTGGCACTTACCATTGATTCCAGTTACAATGGGCAACGCCACTTGGTGGAAATCAGCGCTGTAATTTACTGTTCTAGACTGGTGAGGACTGGGACATAAACTGTAGACCAGTGCAGTGGTTATCGGCAGCTCCCTTACAACGGGCATTGCCACCTGGATGTGAGCAACACTGCCATTTGCATACTGTAGGATTCCTTTTGGTCTGTGGACTTTGGTGTGTAAACCTTCCACTGTATGTTTATCATTTCAGTTCCAAGCCAGCAGACAAACAGCGATATAATCTTGTCAGGTCCCAGTTATATTTCATTGTCCATTTATTTTCAGATACACCCACGCAATTGCTGCATGGATGAAGGACAATCCGTAGCTCTATGACTATTTTTGCAATCTTGTCTGAGCGTTTTTGACAGCTCTTGGACTAACAGGGTAATGGGTTTGCAATTGAAATTATTCTGTTTGGGAATTGAAGTGATCCTGCTTCTGCACTGCCTGGAATGTTAAACCCGTACCTGAGGGATCGTAGGTGTCCGGCTCAGACCCTCCTCCCCCAGGCCGCTTGCCCAGCAGGGTGGTCAGACACTGCGCCAGCTCCTCCTCTGTCATATGCTCTCCTGTACACAACAAAGCAACACCAGCCTCTTGGGTTATGGTGTCGTTAGCACAAAAACTAGAAGGCAACTCAAACAAGAACCGTGTACAAACGAAACAGGACAGCTTGAAAGAGGATCGGGCTCGATACACATCGCCAGGGAAAACACATGATCCCAACTCAGGAAAAAGTTGATCCTAAGGAAAACTGTTCTTGCATATTGCATTTTGGCCAAAAACATTTATCAAAGGGAGAAATTCTGATGCAGACAGCTCTTTAGACTACATTGCACTTGCAAGGGCTTAAGCTTCTATTCCCATTGAAGAATTCCTGGCACAGGGCAGGCCACAGTCTGTGTAGCGCTGCAGCTGTACCCATTTCCACACAGAGGAGGAAGAAGGTGGTGCAGGAAAGTCTTGATCTAGTGTCTTGGAGTAACCTGGACATAGCACTTGTTCCAAGTTAGTGGCTGGCTCATGCCCATAAAGTGATGGATCTGTTCTGAAACTGTTCTATCTAATGCTTCTATTTACGGATACTCACACCATCCATGTAACTAACAGACCTATCTCACCCTGCTTGAATCCTTGGTTTCCAAGAATCTTTGTGGCAAGGAGTTTTACCAGGTGATGTACTGAGTAAAACAGCATTTACCTGTTTTAATGCTTAGCTGCACTTTTACAACAGGAGTAAGACAACAGAAGTTTGTTATTTATCTCTCCACGGCATCGGTCACAAGCATATTCATACAGACCTTTACAGTGTTCTCCCTGTTTCAGCTGAGCTAAACCATCCCATCTTTTCAGTTTTCCACACATAGATTCAGCCCGGGACTGACCAATTTCATCCCTCCTTTCTTGTCCCCCTCTTTTTCAGTTTTACACTACCTTTCTGGAGACTGTGTGACTGGAAGAGAGAATGATGGTTCAGATAAGGCTATACTGGAAGAAGGACACAGTTTGCCAAGATCCATACTCACCATGTGACAGACAAGATACCTCAGGCCAGCAGAGATTTCCAGAGCACTGAACGAAGTTCAGCTGAGACAATAGATGTGATTATTCAATTTAAAATCTTAAGACAGGTGACTTCACACGCCTGTCCTGGTTACCAAGCTATAGTTCCAGATTAATTTTTTGCTGCAGTGAATACGTTCTGAAATTGAAGGCAGAACTAGCAAGCATAAACCTAATATTAGAAAATAAATAACTCACCTCTGCACTGAAGCAGCAACAGTAAGTCTCCTCTGTCAACAACTTTTTCTCCCTTCTCATTATCATAACCAAGAACCTGAAACGCTCGTTGTATATTTTTCATGGACAAGCCAAACGCAGGTCGATGATTTACATAAAGTTTGATAAAATCCCCTAAACTGATTGTTGTCACTTGTTCTCCAGTATCCATATACTTGCTGAATTTTACTTCATTTATCATTTCTTCAACCTAAAGATCAAGGCAAGACAGATTGTTATATGTTTTCTTTTTTGAAGGGCATCAGGCCAGCTTCCAGTCTCATGAATGCTGATGTACCGTAATCGTGCACATACTGGTGCCACAGATGTCATGGCTGTATCTCAATAATAAGCACTCAGCAGCTGAGGATGGACACGGCTGACTGTTACGCGCTTTCTGTTATGACAATATGAGGTAAAGACGGGGGTAATAGATATGTAGTTTCCTCTGTTTTCTTATGATAGGCCTTGGTGACTCTGCAGCTGCTGCCGGTACCTTTGCCACAGCTGTGTCTCCACTCTGGGGACAGTGGGCAGGCAAACCACAAACCAGTAAATATACCACCCCGCTACAGAAGTACACGCATGAAAGACCCAACATAACCAGGCTGCAGACAATATAAGCAATCTTTCCCACCCCGATCTGACGTGTGCCCGGTGCAGTTCTGCCACTGCACAAGCCAAATCTGAAATTTGCTCCGTGGGGCAGACATCCTGCACGGCTGGAGCGCTCGCTCTTCTCTCAGGCAAACGGGCAAGCCTTGACCGGGTCATATACTAGTGGTTTTCCTAAAGTCTGGTGCTTCGAGTCAGCCCAGTTGGCAGCTGAGCAGATGTGTGTCCAAAAGGCAGGATCTGCTCCGTGCCTTCACCATACTCATGCTCCGAGCAGCAGCCCCTTTGGAACTAACACGGGCAGCAGAGAAACGCCAGGAGAATTCCCTGTGCCAACATGTACCAAGCCTGCTACTCCCCGGGAAGGGAAGCTGATGCAAGATCTCCCTGGGGAGGACTTTGCATTCAGCCTTGGGCCTTTGTCCTTGTGTCACAAGTTTTTCCACTGAATGAAGCCTGGGGAAGAGGGAAATCTCAGCCTTATATTTTTCCTGTAGCAAATGTCACACCAGGCAAGAACAGTCATTTTCACTCAGCTCTGGTTGATCTGGGATTAGGTTTTATATCAGCCCCACTGAACTACAAAAGAAAAACACCAATTCCCAAAAGCTTTGCTAGTCAGCCCAAGCTGCCTTTTCTCCCTCCTGCTTTTCCTTTATTAAAACACTCTAGAGAGAGATGAACTTTCTCTCTGCATTTTAATACTGTCCTGCCTGCTTCAAGAAGCAGACTGTAAGTTGCCTGGTTTCACAACAGTTTAGCACCTCTGCTTCCGTGCCTGAAACACTGTTTTCATTTTGATTTGAGGCAGGGTGGGGGTTCACAGTTATTCTTGCAGAGACATTTCCCAGGGGAATATGTTCTCTCTGTCCCCAAGAGGCGAAAATGTAATAACCCAAGGAAAAGATTAACAAAGCAGAGGGGATAACACCACAGCTTGACACAAGGGCAAAACAGTCCTGGCTCAGATGAACATTTGCTGGTTGCGGGGGCTTCAAAGCAAGTCTGTTAGGTGGTGGCTGTGGCAAAGGTCCTGCCTCCCTTCTGCTCGCTCTCCTGGCAGAGAGTACACCCGGGCAGATGGGGTGGCACTGACTCACAGCCCCCTCTCAGCAGCCTGTGGGGTGCCCGTGCAGTGGCAGAGATGAACGCAGCATCCCCCGCAGAAAGATGAAGGGAGCACAGCGATGTACTGCTTCCCCTGGGAGAACCCCTTCTGCGCTGAAGGGCTGTAGCTGGTGCAGAGAGGTCGTTATTTAAATCTGCTTGCATCAGATTCAGTAATTTTGTTTTGTATGCGCTTTAATTACCCTTTTGCCAGGTTACAACATTACAAATGAGGTTTGTATACAATACAAACTGCCTTGTAGAAACAGCCACAAAAGGGGAAGAAGCAGCACTCTTATTAAATCAGTTGTCTTTGTCTGCTGTAAAATTTGAAGCTTAAAAAGCTCCTGAGAAATGTTTGATAGGAAGCTCTACTGCTGCAACCTGAAAGGCAAGCGCAGAGAGAGCTTCTGCAGAGTTTATCAGTTATGAAAGAGCTTTAAGTTCCATGGGAATAAAAGCTGCTGTCTCCATCTAAAATCATTCTTTCATCAGTCTCAGGAAGAGCAAGAAAAAGAGGCTCTGTCAATGTCCAAATGAGTGGCTGCATGGAGCTGGACATTCCCACCCATGCTGGTAACACGCGTTACCAGGACGCACTGGTTGAGTTCTCCGTCTGACCTGGAGGGACCCAGCCCGTGGTCCACCAATCCCACGCTGCACGTAAAGCAGCTCAGCCACTAGTAGAAGTCACAGAGAAACCAAAACACATCACTGCCCACACACAAAATACTTCAGCCCATGGACTTTGGAAAAATGGAGGCTGCTGCCCTTGGGAGCTGAAGGAAGATCTGTTCCTCAGCTACCTCAGTTCACCACCTGAAGAAACCCACCTCCGCAGTGGTGGCAGAGCACTCAACCTCTGGAAGACCCTGAGGTCATCTTTTAGAGAACACTTCTTGAACTAAAAGGCTCCAGGTTTGCTCAGCCTGCCCCTGTGGCTGCCCAGCTCTCTTGTGAGGAATCTACTTTTTGAGGAATTTGCTGCCAGATTCTGACCACTACTATATTGCTGCTGACTGGGTTAAATACATTGAAAGCCAGCAAATATACTCTGGAGCCATCCAGCATGGCAGTGGTCAGAATCTGGCCCTCAGGACACTTGGTAAATGCAATCAGTCTTACTCTTTTTTTCTTTTAACTACAACATAAAAACAACTGGCCAACCTTTTCCTCTGATGGATAAAATCCCATTGCTCTCATTACAGAAGGAATTTCCTCCAAGGGAATATGTGTTGACACCTGTCTGGTCTCCAGTGTATCGATACCCTGGCTGCGCAGCTGTGCATAGTAAAAATAGTCTTCCAGTTCCTGCGAGGGATTCAAACAAGGTACCGTAAAGTTCAGTCACAAACAGGCACGAAAGATAAGACTACTGTTAAAATTTACCAACGGGCATATCAATGAGATCGCTGTTAAAGGCGAGCTGGACAAAAAATAGAGAAATGTCAGGCCTGTATAAATTCATTTTAAACTCCAGCCAGATGTTGCCCGACAGCGTTCACGGTGAGCATAATTACCCGGAAAAATTTGCCTTCTCTGCCACCATCCAGTAGGTTGTAGAATGGGATCAGGCCCTCCCCACCCAGGGAAGCAGCAGCATCCAAGGCACTGGCAGAAACAGAGAAAGAAGGTACAGGAAGGGTTCATGTGAGGAGAGATTTCATGTTTCCCTTTCTAGTCTTCCTTCACAGACACTTTCAATAAATAAATAAAATCCCTGGGCCTCAGTATTCAGGAAAGAAAAGCACTGCCTTGAACCATGTACTATTTTATCATTAGCCTGCACTTCTACAGCATATTTCATACCCAGGTTTTACATACAATAGCACAGTGTGGGAATTAATTATTACTGAATGGTCCTCTTGTTTAGTGGAATGAGCACAGGGCTGGGAGCCAGGAGCTTTTCCATGGACTTGAGCTTGGTGTCTGGCATTTAGCTTTTCTGCTTCCTTATAGAGACATTGAGGGAGATGAATTAGCTAGATCAGCATTTGGAACATGCAGAGAGGGCTGGGGCTTGGTGTTTGCAATAAACCACACAAACCTAAGTTCCTCGTTCCTTCATCTAACACATTCTTCCCCAATAACTCAGTGCAATCCATTACTCTACTCCCTCTCCTGTGTCGGGTGACTGTGTTGCAGGTGCAGTCTACATTAAACTGGAAGTGTCTGAGTGCCACCTCTTTGTTTCAATTTCATAGGCAGTCGGAACCAAAAGAATCCATTTGGCTTATGCAGATGAAAAAGGAAACCAAGCTTGGTAGTGCAATCATGGCATAGCATTGCCACATTAATACCCCACGCCTGGCAGCAAGGCTGCAGCTTTCACGCACACCTCTGTAGTGCTGCTTCCACTGGGTTTTTCTGCAAGCTTCATGCTTTTTTCATAATTAAGTTATCTGGGTATTAAACACAGTGGAGATGCACAAGATGCCAGAAGCAGCAATAAAATGATAATTAGCTCATCAAGAGCTTCGCTCTGAAAACAAATTACATAGAAATTCAATGTTGCCTGGACCCTGGCCAACCATTATAAAGAAGGATCATTTATATTCTATTGCCTTCCTTAAAATGTCGCTTATTCTGACCCCCGACTGCTTAAGCCACACAAAGTGGAAAAGAAAATAAATAAGTCCATTGCTTTCCCACCCAGGTTTCCTTTGTTCTGGCTCATGAAGGTGAGCTGGCCCAGCACCCTTTGGGCTCTGCTCTGAGTGAGCAGTACCTGCAAGAAATGATTTACGCAGGATCAGCATGTGTCTTAACCACGAAACCTTTGTCCTAGGAAGGTGAGGGGCAACCGTGTTTCACAGGTGCACTCCAAGAGGCAAAAATAGGAGCAAGAGCTAAAAGCCAGCTCTTGTGGGGTTGATTTCCCAGAAACCAGGAGACGTAGGGTGACATGCAGGATAAAATAAACCAGCCACAGACCAACAGAGACCACACCACGCTATCTATCTTTTCCAGCTCCGACACGGGATAAGCTCCCTTTCCAGTCCTTGAAGTGCAAAAGTGAAGTTGCTCCTCGCTGGCCTGGCAGTTTTCAGCGCATTCGCAGCTGCCTGCTCCCTTTTGACATACACTGGTGTATCTACCCCGCATCTGCAGCCATGCTCGTGAGGGGAGAGCCCTCTGCTCTGCACATGCATTGCAACGAGCAGCTTTGGTCCTTGACGTGCAAAGAAACCAAAATATATATCCTGCCCTTGCCACGTTACCCGCCTGCCATGTGGGAGCACGCGTCTGGCACCGCTGCGCAAGGGAGCTGGCAGAAGGAAACTGCACACTTGCAGAGAAAGGCAGAAGAAACCTGGCAGGGTTTATCACTGATGCTCTGGGCCAGAGCCTAGAAATCCTCGTTTGCAAAAGCAGCCTTCAGTCCTCCAGCCACCCCATTTAGTGCAGTCCATTTACTCATGTAAGCAAAGCTTTATAGGATTAAGGTGGCTTGTCCTAAATCCAGTCTTCAAATGCAGGGGGGATTTCCTAGCAAATGCTGGCCTATCTCATTTGGAGAGCAGACACTTTTGTATCAGCAGTTGCCCCGTACACTCCTCCTGAAGCCAGTGCTGCTCCTCTGATCCCCTGCCTAACCCTGGCAATCCCTCATCACACTGGCCAGGCCCTCACAAGGACCTAAAAATCCTCTGCTCAACTTCTTACCACTTGGGTACCATTTCCCAGACTGGAGTATTTTATAGGTGCTATGGCCACCACCTGTGAGGTCTGGTGGTTTAATCCCCTCTATTACCTATGTAGCTACATCCCATAGACGGGAGCAAAGCTCCCCCAAAAGTGTGTCCCTCCTGTTGCTGTCCCTCAGCTGCCACCCCACATAGTCACTTGGGGCCTGACAGGTCATTGCCATCTAGGCTGACCCCACTGCCATGCTGCCATCCCCAGGCATGTGCCCACCATGCTGAGCTGTCAGTAGGCTTTTGGAGAGCCTGTGTGAATGCAGGGCATGAGGCTCCACTATTAATAAACCTGGTTGCAGGTCAGGTGTCTGGGAGCTAGCAGCCCCCAGGGTTGAGCAGAGATGCTGCCAACCTCGACTCACGCTCCTCTCAGCGAGTGGTGTGTCCCTGCTTGTATGAGTGCTGGGACCTGTCCTCCATGCTGTGACCCCCCCTTGCCAGATGTGGTTTGTTGGCCTGACTGTGGGCACGGTGTTGTGGAAGGAGAGCAAAGCTGCAGAGTTTTGTCACCTGCCCCCAAAAGGATCTGTGCTCAAGAGAGCCCTGCAAAGAAACACTCCCCACACAGCACCCTGCTGCCTTGCCCCATCGGTGCAGCACCACCCTATTCACCGAGATAAGTGCAGAAATAGCTGGGAGACCTGGCTTTAACACAGACAGAGACCTTTTAGGACAAAAGCCCCATTCTCAGTGTAGATGCTGGGGAACATTTGCTTCAGCTGTGTTGGCCAAGAAGCTGTGAAAAGCTGTAACAAGACTCCTTTCTCCTTCCTGCGGTACTCACTTTAGGTTGACCTCCCATTTCATAACAGTGCAGTCGTTCCCCCCCACTGTGAAGATGTAGCGTCCGTCATAGGAGCTAGCAAGGTCAGAGACACCATCCGGGTGGCAAATGAAAGCTGAGGACTTGTGAGGGTTGCCATCAACAGGCAAAATCTGCAAGCCCACCTGTAAGGAAAGACAGAGCCTGGGAGGGCTGGGGGTCCCACTGGAGGGCTGCACACAGGGCCAGCAGCCCATCCTCCTCCCAGGAGCTCGCTCAGCTCTCAGGCAGGACAAGCCTACGCATAGTTTTTTCTGCAGTGAAATTCCCCAAGGGACAGAGACCTCTACACGTTGGGACTCTTGTATAGTTGGGGCGATGGGGCTCCAAACCTTGTCCTTTGTAATGTATGCCAGATAGCGTTTCTGGGGGTCCGCAGGGTTGGTTGTTGGGAGGATTTGTATCTTCTCCAATGGGGAGCCGTAGGTTGGTCCCAAAAGGGTCTTTCTAAAGGCAAACAACATTTTCGTCCATTCTAGGGCTCACAAAACATTCTCCCCCTCTGAATGGCTGCCGTGCGCAAGGATGGGTATATCTGGGGAGGTGTGGTGGGTGCAAAGGCTTTGTACTACCGGCTGAGAGGACAGGACAGGGTCCCTGGCTAGAATGGACCACACTGGGGCTAAGGGAGGAATTTAATGCTCAGAGATCATTCAGTTCTTGTGCTTTGCTTGTGTGGGCTCCTGTCTCTCTATCTGATGTCCAACTGTTGTGTCTCAAGTCCAACGTGCTGGACAGACTGAAACCCACCCGCAGCCCCAACCTTACTAGGTAACATGCTAGGGAACAGCAAGGTGGACACAAGAGTGGAGCAACCTGAGGGCCCTAGAGTCATCCCAAGATCTGCATCACGGGTGAGCAAACACATGCTCATGGGTGGGGGTAGGACAGGCATTAGACAGAAGAGAATGCAGTCAGGATGGGGCTCCCAGGCAGCGGTAGTCATGGAGCTCTCTACCTGCACATTTTGGTTGTTGTGTTGTAGAGCTTCATTTTGTAGCAGTTGTTGGCAGTGAGGATAAAGGACTCGGTGCTGAGCTGTGGGTACCAGGCCAAGCACAGGGGCACAGCACTCTGCTCTACCCGGTTCCTGTGCAGGATCACCAAGCGGTCCTTGCTGCTGCTGTTCAGGTCATATTCAACCTGGAGGGAAGACAAGGAAACACAGCAGCTCCCCCGTGGTCTGCCAGCACCGTGGACCTTGTGGACTAACTGGATCTAGCACCTCTTGCAGCAGCTGGGGCGAGTACCTTGCAGTAGCAGAGCCTCAGCCCTGAACCCTGAGCAGGTCTGTCCTGACACCAGGCTGAGAAACAACAGAGCTGGTGGGAAAGGGTTAGGAGCTGCAGAACCAAAGACTGAGCCTCCCTCGATGCTCTTGTCCAGCCCACTACTTTAACCACGAAGCTCCACTGCCCTTTAGACTTTCACATTGACCTACCAGCTGCCGGTCCTCCCCAAGGCTCAGGAGCCTGGGTTTGTTGCTGTCTAACTGGACCCCAAAGAGGATGCTCCGGATGGGTTTGTAGTGGGAGTGCAGCCCTGCCAGGTGTTCCCAGCATCTGCTCCCGTTTTTCAGGACTCTCTTGTAAACAGTCACCGAGTACTTCTCATCCTGGAACAACACCACAAAGGTCAACAAGCCACAGTCCCTGTGCACATCCCCTGGCCAGCAGCAGACTGCTTGGCATGTCTCCTCCAGGCTTAGCTTGGCCCTTTTAGTTTTGTTGAGTCCCACCAGGAGGGTTAGAGTCACAGCCAGGACAAAACACTGGGTCAGGTAGATGTGAGCAGCTGCTCCCAAGGGCAGCGCCACAGAGGTTCTCAGCCTGGCTAGAGAGCAGTCCCTGCCATGCTCTCAAAGCAGAGAGGCACTAAATTGAGTTCAGTGACTCCTCAGATGCTTCCCACTGCTGTGCCCTGGCACCCATGCATGAAGGGGGGATCTTTTTCTTTGTACAGATAATCACCGGTTGCTACAACCTCTGTGCCAAACTGCTTCAGTACTGCCTCAACATATCTGCACTGAGATGTGGGACCAAGGGAGCAAGCCGCTTCGTGGTGCACCAGCCTGGAGGAAATCCCTGCTCCAGCCCTTTCTACAGATGGATGGAGAGCTAAGGCTTGTCACTAAAGTTAGCGATGGGACGCTGCCAGCAGCAGGTCTGTGGAGCGGCTGTGGCTGGTGACGTTTTTACTGAGTGACTCTTCAAGCTAGGAAAAGCATTTCAGAGTCACAAAGCCCCAGGGGAGGGACAGCCCTCCACACCGCTCAGCCTGCCGTGCCTCACAGGATGGCCAGCAATCCCCAGTCCAACAAAACCTGCACCGTGAGCAGTGCATATAAATCACCGAGAGGGAAAAACAAGCTTACAGCAGTGGCGAGGTACTCCGAGTTGTGAGAGAAGCTAATATGAGTCACAGGACCTCGCGAGAACTTGAACTCTTTGCAGCTGGACCAAAGGGAAATTGCATCGAGGATGTAAACACTTCCATCAGTAAAACCAGCGGCCAGAAAATAACCTGAAAAACATGCCAGAAAACTCTCACAATCGCTACTCCCGGGAAGCCCAGTGCTTGGCTCGTGGGGAGGGTCATGAGGCCAGGATACCTTCAGGGTCGTAGGACAAGCAGCGGATGCCGCCCTCGGTGAATATCCTGCTAACCAGGTACTTGGTCTGCTGGTAGTCCCACACCTTCAGCAGCCCGCAGTGACTCCCCACAGCAACAAGTGCCTGCCGGGGGTGGCAGGCGATGGCATTCACAGCTTTCTTCGCCTCTTCCATGACTTTTTCAAAGTTTTTCCTGTCTGTTGCAACATGGAGCACGGTTGCATCAGAGGTTGAAAGGATGAAGTTCCTGTTTAGTGTGAGAGAAACAGAATTTGATGAATCAGACTAGCTGGCTCATGTACCTCCAAGCTATATTACACATCAGTCTCTTTTTGGCAACTTAGTTGGACGATCACTTCTATTTTGTGATATGCAATATGCAAATATTTCTTGACCTGGAAGGCAGGTGGCACTTTGTATTCACGACCTGGTAAATCTCCACAGGAAGACACCGGAGCTGGTTCCATTTTCTACTTGGGTAGGCAAGCCAGAAGATGAATGACATCTGTGTAGCTTTTGCCGTTTGCAAATCACTGGTGTGTGAGATGGACAAATGAGCAATTGAAGACACTCTGAATGGTCTTTTCATATGTCTCCATGCCACCATTGTCAGTGGCTCCATGTTGACCGCGCTGCCACGGACAAGGTCAGAGGACAGTTTGAGCCCCGCGCCGCAGACAGAGCTGCTGCCTGTCTGTTCGCTCAGCCGTGCCGACCGGAACGCAGCGAAGAGGGTCCCGCTGCATAATTGGCGACGTGTAAAGCAGACATCTGAATAATTATGCACATTACAGAACAAATATGTGTGGTTGTCAGTCTGCCTGAGGACTGAGAGTCTGGGCTCAGTTAAAGGGTCAAGAGAGGACCACACAGGAGCTGCACAGACAGATGCGCATGGCTGCATCACGCGGGCAGCACGAGTGGGGGAAACAGCGGCCTCTTTGCTAGCTGGCCCGTGACAGCCATCAGTGTCTGCACGTCTGGCCTGGGCACTGAAGGATGCTGCGCCTCTTGCATGCCTTAACTCAACTCTTTAGCCATACCTGATCCCACCAGCCTGGTGAGACGAGCAGGCTCAAGGTTTCCACTTCAGTTTTCTGCCTTTTGTGCTGCCCAGAGTGGCTGCAAGCAGCAGGAGCTGCAGCAGCAACCCAGGAAGAAGGATGAGACAACAGAGACCAACAGGGAAAACCAAACCGTTCCCCAGGGCGCTGCTCCAGGCTGGAGAGGAATCTGTCCCATATGGCTCTTTGGAAAACACGTGCAGCTAAGGACAGACGTTGCCAGGAGAGCCTTAACAGGAGTGACAGACATATGGTTTGCAGGCTGGTTTGAGTCACAGAACAGCTTCATCTGGCCTGCAGACTTTCTATAAATCCTCAGACACAGCTACATCATGCAGAGGGACGGAGAGGGCCTGGAGACCAGGCTGGGGTTGTCCCAAGCTCCGGAGTCCATGTGGTACGGATGCCATCGCCACCGGGGCAGTCTCTGCACTGCCACTGCCCTGATTAGCTTGACTAGCCATGATAAAATCTAACTGGAAATAGCCATTCACGGGAGGGGTTTAAGGGGGGGATTAAGGGGCCCAGCAGAAGCTGGAGGCTCGGCATTAGCACTGCCTGGTGTGCCGGGTACGTGACAGAGGAGCTGCGCACCCCGGGACCAGCGGATCATCGCTGTGCCCGGGTTAACACTTCTCACGCTTGTGTCAAGGCATCACATCAGGGTCAGAATTGAAGACGTGCCGGGGGCCACCTGGGTTTTGGTGGCCGCTGGGAGATGCCTGGGGCTGCCCAGGAGACATCCCCCTGCTTGTCTCTGGTGGGCAGGTGGGAGAAATACCCAAAGTGAAAAATCTGTGGAGAAGGAGTATAAAGGGGCACGTTCCCTCCCTGTCCCTGTCCTGCCCAGAACCCCCGGGTACAGGGTTGGAACTCCAGCTGAGGCAGAAGCCCATGGGGCAGCTTTCATCTGACCATCTCCCCAGATTTCAAGCTGCAGGGCAAATGCAGGAAAAGACTTGGGTTTATAAAGAGTCACTCACCTGGTGACAAAGGGCGGGCTGCTGGTGATGCAGGAGTCAGAGCAGGCTGGGGAGGCCCCAGGAGGATCAGGAGGGGTTTTGGAGAAGGAGATGGACCGAATGGGACCCACGCTGCTGTGGCTGTAGCAGGTGAGGAGCTGCAGCTGCCCATTGTAGAATTTAACCTGACCTTTCACATCGCCTGTTACTATGCAGCTGCAAGGAAGGGAAAACGTATTCCACACACGTATTTGAGAACTCCCAAATATTTCTTGGATAGCATCCTTGGGCAGAAGCAAATCTCTTCCCCTTTTCTCTGCACAAGTGCATGAGAAGAGCCCCATACAGACATGCAGGGGGAAGGCCCAGGGCTGTGCAGAAACCACCAGGCTTTGCTGTGACCCTGCAGTGTCCCCTGCCCTGTCCCCAAGGCTGCCAAGGCGTTTGGTGGCTGTCTGCTCCCTCTGCCGGCAAAGGCCAGGAGACTGAGCAAGACTCATCCACAATCCTCCGTGACCATGGCAGCCCAGCGTCTGAGCTACCCCAGCAGATCTGGGATCACGTTAGCAGGAGTTTTAAACGCGCTTTTTTTTTTTTCCCCTAGCCAAAATCATTGCTGGAAAAAGCCGGAGCAATGGCTTATAAATCAGCAGCACTTTCCTGCATGAATTTCCCTGGTCCTCCTACGCTGCCAAGTGACTTACAACTACAACACTTGGCAGTAGCTCATCAACATGAGCTCTGCCATTCCTGTGGCTGAGACATCTGAGGACTGCACCTACGGCTACTGAAAACTGCCATCCTGTTACCTCTCAAACACCTTGAGCACGGTAAGGCTGTCCTTCTGCATTTGCACCAGTTTGATAGCCTTCATGCTGTGTGGCTTGGCCCGCAGTTCCTTGGAGGGGGTGCGGGGACCCACCACATCCCACACCACCAGCTTCCCAGCCGAAGTGCCCGTCAGAGCTTGTGAGTTGTTAAAATGAAAAACCGACTGGCTGAAGCGTCCCACCATGCTGTTGAAGGTCTGCAGAGAGAGTGGTGAGGCTGTGTGTTTGTCCTGGGTGCTGGCTCTTCCCCCCTCAAGCAGAGATGTTCCTGCTCGGTCCCTCTGTGTGACATTCCCTCCCTGTCCCACGGCAGGACCAGAGGCAAGAGCCCCAGGAGAAGGTGCAGTAGGGTGTCTCTAGGAGAGAGAGCCCCTCTTGACCTCGGTTCAGGCAATCCTGGCTTGTCCCTTTAGAAGACCAAGGGGGACAGGCTGGGGACATGGCCACTGTTTTTGCGCAGGGGGATGGGAAGGGACAGTGCTGCTGCCATGAGGAAAGCTGCGGTCCCCTCTGCGCTCACCTGGCTGCTCAGGAATGGTGCTCCATACTGCAAACCAGCATCACCCTGGGAAAAACAGACAAAATGCCCAGGACAAGCATTTTGGAGCCATGCTCTGAAATGCCAGCATGTCCCTTCCCCATTGCCTGGGCGCTGGCCCCATGCCATGGTGACCAAAGCAGGGCTCCTGGGACAGAAAGGCTCCAAGACCTTCTAGAGAGCACAAAACAGCCTCTCCCTCCCCGCTCTCCTCTCCCAAAAGCTGCTGACTGTCACGACACACAAAGGGCCCGTGGGGAAGCAGGGGTAGGAGAGGCAGAGCATCGCTGCTGCAGCTGGGCCTGACCCCGGTGTGGGAGTGGAGGGAGAGCGATGCTCTGCCCAGACCACCTTAGAGTGCAGTGAGGGCAGGGAGTGGGGAGGGGTGACGGGGTCGTGGGGGGCAGATCTGCAAAGCAAGGTGTGACCCCAGCCACGGGCAGACATCTGGCCCCGCAGCCTATGCTGCTCACTAGTGTGCAGCCCCCCCACGCCACCTCCCAACCCTCTGGGAGTGTGTCCGGCGCCAGAAATACCGTTTCCCATGTCCCTACTTACCCACAGGTAAAATATCACCTGGGTTTTGCTGTTGCTGACAAACTCATAGGGATTTTGAGGGTTAAAAATTACATAATCCTGAAATTAAAGGGTGAGAATCGCATTAATGCCAAGCTGAGCAATGCTGTCTGCTTATTCGTTCATGCAAAACATTTACTTTTATCCAAAACCCACTTCAGCGCCTGCACTCAGCAGAAAACAGAGGCCAAATTCCCTGTGAAGCACCAGAGCTGTGATCTCTCCTCGGCTAGCGGGGACAAGCTGGCAGGGCTGTGGGCTTTTCCTGCTGGTGCCAGGGCGATGGTGAAGGACATCCTGCTGGGGTCCCCATGGCTGCTGGGCGGCCCTGAGATGCTCCACTGCATTGGGGTGCAGCAGGGACCGGGTGTGATCCTGCCTCCCCTCTCCAGCTGCCATCTACCAGCAGCCCTGTACTGGATGGGGGTACGGGGGTGTGGGTGAGCATGGGGCTGCCCAGTCCAGCCCAGTCACGCTCCTCTGGTCCCTTCAGCCACGGTCACTCACCTGATACCCAAACTCAGGCCTCAGCTCCGTGCTGCACGTGGGTTTCTCTGTGGGTGAAGTCCACTTCCAAACACAAACTCTCTGGCAGAGAAGGGGAAACCCAACGGACATTTGTGGCTTTCTGGGAACTCGGGGAAGCCAGGTGAACCCCATCCCCTACAGCTTCAGGTGATGGTGGGGCATAAAATACTGGAGCAAGATAAACCCAGCATAGCCTGGCAGCAGAGAGCTTAATTTCAGGAAATAACACTAGAAATTACTTCAATGAAAGCGCACTGGAGTCAGAAGCTTTTACCTCGATTTAAGATCTGTTTTCTCAGCTCCTCAGCATTCACTTTAATGAAATCTAGACAGACAGATCTGTCTTCCAATGGCTGAGCAAAAACAAGCCATCAATCTGCAAACCTGGTCTCCCCTTCCAAATTTCCCCCTCCCCTTTGCTGCAATGGGAAAAACTTCCAGGGGATCTATCCCACAAGGCTACAAAAGAGGAGATATTTTCTTTACCTGCACTGTACCAGCACTAATGGTTGCCAAATACTTCCCATCCTGGGAAATAGCAATGGCACTGATCCCATCCTCTGGATGACTCCCAAAGATGGTTCTCACCGGTATCCTACGGATCAAAGTCCTCGTGAGCACTCACAGCAGCACAGGGCATTCAACCCAAAATCTGTGGCACAGCCCACCCCGGACTGCGTGGTGGGGAGGGAGTCTGCAAACACCAGTGCTGCCACGGGAGCAGCCAGCACTGCGGTTGATGCTCAGCATCCTCTCCATCCCTTCCTCCTAAGTAAAAAGCTCTGGGAAACAACTCACCAGTGATGTTTTTAGAAAAGACTACAGCTTGGATGCATGATGTGCTTAGCTTGGGGGAGCTCGGGCCCATCTCAGTGTGCTGTGGGTGTGGGTGATACGAGGACAGTGAAGCCCTCGGCTCCATTTTGGCTCCTTTGCTGCTTTATTCCATCCCTGTGTTCCTCCCATTTCACTCTCAGCTGAGACTGGAGTCAGTCCTATGCAATCTACTGGACATAGGAGGTTTGTGAAGAGGATGTTCCAGGAGCTTACCCAGAGAAGGAGTCCCACACAATGATCAGAGCATCTGGCCCTCGGTCAGCGGTTGCAACCCAGCGCCTGTCTTCACTCACACACAGGCAAGAAATGACATTTGTATGACCCTGAGGAAAGAGAAGCAGCAAAGTGCTGTGGAGGCTCCAGACCCAGCGATTATTTAAAGCATTCATCAAACTGCTCTGCTCGTGGTCTCCCCTTGTCTCCTCTCCCAAGGGTCTCCAACTCTCGTCCCTTCAGTCCAACTTTTGTATCCCATTTTTCACAGGCAGTTCTGAACCCACCACCCCATCCTTGTGCCTTGTGCTGGCTGCAGCTCCCCGAGCCAAGAAGCAGCAGAGAGGAGGGGGCCATGCTGCTCATGGTCACCACCGCAATCCAACACAAAGGACGTTCCACCAGCATGTGTTGGGAACTGCAGTGGGTATGCAAGCAAAACGATGCACTCCTTTGCATGGGCTGCTCCTCAGTTCAGTTATAGATGACCCCTAAGCACCAGGAAAAGAGATGGAGGGAGTTCAGAAGAAAGGGAGGAGGAGGAAGGAGACATGTGGGTTGAATGCCAGACCTGCAGATGGTACTGCCTGTTCCCCAGGACATCGTGGATGACCACCGTGTGGGAGGAGACGTACAGGAGCACCCGGTCCTCCCCGTCCATCAGGCTGTGCACAGCCAGGCTGCTGTTGTAGCCCAACACCCAGGACAGGTTCTGCAGGGAAGAGGCAGCTCCTGGCTCTTAGCAGCCGGGACAAAAAAAGCCACAAAAGATCTTTGGGGTGATGGGAGGCAGCTGGGCAGAGCGCCGGGCACTGCACCCACTGGTACTCACGAGGGGGTGAAGGCAGGCCTGCCTGTCCTCCTGGAAGAGCGTCCCCGGCGTGGCTGCCCACACCAAACTGGCAGAGCTGTCGCGCCCATCGTCCTCCCCGCTCCTCTGCTGTGTCTCAAGCTCCCCATAGCCTGAGCGAGGACTGGAAACGGCCCCCCTGGGCTCAGGCAGTGCTGAGGGAGGTCCAGCACCATCCAGGTGTGTTGTCCCAGCAGTGTCTGCTCCCAGGGCAGTCCCTAAGGCAGTCGTGTCTTGCCTCCCAGCCCAGGTGCTGGGCAGGGTGCCTGCCCTCTCCTCGGCAGCATCCTCTGGTAATCCTTCCTTCTCTTTAGCAGCAGCAAGGGGGTCCTTGGAAAGGGAGAGAGGTTTCGGTGTGCGCTACCTCCTGGGCTAGTCCACAGCTAGTGGGAAAGCACCCCAGCACATCTCAGATCCAACCTACATCACTTCTAGGGCAGGCTCCAATATCAGGATACTCCTCTGCTCCTAAACTGCCTATAGATTTGTGCCAGGGAAGTTTGCCACTGGTTGCTTCTTCTCTTTCTGCACATCTTGCCTTGCCCTCATTGCACCTCCGCAGCATCCCACGGCTCACACCACCACCTCTTCCCAGCAGCTCCTGTCACCTGGGCTAAGATGCCCGAGTTTCTCCTCCAAAACTAACCTATACACCCTTTGAAGGCAAGAAGTCTGGCCTTTTTGCTGTCCACCCCCTGACTGTTCTCCATGCAAGGGTTATTGATTACTGCAGTGGGGTGCACGGTCACAGGCTGGAGAGAGAATGATGGCAAATTGAGGTTAAAACCAGGGGACTCAGGTCCTGGAACTGGAGCTGAGGTGGCTGCAAAGGGTTCTGCAGCAAGGCCAGCTCTGCCACCAGCGCCTCTCGCTGTGCTGCCTGGCAAGCAGACAGAAAGTGAGGGTAAAAATCCCACCACCACCTTCCTCAGCCCCTCACCAGACTGTTAATAAATGAATTAAGTAGCTCTGGGGTGTCAGAGTTCACAGCAGCCCCCAGACAGGATTTCCCCAGTCTGAGCACTGGCCGCTTAATCTTGTTCTTGGGATCCACATTAGCTTTTGCCTCTCCCCACGGGGCTACTTGATTTCCTATTGCAATCTCTCATGCAAGACATAAACCTCATTTGGACACCGTTTCTGTTTCTGAGGGAGGTAAGATAACATTTCATTCGGTGCGGAGAGGAGGCTGCGATCCCTCCTGCTCACGTAACTCTCAGGCAGCTCAAGTGCTCAGCAAATATTGATGACTGGACTGAGACTACACAGAGATGCTGCATCCACCGAGCCCCACTGGTGGGGTTCCCACTCTGCCTCCCCAGTGACATCTCGAGAGAAACCCTGGTCCTGGAGCTGGGGGAGCTGCTTCCACCAGGACCTGCCCGTGGACCCTGTGTCAGGCAGGGCTTGTGGTGGTGCTGCCCTCACCTGCTCGGGCAGCACGGCCGTCTCCTGAGCTGTCTGTCCATCTGGTGACATCTCCATGGGCTCACTGCTTACTCCTGTTCTTCCTCCAGTTGTCTCCTCTGGTATAACTTCACTTGACCCATCCATCCTCACCCTCCTTCTAGGGAGCTGCGGCAGGGAGATGCTTGGAAATACTCCCCCCACCTCACAGGCTTTGGCTGCACAACCACCTGGAATTTGGCACAGGGGAAGGAAAGGACACCTATGAAGCTGGAAAACTGGTCCCAGAGCCCCTTTTCAGCTCCAGTAATGCTCCAGCCGAGCACAAGGAATCCCACACAGCCTCGGTTACTCCAGCTGAGAACAGACTCCGTCCCACTCTGCCTGAACGCTGCGCCGGGCACGGGCAGTTCCCCCCCAGTGGGGTTTTGGCACAGTCCCCATAAGCAGCAGGACTACTCCTGGGGGGCAGCTGGTTCACCTCCAGCTTCGCGGGTCTGGATTTGAGCCAACACTGGGTCCTTGTGCACAGGAAGTTTTCACAGGAGTGGGAAGGGGGCCCTGGGAAAAGCCCTCCCTCCGGCCCCAGCAGGCAGAACGGGCGCTCAGGGATGGCCGCAGCCCCACAGGTCTCACCGGGGTGACCACAGAATCGTTCCCAAGCCTCCTCCAGACCTTGGTGCCTCCCCAACTGCCCTGAGAACCCCCCCTGGGGATGCCACCGCTCACCGTCACACCAGTCCCCGCTCCGTTTGCCTCCGACTGCCGTTCCCAGGCAACGGCGGCACCGGCTGCCGCCAGCGACAGCCCCGAATGCGCCGGGGGAGAGAGGGGGCTGGAGAGGGAGAGCAGGGACCCCCTTCATCCCCACCGGCTGCCAAGGACAGACCCCCTGCCCAAAGCAGGAACCTGGTGGTGTGGGGAGACGTTCAGCCCTTTGCCCTGCCCAAGCCTAAATCCCGCTCGTGGCTGTGACAAAGTCCCTCTTGGCATCACCAGACCCCTTCGGGACCGAACCCGCACCCTGTCTGGAGAATGGGACAAGGAGTTTTTTACCCAGTGGGTGCCCCCCAGGTGTTGTGGGCAGCTTCTGCTCCCTTGGCACCCCTGAGCAGGACAAGCAGAATAAAAGCAAGAAAAATCAGCCTCCAGCCACTGCCAGGTCCCCCCAGCACCCCCAGCTCTCTGCCAGGATGGCACTTGCACAAGGGACCCCATTCGCAGGGATCACTCCAAGCAGTCGCCTCCACCACTGCAGATAATCAGCTCTAAGCACTCCCAATTGTTGACTGCAGCCTTGCTGTTAAGCTCAAATAATAACAATTTCTAAATCTAATTTGTTTTTCCTTCTGCCCAGCAAGAGCCTCATACCCTGCTGGGAGAGGAAAGGAGTTTTGTTATCAGCTCACATTATCTCCTCGACCTGAAGAGGCTGCTGCACAGAGGCGGGTTCTCAAAACACAACTGCTCTCAACTCCTCCTTTGTGGTAACAACCAGCTGCTTCAAATCAAGGGAGTTCTATGGCTTCAGGAGCAGGGATTTGGTCCTTAAACCCCATCTCTGCTAGGTGCAGGAAGGCAGCCTTGTTCAGTGCACCAGCACCCACACACCAAGCTTGTCCAGATACGGTGCTTTTCCTCCCAGACAGCAGCATCCAGTCCACGTTCCCTGATCATGTAGGATAGCAGGAGCCATCTCTGCTCTCCAGCCCAAAAATCCTATTTATTCTGATAGAGAGCAGCTCGTCTTCTGCTCTGGTCCTACAGCAGAAGTTTGAGCGTGGTCTAATGAAGCAGCTCAAACCTTACCTGTCCACAGCAGGTTCTGCAACATAACGTGTTTATTACACTTGCTGGGATCGTTCAACCCGTTCTAGTCAGGACACCCAACCGGCAGGTCTGCGGCCGCAGCGGTTAGGACAGAAGGTTGAAGATGCACTCCTACAAAAGTTTCACAGAGCTGAGAGTCCTCTGAAGCGTTCAGAGACCCTCCACACTGAAAGGGAAATGAGCTCCCCAGAGCAGGAGTGAACCTGGCTGACGGGGCTGGACTGACCCCCTAACCTCATTTCAGGAGCAGTACAGAAAGCTGGGATTTTCTAGATCATTTCATCCCAGGAGGCACAAATGCAAAGGCCTGGAAGGATGCGTCACGGGAGCTTTTCTTCTCCTGGACTGGTATCTCGATCCAGATTAACCTGCAGCTCGGGTAAAAGTGAGCCACAGCCAAGGCCAGCCCCTTGACAGTCTGACATTTCAGCTGCAACTTGATACCCAGTTTATCCACATACTTACACCTACATTTTAGTTAGCACCTACAATACAGCCACCCTTTTGCAAAAAAACAAGGCTCCCAAACCCGAAGTGTGCATTTCAAAATTCTGATTTTACATACATCTATCGACACTCTGGTCCTGTGCAGAGACTCAGCCCTCCTACAGAACAACTCCATGGGGAGTAACTACAGCCAGGGACATCACACTGCTTTCCAGCAGCATTTCGGAGGGGATCTGGGAGATGCAGTGGCCTTTGTGGGTCACAGCGCCTGGTGAGGGTCAGCAGTGCAGGCTCAGCCTCCGAACCGCTCTGGTAAAGCGAGACAGGATGCACATGCAAGAGAGTCCCAAAATGCCTCCCCTTCTGTTATCCTTCAAGAAAAGAGATGAGGCATCACAGTGCTATGTTTCAGCCCTTTGAAAATTACTTGGAAGATCAGGGTGAGACTGCGTTTGATGGGGATTATCTAGACACGATCTGATCCAAGGAACGCTGCCACGGGCTGCTGCAGCAACGCTTCCTTCGTAGCGCCTGCAGGAATCACCCAGCAAGGAGCTTTGCTTTGAAGCTTTATGGTTTCAGTGAGAATCTGCTCTGTTGGACTGTAGGCTGAAACACAAACGCTTGAAATAGCAAAAGAGTAAATCTACTCAATTTACCACAGAGCCCTGGGTGAGTGATTTCAAAGTCTAGGGCTTAGTCCGCTTTTTCAGTCTAATTTCAGGTCTGGTTATAACAATTATAACAAAATTGCTCATTACATGTGATGTGTTGTGTCACAACCTGGTTATGAAGCAGTAATCAAAGACTGGCACCTTACCTGGGCTTCGGCTCTGGAAGGTCAGGGGTCATGATGTTGTGTCTGTGCAGATCTGTGTTTAACCCACCCAACCCGGCTCACAACTATTGCCCAAAATAAGAACTTCTACAAGACGGAGAGAGGCGTTACTGGGTTTTATTGTTTTGGGATAATATTTTGAAGTTCAACGGGAAACAAGCTTAGAACAAACCAATCATCCTTGAAATCCCCTCAAAGAGTTTATACACACCGAAACCAACTACCACTTTTTTTTTTTTAATTTAGAAAAAAAAAAAAAAAAGAGAAGCCAGACTAGGAGTAGGAGTACTTCTATCACAACTATATGAACTACTGAAAGTAAACCAAAGCAGAATTATAACCCTTATTCCTTATCTCATTAACTTAAAATAATTAGGCATTCCAAAAATTCTTTCATCAGGTTTAGTGACTTCAAAAGTTGTGGTAACATGGGGAAGATAAAAGTATCAAACTTGCATATTTCCTGACTGCCATCTACTATTACAGATATCAAAAAGTGCTCTGGGATTTTTTAGCACATATTACAAGATGTTCAGTGAGAACTCTACAGAGGACAAAAAGGAATGTTCTGTTATCACCAAGCAGGAGGATTTCATTCTCTTTAGAGCCTGTATCACGGGAAGTTTGGGTCTCTCTAGAGCCTCATTCCAAACTGATATAAGAGATGAGAAGCCACATCTTGTACCTCTGCAAGCTACTCCTGACGATCCAGTGCAATTCTGAACAGCTGGCAGGCCCTGCTCTATCAGAACCCTTCAGACTCTGTGAGTCTGGCACGTAGAAGCCACAGCCTCTGAAACATTCGCTTCAGCAATAACAGGTAGGGAAGTTTTCAAACCAGATCAGAGTCCAGAAAGCAGGCACAAACGTCAGCTTTATTGTTTTCCAAGCAGTGGTCATCTTTGCAAGGGAATGATATTGCAGCTGAAAAAGAAGACGGTAGAAGAAAACATTAAAGCCTCAAACAGGCATGAATCTGACCCACCACAACCCTCCTCCATTGGTTTTCTCTGCCAGACAAACTAGCCACTGAGCCCCTCCTCCCTGCGCTCACGTTTGCTGCAACTCGCCTCCCCGTATCGCTGTGCAAAACTGTCAGCCTCCGGCTCTGAGCTGCACCCGCCAGTGAAGTCCGTCAGAACAGGCAGCAACACACCCCGAGAGCAAAGCAGAGAGCTGGCCCTGCTGCAGGAAACGTGCTCTGAGCTGCCCAAAAGCTCATCTCTTCTGGCAAGTGAAAGCCAGCTTACCCCAGGAGGCCCTTCCCGGCCCAGCGCTTCGGAGTCAGCCCCACGTGCACTTTTTTGCCGCTGCGGATCACAGTCACACTCAGGGGTCTCTGAAAGGGAGGGAAAAAAAACCCTGTAAAAATAAAAGATGGCAACTTTCCATCACCAAGTCAACTCCCTTCTTTGTTGTTCTGCTCAAACACCAGAAGAACATCAGGGCTAAGGGAGCTGTTCTTCAGCAGTGCCTGTTTCCATCCCCGCACTGAGATCTGGAAGAAGAGATCATCTGGCAGAGAGACACCTCCAGGCGATCCCTCACTTCCACAATGAAGTGCTTGATGATTCTCTGGCAGCTTATTTGGCCAGTCCACAAGTCATGAGGGTGGCACAGCAACGCAGCCCACTGCTGCAGGGAGTCCCCAGGGGAGAACAGACAATATGATGCTCACAGCAAAGAGCACACACGTCTCTGCTCTCTCCTATCCAGCAGCAATTAGCTCAATGCTGTGAGAGAATGAGGCTACAACAGCACAGACTGAATCTGACACAGAAATGATGATCCCAGAGATCCAAGTTCCATAGAAAAAGCTGTGGCTAACAGAGACAGGCAAGAGAATGCAGTTACAGCAGAACTGAGCTCACCCCTTCGCTGTGCTGCACCACTGTGGCGATGTTCTGCAAGTTCTGGAAGTTGTTTACGTTGACGGAACCAAACTCCACAATCTCATCATCAATCTGAAGTCCCTGGACAGAGACAGAAGAGAGGTGAGCATCTGCCTTCTCCAGAGACAGGTGATATTACAGGAGCATCACCCTTCAGCCAGCCACGTGGGGAGAGATGTGCTGTGACACTGCTCGTCTCACCATCCAGGCAACTGACCTACGTTATATCCTCAGGAAGCTGCAAGGACTCATTCCTCTGTCCTGCTTTATGGGAAGAGAAATACTGGGGCTAGAACAGTCAGCAAGGCCTGGTATGAGCTGTGTGGTGCAACAATACAGCTGAGAAGAGAGCACTCATCTCGTTCCCATACAGTGACTAGTTTATTCACAGGAAACCCCAGTGTGACAAAAGAAAAAAAAGCATAAAAGCAGGGGGAACCCTAATCAAACCCTCATTCCCACTTATTAACAAATGACAGAGAAAGCCATCTGCTGCGTTTTCTCTCGGGGTCCAGAAGCAGCCTCCCCACGAGCTGTCAGACCCCACCGACTCACCGAGATACTGGCGGGAGATCCCGGAGTCACCGCGTTCACTTTGGCAAACGCCTGGGGCAGGTTCTGGCTCAGCGCCTCGGCCAGCGCCTCCGCCTCGTCCTTGGCGTGCTTCTCCTTCTCCCGGGCATGCAGCTGGTGAAGAGCTTCCTCCACCTGCTTCATCAGGGCCTTGTGATCGTTCTGCAGACCTGTGGGTGACACCGTTAGCACACAGCAGCAGGACCGGTCACATCGAAGGCTCTTTCTCGGCGCACACTCTCCTCCCCAGCTGTGCAGAGAACGGTCTGGGTGCCTCGGATCCCCGCTGCAGCTAGAGACAACCTCTGCTGGTGGATCTGCTGGGTCCTGCTGCCAGCCCTGCATGTTAGACACTGAGAAAACCGCCCTACAAATTTTGATTAAACACACAAGGCCCACAGTCACCAAGAAATCATCAAGAAGCTTTTTTCCATCGTCACATGCTGTTACATACATAGAGCAAAAGCCATCCCAAAATACCAGGCATAGGGTAAGCCTGGGAAGAAATAAAATGCCAAGCTTTTTTTTTTTTTTAACCCAAAGCTTATGCTACGAACGACACAAAACCGCATCGCTGTATTTCACGAATCCCAAAGGGCTCCACAGCAGAAACAGGATTTCAAGGCTGCTGCAACAAGGGGCGGACAAAAGCGTTTTCCTGATAACCCGATCCCCACCGGCTACGAGCAGGGAGCAAAACCCCTGGAAAACAAACCCGGAGCAACCCCGCTTTTCATGCTTGAAGGAGTGCGGTGAGCGGGCTGAAGGACACGGCCTTTGGGGTCAGAACCGCACACGCATTTCAGTAACGGGGATCTTGATCCCGGCCTGGAGACGGGAGATCCCGCCCCTGCCGCCGGGAAGGGGCCGCCCGCGCCGCCGCGCCCCGCACTCACAGATGATGTTGTGCCGCGCGGTGCGCACTTGGTAGAGGTCGATGTCGTCGCGGGGAAACCCCTCGGCGTCCACCAGCGGCTCGTTCATCCCGACGCCCTTTTGCTGCGAGGGAAGAGGCGACCGTGGGGCTGCGAGCCGAGCCCGCAGGCCGGGCCCCGCGCCCCGCCGCCCGCCCCGCCGCGCCCCGCCGCACTGACGCCCTCCAGCAGCTCGTAGCAGGCCTTGATCTGCGCCTCGATCTCGTCCTTCCTCTTCACCAGCTCCTGCACGTCGCCGATGGTGACGGGGCGGCTCCCGCCCCGCTCCGCCATGGCCGCGCCGCTACGGGAGCCGGGAGCGGACAAACGGCGTCACGGGCGGCGGGGCGGGGCCGGCGGAGGGACCGCCCACGGGGGCGGGGTCAGTGCCGGGGGCGGGGCCAGTGCCGGCGCGGGGTGACACAGCGATGGCGGTGACACAGGGTGACAGCGGTGGCAGTGACACAGGGTGACAGAGTGGTGGCGGTGCCACGGGGTGACACAGCGGTGGCGGTGCCACGGGGTGACAGCTCTGATGGTGCCACGGGGTGACACAGCGGTGGCAGTGCCACGGGGTGACACAGCGGTGGCAGTGCCACGGGGTGACACAGCGGTGGCGATGCCACAGGGTGACAGCTCTGATGGTGCCACGGGGTGACACAGCGGTGGCGGTGCCATACAGTGGCACTGTGGTGGCAGTGCCATGGGGTGACACGGTGTCACGGAGTGACACAGCAGTGATCATGCCATGGGGTGGTACCATGGTGGCCGTGCCATGGGGTGACACAGCGGTGGTGGCAATGACGTGAGGTGACACAGCTCTGACGGGGACACGCAGTGGCCCAGCAGTGGCACTGCCATCGGGTTATACAGCTGTGACCCCGTCCCTGCTGTTGGCCCCTCTCCAGCCTGTGCCCGGCACACGTGCCGGGGCGGCACACGGCATCCATGTCCCCCACGGAGCGTGGCCGCAGGGGACACAGCCCCACCGCCGGACCCTCGCGCTCGTCCTCCGCACCCCCGGCACCCGCCCAGGCCCCCCGTGATCACCCTCCCGGCCCTGCCGGTGGCTCCGGCTCAGCTCCACGCCCAGCCGTGGGGTGTCTGTGCACCCCCATCCCGCCGCTCCCTCGTTTTGTGGCCCCTGCAGCGCTGACGGTGACACCGCGCGGCCCCAGGCCCAGACGCCCTTCGCGTGGCTGGACTCTGTGTGCAGCCAACAGTCCCGGCTCCGCGCTGGCCGGGATAGGACACGTCCCCTCCAAGGGGTGAACGTCCCCAGGGGCGGGCGGGGGGGCTGGGGAGGATGTGTTGCCCCAGTTGCATCACCCCATCATGGCCAGGGAGGTTTTGCGGTGGGTTAACAGGCTCCCCCCGCAGAGCCTCCCACCCTCACCACCCTCCGTGTTTAACCCCGCCGTGCCACAGCCAGGGCAGCAAAGGACTCCGGGATGTGGCCCCAGACAGGACGATGCGGGGAGTTCCCAACCCAAACCAAACACAGCTCTGGGTCAAAAACGCTTCAGGTTGGGGGTGGGAGAAGGTGGAGTCAAGGAGGAGCTTCCCCTGGGCCACCACTATATTACAGGCCCTCCTGGAGTCACGATCTCTTTGCCGCTGTCACATCGCCAGGTCACAAAAATGGTGAGGGGCAACGGATGGGAATTAATTTAAACAGCCGGGGGTCGACGGTGCGGGACCTCTCAGGAGCTTTACCGGGTTTAATCTGTGCTTAAATACGGACTTCTTAGTGCCTGGGCTGGAAGTCGTGTAGAAGAGCCATACACTGACCTTTGGATTCGAGCTCTCTGGGGGTTGAGGTTCCTTCCTGAACTGCTAACATCTCTCTTTTCTGATCCTCTCTTTTAGACATCCTACACAGACAAGGGAGAAAAGGTAAGAGCCGTTCCGTGTGTGCGGGCCTGCCCTGCTGCCTGGTGTGAAACATCAGCTGTCTTCATGCAAATAATATTCATTCCTTACTCCTTGATTAGCTGGTAAAATCAGAAGTAAAACTGCTCTCTGGCTGGGCCACACAGGATGTGATTCTTCACTGTAAATCAACATTAATAATGGACATTTTTTTGTTTCCTTTTTCTGTCTGGTTTGGGAGGAGAGAGCGACAAATGGAAGATGATGAGTATTTCCTGGCCAACCCCAATGCCTAAGCAGAATCCTCATTTATTGCAACATTTATTTCCAAGTGTTGCACCTATTGGCCACCTTTTTCCCTTACAAAGTGTTTTCCAAACCACTGGTGCCCATCGTGGTCGGGTGCCCGGTGCCACGGGTTGGCCGACAGTGGGGAACAGAGCAAAGGGGGATTTGTCCTGGCGCTGGTGGTTGTGTAAGAGCATTTTGGAGGAGAATTAATCTTTAACACAGCAAGGTCCATGGGTGGGCAGCCCGCTGCGGGGGCCGCGCACAGGGCGCGCCGTCACAGGAGCCAAGCTGGAGCTTTGCACCTTCCACCCCGCAGAGCAGGATCCTGCAGGACGTGACTGTAAAGCACTTTGGAAAATCACTGCTTTGGGGCAGCAGCTGGGGTTTCACCCGGTTAATTCAGATGCATTCGCAGGAAACACATTTGCAGGGTCGTGGCTGCTGCTTCTCCCTGCTCCGGAGACAAGCAGCGCTGCGGGAAAGGCTGCGGTGGTGGCTCTCAGCCCTGTTTTCCCCCTTCCCTTTAGCCCGCACGAGGCCGCTTCATCCACTTCCACTCCATCACCTTCTGGGTCGGCAATGCCAAGCAGGTGAGGCCATCACACGTGCCGCCGCCGTGCCGGGGCAGGGTGGACGCTCTGGTTGTTGCCTGCTGGAGGGGACGGTCTGTTGGGGGTCGGTTCCACAGCCCGTCCCTGGCTCAGCGCCTGCGCCCGCTGGCACGGCCGCGGCCTCGAGGGCCCTTGCGCAAGGCGAGGGGGGCGGCTGCCCGGGATGGGGGCTGGTGCGGGAGGGGCCCGGAAAACACAAACCAGCACACGTGGCACAGCCTGAGCTGCGGCCACCAGCCTGCAGCGACACGGCGTCGTGGTCGTTGTTGGCCATCGTTCTGCTTGCTGGCGAGTTAAAATTCCCTCTGCTTCAACCCTGAGCTGCTTTTGGCACAACCTCGCGGGTGAACAGGGGACAGGCAGAAATGTTGCCCCCTCGGCAGCGACTCCCTGCCTGCTGATGGCCACGTTGGGTCTGGGGGGGCTCTGCAGGCAGCACTGCCCACCGAGTTTGGGGTTTTTTTCCCCAATATGGGCCCTTTCACACCTCTGCTTGCTCCTCCCTGGCTGGAGGGAAGCAGAAGAGCTCGGTTGCTCCCTACACACACACGTGTGACTCGCACACGCTGCGGCGGCCGTTCCCCACGGGGTGTTGGTGCTGCTCTGGCTGTGGGGAGCCCCGTGGGAACCAGGGGACACCGGCACCGTGGTTTCACCCGGGACGGCTCTCGCCTGCCCTCAGGCTGCGTCCTACTACTGCAACAAGCTGGGCTTCGAGGAGCTGGCGTACCGGGGGCTGGAGACGGGCAGCAGGGAGGTGGTGTCACACGTCATCAAGCAGGACAAGGTAAGGGGACTGACGGACCTTGCGGCGGTACCACTGCCAGGGTGGATTCTGGGGGAAGACGAGCCAGCGTCAGGCACGTGGGTGCTGCTGAAACCCGTTTGTGCCGTTACACCCCGTCTGCGGTGCCTCTGCCCCAGGCTGGGGCCGCAGCAGCACCCCCACGTCTCCATTCCTCACCTCGCCTCTCCTTCCTCACCAGATTGTGTTTGTTCTCTCGTCCGCTCTCAACCCAGGGAATGAGGGTAAGTGCCGCAGGGCTGGGGATAAAGCGGGAAACGGTTGCGGTGGAGCAAAGCACCTCTGCTCATGCCTGTGGCTGCTCTTGCTCCGGGCAGAGATGGGGGAGCACCTGGTGAAGCACGGTGACGGGGTGAAGGACGTCGCCTTCGAAGTGGAGGACTGTGACTTCATCGTGCAGGTAGGCAGCTCCTCTGCCCCGTCCCGCACGGCACCCCGAAGCGGTGAGGGGAGGCGGGGAGGGGCCTGGGGACATCTCCCCCCAGCCCAGGGGAGCTGCAGCAGGACGGGGGGGTCTCTCTCCTTCTGCCCAGAAAGCCAAGGAGCGCGGAGCCGTGGTGGTGAAGGAGCCCTGGGTGGAGGAGGACAAATTCGGGAAGGTGAAGTTCGCGGTGATCCAGACGGTAAGTGCAGGGCAGCTGTGGAGTTGGAGCCCTCACGCTGGAGCGGGGTCCGTGGGAGCAGGCTGGACCCAGGAGGTCCCCAAAAAGCCAGGGCCACCATGCAACCGCTTTCCTCCCTCTCACAGTACGGTGACACCACTCACACCTTGATAGAAAAGCTCAACTACAAGGGCCTCTTCCTACCCGGGTACCACCCACCCCTCTTCAAAGACCCCATGCTGCCCAAGTTGTGAGTCGTCTTTGCCATTGTGCGCCGGTGGGATGTCCCAGCGAGGAGCTGGACAGGTCCCCACTGCCTTGCCCTGGACCCCCTATGCCACGGGGTGCCCCTGAGCCCAGCTGAGAGCCACCCCCGGCTTCCCCCCGCAGACCGAGTGCCAAGCTCAATTTCGTTGACCACGTCGTGGGGAACCAGCCCGACCTCCAGATGGTCCCAGTGGCGGACTGGTAAGAGTAGGGATGGTTGGCAGGAGGAGGGATGGAGCAGCAGCACCCCTCTCCTGCTCTCATCCTCTCCAACATCAGCTGCTGAGGCTAATTAAGCCAGAGCAGAGCTTCATTATGTGGGGATGGAGCAAGGGACTTGATTGTGCCTTTTGTGGCCTGGACAGGTACCAGAAGAACCTGCTCTTCCACCGCTTCTGGTCAGTGGATGACAAGCAGCTGCACACCGAGTTCAGCGCCCTGCGCTCCATCGTGGTGACCAACTACGAAGAGACCATCAAGATGCCCATCAATGAGCCGGCGCTCGGCAAGAGGAAATCTCAGATTCAGGTGGGTGCGTCCATCAGGCTGCCACCACCTTGAGCGGGGGCTTTGGTGACAGAAAAGGGACCAAGGGGTCAGTGGTTTGGAGCCGGCTGTGCGAAGGTGCCTCCCTAGAAAGCAGCCCTTGATCGCTTGTGCCTGCAAAGGGCTGGCAAACCCTGGAGAGCTGCCAGCACAGAGCTGGTTTACCCCTGATTTCACGTCATTTTGTCATTTTGTGCTCCCTCGGCCAATTTTGCTTTCACGTTTTTAAGCCCAGCCCAGCCCTTTGCACGCTATAGTTGTGCTGTCACTCACGCAGTGACTTTTTTTCCCTGTAGGAATATATCGACTACTATGGAGGGGCTGGAGTCCAGCACATCGCACTGAACACCTCCGACATCATCTCGGCGGTGAGTGCAGCCCCGGCAGGTCCCTGCCCCGGCCCGTCCTGCCCCACTCCACCTCTGCCCCATCCCGCCGGGCACAGTCCCTGCAGGGGGGGTGGTGGACTATGGCCCTCGTTGGGGTACAAGGACACAGGCAGGCTGAGCAGGCTTTGCGCCGTGGTTGTTTTACAACCAGGATTAACTGCCCAGTGAGTTGCTGGAAAGGGACCTGCCTCCACCTGCAAGTTGCTGGGAGATGCTCATCCCTCCGGCTTAAAGCAACTGGGGGCTGCAAATGGCATGTGCTGCCCTCGGGGGGTGGCTGGTGGGGAGCTGGGGCAGCCTGGGCTGAGCCACCGCAGCGCATCACCCACCTTCCCCTGGGGCAGGTGCTGGTCTGGACTGAGCCCAGCTGCTGTCGAGCACTTGGCTTTGAACTCCCGTCCAGACCAAGAGGCCCCCAGAGGTGTTGGGGGGTCAGGGTGGGACGAAGCATCTTTGCATGGGGACCAGCTCCGCGCTGCCTGGAGAGGGATCTTGGGCCCGTTCCTGGTGCCCGAAGCAGGAGGGTGGGACGGGTCCCCACGCATAAGGTTGGCCAATGTCACGGGAAAGCATCACCCTGCCTCCCGACACTGCTCGTCCTGGGCCACCCTCCTGGCACAAACCTCCCCACGAACGAGCCCCAAGCCCAGCGGACACACGCCGGGGTCTCCCCTGCCTTGCAGATCACCAACCTGAAGCAGCGGGGCATGCAGTTCATGGACGTGCCATCCAGCTACTACCAGATGCTGCGGGAGAGGCTGAAAACTGCCAAAATCAAAGTGAAGGAGAGCATCGACAAGCTGGAGGTGAGTCAGGGCAGCCTGAGAGGGAAAAGGTTTGCCCGGCGGCTGGACTGGCTCCCCGCAGTGTTTTGCAGGGATGAGGGTGATGGAAAAGGATCCCCTTGCTCCTCTGTGAGTCTTTGAGCTGTTGCCCCATTTCTTTTCCCCAGGAACTGAAAATCCTGGTGGATTTTGATGAGAAAGGCTACCTGCTCCAGATCTTCACCAAACCAGTTCAAGACAGACCCACGGTCTTTCTGGAGGTCATCCAGCGACACAACCACCAGGTTGGTTTGGGGATTTCACAGTGACCTTGGCTTGGAGAGCTCAGGGCCATCACGTGCCGTCACCCAGGCAGCTCTGGGTGCTGCTCCCTCCCAGGTGATGAACCCGCTGCCCGTCCCCGCGGTCTGTAACGTTGTCACCTCCGCAGGGCTTCGGCGCCGGGAACTTCAAGTCTCTGTTTGAAGCAATAGAAATAGATCAAGATGCGAGAGGAAACCTGACCATCCTGGAGCCCAACGGGGAGACCAAGCGCATCTAGAGGACGGCACAAAAACGCCACCCTCGCCCCTAACGAGCTGACTCACAAACGAACCGGGAAACAGCCAGTGCTTTGGTAAATAGCCCAGACCTAAGTGTCATAAACCCAGGGAAGCTGCTGCCAAGATGGAGATGTAAAAGGACTCAACACCTACCCCGACCCAGCCCCAGCACTGCCCTCCAGTGACTCCTCAGGAGAGGGAGCGTGGGAAATAGCAAACACACTCTTAAGAAGCAGTTTGATCTGATCCAAACCACCGAATTCTTAACAAAGAGCAGATACAAGGCATGTGCCAAAGACACGGAGCTACGGAGGAAGACAGAAGAAACAACTGGGAGCGCTTAAATTTTAGTCTATTGAAAGTTTTCTGTTAATTTTAGCTACGCGGGAAGCTGGGAGAGGAAAGCACGGAGGCGTTTGCCTCTCGGTGCGTCTCATTTTGTAAGATTTAATTGCTTTTAGACTCAATCTTGAATTTGCTGAGATTAAACACATGGTTTTAGGGTAGCTACAACATTCTGGAATGAGACTTAATCGAATTTACGTATTTCAGCCTTCCCAAGGCAACGCAATCTTGCTCTAATACCTGTAAATTCCTGAGTTAATGAAGAGTTGGGGTTTCTCCCGTATTTCAAGAAGCAATTGCTGGTGTTGGCGGTGATTCCTTGGCTCAGATCCTGGCTGTGTGTGCAGAGTCCCCTCTGGGCATCGCTCTGGTGTTGTCACTGTCCTTTGCAAGGGGACTTTTCCCCACCAACACAATAAAACCCTGTTCTGTCACAGCTTTGAGTGCCTGGCAGGTTAACAGGTCAGGGCTGGCGCCTCTCCACCCCACGCTGGCTGTGGCTCCCCGAGGAGGCCGCAGCCCTCAGCACACAACTGCTGAACAACATTTCGGGGTCTCCAGCACCCGCAGGTGTCCCCACTGTTGCACATCCGCCCCCTGAAGCCCCAGTGCACCCACCACTGCTCCCCGTTTCCCAGCATCGAAGCTGCTCAAACCCCGAGCAGCCAAGCCCCGGCCAAGCCCCCAGCTCAGCAGGGGCTCCGCAGACACGAGCTCTCCCCCCAGCCCATGCCCCTGCCCCATCCAGCCACCGCCGAGCTGAGCCCTGCGAGGTTGGGCTGTCCCGCATCCCCATCCCCTCCCTCAGCCACCGGGGGCAGCTGTGGAAGCTGAGAACCGAGCTGGGAAGTCACCTACAGGCCAGGCTCTCTCCTGCCTCTCCCCTTTTCCTCCTCCATCAGCCACCCCATGCGCCCCTGCTCCAGGAAACTTTTTCATCCAAAAGCTCAGAGAAGCCACTTGGACCACCAGCACGTTCACAGCAGCAGTCCCCAACGAGGGAGGGTTGGGGACACGTGGCCGGATCCAGGCTGTGCTTTTACCTGCACCAAACCTCAGCAGCTTCCCCTCCTGTAAACTACGGGTAACAGAATTAATTTCAGATTTGAATAAACTAATTTAAAAGGAAAACCAAAAAAGGGGTCTCTGGCCCCAGCAGCCTCACAGCATCACCCAGACCAGCAACACGAACATCTCACTTGGTAGATTAAGGGCTTTCGCCTCCATAAAGTTTAAAAAAAACCCCAAGATGTGAGATCAGAAAAATCCCGGGCAGAGGCTGCAGGAGCAGGGACCTCACCTGCCCAGGCAGCACCACTGAGGTTGGACAGGTCAGGGACACGGGCACCGTGGCCAGGGGGCCAGCACCTGGCTCTAAGGGTTGTAAGGATTTTTAACACTAAGAAAATTTTAAGTTTATAAACTTAAATCACTCACGTATTTCTTTCATGCAATATATAATGTTGCTTAAAGTAATTTCCTGCTCACCAGAATTATTATTTTCAGTAAACTTTGCTGAAAATTGGTTCCTCGAACTATCCTTTTTCTGGATCTGGTTCCTTGAGCTCTCATGGTTCACAGCACAGGTCTGAGAGCAAAAAACTGCCCTGGTTATACATTAAGCACAACATAATTTTTCTGTAAGAAAAGTCAGTATATTTATGGTTTGCTTTATAAAAGTTACTATAATACAATGGTACATAGTATTCAATTCACAAAAATATGAACAAATATATACAGCATGACACATCCACAACAAAAACACTTTCTTCAAAACAAGATACATACTGGTGACAGATTCTATATGCACAAAACATCCCTAAATTTATAAATTTGCTTAACGAAAGAAAAAGCAGAAATCCTAAATCTTCAAAGCAGAGTTGGTTTTTTAAGGAACTTAAAAAAAATATTTTTTTTTTTCATTTATTGCAAACCATTTAACCTGCCTCCTTTTAAAGGAGGCCCTTTATTTTCACACTGTGAATTAAAACAACCTGTTTATAGAACCAGAAAACTGCAAGGATTGGGAGCCGGGTGTTCTTCCATTTGGCTTTTAAAACTGCCCATTTGTTTTAAAGTGTCCGTTACGATGTGTTTCTTTTCACTTGGACAAATACTACAGTGGCAATTAAGGAGGAAACTCATAAACAAAACAAATATTAAATTGAAAAAAATCCAGTTGCAAACTTGCTTAAATACATTTTAGGTTGTCTATTAGACTGTACACATTTCCTCGCTTGAAATAAATAGATTTTGCACATTAGGTTTCAGACTGGGGTGGGGGGGAAAGAAGAAGCCTTGACTTGGCAATTTTTTTGTCTTCAGTTTCTTAATGCTTCTAATTCCATCTATTTATTTGACAAAAAACATATTTATACAGAATTTACATTATACAAAGCTTGACACAAGCTGTAAATGCCACCAGCTCCTTTGCTTTACTTAGTCCTTCTTCCTCCCCATCTCCTCGGCATCATTTAGAGCTGGAATCTGTTTAAAAAGAACTCCAAATTACAATAGTCACTTTTAATAAATTATTTACATGCTCTTGAAGTACAAAGAAATCAGCAAAAAAATTTCAACATGTTTCTACAAGAAACAGTGTTTGAAGAGAAGATTCTTGAGTTTGCCTATGTACAGAAGATGCATTTTTTTTATACTTCAAAATCCTTTTTTCCTTAAATTTTTATTTTATACAGAAATGCACTGAAATGATCCCTGAAAAAAGTCACAAAACCCAGAACTGAAACTACTGTATACTTTGTTGGAGTTTAAAAATTCTTTTTTTTTTTTTTTTTTCTTGTAGAAATAAGCTGCTCTATACAATATAAATATCTGCAAGATGAGCCCCTTCCCCTCCTGGACCCCCGATAGTCACCGACCACTTATACCGGGACCAACCTGGAACTGCAAACGGGTGCAAACCAAATGGATAAATGAAGGTGTTGGGCAGCAGCAGGTGGGATTTGCAAGCACAGACCCTGCTTCCTAGAAACTGCCACCCTGAACTCAAACCAGCTTCGTGTTGGGAAACTAAAGATTTAAGCTGTATTTCCAAAAGTTTTGCACTGTTCTCTTGGGTTATTTCCCTTGGCGAGATATGATTTTGCAGGGAGCACAGGCAACACCTCTCTCTTTTTATGTCTTCGGTTTCTATTTAAGTGAAAATAAATTGGGGACAAGCTTTTCAGCCAACAAAACTTCACTAAATCTCTCTAAAGCAGCACGTACTGGTGAGTTTTCTTGTTTAGTCCTTGCCACTATTTCCATGGAGTGCTGGAGTGCCCCTGCTGACCACGGAGGCAAACGCTGGGTCCGATCCAGGTTGGTGTGTGAATCACACACCTTCTGCCTTTCTCCTCTCATCTCACCAAAGTACCCGGGAGGGATCAGAGAGGCATCTCCATGGCTTCCAAAACCATGTCCTGTGGCTGCAGGGCTCCCCTGCCCCAGTGAGACCCGCCAAGCTTGCAGGGGCAGGGCAGCCACAGGCAACTGCGGCAACTCATGGAAGTCACTAAACCAGACTTATCATCCTCACTGTAAAATGATCTGTTTTGGGGATGGGGCAGCTTTGCAGTCTGAGACAAAAGCTGCACAGGCAGGACTCTGCAAGCCAAGATTTACGGGGAAGAAAAGAGCAATCTCAGGTTTGGCTTTCAGAAGTGCTGTGGGTCCAACAGCTCCATTTCCTCCTGAGGGGCTACTGGGGTCTCAGCTCTTCCAAAAAGTCATCTTATTTGTTTGGGATCCTAAAAAGGGAGGGGTTACGGGCAGTTTCAGAAGTATCCAAGTGATTTAGGTGCTCACAGTCTTTGGCACCCAAGTCCCTCTGGTGCTCCTAAAAACATGATGAAGTACCCCAGCCCGTAGGTCTCACTTCACAAGACCGTGACCTGCCTCCCCACCTCTCCTCAACAAAAATTAAGGCAAACTGCAGGGGCTAATCCCATCCAGAGCACACAGGTATGCTGGAAATACAAAACTGTCAGCAGGTACATAGGGGCTGGGCCACGTGGGGTGTCTTTGCCCCCACAAAACCACAGTTAACACACTGGTTTGATGGACCAGAGAGGAAGAAGGCCAAGGACAGCGGCACAACCGCCGCACGCAGGGGCTTCAGTTCTGAGACACAGGAAACTTCTGTGCATTTCCAAAGCTATGAAAGTAAAAGGCCAAGCTGTAGAGATACCAACTGGAGCATCAACACAACAAGATGAACCTTATTTAAAATAAAATAAATAGAGCAGCTGGTTTAACTCCCAAATGCTCCTGCCATCGCTGCAGTTACAACCAATGTTCAATGACAGAAACTAGTTGTGCTTCTCATAATTTCAGGTTCTGGGTCACCGTTACCCAATTGCTGGAAGATTTATAAAGAGCAGGGGGAAACAACAGAACAAAACCAAAACAGAGATGAGACCATGGACTGTCCAATCTCAGTGACAATTTCCTCGCCCTCAGACAGAAATACAGGCAGTATTAAGGCAGCTTGTAGCAGTCTGTGTGTTCCTGTTCTTTCAGGCCTTTTGTCTAAAGAAGAAATTCAGACGCAGAGCTCTAACCTACTTTACAAGCTCCACTCCACAGTGCAGGCCTGGCAATTCCGTGTTAACAGCTGAGAAAACTTCCAAGAAACTCTTTTGCAAGGTTGTAACCTCTGATCGTGGAGCTGTGGTCATACAGCGATTATCACTGATTTTGAAAGGCTACAAAAATACAGCTGTACCATTTGTTCTGTGGGGAGATGATGTTTCATTATGCAAATAATCTTCCCATTTCGTAATGACATTGCAACTTCCCCTTACAAGCCAATTAAAAAGGTTTTAGTACAACTAATCTCTACTTTTAAAGCAGGAGACATTCAATGCAAGTTGAAAAACTGATCCTGTCTATACCTGAACGGTCGCGTAACGTTTTCAGATCGCATCCAAAGAAGTATTTACTTGGTGTTTTGTCCCATTTTTAAATGGAACATCTCGAAGAACTGCAACCTTCACCTCAGCACATCTACAAGGACAAAATATATTGAAAAATAATTTCAAAGTATGCCTTCCAAATGTAAAGCAGCATTCATTTTCATGCTGTAGATGGAGGAGGACAGGGTTGCTCCCACAGCCTGCTCCGGGGGACACTTTTACCATGTTATTACTGGAGGGATGGGACCACCCCAAGGCAAGTTACTGAGTAACAAAGGGAGGAGAGCGGCACGACACAGCTTGCTCCTATCACAGGAGGCATCTCCCACATTCAAGGACAGAGCAAATAATCCACGCAAAATGCTGGAAGGGCAGGGAAATGCAAACAAAAATGAGAGAAGTTAATATGAGACACACATTAGCCTGTTCCCCATCTACAGGAAGAAAATCCTGTTACAAACGTGGGCCGTAGTGTATGCTTCCAAGGAGGGTAAGATTTCTGCAGGGTAAACACAGGCTGAATAGTCCACTTAATTTCAGACTCAGCCTTTTTTTGCACGCAAGACAAACAGATCTCCAAGAAACGGGCATCCCTAAAGGCCACACGCTGTGCCACGATGCTACAGCTACACAACTGACTTGATTTCTTTACTAGTGACTGCAGTATCCAAATGTCTCTCATGTACGGGCGCAGAGGTTTTGATCCCCCAGTATACCAGCATGGCATATGAAAATTAGAGACGAGCCCAAGGCGTTGAGGTCTGCAGCTGACCTGACTCTTCCCCGGGGTGTCTGGCTTAGGGAACTTGTTCAGGCTCATCCCTAACAACAAGGCAGGACAGTTCACCTATAGTCTCGTTGCGGACACATCTCCATACATACACACACCCAAGCACACGCACACACCCATTCACACACCCTCAAGCCTCTGGCTTGCTCTGTAACATCAACCTTACATTTATTTACAGCTTACTCTGAGAAATCTGTGCAATTTCAGCCAATCAAGCTCCCAACAAACCCTATATGGCATTTTCAGTCTCTGCTTCACATTTAAACGTTGAATGTCTTTTTCAACCAACAAAACTGATGAGAAAAAGGTAGCAGCATTTATGAAAAGATGAAGGTTTATAACAACTAAAAAAAAAAAAAAAAGGTACCATTATCCTATGATGGAGCATTAATGTAGGGACTGAACAGAGAAGCTAGTGTTTGGATAGACCATGCCACAAAATGGTAGTCACCTTTTTGTGTGCGTGTTGGATCTGAAAAGGAAAGAGCACCTGAAACATGAACAGTCCTCGTAAGCGTGTGCGCTTTTTGCTTTCATTCGTGATCCTGGCAGAAGTGCGAAACTTGCTTGGTTTTTTTCTTCTCTTTTTTTTCCTCTCTTTTTTTTTTTTAATTTTTTTTGTCCTTTTTAAATTTTTTTGTCTTCCTTTTTTTTTCTGGGTGTTTTTTGTTTTTTTTTTTTTTTCCTCTTTTTTTGGCAAAGTGCAACCACACCTGGTTACCACAGTTTTGACATGGCCGAAGGTGCAAGTGTGACGAGAAACCTCGAGTTCAGTTCAGGGTTCCCCTGCAGTTCTCAGAGCCACATAGACATGGGATTTTTACATCCTCAATTGGAAACTTGTAGTCATAGGTAATTTCCTCATTCACATTGATGTGCTGTTTGGAGTAGATGACAATCTTCTTTTGAGACTCCACCGTGATCACTTTAGCGTAACAGTTTGGCTGCAGGGGTGACAGAACAAGTAATGATTTAGGCTCCTGGTGGCCATGGCTTCCCAGCTTCCACACAATTATTCCACGCTAAAATAGAACAGGGCAGCCCTTTCCTTAGACAGCCTCAGCCACGCTTCCAGGGACTGGACCCAGGGGAAGCTGAGAGAGGGAGGCGTGAAGACAGAAAACAAGAGCAGCCCTCCTTGTGTTCCTCCAAAATATCCACATTCTGGTCATTTGTGACATAAATGAGCCTGCATGATACTCCACCAAGTTTGTCACAGGCTAAGAACAGCACAGCTAACACTTAATAATCTGGTCAGGCTGCCAAGTCTCTGAGTATAGACTGCAGCAGAGAATATTTTTCCCATGTGGACACTAAAAGGAGACTATTCCCACAGAATAACAATGCTAAAATTTTAAGGAAATATTTGTTAGATATGTTTGAAGAGTGTCTGTCAGGGTCCCCCAACAGAGTCAGGAGAATTCTGAGCGCACTCTGTCTCACTGCATGTTTCATTTCTCAGGTCTCTCAACATTTTTATGCTAGTCTAGACTCTGCTTTGATCTGCTGCAGCTCATTAACGTTTAATCATAACCCTGTGACCCCCTGCTACTTGTGAACACGGCCCCAGTCAAAGTTAGCAAGGACTCAATGGGTTTATCAGTATGTCAGGGTACAATTACATGCAAAAACATGATACTTACATTGCAGCTGTGATTAATAAACCTGGCGAAGTTTCCACATTTCGTGGCATCGATGATGGTGTCGTGGTCGACTCTGAACATGTAACTGCTTCCGATGCCTTCGTCCTCGTATCGCTTTTCACGCATGTCAGCAATGACCTACAGTTAAACCCCATGTGTAGGGTCAGGACGTGCTGCAGGAGTGATCTGCGAGCAGAGACCTACACAACACTCCCCTGAGCTGTGCTAGTGCCACTCAACAGGCCTAACTGAAAACACGGGAGTTCAGGATGGGCTTCTTGGGAGCCTATCTCCTAAGGATTCGAGTGCTTAGTTTCTAGGCGTTGTTGAAAATCCCACCCTTGTAAACCCAAGCCCCGCTGTCATACTCGAGCACTTCTTTCAGGGCTGGTTTTTGCTCAGATTTCACCCCCAGTCCAGCTTACCTGCCTGATGTTCTGACCCACATATTCAATCACCATCTCATCAGCTGCAATGGGCTCCATAGCAAAAAGGCCCCAGTCATGAATGTGGCTCTTGCAGAATTTTAGTTTTTTCTTCCGGAACTGCAGGAAGAGAACACCCCAAAACCCCAAGCCTAAATTAGCAACAGCACACAAAGGGAAAGGCTGTCCCTGGGTCCAACATCTGCAGCATGCTCCCAGACACAAGAAGTGCTGGGTACTTCGACCTGATTTAGTTCCCTCTGCCTTGTGGTGACAGGAAGGCAGGACAGGGATCATGGGAGGTCCCACAGAGTTGTATCATAGAATCATATCATAGAATGGTTTGGGTTGGAAGGGACCTTAAACATCATCTAGTTCCAACCCCCATGCCACGGGCAGAGACATCTCCCACTAGATCAGGTTGCTCAGAGCCCCGTCCAACCTGGCCTTGAACCCTTCCACAACTTCTCAAATATGGGGGATAGTGGCTTAGCCACTTCATCCATCAGTTCATCCAGAGTTGCAGTACTTGGGTTTTTATCACTGACCACACACTGGGGAGAGCAGACTCTGAGGCCATCGCTTTCTGTTCTGCATAACCCTGACAGTTCTGACCAGGCTCAAGCTCTATAATCATCATATACTTATTTATCATTTATCAGTATCTGCTTCTCACAAGCGAGTACAGTGGACTACGCGTCATGTTTTCCCTGCGACCACTCTGTTCCTATTTATTTAGGTAAATTATTTGTATTAAGTTGTATTATTGTACCAGGCTGTGTTACATGGAAGTACAGGAGAGCCAGGCACCATTCAACCCTCTGGCACGCAGAGCAGTCCCCAGCACTGAGACGGCCATCACCAAGGTGGGACCAAACTGGCCTCAGCCTGATCCCAACCAGCCCCTGTGCAAAGCAGCAATCCACGGGGTGACCTACCTTGAGCTGGTTGAACTTGAGCAGGTCACTGTCACAGCTACCAGTGAAGGAGGAGAGGAGCCTGCGTTGCTCTGACCGCCTCTCGGAGCCAGCCCGGGTGGAAGCATGAGGTTGGGCAGGGATGCTCATACCCTGAGGACAAATGGGTGATCAAAGCTGACCCAACAGCCCGCAGCCTCCCTGTGAGCAATCCCTTGTGCTACAACACCACCACAGAACGCGTGGCCTCCTAAAACATCCCACATCAAACACTGACACCTCCCTGGCAGCTCCCAGACAACCAACTCGACACAGACATAGCAACAGCTTCACCTCCCTCCTTGCCAAAAGGCAGGAAGCATCCCCTGTGTGTGACACCATCGAAAACCAAATCCCATTCACACCCCGTCAGTCAGCAGAGGACCTGTCCTCACCTGCGTGTCAGCTGGAGGCTCCTCTGCAAAAGCTCGGCTATTGTTGAGGTATTTAAGTTTGTCCTTCTTATCAATTTTGTAATAGCCTTCACTTCGTGCACAGCCCGTCACATGTTCCCGCATCCCATCATCCCGCTTCTTTTTCTTGGGGGTAGAAAAGCTAGTAGGTGGAAAGAAGTTAAGGAGAAACGCAGCCACCAGTGGATATCAGACAAAACTTGCTACAGCTACATGGAGCTAATACTGGGAGCTTGGAAAATTATGAAGGGAGCGGCTGCAAAAAATAGTAATACTGTTGAAAAATAAGAAAATATCACTGAAGTCCAAACACCTACAGAAAAAACAAGCACGGTCTTTCCTTCTTAGCTGCACGCTTTGGGAAACTAAAGAGGTAATGAAAATTTAAACATAAAAAGGTTAAGCTGTCAAGAGAAACCTGTTTGAGAAAGGATTTCCCCACAGCACCCACTACGTACACAGACAGCAGCTGCCCAGCCATCTGGATGTACCATTTTCTCTGGTTTGAGTGACATGCTTTTGTTCTACCTCCAGAAATTCCCTGCTGCCACCCCAAGCTCTGAAGACACCGCACTGATGCCACGGCAGCAATCATCCCCACCGACCAGATGGGCAAGAGATGCTCCTCAGCCCAAAGGGCTTGGAGAGAGATGCTGCTCTCACCACCCTTGGTAATTCAGCTCCTTCAGACCCTGACGGGAAGGGTAAGACTCTGTGCAGATGTTTCAAACCCCACTCTCCTATCAGTCAAGAAAACCTGCAGCTGATCTTGCAAGGACTCACTGCACGGAGCAGGCAGAAGGCACCTTCAGGTCTTTGGCTTCTGGAAGGACAGTGGAGCTGTACTACTGGCAGTTCACCCCAAAAACACAGCCATGAAGCCTACGACGATTAAGATCTACCCAAAAATGCTTCCTCCGAGTCAGAAAATATCCTTAATACCAAAAAACTGAAGCCAAGGGACCATAAAAAGCAAGAAGTGATGGTCTTGAAGTCAGAGTGCTGAGGTGTGAGCTTGCTGCAAAGCAGGTGAACCCTGCAGGTGTTTCACACCTACTGCGCAGTGTAGCACCGGGTGAACCGGCAATCAGCCACAGATGATTTTTTAAAACGGTTTTAAAAGTGACTGTAAATTTGCTGTTACAATAATCCTTATCAACAGGGAAACAGATTTCAAATATTTCCACTACGTGCCAAATGCAAACACGTTTAAGCACACGGTCATAGGCCAGGCCTAACCTCAGCTGTCCTGTCCTGCCTTTCACTGGCTGTGGTCACCCACCACTGCGGGGCCAATTACTCCCACCTTGAAACTGGTTTGGTTTTGAAACTGCTTCCCCAGATGAGGCAGACACAGACTGAGAATTACTGGGGATAATGCATTTCATCATCTTTTTTGAGTATTTCCTTTAAACAATTAAATAAATGTATTTCAAGATTATTGCACTGGTATGAAAAGGCAGAAAATTACAAATTTAATCTTACACGTTGCCCTTTGAGATGCATGGAAAGCAAGGATAAAAACATCCAGCTCAGCACTGAGCTCCACTTGCTTTTTGTTAGTATCACATCACTGACTATTTTAAGAGGTTTGGGCTTTTTTGCTTTTGCTTTCATGTCTTGCAGGGAGTAAGGGATGAGATATTTTAACTCCACACAATCTCCGGGCAACACACAAGGTGATGCATTTGTCTTCTTTAGCATATAAATCTATATATCCTTCCTAAAAAAATTATACTAGAGTTCTTAGGTTATGAGAACAGCCTTTTAGGCTCTGTTCTGGAGATCACTACTGGTGGCAGTACACATGTAGAGCCTTGTGAGACAGCTCATGTGTCCCAAAAATGCTCCCAAAGATTCAAAGCTACAGCCTACGCCACCGATTACCAGATCACAGGCAGGGAGGGAGGGAGGGAGGGAGGGGATGGGGCCAGACTCTGCCCCACCAGCACCAGCTGGTGCTACACGTGCTCCTCGCTGCAGCACTAGCAGTATATTCCCCCACCCAGCCCAGGGCCATGTCTGTCCCTCATGTGCCGCTTAGAAACCATTGCTTTTATTAGTATTTCAAACTCAAAGCAAGTTAAAGCTGCTAGCACCACTAACTCATCATTTTGGGCACAGATGGTGAGATTATTTTTACAGCAAGTTTTAGCCCCAAGTTAAAGCCCTGTATGTGCAGACTAGAAATTCCACAGGCAAGTTGGGGAAAAAAAGAAAAAAAAGGAAAAAAAAAAGTCTGGTTTAAATGCAGACAGAAGCTTCTCAAACTAGCATGGAAATCTCCCCAGAAGAGGTGCATACAGATTTTCCCTGCAGTCCTAGATTGAAAATGCAGCAAGAACAGCCACTTCTGCAGTATTTTTGTATTGCAGCTTCAGGGAATAAAACAGTCTAAAATTCCCTGCTGATATAAGCAATTGCTATTCTAGTAAGCAACAAATTTAGTCTTTTGCATTGTAAGTCCTCCACAACGACCATCTAGTGCATCTTACACGCGTCGTGTAACGCAGCGCGCCAGTGAGAAAGGATATAAGGATGGAATACCCACAGGGTGTCATTGAGCCAGTCCATACCATTGTCCTGCTGTAACAAGCGGTCATATGTGATACACATGAATTTGATATCTTCCTCATCTATGCCTCCGTTCCAAATATCATACAAAATGGTCATCTCCTCAAACTCGGAGCGTGGCCTGAACTGAGGCCGGGGTGGGGAATACTCAGGGGAAGGAATCACTGGGAGGTCCTCAGGTGTCTTCTTCTGCCTTCGCCACTGTCTTTTAGGTTTCGCGTGAGCTTCTTCTTCCTTGAAGTCTTCATTCCACTGGTTCTCCAGTTCCTTAAATGGCAGTTTCTCTGCAACTGTCTCAGTTGCTATTTTCTCATGGAAACCGTCATTCCTGAAGTCCAGGGTGACGGCTTCAGGGTCTTTCAGTCCATAGAAAGCATCAGGATGTCCACTCAACAGCTCTTTGCCCACAGCACTATCCACCAAGGCCACTGGCACAGGAGGAGGCTCTATGGTTTTGCCCGAATACACATCCAATGAGAGGACAGAAGGTGGCGACCGTTTTGGCCGACCTGGCCTCCTTTTAGGAAGAACAGAAGGTGGTGGTGGGGGAGGAAGAATAGAAGCACCAGTGGGTACTTCTGGTGAGAGCAAAACAGATTTTACTTCTGCCTTGCATTCCTCAATGGGCATTCTTCCATCTCCATGCATGCATGGCAGGGCTGCTACAGGTATTGGCTCATCAGGTGGCAAACCCATGTCCGTGTGGAAATCTGCTGGCGGGGGGCTGGCAAAGGGGATAGGGGAAGGAACACTGTTCATGCTGATCGTAAGGGAAGCACCAAGAGGTTCTTTAAAGGGTTTCTCATCTAGCTCATCCTCTGACTGTTTCTTGCCAGACAGAAGGCAAGGAATGGTAGCACCAGCCTCTGGGAAAGTAGGCGTGAAATTGAAATCTCTCCCAGGAGTCCGAGGAATGCCACTGTTAATGCCAGGAGATTGGGATGGGTAGGAAAAGGGGCTCCCTGGGACTTGAGGGGAACTGAGGGTCAAGCTGCTTCCCGTAAGGGGAGCGTCGCTTCCTGGCGTGGCTGGAACAGTTTCCGTGCTCTGTGACTTCGCAAGGGGGTGTGAAGACTTGGCCAAAATGTCTCGCCCAGGAGTCCTAGGAATCTCCTCTTCCACGGACGTTTTGGTCACCATTAACTGTTCAGGGAACTTTTCTGGAGGGACTAAAGATTCTTCCTTACCGGGAGTTGATGGTAAGGGAAGCATGGAGGATGGCACCTTGTGGGCTGGGAGCAAAAGAGTATCAGTCTCTGAATGGATCATCACCTCCCGTCCAGGAGTGCGAGGCAGCCGGTCGTCCTCCTCTGCTGCAGAGAGCAGTTTTGTTTTAACACGAGCTTCTAAGCTGCTGTCATCAGACTTGCTAAAGAAGCTGCTTTTATTGGCCAGAGGTTCTCCAAAGACTCCCACTGGAGTCGAGAGACAGAGTGCCGCCTCCTCATCTTGAGATTCAGGCTTAGGCCCTTCCTGCACCTCTGGCTCCAGCATGGTAGTGGGTTCAGTTTCTTCCTCTGAAAGGGGGAAAAAAGAGAGGAGAATCAGGAGCTTTGCTTCCACTTGGTTACTCGCCACTTGTAAAGGCATGTTTAAGATGCCGCAATTACAGAACAGCTCAATTCCACTGGGAGGCTTTAAAAACTCCAATGCTTTACATCTTGGAGGCACAGAGTGTGGAGTAATTAGACGCTACCACAGACATCCCTAATGGACCATAAAAAAAGAACACACTATTAATTTGAGGATTAGCTACAACACAGGCCAGAAAGAAGGTTTTTCTGCTTTCAAAACCCCTGACCACCTTTTGTACCGACATAAAAAGAATTAGCGGATTGTGGGGTGAGGACGTTGGAGGAGAGCTGTCAGAGCCCCAAGCTATCAACTTTTCTAATGTGGGAAAGTAAACTAATTGCAAGGCCAAGAAGCACCCTCAGCTCTCCAAGGAGGGAGCAGAGAAGGGAGGAGCGTAACACTCCTGAACAACACATGAAGGAAACGGGAAGCCCTTGTAATGAATGAGGAGACACTCAGATGCTATCAATGAGGCAATTTATATGCTGCTCTCTCTGCAGCAGGCTCATTTGTCTGGAGTTTATTTACCCCCTTAGGGCCAGGGCCAAAAGGAATCAACAGTGAATCTTGTTAGGCAGCTCAAAATAACATTTTCAAGTGGGAGAGCAAAAGGAGGTGAAAATGCCTGGAGAGCTGGAAGGAAAGCATTGCCCATTTGCGCTGACTGAACTGGAGAGATGCTGGGGAAGGGTCTGATCCCTGTAAGCCCTGTATGACCGGGCTGGGCTGCACAAGAAGAATGATGCACTTTGAGCTTGTTCCAACAGCTTACCTATAAAGCTCATTCCACATGTCAAGGTGCCCAAATGCAGGTCTCCCCAAATTTATATCCTTTCTGTCCTCTATGACCCGTTCTAGAAAGGACCTGTGTAAAACAGTTTCTTCTTTGCCCTTTCCAAATGTTAAACTACATTTTGCCTCTTTACGGCTTTCAGATTTGAGGCCAGCCAAGGAGTGATAGCTTGTGCAGGGACTGGATTTCCAGCTCTCCAAGTGGCAAAATACTGCTCAGTCCTCACACACCAGTCCTGCCCAAGGCTCACACTGCAGGCCACACCACATGTGATCATCCTGTTGACTCCAGTTTTTAACTTTTTAATTCCTCCCTAGCTGCAGTATTTGTCAAGCTTTATGCACCTCATTCCTGTTTTAGTAAAAGGTTTCTGATCTCCTTAGGTTAAATACAATTCGATATTGAACGAAGACAATCGCCTTCCTTCAGAAAACCAGGGAGTATCACTCATTTAAAAGGACTAATTAAAAAAACTCACAAATAATAATATCAGGAACCAGATATAATTCTGAGACTCCACTCACCTGCCCCATATAGCTTCCCAGTCACATACTGCTTCAGTATTAAAACCAAAAGGAGCCAGTAGTGACTCATTAAGCACAGATTCCTGTTCTGTTTTAGCAGCCATGGCTTTTCTATCTTGAGCTTCAGCCACCACACCATCCAGTCAGTCACCCTCAGACGATGACAACTGTTCAGTTCCTGTAGGACACTAACTAAACTGGCCCAGAATAAGATTCTGGATACAATAACCACAGTATTTTTAGTACCAGATGGCTTGTGTAGAGCTCCTTACTAGGAAGGAAAAGTTCAGCACAGCCCTCTTTGCCTGCACAGATAACACCTAGCCTAGAGCCAAGACTGGAGGAAGAAAGAGAACAAGTGAAATACAAAACCATACATATTGAATGCTGTGAGACTACTGTACTTGGAAACGTGGTAAAAAATGCTAAACCACATGGAAGAGCATACCTGGCCTGCAGATGGGAGACAACGCAAGTTTTGTCTCCTGGTCTCTTTCCATAACCAAGTGTTTCAGTGTTTCAGCAGCAATAGATGCCTCTGGGACTTCACCACATTCACCTTCCCCTGCCTTGATTTCTTCCATGCCTTCATCTTTCACTGCCAAAGCTGGCTCTGCGAGTCCCAAGCCTGTTGCATCCATGTAGTCATCCACAGGATACAGCTCCAAAATGGTCTCCCTCTCATCATCAGGAAGCTCATGACCAGCAGGTTCATGCTCAGTCTCAGCAACCATGGCTTCTCTATCTTGATCTTCAGCCACCTCTTCCTCCTCCTCCTCCTCCTCATCATCATCCTCATCCTCATCTTCATCATCTGAGTCTGAACTTGACTCAAATTCAGAGGAGTCTTCACTTTCATCAGATGATTCAACTTCAGCCTTGGAAGACGAGGGACTTGCTACATCTACAAGAAGAACAAATTACCATTAGTTCTGCTTTCTGACTTCATTAAATAATGAGGGTCTACTACAGGAGCAAATATCACTTCCTCACTCTAACAGCATGGAAACATCAACAGCAGTGTGTAGGTTTGAAGGAGTCACCTCTTGATTTATTTATTTTTGAAGAGATTTATAAACCATGTATTCGGATGCTTACAACAATCACCACACAACAAGCAGTTCCACGAGCAGCAGAGCTAGTGCTGCCTGGCACCTTGCCCGTGTGGGTCTCTTGGGGGACTGCATCTTTACTGGAGTTGTACTAAGATTTTCTGCTGTCTTCACACACTGCTTTAAAATGTGGAAACTATCACCTTCCAGAGCAGGAACTGATTAATAGGACAGAAAGTTATTAGCTGCTAAATTACCCGTTTGAAATCTGGTCCCTTCTCCTCCCAGCCACACAGTTTCTCCTCCCAGTTTCATAAAACAAGCACAAACTTAACTGGGTTTAAGACCTCTGCCTCTCTGTCAAGTTGGGCTGGGATCACTCAGGGGCTGCAGAGGTACTGCAAAGGGACCCAAAGACTGAGGGAACATGGAAGCCTTGCAGGTAACAATACCTGTATGCATTATCTTGTATAAAACCTTCAGTGAAAGAAGGTGCACAAATAAAAAAAACTGGCTCACAAGTACAAAAAGGAGACCACACCCAGCCCCAAAGGCAACGCTTGCTGCTTCCACTGAACTACTCACCCTCCTCGGAGTCCTGCTCCTCCTCCTTGTCACTTGTGTCTATGCCTGTCTCCTCCTCGTCATCATCTTCATCCTCGTCATCCTCTTCATCATCATCTTCATCCTCCTCATCATCATCTTCCTCCTCATCCTCCTCTTCCTCCTTTGCAAGAGAGCATTGCCAAAAATGAACAGTGTCTGACTCTGAGACCTGGCTGTCACTGCAGTAACCACCAACTCCCAGGGACACTGATCAGAGAACCTGAAGAGGGAATAACCTCACAGAGGTTCTCTTAGGGCAGACCCTAAAAGCAGAACTCATGTTCTAGAGAAGGTAGAGAATATGAGAAGGTAGAATTTGGCATCTGAAATTATTAGGCCCCCTTTTAATGACAGATAACATTCAAAACTACAATCACAAACCAACACACCTTGCCAGGTGCTGCTTTCACCAAGCCTCCCTCTTCTTCCTGCTCCTCTTCCTTCTCTGAGGAAGACTCTTCCTCTTTCCCTGATGTCTCATCTCCCTCTTCTCCCTCGCTGTCGAGCTCCAGCGGCCTTGCTGGTCGCCGCCTCAGACCCACTGCTTCTGCATCCTTCTTTGACAGGTCAGATGTTGTATCAGAAGCATCTCTGTCCCTCTCCGACTCTGGTGAGCAAAAAAAAAAAAAAAAAAAAGAAATTGCCATCTAATACCTTGCAGAGGGAAAAAGTTGTCTACATAATGGACACTATTTCTTTGAGAAGATCAATGCTAAGAGCAATTTGCCCATGGGGCATGTGAGAGCTGAGGTTTACTCACTGCACAGTGCAAGTGAGGGTGAGACTGGGTGCAGGGTCTTCAAATGCCAAGGATGGTAAAATGCGGGTGGCCAGAGCTGACAAGCTGTAAGCTAGGAGACATGGTATGACTAAGGTCAGAACAGGTAAGCCCGATTTAATACCTTTTTGTTCTATTTAAGTGCTTTACAAAATCCTGCTTTAGTTTCAAAACCAGTTGTGCCATAAAGTTGGTTCAGAATAACAACTAACTGGAATTCACTTTTTTATGCAGAACAAAGGATATTTAAAGCTTTGTGTTATTTCTAGTCTTCCCTGCCTCCAAGAAAAAAACGTTAAAATATCTTCCAAAAGATTTTTCCGGTAAATAACTTTGTTTTGTTTTTAAAATCAAATGCAGGGCGAACTGTCTCTTACATGCTTTCTCCCACAAGGTACCCAGCGAGCTGCAAGCACTGCCCCTGCAACAGTCCGTGAACTCATCTGAGCTCCCTCTACTGGGTGACCAGCTCTGCATCAGCAGAACTAAAACAGGTTATGAGTTATCCGTAAAATGTGGGTCTTAAATTTCCCGCCAGTGAATTTAAGATACTGAATCCAAAGGAGACATCTCCCAGCTGATCAGTGTTGTGAAAAGCAGGGTTTTAGCTCAGAACCTTGACTTTAACTGTAAGCAAGCACACTGCTGTGAAGTTTAAAAGAATTCAGCTTGCACGTGGTTTGCATCTGCTCTTGTGTTTCAAACAAATGTGCTTTGCAAACCTTCATCTTCATCATCGACAGAAGTAGAAGGCCGGATTCTCTTCTGATCTCCTGCTGAGGCAGCTTCAGGTGGCTCCTTTCTTTTCACCTGAACAAAAGACACAATTAGCATTTCTAAAAGTTTAAAACCAGCAGAAATCAACTTCTTAAGCAAACTGCTACTGCTTTACTTTGCCATGGTGACTTGCACCCAGAAACCAAGGGCCACTTCCCCAGCTCTTGATCCTTTATTTGCTTGCAAACAGAATTTCACTGTGAATGAAATTCTACCCCTTCAATTTGCATCAAAACATTCTGGGTACCAGCATGGTGCAGGTCATCATCAGGTACTTTGAAGATGACAGAGAAAACCCTTGACAAATCCATGTATCTGTGACCTAGCAGAACAGAAAGAGAGCCTGAGCCTATGCCACCTTAAAGAACCTCAAAGGAAGTTTTATTCTAAACGAAGACTGCAGAATCTCTTATCCTAAACCTTTACTTACACCTTCGGTGCATTCAAAATCCTAATTTCAGGGAAGCCCTCTCCCTCCCCCAACCCATACTTTCCATCTTTTATGCACATGGTCTTCGAAATAGGTGATCCTATGCTTACAAGTCTGATTCTGTAAACTCACATGAGGCAGAGAACACTTTTTACCAAACTTCAGGTGAGATTCAGCTGCCAAACTGCAAGACATTCTAAGCGAAGAAATAACTGTGTAAAGCACTACAACCATAAGCACTTTACAATCAGGCTGAAACGCTGTGTCCTAAACACAGGCAACTGTCCCATTTACCTTGCAAAGCAGGGAGATCCTTTACAGACAATTCACACATGTGGCAGATGAAAAGCTAAGACTGGGAGAGAAGGATCCTTGCTCTTAAGAGTATACTGGTGGGTTACAGTGATGCTGTCGGAAGCAACCCCATAAATGAACACAGAGTGGGGCTAACACCCACAGGGCGTTGGGACACAAACCCAGAGGTCTGTCCTCCTAATGCTCCTTTAGGGAATGTTAGCAAAATGAAAGGCAGGTCTTTGTTTTTACCTTGAAGGATGGCAACCGGATGGCCCCTCGTAACCCAATGCCCAAGCCAATTCCCTCGTATCCCAGGCCTTCTCCTTTGTTCCAGTTCTCCAAAAGACAAGATGTGATTCGATCCTTCGGCTTTGGTTTTTCCTCCACTTCTCCTCCAGACTTCACTGGAGTGAGAGACGCCTGCAACAGAGAAAGCACACTTGAGAGGGAAAGTTTCCTGGGAAGCACACAAACTCTGGAAACCATTTAGACAGCTGAGGTTTGTGAAATCTCACTGCCTTACCCAGGCATCAGCTTCTCTGAAGGCAAGGGCATCTGAAGATGCACCACATGGCCACACACACTTGAAAGGGAGAAGGTGCAAGAGCTCTTCTTGGTAACAAGATTGTTCTATCTCTCAGAAGCCTTCTTCCCTTTGCATTTTAAGAAGTTATTTTCTCCGCATAAGGCACTAAAACTGATTAAGACAAAACTGCTGGGACTCCCAGAACAGTGGCTTAGTATGAGACAGTAAGTGATCTTGCATTTGGAGCCATCACACTGGCAGGTAGAAGAGCAGACACCCCTGCTCTCTCCACTGAATGTTTTATAACATGATCTCAATTTCCTTCATGTGTAGCTTAACAAAAGCCAAAGTACTCCACAAGAAAGGACAAGGGAAATTAAAAGACCCGTTAGCCCCCATGACTCATTTCAGGTCTCTCAAGTCCCTGGTGTAGAGACCACAGTGACAACCTTCTGAACATCCTGAGTCCAACATCGATGCTAGAAGCAAAGGCCATAAAAAGGAGAGATGAAAGAGGAAAAAAAACTGCAAACATGAACCCAGAACTCGACAGCCCAAGGGAACGCATTCCTTCACCCAGGCAGGACCTACCAAGTACCAAGGAGCAGCTACTGTACAAAGGTCCTGAACTCCAACGGGAAGCGAAGGAGCAGGGATACACCACCATCCTCATTCTCGCCCTCCTGAACTCCCAACTGCTGCAGGAACCCATCTCGTCTGGTGACAGCTATGGGAGAAACAGAGCTACATCCCCCCCCTTACAAATAACCCAAGCATGTTCTATGTAAGTTAGACTAACACTGTTATCTACATTTGCTAACCCACACAACTGAAAGTAACTTCAGACCTTCTCGTTGCAAAGACCTTTCTTTTTTTTTTTGTGTGTGTGTAAGGCACAATATAGTAAGATGAAAATCACACACGTCTCTGTGTTCGCTTAGCAACCACAGCTCAAGTCCACAAAACCTGTCAGAAGGCTCCAGTCCTCAGAAACAGGAAAAATCAAAATATTTAGGCAAAACACCTAAGGGTCTACAAAACTTGTTAACTAGACACACAGCCTCATCTCTGCTCAGCCACGACAAAACCCTTTTCACCACAGCTGAGGTGTGAAGGAAAAGCAGAAATTCAAACCTCTGCAGCCACGGAGAGGCGGATGAGCCAGGGAGAGCATCATGCACAGTGGCACACATGCTCTTCTTGAGCAAAGGGCACTGGAGGTAATGTTCACTCGCATCAGCCAGCGGCATAACACTGACTAAGAGTTGGTTTCTCTTACAGATATGAACAGAGCTAATTTGCCAAAGCTGGTTGTAATCACTGAAGAGAAAGCATAAGCTCAGCTCTCCTGCTAATAAAGGACAAGACTAATGGGAATATCAAGCAGAGAATCCAGGTAGCTGCACTCCACAGCCAGGGATGGCTGGTTATTTCCTGGCACTCTGTTTAATGCATCTTACTCAGGCTTTCAAACCTAAACTCATCAACTAGATTCAGGAATAGGGAAAAGCCTTCCCCTAGGTCAGGCAGACAAGGTCCTTAGTATGTGCTGCCCTCCCTAGCAACATGCTCCTTAGCAGCTTTCACCCTGTAAGTTCTCCATCCTACCTGACCCAGGACGCCAGCTGGAGGACAGGACACCTTTACCAGGACACCTTGAGCATTCCCACCCTTTAGTTATGGCATGATACTTTTTGGGAATCAATCAGCTGCTCAAGTCGATTCCTTTGATGGAACATAGCAGCCAAAAAACAGAGAGGAAAGACAGCTGTCACAGGAGGTGACAAGTGTGTTGCTTCTTGTGCATCGCTGAAGGTTCAGGGGCTGCCAGCAGCATTGTGTAGATAGTATTTGCTGTCCTACTAAACATGAACGTTGTTGGTCAGTCGAGGGTAAAAAGAAACCCACAAGGCTTTCTGCTCTTATGACTGGGGAAGGTGAGGAAGACAGCAGATCCACAAAACCTCCAATCAAAGAGGGACACACCTACTGTAGGAACTGGCATATGGTGGAGCTCATGCGTTTCCAAGATGAGCTTTGATCTCCCCAGTGATACAACAGGAAGGCTGCTGCAGCTAGATGGTCCAAGGATAGGAGATATTAAAAGATATTCTCTCTCCCTACAAATGTGCCTCATTCATTTCTAAAGAAAAAAAGAGGTAAACAAGCACATATGTTGTCTTATTTATACTTCCAAACCTCTGAAAATAATATAATTTCTTTCACTACTGTCAATCAGTAAGGAAAAGTATGAGGAGCTTCAATTAAAACCATTAGGAGGGAGGAAATGGGGATGCAGGGCCTGTTCTGGAGGGTCATTTCAGCTCAAACAGTGCCTGGAAGTCCTGGTCTATTCCAGAAAATCAGTGTCATAGCAAAGCGCGGGGAACTGACCTCCAGTTGCCACCAAGGAGCCCATTCGGCTCATCCTCATGTGCATAAAGACACCAGCAATAGGAAGGTACAGTTTAAGCTAAATACTCGTATTTTGCTTCCCTTTAGCAAAAGCAGGCAGCTTATGACTGAGAAGGAATCCTGTCCCACACCAATGTCAGGGGCTGCCCAGTCCTAGCAGAAAGGAGGCTCTGAAATCTGTGGTATTTTCCTGCGTGCAACAGTAACACACGGCCTAGCAGAGGCTTCTCCAAGCAGTACCCTGAAGCAGCAATGGCTCTGGCATTTCTGTTCCTGGACAGAAAGCACAAGTGTTTTTCCATGCAGCAATTTCATATTTTCAATTAGTCTGCTCACATCCAACATAATCTGTGGGAAGGACTGTGGCAAGGTGCTGTGGTACAGTCAGCTTCCCCTCCCAAAGTGGGTTACAAATTCCAGGTGAGGGAGGAACATGCTAAATCCAGCCATAGCTCAGGATATAAAAGAGCCTGAGCAGCCGCTGAAGATCTGCCTCGACTTGCTTCTGCTTCTTCACTGCAGATGTCTGGTTTAAAATAATTTCTTGGGTACTTCAGTTGCTGCTTTTGCAACTATTTGCTGGATCTGTTTCCCTCACTGCCCTGGAAAATCAGGGGCCTCCTCCAAAATTGTCAGCACACGCTCACTGGTAGGAGGCAGAACCTCTGAGCGTTAGTCAGGAGGAGAGGGACCGAGTTTCTTGCTGCATGTCATGCTAGCCAGCTCTAAGCCAGAGCAAATTACACTGTCATAAAACAGCTGTTAAGCAGCAGCATAACCAACCTCTCTGGAAAGCCAAGGAGCTCTTCCAGACACTAGAGTTAGGATGCAACTGGCTTACAAAAGTAGGTGGTGAAGATACTGCTCTGAAAACTGGCATCTGAAACAGAAGATGGATCTGCAGGTTGTGGTTTGGTTTGTTGGACTTTTTTTTACAATAATTCACTGTAACAGTAATTTTGAGCCTTGCATGAATCCTCCTGTAGTGTTAGCTTTTTTTTGGTAGTGACAAATTCACCACATATTAGATCACAGAGCTGTTGGCTGGCCGAGGTACACTTTAAATTGGCTGAGAAAGGATCAGACGATTCATGCAAAGCTGTTTTCTTAACTAATCCCTGGAACTCCTCATGTATTTGGCCAATGTTCAGCCTTTGAGTTAATTGCTGCTGTGTACATGCACTGGGAAGGCAGGAGGAGTGCAGAGAACTGGAAATACCCACAGATATCACACAAAGTGGGGAACACAAAATAGCAGCTTGGTGGTTTCAAACACTCTTCTTGCATCTGACTTCAGTTTTTTGGAGCTAAAGTTCAGCTTCCTCTTAGACACAAGAAGTCCTTGCACATTTGTCTCCTGATCTTGAGGTCATTTCCTCCTACAAACCCCTTCCTGGAGGCAGCCAGCAGTGTTCCAGACCACCAAAAAAAAAAAAAAAAGAAAATCAGCTAAACTTTTCAAATTTCACACCCTGGGAATACTGTACTGAGAGAGAAAAGGGAAAGGAGATGAGGAAGAGGGAATAACCCTGGGCTTTTGAAGTGTAAGAGCAGTCCCATCACCACTCTTGAAGGCCTTCCTGAAAGAAGCGCAGTGGAGAGGACACTCTAGGAGCTGCTAGCCTCGTCCTACGACCACTCCTTGGTGGAATTCAGCTTTAACAGGAGTGTGCAAGGCCCTCCTGGACAGGGAAAGTCTGCAAACACGCACGACGGGGCTGCGGTGACACGCAGGAGGGCACCTAGCCCGTGACCCTGCCCTGGGGCAGCAGCGGCTGCAGCAATGCCCTCCCTCAAACACCTGCATAAGGGCATCAGAGCTCTCTGAAACAGTCAGAAAAACAGCTCGTTTGCAGATCCCTCCTGTACCATGTCCCAGAACGGCCAGCATATCCCGCCAAGCAGGCTGGCTCAGGCAACACACCACCAAAGACAAATATGCTCTCCAAGACCCCCACAAAGCATGAGCTGCACTTAGTCCCTCGCAGAGAAAGGGCTGCCCTGAGATGCCCCAAAGCTGGAGGGAATGAGGAGGAGTAAATCCACCCCAAAGCAGAGGGATGTCACTGAGAACTAACCACTTCATCCTCAGGCCCACATCCAAATGAGCAGGACGGTGTGAGAGCACAGCAGTTCACTCCCAGGCGAGCAGTTATTGCTCCACACGTGTTCAGAGAGAACTCTGCACAGTGTAACTCCATCAGTGACTGGGAAGGACTAAAATTCCCAGCCTGTGTTTTGTTCTGACAGCAAAGCAGCATAAAATGCCTGCATATATGGAGTGACACCATGGAAATAAGTCAGGTTTAAGACCCAGGTGTTAACTTCTCCCAAGGCAGGTGACTGTAGGGACTGAGAACCTTCCAGATATTTGCAGGCCAAGGTCTGCAGCTCCCAGCACATACTCTTGCTGCCTGGCTCAGCACAAAGACCAGCCCCACGGGGAGGCATGGAGGCAGGTGAGGGACAGGGACATGCATGCCCCCCATTTAATGTCAAGCAAAGTGGTTTCTCACAGCAAAGCTATTTCGTGGCTTTATTTTTTGCTTCTGTTTTAGTTACCATCCAATTTTAGGGTTGTGGGTTTGTTTTTTTTTAAAGTCAGTTCCAGATCCCTGCTTACCAACGCCCCGGACACAAACACTATGAAGAGTTCTCCCAGGGATCCAGCACAGAGTATGTGAAAGCCTACCTTTGCCAGACGTTCCTTCTTGTCCCACCAGTCATCAAATGCCCGAAACGCCACCACTTCAACCATCTTCCGGTTCAGGTCCCTTTTCATGATAGCCTTTAGCTCCTTCACTATGACCAGGAGGACTCCATCCACAGTGGCTTTGTGGGGATCTTCCTTCTTCGGCTCATAACCCGGTGGTGGAACTGAGGGGTCAAACTTGGGCAGTGGCGGCCACTGCTGTCCACGACCAAGAGCTGCTCCCATGGAGAAAGGGCGGTATGGCGGAAGATTCACAAACTGCATCCGACCCGTCATGAAAGGCGGATACTGGTATGTGTTTTGTGCCTGCATCATGCGGCTCAGCATCTGAGTTTGCATCTGGAAGGACATTGGCATGCCACCCCACTGGTTGCCCAAGACACTTATCATATCCACTTGCATGACAGGGAACATGCCAGGATGGAACGGAGGAAGCGGAGGCAAGATATGAGGCGGAGGGACCCCAGGGGGGGCAGGGAGTGGAGGCGGGGGGACAGTGACAGCAGGGTGAGTGGGTGGGGGTGGTGGAGGTAGAGGTGGAGGCATCGGGAAGCCTGGCTGTGGAGGTGGCGGAGGAGGAAGAGGAGGGAATCCCGGTGGTGGCAGGGGGGGGATCGACGGGGCCATCACGGCCGTGTTGCTGACAGAGGAGTTCACCACAATGGTTTTGGCACATTCTGCACTGGTGATGGGCGCAGGATTGGTCTCATCGTCAGAGATCTCCATGTCCTCCCCTGAAGAATGCTGACCCTGCAACAAAAGACAGAGAAAAGGTGAGGAGCACATTCCTTTTACATTAAATATCACAGCTCTGGCTGCTTCAAACAAAAGCTAAGTTTAACACACGTTTTAATTGGGAATGGAGAAAAGCGAGCAATGCGCTGAAAAGACAGGGCCCATTGAGCAGCTGGTGCCTATTGAAGCTTTTCTCTTCCATGTCAGACCTCAGGAAGCAGAGAGGTAAAAGCTTTCTAAAAGAGCATCAGTACCAACTGAACAAAAACCTCAGCTTCTATGGAACAGAAGGAATTGCTCCCATGCTCGGCGAAAAACACACAATCCAAATGTCTTTCACTGCAAGGTACAGTATCTCTTATTTGTATTTCATACTGACAGGTGCATTACACCATGAGTTTTTATTCCTTAGTTTTTAACATGCACAAAGAATTTCCCTGCTTTTAAATTATAATCCCTGGCTCGTTTGCTGTCAACTCTTAACCTCTAATTGTGGGAAGACAATACTTCCATATGGTTGCTGCTACTAAAAGTTGGTCTTGACTAGACCACAGTAATTCACGTGGAGAAAAAGAACCCCAAATCTGCTTAAATTGCCTTTAAACATGAGTCATAAATGCTGGAATTCGGACACAGCATACGTCATGTTCCTGGGCAAAATGAGTACTTTGCTAGCCACAAGATATACAGATATAGAATTATAGAAAAATATAGTTTGGAAAAGTATTTTAATATTTTTAAAAAACAGAAAAATGCTAAAACTATATTCCACCTCCACTGTCAAATAGATGGAAACTGGATTAAAACAGAGGGTGCCTGCTTGCTCTGAAGTCTCAAAGCTGCCCCATTAGGTCCCATGCCCCACCAGCTAGTTCCATCCTCAACAGCAAATGGTCGCACCTGCACGCTATGAACTACAGGCAATTCAGTCCTGACACTGTCTCCAGCACAAAGAAACCACATGTACGACTGTCACATCCCTCAAGTATTGTTATATCCTGACGAGAAATACAGAAACCAAATACTGCTGGAAGACATACCCAACACACTGACAGTTTATCTAGGAAACACGAATGGGGCTGACCTTTTACTTGTAGGGATATCAGCAAAGACAAGACATGGCCCCAGCTACCTCCTCCAAAACTACTTCTCCCGTTCTTCCTTTTTTTACAGCTAAAATCACCAAAACCCACACTCTCGTGACAGCAAACATCCCTCAGTTATTTTCAAGGCAAAAGCAGAAGCACTCATCATGACCTTCTCTCCAAGGCTCTCCACAAGCATGACGGGCTTGCCTCCTTCAAACAACTTATCAAGCACTTCCTTCCTCACAACAACAAAAAAGCCAAACAGTTTGCGTGTTGCCACCAGCTGCTCTAAATAAAGAGCATCCCCATGTTCATCAGCACAGACCTGAGCACAGCAGCGACGCTCTGGTTCCACCAGAGCTCTGTTGCCTGCCCTGGATGCTGTGGGCTCTAGCCTATTAGAGACAGTAAAAGATCACGATCAAGTGGTCTTTGACTGCCTCTCTACCTCAATCTTGGCAAGAGTTTTGGAACCTGCTGGTTGTTTTCAGCCAGATTTGACTGTAGATCCCAAAGGTGTTTATTTCTTCCACGTTTTGTGCCAGCAGGTACCTCTTCTGTCTGCTTGCCTACTAGTCTTTGCAGTCTGAAAGGAAAGAGCAATAAAGCTCAGCCCTTATCATACAATGGAGAAGCTGCACTGGGGAGAGCTGCTGGGAAGGAGGCATTGTTGGCAGTTCTTGCCCTGAAACTGCTGTGATTTGATTTTTAACCTGTGAATTTTGCACCGGGGTAGGGGAACAAAAGCAAGAGCAGCTGAGTTGACAACTCTGCTATGAACTGTAGCTGTATGAAGCTGAGGAACCACAACTATCCAAATCAAATGCTTCACGTTTTATCAAAGGTCATCTCTGCTACAGCAGCTACCACCAGAGAGCAGGCTGAGCACAACACTTGCAACAGCAGCTTTACAAATCCTGTCCTAGCACCTCCCCTCGCGCTGGCTTCCCCGCATTCCTCTGCTGCGGCATGAACCCACCAGCTCACGCACTGCATGGGTCACCCCCAAAAAGCCACGTGCAGTTTTAGTGGCATGAAAACGCCCAATCCCTCAAGCTCAACAAGGCGATCACCTTTTACCCCTGCAGAAGGGCTGAAAGCACGAGCCTGGCAAACCCTGCAGCGAGTGCTATCGACCCCCTGCTAACCGTAACGGAGAGGAGACTCTCATGTAGTTGCTGAGTTGCTTTAGTGCATCTGTACGTGCAGGGAGGTACTCCAAGGGCTGTTCTTTAAACCCTAAAATGAACAGCTAAAAAAGAAGAAGTAGAAATAATAACCCACTGCACTTGAGTCTTTCCAAAGCCGAATTGTATCATCTCCTCCTCGAGCTGTCCACATCTGGCTAACATTTCTACGTGGGTCTCACACCCTGCATCCTCTCCCCAGCAGCTCTATTGCAGTCACGTCCCACGCGGAGGATGCTGGGGAATGAAAGGACATTCTGCAGTTCCAACTACCGCAGCTCCAGTGAAAGGGGCAAAGGAAGAGCAAAGATGACAACTGTGGCAGGTGTAAACAAATTTCCTCTGAAACAGACCCCGTTTTTCAGTAAGTGAACACAAAAGGCACTGTTAAAAGCACTGGCTCCAATTGCAAAAGCTGGACGATGCTAAAGGTCAGTGTTGGATAGGAAGCCAAGAGCGTTCAGGCTACCAAGACAGACAAAACTAGCTTCATATTCACATTCATCTCATCTGATGGGATATGGAGGAAAGTCACCCCACGAAGCCTCAGTGGAGCAGTGCCACAGGGAGCTCCAAGCCACAAATTCTCCCCAGTCCTTCCTGCAGGATCCTGCACCCTCCCAGTGCCACCCCACACCAGTCTGAGTCACCGCTCAAATCAGCCTCTGGTGAGCACACAGCACCAGTCCCACAGCGCCTGCCTGAGCCACGTCCTCCCTTCCCAGAGCACCACCAGCCCAGAGCAGCCCATCTTGCTGTAGGAGACCCATGTGCTCCCACTCGTCACTCAGCACCCACTCCTATCTGCATCAGTCCTTTACTCAGTCTCAGATACCAAAGAATCCTGCCTGATAAATGAGGTTGGTTTTCCCCCTTGAAGGAAATATCAGACAGAAAAAGCCAATCCTGAAACTGCAGAGAGGTGGCACGACTAACCACACTCCGTGTTGTAAGTACACAGCAGCTTTCTCCATTCAACCATGCATTTAATTTTACTTAAGAGGAAATAAGAACTGTTAAAGCAATAGCTAGCATTTTTGGAAGATTGAAAGGTGGGGGGTTTTTTTAATTCTTCTGGTGTTCAGATGGGTCTGCAGGAAGCAACAACAGATTCCCTGCTTCCTACAATGTTGGGCTGACAACTCACCTGCACTTGCACAGCGAACACAGCCTGTGCTCCAGTTTTATCCCAAGCAAGATGGAAAGGGAAAGAGAAAGAGATTAAGCGGCAGGGAGAAACAGATCAAAAAGGCAGAGGGAAAAAAAAAATACACAAGGTTAGGAAAGAGGTCAAACCAAAAGAAGGTCATCTACAAGGAATTCTTTAAAGAAAGTTAAGAGGAATGAATATTTAAAGTGGATGAGCAGTTACAGTAAAGTCATATCTAAGGGGCAAAAAACATGGGCACCAACTGAGTGAAAGAGATAAAGGTACAGAGGGAAAAACCAAGGGGAGACATAGAAGGATCTTCTGTTACATGAATTTCTTTTCATTCACCTGTCTGAACCTGGATTTACTGTGGTTGCTACCAAATATCTCTCAGGGTAGAGCTGAAAAGTAGCTACACTGTCCTCCCAAAGAAACTGCCTTTTAGCTGGCTTCCCTCTTTGGTCTCACAAGGAGAAAAAAAGAGAGCTGGTATGTGGCGTATGTACTGCTACGAGGATGTCATGGCCATCACTGTCAAAAAACTGCGTCAATCAGTCTTGGAGTTCACCTGCACATTTCTGAGGGCATCTGGTACAATGCTTCCAGAAAACCTCCCTTTGACCCACTGACAGAAAAGCCATTTCCAACTAAATTAATTTGTGCTGCCATCTTTACTTTGCATTAATTAAATTAAGAGTTAGCAAAACAGGTATTTAATTATACGCATGACACATTTTTCCAAAGGTGTTTTAATGATGCAAATTTGTTGGGAAAGATTCACGTCAGCGTAACTGGTTATAAATGGCCTCATTCATTGTTCACCCAAAGTGCTAACTGCCAGCTTTAGTACCAGTACAGCACATTTTAGCACAGGCAGAGCCTCTTGAGTTAAGTGAAGGGAACATCCTGAGATCTCACTCCTGGATCAGCCTGAATAGTGACAGGGTAGAGAGCCACTGAATGCAGGGTATCGGTTTTATCTCTGAACAATACCCAGCATTTAGCAAGCAAATGTTCATACCTGCAGAAAAAAGAAACTACATCCTAATATTTGCATGCAGAACTGGCAGTTTCCAGATGTGAAGAGGCTGTTCTCTCCCCGACCCAGTGGAGTACTGACAGTGCAGCAGCAGTTGGGAGTTTCATCGTACGTGCCATTCGGTACCTTTCCTATGGGCAGAGGAACTTCACATGCTTTCACTTCCTTTTAAAAAGGCCATCTGATAAAGAATTTACTCAGAATTTCAGAATGAATTTTAAATACTATCATCTTACAGCTAATTTCACTTAAATATTCTGCTGGGTACCAAGTTACTTATATTTGAGGTAGGGAACTTGTAACACTGAACGTAGCAACTACTCTGACATAGCCTGGCTAAGCTCTGGTGCATCAAAATAATGAAATGCAGGATCAATAGCATTCAGCACAATGCAAGGTCATTAGCTTTAATTAAGGGAAGCATCCTATGCTTGGAAGAAGTAGTAAACTTTTAAGCCTGCTGCAACTTACATTCACAGAAACCAGAGAACAAAAAAAATCCACTCTTTAAGCCCTAAAACTTCAAAAACTCTATATTTAAATACTGAAAATCTTTGCCATTTAAAATGTTAAGCAGCAGCTTTTCAATAAAGCTAGAACTACAATCAGAAGTGGCTCCTGGACAAAAAGTTTTCATAACCTGGTCAAACAGTCATCACTTGGTTTTGGATTAAGTCCATCCAAGGGTCTAAAATATTCACAAGTGAGCAAGTCTCACCCTTTATCCTTAGAAAAAGTAGAGAAAGAAAAGCCTTCAGAGGTGGAGAGGACAAATGACCGAACAGGGTCGTGCAGTAAGTTGCTGGCAAAGTTGAGAATAGACTCCAGGTCCCTCCAACTGCCTCCCCACAAGGAGCTCACACCGTGCTCCTCACTGCCCACACTCTGTGTTTGACAAGGGAAACGGCCCCAGAGCGATACGCTGTGATCCCAGGGTGAAAATAGCCCAGGTTCCCTAACACACAACTCTCCTCCCAGACTCCTTCAGCAGAGCACATTAAAGAGAAGGAGACGTTTCAAACCTGGCACATTTCTTACAACATCATCCAGAATAAAAACGAAACCTGAGGATGCAAACCAGCCACCTGCAACTCTTCCTCAAAGACACAATTTCAATGAAAAAAATCTTTTCAAAAAAATACAAGCCCATTCAAGTTTGGCCCGGAGAATCACACTGTTCACTTTGCTAACAGAGTGAAATACCTCTTGCTGTCCAAAATCTACATATCCGAGCACAGTAAAGCCTTCAGAGTATATTGCTTTGGTTTTTTTTAACCTGCTTTTAGCTAGAGAAGAGCTTGCAGGTTCCATACGTTCTTGGCAAAGCACGTAAAGAGGAGCCGTGCCTCCAAACTGCCCTCTTTGCTTACTGGGAGTGCAACATTTGGGCACGATGACATGGCAGAGCGTTCACACCTCACGGTGCCAGGCATGAACAAGGCAGACTTGGTACCGTATTTACAATACACAGAAATATTTTTACTTTGCTAACTATAATTATAGCTCTCCCTCTGAAAGAAAACACACAAGGGTGGTACTTCACTGGTGTTGCAGAAGTGGAGTAGGGGAGGGCAGAGCTACTTAAGGTAGTTTGCCAGTAGTTTAGCTACAGCAGCAAAAAAAACCCAGAACAAATCACTGCCTGCACCTTCCTGGGTGAGCTTTTGAGCCTGTTCAGATAACTGTGCCATCACCAGCACCTGTGGTGGCTTGTGTCAAGCAGCACATCACCACTGCAGCCTGGATCTACACTGAAGTTTATTTACTGCCTCCTCCCCAGACACCCCACGTCGGTTAGTCACGTCTTTCAACCTCCTGTGGGCAGCTAAGAGAGCACCCGTCCTCCTGCTGCTGTCAGAGCGCATGATTGCGATTTTAATTGGGACAAAGACAGCTTTCAGGTGTATGTGCACTGTAATAAAATGCCCAGCTCAGCAACAGGCAAATGGAAAGATTAACATATTACAGATCAGTGACTATAAGTATCTTCTGCAACATGTATTTCTATCTCAAGAACAGAAGACTGCAAGATTTTTATATAGCTATATATTTATACAGCACTTTGCAAACTAACTCACAGGCAAAGGTTGCAAAGAAAATGGAGCGGAACACAGACAGATCAGGGCGATGGACTCGCCGCTGTGTCCCACAAAAAGGGGCACCAAAAAGGCTGTAACAGAGGGATTTCTCACAGAAGAAGAGATGTTAACTTGGATGTTTGGGTTTCTTTATTATCAATTGCTAAAGTATCTCTCACTACTTGAAAAAAAAAAAAAGAATTCAAGCTCTATGAGATGACAATGTCCTGTCTTGGCTCAGCTCATGTTTTGGTCTGGTACTTATTTGCAGAGCTTCTTTGGCACAGACAATTCTCCCCACACCTACAGGGCTGCGCAACAAGTAAAACAAGTGACAATAATATTCAAGTGCTCACTGTAAACAAACAGCACTGTAAACACCAGCCTAACTTATGCCATTTTCTCTTTTTGATTCTAATGTCAAGAGGGCACTTTAAGTCAATACCTCAAACCACAAAAGGATAGAGGCAGAATTCCCCAGAAGTCCCTGTTGGTCCCAGAACAGGAGGACGGGGTGAGGAAATGCCACCACGGTGCTTGTTTGTGTCTCACAATGTGCTGCCTCAGGTGCTGGGCCCTAATTAGACCAACCTGCTCACAGGAAGATGCTGCAAGTTGGGATTTGTAAGGATGCGAGGAAGGAGCTCACCTGGGCTTTCAGTGCACAGCAGGAAGGGCTTTTGAGAGGAGGCAGCACGTGGAGCTAATGCTTACAAAGGGAAAAGGTCTCCTCACTCACCCAGTGTTTCCTGACACTACAGAAACATAACTAAATCGACTTGTGTTTTAAGGACGGTGGGAGAGCTGGAAGGCTGCCCAATGGTCCATGCCATCGTTAGAAAATCTAGTGAATTAAGATGACAGCATGAGCAAAAACGACTCCTGTACGATGTGCACAAGTGCCAAAGACAGCATCCCAGACTCATGTAAATCTGCACTGCCAGTTTCCTGCAGGCCCTCATATGCATTGAGGATCTGAGATGGGTCTTGACACTTCAAGGCATCGTTTCAGACTCCAGAAGGGATTATCCTCTGTCTTCTCCCTGCAGGACGGTGCAATAACATCAATGTCTCTGAGGAAAGGAATGAAGCAGTAGCTCAAATTAGTATTTCCCAAAGCAAAGCCCCTGATGTGACACAGGGCATGAAATGGTCCACAAAAAAAAAAAGAGAGAAAATAAATGCAGCAATTGAACAGGAGGGGTTCAGGCTATTTTTTCTTGACTGTACACAGGCGTTCCAGTGGCTGTACGAAACGATGCATGGATTCTTCTTTCCAAAAGTTGAGGTGGATCGTGGTGTAAGAAACACCCACGTAGGCAGCCTCTACACTTCTCCATGAAGCTCAAAACTTCTTTTATTTAGCAAGCTATCTGGGGAAGGACAGACAACTCAACGAGAAGCAAAGAGGACAGAAATGGGAAGCAAATGCAGTGCGATTAGTGGTCTGAGGTAACCAGATCTTCACTGATCTGGAAACAAGACAACATGAGAAATGTGATCCCAAGGGGAGAAGGTTCAATCAGCATTCAGTACTTTCAAAAATCCATTCTCTTAGGAAGAGAGCACCATACTTCAGTTTTCAACATGACTTTCAAGAGCCCACTGCAAGAGCTTCCTAGGATAGCAATCTTCAGTGTCATAAATTAAACCAGTGCCAGATTTGTCTCAGCAGAAAGCCTTAAGAGATGAATTGGCAAAGACTGAATTAACTTGCTGAGGGGTTTGCTCTGTTCGTTAGCAAGCACGTTACCTTCCACAAAAGGGGTGATTTAATTCAGGTCTTTCTCTCTTCTGAAAGACTAAGGAGGCTCTGAACTGCAAGCTTCATGGCATATGATGTGCTTATACTGTTCCTGTTGGCAAGATCACCAAAGAAGGGGTATTTGGAGAAGACAGACATTGCCCTGGGCTTCCAGCACGCACAAGAGACTCTCTGGTGTCTACAGGGACAGGTCTAGGAAGAGTGCAGGCTAACAGAGCACCCTTTGGGTCCACATTCATCAATCCTGAGACTGAAAACTTCCAGACCCTCTGACTACACAGATTTGAGCCGAGATGAACACGAACACACAACTGGGCAGATCACAAAATACAGTGAGAGCAGGAGACGGGGAGTCACTGGCCCCCAACCTGAGATGAGGGATGCCTGGGCAGCCCATGCGTGCCCCGATGTGAAGCTTGCCTGGACAGTCACCGCTTCTGCATTATGTGAACAAATCCAAACTGGCAGGGCTAATGTGTGCCAATTCAGGGGCTAAGTCATGTGGCCGTGGTGTTTTTCATCACATATGAAACACCCTAAAATTGGATTTACCATCTCATGGAACCATGGCCTTTTCCCTCAAGTCTTAAGCAGATCTTATTAAGGGAAAAAAAAGGTTTCTTTATGGGGGGGGAGGAGGAGGTAGGGAAAAGGAAAGAGGAGAAGAGAGAGGGGTGTTAACGTTGGGGAGCCATGTAACAAGGCAGGCTCCTTCCACAGCAATGGTTGTTCTGGTTTCCCTATTTTACATGGGGGGAAGGGACAGCTGAAGAGCTATTTGCAATCTAACTTCAAAGGCTTTAGTCGGCTGGGAAGCTAAGTCATGCATAAAAGGATGGTAGAGTGGCAAGAAAATACCCCCTACAGATAAATTAGTCAGGGAATGTTCTCTGCTTCTCCCAAAGACTTTCATACAGCCAGACTGGCTTTACCCAGGTAAAGCCCTTTTCAGACACCAGGTTCAGTGATGCAGAGTCCTGGGAACAAACCAGCCAAATCCAACAGAGGAACTAAACAGCCTCTCTGAAAAAGAGAAAGGCGTCAGCAAGCATGCAATGGGCTTCTCTGTCATTTTCTGCCATCTCAGCTATTATCAATAGATTTTATTTCTAAGGATTGTCCACACACAAAAGACGTGAAGTTTGAGGCAGCATCTTTCTCTCTAAAGGTGCAAAGAAAATAAAGGAATTCAGGAGAAATCACACGGTATACGGAGAACTCATTTCCCAAATGAATCTGAAAATGCTCTGTTTTGTTCCTCACACTGGTGTGCAAAAACACACCCACATTTCTAGAGAGCAGAAGGTACTTTACAACTGAAGATAAAGGGAATGAGCAACATTAGATCAGAGTCCACCTCTAAGTTTAAAAAAAAAAAAATGCAATAACCGAGTGTGCAGAGTACACAGATACCTTAAGTTCAGTGCCAGGCGGTAGCTCACACGCCATCCCCTGAGCTTACCCTCATACCTTAGGTCAAATGGAGCCATGAATTCAAATCTTGCTACCAACAGGGTGATAAGAAAGCAGATAAGCTTCGAAAAGTCTAGCTTCCCGGCTGATATCAGCCTACTGAAGAATAGGTTGTACACATACTGTATTTAAACAAGTTCTAATCAGCAGAACTAGGCCAATTTGATATTCTTCCCCTTTTACATACTACTACTATACCCTCGAGTATCTGAAATCACATGGCTATTACTGTTATGGCAGCATTTTCAGAGCTCTGTTCAGTGCTCTCTGCATTTCCAGCGTTAGTGGCAACAGCAGTTTCATTTGCAAAACCTGGACGTCCGCAATGTAACCTGTGCAACGCTGAGTCTCCTCAGAAGGAAGGGCAGAAATGAAGGAATTAAGGTCTTGAAGGACAACAGGCAAAAGAAAAGAAGAGCTTTTGTTAGATCATTCATCAATATCATCTTTTAATGCTCTTCTGCTCACTGCCGTCTGCTCTCAGACCCAGGTGCCATTAGTACATCCTGAGGCAGCAGTTCAGACACTTGCCTTCCTTCTCAAGAGACACCCTGAATGATGAGCCTGGCTTCTTCCCCCCCTCTCCAAAAGCTTGAGCTATTCTTGCCCTGAATTTCTAGGGTACAGTCCTGATTTGTTCATGTGGCTGGGAAGCAAAGGCCCAACTGTTCTTGGCACCTGCAAGAAAACCCAGGAGCCTGTAGCCCACAGCTGATGGATGTAGCCAAAACCAGCCTTTTCCAAACAAGAACAGGTTTTACTCTCCAAAAAGTATGGAACGAGCAAGGGGGAAGAGTTAAAGGTCTGATTTCTACGTGAACTTTTCCCTTTCCTGAACACATTTGCTGAGATGTCATGAGCACTCAACTGCTGGCCTGGGAGGTCACACAGACTTAGCACTACTCTCCTCCCAGGAGCTCTCTTCTATCCCAGCGCCAACTCTTTGAGAAGAAAGAAAGCATGAAAGAGGTAAGATACTGTTAATAAGGTCTTTAGAACCTTGTTATCATGCTGACTGCAGTCAGGGTGGCAACACAGTATGGTTTCAAATAAGAAAACTTGTGGCCTTCTGGAGACAGCCACTGCCATCATCCCAAGACAGGACAATAGGACATCTGCTATGTTTCTGAAATTCCCAGCAAAACTGCTGCAGAGAAGACTGTTCAGCCAGTCCACCTGATCTTGACTGTCTGACAAAAAGCATTTAAATACTCTGGATGAAGCCCCCACTGCAGGTGGTGCAGTGCTCCAGGCCTGCTGGGACGAAGCAGTTGAGAATGACCCCAGAGAATGAGAAGTTCAGGAGACCAAAACTTCTCTCTAACTGGCCGTGGCCAGATTGGGAGCCCTTTGCAGCAGCCACCACAAATGATGACTGGCACCCTAATGACCTCAGCAGGCTCCTGATGTTTTCTGAGCACTACAACACAGGCTAACAAGTCCTTCCCAGCAAAGCGCCGTAGATGCATCAAGACCCAGCTAGACTGCAGGAGATGCTTCACTCCAAGGCACTTATTTCAAGCAGCTAAAGAGGCCGAGATGTTCTTCCTCAAAAGTAAGGGTGAGGCCAGCAAGAAACAGTTCCCCTTTGGTAACACTTCTCTTACACATCTTCTCTCTGGAGGCATCTTGAATTTTTCCCTGTTTTGTTTCCTGCTTAGATTTTCCTTCTCGTGCTGTACCCTGATTTAACTAAGTACAGTCAGAGAGGAGAGAATCAAGCCCATCCGCTGAGGTACATAACATATTAATTAAAACATTAAAAAAATCTTCCTCATTCTAAGACAAAGCTTAAAGCAATATCCAGCCAGAAACGCCTTCAAACTGTCCCTTGCCAAAACCTGCTCAGTGAGGAAAAAGCAACTTTTTCCCCATACCACTCCTCTCGGGTATGGAAACATAACCCTTGTGGCTGCCAACTGTTGGCTGATCCCTTAACAAAAATAATCTCTATGCAGGACACGACATTTCTCATGGCCTTCTAGAAGATACCAAACTTTTGCTATTAAACTATCCCTACTATATGCAAAATAAATTGTGTAACCACAACTGTTCTAAATTACCAGAGTGGAAATACCCCACAGCTGGGTTGCATTCCCACTACCATTTGTGCAGGCATAAAATATTTTAAAAAGAGACAAGAGGTAAAGTATGCTGATTTCCCCACCTGTCCCCTAATTAGGAAGCAGGAGGTTTAAAACAAACACATGGAAACACTTTTCACCTAGAGCAAAATTCAGCTGTGCACCTCACTGCCACAGGATGCAAAGACTCAGAAGTGCAGATGGGTTTAAAAACGGATTAGATGTTTGTGGAAGACAGGTCCACCAGCAACTACTGAACAAGATCAGGTCCTAATCTGCTGGTTATGAGTAGCAGCAGGATCCCAGGGGAGCACCATCACACAAAGCCCTGCTGCAGCTGGTGGGGTGGTTTTGCATGGCACAAACTGCTCTGACCTTCCACGGAAGGTCTTTCAGTAACTTTGAGCAAATAACCCCCAACAACACAGACCACTAAGGAAAGGTAAAGACCTGCCTTTTCCTTGCTTACTCATGAGTTAGTCCAAAGTCTCTTTCTGTTCTCTCTTGCAGCAAAGCCATAATCAAGCTCTATCACAGATGACCGCTCAAGCAGAAGGGCTGCCTGCACCCGGGCAGAGCCGTGGGGCAGCAGCCAGTGCCAGGCGACCCACGGTCTGCCCCTCAACCCGACCACCCCAGCCCTCAGACTCTTTCAGACCTCCCCGTCTTGGTGACACTTATTTAAACTAGCTTCCTTAATACTTACTCTAAAGAGCTTTACTAAAATGTGCAAAGCCCTGTAGACAGCATCTCTACAGCCTGTACTTAAGCAGATCTATCTAAACCACGCTCAGCCACACAGCTCTTATTTTTTAAAGCAGCTTGCCCATTAGATTGGTTCATTATTTTGAAGTTATAGATGAACTCCTGAAAAGGCAGGTTACTCATTTAAAGAGCTATGTGAAACAGTTGTGAAAAGGGTACAAAAACAGCTGAACACAGCTCTGTGCTCATGCACTCAACTGATTCAGGTGATCAGCTGAAAGGCACAGGCATATTCTTTTTTAGCAGTTGTGCAGGAACAACTGGTGGTTTGCAAGTAATAGTTTTTTACTTAGCACAGTTTAGCCTCACAACCTTTTGAAGCACCAGAGCTGCACAGTACTTCTTATATCACATACCATAATCAATACATCTCACTTACTGGATGTGATACTAAGGTTGTGCCTCACTCGGACGGAGTTACACTGTGCAATACTCTTGATACCAGAGGTCAATTAAAATACTAAAAATACTGCAAAAAAACTGTGTTATAATAAAGGCCGAACATTCATCCATCTTACAGCTGTGTACATTTAGCCCCAAATTCACTTACAATAAAATCTAGTCCTAACCCAATCTCCCAACAGAAGTGCCAAAAGGCACTTTCCTGACTGCAGCCTTGTGCCACAGCCCTTTTGTAGCACGTGTGTCGCAGCAACGAGCCAAGACAAAGTCATGCAACAAGATTACCTCAAGCTGAAGCCTGAGCATCTGACCCAGCAGGGATCACAGCTTACTTGTGTCCTGCAGCCAGGCTGGGTGCTCCCTGCGCAATGCCAGCTCCCGGGGAATTTAAAAACAACCCCAGCATCAGGTCTCCATCCTCCATCAGGGCTCTGGGGCCCAGCTGCCCTTCATCAGCAAACCCACATCACCTTCCTGCCTGCTTCTCACTGCCCTGGAATACGTCTCAAGTTTGCAAAATCATCTGCTGTTACCACCCTTCTGATGTAATTTGGGAGATACATCCCACCTGACATTGTATTAATAAGCAAATAAATTCATTGAGATTCTCTTGTCAAAATGCATCCTTTCACACACATCTCCATGGCATATATTCAACGGGTAGACTGCCCTTTATGTTCTACTGTAATTTGAATAATTTTATGCAGTACTAATGATTTTCATATTTTCCAAGTAATTTTTTTCCTGGACAATAGCAAAATGCTTGTAGCACCATGATAACAGTTGCTCACGTTTATCTATATCCTTCAAAGACAATATTTCAATTATCTGCACTGGAAATTCTCAGCCACATCTGCTGACCAAAACGCCACGTTCGGCAACGGCTTAGCAACAAGGAGTAGATTGGAAAACTGTCCCCAGAGCTACACGCCAACATTAAACCAGCTCCTGCTTCCACTAAATAATACTGCTATCCTTATTTTGTTTTGCCTGGGACACACAAGGCACCAGAAATAACAAGCTCCTTTGGGAGAAGGGAAACCTGGAAAGAAGCCACCTACTTCAGCGATCCCTCCCCAGGCTCCGGAGGGAACGTCTCCCCGACATTAATCGTGCACAGTGGGAGGAGGACACACAACCTGGACATAAGCACAAAACCATACTGCTTGCTGTGAAACACAGTTCTTTTTGGAAAATGCTCGATATAAAAAAAAAAAAAAAGGACTCTCACTCCACACCATCCACAAAAGCATCAGACATCCGCTTCCTTGATCAGGCCAGCAAAGGGGTGTTTCAACCCCAGGAAAAACCAAACCCAGTGCTTCCTTCACGTCACCCAACCTGTACCATCTCCAGTCATCTTCTTCCTAAGGTTCCATGCCATTGCACTCACTGATACAGTGAATTTAGGCAGTGGTGAGCCTGAGGACATCCCACCTTGAATGCTTGAAGGTGCAGGCAAGGAGGAAAGATGGGAAGGGCTGGCGAGACCATCTCTGCCTCTCTTCTTCCTCCTCTCCTCACCATTCTCAGAAACTTTTTTTCCTAACGATCTCTCTGACTTACTGCCTGATACAGAGAGAGAGATACTGGGCAAAACACAGGTGAGCTGGTCAAAGGTGTGTGATAAATTGCACTTAGTACACAGTTATCAACTGCACATAAATACATACTCCACAAAACACACACGTTCAGAGCAGCCAGCAAATCCAAATGCCGCTAAAAAGTGCCTAAGTCAAAATACCCAAGTCCCAACAAGTGAAAATTGGAAGTTCTGCTACAGCTGTCTGATACTTTTGCAACCAAACCTCCAAACCATAAGAACTGCTGCCAGCTTCGAGTTCAAGCAGCAGTTTCGTTTCCTCCTTGCGCGGTGCCTGCGCCGCGCTCACAGTGCCCTCTATGCAAAGAGCGATTACCGAACCCCAAGCCGCGAACAACTTCCTTTACTCAAACTGCTCCTGAAGCAACACTTTTGCAACGCCCAGAGGAGTGCACCTACTCCAACCTGGGGAGAAATTAGAAACCCCAATTTGTCGTCTTGCTATTTTATATGCATCTTGACCTCATCAGGCCTGTCTGCACCACTGGAAACTTGTGAAGGCAGCCACTGGCTTTATTTTAGCACTAAGCAAATAAACGTTTTACAAGACTTTTTTTAAAACTTTTTTTTTTTAAATACTTTGGTTTTAAGAGCTGAAAAATCTGAGCAACCTTTTTCTCATGATGAATGGGCATTTCCAAAAGCAAGCACTGCACTTTCATAATAAATCCTGAGACAGCACTAACATGTCTGGGTCAGAGGAGCCCTCATGGGCAGGTGTATGATGCGCAGAGTTAACGAACTCATGGGTTTCGTTTTGAGTTTTGCCCTGTCTCCACTGGGTATAAACAAGTACCCCAAACTGAAAATTAAAAGTAATAGAAGGGGGGTGGCAAAGTCATGGGACTCAAAATTGATGCATATGGAAAAAACGTTCTACTGATGAACTGCATCTATTTAGAGGACTCCAGGAAAGGCAACAGCCAGCAGAAATTTGAATAAGCGCTCGTCTGTTCACTGCTCTGTGTCAGACACAGACACATATAGAACACAGCGGCTGCTCCATCTTCCTCAAAATCAGACCCAGAAATTAGTGCTGTTCTGGCGGCTGCCAGCACAATATGTTAACAGCAATTATTTTCTCAATATTTCTACTGATTACCTAACACACTGGCACATTTTCTCAATGTCACTGCATGTTGCAACACACACTGCCATCCAGTAACTTGTTTGCATTCCCCTGGTCACTTTTCACAACAATCAGATGCAAAATGCAACTAGAACGATAATGGGTTGGAGAAACTGTGAGGAAAACGTGTCACTTCAATGTGAGGCTTCACAGCCTGCATTTATGACATCTGAACATTCAGTATCATCACTGCTAAAACCTGAGTGTTGAAAAGAATGAGAAGAACTCTGTAAGCAGCAAAAGGAAGATTCCAAGGGCTTTCTAACTGTAAATAGTCTGCAGAGCTCAGCCTTGCAAATATTAGCTATATGCTATGGTTAAACACTGTAATTTGGATCTAAGTTTCCAGCACAGCAGAGCATCTGTAGATTACATAAACACAAAAGAAGCAGTGCACTACCTATTAACCAGCAATTCAATTATACATACCCAGTCCACCAGGAACTGAAAATTTACAGTAAGTCACTGGTGGAAAAACCAGAATGAACTGAGCTAGTGGCAAGAGTATAAGCAGCAACAGTGAGTTATAAAAGGGGATGGCAATGTGATTTCTATTAGGTATGCAAAATGCAGAAGCCTCAAAGTCTTGGCCTGGTATGAGAGAGTGAAAGAACCACTCAGCCTCCCAACCACAGCCTGCTTTCTATTTTTCAGTTACACTCCAGAGCATTTCACTGCTTCTAGCTCTGTTATCAACAAGAGACATGTTCTCTCATTCCACTGCAGCTGTTAAGTACCCAAAAAACCCAAACCATATACAAATATTTCTCCATTTAGTTTTTTTCCCCCGCCATGAGCACACACGTATGAGGGGGTGCATCACCTGGATCACCAGGTGAATCCTATGCAATTCTGCTCTGAAAAAGTGACTGTAAAAACTGACAATGGGCTTGTTTCCTCTCAATGAACACATATGGCTGGTCAAGCCTTCTGCTCTGATAACCACCAGCCTTGCAAGCACTCCGAGAATCAAACTGGAGCCAAATCCAAAAAGTCAGAAGTTAAATACAACTTAGCAAACACAGACAGACTTCTCTACTTCATACAAATTTTCTGTAGGAGCAGCAGGTTGTCATGTGGTAAATGAATCAGATGTACAAGGAAGCAGTCCCTGCCTGTGGTCTTCCAGTACCAGCTCTTAAAAAAAAAAAAAAAAAAGATAACAATACCCTGCACTGCATTTCCACTGCTTCAGGAGCCAGGACATCCTTACCTTGGCCAGGTTATATGGCAACTGACCCTCAGCCCTAAGCACCTCCGGGAAGATGTAAGGCTGCAGTCCTGCCCCAGTGTGCTCCCTCCTCTGGACATGGAGGCTGAATAGATTTCCAAGCTCTCGAAAGGGTCCAGTGTAGTGTCATATTTAAATCACCTTTTGAGGCATTTGTCTGCTGCCTTCCTTTTCTGAACAAGCTTAAACTCCACAAGATCCCCTGAAGTCCCTGCGGCTTCTTGCTGCTGTTGTGCCTGGGTCAGGGAGGGCAGAAATGAACCCACAGTTTAAGCAGCTCGCTCTCATTTTAATTTCACAGGTTCAGCATGGCTGGTGTAATTCATATGTAAAACCACAGCAGTCATCCAAATCTTTGCTGCCTGGGCATTGGCTGGCTGCATTTCTGGAAATTCATGGTCATAACATATACCTATTTTTTGAGTTTCCATTAGGAACCGGTTCTGTCAGGCATGATCACATTTGCAAGAGCTCAGGAGGCAGGAAAATTTGAAAAAGTGTTTATGAGTCTGGGCATAAATCACAGCTCGCAGGTTTTTCTCCCTTCTTCAATTAAAAAAAATACGTTCAGAGCAACCATACCCCACACCTACTCCCCCCATCTCCCTCCAGAAATGATGAATCCCACTCTAGCTGTAAATTGGATCCCAGGCGTACTCATATATACTATACATACATAACAGCTACTTACGGGCATAAGGACTCTTGCACAGTTACTGTGGAAACCAAGGTATCAAATTTCCTGGCTCTTAAGACTCTACCTTCTCAACCTTAATGTGCATTTACCTTGAATAAATCACTTCTGCATTCTCCAACCCAGAAACATCCCTTAGTAGAGTGTGTTTGGGTTCATCTTTAGGAGGCTCCAACTAACCCCACTGCAACCGTCCCAGAGCATGGGGCTGGCTCCAACCCTGCACAACCTGCGGATGGGAGCAGGGTTACAGGAGGAGAGAGCATCCTTCTGCAGGCAGAGAACGACTTGCTCCAAGGGGCATCAACCACTCCTGGGGCAACCACTGCAGGTACTGCTGGCAGAGAAACCCCCTGCAACTCCTCTCGCAGCCTGCACAGCATCAGGGCACTGCTTTCTCTCACAGGCACTCGTGACAACTAAAGGTTGAACTTGGCTCTGTAGGAAAGGAGAATCATTTACCAGTTACTGAAACACAGCCCGGTCTGGATGGGGATGCAGCAGCGTGGAGTGGCACAAGACACGATGCAGTGTCTCGAGGAGAATGTCATCACATCTTGCTAAGGCTCTGGAGGGACAATGTGACACTTCAACATAAATTTCTTCCAGTTCTGGCCACGACCACACAAGAACCCAAAGATACTTCAATGTGAAGTGCAAATTCAGCCCAGATGTAACCTCAGGGACTTCAGCAGAGCTCACTGTAGAGCTGAGCGTGACCCACCTCATCTATGTGTAAGCACAGCTCAGAAATTCTCCCTGGGTAACTGTGAGAGGATCTGCTGCATACACACAGCTCATCACAGGGATGCTGATCTGTCCTGTAAGAGGCACCTCAGCATCCAGCATGGCATTAGAAACATTCACAACAGCCAAGTGACACTGAGGGGTGTCAGTGACAGCAGTGGCTTTCAAGATCTCTAGGACTGCTGTGCACTGTGCAACTTCCAGTTTGCCCCCCAAACTGTTGGCTAAAATTCACAGCAAGCAGCAGCAGAACTGCTCTCACCTCATTCAAGTTTCAAGATGTTTATTTTTATGATTAACTTTGGCATTTGTCAATCATACCATCTTCCTATTACACACTAGCTATGCACGCAAACTGCACTGTTCACATAAGCTGAAGGACATGAAATGCATCACCAATATACAACGAAGTGACTCGTTAGAATCCTGTCACCCTCCCCAGCACACAGGCAGGGCCTCTTCCTGTAAAAAGCCAAACAAAACCAAGACCTGGCTCAAATGGGATGTCAAAACGTCAAACTGTACTTACTTAATATTTGCACTTCTGAAAGAGCAAATATCCTGCGAAAAAGAAATTATTATGATTCTTTCCCTGTTATCTCTCAGGAACATAGGAAGAAAAGTTTGTACATTGCTACCCTCAAAAATTTTCCTAAAATAACAATGCAGTTCAGCTGTTTCCTTTCCTTACCACCTTCTAGATTCTTGAAAAAGCCCTCTCTGCCTTGTCTTCCTGGCTGGCAGGTTGTGCTGTTTGTAAAAGATCTCTTTTCCCCTCCTACCTCGTACTGCCCGCATCCCACTCTGATCCACCTCTCAGCGCCCGTCCCTTGGCTAAGCTTAGCAGGACTTTCTCTGCAGACCATAATCACTGCTCTGAGATTAGTCGGGAGTTAGGTGTTGCAGACAGACGCACAGCCCTTCCTCTCCCACACCCAAACTCCCTGCCAAGCTCTGGCTTAGAAGTATCATTCCGGATCTTGAAATCAAACTCCGGGGTCTTGCATGATAAATCAGAGCAATTGCTGGGGCTTGGCTGTGCCTCCTTTACTTATGGCAAGTCTGGGGTGATTAACTTGCCTGAGGATTTGACAGCACCTCGCCTATAGAACAGATGTTACCGTATTAGCAATCGTTGACAAAAATCATGCCCGTTTTGATGGGAAACAGGAGTAGGTCCTTGAAAAGCACCTACTGTCAGGAAAAACTTCCCTGCAACTTTGCTGGTGTCCTTATGAATCCTGAGCTTTTCCCAGCTAGAGCACCCGCCCAAAGAGAGCTGGCCTGGGGCTGCTCCGACCCTTGAAGAGCCAAATATGAAGTAAATAAGAAGTTCAAATTCTCTGCCCTTTATTGCTTCCTTATGATACTTAATGAGCCCTCCCTATGCTAATATATCATTTCTGCTCTACTCCCCACACCACAGTCGCTAGAAATACTCGGGTCTGCCTTCCCTCTGTTTTGCTGGAGGATTCTCTGAAGGACTGAAAGTTGAATAGTGGTATCACAATAGGCTGAAGCCGGAGGTTCAGCTTTCCAGCCCTCAGACAGACTCAATGCCCCTCTCTAACTCAGTTGGAAAGCTGCAGCTCAAATTTCAGCCTATGTTAAGTCACTGTTCAGCTCTGCTCCTTCAGCAAAAGAGAGAGAAGCCAGGAGAGACTTTTTCTAAAGCAAAAACCTAGGGGGGGGGAAGAAGGACAGGGGAAGGAAGCAAAACACATGGAGATCGTTTTTTGTGTATCAGAAGGAGCAATGAAAGGCACAGATAACTTTGCAAACATGCCAGAACAGCTTCATGTGATTTGTAACCAAGAGGAGGGTTGAATAAATGGCTCTAACAACAAACATCAAATTGGGGGGGGAGACAATTAAGGCAGAAATGACCTGCATGGAGACCCTGCTACCACCTTCCTGACTTCTGCAGAGGATCGAGGCATTTATATCATTTTGTACCACAGAACCATCGATGTGAACTTCTGACACCAGCATCTCATTAAGGGGAGACAAAGACTTAACATGGGCTTCAACGTCAGCACACTGCTGCCCCATATCACAACCTACAAATATAACATCCCAGCCTGTTCCCCAACGCTGATCTCAGCCACAGAAAGTGCCTGACCCCACATACCATGCTGGCATTCATCCATCTTCCTAAACACGCTCAGAATTGGCTGCAACACTCTTGCACAAGAATAAGGACAGCAAATACAAGTTCAGAATGGCAAGGAGATGAGGGATGCCTTCCTTGTTTTTTTAGACAAACTAAGTCTACCAGACTGAGCTCAAGGAATCAAAACTCCATTCCTAATTACTATATCATCAGGTCCCACTGGCCAGGTACTTGCCTCCCAAGAGGGGAGCCTGGGCCAACCTAGATGATGAATGAGACCTCAAGCAGCTGAATTGTTTCAAAGGCTAAACTGGCAACTGCAAGGACAAGTAGGTTTGGAAAGGCATGTAAAAAACCCCAAAATATCCAGTACAGTTACAATTTTTTTCTATTTAGCACTGATACCTGCACTATGTTACTGCTGCAGTGCTCTTCCTCCAGTTAAGCACTCTGCAAAGCCTAGAGCTACAGGAACAGCTCCTCCTCTCCTGAAATGCAGCTGTTTCTCCGGTGAAAACTGTAGACCACTGGACAGAAATCCATTCTGGCAGCTTAACCCCAGCAAACTTTCATAAGTAAATTAAACTGATCTACCACACTCGGGACATTTACACAAGGCCAGACCTCTAGGAGGGTTGAGGTCCCCTTACTGCAGAGTTCTTGCACACCAGGGACAGCAGTTTCATTTGCTTGCATGACTATCATACACGTGGAGGAGAAAGGGTCTGACATTTGCAAAGATCCGTATTTTGACTGTTCCTTGACACAGCAGAATAGGACCGATACGTCCACTGCAGCGATACTCACATTTGTTGCAACAGACCTCCCAAACAGCCATTGCCACGCAACGTAATTTCTCTGTCTGCTGGCACCATTCCACACCGTTAAGCTCTTGCTGTCCCTTCAGCCACAAATGCCCCAGCAGAGGCAGCAAGCTCCGCTCTATTATTGGAAGACTCAGTGGAGCACATCCCCCACAAGCCAGCTACCTCCCCCTTTCAACTGAGCAAAGCGAGTATTAAAACCCAGCAACTGTCTCCCGTTCAAACCAGATGGCATAAATAGCTGGAGAGCTATCAAACAAAGTATACATTCAATACTTCGGCGTAACATGAAAGCCCCGTTAAGCAAGTGTGTGCATACACACGCACCCACGCTCAGGGACCAAAGCAATGGCAGAAAGTGCTCGATTAACTCCTCTAGTGGCTTAAGTGTCTGTCGACACTCAGGACATTCACACAGCATAAGCACTGGCCAAACTTCCACGGCTTGTGCAGTCCTTGAGCTCTCCTGAAGCTATAAATTGCAGCAGGCTGCCATTATAAACAAGGAAAGCTGGAGACCGGCAAGTTGATTAAGACCATCACTTTGTGTCATGTCTAACTCATTTCCAGCTGCCTTGAGTAAAAGAAAAAGCCACCAGAAACCCTACACTCTAACAACACCAAAAGAAAAGAGTGACTCCCTGCCCAGCTCGGGGGATATGCACGGAGCTTCGTAACTCAGTTCCAGATCACTTACCTCGTCCATTTTTTCTGACGTTGGAGTCTGGTCACCAGGCACCATTTCTTTACCCTCCGAGGTGTCAATTTTGGAGGTCCTGCTCAGCTGATCGATGGGAGTCATGCTGGCCTCCGACGTCCCTCGGGAATTCTGACTCAGAGAAGCCGTCCCAGGGATGGGCTCGTCGTCGTCAGAGTCAGGTAACGGCGTCGGGCTGATGTCCTCCAAGCCTGTGCTGGAAGGGCGTGAGGAAGGCGTCTGACCTCTGTAACCAGGCTGAGAGTTTGAACCGTACATTGGGATGGGAGAGAGCTGGGAAGAGGAAGAGGAAATAGGGCTACCTTCCATTCGGATCTCATTATCCGAGTCATGCTCGTTAAGAAAGGGTAACTTTGTTCTCTGCTCTTTTAAGAGCATCTCAATCCTTGAGTCTAAACTGTTATGTTGCATTTCTGACTCCATGGTGGGGGTGCCAGGGGTCTCGCTTCTCTCTGGAGTCTGAGAGAAGGACGCTGTGCTCGGTTCAGGAACAGAGTTCGAATCGGGCAAGGGCGGAGGCTCCTCCTGTTTCTCCTTCACTGGGACAAAATCGATGTTAGTGGCAGCGCTGCTTTCCACAACCATCTCAGTGGGAGGTGGCGCAGGTCTTCGGTACTCAGTTTCCCTGGAAGTCTGGGGAAATTGCTGCTCATCAGATTGGGGAAATACAGCTGGTGCTTGGTAGGGAGAGAAAGCAGATTTGTAGCTCGAAGAACTAGAGTGGCTCAAGGGAGGAGTGTGAGAGAACTGAACTGGCTCCTGCTGATGGGATTTGTACGTACTAAACTGATGCTCCGTCCCTCGGTAAACACCTGCTGCGTTATGAACATAGTGATGTCCCGGGCGACGGTTGTAGGCATCTGTAAATTTTGTTTCATGTCTCCTGGGTTTGTACCCACTGTCCTGCCCAAAATGGTACACGGGCGTTGTCTGACGACTAGAATAGGTGGAATCCTGGGAAAACGGCGTCCCTAACCGTGGGGTGTGAGGTGTTCCTTGGGACTGTGGGGTGAACTGGCTGTAGGAGTTTGGGGTGTCTTGCCGACAGCTGGAATAGGCTGTGTCATGGGAAAACGGCGTGCTACTGTTTGGGGTAACAGATGATCCCGCAGAAGAAAGGTTACTGTCTTTCAGGCGCTTCAGGGAATCTGTCAACTATAAAAACAGAAGAGAGAAAAGCACCTAAACACACACTTTTTAAAAGATATTTGTCTAATCCATTTGGTTTTCAGAGGTACCCGGGAGTTTGGATTCATTTCCATGTCAAAAAAAAAAAAAACTAAACCCAAAACAAGGTTACAGCATCCCTGAAAACACAAACCATTATCCATTATTAACAATTCCCTTTGATTTAAAAGAAAAAGGCAAGCAAAGTGGAACTTGTCTGTAAGAAGGGAAGAAAACAGTAGATACAACAGTATTCCTTATAAGTTATACTCAAGAGCATCAGATGAACAGGAGACTTGCACGATGCTTCTAGCTAAAAGAGTTTCAAATTCTATCAGCTGTGAAAGGCTTGTCTAAACTGCGAATAGGAAAGACAATTAAGACAATTCTGAGATAAGAAATCATCAATTTATCTTTTTTTTGGTAAACAAATCAAAACATACAAATGAGCAAACTGCCAGCCTGCAACCAAACCTATAGGGCAGGGCTTTGTGTTGGTCCAGCTGAGGGAGCTGACCCACCACCTCTCTAACAAATGTTCATCTGTAACAACAAAGGAGAAGGCTACAGGTATAAAAGGCACAAAAGTTCTCAACCGCCAAAACCACTTTTTTAAACCCCTCTTCAAAGACAAATGCTCAGGTAAAGCACTACAGATTATGGCATTTGAAATGGAAACCCTACAAGCATACAGAGCAGCCAAGTAATTGCTCTGCAACTCACTTCACAGGCACATTCAGGGGGTTTCTAGGAGGAGCCCTGCTCCAACTCAGACTCTGCTGAGTCATAACAGTGCCACACTAATCATCAGCACCAGAATCAATTTTCCATAATGCAAACTAAGAGCTCAGTGAGAATCCTCCCGGTAGCAAGAGAGGCAGGACTGAGCTCCGACTCCCCCAAAACACACCAGGATAGCAAACTGGTGAAACTACAGGCTGGCTGCTCCTCTCCCAAGCCCAGGTAGGTAGAGAGACCCTTAAAGTGACCTGCCAGCACCAAACTCAAGCTGAGCTCTCACCTGCCTGCTACACTCACACACATCTCACCCACTCAGTAGCGTGGACTTGCTCTTGGTGTGACTCCCTAGAGACTGTGACTGCATGGACATCAGGAAAGTTTCTTCCTCGACTGTTTTAAAACCCACAGAAAGGGCCAGGAACCAGGCATGTGCTTCCTGCTAAAATCCACATCTCTGCACCCCTGGTGTAGATGGGATGTGGACTGTTTTTTTAGGGGGGTTTGGATATGGCCTGGAGGCAGGGACTGTGGTTCGCAGAACTTGTCACGTCTTTGCTGCTCTGCATGAAGGGGAAAGCAAATGTCAGGAGTATTTTACTTAACTACAACAGCAAATAAGCTTGTTGGCAGATTCTAGTGGCAAGAACATGATGCAAACAAAGTTACGCACAGAGCAATAATTTTGGTTGTAATTGGGGAAAAAAAATCAATTCAGTGTAATAATATAATACACGAACACAATACCTAGAGAAACAATCTTAAAAATAATTACAGCAGGGACTGCTTTGGGGGATATCATCAATTAAGTGTTTTGCTGTTAACCCTGAAAAAGGAGTAAGAACAATCATTTTTAGAGATGTGCAACAAGCAGAAATGAAAAGCCAGGTCCTGCTCGTAACAGGGCTCCCAGCAAAATCATTACTTGCCTCCCTCCTGCCTTTAAAAACACCTTGCTGGGAGGTAAGGAAGAATCAGCTTCTTTATGATTTTGTTAAAAGGATACTGGGGTTTTGCCTTGTTACTGTTGGGGTGGTTGGTGGGAGGAGAATTTTATTTTTTCAGATCAATGGGATTTTTCATGTTCAGTGTACAGCTCTGACCTGTCCTGAAAACATCTGATCACAGAATTAATGATATGATGGCATTTTAAGAAGTCATAAGGGGGGGAAAAAAAAAAATCTGACAAATCTCTTTCAAATTTGATGCCTTAAATTGGGTTCCTAAGCCACAACCAGGAGCCAAAGTACATTTAGACAAGACAAAGGGACTGACAACTTCACACAAAGAAGGCTTCACTGCCCCCTTGTCCTCTCATCCCGGTGGGGTTCAGAGGGGAGCAGGTAACAGTACAAAGCCATTTAGAGAATTGTACCCTAAATAATGAGGGACCCCTGCAAGCCCTCAGGAATTCTATCCACTGCTTTTATTAACAACTGATTCCAGCAACTAATTAAGATTCTGGAAAATTCATGCTACTACTCAAAATCAGACACCTTCCATCTTTCAGCCTTTAAGCAAGGCTGAAGAACGTCCGCGCTAAGGATTACATACTGCAGACGCTAGGCCAAATGTACCGTTGTAAATCATTCCCCCTGACTTCAAGGGAATAATCTCATCTCCCGGACAGATCTGATCCAGTCCTAACTGCAGGAATTTCTAATGTTAATAGGGCACATACTGTTGGTTCTGTGGGTATTTTTCATTTAGAAAGACAAAAAGCACTTACCATGCTATGCAGACACCGGCATACAGATTAGCCACACGCACTGCATTTGCAGAGAGTTACATTTGCTATAGCAATTATGAGCAAGTTATATTTAAATGTGAATTAGTAACATCCACTGAAACTACAGCAAGTCAAAAAAAAAAGAAGCTAAATTAAAAGTGTTAAACCGCTAACATTAATGACGCATTTGTTTGGAATTTTCTAGAAAGTTATTCTTTAAAAAAAAAAAAAAAAAAAAAAAAGCCAAGCAAACATACCTGGAGAGTTTCATTCACAGTTGGCGATACATCCTGTTCGGTGCCTACAGGAAGGGTCTGAGGAGTGTAGAGACCATTAACGAGCAGTTCATAGAATCGCATGCGGGTTTCACCTGCAGAGACCACAATGGAAGAGTTGATTAAACAGAAATAACACAGCCTATATAAAAATACATATTCTTGACACCCGCATGACCCTGCTACCACTCCCTGCCCGGTGTACCCATGCAACAGCAGAGCAGGTATCACCTCTGAAGCTCGCAGGGATCGTTTTTAAATAATCTGCTGGGCAAGTGAAGTCAGACACTCCCTCCTCCAGCCAAGACAAGGAGGTTTCTAAATCCTTTTTCCTCTTCTCAGCCTGTTTGGCAGCTCTGCTCTTACCATGCTTTCTGGAGAGCAGCAGTTTCCCTCCTCTCCGAAGTGCCAAGCAAATAGCTTGCAGATTTGAGAAGTGAAACTCTCACCCAAGGGACAAACTTCTGCCAACACCCAGAGCCACTTCAGAAAGCTCTCCCAACACACCTTGCTAGTAGAAACTGGCTGTTATTAATGCAAACACAATGCATGGGAATGCTGAGGACAAAACCGTTAACGCTGCCTCTTCCAAAAAGACACCAACTCATCCTTTTTTTCCTTCTTTTTTTTTCCTCCCCCTAGTTTAAGATGTGCTCAGTGGCACCCTTCAAAGAATAAAAGCCAGAGAAGCAAACTGTCCCATATGTTGTTACTGGGCCTCAGCCTCTTCGTTCCTAAATTCTGCAAAGACACAGTTTCTTAGTACTAGATTTTTCCACAAAAACCCAATCCTACTTATTTTGCAGTCTGTAAGAAATCTGTCATCAGCTTCAAAAGCAACAGAATTAGACCCTGAAACTGTCTTGAGTTTTGTTCTGAAAGATAAAGAATACATAGAAAAATGGACAGACCCAGCACCTGAGCCCAGAACACGAATTCAGGCAAGATCTCCCCTGAAACAGGCGTACTTTCACAAGGAAGTCCTGCAGGATCAAACCCCAAACTCCCTGTGAGTCACTCTGTGCAATTTGAAAGCAAAACACTCCTTAGCATGATTCTGCATACTGGAAAAGACTCATTTATCTTGAATAAATGCTGCAGGTGAGGTTATTTGGTTATCAAATCTCATTTCACAAAGTCTTGAGCCACATCCTCAACTATGTGAACTGTTTTAATTCAACTAAAGTCATGACAAAACTGATCTCTTCATTACAAGAGCTTGAAGAGATTCTGGAAATATGCTTGAAATACTAACACACACAGCCCCCCCCCAGACTACAGTGCCATGGATATGGAAGTGTTAGGCTTACTTTAAAAACTGTTTTTAAATAAATACAAAGTAATTGTCAGTTTCATAATTCTTCCCGGATCCCCAATATAATGCAGTAAAAGCTACAATTTCATTTTCAAAGAGGTTTATGAATGTGAAATGATTCCTATTTCTCTGAGGACAGGTAATTATTGGGTATTGTGTCCATTCTGTAGGTGGATAAACTGAGGCAGAGAAGTTGCTTTAAACTAACCTGTCTTAGATGAGGAGGCTGGATTTATTAGTTCCAAATTCCCAGGCCTGTGCTCTGGCCAGACGGATAAAACAACACTTTTGCTGCTAATATTTATTTACTAGACTATGAAAATCAGAGTTTTAACCAACCTTTCATCCTTATGAAAAGCTGAATACTAGGAAGAAGTGTTGAAAACTACACATATATATATTTTAAGAATGTCCTAACCTGCTAATGTTATTTCAGGAATAACATTTTTATTTGATTCTAACAGATTATAGCATACTGACAATCTTATTCTTTTAGAGATGCAACTGTGGAAAAAGAAAACCATTATAAGCATACAGCTGGCAAACAAAACAAAAATGCAATTTAAAACTAAGACTTCAATGTTTTCTCCCAAGAAACAGAGCATAAAACCCCCTCATTTCCCTGATGCACAGCTAACTTTATTGAACAGCTGCCTGTTCAAGACTTGCAGAGTAGTTTACAAACGGAGAACAAGGAGGAATGTAGTACAATCAGCTTGTTTAAAATGCCTCTCATTAAGACATCCACCACTTACAAGCCTGTTTTAGCTTACACTATTAAATCTACAAACGGTTAATTTGTTCTTACATGTAATTTTTACCTTCACATTTCGAAGAAAGCAGGGGAAGGAGCCTGTTTGTAACAATGAATGATACTAGAATTTCAACTTATACGTAAGTAAGGTCAAGCTTAGCTCACAATAGAAAATATTAGATTACTACTGTGATTTTTTTTTTAACAGTGATCAGTAATGTCAATAAACATTCCACTATACCCTCTTACCACACGTGGCACACCAACCGCCTTATAGGCTGTGCACTAAATTGTTGAGACCTTTTAATACAGAACAAAAATAGCAGCATTTTTAAGAAAATGGTGTTAATGTCCTCATCCCAAGAAAGTGTGCAGCAAGTCAGTTTTACACTAGAAATCCCATGTTTGCAATGAAGAAGCACAAGTGGCAACAGATCTACACCTCCCTCAGCTTTAGACATTTTCTAAAATTCAGGCACATTTTAGCAAAGCTCTTCACTAACAGGCTTGAAGGAAAGAGAAAAGACAAAGCGGTGAAACGCAATGCTTTCATACTTCCAGGAACTTTATTAGGCTCCCTAGGGCTCGGGTCTGGGGCTGAGAGCTGGCTGCCTCCAGGACTGGGAGCTGCTGTCGCTTTAAGAGCCAGTCTCACACTTACACACTCGCACACACACTGACAAGTGCTGCGTGTGCACTCTTTTGCTGCCAGCCTCCACTTTGCTGCGAAGTATCAATGAAATGCCAGGCACGCAGAGGACAGCACCCAGCCCCGCCGCCACCGCCAGAATCCAGGGATTTGGGTCCCAAGAACCCCCAGGGTTCGCCCCAAAATCCCAAGTTTGCAAAAGTCAAGTGCCACGGGGGCCGGCAGTCCCGGGAGGTGGCCGAGCGGGGCCAGCCTGGGACACGGAGATGAGGGGCACGGGAGGCCTCCGAGGGCAGGGGACAGGGCAGGGTACAGGCAGGGGCCGGGCAGGATGGCAGCATTTTGCAAATTACAGGGCTGTCTCCTAGCAACAGACAACACATTTGGCTCCACGTGACTTGCCAAGGCCCCAGAAACCAGACCCGCTCGCAGGGGGGACAGGAACACTCCCTTCATATTTTTAATCGCCGGGCTCTCGCGGTCTGCAACGGTCTCTCGTTTTAGGAGAGGGTCGGGGAGGGGCACTGCAAACCACAAACGCGTGAGGCCGAGATGTGCCCCCCTCACCTTTCGTATCCAGCTCCACGTGGATGATGTTGCCCATGACGGAGGTGTTGTGAAGGTGCTGGACAGCCTCCCGGGCACCCTTGACAGTGGCAAAGATCACTTTGGCGATGCCCAGGTGCTTCTTGTTCTTGGGGTTGTAGAGAATCTCGACCTCTTCCACTTCGCCGTATTTCTTGCACATGTCGGTCAAAAAGTTTTCACGGATGTTGTCGTTCAGCTTGGCAAAGGTGACCTGCTTGGGAGGCACTGGCCCCACGTAAAATTCATCAATCTGGAAACGGGCACAAGGTGGGAGGGGGGCGATAAAAATAATCACCATCGGTAACCAGCTGGGGGACGCCATAAGGATGGCACGGGAGGGAGAGGGTTAAAGCATCCTGCAAACTCTGGGGAAAGAAAACTGCCTCCACGGCTCTGGGATGAAACCCGGAGCCGAGCAGTACCTCTGCCGCTGCAGCCATTCATTGAAACTGGCTCCTTTCTGGGCTACAAATATGTATTTTGAGCAGTACCGTCGGCAGAGAGCCCCCCTCCACCGCCCCCCAATCCGAGAAGCCCCCAAGACACCGCTCCAAAACCTTCAAGTGATCTCGTCAGACGGATGAATTGATTTCTCGTTATCTTTATAGAAGAGGATTATTGTTAAACAGTTTGCCAAATAATAATGTTAATAGGAACATGACTGTCATTTAAACGGTCCATTAAACTATTCGGAACTGAAGCTTCACTCCCAGATAAACAAGAATACAGAACTAAACCCCAAAGTCAGGGCAGTACCTTGAATTTGGGGACAGACAGCTCCAACTCCTTAGTTTTGGTCCATATTCGCCCTATTCTGGGATCCCTGACACAATCCACAGGAGCGATTCCGGAGTTCTGGGAGGAGGAGGAGGAGGAGGAGGAGAGAAAGCACAAAACCAGCAATAACAGAGCTTGAAATTTAAGACACAAATAAAAGAAAAAATAAACCCCAAGGAAGCACGGGCTGTCTCAAGGGAAGGGGGAAGCATACACACACATACACACACGTGTCAGATTGCAATACTGCTGGGAAATGCACACAGATTGGAAACACAGAAATAAAGCCGCAGGTTTGGGCTCCTTGGGCTCCTGACAGTTGAATACAGAGTGTCAGGTGGCAGTAACTTTGGTGGCTGTGTGTGTCCCCCCCCAGACCCCCCTCCCACACACATGCGCTACAGCGGGGGTTACCACGACCCGGAGGGGACCCCCAGCCCCCAAAATGCCGGTAAGATGGAGGGGGGGGGGGCAGAAAGGGGGGGGGCACAACACAATGGGGGACACCCACGACCCCCCCACTTACAGGCATGCTGAAATGTTGCCCATCGTAACGGTAGAGTTTGTGCTGTCCTTTTTTCAGAGCCGGGTCAATAATCAACTTGTAACTTCTCCAATGGTGATTTCTTTTCTCGACAGAAGTGCTGGCTTGCGTGCTGTTCTCCATTCCGTTGATCCAACCTGGACGGGGAAAGGAGTGGGGGGGGAGGGGGGGGAAGGAAGGGGAAAAGAAGAAAAAAAAAACACACGGAAAACCGTAAAGTTAAAAAAAATATTCAACAAAGACCTCTTCGTTGTTTTTTTTTTTTTAAACGAGCCGCCCGCTCTACACACCCAGGCAGGGAGGAAATCCACCGCGAAGAGAGCCCTAAAATGGGGGAATTGCCAGCCGGGTCCCCCCTCCACCCCAGCCAGACAAGAGGCAGAGAGGGAGGAGGAGGAGAGGAGAAGGGAAAAAAAAAAAAAAAAAAAAAAAAAAAGACCCAATCTCACTTGAACTCTGCTTTTTGCCATGATCTTCAGGGTGCTTGGCTTTTTCCCCCGCCTTGATCTCTCGGAAAGACATCGCGCTCGGCGGCCGATCGTCTCCGGGCGGCGAAAGGCGAGCTCTCGTCTCACATGGGGCCGGTTACCGGCGCGGGCTGGCCGCCAGGCTCCTGCCTCCCGTTTTCGCGAGCCACCACATATTGTGTGTGCTCGCTGCTGGCGGCGGCGGCCTCCCACAATACACCGCTGCGAGCGCCGCGAACGCCTAACCGCCCTCCGCCGCCTGCACATTCACGGCGGCCGCGCCGCGCAGCCCCCGGCCCGCGGCCGCCCGCCGCCGCCCCGCCGCCGCCGAGCGCCGCCGCATGGGCCGCCGCCGGGGTGGGTTGATTTTTTTTTTTTCCCCGCCCCGGGGTTAACGGCATGCGGGGGGGTGAGTGGAATCTGCCCGCTGCATTTACCTTAGCGCAAACTGTTTCTAAACAAGATGGACCTATAGGTGGGACAAGTTGGGTGGGTGGTTTTTTTTTTTTTTTTTAAGGGGAAGACTTCGGGGAGCCCGGACCGGGCGGAGCGGGGAGCCCGCCGCCCTGCTGCGGCGGAGGGGGGGGGGGGGGGGGGGTGCTGCTGCCACCGCTCAGCGACTGCACGACCGGGGCGGGGAAGATGGGGGGTGTTAGAGGGGGGGGAGCAGTTTTGCTTATTAAAGGTCCGGGCCCGGCGGCAGCCAATCAGCGGGAAGCTTCCATTTTGTTTTAGGTATTAAAGGCCGGGCGGCGCGGTCCCCCCGCCGCTCGCCGGGGCGCGGAGCCGGGCGGAGCGCGGCGGGCGCATGGCGGGGCCGCACTGGGGCCGCGGGGCCGCGGCGGCTCGGCCGCGGGCGGGCAATTGGCTGGTTAAAGGCAGCGGGGCGGCCGCAGCCAATGGGCGAGCGGCTTCCATGGGGCTTGAGTTATTAGACGGCGGTGTAAAAACATCCTTCAGCAGACAGCTAAGGAGAGGCCAACAGATCAGGCAGCCATTTTTCTGCAATGGAGCGAAATGGCCAACTGGGCTTTTCCTTTGTTCCAAAAGGGGGATCCGCCATGTGAATCCACACCGTTCCACTTTGCGGGGAGCGCTCGGGGTGGTGGTAACGTTTGGCACCATGCTAGAGGACTCACTGAAGAAGGAAGATTTAAAAAAAAAAAAAACAAACCAAAAACCAAACAAAACTAAACCAAAAAACAAACAAACCAAACCTTAAAAAAAATGCGGATTTTTTTTTTTTTTTTTCCCTTATGGTTCGGGATCCATCTTTGTCTTGTGTAACTAGGTCATGGCACACCCTATGTCAGCAGTTAACAATTTCGAATGCCAAAAGAAAGTAAATACATTATTTTTAAATTTTTTTTGTTGTTTTGGGGGTTTTTAAGCTTTGTACAGCGCTCTGATGCCTGAACAATAAATCTTAAGAGAGCATATCCTATATTAAACACTTGATTCCTGGCCATTTTTATTAACTCCTTTGGTGCTTATAAGGTAACGTTTTAAATATAGGCATAGGAATAATGAATTCTGGCAAAAAAAAGGCAATTTTGCTCTGATAAGCTCTTTTTCTTTCTTTCCTCTTACGTTGTAAGTACCCAATCCATTCTGTCCTTGCTAAGTGTAGTTTTCATGTTAATGTTACTGAAGTGGTCCTTATTGCTAAGCCTTCATTTGCATGTCTTATGTTTTTGTCTGTTTATCTGAACCAATTTATGCTTTTTTTTTGATGTATTTTACTTAGCAAAATATCTAGCTAAGAGATGCTTAAAAGTTGTTTACAACCAGTAAATGTTAACCAGGTGTTTTCACACTAACGTGTAGCCTAAAACGATTTAGGAGAATATTTTTTAGTGTCTCGGTGCTCTGTGGAAAAACACTGAACGTCCTTTTTATGTACAGAGTAAATCTGACACAGGAAGGTAGATTTAAGCCTCGAGTAGTAGTCCTCGCTGCGTACGGTCAGTCAACATAGCTGGACAACTTTTTCTATAGCTTTTTTCTTTTTTTTTTTTTTTTGATGCTAGACCACTGCTATACAAAGATCCGTAACTATCTTAACAAGATCCGCTTTGACTTGCAAACTTACGAGAGAAGTGGTGATACAGATCATATATATTTATAGCCGTTATTTTAAAAAAGCGTAACAACTTCACCTTCAGAGCTGCATTCAACTATGGTGCGTGGGTAAGTAAACCCTTTTGCCCTTGCAGAGAAACATATAGACCAGGCCTGTGCGGCTAATGTTATTGTCCTGGGCGGAAAGATCCTAATGGTCGTCTGTACGAGCCGTGGCGATCTCCTTCTCCTCAGATACATCTAACAGCGTCTCAGAAACGTCTATTTTCAGGGAGGGATTTCTCTTTCTGCATAAAGCGCTTGGTTGTCCGCAGCCCTGGTGTGGTGTTTTTTTTTTTTTTTGCGGAGAGACGCCGTGAATCCATTGCAGGCGTTACGTGGCTGTTAAATTGAACGCATAAAAAAAAAAAAAATCTGCCTGCAAACAGTAAGATGTTACTGAGGTTGATTTGTAAAAAGGCGAAAAGGCGGTGGTGGTGGTAGTAGGGATCTCTTACATGTTTTATCCGTCTAATTACAGAAGCTCGACAAAAAGCAGCAACAAAATGGGGGGGGTGTTTTTCAAGACGGTGAGTCTTAATGGCGGATGTCTCACTAAAAAGCACTGTAAAATCCTTCATACCGAGAGGCAGTGACTTGGAGAGAGGGGGGAAAAAGGAGGTCTGGAAGTAAATCCAAAATGAGGGAGTTTCCTTCCAAGTGAGGGACCCTTTGCAGCCTGAGTTTTACAGTTGGAGAGCCGTGACGCAGTTGATATTCACAGCGGTTGTGCTTTAGTGCAGCCACCCAGCCTATGAAATGGCCTCCCCGCCGAAGTCTGGTGGTTTTATTATGTGAAAGCCTGCGGAAGCACCGTGTCCCGGGCGCCGGGAGGGGCGGCTGGCGGCGGGTAGGGCGCTCCCGGTCGCGCTCCATGTTGTGTGAGGGTAGCCGCCATCATGGCTTCTCTCTCGGCGCCGCGTTCTCCTCAGGGCTGGGGCGGCGGCGAGGCGGGCTCTCCCCCACTGCCTGGCGGCGCTCCGCGTCCCGATCACTGGAGGGAAATGGCCTTTTTTTTTTTTTTTTTTTTGTCTTCCCACCCCCCCCCTTCCCCCCACCGCTTTGTGAGGGGCTGTGGATGGCGAAGCCGAGGAGGGAGCGGGGCGCCTGGGCGGCTTTTTCTCCCCGCGGCTGCCGCGCACAACATGGCCGCGCCGGGAGCGCCCTGCAGCAGCGGGAGGCAGCGCTGCGGGCGGCGGGGCTGGCCGCGCTCCAGCCCGGCCGCGGGAGGGAGGGAGGGAGGGAGGGAGGGGGGGCGGCCCGGCCGGGCGGGGAGGACAAAGGCAGCTCGCATAATGCAGGCGAAGCCCTGGGTGCCTATAAATAACGCCGCCCGCCCCTCGCCTTCCTCCCTTCCCCCCGCCGCAGCTTCCAGCTCGCTTGCTTTTATAAATACCAAAAGATGAAAGTAGCCTAATGCAGAGGGAAAAAAAAAAATTAAGAGGAACAAACAACAGCCTCCCACCACCACCACCACCACCCTGAAAAAAAAAAAAAAAAAGCGGGGAAAAAAAAAAAAAAAGCTGAGGCAGTTGTGGGGGACGGAGGGGGGGAAGCCAGGCAAATGAGCAGGCAGCGCTGGCCGCGGGAGGAGCAGGGCGGCGTCGGCAGCTCCCCGCCTGGAGCGGGCTGCGCCCCGCCAGCGCGCCGGGGGGAGCGCGGCCGCCGCTCGTCACATGGCTTCTTTGTTGGTTTGGGTTTTGTTTTTTTTTTTCCCTTCTCCTGCCCCTCCTGGGCTTTGCCCCCCTCCGCCATCGCCCGGCTGCTCCGCCGGGGCCGGCGCTGCCCTGCCTCCTCCCGCCCGCAGCCGGGGTGGGATGGCCCGGCCTGCACCGCCGGGCGCCGCGGGCCCGCCGCCGGGGCTGGGCTGGCGCGGAGCCGGCTGCTGTGCTGCAGTGCGAGCCGCCATGGCCGTCTGAGGTGTTACATGTGCTGCTTTTTTTTTTTTCCTTCTTCTTTCCTTTTTTTTCCTTTTTTTTAAATTTTTTTTTTTTTTTTTTTCCCCGAGCAGATTTTCCTGCAGCTCGCTTTGGGTGGAGGCGTGGGGGTTATTTCGGAGCTTCCCAAGCCTCGCTGTTGCTCTGCGGGGAGTTGCACCTTGTGCTGCACTGCAGACCCAGATTAGGTGAGCTAGGAAAGCCTGGCTTGAGCAACCACTTCAGAGGGCAGGACAGGGAGGAAAAGCAAACACTTGTAGAGAGGTGGCCTCCCTGGTAAGGCTAGAGCAGGACCGTCCTGCGGACCCTGTGGGAGGGAGAAGGTAAGTGGCTGCTTGGCAGAGGCTGCCTGCGGGAGCGGCATGTGCCGGGCTGGGTGCGCCCTGCCCGCCAGTTCCTGCGGCTCAGGACCAGCCGCTCCGTGGGTTTGTAAAACCTGTGCTGCGGTATGTGCCGAGGCTCAGGGGTGTTTTTCCTGCGAGGGAGTAGGGTGCTGCCGCGAAGGAGGCACCGCAGCCTGCGCCTTTCGCAACGACGCGAGGGCTTACGCTCTTCATTTCTTGTTTCCCCCCCCCCCCCCTTCGGTCTTCACCGGGTCAGGCTCTGTCGAGAACAAGCGACAAACCGTCCGCACAAAACATAACACGTTTCCATGGAGGGGAAGGAAAAAAAAAAAAAAAACAACCTCTCCGCACTGCCAGGCTGGCTTAAAAAAGGCTACCGTGCCCCCTTCTCGGGGCTGCGGGAGCCATGGCGGCCGCCAGCCCCTCCGCCCGGTCCCTGCGAGACAGAGCGCCTGGAAACGCCTGGCCCTCGCTTGTGCCAGCAGTGTGACCGCCTGCCTGCTTTACAATTGCTTTAAATAATAATCTGCTAGTAAACTCGGAAGAAACGGTGACGTTATTCTTAGCTAAACGCCATTAAAATGCTCCTCTGCTGTTTCTCAACAGAGGTGAAAAGCATTTCAGCTTCCTGGAAATGGCCGAAGCAGGCGACGTGTAGATCAAAGTACGGTGTAGATCTGTTCCTTGTTTTGCAGGGGGTTTTTGAACTGTAATGAAAACGTTTCTGCAACTTGCATCATAATGAGTTAAGTCAGCACGTGAAGTGGTTTTTAAAAAGGTCAGATTTAAACAGCATCGGCTGTTAGCTTTCCTGGGATTTAAAATTTACGTTTAAATAGATATTTGGATATTAGCAATACCTGCATTTAAAGCTTAACGTTGGTCTGTTTAGCCCTGAAGCAAACTAGCTCTGCCTAACACAGGCTTTGAAACGATCCAGCCAGACCATAATACTGTGGGAGCTTAGACAGCTTTGTCTCTACTTGCACCTCTCTGCGCATTTTTCCAGGACTGTGATCTTTGTCTGCAATTAATCATTGTTCAGGACGGCTGTTCCCGATGGTAGAATCCATGAAGTGCTCCAGCTGGGAGAGGTCCTAAAGCGGGTGCCTGGCGCTGCGTACGTGCGAGCCAGGGCCAGAAATTGCTGGGGCAGCAGGCGTTGTACGGCGAGCCCGCCGTGCGGACCCAGTGAATTGTGTGGGTCCTCAGCACTTCTGGAAATTGTTTTTGTAAGTCTGAGCTGAAAATTTCTTTCCGTTTTTTAAGAGTTTCTGAATGACTGTAATGTTCAATGTAGTTTAAAAGTCACCAAGGCAGTTGAGACCGGTTGCACTCTCGGAGTGGGTGGTTTCATGGCTGAACCTCGTATCTGAAAAGCTTAAATGTTCTCGTACAGTGTGTTTAAATCCCAGAAAGGTCAAACCAGACTTTCATACTTGAGTTAGATTGACCCTGGTTTATTGCTTGAGACTCCTTAGAGAAAGAAAGAGATCTTTCAGGGGAAAGGGGGGGAATTTTTTTTTTTTTCTCTGAACAGCTTGTGGTGACTCTACGCACATTCTTGAAGCAAAGGGGTTTGTTCTTGCCCACAGCGTCCCTCCCCTGCATTGTTGAGTGGAAAACTCTTATGCTAATTATTTCACTGTCTGTTATCAATAAGAAGTGATTTAATTTCTTTGGCAAAGTGTTGCAACAAGAGCAAATTAGATTGAGAGGCAAAGTGAAATAAAAAAATATGCAGCTGTTCTGCCAAACAATGATCGTGACTGTTTACAACGTTTTGTTTTAGACTGGCTTGTACACAGAATCCTTTATATTGAAGGTTTTCATGTCACAATCCACTGCTTGTGCAAGGAAACTAGATTAATAGATTATAAAGGACAAAAGAGACCTAGGTTCATCTGGTTCGACTTCCTGAATTATTTAGGTCGTAAGATTTTTGTGAGTTTGTTGGTCTTTCTGATTTGAAAGAATTTAACTCGGCATATCTGCAGCTTAGAAAAACATCAATTTTCACTTTAAAATAGGTTGTGAGAGAGAGAGAGTAACAGTAACGTAAGTTGTTTCCATCAAAATCTACCTGACAGACTAGAACAAAATACCTTTTTTAAACTCGTCTAGTTTCTGCTTTCAGTTTCTGGATGTTGCTGTAGCTCAGTCTGCTTGACGGAGGAATGCTCCATTACCAGATTTCCGTCCCTGTGTAGCTGTGTACAGGCTGATCAACTGAGCGTTTAACACTGGCGTTGCAGACTTGCAGAGCTCCCCCTCGGGTCCATCTTTACTAATCCTGTAATCGGTCCTGTCGCGGTTCCCCGTGAACACTCTAGTTTTTCACCATTTTGATCTGGGCAGAAGGGGTCAGAGGGAGCGATCGGCGGTGATCGTACCTGCGGCCACAAGCCCTCCTGGCTGTGATGTCTCGGTTGGACATTCAGGGATTACACCAGCCCATGTTCAGATGGTTTCCCAGCTCGGCTCCTGAAATCTTTTCAAATCTGCTCCTTCCTGGGACGGTGTCGCCATACCATTAGTTTGTGCTCTTTGTTCTGCACATACAGCTTTACACTTGGCCCCCTTGAAAAGGACAAGTCCTCAGACAGCATTGTTGCTTGCAATGGCCTTTTTTTTTTTTTTTTTATATGATATCCCCTCCTGCTACTGTTGAGTGTCACCTACAAACTTGATTTGTAATGATTTTATATTTTCTTCCAGATAAACAACTGCTTCTGTCTCCACTGTAGGAGTTTCCTGGTTCCAGGTCTGTGTACACCTCAGCTGTGTCAATACTGTGTCAGGAGGAGGTGTGGATGTACACCCTCCTCTTGTCACACCCCAGTTCCATGGGAAGAAAGCCCAGTCGAGGAGCTGGAAGGGAGCCAGGAGGCACACTGCAGCATTTGCCTGCCCTGGTGTCTATAAGGTAGCCATTATTTAATGTAGGGCACAAAACAGGTAGTTGCAGGACCCATAAAAGACAGCTCTAGGACACAGTGGTTACAACTGCATTTTGAGACCTTCCTGGTTAGATGGATTCTGATCGATTTGATGATGCTTCCTCTTAGATTCTTTTACTCGGAATCACATCAGTGCTTCACAGGGGTTGAAGTATGGCACGTCAGCCCTCTTGCAGAAATCTCCTACTAGTGCTATTACCATTTACCACCAAACCCTGCAGTTTCTTAAAACGGTTTCTCTCTCAGCAGCTAAACTCACGAAGCTTTGTCTCCCATGGATTTGTGTCCATAAATGCCCCCTAACAAATCTAGCTCTTTCCCAGTCCTGCTTACCCTGTCTGGCAGAGCAGGGGGTGATATGCTGGCTGGGAACTCCAGAGGGGCCAAGGAGGTGGCAGTCCCGCCCCTTGGTGTGGGCACGGGCTGAGTTCTGCCTGCCCTTCCCCAAGACCAGGGTGGTACCTCTACTATGTACTCTACTCAAGAGTTAAATATGATTGGGACTTCTTCCCCACTGCCAAATTTGATAGAGATTGGAGGAAGGAGAGGAAAAATTACATAGAACAACACAGTCACATTAGACTTCTATTTTTAGGAAACCAGGCTAAGAATATCAAAGGAATACTGAGTAGGAATATGGACAGAGTATTTGCCCATTCAGGTTTTTTGCCATTAAAATTCTAATTTTTTCTTAAGGACAGCAGATCTCTCTAGGGGATTTCTCAGCCAAAATAAGCAACCTCCTGGCTGATTTCACCTGTGTCCCAGCACACTCTTGAGGATGCATGGGATGTAAGCATTGAACAATGACAGGGAAGCGCTAGTCTGCTGTGGTGTTTGGCTGCTGGAGTGCAAAGAGATGTATGGCAATACCCAGTAGCAGAACAAACATTTATTTTGTTTAAGATCTGTACAACTTTTGACAGACATGTTGGATATTTGCCAGGGCTGGGGTTTTAGTTTCTTTTAAAATGTATCTGTTCATTTTATTTCTGCTAGTATCCTGACAAAGCCACCTCTGTAAGGTGGTGAGTGCTTTCAAAGATCTAATCATTCTCGAGGTATAAAGGAATAAAGAAGCTGTTTCAACACCTGACTTGCAGAATGTTTTGTGTTGCTTCTTGCCTATTGAAATGCAGCTGCTATTGAAATGCTATGATTCCCATCAGAATGTACAACCTGTTACTTTTTAGAATTCTTTCAATCTTATAAAACTCATGAAATAAGGTTGGCAATTCTAATCAACATTCTAAAGCTATCAGATTACTGAACATTTCAGTTCAGTGCTTCGTGGCCTCAACAGTACAGTTTTACCAAAAAAAAAAAAAAGAATGAAAAGAATGTACCATTTGAAAAATTCAGGCACTCGCAGAGCTTGCACCAAAAGGAAATGAAGATACAGAGAAGTAATCTGGAAGGATATTTTTGTATTAAAATACTTGTTTTCCTGGACACTTATCATTAAACAGTCTAGATGCCATGGTAGCTGGAGACCTGAGAGCCTTTTTAACAACTGCAGCGCATACAGGGAGCATTCTCATTATAAATGATGGAGTATAAAATGTTGCAGCCAGAAAAGTGATGACAGAGATCAAATGGAATGAGTTTAGCTTGCAAATCAGAGCAGTTTCCTCTAACTGGTGTGATGCAAACAACATATGACACAAGACCAAGACAGTTTTGCCCTTGACATTGTCGCCATTGCTCTGAGATCTGTACTTAAGGATACTCATCATGATTTATTTTTTGACAGGACAGTTGGGAGTGCCCCAGCTGGTCCACTACACCACGGTTTTCAGCCGAGCGGGCCAGAAGATGCAGAATTAACGCATGTTGTGCTATCCATTGCCTTTCGATGCTGCTGCATAACACCAGCTCCCAGTTGCTAAGCAGCTGCAGAGCTGTCTTTGCTCTCGCTACCAATCAGCTGTACTACAGGAGCAACATGGGTTCCCCTTGATCGGTGGAGAGGAGCCGGCAGCATGAAAACGGGAGCAGTGGCCATAGCAAAATTGTTCCTTTTCTGGCTGGCTGATGGGCCCCCTGGCAAAAATGCTGGAGTGAAGGGAAGGGACACTTGATGGCCCAGAAGCAGGGGGTGGTGGGGAGGGGAGAGGGAGAGCCAGCATATGTGCACAGCGGAGGTTACAAAGACAGCAGATCTTAGCAGAGCAGGGGGCACACACCGAGGAGAAAGAAATGGGAGAGAGGCCAAATGCACAGTTCGGAATAAAAAAACCCCAGGAGGAGAGTGTGGCATATGGAGAGGGGAAATAAAGCAGAACTTGCACAGCCTGCGAATAATTGAATAGAAAATACAGGAAGAGAGGGAAGGAGCTTGATTCATTACTGCCCTTCACCTTGTGGAGACAGCTACACCCGGGAAGAGGAGGTGTGGAATACAACAGCATCTTTCATGTTTCACAGTGAACTGTAGGTTTTACATTTCAGTCCCTGCCATTTGTGCTTTTCTCACTGCATAGTCCCTGCCTTTTGTTTAGACTTGATTCCTGCAGGAATCTTTGCCTAGTTTATAATTTATTTTTGTATTTGATGTAGCTTTTTGTGTTTTTTCAAGGTAAGTCATAAATTAAAGTACCTTTTCCAGGTAAGTTGTTTTAACCTTCAAGAGGGCAGGCCATCACTAATTCCTAACTGAAGTTTCCACTAAATCTGCAAAGCCATCACTGCTTTTCTCCCCCTCTCCTGGGAGCTGCTGATGGAGAACAGGGTTCCCTTTACTTCACGACACCTTTCCCTGCTTGTATTATTCCCTTTTCCCTGCACAATGCCTGCCAGCAGTCCGGAAAGACTTGCTGCTAGCAGCGTGCAGGAAGTGGTTCCTGTGGCAGCAAATTATCACAAACGCCTGACGTGTTGCATGGGGTGGGGTGGTCAAAAAAGTGTCATGAACATCTGCAGGGGGGGGGACGGACACACAAAAAGAGATTCTAGTTCCACCACCGCTCAGCTGCCCACGTGAAAAAAATACTTCATGGTCTTGGCGCCTAACATGCAATTGGCTGCGTAATAGGAAATGCCAGTAGAGCTGGCAGAGAAGCAGGGGAGCTATATGTTACTCTCTGGCTCCTCCAGACACAGGATTGAGGGGCACATTTGTACGGGAGGGTGGGGAGAGGAATGAAAGCTCGTGCAGCTGTTGCCCTCCTCTGTGGCCAGCTCTGGCTTGCTTGGAGGTTTGTTGACTGAGAACACTTGCCCAACTCCAAAACTGAGTCCTAAAAGGAAAACAGAGGTGCCCACCCAGATATGCAGTGGAAAGGATTTGCTATGGACTCTGTGTGTGTGTGTGTGTGTATATCTCAAGCCAATAAAAAACTTGACAAACGTGTGGCCAGATGTGGTTTATACTTGGAAGATTTTTGTCTAAGATGTCTGATTTGGAGGGAAGCTATATTTGCTTCCTTCTTCCATTTGTCTGGAGTCCTGTATCTTTGAACAGGCACTGTCTATACTATTGTTAGACTCCTAAGTCCATTAAAGGTCTAGGAGCACTGACATTTTACAAGTAGATTCAGCTGCCGTTCACACAGGGGCGTTTTTAGCGTTATGGGAGATGTAAGTTTAATTAGAATGGTTTTACCCAGGAAATCTCCCCACCTTAATAAATCAGAGCTACTGTGTTAATCCCAGTAAGCAACTGGGAACTTGACAGTGTGCCTGTTGTTATGATGAGAGTCACGAAGGGTGAAATGTGTGTAGGAAGGGAGAAGTGCACAGGAAACATGCCATCAAGGACAGCGGTGTCAAGCTCACGCAGGGCAGTGTGCCAGCCCGTGTTTGGCGATGACCGTGGGCTGGAGCAGCGCTGACGGGCGCTGCCCTCCACGTGCCTGCACACACCAGACCACAGCACTGCCATGATTGCTCAAACACCTTCCTGACCCGCTCTGGTGGCTCGCAGTGAGGATATCCAGCCAGGCCACTCTGCACTGTCAACCCGTCCAGCTCCCTGAAGTGTGGCACAGGCCAAAAATCACAGCTCTAAAGCAAACATGACACAATTACAACTGGGTTTATTTCCAGCGCCTCAAGTTATTAATTAGCCTGCTCTGAGCATCACTGTGTCTTTGCAGGATTGCTCTGGATGGGTTAATGGCTACTCTCAGGTCTGCGATAGACTCAGTCTGGGCCTGTCCTTTGTCTAGCAATGCACTGACAAGCCACAAACCTCTCTGGCTCCTGCCAAGCCTCCATCCCTATGTATGAGCTTTTTCCCAGCCAGACAACGACGAAGCAAGTGCTTCCCGCTTAGCTCTCCCCGTACACTCAACAAAAAACAGGCAGAAATGATGGTGTCTCCCATTGGGATATAAACAGAGGATTTTATAATCTCTTCAGTCTGCAGTTGCTGCCTTCGTGTAGGAAGTTTGCACAAATACCAGAGGGGAGGACACAAACTTCACACGTTAACTGCCCTTTAATGTCAGTGTCATGCATTACTCAGCAAAAGCTTACCCCTATTTCATCCACAGTCCTTTCTCTTACAGCCTACTTTGCCATCCTTTTTTCTCCTCCTGTGAATATTCCCAATTTCCCCACATTATTGTCAAGAGGTTTGAGAGCTTCCTGCCTGGGCCAGATGCAAGAGTGATGGTTATTGCACAACCAATGCAGCAGTGAAGTGTTGATCAAAGCCTGACTCCTCCAATGGCTCTGAAAAACACATGCTTGTTCAGGCTGCACTGTAGCTCACATAGTGGAAAGCATATTTAGCAAGCCAAACCTGGGATCATTTAAACTTGAGTTCTCAAAAGCCTCACAAAGTAAGTACAACTCCACACATTTCAGGTTTAGTGCAATCTAACGATCAACTTTTGGGGAGCATAACCCAGATTTGGCCATCCACAGTGGACTCACCTACTCCATACTTCTCCCTGCTGCATAAGCTGAAGAAGCCAAATGCAACTCCTGTTCTGGTGCTGTAGTCATCCTAACTAATATACACTCCTATTGGTTTCAGCCCTCCCTTGTCTCTAAACCAGCAAGTGCATTAAAAGAAAATCTCTTGTCTCTACCAGGAATTACATATTTTGGGAATGGGAGAAGGGAAAAGTAATCTGAAAAAAGCAGATACTCCAGAGAGTGCTCTGATTCAGAAAAAAATAGTATCTCAGTGCTTGCTGGGTCAGGTGAAGTGTTGGTTAATGAAAACACAGGAAGGCATAAGCCAGAGGGATTTTAGGGCTGTATACTAGAGATGGGTTGGATACTGGGTAAAAACACACTGTGTTGCAAGGGAAGCTATTTACAGCCCCTTTCCCAAAATTACTTCCTGATGGGATTTATTCTCTGCTGCAGATCTGGATGCAGAAAAGCATCTGACGCTGATTAATTTCGTGCAGATCTGTAGCAGAGCCGTGTGCTCTCAGCCATGAGGAAGCCTGTGCATCACTCCTGAACCCGCTGCTTCTGACTGTTCCCATGGTAAAACCAACCACAGCTACCAGCGCAAACACAACCTGCAGATCTCGCCTGAAACAAGGCATTTTGAATCCCTCTCTCTCCGGCAAAGCTCCGGATTCACTTCTCAGCACAGAGGTAAAGGATGAAATCCAGCATCACTGCGATAGCTCTGCCAGCCTGTGTTGACAAATTCCACCCCATAGCTCGGTGAAGCTGTGCCAGCACATCTGGGAGACACACATAGCGCCCAGATCCACGGGGGCAGAGTTATGGTGGTGTTGGCAGATACTTGCTTGTTCATTTCATGCTTTTCAGAGATCAGTCATTGTGTTTGATGTTCCAGAAAAGCACAGGATGATCTTAACCTTGTGTTTCCCATTCTTTACAAGAGAATTCAGCTTGAGAATTCACATTTCAGTGAGGAACAGAAACTTGAAACAGCCCCAAGCACCTACTGTATCAGGCTGAGGCCTTACCATGTTGATTTACACACTCTTCAGATTTGTAAAGTGGGGGTGTTTTTTTATCCCACAGCTGCAAAGCCAAGAACCTAGTTTCTAATGAGAGGTGAGATTCAAAATATAGCACGTTGGCCACGCATATATCAGGTAGGCTATACTTGGCCCACATAGTTGGCACCCCTGATTTAAAGCACACCAAGAGAAAATAACCCAAGAAACAGTATGTGTTCCCTATAAATAGCTGCTCTCTAGGTAGTAGTCAGTGTGCAGTTTATGATCAAAATCTGTCCAAACTACATCAAAGTGCCTGAGTATTTGCTGCCTGATTTTGCTGAGTTGTGTATCTAATTTGGCTAACCCCTCCTGTCGCAGACCGTTGCCCTGTTTTCTTTCATAGCCCTCTGAACTCTATGGTAGCATTTGGACAGATTTTATGTAGAGTTTATTGAAAGATTTTTGCACCGATTTAGCACATGGGGTACTTGAGCCAAGTGAAACAGGAACTATATTCCTAAGGCATGAAAAGGCAGAAAGGAAATTTTCTTATTGAAATATAATTTTTCCACATTACTTAATAGTCTAGAAAGTTAATACCTTTCTGGCAGCACTTTCCACTGGGAGAAGAAAATACAGTTCCTGCTCAGCCAAACAACAATGTAATAATGCTTTAGGTTGCATTAAACGTCTTAGAAACTGGCAGGTGTCACAGCCACCTTGCCTTCAATGAAAAAGGCAATTGAGAGCCCTTATGAAACAAGGGATTTACATCAGTAGGGGCTACTACACAAAAAACAGGCACATGGCAAGGTTTGAATAGATGGTGAATCATGTGGCCCAAGGGATTTTTCGGGATGGGGGCGTGTGTGTAAAATATCAGGCCATGAGGACCAGATGGTAGAGCTCTGCATGTGCAAGAGAAACAGCAAGAAACACTGCAGAAATGGATACTGAGAAGCAGCTGAAAGTCAAGGAGACGGGGAGCTTTGATTTTGAAAAGAGATAGTTCCAGGGTTGAGTGAGGGTCAAAAGAGTTTTGGCACTGTGAGCAAAAACACAGCTGAAAAAACAGTTTTGTACAGTTGTTCTGTAAACAAATTGAATTACCTTGAGTATATTCCTAGCTTTGTCATAGGCTTCTCTTCTCCTCTTACACTGGTACTGTCACCCATAACTCCTCTGTGTGTGCAAGGCACAGTTCAGCTCTCCTACATCACAGTTTCTCCTTCCCTACCCACCCTGTCAGTTCACACTAAATTCTGTGGGGCAGAGATTGTTCTTCAGTAAGGGTCTGTGCACATGACCAACAACTGTTCATCTGAAAATTCTCAGAAATTCACTCTACTTACATCATAAGTTCCATTCGTTAGGGTCTGTCTTCCCTATTGTAAACTCAGGGCGTTGTCTCTTGCTCTGTATGTACATGCTGTAGTGGGAATTCATCGCTGAAAACACAAATAATTAATATCACTGGTAGTGTTAAAAATAAATACTTAAGGCTCTGTCTTGTTAGGCACATTCTTAACTAAGTTCATTAATATTTCCTTCAACATAAATGGGGCTACTTGTTCTTATTTTTAAGTTTATGTTTAAATCTGTGTAAAGCTGGGGTCTGTATTATCGAGAAGAAAATTCTTTAATGAATTTCAAAAACATAGGTCTAAAGACATTTAGGAAGAACAAGTCCTCATTCCTGTCTACTTTATATTACCATATAAACTAATAAAATGACTATACAGCAGATGGCGTGTGCTGTTAACTCTTCTCTGCAATTGTGGCTACAAGGAAGTACCAGTAGTCTGAGACCTTGCTGGTTAGCTAAAATAGTTGTATATTCCATTAGAAATATTGCTGCAAGCCATGCTTCTTAGCCTAAGGGCATGCCTTATGATAGAGCTTAATTGACTGGAAACTTAAAAACTTTTACAGTATTCACAGTGCCTCCAAACAGAAGAACGTCGCTAACCAGAATATTTTGTCAAATCTGTTAACATAGTTACTATTTAAAACTGTATTTTGTGAGCAGAAAAGTTTATAATTATGCTTCTCTTCCCTCACTTGACTCTCTATAGTCACAAAACTCATGGGCTTGTAATATTATTGAATCTCAGTTTCCTTGACTTCTTCAAGCACGCCACAAGGGACGGAAGCAGCACAAGTGCATTGGTGTTGCTTCCTGAGGAGGTCAGGCTGAGGATATGCCTTGAGGTTCTTCTGTAGTGCCAGAACTGCCCAGGAGGTTGCAAGCACTTTTCCCCAGGCTTGGTGTTTTGGGAAATGGGAGTATCAATTTATTTCATCACCCTGTATTGTTAAAAAGTCATAGCTTCAATATTGGACCTAATCTGGGCATCTTTTTTGGGTGTCCTCATAACCTGATTTACCTATCAATACCATCTAGAGTGTTAAATCATCTTTTAAAAATCATAAACTTCAAGCAGTTTTCCTAGGCAGTGTCCTAACCTTTCACTCCTTCCTATTATTTTTCTTGGCAATCATGAAGTGACAAATTGGTAACAAGACTGGAACACAGATATTTACCATACCCCATTAAAATCTTGGTTTTGGTACACTCACTGTAAATCTCTATATGCATATTGACTCCTGAGCGGCTGATGTGTGAGCTTTAGATGAAACAGAACTTGGGCCAAAATCAATATACAGGTCAAAACACAAGGAGGAGAAGGACACTTGCAATTAATAATGATTAGATTTGAATTTTACCAACACAGGGTTGAATCTCCCTTCATTTAAATCAGTGGCAGAATTCCATATTAGACTTCAGTTTTTCAGAATCTGCAAAATATGCTTAGCTTTTGCACAGGACTTTATATGCCTAAAGCACTGCATACCTGTTAATTAAAAATAAGGAACTGAGACACAGAAATGCCATATTTCATCAATACTAAGTTGACTCACTAGAAATAGAACATCCATTACTTAAAAACAGTCTTTTGAGTGTTTACAGTTGATTTTATAATCTGCTCATTTTATATTGTTTCATCCTGAATCTGAAGGTATACAAATCTAAAAAGTTTTCTTAAATATAAAATGTAAAAGGAGACAAAGCTCTGAGAAATGTAAAGATTGGTTTGTGAGACTTGCAAAAAAACGAACAAAAAAGCAAAAAACCCCAACCGAAGTGACCCACAAAATACTTTTATCCCCCCAAAAGCTTTCATAGCAATAATTGAAAAAAACCCCAACTGAATTACAGTATTTGGTTACAGGAAGACTACTAAGTCTATCTGTTGATCGTATCATACATAGTGTGATGCTGATTTTGAGCCAGGTCCAAATAAATCGTTTCAGGGTAAACCAATTCTTTCCCGGACCAATCCTTCCTGTGCCATTACAGCTGACAGGAGCTGATGGTTTTACTGTGTTCCAGGTAAGATGTAGAAGATCGTGGTTCATAAAATCTTTTTGACAGCTTTTGTATTCTACACACTGTCATCAACTTTTTCCTCAGTAAAATGGTTAGCTTTAAATAGGTGTGCATTTGGCTGCTTTATTATTATTATTATTATTATTATTATTAATAATAATAATAATATATAACAGTTCGTTGGTTATTTATTTACATGTCCTTCCTCCTCCCTATTGCCGAAATACCCTTTTCTTGCTTTTTGTTTGCCCTCTGCACAAAGCAGGGTCTTTCTTGAAAGAGATGCGGAGCGGGGTTGTGTTTGCATTCGGTCTGGAAGGCCATCTAGTGACACAACCGTGCAGGAGAAAATTGCAAAACCTCGTTGTTTTTTTTTTTTCTTAGTTGAATTAAATGATCTTGCTACACTCAAGCATGCCCTTGGTGGTTTGTTGCTATTCCCACAAGTGGTATTTCAAAAATTTCAGAGTCAATTTTGATTTTTTTAAGAACTGACCGGGTTTGAGACAGAGCACACTCTTAATCCCTGATAGGAAAGAAGCATTTTTTTGTGGAGCATGGTGGCAGACTGGCACCTGACTTGTGTATCATGGCCAAATGTATCCGGCTGCTGTGACCCCCCTGCCTTCCATGGTACAAACCAGCCATGTTGGTGCCTGAGGCCCCCACATCTCTGCAATTAAAATGTAAAATTCCAGTTTATTTTCATCTCAGCTCACCTTGGATGGCTGCGACTGGGTGAATAAGCAACGAGCAGAGCCTGTTGGTTCCTACTCCGGCAATAAATACAGTAAAATCCAGGCAGCAAGTCACTGCCGCTCACGGGGCTGGCAACCTGGGGTAAACCACCATGGCGCTCGAGGCCCAAAGGGGCTCCCTGGAGGAGTAACTGAGGATGGGGGGGAGGACGGCGGCGCCACAGCTGGTGGAGGGGGACGAGCACCCAGGGGTGGGTGACATGGCGGGTTGATGCACAGGGAACCCGGCCCAAGGGCCCCGGGGGGTGGAGGCCATGGAGCCTCAGCGGCAAGACGGGGGTGAGCAGCCCCCGAGGGTTTTGGCGGGAAGAGGCCTGAGGGGGTGCGGAGGGGGCTCGGGCGGTGCCCACCGGGGCTGCGCCCCCTCAGCGCCCGGGCCGGGCGGTGACCCCGAGCAGCCGCGCAGCCCTGAGGCGCCGGTGCCGCGGGGCTCCGGGGAGAGGCACCGCCCGCCGCCCCCGGGGGTTACGCGGCCTGAGGCGGCGGCGCGGCCCCGGGCGGGGCCCGGAGGCACCTGAGGCGGAGCGCGGGCGGTGCCTGCCCGCCCCGGGGCGCCCAGAGGCGGGGGGGGGGGGACACCCGCGTCCCGCCGGCGCTGCGCCCTGCCCGGCTCCGCTCCATGGAGGCGGCCAACGGGGCCCTGCCCGAGGGCTCGGCGGGGGGTTCCCGCGGCGGCGCGGCCGCCCCGGCGGGCCAGAAGGAGGTGAAGGTCGTGATCGTGGGGGACGGCGGCTGCGGGAAGACCTCGCTGCTGATGGTGTACGCCAAGGGCGCCTTCCCCGAGGTGAGCGGGCGGTCCCGCCGCCCGGCCCGGCCTGCCCGGGGCGCGAAGGGGCTGGGGACCGCCCGGCGAGGCGGCCGGTGCGGGCTGCGACCTGCTGGGCCCTGGGTGGAAACCGCTGCTCTTCCCTTTGCAGCAATACGCGCCGTCCGTCTTCGAGAAGTACACGACCAGCGTAACGGTGGGCAAAAAGGAGGTCACCCTGAATTTGTACGATACCGCAGGTAAGGGGTTTCTCACACATCACACCTTCCGTTTGCCCAGCCCCAACGGTATCGGGCGGCAAGAGGCAGTTTCTGTGTGCCCGGTGGGATGGGACCGTGCTGGGTCACCGGCCTGGGACTGAGCCTGAAACCTGCCCTCAGGATTTTGTAATTTCAAACAAATAAACAGAAACTGCTTTTACCAGCATAAAACACAGCTCCTGGGGGCATGCCCTTATTTCTGTTCCAGCTGCTTTTGTTGCGTCAACTTAAACCAGATTGATACTCAAAGACTGTAAAGCTGGACGTATTTTCAGACTGCTTTTCTGCTATCATACTTTGAGCGTAATAGCACAGTTAAGACCGCTAGAGATTGAAGTACAAACAAAACAACCACCATTACCTGTTGCGTGCATAGATGTGCCTTCCAGAAAACAAAAGGGTTGCTCATCTAATGGCAGTTCTAGCCATGGACTCATTCATCATCTTAACAACACAGTTTGTGAAGAAAATCACATCAAATAGCAAACATATCTGAAGGTATTAAAAGTATACCAGTTCCCAGATGCAAAGCATAATACAATCAACCAGGAAAATATTTTAGCCTCCTGCCATGTGTGGTCACGTAGTGAAGGCAAAAAGGGCTGGTTTCTGTTCAAAATAAAAGGGCCATATCAGTAAAAGTTACTTGAGAATGCTGTAGTTTGTTCAGGTTCATTTCAGGAACTTGTGAAACGCTTTGTGTTCAACTTCTTTCAAAGTTGCCAGACGGTTATCCAGCTGCATTCCTAAATGAACCCTAAAATTGACACGTGCTCCATTTCAGCTCAGTGTAAATCATCCGTTTCAGTTCAAGGCTGTGAAGTTGCTCTAAATTTGCACCAAGACAAGTAAGAACTGAATGCAGTCCATATTCATTTTTAATAGTAGTAAAACACACTTACCTTGTTGAATACCATACATGATATCTGGATAATTTTAAAGGTTTTTAATCTAAAAGTGAATTTTATTAGTAATCTTTACTGCAGTATAGTAAGATCCTGAGCACCCAATTTGCCATTCTATCTTCTTGTGTCAATGTTCTCGAGTCCAGTGATTTGGATAATGTAGCTTCTACTGAATGTCAAGGGGCTTGTGTTTAAGTCTTAAAGGAAAAGACAAGGTCTGAAATCTTGTGTGAGCAACCAAAGAGGGTTTCCTTAATATAGCGTGTTGGCACAAAGAACTTGCCACAGTGAAGTTGTCAAGTTTTCATGTTTGCTCACTGTCGGTGTAGAATTTTTGCCTGTCACACAGTTCTTGATAGTCGTCCAGCTCTCGCACCATGCTGCAGCTTCCAGCATTTGCCTTTGGAGTCTTTTCCAGGCTTTAAGGAACATGGGCTGGCTGCAGAAATGGCAGTAGGTAGGGCAAGTTCAATATTGCAGCACTGAACTCTCGCAAGCCTGACGTTAAGTGCCCGGCTCCTTGCGTCACACAGGGAGTTCAGCTCTGTGCAAGACCTACAGCTTCCAGCAGCCCGGAGAGTGCTCACTGAACCCAGGGCTGGCAGCTTATCACAGAATCATAGAATGGTTTGGGTTGGAAGGGACCTTTAAAGGTCACCTACTCCAACCTCCCTTCAATGAGCAGGGACACCTTCCACTAGATCAGGTTGCTCGGAGCCCCATCCAACCTAGACTTGAATGTTTCCAGGGATGGGGCATGTACCACCTCTCTGGAAAACCTGTTCCAGTGTTTCACCAACCTCACCATAGTTTTTTTTTTTCCTTATAGCTAGTCTAAATCTACCCTCTTGTAGTTTAAGACCATTACCCTATGACTTATCGCAACAGGCCATGCTAAAAAGTTTGTCCCCAGTTTCACCCCATTTCCTTGTTCAGGCATGTAACTTTAGCAGAAAAGTCTACCCTTCCACATTTAGTTCATAGCTATAAATACTGCCTTGGACCAAAGCACTGCCCCATTAAAGAACAGCATATTTGTCTATCATAAGACACTTTGGGAAGCAGAGATGCTGTTCTTACCTAGTTGGCAGAGCTCTTCCCCATGAAAGAGCAATTGCTTTCAATTTCTCACTTGGAAACCTTGAAACCCAACATGCTTCACCACCCAGAACAGTGTTATGGCCACCAGGCTACAAGTTGCTAGAGGTTGCTGACACTTTTCTCCTCCCTTCCTGTTAAATTTCTTGTACTTTGCATAAGACACATGAAGATTATCAGGTGCAAAGAAAGGGAAGACATTACCACCTCGGTTAAGGCATTTGCTTGGGAGGGGGAAAGACTCAAGTTTTGGTTCTGTTTCAGAGCTGCTTACATAGTTTTATGCTACAGATTGGTGTCATACTCTGTACTTCAAGCAGCTTTTTATCCTTTTTCTGAAGCTGGAAGTTATGCTAGAGGAAGAAGTCACTTGAGGACACATTTTAATCCCATCCTGTTTTTAATAATACAAAACTGATACTAAGTTCCTTAAGGGTTGGACCGAGACCAAGAGTTGTGTCCTGTCCTCTAAGTTCAGATAGTGAAGCAAGAGAAGAGCAAGAGGAGTGTCCAGTTTGGTTGACAAGAGAGCTCCTGTCCCTCTGCCACATGGATACAGCACGGGACATGCAGTTTTGCAATCAGTGTTTCAGTATGTTGACTTGTTTCTGTCATATCACGCAGCAGCAGCTCATTAAATTCCTCTCAGCTGGGTGATGATCTGCTGGGTGTATAGCAGCAATTCCAGTTTAAAGAGGAGTCTAAACATTAAACTTGCTACTGGAAGTACAGTGGTTTAACAGTGCAGCATGTCAGTCTTATTTTATGAATCATCTTCTGACTTACTGAACTGCTTGAGTTGGTCTCGCTTTTTTCTAAAATCCTAAGACAGCTTTTGTGTTTTGCTTCTCAAGTCTGAAAGGTTCCTAAATCATTCAGATTATCAGAAAGTAATTTAAATGGGATCAAAAGGATGTAAACCCATTTCTGAGGTGAAAGGCTTAAGTGAAGCACCATGTAGCAGTATAGGGGAGAAGGCAAAGCTGTTCTTCTAAAAAGTGTCACTGGGTCTTCATGATGCAGAAGGGACTTTGATATTTTTAGGATCTTGCTAAGAGCAACACTAAGTAGAGCTGCATGTACTTCAGTGTCATGGGAAGGTGAAGGACAGGTTCAGCTCCGTGGGCTGTTTCAAGTTAGAAGGATTCTTTGTATTGTCAGCTCCTGTGCAGCTTGAGACTTTGAGCTTGTCCTACTTACTGAAGGAAAAGGACACAAATAAAGCACCTAAAAATCAAACACTTCAAGCTACAAAAGGTTGTGGGTTTTCTTTACAGGAATTTTGGTAACAAATGAAGTTAATGAGTTAGTCTAAAATATGCTAGAATAACAAATTTTTGTGAGACTTTTGTACTGTGCCACTGTATCTTCCTCATCAGACACCTCTTGCTGTTGCAGGAAGTTGGTGGTATACATATGCAATGTGTAAAGGCTTTGTAACATCACTTGACTTGTCTGCAAACAGGCTTTGCAGCTGCTTACCCAATTAAGTTTCCATTTCTTGCTGTGCTCGACAGAGGCAAAGGCATTGAGAGGTAAATTAACTCTGTTGGTTTTTTACATACTAAGGGAGCCGTGTCGATGCTTTAGTGGCAGTTCAGACACAAGGTTCAATGTCTGATGCTGTTCAGTGCAGGACTTTCTCAGACCAAAGCGAAGAGCTCTGCTGGGCTGTGGAGGAAGTAATGTCTCATCATTGTGGGTGCTCTCTCTGACTGGCAGGAAGCACACGCAAAGCCTCCAGGAGGGTTTTTCAGGTCTGTAATGACAGATGCACAGCATTCTGAGTCCTTAAGAGAAATTTTAGAAGCTGGTATATGCAAGAATAATTTTCCGTAACTTTGAAAGGGAAGGTGTGCCTGAGGAAGACAAAAAACCCCAACTTTTTAATTGGAAGTGTGCCCCACACACACACTCCAAGTGTCCTCTTCTACTGGTCTTATTCCTGCCAAGAACATATTTCCCCATTTTTTTAAAAATGAGTAGTAAAAAAATCATAGCTAAGAACCATGGTATTCCCATGGAGCCTGCCGAATAACAAATGAAGGAGAATTGGGTGCATTTCTGTGTGCCTCTGAGGGCTCACCATCGCACGGTTCCATGTCGATCTTAAACCATGAGTGTGGAGTATTACAGATAACATGTGGCCATATTTAGGAAGTGGTTGGCTGGTCTGGGTGACAGGATATTAACGTTCTTCCTTACCCGCTGGCAGTTGGTGGCAATGGACAGCACATGCTGGTAGACTCCTAGGCTGGGAAGTCTTGACTCTATCATTTACCCTCGGTGGCAGTGGGTGCTGAGCTGAGAAACGTGCAGGCTGGCACTTCTTCGGTGGTAAATTGTGAAGGGTGAAGAAGAACAGAGGTGAACAGGCATGTGAGACCGAGATCTGTGGTTTCACTTCTCCAGTTCACCCTCAACCATCACCTGAGGTCCCGCCCCACCAGTGGGTTACACAGCATGTCACAGAGGCATGCAGGAGCGTGATCTTTGCAAAAAATTCGCAAATTTTTTCTTTAAAAATAGCAAATGGGGTCTCTGATGCTACAGTGAATTGAGGCAAGCAGAGGAAAGTCACAGATACACTCACACATATATTTGTATTTAACTGATTCTTCCACAGCATGCTTTTTGTTAATTGGGGAAAGGAAACAGCTACCTGTGCTTGAGGAAGCACACTTGGGGGCTTTGCATATACATTCAGTTAGTGCTCAGGTTCATTTTAAAACTCTTCTAGAAGACCTAAATCTGTGCCGAATTAGCTCTGACCACAGACTGAGCAGCTTTACAGAGAAAAAGTCTCCCAGGCCCTTTCTCGCATTTCATCAGCAGCACTTAAGGACAGGGGGTGAAAGGGATTGTTTTCAGTGAGAAGGATGTCAATGTTTAGACACAGCTTGATCTGGATCCTGTTACATCCTCAGCAACTGAAGAACTGCATCTGAGCTCTTAGAGAATAGCTTCCTCTCCTTCCAAGTGAGCGCTGCAATCATCCGACCATAATACGAGTTAAGCAATTACCATCTAACCTTCTCCCTGTGGTCGCTGCACTACACCTTGTTCTGTCCTCTGTATTTGAAATTCCAAAGATGTCTGGAGTTGCATTTTATACAGCAGCATTTTCTCATCCATTTATTTTCTCAGTTTGCTTAAGAAAAACAACTGCACAGCTGGTTGTGAACATGAAGGGGCAGTTCACTGGGGCATATCTAGTTTCTGACTTGCAGTACACCATATTTGTGTCACAACACTGAAGACACCTCTTCTGTTACTCCATCCAGGAGAGTGTGAATTTAGCTGTATGTTCTGATTCCAAGCAAATGAACACGTTTCTTCCAAGGGGACAATCCTGTCTGCCTCACAAATTGCCACCAATAACTTGGAAGACCTTTTCATTTTACAAGCTACATTGGTAGAAGCTTAGAGACATTAACTTGAACAGGGAAAACAGAGAAAATCATACACAGCACATAACACTAGAGAAAGTTAGGAGAGAAAAAAAAAAGTTTGGTACCTGATGCGTTTAATGCATTTAGAGGATTAGCTCAGCAACAAACTGGTAGATGAGTTGCAGACAAGTAGGTGGATTTGGGAAACTAAGAAGGGCTAAGCACTACAGTCTTTGCTCTGAATGTTTATACAACATGCATCATTTTGTCAATTGTCTGTTATTTCTGGATTAAACCTTGAGGGATCAATCCTTCTTCATTCTGCACCTCGCCCATGGAGCATGCTGCTCTTGCAGGAACTCAAATACAGAGTAGTCCAAACCTGAGATTCCCGTTTTACAAACATCTCAGGCAAACTGAGTAATGGCTTACCCAGTAGGGATTGCCTTGTAATAACCTGTTTCTCGATCCATCATTTAAATTAAGGAGGGGAGCAAAGTATTATAGAATTACTTGCCTTCTGGTATCTGCAATTCTTCGGATTGCAGCTACAGGCAAGCATGTTGGCTAAGAGTGGTAAGTATGTGACTTGGGACTGAGCCAGGTGCCAGGGCGGGAGTAATTGGTATAAAGTCAGGGCATGCTGAAATTTTCAGCATCCCTTCATTTGAAATATCAGTACAAAGATTTGAGATGTGTAACTTCCCTGTAGGGCAGTTTCTGGGCTGTGTTTATGTTGTGATCGTGGGAAGGAATGGCATTCCCAAGTCTCGTTTTAGAAATCTGGTGCATTACAGAGACATACCTGATTCCAGGGGCAGCATTCAGGTGGCAAATAGATCTTCTACAGACTGCTTAAATCATGGTTTCTTCCTTATTAAGTCTCTGTAAAAATCTCAAAAGATTGGTTTTACTGAGCAGCCAACTATATCTGGTAATGACTCTCTCAAAGCAAGACATCTGCAGACCCCAGCGTGGTGATCACCGCTAAGTTATATGTACAGCAAGGGGAAAAGCACAGGTCTCAAGCAAATTAGCTTCCTCTTGTCACATCACGTGCTAGAATATCCCTAATCAGAAGTATGACAAATCCCCTGCTTTTCCAGAATTCAGCAGCATCCCTAAGATTTGCTGTGCAGTCCTGCTTCAAAGACCAGTTAAGCCTGGCTCATGTCGCGGCACGTCTTATAAAATCACGCACGGGGTGCTACAAGGAGCAGTGGTGCTAAAGGCACAGCGTGCTAATTGCTGCTGCTTCTCAGCTTTCTGGGCTGGGAAAAGCAAGTTTGCCACCAAGATTTTGACTTCAGCATTTGCATCTCGCAGATGTGGTGTTTCTTTCCCTCGCAGCGTCGCATGCGCAAATGTATTTGGGAGAATGGAGCCACTGCCAAATTGCAAATGTTTTAATCGATAACTGTCAGATTCCTCTTGCTGATTTTGCTTGTGAGCAGCAGCTTGGCAATTGGTGATTAGAACTGCTTCTATGTACTTAGCAGTAGGACAAAGCAGGCTTTTTATTAAAACTTGCCAAGGACATGTTTTTATACTCTAAAGCATCAATTTTGTCAGTGAAGGGGAATCTCCTGCATTTAAGGAAAGAAATTTTACAAGTGTGGAAAACTTGCAGTCTATGCAATTATAGTACTGTTGTTCTTGAACTCAGGTATGGATCTTTATATATTCCCATCATACTGCTTGTTAAGGACAGAGGCTTCTTTCATCCAAAACATTCTCTGTGTTTCAGGGCAGGAGGACTATGATCGGCTACGACCACTTTCTTACCAGAACACAAACGTCGTGTTAATTTGTTACGATGTCATGAACCCCACTAGCTATGATAACGTAGCAGCTAAGGTGAGAGGCTTTCATAATTGCTTCAACCTTTTAAAGGAATTGCATACACCCGATATATGTCAGATTAAAAAAGCCAGTGCTTTCAGTGTCCCGTACCCTGGGCGTGTGGATGCACAGATCACTCCTCACGCACTGAGCTGCGGGTCACAGACCTTAGACCTGGAGCTCACCTCTCCACAGCTCCTAAGTGCTCCGAGCTGGGATTGACTCTGCACTACACTAAAAAGATCAAACACCAGCTGTGAGATCACTGCTGTATCTGTAGCAGTCTCACATGACCAACATCACACACCAGCATTTTACATTCAAGCCTGCTTCCACCCCATGCATGTTTAACTACAGGGGAGATGTAAGCAGCCACTTGTCTGTACTAGGATTTCTGTAATGCTCCAAAGTAGAAGTGAGCATTCCTGTACAGAGCACCAGCAAAACTAGGAGCAGAATTTGGACTGAGTCTTGCTTTAATATGACTTTAGAGAAGCTCTTCTGAATTTAAGCAGATGTTAAATAAGTACTTTGGCACAGTGACAGATGCCACCTATGTTTTTATAAAGCAGCTGACTTTGGGTAGGACTCTTAAACATTTCTGTAATGCAAATAGTGCATGTCAGGCCCCTACCACTAGATTAACAGCTTTCAAAACTCTGAAATTGCAGCATATATTAAATGCTGGTTCTGTTCCTTGGCTTTACTGTTTTGATTTCAGAAAAAAATTTAAAAAGCCAGATGTGAAAGTTTTGTTTTTCTACCATCAGTGGTATCCTGAAGTGAATCACTTCTGCCGAGGCGTTCCACTCGTACTGATTGGGTGCAAGACAGACCTTCGGAAAGACAAAGAACAGCTGCGCAAGCTCAGGGCCTCTAAGCAGGAACCCATTACTTACAACCAGGTAAAGAGAAGTGAACTTAAAGCGGTGTCCTCTTGGCAAAAGATAAAGCACGCTTACTTCTGTGGCATTGTTCCTCACAAGTGCAATCACAGACACTCCAAAATCAGGTGACTGCAGTGTCCAGATAAAGAAATTATTGACAGTCTAACAGACCCACTAACAGGGGTTTCTGTAAGTCCCTTCTGGAAGTGGCCAAATCACCACCCACTTTTAGTACAAAATAAAGAGAAATTTGAAGAGTGTTTTGCATATTTTGGAGTGTCTGAAAGGACACTACTAGCTACGCCTTCTAGGCTCGTTACATCTCATTGTTGTTCCCTTTCACAGCTGGGTTACTGCTGTTACAAATTTGTAAGCCCCAACAAGTTTGACTCCCTTCGTAATTTTTATTAGCATACATTGCTCCCATCGCTGGTACTTTGATCAGGCTTGTGATAAAGACTGAAGATGCTAGGATGCACATTACAGGATTAAAAATACTGACCATTCTGGAAAAAATGTGTTTTGCAAACCCTACTTAAAAATAAATCCTTTCAAGGACAATAGCAAAAACATCTCCAAGGCTTCTCTAACATAAGAGGCTTTTGTTTGAAGTCTCTAAAGTAATCTTAACCAAAAATACCTACATATCATCACATGTTTTCAATTTAAGTATTATGAACCAGCGAGACTTACAACTAGTGTTAGAACACTGGCATAGCTGTCCTAGGTACAGGAGAAACTGATGGAACACCTTGTCCCATGTCACACAAGACCTTTCTGCTCTGGTCTCCCACTTTTTTTTTTTTTTTTTTTTTTTTTTAAACTACAAAGCCATCCTTCTCCCATCTCAAAGCAAAACCAGCAGCTTTCGAACCATTTGAGACACAAGGCCGGGGAACAGGGTTAAGTGCACCACAACCTTGAATGAATCACTACTTTTTCTAAACAGCAAGAAAAGAAACTGCAGCTGCGTCACCACTGAACCACACGGGGACTATTAGCTTGTTTTCCTTGCGCATAAGATGAGACACCCATCTTGTCGTTTCGTGAACAGCTGCAGATTGTCCCTCATTTGCATTAATAACTCCCTTCATCACCCTCATACATGAGGTTCAGGGCAAGGAACAAACACTTTTGGCAAGTCTGCTGAGGCCTCATGCAATTAGATTCCAGGGCCCACACGATGTACAAACTTTGTCTCCTATGTGAGCCCTCCCACTTGGTTTTTCTCCCCTTAAATATACACTACCTCAGTCTTTTACAGCTGATGGCATCTTGAGTCATGCGACGTGATGTTTCCAATGCCAGGCACAGAGGAGCTGAACAGTATCTGCCAGCACTGCAGCTTTACAAACAACTGGAAGGAGACAAACTTCGCTTAAACATGCCGAAGAAAAATCCCCCTATAGAAGCCCGAGTGCTCAAGTGACCCCACTCCCAGGGTTTATACTGAATAAATGCAGAGTTTGTGAGCTGTGGGTTGCAGACCTGGAATTCACACTCCAAGGCTCTCACAAGCATTCAAAACTGGGGGCTGACTCTGCAATGACAATAAAAGGATCATAAGCAAAGTAAGAAGTCGCTGTGTTTTGTCTGTAGTGATTTCGTGCAACCAGGATTGCATGCAAATGTTTTAGATTCTAGTCTGTTCCCATTGCATGCGTTTGGGTGAGGCTGAGAAACACAGGCACCCATTTGTGTATACGAGGATTTCAGCCGAGCCCCAGTGATGCTCCAGATTCTGTTCTTGCATGTGACATTCATTACTAAAGGTGACATCACATAATAGTTAAGACCAGGCCTGAAAAAAATACCATGGTGTAGACATCTTATTCTCACTTAAGTATCTACCTCAGCATTTCTTTTAAACGAATTTAACACTGAGAAAGATTTTTTACAGCAGTCTGCATCTTAAAGAGTCTCCAATGGACGGCACTGTTAGGCCAGGCTCTAGATCAACATAGGAGGAAAAAGCCTAGTTTATTTAACAGTGTCTCAGTTTATTACCAATGCCACTTACACTCCAGCACTATACTCAGAGGCAGCTTCTTTCTTCCTGACCTCATGATACAAAGATGTACAAAATAATCCCCTTTCTTTCCCATCTCACCTTCCTTCTCTCATACATTGGGTTTACATATATTTTCTTACCTTTTGTTCTTTCCAGGGTGAAGCAGCTTGTCAGCAGATTAATGCAGAAGTTTATCTGGAGTGCTCAGCAAAATGTCGTGAAAACATAGAAAAGGTTTTTAAAGAAGCAACCACCATCGCACTGAATGCCATGAAAAAAGCCAAGCGCCAAAAAAAACGGACAGTGTGCTCAGTGTTATGATCTGGACTGCAAGACAGCATTGACTGCGTGAGAGCCAAGCAATGATTTTTAAAACAGTATAACTTGAAAGACCTTATTTTTTTTTCTTTTGCTTGTATTCCTAGAACAATTTTTATTTTAAAATTTTAATTATTTTTTAGTATTTTTGCACTTTTCTTGCACTGCTCTCACAAAGTTTTCAAAGCTCTTTATCAAGGTTAACTGATGCTGCATGCCTTTGTCCATCTGGCTTTTGCTCCTAACTGCCAACAACCACCAGTCAGGTCTTGGACTCACTATTTAAACTGCAGTGAAGAGCAACTGCTACTATATGACTTGATTAGTGGGGTTTTCCTCCTCTGCAAAATAACTGTGGCATGTTATAGCTACAATTTACTCTTTTTCAAGCAGAAAAGCCCCATCTTTAAGAAGTGATGTTAGAGCAGCTTATCAGGCACCTTTGAAGAGACAGAAATGAAGTTTTGTCTTTACATTTTCAAATTAATTCAGCCGGTGGCACTGGTGGCCTCAAGCTGCCCCCAGGGCACAGACGGAGTGTCCACTACTGCCCCTATACCACTGGGCCAGCTTTGCAGAGCTGCACCTTTGGAGGCCTTTCAAGGCCTGCTGCTGGAATAGGAAGTGGTATTTATCAATGGAAAGGCACCAGCTGCTCCAGTTCAGAAATGGAATTATCATGGAAAGTATTTAATTTACAGCACTCGGAGCTAGAAGTACTCCAAGCAGCTACTCTGTGTAAAGGCAGTCCTACAATAAAGTGTTACAGTTTATTTAATACATGACAGATGCAAATATTGGTGCACGTTAGGGGAAATACTTAACTCACGTTCATTAACTGATGAAGTAATCTCTACCGCTGTAAATTAAATTTTTCCCTTTAGTGATGAGGGTGTCACTTGCCTGTTCTGTTTACGGATGAGGGGTGCTCCCACTGCACAACCTAGTACATGTGCCTCAAATCTTCTAGTTCTTTTGCACATCCTCCAGCAGCGAGGTCTCAGATTTTAGGAGCCATCACTAGTTTGTAGCCATCATAAACCAAACCCGTGAGGAGGAAGGAGGTTTCTGCCGTATGGGCGTTGCTGAAAGCTTTCTGTATAAGGCAAACTACGGCCCATCTTGAGGGAGAATATATAGGACTTGCGTAATAGTAACAAGACACAACTTTTGCCAAAAAGTTCAGGTGGTGTGTGCCAGGCGTCTACTAGAAGACAAACATTGCACAAAGAGCCTGGTAACTGCAGCATACAGATTTGTGCAACTTTGTCCTTCACTGGTTACATAACCAGCTGGTGAAAAACTCTGTTCTGGAGCAAGCCACCATTATTATTTTACATGCATGGTAAAGAGATCTTGATCCTTGAAATCTTTTTTTCCCCTTTCTTCCCCTCACTTGTTCTGATTTAATTAAGGCTTGTGAATCCCTATGAGCTTAAATGGAAGATTAAAAAAATAAATAAATTACAAGTTAGTGCAATCTTTGCCTATAGAAAAAAATCTTTAAGAATTGTGGAGCCCTTTCTCCACGAGAAGACATTTGTCAGTAAAAGACACAGAACAACCCATCAACTTACCCAGTACAAAACTGAAACATCAACATACAGGAAGTTACAGATTTACCATCAGCTCCACAGCAGGAATCTTGCTTTTTTTAATCTGAGTTTCTCACGCTGCAGAACTCAAGTTACTCGCCATGTGCAGAGCTCCCCACCCCTGGAGAACCAGGTCCACTGCTCGAATCCAGCAGGTTCCAGCATCGCTCTCAAAATAAAACAATTTACATTTCATAAATGGAGCGTTCAAAGGATTTTTTTAAAAAAAAAACCTCACAGGGTGTGCAAACGTCAGAAGTTAATGTAGCAAGATACATCCCAGTTAGCATGAAAGTAGTTCAAAATATGCAAATTGCAATTTATTGTTCATGCCCACAGGACAGTGACGCTGTAAAGGTAATTTTGCTAGCGTCGCAGCAACAGAAGAACTGATGAAACCATTTCAAGTCTGTAGTGCATATATATATATATATTTCTTCATGAGCACACTTACTGGGAGAAGGGCATCATTTTCCAGTCACACTCTGCCAAAGCATATGCCCAATTTGGGCTTTGTACTAGCTCAAAGGAAGCTTTCACCGTTGGGAAAGACCCTGCCTAAAGCAGCTCACAATACTGCAGCTGGCCTTAGGAGGTATGGATGTTACAGCACCCAAAACAAGCTTATTTGCATGAGTAAGGTTAAGTTCAAGCAGCACAAGGAGTTAAGGAGGATGGCAGTCAGTATTCCTCCTCTGCCATCCTCCTGAACGACTGTTTACATTCTCTTAATTATCGGTACAAGTGCAGCATCTAATGAAAGTATTTAATATTTCTGCTGAGCCTTTCCTCCCCTTTCTGGAATGGCACTGGGAGCAAAAAATACTGAAAACAGAAACCAAAGTACAACGGCACTTATTGCCACTGATCAAGGCCATTTTAAGGAAAAATGGTGTCTCGAAAAAACAACCTGAAGGACAGTGTATTTATTATTAAAAAGGGGCTGAAGCAGCTGCATATTGAATGGTTTATTTTGGGTCTGTTCCAGGCCTGGACAGATGACCTGGTCTCCCTGAAAGAGGGCTAGCAGACTTCCCTGCCATCTAAAAACTGCTTTTGCTTGCTTGGTTGTTTTCAAATGAGGATTTCTCTTCTTTAAATAGCTTTTTAAAAGTGTATATAGCAGCAGTACGGTACAAAGATAGGTGGGTTTTGTTGGTGGGTTTTTTTGTCTTCACAGTACACACAGGTTAGTATTGCCACTGAAAATATGCCCTAAACAAATGCCTTTCAAAACCAGCATTCGCTCTGTGCTACTGATCAGCCTGGAGTGTTCATAAACCTTCGCAAATCCAATACCCAGAATTTAAATAATAAAACACGAAAGTGTTAAATATCATTCCAGAATTGGAATTACAGTAGATCCCACATTCTCCCAATGCTGCTTTGCTGGGCAGATACATGCTGCTCTGTATACAGAAAAAAAAAAAAAACAAAAACAAAAAGCAAACACGTTTTGTATTAAATATACATAAATAGCAGGACTGCGGACTGGAGAGCCATGCTTGCGTTAATACTGAGTCTGTGCTGGCAGAGTCCAGATCCTTCACCAAACACGGGAACAGATGAGTCCTTCCGAGCCTGTCCATGGTGTCGCTGGGGTTTAGCAGGATCCGTCCCACACCCAGCGCCTGCTGCGGGCAGAGGGATGGCAGCCAGCATACCAAGGAGGGGTAGTTCACAGCTTCTTCATTTTGTCTTTGTTTTTTTGGAGTTTAGTGTGCACCACTTTGAGAGTAGTGAGGAAGTTCCCAAGGAAGAGCAGCAGAAACGTGAAAGCCAACACAAAAACCTGAGAGGGGAGGAGAAAAAAAAAAAAAAAAAAAAAAAAAGAGGAAAAAAGGTAAGAACTGAGGGTACTGCTTTGGCCACATTTAAGTGAGCTCTGGTGGGGCTTGGCTGGCAAGTCCAGAGATCCAAGGAGAGACAATCACAGCCAAATACATCCAGCTGTGTGGGTTAACAGGAAGTATATTTTTATCATGATCATTTAAGTAGCATTTAAGACTTCTTAATATTATAACATGGATTATATTTAACACTGCTGGACTCTACCAGACAGTAAAAATAAAATCATTAAGTCCAGTTAACATGGCACAAGCATGTTCATTGAGCAATAACACATCTCTGTGGGAAGGTGTGTTCCTCCTGAACAAAGCGAGCACGTGAGTTACAGCAAGATCTGACCAAAATAAAGACCATCAGATTATCTGCACCACTACACGTGTGACGTGGTTCGGTCTGGATCTACAGGAGCAACTGTAGAGCTGGAAAATGAATAGACATGTTTGATGGGTGTCAGCAACTGAGAAAACAAGTGGAAAGATCCCTAAAAGTGGGGAAACAAAGCAGATGATACGTTTTTAAAGTGACCCACTGCCATAATTTTTTTCATTGTCATATTTTTATATGTGTAACCCATGGATCAGCCATAAGAACCACCAGCAACTCAGCAGGCACTGTTATAAATGCCCGTACACTTGAACAATATGGAGAGTTATTTACCCATACATATTTTCTTCCCTCTACATGCTCTGCCTTTCAGTCTGTGTGGTCACCCGTGGGTGCAAATTTCTCTACAGTAACTCACATTTATTTTGAGTTCTCCTGTATAGGCTCTGTGCCACATCATCCTGAGATATTTAGATGGGGTCAGATGCCCAAATATCTAAGGATGTGGTTAAACACCCCCTCTTCCCCTGCTCTGTGCTTTTTCTGAGCAGAACCAACACCCACCTGCCATTCTTTGCACTCCTTATGCCTTGACAATCCAAAAAGCGTGATTGCATTATATAGCTGCCAGAACTAGAAAGGGGAGAAAAAAAAAAAAAAAAGGCAATTACTAGCAAAAAACCCCCAACCTTAGAAACATTTGCCATGGGTATGCGTAATCCAAAGTACCTTTTTATGGTGCTTCAACCACAGTGGCAAACCCTCCCCAGCCCTGCACCAGAGGGAGGAATGGGATTGCCCAACTTACATGCCCAAAGAACAAGAAGGGAAGGAGAAACGTCAGCCCCCGCCACATCCAGGACTGAAATCCTTCTGAAAAAGGTTGACAGAAGAGACGGAGTGAGCACAGAAGAGCCAGGACTGGAGCTGCAGCCCTCTCTGCCCAGACCACCTCCTAAGGGCTATTCCCGTCCTGCTCTGCAACAACCACCCAATATACATAAAATATTAATATATTAAAATATCTACTTGAAGGTGTGGTAACAGGAGGACAGTGAAGACTGGGATAACCAAAGCCTCCATTTAACCCTGTCAAGAGCTGATGGAGATCAGAGTCTTCTCCCAACCCAAGGAAGGAGCTAAAAGCCTCACTCCCCTTCCTGCCTTGGGACACAGGCAGCAGGGGAGGGGGTGGCAGCTCTGCACAGCTCACTCTCAGAAGGCCACACAGCCCTCTCCCTATCGCCACACCTAAAACCTGTGCAAAAACTTCACAAAGTACTGCAGAAAACCTCACCTACTGTAAGGTCCAAGTGGTTTCTCTCCCCCAAAGCACGGAGTCTGTAAAGGCAGCCCCTTTGATAATAATACTGTAGGAACTGAACGCAGCCTGGAGAAGAGAGAAAACATCACTGCATTGGCTATTCAGAAGTATGATAAATGTATCAAACTATTTTAATAATGTTTAATCCAACAGCATTTAATTAGTTTATATTTTTACATTGCCTATTTATATGTAGTCTTTATATTCCTACAGTTTAATACTCCAGTATTTACCAAAAAAAGTCTTTTCTTCTAAGCACATAAAGATACAAAACTACTTTATCCCATGAATTAGCAAAGTAAGATATACTCACTCTGAAATATTGAAAATGCTAAAAATTGACTGCGAAACATTTGATACATGAGTCCATCTGGCCTGAAAGCAAAATACAAAGGAGATCTATTTGATAAAAAGCGTATGATGCAGTGCCCTTCCCCTTCACCGCCAAGCCAGACCCCGTCAGCAAACGAAGCAAGCAGCTGGTCCCCAGCCCACTCCCCCCCACTGGGAGCCCAGAGGGTGCTACAGCCACACATGGCAACTCTGGAGCGGAGGAAATGCTCTCACTGATCAGGTTTCCCCTCTCCAACACATATAAATGCTTCCCCCTCTTATTCCTTTGCTTATCACAGTTTTCTCCAGGCAGCAGTCAAAGCCGTTCAGCAGCGTCTGCAACAAGAATCCAAACGGTGGAGCAGGGGGTGGTTGTGCTCCTTATCCTAAGGGTAGTTCAGGACAGACAGAGGACAGGGGACATTCTGCTCCAGTCACTATGTCATTCCTTACAGAATCAGGAGCAGAAACATTTGTTGGTTTAAAGCAATTTTTAATGATTAACTAATCAGTTCATGCCAAAGTTGAGCCAGGCTGCACAGGGGCTGTACACAGGCTGCATCGCTGCATTCTTTGACCAACACCACCACCCGTGGGAAGGCAACTTGCATTTTTGGCTTTAGACTTGGTTTGTAGTCTGTGTTCAGTAAAAGCACCAAACAGATTTATTCTGTGGTCTCCTCCCTCTCAAGCAAACTGCTGCTTGTTTGCTTCATTACACAGAGACAGAAATCAGGAGACTTGCAGAGATTTTGCTACCACCAGCACAACTACAGCTCACAGTTTGGGTTTCTTTTTTTTTTTTTTTTGAATCAGCAGTGTAAATACAAACTTGCAGTGTTGTATTTATCACTGAAACCATCTGTAACATCAGACAAATATGAAGTCTGATGCTTCACCATGTGCCCATGTGGCCACACTGGATTTAAATGCTCAGATGATGCAAACACTTGAAAAAAGGCTTGAAGCACCTTGAGCAGGCGAGAGCACACTCACCACGTTAACATTACTCCAGACAGGAATGTGGAGACGTAGTGGTGAGACACCCACCAGCCTTTGATCCTGAAAAGAAGAAACATGGCAGTTAGACCAGAAACATGGATTTCAGCATTAATAAGTCTGGTTTTAAAGCCAAAAAAAAAAAAAAGATCCTGACTTGTGGGAGGAAGAGGGACAGGGAACAAAATAGATGGCCTAGCTCAAGCAAAAGGGGTGCTGTGGAACACTGTCCTGGTGATATGGCTTAGCTGGGGCACAAATCCACGACTGCTGGAGCGAAGCTCAGGACTGGGGCACATCTCATGTGCTCCCACGAGCTCTCCAGCACAGCAAGAAGCAGCAGTCGCTGCAGCCCAAGGTACCGCCGTGACTAATGATGCACAAGTTTCAGCCCACACACCCTTTTTTTTTTTTTTCCCCATGCCATGCAAATAAGTGATGTTTCCAAGTCCTTCCTATGAGGTGGCTGTTTCTTTCAGACACGAACGCTGCAGAAAGCAAGGGCTGTAGCGAGGCAGAATCAAGAAGCGAAGAGCTACCCCAGGGACAGCGCTGCTTTGGAAGGTAAGTCAGCACGATGGGTTAATTTGGGGCATTTTCAACCAAAGGTGTGTGGCCTCTAACACAAGACAGCACCCTCGTTGCTGTGACCAGTCTCAGTGGATGTAGTGAACCCAGGCTCAGAGGTTTCTCTGCTGGCCTCAGGCCATCAACTTTATAACCCCATGTTTTGTTTTTTCCTCTTGGTCTCTGGCCCCACAGCGATACCCTCTCTCTAGAAAGCACCCCAAGCCAAGACATCACACTCACAGAAGCCCTGGGAACAGCCGTGCTTGTGGAAGAGACTGCTTCATCCCTGTTCCCCACGGTCTGCACTGGGAACTGTGTCCTCAAGCAGCTCCCAGAAAACAGTTTTTAAGATTTTGCCCCTCAGCAAAGCAGGAACGTCCTGATTTTCCCACCACACAGCCACACTGGTGCCTGCCTCCAGGCACAAACCCCCTCTTGCATCAGGAGTGGGGACCCCAAGCATCCAGCCAGCAATGCCAAGATTCCAGAAACGCTCCCTCTTGTCCCCATTTTGAGGGGATCATAGAAGCAACTGGCTGCAGAGAGGGAAGTGACTGGCTGAAACGAAGAGCCATGAGCTGCTCCTAGTCGATCATTAGATATTGCTACTTAATTAGCACAACACTGATTCCTGTTACTAACGAAAGTGCAGGTGCAGCCCTGTATAAGCAGTAACCACTACAAGGGAGCATACCAGTTCTCTCTGCAGCATTCAGAGCAAGAATGCCTGTGGGAGGCTGGGCTAACACCATGCTGACTGCTCAAAAGGTGACAAACGAGACAAGTTAGAAGCCCAATTAATTAATGCAACAGGGAGCTGCAAACATTGGAGCAGCAGCCACCACTCACCCCGCAGCGACACCCGTGGGAAGAGACGTGGCGACTGCTGCGGTTCCCCTGCACCAGCCCATCTGGATGATGAAAACTGGGGACGTGCAGCCATCAGGTTATTGTAAAAATCTAACATCAGACTCCAGGTTCCACACAAGCACAAACTCAAGCAACATCTTGACCCAGACCCAAGGGAGATACTCCAGAAGCGATTCGCCAGCAGGACCTCACCACCCTGCCTTTGGATCCTACTAAGAGTGCCATAAAGAAATGAGACCTTGGAGTAAGGATCATCCTTCAGTTAACTTCTCTTTACCCAATTATCCCCTCATCGCCAACTTTCCCTTAATACAACTGTGATTTAGTCACACACATCACAAGATGTGGCCGTGACCTGGGGGGCAGCCACACTAACCACAGGGTGTAGAGCCAGTACCTCAGGTTGGTCCTTTCACCAAACACACACACACGCTTACACCTGAGAGCACATCTACAGCTAACCCATAGCTACCAAAACCAGCCAACGCTTTGCACCAAGAACTTATGGACTTTTAGGAACTACACCTTCTCCTCCCTCCCCAAACCTCAGGTGGCCACATCTGCTCTTGGAAGTGACCATGGAGGAGGACATAGACAACAGACCCTGCATAGAGGTATCAGCATCTTGGATTTGCTGAGCTTCAGTGCCAAACTGAATCACCTTTTATACCTTGTTTTTCTTTTAAGGACATTTCATGCTTTAAATAGTTTTGCAGGTGGCACAGTACCTTGATCCATTGCTAATGAGAATGCTTTCCCGTATCGTCAGCGTGCAGTAATACCACACTAACAGAAAGTTAAACACTTCATCTGTCACCCTGTGATAGAAACAACACACGGTAAAAAAAAAAATCCTGTTAAAATAAAGACACATTAAAAAAAAAAATTTCCTATTTTTCCTCCTCCCCTTGGGCAGATGGAAACCTGCCCAAGTGAGGCCACAGACACAAAGCCCCAGTCCTGAACATCCCTAATCCACATGCAGAACTGCAGATGTCAGCAGCACCGCCAGGCTCCGAGTCCTTTCCTCTGGGAAGTGCCCCGTGATATAACACTGCAGATCTTGAGCCGATAAGCAGGTATGCAGAGATGACATTAATTCCTTCTGAAGGAGAGAAAGCACCATGGAAGCAGTGGATGATCCAATTTAGAAAGGCATTTCCAGGCTAATTCAATGAGTAGATTCCATGAGATCTATGTAAATCCAATCAACTAAAAGAGCAGAAGAGCATTACCCTTTGGGGGGGAAAAAAAACCCCAACTTTATTTTGCCATTTGCAAACCCCTGAGGCCAAGAGGATTTGGGGCAGGCTCTGTATAAGGCAGCATTGTTCCCTGGTACGATCCCACACTCACCCAGACCCACTGAGGTCTCTGTGGAAGGCCCCGGCTCCAGCATCTTCCTGATTTTTAAGCAAAACTGAATAGTGGAAGCTTGTTGGTGCTCAGACACTTAGTTACAAGAGACTCCAAAAAGAAGTTAAACAAGGAAAAGTGAGTAGCTAAAGTACAAGTCCTGCTGGTGTCGAAGAAGAGGTGTAAAAGCTGTCCTGCTCTCCAACTGTTCAAAGCCTAAACATTGCCAGAGCCTCTCCCACTGTCCTTAACAGAAGGGAACACTTAGTTCAAACCCAGCACGTTTTTATTCAAAATACTTGATTAAAATTAAAAAGGCTTACCTGTAGTGGAGAATAAACCTGCAGGCAACGGCTCCGAGCAACAAGATTATCGTCAGATAAAGTTTGAATTTCTCATACTCATCCTTGTAGGCGAACCTGAAAGGGAATAGCAAGTGCTTACAGACACAAGTCTGGTGGTTTACTGGAATGTGGCTTCACTTTTTTCAAACCAGATACAAATCCACATGCCAAGTCCAGAGACAGAGGTTTTGCCTGAAACATTTAGACGGCTTAAGTCCGTAAGAGCTCATTTCTTGCTTAAAGGCAAGTGATGAACTGAATCCATCAGAGCTACACAAAGTATCAGGTCATGGTCCAACCTGCCCACCCTCAATGTTTCATTTTTTATCAGAGCTCAGAGAAACCCATTCCTATCTCTGGACTTCAGTCCTCACCCACAGTTGGCCCCAGAGAAACCCAAATTCACACACGTGGAAACACTCACTTACTTTGCTTGGTTACTCAGGAGAGTCACATTCACATTTCCCAGCACCAGATTTAAGTATAAGCTGGAAGACAAAAACCAAGAGCAGACCCAAGTGAGTTTCATTTGAACACCACAGGATGACCCACATTGGAGCTGAAGAGACCAGCGTATCTGCCAAAACCACGTTTGCTGTAAGTTTTTAATTAAGGCAAACTGGAGAGATAAAACTACAGATGAGGATTTAAATGTGTAAAAATTGATCAGCATTTCCAAGCAGTTAGAGAAAAAGTTTATTGTCCTGGTCTCTTTTCTGCACTGAAGTCTAAGAGTGAGGTATGTAGTGGGCACTGTCCAAAACCAAAAATAACAGGGAGAAATTGGAAGACAATTTTCTGACAAAAACTTCCAAGGAGCTGCAGCATTGCACAGCCTTTGACAAGTGAAAGAAATCTGTCCTAGCAACCCCACTTGAAGCAAAGTATAAATTTTAAGTCAGTTGAAAACACTATTAAAAGAGAGAAAATTCTTGTGCTGATTTAGTCTAAAAAAAAAAAAAAGAAAGGAAAATATCAATGTGACACACTGATTGCAAGATCTTTTGCCAATGCAGGGTTACTTTTATTTTAATAAGAAAACCTGCACTGCCTACACGCAGTACATTTACATACACTTCCAGCTAATGAATTCTGTGTACAACTGACACAGCAGCTCAGCAAGAGATTTATGACTAATCCCGTTTTACATGTATTTCTTCAACATGCACATTATCCTTCGGGAACACCACCGCTGCGAACACTTGAAATCAGCTTTCCTGGGGCACACACCTCCCCAGCAAGGCACATACCCATTCTTCTTCGGCAAGTAGGCTTCCATGTCAAAGAAGGCATTTTGCCTCTCCTTGATCTGGGTGCTGATCTCCTGAATGAGAGCAAACTCTTCAGGACTGGCTCTGGGCTTGCACCTGCAAGAACACAGAAACAAGATATTCCTGTTCGTGTTTTTAACTCCTTTTTATTCCAAAGGAAAATAACGTTGTCATAAAACCCACGCTGTTAAAAAGCTAACTGGGTTGAGTCAATGCCATTGCACACTTTGCTCCTGTATTTCTGCAGCACTCTTTGGCTTACCATGATTTTATTTCACTGCCTGGTTTATGCTGTTGTAGGTTATTTCAACCAGCTGGTTTATAAATCAGCTTCTCTTTTCATCTCAGCTCAGTGACAAGATCCCGTACTTCTTTCCTAGTGGACCACTTAAAAGAATATTGTGCTTTTTTGCAGGAACTCCTTCCACTTTGGGAACTTTGTGCACAGTTTCAGGCACTGCCCCTGCAGAGGCTGCAGCTCTTCAGGCATGAAATATTTCAGGACGTAACAAACCGCACAGCTGATGATTTACTGACAAACTGTGGTTTTACCAATTAATATAAAACAGAGAGCAGTGCACGGCAGCATTAGCTGTGGTGTCAGAAGTGGTGTATTCAGACCTGCACACAAGGAATTTAGCATGTGGTTCCTGGGGATCAGCCGAGCAGCCAGAGACAGATCCCTCCTGTAAATCCACCCAGGAGCAAGTTACACCTTCAGGTTCAAGAATTGATGCTGGTCTTCCAGGACAGCTTATGGAGCAAAGCTTTGCTCACCTAGCAAAGCACAGGGACCAAAAGCTGTACGGTCCTGCAGTGTATGGCACATACTACAAGGACACAAACCCACACAGGCTCCCCAAAAGATCTTCTTTATTTTCAGGACTCCATCTCTCATGCAGTTATGAACATTTTACCTGGCTGTGGAGGCAACTCAAGAATAATATGGAGCAAAATTGCCACCACAACACAGATTGCTTACTAAAACACTAAAAATCCAAACATTTCAGCCCTTGGGGAAGGAGAAACATCCTATCCCCGCCTCCTCCACCCTCCAGGTGTCCCGTTACCGTTGCAGAGTGTGCTTCAGATCCCTTAGTGTCTTCTTCTGCCGGTGTATGGAGCTGCTGCAGGCTGTCTGCAAGCTGGTGACTTCTTCCAGTTTCTGCCTGTAAACTTTGTGTGTTTCCTGCAGGAGAAGAGGAGATGATTGGTAGGAAGAACCCTTCCAGGTTACACATTGCATTTGGTCCTCATCTCTGAAGGAAGCAAGCAAAATGCTGGTTTTTGGGGAGTCAACAGGCACCCCTGCAAACAACCCAGGAGGGGATGATGTTAAACCAGTGCAGATCCAACACAGCTTAAATGGACATTGATGAAGTTCCTGCAAACTAAAGAGCGTCCTCTGCACTCATTTAATTTCCTCTTTCTAACAAGCTTTCCCATTCAGAAGCTCGCGTTCCACTCACCCTGTAACGAAGCCCTAATCCTCCGTTTGATCCCAATCTGTTCCTATCAAATGGGTGGCTAAATCACAGAGCAGGATCTCTGATTTCACAGCCAGATTAAATCTGGGAAAAAAGAAGAAAGATGAGGACCCAGAGGGAAAAAAAAAAAAAAAAAAAACAAGAAAAGACACAAAACCAGCTACAAATCCACGCCTCAGGGTTTAGATGCCTCCTGACCACCACTGCCATCTTGACCCCAGGTATGTTCAAGCAACCCACTGCCCCATACTCTGGTTTAAGAGCTTAACCCACCCCTCCCTGTGGCATTAGAAGGTGCTCCTTGAGAGGAATTACTTTATTGATCCCCTGAAGTCCACAATTAGTGTCTGACTGGCTATAACGAGGATGACCTAAGCAACTGCAAGTCCGCTGAGAGGTGTCTCTGCTCTCACATCCCTCCCTCTGCTTGGGAATAAACGTGTTCTGTCTGCTTTTCCACCCTTTGCAATGATTTCACCACCTTCCCAAGTGCAGGGAGACCTCAGGAAGCACTAACCAGACACCAAGCAATGTCCTCTGGGCAAATTTAAAGATTTATAACAACTTGGAAAACTGAGTTTGCAGAGGTAGTGCCAAGACAAGGTGCGGGTTAAATGGCTATTTGCATGGCTGCTTTATCTACCAGCACATCAGAAAATTACCACTGGTTTTCCCAGACCATAAACATGGTGGTAAAACCATACAAAACAATTCTTTGCTTTTCTCCTCATTGGGACCTGGCTGTTAGCTGTTCACTATTTACAGGAGCAATGCAAAACAAGCTCGGGTATCCAATTTACAAACCTTAATAACCAAACTAACCATGTCCAGGCACTGCAGCTCTCATCACTTCAGGATTGGTTTGGCTTTGCTTTAGCACGGGCAGGACTTTGGGGCTCCCTGGATCACACAGTATCTTGTTCTGTTCTCTAGATATCATGCAACAGCCCCTTCTGCACAGAAATCCTTCCTCAGAGCCAGCCTGACCCTGCCCTGGGCAGCTTGAGGCCATTCCCTCGGGGCCTGGCGCTGGGGCCTTGGCTCCAGAGACTCATCCCCCCTCTCTGCACCCTCCTGGCAGGGAGTTGCAGAGGGCCAGGAGGTCTCCCCTCAGCCTCCTCTTCTCCAGACTGAACCCCCCCAGTTCCCCCAGCCGCTCCCCAGCAGACCTGTGCTCCAGACCCTGCCCCAGCTCCGTTGCCCTTCTCTGGCCACGCTCGAGTCATTCAATGGCCTGTTTGGGGTGAGGGGCCCAAAACTGAACCCAGTCATTGAGGTACAGCCTCCCCAGTGCCGAGCACAGGGCTCAGATCCCTTCCCTGTCCCTGCTGGCCATGCTATTGCCGATGCAAGCCAGGATACCACGGGTCCCCGCTGTCCTGAGGGGATGCTCAGTGCTGCTGCACAGCAGCATCAGCCCCTTCAAGGCCCCTCAAGTCAGAGCTCCCCAAATACAAGCATAGCCCCAAGTGCCATGTGGGCACATCAGGGGCAGAAGCTACAACCAGAGTCCGAGGTCCTCCTCTGCAGAAGGAAGACACGGCCCCTGACCCAGAACTTACAACGCAATTATAAAATATGAGACAGGGCAGGAGCGCATTGAAACACAGAGATCATTTTGCCCCACAGGGCCAGCATTGCTCTTGACACACACACAAAAATCTGCCCATCATCAAGTTTTTCTTCCCTGCTGGCATTGCACAAGAGACCCTTTTAGCAGAGGTGACCAAAGTACCCTGGAAAACACCATCCAGGAGCTCTTTGGAACTCAAGCAGCACCTCCTGCACATCCCCAGATCAGCACTTCCAGCCAGAGACAAGGGTGCGGAGGAGGGTCAAGCTGCTGCCAGGAAAACCAGGCTCCTCAAGAGCAAGAGGTGCCACAAATGTGACCAAAAAGCCACGTGCAAGGGCAAGCATGAGAAGCACGAGCAGATACCCACATCGAAGTACTAAACAGTTGGGTTTTCTAACCCAACACATCACGGTTTGACTTGAATCCAGTTCGGGAGCACAGAGCCTTCCTCCAAAGCACATTGAAGCACCACCAGCATCTCACAGAGCTGAAGCAGAGTCACATCCTCAGGACAGCACCTTGCTCCCCTCTTCTGCAACCCGCTTTCAGATATAAGCTCTGCCTGTGAGCCCTGAAGCTCTCAGAAAATGGATGTTAGTCCAACTTTTCACCTCTACAGTACTAACCACGGGGCAGTGATACCTTGTGTCACCAGGAGCCGCTACCCCACCGAGCAGCATTTCTACTCTCCTTTTACAGATGGGGAAACTGAGGCAGGCATAAGTCACTGACATTTTGCTGTGGTTTAGGTCAGACTTAAGTACCACACTCGGCGAGAAGGCCAGTTGGTGCACACAGCAAAGAAGTGATCAACAAACCACGCCAGCTGGTGCTCCCCTCCAACACCCAACCACCACCTTTTCTTTCTGTTAACTAGCGTACAACCTGAACTGACTTTTAATTAAGACAACAAGCTAAATCTGGAAAAAAAATCACACTTTTTTTCTTTTTTTTTTTTCAGCGCACGTTCTGTTTAAGAGCCTAAAAGAGGCTAACAGCCATGCGGAGCGAGAACAGCCGGTCGTGTTTTAAAACTGGCTTCAAGATTTAAAGCACATGTACAGGCACAGCATCGATGACATACGGGGGCGGAAAGGTTTCTGGAGGTAAAAGCATTTTGCAAAAACAGCTCTCAGTCCTTGCTCCGACATCTTTCTGTCCCTCAACGCACTTTTGCGAGATGGATAAACTGCACCTGAACGCCTCATATCCCACCACAGGATATTAAATTCCGTCCCGGAGATGCTGGCAGCATTGGCATTGCCAGCATCACTCTGTGCCACGCCACGAGTGCACAAAAACACCAGGTCCCCCTTTTTCCAGCCTTGCCCCGGTGGCGGGACGTACGTCCCCATGTGTCCTCGGGTACCCGGGTCACGGCCGTGGCTTGTTCTGGGGTGTCCCATGGGGGTGCCGGAGCACAGCAGCGTTTTTGGGGGGCCGTGCAAGGCTCTGCCTCCACGCACAGCTGCGTGCTCCGGGCCCGCACCCCAGACCTGCAGCCCAGGCGTCGCGACAGGCGCGGCCCGGCCAGGCGCAGCCCACCCGGGGCCTCTCCCGGGCGCAGCGAGCAGGGGCTGAGCCTCCCCGCACCCCCGGCAGCTCCTCTCTGAGGCCGCCCCAAGGCGGGCGGGTGGCGGCCGGGGCAGGGGGCAGCGGCGGGAGGGCTGGGGTGCGCACCCCGCTCCTGCGAGCCCCCCCCCGCCGCCGCCGCCGCCCCCCTCAGGCTTGCGGCTGCGCGCCCGGGTGATGGGGGCAGCCCCGGGCGGGGGGAGCCCGGCGCCATCCCCCGCCTCACGCCGCAGAGCCAAGGCGGGGCAGGCAGCGCCACCGAACCTGCGGACGCGAAACCGGGCGCGGAGCCGCGCGGAGCTCCGTCCGCCTCTCCCCCCCCCATCACACCCCGCCCCGTTCCCGCCTCACCTGGAGCTGCCGGAACTCCTCCTCCAGCTCCCGCCACTCGCCGCGGCACCGCTCCAGCTGCACCCGCATGGCGCCGCGGCGCGAGCTCACCCGGCGGCAGCGGCGGCGCGAGCCCGCACCCCGGGCCCGGGGGCCACGTGCGCCCCTGACGTCACCGCGCGGGGCTGGGCGCGGCGCCGCGGCGGCGCGCGCCGCCCCCACAGGCCCCGCCCCGTCCTCCGCCCGCCTCAGGCGGCCGCCGCCCCCCGCCGCCGGGCCGCGCTCAGCCCCGGGGCCTCTGCGTGTGGCGGCGGAGCCCGATGCGCTCCGTGAGGCGGCGGGGAAGGCGGATAAAACCCGGCAAGCGGCCGTGTGGCGCTGCCGGAGCCGTCGTGCCGCGGGGACCGTCCCCTCAGAGCCGGCCGAGGTGGCCGCGGGCGGCTGCGCTGGCGCCGCCCAGCCCAGCGGCTGCTTGAGGCCGGGGCGCAGCGGTTCGGTAGCCTGAGGGAGAGACAGTGACGAGACGATTCCGCGTCTTTGTTAGGATTAGAATAATGACCCGCTCGGCCGCAGGACTGGCAAACTGGGAGCGGGGCCCGGTGGCCGCTGGGCAAAGTCCCGCTCCGAGGAGCTCACGGTGAGAGCGATGCACAGGGCAGGGTGTGATGCCCGGGGGGTGCAAAGGCTGTAAATGCCGGTACTGGGCTTCTTGCGATGTGGGTTTGTTGCAAAAGGGTGGAAATAGGCAAAGTGGAAGAAAAAAAGGAAGGGAAAGGAAGCGATTCAAAATCAAAAGGTATAAGGGGAAGGGAGGCATGAAGCTGAAGTAAAAATTTGAGTGCCGTGTTGCCTTTTCATAGAGCATATCTGTAGGATCCTGTTTCCTTGGATTCGGCACAAACAACCAAAACCGGTCAGTACAGAGTCCCTCCTCGGTGTGCACGCTGCCCCTGGTCCTTTTCTAGGTCTGTATTAGTGCTGTCTGCTCGGTTTATGCCTTTTTTATATGTTCCTTTTTGTATGTGTGTGGGTGGACACCTGAAGTGCAATGTGACCCGCTGCCTGGCTCTGCGCTCGGTTTCCAGAGAAACCTGCTCAGAACTTGGGGTGGTTGGGGATTTCTGCTGATTTAAGAACCACCAACCACAGGGACGTTGCATTGTCCCTTCAGCTCCTCCAGGGAGGTCCATGGTTGCCCAGAGATCAAACACATGTATTGAGGCAGGCCTTGATAATCTTGAAGTAGAATAATTAATAAACGTAGTGTAAATGTCTCAGGAGTTTGTTAGGTCTGTATTAAATTTTCCTTGGATTTCATCCACAATCCTGTGTAATGGGACCTTATGTTACAGGAAGACTACAGGATTTGGGATTACAGAGGAAGAATCACATCTCAGATCATGGCTTTAATTCTGCGCTGGATACAAGGTTGGAGTCCTCCCTACCAGCAAAATTATTTTCCCTTCCCACTTGAAAATAATCCCCCCACCTTTTGCAGTTACTCTGTCAGCTCAGTTTATCACGGAGCCACCCCAAAGATGTAGCTGCATTTGTTTAGGGCTTGCTCTGCTCATTACATCACACTCTGAACCAAGCACGCTACAAATGCAGCTACACCTCATCCCTTCCTGCTCGGGGGAGGCTGGGGTGCTGACACCCCACTGCAGACCTGGGTGAATCCGGAGTGGAGGGTGCCAGCGTCCTTGGCGGGTTGTGAGGTGTTCAGTGAGGGTGGCAGAGGTGGGTTGATCCGAAAGGCGAGGGCACCGCTGCTGTCGGTCGCAGGTTTGAGCCTCACGTGTGTTGTGCACGTGGCCAGAGCAAATATCCCACTCCGTGCTGCTAGTGGGAGCGGTCAGTTCAAGAACACCTGGTTCTGTGGATGTTCCCTTATTTCCTTTAAGTAAAAACACTTCAAGTATTGTAGAACTGCTTGTGTCAATCCTAACATTCAAGAAGAGGTACTTACAGAATATATCATAAATTGTAAATAACCCTTAAAACTATGCACTTCACTCCTGGGCTATAAGCCTCAAAAGAACAGAAGCAAGCTCTCAATATCACTCGTGGATATTTGTCCTGGGCTGTAATTCTGCAGCCTGAGGACATGTTTGTTAGGGCCAGGGTCTGTGTTTCTGCAGGTGCTGTGTGTACAAAGGCAGGAAATGTTGTGCATTTCCTGCTCAGAGCCAGGCCAGCCCCGGAGCTCTCCGGGAACAGCCTCACACCGAGCCATTACCAGACCTTTATTCAAAACTTTCCTACCTACCTCTTCCCTACACCTCTTGACAAGGAACAATTCTTACGTGTATTGAGGCTGTGTATAATTATAACCTCAAAAGATTTCTTTCAAGGTCTTTTAACTAAGACATGCTAATTATTAATATTCATTCAAGAGATCTGTATTTTCTTTAAAACAGAAAACACGAAAGAATTTCATTGAGCACAAATAATAATGTGAGTGTAGCATGGCTGGCCATACGGCTGATTCTAGCAGTATTTAATGTTGCTCCCTTACAAATGATTTCAGAATTACCTGTAATCTCTTTCCACCTCCTGGAAGATTATAGCTGTTTCTATAATCTCATCGTTTCAATCACACCTTTGTGAATAAAACCAAAGCAAGTGAGATAACAGTGATTTTTTTTTTCATTAGAACTAGACAATTTGTTTATTATAGTACATATAATTTTACTTGCTAAGAATGGAAACTGCAGATTTTAATTAGATCTGTCAATTTTAAAAGGACTCTAATTTCTGAGGTAGGAGTCATAAAATTAAAAAATCACATAATATATATCACAGTCTGTAGTCCTGAGTGATTTAAGTTTCTATATCCGTGTTCTCAGCATTTGTTTTATTTATCTATCAACATATTTTTCCGTTTTAAGGCCTTTTGCAATTTTTATTTCTACAACAACTCAAGCATACTCCAAAACTAGATTTCTTGAAGATAAATGTGGATGACTCCCTATTCTAACAGCAGGTGACAGTAAGCCATGATAAATAAAATACTTGGCACATGTTTTGACTGGAAATTGGTACTGCTGATTCATTTTGCCATCTGGATTCAGTCCTCAGTTAAGGACTTGAAGTGAGGCTTAAGTATGGCCAAATTTGTCTGCCTCCACCTTCATGCTGTGATCTGCGTGTTTTAAAACAATCTCGAGGGTCCTGCAAAGCATTCCACAGCTGTGCAGTAAATAATTCTCAGTTTTGGGTAACTTAATATCATAACTCTACCTTTGAATAAATCTTGTTGCAAGTAGTTGAGACAGTTAGCTAAAAATCTGTAGCAAAAGACACTGATGGGGAGAGGGTATCTCCTAAGTGTCAGCTTCAAGGACTTTAACATTGCACTTTGCATGACTATCTAGATGCTTGAACATTGCAGATAACCTCGGGTTCTTACTCTAGGTTGTTTTGGTGTGAAACCAACTTGGTTTTTATCTTGAGAGAGCTGCTCCAAACAAAAAGAAGGGAAGAGTTTTAAAGAAATGCTTTCCCACAAGGCTGCCTCTTAAGCTAAAGTCAACCAGTGAAGTTTACATCTCAAACCTTTCACTTCAGTCCCTCCTAAATCCTGCTAATAATAATTCCTGAAAACAGAGCGGTGGGGAAGCTCCTTCAGTGCTGCACCCACTCTGTGCTCATTGGGCTAAACACGACACAGGCTTGGTCGGAGTCCAAGACCCTCCCACCTCTTCCTCTGGCTTTTCTTTTGAATATAGCAGCAATAAAACACACATCTGAGCATCCTACTTCCACAGTATGTTGTTGTCACATTCTTCACCTTTAAAGAATGCCAGCATATGTTTCTCTAAATGTTTTTTCTCTATTTATTCTACAAAGTTCCCAGAATAAACTTAAAGTATTGATTCTGACAGTTTTCAGTTGGTTTGGGCATTTCACTTGGGTGATTCCCCAAGCTTTGTGAGAGCAAACTCAGCTTGGAGCAGCTGTCTCCTTTCATTGCAAAAATGATTGGTTTCAGACGCAGAATACTGAGGACCTTTGGTTTTGCTTTTTGGTTTTGTTGGGGTTTTTTTAAAATCTTACTCTATTTTAAGAATTTAAACAAATATTAAAAAAATGAAGGCGCATCACATGTCATGGGACCTTGCTCCACAAACGGTGTGTTTCTGGGTATTTCCCCCACGCCTCCTCCCGTTGTTTGGTTTGCTCTTTGGTGTGTCCAAAGCGGAAGAAAGAGGAGAGCTAAAAGTCTATTGCAATAAATTGCATTGGCAGGATAATGGGCTAAGTTAAAGCATAATTTACACTGTCCGATTTAACAGCTTCCTTTCAGTCTAACTAAATGTAAGATTTAATCAAATACCAGACAACTGAAACAGCAATAGTATGAACAGCAACAGAACTGAAGCCCTGTCACTCCCCAGTGGAGGAGGCTTTGCTGGGTCTCCTCAGTGGCAGCAACCAACATCTGTGCAAGTGAAAAGAAAAACCAATTTAAAGAAAAAAAGCCAAGATGGAGATTTGAGGCCAAATTTTATCTGGAAAGGTCAGAACAAGGGGAATTGCATCAAGGAAAAACCAAGTTCTCCTCCTCACCCATCATAACCTGGATTTTGACTCTCCTTTTCATAGTGGCCTCAACCTTGTGTGCTTGGGAGAGGAAGAGGATAAAAGGGTTCAGTTAAGGCACTTCTGGGTCAGTTCAAGTTTATATCTCACACTTTGGCTGAATTATATATTCTGACACCCGTTACAAAAATTATCCACACTTCTTACTTAATAACGAGATTCCTTCTCTTGTAGCAGAATGACAGTTTTTAAATAAAATTTTACTTCAGTGAGTCAAAAGAGTTTTCCGATAAAGCTGCAAATATCATCAGCTTCTTTTCAAGATGACCTAATTTTGCCTTTCTTGTGAGAAGAGTACACTTACGTTTATCTGCTTTGTACCCTTGGAATACCAAAAGGTACAGAATGATAATAATGAATGTCAAAATAATTAAGTATAATTCAGATGTTTGTACGTGGACTAAGAAAACTGGAGATGGGAATCGCACACATCTTCTTCCCAGATAAATAATTAATAGAAGGGGCTAGTTCTGGTTGTAATTTAAGGCTGTAGTTTTGGGGCTGCTGTAAGCATTTTTTTCTTCTCCCTCATGGATTTCTCTCATGTCCTCCACAAACCCCTGTCCCCCACTCTAACCCCGTACAACTGGCCATGGTAAAACACAGGAACAATTGTCTTTGGTAATTCTTAGGCTCTGCCCAAAACCAGGTGGTGTTTAGTCAATGGGTGTGAATAATTCCTTCCTGAACATCTTCATCTCATTTTTAATAACAGGAATTATTTTCTCACACGTAACCTGGTCAACTTCCATAGTTTTCTTTCTGGTTTTCTTGCTTAAAGGGGGGTCTGAAAGTCCAATTTCTCCTACATGCCTGGATTTAGGGGATGCAGCCAGGGAGGAGATGCCGGGACCTGCTCACCAGTGGCTGTCATCTTCCCAGTTCATCTAATCCAGAACGAGAAATTCCATGTTTGTATTTCCTGTGGTACAGATCTCCCTCCCTCATTTCCACACCACCTCGCCCGTTGGATGTAAAGCACCTTTTCCCTCCCTCCAGCTCATTTTCCTTCTCCACCTGATTTCCCAGGGAGCGGCGTTGTCTCCTTCCGCTCTGTGACCCTCAGCCTTGTCATGGGAAACAGAGTATTTGCCTTCAGTCACACTCACTCTTGGAATAAGTCGAAGGAGGAGGGCTCTGTCCTTCCCTGCCCACGGCAGAGACAGTCCTGGGTGAAACAGCTTTACAGTTTCACCATTTACTGTATTCCCTGGTACTCACTGGTTCTCACCATCAAACCTGAAAGATCATTCCCTGCTCGGAGTTGAAAATTGTGTGTTACCCAGCAGTCACCATCCCCTCACACCCCCTGTCCTACCCAGGCATGGCCACAACATTTAAGCCGCTGTCAATGCTACAACCATTGAAGATGGCAGACAAACACCCATCAGGGAAGATCGAGATGTACTGAACCTCCGCAGGCACCCAAGGGTCCCCACCTACTTCAGAATTTGTACCATTCAGCCTGCAGCGTTGTCTGCGGAAAATGTGGTCAAAGGACAAGAATAAACAAACACGTTTGGCTCGTGGGAGTGAGACGGTTTTATACCTGAAATGTGCCCCGTTAAGCACCTGATAGGGAAGATTATCGCAGACCTCCACAAGGCATAATGGCAATCCTTGCTCCCGGTAGCTCGTGGCTCTGGAAGAAATGTAATGGATGAGGAAATTAGTGTCACTTTCACTCAGATTTCTCTCCTAAGACCTCTGATGTGCATTTTCAGGGGGGTTCTCCTTTTTCTCCTGACATTTGCAAGGCTCATTTATCTGTTACCCATCAGTACGGTAATCAGGGCTTTCATTTCCAGCCTTCTGCTGCTGCGTATATAAAAAAAACAACCAGAGGTGAAACACTCGTTGCTTATCAGGATTTTATATTCTGCTGGATAATCCTTAACTCGAAAACACGTAGCTCTGCAAAGAAGCCTGGCTCCGGGTCCATCCCTTGTGCTTGCCATGGGGCACACGCGGCGAGCCCCCGTCCCTCTGCGCTCTCAGTCCTCCGGCTCTCCCGGCTGCAGAGAGTTTGGCAGAGTTGCCATGACGACCCTGCCAATACAGCCGGCAGCACCCAGCCAGCACCGAGCACAGGTTGGTGTCTGCGGGGTGGCTTTCGGAGTGGGGGGTGGCAGGAGAGCGACGCGACAAACTCGAGGGTGCTTTGCAAACCGAGCACGTGGGCTTTCCCCCCCGCCCGCTCCCACCGCTGCTCGCCCTGAGCAACCCCCTTGGAGACACCCCCGTGGGGCGAGGAAGGGCCCGGGATGGCCCCTGTCATGACCTGGATGGGAAGCCCAGAGATTCACAACGGCTCTGTGATCCCCTCGGGTTAAATTAAGGTGAAATGACACCAAGCAACTGGTTAAAATCTTTTACTTGTGGTAGAAAACAATTTAAACTTGGAAAAGGACAATAAGCAATGTGGTCTCTGCCATGGGGGTGAGGAAGGACCGGGGATGGCCCGGCTGCTCCAGAGGGTGCCACAAAGGGACCCCAGCACAGGGCAGTGCCACAGGGCAGGGGTCAACAGGGCAGGGGTGAACTCACCCGGGGCAAAGTCAGGGTCGGGCAGGGTGCTGCGGCGTGGGCAGAGCTGGTGTGGAGGTGACACAACGGGGTGCGGTGTGGTGGTAGGCAGGGGGCTGGCAGGGACAGCCAGCAGCCCCTTCTCTGCAGCCGGGTGTAGTTTTCTACCTTACTCTTCATTAAGTTAAGATGTAAGACTGAAGAAAAAAAAAAAGTATAGTTGTAGCTATGGCATTGCTCTGAAGTTCTGTGAAGAGCCAGGGAAAAAAATGGGCTTCCCGTAGGGCCATGTAAACTAAAGCTGCGTTTTATCAGAGATCTGACAAAACTCCAAGATTTGGAGACTCTGGGACTCTGTAAGATCTTTATCCCCAAGCACAGCAGCGGTGGCAGAGACGCATGGGAGCAGCAGCCTCTAGCCGTCAGCACCGAGAGCTGCAGCTGCTGCTGGGAACCTGCAGCCAGAGCTCTTGCTGTCAGCCTTCCTTCACCCTTGTAGTGGGTGGCTAAAAACATCCAGGCTGGCAAACGCCGATGATGTGAACGCTTATGCAAACCTGGGATCGCTGTCGTAAATTTGGAAGGGAATTCAGCAAACAAAGGTGGCTCCTGCTGGCTGGTGTTAGGCCGGGTTCTCTGGGTGGGCTGTGCCTCTGAGGGCACCATGAGCAGGAGGGCCTGGGGCTGCCCCCGCAGCTGAGAATCCTCCCCGGGGTTTTTAAATCCTGAGCTTTGAGCTGAAGAAGTGGTCAGATGCGTGATGGGAAGGTGATGCTCCCATCTGGTGAGGGCAGCGGGGAGACATCTCACAGGTCCCGGCTGGTGTTGGGGTGGGTGCATGTTGCTGTAGCTTGGCCTTTCTGCTCCCCCAGCAAGGGAAGGACAGATGTGAGCCAGCAACGTGCAGCTTTGTGTCCTGCAAACCCCCAGCCCCTGGGAAATATTGATGAGATCCCCCTCCCTGGGGGCTGCAGCCTCCAAAGACGAGGGAGGAACTTAACAGCTGTGATGTATCCTGGGTTTGCATTGCAGAAAAACCGTCCTCTGCAGCGGGCTGCGACTCTGTCGTACCAAGGGCAGGTCCTGCCCTCAGCGTCCTCAAACCAAGATACCTGCCCAGGGGCCTCCAGCTGCCAGATACTCCTCTGCCCTCACAGACAATCCCGTCCCCAAAACATCTGCTTCAAGAGGTGGCAGTGCGGTGGTCTTCACCTTCCCCCCGCTCCTTGAGGTTGGTGAAGGAGGTACCTGCATTTGGCAGCTGAGGGGGAAGCGACAACCCAAGAAGCCCCTCTCCAGCCCCGCTCCTCCCACGGCAACCTGGCAGGAGCCCCCGGCCCTCTCCGGCTCCGAGCTCACCGTGCCCGGGCAGGTCCCCTCCCAGCCCTGCCTGCACCTCCCTGGCCCTGCCTGTGCTCCCCACAGCCCCGTGGTAAGGAGCCACATGGGATGCACACTCCACAACACAGCTGCGTTTTAGGGAGGAAGGCTCATCATGGACACAGAAGTACTTTTTTTTAGCAATGATATCCCTCCAAATAGCTGGTGAATGACCATTGCCCACAGCTACATGGAGAACTGAGGATGAACACTAATTATATTTTTTTTAGTTATAATTTCTAGCTTTTATTCTGTAGCAAGGACCCGAAGCACCTTTCTTTCCCAAGCCCCATGCTGGGCTCCCCACCACCCACAGCACAGCAGAAGCTGGAAGCTCTGCTCTGCCAAGAAGGGAGAGATGCAGCAAAATCACTCGATATGGCTCAGCCCAGCAGATCAGGACAGAAGGGGGAGCCCAGGAGACAAAATCAGAGAGCATCCCACCCCACCGGGCTCCAGCCAAGCTCTGAATGTTGATGGCATTCACAGAAACTTGCTTTTTGTTTCCACAGTCACCTTTTGGTGGTTTTTTATGGTTTATAGGAGACTCATCTCAGTGTCTGTGCTGGCATTCCCACTGTGCTGAACAGTGAGCGAGCCATTCCACCAGCAGTGCCCAGAAATCCCCACTGTGCCGCACTCTGCCATTGTCCTCTCTGTATGAATGGGCCAAAACATCATCTTCTCCCTCCTCTTCCCCCACGCTGATCATTTCCCTCCAGACCTCTGACACCCGAACCACCACCTCGCTGTGCCCATCTTCCCCTGCCTCTGTTCATGTTTAAAACCCCTGTCGCTGCGGAAGCCACCTCCTTGGCAGCTTGTTTGACTGCCGAGCGCTTGTCCTGCCCTGGGCAAGTCTGCAGCCTCCTGGTAGACAGAAATGTTGTGGGTTTGACCCTTTTTAACAAGACACCTTGAGCTATGTTATTGTTGGGCGTATGAAGTGTCCCAGCTCCTGGTGCGCCCCACGGACACCAGCCAACTCTCTGACCTGCTCCATCTCGTAAATGCTTTTCAATATCCTGAGATATTTCCTAGCAAACAATTTCCTAATTTGTTTAAATGACTGCTCCCACCTCCCACGGAGCCAGTGATGGAGCAGCCGTGGGAAGGAGCCCGGCAGGGTTTTGGCTCTACAGAGAAGGGGCCACCTTTCCCTGTGTTCCCCAAGACCTCTGGCGGCTGCAGAGACCAATGCCCACCACAGACCCGACCTGCTGAGACTTATTTAACATTTCCTAACAGGCCAGGCTCTTTTCAGATAGTGCTGGTTTGTACTTCAATATTTTTAGATATCTTCTGGTTTTTATATCTCTATTTTACCCCTCTGAAGCCAGACATCAATTACTGACTTGGGTGCCTATTAAAACATAGCTCACAAATAGACTGCCAGTACCTACCTCTCTGTAATTTATTGCTGACAATCATTTATTTTCCTCTCCAGCCAGGAACAATATGCCCATTGTAAAATACCCCAGGGCTACAGAGCCTCTCTGGCATGAATGGGACAGGAAAGCACAGAAATGTGGATTAAGACACACAGTCTATGCTGTAAATGGGGATCATTATACTGGAGAATGGCTCAACAACTTGAAACATGGTAAGATGACCGTTTTGAGAAAAAATTTAAATGTCTTTACAAAAGCTCCTAAGGACAGGGAGCAGTCAGTGGTTGTATATGCTCCTGGAAGACCATACAGTCATGTATGATTATATATATATAATGTCTTTGACAGATGTTGTGCAAAAATGTGTTCAAACTTACTTCTAATAGCTAAGTGAAGAGCTTTTGCATGTGCTCAGGAGCAATTACCTGAAATATCTAGGTTATAGATGTTTAAAAATCCCCTACAAACCCAACAAACTGCAGTCAGCTCCCCGCACCGGGACGTGCCCTGGCTGCACAGTCCCTGGAGCTCTCTCAGCTCCTGACTTGGCTTCAGGAATATTCCTTTATTCTGGAATCGTGGTGGGTGCTGCAGGAGACAGAGCAGGGGAAGGAGACCCTGATTGAGCCCTGAGCAGCCAGAGCAGGACAGGCTTGTTTACACACAGTAAACCAAGGTTTGGAAAGGTTTAAGCATGCTCAGCAAAGGCCACACAGGAAGCTCCTGATCGAGATTAATGATGCATCCAACTCGGGAAGCTAAACGGAATCCCAGGCCTCCGTGCAGGGAGCGCTGCCTTGCCTGGGGTGGAGCTGGAAGGCAGCCCCAAAAACCCTTCTAACAACTGCCCTGCTCTCCCCCTCGTTCCTCTTGTTTGTTAAACAGGTAAAGGCACCCAGGTATGGAAACACACCGGAGCTATTTATAGTGGTGACTGGAAGTTTGGGAAGCGTGATGGTTATGGCTCATACAGCATTCGTGACTCTGCAACCAAGGAATACAAGAAGGTCTACACAGGCTGGTGGAAAAACGACCAAAAATGTGTAAGTGCGATTTCCTGCACCTGCCAGTGGCAGCATACCCCAAACCATGGGGAAGATTTGGGTGCACACGTGCAAAAAGATCACTTGAAATACAAATTTTTCCAATACTGAGGAAGAATTGAGGGGGTCTGGGGAAACGAACAGGTGGAATAAGAAACTGAAAGCAAGAGCAAAAGTTCTGGTATTTAAGCCATCTCCCCCTGCCCTCCCCAACCTCGCTGCTCCTGGCATTACTCATGTCCCCACGTCAGATGCTGCAGGAGCTGCACCATGTCCCACGGCCAGCAACAGGGAAGCAGCAGCATGACTCCAGGCAGAGGCTACAGGAACAGACCTTCCTCCAGGCTTGGGTTGTCTTTAAATCTTAGTCTGAACCTGCAGAAAGCCCAGGAAACTTCAAGAGTAAAAATTCATCATTCATAAAAAGCCAAGCGTGGCTGAGGACACGCTGTCACCCACCACGTCCCCGGTGGAGAGGGACTCATCCCACCCATCCGCCGGTGACAGGGCTACAGCCCCGGCCTCCCCCCGCTGCCGCAGAGCAGCAACTGCTGCTCTGACCCACCTGCAGCTCTGCCAAGCAGGACAACAGGTTTCATATCCCATGTCTTAATCCTCCCCACCCATCCCTTTCATTCCTTTCATCCTTGAAGGAGTCAGAGGAACCTGCGGTATAAGCACTGCAGGAAAATGTACCACCTTCTGGGAGTTTTACAGCATATTAAACATTAGACATACTCAATAACATGAGTTCTTTTAGAAGTTAAACCCGTCACATAAATCACTGGTTTTTCTAAAGAGAACACAATGAGGAAGTCATCTGGTAAAAATGACTGCAATCTCATGTGCAAAATCCTTGTAGGAACGTTTTCTGATCTGCCAATGGAAACCTTGTGTTTGCCTTTGTGTCTGCTCTTAAATTAAATTAATAGCCTCTTAGGCTTCTAATTGGCATGTGGCTCGATGGCTCCAGTCTCTTGGAGGGAGCTTCCCCTCCTGTTCTTTGAGGATATAGTTTGGATGATTGAGCTTTGGTGAAAGATTTATAAAGACATCCAAATATCACTAGGGTTGTTTTTTTCTTCTACAAAAGCCTTCCTTTTATATCAATGCAGTTTAGTAAAATTAATGCTCAGTAAAATCAGTTATTTCCAGAACTGATTTTATTTTTTGTTTAGAGATAAATTAAAGCTTTATTCTTATGGGAAAACTTATTAATAATATGTAAATATCTCTTAACTGTATCACTCCCCAGTATAGGGAGTACCTCTGGATTTCTCTTAAGAAATATAAAACAAACACATCTGAGGGTCCCCAGCTTGCACACACCCAGTGATCTTAATTCAGAAGTTCACCAACCAAAGCTGCCAGCAGCAGTGAGCCTGAGGAAGGGAAGCAAAGAAGGAAAGCCCAACGTCAGAGCTCGCCTGCCTGCCGGGGTGACGCCTGCCGCCTGGCACGGCGCCCGGCTGCGGGGGGGCACGCGTGGCACCGCTGCCTGGGCCTGCCCCTCTTGCCGCAGGGGGCCTGCACGGCTGCCCTTAGTTTCTTGTGGAGGAGGAAGGCAGGCAGGCAAGAGGCTCTTTAGGACATGACCTCTTTGGGGGTATGGATGGGGGAGAAGGCAAAACTGTCTCCATGGTTAGCATCACTGAGAGACCTCGGCTCTGCCCAGGGGTGAGGGAAGGAATCACCCAGCCTGGGACACTCCGGGTTGAGAGACGGGTCTTTTTAACACTGCCTATCCCCAGCCAGGTTTATGTACTAGTAAAACCCGCTTTTAGTTAATATTAGCAGCAATCATGCCAATAATAACAGATATAAACCTGAGGTTTTGTCATGGCAATAAAATGATTTGCCAATAAAAAAATCCCATACCACCACCTCTTGTTTCCTTCAACACGGAGCTGGGCTGCCAGCAGCCACGTGTAAGAGTAATAACCAAAGGAGCAGCCTACCAAGAAAGTAACATCCCCAAATTGAACACCGACCGGTTTCAACACAGAGGCTCCTAACCAGCCGTCTCTGTGCTGCCCCCCAGGGCTACGGGGCGACGTTCTACCCCAGCGGGGAGCGCTACGAGGGCGAGTGGAGCGGCGGGCTGCGCAGCGGCTGGGGACGGATGTACTACCGGGACGGCTCCATCTACGAGGGGCAGTGGCTGGAGGACCAGCCCGGTGGGCAGGGCATGCTGCGGCTGCGTAAGTACCGGCCACCCTCGCCCACGGCGACTGCCTGCCCCCCGCTCTCCGGCTGCCTCTGCCGTTCGGATTTCTCGATGCTACACGGGCATCTCCCGCTGCAGCCTCCTGTCAGGGTTGTGGCTGCTCCCCTGTGTCTCTCCCCTCCTGGGCTGGGGCTGGAGGCAGCGCCGGCTGTGCACGAAAGCTTATTTTTGCTGTGATTTACATTTAGATGACCGGGATGGTTAGGGTTAGAGATAATGTACTGTTGGGTCAGAGAAGAGCAAATCTCTCTTTTTAAACCAGGCACTTTGCCAGACGCATTTTCTAACTGCTGCATACCAAAGAGGAGTCCAGTTTCCAGCACAGGAAAAAAAAAAAAAAAAAAAAAAAAGGAGAAAGTTTTGTTTCTGAGTTCACTTCATTCCTTTTCTTACTTCCGACACTGACTCACATTGAGTGAACACGGAGGTTTCATTAGTACACGATCCCTTCCCAGAAATAACACCAAGCACATCATGGATTGGGAATGTTGGGGGCAATCTCATCATAAAAATGGGAATTTGGAATTTTTTTTTCATTTATTTTGCTTGGAGTTTTTCCTCAAAGTCAAGAGTCCAAATCCTTTGCAGTACAAGGCACTGCATTCAAGGAACATCGAAAGAAATGTTATCTCCATATTATTATGCATCTATTCTATTTTTTTGCTTGAAAGTGATCCCAAGGCTAGTAATTAGCTAAGCAAAGCAGCTGGGAGGAACGAGCTGCACATCACATGCACGACTGTGCTCTCTGCTGACTGTAATGTCACTTTGGAGTGATGGCGCATCTGGATGAAATCAGCACCCACTTCCAGGGGTAACTCCTTCCACTGATCTGCTTCCTTCCCATCAAAGTCACTGTTATAAACTAACAGCCTCTGTGGGCTCAGCCATGGCTGCTCCACCATTTCAGAGCCCAGTTGCCTCCAGCGTAGCCTGCAACCGATTGCGAGCTGGATTCCTTTTGGTTAAAATTAACCAGAGCAATTATTTCATACCCACAAGCTTAATGTATTCAGCTCAGCCACTGGAAGCGTGCCCACGTGCCGGCAGCTTTGCGATGGTGAAAGGAGTTCTTCAGTGGAGGTCACGATGAGCTGCAGCTCAAGATTAAATTGCTTGTAGTGGCAGCGTGCCCGGCGAGGGCGAGCTTGGCTGGGAGCACCGCGCTGATTCGCCGCCTCTGCTACAGCCCGTTGCCGAACGGCTTCGAAACGGGAGCGTTGTGTGTCCGCAGAGATCTCAGTCGTGAGCAACGAACACAGCCCCTCAGATGCTCTGGGAGAGGAGCAGATGGGAGCAGCCGGGCACCATGGTGCAGCCAAGGCCTTGGATGGCCCCTCTGTCACAGCTGCGTCTGTGATTTCGGTGGTTTCGGTGTTGTGGGTGGCTGGAGAGGCTGAGCTGCTCCCTCCAGGGCAGGGCAGGGGGTGGTGCAGAACAGCACACTGCCAAATGCAAGCTGAGGGTAACCACTGCCACAGCTCCAACCTCCAAACCAGACCCTGCCTGAAGAACCTGGCAGCCACGCTCCCCAGAAGCATTCCTGGGTTTTCCCTCTTCCCTTGGGGGTTCTGGCAGTCCCCAGCTCCCTCCACGGCATTTTGGCAACCTCTTGCCCCAAAGAATGGCACAGTTCAGCTGAGACCCAGAGATATTTCCACTAAGTCACCTGGTCAGAAATCCCCATGTTTTTTAGCTTAGAAACACTATCTATAGGAAAAAGGGACAGCAGAGGAGTCTCCTAGGGAAAGCAGGGTGTGCTGGATGTATCCCAGCCCCAGCATTACCGTGGGTATGATGCTCCTTCTCAACCAGCATCCTTGGATGAAGCTGTGCTTGCCCTTGCAGCTCCACTTTCCCTCTTGGTGATGGATGGCTGGATTCCTGGAGAGCAGCACAGAACCCAAAAAAACCCCTCTTGACTTGCAGAAAAACTCCAAGAGATGCAGTACAGCTGGAAAAACAGTCTGTAACTGACTGCCTGGACCGTTTACTGACAACAATTCTTGCCCTGTAATTCACTGAGGAAAAAAATAACTACAAGTATTATTTGAAATCAAGATTATTTTGACTGGACAACAATCAGACAGTGCTGCTGTTCCTTGCCCAGACAAGCAAACCTCATCAAGCCAGATATCCTGCATGATTTGTTGCAGTGACAGAGCTGAAACTTGTGTCCTATAAATTTTCATGTTGTCAGGAGCGACTCAGCAACTAGTCCCTTACTCTGAGCTCACTTGCTCCGCATTATCAACAAAAAATGAGTATCACCAGGAGAAGAACAAAGCAGGTGAACACAGTTCTTGTTCCAAGTGGGCAAGTGTGGGCTCCTGTGGCCTTTTCTCCCTCTGTGGCATAGCAAACTGAGCACCATGAAAGCAAAATGACACACTGAGCTGCAGCCCCCTTGAAATGACTAAGAAGAGCCAAATAGATTATTTCCTCCTATGTTGCTTTGCTGTGTTGATTGGTTTCATTTGTAGCCCCTTAATGAAATGGGTGAAAATTTCATGGTCTGTTCATGTATTTAATTGCAGCAAATGAAAATCGGTACGAAGGAAGTTGGCAAGATGGAAAGAAGCATGGCCCAGGGAGATTCTTCTACTTGGATAAGGGGCAGTTGTTTGAAGGTATCTGGGCAGCAGATTTACCAAAATGTGGAATTCTGATTGACTTTGGCAGAGACGAAGCTCCTGCCCCTACTCAGTATCCAATCCCAAAGGTAATTGCTTGGAAATTTCGGTTTTGCTGATATTTGTATTCATCAGTGCACGGGGCAGCTCTCCGGGGAGCATTTCACTCTCCAAGTGATTACCCCTGTGGAGTTCCCAGCTCACGGGGTGTGTGCTCAGTCTTTTGGCCAGCAGTGTCCTGAACAGCCCCATAGGGACAGTTGGCCTGTCCAGCTACTGCTGGAGCCTCCAAATCACCTACACCTGAAAAAATGCACTTCTCGTGCACTGAAACTGCTCAGAGACCTGAAGCAGCACAAAGGAAACGGGGACAATAGAGGCAGAGACAATAGTGGGATTTACGTCAAACCCAAATGATTTCACCAAGCCTAAGTGCTAAGGCTGACTAGACCTTACTGAAACCCCAGCAGCTGCAGCACCGAAGTCAGCTCTTTCCTTTCCTGGGCACCCCGAGCCAGGGGCTCGTCCGTGCCCAGCAGGATACGCCCAGCAGATGGGTGTCTGGGAGCTGATGTGCTCTGCTCCCCTTTTCTGTAAGGTTGACACGGGCTGTGGAGAAGGAGCCAGTCCCTGTCCCCATCCCAGTGACTCGGTGAGATGCACAACAGGGCACACGGACACGCCGGGCTGTCAGCCTGGCCACTGCCAGTTCCTTGCACGTCACATTGGCACAGGACACAGAGGGCGGGAAAGCCTGTGCCCCGCTCCATGCCCTCGGAGGACAGGGAAGGGGGATCACAATTACAAAACCATCTCATTTGGAAAAGACCTTGAAGATCACCTAGACCAACGGTCACACTGACTGCTCCCAACTCCCCCAGATCCCTCAGCGCTGGCTCAGCCCGACTCTTCAACCCCTCCAGGGATCCCGGGGACTCCCCCCTGCCCTGGGCAGCCCATTCCAACGCCCAACAGCCCCTTCTGCACAGAAATCCTTCCTCAGAGCCAGCCTGACCCTGCCCTGGGCAGCTTGAGGCCGTTCCCTCGGGGCCTGGCGCTGGGGCCTTGGCTCCAGAGACTCGTCCCCCCTCTCTGCCCCCTCCTGGAAGGGAGTTGCAGAGGGCCAGGAGGTCTCCCCTCAGCCTCCTCTTCTCCAGACTAAACCCCCCCAGTGCCCCCAGCCGCTCCCCAGCAGACCTGTGCTCCAGCAAGTGGATCAGTTGGGGACAGACAGGGCTCCCAGTGACACAGCTGGCAAGAGTCTCAGCTTGAACCCCTGCAGTCCCGTGCTGCAGGTGTGAAACACATTGCCCAGGGACAGTTCCTGCAGGGTGCATTGGGAGGCTCCTCTTTGCTTAGAGCCGAGCAGGACCACGCCGCTTTACCCCAGTAACACAGGGAATAGCACGGCCCCGGGGCAGGTAAAGCTTCCCACCTTCCTCCTCTGCTCCAGGGACAAGGTCGTTGCAGGTACGGGGCACGCGCAGCCTACCCAACCTCACAGCTGCTTCCCTTCTTTTTTCAAGACTGGTTTCTGTAGCAAGGGCCCTCTGAGCACAACTTCTGACAAGCCAGTTAATCCTGTAAGCACTAGGCACACCCATGGCAGTGCAGAATGATAAAACAACAAACATCAGGGAAAAACAATCTCAGTTTTGCAAAGAGTGAAAGGCACAGTACTTCCACAGCTAAAAATATTTACCTTACAAGGTTTGTCAAAGGTCACCCAAGAACAGCCTCCTCAACAGCCCAGCCCACCAGCCTGGGATGAACTGCCATTTCACCAAGGCAGGACGTTCAATCCTGGCTGTTTATGTTACTCCCTGAAGAGTTAATTTTCTTCTGCTCTATGAGCAAAAAGAAAGCATCAACTTTCACTGCCGTTACTGCACTTCCTCTCAGAAGAGATTTATTGATCTCGGAATATGAAGGAAGTAACAGATAAAAGGAGAAAAATTGACTTCAGATTTTCATAAAGCTTTTGGCAAATTACTGTTGCAAGCAGCTGTTAGAGAAAAGTAGATGACGGGTGAGCGTTAGAAACTGCCAAAACCAGAGATGGACTAGTCAGCTTTTGCCTGGCAAGAGGCCAACAGTGAGGAGCTGAGCTTCTGCATGGGAGAGGCATCACTGTCCATCTTCATCAGCAGGTAAAAGGAACAAACGGTGGGGATGCACAGGATGGAAAATGGCTGAAAGGTAGAGAGCGACTGTCACAAGCTTTGAAGGAATCCAGAGGTAGATGATGGAGTTGCATCAAGGCAGGATTTGAACAGAACTGCAGAGAGCAGAAAGACACAACACGGTGGACTTGGGATATTTGCTGTTGTAATTATTGAAGCCAAGGCTTCAGGAAGCGTGACAAAATTAATGAGATTAGATGTCTTGTGCCTGGGAGAAACCCCCCACCATGAACCCTCACAAAAGCGTCCGGGCATGAAGCAGGTTGGAGTGACAGGACAAGCTCCTGGCAGGGTTTTGGCACTTCCCTCTTAAGAATCTGCATCCTGCTGCCTGCAGGTTTCAGGACTCTGGGGTGACTGCAGATACTCACCTTTTACAGCTGCACAAGAGACCCAACAGGCTACAGATCAAAAGCCAGTTTTGTCTAAGAATGTGTTTTGTTAAAAGCAAATCAGTTCACTCCACACAGAGCTATTTCAAGGAGATGATGTTCGACACACTAATAAAATGAGGAAAGCACAGCAATGTTTCTAAAATAACTGAAAGGCTGCAATATAAATTTTAGTCCTGATACATGGGAGATTCTCTGTTAATTCTCGAATAATCAAGATCTATAAAACCTTAAGCTTCTTCAATTACACGGCATAACTGATCTGTATTCTTTCTATTTAGATTGAACTAGCTGATCCAGATGGTGTTTTAGCAGAGGCCCAGGCGATGTTTGATGACAGCCAAAATTAATAACCGGATGCTGAAGAAAGAAAAAAAAAGATGCAAGATAAGAACATGATCCTGGGTTACTTATTTGAGTCTCAAATCCACACTGTGGCATATCGTGTTGTGGTCTGCCTCGCCTTCCCCTCAAGGCTGCTCACGTAGGCTTCACCCTGCGGGTGGCTTTGCTCAGAGGCCTCCTCCCACCCCCCCAGTATTTTGGGAAAAAAAAGAAAAAAATAAAACCTAAAAGCAAAATGCTGGAAGAGAGGCAGTGACTTGCTGCCCTGCTCCCCTGACTTATTCCTCTTGTAAAGAAATCACATGCCTGCTGGTCTGAAGGCCTTTCACACTGCCTCAGAGAAGCTGCAGGGTTTCTATTACACACTGTAAAAGCAAAGCTCTGGAAAAGTACAAATCATCATCCTCTCCCACCCCACTCCCCAAACCTACCTGTGACCCGAGATGCTTTTGACAATGTAACAGATCACGTTTCACTATTTTTATTAATACAACTCCACTGTGTACATTTTCCATAACGTGATGCTGATTCTCCTCCGTATCCCCCGGGAGCGCAGAGGACGGGATCCCCCCAGCTCTGCTCCCTGCCCAGCCCGTGCCCCCGAGGGCACTGCTTCTCCATTCCCGCCCCCCCTGCCCCCGACAGCCACGAAGAGCCACGACAGTGGGAACTCTGGGCCAGCAGGTCAGGAGTCCACCCGACCAACACCACGCCCCCGAGCCCCACCCGACCAACACCACGCCCCCGAGCCCCACCCGACCAACACCACGCCCCCGAGCCCCACCCGACCAACACCACGCCCCCGAGCCCCACCTCTTGTCTGTGTTCACTTGGTCCCTTGACTCATTTTCTCAGCTGAAGGACAACCCACTTTTCTATTTGAGAACTGAGAGAATAACACCACAACATGTTTCATCCCAAGATTTAAGCAGTGCTGACAGGAGGAACAGCACGTCAACTATGTTATATCCTTTATAACTGCGTGAACAGGAAATTTTATCTTCATATGATGACTGAAATGAGTAACTGAACACATTTAGGAGATCCTCAGAAATACACAGGATTAGCACAATATAGCTGAAGAGGTAAGTGATGTAGAGAAAATAAGCCTCTACTGTAGGCCTCTAGGTAACAAATAATCAGCAACAATATATTTTATTTCATTAAAGTATTTTATATCTAAATAAGTGATATACAATAACCAATGTTTAAAATGCTTGAGGTAAACGCGTAAATACCATTCGTATAAATAAGGGATAAAAAAAAAAAATTTTAAGTGCACTCATTGTTTAGATCCATGTGTTTGGGTCTGGTTACTGCCTCTGGCACGCAGTTAGGAGACTGTGCCCAAGGTGTAACTTTCATGACCATTTCCACAGGTGGAAAACTAGAGAAACATACTCGATAACATGGCTTAAAGCATGGAAAATAGTTAGAAAAGCAGCTGTAATAACAGTGCCATTAGCTCAGAGCCTACCAACTTGAGAAAGATAAAAATAAGGTTGTCCCACTTGCTTCTAATTCTGTATTTCTTAAAACAAAAAACCCCACACTTCTCTGTCACTTTGTAAAAGATCCACAAAATAAAGAGAAATTCAGCTACTTATCCAGGACAGCAAGTCATTTTACAACATAAACTTGGAAAGTATATTTTCTGGACTTCCATTCAAAAGAACACTTTAACTTTTAAATGCACAATTTATGGACAGAAGAGTCATTTTTAAGCCTAACAGCACCCTTTCAACCATTTACTCCAGTGTGAATATTGAGTCAAGTTTTCTTCCATTACTGAGGGTTTTTAAGAGTCTTTTTTTCCCCCCAAGACAGGACTAGTATTCCAGTAAAGGATGGGAAAATACATTTTGTGCCTACTAACAAGATTTTTGTGTTTTGAAATCCTGCTTCATTAATGCTTTGCTAACACAATCCTTCCAGTGCTCCGTGACCGGACACCTGTGGGACTGTACTCACAGTTCTCACCATCAGCAGATTTACATCAGTAACCGAATATATTTGGAGCATCGTGTAATGGCAGAGCTAGAGAAAATCCAGTTTGACCTCTATATGTCAGAAAGACTTGTGAAAAGCGACAAGTGGAAAGCTGTTTTCTGTTTGTCAACTAAGAATGCTGCTGGAAAAAAAAAAAAAGCCCAGCAGGTTTTTTTTAATCGTTATTTTTCAGAATACAAATGCACCACAGGTGACCTTGTCAACACTTTCCACTGCGGTGGTGCTGTCACAAGAAATCAGTCCCATTCGCTTCAGGAGGCTGCTGCTTCAGTAGCAAACACACTCTGTCACCCTAACTCTGCAGGTACATCCTACAGCTCGTAAATACATGGGGATAACCTGAAATGGAGGTTGGGTGTGAGAGACCATGTTCAACCCAGGCTCAGGCAGGTACAGCTCCACTGTCACGTTCACATCTGCCTAATTTAAAAATCACAGATTTCTATTCTACAGAGTTAGCTACGGTAGGGAGGTCAAGTTTTGTTCCACTAGATTGTTTGTGTTAAAAAAAAAAAACAAAAACAAAAAAAACAGCTTTTACCCACTGAAGCCCAAAGCTGCTCCACAGAAGAACTGCATTCCAAAAACTTCCACTTCCAGACATAGCCAGAATTACTGAAGCAGCCCAGGACAACCACCGCAACCTTTCTTGGACAAACCTCTTGGCTAAGAGACCAAATGGAAGTTTGTGCTTCAAGAGGAAATAAAAACCCGACACAGTAGCCTCGCTGTCACAGACGTGTGTCTGAAAGTAAGCAGCAATATTAATTACAAATAACCTACTTTCATAAATAAATCTACATAGAGAAAAGTAGCCTTCCAGATCCTTTGGAAGCCAAAAATTAAGAAGTTATTAAATACAACACTTCAGCAAGGAGAAGACTTTTTCTAAACAAGGAAGACCAAGGCATAGATAATTACTTGGGAATCCAACGCAGAAAAAGCACCTTTTGCTGCTTGTATCTGAGGATTTATTAAAAATATATTTTTAATATAAAAGTACAAAATAATTACTACTTTGGCTTGGAAAAAAACACAGCAGTGGTTCTGATTTTCAAGCAAAAAAAATTATCCAGTGGTAATTTCCATCTAGTTCCTTCTTTTTAAAAAAGATTCCTAAATGGGAAACAGGCAAATCTATCTCTCCAGATAATATGTGCCAGCTTGTGAGAACTTTAAAACAGTTATTGCTTTTATTTTCTTCCATAGAAGAGTAGAGTAGAATCTCATTCCTACTCATGTGGCCATACCACATCGCAGTAAGACTAGTCATGGGTGTTTAACGAGTTATAAAATGTGTAACTGCCACGGGAAAAAGGCGCTGGAGAAATCGGTGAAGTAATAATTATTTGGCAGCAAAACATACTGGGGAAGGTGGTGGGAAAGCTTTCACTTCTACCATCTGTCAGGTTTTCTAGAGAGAACAGCACTAGCACTGAAACCAAGCGCTAATTGCTGCATATCCCAAGTAATTTGTATCATGCCATGCAATATGGATCAGACAAGCAGGATCTTCTAGTAAATGCCAACATCAAATAAAGAGAGGAAAAAAAACCTTCTCTATCCATCCCTAACATATACCCAAATTTACAGTGTTATTTGCTGTGTATTTATACAGCCACCATTCAGCATTAACAAGAAGCAGCCCAGACAGTGCTCACAAGAGGGGTGCACGCACAGTGCAAGCACACCCCACCATCCACTCCTTCAGATGTCAGATAGCCAAAATTTTATGAAAGGAACCACATTTTTTTTTCCTCTCTAAAGGGTTAGAACAACATTTATAATCTCTCTTTAAACAGTAATCAACAGTTTGACCAGTTCATCCACAGGGGAGTCAACATAACAAGGCAGAAGCAGAATAGTGGGTTTATTTTCTTTAAGTACAGGTTTATGCAAAATGGGTAACAGCTGAGGACAGAGCATCACCTCTGTGATCCAGCTGATCCTGGAGCCGTGCAAATTCAGCAAGTTCATTCAGTTCTTGGAACTGCCTGTCTGTTTTATGGCTCACCAGTGACCTGTAGAAGTGGACTGCAAACACAATGAAAATCAATCCAAAGGGAACCATAATAGACGTTGATGCAATGGCTGCTGCCTGTCCTGACGTGATGGTAGAACTGTTGCTCTGGAGCGGATTATCAGTTTTCTTCTTTAAAGGAAGAAACTTCACCCAACACAGTAGCACCACCTCTGCAAGAAAGAGCAAAGTCCCAATGACAGTAGAAAATGCCCACGCGAGCTCAATGTGCCGATGCATACGCTCATGAGGAGATTCCTTTACGGAGTTGAGGTTATGCACATTGCTAACGGCCTCTATGTTTGGCAGAATGCAGGTACTTATCATGAGTGCAAACAGGTGTACTGCAACAAGGACAGTAGTACAGGCACTGAAGGCTATCAAGAGACCTTGAGGGTAGTCATGTTCTACGTCCAGCTGAACTTCCACCATAGCCACCTGAAAACAAAAGAAAAGAGAGATGCCATTACCTACGTTACATATTATTTGGTTATAGATTACTTTAAATCACATTTTTAGAAGATCATCCATTCTAGACAATAGTCTGCATTTAAATTTCTCTTCATGTCAATCTGTACCTTTTTCACTAGGTTCAAATTTAACTCTGAGCAGAGGCTACCATTCTCTTACTTACTGTTCTGTTGTAGAGCAAACCATCAGTACGCATAAAAACCCTTGACAGCACAACCACCACAGCTCATCCCAACAGAACAGCTGGACTTTGTGATCAACGTACTTAGATTCCTTGAAGTGAAACATTTCTTCTTTCCTGTGTTATACTGTAGAAGCACTTTTTGATATTTTACTACAGATTATAAATTTCGCTGGGTATTGGGAAATGTTTTGTGGCTCATATGCATGTAGAACGAATACCACGTGAAGTTTTTTGAAGTAGGTACCTACAACATGAAAGCCTGCAAGAGCAGCAGACTGACCATCACAATCTTGATGGTCATTTCTCCTTGAATATGTTTTTAAGTCCTGAGAGAGAGCAGGAGCCTTTCATTAGAAAGATCACCTTTCCCCGAGGCTCTCACCTATATTCTTTCACTCAAAATCAGTATTTCAGTAGACTCTAGAACACAGATCCAAGTCATCAAAGTCTCCACAATGCCCACAGCAGCCAAAGAGGCCTGTCAAAGGCTGGAGGAAGGACAAATAGTCATCTCTCAGTTAAGATAATGCAGAGAGCTCCCAGCCATCACTAGCTACTCTCACTCTGGAAGTTGTGCCCAGGCTCATCTCTGGGTGAGCCGTGCTATTCTGTGAAGACGCTCCAAGGTCCAGCCCCTCCACTATCGCACGCAGCCATGTGCTTTTCTAAACTTAGATCTCCAAGCATGCCTGGGCTTAAGGAGCAGAAATCAGCATTAAATAACAGCACTAGGAAGCTCATAAAGCCAGCTCAAATATTTTTGATAAAGAAAATTAACTAGAATGCCTTTTAAGAGTTTTTAAAACTGTCAGGTGGTTTTATGCATACGCAACTGATGAGTGACATTAATCCCAGCAGCTCTCTTGAAAAATAATCTTTCCTGATAAATTTGCCTTTCAGACAAAGCACAGTTCCAGAGAGGGGATAATGCAACAATGTCTCTATGTTTAGTACTCTTTCTCAAAGGATCTCATTAGATAGACTATGTTTAAAATGCAGGGAAAAAAAAAAAAAAAAAGAACAGCAATCTTAAATATTTATAAACACATGTACAACACATAAGGAAGACGCAGAGGCTGCCATTCAGCACAGTTCCACATAAGCCCTTTCCGCACCCTGGGCTGCCCACTCTCGATCCTTTGTTGAAATGACTCAACTTGCTAGGCTAGCAAAAGCTAACCTGGTTAAGAAGTGGTAATCTGCTAGTTCTGGAGAGGAGCTGTTTCTGCAGTGCCTCTGACAAACACCGGAGCTGGCACAGGCCCCTGTGTAACGGAGGAGGAAGCATTTGCACTGGGACCTCAGACTCTTGGCAGCTCTAAGCTAGAAGCCTAGCTCTTCTGTGACATACCAGTTTGCCCTCAAAAAGACCCTGAAATCAGTTCGTACAACACAGTGCCTGAAACAAATCAGCTCTTCTGAGTCCCATCAGTACAGGTTTAGCCCACTACCACGTTCCATTATTAATGGTTTGGACAGTACTCGGCCTTCAGCATGCATTTCAAACACCTCAATTCTCATCAAGCTGATAGAAAGAAAATTTCATAAAGTATGGATGCAGGGAGACATAGGAACCAGGACCTAAAGACAGCTGCAAAACCAGCAAGAATACTCAATCCTCATTATATGGCAAGAGCTGAGCCAAGCTACACCTAGTCTGGGATCCCATCACCTTACGGGCCCAGAACCAGCATGTTCCAGGGCACCAGAACTCTTAACCACTAACAAATATTAAGCCAACCGAGGGTTTTGCTCAAACATGTTTCAACAGGCATTCAAGGCCATCTGCCAATATTTTAATTCCTTCATTGAAAGCTTTCATCGTCATAAGCCGAACCACCCAGCCAACTAGCAAACAGTTTCCAAGTGTTACAAGAAACTCAAGAAGAAATTATATTAATATAATTCTTGCTCAAAGATTTAAAAATACCATTTCTCAACCATGGGAAACTTCACATTTGAGAGGATAAACATCTGATCGTCAAGTCTCTCTTCTGCAGGATTGTTTGTCAAGTCCCAGTGCACTCACGGGATGTTGGGCTTCCTGTGTTTTTCACAGAACAACTGCAATCTTTCACCACTGAGGATTCATTTTTGTACTTCCAAGTTTTTTTTTCCTCATACATTTTCTGGTATGTGTCTAGGCTCAAAATCATCCAGCACGGCAAGACATTCTACTCCTTTTTCCTGGTACTTATTACATTAACATAACCATGACACTAAAGAGCTTCATAAAATGAAGACTTTATTTTCTTTTAAGAACTGATGTATTTAATTTGCCAAATATGAAGACATTTTATATTTCTGTTAATCAATGTCTCCACGTAATAATGGTATCAAGTATCTAATTCTGAACTTCAGTCAGATTCTCTTAATTCCAACGTTACCAGCTGACCTGAAGCTACTGTTCTATTCCCATTTCAACAGAGCATCAAGAATAAATCTTTTCTTCCTCTTCCTAGCTTAGGCTGAGCTAAAAAGAAATGCTAGAATTATACAAGTGATTAAAACATAATCTCACAGGAAACCAGCTTAATTTAAGCAGCATTCAGATACTCAGCTCTGTGCCTAGATAACAACTGACAGAATCATGGGGACAACTAACTATTAAAAAGAGACATCCAGAACAGGAATCCACATTTTCCTGGATTGAAGAGACTTCATTTTAATATTTCTGGGTGTTTCTCTAAAAGAGTGACCCCAGGAGCACCTACAACAATGCCTACCTGGCATTATACACTGATGGGATAGCTTAAATCTGAGTTTAACAACAAGCAAGGCTTCAGTTTATACTGAATACACTTAGACAAAACACACTAATGCTGACTTGCTTTGCACAGGAAGCTTGTTGTGTAGGTAGAACCTAAATCATCTCTCAGAAAAGGAGTTTTCTGAAATCCAGCATGACTGTAGTTGCTTAAGACTTGTCACAGTTTACCCCATGAGCAGGAAGGGTGTAACTGCCTTCAGGTCAACCCACACCATGCAATTACTTACTGTAATTCCAAGTGTACTCTCTCTGTAAGAATAATTATGGGTAGCATCAACATCACTTGAAAGGTAGCTTAGGCACTACTCTTCTAACACGTGCAAAATAAACTGGCAGCCGAGTAGCCACTGCCATACACACTGCCAATTATTCCCAGTTTGCGATGCTAACAAAGTGTGAAGAAAACAGAAGCAGATCAGCCAGCCATCCCAAACCTGAAGCCTCGCATACACCTTCACACAGCTGAAAGCTGCAGGAGGGACGCCACGAACCGCAAAGCACCAAGCGGAGAACAAGCTCCCAAAGGAGACTCCCAGAAAAGACCAGGGCATCCCACGGGGGGTGCCTGGGCCAGTTTCAGCATCTTCTCCCAACTCAGGCCCTCCCAGAGTAGTTTCCATGCCAGCACAGCCCTGATGCTAAACACCAAGGGAGCCTGGCATTAGGAATGACACCTGAAGTTGAAGTCATACTTGGCTCTCCTGCCAGAAAGCAGTGCAACCTCCTCTCCATGGCTGGAACCAAAGGGCAGACTACGAGCTGCATCAACTGCTGGGCCAGGAAAGATCCTCCGTCAAAGTGAATAACAGAAATGCTAAAAGGGGCACAATTATCTGCCTGCTTTGAGGGAAAGCATCGCAGTTTACCCACTTGGGAGACTACAGCAGCTGCAGAAATACTCCTCTATCGACACTGAAGGGATCACAGCTTTATAGGCTGAGCCCTCCAAAGGATGAGTGTAAGAGACCCCCACTTTGTAAGTATACCCTGAATATTCAAAGACATACACATTGGGTGCGTGAGGAAACGTGATAGAAGCTAGAGGGTATGTGCATAAGAAATAAAACAAGAGAGTTTTTCATAGGTTCACAGACAGGACAGGAAAAATTTATGCTGAAGCTAACTAGCTGGACAGAGACGCTTTCAAGCAAAAAGAAAACGCACAGTTCAACTGACAGAGATGTTAGAAACACCCTAAAAGCAGGAGTGGGGGTAAGCAAGAACACACTTCTCTTCCCCATTCATTCAGGATGAATTAAGACACTTCAGAACTCACTTCAAATGGAGACTTTTGGGGAAGCTGTTGGATGCAGAATGCCTGAAGGATTTCAAAGTCTACTAAAGTTGATGCAAAGTCTCCAGGGGGGAAACAGCAAAGCCTCCTTGTGTTCATGCCTGGCAGAGTAACTCCAGCTTGACCCAGAAGTGAAAAATCAGTTCATGTTTTCTGTCTCCTCAGACTGTCAAAGCAGCTAATTTGGGAACCTTTTCGCTATAAACTAGCGGAAAAACTGCCAGCCCTTTTCAATTGCAAGTCTCTGTTCTTTGCTTCCTGGGCCAAGCTTGAGCCAGGCACCTAAAACAAAAAGCTCCATTTTTCATTATGAGGCCCCGTGCCTGTTTTCAAACAGGAATGCAAAACATCAGAAGAAGTTCTTTCCTTTACGCTGCAATTCCAAAATGCACAGCTCTCAACTGCTCTCACAGGGTAACACTTGCACAAACAGGGCCCGGGTGAGCTCATCTGGTATGATCCAAATCCATGCAAAGCCTGAACTCACAGCTACACGCCGGTGTTCCACGCAGGAGGATGGTTTTTTGGGTCCTCTGTTCGGTTTCTACGCTGATTCAGAGGGCTGGCCCCTCAGGGCAGGAACTGCCATTGACGTTTGCACAGTATCCAGTACAACATGTTTCAGCACCTTCTCCTTCGCCACTTTCAAACCTTCTTTGAACACTTGCCACATGATTTCTACGGTGCAGCTGCCGTGCTGCAAGCATCCTGCCTTGCTGCATGACCATAGAATAACGTAGGTTGCAAGACACCTCAAGAGGTCATCTGGCCTAATCCCTGGCTCAAAGAAGAGCTAACTTTAACTTCAGATCAACCTGCAGATATGACTGACATATTTACTACAGCTCTTGAAAAAGCTGTAGATCTGAAATATGGTGTCTTGACAAAATGAAAGGATTCTCCTGATGTGAGGATGCAGGACCGGAGTTCTCATGAGCCTGAAGGAGGTGGACATTCAGATGCTTTCAAATATAACCAAATTGGGCACACAATCACGTTAAGGCTTCTGACAGCCCTAGATTTCAGTGTTTGAGTAATACCATATTGCAAAAAATGTAACAACTTGCCCTCTAGAATTCGCATTTCAATTTTATTTAACATTTCATATCCTGAAAGAAGTTCATTTCTCTTGTGCATAATGCTTCCATATCTTATTAGACCAGAGTGGCTTAAAAGAAGCTCCTTCTTTTAAATGAAAATGAAAATCCTGAATGCTCACAGAAGGTTTCTATCCATACAAGAGCACTTGCACAGTGCCTCTGACTGACTCGACCACTTTGCAAGAAGTGAGCTGTGATACACTAATAAATCAATTTTCACCAGCAATAACAATTAATATAAAGGCCCAGTCACATAAATTGCTGCAAATGAAGCTCATATTGCTACTGAAATGCAGGATAAGCAACTGTCCTGGTTTTTCACTTGTCCATTTTTACCACAGCAGGACAGAAATTAATGACTTGCTTCAAATTTTAGCATTGTTCCCCAGTTTTGTAAGCTACTAGACAGTATGCTGGCTTTACTTAGGTTGGTTTTAATTCCAGCATAACACAAGCTTCAAATTCAATTCCTGCTTTAACATAGGGGTTTCTGAAATATTAAGTATCCAAGGAAAATAAAACATTACAGTGATCGGAAGAAAAACGAAAGGAAGAACTGTAGGAAGAGTCACCCATGTAGCAGGTCATACTGACACTCAAGACTTAACACACACACACACAGAAGTTAAGTGCTCGGGTCTCATGTGTAATAGCAACAGCAGTGAACAGAGTATTTGAGAGTTTTCTGCCTTAATCACAGGCTTACATCTTCCTCAGAATCAGCAGCCACTGCTGTAAAGAAATAAAACGCCTTATCTCAAGTAAATCTGTATTATCTACAAGCTATTTATAGATAACTTACCTCTCTGCCCCTTCCCTGCAATGATGATTCTGAGCTGGGAATGTGTGCTGTAACTGCCACGCTATCTCTCATGGTATCAAATACCAGCGTTAACACAAAGCTGAGAGTCACAATTGACTTCAGCATGGCACGGATAGCCAGCTTCAAACCGGACAGAGCCACAGCTAATTCCAACTCCTCCCTGCTGAGCACAGTTGTGAAGAATGCGCGTGGCCACTTTTCCCATACACTCGATTTTAGCTAAATACTCTGTAACCAGGGGGCTGCAGGCAGCACCTACTGACGGCCCCATGATGGGACGGCTGCACATTTCTCTCCCATACCAAAGATGCTACCTGACCAGCCTAAAGCTCCAGTCACAACTGCTCTCCTGTCCTTCGTATCTGACAGATTCAGACAAGAATCACAGAGCAAGAAATCAATCTTATTAAAAGTTACTCGGTGTAACGACCCATTTAATGGAATACTTTGAGAAAACACTGGCACTTGGTATGATTCACATTCTTACTGTGTCTACTGCTCCTGCAGTTAGGTGCCTCACAGACTGCAAAACCCCTTTGGAAAGGACAATGTCAGCTTCAAACATCAGTCTTACTAAAGACACCGACCATCTCTTAAGGAACAGAAGTTGAGAATTATCTGCATACCCTTGCAAGATTGTTCTCACCTGCTCATCCCTGGCCACAGCTCCCATTCCAAAACAGGAAACTGATTAAGAGGACAATTCCTATAATCTAGCATGTCAGGAACGGCTTAAAAGAAAGCCACGTTGATCAAACGTCATGGCTGCATTTTGTAAGAGTCCATGCACACAGTGAGAAAAGGATGTGTATCTTACCTGGAGAAATGTATCAGTGCTACAACACCTTCACCCTGCTGGACCAACACACACCGAGGTAAAACTGCACATGGTGATCACTGAAATCAGTCAACACCCACCTGCAGAAATATTTCCTTCCCTTCGCTTGTTGGAGCTAGTACTAGACTTGACTACATCTAATCATCCATACGGTTACAAGTGACTGCGTAGCACACACTACTCTTAGCAGGTAAAAAAACCCCACGCACATTGAAGTGGTTTCTCCAAGTCTTGGGGTTCACATCACAAGGTTATTTCAGTAACTCCATCTTCTACCCCATTGCTTGTCTATGTGTGGGACCACAGGAGGGGAAGGTCGAGAATGAGAGACATCATCACTGGAAATTAGCACTCCTCTGGCCGTCTCCTCAGCTCCGAGCTGGTCAGCCAGTCACTGTTTTCCTGACAGTACTATTCACTCCCAGAGAGGCGCAGAGCCAGGCTCTCACAGAGTGTCTGCACCATTCATTAAGAGTTACAAACAACTCATAGAAAGACTCTTTATGAGCCACAATCAGTCACCGGAAATTAAAAAAGTCAAAATAGCGATCTTATTACTGGTTTTATACAAAAAAGAATGTAAGCACCATTTATCCATTAGTCTAGAATCTTGTCTCCGTGGATTATATGTTGCAGAATGGCAAATCACATTAATATCTGCTAAAGCTAACACCAGAATACAAATGCAGGATTTCATATTATTTTGTTAGTAAACATGAAAAGGCAATAGCCATATAATCTGAGTAACTGCATCTAGAGAAGGCAATATCTCTACACAGCGTTACTTACGGTAAATCTATTCAGTAAGTACAAGGTCAGATTAGACAGCACAGCAGGAAGAAACAGTGGCTCAGTATCACCTTTACATCCTCCAACCTACAGGAGCCAAAGGCAGCCACTCGCAGCTGCTGTTAAGACAGAGAAGAGTAAGAGCCCGAAGTGCTCCACACTGCCTGCCTTGCTCATCTATCACCCCGAGATGGGGATGCTCAAAGGAGCAACAAAATGTTGCTTTCATGACCAGAATAGAAGAAATGTTTTATATGGGGGAAGATTCTTGAGGGCACAGTGCTAACCAGTGAGTGCAATAGTGATATGAAAAGTAAGTGGCAGCAAAACCGTGAAACTAGGCCTGTAATGCTTTCCTGCAGTTACAAAATGCTGCTGTTTTATGTTATTCCACTAGCAATCCAGTTAAATAGAGCTAAAACAACTTCTACAGAGATAATTTCAGTATTTAGAACCACAGAGTAACCTTTACTAGACAAGAACTAAGCTGTCTTGAGCATCAGGACAGCACTGACAGAAGCAGGGCCAGAGTCCTACTTAGAATTACTTCAACTGGTATTATGGAAATTAGCTTCATATTTATCAGTGCAGTCACGTTTTCTACAAAACATGACTGAAGCTGTCTTCAGAAGACCATATTGACTATATTTCAAAGGCAAGAGTTGTCAATTCTTTGATGATAATCAATATTTGAAGGGTATATACTACACCTAGGCAACAGACTAGCCAGCTTGAATCACCAGCGGTATTTAAAAGAAAACTGCTGTCTGGTAAATAACATCCAAATTTTAAATATAACGTGTATAATTTTAGTGTATAATTTAGACTCCTAGTTTAGGCTTAATTTCACAAAGCTGCTAACTGGCGGAGGGAGGCGTTGTTTGAGTTTTCTGGTTTGATGACTGTTAGTTAGGATCTAACACCACCCCTACGAGTTGTGACGTAGGCATACTAAGGTATGATGCATCCCTGGTGACAAAATGATGCTAACAAGTCAGCTTAATTGTTCAAACAAAACCAACCTGCCAGGAGCCTGTCTACACTGGAGCTCTTGATACTGCTACTATAGATGTGGATAAGCTACTGCTTACACTACTGGACACAATCCGCAAAATATTTCCAGCATTCAGATAAACTGGATTAAGAAATAAAACCAGATAAAGCCAGGCACGGATTGGGAAAAAAAAACCAAACATACATCAATATCTGGGATATAACACAGAAGTGAGGAACAGTCAGTGCCTCCACGCACACATGGAAGGAATCCTCCGTTCTTTCATGGACTACACACACCCTACAATCTACAATTTCTTTATTTACCTCTAACTGGGAGGATTGATATTACTTGCTGGCCCCTTAAATAGCCAAGATTATAAGCTTCCTAGATTTCCTCTTAGACACTGAATGATAGCAGCCATGGAAACCTGCACGAAGTAACTGCTCGGGTTTACTTGTGGAAGCTTAGTTCTCATATCAGCTTGTGATCATCAGGCTCTGGAACTGTTTCTGAAGCTAAACCATGATTAGTAAAATAAAACTAATTGTAAACGAGGTTTCTCCATGGAAGCCTAACACATGCGACTTTGAAACCTGGCTGAGCATTTCATACTCTACACATCACTAACCCAGGCAATCTCTTGACTTTGGCATGCATCATTTAACCGGCGCACGCGTAACCAATACTGAGGAAATAAACTTTGCAAAATGGCTGCAGTTATACACAAAATTAGACCAAAAAAAAGGAACAGTTTAGCAAGGATAAACTTAGCTCATACTAAAGGATACAAGCACCGTTTAATTAAAAAGCAAGGATCAATGGGGCTGGCATGGAAACAAGCACATTCCACTCCTGACAATTCCCATTAATTTGCTGGGTGGTCCTGGATGTGTCATTTAGGCTCTTTATTCCTTGTGTCCATAGGGAAAACAGAGGAACAATGACACTTAATTGCTGTTGTAAACTTTAGATCCAAGACTAGATTGTACTTCAGCAGCGTTTTGTTCAAATATCAGGTGCCAAAGAATCTGCTGAATTTAGTAAACAATGCATAGGCGTGACAGCAGAAAGAAGGCTCTGCATTTCAAGGCAGAAGGACAACTTTAAAAGATAAGCAAAGTTATTCAAAAGAAATCTAAAAATACTTGGAAGTTAAGTCAGCTCTTCTGAAAATAAATTAGGAAGTCTCAGCTAGAGACTGTCATAGCAACACCAATGAGGCTACAAGTTGATTTCCAGCATGACCTTGTTAAAGGAAGGAAAAAAAAATAAATTAATTTTTTCGATGGTACTTCCAGAAAATAAAAATACAATGAATGTTCACATGTAACATTTCTGGCAACTCAGAGATTTTGTTAATCGGAACAAAGTGGCTTTTTCCTGAAATACTCTAATTCAAAAGCAGGAGTTTTCAACTGCCCGACACTGAACTCTTAGGACTCTTCTAGAGAATCAAGAAAAAAGCAGAAGCTGCCTCACCTCATATACCCACGGGATTTTAGGAGTCACATAGCATACACTTAGAGAAAAGCCACCGGGATTTAAGAGATTAAGCATGACTTTTAAATAATAGCATTTTTATTAACAGAGATGCAACCTCCCCTAGATGAAAATTTGTAAAAACCAACGCACTACAGGGTGGTTTTTTTACCACGTTCTCTCTCTCGGTGTAAAAGCCTGACAAGAAACCACCCTGACAAACTGCTCTGACACTGGAGAATGAGGGTACAATAAGGAAAACTCATTAGCAGCAGCGATGAGCTGCCACCATGATGCATGTTATCCAAGGAGAACCAACTCAAATATGCCGCTGCGCTAACACAGTCGCCTGTCAGTCAAACAAATACCAGTCCACCACCACCCCTGAGGAGCTGTCGTCTGTTTTTAGCCAGTGAAGGAGGACAGTGACATTTATTTGACCGTCAGAAGGCTGCTGCAGACCGGCTGCTATGTTTTCAAACAGCATCCTCTAATTAGAGCAATGGCTCTTAAGGGAAATGTATCTTGTGTCTGAAAATACTCACCTTGTTAGAAGCAGAGCAAAAATCAAAACAAAGCAAGTCAGCTGTACAATTCGGTACATTTTTAACAAATGAATATAGGGGCTGACTGCAGAGTTAGCAGCTCAGTACGTTAGACAACTGGACATACGAAGCCTCGAAGTTACCATATTTCAATCCATATGGAGCTTTTGTTTGAGACAATTAGGATTACTTGACTACATTTCTATATCAAATGTGAGAGCAAAAACGATACTAACAAAAAAAGACCTTTGGAAAACAGGCACAAAACTTCAAACAAAGCGACACCCAAGATCTCTTTGGAAAAAAAAAAAAAACAACCACCCAAACACCGCAACTGCAAATGACTAACGATGGATGTAATGAGTCAGAGGAACACCGACAACTTTAATCAGTTCTTTTTCCTAATTTATCTGAAAATAGCTCCAGTGCAACACCTGCCCTCGCAACGTGTGCGGCTGTGGTCTGGGAAGAAGAGCGGGAGTACAAACCACCAAACCCTGGCAGAGCTGCAGGACTCTGTGCTCTGCTCCTGACACCAGAGCACGAAGCAAAGTGAAACGCGGAAGAGAAATAAACGCTAACCTCCACATTTACAGCACCGTACGGTGCTTCCTATGAGAGCCCGCGGGAGGAATGTCCCGCCAAGTAGGATTTTTGGCGCGCCGAGCATCCTCCGCAGGAAAAATAAGCAACGAGCGAAAAAATCCTCCACGAGGTATCGGAGCTGTGTAAGAGGAGGTAAGAGCCGTCAGGCAGCTTTTAACTTGCGGCATGACAGCTTCTCCACAGAAAACCCGATGCGAGCCCACCGGGTCACCCCACCCGGCCCCGCTGCACCCGGGGCGGCCCCTGCGCCGCCTCCTCGGGCCCGGCCGCGCTGCCCCCGGCTGCCCCGAGGGCTGGAGGCCAGGCCGGGCGCTCTGGGGAAGAGGCCCAGACCCGGGCCCGCCCCGTTCCCCGCCGCCCCGAGGTGCCACACGCCGCCTCACGGGGCTGCGCTCGACTGCGCGTCGTCCTCCCCTCTGCCCCAGCAGCCGGAGGGGAGGCAGCGACTTCCCCGGCGAGAAAAAGGAGAAGCGGCGGCAGCGCTCCCCGCAGCCGGCTCCCCGCTGCCGCCGAGGCCGCGGGCCGCCTGCCAGGGTCCCCGTGTCCCCCCCCCGCCCGCCGGGCGAGGCCGGCCGCTCACCATGGCGAAGCCGGAGAGCAGCGCGGAGGTGCGGCTGGAGGCTTTCAGCTTGGCGCGGCTCAGGTAGAGCTTCCGCCAGGACAGCGCCTGCATCGAGTGCTCGTTCAGGCTCATGGGCTCCGGGGGTGGGCAGCGGCGGGCGGAGGTAAGGGAGCGGGAGGCGGCTCCTGCGGGCGAGCAGAGCGAGGGCTCCGGCCGCGCTAACACCCCATGGCGCCCGGCGGCGGCTCCTGCTGCCGGTGCTGGGGCCGCGCCTGCCGCCGCGGCGCTGGGAGCCTGCGCGCCTCGCCCCGCCCGGCCCCGCCCCGCCAACGCCTCATTGGGCGGCGCGGCCCGGCCCCGCCCCCGCCCCCGCTTCCCGGCAGCCCCCGAGGGAGCCTGAGGGCGGGTGCGCGGGCGTCGCGCGCCACAGGCCGCTTCCCGCCGCCGCGGTGGGGAGGGGGGAGCGCGGCCTCCGCGCCAACGGGAGCCGTGAGCCGGGCCTGCCCCTGCCCCTGCCCCTGCCCCTGCCCCTGCCCCTGCCCCTGCCCCTGCCCCTGCCCCTGCCCCTGCCCCTGCCCGGCTGGAGCCCGGGGCGCGGCCTCCGGGCGGCTGCGGCAGCGGGGCGGGTGAGCGGCCTCAGGTTGGAGCGTAGTTGACGGGAATTTGTAATTTCTCAGTTTTATACATCCCTGTCCGGCGGTGGGTGCCCTCTTGCTCGGGGCTGGAAGGGATGGGGTGCCCCCCGATCCATCCCCTCCTCACTGCCTTCCCTCAGAACACGACTGCGAGGCCATTTCTCAGCTACATCCTTTGGCCTCCCCTCCTAAAAATTTTAAATATTTACGTTTGTCCTGTGGATCTAAACCAGTCTGAGCACTCGCCCTTGCTTCCAGTTAAAACTGGTACACCTGTTTATCACATAGCTAGAATTTTCATAACCATTTTGTACACCCAGAGCTGATAAACTGGTTTTTTTATCAGCAGGCAGTTGATAAAGTTGATTAAGGAGAACATTTCAACAGATAACGTATGTCAGCGTTGAAAGATTTCTTTTTTTATTATCACATTCATGCAAACCCTTTAAACCATAATTTATTTTTTCTATGTTTTACAGAGGGAAAAATGAGGCATGTAGCAGAACTCCATAGCAAATACATGGCACAGTCATGAAGATGATTTCTGAAAAGGTGAGACTTAATACAGTGCTTGTGCCACATCAAACTCGTGGGTCTGGAGAATTAAGGCATGTGTAAGAAACCCGTTGCTACTGATTTCTAGTAAGCAAAATACAATTTTAGCAGTAGAAATACTACTGGACAAGGACACTTTTACTATTTACAAGCACGTGGATGGTCACATACTAGCTCAATCACTGCAATGCTAGTTCCACTAGCAATCAAAAGCTTTGGTGACTATTATTGCCTTGACATTTTCCACCTTATTTGCAAGGCAGCACATTGTCTTTAACATTTTTGCTTTTTTCCTTTCTTCATGCGTTTTTCTGTTTTGCAATGTCGTTTATTTACTTATTCCTAGTAAAGGTGATAACGGTCTATACCAACAAAAAAAGCATTGCTAAAGCATCCATGAAAAAAGTCTTAACTATCTGAAGTCCTCGAAGGCATTCCCTGAAACTGCCTTTTCTTAACAGGCAGATTCGATCTCATTCCTTTCTCAGGAAATAAATGGAGTCGTCCCCTTGTTATAAACAATTTCTGGTTAGATTTTTATCTACAGGGGCATTAAAACACCTCTGTAGAAGAATGAGTTTGACTTAGTCTTTCCATAAAAACCTTTGCTGTTGTATAAATGACTCCATGGAGTGTTTGCCACCTTTCTACTCTTTTATGGGTGATGCTACTATTGTACAGGATCCATTTGAGTGAAAGTCCAACATGTTAGCATTATAAAATCCTACTCTTTGTTCAGTGTGCTTTAATTCTTAAAAAAAAACCACAACAAAAGACCTCATCAGCACAATCGTTATATTCTGTGTCTTCCACTGACGCCTCAAGCTAAGTCTGAGCACCACATTGCAAAGGAATGAGTAACAACCATATTGTGATTTCATTACCACATTTACTTGGGAGATACGATAACCATCAAAGCACAGTCATGTAAAATATCCTCCACATCTCAAGCAAACATTTAAGTCTTTGTCATTTAGTTTCTGTGGAATCATACATTTAAAAAATATTTTGCATTGCTGCTCGTAAGCTAGGAAAAATGTTTATGTACATAACCAAGATTGATTGTTCACTATTTCTTGTTTCTTTATTTCTTGTGCAAAATTATGGTTGAACTGTAACATCATGGGCGAGTACTACTGCACAAATAATACCTAGGTCTTGACCTGTTCCCTAAAATCATATTTCTCTAAAAAAAAAAAAAAAAAAAAAACAACCCCAAGCTGCAAGAGACGTACAGCTGAGAAGGACTTAGAGTGTCTTTCTGAATAGCTGTATTAAAATAGACTCTTTGAACTCACCGTTGCTCTGTTCTTCTGTCCATTACTCCTATTCCTGTTTATTGGGAAGGGCTCTGAAAGACAGAACAGTATTGCACGCTGATGTATTGTGGAGTTCATATTTCATTCAAAGAAACGTACGGAAAAGGACCTACTGAATCAGTAAAGAAATCTCATCTCATCCCGTCCACTTTTCCAAACCAAACCCATGTGTAATTTTAAGCTTCCAAGCCCCCCAGCATTGTAGGTTTAAAATAAGCCTTACTTCCTTTCCTTTCAGAAATAAAAAATTGTTTTGTTACATAGAAGAACATAAATTAGGGACTAAGCCGCCTTCTGCAACTAAAACTTTAGGGCTGTCGCAGTGTACCCTCTTCCCCCATTATGTTCCATTTTACAGCTCCATTCCGAGGTACAAACTAAACAGGATAAATTCTTGTATTCCCAACTCTAATTACTTATTATTACACACCTCTATACTGCCACTCTAGAGTTAGCTGAAACAAAAAGAGTCAGTCATGCTTAATTAACTCTTGGAAATGCTTCAGGGACTTCTGAAATCATGCTGGAGTTCAGAGCTGTGGTTTGATGTTACCTCTGATCAGTGCAATTGCAGAAGGCCACCAAAAGGGTGTAGTCCTGCACTCTTCCTTCATCTCACCCCACTCCTCGCCATCCTGTACATCACGCAGACCAAATGATTACAGAGCTTCAGTCAATTGACCTGATGAAAAAAAAAAAAACAAACCACCACCGTGGTTTTTTTTCTTAATGGTTGAGTTTTCTGCTGGATCAGGTCACTGAACTGACTTACCCTGTGGCTGCACAAACACTAGACCTAACACAGGAGAAATGAGGGACACACACGCAAGAGAAAGGGAACTGGCTCTTTCAGTAGCAGGCTGTTATTACCCCTAATTAGAGGTAATGTCAACCCATTCTCTGGATCATTTATGCATGAACACAATCGGAGCAGGTGGCAGAAGTCCAAGTTTCCTTCCAGAAAGCCCTGAGAAATCTGTACACTGTCACAAGGATACTCACAGGTTTTTTCCTGCTAAAAATGTACTTCTCTATTTTCTGTAGGAGGACTGAGTAAGAATAGGTTCGCCGAGTACCATATGATTAATGTGATACGGTACTGAGCATGCAAAGGTGCTACCCTTTGCATAGCAGTTTTTCTAAAACATATTTCCAGCTTCAGATGCAAATTATCACTTCCATTTGTTGCTGTTATTGTACCAAAACCAAATAAGGTTACCACAAAATGGAAATTATGGTAGATCTATATTAAAACCAACACATTAGATGTTGCAAAAGGCAAACAGACGTTCATCTGCAGTCCCAAGCAGCAAGGAGGTTAAGGCCAGCATATCTGCCAACCTCGCCTAAAGTAGAGCTTAAAGTTCAGTTGATGGAATTTCTGCAAAAATTTTGACCTGTCACGTCTAGAAAAACTGTATAATTTTTAACTTCATAAAGCAACGACATGGTTAAGTATCTAGACTTCCATCTTAATCCGAGGTAAGGTATAGAATGGTAGGTCTTACAGGATAAAATATACAAAATACATATAATAATATATATATTTTATATATATAATAATATATAAAAAAAGTTTTTAAATTATTTCAGTCCATTCTCTCCAATGGGAAATAACCGTATATGAAAGCTCAGTAGGGGTAAAATTAACCCATTTCTTCCTACAGCCTCCCCAAGCACAACACTATAGTTCTTATTTTAGCATCAGCCCTGTGGTACAAGTTTAATTAAATGACAGATCCTAGTTCCAAGCTAACAAGGATCCAGCACACTGTTATGATGAGATCTTAAATAATTTAAGTTACATTAACATCCAGCAAAGAAGTTTCAGTGTGTTGGGGTTTTTTTAATATAGTTCAGACTAGCCCCTTTCAACTCAATAATCACCGCTCCCTTTTCGCAGTATTGATACCTGAAGTGTTTTTACCCCATTTTTGCCTGCGAAGCAAACCAGCCTCGTGGTAGCCCTGGCAGGGCCCAGCTCCGGGCACTGCTAGAAACCTGTGGTATGACCTGCTCAGAGGGGAAACGAGCCCTAACCCTCATCTGCCAGTGCTTAACCTGTGTCCTCAAGCACACGGGTTTAATATTGCTTCTAAATGTTTTTATCCTGTCTAATGCAGCTGTGGGTATTCTCATCATCCACAGCCTACCACCCCCCTTTTTTTCCCCAGTTCTTTTAAGTTCGAGACAGGTTTTTTGTCATTAATGCACAGATTACAGTGATATTTCAATGATAAAATTAAATGTAGATTAATAGGAATCTGTCTTAAAAGAAGGTTAAAGATGTGTTTTCTATTTTTGGAGATCTATAGATTAAAACTGTGACATTTCTGAAACATATTTACTTCCACACTTCAATAATGTGCTGTGGTGTTTCCAGGTGTGATTAATACAGTCTTTGGTGGGTTTGCTTGATACACCAAGAGTCTCAGATTGGTCATGTCCAAAAAACCAAAGATTGAGAAAAATTAGTTTTCTTTTATGTCTCTGATCTTTTTTGGTGGACTTTTGTGGAATGGATGGATTATGTGGGTTTTTGTCTGATGATTATCTAGTAATATCCATTTATTTTGTACAATTACTCTGGCCTCAATCCTACAGATGTACACATGCATTTGATTTTAAAATTGAGTAATCTTGGCTGAAAGGTCAACATATGCACGCATCTCCTCAGGATTCTGGATTAATAATGCACTTGCTGTAACAAACATCTGGAATCCACACTTCAGTATATAGCCTATACAACACTTCTATGTGATAATAAAGTTCAATCACCTGCAAATAGGGAGATGTTAGAGAAAGATTACATGATTTTTCAAGATTCTGCAAACAGTTATTGGCAGATGCAGAAGGAGAAGCTTACTGCCTTAAATCCCAGGTTAGAACTCTATCCTTTCCTGCCTTTATCCCCATGTCACAGTTCATTAAAATATGGATCTTTACAAAGAGATGACCAACAAACAAGGCCCACAAAGTTGAACTTTAATGCGTTTTAATTTTTTTGCATAATATTTAGTATGTTTGATATAGTACCTAGAACATGATCGGTTAGGTATGCAAAGGGCAACTGGATGCTCTATATTTCTGTTGGTAGAAGCAGACAGGAATAGTAAAGAAAAATGCCCTATTTCAAGGAGAGTTTCAATCTCCGTTCAACTGATTTGAGAATTAAAAGCATGTAAGGCAGTTTGACATTTATTTGAGCTTTGTACTGGTTAGATCACAGCACTCCCCATTTTTGCTGGCCCAGGAGAGACAATAGTGAACGAGTATTGTACCAAAGGTAGAAACAGGTTTATTCTCAACGTCCATCTCACAAAATTGCAAAAAGGAAACCCAAGGAGAACCGTCAGCGCCATCAGCCCCTGTTGCGTTTAGGTCTGCTTTGATGTTCCCTTTCTTAGGGGGGCATGGAGGGCAGGTAAAGGATGTCACTTCAGAGAGGAGCCACGCTTTGGAACCCGGAGGCTGATCAAAACCCCAACTCTGACCCTGCTATTGCAATCAGATGGTCCCAATATTTGCTCAGCGTCAATTTAGAGTAGATGTGAATTAGTGGTTTAGAAATTAGACCCTCTGATAGCCTTAGGAACCTGCAGTATCACTACACGTGGGATTTTTTTTTCCTATCAGAAGCTGCTTTTTGTGATTTTTACCTACTTTTTCATGCCATTTCTAACTACCTGTTGTACATGCATACTACAAAGGCAATTTCGCTTTATTTCACACTGAACAGTACGTTATTTAGACCCTGCTCTCAAAAGACAAATGTAGGTGCAGATCCTGGAGCACTTTAAGCACCAGCCGGTCTTTGCCTTCGCTGGGGGCTACCTCGTCGGGCTACTCGCCGCCTGGGCGAGAGAACATCGCGAGCCCGAGAGTCGTAATGAGAAGGCTTCACTCATCACGGCAATTAACCGTAACTCCGGGCATTGCGAGATTATTTCGCTACGTTAACTCCCCACTTTTTACAGGAGTTCCCCAAACCCGCTCCTAGGTTTAAAACCTGAAGCTGGGCAGCCGCCGCTCAACACCCCTCCCCGTTTAAACCGTATTTTTAGGGCCCGTCGCTGCTGGCACCCCCGCGGGGACACTCCGCGCCTTTGTGGATATTCCCCCCCCGCCTCCGCGTTACGGGATTATTTTACTACGTTAACTCCCCACTTTTCACAGGAGTTCTCCAAACCCGCGCCTGGGTTTAAATCGTGAAGCTGGGCAGCCGGCGCTGAACCCCCCCCTCCGCGTTTAAACCCAACTTTGAGGGCCCGTCGCTGCTGGCACCTCCGCGGGGACACTCCGCGCCTTTGTGGTTCCTCCCCCCCCCCCCCCCCCGCGGGCCGCCGCGCTGCCCCGCCGCCGCTCAGCGCCTGCGTACGGCGCCCGCTGCGCACTCGTGACCCGGCGGGCAGCCCAGCGCCGGTACCGCACCCTGGACACCCCCTCCCCAGCACCCGCCGGTGTCCCCCGTCCCCCCCCTCATCCCCGTCACTGTTTACGTTCCGGGCACTGCGACGCCTGCGCCCCCGCTCCGCAGGCAGTGCCTGAAAATGGTGCCTTAGGACTTTGCAAAACGCAGCGCCGCCGCCCCCCTCCCCTTCCCTCCCCCTCCTCTTCCCCCCCCCCCCAAAAAAAAAAAAAAGTGCTGGTGCAAAATTGCAAAACTTTAGAGAGACCTGGATGGCTTTTGTTTTTCCTCCTCCCCATTTGGGCCAAAAATGCAGGACAGGAACTGTTGACAATTAAGTGATGAAACTCTCCAAAAAAATGGAGGCAGAGAAAGACTCTGGAAGAAGATTGGTGTGTAGCTGGCTTCTGCCTATTTCCTATTTGTGCCTTTTAATTGATTTTGCTTAATTGTTTGCAAAGGGAGAAATGCATGTAAAACGTAGGCAGCGGAGCGACTTACTTTGCAAGAGAGCAGCTTAGACACTGGGGAAGGGGGTGGAATTTAACCGAGGGGAAGGAGAGGGTGGGACGAGAATATATTTTTTTTTTTTTCCTCCTGTGGGTAAGGGTTTGTGCTGATCCACCGCGCGTCTGTGTAGGGCTGCCTGCCGGGGCGGATTTGCAGGGAGAGATGTGCCGCAGGCAGCTGGTGCATGGGGTTGCCCCCCCCTCCAAAATCACCCCCTCTCCACCGGGGTACCTACCTTTGTGCGCGGCCGGCCGGGCAGCACCGCAGGGCCCCCCCCCCCGCCGCCTCCAGCCCCGGCTCCGCACCCGCCGCAACTTCCCCGGGGGAGCGGCACCGACCTCCGCCGAGCCCAAACCCCCCCTCTTTGCCTTTAACTCCCCCCCCCCCCAGCTTTCAGCGCTGTAAAAGCCGGGGGGGAGGAGAAGCGGGGTGGGGGCTGCGCATCCATCGCGGCGTTACATAAAGCGATCGGGTTTTTAAATCGCGGCTTCCGGTGTGACTATGGAAACCCTCACATTATGTAAATACCGAAACCTGGATGCCGTGCATCAGATTAAATGATTCGCCCCCTGTTCCCCCCCCCCCCTCCCTGCCACCTTCCCTTCCCCGCGGAATTATCTTGTGTTCACGTGCAAAAAATAATAATAATAAAAATGAACCGGTTGCTAATGAGCGTTGGCCACCGTTCACGGGGTTTTACGGGATTGCAGAGCGCATCGGGGCAGTAGCCTGTGAATTTTCGGCGAGTTACGCCAGTCTCCTCGCCTTTAAGTGCCGGCTCTGCACCGCAGCCCAAGTTTGAGTTTTCCTGCAGCCAAACACCTGTTATTCTTGTCTAGTTCCGTGTCACGGCATGGAAAAGGTTGTGCATGCAGCTGTGTCGGAGCTTGGTTTTATTTAGTTTGTGTTTTACCATCTGCATTATTTCCCCCAGAATCTGTTTATCAAATCGTCCTGCACGATCCATGTGCTTACCTCCCTACCGACCCTCTTTTTTTTTCTTTTTTTTTTTTTTTTTTTTTCCGGACAATGTGGGTTTTATTTTTGTTTTGTTTTCTAGCGATCTATTGGCAGAAGGCGATACGATGAGAATGAGGACCTCTCGGACGTGGAGGAAATTGTCAGCATCAGGAGTTTCAATTTGGAAGAGAAATTAAAGAGTAAAATGTATCACGGGGATTTCGTGCATGCCATGGACGGGAAAGGTAACTGCCCGGGGTCGGGGGGGGTGTGGGGAGGCTGCCCAGCCCGGGCTCTCCTGCTGCCGGAGCCTCCACGTGTAGCTCCGCGCTTGGCTTCGTATTTCGCGCCCGCTCCCCCTTCCCGGGGATCCGGTGACGACGCCGGGCCCAGCAGCGGGGGGGCAAAGGGGGTGGGGGGGGCCTGCAGCTGCTGCCCCGGGGCCCTGCAGCCCACACGGCCGGGGTTTGAGGGGAGGGAGGGAGGGGGCTGCCCCGTCCCGCACCCCGCACCCCGCACCCCGCGGGCGGGTTTTGCCCCGACACGGGGCATGGGAAGCGGTGTGGTGAGACATGACAGCGCCTTTGGGTGTCCCCCCCCCACACCCCCCCCCCCGTGATTCGGTACCGTGACCCCGACGCACCACCGAGTCGTTGAGGAATTAGTCCTGGCAAAGGAGAGGCAGAAATCCCAGCCCCCACTTAGCCGGAGGGGATTCCTGCCCCCTTCCCCCCCACCCCTGTTGAATCCAGGACCCCTTTTGCCAAAGGATGCTATTGATGAGCCTGTTCACCAGGGTCGGGGACTTAAAAATCAATAACTTCTTTGTGTTTCTATCATATATTAAATTACAGCGCTCCCTGAAGTGAGTTGGTTTGCTTAGGTGACTTAAATTACGGCGCGGTTAAGCAAAGCCAGACAGCCCAGCTCTGCAGCGCGGTTGCCGGGCTGGAAGGAAAATGGGAAAGGTTTGCCCGGGAATCAAACGGGCCGGGGGGGAGGTTGTGAGTCACCTTTATTTACTTGCAGCGTTGTTGAAAGGGATCCTGAATCCCAGATGGCTATCACCAAAACTCGGCCTTACTGAGGACTCCCTAGGCTAAACTGGTTTTCTCAGGAAAGAGTACTTTGGGCTGTAATCCTCCTGAAATGGTTATAACTGTGGAGCCACTAATCTAGTTTAGAAAATTTCCTTTTCTCCCTTAGGCTTAGTTTTGCATGAGCATTTTAAGCTCCTTTTAGAAAAGTTAATGTGGTGGAGAAATTAAATACCTATCTTGTTTAGGAAGGTATTTGTTTAGGAGATAAGCTCAACCCTGACCCCTCTTCCTCCAAACAAAACAAACACCTATTTTTTAGCTGGGAAATGTTAATTAATTTTCCAGAAAATGATTGCATTCTACCCTCATCTTCCAAATACTCCAGTGGTTGCCATTGCTACATGCTAACTATAATCCAATCCACAGCTTCCCTAGCTCAGCAGCTCTAAAATCTTTGGGCAGCTTTCTCCTTTCTAGGGAACTTGAAAATAAATGAGTGTCTTTTGTTATTTTGTTGTGGTCTGTGTCTGCTTTGTTCGACCCCACAAGGGATTTAAATGCTTTGTTGGGGCATTATGAAGAAAGGGTCTGCCTTCCTATTTGCTCTGGTTTTATTTTTACTATTGGTTTATTTTTTTCTGTAAATCTGAGAGTTGAATTCAATCTAGGCAAAACAATGACAGTGGTTAGTAAGAATAAAAAAGTTGGTTTATATGAATACATGGAATTGGTTGAGCGGTATTTATTTTTATTTCCCATGTCCTTATTATTTTTAATGATAACTCTTTGAATTTTTTTTTTTTTTTTTTTGCTAGGAATGTGGGTTGAAGATTTTCCTCGAGGTGCTGCAAGGCACTGGTGTGATTTTTGGCTTGAATACAGTTTGTCATAGCTACTTCTTCTCTGGTCTGCGAGGCTATATAGCTGCCTCTGCTTCTCCCACCAATGTTATTCTTGATGTTTGTTGACTTTCTGTCTTGGATGAGTGTCCTTAAAAAAACATCTGTGGTTTATTTATTTGCTTACCTAAAGCCAATAGTTCTAATGGGAATGCCTATGAGAAATGAAGATTTCTCTAGTACAGAAATACTTATTTGGTAACCTTAGTTAATTGGACTATTCATTACACTTATTTTGAGGCTGGTAGCAATAAAGTTTCTGTAATTTTAATGTTTTTATAAATGGATAATTACTGTGCTCTGATTTGGTGACTTTAAGTAGGAATATTATATCCCTACTTGTCATAATTACTAACTGAATACAGCAAGGAAAAAGTTGTAAAAATAGAGGGAAATACATCTGCAGGCATGGGAGCTTAGCCACTGCCTCCCCCATTTCTTTCAGCATGGGTTTTTATAGCAAAGAAACATCACCGATACGAGCTTGAGTCTGAGGTTCTGGTGCTTGCCTGGGGAGCGTGTACATTGCTGGCTGAACCTTGGAGAAGTTAAATTATTTGTGGGTACCTGAATATGATACATAGAGTGCATAGTGTCTTTGGCAGTGTGTAGTATGTTTTGAAGTGATGAAGAGTCAAGCAGTGTTTTCCAGTTTAAGGTAGCATATGGATGCTATATTAAAGCCATTTTTTCCTGTAAAAAGGGGGAAATAGCAGAACCATAGAAACAGAACGTGGCCACTTCAGGAATTCCTCTTCTCTCTGTGACAGAAGGCTCCAAATGGAGCGTGGGGTTTTGTAGGCACGGCTCACCCAAATCGCTGCCTTGTAACTTCCCCTCTAATCCCCAAATCACTGCTATTGTATCGGACATTGCATAAAGAAATCCCCAGGAAAGACCAGTTCTGTGTAATCCTCCAGATACTGGTCAGTGTTAACATAACAAATTTATGTTTAATTTTCAGTTTGCTTGTGTGATATACTGTGATTCCCACACAAAATCTATGCCTTTTTCACCATCTCCCTAAGCACCAGGAGCTGTGTAAGATTTCTGTCAGCTCCTGCAGTTACATTTCTGATTAATTAATAATTTTAAAAAGTACTCTGAAAGTAATAGTAACCGTCGCATAAAAAGAAAATGATGTGTTCACAGAATCAGGGCTTTCTGCTATACTCAGCACTCACAAAACCCGATGTTTTTTCCTAAGTAGAAATACACAGCTTAAAATGTATAAACTTAAACATACCGTTTAAACTACACATTTACCCCAAAAGTACTAGGCTGATTTGCAGTAATTTAGTTAGGATTATCTTTTAACTGTTAATTTGGTATTTCATTACAGCCTGGGTGTTTCAACCCAGACCTTAATTGACAAACTCTGACTGGATTCTATTTTATGTGCATCAGTGAACAGGAAAAATAGAGAGCAGCTGGGAGAGCATTGTCTGTCATCTGGTTTCCGGTTTGGACCTAAAATATGCATTCTCTTTATATTTTTCTTGAAGTGATAGTGGAGTTCTTTGGTGAGGAAAGAGAAATGGGTAGCGTTTTGAGAAAATGTAATGTGAGGTGCTAATGGCATTGTAATTGATTTTGGATTTTTTTTTTATTCATTATTCAAACAGATTTTACTTTTGAGTATGTGCAAAGAGAAGCTCTCAGAGTTCCCCTTATCTTCAGAAATAAGGATGGACTGGGAATTAAGTAAGTTACAACCAATTCTTGATGATTAATAAATGCTTTTATAAAATAACCATTATGCTTTCCACTTGTATGTGATATTTCTTTTGATGATCTCAAAATGTATTGCAATTAGTAAGACTGTCAGCACCCTTGAGAAGAGGAATGATTATTTTCCGCTTATAAACAAGCAGATAATGAGGTCTATAAAAGTTAAGTGCATACAGCATGGTACTACACAATCAAAAGTAAGTCAGTGATGAAAGTTAGGAATAAAATTCAAAGGTTCTTGCATCCAATCCATGCTGTAATGACAGAACAACCTCCCTTCAATTTTTGACTTCTCAGTTGTTTTCTGTGTTACAGGTGGAATGTCTAATGATGCCTGTCATTTTCCATTATCACTGTATCTCTTCAGAATGTTATAGCTCTGTAAATATTTAATGATGTCTAGTTAAAATGTGGTATTATTAGAGTCTTTTTGAGGTTGCATTTTGTTAATATCCAGTCATAAAGGATTTGGTATTTTAATAAGAGAATCCTGCAAGTTCCTTTGTTGAAAGTGACAGTGTGTAAGAGAGAAATAGTAAAATTATATACTTTATCAGCCACATAATGCATAGTTTAGATAAATGTTCCTTAATACTTTTGGAAATTAGAACTCTGTAACTGATTATATCTGGAAGATGGAAAATTAACTCTCTGAAAGCAGAATTACTTTGTTCATTTTCAGGTAGAACACCTCAAAGTTTAGGGAACTGAAGAGTCCCAATTATTTAAATATAAACGATCAAGCCACCCCACTGTAACTTAGGGAAAGAGAAGAAATAGTGTTGGGGTCTTTGAGAAGATATGTCACCTTACTGTAAGAGCAAACAGGAGCTGCTGTGATCTATTTAATGGTTGGACTGGGTGATCTTCAAGGTCTTTTCCAACCTATCTAGATGATTCTGTGATATCCTCATGATGTAGTAAAATAGTTTTATATGTTGAACTCTGAACAAGAAGTGCTTAATAGGTCCTCAGTAATAATTACAGTAATGTTTATTTTGTTGAGCCATTATGTTGTACTGGGATTTTTTTATTTTAGTTATTAAGCCCACCTATTTCTGTACTTAGTCCTGGATGCACAGTCTAGTTTCTTGTTAAAGAAAAAAAAAAAAAAGGCAAACACCAAGATACCATCTCTTTTTTTGTTGTTTGTGCAAAGCCTTTTTCCTAGATTGCATCCTAATTTGCTGATGAAAACGTGCACGTATTCTGTAATCTTTTAGAAGACAGGTAGAAAACCGAGCTATTAAGTGAGAAAGGCTGGTCAGTTCTTAGAGTTCCTAAATAGTTCTATGTTCCTGTGTAGTGTTGTAGAAAAATAATTTGACATCCCAGTTCCTTGCTTCCTCTCAGCCTCCAAATACAGGAACTTTCTCTCCTGGAATGATTTTTCCTGCTGCATTAGAGCCTCTGTTTTTCTGACTCTCCTTTTGACTTCTCTGCTCAACTTCTCAGGGGGTTTCTTTCATTGAAGGTTGTTGCTACTTTTTTGTTTTGTTTATTTCTTCAAGAGATGCTTCCCTGGGAGGAGTCAACTGAAAGACATATCTACTGTGGAAAATGGTGGGAAATCATCCAAGATAACTGCTCTCTCTATATGCATTGGTTTTAGCCTGCCACTTCTGAAGGGCAAGGGATAAAAGTGGCAAGAATTTCTTCTGGAAGAAGCCATTAGCTCTTCTGTGTGAAACTGGGGACTGTTTAGGAGCCAGGGATACTCCTGCACCTTCCTAGGAGCCAGATCTTCTACCTGTGTATGAGGAAGTTCACAAACTCCCCACAGTACAAGAAGAAAACTAACTGGGGAGATGTTTCGCCTCTTACTGTGCCAACGGTACCTGTTGAGCTAGTGCTCCATCAGCAGGGAGGTGTGGGAGTGTGAGCTCATCCTGCAGACACAAACATTACTGGGCTTCAGGCCCTGTAAATGGCAGGGCATTATCAGAGGTGGATGATGAGTACTCCAGCCTGGGACCAGTGTGTCCTGTGGCTGCCCGTACCAGACCATGGTGCCTCCAGAGCTCAGGCTGCCAGATGTGCTGTAGATGTTGCACGAGATCCTTCACAAAGATACCTTTGTGTGTCTGTAACCACAAAATGTAATATCTTTTTCTTCTTGATAGTTCAATATTCAGCATTCTGCAATGAGGCAATTTCACCTTAGACATTTCAACACTCAGATCTCAGTTCACACATCGTCATCGATTTCCTTATTGTTCCTGTGCCCAAAATCTGGAGAGCTGCCATCTGGCACTCCCCTCCACTTTCGGTTAGCAGTGTGCTTTCACTGAAGTCTCCTGGTGTGATACTGCCTTTGGAGAGTGGTCTTTGGTCTTTCTTGATCCAGGGGTTCAGAGGCTCCCCAGGCTAACGGGATGATGTAAGAGTAATCTGTTTTTTTGTGTCATGTGTTGGCTTGTTTTAATTCAAGATGTGTTGTTTTTAGATGCGTTTGCAGTCAGCCTTCCTATTCCTCTTCCTTCCTGGAAGCCACCAGTAATGTTTGTTAGGACCTTGAAGAAGGGAGCCCTTTGGCTGTGTCCCTGCCCCTTCTGTGGTTATATTCCATGTGTGCAGACAGGCCAGGTTATAGATGTGTTTCTGTGTTCTGCTGAGGCAAAAAAATCCCCCTGGCCTCAAATGCTTATGTATATGCACACATACATGGCAAATATCCATGTATAGATGGCCACACCTCAAAGACGACTATTGAAAATCAGGTACTTTTCTTTGTAAGCGTTATCAAAGCAGTTAAATAAATAGCAGTTTTGGAACATGCATTGGAAGTGAAGAAGTAGCAGCACTGAATGCTGGGTGCCTTCGTTTTCAGTTGGAGTTCTGCAGCTCTGGCAGTCAGGATAATGCATCTTTGGAATTCTCAGCTGGGTTGCGAAGAGGTGGAAGAGGAGTAAATGCTAATCCACAGCAAGAGTTTTGGAGTCACTCACTCAACTTTGTCACACACTAATGCTTTGGATAGTGAAGGAGAAATATGTGTTTCAGTTTGCTGTGATGAGCTTAAAATAGTCTCAGCAGCCAGGCTCAACTAGCCAGCTTTTCAGTTTCCTCCCGACTGCCAGTACCATTCTGATACTATTCTGACATCTTTCCTCCTTTCTAGGCCTGTTTCCCTTTCTCCCTTTTGTGAACCATCCACACATCATGTGCAACAAATTCTTCTAGCTGGAATTCACTGTCAGAGAAGAGAGTAAAAATACTGAAGCTTTTTTTTTTTTTTTTGAGGATATTCTTGGTGAATTAGTATGCTGACAAAAGTAAGAACAAATTTTATCTGATACATGAGCTTTGGATGGTTGCTACTTGGAATCAGTAGGATTCTCTGTTTCACAGTTAATTGGGTGAATTGTTTTTATATTTCCATTCTCTGCTGAATCATTGAATACTGACTGCTCTGGGGGGTTAAAATGCTAGAATTTGTAGATCAGTAATCTCTTCTAGGACATTCAGTATTCTAATATTTTTTATTTAATGAGCATGACTTACTAGTTTGAAATGATGTTGTAAAGGAATTGTACACACTTGGGCATAAATGTCACTAGAGTGAGAGAAGGTTGGAAACAGTTTATGTGTATTTTAAATGACAGAAGTGAAATGCGTGAGCAAAATTTCCTGTTTGGCACTCTGCAGGATAACATGATTTAATTTTATTTACATTTCCACTTTTACGTGCGTCTATCAAAAGTAGCTGGCATGCAGTATATGAGTTTTGTGGATGTGTAGATACATAAATGCTGTATGAGTTGTGTTCCAGGAAGATCAAAATAGATTGACACCTGCCTAACTGATCCAAAACGTTGAACACCTTTAGTCTGATCATCCTGACATTTACTTCTTGAATTAATGAGTGGCATAACCAGCCGTCTTCCATCACTAGAGCGAGACTGGGCAGTTTGCCTCTGGATCCGAGTCATCTGCTGATTAGATTTGGGAACCTTAAGTTCCACTTCAGGCTCTGGAGAAAATTATGTTTTACTGGGTCTTTCTCACACTTGTCCAGAGTCTCTTGTCCAGAGGAGACTCTGTGTATCATGATATGGTAGATTAGGTGATCCACATATATGTGAGGTGACTTTTGAGATACAGTGGTCTATAAAATATGTGATACAAGATGATTTTTAGACTTCTGACTTTTTGAATAACTGATGATACGTGCTTCCACTTCTGTTTGCTGTTAAGCAGTCAGCTTGCACGTCTGTGCCTGGCAGAGGTACAAAGCATAGCTGAACAGTTTGGTTACAGTGTTTGGAGGTACTCCGAAATGGCAAGGAATGAGATGAATGAGGAAAACTTATTGTAACAAAACTCTAAAAATTGCTTCCCTGTGTATTTCTGATCCTCGTGAGCTGTTACCTGTATGGCTAGAAGCAGCAAAGTCCACCTGTGATCTTTTAGCAGAAGAGGAGCTGTTTTTCTCAGAGGGTTGTTTGGTGTTTCCAGGAGTGCAACTCGGAGAGAGAATGCTGTCAGGAGAGATGTTGTCTCTTTTATCTGAACAAGCGGTCATCTGGCATTGTATTGTGGTTAATCAGATACATATGCTAGCCAGAGCTCATCCTCATTAGGATTTGAATAGAAGACCTCCAGCAAATCTTTAAACGTTTATTAAAATGAAAGTTTGCACCCAGTACACACTAAGGTGTTCGCATTTCTTTTCTGTTTGAGGTACACGCTAAGGTGTTCACATTTCTTTTCTGTTTGAGGCAACGTGATCTGTATATAACAGAATGCTGAAAATCTCAACTGTAGTCAGTCATAATTTGGTGTTGTCACCCCACTATACTATTCTTCACCTATTTTATCATTGGAAGCATTCAAAGTGTTTTTACTGAGCATACATTTGCCTGAAAATGGCATAATAGTGAGGGGAAAAAAAAACCCACCTCTGCTCAGTTCTCGCATTGTTGGTATTCTGGATGTATATGCAGAAAAACAAATGAACCAACAGTTACTGATTAATATAGGACTGATGACATTTAAGAAAGCAATTTTGTTTTGGCCATCATAGTGCTGTAGCAAACCAGCCCTAACTGTGTGCGTGTGGCAGTCACGCTGGGTGGGGCTGGAGATGAAGCAGTGCAGTCAGTTATGGTCTCAGCAGCCAGCAGCATGGGTTTAAATTAAAGCTGGACCTCTCAAGGCAACCCAACTACAAAATGTGTTCTTGCACTCAAAACCCGCTGTGTTTAAGCCTGAATTCTTCTCTTGGTGTACTTTTTCTCTAATGTATCGTACATCCTGAGATTGCAGAGAAAAAAACCCAAGGGTCTGCCAGGTGTGCTCTCTAAAGATCTAAACGTGCAATTTTACTGTTAGGGAGGGTTGTATTCTTCCCGTTTTAGTAATGTTTATTGTTGGCTGCTGCTGGAGCTCTGAGAAAGATCAGATTTGCTTGTATGCAGCTGGATTAGGGTTGTTACCTATCTTGGTTGTTGATTTTTATTTTGATTTATACAAATGTGAGAAAGATTGCCTGTCTTAATTGTTCTACGTGTCTGGCATAAAATAAAGGCAAGCTGTGTCATTTGAAGATAAGGTTTGCATGTTCATGTCGCCCACAAATAGTTTCTCCTTCCCCTACTTTTTACTTTCTAGTGCTTGGAAAAAAAGATGAGCTCTGAATGAACCCTGAAGGTCAGTAGATTCAGCCTGTTTCATTCCGGCAAGGGAGTGAATTCCAAAGCTGTGGGGCCCTCGCAGCTAAATGCAAAGATGTGAGGGTTGGCGGAGAACTAACAAAAGATATTGTCCAGTCTCCACATCCCACCAGACGAAGGTGATAAGGGTAAAAGAAAGTGGACAAACAGAATTTGGCAAATAGTTCTCAAGATACGTGCATGACAGTAAAAGCATTTCTTAACTTTACTTTTCAGTGTTTTCTTAATAGTAAAAACTATTGCTCTGAAAGTTTGCCTGTGGGCTGGATCGTTCTGATTTCTAATTGAATTATATCGAAAGTCCTTTATGACCAGAAGTTGTTTATCTTCAGCCCAGGACGGTTCAAGAGGGACTGAGCACCTAGCTGGCAGGTCCCACAGGGCTGTTTTTCATTACAATTCCTTAGTCAGTTTGTGTATGAGCGAAGTGTGAAATACTGTCATTAAAATGAAGTCAATCAGCTTTAAAACCTCACTATTGTTTTTGTTTTCTTTTTCTGTCTGGTCTATATGTTGCAGAATTTTACTCTCTACCTGACAACTAAAACTCACTCACCTGAGGTACAAGGCTATTGTCTAATTACATGAAACCCTAAAACACTGCCTGTGTTAGAAATGATCGTATAAATGCACTGACATTGGTGAACCAATTATGCTACCATTTAATTTAGCTCTGATTTAGCCCAAATTGAATTGAACAATTTCCCTGCCCACCAAATACAGCCAGGTTGCCTTCTGCCAGACAAGGAGGATTGGAATACTCATTATAACAAAGGGGCTTTAATTCATTATCTTTTATATTTTATTCCCAAGCAGTGAAGCCAATCTATGATGATGGGACCTTGAACAAATTGGTTTACCACTCTATGCCTCAGTTTGTACCTGGTGGCATATGTGATAATGCTCACCTGGGGGAATATTGGTGAGGCACCACCAGTTGCAAACCACTGCAAGTTGCTTAGCGGGAACAAGCTATAAAGGTTTAGGATTTTATTGAAATCACCCCCAACCCCTTCCCTTCCCTCCCACTCCAGTGCTGCTAGAGAGTGCTTGAAAAGACACCTCTTCTCCTCTTTCATTCTGAGAAACTTTTGTACACTTGCCAATGCAAAGATGTTATGTATGTCATTAAAACTTGCACTGTCCACACTTCAGAGAGGCCTCGCTTGATTCTACCTACTGCATTATGGACAAAGAGCACTATACATTTATTTCTCTTTTATTATGGTAACGAAAGTGTACCCATACTTATCTTGACGGTATTTAACATTGCTTTCTTTGCTAATTATAGAATGCCTGACCCGGATTTCACCGTCAGAGATGTGAAGCTATTAGTGGGTAAGTTATTTTGAATGCACTGGATTAAGTCTATACAGAACAGAATTGCTTTGAAATACTTGTCCAGTTGTGTTTGTAGACATTTGTGATAACTCTCAGAATCTGGGAGAAGGCATGGAGAAGCAATTTGTAAATTAAAAAGGCTGAGAGAACCCTAATTAGTAGTTGTGCTGACCGGACTCTGATCTCATGCTGGATAATTGGACATTGGAAAGAGAGTGAATGCTTTTGCTCTTAACAGGTGTCCTACAAACACTTTTGTGATCCTGGAAAGCGGCAGCTCTATTGATCAAGTTCCTTTATTTTTAATCTGTTGTTGAGCATCTGTTTGTAAAAGGTATTATTGGAGCTGTATCACCTTTTGCCTGTGCTCTCCCCGCAGTCTTTATCAGTGTCAGGCCAGGTCAGTGCTTTGAGGAAAGGTTGCTAAGAGAGACTGAGCACAAAGCTTTGCAAACTGCCTGTCTTTCTGATAAGACACAAACCAGGGAAGTGGTGACTGTAATCATCAAATGTTCCCTAACAGTTTTTGCAAAAGACATTTTTTTAACTCTTAAGAAAAGCTACGTTTTGAGTAGGAGATTATACTGTATGTTTCTTTGAAATCTGCTTTTACTGAAGATGGATGTGTTATTTATTGTTTATCTGAAATTGTTACTGAACAGTGATACTGCACTGTGAAGTCGTTGCTGTGGAGCTTGCTGAGGTTTGGATTTGTTAGCTGCAGTCCTTCACAGAGACTTTGAACTGCATTCCTGCTATTTAGAATTTACTGGGTTTATTTCCCTGTGTTGTGGAGTTAATCTTTTAAATTAGCCTAACTGCTGCATTCTCAAAGACAAATTTTTGAAAATTACTCGAGTTTAATAATCAATAGGAGTATCAAGTCTGGAAAAGCTGTAGTTAAGAAAAACAGAGGAGAGGAACTTGTGCCTCATTTCTGCTCACTTGAGGTTATCTCTGAGACAGGGGTTATCTCTGATAACCTTTCTTCACAAACAAAACTTGGCAATGTTGGTTAATTTATGACCATTTACAGTGCGGGGGGGGGGGGGGGGGGGGGGGGAAGCCCCAAACCTCTTTGGCAGAAAATGTTAGGGAAGTGGTGTGGGAAGTGCCATTTGGTAGTATTTCTGTTGGTCAATCTGCAGTTAAATTAGGAAATAATAATGAGGGTATTTGGAATTCCTAAATTTTACTGATTTCCTAAATACCTGTATGTGCACATTTGTAGGTACAGAATATCTCTTTTTGCTGCAGAGGAACCTTGTGTGTAAACCTTGTAATCATCTGGATGCAGTTTGCAGTTTTCTGTGAATTTGTTGCAAAGCTGATAAACTGCCATTTCTGTCTGTGAAACGGCTGAAGTTGAGGGTCTGACTTTGAGGTGTTTTGTAACATCATAGTGTTGCATAACAACATTGTTTTTCCTGTACAACAGTCAAAGTATGGGAGTTGCATTTCCTCAAGATTGATGTACTTTGAAGTGTTAGGGGGGGTGGAGATTCCTGTGTACATGGCCAGCAAAGCGGGAGGATATTTATAAATACAAGTAGATTTATAAAACAATGGAACAGAAATAACAATTGTAATTAACTTTGAGATTAACTTTAATGTTAAAGTGCGCTGTTTCTCACAGCTGGTTCAACAATCCATGTATATACTCTTGGCCAGATACTGCAAGTCATGGCTCTTTTTTATTGTGTTTGGACAAACTCTCTTTGGAGTCATTGTACTGAGCCTGTGATGTGGTCAAGAACATTGTCACCTGCTCTTTTTTTAATACCGTTGATGACTTCTGGCATCACAGGTGGAAACTTTGATTCAAAAGATCGAAAATATTTGGGAAATTGATTGTTATACCTGAAAAATCATGGTTCTTATGGCAAATCGTTTCTGTCACTGTGGAATTTGTGCTGTATGTTAACAGCCACATTGACACTGAGAGCACATGGGGACAATTCCTGTCTCCATGCCAAATTTCCAAATTACCTGCTAATGACTTCAGGAAACACTGGTGAGCAATTTTTCTATTGCCTACTAGTGCTGATAATTTTTTCTACTTTTAGGTTAATATATATGTTACACTCACCATCTTATGTTCAGATAAAGCAGATGAAAAGCCTTGTTTTATTAATATCTCCTGTGGTTGTTCTTGCCCGAACCTCCAGATATCTGCGTTTCTGAAGCGCAGTGTTTTCAAAACTTTTTCAAGGCCTTGCTGAACCTCGGAGGGGAATGATGTTTTGTGACCGTGAAATGAAATGATCATAACTCTGCATCTGAATGTGTGTGGGAGTTGACAGAGAGAGAACATAGCTTGAAAACTGTTGTGTTCTCTGTAAACTTGTTTTTTGAAGCGCTTGTCGTTATAGTATGCTATTTATTTAAGCCATCATTTGTTCTCTTTTCTGATTTGAATCAGGGGAAACACGTTTGTTATAGAATGTTTTAAAGCGATGGTGCTGGGTTTTTCCAAAGCACAAAAATTCCATAGGAAGTTACTGAACCTTTGGTCTCAAATTACTCTGAAATCTTACTTTCTATTTCTAATGTGATTGTTGTATCATCTCCGTATCTGAGTACCTATAAGTCACAAAGAAATAACAACAGTTGGTAGCCCAGATTTTTAAAATTTCTCTTTAAGGACTGTAGTCTGTGGCAATAATAAGGAGAGAAAAAAAAGGTGGGGTTTTTGATCATCATTTATGATTAATTTTTTTAGTGTTTCGCCAGACTTCCAAAGAAATATTGCCGTTGCTTGTTGGGTTTTCTTGTTTTAATTGCTTAAAAAATACAGATACCAGCTGTAATTTAGGTTGGTAATGTTTATGACCTAATGTTTATGACTTGCATGTTAGTGTGCATGAGTGTGCACCTATGTGTAATGTGTATGGAGGAAACACTCTTCCCATACAGTAGCTTTACATTAAAGAGCAAACACTTTAAACTGCACGGTTGGAATAGTGGCCATAACTTAGACTCCTGCCTCCATATGAAAGATATCCTAGATATTCTTTAAACCTGAGATGGTGGGTTAATTTCAGCAGTTGGAATTTGTCTGATCTCTGAAATGGCTGTGAGCCAAGAATACAAATGGAGAAGCAGAGAGGAATTGCTGGCCTGCTTGGGAACCTGAGACAACTCTTGAAAAAAGAAAAACTCTGCTGTAATTTAATAACTATTAAGCTTTGTAATTTCATTGTCTAAGGTGGATATGATTGCTAATTCTGAAGGACACAATGTCACTGTCATCTCTTCATAAATTGATTTAAAATTTGATTAAGAGGATCATAGACTTTCTTAATGTCTCTCTAAACATCTGCCACATCTGCACTAAAAGTCTGATAAGTTATTTCTGCAGGCTCCTTATTTTTCACTCTTGGCATGCCATGCTGGTGTATTGGTGGTGTTAGTATATGCATATGGACTACTTAAAAAACAAGTGCACAGCAGTAGCTAGTACGTACTGGGGCTTTGTTTTATTCTAAAACTTTTTGCAATTGTCTTCAGTTCTGCATAGTATCTTGGTTTATGTCCTTTTTTTCTTTGATGCTCTCCTATTCCTTTGTTTTAAGGGCTCCCAGAAGTTCAGAGTTCTTGTCCCCATTGACCATTACTTCTTCTCTGTAACTAGATTCAGGCTTCCAACCAGTGAATGGTGTATCTCAAGGATTTTCCCAGCTAGGGCTACTGGTGGGGCTCTCAGACACTGTTGTTTTTTTTTCCTGGCTGCTAGTCATGTAAATGTAAGTCACAAAGCTCCCTAGAAAACCCCAGAAGTGTCGTTGCTGAAAGAAGAAAAAGAAAAAAAAAAAAGGGTCAAGCTAGCTGAAGAACTGATTATGGGGAGTAACAGGTATATGAACTGGTAAGTGCTGGGACAGCACAATAGCTGTTACAAATTTTTCCTCAGACTCTGTCATTCTGAGTGACTTATTGCTCGTGTCCGGGAGAGGCAGCTATACAGAATAATTCATGTTTTCCGGGCCTCTTGTGCTGGCTTCTTCCACCAACAGTGCTTCTGGGCCACAGCATGGAGGGGTGTCTGTCACAGATGGGCAGAAAAGAAAAAGCATGTTTTCCCAGCTGTGTATGCTTGATTCTCCATACATACGTACATACCTGTGTGAATGCTTTATGCTAATCACACTAAGTAACCAGTGACATGCACTTGCCAACGTTAACCTAGGGCTGAGCAAGGGGAAAGGTAACTGCCTTGCTCAGCGAGCTGTTCGAAAGCTTCTGTGGTTGCTGTTGACCATCTCTAGCTTTTGCTGCTCCTGAATTCAAGGACCAAATGCAATCATTTACTTTAGTCTTTGATGTCAGAAAGCCAAGCATTCCATTTTTTTTCATTTGTTTGATTTTTGTCTTGATATTATTCTTCACGGACACCATACAATCTGAAGAAGGGAGCACTAAGTAGTTTTGGAAGCTATGAACCATGTCAAGGAGAGAAAAGGAGGAAGCATACATGAATGTGTGCATCAGTCTATCAGTCTGAGCTCCTTTCTCTTTCTTTGATTACTTTTTTTTTTCTTTAAGTGGTTTGCTTGGGTCAGCACTGATTGAATTTAAAAGAGTATCTGCTTTTCTGTGGCATCTGCAGTGTCTCGCCCTTTGACTTGTAATTGATGTCTGCACTGCCTTTGTCTTCCTGGGTTGTCACAGTCTGCCCAGGAACTCCCTGGGTAGATGTGGAGTCCCTGCACGAGTCTGGTGTCTGTATCTAAACAGTAATGGCTAGTCTGGATGTATTTGCTTTTATTTTTTATTTTTAGCTGACCTCTCTTCAGTTGGCTTGCCACAGGCTGGCAAACTATGGCCACTGAATCCCAGCTTTTATACTCATACCTACATAAACTAAATAAACCACTAAATAAACCTGAGTGGTGCTGCTGGCTGTGTAATGTGTATCACCTCCTCTTTCTACAGGCTGGTGTAGCTTTGTGTGCCAAGGTATGTATTATACACCCCCAAAGTCCAACCTGCAATACTGGTTAGTGGCAAAAGGGGTGATTTCAAAACATACTGAGGATTGTAAGAAAGAAAAGAGACTTTCAGTTATTGTGATCCCTGGGCTGAAGAGGTTAAAGTTGTGACCACAGCGGTCACTTCTGTAGGATCAGCAGCATTGTTGTATGGAATTCACCGTGCCCAGCCAGGCATTGTATCAGTGGGAACATTGCAAGTACAGGACTTACACTATTCATGGGGTGGTCTAACAACTGACATCAACTCACTGATTGATTTTATTTAACTAACTCACTAAGGGTTTATTTATGGAATTAAAAAAATAAGTGTAGGAGCAGTGAAGAATGTATCATTAGTCATGTATTTTGTTGTTAAAATCTGGTGCTGTGGACTAGACTGGGCCATAATGCTTACATGGATAGAAAATGTTTGGTTCCCTTCATTTAGTTGCTGTGTTCACAAACTGTGTTGAAAGGCTTTGGTGTTTTCATCTTGTATAAAGAGCCCAAGTAGAGTTGAAAGCAGCAAAGCTTTTAATTGTAATAAAATTTGTGCATTGAGGTATGGCAGTAAAAAGCAAACATGACAAAGCTCCAGAAACTGTTGCAGAGAGCAATCTTCATCTGGCCCAAGGAGATGATGCACAAAATGGGACCTAATAGATCATTTCAATATTTGATTTCTGTGATTCTGTCAAATCTTTCAAGACCTGGCAGCAGGCTTTGATCTCCAAGACAAAGGGTGAAAGGAAAACCAAGGCTCTACATATCGCGTTGCTTTCTTTGCTGGGAGTAGCTGAAGAGATACCTGATTGTTGCTGGGTTTTGTCTTCTCATTAGAAACACCAAAAAAATAGGAGCTGAGCCAAAAAAAAAACAGTTGCAAATTGAGTGTTTAAAGAAATATGTGTGAAGGTCTCTGCCTCAACTATGAGTTTATAATCATGGTGTCAGTGCCGAAAGATAATAGAATAAATTACATCATTAAATCCCAGATGTTTTCAAGGGAAAAGTGTGATAAATAGGGGGTTTGGCCCTGTAAGTGCAGGTCAGCCTTCCCTTGTGCTGCTGACAAGTACCGGTTCTGGAGGAGATGCTGTGTGCAGACACAGCTGCTCATGGTTTATTCACCGAGTGGGTAAGATGTTAAGGACTTCACCGTACTGCACTGAAGTGAGCAACTGACCATTTTTTAAGATCGGTGGAAGCAATTAGACCTGCAGAGGAGTATTTTACTGGCTGTTAAGTGGTTTGTTTATTTTTTTCACAGGGAAGAGATCTAAGCAAGTTTTCTGAAGTTTGGCATTGCAACATTTTGCTCGTTGTAGGAGTAACCGCAATTACCAGTGTAATGGTGCACAGTAAACAGTGAGTGTGGCATTCTTTTCCCAGGTGGAAACTGGGCCTGAAAGGTGAAATGATCTGCTCAGGTGACTGTTCAGTGTGGTGCTGGAAACAGAATTTGGGGACTCTCAGTTTCAAGTTTTCCTCTAAATGGTAAATGATGAACTGAGAGTGGTGAGCCATGGCCTTTGCTGTGCAGGGGACTGAGATGGGGTAGAACAAGTTCCCTTACTAGTTATTGTAAGCAGGCTGATTTAAATAATTTAAATTCACTTGAGACAGAAAGGATTTCTACCCATCAAGTGTATGTAACAGCCGTAAGCTGTGTCTTTCAGGTAGCTATTTTAGTTCTGTTAAATACATATGCTGCTGTAGTCCCCAGGAACTCCAGCTAAAATGAGAATATACATGCCAGGTACTTCACAGAAAGGCAAGGACCCCCTAATCCATACTTCTGGAAGTAGGTGATAATGAAAGGGGAATGGAAGGAGATGCAAACGTTGTAGGTAATGATTATTCTAGGTTTATAAATTGTTATTTTAAAATATATTAAAAACTGTACACATATTTATGGATTAATACATATACGTATGTGTAAATTTAATTCAGTAATCCATTAAGAATGATAAGTGGTGTCTCCACAGAAGAGAAAATTGTGGTGGTGGTGGCTGCAGATCAGGTGGGTAAAGGCAGGAGGGAGGGCAGTAAAACATTTATTTTATATTAACATACATTTTTTCTGGTGTGTTAGCACAATAGTTCCCAAGCTGGCTGTGCAAATATGTTCTGCTTTTAGTTAGTAGCTACTCAAAAAAGCTGAAAGCAAACCGTGTAACTGTCTCTGAGTAACTGCTTCCTAGTGATTTTTTTGGTTCATTCCTCCCGCGTGTTTGCTCCCCCTCTCAAATTGATCTGTTCTGAAAATTGTATCATGGTTGAATTCACACTGAACTACAAAGCAAGTTGAGAGGCTTCTAGTGTGGTCTGCGGGCAAGTAGGGGAAATTTTGTCTTAATCAATGTACAGTTCTCCATCCTGTGAAAGAAAATTAGCCGTGCAGATACAAAAGAAGGACAAAGCAGCCACACACTGCAGTTCAGAAAACTTTCCATCATTTCTGCTGAATAGGGACCGAGTGTTGCTTTTTCTATAGAGCAACGCTCCATTTGTTTCAAGGAAGTTTGTGAAATTGGAGACCGAGAGGAGTTAGGAGGGAGGCTCATTAGAGAAACTTTGTTGTAAGGAGTGCTTCCCAAAATTAAACAGGCTGCTCAAAGGAAGTGCAAAAGTCTGCCCTCAGACTTGCATCTAAGTCTTGATTAAGATGTATGGTTCTCCCCCTGTGCGGGGATTTGGCCTGTGAATGCGAGTGGCACGTTTGGAAGAGCAGAAGAGCTGAGTCAGGAGTCATTAGCTGCTGGATCTCCAGGAATCTTGTGTGGAGGGACAAGGAGGCAGCAGTGAGGTCTTTGCTCTGTTCCTAGTGTCCAAATAATGCATTTTTCAAACCACAGTAGATCAGGGTCTTCTAGGGGAGAGGAGTCAACACTGATCTCATGGGAGGGGGGGGGTACTTGTATGAAATATTTACATTCGCTGTAAGATTTCTCCTCGTGTTGCTCATGGGGTTTTTTGTGCCCCACAGTGTGATCTGTGCCTGGCTTGATCTCTGGGTTCTGCTTTTTTTTCTTTTTCATGTAAGTGGGACTGTTGGAGTATTAACCAAAACTGAGTTAATGAAAGCATCCTCATTGTTGTGGTTTGGAAGGCCAATGTCTGTGTAGTTTTATAAAAAAAACAACTTGTGAACATGTTCTTCAGCCTGTGAGGGTTCCGATTGAGGGTACCTCAGTCTCTGGATCCTGCAAGTCCCTAAATTTATCAAGGGACTTGGATCCACAAGAGACAGTACATCTCTCCAGTAGCTGAGAGGAGCAGGGGGATCCAGCAGCACTTTGAAAGCAGGAGAATAAGGATGGTCCTAGCAGGATGAGGCTGAGCTTGGACATTCCTCAGAAGTGACTGTAAATAATTGCATGTCAGTGCTGTTCCCACTGATCTGAGGATACAAACCCAGAACCTGTGTTTTAAGGGATCCGAGTTAATGTACCTGGCTACAAACTTCTTCAAGGGAAAAAAAAGGAAAATCAGAAAGCAGTGTATGTCAGGGCCAGTGATTTGTCTCAGATGTTATAAGACTATTTGCAGTATTACAACAACATGTGTTTGAGATCCAGTCTTTATAAAAACAAACAGTTCTTCCATCATATTGCTTTGTGGCCAAAACTTGATTTAAAATCTCCCACTATTTTTAAAAAATACTTTGTTTTTAAAATCAAGTTCCAAATGTCCTCACAGTCGTGCTGTTGGGACTGCCAACGTGCTTTGTGCTCTGAAGCATCTCTGTAATTGGGAAATCTGCTAAGTCAGACCTTGACTAAAATCAGCAAATAAATATTACCACAGAAAACGATAACTTCCACATGTCTCTAAGCTAGGATGGAGTCAAACCAATGGTCTATCAACAGAGGGGTCTATAAGCACTGTTGATGTGAGCTGGCCAGACTTCTAGCTGTTGCATTTCTTTTTAAATATAAGAACTACAAAAAGGAAACATCTGGACAATTAAAAAAAAAAAAAAAAACAAACAACAAGGCACTGTTTTATTGAAGTGATTCATTCCAATTATGTCTAGCAGGTTTCTCTTTTCCAAGTACAGCACTGGAGACCTATTGGCTCATCCTTTTGTCTTTGTCTTTTTTTCTTTCTTTTCCTTTGAGCGACCTCTCCTGTTTTCTTGGATCCCTCTTTCTTTGACGAGGCTACTTTGCTGTACAGGACTGATTTTACTCCCTAATCTCATAGTAGCTTGTGTGGAAGTACAGATAAATCTTTCCAGACTTGAGCAAGTGCTATTAGGATACTCTTAACCACCTATGAACCAGTAATGATAGAGAGATCAACATACTTTGTAAGCAGGACCAGTAGGACTTGACAGGTGGGTTTTTGTTTGTTTATCATGGGTTCTGTTCGTTCTTTGTGGGACACCAGCAGTTGTGTATATTCATCAGACAACATAATATGATTTCTGAACTGTTCTCTCTGCTCTGTGTTTGCTCAGGGCTAGGAAGAATTACAGAATTGTGGAGCTGCACTGTATTCTTTCCTGGGCAGAATTAAAATTAGAAACTAGACTTCAGAGTTTCTGAATGGATTTTTTTCAAGTGAAGGTTACATTAGTGATTTTCCTACAGTCTGAGGGTTCCACCTAATTTGTTGAAAATTAAAGTGGTTTGTAGCAGCTCTGAAGCAATCCTTTGGGACTTTGGCATCCACTGATATTAAGGTAGAGCAGTGCATGTGTAAAGTGCAAATCTCTCTATATTAATAAAGTGGCATATTGCAGACTTTCAGAGGACATTGCTTCATTTAACATGCACTGGGTTTGTGCCTCTTAAATAACTTATTGTTGAAGAATAAAAGCTCCAGTCTGTAATATCAGAAAGGGATGTTGGGACTAGGGTTTAGTGTCACTGTATGATTCTCCACAGCAGCCACCAGCGCTGGTGCTGGATGCACATCCCTCACCCTGATCTTTGTGGAACTGTGCTGTGAAGCAGGCAGGGAGCTGACCCCACTTAAAAAAATTATTTAAGCCTCATCAGTTTCTTGAGTATTGGTGAACAGCTTGTATCATGAAACCAGGATCTAGGGCAGAGAGAGGTTAAAACTTACCCAGTATTCCTGATAGGCTGGAAATAGAAACTTGTCCCTCTAATTCCAGTACTGTGCTCTGATGCCAGACCATCTTTTTTCATCTAAACTGGCATCTAGTTTCTGCTATTGCTGCATATTATGTGCCCTGGTATGGTGTCTCTATTCCCCGTCCTGCCTGTTGCATCTAACAACTTTATTTTTTTTGCCATACTAATTAAGCAAGTCTAAAATTGTGTCCTGTTCATTATCTTCCTCCACTTCCCCACTTCTGGCATTGTTCTGCTATCCCCTTCCTGTGTGCTGGCATGGGCTTTGCTCTTCCTTGCAGTAAGGTGGTTCAGAAAGTTGAACTGGCAGAAAACTCACAGTCTTCCTCCCCTGCAGAGAGGGGGAGGAATATATATATATATAATTTTTTTTTAATGCTGTTTTAGCTTTCAGCACTAACTGATGCTGGGCTAAAACATGATGGATGTAGCCTTCTGCCTCTGTTGTGAGTTTCCACTGGGGAGCTGTGCATCAGAAGAGTGCCTGGTGAGTGAGCCTTGATCCATGATTAGGGCTTTTGTGCAATAAAATTAATAAAAAGAAGGTATTTGATGCTCCCTCTTTATGCTTTTTTTTTTGGCTCTTAGAAATAAAAATGAAATACTATAACACTCGCCTATGTTTAGCATGTCCGCTGACTTGCCATTTTGGAAGTAGAACCATTTCTATTTTTAGAGCTGAGCTTCCTGTTTAAGCTCTCTTTAAGTTTGTCCTTTCCCTAACACAGTCAAACTCTTTAAAAAAATCTAAGTTAAACTGGGACAGTTTTGCTAAAAACAATCATGTTCATGTCCGGATATAAACAGCAGTAAATTCACTTTGAATGAACATTATAATAAAAATTCAACCTCTCACAAGAATGTATTTCCATTATGTCAAAACATGAAAGTGAAACTGAGCTGATGTGTTGATGTGGTCACGGTTGTCTCAAAGTCTCTGTCTAGAAATGGATTTAAAAATGAGTTGTCCATGAGGAAAAATTATCCAGAACAGCTATTTTAGAATAACTCCCTGTAGTCACACTGTTCGTGTGCAATAAGCATCCTCTGCCTTAGCTCATCCAAACTAGAAAAGAGCTGTCTTAATCTGGAGGAATAGCACCCAAAATCCTAACTATTTAATGGTAGTTGTTATGCTCTACTGCCATAATTTACTTTAGTCCAAAATGACCTTCGAGTGTAGCTATGCTTTTACGTAGAAGTACATATTAGTATCAGCATGTTCTGGGGGTTTGATGTAATCACAGCTATATACATCTTCAGATGTCCTCATTCAAGTGTGGATACTAGATGTGTGGTGGTGTTGCTGACCCTTTGATGGAACGCCTTTAAATAGCGGTCTAGACCAAAGGAGAGCTGCAGGATTGCTGATCTAATTCACAAGTTAGTTGGTAACGTGAATGGTAGTTGAAGGTCATCTTCTATTCCCTAGTTGCCAAGTATCAGGAGAATCCAGGCCATGCTGTTTGTTACAGGCTGGTGATGAGGTTTCAGGAGGGCAGCCTAAGGGAAGAGGCAGTCTTCCCTCCCAGTTCTGGCTCTTTCACTCCTGCTTGTGCTGTGCTGGCTCTTGCTCCCAAGGTCCTTCTCCTGCTTTAGCTTTGGTGCATGCCTAATCCTTCAGTGATTATCAGCAGAAAACTAGAAAACGGAAAATATTTTCCTGATATTTTAGTAATCTCTATTTGCTTGCCCCAAAGTCGGAGGAGTGCCAGGGTCAAGGCGAGAGGTCAAGGCTGCAGAGCCCAGGACAGGGGAGGGGAGACCTTGGCAGAGCAGGGAGCTTTTGAATCCTCTCAGCCATCTCCCAAACCTCTCCATGGTGGAGAGGCATGCTCCGTCCCCAGGAGCTGGATGCTGGGTTGCAGGCTGGGCTCTGTCCCGCATTACCAGATGCCCTGGGCACAGCTACACTCTTCTTTCCACTATTGATATTGCTAGAGGAGCACATCACAAGAAAGTATCTAAATAAAGCCATAAAAACCTAAATTGTCCTTTCCTTGTTGGGGTGTGGTTTTGTGTCAGAGGCAGCTTTTCTAAACATAAAAGGAGAATAGATTGCATTGATCCAATCAATGCTCCTTTGTACTTGGCTTTTGGAAAATAAAGAACTCTGCTACTGTCAGATTAACATGTCACTTAATGAAAGAATTTAATTTCTGAAGGATTCTTAGTATGCAAAGATGCTCTTGATAGTGTAGAGTACAATGATACTATAAAATGTTCTTAACATGAAATTATTTAATTTTTATAACGTTTTTCCTGTATTTTATGTAACTGTTAAATATATTTTATGTTGAGACATTTTAGGGAGCCATCAATAGTCTTAAAATAGATTTGGTACATAAATAAAATATAGGATTTTCAACAAAGTTACATCCCTTCCCACTTGCCTTAGAACTTGTATTATTTTCCTTTTTGTAATTATTGTGTGCTAGGTCTGTCTTTTCAGCTACCTGGAGTATGCTTGTACTACAGGTTAAAGCATATAAATACTGTAGAAAAACTAAAAGTAAAATGTTTCTTTGTATATGGATTATTTTTGTTTCTTTGTGGTTTTCACTGGCTGAAGTTTCAAAGAATCACTGGAAAATTACAGTTTATGTTTTGGGTAGATGTAAGGATACTAATTGATTCTATATAATGCTACTAAAACACATTATTTGCCCTGAGCCTCTTTCTTTAGTCTAGTCCTGTAGCATTAAGGCTTAAGACTTTTTGCTGGCTTAAGCTCTTCCTGAGGACATGCTCTAAATACCTTACCTTTTGTTGCGTGAAAAAAACTAATAACATGGGTTATTGCAATTTGGCAGTTTTATACCAAATGATAAAGCTGCAGACACGGAAGAGGGGAAGGAGGGGGAAGGTACATGTCAAGTACTCATAGCTTTACATCTCCATAAGAAGGAAATAATTTAACCCCACTGAAAATCAGGCTCCTGCTCTGCCTCCAGCGTGCGTGTGCTGGGGAGCTGGGTGGGGGGCAGATACCTGGGCGAGGGGTGTAAAGGGGAAAGGCAGAGAGCACTGCAAAGGGGGAGCTGGATGGCTTGCGGATATTTGTTTCATGGTGGACCAGGCTGTGCTGGGAAAAATGCTGGGTGAGAAAACTAACTGGGAGGTGTGGGGCAGAGATGTGTGCAAGTGTCCGAGCTGGACTCCTACTTCCCTTTGTTCTTCTGTGCCCTCTGGTGGATCTGGGAGCGATGGTATTGGTACGTGTCTCTCCTGAGTTGTCCTTATCCTGGGTCTGAAACGCGGGGAATGTCGTCAATAGCTTCTCTTGAGCAAGGACTTTCTGCTCTGATTCACGTCCCTCCCAGTTAGGATGGAATATCATAATAGTCTCCTGTGGGTAGCAGATGAATACGTGCTTTCCAGCTCCGGGAGCTCCGGAGGGATTAACCAGGATGCAAGTCAAAGCCTCAGTCTTTAGGTGCAATTAACCCACTAGTGAAGCTAACAGATTTCCTAAGGCTCTGCCAGAAATCCTGCTTTACAAATCAAGGGGGTTTTTTTCCCAGTAAGAAGCATAAAGATTAGAAAGGACCTGCAGGCCTGTCCCTTGGCATTTGAGGTTGGTTTCTGGTTGTAGATGCTATATTGTACCTTGGGCACAGATCTTAATTCAGTCACAGAGGGTTAAAATAATCCCCCAAGGTAGCTTTATCCTCTTAACGGACAGGCTCGATAATTATTCTTACAGAAAGGACATTCCCTCTTTCCTCTGCAGTGGGAGAGTTGCACCTTTTCCTGCTGGTGGTGCGCTGCGGAAGAGACAGCAGCCTAGAAAACACTGGTGTAATTTTCACTTCTGATTCACAGTTCCTGTGCGTCTCTCATGTTCTACTGTTGGTTCATGTCTGCTTTGCTAATGGACCACCTCTTGCTTCTGCTGTGGCTGATAGCAGTGCTGAATCCACATCAGGGCAAAGAGCAGGCTGTTTTGAAGACTGGAGTCTGGTAGCCTGGATAATGCAAGTCTGAGGCTGTTTCAGGTCAAGGCAGAGGAAGGCAGTGCTTCACATTTTTAGAACTGGGAAATGGCAACTGTTGGACTCCAGAGGAGATTATTATAGTCCCAGAATTTCCCATTCACTGTTCCTTTTCTGGTAAATTGTTACAATATTCTATACGCAAAGTGTGGGTGCAAATTCTGCAGGGGACGTTGATGAGACCTTTGCTGAATGACTTCAGAGCTGGAGCCCATCGCTCCTGAAGTCTCTGGGGTGGACTTGCTGAAGCTGTGATTTGTGAAAGCGTTTGCTGATGCAGGGAGGGTGCCTGTGTAACGTGCATTCGCAAAGTGCAGTTCTCTTTCTGACTAGAGGACAAGGTCTGCCTCCCTGTTGTGTTGCTCTCGAAGTATTTTTGCCAAGCAGCCCAAACCAGAGAGGAGCAAATCTCTACCAAACCAACTTGTACAGGGTGGGCAGTGGGAGGCAGGGACTCTGCACAAGTCATTTTTCTTCTAGATGTTCATATCTGTGTAAAAAAAAATACTGGTGTTGCAGCATATAATAATGTTGTAGAATTTAATCTGTTAAAACCTTTACAGCATCTTGGTCACTGGGCTTCTAAATAAAGGGAACAGATAGTGTATACGCTATTCCCTCCCCTTAGTTTTACTGTGGATTTTAGTGATACGTGGGCTGCAGTAACTTCCTTTTTTTTTTTTTTTTTTAGGTTTCAAATGCAACATAGTTTTTAACTAGCTCTTCCTGACTGATTTTATTTTCCAGCTTCTGCAACTGATTTTTCCCTCTCCTTCTTGCTTTTGTTTGTTCCTCTTGTCAAAGATGGCGCTAGCTTGTTTCTTAGTTACTGTCTTTGTGATTCTTTGGGGATTCGCTTGTGCTTGATGAGTAAGCAGCAGTAGAAGAGGAAGATGTTTCTCCTTTAGGCTGTAAAATCCCCTTCCGTGAACTCTAGCATCACCACTTTGCCTCTGAGTCACATCTGCTGCAGGAGGGGAAACAACACCTCTTAATCCCACACTGTCCAGGCGTTTTCCAGTCAAGTTATACTGGAAAAAAAATACTGGGAAGCCAAGGCTGAGGTGATGCGTGGTGCACTGAAGCTTCCCATGTCAGCAGTAAGAGGTGCTCTTTGCCAGCTAGGGATCCAGGTGTATGTTAATCCATCACAGCGAGTGATGAGCTGAGTGAGTGAGGAATATGGTCTCTATGAGGGCAAGAGGCTGCCAGCGTCGCTGAGATCCTGCTGGGACTTGGTGAGCTGCATCGGGCTTGATTGAGTGGGGTCCTTTCTTAGAGGACAGGATGAGAGTGTGGCAAGAGGATTATCTAGGAAGTGGTTAACAGAAATGGTACATCAAGTAAAATGGATGTCAGAGATGTTCAGAAATCCAACCTGACCTGAGATCTCTCAGCCTGCCACTGCTTTTTGGAGCCTCTGTGTGTTTCTTTCCCTTGTTCTTTACCTGTCTCCCCTTCTGGATGATATTTTTTAACCTTCTCTGAGGGGCAGGAGATAGAAGAAAGAGCTGAATCTTTTCAGGAAAGGAGAGATGAAGTTGGCAGTAAGCCAGAACCGTTAGGAAGTGGGCAGCGAGCACAAAGCTGTTAACCTGTAATTCATACATCTCAAATTTTGCGAGCGGTACTCCAAGAATCATTATGTATGGGCTTGTTTGATAGTACTGTGGTTTAAAGAGAAAAACATCCCTTCAAATTAAAGAGTAATTTGGAAGTCAAGACACTATCAATTCAAATCTTAGCTCTTCTGCCCATAATTGATGGTCGTGTGCATTTAAGAAACCTGCTATTGAACTGAGCCTCATACTTTTAATTCATCAGGTAACTGCTGATTTTTCTTACAGAAGGGATAATTGAGAGGCTATACAAGGTTGCTTTCAGCAAAGCTGAGATCAAATCTAGACTATAACATGGCAGATCCCAGACTCTGCCATGCAGTCCTTCAAATATAATTTTTTGGCATCTGTCCGCTTAACCTCTCTGGGCTGTAGCTGTTGCTTTAATCCCCAGGCACTGGAAGCCAAAAATCAGGCTGGTGCATATTCAGGAGCTGTTGAACAGGACTTCACCCCCATTGGTAACCTATAGAGTTGAAAAAAGACTATTTCTCCTAGATAGTAAAGTTAACAGTTAAAAAAACAACAACAAAAAACCCCAACCCAAAGCTAGATTTGATGCATGTCGTTTCAAACATGCAGATACCAAATTTAAGGACTCTTGTGCTTTTCCACACATAACTGAACTTTCTCCCCATCCTGCCTCAAGGTGGCAACGCTACTTACAGTCCCGAGCTCAGACTAAGAATGAAATCCTGTTCACCGGCCTCGTAGTGAGGAGTGTGACTGACAGGCCAGTGGGACTATTCCAGATTTACACTGTATAAATTTTTCTTTTTGATTACAAAGCTTTATGGTCTTGAGTTCCTTTCCAGAATCATTATCACATCTGTCACTGTCATTGCTATCAGTGGCTAAGGATGTTTTTAATGGAGTGATGCAATCCAAACTATCACTCTTGCTGAAATACTGCTCCCAAGCACACAATAGGCCAGGTGCTGTAATTATTAATAATTCCCTCTGATGGCGTATATCGGCCCTCCATTTTGTTTTAATGCAATTTATTTCGAGTTATTTCTTCGGCAGTGAAAATGGGTTTGGAGTGATTTTTTGGAAGCGTTGCGAGTTTGTTTGCTGGAATCCTTCTCTCCTGGAAATGAGGCATGTCTCTCATGGGCTCCGGTTTGCTCACACACAAATGAACTGCTAATTAGGATGATGAAATTGCTGGGAGAGGTGAAACCTTCCAGTTGGACGAAGAGAAGATTGTGGATTAATCTGTGTAAAGCTGAAGGCTCCACTAAAACTGCTGTTCAACATTCTGGTGCTAATGAGACTTGTATGTCTGCCACTTGAGAAGCTGAAAGTATGTCCTGTAGTTTTTGTTGAGAGATCCAGAGTGGGGGCTCACTCTTCTATGGCATTTAGTGCTTTCATCTCCATGGATGATGGCTGGAGTTGAGAATACTCAGCAATCTGTATAAGGTGTTCAGCAGTTTATAGCATCCGGTGATGCAAGGCAGTTTGCTCTTTATGGATAATTTTTGTACATGAGTAAAAGCATCTTGAGAGGCATATGGATGTTTAGAAAATTGCAGAGTACGATTTGGAGAGCTATTTGTCTTGCGTGCCCCCTGCTACTGTATTGTATCGCTTCTTCATAGTTTTTAATGTACATCTGCTTGTGTCAATTCTCGTAAAGGAGGAAACTACTCTCTCCATCTCTGTGCAGCAGGGACACCAGGTGACTTGTTCAGTGTCATACTGGGCAAAAAGTCGAGTTCAAGATAGTTCCCTGCTCACTGTTTGAGCTGCTCAGGACCCGTGGAGGGACCGACGCTGGTCTCCTGTCCTCTAACAACAGCTTCCCTGCAGTCATTGAGAATTTATACATATGTACATAATAATGTACATACATATATATATACACACATATATATTTTAAAAAAATAAAGCCAAGGCAGATGTTTTGAGACTGTTTCTGTGTGCTTGCAGGAAGCCGAAGGATAGTGGATGTGATGGATGTGAACACGCAGAAGGGTGTTGAAATGAGCATGTCTCAATTTGTGAGATACTATGAAACACCAGAGGCCCAGCGTGAAAAACTCTACAATGTCATCAGCCTGGAGTTCAGTCACACGAAGCTGGAGAACATTGTCAAGCGCCCCAATGTGGTAAGGGATCCTGTGGTGATGGTGTTTATTTTCAGTTTCTTCCCAGTCACTGGTTGCTTTGTAAGAAATAAAACATGGAGTTTAAACAAGGTAATGTGAAGTACCTGTAACTCCTGTCCATTTAGCATTAGAATCTCATTTTTACTAAGTAGGAAGCTGGTCTTCGTGATAGTGGAACTTAATTTACAGGAATTAGGTACCTGATGAGCTCTTAATCATGCAATTTTCACAGATACCCAGTTCCTCTCAGGTATTTAGGGGAAATTCCAGCCAAAATTAAATACCTCTCTATTGTTTTTCCTCCTCTAAGGAGGCTTACATTGTCAGGAAGCTTAAATTCCTTATATATGAACCCTCCTATTAACTAAAAAATGTTCAGGAGGCTCCAAAGCAAAAAGGTTGCAGCCACATGTATTAAATGTCGAAATCTATACATAATTAAATCAGCATAATCACTGCCAGAATTGGCAGTGTCAGATGAAGGGGGTATATTTGTAAACATTTTTTAAAGGTAAAGGGCTCTTGTGATTTTGTTTCCCAATGGAGTCACCAGCAGTGAAACTGTGACCTTATTAAAAAAGATTATTTCTTTTATCACTAAGGTGTAACCATGTGTGGGTGAGGGTTAGAGTATCAACTTAGTAATACACAGTGATGAAGGAAATGGCATTGGAGGTTTCAGAGTGTCTCCTCAGGATGCTCGGCAGTTGATGAGGGAACAAAGGAACTTCTCAAAGTAGAATGCATGTGCTGCTTGTTCCCTCCATACCTGCTCGTGGCACTGGATGCTCAAGGCACTGCTGGATATGAAACTATTGCTCTGTGATGTTTTGTTTTCAGACACTGCTCTCTTCATTTCTAAATGCTATTCCCATTATACCAGCAGTTTTTTTCACTGGGGACATCCCTTGCCTATGCATAAACACCACACTTCTGCCTGAATGGGTCAAAACCAGTTCTAATTGCCGATGCGTAGAAGTGATTCTTAAGTAGGCTTTTGTGTTCTGTTACGTATCACAAATCGAATATTAAGCACATATGTAGAAGGTTTTGCAGGTTTTTGCTGTCACTCAGGCACTAGCGGGGAGTTTGGAAGTGCTCTGGGGAGTTTCTGGTGTTCAACTGAACCTGGTTTTCCCAAGCATATCATGCTCAGTGAGCTTTTAAAACATCTGTGCAAAATTCCCGGGTGCTCAGAACTGAAAAATGCAATTAGGTACCCGTTACTACATGTAAATGAATACTTCATATCCGTTTAATACAGCCTGAGTGCACAATTGTTTGTAAAACCAGGAATATTTGGATCTTGCTGAAGGAGAGATTTGCATACTTGGGAATAGAAGAGAGGGTGCTGGGGAAGTGGGTGCTGAGAGGAGGTCCAGTACATAAAGTCAGATACTAGTTGAATACTATATTTGTATAAGTGGTTCCCTTGAATTCTGCAGAGCTCTTTTAGCCCACGTAAGGCAGAAATACTTGATACATGTTCCCTGTTGTGTAAAAACTGTGGGTTGCAATATCAGGATGTGGGAATTATTTCAGAATCAGGGCAGTAACCATCAATTTTGTTTTCACATACAATTGTGAATTGGTTCTATTTCTACTGGCTGCATTATCTCCTTTTGCCTCTTCTCAGAGTACTGTGTGTTATCAACAGTACCTGGTGCAGATGGAGAAACAGATAGGGATCAGCCCCAATCTGCAAGAATTTCATGTGCTAATTGCCCTGTTATGAAAATCCTCTGGGGATACAAACAGTTGAGTTGACTCATCCAAATAACATCCCTGGGTGGGCCTTTAAAAAGATACAGCAGTCAGGAGGCTAAGTGGGGTGTTAACGATGACAGAGTTGGACTTCTCTGTTCTTGCTGCACACAGTGAGAGGACAGCTTTGTCACCCAACGCCTGGGATAGGTCTTGCAGTCCTTATTGACCAATAAATGGAGGTTCATTCACGCGTTTTTCGAGCTGGGTCGGGGTGTACAGCCACACTGTGGCCAAACGCTGCACTACAGCTTGCCTCGTTGGACTTCCCAAGTTGCTTGGTGTTTTCCCCTGCTTTGAAATCTAGCACATGTGATCCACTTGCTTAACCAGAAGGGAGCGTTAAGGGTATCTAGCACAGGCACCATCATAAAACAGACCAAAGAAGGAGTCACAGGCTCGTCCCTGCTGTGGCTGTGATGGACAGATTGCAGTTCGTGCTCAGGTATCCAGCACAGGAGCTGTGTTTCAGTGTCCCTGAACAATCTTCAGTTTCTATCTCTTCCTCAACTTGCTGGCAGTATGTTTCCAATTGTTTGGCTTCTGCTGTTCTCTCCTGCCCATCCTTCCTAAAAGTTCGGCTTTGGGACAAGAACTTTGAGTTTTATGTCCAAGTAGAACAATGAAGGAAGTGCACGGTAGGCAATAATGTAATTAATCAGAATTTGGCCAGAACAGTGGTGATAATGTTCGTGGAAATGTAAGGTATTGGAATGGTATAATCTCTTTTGTGTTTTAATGTTAATAAATGCAATTTCTAGGCTGTTGGCTACAAAAATGCATTTGAATACAGACAGCAGGTGATGCTGCAAGAGAAGGTGCTCACAGGTGAGCACGTGGGTGGGCACCCAATTAAATTGACTGCAAACCCCTCCTTACTCTGGGTTTGAGAGGGCTGAGTTGTGCTGAAGTGCTGCACCTTACATGTTGGGTCCATAGGATTTTTGCTGAACACTGAGGTTCTTCCTGTCTGCAAGCATCTGCTGCTTCTGTCATTGTTAGAGTTTTAGCCAACAGAAGTATATCCTGCCATGTGTTCAGTAACTAACAATTGATTTTGGTGGGGCTTTCAGGTGGACTTGGTTGACTGGGTGGATAATATGTGGCCACAGCATTTGAAGGCGAGACAGACGGATGCTACTAATGCTATCTCAGAGATGAAATACCCCAAAGTGAAAAAGTAAGTTTGTTTAAGGCTTTAAAAAGCTCTACTCTTGACCTCCTTGATTAATTTCCAGTTTACTGAATACAATCTTCAATCAAATCTCTTTGAAAAGTGCATTTTCATTTTTCAGTTTTGAGCAACTGTTTTGAATATGGCAGACTGACCTTACAGAGTAAATTCTCCAAAAGTACTCTCCAAAGAAATCACTTCACAGGATGCAGCTGTGTCACACAGTTCACACAGTGGAGTCAAAGTCCTTCTGTAGGCTGGGTTCAGATCCTTCCCAGGTTCTAAACTACTAATGGCTCCAAAATTATTAGCTGAGAGATGCTTTGTGAAATGAACTTGAAGTCCATTTTTAATAGGTATGTGTCTCCCCAAAAACTCATCACTGCCCTTCATGCCATTTTATTTTTCTGTTGACTTTTTCAACAGCAAGGTCCAATACTGGACTGATTATATATAGGCCGTGTTTCTTGGTTTGGGGGACCTGCCCAGGGCAGGTTTGAGACCAAACACAGAGTGGCTTGTCCTGCTTCTGCCTATCTTGGGTCTAGTTTTTTGGGCAAGTTGTGATAGCATAACCTCTCCTGTTTCTTCTGTTTGAATGTCTTCCTTGAAACTTTTTATATGATGATGGGAAAAGGGAACTATTTTGGGGACCTGAAAATGTGCACTGTAAGTTTCATAGGAATTACTACCACTGAGATGGGGATTACTGTTAACAGTATAATAGCTATTGACCTGTATGGCTGATGAACACCATAGAATCCTGGAAGCCCTTTGCTGGTGTTTCTGTTTTAGAGGCATTTTCTATTGGCCAGACCTAATGCTGGCGCTTCCCGGGCTCTGCTGTTGAACCAACCTCTAGTGTTTTACAAATCGCTCAGAACTCCTTCCAAACTGTAATGTCTCAAATAAATTGGTACCAGTATCTACAGAGGAGTGGGCAGTCAGAAAGTGATATACAGCATTTACTCTCATTCTGTAAAAATAAACAGTTTGGAAGGTAAAGGTCTGCATAATAGAGGAGCCTCTGTGGCAGGCATCATGGGGAAGCCTGGTCCTACGATATGCTCAGCACCATCGATTTCAGTGGAAGCTAAAGATACTCCCAAGTTCTGAGGCGTAAGATGCTTGTTAGGGTAACTAGATCTGGATAGGCGTGCCAAATTTCACATATGCATTTGGAAATGTCCTAAGTGACTTGCCTAAGGTCACACAGTAAGTCAGTGGCAGAGCAGAAAATAGAACCCAGCCAACTTGCTTCCCAAGTGGTTAGTCTATAAAATAACATTATTTATAATCTGCTAGAGCTAAGAAACCAAATCAGGATTCAGGGCTTCAGAATTCATGGATTGTACATGTTAAGAAGTAAAGAAAACGATCCCTCTCCTAGAGCAGGCACACTCCAGATGCTGAAAAAAATGTAACAAGTAAACAAAGCAAGGCAGAGATGGTTTAAAGGATAAGGTAGCAACATGACTAACAGAATTTAGCAGAAAAAGCAGAGTATACTCTTGCAGTTCACTACTTGCATCATGAAATGCCAGATGGTAGGTTTCAAAGAGGGATTTTAGAGAAGTAGCAATTCAACAGATTTTGACATGGAGCTTTTCCCATGTGTGGGGGATGGCCTGGTAGAAAGGAAGGAGATGCCTGATGAAGAAGCAGACACAGAGCCACTGAGGTTGCTGTCACTGGCAAAGTGAAGGTGGAGGTTGACAGCTTGATAAACTAGTAGATGTGATAGGTAGAGGAAAGCTAAACAGTGAAAGACTGTAAGCACTTGCAGTGTGACAATGGAGTTTGATGTGGGGAAAAGGAGTTACCATGCATGAGAGTTAAAGGCAAGGGTGATGCAGCTGGAGGGATGAGGATGTTGCTAGTGAGCATCATCTGGCATAAAGACTAGAGAAAGCTGCTTTGCAGCACTGTTGGCACAAACCCCTCATCAGTCTGAAGAAGCAACAAAGATAAAAGCAATAACAAACATTGACAGTCAAGGAGTACAAGGGAAGTTGTACTGGATCGGGACAAAGATCCGTGGCGCTCAGTGACCTGTCTGCTGTTGGGTGCTGTCATAGATACCCTGGGAGGAGTGTAAGAACAGTGTGAGCATAAAATGATGCCACCTCTTAAAATTATCTTCTGAACTTCCACGCTCTGCAGTTCAGGCAGGGGCTGTCCTGAGGTGGAGGTGGTTTCTGTGTGCTTAGTGACTCTCAAGAGACTTCTTTTCCGTGAACTTGTCCAGTTAAAATATGAACTCCTCAAGAGGTTAGCTTTCTCCATCTTTGGAAATTCAGATTGGCCCTTTCCTGTACAGATATTAGTCCCAGCTATTGCTGTGAGTACCCAGAGGGTATAAGCCCTTATTAAAGAGATCGTGTTCAGTTGTGGAGCTAAATGTCAGTGCTGTCACTTGTTTCATGCTGCCCATTCTTTTATGTGAATCGTCAATATTCATATGCTTTATTAATGACTGTTGTTGCTCAGAAATGGGCTTGTTTCATTTCATTCTTGTTCTTAGCATTCTCATAATACTAAGAGTTTGCAGTATGCAATACCCACCATTAACGTGTTCCCTATAAACAAAAAGCACTCCAGCGAAAGCGTTGCGGTTTTGCAGACACAGATGGCATTACCAGACACAAATGTCTGTCTTGGCTCCTGCACGTCAAGTTCCGTGCTGGGAGTGAAGTTAGAGAACGCTCCATCTGCTGCGCTGCTTCAGTTACCAGGAGCACTACGCGCGCTGGAGACCGCCCTGGCTTTCACTTGGACTTGCACCATTAACTTTTTTAAAAAATTCTGGGTAATGAGGTTATTTTTCTGTCTGTAAGTAAATGACTACTTACCTAGTAGGAGCCTTAGAGGACTGAATTAAGTGGGGAAATGGTTTATGTCAAAAATATGTAAAACTTTCCAAGTACCACCTCTTAAGCAGTAAACCAACATAAATTAAGGGGATGGCTAGCTGAGATTGTAGTGTGACAAACTTCAAACTGGTATAAGTTGGCATTGCCCCTGAAAAAACAGTCCCATGCCCACATTGTTCCACCCTCATCACTTGAACACGCCATTGTGCAGCTGCAGAGTAAACTGGACTGGGGGCTGGTCTGGCTGAAAACCGACTTGGAAATAAAGAAGAAAAATTGGTTACTTTTCAGGCCATCCAAACCACCACATGGCTGCATAAATGTTTGCCGCCAACTGATGGGCAGTGCAGAAGTGTGAAAAAACCATAGCAGTGGGCTCATCGACAAACCCCTTTTCAGTTCACACAAGGTGCAGGGCCATGAGACACGGGGTGAGCTGAGCGAGCAGCTCACTGCTACCGAGGCAACCTGCTCCTGCCTCTCCTCTTTCACATCCCTGGGTGCAGGTTCCTGCAAAGGGCTGCACAAACGTGGGAGCCTGCGTGAGAGCGGGCAGCGTGCTGTGTAACCAGGAGCCAAGGTAGGAGGAAAAGGCAGCGCTGTTCTAACGTCACCTTTTAGGGGCAGAAGCTTGTTAGATCACGTCAGATGTCTGTGGTACTGCAAATCCTAAGGGTAGGAAACTGTGACAAAAGGAAACTGAACGGGGCTCTGAAGTGCTTCCTTTCATCATGGTGCACCATAACTATTTTCAGGTAGCTCAGAACAAGCTCAGATTTAGTTTTCTGTTTAAATTCAACCAGGACTGAAGCAATCTGGATACAGCTGAACCTGAATCAAACAAAAAATAAAGTACTAATTTGATTTCTCATTTATCAAAACAGTCCTGCTGGAATTATTATCCCCTTTATTAGGTTTTGTGTTTGTAGCCTTGCAAGATTATTTCCAAAGCAGTGGCAGTGAAATAGCTGCTGTGCCAGGACATGATGGCTATAGAAATAGTAACAGGCACTTCTAACAACTTGATAAAGTTTGTGCTATGGAACAAATGCAAACGAAAGCCTCTCTCACTACAACACTTTTTTTTTTTTCCTTCAAAATTCTTCCTATTACTTAAGATACCTAAACACTGCTATAATAGGTCTTTATATTGCTGCTGTCCTTCAGTTAAGGATGGGGTATTTTGCATGAAACATCTACCTGTTCACAGAAGGATGATGCTCTGTTACCATGTACTCAGCCTTATATTCCCTCTCCTAGGCTGTTATTCAGCCATCCATTCCTTTCTATTAATTCCTTTACTAAATAGGGATGGATTTAAACAGATGCTAAAATACTCTGCTGAGCTGCGGTCTAATTAGAAGCTGAGGGTGTGCCTCTGGAGACAGAGATTGCCCTTTGAATTGAGGGAGCTCACAGGTCCTGCAACACAACCTGATGCAGTCTTATGCATGTGAGATACTCGTATGCACTTTATATGTAATTTGTGATTTGCTTGTGATACAAAACTGCTCTATAAATATAATTAAGTACAAGAAAATTAGACCAATAAGCCCAAGTTCTTATTAAAACTTTCCAAGCTAGCAAAGTAAATAAAATTTAATGTCTTCAAGTCACTGCATTAGTCTCAAATCCTCCTTTGTGTAGAGCTTGGAGGACTTGCAGCATCACACATGTAACTGAAATAAGCTCCAGCATTTAAAATGGTCTGTGGTGAGCTTGGAGCTGAACAGCCATGTCACAGGGACGGAGAAACGAGTCGTGTTCTCACTGATACCAAAACGCTGTTCCAGGGGCAGACAGGCCCAGCTCTCTGTGAACTGGCAGCTTGGTTCATTTCCTCGCAGTGGCGGGTGTCTTCTCAGAAATTTAACCTTCCAATCAAAAAAAAAAAAAAAAAAAAGCCTCTTAATTCTTAAAGTTCAAAGGTAACCTTCCCAGCGGTAGCTGAACACACGCCACAGCAACGAGGCTTGCAGGCAGCCTGAGATGGTAGCTGGGTGCAGTTCTGCTGAGCCTCTACGTGGGCTGTTCATGCCAAAATCTGACGGCTGGAAGGTAAATAACGCTTTCCCTGTGAAGTCCCCACTCGTGGCAGCGGTACGCTGAGGTGTGAACCCACCCCGCGCACACCAGCCTGGCGTTTCACCTCGGATGGGACCGGGGCAAGGGTGGGATGAGGAAAGTGTTGCCCCTTACTTTGGTCCCAGCGTGATCTGTGAGTGTAATTTGCAGTCGCTTCACAAAATCGCCGGCGCATCTCGCAGAAAATAGGCTTTCTCTTATCTTGGGTGTTGTTTATGTCTGACTGACTCAGATCGTAACCCCCTCAGGGCAGGAACCGGGTCTTTCATGTGCTTTTGAAGCGCCTGCTGCACGCACCCTGTTTAATGATTAGTTACTGTTTGGTCTCGATAGGTGGTGGTTTGCTTTTACTTCAGGCTGGAAGCCCTGGCTACCCCAGCCCTGCTGCCCCGCTCCTGCGGGGGAAAAGGGGGCCGGGGGGGCGGTTCTGCCTGGTCCTGGTCCCCCGGACCATGCCTCCCCCCCCGGCTCTGCAGGGCCCCTCCACGGGCAGGGCCGGCCCCGCTGGGTGGAGGTGGGTGCTGCCCTCCCTGAGGGCTTTTCCCCGAGGGGAGAATCCCCCGGGCCCTGCGGTGTGGGGGAGAGGCCGCCCGCTCCCGGGGGGGGTGGCAGAGGGGCCGAGCGGGCTGGCTGGCCCCGTGTCTCCCGGGTGACAATGGTTTCTTTTGTTTTGCAGCGTAATTTGTGGCTTTGGGTTACAGGGCCCCAGTGTGGGAGTGTTGCTGAGTGCGGGTCAGGCCGTTAGCCTGCGGAGTCGCCCAAAGGTAGCCATTGTTTCCTGCCGGGTCCTTCCAGCTCCCGCTTCCAGATGCTGTGAGGCGAGGCCTGGGAGAAGGGGACCCCGGGATGCTGCCGGGGAGCGCCGCAGCCTCCCTCGTCCGACGCCTGGGAGCACCTCTCCCGCCTGGGGGAGAGGAGGGAGCGAGCCAGCGAACGCCCAGAGCAGGGCCTGCTCCTTTTCCCCGGTTTGGCACTTGCAGTTGGCTCATGGGTTTGTGGTATTCGGTTTCAGGCTTAGGGATTTCAACCAGCCGGCGCTGCTCCTGGGAGGAAGGAAGAGTGAGCTATACTTTTCTCATTGGCCCGAACAAAAAACAGAAGCCTCTGCTGGGGTTTGGGAGTGGTTTATGGGCTGAGCTCAGTGGCAGGGGAGCCCTCGCAATGCCAGAGGGAATAGAGCCGTATGGTGCGCTGTACCTATTGCGAGAGAAAAGGAGCTAAGCTCAGGGTAATGCTGCCTCTGCGTGTGCTCGCGCGTCTCCCCCGAGTTCATGTGCATGTACGTTGCGCCTCTGCGTCCCCCTGCCCGGGTGTGTGTGCCTGCGCCTGTGTGCCTTCGCATCCCGGCGTGTCTGTCGCTGTCTTTGTTTCTCTGTTTGCTTGCGGGTTTGTAGCTATGCGTGGCGAGTGCATTGTGGGTTTGCCTGGGAGTGTGGTATCTGCGCTGGCTTATGGAGCGGTGTCTCTGTGTTGTTTCTGTGTTCCCAGCTCTCTGTGTTTGCTTAGTGGTTTACCTTCGTTTGTATCCTCTCCCTCTCTTTTTTTGGGGGGGGAATCTCTGTGTTTGTTCTTCCCTGTGAGTTTGCAGGTTACTCCATATTCCTTCGCATCATTTCTCTTAACAAAATTCCCCACGTTTCTGGGGGGAAAGTTCCCCTTTCCCCCACACTGCAAATCCTTCCTCCAAAATAACAGTACATTAACTTGAACAATTTCAGGCTTGTGGAGAGCATAAAACAAACTCTTCAGTGGGGAAGGGAAGCTCCCCCACAACAGATTACAAGCAGCTGCATGTTTTAAAACCCTAACTGAGGCTGTGCAGGGAGATAAAGTGGAGTATGCAGGGATTGGATGTGGTAGCAGTTGTGAAAAAAAATTAAAGTTGGGGCATCTTTTGCAGCGCCTGTATTTTCAGGGTGTAACTCTGGTCAGATTGTCTCCCCGTGCCCTACTTGGGATTGTGTTCCTGTAACCCACATTACCTGCTCTGGCCCAGAGCGCTGAAGGCAGAGAGCTGCAACCAGAGCACGCAGTGGGATGTAGTTTCTAGATTTCTTTCAACATGGATGCTGTGTTATGGCTTTTGGTTGGTGTGTGGTTTTTTTTTTTTTTCTTCTTTTTTTTTTTTTTTTTCCTTTTGTTATAGAAAAACCTGAAAAGTTGAGTTGTTCCCCATATTAGCAGCTGTTAGCGCTGAGAAGCCGCTTGCTGAGGTTGGAGCCGAGCGGTGTATAAGATTAGCCGTGGCATGGAGCTGTGCTGGGACCATGTGACTGCGGTGTACATTGGAAGAGGAAGCTGTAGAGGTCAATGCAAAGGCATTGTGCCAGACTCTGGCAACAAGGGAGATTGCTATATGGCGGAAGATCGCTTTTTCAGGCTCCTGAGCCTTTCGGTAGCTGTTGGGGTTGGACAAAAGCAGCCCTGTAAGATTAACAGCAGAAATTAAATGGCATGGCTCGTTTGTGGATGGAAAGAAAAACTGTTTTGTTTTGTTTTGTTTTTTTTTCCAAATGCTTTGTAGGTTTTTATTAATCGCCATATGTGGCTCTTTCAGTAAACCCACCTTTATTGGAATGGAAATTGTTGTGTTTAGAGGAGTTTCAAGAAAGCAGAGGGAAAATGGGGAAAAACAAGGGAAAAAAAGAGTTGCGTGTTCACAGTTATATCTGCCTTGGTGTTTTCTCACAAAACTAAATTTTAAGCACTTTGATTTGACAGAGAATTCAATCCTGTTATTTCCTCTGAACACAAACAGATCGACGGCTTCAAGTTTAGATTATTGACTACCGGGAAATAAATAAAACCAGCTAATGCTTAGGCCATTTATGCTCTTTCAGAATATCTTAACATGAACGGGTAATTTTTGGTAGGTAGCACAGTCTTAGAAAATTTTTGTTAGTGTGATGTATTTTACATCTGACCTTTTGGAAACTGGAAATAATTGATTCCATAAGGATTTGGATTTTTTACTTTAAACCAACATGAACCTCTAATACTCAACACTGCCCACAAACTGAGAATTTCCATGTTGTTTTTTTGTTTTATGAGCAATTATTCAATCTGTGACTTTTTGCAGTTTGGCTAGAGGAAAGGCAGCTTCCTTTCTGGGCTTCTTTTATTGTTTTTAAATTCTATCTGACTTGTAATCAACAACATCTTGGTAGAGAAAACATAAAAGAAGAAATTAAAAAAAAAATGTATTTGGGAGGGAAGGACTCATATTTTGAAATGGAGCATATTGAGAGTCTAGACAGCTTCTTGGCTAGCTGTGATTTTTGAAGCATCTGAAATACCCCAGGGGCAGAAAAAGCTCTCTTCCTGCTTCTGAAGGATAAAAAAAAAAAAAATAAAAAATTCCAGAGTGGGCAAGAGGGGAAACATGTAATTGCACAAGGAGAGGTTTTAATTGTGAGATGAAGGCGCAGGACCTTTTTTGAAGCCCACAAATTGACTGTCTTCATGACAGCATTGCGTATCATTCTGTCAACTCCAGCTCGGGATGTGGTTGCTAGGCAGCGGGCTCTTATGTACCTATAGTCTCTCTGATTTGCCAGCCTTCTGCAGACACATGGTAAGGTCCTTTCCAGCCTATCATCTAGAGGGACTTTTGCACGCCGTCTGCATACTGCTGAGATTCTCTCTACCTGAATGTGATGAGAAAAAGACACAGTTAAATGAAACCTTTTTTCTTTTTTTTTACAAATCCCCTTCTGGTACTGTTTCCATAATACCCCATCCCCCCCCACCTTCCAAAAAAAAAAAAAAAAAAAAAAAAAAAAAGCCATGAAACGGAGACCGGAACAAGGAAAAGAGGTTAGTGGGTTAAGTGGTGTGTGTTTCCTGCGTTTGCAAAGGTGCCTATAGTGAGAAGGGCGGCTGTAATTCGGCCATTAGTTACAGATGGTGGCTGGAGGCTTGAGATTCATGCAGCGAGATGAAAGCTCTTGTATCTCTTTCCAGTGATGCCGACTTTAAACTGCTTTGAAAACCTGAATCAAGACGGCATTAAAAATAGTGGATTTGATACTTAGCGATGCTGCCAGCTGTTTCCTTTATGTATTTTGATGCAGAAATGCCTAGAAATGTGAACAAAAAGGAGTTAATTTGCCAAACGAGGTTTCTGTCCCCCAGTCCTTGCATAAACGGCATTAGTGGCAAGTAGGTAAAGAACATTCAGGTGGATTTATAAGAAAATTAGATTTTTCAAAACTTTGCTCTCTGAAGCAATTTGTGTACAACTTTTGGTGAAGGTTATGTCTGTCAAGCAGTGAAGGAGAGCATTAAACAGATCACCCCGGGGACTGCGAATGGCATAAGAAATATTTCTGAACAGCATAACTTTTAATGTTTTTCCATTCCTTAACTCTGAAAGCTTTCATTCCAGTTGCATGAATAGTGAACTCAAATGTGGAGAGCTGCATTTTTCAGCAGAAACCTAGTTATAGTTACTTCAGGAGACAAATCCCAGTACTATAAATGCAGAAACTTAATTGGTGGAAGCAGTATCGCACATGCAGTTAACCTCTGCAAATTAAGATGTGAAAAATACTGGTTCAGACTGATTAATTTTTGTCCTTCACTCTGCTTACAGGTACTGTTTGATGAGTGTGAAAGGATGCTTCACTGATTTTCACATTGATTTTGGTGGCACTTCTGTGTGGTATCACGTTTTCCGTGGGGGGAAGGTAGGTGAACCTTGTTTGGTATTTGTTTTTATTTCTCTGTGCCTCTTACTGAGGGGAGGGGTTGCTGCTTTTTTTTTTTTTTTTTTTTTTTGCCGGAGGGGGGGAGTAGGGGCTAGTCAGTCTTTCAGCTAGCTTTGTTGATGTATGCAGAGTTTGCTGAACTGGAAGGACACCATTCAGCTTTATGCAACAAACCAGTGGTTTATTTAAAATATGAAATGTGTTATTTGCTGTTGGTGGTGCTTTTAGGCTTGCTGGTGCTGCATGGCTTAGAAGTGTCTTGCAGTATGTGGCTGTGAGTACCCTTGTTGGGTCAGAGTGCCCTCACAAGTCTCCTTCTGTAGTCAGGGCTTGTGTTTCCCTTTGGAGATTGCATGTTCCTTTCATGTGCACATGAACACTATGCCAGAACTGAAATATTACAGGATACAGAAGCTTTAAAATATACAGCAGGTATGGCTACATTCACATCTTTACTGGTTTAGGTTGCTTTTTCTGATTCTAGTATAGGCAGGTTGTGGTGGGAACTGAAATAAATACAGCAGATTGAACATCCCTGTGGTACAGGTACTGTTCATCTCTGTAGTCCAATGAAGTTGTACTGTACTGATAATCTGTTTTGAACAGAAAGTAAACTCTGCAGGCACCTTCTGAGTAAGATTTTTCATGGAAGAGATGAGAACTGTCAGTTATCTTGCCACTTCCAGCACATGGACTAATTGCTGCTGCAGTCTGCTGTGTGCCTCTGTACAACACCTGAAAAACACGTGTTTTATGCAGAAAGCAGACGTGGTGTTACGCGTTCATTTGTCTAACACATGATAACCTTGTTGGAATCTCTCAGCTATTTATTTTTGTTGGCTGTTGGTAATAGTTAAATCTTTCTTTTATTTTTAGATCTTCTGGCTGATTCCGCCTACTCTGCAGAATCTAGAACTTTATGAAGAATGGGTTCTCTCAGGAAAGCAAAGTGATATCTTTCTGGGAGACAGGGTGGAACGATGCCAAAGAATTGAGCTGAAACAAGGCTATACGTTCTTCATTCCTTCAGGTATCACTTCTTAACTAACTGGATTTGGAATTGCTGGAATTGTGTCTGACCAACAGCTCTCTGTAAAGCAACTATTCACGTCTAAACCCTGTATTGACCTCTTTATTTGCTGTGGCAAAAGAATGGTTAGGGACTGAATGCACTTAATTTTCCAGAAATTGACCCATCCAGACTGATGAAAAATATACTGGAGGAAGTGTGTGTGTGTGCAGTGATCGCTTGTGCTGGACCCGGGAAAAGGAGAGAGGACTTGAGTCTCTGGGGCTGTTGGTCCACCACTTCTCATCAGAGTCATACTCACTTTTGCTATTGTTTGCTTTCTTGGATTTTTTTTTTTTTTCTGTTTTTGTGATCTCTTCTGGCAGGTTCCACCTGCAGTTCAGTAACCGACTTCTTTGCCTCTGTCTCTAGCCAGAGGTGGGTCTTGATTCCCTGATGGAGCTCAGTGGATATTGCAGTATATGGAAGAGCAGGTGCTGTGCTCCCTCAGGGTTGCTTCTTGGGAAAACAACTCCTCAGATCTGGACATCGTCCAGTAGCCCAGCCACACTTAATTTTTCTACTACTGCCTACCTCAGTAGCTGGGGTGCATGATTCAGGCTCTTCTTGCAAAGCAACCAAATAGTTGCTTTTTTGAAGGCTGGTGGCTTCATCCTTTTCTGCTCCTGCCTAATTTGGATTAAGGATGGTGCAGTCGGTAACAGTTCTCATTTAAGATGATATTAGGCTTTGCTTTCTTTGACTGTTATGGGACTGTAAGTTTGTTTATAATGATATAACACATTGTCTCTGTCTAGTGGATCCTGCCAGGGAAATAAATATAGGTAGCCTTTCTACATGGCAGAAAGACAGGTTGGTAGTTTTTCAGCTCTATAATTACTCTGTGGAGATAGGATTATTATGTTTTAATCCTGGAGACAGAGAGAATGCAGGTCATGCGGAGACAGTGACAGTGTTCTTGCCAGCCAGGGAGCGTTGTTAGTATCAGTTGAAGGCTCCAAATTTGCACATTTGTAAGTATTTGGTAAGAATCAGCCTGGAAGGTGACAGGTAAAATGATTTTGAGGGTGGAGGAGTTAATCCGTTACAGGAATTAGGTCTTCCCTTGAAACAGGTCAGAATGTGCTGTTACTGTTCAAACTGGGTGTTTTTGAATGTGCCTGTGCTGTTTGCTTAGATTTACTGCATGTTCGTATTTATCTCCATTCCCCTGTGAAGAGCCTCCTGTGAATAAGACTGTTTGTTGGTCTGGCCATGCTCTGCAGTTGGAATATGGCAAGTTGTGGGAGCTTGCACCAGACACAACTGTAACATGGTGGCTGAAGTGAAGTGATTCCAAATGTGGGTTTTGGCTGTAGTTTCTCTTTTCTTGGGAAAGCCCAAAATGTGTAAATGCATACCTCAGGCATTTTAGGCTCCATACCCTATTTGAAAGGCATATATGAATTATTTTCTCGGTAAGGATCTCATGGATTCAAGGGGTATTGCTCTGCTGTATTTTGTTCAGAAAACTTATTTGCAAATCTCTTATTTATGTAAAAGGGCATTATTTCTATGTTTGTTTTAAGAGTATGGAAATGTCTAATTAAAGGCTGTTCCAGGTCAACAAATTGAGCATAGCTGTGTAAAACAGGTCAATTCCTACGACCTCTCTGCTCTGGTTTGTGGGTGTATCACATTGGTTAATGTTTGAATGCATTTTGTATTTTGTATGTACTTTATAAGTGTTCCTAGTATTTAGGTTCTGATACTGGGTGCCTGTAAGACCAGCATGTCTCATACTTTCAGTTGAGCCTGATAAACTCTTGACCAGCCTTAGCTCATCCACAGGGAAAATACCTTCTAATTACAGGTCTGGTCACAGGCAGTATGGAGTGATACAACTGGTGCTCAGCTGGACTGTGAATGGAGAACATTTCAGCAAAGGACCTTTTCCATAAAATATCCTGCTCTGCTCCTGTTTTCAGGTCATTTTTGGGGGTGATCCTAGAAATGCTATTAGACCATAGCAGTGTAAGGATGGAGTAGGCAGAGAAGACTGTTAACAAGACACATGAGAGAGTGAGATTGTAGGCTTGTGGGAGATGGAAGGCTTCTCTGAGAGTCTAGGATCAGCAGTAGATCCAGTAAATCCCTGAAACTACAAACCACTTGGACAAGAATGGGAATTATTCTTACAGAAGGCATAATTATAGTGCTCACCAGGCCTCAGGGTATTTTCCTCTCCATCACTGCCATCATCCTTTCAGGATTAAGTTTAAACCAGTTAATTTCTACCTCTGCTTCTAACCCTGTAAAGCACTGAGAGGCACGATCACAGCTGCGATGTCAAGGAGAAATTGAGCAGGATTGTCAGCACAGCGAGTTGTTACGGGCCAAGGGTGCATCTTGCAGCATTTTAGGAGTCCCTCCTAAGTATGGGATGGGGGGAAGTAAACTGGGATTCTGAGGGATACTGTGTCTGGGGCCTTGTGTAGGAGCCCAGCTGTACTCCTGATGACCCCATAGGACTTCTCCAAAGAGGCGATGCACCGTTACAGGTTCTCACCTCCCACTTTACCGGTTCCCACTGATGAGTCAAGGATGATCAACTCTGGTAAAGTCTGTGGTAAAGTGATTAAATCAGCTAGGAACCTGGCCTTTTCCATTAATATAATTGTCTAAACCAATCTCAGCATAATTGTTGATTGGGAAATATACCACATTGTGCCATGCTGAGGTTTGTGGCCAGATGTAGATTCAAGATGTTAAAACAGTTGAAGGTTCAGGAGGAGCGGAAGCCAGAGCTGCTACAGTGTCAACAAATGATTATTTTTTTCTGTAGAAATCTGACTGTTGTTTTCCCAGGATGGGAGAGAACTTGCCTTTATGCAGGAAGACATTAGTAAAGAATGCTACGGCCCGAGGGTGTTAACACTGTGTATGTTACCATGAGCAACGTTTAATCTTTCATACGGTTAAGTGTTCAGCACAGGTGAAGCTTGGTCAAGGTAACACATCTTACTCTGGTGTAGTGGTCAGTGTGTGCTGCATGTCTGACCCACATGCCAAACAGAAGGGAGATTATTTATAGAGTATGCTTCTCTTTTCAGGTATAAACTGATGATCTGGAAGAGGAAACGCGTAATCTCAGTGCTCAGTTATTGTTTTAGTAGGGAAATAACAAACTTTTATCAGTCACAATCAAATCTAGAGCTTGTCCAGTATTATTTGTGCTGTAGCTTTCTTTTGTACCGTGTGCATGTCCAGTGGTGACTTGCAGGGAGGATGTGTGAAGTGCTTGGAGTCCATTGTGGTGCTGTTACAGAGAAATCGTTTAGCTGTCTCTCATCACCGTGCTAGCAACGCGCAGATCCAGTGTTCGGGCAGCGTCCCTCAGATTTCTGCAGCTCTGGATTATGGTAGGCACGTGTTCCTGGCTTGTGTGCAGCCACGTGTTCTCTTACGTCCCGATTGCTCCCCTGCAGCCTGTTGGAATTCCTGCTAAGTTAATGCCAATGCGTTACCCAGTTTTTAAAATATATTTAGTGCTTCTCTTTTTACTTCAAGTATTTTTGTCCTTTTACATTGCTGCATAACTTCACTGGAACCTTTTCTCTCTCCTCTTCTCCTCTTCTTGCCCTTCACTTGCCACTCCAGTCTTTACGCTCTGTAAACCATCTTTTACTTCTGTCCTTCCACTTGTTTCAAGTGGTGCATTATGCATCGAATTCCTTTCCATCTTGATTCTCTGAACACTACATTAGTTTCTCTTCTGTACTCCTAAACGTCACTGTTGTTACCTAAACCCAAGCTCAGAACTAAGCATACACAAAATTAAAAATTCATTCTTTTTTCAATCCACTTGCTCTTTTGAGTATTTCAGTCTTGCTAAATATGTAATTTTGGTTCTAAGTGATGAAGCTCTGGCATGGATATTGTTCTTTCCTTCCCTGTCGTCCTCTACAAACAAGATCTTGCAGTAGTTTGATATATGTTAAGCTTGTTGGCTTTTTTTCCTCAATTTCCTGCCAGACCTCTTGTTTCCAAAAACTGACCTTTCCTTTCATTTCATGTTCTTGGTGTAGACACTTGCACTTCAAGAGAGTTTACACATGCAAAATTGTGACATAGAAATGCAGGCCAACTAATAGTCTCTTGTGGAAAATTTGTCTTGCAGTATTTGTCTCTTTTAATAAAGTGGAGTAAGAGTGTAATCTTTATGTGTCTTGAAAAGGCAAACTCAAGCCAGTTCTGGATTGTTACTGATAATGTAGTCTGCCAGAATGTGGATAAACTTGGATTTTCTTCTCTTTTTGTGAAGACCAGTTTTACTGACCTCCAAGGTTGCCACGCTTACTGTGGATACAGTTGGATTCCAGGGTTTGCAGTGATTGGTCTAATAAAGTTGGCAAACATAGTTGTTTTGGCTCCTTTGGGAGGAGATGGCTAATACTACCAAGAGTTACTCTATCTTCTGTTCCTTACAGTCTTTTCCTGAGCCTCTGCTGCTGGTCAGAGGCAGTAGAGTCATGAGCAGCTATGTTTTTGGATTGACTCTGCATGCATGTTCCTACTGTAGGCTCTCCAAATACGTAGCTTTAATGTGAGTACACTGAAGAGGTGAGATGTTGTGATGTGTGTGAAGTAGTAGTTTAGAGCAATGTTTGTGGGGGAGCACAAATCCTCAAGTAGTGGGGACATTTTGAGTGACTTTTGTCTATTCTGTAAATTTGATGGTAATGGTCTTAGTAATGGACAACTACATGATCCATAAAATAACGGTCCAAGAAGTCACTGTGCGTTTAATATTTCTGAAAATTGAGTAAGGGACTGCCATTAGATACTGTAGAAGACTTTTGCAGTGCTGATTTATTAGATATTCCTATGATCAAACTCAGGAGAGGGTAACTTACTGTCAGCTGGACATGGCACTCCTTTGTGATTCCTCTTCAGACTTCTCACTAGTGTTGCTCCATGCTATTTTATAACAGTTGTGTTTCACCTCAGAGTTGTCAGTGTTCCACTGAGGAGGAAGCTGTTTGTTTTACTTTATTTTTCTTACGTTTTTATAATGCACTTTGGGGCCTTTGACATGGAAACATGCTATTATAGTCTCTCTTAATTTCTTGAGAGCTGAAGAATGAGCCACAGTCTAACAAAATATTCTTGTTGGCCTGTGGTGATTATTATGGTAACATGAGAGTGCTCCAAAGTTCTTGTTTCCAGTCAAATGCAGAAATAATGACTTTCCTCAGATGAATGTTTTGGGGAAGGAGAGTGGACAGAAAGAGATGTTCTGTGCTAGACTCTAGGCAGCTATTTGCAAGGATTCGAAGTGCTTCAAATACAGGATTCTGCTTATTACGAGTGTGCGGTCGTAGGTCACCTCTGCTATGCCAGTCAGTATTTGATGAATTATTGTGTAATGGGGCCAGAAGGTAGCATATAGTCTCTATATCAAGGAGAATGACAGGCTATTAAAATCTGACTGGTAAATTTTTTGCAGGGAGTTGTGCTAGGACTGCATAGCTGCCTGGCTATTTTTGGTTGCTGTTAGCTTTTCCCATTTTGGGAGCTTCCGCTGACATTAATGGAAGCTCCATGCCTGGAACCTTTAGGGACCAAGCGATGAAGATCAGTGGAGAGGATCGGAGAGGAGAGGTTTTTTTCATGGAGTGTCTGTCTGCTTTTAGGTAGAAGGAGACAGCATATTGTTGTATTTTTAGTTCTATTCCTCTTCACTTCTCTACTTGATTCTTATCAAATGATGTAAGATTGAGAGTTGCTGTATTACTTGTGCTGCTGGGGCAAAATTTGTAATTTTTTTTACTTTTAAAATGTAAACATGATGTTTCCTTGATACATTTGATTGTGGACACTGTTATGATGCAATCATTCTTCTTTTGAGAGGAGAGAAATAATGTTTCATGTGCTGGTAGTACCCACTCTAAGGTTATCTCTTCAGTTACTTTTTATTTTTGAGACATATATTTCAGCTCTTCCACCCCAAGATGCTGTAGAATTGCAGGAAAATATGTATGCTTTCTATATCACAAAGCAAAATATCTGTTCAGTTACTAATGGAAACAGATGCACCATGGTTTTGGCTTGGAGCTTGTAGTCTGTTTGCCCCATAGCTTTACAAGTTAATATTCTTTTTTATTATTCTCAGATGGATGATTGCACCCTTGAAGATACAGTAGGAATTTGCAGGCCCCTGAAACCTAACAAGTTTGCAATGTTTAATAATGCTTGTTTTATAAATTTCAAAAGATAATGAGATTGTATCTTTCTTTTAACTGTTTAGAAAAGCTTTTGTTACTGTTAATTTTACCTTCTTGATTTACTAGAGATGATAACATCTAAATATTCAAGTGTATCTTAGGAGTGGTGGAATAATTCGCAATTGTAAATCAGCTGAAAGTATTTCTGAGCCTCCTGAATACAATTCCTGCTCAATGTCAGATTGGCTTCCTAAACTAGGATTGTTTCGAGAAGGAAAAAAATACTCGTTAATCACCAAGAACTGAAAAAAGATGAACTTCAGAAAAACCCTGAGTGGACAGTCATCTTCTTGAGGCTTGAAACGAAGGTTGTGAACAGTGGCTATGCAGTGTCTGTACTCCCCAAGCCACCTGTCCCCCAGTTAGGGGGGCTCGTGGCTGGTGTGTGTGGTCTGGGGTACTCTGCTCGTGGGGCAGTGGCCATGCAGGAGCTGTTCCACTGCCCCGAGAGCTCCAGCCGTCAGCCCAGCCTGCGAAGGAAGGACGGGCTGGTTCCATCTTCACTCAGTCCTTAACCGCTACCGACACAGGCTGGTTTGAAACTCATCACCCATGAGGAAGAGTTTTCTAATTCATGACTAATCCTTGAAGCCACACAGTGTATGTCTTTCATCTATAGGATTTAATTGTAGCCTCAGATAATGTTTAGCAGATGCTTTTGTTTGTGTCTTTCAACCAAAAATGAACAATATCTTACTCCACTGACTTTTGACTTTTTCAGTCCTTAATCCATTTTTTCTCATATTACTCCAGTGCCTTTTTTACCATTAAGGATAAAATTAAATTTGTGGCATTTTGTTCTGTGTTGCTTTCCCTTTTTTGGAGAATATTACAGTTTTTGAGAGTATTACCAAAGGGAGAGATGTTATCTCCTGTCTTGCGCTAACCCATGAAACAGGCAGGGTTGTGCAGTAGTACCAGGGTTTATGCAGACAGTAGAAAGCATGAGAGAAACCTCTCTCACTGAGGAGAGAATGGATGGCACTTGCTTCAGAGATGTCTGTATCGGAGGCTGTGTGGCAAGTTTTTCCGGTGAGAGCTGAAAGATGCAGACATGACACACTGTCCAGCATAGAGTGACGTGACCATACATGTCAACAGACCTGTCAGCTCATGTCCCGAAAGGTAATGACATAGCTGAAGACGAGGTAGGCAGGACATACTGGTGTGGATGGTATTAAAGCAATCCCCTCGGCCATCCTTTTTGTCTTATGCATACATGCTCCTGTTCTGGAGGTCTGTCTTCCTCTCTAAAAACCTTTGTACTTGGGAAGATGGGTGTTCTTGTTTGCAAATGGTCGCGATGAACATTCATCCTCCTCAGTTTATTTCTGAGTCGTGCTTGTATCTAAGCTGTGGGAATGAATTGAATGTGCCATCCAAGCTTATCTGTTCTCAGAGCTTATTTCCACAATATATTACCCTCGTGGAAACTGTTTCCTGTTTTCTGCTCATCTGTTTCCTCCTACTTCTACTTTTCTGGTGCTGGCCTATTTAGTTTTTCTCTGTACGTAGCCTTATTAATATTAGAACAGGATTTTTTTTTTTCCCCTTTGTGGCATCTGTGCCAATCTTTCTGTGGTTTTCTACCTTGTCAATTCTCCATCTTTTTTGTCTAATCTTACCCATAGTGTCCTACATCCCTGGAATACACCTCTTGGTGCTTGTCTCTTTACAGTTTCAATATTGCACATACGTTCCTCAGGCAAGTCAGAACTATTTTGGGATGCAGCCTGACTGAAAAACACTATACAACTGAGTAGCCAAAAGTCTGTATTATGAGAAGGTGCTTGCTCTGACATGGCTGCATCCTGTAGCTGGCAGAGGGGCTGTGAGCTGGATCCTGCACCTGGGAGCACAGGAACTGCTGGGGATCTGGGGATTCCCTGGGACATAGCTGTGTGCCTGGCTCAGCACCGTCCAACAGTGAAGGGATGGTACCCACAGGCATTGTCCTTGCCTATTTCTGAGCTATGCCTGGAAATGATCCTACATCCTAGGATGTAGGAACTTTACATCCAAGGACTTTACAGTTAATGACTTTCTGTTTGTTGCTTGGTCTCTGGTTTATTTTTATTTTCCCAGTACTGATGGATTTTAGTGCTTTGTTGTTACAGCATTTTGTTATTGAGAACTGTGTCATGAAAAGCAGTATTTCCAATCTTATTATTAGAGATATGTGCATCTTGAAGGACCTATTGTTTAGTTAGTTCAGAAGTTAGGAGCTGAAGGTACTAATTGTAAGATGAGTTTAGACCTGGATTATAAATGTAAGTATGGAATTAAATACACTATCTGCAGAACCAGAGGTTGTCTCAAATACTTTATGGAAGACTTTGGGTTTGTACCTCTACCAGCTCTTCAACAATACAGGAGTAAAACTATATTCATGTTTGTTACTCTTCATACTGAAGGTTTATCATGTCTGGGACACCATTTGTTGGAGCATTGGCTCAAGCCAGTGATAGATCCTTTCACATTTCTCCCCAAAATATCAGGATTACTACTGAGGAAGTCGAGTGGCTATTAACACAAAGACCCTTGGCATCTAGTGGGGGCAGAGTTGAGAGGTCAAGGAAGGTGTGATGAGAGTGAAACCCAAGGAGCATGAAGCAATGAAACCAACTGCACTCCAGTGTGAAATTTTTACTGAGGAAATAAAATTTATAGGAGGTGGCTACTCTGTGGTTGTAGTAAAAGCATACACTTGAGAAACAACTGTATTGATGGGATTTCATTTTATTTCTTATAAAATGAAGAGTATCTACTTTCTACCTGTCACATAGGACTGGAAATCCATGTTTCAGCTCAGTTACTCTTTTACTTAAGCTGCAAACATTTGTTAACAGATTGTATTTAGAATGATGTTGATCATTCCATTAAGATAACTTGTTGCATCTGCCAGCTCCAGTATGTTTGTACGTTGACTGATCTGTGCTGAGAGAACTGCAGTGGGAAGCAGTGGTGAGGACTCAGCAATGTTCTGCTGATAATTGGCTGTTTCTGACCTGTCTTCTACTGCCACTCAGTTGGGTGGCTACAGACGAGTCATTTCACTTTTTCGAGCTTCAGTTTGTTCATCTCTAAAGCTGACAATTAAGGTGAATTGTTACAGAAATTGACCCTGTGTTTCGGCACCTATCCAATAAGTTGATTTTGGGGACCCAGAAATAGATTTGTTTCAGCCATGTGGCTTCCATTCTTTCCCTCAACTACATAAATCTTTGATGGTGGAAACAGTGGCCCCAACTTCCTTGACTTTGGATCTTTTTTCCTTCCCAAAGACTAGGCTCAGGAAGATCTTTATTTTTCCAATAGTTTGCTTGTAGTACAGACTGATGTATTTCATGCGAGGTGTTGGACTACTTCAACTGTGAAGGGTTTTTATAGCATTGATGTATGTAGTTGCCACGCTACCCTTACATGGGGAAAAAAAAAAAACATCTTCCCTAGTTGGTTGTTCTTGTTTTGGAAGTAATAAACAAGCTGGATTATTGTGAGCAACTCTGTAACTGAAATTATTCGAACTGGAGCAGGAAAGATGCAGTAGTACTGAGAGCTGCCAGAGCTATGAGCCACCTGCTTTTTTATAGGCATCACATTTATCATGTGGAATCAGACCTGTAAATTGACTGAGCACTGGAACAGGTTGCCCAGAGGGGTTGTGGAGTCTCCATCCTAGGAGACACTGAGTAGCCATCTGGATATAGTTCTGGGCAGCTGGCTCTAGGTGGTCCTGCTCGAGCAGGGGAGTTGGACCTCCAAAGGTCCCTTCCAACCTCAACCATTCTGTAATTCTGAAATTAAGAAAAACGTATCCTGAGTAATGATAGTTGTGTTTCCAGGGAGAAAATTCTAGTGCCGATTTCTTTTCCTTCCCATATCTCTTCTACCAATATCCCCTTAAATGAAAGCCCAGTTCTGCCGTCTGCTGTGGCTCAAGGACTTCTCAGATACAGCTTTGCAGGCCTTCACGGTCTAAAGATTGTTGCCAGGGAGAGTTTTCATGGCTGCAAGCTGGAGAACCCTTTAGGCTGAATGGCGTTTTCCTGCTCCATCACTGATCTTGAAGTGAAGGAAAGCTGCCACAGCTTTAATGGGAAGTACTGCACAGTTAGGAGAAAATTGACTGCCCCCTATGTTGCTTTGCTGTCTGCTGGTTTATAAATTGTAATTCTTTTCATTAAAAAAGAAGAAAAAAAGAAAGTGTCAGGTCTCGGTGGGTCCCAGATCATTAGCAGGATCAATTCCTTTTTCACTGCAGAGATCAGAGGCTACAGTCTTGCATAGCCAGTCCTTCAGCTGCTGACATACCAACCAAACAATGCAGAAGCAGAAGAGCTGGTGTGGCAGCCTGAATTGCTATGCCTGGATTTTTGTTGTGATAAATTCTTCCCTTGCTTTGGAGCCTCTGAAATTAATTCAGTCCCTTGCAGGATTGGGTCAGAACAGTCTCATCAACTCCAGTACTAGAAATGTTAAATCCCTTCACTTGGGGCTTGCAGTGAAAAAGTTTTTTTTGGTTGCTTCAGGAAGTTGATAAAAGGATACGAAACTTTCACCTCTGAAGGAGGGCTGGTAAGAATTTTAAATTGTTGCTACCTGAAGATGTGTTGCTCTGGTGCTGGTGTGAAAGAAGTTCAGTTCCACAGCCCTAGCCCACTGCCACTGCTGACATGATTTGCAACCCCACTGGAGGTGCCAATAGATACGTCTGAGAGCCAAGTGTATCGAACAGACTGAATTTACTTCTTAGTCATGGACATGGTTGAGTCACGAGCTTGCGTGTTCTCAGTAAACACTGTAACTATTCTGTGAATAAATAGAAGAACCCAATTTACAGAGGGTTGTAAAACTGTACATCATAAGATGCTGTTCTTCTGCTATGACAGCCTTAAAGCGTGGCTACAAGCATGCCATTTAACCTTTCACTGCTTTAACCTCTCAGCCCCTGCAGAATTGGGTTCACAGAGTTGTTAAAATTTAATCATAAATTGCTCTGTAATACTATGTAGCACGAGGCATTCTCAGTTCTTTGCTTTCCCTCTCTAGGGTGGATACATGCGGTTTATACTCCAGTAGATTCTCTGGTGTTTGGTGGAAATATCCTGCATAGCTTTAATGTTCCCATGCAGCTTCGCATCTATGAAATTGAGGACAGAACAAGGGTAAGGATACTTAATTCTCTTTTTAACTGAACAGTTCTTGGTGACTATGATCTGTCATAGTCTCCCCCTTGTATTCCCTTCTAACAAACAAGAACTGACGGGATCTCCGTGTTGGAGTCATTGAAACAAAGAGGTAAACGTGAAGTAATGAGACTTTCAAATGTTGGCTATTTTTAGTGGGATTTACTCATCTGTTTTTCCCTACTTCCCACAGACGTGTCCCTTCTGTGTCTTTTGTCTGCCTGTTAAACTTTCATAAAACACCTTCCCTTTTGCACAAAAACATATTGCGCCTTACAGACCTTTGTACCAGTACTTCTGGTACCCCCCTGCTTATCATCTCTGTGCACACCTGGAATGGATACCTGAACCTGGAGAACTAATGGGACTGGGATGGTTCTGCTGCCCACAGCTCACAGAAGTTGCATATGAAACAACGTCTTCTATACTTCTCAGAATTTTCTTCTACAATGACTCAACGCTGCCAGAATTTCTTGGAACACAGAGAGTCTGGGGTGGGACATTAATCTTTGTTCATCCGGCTGTAGCATCTGCCTGATGGAAAGAGAATTACATCCTGCAGGTGGTTACTCTGCAGACTCTGTGTTGGGAGTGAAAATTTTACCCTTGATTAATAAACAGGACACCTAGTCATCATATACTTTGCAGTTTCCTAAAGCAGCAGAATCTGAAGGAAGCACCACAGTTTTAGTAGGCTATTAATGCGAAGCAATTGTAGTATTCTGGTGCAAAAATGGACCAGTGCTATGTGCAAATTCAGACGAGGACTTTTTGTGGGTGACTTTTGGAGGTATTGCACTGAGATAGTGCTGGTAAACCACTGGCACGGGTGCCAGCTGTGGTGTTAACTGAGATTTGGGCTGGCAAAAAGGCAGGAAGTTGCAATTCTTTTTCAGTAAAAAGTCTTGGTCATCAGTACAGTTCACTGTTGTTCACGTCCAGAAGAGGGCACAATTCTGGCTCCAAGTGGGCTTTTACCCCAGATTGCTTTCTTTGCAGTGAGAGTGCTTAGTTCTGAAGCATATATGTATTATTTTGAAAGACTTCTTAGACTCAGTGAGAGGAAGGGTGTCCTCCCCCCAGCCTCCCTTACTTTGCAGGGGGTACAAGGTGTGGTAATCTTCACATTGCAAAACAGTGGTGGGAGCAGTTGGTTTCCTGGAGTGATTGTAATGAGGAGAAGGAATATTAATTCTTACTGGAAGAGAGGTGAAGACAAAAGCTGAAATTCAGGGAAATTAGAACAGAGGGAATGTAATAGAGAGCAGAAGGAGAGGCAGAGACCAGAGTGGAGTTCAGTCTGGCTTTGAATTGGTGTCCCAAGGCAAGAATGACAAGTGTCTTAAAAAGTGTAAAGGGACTTGGACAGGAAAAAGTTTTGATGGCAGAAGCAGGAAGGGGCTTACTGTGGCTGGTCAAAGGTGCTGAGCACAGGAAGGTTTTTCAGAGTGACTGTAAAGAGGAACCAGCAATATATACCTGATATCTATGCTGCAGGTGCTTAAGGGGAGGGTCTGTTGTGGCTGGGAAGGATGCTAGCACAGGCAGCTTGCCTGGAGAATGGAGGAGACTGGGAGGAGGGATCAATGCCAGAAACAAGTGATTTCCATTGATGTCTATGGGGAAGGTGGGAAGGAAACACTCCTGAAGTTCTATGAAGGCTGACATTTTGTTCCCACAGAACTTGAGCAACCCAGGATCACATACCTTGGGTGTAACTGCTCAGTAGTGCTTTGTGTCAGGCCCTTCTCCTTGGGAAGCTGGGTGCAGCTTTGATATCTCTTATTTTTTATATCAGGAGGCAGAATTCTCTCTAACAGTGAAATATTTTGGTAACTTTTAGGAACTTACCCGCCAGTTACACTGAAATGCCTTTAAAAGTCACTAACACCCTGATCCTATGGGGAGGTTCTGGGAGTCGGGTATCTGCCTCTGCAAAAATGTCTTGTCACAGTTTTTTGGAACGAGATACTGCCACATTTGGAAGTCCCAAATCAGACCTTTACTCTTGTCAGTTTTGGTTTAGGTTTTCTTCAAAGTCTGTGTAGTTCTTTATAATTTTTTCTTCCAAAAATACTTAAATACTTTAAAAAAGACTAATGAAAGCCAACAGCCCAGAATTTCCATGACTTCATAGAAACAATTTCAGCACTTGCCTTGCTGTGTGCTAGCGATGTTACGCACAGCCTGTACCTGTGTTCACAAACTTGTGCTCGTAGGCAGCCATATAATAACAAAGCTGTGTGAACAGAGAATAGCAGGAATTTCTAGACAGAAACAAAAGATAAGCCGTGCAACTAAGATATACAGAAGTTTGATAAAAGGCAGGAAAATCAATACTGTTATTTAGAAATAAATAACACGCGCCCCCCCCCCCCCCCCCCCCCCCAAAAAAAAAAAAAAAATCATGCAGGAATCTTGAAGGGTAAATGCTTGCAAAATAGGATTCTAGTGTGTACTACTTTATTTGCTTTACCAATCAGATTTTGTAATTTCTTTGTTCCAGTAACTCTATTCATACACTGGCTAGTATAGCAGACTCAGTACACTGTGTAGTTCACACGAATTTGCCAGCGTGAACATACTGCAAATGAGTTTCTCATCAGTATTGATCTTTCCATTGTGTATAGCACAGAAGTAAATTGCGTGATGTGATTGACGAAGTAATTTGCCACACTCAAATCAGAGTGTAATACAGGTGTGCTTCCCCTCTTCATTTTGCACAGAGCAATTTTATGGAGGTTTCACTGTGTTTAAACATGCTATATAATGCTTAATCATCTTTGCTGATATTCAAAGGCATTTTTATGCTAGGTGTAGTTGTTATTGTTTTAGCAGCTAAGACAAGAATAAATACATGGTTGAAACGGTAATGCTGATTTACAGCCTGATAAAATTGCCTAGTTTATATACTTGTCATGCTTATTCTAGCTTAATTTCTCATATCCCTGGGAGACTTTTTAAGAGGGTTATAGCCATTTAAAAATAGTTTTAAGGAGTAATAAAAAACATGTCTATTGTTGGAAACAGCTCCTAATGTGCAATTGAGGTAAACAAATATTCTCCAGCCTTACAGTTTGTAGAGACTCTCATTTTGCAGTCTGGCTTTCCTGGAGGCCAATTAACAGCTAGTCAAATAGGCCAAGCTGTTTAGCTCTCTGCTAGACCAGCTTGAATAACTGCTAAGCAGGCTGCCATGCAGAGATTCATCATCTTGGCATAGGGGTGTTACAGCTCTGTATTACTGAAGAGGAAGAACGCGTCAAACTTACTCCCAACTCATCTAAATTTAACTGCGTTAAAATATTTGAACACGGATAGGGACGAAAGCACTCAAAATATATACGTAAGGTGGTCACTCACAGATGATGGTGTTTGCTACTGATTTTGTTTTCTGGAATGTAAAATAACGTTTAGAGTGGATAGATTAATTATTTTGTAAATAATCATAAATAGTTTTTCAATATTATGATTAGATTGATTAAACACAAGTGGAGTTTGTAATGATTTTAATGGACATTGTGGAAGAGACTAATTCTCTCTTAAGGAAAACGTGTGCCTTTACTTGCTTAGGGTTTTTTGTTTTGTTTTTTTGGAGGGGGATATAAGTCTCTCAAATAATTTCACTTTGAACTGAAGAAATGGATCATATTCCAGAGAGGATTTTTCTCGCTGCACAGGAATAATTAAAAAATTTATTCAGTGGATTGTAAATTATTAATCACAGAAGTTAGAGCTGGAAATGCCTATTAGATGATCTAGTGTATTTCCCTGCTGGTGGGGGATTTAGTCCTCTGGCAGTGTCTGTATCAGATATTACACTTTAAATTCATCACAGAACGTCTTTAATTTCTTTCTTTCTTTTATTCCTCCCCCTCCCCATAAGAGTTCATTTGACCATAAGCGTACAATGGAAGAAGTATGGACATGTACATAATGCACTTCACATCCATTATAATTAATAAATGTCCAAGGATATAATAAAGAACCTACTCCTCTATACTTTTCCATAAGACAAACTTTAAAAGATTTTTAAAGCACTTGTTAGACTTGCTTTACTGGCAAAAGGCACTCCAGATCTTTGCACAGTATCTCTTGCTACATACAGTAGCTCTTACGTCTGAAGGTTTGTAAAAAGCAGAGCCTTCTCGGGCAAATAGTGAATTACAGAGGCATGGAGGGATTTGCTGTGGGTTGGAACATTGATAGTGAGGCAATTAGGAACTCAAATTGAATATTAAAGATTGATATACATAATGGGAGCACTGCATGCGTTACTGCCTTGTCTTTCACATTGAATTAACATTGGTAACAACTAAATTTGGTGAAGCTCAGAATCTGTCAACAAATGTTGAGCAATGATGTCTTTAATATTCCCAGGCATGTGGCTGAAAACCTTTTGAAGGCTGAGGGGTGGAAGGCGGCTTCCTGTTTGTAAGTCAATTCTTTGCAAATTTTGTTTCCTGCAGTGCTCTCTTGGAAAAATTTGAGTTCCTTTATTAGCATATATTTTAGCATGGCTAATTTCCCCTGTGTTCTGTAATAGTGATAAGTGACTCGATCTCTTCTCTATGACAAATAACTAAACCAAAGGAAGAATATTCTTCAATGCAAAAAGGCCCTGGGGTTAAATGTTCTCACATTTAGGGGGATGTTGTATGGTTGGTTGTTTTCTCTTTTTTAAATTTCTTTTTAAACATTTTTTTCCCTTCTGTTTTTTAACAAACAACACAGGGAAACATTTGAAAAGGTGCAGCATCACTGAATGCATGACCCATAGCAACATACAGTTCAGATTTGCCAGCTACATTTGTGCTGAATTTAAGAGTTCTTAACTTTTGGGAATTGCCATGGAGTATTTAAACCCTGTGATACCTTTAGTGGGACAATACAGTGTATTTTCCCCTTGTTACATTTTGTTTTGCTGCTAAAAGTGTTTGCATTTCCTGTGCTCTTGGAACAGAGGCAAGTTCTTTGACTGTCCACCTAGGGGACAGTTTTCAAATATGGGCATTCTAGAAAGTCACTGATATGCTCAAGTGGATGCTTTTATCACCACCCAGATGTTTCAACAGCGCCTGCTTTGCAGAGCTGAATCTGAGTTTCCAGGTGCTGGTTTAGTGGTGCTGTTTAAGACTTGGGGGTTTTGAGTGATCTGGGGCGGGGTGGTGTTTTGGTTGTGTTTTTTAAAAATCGGCTTTCTAAGATAATGCGCCTTTCTGGTGCAGCCCAGCTTTTCATTAAAGGTGGGTGGACACCTCTTGGCTAGGTGAGCAGTTAATATGCATAGAATGTCTTAAAGCCGTTCCTATAATCCCAGTGCAATGCATGCATGCAAGCCTGCAAAATGCAAATTTCTCTGCCACCAGGAGAAAGAAGTGTACAGTGTAAGTACAAGTGCATGCAAGATGCATGGCATCCATTTTTAACAAATCACAATAAATACACATACATTCTTGCATTTTAGGAACTTCCCAGATTCTTCTTTGGTATAGTGACCTCCCGTAGATAGAAAACCATGTTGGCAAGGAAGGAAACCCACTTCATTTTCTTTTGAATCGGAAATAATCTCACAAGTACATAGTGTTGGAGAATAAGCTTTCTGTGTGAGAACAACAGGTCTGAGATACAAGAACAAGTGCACAGCTTAACAGGATCTTTTGTCAAAATCTTGCTTTTCCATTCTGTTTGTGGCAAAAGCTAACTTGCTATGAAAATATTAAGTGTAAACCGCATAAGGGATTTTTACTTTTAATGTGTAGCTATCAATAATTTGTGTGTTCATTTGTTTAATCAAATTGTTGCGAAGACCATAATTGAAAAAATATGTATTTCCTGCTTGACTCATTTTAGGTAATGTTGCCATTTTGATAAAAATCATGTGATAATGTTTAGGAAATAAAAAAACCCCACACCTTTATTTCAACTTGAGTTTTAGTGACTAACATCTGTATGTGACCACCCTATGTTTATACAGTAGGTAAATAATACTGTAGGGGCCATCCATCAGTTTCATGATTTCACAAGAACACAAACCCCTTCCTCTCCCTCCACCCCAAGAGGATACAAATTAGTGAACCAAGAAATGATGCTATCATGGCAGGCAGGCAGGCAGTCTCCTCATTTCGTATGCTGAAGGCATACATCTCACTCGGCTCCCACCCTCTCTCCCCTCCCCCTCCTGCATACTGTTTGTGCTCTTGATAACATGATGAGAATGATGACTGGCCCTTGTGCTGCAAACTTCTCTCCCTTCCCCATGGACTGACAGTCTTGATCTTGCTTTCAGGTGCATGCCAAATTCCGTTATCCTTTCTACTATGAAATGTGCTGGTATGTTCTGGAGAGATACGTGTCCTGTGTGACCCAGCGCTGCCACCTCAGCAAAGAGTACCAGAAAGAATCAATGTTAATTGGTGAGTGAATCCTTTGAGCGCATATTCAGAGCGGATGCTAGCACCTCAGGCTAGTTACTGCTTTGGTTTCTGCAAAGCAGATTATAAATTGAACTGGAGAACTGTAGAAATTCTAATGAACTATTTCTTTATTTTGGGGTGGGGAAGGTTTTGACTCTTAAGCATTTCCATCAAGTACCAACCTACTTCGAATTATATATATTGAGCGTACCCATAGCAAGTAGATCCCTGAAAAATAATTTTTGAATGCACTTGTTCCGTGGTTTCAGTAATGTTTGTGTTGAGATGATCTGCCAAACAGTTGAGGATTTACTGCCATGTTTGGCTCAGTACCTTAGTAGCCAGAAATGTGTGCATTGCAAATGTGCTCTGGTGGGATGCATATTTAGTCCTTTTATAGAGCGTCTCCTCTACAGAATGTGTTTTGGTCACTAAACCTGGCTTCTTTCTCTTCTTTTTAATCTCCACTGCAGTTCTCTCTGTTTGGTGACTGACTTCTAGATCTGCAGAATAACAAAACCAAGAAAACACCTGCACAAATCTACATGATCTATAACCTAAGTGCAGGGAGGTCAAAGAAACCTTTACAACAATAGCTGAAAATGGACCATAGCAGAGACAGATAGATGTGCCTGAAGCAGGAAGGCATTACCTTGGCACTGATGTGAGCTTTACATCAATGTGTGACAATTTCAGTTGTTGTCTTGCTGAACTGCCCCCTTTTTCCTCCGTTTAATGGAACGAGACGGTAGGCCATGTTGCCTCCCAGCTTTTAAGCACAGAATGGCTGAAAGTAGCACAAGCACCAGCTAAATCTTAATTGATACATGTTAAGTGTGGAGGAGGGCTAAACTATTTCTGTGCCTCCTGCTCCCTGAGATGCCACTTGGAGTGAACCTGCATGGGTGGAACTGCCCCGGGTTCTGGACAGAGGAGGGAGGTGATCACCTATTAACATAATTCTTACTAGAAGGGATTGAAGAAGTTACAGGCAGACATCACTCTCCAGTGAGTTTTACTGACCAAGAACAACTTGAGGGAGCTAATAGTCTGTGTAGATAGGCCAGAGAAATCTCGGGGTCACTGGGAGTTTGGGTGCTTCATATTTTGTGTCTCTCCTTAGCTCTGAGACCCTGCTCAGAAAGGGTTAGTTAGAAAATCTGTGGAGGAAATTTTCTCCTTATATAAGATCATCCTAGAGGAAAGGGTGAATTAGCCCCTTGGATCAGCTCTTCATAAAGCAGTGACAAAACTCTGGTAACTGCATTTGTTGGAAAATAAAGAACAACCTCCTGTTGTCTAAACCACTGTCATGGAAATGGGCTCATCCTGCAGGCAGAGTGGGGGTACCAGATCATTGAGGTGTAATTTCAGAACAAATTAGATGTGGAAAGTGGATGGTTCAGGATATTGAGATGGGACCTTTTCCAGCTAAATTACCAGTGTGAATTCCAGTGCAACTCAGTAATTACTGATAATGGTTTGGTGATCCCCATGAAAAGTGCCTCAGTTCAGTTACTAGCTGAGAGATACTCAAATCACTGAGTAACCCAGAGAGATACTCACTGGGAACCATAGATATCCAGTGTCTAGAGAGAAAAGGAGTGTTCTGCGTGACCAGAAAGTGCCAGCTGCAAAGGCATCAGGAAAAGGAGCCTTGCTATTTGAAAAAAGATTTGGTGGTGACCTGGTTTGGGGTCTTGTCTCCTGTGGTGGCTTCAGTTGTTGGCCTAGTGGAAAGTGAATATGAAACTGTTTTGCTGTTGTTTGGGCATGGTCTTATGGTCATTTCGAGCTACTGTGAGAAACGTGCTGCTCTCACAAGACTATTCTCTTTTGTGAACTCTACAGATTGTGCAGCTGCCCCGTGAGCAGTGATCTGACTGAAAATTAACCTTACTGAAAAATAAATCTATTTGTTATCAGGAGGATTGATGAGCTGAACTGACTTGCAGCCTCACTGCGTGGCTGCAGGTGCCGAGTCGAGGTTGGTGCTGGGAGTGTCCAGCTGGGCAGAACTTGAGCTGTTGTTACCATCTTGAATGGATCAGTACTTCCAGCTTACCGAGGTGGTACCTACTGACAGCGTGTAGTTCATCCACCTGCCTGCTATCTCTTGACTTCAGAGTATTAGCATGCTGATAAAGTCTCTGACATTGACATCCAGGGCCTGTCTCTCCTGGAGAGACAGATGTATACTTTTTTTTTTTTTGGTCAGAAACATGCTTTTTATTTCTTAGCAGAATCTTAACCTTAAAATTATTATTTAACTGGGGATTGTGGTTCAAAAGCCCAGATCTGCTGTATCTGCTGGATCTTTCACTTTGGCATTTGTCAAATTCAAAGGAGTAGAAGTACATTATTTACCTTTACAAAGCTGCGCTGCTTTGTTCTGCATGAGTAATACTATTTCAAATACTTGCTTGTCTTCTTTGAACTGGTCTCAGTGTCCAGCCTCTTGACTCAAACAAATCTCTATGAACTATAATCCTTGAATTACACTTGTTTGTTCTGTGGTGTCTGTATCTTAATATCATTCACCTGCTGCAGGATAGGATATCCAAATGAGATCAGTGTTCCAAAACCCTGCTGCTTTGTTTTTAAGCTTTTCTTCAGAACTGCTAAGGTCCTTAAATTGTTGCTTCCTTAGAGACTCCTCTATCTGCAAGCAATTTCTTGATTTCCCATGAGAGAGTATCCCTTGATGAAGAATTTCCCATTGCTCTCCTTAAAGAGCAATGAAACAAAGTACTTAACTTCTCTGCAGACCCCTCAATAGATTTAATTGTCTTCAGTCTTTGGTTTAAGAAAACATTCTTCACATCCTTGTATTAATTTTCAGAATTTTCTCTTGAATAATCAATGTTTCTCCTATTTGTAAAAATAATTTCCTTGACATAATTTACTTTAAATACCTACTTCCTACCTTTCCTTTTGGGTGCTAGAACTTGCTACTTTTTATGCTTAAGTTGTGCTGCTTTCTTTTCTTATACACCTTCTGATACAGTGGTTTTACTAGTCTCAGGAAGCAACAGGTGATGATTAGCTGGGGAGCACATCCACCAGAGAGCACCGGGTGCTGCCCATGGTCTCTGGGATTCACACAGTGGTAGTTTTCCCAGAACTGGTAGAGACTCTGTTCTCCTGAATGAAAAAAAGAAAAAAAAAAGAAAAAAAAAAAAAGGAGATACTGTAGTGATAGAGAACGTCTTTGGAGAACACAGAAAACTGAGTTCATCAGCAACTGTGTTTTAAAGATATATTTAGACTTTTCATACTGTGTTTTCATTACATCATATTTATTTGCTTTGATGCGAAGGTTGCTAAATTCAGAGTGACTCTTTCAAGACATTGCCTACTCATGAAAATGGATTGCTGTGACTGTGTTGTGGTATATCTGTCCCGCTAGTTGTATGCTAGTATAACAATTGATATTGTTCTTTCTATTTCTGTTTTCTAAGTATCTCAACTCACAAAACTTCAGACAGGGAAAAAACCCAACACCTCCTGTGTAGGCAAGGCTAAAACCTTGAGTCTTCCCACTCCCTAAATAAAAATGTTTGCGCTTCTGAATGAGTTGGAAGAAGATGACCGTGGCTTCCTTCCCCATTCTTCAGGCCCAGAATGAGTTTTCAGGCAGTTGCCTCCCAGTCAGCATGTGCGACCATTCTTTTTCAGATCTCTTCCACAGAAGGGCAAACACTCAGGGGAATGATGACATGACAGCAATCACAGGCTGCTGTAAAAGCACACAATCTCTCTTTCTCTCTCTTTTTTCTCTTCCTTGTCCCTCTCAACTGTGACATTTGTCCTGCCAGCTGAAATCAGAAAGGGATCCTATTTGGGTTTCCTACTAGATTTGAACACGCACTGTTTCAGGATGGATATGTCTTCATTATTTTTACTCTCGCCATGAATGAGTCTGTACTGGATGTTTTCAACCACAATTGACCTTCAGTGAGATATGGATCTTGAGAGTGCACTGACAAAGAGTAATTGGGAGAAGATACTGGGTTATCAAAAATGTGCTTTCTCTGTCGGCTTCAGGTTTTAAGATTCCTATTGCTAAAATTTTAACAGGATGGCTCCAACTGTATATTAAGCCTGATGGGTGAAGAAAGTATGCCCTCTGGCATGTTGAAGGAGCAGCCATGTCTGGTTTTTTCCTCCCTCTTCTCAGGGGATAGAAGAGATTTGCTTACGATAGACAGGTAGTGGACTTTAATGAGTGTGGTGCTCCATGCACTGGTACATTTCCAGTATGCTTAGGGGTTTTTTCTGCTAATGACAATGCAGTTGCTGTCTTTAGCAGACCAATAGGAACTCCTGCTCCCAGGTCACAGTGTCAGGGTTTGGAGGTGGGAATAGCAAGGTAGATATTACATGCTGGACTGTTCTAAAGAGTTTAGAAAGATTTCGTAATTATACATCCCCCCTCGCCCTTTCTTTTAAAGTCTGTAATACAGCGAGTTGCTTTTCAGCATGGAAAGAAGCTGTGTGTAATTATCCTTCTTGTACAAGTGGATAACTGTGGGGAAACTGAAGTGATTTGCCCAGAACCACAGGGAAGAGAACTGCTATAAGAAAAAAGGTATTTCCAGCTCCCTGTCCTGTGGTCAAGCCTGTGCTGCTCCTCCTCTTCACTATTATATCACTGGCTGGTTTATATAAGCTGGTTTTATTTGCTTTGAGATGGAGAGGGGTGAAGGTCTTTTTGCATGAAGTCATGAGCCCAGACTGGATAACCACTCTGAAACTGGAGTCCTAACAAGGTGTTGGCTGGTGTATTGACTCAGAAGAAGAAACCAGAGTTGCACTTAGCAGGAGCTCTTTTCCTTGGAGAGACTTTATATACGGAAAACCTCCAAGTCACTGGAACCCTGGTAATACAGTGCTTAAAATGCACTTCACGACAAAGTAAATGCAGATTATGCTTATGTATGGCCTCAGCTCACAGCATAGTAACTCCCAGTCAGATATGGCTTTCATTAAAATGAGTAAATAAAAATCGTGGTGTGTTGCATTACAACAAAGCACCTGAAAACAGAAAATTGAACCTTCCTCACCTTGAAGTTATCCTTCCATTATTGATTCCCTTGGCTTTTTCTTTTTTTTTAAATTAGTAGCAGTAGCAGACTGTTGTCTTTCGAAAGCAGTTCACTCTAATCTGATGGTGCCAGAGTATTGTAATCCCTTAGTGCTCTAGAATGATACACTTCAGGTTAACAGCAAGGCCTGTCCCCAAAGAGACATCCCCTAACTGCCAGGTTTGCAGAGAACAGGCCACAGAGCACTTGTTTGGTGCTGGTTCATTTTAAGGTTAGATTTAGACTGGGTTTTGTCTCTCCATACCCAGGTGTCGCTGGCACAGCAGGGCCTGTCTCGTGCAGACAGCCGGTGGCAGGGAAGCGGTGGCAGCTGGCAGAACAGAATTGCTGCCCCCCCCCCCCCCGTGTGCTTGCTTCTGATGGGAATAAGCCCCCAGTATGCTGTGGTGTTCCACTCCTCGCTTGCCTTTTGTTTCCATAGATTAGAGCAAGAGACAAAAAGTGGAGATCCCTCTTGAAGGCTGTTTTCTCTTCACACCAGCACACTGCTTGGAGTAAATTATTCACACCTCCATAATGTGATCTCCCTCTCTTTCTTTAGGTCTTGTCTACGCTTGTGATTTGCCCCAGTTACAACCATCAGTTCCTGTTCAGCAGAACCACAGCCTAGGAAGACAGAAACATAATTTTCTTTGTGTAGATTTATACCGGTTTCCATCGATGATGCTGTACTGGTAGCGTAGGGATGTGTATCTGCTTTCACCTTCTTGTTTTATCAGTGGCCCCTTCTCCCCCATCTAGGCTGGGCTTTTGTGCTTCAGTCAATTGTGAAATAACTCACCAAGGCAGTGTGGCTTAGAGAAGGGGCTCCAGCCCTGGATCCAAGAGCCTGGATTCTGATTCCTGGTTTTGTCCTAGATTTGATGTGTGACAATGAGAAAATCGTGCTTTCTCCCAAGCATCTGTTTCCTCAGCTGTAAAATGGGAGAATGACATAAGCTGATTTTATAGCCCTTTGAGGTGGGTAAACGTGCTAGCTACTGTGGACAAAGGAAAAAACAGTGTTAAATAAAATTTGGATAACCTAGTAGTTTTTAAATGTTCTGGTTAATATATTTTCTAATCCTGTTTATTTTTCTAAGAGAAGCATGGGGGTGTATTAGCACAGACCAGAGAGGAGGAGCTGCTTTGGAGTGTTGCATGCTGCCACCTCAGCACACAAAATAAACTGTGCTGTGCTTCTTCATGGTGAAGCTTTTTTGGAAGGATGCAGGAAGGAAGTTAGCCTGCACTGTGGATAGAGCTGGATTTGGCTGTGACAAGCCTTGCTGGTAGCTGGTATTTTTTATGACTGCCATCTTTTCACAGGCATTTCAGCTTAAATGTGCCTTTCAGGGGTAATTTTATGGCCATTTTGGTTCTGAGGAAAAATGCAAACATGGCTGAAGGAGTAGACTGGAGAGAGATGCTTGATTTTTTGCAGACACTGGAGCAGCAACATACTTACCCTGAGAAGCATAAAGTGGCCAACTTATACCTCTCGAGTACTAACACACAGAGATGCACCTGGCCTTACAGAGTTTTTATTTGAAACTGTGAAGCTAAGCAGCTAGGCTAGCTGCCCTCTGACAGTTACTCTGCCACTGCCTGTTGCATCTTTGTTACCCAGCTGACAAGTAACATGTATATTTTGCAAGAAGATGGTATAGACTGTGCAAGAGACAAGGTGCTTCTCTGTGATGAGGATGAATTTGCCATCTTGGAACTGGGCTTCAGTGTTTGTTTTGAACCTCGCTGTTAAACAACAGGATGCTGAGATTTTTCTTTAATGTCCATTTAATCCTTCCTTAAGCATAATTAACATTGTCTTAATCCAAAGCTACTGCACTGCAAAGTATGAAGGCTGTGAAAGGAACTTTTCATTAATTGTTCACTCACTTTTTCTGTATGACTTCTGTTTCCTTTGCAGTGTTTTTGTTTGCAGCTTGATCTCATACCCATTTCAGCCAGTATTAAAATTCACATTGACTTAACTGGGTGTTGCCAGCCTTAACTGTATTTTCCACAGAAATTCCTGCTGTTGCTAGCCTGCATTCACTTAGTAAAGGAAATTGTGTCTAATAAATAAGAAAAAATGTGTGCTTTAGGGAACCTTGGCCACTAGTTTCCTACATTGCTTTCACTGCTTGATTGCACAGAGTTGGGTAACAGTTGGGATTTTTAGGGAGGAACCTAGTATAAAACTAAGATTAATAGCTCTTTAGACTGAGAAATTTGCCTTTAAATCTTCCTGAGAAGTACCTAGAATGTATCAGGGATGGCATTAAGAAAAACAGTATCATGTAACTCTGTTGACAGTCCTCGCATTTCTCAGCGTGTTTAGGCTGCTTGTCTGTAAAATAAGCATCATTGTAATCCTCTGTCTCAGAAGAGCAATGAGTATTTATGCAGTAGCAAGTGGGGCTTCTTGTTTTACCAACAGTTGCTCACAAAGAGGAAAAGTATTGAGAAGTTGATTTTGTGCTGTGCAGAATTGTGGAAGAATTATGATGTACAGCTTTTTAACGTGCTTTCTCCCATCATTTTTCCCCTCCTCTTTGTGTGCTAATTCTCCTTGTAAAGCTGTAAGGCTGCCGAATCTGGTCTCTTTTGGATTTGTGGGAAAACTAATTGTGTGTGACCTAAGAGCTCTGCCTACTCTTAATTGAAGGCATAGAGGACTGAAGCTTTGAAGAAAGCATAATTTTTCTCTAAATGTTTCCCAGTCATTTGAACTGAGTAGATGTTAATGAAAACCAGCATTAAAACAAACAAACAAACAACAACACCCCCCCCCCCAAATTAAAAATCAGCTGAACAGAGCCCATTCCTGTTACATACTTATTAGGCATTATCCAGTGCCCTTTTAAATAGGTAGTGCCTAGCCCCGGTGGCAGAGAAGTGTTTAAGCTATGAATTACATCGCATAAAATTTCAGCATTCTTTTTCTAACTTTCAGATGCAAAAAGAAAACGCAGCACAGACAGCTACTCATCAGATTCGTGGTTAGACATGGATGAAGAATCGTGTGATGCCCATATCCGTGAGGAGAAGGATGACAGCTTGGATAAGAACTCCAAATCCTTGGTAGATGGCTCCTCCTCACCCAACAGCACACACTCAGAGGGGAAGGAGAGCGCAGGAAGAAAACAAAAAGCCACAGTAATGAGATACCTAAAAAGAACTTTGTCTAATGAGTCAGATGACAGCGTAAAATCAACGACCCCCACGGACTATCCCAAAACACCAACGGGGTCTCCAGCTACAGAAGTTTCAACCAAATGGACTCACCTCACGGAATTTGAACTGAAGGGTTTAAAAGCCCTGGTGGAAAAGCTTGAATCTCTCCCAGAGAACAAGAAGTGTGTTCCAGAAGGCATCGAAGATCCACAGGCTCTCCTTGAGGACATGAAGGTGGGTGTGATAGCTTGCTGATCCACACAAACTGTATTCTGTGGGCACAGAAGACAGCAGGAGATCAGAAAGCAAGTTCTGCAGCAGAGGGATGGCAGCTTGTGTATAGTGACCAGCTCATACCAGCCTGCTGTGCCACAGAGAGGGCAATTAAGCCTCTCTCAAAAGCCATGTCTGCTCTGGGGAGATGGCTGTTTGCAGTCTGATGTAATTGATACAGTCCTTTCTGACTGTCACAGCTCTCACCAAAAGTTTAAATCCTCTCATAGTTCAGTGCTTGTTATGTCCCAGGTGTAAACATTATACCTCAAAAAAGTCTGTTTATAGTCTTAATCTGCCCTTTTTGCTCTAGTGTCTTTCTGGACTACATCTGATTAACTGACACATACAAAATGTAAATACTTGATTGTAATTCAGAAGATATATTGTCTAACATTTTCAGTTTCTTTTTTTTTTCCTTTCACCTTTTTCATTTTCTTTTCCTCCATTGCCCTCTATAGGCTGATAATTATTCTCCACTGGTACAATATACTGTTTTTGGAGATGGTGTGAGGAGTGAATGCTGACTAGTGACAGAAGTCCTCTTCAGGTTTTTAGCATACTGGAAGTAGTACCTCATCTTATTTAGGGTTAAATTCCTCCTGAAGACTAGCATGGCCTTGCTGCTTCTAGTCCCAGCCCTGCCTCTGATCTGTGACATCCCTTTGTATAAAATAGGCATATTAATTTTTTTTAAAAAACAAAGCTGAGAGCAGCATACTCTTGTAATTTTGCCAGGACTTGTCCAATAAGGCTAAAAGTGTCAGCCTGTCCTCCATAGGTCCAGTACCATGGCAGTTTGGCCTGATTTGGGACTATGAGTATTGATTTGTGGTCTTGTGTTTGGGCTGCTAGTTTTGTGCTCTTTCTATGTACAGTATGGCTCTGCAGTTACACATGTTCTGTACACAAGAGCTGTGTAAGCCACAATCTGAGGGAAAAAATACGTGTTTATATGGTAAAAGGAGACCCTGTACTTTTTTAGTGCAATTAGTGTAAACAGCTGTTTAGAAGAGGCTTCAAAGCCAGTTAAAGAAGACTGAACATATGCAGTGTGCAGTGGAACCATATTCCACAATCTTGGAGCCTGGAAGTGTGATACACGGCACTCATTTTGGTAAACCACAAGAGCTCATAAAGTCTCTTGTTGCAAAATCAGCCACTTTGTGTATGAAAGTGGACGCACATGCCCAAAGTCATGGCTGTGTATTCACTGCCTTGTTCTGTGATCTGTCATCTTCTAATCAGAAATCAAAATGAAGCTTTAAGACCAGGAGTTGAATTTGTGGTGAAGGAGAAAGAATGGTAGTGTTACTTTTCCAGACTTGATGCACAGACCAAGTTTCGTTTAAAAATAAACTGCCCCTTCTTAAAATCCCAGAAAAGGGTACAACACATAATAAATGGTGCAGATGTTCAGAATATGATCATGCATGCTCTTTTGATGACATACTCCAATGCACTGTGAGACATCTTACTAGAACACGGCAAGATACCATATGTGAATCTGGTTTAAAGCACTGTGTAGGAGTATATGTTTCCTTATTCCTCTCCAGAGCAGTGGATTCACTAGCTACAGAGGTGGAGAACTGAAAACGGACATTTAAGAGAAAGGCCCAAGTCGTGCCCTTTTTGGTGATATAGTGCTTTAACTGGTATTAAGTGGACATCTGCCAGTTTATTTTGTTCATCTTGCAGAGCTGCAGTCTTGATGTTCCATCTTCTTGATAACTGCCTGCTTCTAAACTTTCTCTCCTTGCCAGCACACACTGTAACCATCAGGATGTAGCCCAACATCTGGATATTTATGGTTCCCTGCTGGTTAAAGAGCCCATGACCACATCTAAACATCATGCATGCTGCAGAATTGTTTTCTCTGGGATCACCTCTGTATGTTTGGTGAGCCTGTGACTGATTAGTCAGAGTAAGACCTTTCAGAAAGATGTTAACTCCAACATTTTCTTGAACAGTATGTCAAGAACTGTTAAAGAACTGTCTTACCCATCTTTTTTATACTTTCGGCCACATATAAGGCAGCTCTCAATTTTCAGAGAATGGGAGTCAATAGGGGATAGTAAATTAATTAAAGCCTGTATAGTCTGCTTCCTCTGTAACTCTCCGTGCAGTTGCATAATCTGTTTGCTGGGTGCTCTGAAGGAATTGGGGCAGTTAGGGGTGGTTGCACTCAGATCAGTGGTTGGTTTAGTACACTTCCTCTCCAGTCAGGAGTAGAACCCAGGAGTCCTCATGCAGGCCTTCCTGTTCCCATCTAGTGTTGGGACCCTGGATGCAATAACCCATTACTCTTTCTGCTGATGTATTTGTTAACATGGTAGAGAACAGTGCAGTAGAACCACAGCAGCCTATCTCCTTGTAACCCATGCAATACCAAAGCGTGAAGTTTGGTTTGATTTATTGGCTTTAAAAAAAAAAAAAAAAAATCAAACCCGAGTTTATCAGTGCATGTTTAAGTCTTCTACCTTCAAAGGATAGAGCAAGCTGATGGAAGAGTTGCCAAGTGACTGATTTCAGCCCCTTGAGCATACATCTAGCATGATGGTCCTTGCAGGGTTCCTGTGTTACTTGGTGTGCACAATGCCACTGTTCAGTATTTTGTTCCATCCTTGCTCTTTGGTGAGTGTTAGGTCTGTCACACTGCTCAGACCCTCAGCTGAAGACAGTGATACGACTGTTCCCTTGGGGTTCCCAGGGCTGCTCATCACTACCATAGTCATGTGCTTCACAAGTGGTAATTGATGAGCTGTTGTTATCTCTGGTTCACAGGTAGGGAACTAGGGCACAAAGAGATGAAGATAAAAGTGACCATAATTTTGGATACCGGTTTTATGTGCCACAGATGTGATTTTCAGAAAAGTTAGTGTTATTTAAGAATGATACATGCAAAAGATAATTTTAATGGTATTGAAAGTGTAATTGCTTAATGTTTCTGCAGAACAGTTCTGATCTTCAGCCAGGCATGAGGAAGAGTAGGCATAAACAATTCATGATTGACTGTGGAAACTTGATTTAAAAGATTTGCCCTGTGTCACATAGCGATGTAATGGCAGAGAAAGAAATACGGTCCATTTTTTCCAGAATGGTATTTATGTCCTTGCCCACTAAATCATATTCCCTCTTACTTTGCTACTAGTTTTCCAACTTGTACAGAAAATAACGTGGGGATTTTGCTGATAGCATTAGCAGTAGAGTGAGCAGAAGCCTGGCACCTTTACCTCACCCTGAAGAAATCAGAGCACCAGTCATCTGTGTGACTGAATGGAGGCAGAAATCCTGCAGAAGCTGCTCTACAGATCATACATAGTGTGACTGTATTCAGTTATATTCACAAGCTTTGTTTCATGGGCAACCTGACTTTTGGGCATGTGATGTATTAATAATACATCCTATAAAAAGTACCCTTTTAGTGCACCCATTTGAGAGCTATTTTTAACAAATGCATAGCAAGAACATGCTCTGACAGAAAGTCTGAAAGCTCTAGCTGTGCTTGGAAAGTCAAGCTTCTTCCTGAAGAAAATAAATCCGTGTTTATTGTAGCAGTTTTATTTCTTAATGAAATACACTCAGGAACTTTTCTGTATGACATTCAAGTCTGTCTTTGTGCTTCAGTAAGAAAATTAATGTTTTCAGAGAACAGGATATGGGTAGTTAAACTGGGGAAAGGAAACCATTTTATTCAGTGATGTGAAATTTCACAGAATGAATCAGGGTAACTCGCAGAGAATCCATGCTTTCCCATCTGAGAAAGAATACAGTAAAGGATGGGCGACAGGATTACTGCTCTTGGTGGTAAATACAGCTACAGCTATATACAGCTATTTAATGTCAAGTAGGTGAGACTCTTTGAAGTAAAGTAATTTATTTTCCTTGTGAGAAGGGAGACTGAAAACTAAACTAAGCTTGTGTAAATTCCTTACACGTCATCTGAGCTCCTAACTAACTGCGACTATCTAGTGGGGACACAGCAATCCAGGAGTGCCAAGCTAATGCCTCTGCAGATTGAGAACCCATTTATCACCGTGATCGATGGCGTGCAGCAGCACAAGGGAGACTTATTTGCAGAGTGTAACATGGGCCTCACTTGGGGAGCAGGTCAGTTCTTCCCTCAGCTCAAACAGGGAATTAAATTCTTGTTGGCTGCAGCTCTGCTGCATGGGCACTGTATCGCATGAGGCCAGTGTTTGCCACCAAAGGAGCTTCTCAGAGGCCTCCAAGCAGCGATTACTGACAGCACTGTTCACTCCGTAGCAGATGGCATCTGAACAATCGGCCGAGGAGAAGCAATGCTCTCTGTATCCAAATGTCTGTGGATGGGCTCTGTGTGAGCTGTATGTGCAGCAAATGCGAGGGGAAATTGTTGTACAGATCAACATACCCTCCCTGAGAGTGCTCAGCTGACCCAGGTTGCAGAAGGACAGAAGGCTTGGCAGTGTACTTGTTGGGAGGGTGAGCAGCCAGAAGACACTGGAGCCGTTGCCCTCACATCCTTGCTGTCGGTGTTACTGTTGGAGCCTGCAGTCGTGCCTTGTTTTCCATATATACGTGCCCTGAAATGAAGCATGAAACAGTACGACTACTCCAGCTCCCAATTTAAAAATTAAATAGCAACTACACTGTTAGAAAAGTACCTACACTGATGAGAAAGAGAAGGAGGAAAAAAAAATTACCGAGAAGTAATTTTACTTTGCAATTTTACTTTGTAATTTTCTATGGTGGCCTTGGGGATTGGAAGAGTTTAATCATGTGACTTCTCCACTTCATATTGAGCTACCAAGTAGTATGTCAGTCTGCTAAAGATGCAATTGGGCTGGACTTAGGCATGAAGAATAGAATAGAATAGAATAGAATAGAATAGAATAGAATAGAATAGAATAGAATAGAATAGAATAGAATAGAATAGAGAGGTAACCATCTTACTCCTTGGTGTAGTTTGTGCCTCACATCACAGGGCAGGTAAAGCTGAGCAGAGCTTTGACTGTGACAGGCTGTATCCCACATTAAACACTCTGCCAGTGCTACTTGTCTGTGTGCAGCCTCTGATTTCAGCACACACTGTCTCTGTTGTGTTACCAGCAGGATGATAATTCCTTTGCTGCTGTTGGGGGAGAGGATTGTGAGATCTGTGTCCTATTAATGCCACAGACCTATCCCCACTTCAAAGCAAAAATGCTGCCCTTCAGAAGGGACTGTGGAAGTCCATTAGGGCAGAAGAAACTCGGTTTGAAGAACAGAGTTTGTCAAATATCCGCAACTCCTTGGCAGCAGGAGAAGATTCTTGTGCAAGACAGATGATATCTACTGAAATATGTTCTTACTTTTCCTTGCCAAGAAATCTTACCCCCTTCTCATTCTGATGACAGGAAAAAAAACTCCCTCTACTGAATGCATTTCAGGGGAGTCATTCTGTGCTGTGCTTTTGAAATTAATGGCTAAGCTGAATTCTTACATACTTAATCAGTTTCTTTCCTTCATACCTGCTGTTGCCACCACAGCCTTCAAGTGTAATGAATCAGGCAGCCTTGTGCTGGATGAGCATCATGTTGTTTGCCTAACTGGAGCCCCATGGCTTTTCTTTATCTTTTTTCTGGTTTTTTTTAAGCAGGTGAACAAAAGTCTGCTGCCTCTAGCCTGTTGTGTGCTGACACTTGACACTACAGTCAGTGCAACTATGGCTTGGTTATGGTTCTGCTGCTCAGACATCCATTGTTTTCAGCTGGCTGAGATGATAAACTGCCATAGTTTTACATTTCTTCTTGGATAATATTTTCACGTGATACATATGATAACAAAAAAACCTTCATTATCTTGCCAAGTTCTTGGAATATACTCTGCTTTCTATTGAACTCAGAGTCTCTGACAGTCGTTAGTGGAAATGTTAAGGTTTCCTGTCTTACAAGCTTTCAAATCTAAGAGTAGCAGAGTAAAGAGGGATTAATTTGTCCTTTGTTTATATGGCTCTCAAGCTGCCGCCTTGTTCTGGAGAATTTTGGCTTTGCTGTGAGAATACAAAAGACCTTTCAATTTTTAGGATTGAAAACTAACTTTCAGAATGTGGTCACAGTTCAGTTAATGCAGTGATCACTCTCAAAATAAAAAGGACATGAGCAAAGAGATACTCGCTTATTCTCAGCTCAGCCAAGATTTAATTTGCCAATCACGAGTCCATATGTAAAAGTCTTTAGCTGTTTCACTCACAGAGTATATGGCTGGAGGTTTGCTACGCATTCTCCAGCACAGTCAGGTTGGGACAAGCTGCATTTTACTCCTCACCATCCAGGCTGTGCCTATGCCAGCTCCTGAGTGCAGCCACAGTGCCAGGCTGACAAAACTGGGTTTGTACTGGTATTGCTTATTTTGGTCATTGGTTCTGCTTTCAGACTAACCAGTATCAAGAAAGGCTGTACTGGTATGATTGTACCTGAAGAGGCAGCACTGTGCTGGCGCTATAGGGTGTTAGTAAAGCATCTCTCATTTAAGCACAGTCTGGGGAATTGGGCTTTATCCAGCAGGTTGCCTGAGCTCCAGGGAGAGAAAGCCAGCCCCAGGGACACTCATCCAAACCCTAGTTTAGATGTTAGTCTGCCTGCTTAGGCTCATGGGGCCTGGAACACGCCATTGTACTCTGGGCTTTAGTTGGATGATTACAGACAAATTCCAAGTGCACTTCCTATTAAAACAATTACCATCTTTTAAGCTCTTTTTGTGTAGTGTGGGAAATTTCTAATTATTAAAGCTCTGCACTGGGGACTGACAGAGCCCGGTGCCTATTGTTGTCTAATTAAGCTTTTTTCAAGAAGTCAGTGTACTTGGGAGAAACACCGTTGAACTTCATTGTCTGGGGTTATCTCCTAAATTCTATTACAAGGTAATTTCCAACCTGCAGTTGTTGTTTGTTTTATTGGAGCTTTTTTTTTTTCCCCATTTAACCTATTAGTGCTTATTTGGGCGTCAGTTTTCAGCAGCACAGCACAATCCTCCTTCTACTTGTTTTTTTTGTTTTTATTTGTTGTCCTTTTTAGCTACCTGAACTAGTTAGGTTAGTAGAGCACGTAGAGAGCCCTGGGAAGCGAGCGTGGACTATTCCCAAGTGCACAATTAAGTACACTTAGAAAGAGTTCTTCCCCACCTCTGTGTTAAGTTATATGGTTATGGGAGTGATTCACAGTGGTAGAAGCTGTGTAAGCCAGTGCAACCCACTCATGAAATTTCTAGGACAGTGCATCAAAGCAAAAGGATTTGGTGGGGGTGGAAGGGAGGGAAGACCAATCTTTTTTCCTTAATACTGTACTGTCCAGAGTCAGATCCTTTCCTAGTGAATACTCAGGAACCTGAATGCCTACGTGAACTAGATTACAACAGCTCTGGCCTGCCCATCAGTGTGGAAGGAAGGCCAGTGGAAATGGCCATGCCCTTGAATTGCCACATGCAAAAAGATGAAAGGTTACAGTGCACACTTGTATCTTGACTTACCTGAATGTTCAGGCATCTGAGGATTGCTCTAAGCTACACACTTGGTGCCCTGTGACTGCAGAAATAATGGTGGCAAAGCCTTGATGTTTCTCAGGTCTTTTGTAGACTTGATTAGGAGTGAAGGTGTTGGTTGTGGTGACTGCTTGCTTCGGTTGTTCCAGGATTTAGTGAGCTGGAGTTTAAAGGGAGAGGTGGCATTGGTATTAGACTGATATCAGTGGAAAAACAGCAGTCTTTTGGGCACACCACTTTTAAAGAAGTCTGTAATATTTGATGTGATTCCTGGCTGATTTTGCTGTCTGTTTTGCAAGAAACTTCACATCTTGGATCTTAATGACAGGTGCGAGAGTTTTGGTGTGAATTGGAAGTTTGGAAGCAAAAGTAACTTGCAGAGATCTTGTCACTCTGTCTTTTATCAGAGTGGAGTGTTGTCTTCTGTAATCTCTGCAGTCTTCAGCTGGAAAAACATTTCTCTTGGTTAATAAAGGCCTTTTCATTTGCAACAGAACATACTGAAGGAACACGCTGATGATGACCAAAATCTTGCCATTTCGGGTGTCCCTGTGGTCAGCTGGCCCAAGAAGACCACAAAGGTAATGATACACAATTACTTACTAATCATTGTTGTGCTAGGTCTTGGTGTTTATTTATCTACAACCTGACGAAGTGCTGTACATGATACTTTGGCAGCTGCTAGCATTTTTAACATGAAATGTTATTTTTAATGAGTTTATGATTAGGTGTTGAAGGAGAACATAAAAAGGCCTCAGCAGGGAGAAATCGTTAGAGTTTCCATTTTAAAATAATTTGTCTGGGCCTTGCTTACCAGTATAAAATCGTGACACGTCTTGGTCATTTACTAGTCATGGTTAAATCTAAAAATGTTGATGGAACATTTCGTGTAAAATTAAATGATGTGTAAATCCTACAAACTGGTCACTTAGTAAGCACTCTCATCTAGATGAGAAGATGTTTTTTCTCTTATACTATGAGACCTCCTGAATTCTCTGTACAGGTGTGCCACTGTGACTTTGGAGAGTTGTTTTCTGTCACTGTACCTTCATTTTTCCTCCTGTATACAAGAGTAATTCACTTTGCAGGAGAACCGTAAGGCTTGCTTTATTAATGCTTACAAAGAGTTTGAAATAATTAACTAAAGAATAATGTCAAAAGGCTGGATGTTATAAATAACAATGATATGTTTACCACACTCCAGTTATTCAGCATGCTGTAAAAGCAGCTTTGCTTATTTAGAAAATGCCTCACCGCTTCTATTTTTACTTTCATTTTTCACTGAATTAGTTTTATAATACATAATTTCTTCAGAAATGCTGAAAGGGTCAGTCAGCTTAAATCAAGCTTCTATCTGAAAAATCTGTTGTTGTTGTTATCATTGTAAATAACTTTCAAAAAATTAACTGAGTGAATTATTTTCCCCGTTCTCACATTTTGTGCTGGCGCACTTGTCGTGGCTTTGCATGTAATCGCTTGTAGCCACAAGAATTTGCTGTTTTCAGGTGTGAAGTAGGAGACCATAAGCATCAAACTGCTGGAGGAGAGTGGGTCAGAACGAGTATATCATGTTCTTCCTAGGTTTCTTTTTTGGGTTTTAGCTGAACACATTTCAGATAAGTTCTGTCTTGTTAAATACGTATTTCCTTTTTAGCTTATGAGAAATCTATGGGAATATGCTTTGTGTTGAAAATGTTTATTTGCTTAAAAACAACAGTGGGGAACCTTGAGAGGAATAGGTGTCTTGATTCTCCACTGCTTTGATAGCTGCTGTTCATTCATCAGTCAGGTGTACTCTAGGCACTGAGTAAAGCAAAATCTCTGTGACCAGAGGAAAGCTGGTGTGTGAAATGTATAAAACAGAGCTAAGAAAGAACTGACTCTTGTGCTGTATCTTTTGAGCTTGTGGTAGAATGAGGACCTTAGTGTTTCAAGGCTTTTATAAACTTTGGCATTTGCTAATGTTCTTGTTTGCTTTATTTTGAAATCTTTGATAAACGGTTCATTTCTTGTATTTTATTGCCGTGCATTGGCAACATAACTGTAACAGTAAAAGATTTGTATTTTTTGTGACTTAAATCTTATCCCTCTTTGCAAAATCCATCTTGCTGGCTGCAAGGGGTTTTTTTAACTTTCTGATGTATATTTTCGTTCAGCCTTTCTGAAAGCAATAACTTTTAGAAGGCATCATTCCCAGTGCTAAGGTACAATAACAAACAATTAAACACATCAGATAATAGCAAATACAAGGAAAACTTTAACAGAAAGGCAGGCTTTAGATTGAAGTTTGGAAATAAAAACAAAAATTTATAACAGAAAAACTCCTTTCACCATTCTCTTTATATTTACTTTGCTTAATCTGTGATCAGTTTGTGTTATGTTTTAGTTAAAAGGTAAACATACAAATATGGCTGAACGTTTCCCAAAAGGAGTTTGTGACTGCTAACTGGCAAATGTCCACATCATCTCACATGTTACAGCTCTTTCCCTTGTCTGGGAACAGAGGCCAAGTGAACAGGCTAGGAAGACATGTCTTACACTTGAGCCTTTAAGTCCCAAATTAAAATATTTTAGAAAGAGAATATAGGGGAGATATGTATAAAGGCAGTGTTAGTAGATAAGCTTGGTTATTTCTCCTTTGTTCCCTGTAAGTCCTGATAATGGAACAGAAGATCTTAAAGAGAAGAAAACCTTTAGGGAGGGGGAAACTTCCTTTAAGGAGCAAGTCTCAGTGGCCAGAAGACTCCATGAATGTCAAGCATGAGGCAGGGGAGTAAAACCTAACAGTGATTTTGCTTTCTGTAGTATTGCTCTTGTAGCATATAGGAGAAATGCCAAATACTCAACAGAGCCTTTCCTGAGACACTTGTGTTCAGAGGGAGTGGCAGATACAATACAGCATGGCACCAGCTATTGTGGGGCTGGTAAGAAGACATTGTAGCTGGTATTTAAGCTTCCAGGGAGATGAGTATTGTCTGATTCCAAGTCCATAAAGAAAAAGAAAGGAACTGAAATCCAGAAAGAGGAGACAAGAAATGGAAAACGTGGCTCTTACTTTCTCCCAAGAGAAGGCTCCAGAAGACATTTAGAAAGACAAGATCAGCAGATGGAGAAGGAAGAATAAAGCTAGCGTTAAATGCCAAAACATTTCAAAGAAAATGGAAATGACTGTAAAGAAAAGGAGGGGAAGAAACTAGAAGCATCGAGAGAGCCGGATGAGAAGAGAAGTACTGTAAAGGGCTGGAGTGGGAAAAGCATAGAGCAGAGGGAGAGAACTCTTACTAAAGTAAAAGACCCCTGGAGTAGGGACAGGGAATGGCTTAAACAATGTGAATAACTCAGGCTGTGGAAGGACGGGCTTAGTTATGTTGACTTGCTTTTGAAAGAACATGCCTTTAATAATCCAAATTATTTTCGAAGCAGCAAATAATATTTCCCTTGAAAATTGACTTGCAGTTTCTTTTGTGTGTTGTTGGGTTCTTTTGTGTGATGTTCTGTACCGCAAAACAGTTGCTTGAAGGCTCTGAAATTCTGGGGTTTAGGGAAGAAACATGTTCACTCACCTTAAATCACAGTTCACGGTGGATAAGGTGTAATGGGCAAAATGCTTAACTAAGTACATGGAAGGCCCATCCATATGTTGTGCTGCATCGCTCCTGTCTACCTTTTCTAAAGGCATTTGGGGCTGTCAGTTTTACAGCAGCTCACTCTCATTAAAAAATTACTCGCTGAGAAAAGAAACAGAAGTAATGATCAGAAACGTTTTTGTGAGATGAAATAAATGGGTGACATTTGATGATCTTGTGGTTAGTGTACAAAATGGGAGGCAACGGGCTGCGTTCTGTTTCCAGCTCTGCTGCAGCCTCCTTGTGTTGCATGAGGTGAATGGCACATTTCTGCTCCCCGAGCTTTTTCATATGGAGATGGTGCTTCCCATCCTGGGAGGTTGTGAGGCGAAAGTAATGTTTATAAAGATCTGTGACATCTTCAGCAGAAAGTTTCATAGCAAAATGTATGAACCATTATTATTTTATGGTAATATAGAAATGGTGTGTGATTCGTAGGCACCTCTTTCAGATCATATTTACTCATCTTTATAGAGCATTTCTGAATCTTTTGCATTTTTTTCTAATTTATTGATAATTACTTAGCACAATAGCACTCCAGCAGGCACTTTTTTTTTTTTTCAAATCATCTTTCAGAAGCAGCAAGAACCTGCCTTTTTCTTTTAGTTACAGAGTAAAACAGCCCATTTTCAAAAGAAGCCTCTGTCTGATAATGATTCATTTACCAAAATGTTTGATTTTGCTAAGGATCCTAGGATATGTACAACAATCTTAATTTAGGCCTCTTCAAGGAATCAGGAATGTGGGACCAAGTGGATATTTGAGACCTCCTTGTCCTGCTAGCTGACTGACAGTTGACGTACCTTCAGACTAAGCAGCACATTTTTCCCAGCTGGCTGCCGAGCAGGGATGCAGCTGTGGATATGTAAACCCCATCCCTGTTCCTTTGTTGGGGGTTTGTGCAACAGTAAGTTGTACTTGCTTGGTGCAGTGCCGAGTATTATCAGTTTGTAATTTGTAATGGTAGTCTGCTGTCTGAAAGGAAGAACTCCATAGTGTATAAGTGACTAAAGAGGAGGGAGAAATAATCCTAACAAATTAACTCCTTCCCCATCCCTGGGACAGGAACTTCTGGGTGATGTGAAAAGAGAGCAGGGCTTAAACTTGACTTTCCATCGTGGTGACAGATTGCTCATCGCTGGTGTGGAAAGATGACTACCAAGCCAAATCTTGAAGCCCACTCTCAAGATTTGCTCAACCCTACGATACCAAAGCTCCTGTTTTATCTGCATAGGAATTAGGGGCAGCATTTTATTTAAGGAACTCAGAGTATGGCCCAAGTAGAAACCATGCATTTTTCAAACCATTTCCTATTCCTAGAAGACAACAGTCAACTATAGTAGCATGTAATTACACTCTATGGCAGTGCCTTCTGTTTTTATTGTGGTAAAGATCTTTAGTTGTCTATGAAGAGCAGCTATAAAGAACTAAAATATGTTTGGACTCTCTTGTTCTGTGAAGAGTTAGAAATGCAGACTGTGAGCCAGATTCTCATCTCTCTTACCTGGCACAAACCTAAAGCCACTGCATTTGTAATGATAGCAAGTGTCCAACTATATATAGGCCTGGCTGTGAGCAGGAGTTGAAGCTGTAATTTTCAGTAGCTGGTTAACAATGCTGCACTATGTGGCTGTTTTTCTGATGCCCATTCATATGCATTTTATATGTAATTTTTACCTGTTGATTTTAAGAGAAGATACTGGAGAAGTATAATAAGGAAATGGTAATATTCTTATTTAAAGGCGTACTATTAATTAGTAAAGGCCACAAACCAAAATTTTAATTGGATTATGTTTTTTTTAAAAAAAAACAACCTTCCCTGCAATTGGCAATGCAAATAATGTTCGTAGCTGTGTATCAGTGCATGAGAACCAGGAAGAAAAAGTGATCATAAAATTTAAAAAAAAAGAGAGGAAGACATCTCTTAGATTGTTTTTTTTTTCTGTTGTTTTTTGGGTTGGGGGTGGTGGTAGGTGGGCACAGGATTGAAAGGGACCTTTTGAGGTTTTGACTCTACTTTCCTGTTACTACGGGCAGCATCTGATTCCAGTCATTAGCAAGTTCTGTCTTACAGCAGTTTATTTTTTACCCAGTTATTTTTACTAGAAATCTTTTTGCAAAATTCTACGGATACATCCATATATCTGAAAAAGGATTAAGTCGTAAGAACTATTCTGCAAGAGGCAGAGCAAAAGACTGGTTAGTATGATGGAGGAAAGGTTGAGCTAGTCCTACTCCACCAGAGCAGAGAGTCCTTACAGCACAGTGTCCTGTTTCTGATGGTGGTCAGTCACAGCTATTAAGAGTTTTAAGAACAAAGGGGACCTACAACAATCCTTCCGTTGCTTATCTTCCCAGTTAAGATAGAAGACAGATTGTATCTTCATCTTTCGTGTTTAGTGTCCCCTGGTAGAATTTTTTTTCCTCTATGAGTTTACCTAATAATTTGTGGAACCTGTTTGTCATTTTGATCTCCATAGCATCCTGTGGCAGTGTCCCCCGCAGTTTAATAAAGCTCTGTGTAGATAAGTACTTCCTTATGTTGTTTCAGATCTGTCCTTTAATATCATAAATACATTTCATGCTCTCTGTATTATGCCTTTTGAGAAATTTGAATGAGGTTCTCTGTTTACCTTCTCTGTGCTGTCAGCGATTTTTTTTTATGTCCCTATTACTGCTTTTCAGACTCCCCCCCCAATCCCAAGCTGAAAAACACTAGTAAATTCAGTTTTTTCTGGTACCATACCGTATGTTTGATCATTTTTCTCACTCTATTCTAGTTCCACTATAGGTAGTTTTGAGATGAGAGCGGATATGGGACTCCTTAACCACAGACAGTGTTCAAGATGTGATTTTTAAGAGCGGAGGCTAGAAGAACATGTCTTGTTAAACTGGCACAACAAAGTTGAAGGGGGGATGATTGTTGTGTAAGTACTTCAGGGAGTACAAGCACCAGGGGAGGAGAAGAGTTATTTAAGCTAATGGACAATGTTGGCATGAGAACAAGTGAGTATAAACATACCATAAATAGATTTAGGCTGGAAATAAAATTTCTGATCATTGTTTGTAGTCTGGACTAAACTGCACAGGAGAAAAACAGTAGACAACTGTGGTGAAAAGGGTGTTAGATTCTTAGAATTAACTTGTATTTTAAATAATAAAAGGCAATGGTACTAGTCACCATTTCTAGATCTGGAGCCCAGAGAGATCCTTGGGCACATTCATGTGTCTGCTGCCATTTTCCGGCAAGGAACCTTTTCCACTTTTCATGGTATTTCACATTAAAAATGCTGGGAAGAGAAGCGAATCTCTGTTTTTAGTAACAAAGCTCCTTTATGTATGGCTCCAATTTTGTGAACATGTATGCAACGCTATGTGTTGGATCAAACCTAAGAAATAGTAAGTAAATGGACTGAGAATCACTGGACAATGAATTGGATTATATTCATAAATTAGGGGGTGAAAGCATAAATTCAGGTCAACTTGAAACCAGTGTGATTTTTCAGACGCGTTGAGCATTGTTTTACATCAGGTTTTCTTTAAATTCAGAGGTGCTGGTGGACAAAGAACATTCCTGAACACCTTTGAATAAATACTTCCAGTTTTTACTTGCTTGCTTACCAAGAATTCCTACCATAGCTATCACTAGGCCAGCTCCACCCATAGAAGCAAGAGCAGCGCAGGTACTAGTTACAGCAATTAGTGTTTTAACCAGAGTGGTGTCTGAAACAGATCTGAGCACGTATAAATGGCACAACATCAGAACAGCATCAGCTTCAGGAGCCTGCCCCGGGGCTACCACCAGGAAAGCAACATTCCTCGTAGGAGCAGTGGGAAAACTCTGCCAAATTCCCCAAGACAGACCAGTCCCTGGAGATCTATTCAGGGTACTTCCTGTGGGAATACGAACATATTAGAAAGCAAATACTGACAATTAAAAATAAGCATTGAAAGTAAAAACTGAGTCCTCCTAGTGTTGGAAAAAATCTGGGAAGGGGGGAAAAAAGAGGTAGAAAGACAGCAAAACAATTCTGTGTGAATTATTGTATGATGTATTTTTCTGGGTGAGATTCAAATAAATTTTACATCAGTCATTCCAAGTGGTGCAGGAGCAAAAAGGGGTTTTAAACTGTCACATTTTGTCCTTGCTAGGCACCAGCTAAAGGGGTTTGAAGTGGTCTCGCACAGCACTGCCTGAACTCTGCTTGGTGTCAACAACAATTTTAAATACCAATAGTCTGCAAGAAGATTTGCTTATACAAATATGTGTGTTGTGAATCCTTTTTGTTGATAAAAATCCTGATTACGAAGTTCATAATCTACTGCAAATCAGACATTTCTTGGTAGTTATCAGATGCTAATAATTAATTTATCTTCCAGAAAATAACAAGTACAAAAGAAAATGAGGATTAAAATAAATTTAAATTTGTTTTTCTCTTTACTGATTTAAATTGTGATTGGAATCGGTGATTTAAATAATTTTGAATAATTTCTGCTCTTTTACACTGTAGGATAGTAGATGCCATGTGGTAGGAGAGAGCTGAAATTTATTCAGAAAGATATCCCTGTTCTGGGATCTCTACAAATCTATTAAGAAACAAAACCACATAGTTGAGGTTTGAGGGATATTTTTTTTTTTTTTTTTTTTTTTTTAGGGGACTTCCCACAGTAGCTGTACGCATATGAAACTAAGCCCTTTCCCTGCTAAATACACTTGGGAGCAGGAAAAAACCTGATGCACCAGAACCAAATACTTCTTTGGGTACTGTGCAAAGGAGTAAAAGCTGTTGAAGCTACTGGGAGTTTCTGTCAAGTGTCTGCTTTCCTGGGGCAGCTCCTTGCCTGACTTGTTTATTTTTGTGAGCACTGCTTCAGTCTCATATCAACATTAGTCCTCAAGACAAATTCATTTCTGTGGTAACTCTGTGCAGGCCAGAGGAGTTTTCAGTTTGGTGTATGTGTATCATACATAACATGCTCAAAGAACCTCACTTTATATTGCCTCAGTATTTTTCTAAAAGCTTTGCCTGGTGACTTGACAGATTATTTCTCACCTCAAGAGGCTGTACTTGAAATATTGTGTCCCTTCAGGGAGTAATTATAAATAGCAAGGACTTGAATGAGCACCTTCTTAATCTCCCATCTTTGACTTAATATTTTCCCTTCTTATCAACTCTCAGCCACTTGCTTTGAAATCTGACCAATAGCTTTATGTGATTAATATATCAAACAGGTAAATTAGAGCCATTTTGGCTCAGAGTAGAAATTTGAACGGATTGGAAAAAATGAACAGACATCTCTCTTTTCAAACTGTTGTGCTCCAAGTATCAGATGAGAAGATTTATGTATTCTTCCCCATTGTCATTCCTCTACCATATGCGTGAATATTCAGTAACATGAATTTTTCCCGACTACGTCTGCCATTTTTCAAGATAGCAGCTTTCTCTTTTATTTCATGATAGTAAAAGTGCTGATGAAAACTACTTCAGTCTTAAGACCTTTTTCTTAGACTCTGTATGTGAAATGAGTTGTTGGGTCTCAGATTTTATGACCAGCAGCTCACCTACATTCATTGCTGAGTTGGCCAACAAAACCAAAGAAAAGGTGAAGGTTTGAACCTGGTTTAAGTATTTCACCATCCTTGTGCTCTCCCCCACCCCGGCATTAAAACCATTCAAGCTCTGAGTTACGTATCTGAGATTTAATAGTTTTGTTTCTGGATCGAAGCACATTGGCAGAGCAATGGGGAAGGCGTTTGTCATTCCACAGTACGTGCTGTGCAATTATGGACATTAATCCTGCGTGCACTTTTCAGAACAAAATTGAATTGTATGTTCTGTCCCTGAGAAGATGGCTTCCTTTTAGTTCCATAGCACATTGAAATTAAAGTCTGCTGAGAATATAAATGAGGTCTTGTTTCAACTTTACGACTTTCCTGCAGGCACTAGTAGACCAGATAGAAGAGGTACAGAAGTTCTTTCGTTTTTCACAATTAGCAAATACAACAAAAGATATGGATAAATTCTGATAAAAGCGAAGCAGCAGAGACTTAGTCTAGTGTGGTTTGGTTGTTTATGTCCTGGAAGTTTCCCTACAAATGCAAATCAGGTTTGTAGGTGACAGGAGAGCACCTGAGCTCTCATGAGACAAACTGTACTTCAGCTTTTCCTTTGCTTATCATTTGTTTGCCTCTAAATGTTTGGGTTTGGTCTCTAGATTTTAAAGCTGCTGCCCACACGTTGGACACAACTGACCATCTTACAGCATTCTGTGCTGCGTCAGAGTGTACTCGAGCCACTTACAAGAAAGCAGGTTACATATCCTGGTTAATGCACTCTTTCAGCTAGCAGCCACATCTATTTGCATGTTCCTCCACAGCGTGGCAGTCACTTCTTATCTTCTTAGGAGCCTAGTTTTTGCATTTACAGGCAGAACATGGCTCTTGGAGACACAAAATGTGCTGTGGAAACACTCTGTGGCGTAAGGATCTGTGGAAGAAGGAAGAATGGTGGGATTTCCCTCATTTCCCAGTGGGTAGTCCCAATCTGGCCATGGCTCTTTGTGTAGAGAAGAGCCTGTCTTGTGTGATAGCTGAACTTGATGTTTCACTGCTCTGCAGTCTTATTTATTATATTTCTAAGATGACAGGGATGTTGGTGTTTTGGGGGGATTGTTTTGGTTTTAAGGTTTATAAGAGAGAGAGTGAGTGAGTTATTATGAGCACCTTCTGTCTGGGCTCTTGCTGGTTTGGGTGCTGCTCCTCTACTGTAATAGTCCACAGTTTTTGTCCTTCAAGAGACAGTCATACAGCACTTGCTGCCTTTGCTTCTCCTGTGTTGGATACTGGTTAGGGAAAGTATGTGCAGTATAGGCATTACATGAAGGGAGCAATCAATTTATTATTTTGTCTTTAGTTGATCTAAGGTTGATCAATCAGACTGTTTATTAAAGAGATTTTGATGGATACTCAGTGCATCTGATGACTACTCTTATGTCATAGTTCAGGTAGAATAGATAGTAGGAAGTAGTAAGATCATGATACTAGATGGATATTTAGGTTGTCAGAATGTCACTGCTAGTGTTGAGAGTATGACTGAAATATTGGCTAGAACTCTTGAGAAAAGTGTCGTGAAATTTGCCCAGGCCCAACAGTTAAGATCATATTTCATGTGAATGGACACTTACACCAAAACAATGAACCTTAGAAAGCTATTGGGTAACTCTCTTATTCTGATACAGGTCAATAATCGTGACTCATAAACATCTCAGTGGGTTTCCTTTTCAGAAACATATGTGCTGGCCTGCAGAAAGCACCAGCAGCTCAAATCACAAGATCTTCTTTCAAGGGCTTCCATATAAACCAGTTTGAGGTGGTTTTTCCAATGTAAATATTTTTTTCCAGTACCAGCTAAATATACTTTTCTATTAAGATGCATAAAAAGTTTAAAGGGAAGGTTAAATCAAAGGGGGGTGTGCCACATTAAAAACTTTATTTCACCTCATTGAGAATCACAGAACCCTAAACTCTAGTGTCTATTATGAAAACACAGATCCTATTTAGCACTGGTAGGAGCAGCTGAAATCTGTTGGTACAGAAGATGCTCAGGAGCAAGTGAGTACGGCGCAGGGGTTGTAGTCTTCCTCCCCCCATCTTGGTTTTACTACTTAAGGATATTTGCATGAGAATAAAATCTGGTTCTTTGGCACTCATCTGCTCCTGCTGTTTATTCTTTGCTTGAGGTTATTGTCTCAGTTTGTGACAACATAATTGGTTTCTGTGGAGAAGATTATGATATTGATGAGACTTATATATGACTTCAGGTGAGGTGCAATCAAAGCAACAGTTCAGAATAGAAGGTACTGTCTGTTTTCGTGCAGTTTTCACTAAGGCTCATTCAGCAGTTTAATTAAGGATGCTATTTATTACTAAATTACACCACGTGAAGCTGAAGTATGGACACAGTTATGTCAATACCAGCATGACTAGGGTCAGTGCTGCTTATTTTGTTTTCTAAGCTCATGTAAACTGCACCAGGCTAGTCAAATACACATTCTTCACACAAGGGTTGTTCACTATTTGTCGTAATTTAGTGTTCTCTAGTGTAGACACACTGGAAGAATTGAGATGGAAAATGCTTTCTTAATAGTTCTTTCTGTGTGTTAAATATTTCTTTAAATGGTTAGCTGCTCTTGTACAAGATGAGATTCTTTGAGAGCAATTATAATCAGAAAAGTTTATTTTATTGTGTTGTTTTCCCCCCACTGATTCCCAATTTGCTATTTTATATCATACCCTATCCAATTTTTTTTTTTTTTTTAAATGCCATCTCAGCAATGTTTACCTCACATTTGGAAATCATTCCGAGATCTTCTTGGCATGTGTGTCTTCACTCCTAACACAGGCCTCGTAATTAGAGCTCATTTGTCAATTGTGTTGCTGTTGTAAGCAGCAGACTGGAACACGCTCTCCCGTGGCAGGGCTGGCTGTGGAGTGAGGTTTGATGTGGGTTACACTTGGTGACCTGCTGCAGCCCAGATAGGCTAATGCAAATATCAAGAGTGCTAGTATGCGTTGCAGATGAGAGGAGTAGGATGATCTATGTCATGATTTAATTTGCTGTGAATGACATTTCTCTGTGGTGTGACTGGTGGATTGTCCTTGGGGGATGTCACAAGTTATGGTTTTTTTTTTTTTTCTCCTGTCTGGATTACGGAGCCAAAAGGCTGGAGGGATGAGCAAGTGTGAGCCAGGTTACGCGGAGCCTCGCGTGGAATTGGCACAGGCTAGTGGAGACTTGGTCTGCCCATGGGCAGGTGTGGGACCAGGCGTCTTCCTTCCGGATGTCATCTGTTCTCCTGCCTCTGCTGGAGGCCAACTGTGTAATCGAACCGCAAACACTGCTGTAATCATGTCAGTTATCCTTGCTCCGTAGTTTAAAGCTCTCCTCTGTAGGCCTGTCTTTGAGACGCGCATCCCCCCCTTCCTCTCTCCTGGATTCTGATATTACCTTGTGGTTCTGAAAGCCAAGGCCTTAGGCACATGCCTTTCATGCCTCAGCTCCTGCTCCTAGTTGTGTACAAACACAATGGGGAAAGAGAGAAACCCGAGGAGACGGGCTGAACGTACCCAATCCCATTCTGGAGAGCCCCATCTTGTGTTGCAGGTAAAATGCTCCACTCCCGGCCTTGTGGATGAGCAGGACTGGGAGAATACCATCACGTACCCGTAATTTGAGTTTGAGTTGGCGAGAGGACAGAAGTACAAACAAGAAATGGATATTTAAGGTATTCAAAATAAGGAAGGGGCATAATTAAATGATTCACTTGGCTCTATCAGCACTCTCCTGTAAATATGTGTTTCAAGTTTGACTGTGTTTTGTTAGTTAAACTTGAGCGACCAGGCTTTGTGTAGATCACGGTGTCACAGGGGCTGTGAGTGGGTGTAAGGCAGCATTGCTGCTCGCTCCTGTGCCTGCTCCTGCCTGTTGCTGGCCTCCTTTTCTGGGCTACCCAAAGTTTTTGTATGGCCATGTGGTAATTCAGAGAAGGGAACTGAACTTGAAACTAGTTTGGCAAAAAATCCTGATACAGGGACCATTAGATGTGCTTCTTTATGGCTTCTTGGTTGCTCAGCACATGCAAATATTTAATCTCATGTTTAATTCTGTGTTGTGGGCGTAGGAGCCAGAGGCAAAATCCTAACAACTTGAATGGAATCGGGATTTCCCCTGAAAGCAGGCCCATAAATCCAATCGGAAATTTAATTCTCAGCGCTCAAATTCAGGCCTGTGTGTCCTGACCCTCAGCCTCAAGCTCTCGAGGGCGAAGGCAGCGTCCGCGTTCAGGTGCTGGCCCTGCTGTGACCTTTGGATCCAGAACAGGTCCCCGACCGACTGCTGGGCAGCATTTCATAGCGCAGGGAGGGTATTTTATTGTAAAACCCCAGGAGTGGGGTCAGGATGTCGAGCGGGGCTGGAAATGGTTCCTCAGGAGCAAACAAAAAAAGGGGGTGCCTGCACGGGGAGCAGCGTGAGGCCAGATGCGAGCAGCTCTGCAAGCCGGGTCGCCTTGTTATCCCATCATCACCGCATCCCATCGCATCCCGGCGCTGGTGCTGCCGCAGCAGGGGCTTCATCGCTTGAAATCCCAAAGTTTGCTCCGTGCCTTCCTCCTCCCGAGGGACGGAGGTTCCCTCCTCCCGTCCCGACCCTGGCAGCGGCAGGTAGCGAGGCGGGGGGGGGGGGGGGGGGGCGTTTGTGTCTGTCTGTCTGTCTGAGCGCGTCTCCTTTGTCTCCGGCAGCCCGTGCAGCGCCGTGCACCCTGCGGGCGGCCGCGCATCCCAGCGCCGCGCATCCCCTCCCCTCCAGCCCCGCTCGGCACACCCAGGCAGGCCCAGCATCGGCCCGCCCCCCTCCTCCCTCCCTCCCCTCCTTCTTCGCTCTCCAGATCGCGGGGCTAATTACCAGCAGGGGACTAATTGCCAGCAGGGCGTTAAAGCCACCGCCGGCCCCGGCTGGGCTGGGCTGCGGCGGGGCGGCCGGCGCTGCCCCGGCCGCGCTGTCCCCGCTGTCCCCGCAGGCCGGCTTTGTGCAAGCGGGCCGCGATTGGCCGTGCCGGCAGGGCCAGCCCCTTCCTGGCTGCCTGGCATGAATATGCACGGCCCCCCTTCCTCCTCCTCCTCCTCCTCCTGCATGTGTGTGTGTGTGTGCGGGGAGCGGGGCTCCGCCAGCAGCGCCGCTCCAGCCATGTCAGCTCGGCTCCGCCTGGGCCCACCATGAGCCATGGCCATGTCTGCGAGCGCCGACGAGGAGGACTACGAGTCGGAGCCGGAGCCCGAGCCGGGGCCGGGGCCCGAGCTGGGGCCGGAGCAGGTCCGGGGCGGGCGGCGAAGTTTGCAGCAGGAAGGGAGGGGAGGAGGCTGGGCCGGGCAGCGCCGAGCCGCGCCGGCAGCGGGGACGGGGAACAATGTGGGGGGGTCGGGAGCGGCCCCGGGGCTGCGCGCCCGGCGGCGGCGCCGCCGCGGCTGCGGGCGTGTCCGCGGGGCGCGGAGCGGGGCGCGGGAGCCTCCCGCCGCGGGGCCGGCCCGGGGCGCACGGCCTCGCCCGCCGCGGGCGCCCGGGGGCACCGGGAGTTGGGCTCCTCCGAGGGCCCCGCGCCGCTTCGGAGGCGGATGCGCTTGGAGTGTGTGATTGTGCCTCTCGGGGGGTTTCCCTGCCGCTTCCAGAATTTTTTTTTTTTTTAATTTTTTTTTTTTTTCTAATAAGATTCCTCAAATAGCTGAGAGGGCTGCAGGACTTCAGGAGGGAGTCTGATGCTGAGCCCGGCTACCTTGTCTTAGTTTGATTTATAGCCAAAACCTCCTTTCCATTCCCAGGGACGAGGGATGTGGAATAAAGAGAAGGATGTGTGCTGAAATTAAAAGAGAACTTTTATTAATACTTCCAGGCTTTATTCTCTGATGGTTTTTTTGTTTTGTTTTGTTTTGTTTTTTTTTTTTCCTGTGGGGGAAGGAGAATAAACTTTTTAAATTTATGAAGTAATCTGCAAAAAATAATCCAGAACATATGTTCTAGATTGCAGATTTTGCTCTCTAAGAACTGCCTAAGCAATTAAAAATGCACCAGGAATAGAATTAAACATGTGTATGCAATTTAAACATAAACTTGATAGTTTTATTCCTAACTCAAGGTGTTTTGCTCTTTAAATAGCCTAATAATTTGCTTTTAGAGAGAAGTTCCTATGTAGGCCGGGTGTTGAGTCTATCCTCCAAACCCCATCTAATTTCTAATAACTTTACGATGTTTTGCTTCATAACTGCACCAAGAAAGCAGGGTTGAAAAAGAGTTTGGACTGGCCATTCTGGTGTGCCTTGGGTGCTCCCCAGGGATGGCAGATCTGGTGTGGAAACCTTAAGAGAGATGTTAATGTGCTGCCCTGGCCTGGTGTAGTGTCAGTCCACGAACCTAAGCTGGATCTTGGACAAGTAACTTTATTAAGGCTTTACTTAATTCTGCAGATCGTGTGAATGTGCAGGCCTGTGCTGCTGCTCAATTCACTGCTCAGCTCCCAGACCTGGTAGTTAAAATATCCCAGCCCCCTTTCTTTTCTTAAACTTTGTCCCACACCAGGCCTTTTCCATTTGCTTCTCTGTTTTGGTGTGATTACTGTAGGCTTTTTGAAAAGAGGTAATGTTCGGGGAGCAGATTGATCTCAGCTGCATTGTACCAGCTGTGCAATAGCTACTGGAGGTGCTAGTTCTTGCTGGATGAATTTGGAAAGTTGGTTATGTTTTGGGATTCTTCAGCTCTTCTAGAACCTGAGGCTTTGATAGCAAATTTTTTTATTTAATAGTTAAAAATTAATACAAGAAAGTGGAGAGCCTTCTTGCGGATTTCTGAAAAGGCTTGTTCTGATCCTAAATTATAACACTGTGACCTACGGAGTAAAGACCTGTGGGGTGGTTTTTTTTCTTTGTTCAGAACTGTTCCATGATAAAACGCGTTGTGTGGATCCAACTGTATTTTCATACAAGCCTGCTTTAGCTTGTGTAGTTACTACATTTTTTTACACGGGACATGTCACACTGGTATCATGTAGCGCTTCTACTGCCATTAGTCTCTGGTGTGTAACAGGTGAAAGGCTTCAGCTCTACAGGTGTAGTTGAGCAGCACAACTTCAGTGCTTGGGTAGGACCTGTGGGTTTTGTCGCTCAAACTTTCTTCTGACTTTGATTCCTCTTTCTTTAGTCTATGTGTAAACTAGGAAAGCAAAAAGACTGCCAGGTTTCCCAGCACGAGAGCAGGTAGGATTTACTGCGCTTGTACTAGTTGCAGTCAGCACTGGGGGCTTGGAGGTGTGTGGGTGCTGGGGTTCATGTCCTGCCTGGTGCTGGCCCTTGCTGGGTAGCTCAGGGAAGGAAGAAATTCAGTTTTTGATGGTGACGCTTCAGCGTGTGTAAACAGACTGAGAAAGAAGCTCCTGGGTGTGGGTAGGGGGATTTGTCCTGAAGTAACAGTAAGAAGAAAAACTACACTTGCACAATGTGCCCCAAGTCTGTATAACTTGTGTCTGTCTTTCTTTTTAAGAGCTCCTACTTTGGATACAGCTTATCTGCAAAAGCATTTTTTTTGCCAATATATCTTATTCCACAGTCTAGGCCTAACTTCTACCTCCTCACCACCAGAGGAAAATAAACGGGGGCACTTGTATTGGCACTGACGTGCCAGTTTATCACACCCTAAACAACGTAGTTGGCAGAAAAGCTGCTGGAGTGTCACTAATGCCCAGATGAACCTGTGAGGTATCAACTTTTCTATTTACTTGTGGCAAATTGATTTGTTTATTCAGTAGTGGAGCTCTGTGTGGTCGCCTGCCAGTGATCACTAGGAGCCACGCTGCTTTTTTGCCCGAGAGGGTGAGAAAGTTTGTAGGTATGAGTTGGAGGAGATGGTGGCAGTGAACGTGTGGAGAGCATTAGTCCTATTTGGGGATGGCTGGGCTTGGAAAAGTTCCACCGCCTTCCCCTTCCCTCTGATGCTGCTCGCGTAATGGGGGACCTTGGCCTTGTCTTGCAGGACACCTCCACCCCGGCAGGAGCCTGTGCTGATGATGGGTGATAGGAGTCTTGTAAACAGCCACTGCTAGAGGAAAACAACTCCCCTGGAGTTGGTGTGTGTAGACTTTGGGCTGATACGCTGTAGTCAGACATGTTAGATCTGTGGTGTTGGCTTGCACTCTTCAGTTAATACTGCTTGTAAGGATGTTATTGGCATCGGTGTGATTTTTTTTTTTTTTTTTTTTTTCTGTCTTAAACTAGCTTCTTCCTCATCCCCCCTGAACTCTTGCAGTCACATCATCCTGTCCTTTCTTCCTTCTTCCTCCAAGTTCTTCCTTTGACAAGGGTTTCTGTTAACTGCTGAAGAGATGTAAGGTTTTAATGCTGAGGAGCTGCTGACTTGGTTGTGATTATCTAGTGCAAGACAGTGTGTGTGTAACAGGCTGTCAGCCTGCCAGGCAGTTTAATGCCAGTCCCTGCATTTCAGGGTTAATGTAGAGTTAATGACGGGGTCTGTTTCAGAGACCTCTGGTAAAGTGACTTTGGTGGATCTCAGTCCATTGCATTGGTATGTGTGTTGCTGTTCTACACCACTGCTGGTAATTGTCAATTTGACTGGTTTTCTTAGCAGGAAGGCCAGAACTGCATGCCTAGGAGGCTAGGGGAGGGACACGCCGCTGCAGCAGTCGGGACAGTGTTGCTTGCTAGCCCTGGGCAGCAAGCAGGGAGCTTTGTCCTCCAGAACTTCCACCCTGTTTGAATTGAAAAATGCACCTCTGTGTCTGCACACCTCTGTGTCTGCACACCTCTGATGCTATGGGAAGAGGCAAGGAAATAATTGACCAGAAGCCTTTGCTGTGGCACCCCGTGGGATTCTCCAGCACCCAGTGTCAGCCCGTGACCCAGCCTGTTTAGGGTGGTGTTTTAGCTGACTACAGTTATGAATTGTGGGTTAATGTGTGTGGCTTTTTTTTTCTCCATAGTGTTTATTTATCAGATATTATAAAGAAACAACTGGTAATTAAATTTGTCTATTCTAATTCTGGTCAAACAATTGTACTGGGTTGCAGTGCCATATAAAGATCTAAGTGCAGGACTGGCACCTGGGAAGTCCTGAGCCCTTGTCTGTCTTTCAGTGCTGATACAGTTGCGTGGACTTGGGCAAACCACAGCAAATCACAATAATCTGAATCTGTCCATGTGTTACAGAAGGAAATCACCCCTGTTTTGCAGACGGAAGGGATGAACTTACGTGGCACAGCACCTTAAAGCAATGAACACTGCACATGTATGGTGTCTTGTCCTGGAGAGATTTACACAGTGGATACACAAGGTGTTCAGCTAGTACTTGGTTGGGAAGTGAAGCGCTTCAGGGTCTCACTGAGTTGGCCACGTGATAAGCCCTTCTGAAGGGCTCTGCACATGGCCCTGGGTTTTTCTCAGAGTTGTTGAGTCTGAAGTAATGGTACAGTGCCACTGGCAGCAGTTTAAGCAGGTCACTGAAGCTGAGTGGTGGAAAGACCCATGCCCAGGTAAAGGCCGCTTGCAGAAGAGCCTGTTTCTAGGCTGCAGGCTTGGTCAGCCTTGTTTTTTAGGACCAGGAACCCCTCCTTCCTGGGACTTGGCAGCAGGGTCTGATGATCTTCCTCTCCAGAGCAGAGGATTTTTTGTGTGAAGTTACCTCCTGGTGTTGGGATAGCAGTTGGGGAACATCAGCACCTACTTAATGATGCATTTAACAGCTGATAGCTACTGAAGTGTTGTCTCCAAAGCTTGAGGCTCTTGCTATTTTTGTTTACTCGAGGTCTTTTGAGTTATTTTTTACAGCTGTGAAGATTTGAAATCTGTTGCTGTAAAAATCAGACTTGTCTTTCTGTTGTAGTAAGGGTTGTGCTCAGGGCAGAGGTCCTTAGTGCCTTTGCTGCTTTTGACCCTCGTGATGGTGGGTGGCTTTTCGGTCACTGCTGAGCAGGGAAATGAAATATGGTGAAATTGTGGTCAGGTACCTGTAAGCAGGCAGTGAAAACTTCCCAGCAGCCAACTGTTTGTCAGTAGCCAAGATAAACTAATGTCCTGAGTAGTGACTTTTTCCCGTAGCATTTTCTAGGCGTTTGGTTTGAGTTTAAAGTGTCATACCTGGGCTTATTCTGAGATCTACATAGCCCTGTTGAGAGAGACTTCAATTGTTTATGACACCCTACACAGTCCCCTAATTATTGTCCAACTGGAGTGTTATCTAATTCCCTGGGGTTTGTAGGAGCTCAGCACTTCAGTTTGAAAATCAGTTTGCAAATTTGTCCCCTTTCCTGTCTAAGGAATGGGTGTGTCTAATCACTGTGGTGTTCGAGGGTGATCCCAAATTAATGATTTGTAAATGGCTTCGTAGTTGATGGTGTATTACCTTTGATGGCCTAAGTTTACTTCCAGTACCCAGGTGCTGTAGAGACCATGGTACAGTCTGCTTCAGGGGCAGGAGGAGGTTACCTTTGTGTATTGCATGGCAGTAATCTGGAGGGGACCAAAAAAACCCAAACGAAAAAAAAAACAAACCACCAAACCCTAGCAGGATGTCCTGTTAACAGGTCTTGTTTTAGAGGGCAGTGCAAGTCCACCAGCTTTCTAGTTTGCAGTGTAATAGAGGTAGGTATTTACCATATTAATCCTAATATGTTTCAGCAGCTGTTTGCAGAGCTTCATTAGGAGATTGGGAGAGTGGTTGCCATCACTTGAACATTCTCCTGCCCATCTTTTGAAGACTTGCTTTGGCCAGAGAAGGATGGGCATGGGTCCTCTGGAGGCGCTGGAGAAAATAGGGGAATGCTTGTGATAGCATTCCGGGCGGGCTCTGTCTCAACTCCCTGTTTTTTGTTGTAACACTTCAGAAAAAAAATCTTCAGATTTGGTATAATCTTTGTCTTTTTGACAGTTCTCAGAGGTGGCTGCTGGGGACTACAGAGTAAGCAGGCACAGACTGTGCTTGAGGGTTTCAGCTCACCTCCTTTGGAAAGGAGACGATAGGATCTGCTACACAGGAGGGAGACTACACCGGTTTAAACCTAGTTTAGGGCTTAGTGTGTCACCCGGCTGTGGAGCTGCTGTTTGCTGGCCACCGTGGTGAACCCAGCTTAAGGAATCCTGCTGTCCTCTAACAGTTGCTTATTATTTACAAGACAGGTCCACAGATCTGTGCTAGGAAGGTGGCAAACTGCAGTACAAAGATGGGAACAGGAGCTGGGAAAGAAATCTTCACTTACTTTCGCTACCAGGCCTGGTACATTGTAAAACTGCAGTCTGGGCTGGAAATTTTGCAGCATCTCTTCACTAACATCGACCTGGAATTTATCTGGCTGTCTGCCATGTGCTAAATAAACCCCAAGTCATGTTGGAGGCTCCTTCTACCCCCTTGAATCCCAGCCTCTTTCTGGGATAGCAACCCACAGGCCAGATTTTCTTCTGTGGAAGTTTTTAAGCAACCACTTTGGAGCCCCTTGAAACTAGATACTAGTGGGAATTCCTGCAAGGCCCCTCTAGCCTTGCTGGCTGTGACATCCTGGAGTGAAAACGTGGCTTGGACTGAGGATGGGTCGGTTGGTAAATTAATACAAACCCAGCTAGTACAATTGCTTGAATTTCCTAATGAGCAGTGAAGAGCTGTGGGTAGGTAAGAAATATTACATACAGTGAGATCAGAGGTCTGCACCTCTGCTGTGTGGTGATCTGTAAGGAAAGCTGAGTTGTGTGGTCTGGCTTCAGACTTGTTCTTGTACCTTCACCTTCCTGTCTTTTTTTTTTTTATTCTAAAATTCTATGTTCAAGCACTGCATTTTAACCACTTGCATCTTTGCGGTGTACTGGAGCTTAAGATGCTGTCCTCAGAATTAGGACTTGGCTCGTATTACTGTGGCAGAATCAGCTGGAAAAGTACCGAGTTTGATTTTTCCTTGAAAGAGACTGCATTTTAAAAAGACCATTCTGATGGGGTCCTATCTGTTGTTTGCCTTCTTAAAAAAACTTAATCATGTTCAAACCTAGTTGGAAGGAGTCAGATGCTCATGCAGAATCTTCCATGTGCTCTTGGCAGGGGGAGCTGCCCAGGTTGTTGTATGTATTTTGGTTTAACTTGTTCCCACTGATGTCTAGACTTCGGTTTGTGTCTTGCTTCCCTTGCTAGTGGAAGGAGACTCTAATAGGGAGAATGGAGGAGTGATTCATGCTGAGGAAGGAAATTATCTCTTATCTAGGTTGCCTCTAAGCCAGTCCTGCCATAACTGACTTTATCCTTGAGAGGCTGAAAAGTTGGTTTAAAGGGTAAATATTTATTCTTTGGAGTGTCTGAAATTTATCTGAGATGGAGGTGTCTGGTGTGGTTGCTGATGGGAAGGAAGCTACACTTGTCTGTTCACATAGCACAGTGCGATTCAACCTGCAAGCAGAACAAAAACTGTTCTAGAGGAGCATAATTAAAAACTTGCTGAAATCTGTTTAACCTCATTGACTAAGCAGTGTTTTCTCCCACCTCAGTTATGATAGTACGTCTGTGGGAGAGAAAGCTAAGAGGTCTTGCTCCTGGCTTCTCTTTTCCAAGCACTGAGGTTCCTGGGTTGGAGACTCTTAAAATACCAGTGCTCTTCTGCATCTTAGGGAAAGTCGCTGGAGCTTTGCTAAGTCAGCTGGGAGGAGGATCAAATACTCAGCCATGTGGCTTTTCTTCAGGGTTGTATAGTAGGACACTTTGGGAAGTTTTTGTAGTACCAAGTAGGATGTTTCCATACCCTTTCTTTTAAAAACTGCAGTGGAAATTCTGCATGGCTTTCTATAGACAACCTGCCCCTTGCCTTGGTGACTGCCCAGAATTCAGCAGAAACAGAAAGTGAAACTGCCTGGTCTGTTGGTCATATGCAGAGATGTGCAGAAAGGGGAAAAACTGTATAAATGCTAATCCAGATGATCTTTGCAGTCCTATTATTACCATCTTTATGGAGAAAGCTGTCAGTGGTAAGAATGAGCCAAGCCAATTCTTGCATAATTAGCCCCATACAATTACATGGTATTTAGTGATGTTTGGCTTGAGTGGTAAGTTCTTGGGTGTAACAGGGAGTTTCTGATGAGAACATGAAATGTAGATATCCAGAGTGAATATGCTGCAGTTAACCTAATCATTTAAAATCTTTTCATGCTCCTTTAGCTTCTGTCTTAAAGGTCATTGAAATCTAGACCTGGGATGCCCTTTCTAGCCTTTGCACAGCATCAGTTAGTGTTCTATTTTTGAGCACTTGCAGTACTGGATATGAGGGGAGCTACTTTGGAAGGGTTTTGTAGTATTTGTGGTTTATTGCCTACTTTATCGCTTGGCAGTAGTTCGTACTCTCCTGGTTTTTTAGGGAGATTGCTGTGCCTTGAGCCATTGTTGCTGAGGGTCTCTCTGCTGCACCTAACCTCAAAATTACTTTTGCTGCCTCCTTGGATTCTTCCACTTCCAGCAGAGGAAAGTAGACCTTCTGGCTTAACCTGAGCACAATCCTAAGAGCTTCCTAGCCCAGAGCTCAGCAATGGTGCAGACCTAAGTCAAGCAATATCACTTGGGACTTGGTCCTGCGTTAAACTGGGCATAAATTGAGTCTCCCTGCCCTCCTGTTGAAGTGGGCTTGCTATAGGTTTGGGATCTCTTGTTTATGCCTCGGTTTCTTTGTCTTTTTACTTTTTTTTCTGGAAAAAGTAAAGGAACTCCTTTAGCTACAAGAGTGCTAGTATGCATCTGCTGAGTATTACCCATCTGCGTATAACTCTGATACATCTGTCAGTTTTACATCGAAGATGCGTACAGTTTAGGTGGGAAGCGGGCTGTGCAATTAACTTTGTGTGTCTGGCTCTTTCAGAACAGGGCAGTCGGACGGCCCAAAGGGAAGCTGGGCACTGCTTCCGCAGTGAAGCTCGCAGCTAACCGGACAACCGCCGGAGCGCGCCGGAGGAGGACGCGATGCCGCAAGTGCGAGGCGTGTCTGCGGACAGAGTGCGGCGAGTGTCACTTCTGCAAAGACATGAAGAAATTTGGGGGACCTGGCAGGATGAAGCAGTCCTGCATTATGAGGCAGTGTATCGCAGTAAGTGTACTTGTCACTACAGCTGGTTTGGAGCTTTCTTTCCTATATCTGCGTGTCCTGGCGACAAGGTGTGGAACTGAGAACCCTGCTAAAGCGGATCAGACAAAACGGTGTCACTCCTTTCCTCTCAGTTCAGATTTCTTCTTCCTGGTGCTTTTCATCCTCCCCAAATCTTAAACCAGAATGCTACTAAAACTAAATAGCACAGCTTTCATGCTCAGTAATACAGAAGTGCAGATTCTCAGTACGCTGGAAATTGGCACTGAAATTCTGGGATTTGGGGGAGAAGAGGAAGAGTGGGACGTTCTGATTCAAAGGGAGAAGAGCCTGTTTGGTTTGGATTTCTGAATTTCCTGAGAAAAGCTGATGTGCAACTATTTAAGACTTGTAACATCTTAACGACTTAACCAAATTAAGATACAGAGAAATCTTTGACTGGCATCCTCCCAAGATTTTGGCATTGGTGACCCCAGCCCCGGGCTACTAGAGGTCTAAATTTCCATTTGTTTGCTGTTACCTAGAGGTGTGGCAGAGGGTCTGATCCAGATGAGCCAAAGAGCCATCAAGCCAGGAAAGATCCTGGTCTTCCTCAGGGACTGGAAATGGCTGTTAGATGAGCATCTGAACAGGGCAAGCAGGAAGTCAAAGAGAGTTTCCTGGGCTTCTGCGATATGTTGCTCAGAAGCTTCTTGAGTCATAAGTGATAGTTTTGTATTTAACAAATATTGACAGATTAATCTTCCGTTAAGTTGTCCAAGCAGCTTTTGAATCTGTTGCTTTCACACTTGACTGTTGTGGAGCTTCTCAGGTCTCATGTTCACAGTGTCCCTGTTCAAGGATAAAAAAGAGCTTTAGCTTTTATCTTGATTCTTTGGAAGGTCTTGTTTATGCAACTTTTAAGGGTTTGGTTTTATGTTGTTTTTTTGTTTTTTTTTCTTAAGGAGAGGAATGTTGTTTATTCATAACTGAAATATCACCCCATCTATACTGATTTCTCTCTTAACTCTTGTTACAGTTCCTTTCACTTAGGCTTTTTTTCTTTAATTCTGATGAGGAAACTGAAGTGGAGGCATTAAATGACTTGGTCTGACACTGATAAAAAACTGATAAGCACTTAAGGTTTCCAGTAGTTGCTTCTGGTAGCTCACTACATGTCCTGTTCTAAGCCATGCACTGTTCTTGTCATAGAGGATTAGATGCAACTCTGCTGGATCTTTCAGTAAAGTACGTAGAATATCTACCTTTCCACAGTGTGCTTTTGCAGCTCAAGTGTCTTTCTTTTGAACACTTGATTTCCTGGAGTGAGGCATGAATTGAACAGCATGGATGAAGAATACATTATTCTCCAGGGGGAAGAAATAGTGAAATCATGCTGCCTTTTTAGTGGAGGGATTAAATTAGGACTGCAGTGTGCTTTCTTGTCCTGACTGATGAAGGAAACTTTCATACTAAGCTGTTTCACTCCAGATAACACGGGCTGAACCTTTTGGAGATGAACTGGGTTCTCTTCTGCATGAGTGTAGTCATCCTCTCATCTCCTGTCTTCTAATGAAGAAGTATTTTTTTTGTCTTGCTATTTGCTGTTTTTATTTCCAGAAGCTGTGGTTAGAGCACAGGGCTTGGGAGCCGGGGTACTCTGATTCCTTGTCCCACCCCTTGCATGTGCTCCAGAAGACATCGCTGTCCTTCATAGGTTCCCATTGGTATAAATAGCGGGGGGAGTATTACAGACTTTCTTAGAGCAACAAAAGCATAGAAAAATTAGCAAGTTGAACTGTTGTAACTTTTAAGGGGCCTTTACGTTTCTATAAGCAGTCCTGTTGTCTTTGCTCTTGTTCCTTATGTTCTCTCAACAATTGCAGCAGTAATATATTGTGGTACCTATCCAACAGCTTCCAGCCAAAAAGAAAAACCCAAAATGCCGAAGCAAGGCTCTGTGGAAGTAATGATCCCTGCAGTTCTGGGATTGTGCTTTCCTCTGGTTAATAACATTGACAATATTAAATAGACACAGACTTTCATTAAACTCGAAAGCCTTAAGAGAGCCTGTACTGCCATTCAGAGAACAAGAAACTCCTCTGCATCACTGGTTCAATCAAGATGGGAAACAGGAGTGCCTGGGACACTTCATGCTGCATGGAATAGGTCTGAAGGGAGTGTGGGCCTCTGTGCTGGGAGGACAAGTTGTGACAGCGTGACTGCTGTTCCAGCCCGCCAGCGGGATGGAGCTAGCTGGGACACAGAGGAGAATCCTGGATTCCCTTGCTCCTTCCCCAGCAAAACTGTTTTGCTCCTGGGCTGTTTGGTTTTTTGTGTGGATAGAAATACCTGTGTGGGAGATCAGGCAAAACAAGTGGACAGAGCACTTGCAGGTCTGCACAACTTAGCTTTTCTCTGGTTTACCTGCTGGTGGAATGGGATCTTGGGGATTCCTATTTTGTGCTTGGAGGAAGGGTGGGAATTAAACAGCATTTGCAAAATGCTCTTAAAATGGAGCGTGGGTAAGTACTGGCATGAAAAAGCAGGAAAGTGTTGCCATAAATGTATCAGATGTTGGTGTGTGGGGCAGCACACTGTACTCTGTAATGGCTTACTATAGCTATGTTTTTCCCTGTCTGAGACTTGCTGAAGGATGCACTATTGCTGCATAGATTTGGTTTGGTGTGTGTCCTGGTTTTGGCTGAGATAGAGTTAATTTTTTTCCTAGTAGCTGGTACAGTGCTGTGTTTTGGATTTAGTGTGAGAATCATGTTGATAACACACTGATGTTTTAGTTGTTGCTAAGTAGCACTTATCCTAAGCTAAGGATTTTTCAGTTTCCCATGCTCTGCCAGCAAGCAGGTGTACGAGAAGCTGGGAGGGAGCATGGCCAGGACAGCTGACCCCAGCTAGCCAAAGGGCTATTCCATACCATGGGACATCATCCTCAGTGCAGAAACTGGGGGTGTTGGCTGGGGGGCAGGTCACTGCTTGGTCAGCAGGTGGTGAGCAATTGCATTGTGCATCAGTTGTCTTTTCTTGGGTTTTTTTATGGTATTCCTTTTCATTAGTATTATTATTTTAATATTGTTATAATTTAGTGATTAAACTGTTCTGATCTGACCTATGAGTTTTAGGTTTTTTTCTGATTCTCCTCTCCCATCCCACTGGGAGGGGGGAGGAGAGAGCGAGCAGCTGCATGGTGCTTAGTTGCTGGCTGGGGTTAAACCATGACAGTGTGCAAGTATCCATTTACGGATTTTATTCACTCCATCTACAAGGGATCCTTGCCATGAAAAGCCACATCTCTGCCTCTGGCTGCTTAATAGTTAAGGACTTGCAACCTAATCGATTGCATTTCACATTAGAGCCAGCTGCTTATGAGGATCTTCCTTTTCTTTCTTGCAGTGAGGCTTATACCTTATTACTGCAAACCAGAAGTTTGTTCCTCATTAGCACAAAGGTGGCTTTTTAATTAGACTGGCATTCAGTGCTTTGACATGGGTGACAGATATGTGAGATGCTGCAGTTCCCTTTCTGCCTTGGCAAAAGACAGAAAAAAAAATCCCCGCGTTTCTCAACTGTGACACTTGCAGGAGAGGAATTCTTTTTAGTGTCTGTGCAGTGCTTTCTGCAATGCTCAGGTTGGGAGCTGGGCCCTAGATAATAGACTGTCGGTCAAGAAAAGGTCGGTTCTTGGTTCTGTTGTGGGCTTGCTGTGAGACCTGGATTGGGTCCCATAACATCTGTCTGACCTGCTTGTAAAATAGGGGAGCTGCCAAATTGCTAGTCAGATCGTGAAGCTTAATAGATGTGAATAGTGATGCTCTAGGTTGCTGCTTCTCCCTCCCATTGTACACTACTGAAGTGACTTGCATGCCAATGTCTGTGTCAGCTCACAGATTCAAGGCACCCACAAAAAAAAAAGCTTTATCATCCAGCCCTGGGATGCCCCGTGAATCTATGTGGCTACAGGGAGGGCACTTTCAATCCATGAAACATGTCCTGTGATGCCTGGTCTGGGTACCCAGCCCCACTTGTTACCAGTTTTTCTTGCCTTTGTTGCTCTGCTGGGCTGGAGCCTTTCAGCAGTTCGCACAATTAATCCCTATTTATCTCCTCTTTGAAATGAGGATACTGTAAATGCACATTGAGTTCTTGTGTTTCCATATGTCTTCCGTCTCCTGATCAAAACTTCTTTCTGATGTGTGTAAACAGCCGGTGTTGCCTCATACTGCTGTGTGTCTGGTGTGCGGAGAAGCTGGGAAAGAGGACACTGTGGAAGAGGAGGAGAGCAAGTTTAATCTCATGCTAATGGAATGCTCCATTTGTAATGAAATCATACACCCAGGATGCCTTAAGGTGAGTACAAGGATGTGATACATGTTGGAAACAAAAACTGGATTGGTTATCACCTGAATGGAAAAGCGTAGTGCACAGAAACTGGAAAACTTTCATATTTTCATCTTTGGAAACTTCAGTGAGCAAAGAGTTGGTGTCAGAAGCAGGGTGACAGCCCGTGACACACGCAGCCCTGACTCCAGGCAGGGATCCTTTGATGTAACAGCATCCCCTGTAAGCAGAGACTCTTGCTTTGGACAGCCTCTGAAATGTGTGTGTCTGCAAATGTCTTGTGGGGTTTTGTTTTTCTTTCTTTTCTGCCTCTTGTTTAAGGAAGTGAGGAGTTTCAGTTGGGACGGGAAGCTCAAGAGGACAGAGAAATCTGCCTGTACTTTTGGATGAGTTAGTTACACTCCCCGTATCGGTAACTCTTTGCGGTGTCCCACAAAGTACAAACAAGTAGCTTCCTCGTTCGTGTTTGTCCAGGCACAGATGTGCCTTCCAGTGGCTGCTGGCTTTAAAGATGTTATGAGGAAATGTTGCAGCAGGAGGACTGTAGCTCTAGAGAACAAACCGAGCGAGTTTCAGGCTGCAGGAGTGCTCACCCCTGGCCTGCTTGAGTCCTGTGAGCAGCTATCTTCTCTGCTGGTGACAGAAGTGTCATTTTGGGCATGTCTTTGTGTATTAGCATTTAGAAGCCTCCTTTCTCCAGAGCTGGTTTGTTTCAGCTCATCAGCCATTTCTTGTTGTTGATTTGTTTATGGTTAAAGGGATTTGCCAAAGCAAATGTATTCTGACACACCATGCCCCAGAAGGCAGCTTTTGGCCCTTCTGGGATCTCTGGGAGGAGAAGTATGTTCCTTGTGCAGGCCCGGGCTGATGCTCTCTCCTGGCCTTTTATTTTTCTTCTGCTGTACAGAGTATTGCACCAAGCTATGTGCATGTCATTTATTAGATCAGAAAGTAGGTAGCTGGCAAACCAGACCTGTGGCTGTCTCCCTGATTCATGAAATTGGTGCTCGCAGCTCCTGGCACAGATGGGCTCTGAAAGGGAGCTTTGCTTGCTTGGCTCTGCTTAAAACAAGGCTTCGGGGGCTGATGAAGCAAAGGAGGGAGCTGCTCATTTTCAGAGGTACCTTAGTTCTGGTTTGTAGCTGCTGCTTTGCCATTCCAGTCCTTCCTGAAAGTGCCCTGCGCTCCCCCATCTCTTGGTTTGCAGTGTCAGTGACACCTCATGGCTGAGTCCAGAGGACACGATTGTTGTCTAGTGGCAGTTCAAGTATGGTTTCCTCCCCTCATACCACATTTGGGACTAGTTGCACAGGATGTGGGTCAGATCTGTGAGATCAAGCAAGTGCTGTTTGTTCTTTTATGCATGTGTGGTGTTCTGAGTGCTGTTTTGGTAACTAGGAACAATGTTGCTTTGGGTGTTTCTGAAAATCAAGCCGTGGGAGATTTACAGCGTGCCTTGTGTGTCTTGTATTTTAATTTCTCAATGCTTCCGTTGAGCTGAAATGGTGGAGTAACTGGTACTGTTTATTTACTGAGACAGAAGGGCACTGGTGGGGTTTCAGAGCCGTCTCGGAAGGTGAGGTTGAGAATATGCACAGGGGAACAGCAAAAGGAAAATGGAAACACTTCCTTGGATCCCTCCTTGCTCTTTATTCCCAGATTCCATGATTTTCTATAAGGCAAAAAAACCTCTTGCCGTGTTTTACATGTTGCTCAAGCCCTTGATGTGGGCTTAAGCCCCGAGGATGGAGCCTGTAAATAGTCCTTGTTGGGAAGCACCTTTGAATGCAAACAGGGCAGCTGCTTCGGCTGTCCACCGAGAGAAAGTCCCCCCGTCCTTCTCAGGAAATGGGCAGTAGTACACGTGAACAGTCAGTCATCTCCAGTTAAATGTCTGGCAAATGACATTTTGGGGGAGACTGGAATAAACTGGATCAGTGAAGGGAGGAGTGTCCTTTCCTGGCTGAAGTGAATACCTGCCAAGATGCATCTCCAAGGCTCGTGGAGTAGTTTGGCACATGCGGTGGCTAATTTGTGCTCCAGGGCAGATTGTTCTTGGTTTGAAGTCCATCCCCTTCCAGCTTCCCGGTTTAGCTTTACATGTTTGTGGTGGGTTTTCTCCATGAAAAATCAGCGTCAGAGGCTGACCCCTGTGAGGAGATGGAGGGTAGCTGAGGTGCATAAGCTCTCTCACAAACTCAGGGCCTTGAGGGGCTTCGGTGGGTGCCTCTTGCCGGGGGAGCCCTGGGTACCAGAGTGCATTAGGTGCTTGTGTTGGAACCACGCTAAGGACAGCCAGGATGTTCCATACACCGAGAAGTGTCATGGGAGCTTTCTGACATGCTTCTTTCCTTGAAAATACAATACCAACACAAACACTCGTTTTGCTGAAAAGTTTCCTATGAAAACGATCTTGGCGAGCGTTTCGCAAGCACAGCATTGTTTCCAGAGGGAGCCAGCGAGATTTCTGGAGGAATATTCCCTTTCATTGTTACCGAGTGTTTGAGTTGAACCAATACTGATGAATTTTTCTTGCTATGTCTCAAATTGCCAGTAGTGCTGGTTAGCACATCTGAGTGCTCTTTCCTTAAGGAGAAGGGGTGTGTTTTCCCCAGTAAGAGCCTGTTCTTTTTCATCTTGGGTGCACATAGGGATAATGATGGAAAAGGTGAATATTTAGGTGCCTTGTCGGAACAGCAGAAATACAAAGACCTTTTCCAGCACAGCTGCACTGCTGCCCATGGTTTCAGCCCAGGTGTGTATTGCTGCTGCTGTTGTTTCAGTCTTGGCACTGCCAGGATTCATGGCTCTGGCTCAGCGATGTCAGATCAGCATCCTGGGGTGTCCATGTTCCCTAACAGGAAGACTTCACCGTAGCGTAGTCTCATGTTTAGACTTTCTGGATTGCTGGCCTCGTGCTGCAGGTACCTTTCTGAAGATGCCTCATGCTGTGGCTCAGACACCCACCTGCTGTTTGTAGCAAACACTCAGCACTGGCTCCCACCCAGCCTGAAAGGCTTGGGACAGATTCAGTGGCAGGTTTGTGTGTGTCTAATTAGTTTGCTTACAGTTCCTCACATCTGTTCGGTTCCTTAAACTTCACAGAAGGGACAGAGCTGTAATGCTTTCCCTTCAGTAGCATTTGCTCTATATTCAGTGCGGGAAATAACTTGTTCCCAACTTGGACTTGAGCCAGGAATTGTTCCCCTGAGGCAGAGATGTATACAACAACTCCTGGAGTATCTTACACCTACCATGGGAAAGAAGGTTCAAAGGCACACAGTTGTGATAAAACCAGTATTTAAATTCTGCCCACTTCATTTACTCATTTATTAACTCCAGAAGACTTGCTGAGAGAGACTGACATGTCATCACTCTCTCTAGATGGTGAAACTAGAATGGCTGCTGTCTGGCTCAGGGACTTGAGGAAGTAGTTCCCCTAAAAACAAGGGCTTGCTCCTGCACAGCTAGTGCATTTTCACTGAGCTGGGAGGAGAGGAGGAAATGTTTTAGAAACGTGAAAAATCTGTAGATCTCTGCCCTTGCCTGTTTCAGCAGCAGCCTCCTGCTACTGTGCTGCTGATGCCAGTACCCAGCTGTTGTCTTGAGTAGCATGTTTTTGTTGTCTACAATAGTAATAAATTAATCTTTTTTTTTTTTTTTTTCCCCAAAGGATTTTTTCTGAGTATATAACCAAACCCTTAAATGTGAATGTGCCATCAGTGAGCGTATGTGTTTGCGTGGAGGGTGTTTTTAGCTTAGCTCTACTTCTCATCCTCAGTTTCATTCACAGAAATGTCTTTTCAGAAACACCTATCTCCTGTTTGGAAAGTAATGTGGGCTCTTACATGGAAATACAGAAACCAGCAGCTTTTCAACTGTGTAGGGCAGGACTGTGCTTTTATTATAGCATAACAACACTGAGCGTGTGTCTTCTCTTTCGAAAAGCAAAATGTCACAGAGGTAGTGAAGTAGTAAGCATTTTTCTTACACTAGCTGAGTAACTGTGGGTGTGAGAAACCTTAAAAATGCCTTCATGTGTCCAGCCTTCTGAATAAAAGTGCCTGTTCTCTAGCTGACTTGGCAACCATCCTTTTTATTGGCACATGGGCTTGAGGACTGGAGGCATGGGACTGCTAGTTCTGATCCATAAAGAAAAATATTTTAAGGAACACTTGATTACAGTGCAGGGTGCTTTGCTTCTAAAAATGCCAAACGGTATTAACGTATGTGAGAGTGTGTGTATGGGGAAAAATCCCTTCCTATTAAAAGATCAGACTGGGCCTCACTCCGGTGGGAAACAGGACGGGAATTTAGCTTTGCACACAGGTGGTGTGAGAGGAGGTTTGGAGATGGCGTGGTTACAGTCCTGGGTTTTGGTTTGGGGTGTGGGGATGTGTTTTATTGGTTTGGGTTTTTGCCCTGTGTTGATGGGGGTTGTCACTGACCTTCATAAAAAGCCCAGACCTGAACCCTTTGTCAAATATCAGTATGGCCAGTGTGCTTTCCTCCCCACTGACATCATCGCAAGGGTGATTGCGCAGCACCGAGGGCTTGCTCAGCACCGGCAGTGATCTGGGCTTCTTTTCTGTGGCCATTGGGAGGGCAGCAGTTGATCAAAGAAAATACTGAACTGTACGAAATCCCTGTAAATGATCTATTTGTAGACTGTTGCAGCTTTTTGCAGCTCGGTTGTGAACTGAGTTGTGCCTCTCTCTCACCAGGTGAAGGAATCGGACGGTGTGGTTAACGATGAGCTGCCGAACTGCTGGGAGTGTCCAAAGTGCAACCACGCAGGGAAAACTGGAAAAGTGAGTTTAATGGGAATAAGTGGTGCTGGAATGTGATACAAAATCTCAAGCATTCCCTCTGGCTTGTAGCTATAATTTTGCCCAATATTAGCTTTTGATTTTGTGCTTAATTCAGTTGAGTTGAAGGAAACAAGCTGATGGCTTTCCATTCTTTAATCTTGTTCCGTGTACCAATGCTTCACCCAGAACCTGGGGAATATTTAGGTTAGCACTTGCTGTGTGTTAATTTCTAAACTGACAATATTTAAAAACAAACAAACAAAAAAACACCAAACAAAAAACCCACCAGACAACAAAATCCAGACGCGATTATGCGAAACCTGAAGTGTCTGTTGGAATTAGTGAGATGTTTTTTCATTGCAAATTGACAGATACTTGCAAGTGTGTAGTTACAAAAGTAACTGCATGAAGGTTGAAACTACTCTTAACTCCGTGCTAATCATTTTGTCTGTTACAAAGTGATCAACCCACCGATGTCGGAGGCAACTTAGACTAAGAGCTGAGAAAGGCATAAGATATAAAGTTTGTTTGTGTTTTGTGTCTCTTTGGCGTACAAGCAAAAGCGCGGACCAGGATTCAAATACGCATCAAATCTCCCAGGCTCATTGCTGAAGGAACAGAAAATGAACAGAGACAATAAGGAAGTAACAGATGCTGCAAAACGGAAAGGGGATTGTGAAGAAACTCCCAGGCGGAAATCAGAGGAACATTCCAAAAAGACTCAAGTTGACTCAATACTGAGGAGAAAGTCAGATGAAGTGCATCTGTGGAGAAAAAGGAAATTTGAGAAACCCCAGGAACCCACTATGAGAAAGCGGGTATGACAAAACACTCTTTTCCATGTACTTACACAGATGTGTGTGGGCTGGTTGGGGCTGATGTCTCTTGCCTTCTGGCTTATAGCTCATCTTGAAATCCCAGATTGTTACAAAAGAAACTGTGCTGTTTTACCTTCCTTCCTGAAAACTGCTAGTCTAACAGGACAGTAGTTTGAACAGTGACACTTGGGTGGACATTCAGAGGCCGAAAACACTAGGCTATGGCTGTTGTTTTATTCATAATACTGGAAAACCCACTTTAACTGAAAAGTCTTTACAGGATGCTTGGAGGAGGAACAAAGTGAAAAATAAATTTTTAATGGAAACTTTTTCATCTCTATCCACTTGGTGGCGTATGGCAGCTGGTTTTGTGGCTGATTCAGGGATGTACAATACTCATAACCCATCAGAGGACCTCTAGAAATGACACCTTCTGTAGCCTGCAGAGAGGAGGAGCTGCTCACAACAGCGATGTAGACAGCTTTTCCCTGAATTTGACAGTCAGAGCGCTTGGGCCAGGCAGGAACACTCTGAATTGTCACGTGGATTGCAAAATATGGCACTTGGGATATAGAGAAACGCTGGTTTGCACAAGTAGAAATGAGGACCTAGATTTAATGTGTCTCATGAGTAAATGGCTGATGGCCTTAAAACCAGAATCAGTGGCCGGTTTTGTGTTACATTTGTAGTTGCTGAGGAGGGGCAGTCAGTCTGCCCTGCCAGGCTTGGCAGTGGGAAACTGCAGTAAGGTAAAAATAGGGATTGGGGTTGCTTTGGTGGAGTGAGAGAGCAAAATTCACCATACCAGTTTATTCATATCTGCTTTCTGGCCGTGCTTTCCTTTCCCATCCCTTTGGACTCACTGCAGTGTTCATGGATGGCTTGAATTGCTCCATGAAAGCCCCCCAGTGTGTGAGGAAGGCGCTGTGGGGTCACCAAACCTTCATCAGACAGCACAACAAATGTCGTGGTTTGGGGTTTTTACTTTTCTTTCTTCCAACAGCTAAAACTTGGAAAAGAAGACAAACTCTTCAGGAAGAAGGTACTTTGCCTTTTTAATAGATGTGTTCTCAATCCCTTCTAATCCCTTCTCCTCATGTGAGCTGAATGGTGAGCCAGTTTCAGTCATGTCCTTGTGTCACTGCAGGCATTTTTATTATCCCATTTACATCTTGAAATTACAGAATATCTCTCTCATGGAAACCGTCACATGTTAGTTTAGCTGCAGCGTCTGGTTTTATATCTTCTGTTCTGGTATCCCATGTTAAAAAACAGCAGCAAGCTGTGGTTTGGGGTTTGTTGGGTTTTTTTTTTGATGACCCAAGGAATACAATTTTTTTTCTATACTGATGTTTCGCTCTTCCTGTGTGGTTGAATCTTGCCCCCACCACACAGCCCCTCAGCAGTCTGTGCCACAGCCTGTCCCTGGAGTCCCCCACTGACACCCCAGGGAGCCAGGGGTGACCTGGCACAGAGGTATTGATTCCCTCCTGCAATCCACCACGATAACAGAAGTCTGATACCTTTAACCTAAGCGCTCGTCAGTGCCCTGTGGGAAGGATGCTGCAAGCTGCTAGCAGTCTGATGTTGTAATGTTTTTATTCTAACCTGTCATTAACTTACCGTGACCTCTCACTTTATAATATGTTAATTTAAAGACAGGGTGATCAGCTTTCTCCGCTGCGCGCCGCAGTCTGAAGCATCCACTGACTCGATCCAATTAGTTTGTTGCAAAAGCACAGACCTTCTGATATAACAAGTGTGTTCACAGCAGTTCACCTTCTCTTGCCAGTCCAGATCTCTTCTTATTAGAGCTATTTCATTTTAACAGTTGGTGGCTTCTTTCTTGCTTGTAGTGATCAGATTAGACTTGAAGTCTTCCCTGATCTTGGTTTGTACGTCTCTTACACTTCTGTCTGGTGTACATCAAAGAGAGATTTGATTAACGTGAGCAAGTGCTGTGCAGTTTGCTGCATGAACAGTGACCGGGGCAGGGAGGAAGGTGCCAGCTAACCCCTGTCAGCCTGCGTTGCGTCGGAGATCGTGTCAGCGTGAGGTCTCTGTCAGACCTGTCAGTCAGATCCCCCCTTCTGCACGCACTGGCGCTGGGGGAAGCTTGAGAAGACGAGCAGAGTTTAGTAGGATGTAAAGGAGCAGCTAAAAAAGCATCATGAAACGAGGCTGTGAGTGTCCAGTGCTCAGGGCCACAGCCACGCTTTTGGAGGTTTCAGGAATTGACCTTTTGGCCATTGGGCGTGAAGACGTGTCAGCCAGTGTTTAAAGTGGGTGCCCAGTGAATGTGTCCCAAGCCTGGTTTCTTCTGGCCTGCTGGGGAAGAAAGCTGTCTGTAGTGTGCTGCTTATCTTCTCTATACGAATGGTCCACTGTGTAATAAAGGCCCTTAAATCTGCAGGATTATGCATGGTGAATAAATGCATTTATCCCTCTCTTGGAGTCCAGAGAGCCAATAGCTGGACTCCTCATCCACGATGGCACTTGAACTTGATACCTTTGGCCAGTGAATGTACCCCTGTGCTCGGATGGGTGGGGCCCAGTGCTGGCAGGCAGCCCGATCCCCCCCCTCCCCTTCCCCCCCTCCCCCGGGCAGGGCTGCCTGTGTGGAGCATCAGCATGTGAAGTATTGCTGAGTACGTTCTTGGTCGAATAGTCAGGCCTTGTCTCTTCCTTTTCAGCGGCGATCGTGGAAGGCTCCAGATGACCGAACGGCCATGATCAAACCCCTGCGGCGCCTGAAGCAGGAGCCCGAGGACGACCTGCCGGAGGCGCCTCCCCGCTCCAAGGACAGCGACCAGTCGCGGTCCAGCTCGCCCACTGCAGGTCCCAGCACGGAGGGCGCCGAGCCCAGGGACAAGAAGAAGTTCAAGATGAGGAGGAAAAGGCGGCTTCCCAATAAGGAACTGAGCAAGGAGCTCAGCAAGGAGCTTAACCAGGAGATCCAAAAAACCGAGAACAGCCTTGCCAATGAGAATCACCAACCCATCAAATCTGAACCTGAGAGCGAGAATGAGGAACCTAAGCGTGCTTTGAACAACAGTGAGAGACTTCATAGGTTCAGCAAAGGGTTAAACGGGACTCCCCGGGAGCTGAGGCACCAGCTCATCCCCAGCCTGCGGAGCACACCTCGGGGAATAACCCGGCCACCGCCTTCGCTCTCTCCTCCCAAATGCATTCAGATGGAACGGCACGTTATCCGGCCGCCTCCCATCAGCCCCCCTCCGGACTCGCTCCCCCTGGATGACGGGGCAGCCCACGTGATGCAGCGGGAAGTCTGGATGGCTGTCTTTAGCTACCTCAGTCATAGAGACTTGTGCATCTGTATGAGAGTTTGCAAGACCTGGAACAGATGGTAAGGAGGGCGGGAAACCGAGCTCGGTCTAACACGTAGCGGGATGGACTCAAAAAGGGAGCGGGGGACGGAGGCACTAACATCTCCTGGAAGAGGTGTGCGGGTTGTCACTGAAGCTCTGTTGAGCCCAAGGAGAAGGGGTGACCCGCAGTGTCTGGAGAAGCAGCATGTCTTCTCAGAAACAGCCATTCCCAGCGTTTCTGGTGGGAATTTGTGTGTGTGTGTGTGTGTGTGTGTGTGTGTGTGTGTGTGCGCGTCCCCAGAGCAGCCTGTTCTGTAGTTAGACACCACAATGTTCTCGCCTGCTGGAACGGCCAGTCTAGGTCATGCTGTCTTGGTGTCATTCTGCCCCCAGGACTTGCTGACTGCTACTGCAGTTGTTTGTTCAGTTCCACTATTAAATACCTATTGAGATATAGGGAACATCTCCCAGTGCCCTCGGTGTTCTCCTCTGAAGGTCTGTGCCGATTGTTTCCTTGGAGAGCCACCCCCTTCGCTGTGTTCTGTACCAGCAGAGCTGATGGAGGAGTCATTTGTTAATTGTATTTACTCACAGCATGTCCGTTTGGTGCTCAGGGTACCAGAGTGTGAACATTGACACAGTCGGTGACTGTAGAGTAGCAGGAAGCGTTAGTGGACAGATTTATGTGTTTCACTGAACTCGCAGGAAAATCTCTTGTTGGCTGTCGCCTCGGATTTGACTGTAATGTGCACACAGATGGGCAGATTGTAACAGAGGCTCCTTTCGAGCACAGTCTAGTAACAAACCAGGGGAATGACAGAAAGGTTGAGAGGTTGATGATTCGGTGCAAGATTGATGTGTGTGGAGTGTCTCCTCCGTGGGCTTCTCGGTGTCACAGGAAGCTGGTAAATGCCTTTGCCACTTAAGTGCAATATCTTCAATGGAAAAATGAAAAATGCAGAATCTTGCACACTCACTAGGACTTCTTGCTTGCTGCTCTTAGAGAATCATAAAGAGCATAAAAATGCATAAGCCACGTAGTTGGGAATAACACACAGGCACAGAACAGGAGAGAGGGGATCTGTTCTACAGAATTTGCTGGTTTTAAGTAAGGAAAGGGCAGGGGAAATCAGGACAGTAATATTTAAAACCAGTGTTGATACTCAAAAGGTAAGCAAGAAGGTGTGGCTTGTCTTCAGGCTCAGACAATGGGTTTTACTAAGTGCTGTGATGACTTAAAACGGGATCTAAAGTTGCTGACACTTGTAATTCTGTGGAAATATGCTTGATTGCATGATATATTTGATGGAGAAACTTCAAACCTATGTAGCATTGTGTGGTGGTGTGCTTATCTTAGCATCGCTCAGCCTTATTTTTGCTATTTCTAGTTAAATGCTGTCGTTTTTCCCTGCTGTTTAAGGTCTTGCAGAAATCGAGTGCCAAATTAAGTTCTGTTGGCTTTTTTTCTTTTTGGGTAGGTGCTGTGACAAAAGATTATGGACCAAAATAGATTTAAACCATTGTAAATCCATCACTCCACTTATGCTTAGTGGCATTATTAGGAGACAGCCTGTAACCCTTGATCTTAGCTGGACAAATATATCTAAAAAGCAGCTGAGTTGGCTTATCAACAGACTGCCAGGTAAGTGACGTTTTTTTGACAACTTCCCTGAATTTACCAAACCGAGGAATGTCTGCAGGGATCTGGGTATCTAAGAGAGGAGTTAGATGGGTGGGAATGACGCATCAGCGAGTTAAGACGGAGCCAGAATTAGTTGTGTTGTGGCTACTTGACATGCTGGGTAAAGTAATTTGAGGCAGGTCTTTGTCCACAGGTAAAACGTTGCTGTGGAAGGTGCCTGCGCTGACGTGATTGGGGGTGTGGGGGGGTGGGGTGTCTGCTGTCCCCCACAGTAATGAAGCTCCAGATGGTGGGAGAGCTGGGCAGGAGGAGGCTTAAGGGGTCCCAGCTTGCCCTGGAGCACTGGCTTGTCGCTCAGAGCGGCCCTGGGCTGGCAGCCGATCCCTGTGGACGCCTCTCTGGGTAGGCCCCATGCTCCAACTTCTTCTGTATCCACAGGTCTTCGAGACCTGCTGTTATCAGGGTGCTCGTGGATAGCAGTGTCGGCACTTTGTAGTTCCAGTTGTCCTTTACTCCGAACTCTGGACGTGCAGTGGGCAGAAGGACTGAAAGACGCACAAATGAGAGACCTCTTGTCACCGCCCACAGATAACCGGCCAGGTAACCGGCGGGAGGAGCACGCGGGCCACCTGTCCCGGCCGTTCCGTGGCGTGTTGTGCTGGTAGTGCCCCTTGGAGGAGACGGGCAGAGCCCCCTGCGGGGCTCTGGGCTTTGCTGACGCGCGAGGTGTTCGAAGTAGTGGCTTGTAACACCTCCTGGCTGGAAGCCACTGGGTAACGAGTGATGTTCTCTGGCTGCTGAACAGTCATCTTGAGCCACTGTGCTGGTTTTCTGTCTGACTTTCTTCTCTTCAGGCTGCAACGGGTGTACTTTAGAGAGTATGGAAACACTTTCTTCCAGTTCAGGGAAGGAGCAGTTCTGTGGGTCATGCCACATTCGCCCGGATATCAGCTCAGGTGAAATTTTGAGCAAATCAGATCTGCTTTCTGGCATGCACTGCACAGCCTACTGCTTATTCCCGACTTGTAATTCCGCTGGGCCCCTGCAGTTACTTTCATCCCTTTTGTTTTGAAATCAGGAGGTGGCTTTGTCCACGTGCCTGTTCCAAAAATAGACAAGTGTTCCTGCTGATGTCCCCTCCAAAGCTCCAGACAGGCAAAAAGCGTCTGAAGTTGACGTAGGGCAGCAGTGTTGTGTGTCACAGTGCATTTCATATAGATCTGCAGATGTTTGCGATACAGGGCGAGACTTTTGGGAGTGACCCGCTGCCTCCGTTTTCCAGGTCAGATCGACAACCGGAGTAAACTACGGAACATAGTTGAGCTGCGCTTGGCTGGCCTGGATATTACAGATGCTTCTTTGCGGCTGATCATAAGGCACATGCCTCTGCTCTCCAAACTCAATCTTAGTTACTGTAATCACGTGACAGATCAGTCTATTAACCTGCTGACCGCGGTCGGAACCACCACGCGGGATTCACTAACGGAAATTAATTTATCAGGTAAGAAACACAAGCGCGGGGGAGGCCGTTAGACTGCTGGTGGGAGTGGTTTTACCCAGCTCTTCCCCTGCCCCCAGGGTGGCTTCACCGTTTAATGTCCCGATCCAGCGCTGGGGGAGGTTTCGATAGGATCCCAAGAGCGAGATTAAGACACAAATGAGGCCAAGTGCCGTCCGCCCAAACCAGGTTTTGTTATTAAAAGTGAAGAGGGGTAGCGATAGGGCAGAACAGAAGGAAAAGACAGAAATCGAGCAAGCAAGAGTTGCAAGAATAGTCACCACCGTAGATCCTCAGTCTTCAGTTCTTCGGTGGTGGGTGCACCTGGATCTAGCTCTGGTGGGGGTACACACATGGCAAAGTTTTTTTTAAGTTCATCCTGTCAGTTGATTAGCATACTAGAGCAGGAGGGACAGCTATTCCGCAAACTCATTTCCATGAGAAAAGAGGAAAAAGGTGGAGCATGGGTTCTGCGAATGCATTGAGGGGGAATCCAGGGTGCACCACCCCTTGTCCAGTTGAGTTGGTGGTCGTACTCACCCTGCCCACATTTAGTTCTTCCTCTCTGGTGCAAATGACCCGGCAGCTGTGGCGTGGGCTCCACGTCCGGCGCGCTGGGCTGGGTTACACAGAGGAGGAGTCACAGGGAGGTGAGAGGGGCCGTGGGCAGCACGGGAGGAGCACGCAGGACCCGCCGCCGTCAGGATAAATCCTCAAACTGAGACTTGCTGTTCAACTTCTCCCCCTTTTTATTTTATCTTTTTCCATCAGACTGCAATAAGGTTACTGACCAGTGCCTGTCTTACTTCAAACGTTGTGGAAACATCTGCCAGATTGACCTGAGGTACTGCAAGCAAGTGACAAAAGAGGGCTGCGAGCAGTTCATAGCGGAGATGTCCGTAAGTGTTCAGTTTGGGCAAGTGGAAGAAAAACTTCTGCAAAAACTGAGTTAGTTAAAGGACACGTGTAAATACTGGGGCGGGGCGGGGGGAGGGATTAAGAACACGTAGGGATTTTATTTTCAATTGGGAACTTGGAATATTGGAAAATACCGCGATCGGATTTTACAACTCTTGTCGAAGAGAGAACAACGTGAAACTACCCATGTTAAGAATTTCAACTTGTGCCACTAATTCAGTCTACCTGGGATGTCCTGCACTGGCTCTTATGCAAATTCATAAGGCGACTGTTATTGATGATAATTGTTCACACCCGGAAGACGACTGATCTCCAAGAAATACTGTTATTTAAAAGTACCACAGCATGTGCTTGGTAGTGTAAATTTGATTTCTGCTTTTCATTTCTTAAAACAAGAAAAAAAAAAAAGTTGGTGTCATTAAAGTGGACCACGCACTGCATTTCTGCCTTCTTAACACGTTTTGTTTTGTTACATCTTACATTATGCAGAACTATTTTTGTACAAAAATTGTTTAAAAATTATTTATGCAATGTTTGAATGCATTACCAGTGTTTCGGTTTTGATTGCCAATTTTTATCTTTACTTATGGTAGGCGAGAACTTAACCTATACTTCGTAGACAGTATCTATCTACAAATGTGCCCAGGTCAGGAAAAGTAGGTTAATACTTTCAACTTAAAGCATGTTTTAATGGAAGTTTATATCCTGCTTTGTATACTTCAGAAGTGACATAAGCATGTTGTGGAAATAAGGTGTAAATTATAGTTGAAGTAAAACACTTTTATCTGTATAGAAATCACCTTTTTTCTCAAAATTTTAAAAGATTCCAATTTCAGCTTTTGCACATAGGAGGGTTTCACTCTGTAGCATGAGCTCTTGTACTCAATATGAAATTAATTTATACAGTGAGTCCAGCCGTAGAATAAATGGTCAAACGTAGTCTCTCTTTCTTTGAAGTGTGAGTTGAGTTCTCATTTAAGGTTTATAACATGGTTATTTCCTGATTGTAAAATTCTGCATTCATAAGTGCCATTGTTGTACGGTGTTGTTTTCGTAGACCTTCCTGATGCAGTTTTACCTTTGTTGAATTTGTATAAACAATTGTACAAAAACAGGGGCTGGCTCCGGGTTTCTGTTCTGAGGGGGGCAGGGGGGGTGTTTTGGGGTGGGGGGAGCTGGTTTGGGCTTGGGGGGGGTTGTGGAGGGACTGTAGCATGTGGGATGGGGAGGTGTTGTGTGTAGTTTGGGTGTAAGCTGGGAGTAAGAGTGGTGTAAGTGGGAGTGGCAGCCCCTTGGTTGTGCTGCCCCAGGGAGGAGATAAAATGGAGGTAAAATACCTCTGTGCAGCTTTCCGGCTGCCCAGCCCCATCTCAAGGAACAGACACAGCTCAATAATAACATTAAAGCTCTTAAAGAATGATTAAGAATGTCCAAACCACCCCCCCAGCTGCTTAAGAAACAAGGCAGAGGCGGGGAAGGCCCATCACCAACCTTTATTCAGCTCGTGTGGCTAATGACCAGCATGGAGGTAACAGCCGGGGTGTTTTTCTTCGTTAGTTTACCCACTGAGCAGAGACTCCAGGGATTAAGTACCATTAAAAAGTTACTTCTAAAAAATAAAGCCATTGAGAGGTTTGCTCCCTTCTGAAAAATAACCAGCAGGGTCTCCAAGGTGTCTATTTTATTGTGAGGCGCTACTTTCTCTTTTTTAAACCAGCTTTAGTTTTTGATGTAAAAGTGGAGAGCGGGTGAGCCAGTGTAGCAGCGGGGAGAGGGCTGGGGGTGCTGCAGCCTTGGCAAACCCCCTCCCTGGCTCTGGTACTTCCCCAGCATGGGGGAAATTAAAAGGAGAAAGTGCAGCTCTGTAGCTCCACCCTGTGTAAGGGATAAACCCCCGGACAGAGTCACTCCTTCCTCCCCTGGGCAGCATGCTGCTGGGGGTAGAGAAGCAGTTACTGGTGACTCAGCCTTGGGTAAAAGTCCATGAGCAAGTTTTACACAAATCCCATTTCCCTCCCCGCTTAAGGTGAGTAACACTCTACATTCCCCAGGTTAGCAGCGAGGAGCTTGGTGACCCTGGTTAGTATTCACAGTAACATCAGGTTGTCGGCACAGGGAGTAAGTACAATCATCACACATAAGATTTAAGAGGTACAACAGGCAGGAGTGGATTAAGGACCACAGTAATATGGTTTACTATACCCCTTTTTAAAAAAATATTTTATTCCTAAACTAAAAAACACTTAGTAATCAGTATTTGGACAGGACGTGGTGGAGCCCTGCGAAGGGACGGAGCTTTTGGTGCATTTACAGATGGATTTGGTGGCAGATGTTGGGAGGAAGCAATTAAGGGCTTAGGTACAGTCCATGGCAGTGCTTTCTACAGTCATATTTTATACTGTTAACACTGTTGTGGGGACAGTGTCGGAACAGTTACATTCTATAATTACATAAAAGCTGAATATTCAACCAGTATAGTTGTTGCTTCTAATGCACTAGACGATGTAACACACTAAGATGGCCCAGGAGAGGTTGTTTTCTGGCCACTTGAGTACCGAATGCGGCAATCAGAGGTGATATTCTTCAGAAGAGAGCAAGAACTGCTGTAAACAGTTTGACTCGAACAGTTTGTGGGTTTGTAAGGTACGTCAGGCAGCGCTACTACCGTACACACGGTACCACCCAGCCGTAGAGAAACGTTTCGCAAACTTCTAGAACCTGATGTTGAAAACGCGTTTAATCGAGAACTAAAAAGCTGACACCCACCCCCCCACCCTACCCCACCCCGCCCCGAGGGTCGGCAACTCCTGCCCACAGCAATGCCCGAGGGCGACCCTAAAACCCGGGTTTGGTCTGGGTTTAGGACTTGAAGACGTGCACGGCCCGCACCACGTACTGGCGGCAGATGGGGCACTCGCTCATCCTCTTCCCGCACTTGGTGCACGTGACCATGTGGCCGCACTCCAGCAGGACGCAGTCGATGACGGCGTCCATGCAGATCCGGCACAGGTTGTCGTCGTTGTCGTTCAGCTGCATCTTCTCGCCCTCTGAAACGCCACAGAGAGGGAGGTCAGGGCCCCGGGGCCTGGGAAACCAGCAGAGCTCTGGCCCCGGCACCCACCGTGGGACACAGACAGCTGACCGAGCCTCCAGCACTGCTGCGCTGCGTTCACAACAGGTTTACTAACCCCCAGCTAAGAGAGAATCTATATCCCTTCAAAAAAAGCAAAGAAGCAAGAACTAAAAAGCCCCTAAGTGAACATCCACTATTTGGCTTCATCCTTCGAACTCACAGACCATTTTCAGTGCAGAATACAATGACTGAAATAACGTGCTGGATTAAAATTCAGAGCGTGTTGGTTTTCTATCTCAGCTTATTTGTTTGGCAGAATGCTTTCCTCAGAAGATTAAACACCATAATAATAAAGCAGGCTATGAAGTGGAAGCCTTAAGAAGGCCTTAAAGGTGGCGGAACTGAACAAAACCTGTCAATTTTCCCTGCAAATAGGCAGCATCCTCCAGCAATAACCAAATGTTCTGTCAGATCATGTTTAAAAAAACCCCCAACAAACCCAAACTGTGAAGTTCAAAGTTTGATTTCAGACAGGTTTTCAGTTCTAGCTCCTGACCAAGCCACAGGTCTCTCTCAAGCCGTGTTCTGACATGCACTAACAGTTCCCCACCCTCACAAGCCTTCTCCACCCCAATTAGCTGATTATTTCCCACCCAGTTATCGCACTCCCAGCGCATGTGCTGGCACAGTCTGGCTGGGCGGTAGCCCAGGGCTATTAAGTTTTCCAGTCCCCTGTTCTTTGCAGCCTGGCTGCAGGGATGAGGAGCCAGGCAGGCATTTCTCACTCTGGTAATCACATCAAAAAGTTGCTCCTGGGATTACACTCTGCAAACAGGAATCGGTCTGGGGCTGCACTACAGCCACACACCAGTGAAAGGCTCCAACTGTTGAGGGCAACAGAGGGGTGGAAGAACAGAGTCACTGAGCCACAGCCACCAAACCACCTTATCACGAAAACATGGACTGAGACCAAACCACCTGAGCCTGGACTTCTGCCACTGCAGCTTTTATTTCCGTGCGGCGGTGAAAGACCTGAATTGCCCTGCTCTGTGACAGCTACTGAGCAGCTCTCTCACTAATGCCTTGTGAAACCTAATAAAAGACACAGAGGTGCCAAGTTTCATGTTCTCTGAGGAACCGGTTCTCAGTTGCGCAATTTTACCTTTGCCATGAAAGCTGAGCTCTCTAAGCTTTGGAAAAAAAGTCTCAAAACCCAGCACAATCCTGGAAAGCATCATGTACTCACTAGAACCACATTCAACTACTCCAGATGCACCTTGAGCTGTTAAAACCCACTTTTCAGTTGTTCCAGAACAGAGTTAGATATCAAGCCCTTCTGTTGGCAGAACCAGCTACTGGAAACCTGAGAATTAAATAGTCTTAAGAAAATAGAATAAAACATAAACCTACGTGTCTTGTGGTTTTCCTCACTCTCTCTGTATAGTCTGCTGACTTTCTCCACAAGTTCCCATTTTTCACAGCATCCTGAGTAGTTGACAAAATTACATGCAAGTATTTCCTTCAGCTGCCGAACACTCAACCCTTCAATGTCTTCCAGACTTGAAATGTCGGACAGAGACGCCCTCGCTCGCTTTCGGGACAATCCAGGGGTCTGAAACACATCAATTGTATGTTTTTACCTGTCCCGGTAAGCTCAGAGCAGCAGGTCTGGTGCTACATCAAGCTGCAGCAGCCTGGCTAAAGTTTAACTCTCTTTAAAGCAGATAAGCATTGCCAGACACAGCTGACTGAAGAACTAGAGCACGATACTAAATGCTGACAGATCTAAACAGTTTATGGTGTCACATGCCAAAAAACTTCATCTTTGCATAGTTTGTATCTCACCTGCTCCTCTGCACTTTCTTCTTCTTCATTATTTATAGATGTTTCTGTTTGTCCCTGTGTACAAAATGAAACTAATCAGGATAAAACACACATTATCCTTTATAAAACATTTTCCTTTGTACCAAACTGATCACAGATGACAGTGACATTTTGAAGTTTCGACTGGTACTAAACCTTACTGATTTAAGTCACCTCTATCATCTAAACTAGTAACCTTACCTAGGAAAGGTAAAACTCTTCTGTTTTCAGGTGAGAGATAAAAAAGGCATTTTTCCTGCCACCCCAAACTGTACCAACTGGCATTTTATTTTCAATATCTGTGTACCTATTCAAGAATGTTATGCTACACCATAAAACACATTAATTATTGTACCCGTAAAGGTGTTCCATTTCCTGTGCTTCCCCTTCTGTTTGCAAGTTCTCCTTGAGACGACACCGATACAGACATAGAAAATGGATGAGTAAAAAACCCCGAAGTCTGTGAGCGTGACGAATGCAAGCTGCTAGCGTCCATGTCCTCCTCCGACCCTAAGCCATGGTGGCACAGCACCAGATCCACCAAGTCTTCTTTCTCTCGACAAGTATCCGTTGGTATGTTTCTGAGAATCAGATACTGACGCAGATCCTTTACTTTCAATCTCATTAACTGAGGTCGCTGAAAGGCTGTTTCTTGCAGCAAGTGACAAGTGGAACATCTTCTGAGATTCTCTTGTAGGACTGAACAAACTGAGCAAAAATCCTTCTTGCAGTCACAACACACGTGCTAAGGACAAAGAGAAAATAACCATTCAGCTGTATGCCACAAACAAATCTAGACCCTGCTCTCCCCTTCGCCAGACTACGTAATTATTCCTCTTTCCACCGTCAGTTTTGACATGCATAATTTTTAGGATTTAAGTCTAGAACACTGCCTTGTCACATAGTTCTGCAGGCATTCCACACCAGGCTGTCACTTTCGTAGCACTACAGAAAGGTGGTTTGTTTTTTCATTGAAACCTCATTATGAATAAACAAATCAGTAATATACTCAGGTTGTAGTTTAGGCCATAAACAAAACTGAAAGCCACTCAATTTTATGGTATGTTAAAATACTTTTGAATATACTGTCATTGTTCTTCCCTCATATAAAAACCAGTATAATTCCCAAACTTTAAAGAACATACTTCTTCCTCAATTGATTCCCAGAATTCAAAGTAGGCTTTAAACGTGATGACTCACACGGCAGGTAAACACTCCCCAAATGCCCAGCTGTCATTTCTGACAAACGCTTTGTTCAAAAGACTCACTACAATATACAAAAGCTGGGACCAGGCAAGATTTCCAGCAGCGATTTTAAATGGTCATCTCACCTGCTGTGATCAAACCCAGACTCTTCCAAGTTTTTCAGGATTTTAGTAAATTAGTATCAGCTTCAGAAATTGTCCCTACACAACCCTTACTTCAACAAAGTGTTTGCCATGTGAACAACAGGATGCACAGGAAGGGGGAAACTGAACACACACACTGAGGAGAGAGGCTTCATGTTTATCTAAATGAGCTGCAGAGAATTAGGTCACTGAGTGGATGAATAATGATGCTGGACAGTCATGATACATACAAATATTAACTATCTCAACTCTCTTTATCTTCATTAACTCACCAACCCGCCTCCAAATGAAGGAAGAGGCTATGGAGCGCAACAGTGTTTAACAGAACTAAACCTGGTTAGGAAACAGAATTACACGAGTATTTCACAGACAGCACCTGTGATACTATATTGTGAGTCTTTAGCTTCTCCATCACCCAGTGTGTTCATTCCAGTACTCAACCACTATGTTCGGTGTCATCTTCTAAACCAGATTTATTTTAAAGATTCTGAAGCTAAAACACGTATCTTACAAATTAAAATCCACTAATTTCTGGTCAGACCAGATCCTGTGTGTCACCGATTAACGAACATCAGACGTCTTAGCTTCTAATCCTGTCTGACATTAATTTCCTGTGACCTCAGAATAAGGCACTTACTCCCTCCCTGGCTATCTGCCTCGGGTCTCCTTATCTAAGGAAAAATACACATTCACATCCCAGTATGCCTACAGATCAGTTCATAAGACTAAAAATGCTACGTGATAGGAAATATACTCACTTTTTTCCTAAAAACTGAGAAGGAAAGTCCACAGGCTTTGCAAACGATGTTAGCACCCGCTGCGGCTGGAGATGGATATGCTGAGAAGTCTGTGTTTGGTGCGAATCTGAACGGGCCAGCACCTCCCCCAAAGCCAGCCTGCTGGCCCCGCACAGCTCCAGTCCCCATGACTTCATTCAGCAACCCACAGCAGGAAGCCCACATGGAAGTAGCTCCTGCCTGGAAACATTCACAAAGAAGACAAAAAAAAAAAAAAAAAAAAAAATTAATATCTGAAAGCCCACATCAGATGTGACTTGCTACTGAAGAGCCACTGCACTCCATCTGTCATCATCCCAAAAGTATGTGGTGGGAACTCCCAGAGCAGCAGGAACTGGGCACACTAATGTCTATGCCAGCCCAATAATCCCCACTTCCCAGCTGCAAACCAAAGTAGGTAAGACTTGCTTCTGAGAGGCTAATGCCTGCACAAGGAGCTCGCTTGCATAACTCCTTTTCTAGCAGAGTTCCGCACAAAAAGGGTAAGGAATTTGAGGAGGTAACGCAATAGCGGAGCAAAGAAGGAAGAGACTAACAGCCAGTCATAGGTGAGGGGCAAAACTGGAAATGACGACAGGCACAACATAACAATTTACCGTAATTAGTGCAGAGCTGTCCCCTGCAGGATCTTCTCCAGAACTAATCCAGCTCTTACATGGCTTACAATAAAACTCTTTCTAAAAAAAACATTTCTGGGACCTCAAACTTCAAAGTAACAAACCATTCTTCATTAGAAACTAGTTATGGTCTTGTTTCCCTGAGGGGAAAATGTTTTTTAAGACCTCCCTGAACCTGCCGTTTCGTTGTCTTACAAAACATCTCTCAAAAATTAAAATAAATCTGAATTATCTTATTCTAGATCAACTGGATTTCAGTTTTGAGTCACACAATTCAATCTTAAAACATCACAAAAAATTTCTAAATACATAAACTGCTATTTCTTATCCTTGAAAGCCTTCAGCGCTAGATTGTCTATCAAAAGTGCATATTCTGCTTCAATTTGGAATTTGGACTCTAAGTTGCTCACATCACGTGTTTAATCACTGTCATGTGGCTCACTGAAATCTACTGAGAAAAAAAAAAAAACCACCAGCGAACAGAATTGCACCAGATTCTTTCTGAAAGGAAGCCAAGTGGTACAACTTCCTTTAAACATATTTTCTTTTTCATCCTTCGTTTCTCAACTATGCTGGTTAGGAGCAGTTCTGGTTTTCATTTTTTATTTTCTTTTTCTTTTCTTTTTTTTTTTTTTCCCCCCAAAGCATGAAAACATAAAATAACTGCTGTTGAGACTTGTAGGTCTTGCTGTAAAACCTAAACCAACCAGAACATGCACTTCAGCTCAGTAATGATGGATCTTTAATTCCTGTAGTAACTCATTTCTATATTAAATTGCACAGTTCCCCTGAACTGAACACAGTCCTGTTACATATTGTGGGAACTTCACACAATAATTGGGGATGCGCCAGGACATCTCCTTTCAAACCACGGAGCACAAAAGGTAAAAGAGTCCTCACTCTGGTTTAGAGAGAAGCCGTGAGAAACAATGCCATAGGAGCAAACATGTTCTACACCACCACGCTCACGTAAGTGCCAGAGGTGTGGAACATCAAAAGCATCGCTCCAACCCACACAAACGTGGTACTTCACTTTTGTCAGTTGTAAGCTGACATTAAAAATGTTGCAATACAGCGAAATATTGAACACAGTCATTTTGCTTCTGAGCTGTACAACACGTAACACTGCGTGCAGTAATAACATCAACTCTACATGCACAAACTAAATTCACTAGTCTAATTTTATAGGTATTTAATGAGAAAAATTCATCCCAGGCATAATAAGAGACCTCTGTGCAGTGGGTACCCCATGCATAGGAGAAAACCTTCCTAAGCTTCCTGTGAATGGAGTTCAGGGGGGATGACCTCCCGTGGCCCTTCCCTGACCTCCAGCCAAGGCACAGGTAGCCCCAGCACAGGGCTGCACTCAGGTACGCCGTGTGCCTGGAGCCTGTCTGGTGTGTAATCAGACTTCTGTGGCAATCATTAAACTATCGCCAAAACAAGACTTGTTTTCTACTCTTCAATAATAAAGAGTGGAAACAGATCAATATTAATTTTTCCTATACAAAACAAGTTATGCATAATCATCCTAGTTTATTAGGTAAGAGTAATTAACTTTTCAGAAATACATTCTGAAAACCTTAACCCAAGAGAGCTCCAGGTTTTTAAATTTGGGACTTTTGAAAAATATTTTTTCTCATCTTAAGGTAAAGTTGTCAGTTGCAGAAACGTTACTCTAGTTCTTCACATATTCTTAAAAACTGATGAGCAAGCCTTATATTTAAAAGATTGAACAATAACCACATACAAATAACAGAAAAATAAAACAATGAACCAAAAGGGTCTGTCAGAATTCAACTTGCTTCATTATATGATGAACTTTTTTTTCAGGGGGTCACAGCAGCAGGCGGACACACAACGACTGAAAGGCCATAGCACACTTGCCACACAACCCTTGCCCAATAGTTCAACACCAGCTTCTTAGACTTATTTTATTCAAGAGCCTGTATCAACTGCTCAGACATCACTGGCAACACCAAATAAATATAGACTTAAGAAAGTTTTGTTACCTATTTTGGATATGCAAACATTGTTAGTATCAAACAGAAAGTCTCTTTACACTTACTGCCAAGCATTCAGTCGCTTTACGGTGAAAGGTAAGGTAATGCAGGCATCATTAATTTTCTCCTTAACCCAAGCCAGCAGTGGATTCTTCCTATGCACTAGTGTCATTAACTGATAATTCAATTACAGCGTCTAAGCTCTTCTCATTACTCCGTGAAAGAAATGAGACCATGCTGAAAAGCACCAACACAAATACAAATGAGACATGCTAAATCAAAAACTCCCTTCCTCGAGAATTAATTAAAATTTTGCCTATTTCTGCACCAAAAGCCTACCCAACTACATCAGCCACCACTTCCATATTCTCTTCTCACCAGCTGCCATCAGCTACCTTCTATCTCCATCCCTTATGTGCATCCTATAGGGGCAAAATACTGCTTTTGAACATGTTCGCTCTTATTTTTAGCTTTAAGGGTAACTATTTAGCTTGTATTTAGCTTTAAGGGTAGCTATTTAGTAACCTGACGAGAATATCACCTCAGAAAGACACCCACCCCAAGACGCTGAGAGGCTGTATGCTGCTCCTTACACATCTGTGCAAGCAGGCTACGCTGTCAAAGCCAGACTAAGCACGGAGAAGCAGAAGGAATTTTATTTTAGCTGAAATTCCGTCCTTACACCCACCCTGAGATCGAGCATCCCTCGGAGCTCACTGAGTTGAGAGATCCCCGGTTACCACAACCCTCAGCCCTGACCTGAAAGCACAACGGTAACCTCGGACGGGGAGACGCGCCCGTGGGGAGCGAACCCCGCGGCCGGCCGGAGCGGGCCCGGCCCGCCAGCCCCTGCCGTGCCCCCCGCAGCCCGGCCCGGCCGGGGCTGGCTCCCAACCGCCGCCCCCCGTCACAGGCCCAGCCCCCACGTACCGCCCCGAGCCCGGCTCCGTCCCGTTCGAAGCCCTGCCCGGTCCTGCAGCCGCCGGCGGGGATCGACCGCGGACGGTGTGTGGAGACTGGGGCGCGGGCTCGCCTCAGGCGGCGGCACCAGGCCCTGCCCGGCTGCTGAGTCAGTGAAGGGCGCCGGGGCTTCTCGGCAAGGCGGCCCCCGGCCCGGGCGTCCCTTGGTAACGGGGCAGGCCCGGGGAGGGACCGGCGGCCGCGGCCGCGCCGGGCGGCCTGAGGCGATGAGGGAGGGGCGGCGCGGCCCGTCCCACCGGGGTCCCGGCCCCCTCCCGCGGCCCCCTCCTCCCTCTCCGCAGCGAGGGGAAGGACGCGCTCCCGGCCGGAGGAAACCTCCCCCGCCCGCCCTTCACCTTCATGGCCGCTTCGCCACCGTCGCTCACGCTCCAGCGCCGCCCCCCGCCGCCGCCTCAACCGGGCGCCGTCCGCCGCGGCGAACCCCCCCGGCGCCGACCCCCCCCCACCCCGCCTCGGCGCGGGCCCCCGCCCTCCGCCGCGCTCCACGGGCCGCCTCACGGAGGGCGGGCCTTCCCGCCGCGCCGCACCCTATTGGTTGTCTCACCGCCGACAGCGAGCGGGCGGAGCCAATGGGAAGAGAGGAACCTCCCGGGTGTTGGCGGGGGCGGGCACAGAGGTTCCGCGGGCGCGGAGAAGGGCGGGGGGGGGGGAGGCGAAAATACCCCTCAAGCGCGGAAAAAAGAGGCCGCTGACAGCTGTGAGTGCGTAAATCATGATGTCACTGGAATAAGAGGGAACTTTTACCTCATGATTTTGGGCTGGTTTGGGTTTTTTTCCTGTTTTCAAAGTAGGTTTACACGGACGCTGCCTGTAATGAAGGCGGCAGTGACCCGCCCAGAGAGCTGGTCCTGGGGTCTGGCACGGGGCTGGGGGGAATCCGGCAGTCGCCAAAATTCAGGTGTTTTGGCACCTCTGCGTACAGGTAGGTGTCTGTCACAAACAGAATTAAAAGCCTCAGTGCGGTTGGCAAAAAGCCAAAGTGCTGGTTATTCTACCAAGCCCTTTGGTGATAGTCTTTAAATAATAGAAGGTTTATTATTTAAAAATCCAGTTCCGGCTAGCTTCTAGATCCCATTATTATTTTCTCTATGCTGTGAATGGGATACATCAAAAAATAATAATAATCACAGGTTGTAAGAACTGAAAGCTTTTAACCAGAAGGTTATATTAAAAAAAAACCCCAACAATACAAACCCAACCAAGACTCCAGGAAAGCTTTTATATAAGAGCACCCAGGGCCAAGAACAAAGAAGGCCTTTGCCAAAAAGAGGAACAGACAAAAGTGGCTGAAAATAAATTTTGACCACAAATCAAATTCTCCTGTACAAAGGGTTGCATGCAATCTTCACTAATTTCTGCAGGACTGATCTATTTTTGGAGCAAGTCAGATATAAGAACTGAGTCAAAAAAAAAAAAAGAAAATCTGTATGTAATTGCCACAAGAACAGTCTTGGCAGCTTTAGCATCAAGAGCAGATACTTCATGCAGTCCAACTTCTGGATTTGCACTGACACTATATCATAATTCAAAAACAGGTCATCTGTTTTCAGAAATGCTTATGCTCCTCGACAAGCTTTTGATATGCTATGAATGTTTACACATGATTTAATAAAAAAATTACTTTTTTTTTTTCCAATAATAGCTTGCAATTTTAGTCAAAGCAACTGAAAAGAGAGTAGAAAAGCCTTGTGAATACAACGTTGGAACAAGCGATGGCACATTTCCCACATTTCTCATGCATGAGATTGCTTTAAGACACCTTAAGAAATATCAGTACAGCTTGGGTTTTAAAAACTTGTCATGCCTAAACTGTTGATTCAGAGTCATCCCTGAAGTATCAAATTATACACAGATGTATTTTTTAATAATCTTACATTAAAACATGAGAGCTCCTCCTGCAATCACTGTAGGCGGGGTAAAAGCTCTGTCCCACAGATGAGCCAAGTCGAGCAAAATCTAAAATTTTTCCGCTAGCTCTTAAGGACTTGCCAACAAGAAATCCTCCCAAACACAGATGTTTTAGGGAGTAATGTGGGCCTGACAGAGCTGAGATCTGGTGACTGTGCTGGCAGCTGCACTTGCCACTTCCGTCTTAATTTGGGCAGATCTTGATGAATCATGTTTGTAACATGTGATTTGAGATCACTTTTAATGCATTAGTGTGTCTAAAATATAACCACACAGACTGATTTTCAACGAGGAACTTTAGGTCCGCTGGCTACTCTGTGGCTGAAAAGTAGCATTTGGAGAAGTTCTATTAATAAAAGACTTGCCCTCAGTGAGCCTTCGGGGTTGTGCCAAAGAAGCATTAAAAGATTTAAATCTATTAATGCTAGATGTCCCATTTACATGCCACGAAATAACAAGTGAGGATGACTCGCTGCAGCTCGGTAATCCCCCAAGGTTTTACACATCACGAGAGAGTGAGGTAGAGAAGTGATTCTTACCAAGAATATTCATTAGTTTTTAATGTAACAATCTGGAAAATTTTATGGCAAAGTTAAAAAAAAAAAAGTAAAGTTAATTGCTGGGCTTTATTTGGGAAATTTAGATTGGATATTAATACCTATAAGAAGAATCATTATCATATTCACTTTTTATACCACAGTAGTGCGGAATTACCTTTGAGAAGGTTTTCAGATTACAGAGACTTGGTTTGACAGATTCAGTGTTGCACTAAATATCCCCAAACCCAGATGGAAGCTATTTTATACCTCATAAACTCAGGCATATTACTCGGGCTTGAGCCTGTTTTTGGTAAGAAAAAAAGATTACTTTCTCAATTGCATTACCTAATCTTGAATTTAATATAACCAAAATAATCTCTTGCTGCTTATTTAGAGGGCTGTATTTTAGGCGTGCGAGTTTATATAAAAAGCATATTCTAAGTGTTCTCTGTGCCACATGCTGAAGGATTGTCAGCAGAGTTCACACATTGGCTTCAGAGCGTTACGCAGAAATGTCAGAACCAGATGTGTGTCATTTCCTTCTTCCTCCAAGTTCTGAACACGCTGGCTGCAGCCTGGCCTTTATCTCCCACCTCTCCCCACCAAGCCACTCCACCATTTCAGTGTCTCCGCCCAAGCCGTCATACTTTGTTTTCAGGAAATGTCAGTAAATTGACCTTTATAACATAATAGCTGTAGTTATTTCCTGGGTTTTACTTTCAGATATAGTTCAATGAATATTCAGTTCATTGAGGGCTAGGAAAGCTATCATTAATTATCCCAGCAACAACTAAATGCAACATTAAGTGTCTTAAATGTAAACGTATTCTAGAAAATTACTCCATGCTTGATTCGCCTACTCCTCCTCTCACCACCCCCAGGCATGAATCAGGAGGAAACTCAACTGAAATCCCCGGGGACATGCAGATGTCTGATAATATTGAGCTTTGTTTTGCTCTCACTTACAAAAATGAGAACTATTATAATAATTGAAGTATTTTCTTTGAGAACATGATGCCTTAATGAAGTACTTTAACAGATTAGTGAGAAAATAAAAACTTATGTCTGGAAATATCTTCATCGCCTTACAAATAATTTGCAGGACACCCAATCCAACAGGAGTGAGTTCACTCCATGGTGTTCTCCAGCCACACCAAGGGCATCGGGGCGCGGATCAGTCTCCCGGTATGGCCCAGGAAACCCCCTCCTGGCCTCTCCCGTGCCGTGTCCTCGCCCAGTTGCTGTGCCTCGGGCCCCTCAGCGTGGCTCTCCGCGCCGGGACACGTGGCCCGGCCTGGGACAACGCCGGTGGCGGTCACACCTTCCTCAGAGGGCTGCGGCACGTCCAGGAAGGGCCGTGAGAGGGTCCCCGGGACCTCACGCGGTCACGGTTTGGGCGCCGGCCCCACCGAGCCGCCGGCCGCCGTCCCTGCAGGCCCCGCGGGAGCAGTGCGGGGGCCGCTTCGCTCCGGGCGGCGCCGCCCGGGCCCTTCCCTCCCCGGAACGTTTCTCCTGGGCTCGGGCCGCCAGCCGGCCCCGCTGTGGCGGCGCACGGATCCGCATCTGATTGGCCGCGGCGTGTGACACGTGACGATTACGGCGGCGGCGATTGGTTGGCGGCCGAGCCCGGTTTCCCGGGCGACGGGGCGGCGGGCGGGTGCCGCCATGGCGAGCGTGCACGAGAGCCTCTACTTCAACCCGATGATGACGAACGGCGTGGTGCATGCCAACGTCTTCGGCATCAAGGACTGGGTCACCCCCTACAAGATGGCGCTGCTGGTGCTCCTGAGCGAGCTGGGCCGCGCCGGCGCGCAGCTCGGCCTGCTGGAGCGGCGGCGGCTCAACCGGCTGCTCCTGCCGCTGCTGCAGGTCGGGGACGGGCCTGGGCCTGGGCTTTGGGCCCGGGGGGGACGGGAGGGCGGCCCCAAGGGACCTCTTGCATTGTGGCCTGTCGCGACATTTCGCTTTCCTCCCCAGGGCCCTGACATGCCGCTGTCGCGACTGCGTAAGGCCATCGAGGAGTCCTGCCCGCACCTGGCCAGCTCCGTGCACATCAGGTGGGAGCCGGGGCCGCGCCTCCCCTCCCCGCCCTCAGGAAACCCCTAAACCGGGTTCTTGCGTCTGGGGAAGGGGCCGGGGTGGGAGAAGCGGCTGAGGGCCGGACACTGGCCCCCGCTGTGAGCTCTCAGCGGAGGGGACCGAAATCAGAGCGAGCCGGGCTTCCCTGCTGCTGGAGGCCAAGGAACTGCTTGCGCTCTTCGGTTAATCCCTTCGCTCTTGTACTTTCTGTGTTTTGTGTTGGAAACGTGAGAACACTGCCGCTACAACCAGTATTTCTGTGAAGGACGATAAAGCCGTTATATGCAGGCTCTGCCTTATCTATATCCGCTCTGATATCTGTGAAAAAGTGCTCTGGGATGTGTAAACGTCCCAGTTTAAAAAGTCATACATTTGGAGCCAAAATATACTTCTACAGGTTTCTCAGTTTTTGTAAATAAGTTCTGAAAGGTACACAAACCAAACGTCAAAGCCATTCGTCTTAAAGTTTCTGTCATACAGAAGATCTGGTTTTAAAAATCAGTCTGGTTTGGGTTCCAAATTATTTTGTTGAAAGAATAACAATGTCTTCTAATCGTTCTCTTTATTAAAAGAACTCTTTAAAAAGGAAGAAAAAAACCCCAAACCTGGTTATTATTTGGCTTATTATTGATGCTTAATATGTTTTGATTTGGCTCATGAGTGTAAAAACCTTCTGGGCCTAATGAATTAGCTGCCACTTGGTTCTGTTTGTGTTTACTCATCTGTACCTGAAGCGAGTATTTTATTTGATGCATTTAATTAATACCCCCAAAAAATGTGTTTTTTCCCTGTTTAGGTTAAAACTTATGGCAGAAGGAGAATTGAAAGACATGGAACAATTTTTTGATGATCTTTCAGATTCATTTACAGGGACAGAGCCAGAAGTTCATAAAACAAGTGTAGTAGGTAACTAATTGTTATCCATAAGCTATATTTGATGGGATAGCTATCACTCAGGATACAGCTTTAGTTTTTGTTTTGGGGAGGTGTAAAAGTTGCGTAATAGGATTTTTCTCTTGCTCAGATGTTTCATATTAACCAATAATTTTGTATCTATTGCAGTTCTCACTGATCTTAACAATTTTTCTGTGATCAGATAGCCTGTGAGATTTGCCTCTAAGTTAATACCAGATTTACACCCTGCAAAATTGAGTTTTTCCAATTGGTAGGCTGAGATGAGACGCTCAAGCAAGATTAGTTAATGTCATTTAAGCTTGTGGTTGTTATGATTTCTAGCCTCCTCCCTGAAACAGCAACCTTACAGACAGTTGTCATAACAAATGTTTTCCTTTGCAGGTCTGTTTCTGCGCCATATGATCTTGGCATACAATAAGCTTTCTTTTAGTCAGGTCTATAAACTTTACACTGCACTTCAGCAGTATTTTCAAAACGATGAGAAAAAAAATGGAATTGATGAGACTGATATGGAACTGACAAATACAGAGGAACTGGAGGGGAAAATGGAGAAAGAAGAACTTGATGTACCTTTAAGGTGATATATTAATATTAAAGCCTTTCTTTTTTTTAGAGAATTACTCTTTTTTCAGATTACTTCCGTATACCTCAGAGTAAACTTAAGCATTATCCTGGTAAACCTTCTGAACTCCACGAATGCTCATCTAGGCCCTGTGCGTGTCCTACCACTAACGACTTCAGCTGCAATATTGAGATATAGTGGACTGTTAATCTTGAGGGTTTGTTTTTGTTTTTTTTCAAAGCCTGCTGCCCACTGGCAGAGCTGGGTGGCCTCTCCGTTTCCGTGGTGCCACCATGTGGTAACACTTGTAAATGGCAGCAGTTCTGCTCAGTGTCTGGTAGAAGATGGCAGTCCTGTTCTCATGCTCGCTCAGGGAATCGCAGGCTAAAGGCCAGATGCTGCCCACAGTTCCCTTCTGTAGAGCCCGCGCTGAACGACTTCTGTGGTTGTGGTAGGGTGTGATGTGCCAAAGCTGCTGGAGTGGTCACTTCTGCTTCTAACGAGGAAAGATTCCTCCCTAAGGAAAAGTTTAAGCTTAATGGTTTTGGTTTCTCTTTTTGTCCTTCTCCAAATAAAAGAACTTGTGTCTATTTACATCAAAAATGAGAAACAAATATTGAGACTTTTCACCCGCTAAAGAGGTGCTCCACTGTAAGAATAATCCTAACAGTATTTTGTGTATCCATACATATAGTTAAAATGTAGTTTCTAAACTGTCTTTATATAGACTCCTGTTTGTGCATGCCCTGCTGCAGCATGAGTCAGTTAACAGCTTTCTGGCTGTTTGCTGTAGTTGCTGCCTTTCCGTGGAATAAACTTCTATCTGCTCTTGCAGAACAGCTGTTTTCTGGAGCGATTTATGCGGCCAGAGTGTCAGTTCATTTCATTGTGACTGTCTTCAGAAGAAAGGAAAACCAGAGCAAAGCCATTTGAATGTGTTAACCCCAAATCTTCTATTTGCTGTTTTTCTTTGGGTTTTCGTGTGTATTTAGGGTAACATTCATACTGACTGAGGTCTCTGCAGGTTGAAGATTGCAGCTAAAACTGTGAAATCATTTGGGTTGCTAACTTTGATGTAGTGGATTTTATTCTTTATTAAGCTTTTTTCCCTTAGTTTCCTTTCATGCTTTGAGCTGTAATATCATAAAACTTTATAAAACAAAAGCGTGGCGTGTCTAATAAAATATATTTCCTTGTATTCTATTTCACTGGCCTTGTTTCTAACCAGAGTGCTTTTTATCAGGGAAGAAGAGATATCTTGCAGCGGGCCTCTTTCCCAGAAACAAGCAGAGTATTTTCTTTCTCAGCAGGTATGTTAATTCTGAATAAAGTCGAGTAAATGATCCATAACCTGAATTTCACCTTCAATTTTATCCACAGTGTCAGACAAGATGTTTTCTTAGGTCTGTTAAAGATTTGTTGATCTCTTGCACGTAGTTGCTCAGTATGAGCACCTGGGGCTAAAAGTGTTTTATCTAGACTTTACACCATATGATTATACTTGATTCTGAGAAGGTCACTTCTGTTCTGACCGCTCACCTCAGAGTTGATGTCTGTGAAATGTGCACTTTTGTTGATTATTCCAGCTGGTAAATACAAAATGGAGCAGAAAGACACATGGGCACAGATGTCAGTAAATGCACTGCATGCTTATAATAGCTTGCTAAAAAAAATAAAATACAGATATTATTTGATGTTTCATATACATTTTAAAAGTTTAAAGTAACTTCTCAGTCCTGTTAGTTCTTTACTGTTAGGGGTTGTTGAATCTGGCAGCCTGCTCATGACAAGGCTCCTGCAGCTCCATGAGCCCAGGTGCAACCAGTGTTGAGGCTGAGCATCCTGTCTGTTAGCCTGTTCCCTCTCTGGCTGATGAGGATGAAGATCCATTCGTGTGGAATATACACACATGTGTGCTCTTTCTCTCTATTCCACCAGTAACTGGGCTTATAGGCTCAGTTTATCAAGTAACTGGCCCCTGGATTGTCTTGTCTCCAGTTGTCTCCAGCAGAAAGACACACCACACATACAAACACATCTCTCTGTTGACCCAAAGGCCCCACAGTCTTCATCAGTTGGCTCAGGACCTCCTGGTTGGCCTGGACTTTCTCTAGTTCCCTCATTCAGAGAGGCATATCTGGCCGTCTTATCACTGTTTCAATACTTGGCTCAAGCTGTTTATCTGACTTTCTGCCTAGTCTGGGTGGACGTTCACCAGTGGTCACCCACTGACACGGGTACTCCTGCTCACTCCAGTTGCTGGCACCACAGACACACGGGCCTCTGTCACCTCTGGTCCCCACTCCAGTTGCTGGCACCACAGGCACACAGACCCCTGTGATCTAGCTCCAGTTGTGTGTATACATTTATTTTTTTTTCCTAATTAACATTTTTTTCCTCCCATTAATATTTTTTTTTCCTCCTAATTAGAGTATTATGGAGGAATTAGGATGTTTAGGACGGTTCTGAAATTTGAAATGTCTTTATTATTCACTATTCAATGATGCTTATTCTAGGAACTAAATTATTGCCAATTTTTATTAATTGATCTACTTCCCGAATCAAACTATAGATTTTAGTTTCATGATATATTTTTTTGGTGAGAAGATACATGTAATTCCAGTGAGCCATCTGTTGTATTAGTTCTTCAAAGAGAAACTTTGATGGAATTCTCTAAATACCTTCAAACGTTTCTTCAAATAAGCTTTTACTTCACTTGGTCTCTCTGATCTCTGGAAAGTGAATGCTATACTATAGTATAGAATAAAATTGCCACTGATGTTTCAGCATCACAGTAGACAGAGCTGTTACAAAATAATCTCTAATGTTCTCTCCAAGCAGATAACAAACTGACAATCATGGATCAAATTATATTGTAACCCTGCAGTTTGGTTTGAGTTACTTATCTTACTTTTACTTTTCCATTTTTAATCCAGGCTTCTTTACTGAAGAATGACGAAACAAAGGCTCTTACTCCAGCATCTTTACAAAAGGAATTGAACAACTTGTTAAAATTTAATCCAGACTTTGCTGAAGCGGTAAGTATTTTTTTTCTTCATCCAACATGGTTGTAAAGGGATTTGTTATCTCTAGAATGGGATTATTTGGGAGTAATTTATTCTATACTGAAATATAAGCAGATGATAAAAATGAGCAAGTTGCATGTAAATGTTTAGTAATTCAGACTGAAACTCCTGAAGGTACAGAAACCTTAATTAAGCTAAGTACTTAACCACATGTCTAGGTTTTTTGCACAGATATAATCCTCTTAATTTTGGGGGGACTATGTGAGCTCATTCTTGTTGAAGTAAAATTTACTTCTTTTTACACACATTTTCCTAAGAAATTTCAGGCCTCATGCTCCCCAAGTTTAAAAGTCTGTGTTAAGTGCAATAAAATCTGTTGATTTTGCTTATTGACCTTCACTTCTGGTGCTTAATACCAATTTGTACTGAAAGTGATAGACAACTTGCACTGAGAGTTGGTTCCAGACCTGTGCTGTGAGCATTTGTCTTTTTCCTTGACAACTTATTCTTGAGAGAGTTCCATGAGTTCCCAGTCAACTCTTTCCTGCCTTACTTTCTAACTCATCCTCCTGGTAGCCCTGGGCTGAGGCAGACAGGATTTTCTTTGCTCCCATTTGGGGACAAGTTTTTGAAAGGGCTGCACTAGCAGGGGCTGCACTTCACAACTCCCCAAGTCCTCTCCAGTGTCCTGCTTGTCTGACATAAAGGGCTGTCCTGCCCAGGTCTCAGTACCAGGAAGAAAATAAAAAGTTTTAGCATCTCCTTTCTATTTGCACAGTGTTTGGAAGCAGTGCTCGTGCTTCTGAGTACCTTCCTGAGCGCAGACACTGTGGGAGTCATGCCTCATTCCCACTCTTGCTTAGCACATAAATAGAGGCATTCTGTCAACGTAGAGGTCTCGGACTGGATGGGATAGTTCTGACGGCCAGATCTTGGCCCATGGGACACCATTTGGAAGATCCTTTTAGGGAAAACAACCAATTGTGTCCAAGGTTTGCAGAAATTTTGCACAGGTAGTCTCAATATTGCTGCAACTTCTGGTCAAGCACTTTCCTGGCCATACAGTATTTCAGGGTTGTGCTCGTTAGGCAACCTTTATTAGTAAGAAGATACACAATAATTATAAACAAAACCTTTGTTTTAATAGTTCTATATAGTTAAAGCTGTTTTTTCTTCAATTTTTAGCATTATTTAAGCTACTTAAATAGCCTCAGAGTGCAAGATGTCTTCAGTTCAACACACAGCCTCCTTCATTATTTTGACCGTTTAATTCTCACTGGAGCAGAAAGCAAAAGCAACGGGGATGAAGGTTACGGTCGGAGTCTGAGATATGCTGCTCTGAACCTGGCTGCACTGCACTGCCGGTTTGGCCATTAGTAAGTTCTTATATTGTACCACGCAACTAAAATTCATCTTGTTGCTGATAAATAGACCTTTTGTTCCTTCTGAAAATCTGTTCAGGAGAAGGAGGGGCTTTCTCTAACTTGATGACAGCTGTACTTGGGTTGGGTTGGAATTTTCTTGGGATCTTAATTTATTGTGGTTTATTTTGACATTTATTCGGTTTCCATAATAACTGAGCCATCTATAGCAGGGTTAAGAGTTGACATTTGTCTATGTCTGGTTGCAACTGTTCCTAGGTATTTAAGTTCTGAATTGCTACATTTCCATGACCTCAGAAAGGTCAATGGACATGACTGCCTATTTTCAGCTATATTATCAAGAAAGTGTGGTTGCTTTTCTGTTAACGTTCAAATCAACATAGAGCTGGTGATAGAAAGAAAGAATAATTTTAAAAAAAGGAAAAAGAAGCCATCTGGGCTTTTTTAAATTTTAAAATGCCATGGGGTGGGTGTTATTTTATTGATAAAGCTGGCTCACCCATCTCATATATGGTTTGTGTTTATTGACTGCTGCCTGGATGCATCATGTAAAAGGACTGGAGATGGCAAGGACGGCTGCAGAACTGAGAGCAGCAACATTTTTCTATGCAGGCAGATACTGAACGTTACCCCTGTTCAAACAATAGCTTGGCAGGCTGGCCTGGACAGGGTTTCACAGCCCCCTTAGGGGTTACAGTTGCATTTTTGTAGTGGCTTGCAAATTATCCTCAAGACTAGAATATACTTCTAAAGTGCTAGGAGGAAAATACAGGCTTTCTAAAATCAGTTATCTTCTGAGTGCGATATGCATAATTTAGATCAGTATGTCTCTGGATCATAATGCTGTGTTTTAAGCCCTGTGGGAATACTGATACGTTCTCCCTTTTTGTTTGCTGGTAGCCAGCAGGCTGAACTTGCACTTCAGGAAGCCATCCGAATTGCGCAGGAGTCTAACGACCACGTTTGCCTGCAGCACTGCCTGGTAAGATAGTTGTGCTGAAACAGAGGTTAAGTCACCTTTGCCTCTGTTATCTGAGCCTTTGCCCGGTGAACACTCTTACAATAGTATCTCATCAAATGCATCAGTAATTTAAATGTGACTGTCCAGCAGCAGGATGACACTGCTTCTGGCAGATGGGTCACCCAGAGCAACAAACTGTAGGGAGATCATGGGATGGCTTTGTTGCAATGAAGGATTGATTACTTTCTTAAACAGGAATTGTGATCCCACAGTATTAACAACTCACAACTCAGCTCGAAGTTTAGTCTTAGAAGTTTTAAAGAGACAAAGTATTTCCTAAACTTCCTCTTTATTCTCTATTGGATTCTCAGAGTGTAATCAACCTTCTTTTGAGCAAACAAAAAGGAGGAGGGAAGGACTTGGGTTCCTCTATATTTTGTTCTGTAATTAACTGATATAATGAATTGGCGTCAGTGCTATCAAACTCCTGAGATACTGCTTTCTGCAGCAAACTGTATAATGGGGTTTCTGTGCATTAGTATCAGTGTCCCAGCCTAGCTGCACTTTTGATCTCTTTTGCTGTGCAGCATTTAATAGAAGTTTCCTTAGTATCATATTAATTCTAAAAAGTGGTTTGTCTTTCCAGTGAGTTTTTGTGCGGGCTGTGCAAAAAGTGAGAGAAGTTAAAAGTGCTGCAGCCATTAGCTATTTGCAATGAGATTTTATCTTTGTTTCCTTGATAGAGCTGGTTGTACATCTTGGAGCAGAAGATATTTGATAGCTGTGTTCTGCTGGAGCACTCTGTAAACAAATCCTTACATTTTGGGTTGCCAGTAAGTCCGTTTCATTTATCCTTAACTTTATTCTAGAACAAAGACATGCGGTGAGGAGAGCACGTGTGATAGATAGGGTTTGGGGTTTTGGTCTGTTCAAAATACATCACTGAATTTAGACAGATCTGTTTTAACACTCCAGAATGTAGCTGTTACTGTTGTTTTTTCTCTTCACGTTAACAAACCAGAGTTCAGTTGCTTTAATGCCAGTTCATTATTGCCAGGCTCACTGTTTTTCCTCCTAACTTGTTTGTTTTTCAAACAGAAAAACTCTCTGTGGCTACTAGCCTGGCCCTGTGGACCGTTTTGGCCTTTGGCCTGTAGCACAATCTGCTGGGGCTCAAGGGAGGTTCTTAAGCCTCTGCCTTCCCTGAAACTCAGTGCTGATGCCTCTGGCAGGGCTTTGAACACATGTTTACTTCTATAGCTCTGTCCCAGCTGTGAAATCTTGCAAGGCAGCCCTCCCCTGAGATAATTTTGTGCCCTGAATCTGTTGGCTGTTTAGTTCTGTCTTCCTCAAGATCTGCAAACTCTTTAAGAGAATTGTTCTAAAAGGAACTAAACTGCTGATGTTGGGAGACGAGAGCAGACATGACTGCTTGGTGGGGAAGGGGAGGGAAGGCTCTGTGTTTTCACAGCTGTTTCATCGTTGGAGAAATCCAAGTACAAGCCCTGTCATCCTCTTTAAGACTTCTGTGTGGGGGAGTGGAAATTACCTTTCACATCTGACAAAATGGCATTCACATACATGTGGGTGTGCATAAGTGGGTATTTAAAGAAATGCCTCGAGCAGCGTTCCTTTGTCTGTGCTGAATAACATCACCTCTTTGGGATTTTTTTCTTAGTTTAGAACTCTTGCTCCGGTGTAATTTGTAAGCATCCTGTACTCTATTAGTCTTTCAATGCTGTTGGTATTTTTTTTTTTTTTTTTCCTTCCCAGTACCTTGCTTCCCTGGGAATACAGTCCTTGGTTCAGCAAAGAGCTTTTGCAGGAAAGGCTGCCAACAAACTAATGGATGCCTTAAAAGATTCTGATCTGTTGCACTGGAAACACAGTTTGTCAGAGCTTATTGATATCAGTATAGCACAGAAGACTGCCATTTGGAGATTATACGGCCGCAGGTATTTTCTTTCTTTTGACCTCTTGGGTTAGCTCACTGTGCTTATTAGCACATAATGCATTTTGAGTTATTTATATAGGTGTAACAAGTGACTGTGTCTCTCCAGTGCACTAAAATAAAGCAATCAGACTGTGATTCAGTACAGGCTGAGTGCAATTATTTCCATTCTCTTGTGTTCCTTTAAAACTCGTACTGGAGAAGGGATTGAGTTTCCATTTAGTAGCAGCAAATAGATCACAAGTTGTTCCTGTGCCCCCATTTTCAGCATCTCTGTGCTTAGGCTGTGTGCAGCTTTTGGTATGTAGTACTTGACGTGCCTGCATAGTGCAGAGTTCCTGAATAGCAGTTGTTTTACAGGTTTTCATTCTCCCCCAGGCCCCTGTCTTACCAGAAAATGTAGACTGTTGTCATAACAAGACCATAGATTAAAAAGGGTGGTTGTTTTGTTGCTTGAAAGCTAAAAGATGTTTCTCTTGCACAAGCACCATGGCACTTCAACAAGCCCAAACACTGCTGAGCATGAACAGTCTGGAGGCTGTGAATGTGGGCGTTCAGCAGAATAACACAGAGTCCTTCGCTGTAGTATTGTGTCACCTGGCTGAGCTACACGCAGAGCAGGTGAGTTTTATGGCTAGTTGCACAAAATGTCATCTGGGTGAGAAGATGCGTGGGTGTTATTGACAGAGAGGGCGAGACTTGACTCGTGGTTTGTTCTGCCTTTAATGTCTGCGTTGGGGGTGAAGAAAATGCAGGGTTTGTGCTTGGCAAGTTCTGTCCATGAAGGTTGTGTTGAAATCGAGGGGAGTGGTGCTTGCCCCAGCGTGCATTAATCAGAGTGCTGTTCCTGTGTTGCAGGGATACTTTGCAGCTGCTTCTGAAATATTGAAACATCTGAAGGAAAGATTCCCTCCCAATAGTCAGCATGCACAGGTAGAATATTTATAATTTAACCTGTAAATTACGTAACTATTATACAATAGGATCTGAATTCCGTTGCATCTGAATGCTTTCCTTAAGGCTACACATTTGCTAATTCCACTTGGCTCCTGACCTCACAGGAAGCTGTGGCATAAACTTTTCTACAGAAACATGAAAAAGATGCCTCTGTTTTAGACAAATGTCTCACCACAGCCTCCTAAGAAAAAGCTGTTTAAATAGAAATGCCATTGACAGAGAAATAATACATCTCCTTTGTGAGCACATACAGGATTAAAGCTCTGCGTTGATTCGGAGCTTCAAAGTTCTGTTTAATTAGTGCTACTTATTTTGATATATTACAATCCAGAAATAACTGAGAGAGTAGGCTGGTTTCTGTGTGACTGGGAAGCACGTTAACACACGGGCCTATAAGACAGTATTTACTTCGGAGTGTTCGAGATTCCATGAAATATGGTTTGGTCCTTCTCTTTTTGCTACAGAACAATTCTACTCTTTCAAAGCATTAATAATGATTTAAATGAGCTTTTTTTACTTAAAATGCAGTCAAATAGGTGAGCGTTGGTATTGAAGCATTAATCCAGACAGTGAGGCATTTCCATTGAGGACAGTAATTTAGTAAATACAGTAATTGGACAGTGGAATGAGTTGTGTCTAGACATAAATATCCACAGGGGAAAATAAAAAGCAAGTTCTAATTTGGGATTAGAAAATGAGCAGGCACAACTTCTAAGACTTGTTCCTGAATGTTCTTTGTTTAGCTTTGGATGCTGTTTGATCAGAAAATCCAGTTTGAGAGAGCCATGAATGATGGCAGATATCATATAGCAGATTCTCTTGTAGCAGGAATTACAGCACTTAACAGCATTGAAGGCGTATACAGGTAAGAAATCATGAATCTGCATAGGCTCACAGGTGTGTTCTATGAAGATAATGAAAAATTTAGCAAAATGATTGCTGGTGGTCATGTGTGCTTACGTGCTCTTCCCTTTCCAGAACTAATTGTGGTCATGTTGTCTAACCTTTAGTGCTTATTCCATTAGAATGTGTCCTGCAGTAATAACTTCTAGTTGTTTCTCTGGACATTTTAAGAACTGGAATAGCACTGCTGAAGTTGGTGTTATTGTAGAGCTGTAGATCTGTTGTGAGAAAACAAAATGCTTCTTCAAAATCTGCCATGGTAACTGTCCTCCAGCCTAAGCACAAAGCAGAATTTTACACCCCATAGCCTGGTCTGAGCTTGAGTGTCTTCCTCTGTGTCCTAGTTTCTACATCTACAAAATGGAACAATATGATTTTTCTCTCACCTTAATGGCTTCTTGTTTCTAAATGAGAACGACGTGTTAGAAGTAGGTAGGGTTAAGACTTGTCATTTGGTGTGTACAGAAAACAACTTACTGTTGAAAATCAACAAGAAATTGCTTTTAATGAGGCAAAACACCTAAAAACATAAGCAGTGCCAGTAAGCCGGAAGATCAGTATTCAAGCTGTGGGACCTGATGCTTGTCCTTCTGGAATTGGATTGTTTGTGATTTCCCTGATCTTTAAATATTCTACTCAGTGTCTGGGCTCAGGGCATTTGTACACATCCCCTACTGCTGTGTATTTGTTTCTCATTTCCCTGTTGCTCCATATCGTCGTTAGCTCAAGCCAATTTTAGCTACTTGACCTCATACCTGGTTTTCTTACAAATAATTACCTATGCTTTCTAGCTTGCATGCCCTCTTGCGTCTGCTGCCTCTTTGGCCTTTGGTTTTGGCAATCTCTGTCTTCTATCTAAAGCTGATTTATGAGTTGGATCCTTTCTGCCTGTGAGTTGTCCAGTTGGAATCAGAGATATCTGTTTTTCCCCCCTGCCGGTGTGTGTAGCATGCGTATGCCTTGCCAGAATGCCATTCTGCAGTTAAAACAAACAGAGGTCACAAAAGAGAGACCTCTTTTACTGTGTTCTGAAGAGCAGAATTGTATCTAAAGTATAAAAATATGATCAGTGATGTTTTCTTTCTACCACGGCAGAAAAGCCATTGTCTTGAAAGCCCAAAATCAAATGTCAGAGGCACACAAACTTTTGCAGAAATTGTTGATCCACTGCCAGAAAATCAAGAACACTGAGATGGTGATTAGGTAAGAATGTTTAATTTTCAGACTATTAAAGCCACTTTGCAGTGATGAGAATCAGCCGTTTCAATTTGTCTGTGTTCAGACTTCACTAGTCTTCAGATTACCTACTATGATTTGGAGATTACAGAATAATTTATTAATCATGGTATGGAGGAATCCTCAAAATATTGTGGAATTGAAATCTAGTAAACTTTAATATGGAAGCTAAAAGGTAGAAAACTTATTTTAAAGTTCTGTGAAGACTTGGGAGAGGAGGAAACACTGCATCCAAAATAAATAGGGAATAGAAACGTGTGTAATTGTAGCCTGGTCCTAACCTTCGGAGTAGTTTCAGTGTTATTTAATCTTTTGTGTGTCAGTGGCATCTCCTCTTAAGGGTGTAATTGAATTTTATGGTATATGCAGTAATGTAATTCAGAATAAAACCCATATCATTAGGGATGGAATAATTGGGGAACAAGTGGACATCTTTCATCAAAAGAAAACGTTTGCAATTCTCTCGCCCTGTTTTGGTTAGTGTGCTGCTGTCAATAGCAGAGCTCTACTGGAGATCCTCATGTCATACCATAGCGCTGCCCGTCCTGCTGCAGGCTCTTGCCCTCTCTCGAGAATACAGTCTGCAGTACTTGGCTTCTGAAACTGTGCTGAACTTGGCTTTCTCCCAGGTATGTCTGATTTGTGTTTTCACAGGGCTGAAGGCACCATTTATTCTGGGGATCTGGATACTGTTTTTACTCCTGTGAGACTTAAGAACACAGCCTTGTAGGAATTAAATTATCGATTTTGAAGTAGTATATTCTAAATGTAATATGTGTTGAGGAAGTTGTTAAAAGTTGAGTTTCATGTATATTAGTAAGATGTGTAGTTATTGCATGTAATTAAGCAGGCAAATTGGCTCTGCCTTCATTTCTTTAGTTGTTATTTTTTCTGCTAGTATTTTGGTTTTCTAGTAGCACGGTTTGGCATGAGTTTGAATTAAAAATAACACTTGTAATGGAGTTCAGTTATAATGTTTATTCTGAGCTGGCAGAGATGGGGTTGTCAGCACTGACTGCAGCAGAGAAGCCATGCCTAATCATTTCAGATAGTAGCTCATTTCTACTAATAAGTTTAGATTTAAAAGAAGATTGTGGGGAAAAAATTTACGTCCTTGCCTGTGGTGTGTTACGTTATTAGAAACAGATGTGGCTTATGTTGGTCTTCTCTGAAGAAGCTGCTCTCACCAGTGGATTCTGGTATTAGACCAGCAAGTATTTATCTTTCAGCTGATCCTTGGCATTCCTGAACAAGCCCTGAATATTCTGCACATGGCAATAGAACCTGTCTTGGCCCACGGAGCTGTCCTGGACAAAGGCTGTGCCATGTTCTTGGTGGCCAAATGTCAGGTGGCTTCTGCGGCTTCCTACACTCCACAAAAGAAGATTGAAGGTAGCGTGAAGAGGAATTCTCCTCACTGAAACTGTGCTCAGAAGTTGAGAAGTGCAAACCAGTGTACATATTGGAGTCCTGCTGCACCATCGCTGTTAAAAAAGTTTAAGTGATACAGCAGAGTGTGTTTTTACCTAGCTATCGGATGGTGAAATTAATTTGGAGTTAGTTATTCAATAGGTATTTATAGTGTTTATGATGGAATCTTGTTTATCTGCATACTTTCACACCCATATTTTGCAGCAAAGGCTGAATAACAGAAACTAGCTGAAAGACCATGTTGCTAAGACACAAAATGTTTTGAAAAGCTAAGGAATTTCTAATTGTGCGCCTTAGAACTGAGCTGTGCTGCTTGGAGTTGTTATTGTGATACTATCTTAAATATGACTGTCTCCCTTCTTTTTCCACAGCTTTGGAATCTGCAATCTTGAATCTAAATGAAGCCAAGACTTATTTTGCCAAAGTGGACTGCAAAGAGCAGCTCAGAGATGTTCTCTACTTCCAAGCCCGGCTGTTCCACACCCTAGGCAAGACCCAGGAAAGGAACAAATGTGCCATGTTGTTCCGTCAGTTGCACCAGGAACTGCCGGCACATGGTGTCCCCTTAATCAATGCCTTCAAGTGATGCAGTTAAAGATGAGATGCGTTTGTTTTCCTGTTTTTTTTGTTTTTTTTTTTTTACAAATGTCTTTTTATTATATTCAGTCATCCGTGTTTCAAAATAACTGCCAATAAATCATGGTCTTCTGTTGAACAAACTTGCGTTTTGTTTGTAATGACTTAACTGAAGACGTAAGTTTCCACCCATTTCACTTTTATTCTGTACTTGAAATTAAGAGTAAGAATGGGGAAAAAAAATAAAAGACTCTCTTGACTGTGTTATAAACACGCTGAGGGGAGTAGCACAGTCACGATGAAATAATATCTGTTCTTAGTAGTGACATTTTCAGAATCAATGCTGGCTTTATGAACACTGGGGTACAAAAAATAGTGGAAAATGTAGGCGAAGCTCCTCTGTGCTCATTTTAAACAGTATAGAACTGGGAGTCCCATTTAAAACATGTCCTTGCGTTTAACCTGTCTACAGTCGCTGTTTGCTCTCTAGACTCAACTACTCTGGTGCTGGCAGAGGGGAAAAATCCAGGATTCAGTTGGAGAGGTCTAATGGTGCAAAGTCCTTGCACTGCTGTTACATGTGTCCTTGTGCAAAGAGTAGCTGAGAAAAGTGAGTGCTGAACAAAATCTACGGTTCAGCTGAAATGTTTTCACTGCCTGCGTTCTCCCCTAGGTGCTGTGTGTAAGTTACCTGCTCTGGTTTCATGGGTGAATAAATGATCACAACTCACTTGGTATCCGACATGCTGCCTTTGACTTCCAGCAGTTAGAGCCTCGTTTTTGGAAGAAAATCTCATTTCGGATGTGGTGTGGGATTTCGAGGCAGACGGGCTTGCACTTTTGGGAGCGTAAACTTTTTGCAGGTGAACCTTGGGGCTGGGGGTGCCGGTCCTCTCACCTTGTGACTGTATCAAGGCAGAACATCATTAGTGTAAACGCCTGGGAATGCCCTACTAGGAAGTGCTAGATTAAACTGGCATTGGCAGCAAGGAGAAAGCAAGACCAGACCTAAACCTGGCTCTGCTGGAGCCCTGCCAGGTGAGGCAGGAAGGGAGAAGCTCTAAGGTGTGGTTGAAACAAGGGTAGTCCCTTGTTAGTTAACCCATCTCATTAATTAGCGTTGCAGCGTGGCTGTTGGCAGATAATCAGTGCCTTGATCTTAAAAACCGAGTCTAACAGTGACAAGTAACCCAGCTTTGTGGGAATGCTGGGTTTGGTGGCTCGCCCCCTCTCACAGCTACGCTTTAATCAGCACCAAGGAGTTTGATCCATAAAACTTTTAGAGCATCTACTATTTTTACGGTAAGCGCATAAACTTGATTTCTAGAGTGACTTTTGAGATCCTGGTCAAAGTAGCAGCGTTTATCCATAAAGCTCAGATGGAAGCGTGGTCCTGCTGCCGGGAGCTCCGCAGGGTCGAAGTGGGGCCCACAAGATTCGAAGCAAAATGAGGAAGAGGGTTTGTGTCAGCTGTGGTTTTTGCATCTGCTCGAGGTTGAAGCTGCTGCTCCGTGAGGAGTCGATCAGGAAACTGCAGGTGAGCTCGGCACAAGGAGGGTGAATGTGCTCGATAAGAAAAATAATTAACACGGACAAAACAAGGGAGATGTTTACAAAGGGCTGGTGCGAGCTAAAGGCTGTGCCTGTGTGGAAGCGTCGCCTCTGTCCCGGCGCCGCAGAGCTGGAACCTGAGCGGGAGCTGGGCCTGGTGGCTGCTGTGCCATTTCCAAACAGCTGGGCTGGGTTTTTTTAACCCCCCCCCTTTAGGTGGTGATTTTGGAAGCGTTGGGCAACCGTTTAGTGAAGGGCCAGAGGAGCTGATGGGGGTAACCCAGTCTGCACCCGGTCGACCTCACGCTGGAAATTCTCTGCACAAGGGCAGAGGGGAGGGAGCCCCGGGAGGAGGCGGGGGGGTATTTCTGTCCCTCTGGGACCTGGGGTGCCCGCAGCGGGGGTGCGGGTTACCCCAGCTGCATCCCGCGGCTGCGCTGCCCGCGGCCGGAGTGGGATAAAAAATACTATTTAAAAAACAAAAAAAAATCAACCAGCAACAACGCCCCAAAACAAAACAACAACAACAAAACCCCACCCCAAAGAACGGTTTACAGGGGGTGGGCGGGCAGGATGCGGCTGCTGGGAGGGGGGGGGAAACCTCCCCATCCCCGGGGCGGAGCGGGGCCTGCCTCCCTGCCTCCCTCCCTCCTTCCATCCCTCCCTCCCTCCTTCCCTCCCTCCTTCCCTCGCTGCCGCCGCCGGAGCGGAACCGAAAGCGAAGGCGGCGCAGCGCGGCGGCGGCTCCGGGGGCTGCGGGGGCCGCTCCCTCCGTCCCTCCCTCCCTCCCTCCGTCCGTCCGTCCGTCCCTCCTCCCGCCGGCGGAGCGGCGGCTCTCGCCAGGTCGGTGGCTCCGGGGGCGGGCGGGGGAGGCCGGGCGGGCCCGGGCGGGGGATGCGCCCGCGGCTGCGGACACAAAGCCGCGCCCGGAGGGACCGGCGGGCGTGGGGAGGCCGGGGCTGCCCTGCGAGCAGAAACCGGCATCTCCTTCCAACGGGGCTTTTCCCGCGGGGCTCGCAGCCGGCCTGGGCGGGTATTTTGGCGATGGGGACGGCGGGGGGGTGGGGTGGGGGGGGTGTGGATCGGGGTTGTCATCTCCCCATCCCGCTGCGGTGTGGCCGCCCGGGCCCGGCAGGAATCCCGCTCCCGCCCGGCGGGGCCGGTGGTAGCCGGTGGGCTGGCAGCATCCCTGGCTTGGGGAGGGGACAGGGTGGTGGCCGTCCCCGCGGCATCAGGCGTCCCGCAGACCCCATGGGGCTCCTGCCCGGGGAGGAGAGGGCTGGGAGCAGGGGGACCGGGGACAGTTAGGCCGTGGGGTTGGGAAGAGGATTTTTAAGGTCAAGGGGCAAGGGAAATGCCTGGGGGAGATGGAGGGGGTGAAGTTGGGGTGACTGTGTGCAGGGGCCGGCTCTCCTTAGGAGAAGCCGTGGGTCGGGCTGCTGCGAGTGGCCGAGCTGGTTCGGAGGTGGCTGCAGCCCTGCGGCCACGCGTAGGGCGCGGAGCATCGGGACCGCCAAGGTGACGGTGAAGACCGAAAGCAGCGGTGGGATGGAGCTAGGGGCTGCCCGCCTGCCTCTGCGGTGCTGCAGGAGCAGGAAACCATCCCTGGGGATGGGACCAGGTTGTCCTCAGGGCCAGGGGGAACCGTGCTGGGGAGGGGGAATGCGGTGGCTGTGGGCGCTGGAGCTGCCTTCACGGCCCCCAGGTGGAGAGGCAGCCCCTCTCCCGGGAGAAGGAGCCCCATCCCTCTCCTGGCCCCTCTTCGTGAGCACCTTGTTTTGGGAAAAACAGCCAACAAAACCCAAGAGCCCATCCCCGAGAGCTCTGCGAGGGGTGTCTGCTTGACCAGCCCCGTTCTGGGGAAGGCGGAATGTTATCAGACTGGGGAGGTGATTTGGAGGAGGATTCGCTTTCAACTCAGCCCTAATGCCTTCTCAGTGGTGTTCACACAGTGCAAAGCCGCTCTTGGTTCCACTCTCGTGGGCATTGTGGGCTGGAGCTGTTGTTTCCAGGAGAGCTGGGAGCCGCTCAGCAGCGCTGGACAAGGTGATGGTGATACCCTGAGCTCATCCCGGCCCACGCTCAACGCCATGTCCAGAGCTTACCCTCTGTTTTGGGATGCTCATTATATATTGCTTAAGCAGTATTTGGCGGTATCATCAAGATTATAAAAAAATCTTGGTGAAGATGTGAAACCTGCCATTGGGTTTCGTGTCGTTACAATGCCACCAGCCCAGCTTTACATTCTTTCCCTGATTCTTTTCACCCCGTGTTGGCTGGGCCAGGCAGCACAGGAGGCTCTTCCATTTGCCCCGAGGATGATAAAACCTTTGCTGGTCGGTCACAGGGACCTGGTGTAGATGAGGGCTGGGTGCCTGTTTCCAGTATCTCATTATTTTGAGTGTCCTCTGACTTCTAGAGATGCTGCTGAGAGATTTTTTTCCATTAAAAGTCAGGCGGGGGTGCATATGGTCTTTGTATACTACAGTGACTAATATATTTCTGGCAAGGTTTGTGCTCGCCTGTAGGAAGGGAAACTGTGATCGATGCCCCCGTTGCTGCAGATGACACCGCTCTTGGCACTGCTGCTTCCACTGCTGACAGTGACCGGGGAAAGCAAAATAGCCACTGGACTCTGCCCAGCCAGAGCCTGTAACTGCCCCGTGTGCTGGCCCTGATTAACTTTTAACTGCAGACCTTCAGTGGTAGCCGGGGGAAGATCCTCTGTAAGTAAAATCAACCTCGGTTTAGGTGGTTTGTGTTCAGTTTTGTTATGAACAGCTTTATTTTGCAGTGCATGAGCTGACCCCCAAAGGAAGGATGGATGGAGGTGTCGCTGCTGGAGCTGCCACCAAGTCTTATTCCCTTGGGAGGGTCCAACCCTGACACCGTGTCTGGCCTTGCCGGAGGGAAGCGTGTAGAGGGGGAAGGCGAGTGCGTGGCAGCTGGCAGGAGCTGGGGGCACCGTCCCATCGCCCGCCCTGTGCCTGGGTAGGGAAACAGCCCCAGGGAGGGAAGGACAGGCTGATGCGTCGGTATACTCCGGTTTAAATCTGCGCAGCCAGTGCTGGCTGCAAGGTGTCATCCTCTGCGCCTCCCAAAATCAGTTGGCGTGTTCCCATCCGGGGGTGGCCGCGTCCCCCCAGGGACCAAGCAGGGACCACACGCTGGCAGCGGAGCTGGGGCGGCAGGAGGGGGCTGTAAAAATCACTTCACCCTCGCAAGGGCCGATTTCACTCCCGTTCATTTCCGCTAAAGCCACGTGGATGCTGAGCGAGAGGGAGAGCCGCTGCCAGGGTTTCACAGACCTCTTTTCATTTTAATATCCCTCTCCTTGCTGAATTAGATGTGAGACTGATTACTTCGATAATCCTGCCGCAGCCGCTATGGGTTATATATGGATTGCAGCCAAAAGCCGTGCCGATAAATCATTCCTATATACCAGGCTGTTATATTTCCTGAGGATTTTGTGGGCATGTGCTGCTCGCTTTTACATAAGGATCTGCTAGAGTTCACAGCAGTATGTGCTGCTTGTCCCTGGGCACGGCCCTGGGTAGGTTGGTGAAGCCAAAGCCCCCAGGCTGTATTTCCCCTGTTTGGGTTTATTGTCCCCATTCCAGCTATTTTAGTTTTCCCTCTGGCTGGGACTGTGGCTGTTCTCTTCTTCCTCCTCCTCCTCCTCAGCCTCCCTGTGTGCTTATTAAGGAGAACTGGCTGAGTTACCCTTAGCGGTTACCCCATGTCCCACGTGGCTGTGTTCAACAACGGGATCCCACTGCTGGGCTTTTCTCGGGCAACTATCATCTCACAGGGCAATTTTTGCAAAACCACGCAAAAAGGGGGAAAAAAAAAACCCCTCCAATTTTCCACCCTAGCCGATGTTACGATGGTGCTTGGATGACTTTTAGCCTGTTTACAGAGCCTGGGGAAGCCTGCTTGAATTAATTAGCCTTGATATATTTATCCTGGTCAAGCCAATTAACTCCCGCCGACCAGGGCACGCTCAGCTCTCAAGTGTGGTGGAGACTTCATAACTCAATTTTGCTGTAGCCCGGCAAAGTTTAGTGTGAACCCTTGGAAATTCAGATGCAGGCGATGCTCTGGGGGAAGGACGGGATGCCCAGCTGTGCCGTGCCACCCCTGGGGCTGGCGATGCTCCTGGGGTGGTTCCATCCCGGGGCCACCTCGATGAGCTGCCTTTTTTGGTGTGGCCGCAGCCCCGGTCCCCGGTGAGGGTAGAGGGCACGGTGTTCGGGGTCGGCCTCGGCTCGTGGGGATGGCTATTTATATGTGCCCGCTGGCGGGGTGCCCATAGCGAGCCAGGCAAATGGCAACTGGCCTTGAGATGCATCCCTGTGGGTTTGGGATGAACGGGGGGTGAGGGGGGCTGCCTGTTTATTTTAATCCATTTTGTGAGTGTGTTAAAACATGCTGCCGTGACCGTCAGCAGCACCAGGGGGGGAATTTTGCAGCCACGATGCCCGAGATGCGGAGCCCGGGTTCGACTTGGCTGGTGGCTCCCGGCTCACTTAACCAGCAAAGCCCCAGCCGGGAGTGGATTCAGCCCCGCGAAACGCAGCATTTCTGAAATAGTTTGTCCTTGTTGCTGTTCATCGGCTTATTTATAGCCCTCCCATCCCCTGCGTTTCTCTGCGCCTTGAAGCAGCAAGCGGTGCCGGGTTGGCTTTAGCTTCGGTCTGATCCCGTTCGGGGAAAAAAAAAAAAAAAAAAAAAAGGCTCTGGTTTATAGACTGGTGTTGAAAACAGCAATTAGGCTATTGTGAAGCCTGGAGGAAGGGGGAGACGACTTGATTTCTGTACTTGACCCGTAATTTCTGCAGGGCTGATTCAGAGCGGGTGTGCTGCGGGTACATCACGGAAACTTCAATGGAGATGAGCGGAGCTAATTTTAACCGGCCGCCTCGCTGAGGTGTGGGAACCAGGCAGAAAAACGCCTCAAACCTTGTTCCTGCTTATGGGCTGTTTGTTTCAGGATAATTTTTTTTTTTTTCACTTGCTTCTGCAGCAGCTCGTTAACCTAGAAATTAAAAACAGCACCAGCCTTGCGGCAGGGAAGAGCGATGGTTTACAACCAAACAACCATTGAACTGCCCCAGCTGCTGCGGGCTGCCCAGCGTGTGTGAATTAACACTGTTTTCTCCCCTTTTTAAATTATTATTTAATTATTTGTGGGTTTCTTTTTCTTTTAATTCTTTGTTGCTAACAAACTTATTTTCTCATTTATCTCAGGGTTCAAGAACCTGATTTTTGCACAGAAGGCTGTAGGAAACCTGGGGCGAGGAAGAGAAATTGCTGGAAATGACAGGCTGTGGGAGGAGGCAGTGAGCTGGGGGGGCTGATCCTGCACCCCACACTTGGTAAGCAAGTCCCTGTACCCCTGAACTGCTTCATTCGGGGAGTGTTTGGCAGAAATGTGCCCACGCTGATTGTGGGACCGAGCAGTAAAGCAGGGATCTGAGTGGTATTGATGCTGGTACGGTGCAGGGCTGGATCCTGCCCCCGTAAAATATTCCTTTTGGGGTATTCCCGTAGCGGAGACGACGGGGTTGTTATTCTCTGGAGTTGTTTTGATAAAGGGGCGGGAAGGAGTGATGGCTGCAGCCTTGAGGCTGAGGCTGGCCCTGCCCCGTGGCAGGGTGGGTGCACATCCCGGTGCCATCCTGCACCGCTGCCCTTGGCTTTAGCGTCCCCTCTGGGATCAATAAATTAATCTGTAGAGTAATGACCGGCAGGAGGAAATCCCTCTTAACAGGGCAGCCTGGCTGAGCCTGCCCTGTGTTTGCAGGTGCCCCTCCCCGTTGCAGCGTGGCCGGGATGAGGCCATCGGTTGCACCATGCCATCATGCATCCCCGGCAGCTCGCCTGCCCCGCGGCCCCTCTGCCGTGATGGAGGCTGCGGCCACCGAGCACCCGGGGCAGCACGGGACCCCCCGGCGCTGAGCCCCCGCCGCCCCGGCATGGCCTCGCTCATCGTGGTCACCGAGTACGACGCCACGGGGAGCGCGAGCGAGGAGGAGGAGATGAACGCGCCCGGCGACGAGGGGTTTGGGGACGGCCGGGAGCCAAGGGCGAAGCTGCACCTCTCCGGCCGAAAGCTCTCCCTGCAGGAGCGCTCGCAGCCTGCCCGCTCGCCTGGGAACGGCGACGGCGCCAACGAACGCTTCATCTACCCGTCCCTCCCTTACTCCCCGGTGACGTCCCCGCACTCCTCCCCGCGGCTGCCGCGGCGGCCGACGGTGGAGTCAAACCGCGTGTCCATCACGGGACTCCAGGTGAGGGGGAATCGTTGCTTCTCCCGCGGTTCTCCTGCCCCCATCCTCCTGGTTTCCCTCCCCGTGGTGTTGCTTCTCACTTGGGTTTTTTTGGGATAAAACCCGGCAGCGTGGCCACAGGTGCGTGGGCAGGATGCTCTGGTCCCTCCTGGACCTCGGGGACAGCCCTCGGGGAGGTGGGACCCAGCAGCTTGCTGCGTTTCACACCTTGTGCAGACGCCGCCAGTTCTCATGGCTGCATTTTGGGGGAGCTGGCAGCATACTGCAATTTTCTTTTTCTCCTTAAAAACAAAAAAAAGTGAGAGACCTACTGAGATCTAAAGAGAAAATGGCCCTACCTGCCCCCAGCCTGGCAGTGCTGACAGAAAACAGGCAGCAAGCAGCTTCTTTGCCCTTAAAAAATTAAAATACTCAGTGCTGGGTTGCCGGTGTTAAGCCCCCCAGGGCTCGCCCGGCCCTTGATCCCCACCACCGCCAGCCCGTCGTGCACTCTCGTTCCACGTGAGCGGATAATGTTGCCTGCCCGGCCGTTAACGTTTGTAATTAGCCCTCTATAAACACACCTACGCGTGGCCGAGCGGCTGGCATTTATGGCTCATGAATCAAAGCTGCTCAGCCCCGAGCGGGTGCCCGGGCAGAGCAGAAATGGGTGTGAGTTTGCAGAGAAAGTTTTGCTGGAGATATAAAAGGAGGAGAGCAAATGTGAGTGGTTTCGTGGCTCATGTCGGACCTCCCCCTCTCTCCCCGCAGGACTGCGTGCAGCTCAACCAGTACAAGCTGAAGGATGAGATTGGGAAGGTGAATACTGGCCGGGTTTGGGGTGGGATGGGGGGGATGGAGGGTGTTGGGCTCGGTTTCGCTTTCCAGCTGGTGAGATGGCAAGTTCAGCTGTTCACCACGGCGACTTGGCTGACTCCTGGCTGCCACACCAATCTCTTCTAGGTTGTGCCGATTGAATTGTAGATATTTATTTAGTTATTATTAATTTTCCCCATTCCCCCTCCCTGCCATGAGTTGGGGCATTTGAAGCTTTCCTTTGCTGGCGGTGCGATGCCAGACCATACACCCCACTGCTCCCAGCATCACCCACCAGCCCTGTGATCCCAGTGGGGCCGGATTTGCGGAGGTGCCTGGAGCGCAATTCGGTGCTGTGGGTTTTTTTTTTGGACTGTCCCTAACTGATCCCCCATGGCTGTGCCCCTTTCTAGGGCTCCTACGGGGTGGTGAAGCTGGCCTACAATGAGGACGATAACACCTACTATGTGAGTAGCACATAGCCCTGGAGCCCACAGCGGAGCAGGTGGGATGGGGATGGATTCCCTCTGCTGATTCCCTGCCCAGCTCTGCGCTGGCCTCATGCTGCCAGCCCCGTTTTATCCTTAATTTGTCCCAAATCCCATGTTTTTTCCCCTCTTGCAGGCAATGAAGGTTCTCTCCAAAAAGAAACTGATGAGACAGGCAGGCTTCCCCCGTAAGTGGCTCAAAATCTTTAGGGTGGGAGATGATGTGGGCACCCCGGGGGCCTGTTCCCAACCGGACACCCCATCTTTGCCTTTCCCACAGGCCGCCCGCCGCCCCGCGGGGCCAAAGCTGCCTCCGAGGGCTGCCTGCAGCCCAAAGGGCCCATCGAACAGGTCTACCAGGAGATCGCCATCCTGAAAAAGCTGGACCACCCCAACGTGGTGAAGCTGGTGGAGGTGAGCACCGACCAGCCCCCAGTCCCTTCCCAAAACCCACCCCGAGCGGGAAGGAGCCTGGATGCTGCGGGGATGGGCTACACGTCGGCTTGGGTGGGGGAGAGAGACCCCAGAGGGACTGGGATGGCTGTGGCAGATCCTGCCTATGGGAGACTTGTGTTTTCACTGGTTTAAAAGGTCTTTTATTCCCCTGCTCTCAAAAGGGTTTGTTGGTTGTTTTTTTTTTTTCCCCTGCTCAGAAAGGGAAATGCAGAAAAATGTTGTTTCCTTGGAGGAAACAAGTGGTCAGATGGGTTTTGGGGGAGGAACTGGTATTGCTGCGGGTTCTGTGGTGCAGCTGCCCTGCCCTCTGCCCACTGCCTGCATGAAACGGTCTAAAAATCAAGAATTAAGGATGTGCAGACTGGAGTTTGTTTGGCTCATCAGTCAGATGATGCTTCCTTTGTGTTTTAAAATATTTACTTCCTTGAAGTACAGCTATATCTCTGTCCTCTCCCCCCCCACTCCTTGTCAGAGGTCAGCAGACCATGCTAATGGTGCAGATGGTGCAGAATCGAGATGGCTGCTAAATAAAAAATCACAATGTTTAATTTGCAAGGTGCCATTTAATTGCCTTTCTGCTTCTTTCGGCAGGTCCTGGATGACCCCAGTGAGGACCACCTCTACATGGGTAACTGCCCGCTGCCCTGCGGTGCTCACGGGGTGTCAGTAGGATGGGGCAAAGGGTTCCCCCCCGTGTTTTGGGGCTGCTGTGTGTGGGGTTGGGTCTCTCCTCTGGAGCAGGTATGGCCTGGATGTGCTGGTGGAGCAAATCCTCCCTAATAGTTGGAGCAAACAGGAACCAGTCTGGGTTCAGAAAGGAGACAGGAGTGCTTTATATCACTTTATAGGCTTTAATTCAACATCAGGGCATGCTTTGCCATGAGAGGCACCAGCATTTATGTTCTCAGCTTTGAAACCAGGCTGCTAGAAAGTAGGTTTATTTGGCTTGGAGGACAAGGCACATGTTAATTATCCACGGTACAAATGAGCCACTTCCCAACCTGTCTTGCAGACTGCAGTGGTTTGCTTGATGTAAATACACATGCTTGGAGGAGGCATTTCTTTTCCATCATTTATGTTCAGCCTGTACTAGTGGAGAAGCCTGCGATGCCTTCATGGCCAAGCGCAGAGGTTTGCTGGAGGCGTGGGCTTGCAGCAAACTGAGGGTTTCAGGGTGCTGTGCGGAGGGTGTTTCATAATGCTGAAGCTGCAGCACAGAGAAGTTAGTTGGCAGCATCCCCTTAATTGGAGAGGGAATCATGCAGAATGGCTGTGCCTTGCATAAGGTAGCGTCTCCTTTTTTAAAAAAACTTACATTGTTTTTGTAATTTCTGCCACCAAAATAATTGCTTTTGTGCTTGCAGGAGCTCTAACCTGTAAGTGATCAGTAACCACTTTTTCTTTTGCGTTTCAGTGTTTGAACTGGTGAAGCAAGGGTGAGTATTGAATTCCAGACGGAAAACATGAACATGGGATGGGTTTGCAGGTGGCACAGCTCGACCACCTGAGGCAGGTGTAGGACGGGGAGGTGATGGGGGGTTTGTGGTGGGTCTCCTGCGGGTTTGGGTAGCATCTCCCCAACCTAGTTACGGTGTGTACACCCCATATGTGCCTGTGTTCAGCACTGTGTGCTGTCACCGGACGGTGGCAAAGCCTCCGGGACTTGTTTTGTCACATCTGTTGGGGAACAAGCTCCGTTCTCTGTTGCCTTTGCAGCCCCGTGATGGAAATCCCAACCCTGAAACCTCTCAGTGAGGACCAGGCTCGGTTCTACTTCCAGGATCTGATCAAGGGCATCGAATACTGTGAGTGTCTGAGCAAAAAGGATGGGATTTCTTATTTTGCTTGTTTTCTACACACCTTGGGCTGGACTTTCTGCTGGTGTACGGTGCTGTTTCTGGTGGCTTGTGCTCCTGCACAGGGATTTTTGAAGCTGGGGCTGGTCGTGGTGTTAGTGGAAGGGCTTACAGCCATGCAGGGGCTTCGGGGCTCCTTTTGCTGCTGAATTGCTGTTTTTCCTTTGGCTGCAGTGCACTATCAAAAGATAATCCACCGGGATATTAAACCTTCCAACCTCCTCGTGGGGGAAGACGGGCACGTCAAGATTGCTGACTTCGGAGTGAGCAACGAGTTCAAGGGAGCTGATGCCCTTTTAACCAACACAGTGGGCACCCCTGCCTTTATGGCCCCAGAGACGCTCTCGGAAACCAGGAAAATCTTCTCTGGAAAGGTATTTAATAGTGATTTTGAGCATTTTTGGACTAATCTTCCTTGAACACACTGTCTGTCACAGATCTAATTATGCTTTCTCCTCTCCACAGGCTCTGGATGTCTGGGCCATGGGGATCACACTGTACTGCTTTGTGTTTGGGCAGGTAATGAAATGAATTTTTCAGTGCTGTTGGTGGCCAGGGGTGGGGGTTTGGTGTGTGTCTCCCACATGCCAGGTATGCAATGGGATTTGCACCCTGCACCCCTGTTTGAGCAGTTGGGTATTGCTGAGGGGAGATAGGGATGTGCGGGTGGAAATGGGAAACCTCTGCCTGTACCCAGGATCGAAACATCCAAAAGGAATGTGCTTCTCTTTTTTTTTTGCAGGGAAATCTCCATGCCTTGCCAGATTTTTTAGCAAAGAAGCTGTTGTAGTAGTTTGGTCATTTTTAGTCAAATGTTATTTTCATTGTGTTAAAATGAAAAAAAGACATTGACATAATAGGAAATATTCTGTTATTTTCCTATAGCTGGCTCCTTGCTCTCCTTCAAACCCTACAAGATCCCAGTGCTCGACTGGCCACCCCACTGCTGCTTCTTAATAGAGGTTCTTAACATTGTTTTTTTTCTTCATGGTAGTGTCCTTTTATGGATGAAAGGATCCTGAGTTTACACAATAAAATCAAGACCCAGACACTGGAGTTCCCAGACCAGTAAGTACTCAAAAAACCCCAAACCCTCAGCCCTTATTCTAAAGCTCATTTAAGTTGTTTCTCAGGTGCTGCCGCGTGGGGCTCGCCCTGCTCTGCTGAAGTTTTACAGAACTCAGGCTCTGAGCCTTTCTCTTGGCCCTTGGCCCTGGAAAACTTCCTTTGCATTAAACATGAAGGCAACATCTCTTGGTTTGCAGTTGCTGAAGAAGGAGTGATTGAAGTTGCAGAGGCGTGGGGGGGAACAAATTAACCTCTGCAGTTGCTGCTTGTTGGGTTTTAGCCTGTGTGGAGTTGGTGTCGGGCTCTCCCAGCCCTATACACACAGGATTGTGCTTCAGATTGCCCAAAAAGGGGAGATTTTGCTTTCCTGGGGGTGTTGGGGAGGAAGAGCTAGAGCTTCATGGCACCTGCGTGCATGAGTACCCAGAGCTACATCCCTGCCAGGGCTGGGGCCCAGCTCCAGTTTGCCTGGAAGGCCCCCAGCAGCTGGCACTGGGATGAAGAAGGGAGGTGGCACCCATCATCCCCTTCCCCATCTCATCTCTTCCCTCTCCTTTCCCCAGGCCAGAAGTTACAGACTTCTTGAAGGATTTGATTACACGGATGTTGGATAAAAATCCTGAATCTAGGATTTCGGTTCCAGAAATCAAGGTACTGACCCAACCACCCCGGTGTTGGCTGTGGCTTCACTTCTGTTGGGTTCTCCTTGCTTGGCTTTTTTTTGGGAGTCAGTTTGATCGCGCCAGGCTAGGTCCTCCCCCTGTGCCCAGGGCTCCTGGGCAGGTAAGTCTCAGCTCCTTCCCTGCTCTGGGACTTGCTCAGCTTTGGGACCTTTGGTGCCTACAGAAGTCACAGGCAAAAGGAAATCCCCTGAGTACAGTATTTCCTCTGCTACCAGGAAAGTACTGTGCAACAGCCTTTCGCAGGAGATTTCTGGTCCTCTGCCCCTGCGGGAGCCTGGAAGGGGCGAGAAGCTGAGAAAATGGAGACTAAGGTAGGGGGAAAGGATTGCGGGGGAATTGCTGAACCGTTTTGTGCTCCTCCTGCAGCCACCCAAGATGCCAGGTGTGTGGGCAAGGAGAAAGAGAGGTTTCTGCCTTCTGTCGTGGATTAATCCAGGTCCAAGACTAGGGCTCGGTGGGTCTCCCCATCACCGGTGCTCATACATACAGTGTGGAATAAATCACTCCAGCCTCTTGGCGTTGTCTCTTCTGTAAGATGAGAGGGAAAATAGGTCTTTTTCCCTAAAACCCGCTGAGATGCCCAGTGCTGTAGGTCACCAAGGTTATTGCTTGGTTGTGTAGATGGGGCCAGTGCTGGCTCCAGACGACCCACACTGTGGTTCACTTCTGCTCCGGGCTGAGCCGTTCCCAGTGGTGCTGAGGAGAGACAAGATCACCAGTGAGATGGCACATCTCTGCCCTGCTCCCTGGTATTTCAGGAGCATGTAGGGGCCGTAGCTTGGGAGAGGAGATGCGTTTGCCAGGCTTATGTAGTTTGAGTTACGAAAAAGGGGAAATCGTTCCTGACAGGCTGTGTTATTCATTGAAGTTGCACCCTTGGGTCACCAAGAATGGAGCAGAGCTGCTGCCCACGGAGGATGAGAACTGCACCCTCGTCGAGGTGACGGAGGAGGAGGTGGAGAATTCGGTCAAGCACATCCCCAGCCTGGCCACTGTGGTGAGTACCGGGGAGGTGATGATCTGTGGACACACATCGGGCTCTACGCTGCCTGCCGGGGCGGTCCCGAGGAGCTTGAGGTTGCTGCTGAAAGACAAAAGTGTTGGGCAGGTTTAGAACAAACCCCTTCCCTTTCTCAGAAACAAGCACTGCAAGACGGGGGCTCAGCATCTCGCTGGAGGTGGCCATACCCCACAGTGCGGGGGAGTATTTCAGAGCGGTCCCAAAGGGACTCGTCAGCGATTGCCAGTCTCCACGCTTGAGCTGGCTGCCTAAATATCACTGTATTTGCTCAGGGCAAACCAGCATCTGGTCCAGGACCTGCCCACAGCTGGAAGTGGGTGTTTTGGCCAGGCACGAGGAGCTCCTGCCCTGCTCTGCCCATCTGGCCAGAGTGGCTGCAGGAGCTTCCCGGGATGGAGATTTTATCTGGGCCATGGTCTGTGCCAGCTCCCACCTGCAGCTATTCTTGGTGAATTCATCTCATCTCTTTTCAAGCTCATATTTTTATTCTCTGCAACCCACTGGTGGTGAGAACCACAGTGTAACCCTTCCCTGTGTGGAAAGAGAAATTTGTTTTGAGTTTTGAACCTAATGATTTCTTCGAGTGCCTGATAGCCCTTATGCTGGGAGAAACAGTGAACAACTATTCGCAGTTCCCTGGCACAGTGTTATCTGCCTGTAGACACCCAGGCTGTGATTTTTTTTGAAGTACAGGTCTCCTTTTGAAGCCCCTTTTCCAACTTGTGGCTTTGCCCACATCTGACTTATTTCTGGACCTCTCTCCCGCTTCGGTACCCTGCAGAAGCCTCTTCAACCATGGATAACGTTAATATGCAAATGTGCCGTGCACTGCTCATGCTGAAAAAGCAGATCTTGCTCTAAAGAGATCACCATTGATGAGGGGTTTTTCCCCTCCTTGTTCTGTTCAGAGGTGATTTCTTGCGATGCAGCAGAGAACAGCTCAGTGCTGCTGGCTCGGTTGAAAATCATTATAGAATCCCAGGTTGGAAGGAACTTCAGCGATCATCTGGTCCAACCTTTCTTGGCAAAAGCACGGTCTAGATAAGATGGCCCAGCACCCTGTCCAGCTGAATCTTAAAAGTGTCTGATGTTGGGGAGTCCACCACTTTCCTGGGGAGATTATTCCAGTGGCTGGTTGTTCTCACTGTGAAAAAATGTCCTCTTGTGTCCAACCAAAATCTCCCCAGGACTAACTTGTACCCATTACCTCTTGTCTTTTCCACATGGCTCCTTGTAAAAAGGGACTCTCCATTTTCTTTATAACCACCCTTTAAATAGTGGAACATGGTGATAAGGTCTCCCCGAAGCCTTTTCTTCTCAAGACAAACCCAATTCTCTCAGCTTTTCCTCACATGGCTTCTCAGTCCCTTGATCATCTTTGTGGCCCTTCTCTGGGCCCTCTCCAGTCTGTCCACAGCTTTTTTGTATAGCGGGGACCAAAACTGAACAGTGTATTCCAGGTGTGGCCTGGCAAGCGCTGAGTAGAGTGGGCTAATGGCTTCTTTATCTCCGCTAGTGACACCCTTGTTGGTGCAATCCTGTTGGCTTTCTTTGCCACTGCAGCACGCTGGTCACTCCTTTCGAGCTTGTTGTCTGCCAGGACCCCCAGGTCCCTCTCCACAGAGCTGCTCTCCAGCCAGGTAGATCCCGTCTGTGCTGGGATCCAGGTGTGTTTAGCACTGCTCAGGGCAAATGAGCTTTTATTGCCACTCTTGCCTCTTAAATAACACACTGCTTCCAGGCAGATCTTGTATTTTTCCATTTGCGTTTGTTCTTCAAAATTATCCTCTGGTGCCTGACCTTTGTGCATCCACCTACAAGGATCCACATGGCTTCGACTCTTGTATAAAATGCCTTCCCCTGCAGGACCCTGCTGGCATGCACGTTTCAGGTGTGTAAGGACCCTTGGAGCACCGTGGTGAGCAGATAAATAAGGCACAGAGGGACGAGAAGCAATATCAACTGAAGCCGGGGGTTCCCAGAGCAGGATGCACACGCTGAAGCAGGGGCCAGTGCTGCTCATGTCAGTCTCTGCTCCCACCAGCAAAACAAATTGGGGGATGCCTGGGAAGAACCCCAACACTTGCTCTGTACCCAGTAGTCTCTGATTGCAGCTGACGCTGAGTAACTTTGTGTTTTGCAGCCAAAACTAGACAAACAGCCAATTTTTCATCTTGGTTTTGGTAAACTTTAAAGCAAAATTGTGCCAGTTCCTTCCTTACCCTCTCTCCATTTCCAATGAATTCCCCTGCCAGGTAACTGTAGGGAACTGGGGATTTGCAGGTGCTGGATGCAGTAATCAGTAAAACCCACTTCTGAGTGGAGAAAATCTTCCCACACTTGGATTTGGTCTCTTTTCCAGCCTCTCACACCTAGTGTGGCTCCCATCTGCATGCTCGGTTGTTGCACCGTGGGTTTCAGACAAGGATACAGCCCCTGTATTAAGCAGCTGGAGACTTGTAGACATGCTTCCTTCTGCTTTTTTTTTTTTTTTAAAAAAAAAAGAGAACTTTGACTTGTTTCCACTTGTTTTCTTAATTACTTGGTCATGAGGATTGAATGTTCCTTTTGCTCCTGAACGAAAGGAAAGCGTCCCTGACAAACTCCAATCTGATCTTGCAGATCTTGGTTAAAACGATGATCCGGAAGCGATCCTTTGGGAACCCGTTCGAGGGGAGCAGGAGGGAGGAGCGGTCACTGTCTGCCCCTGGGAACCTGCTGCCGTAAGTGTCACCTCGGCCTGAAAAGACATTTGCAGCTTGTCTTGATGCTCTGGAAATTGCTGCCAAGCACGGGGGGAGAATTCAAGGAATTGGGCTTTGAGTCATTCGTGTGGGGCCATGACTGGGATGTTCACACACCCTGTCTGACCTGTAACTGCTTTGTGGGATGATTTTTGTGATGTGGCATATCCTACCCCTCCACTGGGCTGAAAAGTGTCTTTTTGTGGCACTTCCAGCCTGTTATAGGGGAGCTGGGGGGAGACAACACGTGCTCTGGGTCCCAAAGGTCCCATGGCAGGGAAGGGGCAGATGCTGGTATCTCACTGTCTGCTTTGCCTTTTTCTGAGTCGCTCAGCGACTGGTTTATTTTCTTTTAAAGCAGAAAACAAGGCAGTGAAGATAATTTGAAATGCAACGACTTGCCCAATGTGGGAGAGGAGGAGCTTCTTTCGTGAATATTGACTTTATGGTTCTGTTGAACAACTTGGTCCGAAGCACATTATAAAGTATTGCAGCTGGGGATGAGCGACATTAACAGAGCCAACAGCAAACACAGCATGACATGGCGCTATTTCAGTATAATGCTGGATGTAGAGCTTACATAGCAGCATGTTATAAGACATCTGACTACTTGTCATAAACATTGAACATCTCGCTTGGACCGATGACTTCTTGTGGGAAAGACGCTGGCTAACAGCAAAGAGGTGAGCTATGGTGTTGAGCAGCAACAGTGCTTTGCAAAAAAAGAAAAAAAAAAAAAAAAAAGCGATCAAACAAAAATGCATTTGGAACTGCTTTTACCTGGTTTTAATGCCAAATAATTTCCGGGGACTAACGCCAGCGTCCCAGGGGTGTTGTATGCCCGTCACGTAGTCAGTGGGCACACGTGGAAGGGTGAAGCTTTTGCCAAGTGGCATACTACAACTACACCTGTGCACTTGGAGAGTTCACGACCTACCGGAAATGTTGTTGCATCTATTTCTTGTTGTTCTGGTTTGTTTTTAATTGACATCTTTTTAACTGCATGGGAACAAAGCAAAAACCCACAGTTTCAGCTTTTTAAAGAATGCCTACCTTTGTGAGCCGGGTTGTATTAAACAGCATCTTTGGGATGTTCAGAAAGTGAGGTTAATTACCTCCTCAGGTAATTAATGCCTTTCCTAAGGTCTTGGTGTGACTAGGACTTGGTAAGTTGAGTATTCAGTGTATGAAAGGAAAAGGTATTTAAGGGCTTAAGTTCAGTCTGAACTATTTTTGCTGCAGATGTACGAGTGAAAGGTGGTATTTAGCTGAATGTTTGTTTTGAACAGCAGATGAAGCACTAAAAACAGTTTGTTTCTAAATCTTTTACTTGATCTAGGTAGATATATTATTAAATATAAAATTCAGGGTAAAATCCTTCACTTCCATGTACATTACATGGTTTAGTACACTTAAAAATAATACAACTTATGCTATTTTTTAAGTATAGACTTAGGGCTTGCTTAGAATTTAAGATCTTAATGAAATACTTAGATTAGCTAGTAATTTTCAAAGAAACTTTTGTTTTCCAAACTCTTAATCTGGATTCTGGGGCCAATGCTATGTATTTTTTGCAAGTTTGTTACCAGTAAATTGTGAATGCCTGTGGATCAGAGACTTGTTAGTAAATTCAGTGTATACCTAATTCATGGATTGTTTCTTATGAAGAGCTCTTTCACCTTCAGTCAGATTACTCTGATTATTTTGTGGTGCTTGTAAAAAAAAAAAAAAAAAAAAAATCTGTGGTGTGACAGGAGAGATTTTCTCATCCAGACTCACTTTCCCAAGTTCTCTGTGCTCAGACAAAGCTGGAGAAGAGTCAGGGTTTGCTTGAGGAAAGGGGTCACGGTAAGTACAGGTGTTTTGTGGATGGAGAGTGGGACCAGGCTGGGACAGATCTGACTTCTCAGTCTGATGTGGTTGTGTGACCTCGAATGAAGCGTTTAAAATACCTGAAAGAGGGGGAGGATTCGAATGTCCCAAGCATGTAAGGGACTGCTAAGGCCTAATTCTTTGCCCTGAGGAAGAAGGCACTAGGAGAGACACAAATATTTTGATTAATGGTAAGATCTCTGCCTGCTAACCCTGCCTTTAGGAAGTGACTGTCCCCTTGTCTTCCTTGAGCTTGTGTACTGCAAGCAGCAGCGCGCCGAGGTCTTTGGTCCCGCTGCAGTCAGACCTGGCCCGGTGATTCCTGGTTAGGACAGGTCTTTGTTAAAGCCAGGACAGCATTAGCAAGTGCGCAGGTGCCTACACAAACTGTCCCTTACATCTTTTGATCACTTGAAGCAATGCTCCCCCCAAAAATCGCAATTTCTTAGCGAGACATTGCGCTGCTGGCCTCTTCCCAAAGCCAGTGGCGATGGTTTGTGGTTTAGGAGCAAGTACTGTGGAGTTTGGAGCCATAAGACACGCACTGTTTTCCTCCCATTTTAGTCCGAGGCTACGCCAAAGCCCTGCAGCTTCAGCTATGGGAAAACCAAACAGGGAACTTGGGTGCCAGCACTACTTCAGCTGCCTGCTCCCCCTTTCCCAAACAGGACTTTTCATTGCGGAAATGCCTGCGAGTGGGCAGCTTGGTTCTCTAACCCTGTAAATGGACTTGTTCTGCCAAAAAAAAAAAAAAAAAAAAAAAAAAAATAGGGGATCTGATTATTTGTAGCTGGTGCGTAGTAATGTGTGTAGTGTGGGTTGTTCTTTTTTTTTTTTTGGTTAAAGGTGAGCTGTAGAGATGCTGTGTGCTGCGTATCGCCGGTTTGTGCTTTGTCAGGTGCCTAGTGGGACAGTTTACATTCACCCAACAGGCTTGCGGGGTGCAACGCAGCTTCTAACCAGAATAAGCCGTACCAGTTCCTCGAGGCCCAGCCACAGAGTCACTGGGCCTCAGCTGTTGCACAGATCAGTGTCTTACAGCTAGCACGGGTGGTAGGGAGCCTAAAGCTCAGCCCTTCCCTAAGGCGCTCTCCAAAATGATTGTGTCTCAGTGCCGGCGCCATGGGGCTGCAGCCAAATGCACATTTCTGAAAGAATCTCTGTGTAGATTTTTCTTGTTGTATTACTTCTGTTGAAAGCAGAAAGCGTGGCTGTGTGAGGACGATCTAGCTAAATGCATGACCTGTTAGAGAAGCTGTACTGTATATATAAACCTGCTCAGTTCCCTAGCTGCTGTTCCTTAGTAGTAAAGCTAGCTTTTGCCCTTAGAGTGAACATTTTGCTTGTGCCTTGGAACTGGGCTGTAGCTTGATTTCCCCAACTCCCTTCCTTTCAAGCAAAGCCCAGTGCTGACTGTAGGCTTAATGCTGGGTACTAAGCCTTCGTGGCTCTGAAAGCACACAGGAAAGTGCTAAGGGGAAACCAGGCCTTTTGTCGGAGTAGTTTTTCATGGTGGTCCCCTCTTACCTATCAGGCGATTGATCTGTTTCTTTTCTAAGGTCCTGAACTATTGCTGATTTTTATACTGTTTGTTTAATGACCAAGGCTTGTGTTTCATCCCTTTATTATGCATTTAACTTTATCGGGTGTATCAAGTTTAAATACTGTGTATTTACCACTTTTAAATTATATTACCTAAGGAGAAAGAAAAAAAAAAAACAAAACCAAACAACTACATGTTTTTTCCACACAGCTGTTCAAGCTTCTCTGTACAAGTTGAAATAAATGACATGCAACCAAACCCGGAGTTAGTTGATCAAGTGGAACTCTTGTCCTGTTTGACTGGTCTTTTATCAAGCTCTGTGAGTTTCCTTGTTGGAAGAGGAGTCTGAAAGCACATTCCTGTGTTAGTGAAGTCTGGTGCTCTACCATTGCTGGGGATCTTGGGCTGGGAGGAGCCCACAGTGGCTTCAGCCCCTGCGTAATCCAAAAAGCCTTTCACATGCCCAGACTGGTGTGTTGACTCTTGAAAAGGCACCCTTGGAGCTGGGACACTCAGCTTAGTGCTCAGCAGCAGGTGGCAAATAAAGAATAAAACAAACAAATAATGCTGTAGCAAACCCATTGAGCTGTTGGAAAAAGTCAGCAAAGGCCCAGCCAGGATGCTGGAGGCAGGGAGTAGGTCCCAGGGCTGTGTAACACTGGAAAAGGTTTGGAGAAAGGGAAGAGCTGTATCTTGGGTGTCAGTGTGATCGCTAGAGATGCTCAAGGCCTTGTGAAGGTAAAAGCCAACAAATTCACTTAAATCAAACTGTGTAAACCCATTAAATGCAGCAGCCCAGCTGGAGGGTCGGGGTGGGGGGGTGAAAAGCAGGGGAGGCACCAAGGAGTTACAGACCTGGTCTGAGCAGCTGGCACTAGTGTTTGGCTAAGGCCATGCTCAGCCAACCCACCCTGGCCTCTAACTTTCAACTCTTTTTCCCTTGGATAAGGTTTTAATGCAACACAGATGAGGTGTTAGGAGAATCAAGGTGGAGCAGAAGCTGGAGTTGCAGCAGCGCTCTCACTGAGGGAATCAAGAGGCAAAGCAGACAGCAGCACGGGCTGCGACAGCTCTCCTGTATAAAACAAAGACAGTTCATGGAGCCTAACCTTCACAGGCCCTGGGGAAAAATAAACAAGCAAACCCCAGCTTGCAGGACTCTGAAGAGGGCAATATTTTATTATAAAGGAAGTAAATTTTAAAGTAGTACCATAAAAATTAGACAAAATGGGAAAAAAAAAATCTCTGTACAGTAAGCCATTTACCATAACACAATGGAACCAGACACTGCTTTGTTTTGGCCTGTGTCCACTGGAGCTTGGAGACACGATTCAAGAGTAGGCACAGGCTCAGCTAAGCATCACAATCCTTCAGGGCAAGGAAAAAGCCAACGGCAAGGAGCTGCCCTCCCAAGGTCAGGCAACCCCTGGCAGCGGCCGTGTTCAGTGTAAGGAGGAATCTGTGCCTGTAACCCTGTGCTCTGCCACAGGTGAGCTCAGGGAAAGGACTGTCAAAACAACAATGTGGGAGTAGTCTCTCTCTCAGGCTTAGCTGGCGCAGAGGCCTGGCATAAACGCACAATTCTCCCTCTGTGCTTAGTGCAATTAACCTGGAAAGACAGCAGACAAGGAGCAGACCCCGTTCTTCTCCCTGGGGGGTTGGCTCCAGCCAGCAAAAGTAGTGAAATGTAATGAAGAAGGTCCCTTTCTCACGTTTGTTCCCCCCTTCCTTCCTTCCAGCAACAAGGGGGTGGATCTCATGGCAGGGTCAGAGTAACGTTCACAGCAGCAGTTGACAGCAGCGGTTGGTGCTGGAGCAGCAGGAGGTCAGGAGTCTGTTCCGTATGTATCGTTGACTCCCTGCAAGGATCAGAGATTAGAGCTCTGCCAGCAAACTTCTTACTCCCCCTTCCTCTCACATAAAACCCTCTGCACAGGCAAGCTACTCTCCACTACTCAGGGTTTACTTTTCCAGTGCCACAAGGTCTTTTGATTCAGTAACCCACCCTCTGCAGCACCACTTCTCACCAAGCACAGAGCTGCAGGGCCAAGCTCTGCCCTCAGCACCAGTCAAGCAATGCCACTGCCCTGCTAAACCCTTCTGCTGGCCAAGCAGATCACAGGGACCCTGGAGGGAGCTGCAGTTGCAGCTGTCAGGGAAAATACCAACCCACTGGATGGGTTTTCTCACAGCAGCAGGAACCCCCAAAAGCCAAGAAGGAAGGATTTGATGGGGACAGAGCTGTTGCCTGCAGCTTTCAGGAGGCAACTGCCAAGGACTGCAACCCAAAAAAGAGGAGCAGTGGGAGCATGACAAGTTCTTGAACATACATTTCCTTCTCCAAGACTGGTTGCCCAGGAAACATGACAATATTTGTTTCTGGTGCTTCTCCCTGCAACAGCTTTGAGGTAATAAAATTAGCTTCTCTGACGAAGACCAAGTTTCCTCAAAGCTGTGGTTCAAAATCCCCATTTGCTGTGGACTTTCTACATCCTCTTTCAGACTCTCTCCAGAGTCAGAGGAGGAAGGAACTTTGCTTTCACTCATGCTTACCAGTTCATAATCCTCCACATATTTGTATTTCTTCTCCCGATAGTAGTATCTCTTCTTCATGCAATACAGAACAACTATGTCACACAACACTGTTGCCTAGTGAAGATTGAAAGAGTTTTAAGACAATAATCCTCAGAACGAAGGCACTAATCCAGAATTGAGTCCAAGTGCAGTGTCACCTACCACGCCAAAGAGCGCCAAGCCAGAGCCGATGTTAATCATGGTGGGAATTACATCAAATTTCCCTGCCTAGAAGACAGTTAAAAGGGTGAATATACTTTTCAGCATCTCTGAAAGCCCTCACCACAAGAACTCCAGGAATTAAATCAGCCTACCTTTCCAAACACTATGATATCAAAGCGGATGCCATAAGCTTTGACCAGCGTCCGTGATTCAGTGCCATTAGTATCCTTGTAGTATTTTGCAAATCTGGAAAAAAGACAGGTCAGAGCTTAGCTGGAAATTTTGCAGTTGCTTATGTGATCATGCAACATCCAGGTGTGTCCCCCGTCCCAAGAGGATGGGCTGAACATCGGTACCTCCAGAGACAAACCCCAAACGATGGAGGGAGAGTCCATGCAGGCAAGCACAGCTAGGAGAAAATCCCAGAACAGGCGAATTTAAGACAGCGGGTTAGCACCAGCCAAATCAGAAAACTTGCAAAGCATAGGGTGGGGAGAAAGTTAGCTTTAGCAGGGGAGAAGAAGGAAGAGCAGCTACACGAGGCAAGCAGGAGGCTGCAGGAGCGCAGGCAGCCACGAGAGGGCAGGGCAGGGAGCAGGCAGCGGGGGAGGCAGCACAGCTCAGCCTGGCACACAAAGGCTCTTCCTTGTCCCGCACAATGTGACTCGCAGGCAAATGACAGGGAAAAAGGATGAGAACAAATAAGTGAGGTCAGACTTACTCCGCCACATGGTTGACTAAGCCAGGAGGAAGCAGAGAAGAGGGTGGAAGAGAAGAGGAAGGATTGGTAAGGGCCTGCACCACGGTCTGGAATCAGCAAGAGCACTTCAGAACCCACACCAGCTGGGCTGCCGTATCCTCCAGCAGGTCTCACCCGACACCCCAGTACCCACAGGCCTGGCACCTCCCAAACACACGCTGGTGCTGTCTGCGTGAGAGCAGCTTCTCAGTGAATTCATCCAAGTTCCACCAAGAGTGTGAGTGTGATTCTAGAAACAAGCACAGCCCTGAGCCGTGTTTCCTCAGGAGCAGGTCTGTTGCTAGGATCTTGGCAAGGTGGCCAGTCTGCACTGTTCTAGCTCTAAGTCTGGCTGCACCCAGGGACTCAGTTCTGTTTTACTGGAGGTGCTGGACCCACCCGTACTGGCCAGAGTGTCTATGTGGTGGAATATGCCAGGATACTCCTGGTGCAGACATAGTCTTCAGCTGACAGAGCCACTTTCTAGAGGTTAGTTTTCCCCTCACACAGAGCGAGGGAGGTACTTCAGTCTCCCATCCCCACGCCCCAGCCCCCTCAAATGGTGCCCTACCAGCACACCCCAAAACAGCCCATTCTCACATCGCCATGCCATGGGATGCCAGCCCAAACGGGCACCCAAATGCTGATGCAAATATGACTCAGACACTCTGATGTAATCGGTGGAGCTTCACTGACCTTCCCTCTCTGCTGTGGTTTGCACACGGCGAGGATCAGACCTGCTCTCTATTTTACAGCCTGAGAAACTCCGAAAGTTTTACAGCACCATCAAAAGTCCAAGGACTACCCGCAACTGCTCGAGGAGTGCAGGCAGCCTGTAACACTGTCCCAGCAGCAGACTGAGCAACAGGGTCACCAGGTGCCCTTCATAGCCACATTACCTGAAGTTGTAGCCGGGTGAGACAGTGTGGGCAGAGTCCTTGTTGTCGAGGCGCCGGAAGGAGTACTTTGGCACACAGTGGGAAGCAGCTCTGTCAAGGTTGCAGTCCCAGTTGATCTGCAGCGCCATGACTCCACCCTGTCAAGTGGAGGAGAGGAGAAAGTGAGCAGTCCAAGTCCCTGTGGACGGTGACCTCCATTTACTGGCTCTTGTCCCAGTCCCAAACACTCCTTCCCCCAGCTACATACAGAAGGACCTTGCACATAACCCCACCCAAACAAGCCAAGGCCAAATATTTGTTAAGTAGAATTGACTCCAGTCCCTCTGGCCAGAGCAGCTACTCTGCGTCCTGTGGCTCATGCCACGAAGCAGAGGGGGACAACCGCCTACCACTCCTTCTCTGCACAGCTGAGGCCCGAGACAAGGGTCTGCCAGATACCTCCACCGCCATTTCCTGGAAGTTCTGCCCTGCAGCTTCAACTATTTTCCCTAAACGAAAGATAGGGCAGAAGGGATCTGTCTGGGAGTCATAGATGCAGTTCTTGAGGTAGGTGGAGTTGATAGTGGGGAGGATGTTTCGCCTACAGGGGAACAGAGAGAGATCTGTTGCATCTTCTTCCACTCCTCCAGCTCCCCTTTACCGGCCAAGAGACCAGAAAGTGCAATGCCCCCCATGCTATTTACTTGCTGAAGTTGAACTTGGGGTACCAAATGTTGTTCTTCACCAGAATGGTGAAGTTCTCAGCTTCTTGCAGGAATGCTGGCCTACAAAACAATAGGAAAAGTAAGTTTTACTTATATTTTCACAAACAGGACTCTGCAGGGTCCTTGGTGAACACTTCTTCAGCTGTTCCCAATGGTACCTTACAGGGAGAAACATCAGCTGCATACTGCTAGCCTCCTCTTAGGAGGGCCACCACAGGGTAGGAGGACAGAGCACTCACTTGGGTATATGATAGTCATCCTCCACAGGACACCATGCAAAGACTTCACAGGTCTTAATGCTGTTGTTGTATGGTATACACTCCCCAGTCTGGATGCCTGGGAAGACAGGTGAATGCAGCTACACAGAGGCAGTATTTGTCCTGCAGTATCTCCTCACTCCAGAAGGTGAAAGCAATCTGCTCAGAGGTGAAGTGCCAGTACCAAGACCCACATTATCCTCCACTGCCATTTGTAGTGCCATTTCAGAGAAAGAAGCATCAGGTCCTCTAGTCAAATCCTCATCTACGTGAAATACTGCTTCATGGACTCAAAGTCTTGAGAAATCCCTCACACCGTTTGCTAACTCACCAAAGCACACATCTATCCAGCATCCATGCAATACAGAATAAGCCCATCTGCTCTCGCCCAGAAGAAAAATCTGAGCTTTCCTTTCAGTTCTCTTAGGTGTGAGAGAATGAAAACAAGGAGATCGAAGTGAAATGCTGTTTCCTTTACAGGAGGGAAGGCACAGCACAGATGTATCACAACACAGACCCTTGTAGCAAGCTTCTTACCACTGCTGTGGGTGCTGACGTATCCTGGAACACAGTTGTTCTTCACGTTGCACTCTGTTTGATCATCTGGAAACTGGAGAGGCACAATAATTACACTAAACTCTATGAAATCTCTCTCCCCCACACTCCCACCCACACATGGCAGGATTAAAGCAGATCCTACCTCTGGGCAGCGGTCTTGGCGCTGGTTCAGTGTGAGTATCACATTGGTCATGACAAACACACTGTTCTCCTCCTGATCATGCAAAACAAGAAGGAAATTTAAGAGTGACAGTCTGCAAAGAATATCCAAGGCACTGCCCCAAATGTCTCTGTTGACAGAGCCTAGGTGGCCCCACAGAGGGGACCCACCTTGGACAGTGCTGCTGGAGAGTGCTATTCCCAGAGCAGATTCCCACATGTATCGCCTGATGCTTCTGTCTTTAGGCAGAGGAAGGACTGTGGGATTAGCAGCTCTTTCTGTCCTCCCACTTAGCCCAAGTTTCCTCATTCACATTATGAAAACAGAGATCACACAGCTGCTCAGGGGAGTCGTAAGGCAGAAGCAGAAATAAAGCTCCAGCTGCAACTCTGAGCACAACTCCCACTCACTTTTTGCAATATATCTACTAGAGATTTGACCAGTCCTGGTTTGTTTCTCCAGGGAGCACCACTTCCATTCTTTTCATTCTGTACCATTTGGGATCTGTGGTTTGCTTCTGCTCCACTGATATGCAAATACTCTGCCTAAATTTGGCTAAATCTGTCGTTTTTTTCTGCACCAGTCTCACGTAGACAGAGTGACCCACAACTAGCAGCTTGGCTGTGCCTGCCAACCCCAGAGGCTGCCACATATTGCCCACACAGCCCAGATTCCCACAGTCAATCAGTAACTACAGTTCCGGATCAAGTGACTTGCAGTCTGCTCCCAGGGTTTCTGTCAACAAGTTAACTTTTGAGTTGTTTGCTTTAGAAAGCAGTAAGAGCACACATGATTATTGTTGCAACATTTTCCTGAAGCCCGCAAAATTCTCCCTCCTATATAAGTGCACACACAGACACTTTTCTTGAAACAAGCTTCCCCAGGGCTAGTGGTGCAGGTGCCCAGCATGACCTGCAGTGGAGCAAAAAGCTGCTTCACTCTCCCATGTCAAGGCCTCGCTGGAGCCGAAGCTGCTCCAGAGCTCAGGGGACTTTGCAGAGCAGTAGGTGTTTGTTAGAAAACCCTCCCTCTGCGTGTGAAAGTGATTGATACCTGAGGAGGGATGACATAGTCCGCTACATCCCAGATCCTGGGTCCCAAGGTGGATGTGTTTGTCAGCGTTACTCCTTTCACCTTTGTGGTTACAGAACTAACCACAGAGTCTGTTTCCTGGTAGCCCTTCTCCCACAAAAACACCCAGCTGCAAGAGAAGGTTGTGCGAAAGAAACAACAACAAAAAAAATGATAAACACCATAAACCACCACTGGCAGTGGGAAATTCTCCTTTTTCTCATGTGTCACCTGAATGGGATCGTCCAGATAGTTTTATAGTGTTTCCCTACAACAGGGTCACAGGACTAGCAATCTCCTTTCTGATTTTTTTTCTTTTTTTTTTTTGTCTTCTCAGAGCAGTTTGGCGGGGTGTCATTATTGCTTTTATGTACACCCCAGCCAGGGGAATGATGAACAGCCTCGGGGACGTCTCTCGTCCTGTCCGCAGCCGCCTGTAAGCAGCCCCGCAATCCCAGTTACTCCCAGTTAAACCGTCCCACCACCTCCTTGGTGGGGGCGGCTGCCACGGGCGAGCCCCGGCCTCCCCTCAGCCCCGCGGCGGGCACTTCCCGCCGCCGCGGCCCGGCCCGCGCCTCCCTCACAGGGAAGCGGGGGGGCGCCGGCCGCTGCCCTCCCGCCTCGCCCCGAGGGGAGCGGCCGGTTCCCGCCCCTCGGCCCCGGGGGGCTCCCAGCGAGGAGCCGCCCTTCCCCTCCCGGCGGCCGCCCCGAGATCAGCCCCTGCCGGCCCCCCCAGCGCAACCCGGCGGGGAGGGGGGGCCGCAGCCCGGCGCCCAGCCGCCCGCTCACCCGATCACGTAGGCGAGGATGGCGAGCTGCACCCCGCGGTTGATGAGCCCCACTTTGCGGCTCCGGATCAGCACGATGCGGGGGGTGTCGTACTCGAAAAGGAAGCTGCGGAAAGCCCCGCACGACACCATGGCGGCGGCCTGGAGGGAAGGAGGGAGCTTCCACACGCCGGGTAGCGGCTGCTACAACCCCGCGGATCCCGGAGAAGGTTCCCGCGGCCCCGGGGCTTGCACCGGTTCTTGATTGCCGGCCCCCGCCCTCCTCCGCCGGCTGCCTGCCAGCCACCGGCCCTGCCCGCGGCCCGGAGGTGCCGCAGCCTCCCCCCCCGGGCTGTTTTCGGTAGGAAAAAGGGGATTCACCGCCGCTCTTCGGGGCAGACCGGGATAACCCGCGGCTCGGCTCAGCCCTGAGGCCTCCCGCTGGCCTTGGGCAGTGCGGGTGGTGGGTCATCCCGAGGAGGATGCTCTCAACCTGGTTCCTAAATCTGGGAGACTTTTTTTTTTTTTTTTTTTTCCGGTGCTACTCTTTGTTAGCAAGTTTATGGGGAGCTTTTCACCTCCATACTGGCCAGACGTGAGTCAGCCGTTACCTGGAAGTCTGCTACTGTCAGCCCTCTCCTGAGTCTTGGCTGCTAAATCTCAGAAAGAAGCTGGACAGATGACCTCAGGCAAGGGCCATCCTAACACCAAGACGTAAGTTGCAGCCAGCTCAGGGCAAGGCCAGAGCACCTGCCTGCAAAAGATAGCAGAAGCATATCTAAGCCTGTCACCCTCCACAATGAGCAAATCCTTTATCCTCCTGCAGAATTAATCTTTAAAAGCGGAGCTCCACACCACCTAATTCATGCACCTTCCACCTGATGCTGAGCTGCCCAGCACAGTGCTTTATTTAGAAACATGACCACAACCCTCATAATAGCAGGTAAATCATTAGAAAGAGATGAAGTGAGCTGGCAAATTGGCAGTGGGAATTTCAGACAGCATGAAACTATTAAAGAGACTTTGAGTCAGCTATGGATTAGTAAAATTCTCTATTTATTACAAAAACAATCAAAATTGGAAGGACCAAAAAAAGCTGGGATAAGTAAGAATCTATATCCAAACGTGAAAGGAGATTAAAATCGCCGTCTTTAGTGAATATTCAGTGTAATTCTTCCAAAAGGAGAGTGGGTTCATGTATTGCAACTAGAATGCATTAATGACAACTGTATTTCCCATTCTAAACAGGTAAGACGCTGCAATATGAACGTTAATACAATTAATGCTTGTTCTAACTGAAGATACACACACCTGGCATAATCTGCCAGCAATATATCTTAAAATACATGTGGGTAACGGAAATGGCAGACTGCAGGATTAGCTTGGAAAGAACAAAGCTTAGTTGAAAGGAGTGCAGAATATACATGTTACAATCCTTTTCACCTTGTTTCTACAAAAATAGAACACGTCCAAGTATAACAAAAAGAAAGAACTGAAAAGGTGTTGGAGCACAGATTAATCTACCCTGAGTTTGCTGCTCCTGGGCTGTAGTCTGGCCTTACGCATCACAGCACAAAGCAACTCGCACTGTGCCAAGTTCAGTAGGAGGAGGTGTAAGAGGCAAGGCCTGTTTGAAGCTAAGAGCAAACAGGAGGCCGAAGTCCAACATTATAATTTCAGTGTGTATGAATGAAATGCCCCAAAACATTACATAAAGACAGCAAAAGTACTTTTCATTTTAATTCCCGAGTTCAAACTAAAAGGAATAATACAAAGAGAACAGCCAAGCTTTTCAGAAAATGCTTTATCCGTGTCACTGAAATCATCTAAAATGAGCCTGTTTAATCTGGATGGACCATGAGGCCTTCAATGGTTGAGTTACTAAACTACATGCTCAGTGGCATCTTTCTAGAGCCTCTTGATCCAGGGCTGCAGAAAGGTGGTGAGGCTTGGGGGAGAAAAATGCTCAGTACCACGTTTTCAAGTGACTTTTGGACTTCCTTCAGGGGTCATGTTTTGAGATGACGCTCAGCTCCACCGTATTTTCAGGTCATCTCCTGACTCAGGGGGGATTCGGGTATGTGCTAGTGCAAAGGCAGGAGGCCTGGAACCTCCCACTAAATGGTAGTCGCTAAGAACTCACCCCAAAGCTTGCATTTCCAGACCACGTGGGGTGACTCACAGAATGAAGCAAAGGCAGAAGTAAGCACTTTAGCTCAAGGTATCTATTCCTCTATGCTAAGCAGTAGGCAATGGTGCCTTTCCAAAGACAGTGTACCAGAAATCAGCAGTACTACAGAACGTTTTGGGAAGTCACACACATTCTTCTCTTTTTTAAAAGGCCTGTGAAAGAAAACAAAGGTTAAATGCCCAAGGTGGGTCACAGTGTGAGCTCAAGTTGTACTACGTCCTCATTCCGTCTCAAAACCAGTATAGTTGTTGTCTGCTTTGGGATAAGCATCTCTAATTTTCCACCTGCAGCAGCTCGGGACGACAGCTCTGTCTTCCAGATCAAACGAGCCAAAGCGCCAGCGTACGTATTGCTTGTAAGCAAGGTGACGCAGCTGGTCGTTGATTCTGTCATCCGTCAAGTCCAGAAAGGGGTCTTTGTAGAGAAGGGCTTTATTCAGGGCGTGACGGGACAGCACCAGCTGCTGAAACAACTGGGAGGTTGTGATGCACGGCCCTTCTTTCCTTCGGCAGCAGAGCTGCTCATGGTACTCCTGTGTTGGCCGGCATTTGCCACAGCAGCACCACTCTGGGAGGTACGGGGAAAAGGCCTCTTGTCTGAGAGCGCGTGTCAGCGCGTATTCTTCATTATCATCATTCTCCTCAGCCTCACTGGGGCAGCAGCCGCCAGCATCGTCGAATTTCACCAAGTCGCTCTGTAACAACAATTCCCAACATAAATGAAAGAAACCAGCGTTCGCTGTTTCATCCAACTGCAGGGAGACTTTACACCAGTGATCCTTACCATTGGGGTTTTTTCATTTGACACAGCACAATAGGGATAATGACGATAGATCAGCAGATCTGGAGGAGGATTGTCTTTCTGTGTTGCCAACACCCACCCTAGCGAAATCGAATCGACACCTCGCAAGTTGTTTCTACACCAACGCACTCCCGCTGGCACATACGCATCACAGGAAAGCAGCAAATTTTAGCTGACTCTAGAAAATAACATGCTCTGCTCACAGGACCGATTAACTTGAAGCGGACAGTAAGAATGTAGTTTTAACCCCTCAGAATTTAATCTGGAAATACGGGGGGGGGTGGCGGTGGTGGAAACCCAAATCAGTTTGGAATGATGTTCCTCAGTTCTCCCTTCTGAAGGGAGAATCCCAAAGGTTAGTGTCTGTCTTTACCTCAACAATGCTGCCTTGAGTATGCTGCAAGCTTGTTTTCAGAGGCTTCTTTATCAAGGTAACATGTGGCTCATCAACGTAGGACACATACATCACCTGTGCAGCAGAAGAAATGAGCACTGTCAGCTGAGTAGTTACTTGGAGAACTGGGGATAAACACAGCATAGACCTGACATCAGGGCTTGGGTTCTGCTGCCTGTACTCCAACAACCACCCCCTGCAAATGCATGTTGCAAGGACCAGTATTTCCAGTGTCCAGCACAGACAGGACATGGGGTGCTGCAGGGACAGAGGGAACGGGAATGAACAGGTATGGAACTAGCTGTAGGAGTGGGGTTGTGCAGGGCCTTCAGGTACTCTTCTCTTCACCCTTCTTTAAAAATACATGCCTAAAATGCTGGGGGATTAGCAGAGGCAGCCTACAGAAGTAACAATTAACGTCTTGAAAATGAGGAAGAAGCAACTGAAGTTGGCAGGGAAGAGGCTTTGAGCAGTGCCCTCTTCATGGACAGCCCTCTCATGATATCCTTCTGCTTTTTTGAAGGCTCACTACTCCCTGCAGGTTTCCCTGATAGAGCTGGTGTGTGTGACTCTGCCATGCCATGTAGTGGGTAGAGCCCACTACACTCATGCAGTGCACAGCTCCATGGAATCTTCCTGGATCAGCTGCATTTTTGTATCCACACAGCAGCAATTTACATTCTTTACCTGTCTTGGATTCAGCACAGTCTCAGTCTTTTTCCTGTTGTAAAGTCTGTAGAATGGTGATTTGCAGCAGCCGGAGCAATTACCTACACAAATAGCAATTTCAATGGCCGTTGCAACCTGCACATGAAAAAAAAAAAAAAAAAAGCAAATGGTGATTCCACTTTCTAAATGAGGCTTTATCTCCAGAATTCGTTTTATTAACACAAAAAATGTCTCTCACCAAGCCAAAATAGGACATCATGGACCCAATGTTTTTAATGAGTTCAATGGGGTTAAATTTTCTACCCTGAAAGAAAGCAGGAAAGAATAACTGGGAGGCCAGATCTATTATCATCCATTCAACTTAATGCCTTTTCTCTTTTTGTCTCTTTACAATGTATCTTTGTCTCTACAATTCAATCAATCCCAAAATTCCATAGACCATCTTAGACACTTTGCAGGGGAGAATAACCCACTTGAGAGGGACACAGCGGTGACACACAGTGTTCATGACGGTAACATCATGTCATGGGGATACCTGCTGTTGTCTCAGTTTTAAACAACAATCCTGCCTCCCACCCACCCCTGCCATTTCATCCTCAGCTTTGCTCTCCTATGCTGCTCAGTTCAGTTTACATCTACTCATCTGACATGACTTCCATCCCAGAATGATGGACAGGAGAGGGGAGAGCAGTATAAGGCAGAAGTGGGGTTAAGGAAATAGCAAGCTTTCTTGTCCCTCCACAAGGAAAAAGAATGGCATTTACTGTGCCGAAGACAAGGACATCAAAGCGTATTCCGTAGACTTTGAAAAGGGTTCTTTGCTCCTTCCCATTTGGTAGCAGCTTGTAGTACCTTGCATATCTGCAAAAGAGTAAATGAAGATCTGTGCAGCTTCCCTGGGGGATATAATGCCATGAGGCTGCAGAGTTTCTTCTCCCTTCTTCCTCCAGCCCTTTCAGACTTCTGAAGGGAAGGTGCTGAGGCCAGCTCGATGAACAGTACTTTGTCCAGCATCTGACCTGGCAGTCTAAACTAAATTAATACATACATAGAGATTTAGACAAATTAAAAATCTAACTAATATCCAATGAGTGTTTTGCTGTCTCAATTCAAATTGGAACCTGAAGCTGCAGAAAGCAGTTCAATCACGGGTAAAGGAGAGAGAAAACCCTGGTGAGGATACGTGAGGAGCTGGCAATGGCAAGAGTGCCCATGCTTTGGAGGCTTTAATATCATGTTATCCAAGACGAGCTCTGAACTCCTGAGCACACTTCAGCATGCTGGATATCGGCCATCTTCCATCCCTCAATCAGCAGAGATTCATGTGAGCCTTTACTAACTTCCAGTGTTTTATTCTATCAAGAACATGACCCTCCTGATGCACAGCTCACATCAGCTTATGGATCAATAAGCAGTCACAGAGCATGAAACAAAGAGATCTTTTTTAATCTGACAGTGAAAAGCTGGCAGTACAGACAAAATCATTACATTAAACTGCAAGACATATAAACCACACAATGCTACTAATATCCAACAACCTCTGATAACAATACCCATGTGTCTTCTGCCTCAGACATGCTGTCAGGACTTAAAGTGCTGTATTGTTCTTGACTGGTTTACTTGAGTGATCTCTGACTCCCATTCTCCTTCGTTTAGATAAATAATTTGAATTTGAATGTGAATTTGCTTAGCCAAAAGGACAGAAGGTCAGTTCCAGGAGCAGCAGATACTCACAGGTTACTCTGTCATTGCTAATCAAAATTTGTTTTATAGTTGGTTAGTTGTTCAAGTACAGAAAGAGTAAACCTTTTAATAGGATATGTCTGGTGTCAACGTCATGAGCTCAGCCCTCTGCTTTCTAGCATCTCCAGGTACTCATTCAGATAATGGAGACATCTAAAGAAAAATACATTTTCCTCCTTTCCTTTCTCATTGGGTTCAGTCCCTGCTGCTCTGCTTTGCCATCTCGATGCTAACAAGCTAGCCCAGAGCAAGCTTTTACGTGATTCCACTCTCCTGCACATCCTACTGCAAGCTAAGTTTGGCAAACTTTGAGTGCTTTTAATCAGAGTCCCCAAGATCATGCGATTGTTTGCTTCCCATTCACCACAATCTGATTTGTATTCTATGAAGGCAGTGAGTCACTCAGAAAAACACAATGTAATGTGTTCTGCTTTCTCCTTGCTTGCACAGACATGAAATCTCCTTTTTTGTGTGCTGAACAGTTTCACAGTCTGTGCCCAGTCTGGTCAGCTCTTCGCCTTTGAAGCCTACAGGTCAGTTAGGTTTTATCTGAAAGTTTTCCTAACTCTTTCCAGAATCAGAGGTTTTCTCTAGCCCTCAGGGTAGAGGTTATTTCACATCTGCTCTTGATGGACAGAAGCCTTCTCCGAACAGCTCTGTGCTCAGAGGTGACCTGTTAAGAGCTTTTTTGATCACTGGCTGAAGCTTTGCTCCCTTGCACCTCAAGTAGTTATTTTCTTTTGGAAGGTTAAAGCCTGTTTCCATTTAAGTCTATCACAAAATTCCTTTTGCAACTGAGATGAAATCAATAGGGCTCCATGCACACAGAGGTTATAAGCTGCCCAAAGTAGCTTTCCTCACTTCCAGGACAGCTAGACTGCAAGGTAAGCAGCATTCTACACGAGCCCTGTTTCTTACACTCTTTTCCAAAATTTTCTCCTGCTATTGATCTTTGTTAGCTTTAGGACACTGGGCTGGATGGAACCTTTGATATGATAATATTTTACATTCTTATGACGAAAAAGTTTTCTTGAAGATCTTAATTGTAACATCATTTCTAGTTCTCCCCTCCTTGCTCACTTGGGTAGTTCTACTGAAATCAGCAGCTCTGTTTATACAAGTTGGCATAAACAAGCTGAACGGTGTGTCAGGGTTTGTGCATGTTCACTTGTTTTAAATAGTATTATGCTCAATCTATTCACTGCTTTTCAACTTCCACTCTCTTTGCTTTTTAAAGTGCTGCACCAAACTACTCTGCTCCTCTTTTTTAATTTTGGAGACATTAGAGAATGGCATTTCTTTGCCAATAAACCCCCCGATTAACAGATACAGAGTCAGGCCACCAGGATGTGGTCTGGCACCGTGCACACTCTCCCAGCAGCCTGTGTTCTCACACCAGGCTCTCTTCCTGCAGCAGAGATTTCAGCTGAACTGCAGCAAAACAACCTTGCTACAGACTGGTATTGTGATACTTAAAAGATAGCAAATGTTGGGCAAAACCATTTTTGGCATTTTGACCGCAGCTGTTAATCTGACAGTAAACATCCTCAAAACTACTCCACTGTCTTCTTCCAAAAGCCTTCTCAGAAACGGCTTTGACTACAAAAACGTATTCAATGGAAAGGTTGCTGTCTTGCTTTTTCCTTGTGATCTCCCCCATCTCCTGTCCGTGGCTGCCAGGACAGAGGGAACACCTATTTGTTCTTTGTTTGCACAGCTCCAGCACGATGCAACTTTGGAATACGCTGGCAGTTCCTAGGCAGTTATGGCACTCATGTTAGCATCACAAATGCATGAAAACCTATCATGTAATAATAATCACGTCATGAGTCAAAAGAGTGTTGTTACACAAGAGTTTTGACCGAGATCTGAGGGACAGCTTTAGTTTTAAACGTGTTGATAAGCATTTGATAAAAGGTTTGTGTAACTATTCAGAACTGGAGTCACGTCAAACTTCTCATAAATCTGCTACATGCACACGGAACCAAAAGCTCTAATTTGCTTTTGAATAAATCTTGATTCAGTGAACTGTGGGGTTACCCAGATGGAAGAAAAACACTTTGTTATTTTATTTGTGTTAATTGCCTTGGGAAACTCACAAGTTTAGGTAGTTTCAAGCCTCGATTGCCGTATGGTGGAATCTGCCCAAACAATTCTTGTGTTTACTCCCAGAATACTTGTGAGAAATTTCTAGGCCTTTCAATACAGAAATAAAATCTCCTGCAATACAAGCATGCCCATTTGCAAAATGACCATGATGATACATCTACACAACTACAGTAACTGCAGATTAAGGACATGACTACAAGAGTGAAGAAGGAGAATGAAACATCTTGTCATTCCAAGTCACCATTCCCTTCACCTCATCGCATCTCTGCTTCAACTCAGAAAACATGCCTTCATATAACATTTTTTACCTGAACTGGAATCCAGGCTTTATTTTTTTGTCATCAAGGCGGCGGAAACCATACTCTGGATGGCAGTTGAAAAACCACCTGTCCAAGTTACAGTCCCAGTTAATCTCAATGGCAATGATTCCTCCCTAGAAATGGAAACAGTAAGTTTAGGGACTAGTGCTGTGATGGCTGCCTGTGCTAACTGCTGTTAAAGTCAGTGGAGACTTGAGGGATGCCACTGGCAGGGACATATCTCTACAGACACGTTAACAAGCAACATTTGCCAATCAAGCAGTCTTCTATGGAAGTGACTTAGTTATGTGACCCAGAAGCCACCATTCAGGCCTTTCCTATCTTCTTATTTCTCTTCATCTTAGTAGCCCAAGTGTGGATGTAGCTGATATACTGTGACAGTTCTTTCATTGCTTTAAACTACACAGAGCTTCAAACCAAAAGCCTAAGTTTTGTAGGCACCTAGTCCAAATGTTTCATCTTGAATGCAGTGTGCCAGGCTGCAAATCAGTAAATGTGGCTCAGTTGATGACTCTGGGCAGGACACTTTGTCTCTACTTTTATTTTACCCATCTGTTAATATTGACTTTCTAGAGGTATGGCTGGATACTGTGTTAAGGGCATTTGGCTCAATACCCTAAAGAACAGAGTAAAAATGTAATGGCAAAAATAAGTGCTTTTTGACTCTGAACATAAGCTGCCATTTGTGCCAGTCTGACTTTTGGATGATTCCCCCAGCAACATGATTTAGGATCTGCTTGAGTAGAATCAAAAGATGACCGCAAGTGGCAGCCTTGTATAGGACTTACTTAAATGCACTTGGATTTGTAAAAGGGCCTCTACATGCTACAATACTAACAAAATAATATCACCTCTGTCAACATGGGTCCCATCCAGTGAGCTGTTAAGCACATTTAATTCTTGAAAGCTGGGATTACTTTGCTTCTCATACATCAGTTTCTAAACCTAGAACAATTCCATGATACAGCAGGCAGAAAAACATGCAAGAAGAGAATCAAGGAAGCTGAAACTGAGCATGAAAAAAAAGTGGTATCACAGACCTTTACTGCCATTTCAGAAAAATTCTCTTTGGCTTCCTGAATAATATCTCCCAGACGGAAAATTGGACAGTGCGGGGAAGTATTCTTGTTGTATGTGCAGGAAGTATTTAAATTTTGTGGAATATTTAGTCTGTGAAGAACACACACAATTGTTTAAATTTAAAAACAAGCTGGAGCAGCTACGGATACAGGTAAGGGACTTCACCCTTACTAACTAGAACCTGTGTTAAATGTGCTCTGTTTGTAAGTATACGAGCTTCTGGTTTTGTTGCTACCAGATCTATATATCCCTAACTGGGATCTGGCAATCAAGATGATTTCTTTACTCTTTGGCTATTATCACCAGCAAAATTTTACCTGTGTATACTCAACACTTTCACCTTATAATTTCAATCACATGTCTTTTGTGATATATTTTAGTAATTTTACCCTAACATAAACCAGTGTATCTGAATGAACAATTCTGTTGTCCAGTGCATAAGAGAAATAATTATGCTGGGAGGTTCTTCTCCCAAGCTCTCCTTATTTCTCTTGGTTCCTGAAGGATTAATAGGGCTAAAGAATTATAGAAACTTGAGATTTATCACTCCGGCAGATACAACCCTGAATGCATAGCCTTTTTGAGTAAAGAAGGTGCCAATTTATACAATTCTTTTTTTTCAGAGCACAACTACTCACTCTTCAGAAAGCATTGAGGAATGCTTGCACTTACACGGTGTAATTAAATTTTGGGAAGTGAATGTTGTTCTTTATCAGCACAGTGAAATCTTCAGAATGCCTCAGAACAGCAGGGCTAAAAAAGAAACATTAAATTAACAAAAACTTCTTTTACTTAAATACATCAGTTAATGTTATGCTACTTTACTATTACCTGGAAAGCTGTCAGTAGGAGGAATATGTTGCTAAGAATAACAGATTGAAATGCAGGGAGTTAGGTGGCTTGGGGAATCAAGAAAGATACAGGTGGTTTTCTTAAGTTTTAGGTATAAATTGTTCTCTCTCTATTGCACTTGTTTGTGTGGGCCAAGCCTAACTAGAATCTCTACATGCAGCTGAAATATGATCTCAGGAGAGTTCTCATAGAAATCATGCTATAGAATAGTAGTAAGAAATTGCACCATTTGACAGCTGATGATTTCTGCACAGTGAACTGGCAGTTTCCTTGCTGATCCCCACGGAGAGGTGGGCATTTACACCAGAGCTGCACAGGTAGTAGAAGTATAAAAATGAGCCATGCGCTCAATCCTAGAGGATGTCTCTGGCAGTCAGGTGTCAGTCACAACACCAAAGGTTGTGCTGCCTTCCTAGCAGATTCCAGTTTTAGGACCTCCCCTACAGTGGTTTGCATCACTAAATCCATAGGTGGAACGCAGACACACTGGAAAGCAGGCTGACAGTCTGACCCTTCCTCGAAAGAGTGATTTCTCTGAAGCTAATATGGCAGGAAAGAAGGAATCTTCCCACAAGTTGCTAGCTGGGTAGCCTTGGCCTAGACTGTGTGAGACAAGCTCTGCTATACTCCAGGACTTGCCAGAGCTATAGGAAAGTAAGAGAGAAAGTTTTTAGCATTGTTTGTCTAGCACAGGGACTATGCTGAACTGGAATACTGGCACTGTTCCATTTAAGAATAACCAGGAACATTTTAATTTCCATCAAGACAGTGATTCCAAGGGGGAAACCCAGTCTTCGAAGCAGTCATCCACATAAAGGACAGTGCTTCTAAGCAAGGAATATTTTTCCTATCACTGTATTTTGAGCAGTGCCTCTGCATCAGAGAACTGTGATGACAAGAAGCACATTAGCTGGATGACGTGCAGCTTCCATGAGGGACTTGTCATGAGTGTCTTCTAAACCAAGTCAACGAATGAGACTTGATTGCAAACCAAATTAACATTTGTGGGTGCTACCCGGACACAAAAGTCACTGATGACTTCCAGTGTATAATAGTCAAGATATTAATAAAGTGTGTTAATTTTTAAAGAACTAAATATGAATGAACCTATAATTGAAACTGTAATTCATCCGCTGGGAAGCATCTGGAATCTGATGCAAGGCTCTTCTGTCCTTCAGCCAGCTAATCTGACAACTGTGCCCTGCTGCAGGCTGAAAGGAACGATCAAAAATAAAAGAATCTTCTTGGCAACATGCAATGTCTTTGTTCAGTTCCTGCCATAACTAACAGGAAGGAAAAGGAGGTCGCCTGTATAGTTCATGAAACATACCTTTCAAAGGAATTTGGACAATGAAGACAATCATGGGTGTAACCAAAGCCCAACATTGCTACCTCAGTATCTCAACCAGATGGCAAAGCTTCCTGTGTTCTGACCTTGGTCATATGTATCATTCTGGAGGAAAAAAAAACACTCAACTTTGCTTTTTAGTGAATCCTCATTTTTTCCTTGTCAATGGAACTTGTGAAGAAACTTTATAAATTAGAGGTTTGGATCAAAGCTCTTACCCATTATTGTTGGTCCCTGGTAGTGACCAACTATTGGCACTTTAGAGGAAGGTTAGGAAACAAGACAGAATGTGTCAACTGTGCCATGTAATTAAAAGCAAAATTCCCCCTGTAATATACACAGCAGTGAGCCTACGCAGTGTGACATTTAAAAATGACTGGCAGTCAGTGAAACTTTTTAAAACCCCCTAGGATTTCATTAACTCAGGAAGCTCATGCATATCTTTCTTGGAAGCCGTATGAACAATGCAGCCTTCCTGTTGTTGGAGAAAGCCTTTTTCAGATCACAATTCTGTCCACAGAAGAAGGGATGGAAATTCCTTTAAAGAGCTGGAAAAAGCTCAGCAGAAGGAGCTGCAGAAGGCATTGTGGGCTCTCGAATGGACCTGGCAGTGGAAAAAATGCTCAGTCTCTGCAGAAAACCCTGAATTAGGGGGTTAGATGGGATATATACATAGAATCATGCTTGTATCTTTTAAAAGCAATGAGTTAATAAAAGTGATAATTGACCTAGTTTCTTATACATGTCTTTCAAAGCTGGTTGAGATGAGCTAAAATTGATTGTCATTGGCTCTCTTAGAGTATAATTTCCATCATTTCAGTTGAAATCAAATCCTTTATAAAATTTTTTCATGCTTTGGCTGATACAGAATAGAACATGTTCATCTGGGAACACTGTACTGTCACGGGGTTACAAAAAAAAGATGGCTACAAGGCCCCCCCATCCTACTCTCTAGGTCACAGGAGCATTGTTCCATGAAGTCTTTTTCCTGGAGTTTTCTTCAGCTCGCTATTCCAGATGCCATCATTGAGGCCTTTATCATCTACCTAGAGAGGTTGGAGAGACTGTTCTTCAGCCTGAGGTGGATCCCTGAACACTAGCCTGCAACACAATGTACAGACAACCAACCTCCTCCTTCTGTTCTGGGAGGTGGAAGCAACCTCACTGTCATAAATGAACCCACAAAGAACTTCTGCACCATAGAGCCCTAAGCCTTTGCAGAAGAAAACCCCAAGTTAGGAAACCTTTTATTTCTGTCACTGATTAAACCTATCTTACATTGATGCATTATCCTTGACATTTGAATTAATGAGCCAAATGCCTCTAGTGAATTCAAGATGAGCCTGTGACATCTAAAACTGTTTCTATGGCAGCTGCATGATGATACAAACTGGAGGCTATGACTTCACTGCAGAATCATACAGTAGGACAGATTGTTAGAAGTTATTTAAATATTATAAAGAGTGTTAATGGTATGGCTGTTTTACATACATGAGATCTAGACGTGCCTAGGCAAAGGGATTATCCTAAAAGATCATGACTGTCAAAGTAAATCCTTCTTTTGACATTAAAACCATGCAGATATCTCTTTCACTTACTCAGGGGGGTTTTCCATGGATTCCACAGGGCACCATGCTCTGACCTCACAGGTTTTAACAGTTGCATTATAATACACACATCTTCCTGTTTGAATTCCTGTAGAGAAACAAGCTCTTACTCAGCAAAGACAAGAGTTTCTCGACTATTAGAGACAATTTCAACATATCAGTGGATTCCTCCTCAAATGTAAGACAGGGAACCCGACATTTCAGATTGTTGAGGCTTTCTATAAGAGGGAGCTGTAGAAAGAACCACCCAAACCATGGTTCTGCCACACCTCACCAGTCCTTGTTTAGCCATTTACTTGGGTCAACGGTGCTCGTCATTGTTTGGGCTGAGGGTGAAATAGTTTCCTTTACAGTTTTGTACAAAGTTACATATCTCAGTCTTGGGATAGATCAAGAAACCAACTGTTTCAGTCAGAAGTTTAATTCAACAACATGGGCAAATTAAACCAGGATATAAAGATGGGCAGGAAACCTTCATTCTTTCTGTACTAGTCTGCAGTTTCTGTGAGCATTCAGTCTTTACCAGAGGAGATAATAATCCAGCCATCCGCCCAAATTCAGGGAATCTCAGCCCTACAAAGAACTCAGATAGCTGATGAAAACAGTATGATGCCTTCTGGACAACTGATCCCAGAAAAAGGACAGGAGTCTCCTGACTTATTCCGAGAACTACTGAACCATCATAGGGGGTGTTACAGACCCTTCAAGCAGATCCCGCAGTCACTCCACTTGCTAAGCAGCCACGGACTTCAACAAGAACTCATTCACACCAGTTAGTGCTCTTCTTCACATCTCCCTTCCTCTGCTCCCTGCCACCGTTTCTCCTTTTAGTAAGGGCACACACGAGCTGGTAAGAACTCTGTTTTGTGGTTTCAAAAATATTTTCTCAGATATCTCTTAGGATTCCATACTGTTCTACTGCCATTCTCCAAGTTGGATCTTGCACATGCTGCACTGGTCAATAATACAATAGAAGATAGTACCCACAAAAAAAAATTACAATCTGAAAATGTTTACATACCATGACTGTTGATGTCTACACTTCCTTTTTCACAGGACTTGTCTGAAGAGCAGATAGCTTTAGGGAAGGGATACTGGAAAAAAATTACATAAAAGTGATTAAAAAAAAAATAATCTCCCTCACCACACCTATGTAAAAAGCCTTACTCAGCTTCAACGTAAAAGTATCAAATAATAAGAGAAAATAACAATGCAGAGCAGGTATAACCCTTACTAATGATTTGGCTTATAGGAGATAAAAGCTCAGCTACCTGCAAAACCAGAAAAAAGTCCTTTCCTTGCTTACAATAACATTTTCCTTTATTATTTATCTCTTTTCCCATTTTCCACACTCTCTCTTATACTATTAAGCACAATAAATGTAATACGGGACTATTTAATTCTTTGTTTAGTAACAGTTTCATATACTTTTGCAAGTGAAAGTCAACTTGTATTGGGGAACTACTCTGCAAGGTCCCACTTCTAGTCCAGCCAAATGAAAAGGAGAGCTGCAGCTGACGACCAGGTTTGACCTACAGAAAGGAAGGAAGGGGACATGTAGGAATGAGCAACGGTAATAGTAAGAGCGCCATATTAGCAGAGAAGCTGGTAACAATTCTGTAGCTCCATCATTCCTTCGGGTTTTCCTCAAGAGCAGCAACAGTGCCAGGGAAGCTGGACAGCAATCACTGGCCTGAATGTCATCACCTCCTGAAAGTGATGCAGATAGGTTTGACTGCAAGGTCACTGGTGTGAAGCAAAGTCACAGCTGCCAGCTGACTCCCCGAGAAAGAAAAGGAGCAATTAAACTAGATCTTGCACGTTATCTGCTGAGACACAGACATAAAGAGCAACAGTATTTGCTTGTACCAGACTGGTCCAAGAACAGTCCACTCTTTTACATCAACATGCATTCGATACATCCCAAGTATAAATCACAAAACATAGTTACCTCAGGGCACCTCTGCTCAATCTGATTCTCTGTCTTAATGATGTTGGTCATCACAAAAAAAGAGTTTACCGCCTACATGGAGGAAAGAATATGAATTTGACTGAAATTTCACATACTTGATTCAGACCTCAGTCATTCCAGAACATCACCTGGAATGACAAGGCTGTTCTTGCTCTATCTCCCCCTGATAAACATTCAGATTCTACCCAGCTCAAACAAGAAAAGCCAGGGACATCATCAGGGCAGGAATGAGCAGCTAGAGGCAAGAAGGCACTGATCTTTTTTTAAACTGGCATTACAACCAAGACACACGAGCATTAATTGGTAATAACACTACTGTGTTTCGTACAGCTATACTGCAGTGAATCTGTTCCTAAGTTTGCTATTACCAAAATAATAAATGATGTAAAAATTGTTTAACAAATAGCACCACAGAAATCTCATAAAAGAGGATTTTTTCCTTATATTAAGGGAGGAAGGGAAGATTTGGCTTTAAACATTGCTGTCTCCAATGGAAAGTAATCACACTGAATGGTAGGATAGAGACACATCAGGAAACCAACCAGATGTGTCAGTGGAAGTTGAATTCTGGAATGACATTAAGACTTGCCTGCATTGGTATAGTGTATTCTGCTGTATCCCAGATCCTGTTGTCTGTGTAAGCCACTCCCTTCACACTAGTGCGAATTGAGCTGTTAACTTCATCCGTCTCCTGATAGAGTCTGTAAATGAGGACTATACAACTGGCCAGATAAAACAGAAAGGACAGATAAGCCCATAAAAATAAAATGGGTCAGCTTCTTTGTATCATTCTTGGACAAAATACCCTGCAAGATAGAAGTCAGATGGACATTTTCAAGTAATTGAGAGGTTTTTTTGTGTGAGACACATGCACTGGCTGGACCAAAGTCTGCCTTGGTTTCACTTTCACAACTTTGGCTTTATCAGAAATGAACTGATATATGCAAGAAGAGAACTTCTATTTTCCCATCTGAAATGACATAGATAACATGAGGTGACATCCCGGCCCTTCAAGATGCCATTTGTGAAACACCAATTAACTGCAACGGGGCTTGATGTCATCCAAAAACTTTCACCCATGCTGCATTGCTGTGTACCAAGACTTTGACTTTTTCTGTCACAAACAGACACAAATGTCCTCTCTACATTTTTTTTTTTTTTAAAGAGAGCTTAAAATACTTAGTTCTTAACTCCCCAGAGTAACTATTTTTATGCCTCATGCAGATTGCTTCAAAAACTTTGTCCTAATGTTTTCACTTTTTCATTAATGTGTTAATAAAAGGAGGGACGCATCTGTGTTTAAGCTGACAGGGAAGTCATATAGCTTATCTAACTCATAAAAGGACTGTTAACTTTGAGAAACTATTGTACGTTCAGAAAATACTTTCTGCACTAGATAAAAGTGATATAAAAGGTTTGCTTTGAAAAACAAACCGTAAGAGCTAGCACTATTTCAGTTTAACAACAGACTGTCTGGGCGGGTGTGATAAAATAGTATCTGAAGACCAGAAATACAAAGCACCTAGTCAGCGTTCCTTTACTTGTACCATCTATTACAATAGCATATCAGCCTTTTCCTCCTGGAGAACAGTGCTTTGGGATAACCATGGCGTTGGGAATGGGCAGTGGGAACCCAGCTCTGAGCAGCAGTAGGTGGGTACAGTACCTTAGTAAGAAAACTTGAATTTCCTGCAGACTTGATTCTTTGAGAGATTGGGATCAGTGTGCTCAATGTCCTTGCTTGCTGCCCTCCCATGAGAACAAAACCAACTCTATGAACTTTTTGGCAGACTTTGTTCAGCAAGCACTTAGCACTGAGAACAGCCCTAGTTTGGCAGCAAAGAGGAAAATCTGCCCTTTAGAGACAAGAAATTATTGCATATTCCTAAAACATCTTATTGTTCTTGAACTCTGCTGCAAGGGGCAACTGGCTATTTCATCTGAACAGGAGACTCTACAGAGCACTTTAATCGCAAAAACACTGTTGTACATCTGAGATTATTCACTAGAGTTATTTTGGATTTTTCCAACAACAAACGAAACCAGACAGCATGGCAAGAAATGAAACTAAAAGTGTTTTTTAGAGCAAGCTTAGTTAACTCTGTGCAAGCAACCGCACTTTGTTACATAACCTCATATACCACACTCCCACCACAAAATTCCCACAACCATATCCCTCTTCCGAGAATGATCTAACACCATATCAATGAGCTTGTTTGCTGCCACAAAACTCAAAGTGCTGAAAGCCAAGCTGTAACCAGACAATGCCCAATACAAGAAACATTTGTTCACATACAACACAGCCTCCCGGTGCCATGCACTTACCCAATAGACAGAGCAACAGTTGCAGAGAGGAAACATCTCAGGCCACCCCATGTAACACTGTGAATGCGTATGTATTTCACAGAGTTGTACTCAGTCAGGCTCTCCGGCCAGCTACATACACCCATCACTAGCACTTCCTATGAGACGCCACCTTTTGAAAACTGCAGCTGCCTAGTGACCTCTTCTTCCACCCCTGCATTCTTCCTGGACCACCCCACTTAAAGGCGCAGTCAGAAACCTCTATGAGAATGGCACCACAGGACTTTTAAAAAATGGCAGTTGATGGAATCAGGAATGGCCTCAAGCGCCACATACTTAGGTTTGTTCACAGAAAAAAAAATAAAAAAAAAAATTCACCCTGGAGCTGCAGAGCTGATTGCTCAGCACTGTTCTTGTCACCTTTTGTTTATGGCACCATCTCTCCTCAGCACTACCAGACTTCACCACTCTGAAGTAACGCTGGGACAACTGCAGAGATGAGACTAAACAGATGGAAGCCAACATCATGTAGAGCTGCTTCTGCACCATCCCAACACTTCGCACCAGCACAAAGAAGATGCAATGCACTTCTGGATGGGCTGATGCACGCAACACCCACTTCGTAGAGGTGGCAACAGCCATGCAAGGCTCAGGGCAATGGTAAAGCAAGTTTTTGGGTCATCAGTGTCCAGAGAGATCTCCAGCATCTTCTCTCACATTGCATGGGACATGCATCCTACTTGGTTTTAGATTGGGTTTGTATTAGCTCATGGGATTAAAAGGGCGTGACAAAGTCACTACTCGTCTCAGCAGAGCCAAAACATGGCTGCAGCCTTTCCTGCTCTCCAGAAGCAGGCACAAGCCATAGTTGGTCAGTGTGCTGCAAGCATCTGGTCCAGGGGGTCAAGGATCAGGTGTGAAGCCATCATCTGACACTGTAAACACAGGAGGTGGAGCCCTAAAGATGCAGAGCTCTCAAGGTGGGGACTTGTAAATCTCAAGCTCAGAGTTTGAAAGACACGAAGCTTGGATCGGACCCAGATTAAAAGGACCAGGGTCCTCTCTCTTGCAACAGAAGACCCACCCAGAGGCACAAAACATACAAACTCTACAACACAGATCTGATGTTTTTCTTCCATTCCTTTTGTATTTTAAATCACCTCGGATGCTACCTATGGCTGTAGTCATGACAAAACATTCAGAACCAGACAGGCTTCTTGGCTGTCAATATTACCTTAAATGCTTTAGCAGATAGGAACAAGTTACATTCTGCACAAACAAGCTTAATTTTTTGAGACATCTGTGATCGCTCCTTAAGCTTTTGCTGACCAGAGTCCATCCTGCTGTGGTTGGTACTAGCGACACTTCGGCAAGCAAAATCCTGCTACATAATAACAACTGAAAACGCTGCAAGTTGGAACCAGAAACAGATCTGTGATGCATTTAGATGCTAGAATAGCCACAAAGAAATTGATTTTTAACATAAGACAGTCAGACCTATGTATACATACACATAACACAATATTTATAATAAAACAGCCAAACAGGAGGGCTCAGATTGCATAAGCAGAGCAGAAGTAAGTGTTGTCTTCTCTTCCTAAATGCTCTTCTTTTTACATTAACGTCTTCCATCTGTTTGGGATCTGACCTCAGCAGCTCAGCCGGACGTATTCATCTTCTTGCCCATGATGTTCCCATATAAGGTGATCTCTCTTCGCCCATGGAGCATGATTTTGATTTGCTCAGGTTTCATTCCACTCTGATTTGCTGGCCTCTATGGTCGAGCTCTCACAGTTTTGCAAGGCAGTCATCCACACAGCAGTAGCTATAAAGGGAGGAGAAAATCAGGAGGGAGTAATGAAGCCATGCCGGCAGATCTAAAGAACTCTGGATAGTTTATCTGCAGGCTCCATTCTCTTTCTTCTGCCCGTTGCCTCTGCCTTTTCAAGAAGCAGCTTCCATAAGCCTTTCCCAAGCAACATAAAACATAAGCCCTATGCAGAGAACTGGATGGAACTATAGGGCTGAACTTCTATTAGAACTCTCATGTCATTAGGAAACTGCTTGAAACTCTATCATTCTCCACTCTAACTGGGGAATTTGGAAAATGCCCCCTGAAATATACAACAAATATATATGAACACTGGCCTTTGATTCTTTAAGACTTGACCCACATATCACATCACCCCAACTAAGGTAACTTAAGACAAGTTAGAAGTCAAACAAATATCTCATCTGCTTTCTGTAATATCTACCCAAGGCTGCACTGAAAGCTATCATCTCTTTTAGGGCTGTAAAGATTCTGTTGTGATACAGAGGTCGACAAAGCTAAACCTTAATTTTTTAAGCAGTAAGTTTCCAAATTCAGACACCACTACAGACTGTAAATATCAAGCAGCAGGTGGGCAGCCTGGACTAGCAGTATGGCTACTTTGGGCTGCACATACAACACAAAACCGTTGGAAGAAAGGATTGTGAAAACACACTTTAAGGAAGACTCAGGATCCCCGACGCTATCCCCAAGTTGGGAAGTCTCACAGAACTGGGCTGTGATGTATGATTTTGCTCCCACCTTCAATTAGTTGAGCTTTCAAACAGGCCAGCAAGCCGGAGCTCAATCAGTCCAGTTCTATAATAACATCTGGTCACAGAGGTCTCCGTCCCCAAGAGTCAGAACAATCAGACTTCATGGGTTTCCACCACAACAGAGTGAAACAATCTAATCATCTTTTTTCCTTATTATCTTGGTATTTTCTAAAGTTTTCAGACATCCTTCCTCTTCTTTATCTGTTGCCTCTTTAACATTACAGAGACGTGAGAAGAGGGGAATGGTCCTTTGCTTCTTGGAAGGTGTGGGGACTGAAATAGTCTCATGTAAAGGAGAATCTCAGAGCAGCACCCTCCTGCTGCACCCAGCACAGATCCCTCTCCATCCTCAGCACTGTGGACACAATCATTCTCTCCTCTGCACAAAGGTCTGAAGAAAAGATGTTTATCAGTATTTTCAGAAAGTGTTTCTCTAGCATTAAGTGGTGGACCCACATTCACCACTTCCTGTTACCTTTAATTAATGTGATTTGTGGGGAGCAGACCTGGCCCCCAACGTCTCCACAGGAAATAGTGTTTCCATTTGCTCTCTCTGTGTCTTCTATAGGCTCAAAATACTCATCAGAAGAAAAGTGTAATTGATACTAGGAAAGCATGTCAAGAGAAAGTAGATCTCTTCTGTGAACTTGTAGGTAAATACGATTCCTAAAGGTCAGTATACAGACTGAAAGCACAAAGGAAACATGATCTGGTTTTAAAGTTCAAATCCAAGAGTCAGGAGACTTGGATTAAGTTCCTGGCTCTACCACAGCTTTCATGCACAATCACAAGCAACCCATCCGTCCCCTCTGGAACTTAGTTTAGTCAGTTAAAAGGTAGGACACCAATGCAGTGTCACTTTTCAGGCTTTCTGTGAAGACCAGCAAATTAGTATTTTATGAAGCATTTTCTGTTCCTCTGAAAGAAAAAAGGAGGTAACCTAAGATAGACGCAGTGCTTAGCATTGCAAAGTATTACATTTACGATTGCTATTTACTGAGTCAAATTCTGCAGTGATTTACAACCTGTGCATTTCAATTGGCACCAATTTAATATGACTCACCGCATATTTTAATCCATCATCTGTGGACTCACATGGTTTTCTAAGACTATCCAAGAAGCTAATTGCAATAGCAGGGGCTCCAAAATCCATCTATTTAAGGCCTAAGCATGGGGTTTGAAGGATCTGCAACAAAAAACTTGCAGATTGAGAGATACCCGTTTCATCAACAACTCTAACTTTAATATGTAGTCTATCTTTGATTTGTCTGGTGTTTTTCAAGCTCCAGTCCTTCAGATTTAGCATAGCTAGCACTACATTTTTATGGCTACTTTGAGGCACGCTGACAACTGATGTTCAGCCCAGAGGACATGAATTTGCCATTTGCCCCTAATGAAGCCTGGCACAGGAGGGGCATTCCTGCTTCACAAGGATCCTCTGTGCGTTTTACCATTTCAAAGAAATGAAGTAACCATTCACCTGATATGTACATCAGCCACACTTTACATCTTTATGCTGTCAAAGACTGCCAGAAGTCTTTATTGGGTAACTGCATCAATCTGTTTGTACATCTCCTACACATGCGACAACAGCCTCCCTCTTAAGAAACCGCAAAGCTAAGTTTATACTTTAAAGAGTGAATCTCAAACCTATTTCTGCCGTTCCTTGCATCAAGAGCACTTGTGCTGTGAAGAAGCCCCACGAGAGACTTGGCCTATGGAGCTTACGCCCCAGCATCACCCACAGCGACCACAGCCGTGCTTCCCACAGGACAGAGCAGCTCAACCCACCCGGTGCCCAGCGATGGCGCTGCCCCTACCCCTGCCGCCTCACACCACGCCGCCTGGCAGGGCCTGCTGCTGTGGCACCGCCACCAGCCGCCCTCCGGTCAGGAGCTGGGGATAAAAAAAACTCAATTCCTGCCCAATTCGGGGCGGGATGGGGAGAGACTGAGCTTCCCAGCTCCCCGCCGGGCTGGCAATGAGGCGCGGCGGAAAGGCCTCCCGGTGCGGCCTACTCCGCGTTGTCTCCTCTCAGGCCGCAGCCAGCTCCGGGGGCAGCGAAACAAGCGAGGAGAGGGCGGGGACCCGCGTTCCGCCGGGACAACCCGCCCCGTCCCGTCCCGTCCCGCCGGGGCGGCCGCTCCTCCCCGCAGGCCGCCCCCGGCCCGCTCCGCCCCGCCGCCGCCGCTCTGCGCATGCGCGGACACCTCCTGGCCCGGGCCCCTTTCCAGCCGTTCGCGCGCGTTGGCAGAGGGCGCGGTAGCGTCGGAAGTGACGCCATCGCCCTGGCCTGGCAACCGTTACCAGGGTAACCGGGAGGCGCGCGCCGAAGGGCCCGGGCCGAGGGGGGGGCGGGGGGGGCGAGGGACGAGGCCGCCTCGTCGCCTCAGGGCGCTGCCCCTCGAGCGCGGGTGGCCCCCGGCAGGCCTGGCTGGCAGTAGGGGCCTGGTCGCCTTCCCCCGCTGGCCTCTGTGAGGGGCCGGACCTTCCCCCATAGGCCAAGGGGTGCCCCCACCGGCGCTGAGGGCGCGGCCGGGCTGGGCCCCACCGAGCCCGGTGCCAGCCCACCGCCTCTGGGCTGCTGTGGGCCTTGCTGAGGTGGTGCCTTCAGCCGCCCTCCTGGCAGCTCCCTCTCCCTGCCGAGGCTTTGTGACATCGCTTCTGTCTTTTCTGCAGAGGTTTTTCCAGGACACGATCATGAGTGAGCAAATCCAGTTCATTGTTGAGAAGCTCAATCAGGAGCCCTTCAGGAAGAACTACAATTTAATCACATTTGACTCCTTAGAGTCAACGCAGCTGTTGCAGCTGCTCAATGATGTTCTGGGGGAGATTGACCCAAAGGTAAGGAAAGCAATTGGAGGTGCTCAGACCTATGTAATTGCAAACATCTTAAATGGGCTTGACACAGAAATTTGCTTTTCTTCAGGTCTGGCTGCGTATAATCCTGTGGCATGTTTGGTTTACCAAAATAGCTTGTATGAATCTTCCTGGAAATAAATGCACCTGGCAAGAATCCTTTCTGTCTATACATCTGTGTGGTTTTGGCAAACCAGGAAATGTTTCTTGGGCCAGGGACCCTGGATCCCTGTCCCCCAGAGACCGATGACTATATTTTTCCTTAGGAATCGGGATACAGATCTTAACTTGGTTCCTACTAACAACCACTCTGTTAAGTCAAAGATCGGGTTGTCTTGCACACATACACAGGGCAAGAACTGATCCTCATGATTTATCTGATGCAATACATATTGAATCCCTCTCCTTTGAGGTGGCCAAAAATGTGTGTAAGATCGGAAGGGATTGTTCATACATCTGGGGTGCAGATACATGTATCTTGCTGTGCAGGGATATCTGACTTCCTTGGTGGAAGTAATCGGTTTGTCTGCATAGATGAGGTCCCATGAGCAAGGGAGAATAAATTTACCTGAATACACATGTTGAAGAAAAACTCGTTTGAAGAGAATGGAAGTTTGGTGATAAAAAGGATGTTATGTGTGAAGCATCTCACTTCATTGACATAATCATGTGATAAATGGATAAAGTAATTTTTTTAGTATTACTAGTTAATTAACATGACTTGGACAAACTGGTTAATTATTTTTATTTTTTAAAAACTATTTAGCATGCTGTTGACATTAGAGAGGAGCTGCCGGAACAAACAGCTAAAAGAATGTTGAGTCTTCTTGGTATCCTTAAATACAAACCTCCAGGAAGTATATCAGACTTGTAAGTATCTTTTTGTCTACACATCACAGTAAAACATCTTTTACAGCTGATGCAGTAACGACCTTGAATTCAGTAGTTGCGTGTATTTTTGACCTCCAGCATCCCAGTGGGGTATGTTTAACGCCTTGCATACAGCTGCTCCCTTGTCCCCATGGAGTAATGGTGTAGGGGCTGCCGGCAGAAGGCTCCCGCGGGTGTAGGCTGCCCTCGGGCCCTGCTGCAGCAGCTGCTATTGCGGAGCCAGCCAGGAGAGGGTGCCGCACGACTGGAAGGGTCGGTCCCTTCCCCATCCCTCAGACCAGCCGCCCGGGGCTGGATTGCACCCTCCTGCGCCAGGTTATAACTGAGAAAACCCCCACTCTTCCCACATTGCCCTTATTCCCGAAGAATATCGCTGAAAAGGAAGAGTCGTTGTTGCTGGCTTTAGCGTTTCGATGTGTTATGGGGTTTTTATCTGTCTCAAGGTAATTGGGATCATAAATAGCAAACTGGCATCACGAGTGTTTTCTCTTTTAACAGCATTAAGAAAATCATTAGGCAAGTGGAGAGGGAATGTCAAAATACTGCAAATTGTGTGTTTCAAGCCAGTGTTCTTTGAGATTTATTGATATTTTCTTTTTGTTGATTTTATATAGGAGTGCTTTTCGCCAAGGGTTAGTGACTGGAAGCAAACCCGTAATTCATCCTGTCTTACATTGGCTTCTTCAGAGGACCAATGAGCTCAAGAAAAGAGCTTACCTGGCACGTTTCTTGGTAAAATTGGAAGTGCCAGCAGAGTTCCTACAGGATGACACTGTGGCTGACATCAACAAACAGGTACCATTTTTCATGACTGCCAACATTTTACGTTAATTAATTGCCAATAGGAAGAGGGATAAATGAATTGGGGAGTTATGTTGAGATACATGTTCAAGTGAGTTTTAAGAGCATGATGGAATCAAGGGTGAGCAAAAATTTGTAATAAGAAATACATGTCTTGACCACCTTTCTTCCAGTAACCCTGAAAATGTCTATTAATAGGTAGTATTGAATTAAAAGGTTTTAAGCCCCTTAAGTACTGGGTGCTAAATAATGTTCAGAGCCATGGTGGCCAAGACAGATTTTTATTTTTAATTTTTAAACACTTTTTTTTTTCCCCCCTTATGAACTATGACATGGATATTTTTAACTTTATAAATCACCACTTCAAACTAGTCCAGAAAATGTTCCAACCAAAAGCCAATGTCTCCTAATTATCAATTGATTGTATAGTGTTTAGCACCTAATATTTGTATTAGCTTTATCCCACTTCTGCTTCAACCATTTATTTTTTTGTGAATAAGTAAAAAATTTCTTTTTCCTGGACTGACATTCCTACTCATTATGTTCCCACTTCTTTTGTGAGCATTAAATGTTGATTTTAGATAGTCAGAGTGGGTGGGTTTGAAATGTAGAGCTTAAAGTGAGCCAAAGTTATGTTTTTAGATCGGTATTATCTGAGGTACATATTTACCTAATTTTTATCCAGTTTTCTATGCCTTTTGTTATGTATAATGACTTGCAAAATCACAGTGGGTTTGAATGTTTGTAACAGAGAACTCGATTTATTAACCAGCAAAGCTGTATAGTCTGACTGAAGCTTGACTAAGCCTTTTATTTTTTTGTTATCACTAACAATATTGGATTTATAACTTGGAATAACCAAGCAGAAGTAGCATAGAGAGAAAGGAATGCAGATTGTATGTTTTTTCAGTATGTCACAGTCTTAATATGTATAAATATCCAGCTCCGTTATTTCCATTACGTAAGATGTATTCCTTTTTGGGATTACAGTAATATAACCATTTTATTAAACTAATACCCTGCTGATTAATTCAAAACAGAAGCTGGGGTAATGCACTGCCTTAATGTAGTTTAATATTACAATGCAGATATTTAGGTACTAATGAATTAAAGAATTTAGCCTAAATTATTGAGATATACAGGCTTGCAATAGTGTCTTTTAAGAGAAACATTCTGAATATGAGAGTTTGGAAATCTTAGAACACAGTCAAGTTTTATGGGTGTCTAGAATTAAGCTCAAATGTAATTTTATAAATTATTGAAAGAAGATGCTGAGAATACTTGCCACCTTCCTGATCACATTATGGTTCAGACATCAGATTGGCTGCAGTATATAATTTAAGAAGTAAGCAAATTCAGGTGTAAATCTTGCTGTCCAGTCTTCAGTGAGTTGCCCCCAGGTGCCGGGAATGTTTTTTTCCACTATAGGAACCTGAGTGTTCTTTGGTCATTTGAGTGTGTTGCTTATTCTGGGTGCACATGGGGTAGCTGCAGCTTTTTTTCAGTGAAAGTGAGAAATCCTCCCTTGTTATGGTCTGGCAAACTGTGCTATGCCCTTGTTTGAATCTTGCCACCGGTCTTGAAATTTTGTGTCCCAATAAGGAAAAGATTTACCCAACTCCCCTTTTGAAAGAGGTGGGGAATCCATGCAAGAGAAAGCTGTTGGACATCAGCAATCCTGAATACAGTTGCTCAGAGACTACCTGTTATTTTGTATTTGTTAAAGTATTTAACTTCTATAATGCTCAAGTGATATATAATACAGGCCAGCTGTGTTTTTACTCCTACTTTTTTGTAATTCATTCTTTGTTGTCCAGTGTGTGCATACCTTATCATACCTTTGTTTGCCATTTAATGAAGCTCTTTCTCTATTATTTTCTCTTCTTCTCAGTAGCCATTTTATTGCTATTTTTTTTAATTCATTCCAGCTTGTCAGTGTGTGCCTGATACTGAAATGACCAGGAATGAACAGAGCATTCTAGATGCTGGTTCTCCAGGGGTTCATAGAATTGAATTGCTGCTTCACTGCTCAGGGATATGATGCCTTTGTTTGAGCTGGCCTTTGCTGTTGCCATTTTGTGTTCAACATTCATATCAATTGCTCTTTCCGGGAAGTAAGAAATGACTTGCTATTCTCTTTTTAGATTTTTCCATCTCATTTAATGACTGTTTCTGTGGAGATTATCTTTCCTTCCATCTCAGCTTGCATTTCTCCAAGTTGAATCTAAATTTATTTCCAATCCATATTTCTAAACTCTTTCTGTCCCCTGTTATTTCTCTACCCACACAGACTTTCACACTGCCTCTCAGTTTAAGCTTACTGGTGGGCAATGTACTGGTGTGGAAGTAGCGCACTGTCTACTTCTTTCTAACTACCGAACTACATCTATCAATCTCTGTAAGATACTGAGGGCATGATTACACAATGTGTCAAAACTATTTCTCACGTGTTAAATCAGGTGTGTTCTTGGACCGCTTTGCTGGATTGAAGCTCAGTGCTGTATAAATTCAAGCCCCATTGCTCGATCAAGCATGTTGTTAGCTCACGCTCTTCCTTTCTGGGCTGATAAATTTATGTATGTGATGTACACCGATTTGTAGTAAGAGAGAATATTTTGTTAATATAGTTCAGATAACATCTTACCTTCATGTTTTGAAAATACACTATGTATTACAAGGGAAGAGGTGAAAACAGTGAAGAAATTGTGCTACTTCTTAGCGCTCCTTCAAATGGAAGATAATTCACTGTGATTTTTTTAAATTTTTGCTTTATAAGTTGACAAGCTTTTGTGATGAAAAAATGCCTTTAATTCTTGTTCTCATGATATTTCTGTTTCTATATTTACCGTCTTAGTAGTAAAACAACATGTTGATATGAAAATCCTTAGACACAGAGCTCATTCTGCATGGTTTTTATTTCATTTTATAGTATGAAGAACTGATGGAAGCATTTAAAAACCTACATAAGGAGTGCGAGCAGCTCAAAACATCTGGTTTATCTACTGCAGAAATACGAAGGGTAAAAAAAATCTGACAAAATCACACAACTTTTGTTTAGGGTTTTTTTTGAATGTCAGTTCTATTTTTGTTGGTTTTGTGGATTCATTGCAATGTATAAGTTGTAGAGGTTAGAGCTGGTAGGCACTGCAGCTGCCTTTTTGAAACTGTTCTGTGTTGGCAAACAGATTAGAAAGTCCTTGCTTGTGCTTAGAACTGAGCTTTCTGAAGCAGATTGGGAAGCAAGGCTGCCAAGACTGTGTTCAGCATGATTTTCCAATATTAGAACTCCTTTTCCTGTGAATGCAAACTGATACAAAGCCTTTTGCTTTACTGATGTAGGGTAATAATTTCAGAGGATATTGAATGAATTAAGAGCTTTACTCAACAAAAATGGTGATCCTGTGTGACTGAGGTGTTAAGTAAAGATATTTGCCCTCTTTCAGCAAAATATTTAAGCGCGGTACAGCTTTCCAGTAAGACATATGGACAAGATAAGAAAATGTTGAGATAAGGCCTAAATTTGGAGAATTTATTTCCCTTTCTCTCATAACCATCGATCCCTGGGATCCTGCTGTGGTAAGATAAGATTAAAGGAGAGTAATAATCGGATACATGTTTTAGCACTAGAAAGTGTTTCTTTTAACACAATTTTACTGCAAAAAGTGGCAGCAAACATCACTCATATGCAACTACATGCAAAATTATCTGCCAGGAAGTGGGTAATGATGGTAACATTAAGAACATGTGTTTGACTGCATCAGATGTTGTATTCATACTGATTTTGGCTTGGTCGTTTCTGATTGTTTGGTTTCATTTTAGAGAAATCCACCTGCTTTTATTTTAAGTGTTCACACTAATATTCAAGGATGCGGATGAAGGAATGTTAGCATAAAGAGAGTGGGAGCTGTGGGGGAAGTAAGAGAGAGAAGAGAGACTGAAATCTAGGATGTCCTGATCATAGATCAATAAAATTATAACTGCTTCAGTGTATTCAGAGAATTCTGATTTTTGTGTTTATTTGAATAGAATTTAGTCCAATCCATATTATATTGTAAATAAATTAACACTGTATCTATTTTGTTTCTGCTTTTTAGGACATCAGTGCAATGGAAGAGGAGAAAGATCAACTCATCAAAAGAGTAGAGCGTCTTAAGAAGAGGGTAATAAGAGAAGTAACGCTGTTACATTTCAGTGTCATAATCCTTGGCTTGCAACTCTGATTTAGGAATGCAAACAAGGATTAAGATAAACATACTGTATGTCTAGGAAGGAATCGAATAACTAATTGACCCACAGGGAATCTCCCTAGGCGTTAGTCCAGAGCTTTTAAGAATCTTGAGTCCAGTACTTTGCTGTCATTTCTGAGTAGTAACATGTATGGAAAGGAAGTGCTAAGTGGGCTTGTGAGACATATGATCTCTTTAATGTATTTCTCAACTATCTGACAGTAACATGCACTATTTATCCACTTGCTGTAGGTGGAGACAGTACAAAATCATCAACGGATGCTTGAAATAGCAAGACAACTTCGCTTAGAAAAAGAGAGAGAAGAGTCTTTGGCTCAACAGAAACAAGAACAAAAAAATCAGGTACTGACATAGAAGCATACCTGTTAAAATAAATAGTTGTTATTTGTTTGGGAATCATGCATTTGAAAAGTACATCAGGAACAGCAGTCCAGAGCTTCTCCCAACACCAGAAAACTAAATCCCAGTAAAATATCAAGGTACATTTTAAGGGAAGAGGCTTGACCCTGCAAGTTTGGAAACCTCATTCAAGGTACTTGGCTGCCCCAGCTGCCTCTGACATCGTCATTTACCAGTCCCAGTTCCATGACTTACTGTTGTAGCACTCAAAGAGAAGTCTTTATATTTATGGTAGTGAGCAAATCTTTCCTTAGTTTGATTTGTATCTCTGTGCATCTGCACTAAGATTTCAGGGGCTGAGTAACACAGCGAGTACCTTAGGAATATGTTTTCAGGAGCAACCTTGGGAGTTTGCTCCCTGAGTTTGACAACGATGATGTCCTAGGAAGCACTGGAAGCAGTTGACATCTGAATATAAGGGTAGGTTTTATTCCGGAGCTATGTTGTCAAAACCAGATACTTTTATAACATCCAGTGCCATACTGTTATATCATCTCACCAAATTCTGTAGCGTGTCCTTCAACACCGTATTAAAAGGAGAAAAACCTTCAGATTTCTAGTATTGCAGTCTGTATGTGGATGTGGAATCAATGTGTACCAGTAGGCTTTCAAGCGGTTGGGTCTTTGCTTTGAACCTGAGTGAGATCACAAGTAAAATGAATGTGATGTCCAGCTAATTCCAGTTCTTAGTACACATCTCTCCAAATCACAAAAATGCTAATGAACAGGGGGGTGTTTGGCAACAAGCTTTCCAGTGTGCTCTCAGGTTGGACAGTGGATTGCTGTGACAACTCCGCTGCAGTGAAGAACTGCAGTCTAAGGGTACTTACCTGCTGCCATCCTGATTCTTGCTGTCTATTTTTTTTGTTGTTCTAATGTTCAAGACACTCGTATTTTTTGTTGAAAATTGCTTAAAGAATTTCTGCCGTAGAGAAAATATCACTTGGGAGTATAAGAATACTTACCTTAATTAATACTGGAGGATATCAAGTAAACCCAGGCCAATTGCTGAAAATTTGTTTTGGCACATTCCCTTGTGAAACAGATAATCACCAGATGCTTACAGCTACCATTTTTTATATTTGGGATTCTTTTTGATACTCTTTTGTTTTAGTTGTTTAAATATGCATTTCAAAGGATTGTACTTAGGTGTGTCCAATTCTCTCTCAAAAGTTGTTCCATGCAGAGCAGAGACTACAAAGAGCACAGCTCCAGCTGAAAGAGATGCACCATGCAGTAGTGGATTCAAAACCTGAAAGTAAGTAGTAATCTATAAAAGCTGGGGGTTTATGCTTCTCTCTTAGAAATTAAATCAAAACTGGATGGCTGTCAGTAATATTGTGGTGCCAAAAAGCATATGGGAACTTAAGAGAATCTGAAGAAAGAAATAACTCGTGTTCTAAAGGCACATGCTGGAGATCCTAAGCCTGATGATGTCATATTTTTGAGGTCCACTTTTTAAAAAATCTTAAAACACTTAAATACTGAATACTAACCATAAGACTCTGCAAGAAAGAATCAGTTGGAATTATAGAGGGCTGGAAAAAGCAGAAACCTCTTCCTAAATCAGAAGTTTGTCTTTTCTAAGGTTTTATGCCTTTTGTATTTGTAATTGGGCATTGGTGAAATACTGCTTCTTCCAGATTTTCTCAGTGAACATACAAATACATTGAATGCTGTGTTTTATTCAGTGTAGGCTTATTTTTCTAGTTACCGTCTATAAAATACTTTGTTTGAAAAGCTTTAATGCCTGTTTCTTTTTGTAGTGCAGTTATGTTGTAGTTTTGTATGGTACCAAAAATAAAGCTACTTCTTAGTTAAGCTTTTTTAATTGAGCATGGATTATATATATACACAGACCCTTATATATGATAATGTTTCTAAGTATATATACTTGATATATCTATATAGTGAAGTCTATTTATATATGAATAAATTTGTTTACATATGAAAATACTTTGTTCTCATTATACGACTAGCTCATTTGAGTTGTATGTTGCTGTGTTATATTAATATAGTGAAATTGCTTCTCATTTTCAGTGGTATCTCAGTCTGCAAATAACCTCAGCAAAATAAATTATACTACTTGTGGAGCAAGTTAGTACTCTATGATCATTTATAAAATGAGCAGGTGGGAAGGAATTGCAGGTACTAGATAAGCGCATAACTAGCTGTCTCGAAGGTTACAATTTGACAGCCTCTAGGTTTGTGAAGATTTAATCGCTTTGAAAAAAAAATATAACACGGATTAGCCTGGCAGTTTGACAACAGCACTAGGAGTCAGTTTAGGGTTCAGTGTTTCAGATGTATGTGATCTTTGGCAAATCGCTTAAGCCCTTTCGGTTTTTCTCTTGCACTTGGTTGTTAATAACACATCACAGGATTGATAGAGGTTTTATGTGCTGTTCATACAGGCATTGAGATTGATTTATAGGGAAATACTTTGCTGTATATGAGGTAGTGTGAAGGTATAAGAGTCAGAATGGCCCTTTTCACAGGGCTTTTCCAGTTCCATTCTAACTTGCTGTGGTAAAAAAAAAGCCATAGAATGATTATTATATGTATAAATTACTTCCAAAATGATAGAATCTGACTACTTATTGATTTAAACTTAGCAAAGTAAGTCATTGGCCTACTCTTCCAAGTGCATTTAATATTCCTGTTGCCTTGGCAGCTGTTTTGAATTAGAGAATATTTTTCAGTCACCACCACATTGTGTTGTCATTACTTTGTAATTTTACTTTAATTTTTTTACGATGCTCATCAGCTGCTGAACCACAAATGGAACTAAAAGAGTATCTGAACTATCTTCTTTACTCAAAGGGACCTGCAGTGGATTTTATAACTGTTCCATTTTTGCAGTAGCTATTGGATCGTTTATACAGCAAAGCTGTGTCAACATTTCTATTTCAGTTCCTGGGTTTTTTTTAAGGCCAATGGAAACTTGATGAGTTCAGTTCACAGAAGCAAAGGTAACATAATAAAAAGCCAGTAAATGTGTCATTTAATCATTGAGATGAAAATAAAGATAAAGTTAACATTTAATTTTCTTATCTTGAGTCCTGCTTGCAGGGGAAGAGAAAGTGTTTAGATGTTCTGAAGAAAAACTTGGAGTCATTACTTAAAGAAAACTTGTGTTGAAATATTGCCCAAACAAAGACTTCAAGACTTAGCTTTGTAATTGCTTTTCCCCCTAGTAGTTACAAAGACACTGCCTGTAGTAGCAGTTACAGAATGCCAACTGTGTGTTTTAAATAATTGAAATTAGGTGACCACAGTGCACTGAATAGGATTCCATTTATTTTAAAAGCTTTGTTGGTCTACAGTTAGCACAAATTATATTTTAAAAATTCCCTTTGGCTGCAGTTTGGTACCTCAGCTGCCTGTTGAATCTCTAGAGCTTGTGTGCTGACAATTCAATGGCTGGTTGGTAGGTGTGGATTTCCGCTGGAAGTGACATTCCTTTTAAAATAATATTCTTCCATTTTTAATACTTCAGGTGTTTTTACTTCCAGAGCAAGTTAAAATGATAAAAGTTGTTAGTGAGTGGAAGCATTTTTGTTTGTCTTAAGGATGCAAGCTGCTTTGATTACTTCATCTTATAATTAATTTAGGATAAAGAAATGAAAAGGAACTCTTTAAGTAATGCAACTAGCGCGTATTCATGAGTATCATTAACATGCAGTTAGCATCAGCCTGCTTTAGCTGTGCCAGGAAAATACAGCTTATGGTTAGTAGGTTTTTAACGCTTAGAAATAATAATATTTAGAAGACTTCGTATTGTATCATGAAAAGCAGTTGATTGTTATGAGATGTTTTGTTGACCAAAATTGGTCATACTGGTTTCCACAGTACACTCCTTTCCTGTTTATTAACTTCAGTACGTTGTCTATCTAACAGAGAGGCAGTTGCTTCTGGTAGCACTAAGTAACATGAATTTGCTGTTTCTGGGGGTTTTTGTGTTGTTGTTTTGGATATGAATAGTATTTTTATTAACACTGACCAGTAGAGTTTGAATAATCTAGCTCATGCTTTCTCAGCAGGATTGCCATCTTTTTGCTTTGAATATCTCTGCTGGCACAAACACAAATTGTTAATGCCAAGAAACAAAATGAATGACTGAAATTCTTGATCTCTGTCCATTTTACAGGACATTATTGTTCACTTTATTGGCAAAAATACGAAGAAGTGGATGACTAGCTTGAAAATATTGATTAAAAGAATGTGTTAAGATGATTGATGATAAACAGTGAAATGTGTAATTTATATACTCCATTAAGTTAATATGCAGTAATAGATTTAGAGCACTGAGAACTTCAAAGATACCAATCAAAGGGGAATTGCTTTGTACCGATGTCTATTTTATGTCATTCTGAACACTTGGTGAAAAATAGACATTTAGGATGCTATATTGTTTAAATATTCCATTTGAGTGAAAACATTAACATTTTTCTTTTCCACAGAAGTATCTTTCCCTAAAATTCCACGTTTAAATGATCTCCACAAACACTGCAGTCCACATTACAATTAAAATTAGAGATGTATTTGGTAAAGGAGAATGGATTAGGTGGAACTTTATTTCCACCTTTAAATTATTTTATTTATTATAAAGTCACTGTTAGTTGATGTAAGGTTGGGTGAAGCACTTCTAAGCTCACTTGGTATCTTTGATAAGAATACCACTCTGGTGGGTAAGATTAATAGTATTGCTATGGTTGACTTTTTGAAGACCATTGACTCTTAACTTGCACCCTATTTTGAAGAACAAATAAGACAGGAAAAATTCAACGTAACCTCTGCTAAAAGGACTAAAAGGAGTTTATTGAAACTTTTAGAAACAAAATTATTCAGGTATCACCAAATAGATGTGTTTCTAGTCGGGACATGCCAAAATCAGTGTTTGACCCTTTCTTGTTTAGTGTTTACATCAGATACCTGAAAGAAAATAGCAGATGATCACTGGTGAGATTGTCAGGTGAAATAAAAATTGGGGGAATGACTGAACAATGAGGAGAGCAGACAGTTGATTCAAAGTGACCTTAATCACTTAGGAAGCCGAGTCCATGCCAGCAGTATATATTTTAAGTATTAGTCAAATGTCACGGTATTCCTCTACAAATAACATATATTCAATGTAGTTATAGCATGTGGGACTCTTTTTTTTTAAGAAGTGACTCTTGAAAAGGACTTGTGATGTAAAAATGGTAGAACTGGAGCTCCTGGTGTCAAAGATTTGGTGCTATCCATGCATTTATTTATTGGAGAAAATGGAATAGAAGAGTTAAGTTACCTCTTTTTAACTCTGATATGTCCATCACTGCATCCACTGACCAGAATTCAAGAAGAATGTTGAAAGGTCAGAGAGATTTCAAAGAGCATCAATAATAAATATAAACATGGAAAGCATAACTTACAATGGCAAATTCTGGAAGCTTTTTATTTTTTCAGGGAGATATCAAAGGGGTGATTCAATGATAATCTGTCAGTGATGTCCCAGGCATTCTCTTAATACAGAGAAATTGGAAGTGATATCAGTGGTAGCTGTGGAGGGAATAATTTCAGCATTCTTAGTGAGGATGATGGCAGAAAGGGGAGTGAAGGCTTTGGTGGGGGTGAATGCCATGTGGAAGTCTGTTCTAGATGTTCCTTTGCTGTGGGCTTCCTACGTGATATTAAATGAAGTCTTGGCAGATAGTCCATAAAATGAGTGCTCCTCTTTTTATTATTTTTTTTCCCCCCTAGTCCATAAAATGAGTGCTCCTCTTTTTATTATTTTTTTCCCCCCTTTTTAAAAAAATCAGTTGTTATTGCAAATGGTTTTAGTAGAAGATTCACAATTGGTAGCCTGTAGAGGGAAAAGAAGTAGGGATCTGAGTGCTAGGTTAGTGAAGATCCATTCACAGAATTATGCAGAGAAACATGCCTCTTTCCTACATGACTGAGCAAGCACTAAGAAACTTTTTCTCCCATCCTTCTCTTTGTAATAATAATAAAAAAAAATTGAATGGAAAACATGAGGAGTTGCCCTTAATAGCTCTTCATATGTAAATACGTGGTTGGCAGAACCTTGCTAAAATAACCTTAGGGCACAGAGCCAGACTTTCTGTGCAGCTTACGTATGTGGATTTTGTAACCATAAGTCAATGTTAAAACATTAAAAACAGAATTTATATGTGTAATGGAAAGATTTAAAGTATGCTTGCTTTTCTTTCCTCTAGCCTGGGAATTTGAAAAAAAAAAAGTTTTTCAATGGAAAAAAAATTAAAACAAGAGCTGCCCTATATTTTGTTCTTTAAGGTTCTGTTAAGCAGCAAAAATGGTGCTTAGGTAGTTAATTCTTCAGATGTTGAATTGTATAGGAGGAAAAATATATCTAATGTATTTAGGAAAGAAACTACATTAGTCATGGGGGATGTTGACATCATCATGTCTTTCCCCATCGAGACGTCAAGTTTTAACTTGCTTCATTGCTTGTGGCACCGTCAAGAATAAGCATGATGCAGAACCAGTCAGTGTTTAAAACTTGGTAATAGCTCTCAGGTTATCTGAGAAATAAATCTAGATAGTGATCAAGGTTATATCCTGTGAAGTCACTAGGTCCCTGCTCTTATGAAAGCAGTTGTTTAGGCATGGTCGTTTCCTGCGATTAGTGTCATATCTACAATAAATTAGTTAGGCATGTACATTTTAGTAAGAAAACTGGAGTAGTGCAAGAAATAAGTGTAGGCTATATATGCAGATTTTTCTTGCTACTAAGAGGAAAACAAGAAATGAGTTTGAAATAAAAATATTCATATTTAATATCAGAATAATTTAATTGATATCACTTTGATTTCCACACCAAAGCTCTTGGTTATAAATATGAAATTGGGAGTTGTGTTCCTAGTCAGCTCTGAGGTGATAATTCAGCTCACAGTGTGTGTGGGAAGCTTTGCTGCATTTACAGAGGTGGTAGATTCCTAGGGAGACATTAAGATGTGGTCCCTCCTGCCCAGCTCTGTCGTGGGCTGAGGAAGACTGGAATTGAGTTCTTCTGGAAGAAAGAAGTGGGAATTCTCTCTCAGGAAGTCCAAGTGTGTTCCTCAGGGTATAGCTGTAGTGCCAAGTACATAATGGTTATTGCACACACAGAGTTACTCCACTTACCATTCTGAAACCAGCCCTGATGCTGTTTGTTTTGCACAAAATAAATGACCTTTCCACAAAGAGATCATGCGGTAGTGTTGCTTTTCATAAACACAGAAATCAACAAACTAAACTGCTGGAAAAGAGGAATTCCCGCTCATTTTTAGTTTGTGTTGACTTGACTTTATTAGCAACACAGCTTTCCCTAGGGCCTGTTTTCTTTCTTCTAGTTCTTGAGGCTTTCTCAAGAATTAATGGCTTATTTCCTCTCTGGCAGCTAAGCTGAGTAGCTTTCCTTTCAATATGAGCTGGGAGCAGAGGGTGAGGAGGATCGATCAGTACAGTGTTTCTGGAGCTAAATGGTGGCAGAATAACGGGGCCCCTTTTCCTAGGCTTGTACTTCACTTTGTTCTGACCTTCTCCTGTCAGTCAGTGATACAGTCATCAACCCAAAACTCTGCTTTCACCTACATCCTTTCCCATCTCTGTGTCAGCAACACCAGCTGTACTATTGTATCTCTGTACTCAAGCTTTTCTCTACCTGTGCAATGTACGAAACACACAGAGATTCAGAATTTTTTGTTTTTCTTGACATTTCCTGGCAATTCCATATTCTCCCAAAGATGGAAAGAACCACCTTCCCCCCAAGAAACAACCCAGCCCAAAGCTAGCAAGTAGTTTTAAAAAGTACCTGGGATACTTACCTTTTAGTCATCTAGATCATGAAAAATATTCTGAAATACCTATTCCCACTCTCATCTGACATATAACATCCAAGTTTTACTGTAGTCCTTGGCACAGGTGTCTCGGAGGAGTAATTGCACTAAACTGCCTGTTGTCAGCGGAAGACTGTGTAATGTAATTTAAATAGATGCTTTATTTTATTCTGTCCCATTTTTCTAGCTGTGTATTGTTCTTATCTAGATGTACCTGTGCTTATTTATAAATTATCTGTTAAGGAGGCAAAATTACTCTCCCTAGCAAGAACCAGATTATCATAAGCACAGTGACATGCAATGTGAATCAGGCTTGAGTAGAGCAAAAGTGATAAATGGGGTTGCTTTTTTCAATGGAATTTTGGACATTACTCAGGAATTCCGTCTTTTTTTAATTATTATTATTATTTTGAGCATTCTCGGTCTATATACCGTCCTAAGATTAAACACTTGTTCTTGCAAGAAAAACCAGTGGGCTATTTACAGGGAGGTAATTTTTAAGAATTCCAGCAATGTATAAAGACCCTTAAAGTAGGCATACAGTAAATTCGGCTCATATTAAGGCCTTTTTAGATGCCAGATTGAAATAAAGTTTTAAGGGAAAATTTCCAAGGATATAACAAATTATACATGAGCTAGACCTAATTAAGATCTTTGTACAGATAAAGGATTCACCCTGAGATAATTTCTGTCTGTAGATGAAGTCATTCACACAAAAGAGTGACCTGTGCAAGCTGTAAATAGGACCAGCTTCTGGATGCTTGCTCCACTGCTCCAGACAGGGACGTTCGAAGGGATACAAGCTTTGAAAAACGTCTGAGCAAGTCAGCATAGTTGTGACGTGCTTTGCTGCCCCTCCTCTTGCATGTACATAAAACAAAGTCTAGCTCTTAACTTCTAAAATTTCAGAAGAATATAATTCACAACACAAAAAAAGTAACGTAGAATCCAATATCTTGATGTGTTTAAGACACACAGAGGGTTAATGGCTTTCTGTATCAATGCTGCATGTTGAATTTTGCATCTGATTGAGCTAGAGTTTCACGTAAGAAGGGTTTTACTTGTTTATTGATGAAAAGAATATGTCAAGGAGTTAATAGTCCTATATTAAAGATACAGATGGATAATAATACCTATTATAGTGTTTAATATTCAGATTAAAAATCTAAATCAAGTAACTACCCGTTTCTTTGAGCGTTGAAAAGAAGACTCAGATGTTATGCTGTTGTTATTGTAATGTGCTGCTAAATACTTTAATGTGTTGGTGAAATCAGACTTAATTATCCACTACATTACTTTTATAGACGCCCACTGATTTAATTTGTTTTTAAGGTTTAATGAAGAAACTGGAAGAGGAGATAAATTTCAATTCATACCTGGTTACTGAAAAAATACCTAGAGAGCTTGAAAGTAAGAAGAATTCAGCATATTTCTTACAAAAGGTGGTTGCAGAGCCAGCTATGAGTCAGTCTGATCTCAATGTACTTGAAATCAAGGTAAGTTGACCAAGGTGACTCTTTGTGTGCATGGTCTAAGGTTCTTGTACACTTTTCTTATCCCTACTTTATATCCTTGCAAAAACGTTAAATTCCCAAAGGACCAACCCTTCAGTTGTAAACCAGAGAAGATGTGTTAATCACGAAATACAAACTCTCAGAGAAGTTTTTAAAAAAAAACCCACAAACCAAACAAACCCCAAACCAAACCCAACCATATCCTTAAATGCTATTTAGAAAATTGTGTTACCAATTCGCTATGGCATGAACAGGGATGTTAATTTAGCACTAAAGGTTTGATTTTTCTTCAGATTTCACTTGTTTTAAACTCTCACAGATATCAAGGGAGTTTATGCCAACATACAGAGTGTTTATGGCATGCTGAACACCATTCTCTGAGTGATGTATCTTCATAATATTATGTCTTAGTCAATGTGCAGTGGCTCAGAACTCCTTAGTGTTTGGAACAGGTCTATATCTTTTGTTTTAGTTGGTGAGGCCAAAGGAAATCTGAGGATCAAATACTTGATCTACCTTTCCATTTTTTTTTTTTAGAAGTTAAAAGCAAATGGTGTTAGAATGAGCAAAAAACCTTATTCGCAGTATATATCCAAAATGTGCAGAGGGATTTGTTGCCACGGAAGTACGTTTATATGTTTCACTCAGTGAAGTGTTCATGCTTGCATAATCCTAAATGAAAGATTAAATATGATATATTACGTTCTAGAAGAATTTAAAGAAATGCTTATTATTATTATTATTATTATTATTATTATTATTTCTATTGATGATGATAAAAATTTACAAGTGTTAGCCAGGGCGGGAAGACTAGTCCTACATACTACTAGGTACACTGTTCAGTATAAATGTCTTATCAGTTGGTTTTTAATATTCCCAAGATCTCCAACTCTGACTTTGCTCTCAAAGATAGATAATGAGGAAACAGCGTATTTGCAATAGATCAGAGACTGATTTACCCATGGGCATGAGTGCTGCCATCCACAATTATTCTTGTGTCTTGAAGCAGAGAGAGGTTCAGCTACTCTATCAACATCAGAGCAGCCTGTGCATTCACACACAGAACATGCCAAAGTAATGTAATAAAGAAATGCCCACAGGATTTTTGGATCAGACAAGAATCAGCCATCAAGTGTCATCAAGAATACGTTCTATTTTAAGGTTAAGACTACTTTTTACAAAAGTAAAATCAGTGACAGCCTAATGCATTTTGGATTCCAATTGTTATACTTTTAAGGATGACAGCATTATTAAATGGTAGATTAGGTCTGAAATAATAAACTAGCTCTGTGATTCAGCCTCTGCTTTCCCAGTTTATTTCTTCTAATCAAAACAGTATTTGTGGTTGCAGTTATTCCTTTTAGGCATAGTTGAAGCCCTGTTTTTCACCTTTCTTTTCCAAGAGTATAGTTGGACTTTTGGCAATATTTTAAAAAGCTTCAAGGTTGTTGTTGTTGGTTTTTTTTTTTTTTTTTTCTCTTTCTCCATGAGGTAACCTTTTAATTTGTTATATTTTGGAAGTATGTTTTTCTTAATAGATAATAAAATCATGTCATATACTTGGCTGTTATCACTGTGTGGCCTTAGACAGCATTTTTTTTAGTCAGTCTTCTATTATCTCAGTGACTTAAAAATGAGCTGAATTGCACTAAGCGTGCTACTATTGTGCATTCTATAATATATAAACCAGAAATTTATTCACAGAAGGGAATATTTATGCCATCTTCAAATTCAGGCCTGTTCTACCACTAATAGCTTTTGTAAAGGAATAGAATTTACAGGAGATTTTTTTTTTTTTTTCAGGTGTTGGAGTATTTTTAGTCCTATTGAACACTTTATTTGAAATACTTAGCTTTGAATATTTTGCTCATATAAATGTTAGGGTCATGCCCAGCTCTGTACCTGCATGACATTTTGACTTCATTGGATTTCAGCACATACTTACACTGCTTGCTTATCAGCACTCATCTAGTTAGCAGAGAATTAAAGGAAGGTTGCTAGGGCTGTGGTTTCCATGGCTGATGAGAGTCCCAGTGGAGCATTAAGTCAGGACTGGAAAAGCTGGAATCAGTACGCTGGGGTGGCTGCTTATGAGTTTCTAGATGCAGTGGGCTCTAAAGCTTCAGCTAGAATGAAGATCAACAATTTGAGACTGTGGACAAACAGGTGCATTTTGTGGCAGTCGAAAGAAGGTACCGTAGAGCTGGAATGTGACAGTCTGTGACTCTTCAAAGTATTGCTAAAATTCGCTATCACTTAGTCTTTATTTGCTCCCCTTTAAAGTGATTGGGTGAAAACAAGTTGAGATTGATAAAAGTACATTTTTCACATAGTGTGTGACAACATCAGTCTTTTTTCTGTCTGTACCAATTCACATGCATTTTCTCTCCACATGCACCAGTTTACTTCATTTTCAGGGCCAACATCATGCTTCTGCCTTATCATAAAGGCACAGACTGGAAATCCAAAAACATAGCCTCTTCCTGGCCAATACTTAATGACTCATTGAGTTTTTTGGGTTTGTTTCTCTGTTTTAAAAATGGAACTAGCTGGATTGTAAATCTGGTTTGCAAAGCATTTAATTCTTGGAGAAGACAAAGAAATAAAGCTCCATTTCTACTCTGTCTTGCAGATAAATGAAGTGAATGCACAAATGAATCAACTTATTGAGAAAAGAATGATGAAGTATGAGCCAATTGATAGTAAATTTTCCATGTATCGTCAACAGGTAAGAAGGGACAAAACATTTTTTAAGCAGAAGCAGTAGAACAATTTCAGTCACTGATTGTTTTGCATACTGATTTTTTCTTTATTTAGCATAAATCGGTAGAAATGTGTAATAATGGAGGACAAAAAGAAAATAACTCGCTGTTGAACATACATATGTGTAGGGCTGAGTCAAACAATTGCTTTTGGTTGTGTGAGTGAGTTTGTATTGACTGCTGCCCATAAGCTGTTAGGTGTTGCCCTTCAGCTGCATCACAGTCATTCTGGAAGGATCGTTTTGGAGGAGCTATTTTGGTAAAGCTCCAGCTGTGGACAGGTTCTTAAAAGGCAGCATGTGGGCTGGCTGCTGCAGTCAGACCTGGATGCAAGGCTTGCTTTCAGTTAGAGCCCTTGCTTGCGTTTGACCACATGCTATTTCTCCCATTATATCTATTAGGAAGATATTCTTTGATTTTTATTTTTTTTTTTCTTCCTGAGGCTATAAAATAGTCTATCTATAAAATAGGCTGTCTGGTCTAGTCTTAGTAAATTCACAAGTTATCAAAAGGTTTTATGAACTCTCAGATTTTCAGAGCTTATGCAGAAATGTGATTTCTTTTCCGGGCAACCTGTACCACTGCTAATTTTATTGAAGATTTTCATCATGATGCTTATGGTGACGGTTTAAAAAATAAAAAGGCTTAAGCAAAATGTATCAGTGGGAGGAAAAAATTTGTGATAAAATATATACTGCGGTTCAATCACATATGCAATATGAAACGCACCATTTTGTTTTGTAAGAATTGCTCTTCTTCCCAAGAGAAGAGCCTGCTACATAATGTGCTGGTACCACAGACCAAATGGCTTCTGATAGAATCACGTTCAATGGAGGAACCACTCCAGGAGTTCAGGTCACTGCTGTGAGCTGGAAGCATATGGTGGTCTTTGCTTTGTTCTGGTAGGGACTGGCTTCTGTTTCACAAAATAATCATATATATTGTACCATAATTTGTCACTGCAGATACCTCATGAAGCAAAGAGCAGAGACACTACCCCCCAGCAGAATTCTGTTAGATATATTTTTAGAAATAAAACTGGTCTTTTTAACCTAGTGTGAGAAAGTTGGTGTGTATTTTGCTTCATTTTTTAAGTTTTCCCTTTCATATGAAGAGACCAACCATGCCTCCGGATTCATGCGCATGCATCTAAATTAATGTGTTGTGTTATTTTAAAATATTTTTAAATAGCATACTTTGGCAAGATAAAAATGCTTCTTTTTTCCCCTGAACTAATGTATACTTATGTTCCCAAATCTGTTAGCTTCTGGTCAAATGTTAGGTACTATTAAATATTCTGTCTTGTATAAAATACTGGTTTTTAAATGCTTTATCTTCTAGACTCAAAAAAAAAAATCTGCAATCTACACTATTTCTGTACTATATTGCTTTATTCATCGTCTTCTAGCTATTTGCCAAGATTTAGTGGCTCAGTTCTGCTGTTAGTATAACATATTTCTGTAGGTTGGAGTAGGTTGGAGTTATAAAAATCTCTATTATGACATTTGTGAAATCTTGGATAACTTTCCAGTTAAGCCATGTTGGTGTATCTTACATATGCACAAAAAGGGACTAAGTAGAAGGAATGGAGCAGCTAAAATGCCTACCTTTTTCTTCAATGAAAATAAAAAAATGAAGTGAAGAAATGTAAATCTAAAATGTAAAATATATCAACACAAATCTGGGGGAAAAAGGGTATTCTTGAAATCTTGACCATACTGAAGAAAGTTGGGAGCCTGCATTCAACTTAATGAAGTTGTGGTTTAACCCACGGTGTATAATGAGTAATCAATGCTTTTTTTCTTTGCAGTGAGACATGCTGATCACATTTCTTAATGAAAATCAGTTTCCGACAGTCAAAAATGTGGTTTCAGTGGTGCAATGCCTAAAATTTAATGGATTACATTTTACTAATGATTTAAATAAGGCAATTTTTACTTTACTTGTCCATATGCATTTTTAATGATCGTGCAGGCATCTATAATTTCCCGGAAAAAGGAAGCCAAGGCGGAAGAACTTCAGGCTGCTAAGGAAGAGATGTCCAGCACCGAAAAGCAGATGCTACAGAAGACCAGTCAGGCCCATGAGTTAGAAGGCTCTGAAGTTCTGAAAGGGGATGAGGTATGCAATATAACCCTGGCTATAAGGAAGAGGATATTTGTAAGAGATGGATCAATTTTTGTTAATTTGGAATTTCCTTTTAACTTTAGGTTGCAATAACTGCTTCTGCAGTATCTTATCTATTTTCTCAGTCTGTTGTCAAACTACGTGGCTTCAGCGTTGCAACAGATTGGCCTCTTTTTTTAATGCACGTTTTTTTGTCATCAAAATCCAAAATTAACATATTTGAAGACTTTTTTTTTTTAATGTGCAGATAGTGCAGAGCTGTCCGGTGCTTTCAAATGCTTCCAATATTTGTACTGCAGCAGTGCTTGATTTGTAGCTATTTTCAAATTATGAATTCAATTATTCACATCATACCTAATAGATGGAAAGATATATGAGACTTAACGTTGGTCTGTCTTAACATTCCAGACTCTGAATCAAAATAATGTCAATATCATTACAATGACATGATGGTAAGTAACTAATTATAAAAGTCAACAAGACTAATGAAGGGATTAGGAGTTCAAGTGATAAATCATGTAGATTAATTTTATTATTTGATGTATAATAAAAATCTGTGTTACTATCCATTCTCTATATATGATCATAAAGCACAATACCAGCAATTACCAGAAATGCAGTTAGTCCTGTTGCATTTATTCACACAAAAGTTTTTACTTAAAAAAATTTTTCCCAGACCCTCCTGAAGTTTAGCTGCAATGCAGACTTTGACTAGCACAGTGTAGCTCAGGCAAAGTTCTGTTTGAAGCTGTACTTACCAAAGCAGCTTTTTCTTCTTTAAAAGTTTGCAAAGAATAAGTCTGCTGCAGCTGGGTAGTGGTTTGTCAGCAAAATGAATTGACTTTTCTTAAGACAATAATTTTTCTCAACTTGGAAAAAGCCTGCTAAATGTACTTACAGGCAGAATCCTAAAGCAAAGAGTATTTTAGCTGCATCATTCTCTGACTTAATGTATCTTTTCATTCCCTCCACATTGTGTTAATTTGCACCGCCATCATTTATCAAGAGTAACACTCTTCACTTTCTTTGTCTGTTTCTGTGCTTTTTTTACATACTACTCAATGCAGGGAACGCCTTTGTAGAAGGAACTCCCTTCCTGATCCCATAAGACGTGCCTGCTCCACAAAAATCAGTTCTCTTTTAAAGGAGCTTTAAAGAGTGAATCACGTATGGAAACGTGGATGCGTACGCTGTGTATGTGCACACTCATACATAAAGGCTTCCTGTATAATACAGAATCTGGGCATATTTCACTTGTGCCTTCTTGCTTTTCTTCCTTTCTGTAAATCAAGAGAAAAACTACAGGTGGAAGCAAAGGCACAGAGACTTTCAAGAATTAAGACGTTGATTTCTGTTACCATAACATAACACATCCCACAGGTGTTCCATAGGTAGCAATACTAAGACCACTGCATTAGATTTCTCTCCCTACGAGGTTTTCAACCTCATGTTGCTAAAGTCTTTTGCTACTTTTTAAGTAAAAATAAAAACAGAAAGCAGACAATCTGTGTTTCATGACATGTGATGGGAAAAAAAAAGTGTTTAATTAATCGAGAATGTGTTACCAAGACAGCAACATATGTTTTACATTATCTGTAAATACACTGTAAGGTAAGAAGGCCTGTTCTTGAGGGGGACAACATACTCTGGTCTATAACAGTTCAAGGAGAGAAGAGTAGCAGGGAAACATGATTACAGAACCTCGTAAAAGGCTTAATAATGAAAAATTCAAGTTAATTGTCTTACACAAGGAAGAGGCTCAAGATAGAAAAAAGACAAGACCTGTCTTGAACATAACCTGCATTCCTTTTGTTCAAGGATGATCTGCTTTTGACTTTTCAATTCTTCATTTTGAGGAGTGAAGAATAAATGACTGAACACTTTAGACAAAACCATCAGCTTAAAATAAGGGATGTTTGTCTTTTTGTAAGAAGCATTTCCTGGTTTGTAAAATACTTTCTGCACATTGGCCCAAGGAAGTTGATGTTATACAATCTGTGTCCTGTTCTTGTTACTTCTTTGGGTGTACTGTAGTGGTACTCACTGGCACCAGTGTAAAGCAGTAAAAAGTGTTTCCTATGGCTAAAAACTAGGAAAGGATTTGAATTTGTGGTGATCTTGATCGCTTCTTTTTCAAAGGTTGCATATTCCTCATCTGGAAAATGGAGACAGTGATATTTAATTCTGTTGTAAATATCTGTTGCTAAAAATGCTGCATAGGACCTTGGTGCTTCGTATCTGCTTAAAGTACATTGCAAACTCATATTACAGAAACAGCTCTGCTTCAGGGTCTAGGTTGGGAGAAGACAGGACTGATAGATGAGACAAATAAGTTGGCAGGGAGGAGGTGATGAAGCAAAAGTGAAGTGAACAAGTTATCTCTCATCAGTAAGTCTCGGTTCATCACTCTCCAGACAACCTTTTGCTATAGATTTGTTTCTGATGTGTTATGCTTTTAAATTTGTATTTTCTGGTTCAGTGCTCTGTTACTCCAGCTTTGAGCCAATACTGAAGGAAATCTTGATTAATGTAGTAGTGGTGAGTCACTGTTGTGATACATAGGGTCAGTGGGGACAGAAAGAGGTTGTACAGTCAACCTTCACTTTGCACTCTCTGACAGCCAAGAGCTTCCTGGTGCTTTCTTGTTGCCATCAAACACATTTTACGTTTAGTTCCTCCATTTTCAAAAAGGGAAAATCCAGGGATTTTTAACAAATGCTTTTGCTGTCTTAAGTTTAAAACAGACTTTTAATCCTACCATGTTTAACCTATCTAAATGCTACAGTTAAACCAAAGAATTATTTTTCTTCTGTACCTGGTTTTTCTCATCTTATCTTTGTCTGGCTTTGCTGTATTCTCTTGAATCGTGGCACTCACAAGACTTGGCAATTGAAGAATCGGTGCCTTCCTAACTTGTGCACCCCTACCAGTATTTGGATTTCCAGTTAAAGTCTTCTTAGCACTTCATTCACCAAAAGGTCAATCCTGGCTTATGTTTTTAGGTGCTAGTGTTTTGCTTTCCTCTCTAGTCATAAAAAGGAATGTTCAGCATTCCACTTGGTTGGAGAGGTGATACAGCTAGATACAACATAGAAGAAGCAGCAGGGAATAACAATTTCATTTACATCAAGCACAAAAAGGTAGGAATAAATTGTCTGCTGCAGGGATTATGAAATCTTTTTAAATACTTCAAACAAAGTACAATGAGCATGGGGTAAAGCTGGCAGGCTCCTAGCTGCAGCTGTCAGATCCTGAAAATTAGGGAATCAAATGTTGACACTTAGAAGGCTAGATGGTTCAATTACAAGTGATCCTAGGTAAAGCTGTGATATTTTTAGCTCTTTACACAACACATTGTACTTTTCAGAGTTCAGCATAGGGCCCCAAGTACCTAGACTTTCCCGAAGTATCGGAATAGAATACAGTACTTGAAATGAATATGTTTTTGAGAATGTGGCATAGAAAGTCCTATCGGTTTGTTAACAGATATGCAAGGTTTCCATATGCATTTACATAAGGAGTTTAATTTTTTTTTCATACATATGCTCATCCATGCCTACCTGCCCCCTGGTAAAACAATATTATAAAATGTTTCCATTTGCAAACAGAGAAAACAGTCGGTCTTGGACCACAGATCTTGTGACATTTCCTCTAAAACTGTTGGGTCCATGTGAATCCACCAGAAACAGTTATCTAGCTCCAAACTAGGTGGATGGATTTTTAAGAAAGTAGCTATAAAGGAGCTCCTAACTTGAGCATTAAATGGTTTAAGCCAGAACCCAGGATATATTATCCTATGTTTGCTATCTTTCTCTTAACTTTTCACTGAGGTTCTAGGTACAGTTCTATTCCTGTCTGTCAAAGGCTCCTTACGCATGAAAATAGGAGAGTAGCTGGTAGTCAAGTTGTTAGAGCAAAAGTGTCAAATCTGTAGGATTCTTACAGAAGCGAGAAGCTTTTTGCTGTAAGAAGTTAACCATCGTTTAAGCCAAATGTATGCAGTGATTCAGACAAATCTGAACTGGATGCTCTTTCAGCACCCACTGACATGAATAAATCATCAATTTTATTGATCTGTGCATTTTCAGTGATAATAGAAAATGATTTTTCATCATAAATATTCTAATTGATCCAAATTATTTGTAATGGCTACTTTAATCCTTCTTTCCTGACCAGAAGCATGCACTCCTAGAAGAGATATCCTACTTAATGCTAATGAAGAATTTTCCTGATTGATCTGTCCAGTGAGCAGGCTGTAGGGTACTTTCATTTTAATAGATTGAGGTAACGCTGCTCATATCTTTTAGAAGTTTATCCTTTTATGTGTGAGTTACTGACTCGATCCAACAGTGGCTGTACTAGCTTAAATGTAAAGCCTCTTAGGGAAAAATACTGAAAATCTGTCACAATCGGGAACTTTTCCTAACTGAATTTTAATACTTTGGACATTCTGTATCCCGTTAATTGGTCTAGTTAGAAAATTAAAACATCTGTTCCTCAATTCTTAATAAAAATAGAGATAGTCCGCTAAGATTTTCTGCAATTATTGTGCTTATGCAAATAATTTTATTAACAAAGCTGTTTATTTGGAACCCTGTTTAGATTATGCATTTCAGAAAGAAATCTCTACTTTTAAAATTTATACGTTATTTTCTGTAGTACTTATGTATGAAGAATATTTTGATTACTATCTCACAATCACATTGATACCGTAATCCAGAAAATACTATTTTTAGAGATTTGACTCAGAAATGAGGGATTAATCTGGGATTTGTTCTTTCCTGAAAACAAGCTTATCCATTTTCTCCTTTAATGATGATCTTGGAATAAGAACCTTGTGAAAACTTCACGTGGGGCAAATGTTAGTTTTAAGGAGACGAAATGATGGGCTTATAGTGAAAGCATAAAACTTAAGCATTAGAGGAGCTGGGCTTTGATCCCAGTTCAGCAGTGCACCGAGGCATGTGGTCAACACGCTTATGTTCTTTCCTGGAGGGGGGTAACCTGTGCCTGACTCTGTATGGTCCTGGAGAAGCCATTTTAATAGCTGTGATTTGATTTTCGAATTTAGAATTGTTGTAATACTTGATTACTTCACAAAAGTGTGGTAAAACTTAATCTGGTGGTAGCAATCTCAGACTGAAATAAGTGGAGAAGCGTAAAGTACTGGCATTGGTGGATTTTTTCAATAAAAATGGAACATAATACAGGAAGTCTACCCAGGGATGCTAGATACCTGCATGCTTCAGGACATTCTGTGAGAGATCAAAGTCCTATTCTCATTCACTTTATTTCATAATCTAGATTCCACGCTTGTTATGTTACAATCAACCATAAAAGACAAAAAGCATAATCTTTCATTGCTTTCATTTGGATAGCTTTTATATCTCAGGGGGCTCTGACTCGGCTAGCAAACATGGGTCTCCAGGCTTGTTTACTTGAACTGCTAACTCAGTGCCAGCATTTGGTTCTTGTCCAGTTATTTAATCTTTGAAGCTCAAATAACTATTTGTGTTAAGTTGCTTGAGAAAGAAAAGCTTACGAGTGGACATAGCCTTGAATGGTACATCACTGCGGGCACTGACAGATCCATGGGAATTCTGTCGGCTGAGCTGAGTTTCTGCGCGGGGAGCAGTTGACCTGGTCTATGGGAAAATGCTGCTGCTCAAAAATGGATTCCTTTTGGTTAGTTAACTTTAAAGTGATATGTTATTCTTTTGTGAACTGTTCAAATTATTTAAAAGACCTTTTACCGCAGTAAAATCCAAGGTTGTACAGCATTTTAAGGGCTTGATTTTTCATCTACATATAGATGGGAGCATGAGATGTATAAAGCTTCAGAAGCAATTAATGCTTACACAAATGAAAGTACTGGTATTTTACAAGAAGCTTATTTTTAATTTTTGGAAACCTACAGAATGATTTTCAGCTTTTAGGCTGAAGAAACCTAATTTTGCCATAAGATCCCTGCAAGCTGCTGATTTGAGCGGAGTCAAATCTAATAACTCCAGCTCTGAATTTGGTCCTGGATCTAAAGAAGCCTTCAGTTAGATTTTGAGGGGCTAATCTGTGCTGTGTTTGGAGTAGATGAAGTCTTTTGAAAATTCTGCCATTCTGCCGCTGATTTGCTACAGATATTATAAATTTACTACTGATGTATATATCTTGTTCTCCCTTGTTTGCTGCAATAAAAGCTATGTGAAAGGTTAACTTTGCTTTTAAAAAGCCAGAGGTTGCAATGAAAAGTAGACATCCATCTCCTAAAATGAATAGGTTTTGGTCGCCAATGTGAAAAACCTGTAGTTCATTTTGGATTAAATTTTTATTATATAGTCCTAACTTAATCAACTAATAATAGAACATTGGTGGAATCAGTTCTTTAATCAACAAGATCCTTTGACTTCCATTGTAAGATACATTATGCTTTGAATATGGAATATGCAAATACTCTACCTCCCACTCGAGCTATTTTCAAGACCTTAAAAGTAGCTATAGAAGGGAATAATAGTTTGCTTTTCATCCGGGATAAACTGTCAGAAAATCGTTCAGATTTGATAGCTGTATGTGGTCACGTTAAGTAAGTTTAATCCTTTATATCCCTTTTTTGCTATATTTCACTGGTCAAATGAAATACCTCAGGAACTACTTGGTCAAGACAGACGATTGTGCTTCCCTTAAATTTTCCTCAGTTAGTTGGAGAGATTGTATTTATACTTCTATAATCTCTTGAAAATCACAGAAAACTCAGTATTGTCTAAACCATTGGGGGAAAAAAAAAAAAGTCTTTTGTACGAACTAAGAGGAGATGCTTGAATTTGCTATGAAAAAGAATGAATTCTGGCAATACTATGTTAAGTTTGCCAAGAGTGTAACAAAGACGGTACGACAGCAACAGAACTGCCTGCGCTGCGCAGTGCTGTGGCTTAGGTGACCTTGTCTATCCTTGTCCTAGGTAGTACACACAATGTAAAATGGTGTTCCAAAGCCACACATAGTCCAATCTGCATAGAGCACATTGAGTAATTTGTGGGTTTGTTCTTTCACCAAAAACGTTTATAGCTTTTGGCTTTAAAAATAGTTCTGGAGCATAGCAAGAGAGAAGCAGCTTTGGCCTAGATATTGCACAGGATGGCAGATGAACAGGGTTGATTTCATTTCGGGCATTTTGCCCAGGACACTTTTTATAGAACATACAGTTACTCTGGGGGTTCTTAGGCTGTGGTCACATTGGTTTTTTTGGATTTATTCTTTAGAAAGGAGAGGCATAGTTTTGCAAAAAGAAAAATTAATGTACATTTCAGACTCAAAGTTCTCTTATGTTTTGAGTTTTAAACTTGTATCAGTGGTAGTGGGACTCCTCTTTTCTCCATGGGGCTGCCAGCTTTATGCTCACTCTGCACACACTGGACCCCTCCTCATCAAGGAACTTTCTGAAGCCTGTTCTTACATCATTTACTCTAATAAATTTTATTTGCTTTCTATCTCTGGATCTGAATGCATTTTTGAGCTCTGACTGGCATTTGCCTCATAGCTCTCATGTAAAATAGAAGAATAAGAGCTAAGCCTGTTTGACAGATGGACAGCATTAAGGCAAAGAAAAATATTACATGTTTGTTTCAACACCTGATATTTCATACGTGTTACAAATCGAGCACACATGGATTCGGCTGTAAATTAGCTAAGGCTGTTGAGCTGTAAGGTTATATATCAGTTTATTTAGTCTTCAAGAAAAAATATAAATTCTCTATTACTTTAGATTTTGAGTGAAATAGATATTGCATTTCTCTGCTTCTGTGCAGTCAGTCTGCTTTCATTTTTCCTGTTTTTAAAAACATAGCTAGTGATGTCATTTAGATCTGCAAGAGTCAAGGAAAGAGAACATCAGATTTTAACCGTTGACAATTATCACTGAAAAAAAAGTTTTCCCATCTCTCTTCCAATTTTTCTGCACTTTCTTATCATGTTTCTTGGTCTGCAGAGCTCTTTGGGGCTACGCGCTTCTGATCTGGTGCTCTGTCACAAGTGCAAATTACTGTTACATTAACTTTTTTATTATCCATGATTCTCAGAACATTTTGCAAAGAGTTTTGCAGATGGGGGTGAGCAGAACTGTATGATCTCACTATTACAAATGAGTGAGCTGGGGCAGAAAGCAATAGAGCTGATTTTCTTGATCTCACTCAGTGAACAAATGCAGAGCTGAAAATAAATAGACCCTGGGAATCCTGAATTCCAGTCCTCTGTTCTAAACACTTAATCTTCAATATGCAGTCCAGATAGGATAATTACATTTTATATAGCAACAGTCTGTGATAAGGCCCTTTTTCACTTTTAAGTTAAATGATACTTGTGTTCTCTCTTTCCAGTTCAAACACTATGTTAATAAGCTCCGGAGCAAGAACACATTTTATAAAAAGAAGCGACTGGAAATAGCAGAAATTACAGCTGAGTATGGTATCCTCCAGAGGACAGAAGAACTTCTAAAACAGCGCCACGAGGCTATTCAACAGCAGTTGGTAATACAAGCATTTACTGCTCCCACAGTCCACCACCCATCCCTCCCTGCTAACAGCTATATGATAAGATGGATGTTGTTTGGTTAGATTCTAATGTATATCATCCTCAGCTCTCCTGCTATCATTAGTAAAAGAGTCATTAGGGTATAAAATTTATTTTTGTCTCTTGGCTATGCTAAGCTGCTTGCTTTATGTTCAGCAACTGTTTCTTACAGGCAGTCATGACTGTTCTGCAAATTCTTTTTAGACTGAGGGGCTTGACCCTGCTTTTTAAAGTCAATGGTAGATCTTCACTAAATCCAGTTAGAGCAAGGCTGGATTCTTAAATTAGTTTTTGGTATCCACATACATAGTAAGGGCTTTGAAAATTATCAACAGCAAGAAGGATTCGAGTTACTGCTGCAAAATATATAGGAATGGTATTTAAAAAAAGAGTGGACAGGAAGGAAACATTCTAACCCCAGAATATTTAGAAGAAAATGCATTTCACAGTCAGTGAAACATTTAAAACTGGATGAATGCTTTTTCTAAGCCAGAACAGCAGGAGCAGGATTTCTGTAAGCATTTGGGGAATATACATGCATCCCAAATGCAGTATTACTGCTGTAGTATTTTCTTCCAATACCAGTATTCTTGTTATCAAAATACCTTCGTTTTATTTATGTTGTATCTGTTTTCTTCTATGTACATATTTTGCACTTTTAAACATAAAAGTAAATACTTATTAAAAGAAAATTGGAAATGTGAAGATACATGGGATAGACTTTGGAAAGACACTCACATAAATGCAGTGGATGATGTCATGATATTTCAATTGGGCATTCATTGTTTAATTAAAAATAAAACCAGAACTGCTCCCTGGGTAAAAAGTAGCACCTAAGCAGTAGGATCAGAGCTTTTTCTCATGATTGCTATTCAACTAGAAGGAAGGTGAATAAACACAGTGTTTATTTACAGCAGGATAACTAACCTACACTGGTTATCTCACAGGAAAATCACAGCAGAGACAAAGCACGAGACGTTTTCCTGTGAAAGGGCTACACATGGTAAACAGTATATTCTCATTCAAGTGTGATCTTTTCTGAACTACCCTGCAGTAAAACTGCAGAGCTTTGACTTCATAAGGTTCTTACCACCGGATGGCTGCTGCACACTTCTTCCCCATAGAATCAAACACACTTTTCCTAGCCCTGGGCGTAACACCCTGTCAAACTACACACTGCTACTGAAGTTTACAGAATGCTTCCATCATGGTAGCAGTAGCTATTAGTAGAGACAAATCTTTTCTTAACCATATGGTTGTAAAAGGTTTTTGAGGATAACGGACTTGGAGTTCATAGATCTATGGCACTTTTAAGAAGAAATGTTTTGCTTTCTAACAAATTGTAGATGCGTGAATCAACACTTAGCTTTCAAATTTCAGAAAATACCCTCCTCACGTACTTAATGAGTAAGCATTGCTAAAGCCCATTTCATCAACATATAAATAATTGTAAAATTTATGTAATGTAATGCTAGAATTTGGTAAGATGGTATTAATATTACTATAATAAATACAATACTAACTTAGTTTTGCTTGACAGTTGTTTAAAAAATAGTTAGCTACATCTTCAGATTAAACATCCGGATTTTACACAGTGAACTTCTTCAGAGCCTGGCCTAAAGCCCACTGTACTTTGTGGGAGCTTTCTCTTAATTTCATTGGGCGCTGGATGACCAAATACTGTATTCACAGAAAGTTCTTATTTATGCTACTGGTACAGGCACTAGATAAAAAGTTAATTTTTCTGGCGGCTAGATTATTAATCACTTTTAAAATCCATTGGTTACAGTACTTACCTCTTCCACTTTCAATATTTTGACTCTGTGAAGGAATTTGCTATGTTACTTGATTAATGGATTCACATTTGGCATTTAAATTTTTGTGTCTGCAGCAAGCTATTGAAGAAAAGAAAGGTATTTCTGGATATAGTTACACCCAGGAGGAGCTGGAAAGAGTATCTGCAGTAAAGAGTGAAATGGATGAAATGAAAGGCCGGACGCTAGATAACATGTCTGAAATGGTGATTTTCATCTTAAACTATTTTATTTCCTCAATTTGAATATCTGGTTCCTTAGCATATAAAACCAAGTTAAATCTTTTTTTTTTTTTTTAATTTTATTTTAATCTATGTTTATATATTTTTTTAAAAAATTCAAACAGTATACATCTGCAAAGGGAATCTAGAAAAAGTTTTATTAAAATGTGCATTTCTTTTAAGGTACAAAGAAGAAATTTAGAATTAGCAAAAAAATAAATCTTAAAAATTACTCCGAAGCATTAGGGATATCACGTCTTGTCATCTTTGGTTTTTTACTTTTTAATGATTTCAGGCATGGTTTCATATTCGTTCCTGCACATTATTTGAAAGAGACAAATGGTTTGACTCTTCAACAGAATCTTTTTCTAAAATGCTTGTAGATCACTGGAGTTAAGCTTTTGTTTAAAAAGTATTTAATGTGCCTAAAGAGCTAAAAATTTTGTCTTTTCCTCTATAGCCTAATTATCAATTGCCCTTAGATCTGTCATGTTTTAATTTAACTTCCCACATAGCCATAGAAGCAAGACAGAACTTGAATTTCTAATTTGAAAATATTCAAAAGGAGCAAAAAGCAAAACAGCATTCTTTGAAACCATTAGGACACTTTTAAAATAAAGTGGTATAATTAAAATAGAATGATTCTCAAACAGAAAGCTGGATCAAATTTGAATTTTCAGTATAAATATTTTAAAGTGACTCTATTTTAGCATTTTCAGACTTTATTTAACCTATGTAGCTTTGTTTGTTTGTTTTCTTAAGGATTTCTTCCTTTCTCTCAGTCCATCTCTATGCAACTCTTTCAGTTTCCCCTGCTCCTGAATCTCTTTAGGTGTCTGGCACATGGGCTGTTTTCTGGACTTCGATGTGATGTTTTCTTGGCTGAAAGAACGGGAGCAGAATTTGTCTCATTTTGTCATAATGATCCCACTGCAAGTTGGGCTCTTTCCTTTTGCAATTAGGCCTAAACTTCTGTTATATATAATTCAGGCTTCGTCACCCATTTTTTCTCTCCATATTTTGATTTACTTCTCTCTCTTTTCACATTCCTAATTATAGAAATGTACTATTAGTATCATAGTGTTAATGTATATTATTTTGTCCCTCTATCAGGTAAAAAAACTGAATGCTATGGTGGCAGAGAAGAAGGCAAGCCTAGCTCCTGTTATCAAAGAACTGAGACAGTTGCGTCAAAAGTGCCAGGTTAGTAGGAACACTTCTCTTGCTCTCTGTAAATAAAGTCAGAATTACAAGTAGGTGTAATTTACAGGTCTCTGTAGTGCTGTACAAGGACATAATCAACTGAAGGAAAGCTGGAAATAGCAGGATGGGTCAACAGTGATTTGCAACAAGCAACATGTTAAAGACTGGAATTTGTAAAAGCTGATAGCGAAGGCACAAAATCAGGCTGATGATTTTGTCTTTTATAGCAATTTTAAAAATTACTATGCCAGGAGAAAATTTAAAAAGTCGTGGTTCAAAACTATAGCAAAGTTAGTTTTCAAATTGGTTTCAGAGGTTTTTCTGCACCTCAGCACTAATGATCTCAACTAATGCTCTCCTTTTTAAATGGATTGCAAATAATATCTCATCCAAATAGTTGAATACATTGATCTAAGTCCTATATTAGTCTGTAGGAATGACAGATTTATCCATTTGTTTTCAAAATTTTAGAGCTGCAAAAAAAGTCATTGAGCTGCTGTAAGGTGGCTCATTCCTATAGAAGCAGAGCTATCCATTTATCTATCAACCAAATTTCCAGCAAACTTACTTTTACTGGTTTTATTAAAGGTGTTAACAAGTTAAATCCAGCGAGGGCATTTGTGGTGTGCTGCTAGAAAGCTGGCTTTTCATAGGTAGCAAGTATATTAATCCTTTCTTAATCTCTACTTTTATAATTATTTTTCCTTTCTTCTTGCAAACGCTGCCCTATTAACCTACCACATTAAAGCTCTGGATGTAGCTGTGAGGAGGAAATTTGTGTGTTATGTTGTGGTGTGTACAGCTGATCTGCCAGTATGCGGGTGGAGGGTGGTGGCTTCCCCGGGTGTAACGATACCCCTGTGCCTGCTGGGTTTATGTAAGTGTCTGTGCGGGTGCCAAGAGCTGAGGTGGATGTGTGAGACCGACAAGAACACCGTCTGCCTGAGTGTCACATGTCAGTCAATTGAAGAGTTCATTTATGTACCCTTTTGCCCTTTTCACATAAGGAATTAACTCAAGAATGTGATGAAAAAAAAATCCAATATGACAGTTGTGCAGCGGGGTTAGAGAGCAATCGCTCTACGCTGGAACAGGTAAGATGGGGGCACAAGATTGGTGCATATTAATAAATGCTGTGCAACAGGTTATTCACTATGGTTTGATATTTTCCCTGCCTTCCCTCTGGGTAGGGAAAGTACAAACCCACTTGAGGTTGAAGGGAGTCAGTGGTGATCCACAACTATGCAAATCATGGCTGAAGCTGCTGTGGGCCAGCTACAGTCACACACATCTCCTGTTCTGAATAGCAACAAATGAACTCAAGGGAGCACCAGCCCATCCACCGACAAACAGCTTTGATTAGCAGGGCTCTTGTAAAAGAAGATGCGTCTGCCAGAAATCCTGCTAAGAATCTGACCATAAAATGAGGTTTAATTTATTAAGACAAGTCTTTATATGCATTTAGCAGATTCATTAAATTAGCAACCAATCCAATGGATAATTAATGCACTGAAATGGATGGCAAGGATACTTCATTAGATGTGACTGTCTTGTATTCTGCCATGCGACAGTTTTTTAAAACTACTGCCATGTATTTATTTGAACTCCAGTGCTTTTAGGAAGCGAGGTACTTAAACCAGTGCACTCCTTTCGGGTGGGGACAGTGTGAATATGTTTATGTGAATCTGCTTTATCTCACGAGATAACCTCCTGTGAATTTTATCCCGACTTGATTTTATCCCGCCTTGCCCACATAAGGAATATATTTCAAAATAAAAAAGGCCTACATTTAAAGTGTGGGTGGGTATAGATATAATTCTTTTCCTGTACTAAAAGTACCTTTGTATGGCTTCATCCAAGCAAAACAAAAGAATCCACAGATGAACCTACTATGAAGTAGACCTTCCATGAGAACTATTTCACGATATCAATCAAGGCTTTTTTTCTTGGCAGACAAATCTTAGTCATTTTCTAACATGTGATGACAGTCACATCCACTGATTAAGCTGGATAGGAGTGTCAGCAAACTCTAGCAGTTGAACAGCAGAATTCAGTTTTCCAGCTGATGGTCTGAAAATCAGATGGTGACAGAGCTTTGGAGTTGACAACTGCTGTGTGACCTGGAGTACACAGATTCCATTGGGATTATTAGTTTTTTTTGGCATGGACCATTTAGAGATAGGACGAACCCACTGTCTCCATACTCCTCAACATAATTATCGATTGCTCATTAACACACTATTAACGTGTCTGTATAGGATGTGCATTTAGCACTTAAGATGTGCTTAGGAACAAGAGTCTTGGCAGCACTTGTGGAGTGTCTGTTAGAAGTCAGTCATACTAATAAACACCTATTAACAATCATTTAGCATCTCTTAACTGTGACTGAAACTGCAAATCTAAAAAAAGCAAATTGCCTTTCACTTTAAAAGAGACTTCTGTAAAGCCCAAATTATATAAACATTGAAGAAATTATCAACTCAGTGTTATTGCCTCTTACTGTTATGGATTCTCATGGTTTATATAGCAACACGGGGCATCTCCTGTGGACTTTGCGTTACCGTGTCCTTTGAAATCTTATTCTTGTACTGCAGGAAGTAAAAGGACTTCTTGAGGAGTGTGTTCAGGAAGAAAGCAACTACCGTTACATTAACTGCATGAAAAGGGTAAGATCACAAGAGGGACCAAATTGTTCGTTGTGAAATGGAATAGCGATTATAGGAGATCTATTTTTTTAATGACACATTTCTTTATAGAATCTAGAAGTGCAGCTGCAGCGTGCTAAAGAAGAAATGAAGGCATACATTTCCCCAGACCCACAGGAGAGACGAAAGGCAATTCGGTAAATGTATTAATGCGTTTCCTTTGTGTTAACTTGAAGGATATTCATAAACTAAGGCTGAAGTTAGGAATTTTCTCACTGGCATTTGAACTGGAGGAGTTCACCTGATAAATTTAGAAACACTATAATAATCTAAAAATAAGCATCTCAAATTCCAGTATATACTGCTGTAAACCTACGACTTCTCTCAGACATACCAAAAGATTTTCCCTTCCTGCTGGAGATTATAGGCCCCAGATAGCGGTTTTAACTTGCAGCCCCTGTTGGCAGGAGCTCAGAGAAGCTGTGTTTCAGCTAGGTCCTGCGGGAAGTGTGCCTCTACCAGACATAATGCCCCTGCCAAGCTTCTCCCTGAAACTAGTTCTAGTTCTTCTACTCCAGTGTGCAGGAGTAGAAGTCTACCACCTCTTAGAGAGCAACCATATGCTGCCCTCAGATTCTGGCCATTTCTTGCAAATCTTTTCCTCTTCTTCTAAGAAAAAATCTATTGCCATCGTTGGTACAGGAACAGAGGACTGCATATACTCATCATAAATGGATTTTGTTTTGCTCCTATTTGTAGTTCTTACTGGAGGTAGAATGACTACTGTTCTGTACCATCACACTAACCTTCACCTTTACACTCACTTGAATTTACTCCAATATAAAGACCGTTGCTTCATTCTGTGAGTTTTTCAGGACCCCCTGCCTATGCCTGGTAGGGAGAGAAGCAGAAGAGGTTATGAGTTGAGCTGACGATTTTTTTGGTGTAGTTTTTCTATTTTAAATGATGCAGTCCTGCCAAGGATTTTTTTTTTTTTACACTTTACTGCATCCTACATATTTTTATAAAACTACCCTGTTTAAAATTTTTGTATATGTTCAATCTTCTAATACAATATGAAAGTTGAAACAAAAGTTAGACAATAAAGTCCACAATCAAAATTAAACATCAGGAAAATCCAAACCAAAACATTTATAACTTTCATTTGGTAAAAGTGTCAAAATACATGCTTTTTATTCTTCATAATTAGTTTTTAAAAATTTCAGAGTTTTCCATGAAATAGAAATTCTGTTTTCCAGCTAGTTTTATCCTTGACATTAAAAAAAAAAAAAATCTTAGATGCTAGCGATCAACAAAATAAACAAGCTTAAATTGTTGTCCCTAGTTTTACGAAGTGGTCTCTTGGCTTTTGCACCACAGTATTTCTCAGTCAGGAAAATATTTATTAAAACAGAGGTTTTAAAATTCACATTTGCCTGGTTTGATCAAGGGTCTTTGGTTTATTTTTTCATGAATGTAATGAGTGAAAAACACTGTTTTGAGAGTAGGAATGGGTCTCCTTCAAGGTGTAGTCATTACTGTACCAAGGAATCTCCACAGAGTGTATCATTTTTAGTTCAGTGCGGAGGGGGCATCAGCTCTGCCTCGTACCTCTCCATCTCACAGTCTGCATCATTCAACATTCTTACAGCTTCCTTCATTGCTTAGGCTTTAAAAAGCCACAGCAATGTAGTTCCTTGATGTGAGGCCTCTTCTTAGACTTCTACATTTGTATTTCAGCAACAGGACAGATTGTAGCTTGAGATCTGTGTAATCTGTCATGTCAGAGCTGTGGTTCATGTACAGTCTTCTGTACGATGTGCCAAAACGCTTCACAGAATTGTCCCATTCACAAACCCAATTTAAAAATGTGAATGAGTGACAAAGCAAAGATAGAACTACTTAACTAGACAGTTAATAGTTATTCTACATTCCATTTGAAATCTTCACATCATCCAGCATGCTGCCGTCACAACAGGAAAAGAGAACCAGTAGTTGTCTGTCACTTCTCAAACGAGATGGAAAGAATAAATTAATTTCCCAAGATATCTGTACTCTTAGGAGTTTCTACCTTTCATAATAATTTCTGGACCTTTCCGTTGCAGTGGTGGCAACGAGGGAAGCACCGTTAGTTGGTTGTGTACGTAATCAAATGTCATTCCCTATCACAAGAGGCAATTTCTTCACTCATTGTGGAGGGAAAAAAAAGGCAGTAGTTGACCACTAAGATGTCATGGGCTCTGGAATGAGGCCCTTGACAGGGATAGCGATGTGTCAGACTGAGTGAGGAAATGCCAGGGATCCCCTCAGGAGACACTGAGAGATGAGGTCGTCTTCCTCCATCAGATCCTTCATGAACTAGAAGTTGTCCTGATGCACCTTGCGCTGGTACCAGCAGCTGCATCTCCTGCTGTTCTAGAACATGAGGCAGAGATCACTAGGAAATGATGGGCTAAATTAATATTCATCACAGAGACCTTCTGCAAGGCTCTGAAAATGTTTACACTGTGTAGTAAACAGTGTAGGAAAAATAAGAGTAAGGAAAGAATCAAAGTTACTAATGTTAGGGTGGGAGAAGAAAAAGATGAGGAGATAGAATGTGAGTGGAGGCTAAGAAGCCTCTTATTTCATCTCACAAAATCATGGAAGGCTGTAGGAAATAGATTAATCTAATGAAAGATGAGGGAACAGTAAAATTAAGCAGAAGGGGGAAAAGAGAAGTGTCTGTGAGAAAAATCTTAGTGACGATGTGAAAATTCATTAGTCTGAAAAGCAGGACAGCTCAGCCAAGCAGCTGAGAGGAAATGCAGGTCAAACAGCAGGCACTGCCCTTTTATGGCCTCGCGGGGAAGGGGAGGGTCTGAGTTTACTCGCAGATGCTAAGCAAAAAATGCTCCAACTCAAATACTCGTGAAATGAACCTCCACAATGTGAGTATTCACACGGACAAGCCATCAGAGCCGAACGCTGGAATTCAGTGCGAGTCCAGCTATGTAATTCCAGGTATGGTGAGGAGAATGTGAGCGGAGCATTACCACTCTCTCTGCTGTCCCTGTTTCACTTGCTACCCGTGGGCACAGAAGCGAGGGAAATTACCCTCACACAGTGACTATACACATTTTCGACCTTCTGTAAGAGGTCACAGACCCGTCACATTTAAATGAATTACAACAAAGTTCAATATTGAGATCTCTGCAAAATATAAAATGAAACGATAAATTTTTTTTCTAGACATCCTTTTAGAATGTGAATGTATTTTTCAGCAGGCACTGGAATGTAAACGGAGTAAAAATGAACCATAAATAGAACAGCACTTTCCTAACAACGTATTGAACAAAAAATGTCTTAATTCTGTCCCTCTTTATTGAATATAAACTCTCTGTTCTGTAGAGTCACTTCTTAGGAATGTGAAAAGTTAATTTTCTTCTCTAAAAATAGAAAGTTGTGGGTTTTTTAATGAAGTTACTAAGTTGCATTCTTTCCAGTCATCATTGTAAATAGTAAAGAAAAACTTACTAGGAAAGACATCTAATCTTCTGATGATTACTTTGAAAACTACTTAAAAAGAAAAAAGTATGTTCTCGAGGCCAAATGTGTGCGAACATACGCTGTGTGCCAGTGGAAATAAGAAGATTCAGTGTGGCTTTCTGTCTCTGATTTGGTGGGGATTGCTGGGGCTCAGCTGTGCAGCACGGCACTTAGAGCAGCCTCGAGACAGCTCTGATTTGGGCTGCTAGAACTGTCCAAGAGCGCGAGGTCACAAAACCATCCAGGTTCATTCCTGGCCCGTGCGCTCCGCAGGGAGCGTGGCAGCAGGACCAGGTGGCCAAAGGGCCCAAGGGCTCCGGTCCAGCGCCTGGAGTACTTAGTAGAAATGGAAGGAATATAAGAAACGTGGTGCCTTGGTTCTACATGGCTGCTCACCACGCTCTAGCAAACCTTCACACTCGGGTGTCATGAAGGCTGATATTTCTTCCTGGAAATTAGGATTTCTCCACGCAGTGTTCTTCTACCCTGGGCAATTTGGAACTGTCTTTAGATGAGCCAGTTTATTTTGTATTCCACTAGCAAATTCTCAACCTCTAAGTGTACCCGTTACACACAAATTATAATAATTGATTTTTAAGTGAATCGGTGAAGAGTTTGTTTATTGTCACATTTCCAAAAAAGTTAAAATAAGTACATAGTAATGTATCTCAATCGTGCTGTTGTGGTTTGCATATTATATTGTCAGGTTTCATGTATCAAGTTTGCATATGTCAGAAAGTGATCCAGCCACTTGTTACAGACAAAGGTGTACAGCCAAGATTTTTAATAATGAATGTCAACAGTTACCCTTCTAAGCCTATATTTAGGCACCTAAATGTGACGGCTGTTTTCTGAGAGTGAAGAACGCACAGTGGTTCCATTGCAGTCGTTGGGTTTGTCAAACCTGGGCTGAAATACTATTCCCCTTCGTTCCTGTATTTTCCCACTTGTTCTAACGCTGCATTCACAGGAATTAAGGGCTGTGGATTTGTAAACTCTGATGCTGGTACAAATGAGGCCACTGGCTAACCTCGGAATATCACCAGGATAAATGCATTATTAAAAAGGGATCGTGTATATCTTATCTAAATGATCTTGCTGTTGTCTTCAGGCTGGAAGGAGCAGTAATGATGCCTGCTTCAAAAATAAAAGAGATCTTATCCAATATCACTTTTCCCAACTGCACAACTGAGAGAATTGGAGAAGATGTGGTGCTTGATGTTGTCCAATGATGAAAAGGTTTCTTCGTGCTTTCTCTTCTGTCTCATTTATGAACCTCCCAATCCTTTCATAATGTTCCATGATTGCATCATTGTTCTGTTCTATTACATAGAACCAAATGAAATCATAATAAAGTTATTTTATATGTCCTTCAGAGAACAGTATACACGAATGATCCTCGAACAAGAAAACCTTGGGAAGGTAAGAATGAGGTTTTTTACCTTGTAAAAACATTGTACGGCTCATGTTTTTGTGGGGTTTCTTACTAAAGACTGTGGTCAGTCTTTTATAAAAAGCATATTGCAGCTTACAAATAAAATTCCATTACTGCTGGCATTGGTAACTAATACCCTGAAAAGAGATCACGCTCACTCTTCAGGGCTTGATTTCCTGCAGAGTATAGCATGAGCCGCTTGTAAAAGATAGTCAAACAGCTTAACGTGACAGCACATTCCCTGAAAACCATTTGGATAAGAAACTGAAACATGGGCATCACAAAGTGTGCCAGCTCAAGTTTTATGTTGTATATAAAGCAACCTGTTGAAGACAATAAATTTTGAGCCTGTCAGCCTTATCACTGTTATTAAAGGCCAGGGGATCATCAGCGCCGCAGTGTTAAACAAAAGCAGTTGTCCACTTTAAATCCTGCACGAAGCTCAGATCAGCGCGGATGAGGTTCACACTAAACATCTTTCTTTTATTAGTTTCCTTTTTATGACTCTGTGAGTGATTTTTACAGGTTTGGGCTGCCACTGTTAATAATCAGTAGCGGGTTTAATTGTAAAACATTGATTTATATTATAATATGAATCCATTGCAGGTTGCAACTTGATACTGCAAGAGCTCAGATTTTTAGCATAACTTCTCCAATAGATAAGACTATTATTTAGACAGTTTTGCAACATTGAAGTAATTGTTAATCCATACAAAGCAGATATCTGAGTCCCCGGTGTTAATGCATTTATCACTTGCAAGGAGTGTTATCAGCTTCAACAAAATAATATTTCAGCAGCATATAAAAATCTTTGTCATTCCAAGCTGCCTATGCAGGCAATTTTTGTGGCGTAGAACTGTTCCAGAAATCTTAATCTTTTTGTATTTTTGACAGAAATTACGAGAGAAGCAGAAAGTTGTACGGGAAAGTCACGGGCCAAATATGAAGCAAATTAAAATGTGGCAGGATTTGGAGCAGTTAATGGAATGTAAGAGAGAATGTTTTCTGAAACAACAGAATCAAACAGCTATTGGTCAAGTCATTCAGGAAGGAGGTAAAGATAGGCTCGTACTATGAATTCTGCCTCCTTATACCAACATAAAGTCAGAAGACAGTGTGTTGGCTTCTTAAAGGTAACTTCTTGCTATTTATTGTTGCTTTCATAATTTCTACATAAACTTGTTGTACATTATTTGGTTTTGGTGGATAAAGAGCACAACTAAGCACTCCGTGAAGCTTTTCCTCCATGGTTCAAGTGACAACATAACGTCGTTAGGAAGATCTGTTATGAGAGCTGCACTAGGGTGAACCTCATCGTAAATCTTTGTTTTATGAGGCTGGGAATGGCATGCATCTGCAGAGAGATCAAAGGAAAAGAAATCCTTCTCCAGGGTCACAGAAAACTTACGCAATTGCTCTGCTCCTTATTCTGTATCACTAAGGTTACATTTTTGCAGGGCCTGGGAGTTGATATTGTATAATTGTGGGCCTCCTGGCTTGGCCCTCTCCTTCCCTATTGTCTTTATTCACTCAGTGTGACTGGCAAGAATGGAGCCATTTTCGCTCTGAGCTGCACAGACCTCGCCCGCACGCTCCTAGTCAGACTTTCCTTGCATGGTTGAATTAAACTGATTGTGCTTCTAGGAGACAGTTCATCACTACAGCGTCAGGAGTATGAGTTCTGAGAACAATTACTTGAATTCTGAGGTTTTTTCCATTATCTTTTGTTGTTGTTGTTTTTAACAAATGTATTTTTCTTGTGCGTATACCTTCTAATTTTTCTGAGTTGCCCATGTGAAAGCACCAACTAAAAGCTTTCTCACTGAGGACATTCTGAGCTGTTTGGTGTGTGCAGTGTGGTTCCAGAGTGCTTACGCTGCCCAGAGAGGGTCACCCCAGGGACAGAGGGTTGTTGATGGATGTAAAAGTGGCACAGTGGCTCCCACATACGTTTGGATATGCAAACCAGGCAGACAGGTGAGCCTGCCGTGTGCTCTGGCTTTGACCTGTGAGCTACAGGCAATTGTCCCTGCCCTGAAAATTGCATCAAGACCCGCAGCTGACCCAGGATAAGAGGAATGTAGGTGAGGCTTGAAACCGTCCCTCACGCTTCATCATTTTGGATGAGCACCTCTTAGCCACAATCAAAGATTAGAAGCAGAGAGACAAGTCTGTGGGACCAGAACTCTTGCTATTCTTTAATCTCTTGGCTTATTGAATTTCTAGATAGAGTTGGGGTGGGTCTTTTTTAGTTTTTCCTGCCTGAAGTAAAAAGTATTTTCAGGACATAAAAAATAATTTTGCTTTCTCTGGTACCTAACTATGAGATCTGCTGCTGCTTTCTATATCAAGAGAGAGTATGGTAATTATATAGTTCCTAGCTTGCCTTTGCATTGAATATATTTGTTAACAGAACTAAACTAAAATCTGATTACTACATTTTGACTGTATGGTATTCTTTTTTTTTTTTTTTTTTTTACATTTCTTAAGAAGGTAAATTGTTAGTGAGGAGTAGCTTGCTGGGCCACAGGAAAAAGAGGTTTTGAATGGGTCATTTAATGACATTTATTTCAGATGCCCCAAAGGGTTCAAAACTGCAGCATGTGTGTAAGGAGTGGGTCTGAGATCCATAGATTCCCAGGACATCCTCCTGTAAGCCCTCCCACGCCGCTGAATAGCCAAAGATAGTCAAGTCTTTCTCAACAGCTGCACGCTAATCTTTCCCAGGACAGGGAGAAGCAGCACGTTTCCCCCTACACACATTTACAGGAAAAAACAGGTAGAGTTGGCTGGGGTGGGGAGAAGGTGCAGCTTCCCTGAGCTGAGTACTCGACCCGGGCGGGGAACAGGCCTTGGTAAGGCGCCGAAGGGAGCCACATCCATGGGAAACGGAGACGCTCCGGACCAGGACATGCAGCCTGTAGTATAGTGTGGGCAGAGCTGCCTCCAGAGACACCTACACGTGATGTCCCTGCTGGCCCCGTGCCGTTATCACCTCACTTCACCTGCGTTGCACTGTGGGACCTCTTGAGCTGAAGAAAATTATAGGAGTCACAGACCTGGACTTGTAAAGGAGGGTTTTGCTGAATACTTGCCAGCTATAGTAAAATAACGCAGACAACTAGATAGGAGACATGCTGAAAACATGGGATAATCACCAAAAATGGGCATTTAGGTTACTTAGGAATCAGCCTATGGTTCAGAGTCACAGACAGGGGAGGGAGAAAGGGAGTTTTATATACTTGAAGTCAAAACTTTTAACAAAACCCTAGAAACCCTTTTTGACTAGACCATTTATGTGAAGATGTATTACATGGATTAGCCTGCTGCCCAAGAAAAAGCAATGCTTCTGAAATTCATAGCAATGATGTAAAATAAGATTGAGTATATTTTGTTTTTCTGTTCAGAGTTACCCTAAAAATAGTTCATCTTTTTTTCCTTGTAAAAACAGTTTATTGCTGGTTACTCAAAGATGACGTGATTGTTGTTCTGATCTGATTAGTGTTCTGTCATTTGTACTGCACCAAGAAAGGGCACACAGATTACATACCACAGCAGCAGCAAAATGACTTTCTGAGATGAAGCAGAAAATCATAATAACCGTTATGAAAAGAAAATTGGAAAAACTCAAATGCTATTTTTAGCTTCTTATATAAATGGACATTTAATAAATGCAACCTTAATGGATTCTGTTCACTGGCTTTTCCACCTAGTTCATGATTTGACAGGAGCATTCAAAAATCTTTGCATGTCACAGTTATATTTTTACTTCCTCACTTGCAACAAAAAACTTACTTCTAATTTTTTTGCTTTGTTATTATTAATGACCTCACTGGTTAGCTAATAAGATTAAATATACCATATAGAAAAACACCTGTCTTTCCCATGTGAAGGTCCAAATAAAAAAATGTGTGGAGCTGAATCTGGGGCTCCAGCACTTAGCAGATTTCTTTCAGTTGGAACACTGATCCGAGCAGTCACTCAACGAGCAGCAGCTTATTTTGCTTCAAGAGCTTTTCCTTATCTTTACCCCACGCTAGATGAGGAAGTATTCCAGCTCTAGAACTACTCTAGGATTCTGCAGCTTTGCATTTATTTAGTCTTGTTGACTTCAGCTGTCCCGAGAGCTGCAGCAAGTTCCAGGTGGACCTGAGAGATGAGACAGTGGCTAGCATCAGCAATAGGCACGAGGAAACAGTACCTCTGCCAGGCTCTATGGCCAGCCGTTGTACCAGCTGGATAGCAGATTATTTTGATTATATTACTGGTACCATTTTACTTCCATTTGAATTATAATAAACAAATGTTGTTAGAGTTCCTTAAGTTATCTAAATCTAGGATTACTTATTTGTATACCTTTACTCACATGGATAATACTACTAAAAGTCATATACATATAGTTGCCCACAATCATAAAGGTTGGGCCTTGCTGCTACATTATTTATTATGTTTAAATATACTGATTTCCAGAGCTTTCTTGGTAAGGTTTTCCTGCACTATGATGCTGCTCGCTGTTACAAAACACAACACAGCAGAAGTATTTATCAACAGTTCAGTGCCTAGAGAATGTCTTCACAGGGAGGGTGTTGTGATTAATAAGCAGGGATAGTATCATACCCAACAAGCAGTGTGAAAGCTGTTCTCCGAGTGACTTGCCGGTTCCAGAACTGGAAATGAAGTACAGAGCTGCTTCTCCTTAGATCACTATTTCACATCTGCCTCAGACGAGCAGCGAGGGAAAGCTCACTGCTAACTACCTGGTGTTTGTCCTCAGCAAGTGATCTATGCAGAGTGATTTGGCAGTATCAGCCTGGTTCCTAAATCACCGCGCTGGCAGTGTTTGGCGAGCCTGGAGCCAGCTTCCCCGTGAAGGCAGACAGATGTACGACTGAAAGACCAGGCAGGCTGAAGTGCTGTCACCCCAAAGGTGTGCCCTCGGGAGAAGGGTCGTGACACGTTGACCCCGTGGAGTGTGAGAAGCTGTTACTCCGTCATCCCGTCAGGGGACGAGGAGAGCACTGATGCTTGCAGATCTGGTTTCTCTTGTTGGCCCGGTATTTGCTCAGACTTAAGTGAAAAAAAATAAAGAACTCCAGCTGAACGTGTGCCCTGTGTTATCATTTGTAGCAGTAGGTTTCCTGCTGAAGGAACACTGTTAACTCTTCAGCTGCTTTTCTCTGTTGCAATTTGTAATGGAAACAGAATTGAAATTTTCACGGACACGCCAGTGTTCCAGTGAGGAAGTATTACACGAATCAACAATTTTATCACAAGGTACCACCTGTCTGGACAACACCCAATTGGGTGGTTGTTTTCTAACAATCAGAATTTGACTTATTTCCAGCTTGTTTAAAGAGTTCTTTAAATTCCCAGCGTGAATTTAAAAGGGGTTCTCCAAATTCTCAGTGTCTCTGTTTCTGCAGCTTTAGGTCTGCAGTAGCAGCCTCCAAACTCCCAAGGCAATCCAGTTTAGTCCAAGGTCATTGGGTGAAAAGGGTATTTTTCACAATTGCATTATACTGATTTTCATGATTCTAGTTTACAGATAAAAAAAACCCACTGTAAGACACTGCACCGTGGTGATGTCAAACTCTGGTGCTTGAGGCGGGGAGCAAACATATTCCAAATAATCATCAGGAACTGTGAGACAAATCATGCTGTCCTTACTTTCACAAACCCTCACTGACTTCAGTGGGAGTTTTGCCAAAATAAGGTCTGCTGGATTTAGCTCTGTATTCTTCCTCCTGACAGAACAAGCCGGAATTAAAGGGCCAGCATGAGATTTATAAGACACAGTGGAAAAAAAAAAAAAAAAAGAACTGTAATTATCTACAATAATGACTCTCATCCAACACAAATCAATGTTCTATTAGACACATTCAGATTTATAACAAAAATTAAATGTTTGTGGAAGTTTTCCTCAGTGCAAACAATCAAAATACACAAGTCCTTAGCAATATGGTTTGATTTTTATTATCCATCTATGAGATGCTGTCTTGCACAGATCTAGTGCTGAAGTATTTATAGTGTTTATCACTAAAATACAACTTTATGCATTATCTTGTATTTGAAGGGCTCATTTATATTTATTATTTTAGAAGTAGTATATTTTTATCTTTTTTTTTTTTTGCATTTCCATTCCTCCTCATTTTGAAAAAAAATCATGTTTTTGCAAACTAGGGTATGCACAACCAGCGTTTGCTGAATGCCAAGAACTAGAGTTCTTTTCCTGCAAATGGATCTACTCAAGCCAATGTCTATTATACTGTTTCAGCTCAGGCTGTCATTACAGAATACCATGTCATTTTTAAGCTGCTAAATTTTGCTGCAACTGCTCAAGTTTTAAAAACACTCATTTATACAATAAGCACTTAATTAGGACAGTTTTTTTAAATAGGATAAAGCCCAATCCTGCACACTGTGCCAGAAAAATTGCAGTTGATAAGAGTATGGAAAATGGGATCTTACCAGTTTTCAAAGATAAATTCCTTTCTCTCTCCCTACTTCTTTTCCCTGGAATGGAATAGAAAATATCCCTGGCACTTAGGGAGCAACAACACCAGAACCATGAAGGCATACATCACATCCAAATAATAACCAAGTAAGGGAAATAATGAAGGAATTAATCTCACAATTTCTCCTTTATAAATTTTACAACTGGTTCACACTGAAGAAAACACAAAATTGTTGATTAAGATTTTCTGCAATTAAGATTTGTGGGGGTTTAATGATTTTTTAAAAACTGGATTAATGTTTTTTTAATAGTTAAACTTCTAGGATGATAAAATATAAAGAATTCAGCAGTTTACTTGGTTTACGCTATTGCAGCATTTTCTGGCAGGTAAACTAATGTTTAAGCATTTCTTTGCAGTTATCACAGAAATCTCAGAGCCATTAGTGAAGAATTACCAAAAGCAAAAAGGCATGATGCATTTGGGATTCTAAAAATTGAAAATCTAAAAATTAAAAAAATCACATGAAAATGATGCATTTTGCTTATCAGCTGCTGTTTCACTGATGTTTTGCTCCAAGACTGCATTCTGTGGACTGCAGCATTCAAAAACTTTGAATAGTTTTAGGTATTTATAAAACGTTGTACCCATCTCTCTTATTCTGTGCTTTAGAGCTCCCCATGTTTTTATAGCATATTAAAAAGAAAACAGAACTCTATCAGAACATTGAAAAGCACCCACAGACAACCTGTTCCACTAATATTTTACATTCATGTGGCATCTTTTGTTCTGGAGGACTTCTCTTCATTTTCATTTTATGTAGGCTGATTCGACTGCTCAGGTATCTGCATGAGTGAGCCACGAAACAGAGAGAGGTCTAGTTAATGTGTCAGAGAACAGAAATGAAAATTGGGAATTTATTATTTTATGGGCAACGCCAACATCATCTCAAAATTAAGTCTCCTTAGGAAAATATATCCCACAGCTAATAACTAGAAAGCAATCTGAATTCTTCTAACAAAGAGGTGGAGCGTGGCATACTTCATAGCAGGTTGTTACTGTTGTGCTTGCTATTCCTTTTCTAATTTTATTTACTACACTGTACCTCAACCATTTGTATGTGAAATCCATCACTTTAAATTCAATATACACTGAAGGTTCTTTTCTGCTTGTTGATTTAATTGAATGAAGCGAAGGTTGATCGTAAAATACGAGAGGGAAAGAGAGAACTCATATACTGGAAAAAGCACTATAAATATTTTCCTGGGATCATTAACACAACCTTATAACACTTCGCCCTATGTAGCGGAAAGAATTATACAATCCTTTTATGAAATGTCTAAAAAGTGTTTACAATTCCACCCCAAATTAATGTGGCGCTTTTTTTTTTTTTTAATGTAAAGTAAACATCCCATAATTCTTAATTCTGTTCTCAAAGTTATTTTCAACCTTTGAAGGGATTCACTTGCTAGTGACTTGGCAGTGTCAAGCAAATGTTCGACTTTTATTCTGACACTTCTTGAAGAATTTGATTGAAACTATATATGTCAAGATAACACCCAACAAAGTGCTCCTCTTGCGTTTGTTTCAAGATATTTTTGGAAACAACAGAGGCGACCTTGGATGGAGCTGCTTTTCCAATTTAGGACTTCATTTGGTCTAAGAGAGTAAAATCATACTCTAATCCTTTTGTGTACCCACAAATAAGACAGCTTTAGTTTATGCTATTGTAGAATTGTTTTTCTGTACCTTCTTTGCAGTGTCGATCTGTTTAGGCTAAGAATTATTTTAGATAATTGACAGTTCCTTTCAAATGTACATATAAATAGTCCTCCCATGTAGCGCATATCCCTTCAAAATATTGTGTAATCTAAACAAACAGTGGTCCTTTATGTAATGCCTTTGGTCCTTCAGAACTAGTGTTAATAAATAAGCGTTAGCCTTTGTCTTTGCTTATGGACATGAAGAATCTGATTTCAAGCCAGAGCTCACACAGACTTGATGTAAAGTCTAAATGAGGAGAGTGGTAATGCTGGTGAATGCTCTGTGATGGGACTGCCACCTGTCCCGATCCCAGGAGAAATATTGTTTGTCAAGCTTCAAGTTTAAAAGCCAAGGGTAGGAGCCAGGTTCTCTGTACATCTAGAGTGGGGTGATTGTTTTCTTCTGGCTTTGGTTTGCCAGCTGTGCAATTGTATCTGTAAAATTTTATTACATCTAATCACTTTAAGATGTTTTAAATAGTTTGCACTTCATTTGCAATATAATCGATATATTTTAATTCATTTGTATTACTCTCTGCTGTAGGCACACTGCACTCGGTACCAAAATGGAATTAGTTTGTTGCAATGATAATGCAATTTTGCTGCTGTGAATAAACCCAGAATTGACAGAGTACAGTATTCTTGTAATTTATCCTGTACAATATTTACTCTTTTCAGTAATAATGTTGTCCAGTGTTACTGAATGATCCAATACAAAGTATAATATGGAAACTAAATCTAGACATGCCAGTGGAATCCATCTGACATAAGCGATATATGCAAATGCAGATGTAAATATACTACTTGGGAGGATATTGTTAATATTCATTTGATCACACTTGGTGTCAATGCATATTTTTGTAGCTCTATTACATACTTACTGTGACTGATGGCTCAAGTTCTAACTCCAGAATATCCAGTTTGGTGATTGTATGGCCTTGTCATGTAAAGTAACTGTGGACAGCTGAAGAGAAGCAAATCTTAAGTGATCCTGTGAACCTGTATGTGTGTGAGCATGACTGCGTTAGCATATGCACAAAGCAGGGTGAAATAAACTATTTGGTATAGCAACTTTCATCACAGAATCTCAAAATAATTTAACAAAAACCTCTGAGTAAAGTCTATACAGCCAGATAAAAGTTGCTGCTATTGACATTATTTTCCAGATGAACAAACCACAACATGGAACGAAATAGAAGCAAAACTGGGAATCTAGTCCTTGTCCCTGGGCTGTGGTCTCAGGGTGTGGCCAGAATTCCCAACCTGTTCTCCCTGAGAAACCTCCTGAGTCTTGTCCTGAGCGTGGCTGTTCAGACCCCCCAACCCTCATCCTAGCCCGAGGTTTGGTTTATTTTAACATAAAGGAATGATATAGCAAACGTCACAGCATTTCCCAGGGCAGTAGTCAGTGTCCTAGCTTTGACTATCCTCAGCTGACCCCTGCACTCCCTAGAAGTAATTCAGAAGTAAAATCTCTGTACACTTGCAATGTGATAATTCATTGAAATGTGTAACGGAAGAGTCCTAACAGATACAGATAAACAAATATGATGCAGACAAATGTAAAGCCGTTTCCTGGAGGAGTTTTTAATTAAATTGTAACAAGGAAATTCAGACATAAAAAGCATCACAACTACCTTTGAGCTAATGGAGTCAACAAAACTAAACGCGAGGTTTTCTCTTACCCTGAGATCTTTTTATAATCCTAGAGAGATAAATATCAGGAGAAACAGTCTGAAATAGAAACATTCTGTGTGTGCATGTGCACGCATGCATGCAAACGAAGATTAGGTCTCTCAGTTCTCTCAGTTATAAACCTGGGGCAACTTGTTATTTGTGTGCCTCTTCTGTGTACATTTTCAGCTTTTTACAAGTGTCTGTGCCGTAGCTGAAACACTTTGATTATATAACCTAGCACAGAAATAACAGGAAATTTTCTTTTTTCTTAAACATCTAGAGGAAATGAAGAGATTTTGAATATTATTCAATGTTTTCTTCAAAAAAATGTAAAGATGCATGCATGTGAAAGCACTACCAGAGGAAAACGGGCTGGGTTAGGACATGGGAAGCCACGAGAGAGTTTGTGCTGCTGGTTTATTGCCCCAGGCAGCTCCGGACAGAGCTGCTGCTTCTGCTTGGCTGATCTACTCCTCAGTGTACTGGTACAGAACTAGTTGGAATTAGACATCAAACAGAAAGCCAGATTTATCACTGGAGCACTAAATTTTGCTTTTTTATGTGAGAACAAATCCAGGGTAACCTCAGTTAATGAATAACCCAGTCAGTGGTGATAGCTCCTGTTTAGTCTGATAAATTTGGCCTTAAACAAAACCTGAACTTACATGCATATACCACAGGGGAGTAAAACCGTTTTCTCCAAGAAAAATTTCAGTCTCAACCGAACAAAAAAAATCAAATGTTCATATTATTTCTGAAAAATCATGTTTAAAAAAACCCAACTTAATGCAAAGTTAAATTTTTCAAAAGAAAACATACTTTTTGAAAAAATAAAAGGTTCTTTAGTCAATACAAAAAAATAAAACCAACTCGAATAGCTTTGATGGAAATGTTCTCCTTACTTACAAGATGTACAGCCTGTTACTGTGTTGTGCCATTAGAATCAGATGAACTCTTCACAGCAGGCTCAGTTTATAGCATTATATTCTCCAAGGAGAGGCATGGATACCAGAGTTTCATAATAAGGGAATTTTTCTTTGATACAGCAGCTGAATCAGAGCCCATTTTACCTGCAAATACATAGTGCTGGTGCAATTTATCTTTGAAACAATCCATATGGGTACATCCAGTTTTTATAAAAGGGCATTCAACAAATAGAGTGGTTTGCAATGTTATTGCTTCACTGATGCATAAATATTGAATATCTAAACACATCATTAGCTAATTAAATTTGGGGTGATTATTGGCCGGAGATGAAGCACAGAGTAAATAAGGCTGGATTAAGCCTGCCCTCTTACTGCACATGCTATGGTTGCTCCGTGAATACAATGAGGATGTAGGTTTCCAGGAGATTAAATCCAGCAATAATTTGCACCTGGAATCTAAAAGAAGGCCAAAAAACATTAGATGGAGCTTCTTAAATTGCAGAGTGCTGCACAGGCTGTATGGAGCTTAAGCCAAAGCTTCTTCAAAACCAAAATATCTCCAGTAAAGTCATAGTGAGAATTCTGCTTTTAACTGAAATCATTACTTGGTATATACTAATTCATTCTGTAAACCAAAACTCACAAAATGCTGTTTCAAAAGAGAAACCTCATATACATGAACTCCACACACTCACTCCTGCTGTTACACCAGAGCCAGCAGTTATCCCAGCCAACCTGCCCGAAACAGAGCCATCAGAAAACACCTTCTACATAAAATATTTTATTTTCCCATAGGACTGCTGTTTCATAGCCACCACTGCACTAATGGCAAAAAAAAAAAAAAAAATCAGTCCCCACACCCATGTTTCTCCAGTTGTAACCACCTTGTGCTTCATCAGCAAACTGCCTGGATGACTGACCGTGTGTTACGAGTTTTGGAGACCTGACCCATCTGAAATCCCTTTTTCAAGGCTTGTTTGCAGCCACACATTGTTGACACACAAGTCCACAAACGCAGTATGCAGGCTATAATTTTTTAAAAATGAATTATTATTTTAAGTGCTGTCAACAAGCTAAAGGATCTACACGAAGGTGAGTGAGCTAGTGAAAGAACATGCAAGAAGCTGGGTCCTGGGCAGAGCACACTCACTCCCACTTCCAGTGCCTGTGGAGCAAAACTGGAAAGAAAAGCCAGACTGCCTTGATAGAAAGCCTATGAAAGACAGCAGCTTTGCATTCAACAGAATTCTGGGCCAGGTGATTTAAAAAAATCCATGTTAGCATATTTATTGATGTGTTATACTAGCATACAGTGATAGACGTTACTGCATGCTTAGGAAAAACCAACTGGTAGCCTGGTGGAACTTCTCTGCTCTGTGGTACCATCGTCTAAACCAGCTTGCAGTTATTGTGAAAACATGTTTTCAGCTGTATTGGCACAACTCTCTGTGGGGCTGCATGGTCAGGCTTATCACAGCCTCTTGGTGAAAGATGATTATTAACTCAGTTACTCACTTTATAGACACAAATAACTGTAAAAGCACAACCAAAGGGGTAGAGAGCAGCAGGCAAGGAGATGGGAGCAAGTGGGCAGGGACACAGAGAACCAGGGTCTGGAGCTTTCCTAAACTGCCTTTGCTGTCAAAGAAAACGTTCTGTAGAACTGCACCTATGTCTGCAGTTCCTAGTGTTTTCAATGTGCTTCAGCGATCAGCTCAAGACAGGCTGAAGACAAATTAGAAAAATAACAACTGCTTTATTAAAAAGCTCATAAGCAAAGGTGACATCTCGCCTTCATCAAAACCTGCTCCCCTAAGGGGATGTTGAGTGATCACAGAGTTAAATAACAGAAAAACAAGACAGAAACTTTTTATCATCTAAGAAATGCTTACCAGGTGATCAGCATTGGAAGGCAGGAAATTAATCCTCGTAGCTTCTGATTTGCTTTGTCAGAGGTGTCCTGCTCCTCTCATTTGTGTGATTCTCAAAAAAATGAAATACAAAGATGCAGAATGATCACCCGAGCTTTTGATTTTGAGGGAATGCTTTTCCCTCCATAAACTCATTATCCTCCCCTCACAGAGCGTATGCATCTATTAAACTAGAACATAAAGTTCTGGGAATCTGTCTGCTTGCATGATGGTATAAATGAGCCTAAGTCACTTTCCTGATGTAATGTCTTGGACAGATCCCTTTCGATTTCCTGAACAACCACAGAGAAAACAGACTGCCCTAATTAGTGTACCCCATCATTTACATTAAGCTTTCTCGTTGTAAGGCAGGACTTAATGAGTTTTCCTGAGTGCAACATTAATGCCCAGACACATTGTACACGTTCTGTAAGGCTGATAGCTAATATGAGGTAAAATACAACAATAGGGAGATTATTAAAATGGTTATGTAAAAAACAGTGGAAAACTCCAAAATACTGGAATCTAGTTATGGGTTATTATGTAATTCAAGTAGGCAATATTTTTCAGTCTCTTAAGCAATGAAAATTTAAGATATGTAATAAACCCTACATCATCATGCATCTTGTTTATGGTCAGCTTAAGATATGAGTGCATGACTGATAATGCACTGTGGCAGCCTGGTTTGGATAGATGCCTTTGCAAAAATCAGAGAGAGACACTGCAAAGGAAACATTTGTCACAGTATTTTCCCCAGCAAATGTTTTCATCCTGAACTTTGTTAAAAATATACATAACTAATACAAATGTAATAAGAGCATACATAACTACTAACAGCAATTCATGCAATATCATGAAGAGATGCATGAATAAAAAAGTCTTACAAGATCAAAATGTCTCCTCATAGGAAATGCTAGTCTCCTTATGATTAATTGCATGGCAGTTATTAGGGGAATGATTCACTGATGCTATAACTCCTGTGAACTGAATGAACTAACCTCTTTTGAGTCACACAAGTCACACCTAGCTAGGAGAAAAGAGTCCGACCCAAATAATCCATAATTAGATCATCAGCTGCTAACACGATTGATCTCCTGAGATTTGGGGTGGCCTAAGCTGCCATCATTCTCCAGCTGCAGCTCAGAGAACAGATTTCATTCTTGAAAGAAAAATTTTTAAAGGACATGTGGAATACTAAATAAATGATGCTGGATATCCATCTTCTTGGAATTATTTTAGTTGCTCTTAATATGTAATCAGAAATCAGATTATGATTTTGTCAAGCAGAACAGCAATTGTAGTATTGCTCATATAACTGGGGGTCTGCTTGCCGCTTTTTATTGTACTTTGCAGGAAAATTCAGGTGCTGTTCAAATAGATTTAAGTTCTTAATAACAGGTTCAATCTGCCAAAAGTTCAGCTGCAAAGATATTCTTCACACAAATCCATTTTTAGAAAGTAGAAAACCTGAAGTTTTGAAACAATGGAAATCAGTACTGAAGTTATAAAAGAATGAATTTCCATCTTATTCTTACATATTGGGTATTTAATATCTATTGCCTTTTAAGAACATGATATTCTTGGGTAATTCAAATTGGTACACTCTGTTTCTAGTGCTACTTTTCCAGTGGTCAGTATGTAAATGTAGCAGGTTACCTATGGCTTTGAAATTTCACATGATATCTCTAACAGTAGAAATATTTCAATTTTAGTAGCTTATGATGCAATTAAACTAAAACTGTTACGTGCAAAAGTTTTAATTTTACTTAGAACCTTATTCACAGCACAGTCTGTGATTATTAACTCTATTTGAAAAAGAAAACATTATTGGTATCAGGTACAAATAAAACTAATTCCTTTCCAAAACCATCTATATTAAATCAAGCACAAACATACTGAGGCACACAGGAACCTTCAGAAAGATCAGAAGGCCCTCACACTAGCTGCAGTGGTTTTTTTCCTCATTTCTATGGCATATGTTGTATCAGAAATCACAGTTAAAAGAAATTTCATGCTCAAAATTGAAATCTTTTCTCACATTTTACTCAGCCAAAATTCCTGTGATGGCAGAATTAAATTTGGGCTTGTTCTCAAATGGTAAGGAAGTTACAATATGGAACAATTACCATTTTTTTTAATTCCTAACTACAAAGACTGTTACTTTCTCTGAACATTTTTAATCATCTTAAAGAATCATCAGTAGCTGTCAAATAAGTCCATTGTCTCTGCCCAGAATTTCTCAGGAATTTTTTTTAGAGGAACTTGCATATGTACTGATCTAGAAGAAATAATTAATCCTTTTTTGTAAAATGCAATGAGTATAGCAGATGGGAAGTGACATTCACTTACAAAAACTTAGATGTAAGCAACTTCTTAACCTCAGCTGAGACTCTCTTTTTCCCACAACAGATAGAAAGGTGAACTGCTACCTTAGGGCTAGATCAGGCACCACATCCAAAAATTAAATTCCAGCCTGGTCAGACTCAGACTGGGGAGAGAACAATTTCAGTGATTTCAAAGTCTTTGTCTTCTGCCAATATTTTAATTTTCTTGCAGTAAAAATATCCCTAGAGGAAAAGATCTCACTGCATGTAACTTTTTTTCTGTTGAGTCATTTGATTTGTTTATGTATCCTATGTAGAGGTGTAGTTTTACAAAATGCCTTCTGCGTGCAGGAAGAACTCCTCTCTAAACAGATTCTCTACCTGAGCATCAGGGAAAGAAATGAATCTGTAGCTGATGACATTTCAAGGGCAAGGAAAACAACTGTTCAGAGGAGAATTGTCTGATTTGGTTCGTGTTTATTTTTACTTATATCTAGCAATCTGCTCTCCGACAGAAGACGCTTATTTGCAGAAGAGAGGACTGTCTCCTTTTTGGACTGATGCCCGATCTGGAGAAAAGGTGCCACTAAGGACAAGAGGTATGTCTTAAGTATGTATTGGCTAATGAAATAGGTGCCTAGTGTTGTAGAAGCAACTGTATGTGTCATATATGTTAACTACCTAAGGCTAAATTCTTCATGTCTTTCCCATCACGCTTCTTACCCACTAGCTAACATCAGCTAAATCTGCCTTCCACTCAGGAGTACACATTCCAAAGTAAAATATTCCACATGTGGAATTTTAGAATTAATTATTCCCAAATAACTTGTGTAGAGAAGCTCAAGGGTACAGCTCGGTTAATGTATTTTACACACACTTACTGCCAAGTTAGAGGGCTTTACAACTTCACAAGAAATTTTTTCCTTTCAGGAACTGTTTGGAGAAACTTTTCCAATTGTAGTATCCTGTAATGAATGTCTGAATAACTCCAGGTTGCAAACTGAAGTAAAACAGATTGTAGCAGACTGGTGAATAGGTTAAGAAGCAGAAAAGACATGTTTCTTTTTGCCGCAACTGAATCATGAAGAAAAATGCAAAAGAGAAAAATCAACTTCCATCTGCTTAAGGCTCAACCCTTATTTTTAGGTTATTTCTACCGTAGTGATTTTGTCTTGCAAACTCTTTCATGTAAGACATGAAATAATGTCGAGTTACTGGTGTGCCAGCTATGGTATCCAGTAGTTACTGAATATAAACCCAAGTGTTTGCGTTCTCCAAGTCTTTGCCTCAGGAATATCTTTAAACATAATAGTCTCTGCCTGTTGGCTTGCCTTCTCATGGGGAGGGTGACAGAACATTTTGTGTTCTCTTATCTTCAATAGCAATGAAACAGGAGGAGCTCCACAATGCGAAACCAAATCTACTGCTATTAATACAACATCCCAGCCACAGAGAAGAGATTTGTTTATTTACCAAAGCTAGAGATGCCTCTCTGACCTTTCCAGAGCTTGTGTGCTTTAGCTGGGAATAGATTCCTCAGAACTGGGTGCTCTTTTTAAAAATATACAGTAAAAAACATACACACACACCCCCGAAACAGAGCCCAGGCTGTATCCCAAATTGCATGAAATGACACACAGCTTTGAATAGTTAGAATAAGTCTAACTAGGGCACAGTCCATATTCAGTTTTGATTACTTTGCTAGTGCACAGAGATCAGTCAGCTTTCCAAAGCCCACTCGCCTTTCTTACTGCCACTCAGTGACACATTTAGCTGACTATAACCATACATGGGCCCACTTTCTGTCTGAGGCCTAACATCTCTCTGCAGCCTAAGAAACCTGTCAGTATAGATTTTTTTTCTTCCTTGCATAATTAAAAGGAGCTTCAGACTGTAAGATATTTGGTTTAAAAAAAAAAAAAATCAACAATGAGATTGTCTTCTTCTGGAACTCACCCTGCTTTACCTGTGCTTTAAACCAGTGAAAATCGTTACATACACAAATCAAAATGTGTTTAACTCTATTTTTCAGTGATAATCACTCAACAATATATAAAAGGAAAACAATAGTTATGCCAGCTCCTCCTCCAACTACAACAGAAGGCAGCACACAGTCTTAGGAAGACCCAGTCTTATCTGACAGCTGTCAGATAAGCTCTGAGCATGCTTGCTTAACTGAGCCCTCCAAAGACCAAGGCTATAGCTGGTATTCTAAAATCCCAGTCTGGGTTTAAGGTGCTACAGCTGGTTCCCTGCTCCTGCTGTCCCTGCCCCTGTGCAGCTGTGTCACCCCTCAATCATGGTGGCACCAGTGCTCTTGCAGCAGAATCACAAGCCACATCACAGAGCTCTTCACCTGAAAAGTAACGCAAGGAAAAAAGTTCAGCCAGTCTCGTTCAGCATTCAGTTCACAGTGTGACTGACCTGTCTGTGAGCTGTACTGGTAATATTGCTTGTAGGGCTGAACACTGAATCTACCTGGTTAAAATCAGCTTTTTCTTCCCTGAATAACTTTCCAGTGCCTGTACCAATACAATGAGGGAGGATACAGGGATGGAGACCGGCAGCAAAGTGTAAGGTGGGAGCATGACTTCTTTTGGCAAAAGTAACAGATTTGGGGCGGCTTAAGTTGTTATTTGAACTATGTGTTATGTCAAAGTTTTGTTTTGATTATCATATTACTTATTGTTTTCTAGACTTTACATACAGGGTCCTGTGGTTTGACAATGCCAGTCACCTGTAGAATTAGAAATAAAAGCCAAGAGTCTAAAATAACTGTAATTTCTCTATAACCATTGGACAATATTATCTATAAATAAAACGTTCAAAATATTATTCTCAACCATACAGCAGCTTGGAAGGCCAAAAAACTGTCTTTCATTACTCTAGAAACTACTTCACACCTTTGAAGGAATTGGTTTAGCAGTGATGCATCCCCTCATGCTCTGACCAACTTCACACTTCATTTTTTATTGAAATCTAAGTAACAGGCTTTGGGGACCTTGTCTGTATTCCTTCCTACTCAAGTCTGTTCCCATCTGCCTGCTCCCCTCAGTGACTTTAGAATACTTTTGTGTTACCAGAACTACTGCTGCTTCCCAGTCAAACTTCCCACACTGGTCTCTAAAACTGCACTCCCTACTTTTGCATGTTCAGTTTCTGTATCTGCTAGTGCATGAATAAGTGCTTGTTTTTATGCACAGAATTTACTATGACCATTTTTACAATTTGTGTTAGGGCGGACAACTCTGTACACATAGACAAGCTCTGTCTCCATGGAAAACTGCCAAAAAGCATCTGATCCCCGTAATTAGGAGAAGGTTTTGTGAGGAACCTGTGGGAAGGGGTCCCCCACCCCGCCTGATCTGCAGCTGGGGTTTCTCCCTGGCAGTTGAGACCGGTGATGTGAGAGGTTAGTTGAGAGTAGGAGCAGATTCCTGTGGGGCTTCACCAGACAAATTCCAATCGAGCAAAAGGTTGCTACAGCAACTCTGAGCCTCCCGAGATACAGAAATTATTGTAATGGCTGCTGAAATGCCTCCCTACTGCTCTGAGACAGGATAAGGAAAGTCCTTCCCTTTGATACAGAACGGTTACCCACTGCCACACTTTTTCCATCAGCTCTACACAAGCAACAGGTTTCCTGAACTTGCTCAGGAGCTGATGGCTGCCTTTCCTTCCAAAGCAAGATGCAGTTTCTCATTTGCTTGTAATGCAAACATTGAAATAATAAACCTAAACACCAAACAACAAGGACTACAGTTCCAACACTTTTTTTCCCATGGAGACAGCAAGAGAAAAAACAAATCATATGACAAAAGTTAATATACTGCTGAGTGGGCTGAACAGAATATAGAAACCTGTACAAAGCCAAAATATCTATTTTCCAGACTAGAGTTTGTGGTTTTCAAAAACCACATAGATACAAAAAAACATAAACAAAGCAAAAGGGGACAAAACCCCTCATAGCTTCTCAATGACTGTCCAGTAGTTTTTTGGCTGCCTCCAGCCTGCGCATGTTTTCCTCTGGCATCTGGCCCACTCACAGTTCGTTCAGTCCACTGGACTACGTAATAAATACCAGACAGAGATGATGCTTTAGACAGAACGGGAACACTTGTGACCTAAACAGGTCCTGAATCTAGAATGGGGTGGACTGAGGATAATCACGGCACAGAAACAGCAAGTATCAGTGTACACCATAAGTGGATAATCTCTCTCAAAATTACCGTTTCCCTCCTTTTCACTTTTCAGCCACTCAGTTTGCTCTTGAAGCCAAAGATGAAAGCAGTAGAATCAATTGTCTGAAGCAGTACCTGTGCTTACCTGAAATAACTGGATGGCTTTTAAAATTATTTCTTTAAAAAAGAAGTCACAACTTTTGTACAGCTGCTCAATTTAAACCTGAGCATTGCATTTTGGCCACAACAAAAAAGGATCAAATTCCTCTGGGTATAAATCCAGCAAAATCGATAGTTACCTCCTGGCTGAATTTGGCCCAACATGCCTAGAACATCCTTTGGGATTGTTCAGTTCCAAGTATTGCACTAATTCAATCTCCCACAGTTGCCAAATGCTGTAATGTTCGGTGTCAGCATGCGGCATTTTAGATTTTTTGACACAAGCTTGGTCTTTTGTTAATAGAGTATTTCATTGGTTTCTTACTTTTTGCCAGGGCTATGAGCTTTTGGATTAACTCTGCAAACCTTGAGAACAAACTATGCTTTCAGCAAGTCAAAATAGCTTGCTCAAGTCAGAGAAAATTTTTGTTTTTCTTCCCTCGGTTTTGTGTCGACTGTGAAGATGATTCTCGGAGATCAAGAAAAGCATATAATGTTTAAAACAAAACATTTGTTAACTAAGGATTTCCTGGATTTTTCTGCTTTCTTATTTATACTGTGTCCTGGACCTTGTGAAATCACTGTTTAACTTCCAGTATTATTTATGGAAGCCAGCCTGTTGCCGTTTCCAGATCTTACAAAGAACTTTCAGTTTGCAGTTTCAGTACCAGGTGCATAGTCCTGGCTTAAATTAATCAACTAAAAAGTAACATACAGTAAGAACTTTACCGTCTCATACTCTGACTGAATCTTCACAGGTAGGATTTTTCTGCCTCTAAGCTATCTCATTAGGGTGAGGTTCCTGAGTCCTGAAAGCTCCTCTTCTGTGACAGTTTGGGACTGCACAGCCTTTTCAGTGCAGCAGAGGTGAGTACTAGTTTTGGAGCATTTCTGTTGTGCACAAAGATCTGAAATATTAGCCTCTTAGTTATCAATACAAAAGACTAACTGCCTAAGCATGGAAATAGATTTTAGGAAATTAATAATTTCTATGAGGCTTTGCATGCTGCCGCTATTGATCAAAACTCTTCAATCCATGATAGAAAGAAGTAGACAAGGAATAATGATTTAGCACACTGTGTCCAACTTCTGTGCTGTCGGTGTGACTACTCTGACTTACAACCATGGTGAAAAAAACAGCTTCAAGTGTAACCCTCCTCGGCATATGGGCCCTGGATTTGCATGCTGTAGCATTACGCACTCCCATTCACAGCTGCATAAACTAAGTGTAAAGTAATTTTAAAACGTCAGCAAATGAGAAACCAATGTTTTACATTCATTTAGCATGAATAGAAATGACCATGTATACGGTACAAGGCAGTACAGAATCAGGTTGATGAAGTTTCTGTGCCTGCTGTCTAAGCAAGGCTGTTAATGGTTGCGCAACACAGAGCATTAATGAAAATGAGAGAGGGAGCAATAATAAGTAAATTATTTAAAACTGTTCACATGCTCTCTTACCTTACAGTCCTCTTGTCTGACACCTATAGCTTTATGTCACGTGACAGACATGGATTCATTGCTCAGACTTCAACATCACACCAACATCAGCTGTAGCTCCTCAGGAGTCTCCTAGGATGACAGATAAAGGTTTACAATCTGATGATAACCCATCTGGATGTTAGTAGGATGGAAAATACTTTTTTGAAAACCTGGGGAAATACATCCCAAAAGTCTTTATTTAAAAGAGAAAGTATTAAGACTGCCAAATCAAGCACGCACCGAAAATTTCAAGATTAGATAAAGAAGCCAGGAAGCATGTAATTAAAGATTACTTTAGGGCATATACATGGAAAGGCAACCTTTATTCTGGCATTTTCTAACTTCAGTGTGCTTGCAAATTATTCATATTTTGGCAAAGATTTTGTATATGTAAAATGTATATATTATATATAGAACCGAATTAATCTCTGATACATTTTTGCCTCATAAATACAGTTTCCTGTTTCCATGCTAGAATCTACAGCATTAACATATTCAGATGCCAGTTACTGGATTTATTAACTTCTTGATAATCCAAAGGCTGAGCCTGGACGTGCTCAGTCTCTTCAAATTTCAGTCTTATCTAGCATTTTTTCTAAGCCACACGGATAAATTATCTCAATGTCCTGAGGTAAAGTGATTCTCTTGTCCAGGGCCTCTGAACTGCTCCAGTATTATTTTTTTGTGCTTCATCTGTCATACATTTATGAGCTCAATTAAAACTGATGAACAGAAATTTTTTTCTCTGTTTCACTAACTCAATTTTTCAAAAACATATAATGCTGAAACAAGGATTGTTAAACAAAAGAAGTAGCTTTAAAAACACTGCTTTAACAAGAGTGTGGCCAGTTTATTTCAGTGTGCAACGACCCACATAAAGAAAGACCAACACAGTGAATCTGAAAATAATCTTTGCGTAGAATTAGAAAAGTGGAAGAAAGGCTGGAGAGGGAGACACACTAATTCATCTTCTTGCAAATTATATAAGAATGTGACATATTCATAGGCACTTGAACAGATTATTTTGTTCTGCAGAAGAAAGCAAAAAAAAATTTCCTATAAATTTTTTCCTGTAAACTTTTGAAAAATAATTTGAGTTAATAAATTATAAAAGAAAAACATATTTAACTTTTATGGCATTCAAATTTTGAGTTTGCACACGGTTCATTTTCATTCATGTCCTTTTTCTGTAATATAAATGTTCTGCACAAGCAGCAAAACTGCTCTTGGTTGCTTTGTAACTGCTCAGTATCTCAAAGCCTTTAAAGTGGAAGTAAGTTTCTCTGAGTATTACGCAAACACTTCAGTCCCATTTAATTCAGTGAAAACTGAGGCACACAGAGTCAGGCATTGAAGCTTCTGTTAAATCTGAGAGCAGAGCACAGAACCTTCAGTATTCCATCTGCACACACATTCCTCAGCCTTCTTCCTTCTTTCCTGCGTATGTACACTTACAGGAAAAAAAAAAAAAAAAAAAAAAAAGGCAGGCACTTCACTAAGCATCCTCTGACATGCTTAGAGAACTGATGAGTCCACAGAGCACAGAAAACCTGTATTCAAGATGCCAAGAACACTAAACATGTTAGAATCAGGAAATCCTGGTTTGCCTCCATTGAGAGGTCAGTGAAAGATAATTGTGTACGTTTGCTGCTCGTTACTCAAATATAACTTCCTTACAACAATACACATTACTTCATCTCCAAAGGTCAACGAATTACTCTTTAGTTCCTTCCAAATGCCTGCACAGTGAACTTTGCCATTTTTAATACACATTTCTCGGCAAAGAACTGGTGGTACAGGTTTGAGGCTTAGAATTCTCAACCTGGAAACACCTTTCACTGCAATGTATTTCTAACACTACCCATGCAGCTTTGTAACTGTCAGGCCCGAGCAGAGACTTCTCCCTGTAGTGTTCATCCACAATTTGCACAGAACCTTGCACAAGCTAAGCACGTAAGGAGTTCAGCTATCAATTTTCTGGAATCCTCTTGCAGTACAAATGATTAGCCAATGTATTGAACCTGAAACACAAATGCAAAGATTCGGATTTAGGAAAACTGAGATGTGCTGTCCTCTGAAGTGTGACCATGGTTAACAGCAGTTTGGATGAGTAACTTACTGTGTGTTGGCAATTGCTTCGCTTAAAAAAAAAAAAAGAGGACCTCAGGTGGAAATATTGCAAGTCAACAGCTTGTCAAAGCTGCATATATGCACAGAGAATGGTATGAATGAACACAGCCCTGATCTTGTGAGTTAAACTACACAGCTGCTGACTCCCCTTTTCATCCATGTGGTGCCCACTGAAACCAGGCCTGCTTGTATGGATACTCAACCCAGCCTACAGGTTTGGGGGCTATATTCTGAACCAGTGTGGATAGTTTGAATAGCACTAGAAATCTCCATGCAGAAGCAGGACAGCAGGGTTTAACTTAGCAGGTAGTGGAATGCACAAGCACAGCACAGAGACAAGACTGGGGAATTAGGCTGCTGGCAAGTAGCAGCTGAAAGCTGATTGAATACAACAGATTGGGCTTTCATACTGGACAGATAGGCAGCAGCTATTTAAATGAAGTATTAACAATTTTACTCTTAATTATTTCCAAACCTTCCTGCTAATACAGACTCAGTATGACATGTATTTTGGCCTCAGTTAATTATTTGCTCTTTCTGTATGAATCCACTTAAAAGAAAGCTGAATGGTTTGTTGAGAATTTCTGCCTATTTAAAATCATTCTTTTAAGTGCTTGGCTTCTTTCTTCAAACAGCTGTCATGGAAGTAACTGAATATATACCTCACAAAAACGTTCACTTTCTCCATTTCAAGTGGAATTTCTTTCTGAAATGACACTGCCCCACAAGCCAACAAATGGTCATCATTCTGGCCCAGTGGCAGGTGGGAGGCCATGAAACTCCAGTGCTAAAAGTGGAAACTTTATGCCTTCAGAAAAGGGAGATTGCTATCTTGTCAGTTTTGGTCTGGGAGGATCTGAGTTTGTGGCATTTCTATGTACAGAACAGCTTTTTCTAGAATTTTCTGAAAGTACATTACTTACAAGTTTTATTTCAGATACTTACATAGTTAGTCATGTGAAAGCCACAACAGCTGGTTTACACCTCAAAGAATAAACAATTACTAATAAAAACGTCAAACCTCTCCCAAACATCTCTGAAATAAGAGAATGACCTTCCAAAATACGTTTCAGCAGACTGTTTTAATGCAGCTGCTTCCAAAAGTGAGCCCCTGAGCTTTGTTTTCATATCTGTATTTTCTATATATCCTTCCTGACACTCTCTTGTACCTGGGATCTCTCATCAATACTAATCCAACACGGATCCAGGGTAGACACACAATAGCACTTGTGACAAATAGGACAGAATGTACTATATGACATTTATTCAGCTTGTGTGAGGACAGACGCATAAAGATTATATAGCAGCATAAAGTAAAAAAAGGTTCGTGTAGACAACACATGATCTAGCGTAAAGACTGCTGACTGGCACAGAGCCAACCCATCAAAAAATCTGATACATATTTTTACTGTCAGAGTGAATTTATAGCCTGAGATTTTTATATTCCCTTCATAAAAACCCCTTCAAAGTCTGCTTTGTATTTCATCATGCTCAGGAAAGGAAGAATGTCCTCTCACCAAACTGAAGTGAGAATTAATTTAACTGAGTCTCTTCCCTAATCAGAATAATTGAACTGATTCTTCTTTGAGCCAAAACAGCAAAAAAGTAAACTACTGGTATTGCTTTGGTTTACCATGGTCTACAGGCCTCTTTCTGGGATGATTCAGAAGGAATTAAAATGTACAGAAACAGTAACAAACGACAATCTCATATGTGTCAACCAGGATCAAACAAAAGGATTAACTGGAAAGTTTCAGGTGGTGACCACAGCTTTGCAAGCAAAAATTGTAAACGTATAGGAGATAAGGGATTTAATTTAAAAGTTGGACATAGCATTTAGCAACAGTTGAGATGCGTTGCATAAATCCCTAGCCACACTGAAAGGTACAGGTCTTTCTCTTTCCCATCAGCCAAGATGTCTGTGCAGAAAGAAGAAACACAGAAGCAACAGAAGTTGTTAAAGGCTCCGGCATATCATACTCAGCACAAGGTGGCTATAAAACACCCAGGTTTAGTATTTTGAGGCCTTAAAAAGTGTCACAAGGTAGAACCACCCTGAACTTATCTCTCAAACAGGATACTGAATGCTCCAAGTTTTCTTATGGATGATGAGCATCCAGAGGCTTTAACAGAATACCTGTCAGATTACCACGGCTCAGTGAGTGTGGACATTTTGAAAAAAGTAGTACTTGCCTTTAAAGGTCTGTCTAAGCAGTGGAGATCTTCCAGCTTTGCAGAGCAGCGTGGGGTTCTGCACAGCAAATATGAATTCGCAAATCCGCTTATCCCTTCCTACAGTTGTCATAAACAGGTGCTACATTAATACAGGCCAGAAACAATTCGTGTCTTTACAATTCTCAATGAGATTTACATTTGTCTTTTCTTCTTGGTCTTTTCTGTGACATTCAAAATGTGAAAATTCTTGTATACGCAAGGTAATCAAGTTCACATTTGGGAATGGTACATGAATTCAACATACTGCCCTGAGGCTCAGGCCTGAAGGAATTTCAACTGTGCAGAGATGGAATATGTGAAGACAGAAATGTGAGGAACATGGCAATGTTGCTGTCTGTGAGAATAGATGGGCATTACTGGATTGATAAAAATAGCATAGGGAGGTAGAGGTGCATGTAAAATTATATCATAATATAACAATAGTGCTTCACACTGCTTTTGCACAGGTATAAAGAGCTACACAAGCATTGTTGTTGTTCAATGCTGCCAGAAAGTCCCCAGATGAAGGCAGCACCAACCAGTATGACTGAGCCAATGTGGGGTAGCAACAATTCTTACTGTATTCTTTCAGTGACTGCCGCAAGATTTCTGGCTGCCACACCTAAATTATTCCTGGAGTACCTGGTGCTCCTCCTCCACCTCCTGCATGGCTGGTTGAAGCTACATCCTGGCCCAAATAGTGCAGCTAGTCCCAACAAGTACGGTAAACAGTCCAAAGCATTCTTGGCACAGTGAAGCAGAAGTGAGCAACAATTGCCTTTTAGCAGTTGCTATCCAAAAGAGACAGCATATCTTTTCCAGTTATGGATTCTGGATAAAAATTATGAACTCCAGATAGACAGTTTGTACTGTACCTTCCATTTCAGCTACAGATGTGAAACAGATTCTTGAATTTGCAGTCAGAACAAGGTAGGACAATGTCTCTAATGCTTTCTCTTTGCAGACAGTGGAAAAGAAAATCAGTGTTCTCCACAGTGGAGTGAGTTTTAATCCAAGCTTCATTTCACTACTCCATTGAAGGCAACGTTACACAAATGTGTCCAAAAAGCACAATTTGATACTGTATGTTTTTCACATTTTCTGTGCTATAAACAAGAAAATTAGATTATTTCATTTTTTCATTCTATTTAATCATCCTTTCATACCTCATATTTATCTCTTTGTCTGCGTATCACTATATTGTCTTTGAATGTTGTTGCTAAATGCCATTATTTTTATTGTACAAATAGGGCACAGAGAGACAAAATGCTTATCCACATGGGCCAGTGTTAGAGCTAGAGCTGTGAGGTTTTTTAATTCTAACCCACTATTTGTTAACAAAAAGTTTCATCTACTATGCACTTGAATTTAAAACATTATTTTGCCCAGTTCAGAGATACTGTATTATGTCTCCAGCTGGCTTTTTCTTAGAGCTATACAGCTGGAGTACAAAAGTGTTCTGAAATGTCCCAAATGAATTTCAAATGAATATAAGAAATAGGCAAGGATATGCATGATACATGCAGGATATGTATCTAGGGAAATCACAGAGATCTAGTTTCCACTAGTTGGTTATACATAAATTATTTAGGCAATCTTAGTAAGCCTGTTGACTTGCTGGAGGCAAAGATATCTATTCTGGGTGTACTTAGGGTCAGGATTAACTCATGAAACTTGGATGGCATTGCCCATGAAACAGCTAGAATAATTTCAGCAACCTCATTCAAAAATTAGGTAGTTTTGGGTTTGTTTTTTTTTTTAAATTATTTTTAATATTTTGTTTTCCTTAACAAAGAGGACAAGATTTTTGAAAATCATGTGATAAATGTCTTACAAAACTACACTAGAAACTATTTAGGGTGACTGGAGAAGAAACAGGACTGGGAGCCAGGAGACTATTTCTATTTCTGTTTCTAGTTCTGCCATAGACTGTGTGACTATGACTTTGAACCTCAGCTCCCATTTTTGTGAAACAGGGATGATAATACTGTTTCCTCAGGGATATTGTATAATATAATTTCATTAAGGTTTGCGAAATGCTTGAGATCCTTCAAGCTGCAAAAGCAAATTATTAATCAAGTAACAGTAATCACAGTATCAGCACTACTACTACTATTATTAATAATAATAATGTTTGTAATGTTATTAATATTGAATTACATGCTCAACAGCTTTGTTCTTATAAAAAGCCCAACATGCACGTAGCTCACTTCTAGGAACAAAAATGCTGCCGGCTTAGTTTCAACATGGGAGTGGAAAAGAATTATTGAAGTTCTTCATCTGAGCAATTGTAGGTGGTAAAAATTAATATCTTTTCAATGATGATTTGTGACATAAGAGCAGAAGCAGCTTTAAGAGCTTAACAGTATTTTTAAAAATATGAGTCAGGAGGGGTTTTCTTTTTCTAACAGAACTGGGGAAAAACAACACCAAAACACTCAGGAGTTAAACAATCTTTTAGAAACCCAGAACCTTAAAATAGAACAAGTATTGTAGGTCAGGATAATTTGAGTTCACATGCAACATAATTGACATACAAGAAATCTATGCATAAACAACAGGGAAAATCAGATCTCTTATACTGGCAGCCTTGAGCTCTGACAGATTAATCGTAAGAATTTTTGTTCTGTGAATGACCAAAAACTACCACAGGCAATTTGGGAGGTTTAAAGCACCTTTGAAAATCCATCATTTTTGTGAATTGTATTGAATGGTAGAAATGAGGTGAGGAAGCAGAAACATGGAAGATCAATATAGCATTTATTCCACTAAAGAAAAATGCGTTCAGATTTGGTTAGAGTCACATTAATAGAGAATGAAGGCAGCCTAGCAGTTTTCCTTTTCCTCCTGAACAGCCCATGTTAGGAAACGGGTGTGAAGACCTTAAGAAAGGTAGGGGAAGGTGACAGACACAGTGTAATTGCACCCATTAATCTTACCACGGAAATATTGCCTTTTGAAAAACAAAACCCATGTGGATTGTGGGTTACACAGGTATCTGATTGTTCAGACTGCAAGAATTTAACTGGTAAACCAAACAGAGCATTTGGTTTCAATTCCTCATTTTGTCTTATTTCATGAGAGAGAAAAAAAATTCAACACAAAAGAATTTTATATTAAATAGAATTTCCAAAATTCTATTTAATATACCACATAACCAATCAAAGAGCTTGTCTAATGGTGTACAATAATTTTAACAATGTCTGAGAACTGAAGTGTGTTACTTCACTATCTTACTAAGAACTATCTATGAGTTTGGAGTAAATCCTCCACCAGAAACACAGAAAGTAACTTCAGCTTATGTCATATCACAGAATGTCACAAGTCTGATAAAAGTGGTAGTCATGTGCCATTAGTCCCAAACAATGGCAAAAAATGAAGTAATCACCATGACTAATAAAAGCTTTTCAGTCTTACATTACTGCTACTCACCTACATGGAGTGCATCTGGATGTCTTCCTTTCAACCTTGAAAAGTCAGAGAGAGTGTGGCTTTTCATTGTGATTCAGTAAATATATGAAATATGGTATGATCACAGCTATGATACCCCAGTTAGCCATCAACTTGTTACAGATAGAAAATGTAGGGCAATTTTACAACACCTTGCAAACAACAAACTCTGCCATTTTATAAATATTGTGCCTGGCCACACAGCCCCCCACAGGCTTGGTAGCATGCCTAGCCCCTTCTACAGAGAGAAAACTTGAGATCCAGAAGCACACAAGGGATATTTACACAAGAAAAAATGGCAGCTAGCTGCCAAATTAATCAGAATTAGACCTTAATTAGATGGAAAATTCAGGTCAGGATGAGATAAGAATTCAAAGCTCATGGGCACCAGCCAGTGCTTCATTTCTAAAAATGTGCATTTTTAAGATAGCAGTCAAGCTGATTTCCCTTTAAGAAAAAAGACTTGGCCATCAAATAAGGATAAACTATTTTTTCAGATATGCATGATGGATCTTGGTTCTGATACAACGTTGTTCTCTCCCATACTTCTAGGTCTCCTGTTGACATGGGATAGACAGAAAGATTTTTCCAAACAGGGAAAAGGAGATTATTGTAGCAAATAACTCTATTGGAGTCTTCGCTGACAAACTAAGTGACTATCCATAGGATACAGAAATGAAAGAATAAATCTACCAAGCCAAATTGTGATCTCTTATAGTTACTGTCATTGAGATGAGAAGGTCTCTTGTCTCTTTTACACTACCAAGGCAGCAAGCAGCTGCTTGTGCAGGAACAGTGATCCAGTTCTAGAAATCTCCCAGCAGCAACACTACCCTTTGTATTCACAGTCTCTCAGTCTCAGTGGAAGTCAGATTCTACCTGCTGCTGATGGAGGAACACACATTGCCTAGAAATAACAGTTATTCAGAATAAACTCAGATTATCTTAATTATCAAAATTTAAACTAATATTTTATCACTGATTTTTCTACTGGGTTTGTGTAATTGTTTCATCTCAGTATTTTTGCATTTTGCTGTTTAAGCTATAAGCTTCTTAAAGGGGAAGAGGGGAAAAAAAACCCCTTGACATAATACCATGAAATCAAAGAGCAAGCTGACTGGAAAAAAGAGTTACTATATTTAAACTGCATTATCCTATGACAGAACTGCAGTTTTAAAACCTTTCCACTTTGATACAGCACTTCTGCAGTATTTTAATATGTCTTAGTAGATTTCAAGTGGCTGAAACATTTTAATAACCATAATTTAAGAGGAATAAAATAGTACCGTAGGAGGAAGAAACAATGTCCCCATTTGTCACTCATGAAGACTTGTATTTGAAATCAGCTGGAGTAATAAGAGCAATGAGTTTGGTGGTCTCAACTTAAGCCCTGTTAGGCAACTAGCCAGTCTGCAAAAATCATGACATAATTTGGCACAGTTAAGCAGAATAATATAACTGTGTCTATGACCACCGAAACGAGATCCAGGCCTGAAATAGGAAGGCTATTGCAGGTCAGCATTCAGGTGTATTGGCTCAACAAACTGGCGTTTTGTGTAGTGCCCTTCTGTGCTGCATTTAGCTCCAGTAAAAACTATTAATCTTCTTTGAAAATTGAGCTACGAAACATATGTTTTTGTGTACAGCAAGAGACAATTCACATTACGACCAGTAACTCTACAGTGAATCTGCTTTGCAGCAATAGGGATGACTTAATGTTATTGCAATTTGAAGGAAAGCATCCTGCAGTCCTCTCTCAGGCCAAATTCCCATTTACTTCAATTAGTAAGCATTACAGGAACCATTTTAATGCTGCTGCCTGATGTGTTGGCTGCTTCTTCTAATATATTACAGAAAAAAAAAAAAAGAGAGTAGGCCAAATGTATGAATGGTATACTTCCATTATGTGAATGGAATTTCATCAAGGCCAAAGCTGGCCCAGTTTGCTGTGTTTCTTTCCAAGGTACCACTCTAAGGGGTGCCACTCTAAAAACGAACTGCAACTTCACTTCACAGCAGCAAAATACACTGGTTTCCTTCTTCCTTAAAATGGAGAATATAAAGCTATCTGTACCTGTTGGAAGTATTAATCACCTGGAAGCTTTCATGGGCTTTTTAAGGCAGAACTGAGGTGCTGTCATTCTGATTTGGGTCAAGATAACCATCTTCCTTAAGAAACAAGACAAATTTCATAGGAAACTTTATGAATCCTTGCATAGTGATTGGAAATAACACTGATTTCAATCCACAATTCTAAATTTGTATCATATCAAGTGATGCCAAAATTAGCAGGTACTGCTTCTGGTGCAGTATCTACATGGGTATTTGTAGTTCATTCTGTACTATGCTGTCTAGACCAAGCATTGTATCTGCAAATGTCTTTCAAATGTGCACCTGTCAGAAGATCTTTAATGATTTGGAGGGTAGCACCTACAAAGAAATCCTCACTGGTCAGCTAGCATCGGTCTTGCACATCTGTGGAAAGACAGAGAAGCAATCCTGAAGGAGATGCAGTTTATTCTGCTCTGGAAGAGAAAGACCTGTAGAACAGTTCTCAGCTCAGTCATTCTTCTCTCAAAATCCACTGAGCCATAAGAGAACATAGGACAGAAATAAACACAGGCAGAAGACTGTGCTTTCAGGTTCTGTTCTAGATTTTATGCAGGGTCTATGTTCAAAAGGTGGGGAAAAAGGGCAAGAATCACGTCCTCTATTTGTAGCGGATGAATGAGAAACAATGGAAGTGGAGTTGTCAAACTGTAGCTGAACAAGTGAATCCCAGAGAATGCCAAGAGTTCGCTAGATTCACTAGAATGCAAACTCCCTTAGCTTTCCTAGCAGTATTTCTGCCTGTTAACAAGTTAGACTGAAAGGGCACCATATCTACTTTATTATAGACTCTGCCAAGCTCTAATTGCACATGCCGTGGTTCTGGTATGCTTAAAATAATTTTCCATAAGCCTTTTTGGAAACGGGCACAAAAAGGAAACCAACAATGACATACAAAGTATATCACAGGGAGAAATAATATGAAATATGACCCGAGTTTCTTTCTAATACCAGTTGGTTTTGAAAATTGTCACTGATGCTTAATTGTATTGCTTTTTTTACATTTTAAAAATAATACTTAAAGATAGTAAGCAAATGAAATGCAGGACTTTCAAGTCCTTTACATGTGCCCTTGCATATGAAGGCTAGCAAAATATGCTTGGGTGTAAAAACATTGCTGTGGTATTTTTACAAAAAGCTTACATATAATGCAGGCTGTGTCAACGTGGTAGAAGGGAGGAAACTACTCCTATAGATGTACTGTGCTGTCAGTGAAATATGTTGATTCAAGGAGCTGGCATTATTCCGTACATTATGATTGTCAAAATTATGTATTTTTTTATGTTGCATATGCACGTAATATGGGGGCTGACACTAAGTCTATCATGCAGAGGTGTCTGAACACAGAGGTGCATACGTACATACTTGTGTGTTAGAGGATGCTGAAAACTTAGGTGTGGGTTAGGTGGGCCTGTGACAGGCATCGATCAGCAGTTTTGCTGGCAGTGAGTGCATATTTTCAAATATATTGTTTTGTAAGTATTAATTTCAGATGCATGTGCACCTTGGGACTACTGTTATGTTTTGGGGATGATGGGATCATGTTCATACAATATAAAGTATTAAAACTAGGTGAGAAACAGGAAACTATATAAACCATATAAAACTGTTCTGTTGACATTTTTTACCCCTGTAACAGTCAGGGTATGTCTATATACGTGCAGTGTGAGGTAGTGGTACGAGAAACAACATAACTGTATTCAGCAACATTTGGCCATACTGATTAATCCTGATGATAAGCAAGATAAAATTAATACAGGCAAGGCATGGAATAAGTGATTGTCACACCTGAACTAGATCATCAAATCTAATTTGTGGATTTTTATTCAGAACTGCCCTGCCAAGTGTAGACATGCTGTCAAGTTATCCTTCCCTGGACGTTGGCTACAGAGGAGTCTCTTGGGGCAGCTGTACTTTTGCTAGAAAGGATATAGGGCCACACATACCTTAGAACATTGCAATTTTATATTGGCTGTCCCCTCTCATTACTCCTTTTGCTAACACAGAGGTAAAACTAAGATATTTTCCTTTGAGATCAGACATACAGTATCTTACAGCGTGGTGCTGTGGGTGGCTTGTAAGAGCAATGGATATGCAGATTGTATGTAGGATCTGTATTTATGTAAGCCAGCACACATGTAGAGATCAGCTTTTATACTTGCACATGCATATAACAAGAACATCGCTCGGCACCAAGTGTTTTTAAGGGAAGGTATTTATACTGTGCACTGAATTGCTTGCTGTGTTGTGTATGCATTGCAGGTGTCATTAATGTCAGCTGGTGCCGATCTCAGTTTGCGTTGTGTTCATTGAAGTTTCTGTGAATTACAGGGTGGGATGGCTAAATCCGTCGGTTTTCGGTGTTCTATATTGGTTTGCGAGTCTGTGCCAGTTATCGAGATAGCGTGCCGAGGAAAGCTGGCACCTCACACCACTCACGCTGCTGAACTCACACTGTGCGGTCTGTACCTCCTTACGTTATCTCTGTGCGAGCCCGAGCTGAGGGTGCGTGTCACGGCTCTGCCGGCGGGGCAGCGGGCGATGGCGGAGGCGGGAATCGGGGAGGTTGTGCCCAAGACACGGCTCAGGTCAGCGCAGGGGCAGGACCTCCGAGCAACGAAGCCCCTGGGTGCCGGCGCGGAGGGACACGGCCCTCAGGCCTCCGTGCCGCGCTCACGGCGGGGTGAGGCTCCTGCCACCACAGAAGCGAGGGCAGCCCCACACTCACCCTTCGGCTGGATGAGGCTCCTGTCACGACAGAAGTCAGGGCAGCTCCCACAGGCAGGCTGACACTTCTGTCACGACATGCGCCGGGGCAGCTCCGCGCCGCGCCCAGCCGCCTGTCGCGACAGGGCGGGCGGCGGGCAGCTTCCCCTCAGGCACCGCCAGGCGCGGGTTGAGGCCGGGACAGCGGGCGGGCAGCCGCGGCGGTTCACGCCGGGGCAGGGAAAGAGGAGAGGGGACGGGGGGGCGGGAAAGCGGCCACCCCACCTGCGGGCCTCTCCCACTGCGGAGCGGAAGCGCCGCCGCCGCCGCATGAGGCCTGCATCACCCGCCTCCGCCGCCGCCTCCGAGCCGAGGGCGGGCGGGCGGCCGCGCTGCGCAGGGGCCGCGCCAGGGGCCGCCGTCACCGCCCCAGCGCCGCGGGCGGGGCCGCGCCTTCGCCCCGCCCCGCGCCGCGCGGCCCGCCAATGAGCGGCGTCCACATGCCGCGGCGGCGAGAGGGGCCCGGGCGGCCCGGCCGCCGGGAGTTACATTAGAGCAGCCGCCGCCGGCGCGCGACCGGAGCGAGCGGGAGGCAGCGGCGGGGCCGGGCGGGCTCGAGCCGTGACGGCGACAGCGGCCTGGGCTGGCGAGGGGAGGATCGCGCCGCTAGAGCGGGGGGGGAGGGCGGGCCATTCCGACCCTTCCCGGCGGAGGCGAGGCGGGCGGGCGGCGGGGCGACTGCGCCTTTTTCTCCCCCCCCCGCCGCCTCTGGAGGCGAGCGGAGCGAGGCGTGCCGTTATCGCCCTCCGCGGGGGCGGCTCGGAGCTTGGGGAGGCGAACGGAGAGGCCGCTCGGCCAGCTGGACGCGGCCCGGCCCCGCGCAGGCACCCGCCGAGCCTCCCGCACGCCCTCCCGCGCCCCTCCGGCCGCAGCGGCTCCGGGGGCCCGCGCCGCTCTTCCCTCAGCTGCCCGCCCGGGGCCGGGGGGCGCCTGAAGCCCCGCTCAGCCCCGGCTCGGCTCTCTCGGAGGGCGTGTGGGGTGGGAGGGGGGCGGGGGCTGATTTTTTTCTTTTTTTTTGATCCGCTTTCCTTTTTTTTTTTTTGAATTTTTCATTTTGTTTTTTTCCTCCCCCTCCTGCCTCCTCCGGGCAGAGCGAGGCGCTG